>NW_024429267.1:46417161-48817161 GCF_017639785.1 Mesocricetus auratus | reverse complement strand
AGTCACAGCAACCAAGGCTGGACTGCACAGCCCTGCCCGGCTTTGATCAGCTAATCTCTAGCCACAACACATTCAGAGATTAATCTGTACATCCTGATGTCCTATCAATGCTTGAGCTCAATAAAGTTGCATGTATGCTCACATGTGAGGATATGTGTGTGTGTGTGCGCATATGCACATGAAGGCCAGAGGTCAATGTCAGGTGTTAATCAGGTCACATGCTAAGAGGACAAATGGATTCACAAAAGTTGTTGCCTAGCTTCTACATGTGTTGTGGCACACATATGTCCACAAGGTCATATACCCTTCCACATCACATACATGTAATAAATACAATTTAAAATTGTATTTTTGCAGCAAGATCTCTGTGACTTCAAGACCAACATGGTCTACAAAGTGAGTTCCAAGACAGCCAAGGCTGTTACACAGAATAACCCTGCCTCAAAAAAATTTTTTTAGAAAATAAATATTCTAAGTGCCCAAACTGTGTGACACCTTAGACAACACATGAACACAGCATCCAAATCTAAACATTTGGAGTTTTTGATTTTTATTTTATGTACAAGGGTGTTTGTCATGTATGTGTGTCTGTGCAGCATGCATGTGCAGTGCCTAAGGAGGCCAGGCTTCTGGAAGTTACAGACGGATGTGAGCAGACATTATCAAAATGCAAATCGTATTCTTGTACCTTTCTGTGAAGGTGTGCTCCTAAGCCCCTTCCACAGCGCCACTCCGGTCTGAAGCATCATTTCAACTATGAGCCTTTGCTCATGACAGCCCCCACCTCTAAAGTCCTGCCCTGAGTCCCTTAACCTCTAAAGTCCTGCCCTGCGTCCCTGACCCCAGCACAGCCCACCCTGGGCCTTGCTCCACCCACCCTTGCTTCCACCCTGCCCGAGGAGAGAATCAGACTACACCAGGGCTGAGCACCATAGAGACTTTTTATCGCCACAAGCAAGAACATCTTGTTCTGATGGCACAGTCCTTATCTGTCAGACGGAAATATTCCGGTTTGAGACGTTAAAGCCAGCAAGGCAGAAAATGAGAAAGATGCTAAGCCAGATTGCCAGAAAAGCATTTGTCAGAAACCAATATAGCTACAGTCCCTGGGGGGCAGGGTCAGGAGCAAGAGCAGCTAGGCATTGTTGTGCACAAGCAAAACTCCCGCCCTCCCTGACCTAAGCCACTTCCACAAGCCAGATACGTCTCAGCTACTCACCTGGGAAAGGCGGCCCGCAATGCTGCGTGCAGCGCCACCTGGTGGCTGTTAGTGATCTGCCAGGCCACCTAACCTGAAGTTCACAGCAGTCTGAAGCAAACTTATTCCTTCCCACACCCGCTCTCCCTTGCTCATTTGTCAAGATGTCACAGATCCTAGTAGTGAGGAAAAACAAAAAAAAACCTAATTCAATTTCAAGTAAAGCAATGTACTCACTTTCTTTGCCATGTGCAGGTCACAAGAACTCAAGTGAAAATAGGGCAAAAATAGCTAAGGACCCAATAATGCAAAAATGTCAGGGCTTCTGGCTTCACTGGATCCTGAGGTGCTCTAGAGACGGACAGTGGCGGGTCTCAGCAGTGACCTGTCCCTAGAGACAGAGGTGCCCACGGGTGAATACGCAATAGAGACGGAGGCCAGAGCCCCTGGAGTAAGGCACTGAAATCAAGCATCCAAGCTCCTCTTTGTCCTTTAGCTGGGACAGAACCCACCAGGTGTCTAAATACTACCAGGGAAACTGAGGTTCCCTTTGGGGGTTCTTAGTCTCATTAATAAAAGAATGTAGGTAGCACTGCCCTGGGGTCCCGGACTGAACCAAAAGGAGAATTCCTCCTAAGCACCACGTACCTCTCTGCTTCCTGACTAAGAAAGCAATATGGCAGCTGCCTCATGATCCTGCCACTGCTAAACTGGGAGCCAAAAGAAACCTTCCTTCCTTTAAGTTGATGTCTTCAGGTATTTAGTCACAGCGATGGAAATAGTGAGGGAGAAGGGGAGGGGCTGCCTGCTGGAGTACTCACAGTTTCCTCTCTCTCCTAGCTGTAACGGGTGGGCATAGCGATCCCTCCGCTTCCAGTTTTACAATTCTGTTTCATCTCTCCGGAAAAACACAGGGTGCTCGCCCTAAGCCACGCAGGGTTTTCGTCTCAAACCACGCAGCGTGCTTACCCTAAACCACACAGGGCGTTTGCCCTAAGCCATGCAGGACGCTCGCCCTGAACCGTACAAGCAGTTATGTCCTGTGAATGGATCTCTCAAAGAAGAAACTGCTGTCCCCGAGTCCTAAAGCAAAACCCAGTTGAGGCTGCACAGCCAACCCATGACCTCCCCGTCACTACACGGAAATGCTGGGATTCCCATACTTGCTCAGGCTGCAGTCACCACATGTCAAATTCACAGGGCCCTTCACCTGGCCACAGACCTCCTCAGCCTCACCCTGGCACCTGAGCTGCCCACCAGCCTCCAAATGGCAAGTCTGAGGTAGATTGGCATTAAAGCCCTGCCTGCTTGTATCCAGGAGGGTTTAAAGATCTCCCCCACTAAAGCACCCACCACCAGGCTGGATCCAGAACTACTTTACACTATAAAAAGAAAAAAATGCATAACATCGTCCAAAAGCGTAACAGCAGCCCAGATTCCTGCCTGGAACAAGTGTGGCTGACCCAATAAGCCAAGGGGACAGTGGTGGTACACCTATTACCCCAGGACTGGTGTGGTTGAGACTGGAGAATCACAAATTTGACACCGACCTGTCTACACAACAAGACGTTTCTCAAACAAGACGTGAAGTTAACAAATGCATTGCCTCCTGCCCACTGCAAGGCACCACCAGCAAACTGTATCCTCCACCGGCGAGCTCGACTGCTGTGCCAGTGTGATTCCAAATGCTAAGAGCGCCACCTGCTGCTCAGCACATGCAAAGTCTGGTTTGTCCTTTCTCCTCAAAACAATAAAATCGGGTTCTCTGCAACTTTTAAGTGGTTTGAGGGTGTTTGCTGTCATGGTAACCCAAAAGTAAGTTAACACAAATACACACCAGGTTATCAGACTGATAATGATATAGAACTAGACTCCACTATCAGGTTTATTATGCATTTCAGGGAGAGTCTGCCAGAGGTAAGATAACATCTTAAGGAAGCACTTACATCAACCAAAGTCCACTGTTAGAATGGAGCTAAAGTGTCCCACCCATGACACACAGATCTAATTTAGAAGAACCTGGGACAGGATAGTCAGGGGCATGCTCACCATGCAAGAGACAATCGGAAGAACACAAAACATCAACCCAGTCTGCTGAGCTGGCTCGATCACAGGAGTGGCTTTATGTGCAGCTAATTTGTGATTTTCTTTTGTCTGTGTGATGGCCCATGGTGACAGGGATAAGAAATGTGCACCTGATGCTAGGCTGTTGTGGCACACACCTTTAATCCCATCACTTGGGAGGCAGAGGCAAGTGAATCTCTGTGAGTTCAAGGTCAATCTGATCTACATAGTGAGTTCCAGGACAGCCAGTGCTATTCTATGAAACTGTCTCAAAACATTGAAATAAGGCAAAGAAATGTGCACCTGGTGTTGTCTGTAATATTTAATGCTGCAGTTTAACATGCATTTATGATGTATGAAATCATTTCATTCTTTCTAGCTTGTTCCCCTGTTTCTCTGGTTCTGAGTGTATCTGTGTTTCTGTCTCTCTGAGGGCTGTGCAGCCATTCCCTCTGCATTGAAACAATCCTCCCAGAGGTGGGTTCAAAATGAAGACTCAAACTAGTAAAACTTCCAAGGCTCAGAAAGTTACTAAAGTTAAAAGACTCCAGAGTGCAACTGTCTAAAATGTAAGATTATGTATACAGCGGTAGACAATAGAGGTTGGAGGTAAACTCTTCAGGGGAGCCGCCTGCAACTTTAGCAGGGAACTCCAGTCATACAGCTTATCGCTCATGCTGGGGTGGGCTCCTCAGTGATGCAGCAGCCCAAGCCACCCATGCTCTTGTAAATAACCCTTCATCCTTGTTCCTGTAAAGAGCCCCAACACGCTAACCGATCGCCAAGCTCACCTTGGATAGAGTCGTTTCTCTGGTTCACCATTGGTGCTGCTCATGTCTCTCTGGAAATCCTACAACATCTGTCTCTCCATTCCTTTGTCTCTGTCTCTCCCTCTATTTCTGTGTGTTTCACTCTCTCTGTCTCTCTGTCTCTCTGTCGCTCTCTCTCTCTCTCTCTCACACACACACACACACACACACACACATGCACTGCTATTTGGTGGGTAGATGGATAAATGAAGTACATATAGAGAAAGTCTTGGTTCCTTTTCCTGTTACGTCATAAAATAATTACCCTAACAAAAGCAACTTAAGTGGAAACAGGTTCTTTTTCACTACCATTTCAAGGCACAGGCCACTATGGAGGGAAAGTTAAATCAGCAGCAGCCCAAAGCACATGCTCACCCCACACCCACAGTCAGGACAGAGGGATGGGTGCCGCCTCTCAGGTCTCTTTTTCCCTCTTTTACATCCCAGGATCCCAACCAGGAAAGTAGTGCAGCCCACAGTGGACAGATCTATCCACTTCAATCAACATAGAGACAATCCACCCACAGAAACGCCCAGAGATCCGTCTCCAGATGAGTCCAGATTCTGGTCATCGGCAACCAACATTGATCATCATAAACAGGCCACGAGACCTTTCTTCCCCTAAAGGGAGTGCATACATGACTCACCATTGGTGTGGTTTGGGTTGGTTATGATGTGTCTCATGACAAACAACTCCCAAGTTTCCACAGCTCCCAATTACAACCATCTGTTGTTCTCCGTGGTTCGGAAGGTCAGACAGGGCCACTCTATTCCTGCGTATGGGCCAGCTTCCAGTCTCTTCCATGGGTCTGTCTTCTTTAACCAGGAATTCCCTGGGAATGCTCTTAGTGTGACAGGTCGCAGAAGCCCTGGGGCCAAGCTGAACAGACAAATAAACCCACAACCGTGGGTCACTGGCTTAGATACTCGAACGCCATCAGCTAAGGCAAATCACATGACTACCTAATTATGGCATGAAGGAGAGGTCTCCTCTCCCAGAAGCTAGAGGAATCTGGAGCAAGGATAGGAAGGTGGGCAGAGATGCAGATAAACCATACACTCTTCTACAGACTCAAATTGGTTGGTTGGTAGGTGGGTGGTAAGGGAGAAGTTCTGTGTATATGTCAATAAAGCACTGTTGACCAATAGGGAAGCAAGATAGGTGGGACTAGGAGTCCAGGAGGACTCTGGGTAGGAGAAACACAGGGAGTCAAGATGTAACCGCCATAGGGGTAAGGAGCCCAGACCCTTTTCTCCGGTAAGAGAAATACTTAGATTAACAATTATGGGATAAATACTTAAATCAGAGATAGACAGTAAGAAACAAGCAAGGCCAACAGCTTCATAATTAATACAGTGTCTTGTGTGCTATTTGGGTACTACAACACAGCAGAGCCCAGGTGACTGGCAGGGGGGAAAAAACCAAAGTGGCTGGCAAGGAAAAGGCTTCTCTCTACAAATGGTGATCAGGAGTGAGATCATTGAATTTCCACGTAGAACGACAAAAGCTTTAAAGGAGTTTTAGAAACAAAAGAACGGAGAAAAGCATGGGTACTTGGTGGCAGCATTATCTCAGGTGGGCTCTGTTTTGCTAGCAACAAGCAGAGACTCACGTGGTTTTGCTTAAGGGAGTCTTCCTGACTCAGCATAAGCAAAAAAAAAAAAAAAAGCAATGTTCTTTTAAGAGGCTCTGCTAACAATTAAAAGGTGTGTAAGTACAGCTGGAAATGGTAGAGACTACATCTCTAAGCTGGCAGCCTTTGCTGGATGTCACCATAGACTGAGACAGTGAGCTGGAATCACGCTTACGCCCGCCATCTTGGAAAAACTGCAGTTTAAACAGCCACGGTTTTATCAGATAAGACACACACATGGCCAGAAAAACATAAAGATTTACAGTAAAGTCAGACTTGGATGAAGAAAAGCCTCTAAAGGTTTACAGTGTGTTTAAAAATATACGCAAGATTGAGAGAGAAAAAGAAACGGCATAGTGGTAAATAAATAGAGAAGCCAGCTGTGGTGGCACAAGCTGGTAGTATTCACAGCAGAGGCCGAGGCAGGCAGATTTCCAGAGAAACCCTGTCTCAGAAAAATAAATAAAGAAATAAATGTAAAAGAAATAAAGTAATAATAATATATAAATAAGGCACATAAAGATGGAAAATATACAGAAAGTCTGGATACTGTATGCTATTGTGTTTTTCAGTTTTTTGATTGCTAAGGAAGAAACAACTACTAAAGTACACTTGATTATAAATGCCACTGAATTAATTCAACTTATATCTTTTGAAAATGCCTTGACTTCAAAATTTAAGTATAAGGATATGTTACTTGGGAAAAGAGTTTTTGTTTATGTTTCCACAGAAAATGAAAAGCTGAGGATTCCTTCCAGGCTTCTGTGGTTTGATGAACCAAGACCCCCAGAAGCAGTGGGCCAGGTGTTCCCACAATTGAGACAGCTAAGATGATACACCCTTACAGACCCCGAAAATAAGGACTTATAGTAGTTTCTGAGTCATGATCCCCATAGTATGAACAGTGCCCCCTTCCAGCACAAAGCAGTTTGGAATGAGCGACAGATGTCCAAATCCCCATATTGTTTATAAATCTTTGTTTTCGTTTGAATGGGGTTGCTTATAATTGGTTAATGATTACAACCAATCTCCTTTTAAAGGAAAAATGGGATTATGGTATGGAAATGAGTACTTTGTATTGGTACGGTTTTTCATTTATTGATACAAATTCAAGGTCAATTTTGTGATATGTATATTTCTCCTCTTGATTAAGTATTGTGCTTACACTGATCTTTTAAAAAATAATACATAATTAAATACAGACTATAGATAGTTACTTATAATAATCAGATCTTATAGTTAGGTAAGTTAGGTTTTCTAGATATACAAAGATATATTTGAGATAGATAGTCTTCAAACCTTTCAAAGACCTTCAGAAAATGGCATTTAAAAATTTCAGGGTTTTTCTTGACAATGAGATATGTCTGCTCCTGGCATCATCAATTACATCTGAGAGAAAGATGGGCATCGAAGAAACTCATTATGGAGTTTGCTTTCAACATGGCAAGATTAGCCATTTGGGCAAGAAACTGTTCTCGCCTAGACTGCTGGACTGTTGCTGTATAAACTGGATATACAGGACCCACAGGAAAGTGACTGCTGAACTCAAATAGTTCTTCAGGGTTCCTGCTTCATGGAAGAGTCTACGAGACTTTCTGCAGGACACAGAAAAATGACTGACAGACTGCCAATGCAAATGGACAGTTTGAGACTTCCTGCTTTGCTGAGAAGTCTTCCAGACACACTGTGGCCTATGGGCTGAAGATGGATGCCCCAACATTACAGAGAAACTTTGGGTGACTGTCCAGGCAGCAAGATGTCTCTGTCAATCCTAGTGTTTTTGTATTATCCATCTGTGGTCTTTGATGGAGTTGAAGACAGATAGTTATCATCATAGTTTTCCTTAGTTATGATAAAAGATAAGCTGCATATAGAACTTTGAACTCACAAGGATGGAATGGATGATAGTTTCTTTAAATCTTGCTAAATTTTGATAGACAAGTTATTGTAACTGTGTTCTTACTTGATAACTGTTCTGTTATATATAATTTGACTATGTTAAAGTTAAGACCTTTCTCTTTGTTTAGACAGAAAAGAGATGATGGAGAAGTTCTGTGTACATGTCAATAAAGCACTGTTGACCAATAGGGAAGCAAGATAGGTGGGACTAGGAGTCCAGGAGGACTCTGGGTAGGAGAAACACAGGGAGTCAAGATGTAACCGCCATAGGGGTAAGAAGCCCAGACCCTTTTCTCCGGTAAGAGAAATACTTAGATTGGCAGTTATGGGGTAAATACTTAAGTCAGAGATAGCCAGTAAGAAACAAGCAAGGCCAACAGCTTCATAATTAATACAGCGTCTTGTGTGTTATTTGGGGACTACAACACAGCAAAGCCCAGGTGACTGGCGAGGTTAAAAACCAAAGTGGCTGGCAAGGAGAAGTCTTCTCTCTACAGGTGGGTGGGTTGGTTGAGACTGAGTCATATGGATGTCCTTGAGCCACCAGTTCCAGGTTCCCCAATGTTTACGTGGTTTCCACAGAGATAGAGGCTAGGACCTCTGCTGATAAATTCTGGGAAAGAACCTTCACCTAGCTGGATATGTCAAATGCCCACCTTCAGTGCAGCTAGCCGGGTCTGGTGCGAACAGCAGTTCACAAGGCATGGACACTCTCCATCAGGGGAGGGAGATGGGGGGATGCGGTGGGAAGGAAATGACTGGTATTCCTACTTCCACACCCCAAATTTTACCCTGGTTTCTGTTACTCATTCTGGGTCACACCCTACAAACTGCCATTTCAAGGTGACACTCAAGTGAGGATGTCCTGGATGAAGTCTGTCCTGCGGTGTAAGGGGAGGGAGGGTTATGGGTGCCCACCCAAAGCAGTTGGCCACTAGGCTCAGAAAGCTGCTATTCCCAGAGAGAAGCAGCATACCTGGACACATGGTCAGACAAGCACCTTGAAAAGCAAGTATGGGGGGATGCGTGTCCAAGAGGATACCTGCAGGTCCTGCTTTTGCGAGGAGAGGACCCGGTGCCTGTAATCCCAGCATGGAGAAACTGAGACACTAGGGTCATCGTGTGTGGTAGGCCAGCCTGGGCTATATAGTAAGTTCCAAGCCAGCATGGGATACAGAGTAGGGACCTTGTCTCTAAAGGACAGGAAGAAAGACAGAGACACTGAAGGAAGAAAGGTGACAAGAAAAGGGGAGGAAGAGGAGGAGATATGAAGAGAAAGGCGGCAGGAGAGAAAGAAAAGAGGGGAGAAGGAAGAGGAGGAGGTAGAGGAAGAGGAGAGGAAAGGAGGGGAGAGGAGGGGAAGAAAGAGAAGAGAAGGAGGGGAGAGGTGAGGAGGGGAGAGGAGACAAGGAGAGGGGAGGGGAGAGGAGGGGAAGGGAGAGGAGAGCAGAGGAGAGAAGGGGAGGAGAGGGGGAGGGGAAAGGAGGGAAGGCCTGAAGCCAGGGACACAGCAACAAGAATCCCCCTCTTGAGGCCGAGGTTTGGCTTTGGTGTCTGCTAATAGAACCAGGCTCACTGATCAATTCGAGGGAAGGATGCTCCTCTAGTTTTGTATTGTTTTTAAAAAAATTTTTTTGCTTCTCGTCTTCATGAGTACAAGAGTGGGGACCAGCCAGGGGCCACAGCTGGAAAGTGAAGAACGGAGCCCCACAGAGCTACAGAAACAATAGTGCAAGATATCTGTGCTGTATGCCAGTGGTAATTCTGTTGTGGTTTTTCAAGTCTTTTGACCATGCCTCCTTCACCACAGAGTTCAATGTATTTCCTACGGAGGGCCTAAGATGATTTGGTCTGTAAAGCTCTTACCTTACAAGCATGAGATCCTAAATACAAAGCCCAGAGCCCATGCAGAAGCTGGGCATGATGGAGTGTTGTAATCCCCGTGCTAGGGAGGCAGTGACAGGTGGATATCTGGGGCTCACTAACTAGCCAGCCTAGGCTATTTGGTGACATCCACATCAGTGGCTCAAAACACGGGATGGATGGTGCCTAAGGGACAGCACCCAAGGGTGTCCTCAGGCCCCCACATACCTGTGCACCTGTGCGTACACAGGAATACATACCACCTGCTACATTTGACTGTGGTGAGCAAGAGAACAATTATCTTCCTCTACATGCATCTGCCCATGTCACAGACCACAGCCCAGCCATCTCCATGACATAAGAAGCATGGGTACTAGAACTATCAAAAGCCCTTCAGTGGGAGCCCGCACCTCTTGGTAATGGGACAGTACCTCTCTCAATTTCTCGCTTCTCTACCTAGCGGGAATCAATGCTTCAACTCCACAGTGAAAGTATTGCAACAAGAACAGAAGCTAGGAACAAGAACAGCTCAGATTTTTTGTGAACGAAATAATGTTGAACAAATCAGGCCCCTCCTAAATTTTTTCATCTGTCAAGTGGGATGAGAATTGACAAACAAAACACACAGCTCTTGCTCCAAAAAGAATAATAAATTATTTATTCTAAGCCAGTGTGAGTGATCATGGCCTGGCAACATGCATTCATGTTGTCCTAAATGACACATCCCATCCTGGAAATGGTTACATGATTTTTTATTATTATCACCAAATAAAACAAGTCACAAATCAATGAATTTACCAACTATCCTGGCGATGGAATTAGGTAGGTGGCTTATGGCAAAGCAGGGACATCTTTCTGTAGGCTCTGAATGCTTAGCTTTAGGGTTAGTAGAAGCTAGCAGCTGGCTGAGTTAATGCATTCTAACAGCTGTATCTGTTAGGTTGGATACACAATTTGGTGATACATGACTATTAAGAGGACTAAAGATAACCCAAGATAATTTTTTGGCTTTCAATCTATACATTCCAATTCTCCATAATCATGAAGTTCTAACCAGTCAGCTGCAGACACTTCCCCCCAAAAAAGTGGTTTTTTTCATGGAATTTCAGCTCATAGAAGCATACTTATTGGTCTCTTTGCTGTTCTGAGATGAAACAAGATTTTACCACAACTGTCAAAGGTTAAAACACAGCTGTGTTGAACTGTGCTCACCATCTCTCCCCACCCCTGAACAGGGCAACTCTTCCTCTGTTGCTCACAGTATGTTTGGTGAGCAAGAAAAGCCAGGATTCACCCCATTCATTGTACGGGAAGCTCAAGCAAGGGAGAGCATATATGCGTGCAGCCCACTGTGAACTTGACTACCAGGAGGAAACGGAATTCCTTGTTATTATCAAAATTCCTCATTCATGGAAATTCTTACCCAAAAAGTATTAAAGACTTTAAATATACAAATCTAAAAAATATCATAGAGCATTTAGCATTAGTGCTTGTTTTTCAAACACTCTTTAAAATGTTCCAGGTGTCTCTTCTCTTCCTCTGGTCATGGAGAAGCGCCTTGCATGGTCTTCCTGCAGACTCCCACCTTTTCTGTGTCCTCGGGGAAAGCAGGCTGGCTAGATCACCCAGAGAGATTATGACACCTGCTCTGCAACCTTCTTGTGCTGGCTCTGGGATCGACTGTCGCTGCTGGAGGATCCATCCTTCTGTGAGTTCACCGTGCTGGGATGCCCAGCCATCTCAATCCAGGGATGCTGAAGGACCTGGTGGGCTGTGTACCGTTTCTTGGGGTCCACCACCAGCAAATGTCTCACCAGATCTTTGGCAGCTGTGGGAGGGGAGAAATTGGGGAGAGAGTGGTGAATCCAGGTGGCTTTACAGTGTTCTTTCCTTCTGAGCCATGAAGTGGCAGCCCGCAATCCACATCAGTGTGTGGGAATGCTAACAAGCTTTCCTTGTTCAGAACAGAAAGACAGGAGATGGAAACATCCCAGACCTGTTCCAACCACACATAACCTCGAGCATTAGAGACCAGGTTAAGCTAAAGCAGGAGGGTTATTTTAACCTCTTAGCCAGACTCAATGCTGCCACTTCATTTTCAAACCCGGTGAGTGACAATGGCAGTGAGTGACACAGCCTGACAATGGCAGCCTTGTGACTGTGTCCAGTTTGGGCTCCTTATCTTATCAATACACAGTCTACTTACATTTCTATCTGCCGCTTCTGGAACCTCTTGAAATTCTGCTGCAACCCTTTTTAACCTTTTGTATGTATTCGGTAGAATGTGTGTATGCATGCATGTGTGTGTGTGTGTGTGTACATGTGTGTGTACATGTGTGTATGTATGTTTATCCTGTAATATATGATATGAGAGTTAATATTAGTAATCAAAACTGGAATAAAAGAACCTGTGTTAACCTTGGCCCAAATACCAATCTGGCAAATTGCTACCATTAAAATTGTTTTGTGAGTTTCTTGTTACTCAGTAAATTCTGCCTTTGTGGAAGGAGACAGCATGCTCAGGACAACATCTTTCCCAGGAAAAGTTAACATAACACACCCCTTCCAGATCCCAGGAGGATCCACACACTGGAAGGTCACATCTAAACTGAGAATCCTCTGAGTCTCATCTGTGTATGCAGACAGTTAACACACCACTCCATGTTTCACCAACACCTCTGAGCACCACTCCAGGCCACTCTCTGAAAGAGCAGGAAGAGGCCCACAACCATCCTTCCCATCACAGGGAACCCCAAATCTCACCATCAGAGATGTTGTCCCAGTAAGGGGCAAGGAACTCGAACTGGCCCAGTTGGATGATGTTGAAGAGCTCATCCTGGTCCCTCTCGGGGCTTCTGAAAGGGGGGAAGCCACACAGGAGGATGTAGAGAATCACGCCTGCAGCCCACATGTCCACCTCCAGGCCGTAACCTGCCAGAACACACAGACAGGAAACCCAGTCAGGCAGGTCAAACGTGATAAACTCTCTCTCTTGAGCTGTGCAACCACAACAACAACAAACCCTGCTGCCCTTAAGTGGCCTTTGTCGTATATTTTGTCATAGCAAAAAGAAAAATAACAAATATGGTAGTTGATTATTGTTAAGAGAAGCTTTTTCTTTTGCTAGCCGCTTTGGTTTATCCCCCGCCAGTCGCCTGGGCTCTGCAGCGCCAGCCTGGTTCTAGATCCACATGAGTCCCAAATAAGCACACAGGAGGCTATATTAATTATGAAGCTGTTGGCCTTGCTTGTCCCTTACTGGCTAGCTCTGCCTTAAGTAATTACCCCATAATTGTTAATCTAATGTTTCTTACCGGAGAATAGTTCCCGGCGTCCTACCCCCATGGCGTCACATGTTGACTCTCTTGTGTTTCCCCTTCCCAGAATCCTCCTCGACTCCTAGTCCCTCCTATCTAGGTTTTCTATTGGCCAGACAGTACTTTATTGACAAATGCACAGGCAAATAACAGGATTTCCCCAACAGATTATAATGTAAGGTAACTTACTGGAAACAAGATATACAAAGTAATTGTCCTAGTTAGCACTAACTGTCAACTTTTACATAGCCTTGAATCCCCTGGGAAGGGAGTCCCGGCTGAATGGGAGCCTGTGAGTAATAGAGAATGGTCTTGTTTATTAGTTGATGTAGGTAAAAGGGCCGCTATGGGCAGCACCATCCCTATGCTTGAGCTGAATAAGAAAGCTAGTTAAACGTGAGCCTGTGAACAAGCCATCAAGCGTCATTCTTCCTTTGTTTCTACTGTATTCCCTGATTGGAATATGATCCCTGGTTGGAATAGCAAGAAGCCTGCCTTCAGGTTCCTGCCATGTGGGCCCACCCCGACTTCCCTAAGTGACTGACTGTGACCTGGAAGTGCAAGATGAAATAAGCCTGCTCCTTGCCTAAGTGGCTTCTTTGGTCATGGTGTTTGTCACAGGAACAGAATGGAACTAGAACAGCTGAGGCTTTTATGCCCCTCACCTAGCATCCTCCCACAAATGGGCGTGTACATATTTTTCAAGCACTTTCTGACTTCTCACCTTTAGGAAATGAACACAACTGGTAGCTTTAAATGGACATTAGAAGTTCATTACTAGGCCTCAGAGTAGGCTTAACAAGACACAAATCAATAAGGAACTAAAGTGAATAAAAAGTCCCTGATGCCCCTTTGGGGCGAGCTCAACGATGTTCAGTTCTCAAGCACTATTAATGATCCAGAACGGATTCTTCTACCCCACGCTCTCTTCAAACTTCCCCTTGCCTCTCAAACTTGTTTTATCGTAATCCGGTTCCATCTTTCATGTATCCCGGCCTTCTACTGACTGTGTTCCCTCCTGCAAGCAGGACCCACAGCTTGTCTGAGATTACCTGTCCTTGTCCTGGGCATTGCTGCAGAGCCACCAGATCACCAGTTCAGCCATCAGATTAAAGAGTCCCAACGTGACACATTTATCTAGGACTTCCCATCCTTGCCAATGGGACAACAGTATGGGTCTATACTGATATCTCTATATATACTAATGTCTCTACACCGATGTCTCTATGCTGATATCTCTATACTAATGTGTCTACGTTGATGTCTCCATTCTGACATCTCTATACTAATGTCTCATTCTGATGTCTCTACACTAATGTCTCTATTTTGATGTCTCTATACTGATAGCTCTATTCTGATGTCTCTACACTGATGTCTCTATTATGGTATCTCTATACTGAAGTAGTCTATACTGATGTCTCTACACTGATGTCTCTATACTGAAGTAGTCTATACTGATGTATCTACACTGATGTCTCTATACTGATGTAGTCTATACTGATGTCTCTACACTGATGTCTCTATACTGATGTATCTACACTGATGTGTCTACACTGATGTGGATCTATGTTGGTATGCTTTCCCCATAAGCTTATGATAATTTGCTTTGTCTCCCATCTGATTCGTCTTTTCCTCCATTAAAATGTCCTGTGTCTTTTGGTGCTCTCTTGTACCACTGTAATCACAGTACAGTGGCCATGACACCTGTCATTTAACTCTCTGTATTCCATAAGACTAGTCTTCTCAAGTATCCACCCACTAGCCTCACACATGCTCTGTCTCCTCATCACAGCTTCCAGGTGCCTGTGTTGATGAGGAACTACCCATGCCTTCCACTCTGTCTCCTCATCACAGCTTCCGGTGCCTGTGTTGATGAGGAACTACCCATGCCTTCCACCTATGGCCAAGCTGTCAGCCCTCCCAGAGCCTCTCTCAGGCAGCAGGTACATTCACCACAGTGCAGCAACTGCTGAGCTATCTTCCATATATTTTCTGTTTATATGCTTTATAAAGCACGTTGCCAAAGTAGTTCCTCTGATCCTCACAAATGAGGAATAAATATTCATGAAGTTTGAAATGAGATCTCTTTCGCCTTTACATGGAAGCTAGCCAAGAAATTTTTAAACTTTCAGCACAAGAAATGTTTCCATTTTCTCCCCTAGCGGTAGACCTGGGTATAAATGGCCTTCTCTGGGCAGATTTCCTTTCCTCTCCCAGTTCTCTGTCTTTTATCTCAATGTCCTGCCTACACACACACACACACACACGCACGCACGCACGCACACACACACGCACATGCACACACACACCACACACGCACACACACACGCACACGCACACACACCACACACGCACACACACACACATACACACACACACCACACACATACCACACACACACACACACACACACGCACATGCACACACACACCACACACACACACACATGCACACACACATGCACACACACACCACACACACACACACACGCACATGCACACACACACACACACACACACACACAGTTTTTTTAGCAAGGATGAGTTCCAGTCAACTTCCTGAGATTTTTTTTAAGCAAGGCATTTGTTGGTTGCTGAGCTTGAGTACCAAAGAGCAAAGGGAAACATTTACCTTTCTCAGAAAGAATTTCAGGAGCTACATATGTGGGCGTCCCACACACAGTAAATATAGGCCTCACCACATGTTTGGCCAGGCCAAAATCAGCCAGCTTCAAGGTGGTAGACTTGTCTTCATTTCGCTGAACCTAGAAGGAATCAAAACATCCAAACCATCAAAACTATGATAGAAACAAAGAAGGGATATTGAGACTGTGTGTATGTGCAGCCAGGTCAAAGCAGCCACAACCCAAAGAAACTTCCAGGGTATCCCGGTACAGCCACACCCAGGCGAACCTCAGTGCAACCGCTCACAACCATTTGTTTATTTAAAGTGGGGCGGAGTGTGTGCCACATCATATGTGTAGGCTGGAGTCCAGCACTCTCCATGTGTGTCCTGGGAATTGAACTCAGGTTATTGGTTTGCATGGCAAGCACCTTTACCCACTGAGCCATCTCATTATCCCTCAAGACATTTTCTTGTTCTTATATGTTAGTTTATGCTCAAAGCACCACTGATCCTTGTTATAATGCAGAGGTGCCCAATAGAAATAGTTTCCATCTGTACTGTCCAGCATGGTGCCCAACTCACAGGGGCCTACTGGACACATCTGTGCTACATGGCACAAATGATGAGTGTTCAAACCCAGTACTATCTTCCTACAAGTTTAAGATGCATGGTACTCCCATACAATAGAAGCTGATTCCGTTTGGGGGAAATTTAAGGTAACCAGACACAAAATCAAACTCTGGCCTCCTTCAATATTAGTAAGCATACACCTATGTAAAACCAAAGGTCAACTGTTGTAGAATATTATTTTAACTAGGCAAAGGTGTGTTACATTTGCTTATGCTGCAGAATATTACTTTAACTGTGTAAAGGTGTGTAGCTTTTTTGTTTATGATGCATTTGTTTAACTATGTAAAGCCTGTTGCATTCATTTCACCTTGACTGCCTAAGGCACCTGATTGGTCTAATAAAGAGCTGAACAGCCAATCGCTGGGCAGAGAGATGATTAGGCGTGACTGCCAAGCAGAAAGAATAAACAGGAGGAGAAATCTAGGCCCAAGAGAAGAACAAGAAGAATGAGGTAAGGAGGAGAGCAGGAGGGCCACATCTAGGACAAGAAGCCAGGCATGCACCAACCAGACAGACACAGAGAAGCAGTGAAAGACACACAGAAAAAAGGTAATAAGCCCTGAGGCAAAGGTAGATAAAGAGAAACAGGTTAAGTTTATAAGAGCTAGCAAGAAAAGAGCTAAGGCTGAGCATTCAAAACTAGTAAGTCTCTGTGCCATGATTTGAGAGCTGGTTGGTGGCCCAAAAGGAAAAGTCTGGCACAATCAACTGCCCATAGCACACCACAGAAGCCAGTGGACAAGGTCAGATGACAAGCATAACTGTTATTCAAGCCATGGATAAAAATCTTACTGGGTAAAACACGGTAGTTTTATCCAAGAAACTCACTGTTGCTACCACATCCACAAGAACGCCCAGTTTATCTGCAGCTCACACTCACCCCTCCCTTGTAGAAACTCCCGTTAGACGTGAAACTAAAATAGCAGAATTGTGACTACAGATGGAAAGAATGGACTCTGAGTGCACTCTCTAGCCTCAGGTAGAGGCATGACTTTCTGGACTACCCAGAAGATTGTAAAATCACTGTCTAGATGCAAGCTTCCTGATAAAGGATAAGAAAATACTATTATGACCTCCCAGAATTCATCCATGGGCCTGTCAATCACCTGGACAGGAAAACCCTCCATGGAAAGCTGCCTACTCTAGAGAATTTAGAAACAGGATAAAGCCTGCCTAAGATGTAGGTAACACAGGTCCTCACAGTAGTCTGTTTGGCCATTGTCTGTCTACTCTGCTCACTTGGAAGTGTCTAACACAGAGCGCTCCCTTTGTGCACTGTCCCCTGAAAGTGTTCCACCCTCACTGTAATACACACTACCATCTCCACACTGTACTCTGAATAGTGTAACAGAACAATAAAAGCCCAGAGACAAACATCGGGGTTCAAGCTGAAGATCAGAGAAGCAAAGCAGCCAGCCACTAGAGAGTTCTCACCTCTACCGATGTTCAGACCAAAGGGGCGATTCACTGAACCTCAGATTGTGTCTCCAGGCTGCACTGCTCTCCACCAGTCTCAGAATCCTAGACTGCCCTCTGAGACTGCACCCAGCTCCTTATATACTCTCTAGTGCTGGGATTAAAGCCGTGAGCTCTGTTAATCTTTCAGACTGATTCACTCTTGTGTAGCCCTGGGTGGCCTTGAACTCATTGAGATCCATCTGCCTCTGTCTCCTGAGTCCTGGGATTAAAGCTGTGTGCCACCACTGGCTAGCTTCCATGGCTGTGGCTGGCTTTGCATTGTGATCCTTCAGGCAAGCTTTAGTAAGTCATAAATAATATATCACCACAGCACAGCCTCAAAATTCTTTCATTGGAGGCTCCAAAGGAGACGGTAGAGGGAGATCCTGGTGATGTCATGTTTTCACACGTGTGGTTCCACCAGTGAACTGACATCTCTACAACTTGCAAGTGTCTTAGTTGCTGAGTCTGGGTCAAGACTGACATAAGAATGGAAACAATGAGGGATGGAAAGCCTGGGAATCCCCCCCCACAACGCGCCTACCATCTGGGGAAGAGCACCAACCAGAAGGTCCCTAACTGCCTGTCACGGGAGCCAGGGACCTTGTGACCCTTACCCAATGTGGGCATTTCCATCCTCTAACGTGCTTTTTTCCCTTAGTATAAATTCTGTTTCTGTCACTACCATGTGTTCCGGGCCCAGTTTCTTGTCCTGAGGTCCTGTAAATCCCAGTGGGTGTCCTGCAGGCCCCCATCCTAGATGCTAAAAATCATGGTCTCCTAAACTAACCTGGCCAGGAAGAAACCACGGTTTCAGACCCCCAACGCAGCTCTGCCCACCCTACACACAAGAGACAGATGCAGCCTGAAAGAAACAACAGAATAATTTAGGCTACAAATTCTAGTTGGGAAGGAAAGGAAAACAAAATATTGTCAGAGCTTGGAATCGCCAGATGGAGTATCTACAGTCATCATATTTACTAGGTAATTGTTGAGAAAAAAATGTTCCCTTCAAAAATATTTGCAAATATTTCCTGACAAATGATTGGCATTAAAAATATCTGGCCAATTAAATACATCAAAATAAAATTGATATTCCTGTCAAAAATTAGATGTGAACTTCCAATTCCAAAGTGTAGCCCCACTGGGCCAGTAGAGACCAGATTAAGTGTTCGGGACACTCAGACTTTTATTTGATATTGTATTATGTTTGATGTCCTGGATATGTTCTCAGAACATCACATCATTTTTAAATGGTTGCATGGGCCAGTCTAAAACATAATATGCTGCTCTTTTCTCTTCATAGCTCAGCTTTTCCCACCTGCAACTCCAACCGTTGCTGAGAAGGACCAGTGTGTTGAAGATTCCAGCTTCTACACTCAGGGTTTCCTTAGTAATCATTTTATTATCTATCTATCTATCTATCTATCTATCTATTTTGTGAGAAGTGGTACACAGGTACATATGTGTGTGATACCCATGCACACATGAGGACACTGATTCATTCCCCTCCCTCCCTCCCTCTCCCCCTCCACCTTACTTAATGAAGCAGGATCTCTCACTGAACCTGAAGTTTCAGCCAGGGGTTGGCTAGCTGGTACCCACCTGCCTTCATTCTCCAACACAGCAATTATAGGTGCGCAGTCATGCTCAGATTTTATGTGGGTGCCAGGGATTTGAACTCAGGTCCTCTCAGACCTCTTCAAAGCTGCCCTTCACTTTACCATATAAACAGCTTTGTTCCACTCAAGGGTACGCAGTGTGTGGTTTGGTTTGTTTGTTTGTTTGTTTAATTTCAACAGGTACTTAATTCTTTGCTTTGGAACACTTCCTGCCTCACCATCAAGTCAGACCTCCACCACACACTTCTTCACGTTAAACACACGTGTGCTGACCCAGAAGTCCATCCTCACCTGCCTTGTGAACACCCCCTCTGGAGTGACAGTGAATAAGGACACACTGCTTCCAAAGATGGGAAACAAGGAGAAAGACCCCACCCCAGCCCAGCTCCAACCCACATCTCCAAGTTTATCTAAGCTCACTGTTCTGGGCCATGTTCTTGCTGGGCCGGTCCAGGCCCTCTGCTCGATAGGATGCTGAGAGATAGCCACACACCGCGTGATTAACTGACTGGTTTGTTTGTGTCTATGTCCCCCTTTCCAGCCATACCAGAGTGTCCTGCTTTTAACCCAGAGGGTCTGTACTAGATGTATAAACATCAAATGACCACACTTGTGCCGCCAAAGCCTCACAACCAAAACCTCAGTAGCTTGGGATGACTTTGAACTTCTGACCCTCCCACTTCCAGATCCCAAATGTTAGGATTACAAGTATGTACCAGCATGCCTGATTAACACAGGGCTGGGGACCAAAGCCAGGGCTTCATGCAGTCGCTACTCTGTCAACTGAGCTGCATACCTCGCCCTCAAGAGATATCTTTGTTTTTGTATCAATTAGCCTCCACTCTGCACTACCATAGTTATGCAATCTGTCGTGAGTTACATAAATGACTGTAATCCCAGCACTCAGGAGGATAGGACATTCCAGCAACCTTCTACTGTACTGTACAGCAAGGAAGACCCCAGCTCAAAAAAAACACAAAAATAAAACAAACCAAACAAGCATACAAACAACTTAATAGATAAATAAAATAAAGTAAAAAACGTTGAGATACCATCTTGCTCATGTAAGAATGACTAAAATCAAAAGCACCAATGACAGTCTATGCTGGAGAGGATGTGGAGAAAGGGGAACACTCCTCCACTGCTTGTGGGAGTGCAAAGTCAGTACAGCCACTTTGGAAATCAGTATGGTGGTTCCTCAGGGAAATGGGAATCAGTCTGCCACAAGATCCAGCTTTTCCACTCTTAGGCATATACACAAAGGATGTACATTCTTACAACAAGGACATCTGTTCAACTATGTTCATAGCAGCATTACTAGTAATAGGCAGAACCTGGAAGTGACCTAGATGCCCTCAACTGGAGAATGGATAAAGTAAATGTGGTACATTTACACAATGGAGTACTACTCAGTGGGGAAAAAAAACAATGGAATCTTGAAATTTGCAGGTAAATGAATGTAACTAAAAGAAACCATCCTGAATGGGTCAGTCACAAAACAATGAACACGGTATGTACTCACTCATATATGGACTTTAGACATAGAGCAAATGATTACCAGTCTACAATCCAAACCGCCAGAGAAGTTAGGAAACAAGGAGGGTCCTAAGAGAGACATAGATGGTCCCCCAGAGAAGGGGAAAGGGACAAGATCTTCTGAGCTAATTAGGAGCATGCAGGGAGGGGATAGGAAGTTAGGAAAAAGTGGGGAGAGGAGGACATGAGGGAGCAGGAAGATTGAGTCAGGGGAAGAATAGAGGAGAACAAGGTAAAAGATAGCATAATAGAGGGAGCCATTATAGGTTTGAAGAGAAATCTGGCACTAGGGAAATGTCCAGAGATCTACAAGGTTGACACCAATTAACAATCTAAGCAATAGTGGAGAGGCTACCTTAAATGCCCTTCCCCAATAATGAGATTGATGACTACCTTATATATCATCCTAGAGCCTTCATCCTGTAGCTGATGGAAGCAGAGGAAGACACCTGCAGCTAAAGACTGTGCTGAACTCCTGGAATCCAGTGACAGAGAGGGAGGAGTGAAAAGCAAAGGGGTCAAGACCAGGCTGGAGAAACCCAGAGAAACAGCTGATCTGAACAAAGGGTAGTTCATGGACCCCAGACTGATAGCTGGAAACCAACATAGGACTTTTCCAGATCCCCTGAACGTGGGTGTCAGTTTGGAGGTCTGGGAAATCTATAAAGCCTCTGATAGTGGATCAGTATTTATCCCCAGTAAACAAATGGATTTTGGGAGCCCACTCCACATGGAGGGATGCTCTCTCAGCCTAGACACACGGGGGAGGGCCTAGGATCTGCTCCAAATGATATGATATACTTTGAAGATCCCCCATGGAAGGTCTCACCCTCCCTGGGGAGCAGAAAGGGGGTGGGATAGGGGGTCGGTGGGAGGCAGGGAAGGAGGGGAGGGAGGGGGAACTGGGATAGACGTGTAAAACAAGATTGTTCTAATTTAAACACACTATGGTAATATATCATTTATGATTTATTAAAGCTTGCCTGAGGACTCAGAAAGCAAAGTTAGCCTCATGCTATAGCAATCAGGCAGTGGTGACGCACACCTTTAGTCCCAGCAGCTACAGAAGCTATGCACTGGTAGCACACACCTTTAAATCCAGGACTCGAGATTAAGAGGTAGACGGATCTCTGTCAGTTCAAGGCCACCCAGGGCTACCCCAGATTGAATCAGTCTAAAAGAGTGAATCAGAGCTCATGCTTTAATCCCAGGATTTTAGAGGTATAAAAGGTAGAGGCATTCATCTGAGAATTAGTCTCCAGCCATGTTGAGGAGAGCACAGCAGTCTGAGTGAATCTGAGGAGCAGTGACGTCAGGAGCAGTCTGAGGATCGCCCCTTTGGTCTGAGCTGAGGTAGAGGTAGTGGTCGGCTGCTTTGCTTTTCTGATTTTCAGCTTGAATCCTGAACCCCACCAATAGGTGTCTCTGGGTCATGCATTTATTGTGCTACCACGCACTTTTAGACTCTGAGCAGAAGAGGGCAGCAGAGTACAGACCAACAGCAAGGTGCCCTAAAGCACTAGGATTGGCGGTCACTCTGTTAAATTCCTGCTTGAATCTTCACGGTCCTTTGGATCATGTCCCTCCAACGTACATTTCCAACTAATAAGGACTGAAACAATCTTAGAAACCACATCATATCAAAACGCCCATGCCACAAACTAATTTGCGTTTGAACAGAAACGGTGCTGTAATCCTTGGCCATCATATTTACAGTCACACTGTTCACAACAGCCAGGAAATGGAACCAGCCTGAATGTCTATCAACAGAAGAACGGGTAAGAAAATGTGGCACAGATACCCAATGCAACTTTATACAGCCATATAGAAGAATATCATGGTGACTGCAGAGGAAAAATGGGTAGAACTGGGAATTATTATATTAGGCAAAGCAACCTGGACTCAGAAAAACAAATGCCACATGTTTCCTCAAATATAGATCCTAAACTTTATTTTTCATATGTGTGTATAGAGAGAGTGAGTATGGGTCATACTAGAAAAGAGACCCCTGAGAGGAGGAGGAGGAGAGGCTTCGTGGGATGAGGGAAGATGAAGAGTAATAAAATACCCAAGAGGAGGGGGCCAGAAAGAGGCAGGCAGAGGGTAGGGAGGGAGGGGTGTGGGGAAGGAAGATCAGCAAAAACAAAGAGTTATGAAAATGCCCTAATTAACTCACCACCCTGTCCACTAATTTAATTTTTAGCAACTTCTATCCAAAGAAACAAACTCGGATTTCATCTGAATATGCCAGGGAGCACTAATGCACAGAGCACAGCAGCCTGGAGCACAGCAGCCCGGAGCACTGTAGCCCGGAGCACAGCAGCCCGGAGCACAGCAGCCCGGAGCACAGCAGCCCGGAGCACAGCCCGGAGCACAGCAGCCCCAGGTTGCTTTGACTTTTGGGCCCAGCACCTGGCTCAGAGGGACAGCCTGTTGAGGGAGCATCATCAGACACTGGGGATTCTTGCGTTGGATCTGATAGCTTTGTGCATGTCATATCACCACTGCATCATCTGAGAGGATGAGAATCAAATTCAAGATGAGGAACATGGCTTCTTCCTCACTCTGCTCCTCTCTCAGAGATTAGAACCCCAGTCCATAGAATGGCTCCATTATCACATATGATCAAACCTCCCACCTTAAAAAACACACAGCCTATTTCTACACATCCCTTCAGCTACTGTCCCTGTTCCATTTGTGGCCACACACACACACACACACACACACACACACACACACACACCTTGGAATAGATGTCCGTATATACTATATGCAGCTTTTCACCACCCATGATACCCTGAACTCAGTCAAGCTCACATTCCTGCAGTCTCCTTCCTCTGTCAAAAAGATGACTCTTACACTAACTAGCTACGGATTGGAAACACCAGAGTCCCCTCTCTTCACCCACCATCCTGACCCACTAACTGGTCAGGGCATCACCCGTAGGATGACTACCAGTCCCTATTCACTTCTACTGAATGTCCAAAACCAACCTTAGTGTCTCCCACCGGCACCCAACAAGGAGTTTACCATGGCCCCAGCCGCATAACCATACATGACCTCTAGCAGACAGGACTTCCAGCAGAAGATGAAACAGAGACAGAGTCTAGGGAGAGTGTGATCTTGGAAACTCAGGGAAGAGATTTTCTGAGCTGCTTTCTCCAACTAAAAGAATTTTGAGAAATTTAATCTTAGAACCTCAAAGGGCCCACAAGAACACGTTTTCCTAGGAAGGTGACAAAAAGATATTTCCAGTATTCACCCTAACAAAATGACCTGAACTAAAGGCCTGTTGTGTTTCCCTCCCCCTTTATTCCACATTTTCAATAATATATAATATTATTATAATACACTATAACATTAATAATATATAATGTTCCATATTATTGCTGAAATCCGTGTTACTTGACTTAATGAAGTCTAGCCTAATGGGATATGCTGCCTAGTTACTAACAAATTTTAAATTGCTAATACTTGGAGCATTAATAAGAAATCAGGGCATACATTTAGCTTCTAGATAAGGAGAAAAGAGTTAGAGCTGGCAGAAGAACTGCCTTGTGGATCAAGGAGAATCACCATGGAGCTCTTACTGTATCACAGCAGAAGTGAGAGAAAAAAAGAATCCAGGGAACTGAGGTCAATAAAATTGCAGAAGAGGCCTGCTCTAGGGGAAGAATGGGCTAAGGGTGTGGTGGGCCATTTTCATTCCAGGCTTTCATTGTCACCCTAAGGACACATGCCAGTGCACAATCCCAGCTGTATCCAGCGTCAGACAGTTAGACAAATCTACTTCATCCCAAGACCAATGAGACACCAGAAAGAGGACCCACCTTTGTCTTCACCAAGCTGTGACAACACCACAATTTCTCCTGCTCCAGGCACTCGGGTC
Organism: Mesocricetus auratus; assembly: GCF_017639785.1. Lineage (NCBI taxonomy): Eukaryota > Metazoa > Chordata > Mammalia > Rodentia > Cricetidae > Mesocricetus > Mesocricetus auratus. Next base: position 48,792,617 of record NW_024429267.1, on the reverse strand, counting down.
TGTAGCCCCTGGACTGGGGAACACTGATAAGATCCAGGAAAAGCAAAGCTTCGCTTCCTGTTTGCTAGAGTAGCAACTGGTCACCCACCATCTCATTCCTCCAGCGCCTTTCCAGAACAAGAGTCCACTCTTCTCTCCCCTTCCCACTGGAAGAGAGGCTTCTAGAATGACTCTGTTCCAGCCTAGCATCTCTTCCATCACTCCCCTGCTCACCCAGCTGTCTTGGCTGACTCTACCCAGCCTGGACGACTGCACTCCCCATCCTGAGTGAGTTGGCCTAGTGTCTTCTTCCTTCCTTCCCTGGGACTCAGTCAACACTATCCCGACCCCTCCAGGGATCACATACTGGCAGAAGAAGCAATTAACATGGATATTTCTGCAAGCTGGAAATTCTAATAATTAAAGCTTTGTTTGCAAGATCTCAGGAGTCTAAATAACCCTAAGGGAAGAAGAATTGTAATATCAGGAAATGAGATCAGTGGGGTCAGATGAACTTGGCAATACAGGCCCAAAACGTTACTCCAGGGCCTAATTAGCAGATGTAAATATTTCTGTTGATTAAAACATCATGATAAGCAGCTACATTCATTAAGAGCTCTTAGTGTACTCAGAAAATGTCTGTAAAAGCAGCTGCAGTTACAATCCATTGCTCAGTCAGAAGTTGGTGCTGACATAATCATGTTCTCAGGGTTAGCAAGAACAAGCCTAACAGAGACCCAGCAACCATCCCTTAAAGGAAGGAAGCATTCATTTGACAACACGTTTAGGTAAGTGAAGAACACCAACTGATGGTGATCACCATGGCAACAATGATGAATACTGAATCTTGGAAAACCAAAAAAAAAAAAAACTGAAACATAATTATCAGCAAGCTTGGAAATGGTACCCAGACAACCAGCAGTTGTCAAGTTCAGCATAAGCCTCATCTTTGTCTAGAAAATAAAAGGTCAATGTTTAGACTCTGGACATGATATGCCAAACTTTACTTAGTTAGAAAAAGGGCAAACATGTTTTGTGAATGTGGTGGGCATACCTGTTTCTATAAGTACATACTGACAAATCACACAGAAAGAGCAGTGCATGTCTCTTCCACAAAAGATGCCTCACTTGCACATAGCGTTCTTCTGATTTTGAAGTCATACATGTGCACATACACACACACTCACATGCACACTCTCTCTCTCACACACACACACTTTTATTTAGAAAAAAATAAAATAGACTTTTTCAAAATCAGAAAAAGTTCAGAATGCCAACTGGATTGATAGCAATGAACAAATCATGTGTTTGAGCTGAAAAATTGTAGCTATTCATCTGTTTACAGGCTTGTACACACACACACACACACACACACACACACACACACACACGGCAGGGAGAGAGACCGGTTGGGAAGAACTGAATGAACAGCATCAGGAGAAGACAAGACACATATGTGAGATGAATATGCTCATAATATGTTGTGCAGATGTATGTAACTGATGAAAATTTTAAAAAGAAAAATTACAGCTAATCTGCGGTTTGTCATCACACACACACACACACACACACACACACACAACACACACACACTCCACTGCCTCAGAGCACTAAAAGATGTCAGCTGTGACATCTAATTCCATGAAGAACTGTGCCTGCGTGAACCTTCACAGACATTTGTCCGCACTGAGCATACTAACTTCACTGTTTTTACTGCCCAGAGCAACTTCCCATGCTCAACCAGCCATGGAACTCATTCCCCAGTGAGACATGGCTGGCAAATCCATCCCCTCACTGTGAGAACAGGCTGAGCCCCAGACTGATTCCAGTACATTGTTAGGAAATGCAAGGTAAGCCAATTGTCCCCAAGGGGGACACCTGATCTCACATGTGGAAACTGTGGGCATGTATACCTGGTAGAACGCATTAGTGGGCATGTGTAGAAAACACCCAGCTCACAGGACCCACCCAGAGCTCTCATATGCATCTCTCTGGCTTAAAGGATTCGGTGAAGGCAGCATATGAAAGAGCAGGGCTTTGGACATCACATGTGGAAAATGCCTCAGCTCAGACTCAAAAGGCAGACAATAAAAATGGGTTTGTAGATGTTTGCCTTGCACACGTGAAATCCTGGGTTAGATCCCCAGAACCCCATAAACCAGATGTGGCATAGGCCTGTGACCTCAGTACTTGGGCAATGTAGACAGGAGACTCAGATGTTCAAAGTCATCCTCAGGCTGCACAGCAAATTGAAGGCAAGTCTGGGTTACATCAGTGAACACATTACCCATAAAGTGTTGATACCGATAATAAAGAATTTCTAAAAGCAGTAGAGAAGGGACAAATATAAAAATTCAATTTCCCCAATGAAGACTAATTCAGACCACGCAGGCAACCAGCCAAGCCATTCTTGCAATTCTATTAAGTTGGCAAAAACAGGAGTTTTTGAGTTTGCCTGAGTTATGGTCAACATAACCCTCATTTCACCGGACAATGGGCTGCCTCAGTCTGCCGCAGCCTGCTCATGGTGGCAGTTCACGGACACAGCTATGCAGCCATGCAAATGAAAGGAAACATGCTAAATTCCTGACCCCGTCAAAAAAAAAAAAAAAACAAAGCCAGTGACTTACTGGCTTAGCTGTCACCATCTGCTATTGCTTTGTCCGCAGCAACTTGTCTCTAAGTGCACATTCATGGCACCTGCCAGGCATCACAGTCCTTTCAATGTGCGGATCTCAATGTTATCAGTAACCAAAGGAATGCTTGCTGCTCCCCGGGCAGCATGCAGTGATGGTGTCCAACTAATAATGTTCCTAAAAATGAGATGTGGAACATATCAGGTGGTGATCACAGCTATGAAGAAGAAAATGAGACAAAGAATACAGATGGTGACAGTGTGAGATCTGTTGTTCTGAACAAAACTCCCAGGGGCGCACTTATAAGACATGTTCAGTTCATTAGCTCACTGCAGCAAGAGAGAACGCTCTCTGCTGGCATCTTCGCCTAACGCAGAGAGCATCCAAAACACTTGAAATATTGCAACTGCGTTGGGTAATTGGGGACAGTGCAAAAGAGCAGGGGCTGCCTTTGGGTTGAGCAGGGTCAGGAGTGTAGTTCCATGGTGTCTCTCTATTGAGATAGGGCATTAGCCTGCAGGTGGTTGTACACACCTTTAATCCAGCACTCAGGAGGCAGAGGCAGGAAGATCTCTGAGTCCATGGCCAGGTTAGTCTACAGAGTGAGTTTGAGGTTGGCCAGGACTACACAGAGAAACCCTGTCTCAAAAAGAAAACAAACAAAAAGAACAAACAACACCAACAAAAAGATAGGGCATTAAAAAGACCAGGCTGGTCCTTGAAATACCAACGATGACCTTCAAGTCTTGATCATCCTGACTCTACCTCCCACGTGCTAGGGTTACAGGTGTGTACCACATCTGGCTATCTATGACTGGTTGTCTTGATTCCACTTGAAGGTGGGAGAAGGAAGCAACCGTCTTCATAGCCATCATAGAGACATGTAGCCACGTGCACAGCTTAAACAATGCATTCTGACAGTGTCGCAAAGAGATTTGTTTTTGTCTTGATCCACCCAAGATACAGAGTGGCCTTATGGAAAGCAGGTATACTGTGACATTTTTATGTTAAACAGGAGAGCGCCACTGCCAAGCTGGGAATGCTGTGCTGACTCCTTCATATCAGGAGGCTGCTGCTTTTTCTCAGGTCGATTCTCACTCAAGCTCCCAAGATACTACTGATAGTGCTCTTTTCTTATTAGATCAGGAAACTAGAGCTAAAAAGATGGCCCATTGAGTAAAGACCTTGACAGATTAACCTTGACACCTCAGCCCCATCCCTGGAAATGAAGTGAAGGTGGAAAGTGAGAACTGGGTCTATAAGGCTGGCCTCTGCCTCTGCACACGGCACCATTGCAAGTCTGCTCCATCCCCACATCTCTCTCTCTCTCCTTCCCTCTCTCTCAGCACACACGTGCACATGCACACATGCGTACACATATGCATACACATGCACTTGATTTATTTGGTTGCTTACTAATACATATATATGTGTGTGTGCGCACGTGTGTGTGTGTGTGTGAGAGAGAGAGAGAGAGAGAGAGAGAGAGAGAGAGAGAGAGAGAGAGAGAGTATACTATCTATGCGTGCATGATGTGTTCAATTCAAAAGAGTGTTGGATCCCCTGGAGCCGCAGTTACATGCAGTTGTGAGGCTCCAAACAAGTGTGCTGGATCCTCTAACAACAAGTATCCTTAATCAGTGAACCATCATCCCTCCAGCACCAGTAAAAAAATAAATAAAAATAATACAGTAAAAATAAAATAAATCAGGAAACTACATGTTATGTAGCTATTTCCTTCTAATAAAAACCTTCACTCTTAGAGAGGTCACAGAGGAAGATTCATAAGACTATTGAAGTGTAGAAAGTTACAAGATACAGGAAGTACACACACACACACACACACACACACACACACACACACACACACACACACACACACACACAGTTTTATACAAACAACTGCTGGAGGAGAGGCTGCCCCAGGCTGAGCAGAGCTCCAGGGACGTAGCGTAGGAAAGTCATCACCACCCATCCATCCATGCTGAAATGAGCTGGGATGTAGCTGCCTTTGAGTTACCCACACTCCTCTAAGTAACTGTAACAAAATCATTGGTTCACCAAGCTAAAGTTGGTTGGAATACTTTCTTTGTCGCTTGTGCCTGTCTGAACTGCACAGGATTCTGTTCATGTCTCCCTAGGAAAAGTCATACAACATTACGGTCCAGGAAGGATAAAGACTTCTTCTAGAGAAAAAACAAAAAAGAAAAAGAAAAAAGAAAACCAGGAAGTGAATTCAGGAATTCAGGGGACCTACCTTCCTTTTCTGTGTCTACTTGACACAGCTAAAGTCATCTTAGCAGAGGGAATCTCAATTAAGAAAGTGTCTCCATAAGACCAGGCCGTAGGCAAGCCTGTAAGGCATTCTCTTAATTAGTGATTGATATGGGAGGGCACAGTCTATTGGGGATGGTGCCATCACTGGACTGGTGGCCTTGGGTTTTATAAGAAAGCAGGTTGAAGTTCCAGGCCAGCCTGGTCTACAGAGTGAGTTCCAGGACAGCCAGGACTGTTTTACAGAGAAACCCTGTCTCAAAAGAAACAGAGAGAGAGAGGGAGAGAGAGAGAGAGAGAGAGAGAGAGAGAGAGAGAGAGAGAGAGAGAGAGAGAGAGAGAGAGAGAGAGAGAGAGAGAGAGAGAGAGAGAGAGAGAGAGAGAGAGAGAGAGAGAGAGAGAGCAGGTTGAGGTTGAGCAAGCCATGGAGAGCAGTCTGTGGCCTCTGCATTAGCTCCTGCCTCCAGGTTCCTGCCCTGATGAGTGCCTGTCCTGACTGCCTTCCATGATGAGATGAGTTGTGATGCGGAAGCAGAAGCCAAATAAAGCCCTGCCCTCCCCAATTGGCTTTTGACAGTGATGTTTCATCACACCATAGAAACCAATTTTGTGCATGCCTTTAATCCCAGCACTCGGGAGGCAGAGGCAGGCGGATCTCTGTGAGTTGGAGGTCAGCCTGGTCTACTGAGCGAGTTCCAGGAGAGTCTCCAAAGCTACAGAGAAACCCTGTCTCAACACACAGATCCACACACAGATCTCTCCATCTCTGTCTGCAGATTGGAAACTCCTTGGCAAAGCCTTGTCCTCAAAGAGGACGCAGGGAGGGTCAGATGGTACCTGCAAAGCTTGAGGAAGAAGCCATCACCAGCAGACACTCATTGCCTATGCCAGAGGATATGTAAATGTTCAAGAAATTAAGTCACATGGTCACCATCAAAGCAAACATATTTATCTCCTAGGGGAGAGGAAACATTTTCTGACTTATTTAAATCAAAAGGCTTATATTTCTAGAACAATCAAAACAAGTTGATTCAGCAATTTAGGAACTATAACCAAGGTTTTAAATACTGAAAAAAGCACATTAAAATAGCATAATTCTCTCAAACATAAAGGTAACAGCATGAAGTAGCTGCTATTCATTCTATCCTGCATTTTATAACCCCTCTCCTGCAACAGCAAAACTCCCGGCTTACCAGAAGGTTTTCCGGTTTCAGATCCCGGTGCACGATCTTCTTGTCGTGCATGTGGACGAGGGCCTTGCACAAGTCTGTGATCATGAGTGCGGCATCGGGCTCTGGAAACTTCACACTCTCTATGATGGCATCAAAGAGGTCTCCTCCCTGAACGTACTCCATGATCAGGTAGATCTCTGCTTGGGTTTCGTAGACCTCGTGCAGTTTCACTATGTTGGGATGACTGAGACTCTGAATGATTAAAATCTCGCTGTCCACTATGTCCTCCTTACCCTTCAGCTTGGACTTGTCGATAATCTTCATGGCGAAGGCCTGCTTGGTCTCGCGGTGCTTGCACTCTTTCACGATGGCAAAGTTCCCGTCCCCAATGACGCGGCCGATTTCATAGTGCTTCCCCACATCCGCTGAGATGATGCCCAGCGGCCGCAGCTTCCGGCCACTGGGCCGTTCTGGCTTGCTCTCTTCCAGCTTCGTCCTTGGCTCCTTTTCTAGCCCCATCCTCCTTCCTCCTGACCCCCCTGGCTTCTTCTCATGCTCCGCTTCCTTCTCGTCCCCTCGGGTCCTGGGAAACTGCGGGGGTTCGGCCTGGTGCTCCCTCAGCAGCCAGGCTCCGCCATGCTTGTTCCTGCATGTGTGCCTGGTGTCTTTCCCCTCCGGTACGGCTGGGGGACCTTCCGCGAGGTCCTTCTGGCCCTTGGCTGCTCCTTGGGGGTGGCTTTCCTGAGGTTCCGAGCCTCTGTTCTCTTTCTTGTCTGAGCTGTGGCTGGGTCTCCTCAGCTCCTGAGGGGGCTCCCTGGGGCTGCTCCGATGGCTGTCGGCCTTCCAGGCCTCCTCTCCATCCGTGGAGTTCGCCTCTGAAGCCCTCCTGCAGCTCTTGGTCCTCACCAGCTTCTCTGAATCCCACTTGTGACCCCTCCCCAGGTCCAGCTCACTGATCCCCAGAGGACGCTGCTCCCTCTGCAGGCCCAGCTGCAGCTCCCGCTCTCCCTTACACTTCTCACACCTGACCATCTCCCCCGAGGTCTTTTCAATCTCCACCCCCAGGTGCTTCTCCCCACCGGCAGGAGTCTCCTCCGGAGTGGCCTCCCTGGGTGGTGGCAGGGCACCAGGTTCTGGCTCCTGCTTGGCTCTGACCCACGTCTTCGGGGCCCTCACCTTGTCTTCCAGAGCCAGCTCTGCAGAGGTCTTGCCCTGAGGCCTAGTGACTGCCCTGCTCCTCACAGCCTCACTACAGCTCCCGGCCTCCCCACAGCGGTGGCCTCCTCTCTGAAGTTTGCTGGGAAGTCTGCTTCTCAGCCTTGGGGAGGGGGCTCGGCTGTGTGGGGCCAGGGCAAGGGCCCGGTTCTTGGGATACAGCTCCTCCACAGCCAGCTGGATGCTCTTCAGGGTCAGAGGCTCTTTGCCCATGGCTATGAAGGCATCACCCTCCCTGAAGAAGTCAGACACACTCTTGACTTCCCTGCCCTTGAGGGTGAACAGCTTGCGCACGCGGTCATTCTTCCACCGGGGAAGGCCCAAGGCTTCAGAGATGTCCGCTAGTAGCTGCTCAAAGGTCTGCACCGACCGCCTGTTGAGGAGCAGGGTGGCCTTGCGGAGGGGCTGTCCCCCCAGCTTCACCACCGTCACCACCCTGGGCTTCAGAGGGCTGTGCTCAGCGCGGACTGCGTGAAGACCACTCTGAGGACTGAACAAGGGCATGACGACACCGCGGGTCCCCAGGCCTGGTTTCTCCAGAGGTCCTCGCCCCGCGGGCAGCCAGGAGGCTTGCAGCTTTCGCTCAGAAATCCTCGAGCTTAAGCATTTTAGAGACTGGTCACTCGGGCCTCGGTGGCCTGCAACAGAAAAAGGACAAAGGAGGTTAGTCAGGGTGGGGTTTGAACCCTTTGGACTTCATCAGGCTTGGCTGGTGACGGCAATGGAGATGTAGCTCAGTCACAGAGCAGTTGCCCAGCACATGAGCGCACCTGGGCTTCACGTCCCGGCTGCAAAACATGTGTTTATCTCTTCATTTAAAAAATAAGATGTATCTGAGTGTAATAAAAGTGTAATTAGCATGTACAATGTACAAATCCCTGGATTATTCTATCCCAGCACACACACACACACACACACACACACACACACACACACACACACACACACACAAAGGCCAGTACAGCACCACAAGCTTGTAACCCCAGCACTGGCGATGCTAAGGCAGGAAAATTTCTGTGAGACAAAGGCTAGAGCCTGACTTCCAGGCTAGCAGGATACAAAATGAGACCTTGTCTCCAGTCAGTCAGGCCCATCAGCACAGGCTTCTCATCATAGCACTTGGGAGGCAGAGGCAGGTGGATTTCGTTGAGTTAAAGCCAGCCTGATCTACAGAGTGAGTTCCAGGCCAGGTAAGAGATACATAGTGAGATGCTGTCTCAAAAAAGGAAAAAAAAAGTGTGGTTAGAGAGATGGCTCAGTGGTTAAGAGTGCTGGCTGCCCTTCCAGGAGATTCTTGGCGCTGGAGTGACAGCATTCCTATAGTGGCTCACAACATATTGTTCTAGAGGATCCAATATATGTACCTCCTTGGCCACCAGGCATGCATATGGTGTACATATTTTCACAAAGGAAAAAAACCCATACATATAAAATAATAATAAAATTAGTTTTAAAAGGCTAAAAGCAAGGGGACAGGAGAACTGGCCCAGTGATTAAGAGCTCAAACTGGTCTTGCCGAGGACCAGAGTTCAGTTCCCAGCACCCACGTCTGGCAGCTCACAACCACCTGTGACTCCGGCTCCAGGGGATCCAGTTCCTTCTTCTGGCTCTTGGATACCGAGAATCACATTTGCACAACCCCACATACACACACACACAAATATTTTGAAATGAAACAAAACTATTCTTAAAGTAACTATACTGTTCAAGCTTTCAGAGTGATCACCTGTAAATGTACTTGGATCAGCCGCAGCAGAAACCTCACTCATGTGGGGATGGACAGCTTGGCCCACAAGTCCACACAGAATGTGTTTTGTTTTTTAATTATAACACACAATCTGTTCTGAGACAATTTCTATCCAGGCACATTGTCGATCAGATGACAAGTAGTAACTGGCACCGATCTTCCCACATGCCTCGAATTTATGAGCTTGACAATCACAGTTACAGTTGAGGGATCTATTTACGGACACCTGTTATACTTCCCACAGTCACCCTGCCCCCCATCGGAGGCAGCAGGAGCACTGACCTGAACTCCCTGCATTGCGGACCTGAAGAAGGTTTATGAGGGTTGGTGACTGTGAAATGCATGTGTCTGTTTGAAGGGCCAGTGAAGAGCAGAAGAAAATAAAGACATTTGTTTTCTTATGCTTTTCATATAGGGTAGGACCTTGATTCAGACCTATCAGATTCTTGGTTGAGAAGTCAAAGTCTACGAACAGAGAATGGTTATTGCAGCCAATATCCCAGACAAGGGCTTTACCAGGTAGGAGTAGAGAAAGGGCAGGGTAGCTCAAAGGACCAAATATTGGCTAGGATCAGACACCACCCCCAGAAAGCCAAGAGGCAGACCAAAGGCAAATATCAGAAGGAGAGGAGTTGACTTGAGCCCTCAGAAGTAAATGGGGTGGGGCCCCCAGTAGAGGGGCCCAGGACCCTGTCATGAAGTTGGGCAAGTTGTCCATGTGGTCCTGGGGTTACCACAAATAAAGGCAAAACTCAAGGTGGGGCAGAAAATTCCAGTCATTTGGAGAAATGATCAGTCTCTACATGACAGTGTCAAACCAAGGGATGACACAAGCCTCGACTGGGGAAAAACTGTGTTGGAAGTGGGAAAATAGCAAACTCTGAAACAGCCCTGAGAAGCTAAATTCCCAGCCCTGCCTTCAAGATCCATGGGCTTTGCAGAAGTGTCCTTGAGGACAATCAGGCAGACAAAATCCATAAGCACACTGGTGAAGGTGGACATTCATCATGGAAGGAGGCTTAGAAAGACCCCACCCCAGAGAGAGGTCTTAGATGGTGCATCAGGGTGGTGTAAAGTGGTACCCATGAAACAGGACAAGCACTGGATGGCCTCCACACTGGAGAGCAACTTCTTAGGATAATGGAGATGTGCACCATAATGGGACCTGCATTCTCAAGCGCCCAAACATTAGAAGTGCGTAATGTGGGTCTTCTGATGGGCAGCTTGAACCCAGACCTGGATGGAAGAGGATGGAATGTCAGGATAGCTGTATTTAAACATTTTCAGAAGACTCTGCCCAAAGCTTTCATGGATCCTAGGACGTGAGGAGAGCAAGCTGATGGTACCACACCTCTGAGCCAAGAAGACAACCCAGGACACAGTCAAACAGAATGTAAAGACAGAGCAGTTCAGTTTCTACAGCAGAGCATCATTATGCCGGGTTCACTACCTAGACACCCAGATCACTGGAAGTCTGAAGGAAGATAGAGAACTCTGTCCCTCACCCTCCCAGCAACACCAGAGCCTCCAGAGTTCTGGGTTCAGCAAGGAACTAGGGAGCCCCAGGGAAAACGCAGCTGTGTTAGTGACTGTATTGTTGCTTTTCCTGTAACTGTGACAGAATACAAGTCAGGATGACTTAAGGAAGGGAAGGTTTACTTGGGCTGGGGATACAGTCCACCATGCTGGGGAAAACCATGGAAGATGGAGGATGAGGAAGCTGGTTACATTCTTCCTATAGTCAGAAAACAGGAAGAGATGAAGGCTGGTGTCCAGTCTGTTCTGCTTTTCAGTCATGACCGCAGCCCATGGAGCGGTACTGTCACAGTCCCTGCAGATCACAACCCCCACCCCACCTCAATTAGCCTGACCATGTCCTCGAGAACACGGGAATAGATTTGTCTCCTAGGCGACTCTAGACCCTCTCAGGCTGACAATCAAGACCAACCATTGAGCCCTTTTTTGCCACAAATAAGAGTGTCACTGTTTTGAGCACCAAGCATCATCACCTAGCAGACCTGCTGAATGGATTGCAACTGGAGGGAAAAGAATTTGTGACCAGACGTTCATCTTCCACAAGGAAAAACCATCAAGGAAAGTGTGTTAAGGACAACTAGGCATCGCATGTGAAGTCAGAAGACCTCCACTAAATACCGAATCCTGAGTCTCATTAGCTGAGTGCATTCAGGAACATCCTACAATCCCTCCGAGTTTCAGCTTTTCTGCCTGCCTGTCATTCTGTCAGTTTGGAAGACAAAAGTTCACTGAGGAAATGCCTTCATCAGACTGGCCCATAAGCATGTCTGGGTGACATTTTCTTAATTGACTAACATGGGAGGGCCCAAGCCTGCTGTGGAAGGTGCCACCCCTAGGCAGATAGGCTGTGTAAGAAAACCAGCTAAATGTGAGCCTGGGAGCAAGCCAATGAGCAATGTTCCCCCGTGGTCCCTGCCTCTGCTCCTGTTTGCATCCCTGCCCCAACTTCCTTCAGTGAAGGACTGTAGTCAGGACCTGTGAGCCAAATAAACCCTCTCCTCCTCAAATTGCTTTTGGCCATGGTGTGTACCACAGCACTGGAAAGCAAAGTAGGAAGTGCCAAACAGCCATAATGTCTCATTCACCCCGAGGGAGCTGGCGCCCTGCTCTGCCTGCATGTGTTTTCCAGTGGTTTTCCACATTCTGAAAGAAAATGTGTCCTGCAAGCTTGAGTTTCCCTCAGATACACAAAAACCTCGGGGTCAAAGAGAAGAGATGCTAAGTGTGGTCCAGTAGGATAAATTTGCCATTCATGTATAACTGAAAGAGAGATCCAACAAATGTAAGTTCATAAGCCTTCTTGTAGGATAACCCAGTATCCTGCTCACAGCCCCTAGGATGCCCCAGTACTGGTATGAACAAGGACGCCCAGTACCTAAACCAGCTTGGTGTGACATTATGCTCTGGGATTGGTTTGACTTCAAACTCCATGTCTATCACCTGCTGATGCCACTCAGATGAGTTCACATAACATGATTCCGTGGCGACTAGCTCTGGCAATCACACTGAGTTTCCTCTCTAATTATTTGTCACTACTTATATTTAGAAGACAAGCTGCCAATCACCAAGTATATAATCAAGACAAAACTAACATGAGCCTAATGTTTTTACACTGTCTTTTATTTTTTAATCACAAGGGGAGTTTACTTTTGTCTGGCCATTTTTTAGTCATAACCCATATATCTAATTCAAACAAGCAAAAGGACCCAGGTTTGATTCCCAGCACCCATATGGTGGCCTACAACCTCCTGTAACTCCAGTTCTAGGGGGTCAGTCTCTTCCCACACCAGGCACTATGTGGTGCACAGACATAGACTCAGGGGAGACAACCACACACATAAAACTTGAATTACTTTTAAGAAGGAGGAGAATTACGCCCAGTTGCTGGAGGACATAGATTAGAGGCACACGGGAGAGTTTGGTGTGTCACCAGTGACGACAGTGTGTAAAACACAGTGCGGCACTTTGGTTTTCTTTGTCAGTGTTTCCAGCTTCCATCATTTGGGTGCTGGCTAGGTTTCCCACCTACAGAATGGTAGCGTTTCCACAGCTTACTGTGAGGCCATGTTCCAGCTTTTAAAATTCATTTAGGAAACTCTCCTTGGGGTGTTTGCATTATCAAATGTGACTTCACAGATGTTTCTCTGATTGGATATCCACAAGTGAGTAGAACGAGTTTGTTCCCAAATGGTGTCTGGAAAATGCCCAGAACAAACGACTCAGTAAGAAGGAAAATTTCTTCCAGTCCCCTCCGTCTCTGCCTGCTAAGTGAATGGTCTCAGTACCGAATCTGGAGCCTACAGTGATTAATCTGGGGAAATCACCAAGAACTGAAAAGCAGATAACGGGAAAGTACTCTAAGGGGAATTTCCCTGCTAGGGACAGCGAGTTAATAATTCTCTATCAGATGCAGTTACTTTTTATTTATTTATTTTGTGTTGGCTATTACAGGGTTATTTTAAAACAGCAAATTCATTTTTTGTGTATTTTGTATTTTTTTCAGAGGCAGGGTTTCTCTGTATAATGTCTCTATTTGTAGACCCGGCTGGCCTCAAACTCACAGAGATCTGCCTGCCTCTGCCTCCCCAAGTGCTGGGATTACAGATGTGGGCCACCATTCCTGGCTTCTGGAGTATCTCTAAGTGAGCACCTTTCTTCACTTTAAAGGTCTGTCCCTGGCACCTTTCAAAATGCCTGTCCCTTCTCCCTAGACTAACTCACTCACTCTCAGCTGGTCCCCCCCCCACCCCATACACACTGCCTCCTTTAGTGCCTATGTTAATGATTAAACCAACAGCTTGCTGGTTAATTTCCAATTTGCTGCATTCTATGTAGTCCAGGCCTTCCTGAATGTCAGGGCGCAAAGAGATCACCTGAAGCTTGTTAACCACACGCTGGCAGCCCCAGAATCTTCATTTCTCATAGCCGATATTACTGCTCCCTGCTCTGAGTAGCAAGGATATAGAGTCAAAGTCCAGGGTCTCCTAGGAGTGCTGCTCATCTGCAAGTGTTTAATTTTAGAGTGAGGACCTGGTGATATTGTCAAAACATGCCGCCAAGTGTTTAATTTTAGAGTGAGAAACTGGTGATATTATCAAAACATGCCGCCAAGAACAATGACATGGGACATCCAGCATGCTTACCTTCCACAGGGACAGCAAATAGGCCCAGACTTGGTTGTACACCTAAGAGCAAGAAGGCAAGGGAATAGTGGAGAAGGCATTTTTGGGCACAGGCTCCAGAGATCCCGGGAGAAGATAGCAGGTTCTGTGCCTGAAGAGAGGACAGAAATTGGGGTGTAGCTGACTGGTAGTGTACTAGCATTCATGAGGCCCTGGGTTCCGTCCCCTCACTGCATAAGCTGGATGTGGGGTGCACATCTGGAATACCAGCACTTGGGGAAAAGGGACAGGAGAATCCAAAGTTTAGTCATAGCAAGTTTAAGGACAGCTTGAGACCCTGACTCAAAGAAGAAGAAGAGGAGGAGGAGAAGGAGGAGGAGGAGGAGGAGGAGGCAGGGCAGGGGAGTGGAGGGGGAGGGCAGGGGGACACCCTGGCACTTAACCCTGTTCACCAATCCTAGAAGCTGGTTCAAGAACCTCTGAGAACGGAACGGGGAGGGGCTAAATTTCCAAGCTTGTGTGAGCGCTGGACCTCAGTGACCAGGTACATGTGAGAAGAGCCACCCTGCCTGCCGCCTGCACAGGCCCAGCAGAAGCCACAGGAGAGATGGTGGCAGCAGGAGGGCCACAGAGGGAGGGGTCAGAAGTTGCATAGCAACTGGGGGAAGAGGAGGAGTCACAGTCCACCTAAGTGAGTCAGGGCTCTGGGGACTGAGGCTGCAGGAGGAGGAAAGGCCTGTGTGCTTGTGAGCAGAAGCTTCTGGGATTCACTCAGCACCCTGGGTATTACTAGTAACATGGCCCGTTTGTTCCCAGAGGCGGCAGTAATGGTGACCCTTCTCGGCTCCCTTCCCTCCAGATCTGCATTCCAGCCATTGCCTGGTGTGTACTCCCCAGCTTCGCTCTCCTCTCGCTGGTTCTGAAGCCACCTGAACTCTATCGGAACAGCCTCCTCTCCAGCGTTCCTCATGCCAATCCACCCCGCCCCTCCAGTCCCTCACATTGTCTTTCTCGAGGACACTTGAGGAGGCTGGCCTGCTTTGAGCCTCCAGGGTCTCTCCGGGGACAGCTGCTCTTTCCTTCCTGCCCCTGGGTTTAATGTTTCTTCCCAGTTATCCTACAACTGCATCCACAAGGCTCCGCCACCCACTCCATGAATCCCCAAAGGGTGCAGCTTCCGGGCCGGCTGCTTCTTTCTTTGACCTGAATTGTTACACCTAACTCTGGAGGAGGAGATTCTCAGTAGCTCTGCCTTGGGCTGAGCGCAACATAAAGAGGACTTTTGGTGTGTCCTTCAGAGTACTATATTCCCACACACACACATCTTGTGCCCACTCCTCCTCCAACCATCTAGGAGCTAAGACCCCCACCCCTGGCTTGTTTCATCTGGTTACTGCAGATTCCCCAGGCTGGAGGGAGATTCAACACACTCTCTCCCTGTTAGGGTTTAATGGGAAGATGCACCCCACAGATTCCTGGGTTTGAACAGTGGGTTCCCCGGAGATATGCTCTTCTGGGAAATTGCAGAACCTTTAGGAGGTGGAGCCCACTGCAGGAAGTGGGCCCTTGAGAGGCCCTGACCTCCCTCCATGATCTGGGAGATAAGAGCAAGTGCCTGCCTCACGCCCCTGCCAAGGAGCCTTCCGCTGCCACGCCTTCTCTGCGGCTGTGGACTGCATCTGCTCAGACCGTGAGCCAAAACAAACTTTTGCTTCCCCCAAGATGCTCGGATCTAGCTCTGTACACCAGGCTGGCTTCAAACTCAGAGATCTGTCTGTTTCCATCTACCAAGTTGAAATTAAAGGCATGCGCTACCACTGCCCAGATACAATTAAAAAAAAAAAAAAAGCAAACTCACATGTCTTTTTTTTACACACTTCTGTATCTTCACAATTCTGTTTGTACCTGCAGCTGGGACTTGCTCGTTTGTTGTGTGGGGATCTGAACAGGGAGCGCCCCTCTCTGTTACTGTACAGGACACAGAGTAACACAGCCTGCAGATTATTTAACCGGTCATTTTTTGGAATGGACTGTGGTGGTTCACACCCGTAATCCCAGTACTCAAGATGTTGGGGCAGGGGACTACTCTGAGTTGGATGCCAGTCTGAACTACATGGTGAGTTCAAACCTTTGCCCCCACCCCCACCCCAGTCCTCTTTTAAGTGATGTTGACTTCCTAGTAAGACCACCTCAGTGAGCTTCAGGGAGATGCAAGACTGCTCAGTGGTTAGGAACATCTGATGCTCTTGGAGAGGACCAGAGTTCAGAGCCAAGCACCCACAACTGCTGCTCACAAACACCCTAACTCCAGTTCCAGGAGAACCAGTGTCCTCTTCTGGCCTCTATCTACAGAGGCCTGCACTCATGTGTCCATACCCTCACACACACATAATTCTAAGAAATAAATATTTTTAAATACATGTTTTATTCACATCATGAGAAATGGTACACTTGGGAAATAGTGGGGTTGGTTGTAAAATAAATAATAGGGAAATATTTTGAATGATTTTATAATAAATAATGCACATGAAATTTATTAATGTGAAACAAATATTGACTGACTTCACTGTGCTATTACCTGAGTCTTGGGTACACCTGACTGGCAAGACATGACTCAAAAATATTTAATAACATGGTGGCTTATGTGATCCACTTGACTTCCTGGTAAAAATTCCTAAGAACAGCTGTGTTGAAATAGAAATCCTTTGTCAACAAGAGTAAAGTCATAAGTCTCAGGAGGGCTGTATTGGGTGCAAAGACTGCCTCAACACAAATATTTGTGTATGATAGGCAAGCTACCCCTGATAAATATACAACTACAGCTGCAGACAGGGAGCAGTTAGCCATCACCTCACAGGCCAGCAGCAGGCACTAAAACAATTCTCCCTGGATCTTGAGTCATTTTGAACAAGAGCTCTGGCGCATGTAGGTTGGCTTTTGTAACCACAGCATTAAAGCAAACTTTCACGGTCTGCAGAGAACAGACACAAGACTCAGCAGTGGGCATCAACTCTTCAGCAAAACAGCCTGAGCTCAGATTTGCCCTAGTTGTGAAGCCAGCCAGCATCCCACTGGGCAACACACAGCCACACCCTGTTCCCAGAGCTGGGGATAAACAGGTGAGCTTCCCGGATGTCCCTGCAGACAGAGTGTTCTAAAAAAGACACTCTCTAAAGTGCATGAAGAGTCCAAACAAAGGAGGATGTTGGCATAAAGTGGTCTATGGGGGCAAACAATTGTTTCTACTCGGGATTCAGATTGGGTTTGGTTTTCTCCTAACTTGAAGAAGGAAAGGGGTGGTGGACACTTGCCACAGCAGCGGGTGTCCACAGAGCTTGGGCAGCAATCCCAGTACCCACTCAGAGAAGCAGAGGCCAGGAGAGCATCACAGATGCTGGCCTCTGTAGCACACCCTGTAAAGAGGGGAACAGGTGCCAGCCATAAGCTCTGGCGTGTGCAGCAAGCACACTGTGACCGACCACGGTGCCACCGGGGCAGGCCGTTTACCTACAAGAAGAACAGCTCCCCCACAGAGCCCACCACACTCTCTGGGGGCATCAAGCACAGATGGCCCCGGGACCTCCAGTTGCCCTGGCAGCTCCTGGCTCTCCTGGGGAGCAATGGTTAGGTTTCTTTGGGAGACATTTCAATACTGTCTCTTGCCATGTGGCAAAGAAGAAGAAGAAGAAGAAGAAGAAGAAGAAGAAGAAGAAGAAGAAGAAGAAGAAGAAGAAGAAGAAGAAGAAGAAGAAGAAGAAGAAGAAGAAGAAGAAGAAGAAGAAGAAGAAGAAGAAGAAGAAGAAGAAGAAGAAGGAAGAAGAAGAAGAAGAAGAAGAAGAAGAAGAAGAAGAAGAAGAAGAAGAAGAAGAAGAAGGAAGAAGAAGAAGAGGAGGAGGAGGAGGAAAAAGGAGGAGGAGGAAAAGAGGAGGAGGAGGAGGAGGAAGAAACGTGGCTTGCAAGAGTGGTGCCTACTAAATAAATGGATTTACTTGGGAAAATTCTAAGCATACCAAGCTATCGCCAGGACTGAGGTAGGCTAGCAGTGAGTGGGCATCATATGAGGGAAGCCATGGGTGGTATTAGTGAAAACAGCCTGTAGCCTGAGTCTGTAACCATCAGAATGTGCTGGGCAAGCACGTCAACCATATCTATGAGTTTTCGATCTTTTTGTCTCCCCTGACTCCCTCGTGTGTGTGTGTGTGTGTGTGTGTGTGTGTGTGTGTGTGTGTGTGTGTGTAGCCCTGGCCATCCTAGATCTTGCTATATAGACCAAGCTGACCTCAAACTCAGAGAGATCAACCTGCCTCAGCCTCCTCAGTGCTGGGATTAAAGGTGTGAGCCACCATGCCCAGCTATTCTGCCCCACATTTTATCTAAAACTTCTCAGTCAGCTTTCTGCAGGTCCAGCATTCCTCTGGCTGGTGACAGTGCCCCCTGTGCCCAGGCAGCAGCTGCCTCTAACCGCTGTCCCCGCTGTGTTAGGACTGAGGTCCCGTCTATGCCCAATTCTCCCACGCATTACCTTCTGCTGCCTGAACTTGCTCTACTCACCCGTGAGTTACACACACACACACACACACACACACACACACACACACACAATTCACACCAGGCCTGATCAGTGGTGACTGACAGAGAGGCAGGAGAAGACAGGAAAGCTGCCCAAAATGACAGGCATGTACTAGAGGTCTCCAGAGACTCACTCTGAGACGTGACCCCACATGTAAGTGTTTCCCTCACATACGTGTGCACCCTATAAAGACGTGTGTGTAGACATTCCAGTGAGTAATCTCCCAGAGCTCACTGGAGTGCCTTCCAACTGTTTCCTTCATGTTCCCTTCCTTCGCTCAGGTCTGCCAGAGACCCCATGGCCTACTCTGAGTCATCCACTGAAGACACACATCTGCTCCAGCACCAACCTTCTGTACAGTCCCATCGGAAAAACTGGGATGCTCTGGGCCTCTGCCCCTGGCCCCTCCAGCTCTGATATCACAGCACTATAAAGTTGCTGTGTCTACCACAGTGGCATACAGTAGACTCTCAATAAATACATGTGAGTGAGTGAGTGAGTGAGTGAGTGAGTGAGTGAATGAATGAATGAATGAATGAATAATAAATGAATGGCTAGTTCATGACAATTATCAATGATTATCCTGGTAACCTAACTTTAAAATTATTACGCTAAAAACAGATACTGTCAAGAAAATGGAAAGAATGAACATGTAAGAAAAAAATTGCTAATCCAAGAAAGGATATACCTATTACTGGCTGTGTTACAGAAGAAGGTAGTTAATTGTAGGTTAAAGAAACACAGTGCCAACCTCCAGCTGGAGACAGCTCATGCATCAGGAAGGACTAGTTTGTGTCAGCTACTCACGGCAACATGGAAAATGTAAAACTCTCCTTTTTCCCTGTGCAATGAGCAGATACTTAACACTCTACTCCACCCTGCAAAGTAAAAATCCACTGTTCAATATTTGTGTGTGTCTGTGTGTGTGCAAGTGTATGTGTACCTGTGCATGCATGTGTGTGTCACTGTACATGTGTATGTGTGCCTGAGAGAGAGAGATCCATCATCCTTCACTGTTGGGGAACTCCTGTGTATATGTCAATAAAGCACTGTCTGGCCAATAGGAATCTAGATATGTGGGGCTAGGAGTCCAGGAGGATTCTGTGAAGGAGAAACACAAGAGAGTCAACATGTAACCGCCATGGGGTAGGAGCCCGGAACTTTTCTCCGGTAAGAGACATACTTAGATTAACAATTATGGGGTAATTACTTAAGTCAGAGCTAGCCAGTAAGAGACAAGCAAGGCCAACAGCTTCATAATTAATATAGCCTCCTGTGTGTTTATTTGGGACTGATGCGGATCTAGAACCAGGCGGGCGGGAAGGCTCCTCTCAAGGAAAGCTTCTCTTAACACTTCACTTTAC
Source organism: Mesocricetus auratus (assembly GCF_017639785.1). Taxonomy (NCBI): domain Eukaryota; kingdom Metazoa; phylum Chordata; class Mammalia; order Rodentia; family Cricetidae; genus Mesocricetus; species Mesocricetus auratus. The sequence goes on along the minus strand of NW_024429267.1, from coordinate 48,773,002 downwards.
ATTTTATTTGTAATTATTATTATGTGTGTTCACTCACACACACAATAGTGTACATTCACATGAGTATGGAGGTCAGAAAATGTTGTGAAATTGGCCCTCTCCCTTACTTTTACATGGATTCCAGGGGTCGAACTCAGGCCACCAGGCTCAAGACAAAAGTGCCTCCCAGATGACCCTTCTCATCTGTCCCTTCACCTTACTTTTTGGGACACCATTTCTCACTCCATGAGAGTTCACTGCCTGGCCAGACTAGCTGGCCAGCAAGGTCCAGTGTTCCTCCTGCTGTCTCCCCAAAATGGGTTTAAAAGCCTGTGTTGTCTCAAATGACTTTTTGCATGGGTACTGGAGATCTGAACTTAGATCCTCAGGCATGGCAAACACTTCGCCAACTGAGCCTTCTTTCTCTCCCCGATTGTTACCACACTTCTAAGAGCACTTAGGAATCCACACACTATGTCTGTGTTCCAGCCAGCATCCTGGAGTCCAGGGTAGGAGGCCCAGTCTGCTTCTATGCCCAACCCCCGCTCCTCTGCCAACATGCTTCACTGCTCGGCACTGGCCATCAAGAAAGTGTAAGTAACTAAACAGAGAAAGGCTGGGCAGACATGCTGTTTTTGCTTTGTAACAGACCAAATGGTTTAGAAAACAGGAAGTAACCACCACAGATGCCAGGAACACAGGACCCTGAACTGTGAGCGGCTCCCAGACTCCCTCCTTCTTGTGAACATGGCAACTGTCTTCCTTTCACAGAGTCAATATCTTTGGAAAACACCCTCTGCAAGAGCAGGGAAACCTCTTCAGCCATCTGTGAATAAAATGATCGAAACATCAAATATCTAACTTAACAAAGCAATACTCAAGCACAAAATGGCTTCCACAGTCAATGCACAGCCAATTATCACCCACAAACTGGAGCTGTCTCTTAAGTCAGTTGCAGGGGGGCTCTGCAAGCCTGGAACTTCAAGTGACCCCAAATCCCACAATATAAAGGGGGCTGGTGCTACTATACTCAACTTCTTTCTGTTTTCTTTGTATTTTTGAAGTAGAACCTATTGTTTAGTTTTCTCAACATGTACACAGGTTAAGAACATGACTTGGGACATGATGTCCTTACACTTGCTTTAATGTTAACCAGTCTGGCCTGCCAGGCCTGTCTTTAGCATCAATGGAGAGGCTGCTACCTCTGGCACCATCTGCTGTTACACAGGCTCTATTAACTGACAAGTGCCAATTGTCTGCAAGAAGCTTTTGATGTGTAGACTACTGGAGTCTCTGACCAGACACAGGTGGGTTTTATACATGGGAGGGATTATGTCTCAAAGAGAAAATGCATGCTAAATCCAAGCCACTTGTCTTCACAGCATCTGTGACTCTGGACTTGGCTATGAGAACAGACCTTGTGATGCCCACAGCCTCTGTGACATCAGGACCTGTGATGTCCACAGTCTCTCTGACATCAGGACCTGTGATGCCCACAGTGTCTGTGACATCAGGACCTGTGATGTCCACAGTCTCTGTGACATCAGGACCTTGTGATGCCCACAGCCTGTGTGACATCAGGACCTGTCATGTCCACAGCTGCTGTGACATCAGGACCTGTGATGCCCACAGTCTCTGTGACATCAGGACCTTGTGATGCCCACAGTCTCTGTGACATCAGGACCTTGTGATGCCCACAGTCTCTGTGACATCAGGACCTGTGATGTCCACAGCCTGTGTGACATCAGGACCTGTGATGTCCAGTCTCTGTAAGTCTCCTTGCTCTCTCTCTCCCTCCATAAATTCACTTCAATTTTAGGACATGCCTACTTATTTATTCTGAGCCACCTGGAAAAAGCAAACTGAGCTCATGAAATCATTTTATATGTTTTCTTCCTGCAAAATGTAAGGTAAAAATACTTAATGTCATATTTTTATACCTTAATTTCAATGTACAATGGAAAGTTTATACACACACCAGCTTTCCCACAGAAACTTCAATACATTGGGTTGTTTTTCTTTTTAAATCAACTTTGGAAAATTCCTGGGGATAGCTTGAACTGGAAATGTGTCGACTGATGTAAGGACTAGTGTAAAACTGTGAGAAGAGGAGAAGGGAGGGGCTTGGTTCTGAACATGTATGAGGACCTGCGTTTGATCCCATGTAAAACATGGATGCCGTGGTACCTGCCTGAAATCCAGCACTGGGGAGACAGAGGAAGGCAGATCCACAGCCACCACCCTAGTAATTGGCAAGTCCCAAGCCAAACAGGAAACACTGTCTCAAAAAGAAATTGCTGAGCTAGTGAGGAACAACACTCAAGGTTGCCCCCTGATATGAGCATACACACACACACACACACACACACACACACACACACACACACACACACACACCGTGAGAGTTATTGGAGTAACCATGTGAACTGCAGTCCATGGAAGAAGGTAAATCCATAAGAACTCACACCCACCCTAAACAGTTCCCAGATCTTCCCCACTGTAATTGGTAGGTTCGAGGCTATATAAATACCAGTGTAAGTTTCGGGAGAGAACAAGGAGGTAGCGAGTGAGGCTCGTAAAACACAGTGGGGTTTCCTAAACTTTCCCACTCTTCCTGTGGGAGCTGCTTCTTTGGAGATGTTCCAAGAGAGAAATGTAGATAAGGGACAAGGTGCCTGTCCTCAGGGAGGGTACAATCTCACAGGAGGTAGGTGTGCATTTGATCACGGGACGTGTGTGTGTGTGTGTGTGTGTGTGTGTGTGTGTGTGTGTGTGGTGTGTGTGTGTGTGGTGTGTGTATGTGTGTGTGTGGTGTGTGTGTGTGTGTGTTGTGTGTATGTGTGTTGGGGGAAGTCCTGTGCATTTGTCAATAAAGTACTGTTGAGCCTATAGGAAACCTAGATAGGAGGGACTAGGAGTCCAGGAGAACTCTGGGAAGGAGAAAGACAAGAGAGTCGACATGTGACGCCATAGGGGTAAGAAGCCGGGAACTATTCTCCGGTAAGAAACATACTTAGATTAACAATTATGGGGTAATTACTTAAGGCAGAGCTAGCCAGTAAGGGACAATCAAGGCCAACAGCTTCATAATTAATACAGCCTCCTGTGTGTTTATTTGGGACTCAAGCGGATCTAGAACCAGGCTGGCGCGGCAGAGCCCAGGTGACTGGCGGGGGATAAACCAAAGCGGCTAGCAAAGGAAAAAGCTTCTCTTAACATATGTGCATGCATTCAGGTGAGAGGAGGGTAGGTGTGTGTTGGTGTGGAAGCCAGAAGTTGATACCAGGTGTTTTTCTCAATCATTTTCCACCTTATTTTCTCTTTGAAACATTCGCTCACTGAAGCTTGAAGTCACTTTTAGCTAAACTGTCTGGCCAATGGCCCCAGGGATCTTTCTGTGACCATCTCCCCAGAGCTAGGATTGCTGGCCTGTGCTACCACGCACAGCTTCTTACATGGCTGCCAACTACCCAAACTCAGGTCCTCATACTTTCACAGCAAGCATTTTTCCAACTGAGCCATCTCTCTGGTCCAGCCACAGGAATCCTATGGCCAGTCCCAACAGCACTGATTCTGTAGGATACAGACATCTTCAGTATCTCGCAAGAGATGACAGATGTTTTGATTTTATAATCATCAGTACCAAGAATACCATTTTGCATAAATACATAGTAAAAATGGCAACATTGTGTTTGGGGCCATTTCAGTAACTTAGAAATTCTGTCCTAATCCCAAGTCAAAATTCATTGAATTATTCTTTATGAAACTCAAGCCAGAAATTCAAACAACTATTCTTAAAGTCAATAATTCTGAAACATTACAAATATTACTAATTTTATACTTGCATGCTATGAACGGCAACATGAAAACATAAAAAAGCCTTTGAAAGTCTTTTGTAATTGAACCATTGTGCTTTTACAAGAGCAGAAACTTTGTATGTGCAGAAAAACTATGACAATTCATAAAATGTAATAATCTTGAATCAGAACCAAGGTGTTTTAGCCAAGGTCCCTTGGAGTTAAAGGGCTCAGCAGCAGGCACAGGGCACAGTGCCTGTGTTTACATTACGAGGAAACAGCCACGAATGCCGCCAGAAACACCTTGGGTTCATCACGTGTTTGCCTTTGAATTAATTTTTGGTTGTACATTCAGAAACCTTTCTGTTGCCCAGTGTTTCGTGACCCCCACGTTCAGTTAGTTTATAGAAGTCTGTGTGGGTCGCAACCCAGTGTTTAGGAATCTGTAGCCACGCACTACAGAGATCTGATCTCAATGGCACTTTTTCAGAAACTCAAGCAAATAACAAAACCCGAGCCTCCAAATAGCTGCCACGTCACACTATAATTTAATATAGAATCAAAGATGATTGCCACCCAAACAGGCAAGCTGTAATCATTTTTATTCAATATTGGGACAATGGAATAATGATTTAGAAATAGAGTGGCTTTGGGTAAATTTCATAAATAACACCAAGGTGTCTTCTGGAGGAATGAAAGGTGACACAGAAAGTCATTCATTTATACTTTTAATCTTAACACCACCACCACCACCGCCTCACCCCTCTCCTCCCCCACCCCCAGCCCAGGAGAGCAGTTCAGAAGTGAGAATCAGCCAGGTATGGGGGTGTAATTCAGTTGGTAGAGGCTTGCCTAGAGCATGCAAAGCACCGGGTGTGGTGGCCCCTCCTGTAACCCCAGCACTCAGGAGGCAGAGGCAAGAGGATCAGAAGTTCAAAGTCACACTTGATTTATAGCTTGTTGGAAGCCAGGCTGGGCTGTATAACCAAATAGATAAAAAGTAAACAATTTTAAAAGGCGAAAGTGTGGGTCAAGAGTCCTCACAGAGGATGGGGAGGCGGAAAGTGGGCAGACTTTGGCTGAGGCCCCTTAGAGGGTCCCTCTGATGTTCAGAGTCAGGCAAGCAGTGGCTCAGCTAATAAATGACAAGAAGTCGAGGGGTCACCACAGTAGTTTTTTGCTCTAGCGAGTTCCAGTGTGACAAGGCTTCTTCTACCTCAGCTCCTGCATCCGAGGAACTCGGTTCCTGGATCACCAGAGCCACAGAGCAGAGGAAGTACCCAACTTTTAACTGAGAAGCATGGGAGATGGCAAACAGTACATCCATCCACCTACAGTCAACTTCCAGGTGCTGGTCACACAACCCCAAACAAGCCCCAAGCGGTGGCCTCCCCAAAGCAGAAGCTGGGAAAGGATTTGAATGGATTTGAGTTTATTCTGCTGAACTCTGGAAACGGGCAGACATGTCTCCCATCCATGGCTGTCCTGGCTGGGGACACAGACTATCTGCGTCAGTCCGGCACTTGAGGATGGCTCCAGTGCTCAGGAACTGCCCGGGGCTTCTGGACTGCAGTAAAAATGGACCAACCATGCCCCTGCTACCAGAGAAAGCCCTCTAACAGGGAGGACCAAGGTGGCTCCCAAAGGACAAAGTTGCTTGCATCAGGACAAGAGAGGTGGTGTGCTTGGGGACCACGGACAGAGACAATGGCATCAGCTGACAAGGGGGAACGTGTGGGTATCCGGCAAGACCAACTGTCTCTGCCACACAGAAACTGAACCTCAGAGAGCTCTATCTGCAGACATGAGAAAACACCCTCAAGAAGCTGGACCAGCTTCACCTAAGTCATCCTGGCACAGTCTCCTAAAATCTGCGTCAACCTTGAGACCCAAAGACACTTCCTATAGAGTCCAGCAGGAGCAATGCTTCGGGCTCTACTCCATTGGAGAGGTACACGTTCTTGTGAGCAAAGGACCATGTGTGTAGATCTGGAAGCCAGAGGTTGATGTCGGGTGATTCCCCCAATCGCTTCCCTCCTTCTTTTCTTTTCCTTTCTTTTTTTCCATCTAAACTGGCTGGCCAGAGGACCCCAGGGATCCTCTTGTGACCGTCTCCCTAGAACTGGGATTGCTGGCATGTGCTACCACACACAGCTTCTTACATGGCTGCCAGGGACCCAAACTCAGGTCCTCATACTTTCACAGCAAGCATTTTTCCGACTGAGTCATCTCTCTGGCCCAGTCACAAGAACTGTATGGCCAGTCCCAACAGAAGCAGAAGAAAGAGGCTCCATGCCTCTCTGGAAATTCTGGAGGCTCTGCTTTGATTCTTCTCCCCAAGGCAGGGAGGCTGAAAGGTCAACACTGATTAAAAAAAAAAAGAGGAGAGAAAAAGCCACCTGAGGATGCTGGCTCAAGATACTTCTGTCTACTGGTATATTCAGTTAATCACTATACAGAAAGAAGACGTGAATAACAGAAAGTATTTTTGTTTCTACTTTTTAATGTATTATCCTGTGTGTGTGTGTGTGTGTGTGTGTGTGTGTGTGTGTGTGTGTGTGAAGTCAGAGGACAGCTTGCTCCAGTTGATCCTCTCCTTCCACCACGTGGGTTCCACCGACTGAGCCAAATTCATAAGATTTGGTGGCAGGTGTTTTACCCACTGAGTCACCTCACCAGTCCTAAAAATACATTATCCTGAACATTACAGTGAACATAAGACTTCACTCTGGAAACCACACACACACTTATTTTATGACATTTTGTATGTTTCCGGTTCTCTCTCATCCCCTCCTCAAAGTGAAGAGTTTCCATTGCCCTTGTCACATTAATTGCCTAGAGATCATTTAACCTCAACTGTGTTGCTCTTCACAAGCACGCTAAGCATCTCTGCTTTTAGAAACAGTGGAAAGTTTACAGGGCTCATAAAAGTTGAAGCCCTTTGAAGGAAGAAACAAAAAGATACAGTTTCCTAGTGTTGGCTTAAATTGCTGTCACGATAATGCATCCCACACACAGTGACACTCAGTAGTTCTGAAGCCTTGATGCTCAGTGCTCTCCTGTGACCAGAAACCAAGGACAGGCAGCTAAATACACTCCCATCATAGCTGTGAGTTGGATATGTTCAGCACCTGATGGGGTGGTGCTATTTTTGCTAAAGCGGCATCTTTGGCTCAGTCTCTGAAGACTCCGGTGTGCTGTGTGTCCTGCCCTATGGGCTGTGATGACTCAGTTCATTCATCAGGTTGATATCTCCACATTTCAATTTGTTAATTTCTTATTAGAAAATTAAAGTAATATTTAGTGAGCTTTGGGGAGAAGGCTTGTCAAACAATCATAGGACCTAAATTCAATTTTCAGCACTCACTTTAAACAAAACAAAAAACTGGGAGGGTGGTAGCACCTGTGGTCCCTGGGTTGGGCAGGCATAGGCAGTAGAATACGTGGAACGTGCTGGCTAGCCAGCCTAGAAGGCAAGCTCTGGATTCAGTGAGAGAGTGACTGAGAAAAATATCTAATGCTGACCTCTGACCTCCACACTAAAGTGCAAACAATTGAACACAAACATAAATACACATACACACAAATAAATCAAAATTAAAACTAGTATTTCCCCTTGGAAGTCAGAAGCAAGAGGAGGTGGATCTCTATGAGTTCAAAGCCAGGCCACTCTACATAATGAACTCCAGGAAAGTCAGAGCTACACAGTGAGATCATGTCTCAAAAAACATACATTTCCTTATGTAAACTGTATTGCCAACTCAAGGATAAATATGGGGAACATATATGTGGCAAAACTTGACCAGAACACAGTCATGTAAGAGATTCGGCATCATGAAAATAAAAATACAAAGTAAGAACAATGTTTGAGACCCTTTGGTCCCCTAGAGTATGTCAGGCTTTCCCAGGGTACCTTGCACACTCTAAACTAGAGGATAAATCAACACTGGTTAAGAGACATCACTTTGTCCAGGGTGTATGGGATGGAGCTTGTGGAAGCAGGAAGCAGGTCTGAAGACAGCAGACACTGGGTGAGGTCAGATGTGACAGGGGTGAGTGCTAAGGCATAGTTAAGGGCGCTTACAGCCGTCTGTGACTCCAGTATCAGAGTCGCTAACATCCTCTATGACCACCAGTGCACCAGGCACATAGTACACAGACATACATGCAAGAAGAACACCCAAACACATAAAATAAAAATAAACAATTACTTAGTAGAGAGAGAGGGAGAAACTCCATGTACGAAATGACATGACATATTTGTCTTGTTTTAAACATTTCTTTCTTTGCTTATGTGTATGTGTGTGTATACATGATCACACATGTGTGAGCTGCTTATGTGTATTTACAGGATCACAAGTTGGTTCTCTTCTTCAGTCATAAGGGTTCTAGGGATTGGTCTCAGGTTATCAACCTTGGTGGCAAGTCTCTTCACCCACTGAGCCATCACACCACCCAGTGTTCTGTTTTATTTTCTGAGCCTGACCTATTTTGCCGAGCATGACAATCCCCAGTTTAATTAGTTTTGATTTCATCTTTCTTCATGGTGAATTCATTATACACATATCCTGTTTCCTTTACCTGTTCTTCTGTTGGTAGGCAGCCCGATTCCATACCCTGACTATTGTGAATATTGCTGCAATAAACACAGGTATCAAATATTTCTACTGGGTGCTTATTTTGATTACTGACTTCAGTTTTATATGTAGGAGTGGTATAGCTGGATCATGTGGTTGTTGTATTTTCAGGATTTTTTTGACATCTCATGTTGATTTCCACTGCGCCTGGATGAATTTATATTCCCACCTTCAGTGTATATGGTTTCTTCCCCACCCCTATCCTCACCAACATTCTGTTATTTGTTTTCTTGAAGATGGACATTCTGACTGGAGTGGCCTAGAATCTCAGTACACCTTCTAATTGCCCATCAGCTCTATAAAATGCTTTTGTCCCTATGCTATAATTATCTATTTCAATGCCAGAGCCTACCAGACCCACCACACTGTGATGGGACCAATGGCCTGGGGACTCCTGAATCCTCAAGGCCAGCATAAAAAAGAAGCTGTATTGGCCATTTAGTCAGGAGGGACTGTCTCAAGAGAGTTGATCCCAGGGCATCTGAAAGCTGCTGGTTTAGAATCAATGACCACCAAGGACAACATCTCACTTAACAACAATGTCCCTCAGCAGTTTTCAGCCAGCTCCAAGCCAGACCCTCCCAAGAGTCCTGAATCTGCCCGCTGTCGAATTGGCCCATGTCTCTCGAACACTGCTCAGTCCCCATTAGGAATCAGATTTTCCCTGGGAAGGAATGACTACAGACCTGGTATTAAAAGTGTGGTCCCTAGTTTATGCTGGAGAGGATGTGAAGGATCACTCCTCCACTGCTGGTGGGAGTGCAAACTCAGTACAGTCACTTTGAAAATCAGTTTGGCAGATCATCAGGAAAATAGGAATCAGTCTACCACAAGATCCAGCAATTCCACTCTTAGGCATATACTCAAAGGATGCACATTCATGCAACAAGGACATCTGTTCAGCTATGTTCATAGCAGTATTATTTGTAATAGCCAGAACCTGGAAGCAACTTAGATGCCCCTCAACTGAAGAATGAATAAAGAAAATATGATACATTTACACAGTGAAGTACTACTCAGGGGAAAAAATGGAATTTTGAAATTCACAGGCAAATGATGGAACTAGAAGAAACCATCCTGAGTGAGGTAACCCAGTCACAAAAAGACAAACATGGTATGTATTCACTCATATATGGATTTTAGATATAGAGCAAATGATTACCAGTCTACATTACACACCTCCGGAGAAGCTAGGAAACAAGGAGAACCCTAAGAGAGACATACATGGTCCCCCAGAGAAGGGGAAAGGGACAAGATCTCCTGAGCTAATTGGGAGTATGGGGGAAGGAAGAAAGAGTTAGGAGAAAGAGAAAGGTAGAAGAGGAGGGGAGAGGAGGATATGAGGGAGCAGGAAGACCGAGTCAGAGGAAGAATAGAGGAGAGCAAGAAAAGAGATGCCATAATAGAGGGAAACATTAAAGGTTTAAAGAGAAAGCTGACACTAGGGAAATGTCCAGAGATCTACAAGGATGACTCCAACTAAGAATCTAAGCAATAGTGGAGAGGCTACCTTAAATGCCCTTCCCCGATATTGAGATTGATGGCTACCTTATATGCCATCCTAGAACCTTCATCCAGTAGCTGATGGAAGCAGAAGCAGACACCCACAGCTAAACACTGAACTGAACTCCAGGAATCCAGTTGCACAGAGGAAGGAGTGATGAGCGAAGGGGCCAAGACCGGGCTGATGAAACCCAGAGAAACAGCTGACCTGAGCAAGGGGGAGCTCATGGACCCCAGACTGATATTTGGGAAACCAGCATAGGACCAACCCAGACCCCCTGAACGTGGGTGTCAGTTAGGAGGTCTGGGAAATCTATTGGACTTCTGTCAGTGGATCAGTATTTATCACTAGTATACGAATGGACTTTGGGAGCCCATTCCACATAGAGGGATACTCTCTCAGTCTAAACACATGGGGGAGGGACTAGGTCCTGCTCCAAATGATATAACAGACACTGAAGATCCCCCATGGAAGGCCTCACCCTCTCTAGGTAGCAGAAAGGGGATGAGATGGGGGCCCGTGGGGTCAGGGGAGGAGGGGAGAGAGAGGAAACTGGGATTGACATGTAAAACAAGCTTGTTTCTAATTTAAAATTTTAAAACAAGGAAAAGAAAGTGTGGTCTCCACACAAGAAATGCCTACAAGAATTTAGGAGCTAGTAAGAAAAGCAGAATCTCAGACTCCAAGACATTCTGAATCCAAATCTCCATTTTTACCTACACCACCAGATGGTTCAAATGCCCAACGCTGTTTAAAAGTTTGGTAGTCAAACAATCTCTTCTGCCTAAACATGTCAATCACTTCAGTCGTTTTCAGTTATAGCATCTGGTAGGCATTGTGCATCACCGTCTCTTCAGAACAGTTGGAACACAGCCACCTTACCAATAAAGGACACAAGCTCAGAGTGGATTGGTCACAGGGTCATGTGGCCTTGAAGTTTCCGAGCCAGGATTTCCAGGCAGATCTGAAAGACTCAAGAGGGCTCACATACAGATAATACTGTGCTTTTGAGGGCAATGCAGGCAGCTCTAGAGACTTCTTGACCCTTCGTGCCACCTCTGACCCAGGATTTCTCTCTCTTCTCTCTCTTTTACTACCCATAGAATGAGGCCTCAACACAGACCACTGTCCCCAGGAGACAAGCCTCTGATCCCCAAGTAAGTACTTTATAGGCTTGCTCAATAACTTTTTGATGAGTTCATGAACATACTTCCCTTTAATCATCAAACACTACTGAAGTAAGCTGAATGGCTATCATTAAGGAAAAGAAGGCGAAGACTCTGGATTCCCAGAGAAGTTCAAAGTCTTGCCTGAGATCTCCAGGAAGCCTTGGACAACTAGAAATGAGACCCAAAGCCTCTCCCCAGTTCTCAGGACAGATGTCTTTGTCCTCTTCCTCTACTTTCCTGAATTTCTGACCTACACTACCAGATAGTTCACAGAAATATCCCTTTCAAATTACGCCCCCACAGACACTTTAAAAAGTGCTCTGACAGCTGGGTGTAGTGTCCTATGCCTCTAATCCCCAGCACTCTGGAGGCAGAGAAAGGTGGACCTCTGTGAGTTCAAGGCCAGCCTGGTCTACAAATTGAGTTCTAGGACAACTAAGGCTGCTACACAGAGATAATCTGTCTTGAAAAAAAAACAGGGTGGGGGATGGGGATGTGTGCTCTGCCTCCAGACAGGATGGAATTAAATGTTAACAGGCAGTCACCTGGGAAAATGGGGAAACTTGGGACATGAATACACACAGGAACCTGAACCCCAAAGAAGGAACATTCTCCCTCCGAGGGAAGCAGTCCTCAAAGCCAAGTGACAGAGACCCTGCCCCCAAGGGGCCCCCAAGGAGCTCCAAGAGCAAGCTGGAAGAAGCCAGCCACTCACCCTGTACTCTGTAAGCACAGCTGTGAGACTGAGGTTCACACAGCACTTTCCCTTCCCTTTGTCACATTTAGAAAGACACCGAGGCCTTTAATTGCACAGCTTGTCCAGTGAAAACAAAATATTTGCCTGAAATGTTAAGGGAAACATGAGAGGGAAATTTCTCTTGAGCTAGGAAATGGGAGGATTTCACACACACACACACACACAGAAACATGCAAACATGCACATATACACATACATTCACACCACACACACATACAATCACTAGAGAGAGAGAGAGAGAGAGAGAGAGAGAGAGAGAGAGAGAGAGAGAGAGAGAACAGACACACACACACACAGAGCTTAGGACAGCAGAACAACTCTTGACTTTTTTTTTTTTTTGCTTCTTTGCACCCCAAGGCCAAAGTCTGTGGCACCGGGAACACTAAGCATCGTGTACACTGCCAGAGACACTGATGAGAGCCATGGCACTACGGATTGACAGTCCTGGTCTGAGCACCAAGACTCATGGGCCTAGACAGGATATTTTCTGTGAATTCACCCAAAGGCACCCTAGAGGACTCAGGCTGTCCATTGCTGTTTGAGGGAGACAGGGGACACATTGTCTGAGGAGGCTGTCAGATATGGAGATGGAAGGAAGTACATTGTCTGAGAAGGCTGTCAGATATGGGGACATATATTTGTAAACCCAGCACTCAAGAGATGGAGGCAGAAGGATCATGAGTTCAAGACCAATCTGGAGTACATAGATAGTTCAAGACCAGGCTGGTGTTCATGAGATCCTGCCCCCAAAAGTAAACATAGGAAGAAAGGATTGGAGGGGAGAGTAAAAGAGGGAAGGGAAAGAAACAGAAGCGAAGGGAACAGGAAGGGGTACCGATTAGTTTTTGTTGAGTTGGCACAAGCCATGCCATTTGGGAAGAGGGAACCTCAATTGGAAATGCTTCCATGAGGCCAGCCTATGGCAAGTCTACACATGTTTTCTTGATTAATGATTGATGTGGGAGGGTCCAGCTCACTGTGGGCGGTGCCACCCCTGAGCAAGTCAACCTGGATTGTATAAAAAGGAAGCTGACCAAGCCATGGGCAGCAAACCCACTAAGCAGCATTTCTCCACGGCCTCTGCTTCAGTTCCCGCCTCCAGGTTCCTGCCTGACTTGCCTTCATGGTGGACTGCAACCTGCAAGCTGAAATAAACCCTCTTCTCCCCAAGGTGCTTTTGGTTATGGTGTTCACAAGAGCGACGGAAAGCAAACTAGGACATGAGGAAAATGACTCCATGTTTTCAGATTTGGTTTTTCTCTTTGGTTGGTTGGTTTGTTGTTGGTCCTTGGAGTCAGATACTGAGAAAGAATTCCTAGACAGCAAGTTCATATGTTAGTGTTTTTCATAGGAAAGGATGGTTGGAGAATGATGAACTGAGCTAAGAAAAAACCAAAGCAAGCCAAGCACAGAAGCAAGGCCAGCAAAGACACTCGGGGGTCAACTTGATGGAATGCCACAGGAACTTTCGGTAGACAAAGGACATCACACCTCGCTCAGTGTCCTAGTGAAGAACCTGAGAACTGGCTGATGTTCTCTTGAAGACCGACCAGCTCCTTGTCAGGGGCTGCCCCAGAGAGATGTGCAAATCCACCCAGTCCTTGCTCTGAGCTTGTATGAGCAAATTCGTGCAAAGATCCCTCCAACAAAGGCAGAGGGACTTGCTCCCGGGAGTGAGGTACTCAGGGCACCAACGACAGCAGGCAGGCGTAGCAGAGCTCGCTGTAAAAGGACTGTGGTAGAAGCAGAGGCAAACACCCGCAGCTAAACACTGAACTGAACCCATGGAACCCAGCGACAGAGAGAGAGGAGCGATAAGCAAATGGGCAAAGAATGGGCTGTCGAAACCAGCAGAGACAGCTGATCTGAACCACGGGGAGCTCTTGGACCCCAGACCGACAGCTGGGAGGCCAGCATGGGACTGATCCAGACCCCCTGAGTGTGAGAGTCAGTGAGGAGGCCTGGGCAACCTATGGGGCCCTGGGCAGTAGATCAGTGTTTATCCCTGGCATACAAATGGACTTCGTGTATCCATAGCACAAAGAGGGATGCTCTCTCAGCCTGGACTCTTAGGGGAGTGCCTGGACCCTGCCCTGAGTGACATGACAGACTCTGGATATCCCCTATGTGGAAGGAAGTGAGGATAGGGTGGGAGACTGGTGGGTATAGTGAGGGGGATGCGGGAGGAGAGGAGGGAGATGGAACTGGGATTGACATGTGAAACAAGCTACTTAAAATTAAAGTAATAAAAAAAGGAAAAAAAAAAGGACTGTGGTCAAAGCCTTTAATGGTAAATGGAAAGAGAGTTGAAGCGGAGAACTCAGAAGTCACATCTGCCTCTGTCTGCTCTTTCTCCTGTTAGGCATCCCCCTAACAATGCTATTACATGCTTCACAGAAGTTGGGCTGTAGACAAACCAGACTCCAGCTCTGCTTTCCTCCCAGGGGCTCCGCTTTCTGCTGCCTGCCCCAGGGACAATGTGTGCCTGCCTATAGCTGTGTGTACTTCATTTCCTTGTGATCCTTAGCCCAACAGCAACCCAGCAGATCACCCTTAAGAAGCAGCAGCCCCCACTCCGCAGCCTCCAACACACACATCACAGTGCAGATCTTCCCAGTGCCACCATGTGTTTATAAGAGCTGCTGACAATGGGACCTAGATTCCACTGGACAACTGACATCAAGTAGAGGGAAGGGAATCTGGACTCAGGAGTGAGGTGGAAAAAAACGACTCACCTAATTCCCTCCAAAACGTCTCACTCCCACTGCCATCAGGCACATACTCTGGGAAGGTGTCCCCAGACGCCTCTGCCCAGCCCCGGGTGCAGCTTTATCCTTTTTCCACCACACCTCGCCCCCAGAGTCAGACATGGAAAGGAGTCAAAACGTGGCTCTGTATTTGAAACGAATTGATGGTTCTATTTCTCCCGCTCTGATTTATCGTATTAATTCCCAAATGCTCTGCCTGTAGTGTTTTTTGTTTGTTTGTTTTTCCTAATCCCCCTTTGTTCTTCTATGTCTCTCTAGCTAGAATCAGCGCTCTGGAGAGCAGGGTTCAAGAAACTACTCTACCACTCTTGGGTAATCCTAGGCAAGGCAGTGGCTCTAGAGTCTCAGAACAGATTCTTTCAGGAAAGGATGCAATGAGGGAGATCCCTAGGTGACTAGTGCCTAATGCATGAAGACAATTAATCAATGACAGCCCCCCCGCCCCCCCCCCCCGCGTGTGCCTTCCTCCTGCAGCCTTACTGCACTTGCCCGGAGTGTTTTTCCAGGAATGGCGCTCGCTCTGGCTGCTCAGATTGGGGAGCAGCTCCAGCGGCTGTCACTCCCTAGCAAGAGAGTTTCCAGTGGTGTAGAGGGGTTCCACAAGTGAATACATGCACACAACACACGCATGCATGCGCACACGCATGCACAGTGCAACCCGATGGGGTCTGCCTCTGTTGCCCCATCGCTCCAGAGTAGGGTTCCCACCGACAGTCGCCAGGGGCACTTACCCGGGATGGGAGGCGCAGGGCGGCTGGGTGCCGGAGGGGCTGGGGTCGTGGGCGGTGGCGGCGGGCGCAGGGCGGGCGCAGCTGGCATGGCTGGCGGCCTGGCTGCAGGTGGCAGCTCCGGGACGTGGCCCAACGACGGCTCGGCCGAGCGAGCACGGGAAGGCTCGGGGACTACACTCTGCGCCGAGCTGCTTGTCTCCTTTTCGCTTTGGCTGGCGCAGGCAGCAGCCACTGTGCAAAGACCAGTCTCCCCAGGCGCAAGCTTGACAACCGCGCGCCGCCCCGCCACCCTCCAGCCCCGCCCTGTCCCGCCCCGCCCCGCCCCACCTCGCCCTGGGCCGCCTGGGGGCGGGAGAGTTGGTGGTGAACTTGAGCCAGCAGGACACTCCAGAAGAGCTCTCAGGCAGACAAGACTCCACGAGACCCCTCTCTCCCATCTCCTTGCCTCTTCCTCTCTCCTTCCTCTCCTTCCTTCCTCCCTTTCCCTCCGCAAAGCTGTTCCAGTCAAGGAACTTGGGGACTGATTTTGATCTGTGACTGCACGGTGCTCTCAATGGGTGACTCCCAAGTCCTGGAAGCCTGCAGCCCAAGCAACCCTGCCTCTCCCTGCAGTACAGAGTTCAGACTGTAGGTACTCCACCAAAGTGTCCTTCCTGCACACAGAAGTCAAAGTTAGGCCACAGTGGTTCAAACGCACAAATCCAGAGACACACTGCAGAAGGTCCTCCCATCTTGGGGTTACTGATACCACCCACGGAAGGTCTCTTGTGAAACGGCCCCTTCTCAGAACCATACACATAAGCGTCAGAGTTGCAGTAACAAATACAGTGCTTCAGCATTTTTTTTCTTTAGATGCCTTTACTAGCCACTCTTTCTAGTTCTGTCATTCACATTTGGGGGAAAAGAGAATGAGAGACAAATAACCTGCGCTTGGGCGATCAGATGGTGTGTTTTCTGCCACAGCTGATGGCTGGGTGGAGAGCCATCATTTACACATGGCTTTGATGAATACGCCGAGCAGTAGGGACGAAGCTCTCAGCTCAAGACAGAACACCACAGTGAAGCGCAGTTATTCCACACTTTGCTGCATGATGTGGGGAAAACTGCATACTCACAACCCTGCTTTTCTTTTCTGACCTGTTAACAGAACCCCAATTTTAGCTGAATACATTGCAATTCACAATAAAGAATATATTTCCCAGGTATCCTGGTGCCCAAAATGACCATAAGAAAAGGTTTTGGCCAGTGAAATACATTTGGGAAGCTTTGTGTGGGACTCGCCAAATGTTTCTGAGGCTCATAGACACATTCCATTGTTCCTCCCACCCTTCTGCCTCGTTCCAATATCCAACAGTGATGTCTATGGTACATTAGATTATGAGGGCAATTCTTTGCTCCATTTTCTAATAGAATTAGAAAATCTACCTATACAGACAGTCTTCAATTACTGTGATGAAACACCCAAGCTAACCAATCACCAAATTGTAAAGATCTTTTTTTATTATTTTAAATCATGTGCACAATGTGTGGGTGGGTATGTGCTCATGAGTGTAGGTGTCCACAGTGTCCAGAGAGGGTGTCAGATCCCTTGGAGCTCACACTATAAGCATTTGTGAGACATATCATGTGGTGTTGGGAACCAAATTCAAGTCCCTTACAAGAGAAGCACCCAGCCATCTCTCTAGCTTCCTGAGTTAGCCACTTTAAATGGAGGAGATATTTGGTTTGACTCACAGTCTCAGAGATTTCAATTCATACTTGTTTGGTCCGGGTGGTGGCACAGCTTGTCACAACAAGAACACAAGGAGGAAGAAACCTATGTATATCATAATAGCCAGGAAGCAAAGACAAGAAGGTGTGGGACCCCTGTGTCCTCTAAGGATGTGATGCCCATGACCTAACTCCCTCCTACTAATTACCACACCCAATTGTCACCACCTCCTAATAGCACAACAAACTAAGGAACAAGCAAGCCTTCAACTCCTAGACTTTTGAGGAAGATCCCAGATCCAAATAATAACACCCCTTGTCCCTTCAAGCTACAACATTCCTCTGCATCTTGTCTTTAATTGTGGCCATCCTACTTACATGACCAATAGGATGCTATTGGATGTGTACCCTCCCAGATTAAATCCCTAGCATCTGCTCCTGCCAATCTTTGAGTAGCCACTGCCCAAGGAGAACATACAGAAACAGGAGTCAGACCTCAGTATCAGCTGGCAGCTAACATTCGACCTGATATGAGGCCACCACATAGGACTGTAGACCCAAAAGTGACACAGATAAATAAATGCCTACAGTTATAAACAACTAAGTCCTGAGCTACTTTGTCCCTCAAGACTTTTGCTGCAAAAGCTAGCTAATATGATGACCGGAGCTCCAGCAGCCTTTTTGAATTACATGGTAGCCTTAAAATTTTAAGACAAATCCCAAAAAAGTTACAAGAGCAATAAAATAGAGGCCTGGATCCCTTATGATAGCATGAAACTATGTCACCTTTAAATTTACCCTTTAAGAGAAAAGACACCCTTGTATATTTAAGCCTCTTCGGTCTTATTACCTGAGAAATGGTATTTGTGTCCATCCTTCAACAAAAGAAAACATTTCCTTTCACACAAACAGAAACACTGAATACAGGCATAGGCAGTCATTTAAATGCAAAATAGAGGCCTAGGGAAGGAACACCATGCTCATGGTGAGCCACTGAACTAGAAATTATTTGGTGTAGCTTAAGGGAGTGGAACAGTAGCCATGGAGCCTGGCCAAGGCATAGGACTATTTTGGTCATAGGTGAACAAAATCACTCACAGAGCTCAAATTAAGTGACATTTTGAGGATGTCTGAGGAAACCTCCAAGGGGTGGAGAGATGGATCAGTGGTTACAGCGCTTGCCACACACGGCTGAGGGATAGAGTTGGGATCTCCAGAACCTACGTAAGTGCCAGGCTAGTACTGCAGCTGAACTGTTACTCCAGCTTCAGAGGCAGAGATGGGGCGGGGCGGGTCCTCAGAGGAAGCTAGATAACAAGACCAGCTATATTGTCAAGCTAAGTTCTGGGTTCAAAAGACTCTGCCCCAATCAATAATATGAAAGAGTGATCAACAATGATTTATAAATCAACATCGGGCCTCTACATGCTTTTGAACGCCCCCCAACATACATACACACACCAACACACACATAACTCATGTGCCCCCCCTCACACACACACAAATGAAAAAAGAAAGTAAAAAGAAATGTCCAAGTCATTCTAAAGCAGCATGGCAGGACTCCATGACCTCACTCCGAAAGGCCCTTCACAGTTGCAGCTTCCCGATGCGCCTTCTCCAGAGAAAGAATGCACTCGCCCCAGTTGATTTATTCTAACTAGCCAGACTCTGGCTCACCTCCTTTGGAACAGAGAGGTCCCTCTGTGTCCGAAGCATCCATAGAACAGTGGAAAGAAGAGAGGAATACAGGGCAGCTGTCATACTGAACTGTGTGGTTTATTCTGGGGCCCCGCCCCTTGGGGCTTTGCCACCGTGTTTAAGATGATGAAAAGAATAGGCCATTTCCTGCCATTTGGACACAGAGTTTCAAGACAGAGGGTCAGGTCCGGTAGACTGTTATGTGCTGAAGTTCCCAGAAGAAAGTTGGTTAGGATTTCATGGTAGTGGAGCTCTGGAATGTTGCAGCTCCAGAACCAAATCTTCTTGGGTTCTCTTCAGCCCCCTTTACAGTCATCACTGTCCACCGCTGCGACTGACCGGTAGTGCTTTACATGCATTAACTTAGCAGACCATAACTCCCACCAAGCCCAAAGCTAAGAATGTCGTCAGACAGCACCTGACACCTGCAACAGAGCCCCTGTGCTTTGTGAGGACTGCCTGCCTGATGCTCTTACTAATACGTCTGGGAAACGCCTTGGTTTATGACTTTGGTCCTGTGACTATAAAAATGTCATGAACCTGTTCTCCTGTTGACACACATCATTTGGAACCACCTGAATCTGTGTCCCCAGGTTCTGGCAATTCATATTTGACTCAGAATAAATTACCTTTTATTCCCTTTGACGTGAAAGCAGTAGTTTGAGTTGACATTGCTGACCTAGAGGTTGCCAGATTTTTACAATTTCCCTCGTGAATCTATTGTTTTCCTTAAAAAAACAAACAAATAAATAAATCCAAAGGAAGACAAGAACAAAAACAATAAAAATCACTTAAAGATCCCAGCATCATTCTCTTGTGCACCGTCAGCTCTATTTTGCTACATCTAATTTTCTTCACAGTTTACATGTAGAGCATTTAAATTGCCAGTGTTTATAATCTGTTTTCTTTACATCACATAGCCATAGAGATTCCATGGAGAAATACAGGGGGAAAAATCCTCCCTTAAATAACCAGAGCCGCCCTGGAAAATTCAGAGGCTTTATCAACTTTACAGAGTTAGCGTCTGCATTTTAAACGTTGGCAGGATGCTTTATTTTGAGAGTAGCATCCAATTAGAACCTATTGCTTTAATCCCAGACTGTGTGGGACTGAGGCAGGAGGATGGAGAGATGGAGGATGCCTGGACTATGCAGTGAGTGTTAAAAAAAATGAATTGGACTGGAGTGAAGGCTCAGTGGGTGAAAGTGCTTGCTGCACAAGCTTGACGACCGAGTTTACATCCCCTGAATACACGTGAGAACATGAGTGTCACAGCATACATCTAGAATCCCAACATGCCTTCCATGAGATGGGAGTCAGAGACAGGAGAATCGCCTCGAAGCTCCTGGGTCTACTAACCTGGAAACCACAGAATGGCAGAAACAAGAGGGGAAAAAAATAAAGGCAGATGTCAAGAACTGAATCCTGATGTTATCTCTGTATGTGCACTCTGTGATACAAAGAATCATACATACTTCATACACACACCACAACCATCAAAACAAATAACAAGCCCGCAGTAGGTCAGGCTCCACTTCAAGGTCTAGGCAGTTTTCAGATCCCAAACCTAGCACAGCAAGCCTCTTCAGCTACGTGATGGGCAGGAAAGCCTGTCCTCTCTCTTTATATTTGAGCACAGCACAGGTAGCTGGGGTGATGCAGCTATGCTTCGACATTGAGATGAACATGAATAGTTTATCAAAAGCCAACCGAATTGTGGATAAATGTGTTAATAGAGCTGGGGGACTTCTAGCATTTGCAGATCAGTGGATCTCATTGGTGAGGCGAATTGGATATAAACATCTTCAGCGCGCGTGCATGAACGTCTGGCTTTGCATGCCTTACCGTGGGATATGGGACTGGAAGCTGTTTTCTTATCATCTCTTCACTTTGTGAGGATAGGCTTGGTAGTTCAGTAGGAGAAAATAAAAAAAGATTATTGTACTAGCCCAGCATTTTCAGGTTTAAATCTAGTTGGTTTTTCAGCCACGATGTTCAACTGTAAGCAGTGTGTTTGTTTTTAGATGTGCAAACTAAGTTTTAAAAGTATGCCAGGAGCCTGAAATACCCCAAACCTTACCATGAATCTGTCACTACATGATAAGGACTTGAGACTGTTTTTACTTTGCCGTCGTCACTCTACGTCTCAATATTGGTCAATATTGGTTACTGGTTGTGAAAGCCACTTTTGTTTTTATTGCTATAACACAATAGTGTTGTAGCAAGTAGTGGTCTGTACCTTGAGTCCAGCACTGAGGAATTATTCGTGTCTCTGTGTGTGTGTGTGTGTGTGTGTGTGTGTAAAATTGAAGTTAATTGCACTTATATTTGGTGAGAAGCCTGCAAAGTATGACCCAGCTCTTATCACATGAAACACATGAATGAGGAACCATGCTTACGTGACCCTACAAAAAAAGATAGTATGGAGGATATGCAGAATAAACTGGAGAACGATGCTGGGGACAAAGTCAATAGAGCATCTGCCACACACCAAACAAAGAATATTCCCACCCAGCTAAGGGCCTGCTTCTACAGGCTAATTTATATGAAAGGAGCCATATTGGCAGAGAACTGAAATGGGAGCCAGTGTGCCCTGTGGTCACTGTACCATGCCTGAGGACCTATGAAAACCATGATGTTCATCAAATTGCAGCAACTAATGTCTCCTTTCCCAGCATGCTACAAGGAGAGACAGGCAGTAAGAACAACTCTGCTTTTCCCACAGTCACACAGTTACAGTAAGAGGTACACTTACATAAGTTCAGAGATGAAGATGCTTCCAGGGTGTGCACGAGGTTTAAACCAGTCACATAGACATTGTTTTATGTGTGTATCTTTAATAACTAAAAAGTACCAATAAAAAGACAGGACTCCAATAAACAAGAATTCATTGCTAAACTGCAATACTCACCATCTTGGCTCTGAGACCATGTGACTATCAACCCGTTCTGTGTGGTCTTCAGAAAGAGGTTGCCCTGTAAGTTCTAGAGAGTGCCATGGTGCCAGTATCTAAACCAATAACTGCACTAGCTGACACCTGCTGGCATCGTGAGGGCCCAGAATTGAGATTTAGTAGCAATAAGCATGAAAGGGATGGGAGGAGGCATCAGAAAGAGAGAGCGCGCCTGCTCCACTGCCTACACCAACAGACAGAGAAGCCTGGGCACCCTCTCCCTCTCCACACCTGAAGCTGCTGTTGTTACTAATGTTGGGTTTTCTTTAAACATCATACACTATGACATTTAAATTTTTTCTTTCTTTAAACAAAGGGTGATAAATTTGATGGTCCAAAACTCCCATGAGTGATGTAAGTTTTTTAAAGAACAAATTTCTGAAGGAACGGATTTAAAAAATGAAGGACAACACATCTCCATTTGCAAGGAAGCGGGCCAGTCATCCAGGATGGGCATTTTGTGGTTTTCTGAGTTCATGTCTTTGTCTTTTACACTGGCATAGAAACTCCCAGTTTGAAATTTCAAGAATGTTGCAACAATGCAGGAGTGCTGAGAGCATCCCACGTACACTAAGTGTGATTAGAGAATGCCAGATCCAGTGTCAGAGAACACAGGACAGATCTTTTCTTTAAAAGACCCCCCTTGTTCTCTGTTTACTTATAAAAATGCTGTCTCTTACAGCATTTTAGCACCAAAAAAATCACGCCAAGAAAGAAAAGTCAAATTATCCCTAAGTCAGAGAAGGTAGCAAATGTAGACTTTATTTTTAAAAAGAAGAAGAAAGAGGGAGAGAAAGAGAAGCTATTTTGAGAAAAGCATTTAAAAAGTACAATTATCTAGCAAGCAAAACTGATAATTATATAATTCTTCAGCTTTTGACAGCTTGACTTTTGCTTAAAGGGACGGCTTGGGGTTCAGGCTGCACCTTCATCCCTGCAGTACCGGATGCTCCAGGTCTGTGCAGACGGCCAGCAGAGAACAGAGCTGTCATCAGCCCGGTGGCCCGCAGGGACAGGCACTATTTAGCTCAGTGTTTAGGGAAAAAAATAAAGAGGGCAGATGGAAATTGTGGGTAATGAAGAGTCAAGATAGTGGTTAAAAGAATGTTTTCCCTCACAAAAGAATGTGTGTCACGCAATCAGTGACAAAAGACTGGCTTCCCAGAATAATGGTGCCTCCTACACCTTGAACTTTTGGAAGGTGTCACCTTGACTCTGAGACAGAGACTCCGTTGTTGAGCATCCATAATGTGCTAGGCTGTGCTTCTAGCTGTATGTGACTTGCCTCGAGTGCTCTAAGCTTTGTGTGGCAATCGTACCCACTTGAAGGATGAACCAGCTAGGTTCATATAACTAGTAAATTGCAAAGTTAGGAAATGAACCTAAGTGTTGACTCTACTCTATCCTTTTGGTACAGGCTGGGAATGTACTAATCAGCTTTTTCTGTATAACAAACATTCCGTCAGGTATGATGGCCTGCTCTTCCAATCCCAGCACTTTAGAAGGCTAAAGCTGGAGGATCAGAAGTTTAAGAACAGCCTCAGTTATGTGGTGAATTCAAGGGTGGCCTGGGATACATGAGACCCTGTATCAAGAAATAAAATCAAGGGGCTAAAGAAATGGCTCAGTGGTTAAGAGCACTGACTGCCCTTGCAGAGGATCCAGGTTCAGTTCCCAACACCCATATAGCAGATCATAATCACCTCTAACTCCAGTTCCAGGGGATCTGACACCCTCTTCTGGCCTTCATAGACACTATATAAACTTATGCGCAGGCAAACCATTCATCCACGGAAAATAAATTTTAAAATCTTTTTAAAAATAAATGGCTGGGGAGCTGCTCAGTGGGTGAAATATTTGATGAATAAGCAGTAGGACCAGGGTTTGGATGTCCAGAACCCATGTGAAAGTCTTGTAGTCATGGCAACCCGCTTATGATTCCAGTAGGAGAGGGGCAAAATCAGAGGATCTGTGGAGCAAGCTGATGAGCTAGATTAGCAGAGCGGATGAGTTCTGACACAAGTGAGATGCTCTGCTTCAATAACCAGTTAGGAGTGACCAAAGAAGACATGAGGTGCCTATCCTGGTCTCCACATGCATGCACACTCGCATATACACATATGCTCACACATGTGCAAACATACATACATGAGCATACATAACCAGTACACACACCATAAACAACACCAACAAAACACTAACTCCAAGACCCCGTGTCATAAAACCAGAACCCCATATTTAGCCCATTACTTCATGATGTGGTTAATGATATAGGCGCAGATGAGCTCCCTCGCGCTCTTACAGATGGCTGATAGAGTGGCTAGGTGCTCTCTGGTCCAGGAGGGTTCTGTCTGACAGGGTTATCTCTGTTTCCTCAGCAGGTTGATCGAGGTTGGCAAGGAGTGACGGGGCCATGTCCTGAGAGACCAGCTGGCAGGGTGCACACACGTTGGTGACACAGGCTCTAAAGTAACATAACATCCTTGTTCCCCCCACATCCTGCCATCCACAGCAAGCCTCAAGCCCAGCTTGGCTTCAAGGGGGAGACTGGGATTTCATACCCTAAAGAGAGGAGGAGCGAGCACACTGCAATATGGGGGGAGAGGAGGGAAACCCATGTGCACCATCATATTTCATTGTGTATATACATATCTTTGTCAAGAATAATGAAAACTTACCTTAAGAAGAAATAGTTTGTAGGTGTGGCAGAGCACACTTTGAATACTGGGAGGCAGTCAGATCTCTATGAGTTTCAAGCCAGCCTGTTTTGTTTTGTTTTTCAAGACAGGGTTCCTCTGTATAGCTTTGTAGACCAGGCTGGTCTTGAACTCACAGAGATCCACCTGCCTCTGCCTCCCGAGTGCTGGAACTAAAGGTGTGTGCCACCACTGCCCATCAAGAAAAGAAATTTTTAAAGTGACTAAAATAAGTGGCTGATGGAAAAGTAGTGAGCTACGGTCACCATCAGAGAGATAATGATGTGAGAACATCGATGAGGGCCTCTGGTCCACATACTCCCTACTGATGGGCATGTGATAAAAACACTCACGGCACAGCTTCACAGGGTCACAACGTTTGAGGAGTGGCTGGCTTTAAGAGCCTGTAAAACTATTTACGTGTTCTTTCTCAATAATTGCCTTTCTAAGAGACTCTCTCCTAGGAAGATACTCTGGATGCAAAAATATCAGGGGAGGAGATTTACTGAGCCCCTGCTGCTCAACTTTATGTTGACCAGTCTAACCTTGGAAAGCTGTGAAATGAGACAGATATAATTCAACCCATATACATTAGACACCTTGTCCAAGTAACTTAGCCAGCACCGGGCAGCTATTCTGGCTCTGCTTTTTCTGATAATGAAGACCATGTTCTCTGTCTTGTGGCTTCTCATCCCCTCTTCCTCTTGCCTAAAGCCATGCGTTAGCAACTTTTCCATTGCTGTGATAGAACACTGTGACAGAAAGCAAGCTAAGGAAGGAAGGGTTTTGATGGGAGAGGTCATTCGGTAAATCTGTCTCTTATTGGTTGTTGAATAAAGCCCTGTTTGCCAATAGGGAAACAAGATATGTGGGACTAGGAGTCCAGAAGGAGTCTGGGAATTGTAGTGAAGAGGTTGGCCGCCTAGCAAAGGTAAGTTCTTGCAAAATATATATGAGTAATTACGGGTTAATAATCAAATCAGACCTAGCCAATAAGAAACTAAGCAAACAGCCAACAGCTTCATAATTAATATAGTGTCTTGTGTGTTATTTGGGGGTTCAGCTAGGCAGGGCCAAGGCAGCTGGCCGAAAGAATACACGTTACAGGGTTTATTTGGGCTTACTATTCCAAAGTGATACAGTCCCTTGTCGTCTTCCCCCCCCCTCATTTCCCCCATCCCACCCCACCCCCCCACCGCAGGGAAGGCACAGCAAGAGGAGCATGTTCTCTGCACACAGGAAGGAAAGAAAGAGAGCAGGAAGAGGAAGCAGACCACTAACCCTCAAAGCCCGCCCCTCAGTGATGTACTTCCTCCACCAAGACTCCACCTCCTAAAGACGTAGTAACTCCTAAACTGCCAACTGAGGACTGGATTTTCAGATGCATGAGCCAGTGGGGAACGTTTCTTGTTCAAACCGCAAGTCACAATGGCCTTGATGGGTGGCGCTTAGTCTTCATCGTCAGCTTGACTAGAATCACTGTGGAAACACACCTCCAGGGTGTCTGTGAGGGATTTTCTGGTGGGAAGATCCACCAACCTAAATGTGAGTAGCACCGTTTCATGGGCTGAGCTCCAAACTTCATGCAAAGAGAAAGGCTAGCTGGGACCCGCATTTGTCTCTCTGCTTACTGGCTGCAGGTGCCATGTGACCAGATGCCTCACTTCCTGTTGCTATGTCTTCCCTGCCAGGACGGACTGTATCCCCTCAAACAACAAGCAAAAATAAACCTTTCCTGGCATTTGGCCACATCAGTAAACAAAGTAATTAATACAATGGCTATGAGGGATTTATGGTGGACTTGAGCCGCCAAAGATGTATCTTCAGGAAGATGCGCATTCAACGGGATTGGTCTGTGGGTTTTATTTTGGCAACCACGGAGTTATTTAGGCTGAGAGAACATTACGCATAAGGGCAAGATGTAATGAGAGCTTGACAAGGAGTTGATTCCAGGCCTCTGTAGTTCCAGAGAAGGATGGAGAGGTGGGCAGGTGCTGGGTAATTTCAATACTAGGTAAAATTTAATTATAAAAAGAGAGAAAAGGGTCCCTAAGATAACCCCACAGCCTGCTGAGTTTTCCCAAACCAGATACCTGTAATAACCAGCAGCTTGACATGAAACTGGATCATAGGCAGGAGGAGGACTCCCCTGCACCCTTGCTCTGAGAATAAGCACTGTTTTGGTTCCTAGAACACACATACGCTTAGCTGCTTTGTGTTTTATATAAATGCAGTTTCGCTCTGTGCACTTGATACCCGACTCCTTTGGCTCTGGTGTTGGTGAGAGTCATCAGAATGGTGGTGATTGTAGATTGTTCAGTCTCACTGGGTAAGTAGGGAATTGGTTTGGCCATCCTAATATGGAAAGTGCACCCTTGGTGACCTTCGGCCTCCTTCACCAGAATGACATGAGGTGGCATACATCAGTTGTCACTCTCATGGTGCTCTTAGTCATAGTATAGGCTGGACTGGAGACTGAGGCACAGCAGCCTGACCCAGAGGCCCTTTGCCTGAGTCTTCTCTAGAGGGAGTTCCTTGCTGCACTGACCTGGTTACTCAGAGCTCCTAATCCCTATGGAGCTTCCTCAGGGGGACAAAGCAGGAAGCAGCATCCTTGGGAGTCTTATTAGCCGTTCCACAGAATGTCTCTGGGTCATGAGGTCCCATGACTTCGGGGAATCATTGGGGGCCTATCAGCATCAGCTTTGTGTCTCCGGGACACATTTTTTCCCACTGAGATGATTTCTTGTGAACAATTCACTTGATGTTCTCACATCTGTCTCTTGATGGAGGACAAGTTCTCTGGGAACTGGGCAGTATGTCATGAGGTCTCATCATTTCACTCAGGTTTTCCCTCAGAATTTCCTATCTAGTCTCAGAATTTTATCTGATGAAATCAAATTACCCAGCACCTGCCCACCTCTCCATCCTTCTCAAGAGCTACAGCGACCTGGAATCAACTCCTTGTCAAGCTCTCATTACATCTTCCTTTGGTGCCCTTATGCCTAACATTTCCTCAGCCTACAGAACTCAGTGGCTGCCAAAATATAACCCACAGACCAGTCCTGTTTGCAGCTTGTTTTGTAAATAAAGTTTTATTGGTATTCAGACTATGCCTGTTCATTGAAAAATTGTCTGTGGTTGCTCTCATGCCCTAACAGCAGCAGACATCACACGGCCCACAAATCTGAACATGTTTACTATGGCCCTTTGTAGGGAAACACTGCCAAGCCCTGGCCTAGAGCACTGTCAGATGTCTATTCCGTCTACCCCATCTGTCTAACTCCCACTCCCTTTGCAGAATTCGGAGAAATGCAAACAGCAAACCTTTGTTTGCACCTTTGTTTAAGAAGGCCTTGCTCAGTACTTCTGAACCTTCCCTCCAGGGCTGTCCTCTGCCTCCTTCCCCAAATGCCTTCCCCTGCATCTAGGATTGCAAGCAAGCTTGCCCATGGTCCCCAGCTCCTATGCAACTTGGTCTTCTGTGCGTCTCTCTGGCCTTCTCCTCTGTCCTTGTTTGCAGTTTGATCTCTTTGGCCTCAATCCATGGCTTAGCCCAGCTGTTCTGCACCTCAGGGCCTTTGTGCAGTCTATACTCTGCCTGAATGCTCTTTCCCGTTTATTCTTTGTGCAGTCTATACTCTGCCTGAATGCTCTTTCCCGTTTATTCTTTTCCCACCATGTGCCATCATTCATGTGTCAACTTAAATACAGAAGAAGTCGTTCTATGAGATGTCCCTGGAGGCTTCTCCCCCAGCCCAGGGTCTAGAGGACCCACAGCTTTCAACTGGGCCTTCTCACCTTCCCTTCCAGAGACGTCTCACTCCCCAAGCTCCACTGATGTCCACTCACTCTTGGTCTTCTCCCAGCAGAAAGTTCTACCAGAGACAGGTCTACCATAAGCCTCTCCCCTCTTCCCCAGGCTTGGAGCTTGGCACCCCTCCTCACTATGAAAGGGATGGGCTTACATCAAGGAGAAGTTGCAAGTCTAGCTGCTTCAAGCAGAGACACAGGCCACCCAGAACCACGCCAAGGGAACTGCACCATCACTCTCTTAGGGGCAGCATCAGCTGCAGAGAGCTGTCTCAGGGAGGCCAGCCAGGCCCTCGCAGGGACTGCCCACATCAAGGAAAGTGGGCATGGAGGCCTGGCATTCAGTGAGTCTCAGGCCAGCTCCAGGTGATTCCACTCCAGAACACCCAGCCTGACCCACAGGGCACTTCCCAGCCTCTGCATCTCCTTCCCCTCAGTGGCTTTTGATTCCTAGTGAACAGCTCATCTGTTCCATGCATTCTGCCTCTGCATCTGCGTCCAAAGCATCAAGGCTATAGTGTTTGTTTATACTGTTTTAAGAGATGAGCAGAGTTCCCGTCAGACCTGGGCTGGCATTTCTCACAAGCACTCACTTGAAGGTATTTCCCAGGTTCTGTCTCCACCTTAGCAAATGGAGAAGGAGGGTCCTCACTCCAAGGATGATTTTAGGGTTCACTGATGGCACATTCTATGACATGATGTTTAAGTGGGGTTAAATGTAAACATATAAGTATTTCTGTTTATATAAATGTATTTATATATGTGAACCACATGACCCTGACTCCTTGTTATGTCCGTTTATAAACAGCATTATTGAAACGCATGTCTCAAAGCAGAGTGACCCTGAAATTTTGACCTCACTTCCAAGGGCAGAGATGCCTCATTCTTTTCAGATGGCCTCAAGAATGACCGGCTTCGGGAAGCGGACAACCCACTGTGTTTGTTATTTTCCTTGTCTCCGCGACCAAATGTCTGACAGAAACAACAGAGGCGGGCAAGGATTTATTTTAGACCAATGGTGGGGAATCATCAGTCGACTTTGGGACTGTTGATTCAGGCCTCTTATGGAGAAAGTGGAGTCTACGGAGAAGGGGGAGCCTACGGAGAAGGGGGAGCCTATGGAGAAGGGGGAGCCTACGGAGAAGGTGGAGTTTATGGAGAAGGTGGAGCCTATGGAGAAGATGGAGCTTACGGAGAAGGTGGAGCCTACAGAGAAGGTGGAGCTTACAGAGAAGGTGGAGCTTATGGAGAAGGTGGGAGCTTACGGAGAAGATGGGAGCCTACGGAGAAGGTTATCTGCCCTCTGAGGTACCAGGATGAGGCTGAGCTTCAGCCTCTCTAACAAGTCCCAGTTGATATGGACGCTGACCTCTTCCCCACTCTACAGAAGCCCACCTCACTGGCCTTCACGTTTCATTGTGAGATCCGAATCCCACTGACTTAAGGTGGAGGACGATTTGACCTCATCAAAATCAAACTGACCCAGGAGCATGGGAATAACCAACTGCCTCCACCTGTCCTTGGGGACGGCTTGTGTACTCCATCTGGGACAGGCCCTTCAGCTCACCTTGCCCCTCCTCCACCCCAGGCTTGCAGCGCTGCTACTCTACTGTCGAGGGCTCCAAGTGCTGTGTCCAGTGGGAATCATTGCCATCAATGAACCTCGTGTTTTACTGGACTCTCAGGCCCACACCGGATGCCTCAGTTTCCCCATATTCCAAAACGAAATTGGAGAGTAGGAATCAGTAAGGAAAGGGAGCTTACTTCTAGTTCTCAGAGGAGGGGAGCCCTCCAGCATGCATGTGGGGGTTAAAATTTACAGAAAACCTCGAGAGCTGGCAGAGAGATGGCTCAGTGGCTAAAGCC
Organism: Mesocricetus auratus; assembly: GCF_017639785.1. NCBI lineage: Eukaryota > Metazoa > Chordata > Mammalia > Rodentia > Cricetidae > Mesocricetus > Mesocricetus auratus. Next base: position 48,742,924 of record NW_024429267.1, on the reverse strand, counting down.
CTTGTGGCTCTCTCAAAGGACCCCGGTTTGGCTCAAAGAACCTACATTAGGCGGCTCGCACTCCCCTGTAATTGAAGTTTCAGGGGATTCAACATCCGCGTGTGCGTGTGTGCATGTGTGCATGTGTGTGTCTGTGTGTATGTGTCTGTGTCTGTGTGTGTGTGTGATTAAATCTGTGTCTTTCTAAGTAATATTGTCAAAAGAGAATGAAACCTACTACAAGGTTTAAAGAGTAGAGGATTTTCCTCAAACAAGTTGTAAGGGAGACTTATGCATTATAGCTTTGTTTAGATTCAAGAACTGTTACACATCTTTGGTCCCTGAGTAAGTACAACCTATTTACAGTCCTTGGCACCTTTGACTGAGGTGTCTTTAGAAATGTGTCACCTGGCCCTAGGGAGAATTTATTTACTGTCTTTGACAAGATTCGTTTTGTAAAACACATTTGATAGGGACTGGAGAGGTGGCTCAGAGGTTAAGAGCACTGGCTGCTCTCCCAGAGGACCTGAGCTCAATTTCCAGCAACCACATGGTGGCTCACAACCATCTATAATGAGATCTGGTGCCCTCTTCTGGCATGAAGGTGCACATGCAGGCAGAACTCTGTATGTATAATAAGAAAACACATTTGCTCCCCATGGACAATTTGGGCTTTATCGACTCCTTTCTTCCCATGCCGCTGTTACTTCCCTGTCTTCCCCCTGCCTTTACCCTTGACATGGACAGTACTTGCCTTCCTGGTCCTTCTCTCCTCTCCTGTAGAATCTATCTCCTTGCCTCCCTTTAAGTGACTCCCTTTTGCTCACACTCTTTAGGGATCCTTCTGTGCCTATCCCTTCATTCCAGCCCTTCCCCAAGCTGGATACCCACTCGTCAACTTATCACGCAGATAATGCCTATCTAGCTACCACAGAAGCATCCTCAATACAACCTGCTCCCTCTCCAGTGTTCCCTGGCTCAGTAAATGATGCCAGAAATATTTCTCAATAAATATACTTTCACATGAGTTTTAAAAAGGAGGAATCCAGATGTGATAGGGTGAAAAGGGCAGATTATTGAACCTACTCTGAAAAGAATAAAGAGAAGATATGATAAGATAAAAAGGTAGATTATTGACTCTACTCTTTAAAAAAAGCAACTACTGGCTTTAAATTTTTTACATTGTATTGGATTTTTATATATTGTATACAAATGTTGTATATTGATACAATACAAATTTGAGATTAATTTTGTTAAAACATCCTACACATACATTTATAATATTGTTCAAGGTATTGTACCTATACAACTCATTTAAGGTCCAGGCACCAACAGTAAGCCAAGATCACATGGAGATACACAGATTAATAGAAATGGGTTAATAATTAAGAGACAACTAGCCAATAAGAAGCCTGAGCCATTGTAAACAGCTTGTAATTAATATAAGCCTCTGTGTATTTATTTGGGACTACACAGCTAAGGGATCAGGCTGGACAGAAACTTCCATCTGCAAGCATCAATTCAACATTTGGGAGACACTGACCGACCACTCACCACGTTTAGCTGCAGAGCCTGTCAGTGCCTGCCCGTGGGCCTTTGCTTAGGTGGGCTTTATCAGGGATTCTCTTCCCTGCCTCAGACTCCTCACACACCACTCTGCCTTGAGCCTTGAGTCTTTAAAGCCACATTGGCAAGATTATAGATCCACCTACACGGATCTGGGCTCTCTGGAGTCACCAGTGAACAAAACAGATAGAAATCTCTGCTTGTGTGCACCTTGCATCAAACAGCAACTCCCATCCCCGGGTAGTTCACCGTGGAACACCAGCTTGATAAACACTTCTTTAATGCACTCACCTCATGAGAGAGATAACCCTACCCCTTTTCTGGAGCAGAAAGGAAGGAGAAGAGCAGCAGGGGTGCGTGGAATTGGGGACAGCAGAGGGGGAGGAGATAGATCCTCGGCAGAATCGCACAGCAGTTTCCAAAAGAACACCTGACAGGAGAGTCCTTGTGGAGCTCTGGCTCTCCCCAGGGGAAACTGTGTAGCATGCCGAGAGCCAGCTCTGTGTTATGGATGGGTTAGGTGAGCAACAGAACAGGTCTGCATGCTCAGGCATCCAACATCAAAACACAAGAGCCAAACCAAGAGCTGTAGCAGTGGCATAGGCACCCACAGACGAGGACAATAGCATCGATTGGCTACTATCCTGGGCAGAAAACATCGGTTTGGAAAGATGGGATGATACGGAGACTGAGAAAACAGTAGCGATTTTCCTGAATGCCTCCTCCCCATATTGATTAATGTTCATATTTCACTGCATTTAATCTTATATATCAACTCTGACCATATTGACTTCCTTGATTGTGATGAGTACCCCTAAACATGGGGACCCCTTTCTCACTGCCTCTATATCGCCCACACCTCTTGTCGAGCGATGGACTAGAAGCTGAAAGACATTGTGAGAGACAGCCGTACTAGGCTTTACCAAGGGCTTGGTCTCAAATTCGTCATTAATTGCATCATCAGTAGAGTCTTCCGAATTCTGTGATTCAGGCTAAACGTGTGACATACTATACACATGGTAGAAAGAAAAGAACAACAGGAACTTCCAGAATTTTCAATGTACTTAAAGTTCATATTTCCATGTAGTAAACAGCACAGCACAATGGCAAAAGGAAGTCAGAACATGGAAACCCAGCATCGAGGGTGGAAGCAATCCACCGAATCTGTCACAGTGGAGTCAAGTTCTCTGATCTCAGTTCTTTGGAATCCTCTATCTACCTTCCTATCATCTATCTATCATCTATCTCTTCCTCCTATGTGTACTGTGTGTGTCTGTGTGTGTGTGTGTGTGTGTGTGTGTGTGTGTGTGTGTGTGTGTTTCAGAGTAGAGAGGAGGAAAGTAAAGGAGGAAGAGATAAATAACTAAAGTCTGTCCAGTTTGGGTTGAACTCCCTCTTATCTGTCTTCTGGGTTATATTATCATGGATTTCAGCCTCTTTGGGCATCCTAAGTTGGATAGTGAATATAAATCAACAATTTTCATGTTTCCCCCTTGTATCTAAGACTAACCGTCTCTGTATACAACATTCCCAGTTTGACACAGACGGGGTTTTGGTTATCTATGTGAATGGATGCAGTCAGTTCTCACTGGTACTCTGCCCACCTTTACAGATCGATAACAGCCCTGCTTGAGGCCCACCCACTGCCATGCAGCAAGGACCACCAGGGGCCACTAAGATGAGCAACTGTGCAGTGGAGAAGTGGGGAGGGAAGGCGGGACTGGATACAAGTCGGCAGTGAGGAGCAGGCTGACGTGAGTGGCCCGCACGGCCACCCGAGGCCATGTGATGTCCGGACCCGTGTTGCCTCCGAGGGCCATTTCTGGGTCTGTGACACTGCTGCAGCTAGTGTCTGTGTTGATGCTCCTTTTACTAAAGGCCGTGCAGACACCCTCGGGCTGGACTGCCGTCCAAAGCCATGTTGATGTCTGAGGGCTGTGCCGAGCATGGTGGCACAGGAGAGCTGACCCTGGTGGTGTGGGCTCAGGAGAGTTGGCTCTGCCCCTCACCTGAAGCGGGGGTGTGTCCCAGTGGAGGCCTGGGCTAACCGACTCAGCTAACGCCCAGGCCCATATCCAGGCTTTTGGGTTGGCCCACCCCAACATCTACCCCATCTATGGCCTGCTGGAGTGCATGAAGGGGCTGAGTGGAACCACAGTCACAGGATCTCCATGACTCAGGCAGGGCAACAGCAGAGTATCTGAAAGGAGTTTTGGTGAGGGCCCGGCATTGATGGTGTAGCAGAAGCCAGAGATCTTGAACCAGATCAAAAACTCATGGCAATGAACATTTGCAACTAAAGCTGTTTGAGCAGAAGGGTACACACAGCAGTTCCCAGTCCACTGCAGCAGATGAGTATGTGATGGCAGGCGGGCAAGACAGAGGACTGAAGTGGGTTTGTTTTGGGGTTTTCATTCATTTCTCCTTTTGGGGGTCTACAAAGGTGGAGGGCAGAAATGGAAGGAAATGAGTAGGATTGGGGTGTATGATGCAAAATTCCCAAAGAATCAATTAAAAAATGCTAAAGGAAATGGCCCTGCTTGCCTGGAGAGGCCAGGAGAGAGTGCAAGTTCACTGGCTCCTGACATGCAAGGCTATTCTGATAATTACTGATCACGTCTATACTGATCGTGCATCGTGACACCATCCCAATTGTGAGTCTGTATACAGACAAAGAAGCCTTCTTTCTCTAAGCGAGATACTTCAGAACTCTTTAGTGTCACCAGATTGGACGTTCTTCATCTTGCCTTGAGCAACCCTGCATTTCCAGTCCCACTCAACACACTGCATCATCACATATCACATATGAACACACACACACACACACACACACACACGGGAGTGAAGAGATCAGCTTCTGGTGCAAATGCTGTGTGAAAACACAGAACAGGCGCTTGATGGAGAGGCTCAGGAGGGGCTGTATCCAGCAGGCATCTGGCCTTGCCCCGGGAATGTCCAATTGCTATGCTTCCCTATCTCACTCAGCCATTTTTCCTATTCCTTCATTCTTCCATATTCGCTAGCTTCTAGAAGTCTGCTGTTTCCAACTGCTGCCTCATGTTGTCAAATTCAAATGAGACATTTACTGTGGCTGGCTGCAGGAGGAGGCTCCAGTCCTGGACCCAGCAGGGGACAGCCCTGAGCTATCAGCCCTAGGCGGGCATCTCAGTTGCACAGACTTGCCAGGACAGCCCACACTTTGCTGACCTATTTACTGAGCGAGCCTGACAGTTTTCACCCAAAGCCATTCGGCATCCTTGGGGTTCTAGAGCTCCCCAGCGGGCCAGTGAAAGCTCCTATTTGTTCTTTGGGGTTCTAGAGCTCCTGAGCAGGCCAGTGAAGGCTCCTATTTGTTCTTTGGGGTTCTAGAGCTCCACAGCGGGCCAGTGAAGGCTCCTATTTGTTCTGTTGTGCAGCTCAACTACCTTCTTTGGCCCACTTCTGCTTCCTTTCTCTCCCTTCCACCAGCATTGATCCCAAGGGCTCTATTTAATAAACATACCGCAAACTAAGATCCTTCTCAATGAGTTTCCCATGGAACCCAACCTACAGAGACAGTAACATCAGAAACACTGCTATGTCCCCAGGCAATTAAGACACACACACAATTAATAATTCTTTATTTGAACTCCTCCTGACATCTAGAAACAAAACCATCCGAAAGTATGTTTTTACATTTACAACAAGGTTTATCATCCTTGTTGGCATTTGAAGCTGAATTTTTTTTACATTTATTTATCGTGTGTGTGTGTGTGTGTGTGTGTGTGCATGTATACAGGCACAGTCATGTATATGAATATTAGAGAACAACTCACAGAAGTTGGTCTCTCTCTCTACTACATGAGTTCTAGAGACTGAGCCCAGGTCATCACACCTAGAGGCAAGCACCTTTACCTAATGCTCAGCCGTCTTCCTGGCCCCTCAAATAAGTCCTATCATGGAAGCAGATCTGTGCATTTACCCAGCCACCTTCCTAACACAAATAACCCTATGGTATGGCTGACCGGTGCATCCCACACCGTTCGGCGCCATTGCTGACCTCCACAAGCTCGTTTGCAGTGGTGTTTCTTCACAGCTTTTGTCGACTTGATACAAACCTAAACATACCCGAAAAGAGTTCACCTCAATTGAGAATTGCTTCTGTAAGATCATTCTGTGTGCACACTGGTCTTCACTGTTGGTTGATGCAGAAGGGCCCGATCTCACCACGGACCATCCTTAAAGTTGTGGCGTAGCTGAAGCTGGCCTGAAACTCTCAGCCCTCCCGCTGGGTTTGCAGGGACATGTTCTCATACCCAGTTATCCACGTATGCTCTACACCAACGCTGTGTGCAGAGGCTACACAAGCGAACCAGACAGGCATTGTCAGGGTTAGACTATAAACCAGACTGCCCACCATCAGACAGGCATTGTCAGGGTTAGACTATAAACCAGACTGCCCACCATCAGACAGGCGTTGTCAGGGTTAGACTATAAACCAGACTGCCCACCATCAGACAGGCGTTGTCAGGGTTAGACTATAAACCAGACTGCCCACCATCAGACAGGCGTTGTCAGGGTTAGACTATAAACCAGACTGCCCACCATCAGACAGGCGTTGTCAGGGTTAGACTATAAACCAGACTGCCCACCATCAGACAGGCGTTGTCAGGGTTAGACTATAAACCAGACTGCCCACCATCAGACAGGCATTGTCAGGGTTAGACTATAAACCAGACTGGCCACCATCAGACAGGCGTTGTCAGGGTTAGACTATAAACCAGACTGGCCACCATCAGACAGGCGTTGTCAGGGTTAGACTATAAACCAGACTGGCCACCATCAGCTTCCTCTTTTACTTCTTCTGTGAAGGAGAGCCTGTCTGTGGATCTCTAACCTCCTACCAGACTTCCCAGTGCCCACCCCAGGACTAGGCAAGTGTCATCCTCACTTCCCCCACTGGAATTTTAGACCTCAGTTTGCCAGACTCTCAGACATCAGATGGCTATTGGTAGTGACACATTCCCTCATCTATATAATTAGACCACCTCAACTAGATGCACTCCTCCTCAATTCCCCCATCCTCAGGGTCACACATTCAAACCCACCCTCCATATCCTCCCTATCTTCAGTGAATCAAGACACCTTGACTTCACGACACATTCCTTTTCCCCTGAGATCTGTAAGAAAGGACGCTCCTTCCATCCCTCTGCTTAGAGGACCTGAACTCTCCTTAAAGCTCCTACCTCAGTGATGGTGTATATCTGAACGTACATGGAGTCAATACCTCGTCTAAGAAATCTTTTACCCAACATAAGAATCCACCTCAGAGCCGGGCGTTGGTGGCGCACGCCTTTAATCCCAGCACTCGGGAGGCAGAGGCAGGCGGATCTCTGTGAGTTTGAGGCCAGCCTGGTCTACAGAGAGAGTTCCAGGACAGCCTCCAAAACAATACAGAGAAACCCTGTCTCAAAAAAAAAAAAAAAAAAAAAAAGAATCCATCTCAGTCTCCCCCTTGATTTCCAAACCATCCCAAACCTTTTCATCCCCAGGATAGGGCAGTGAAAAGCACAGCCTATTTTCTGGGCACAAACAAGTGCTCAGAGTTAGTGTTCAATTGGGTGAAGGGTGATCTTCCCAAGAGGCAAGATGCAAATAGAATCAACGAGCCATAAAGGATGTGATATGAAATATTCATAACTACTGTTTCAAGTGTGCTCTGCATGTTATCTGACCTAAGGGACAGTCAATGCTAAATAAAGTCTAATACTGACTGGAATATCTCTCTTTTTGGCCACAGCAATAATCTTCCTTTAGAGATCTCTCTCCAGGGGCTATAGGCTAAATGTGTTCCCTCAATATTTGTATATTGAAACGATTTTGTTTGCTATAAGCCATTTGGTGTCTGCCATTTTTGCTTTAGAAGCCACTAGGCATTCTTCAGCTCCAAATAAAACAAATTTAACTTCTCCCCTTGCCCATGGAGGCCATATAGGTGTTGGGCTAAAAATCCATCTTCCAACGTGACAAAGCAATATCCTGGGGATTCGTCTGCACTGTCTCATAAACAGTCACTATGGCAACAACAAAACACAGCTAGTACCAAATGTGCGCATCTCGTCAGGCTTTTCCAAACCCATTTGTTCTGCACGTGCTCCCCAAAACGCTCTGGGGACTTGGTGTGTGGGATGTGGGAGAAGGAAAAAGAGAAGAACTGGGGGTTTTGAGTAAGAAACCGGCAATGATAAATGATTGGCATTCCTCTGAAAGTAACAAGTTAAAGGGCTGGAGAGATGGCTCGGCAGTTAAGGAAATGCACTGCTCTTGCAAAGGAGCAAAGGGTGTGAGTTCAGTTCCCATTACCCAAGCCTGACAGTTCACAACAGCCTGCAGCTCCAGCTCCAAGGGATCTTTTGTTGTCTTCTGACCTCCATGAGTACCCAAACACTCTTGGCACCTGAGCATGTGAGAATGTGTACGTGCGTGCGCGCGCACGCACACACACACACACACACACACACACACACACACAAGTAAATCCTTTTGTTTTGATTAAAAACAGTAAAGCTTAGTGTGTCTGAGGATACGGCACATGAGCCAGAAACCACCTGCGCTGAAGGTGGGAGAGTGGAGATAAAAGTCTGACTCTTTGGGAAACTGTGTTCCAGTGGAAGCAAACAGACAGTGAGAAAGAAAGCAAAGACTGACATGGTACCCCATGCCTGCAATCCCAGGACTCGAGAAGCAAAGACTGACATGGTACCCCATGCCTGCAATCCCAGGACTCGAGAAGCAAAGACTGACATGGTACCCCATGCCTGCAATCCCAGGACTCTAAGGCAAACACTGGCATGGTACCCTATGCCTGCAATCCCAGGACTCCAGAAGCCAAAAGCAGAAGGACTGCTGTTTGAGGCTATCCTGGACTCTAAAGAGAGACCCTCCAGAGTGCATAGGGGACCTGTCTCAAACAACTAACCAAGAAGGGGACTACAAGCATAAAGACCGGCAAGCATATAGAAGACCTGAGTGCAGATCCCCAGTATGCACACAAAAAGCCAGGGCAGTAGTATGCATCTGTAACCCCAGTCCTGGGCACCAGAATCCGCCTGATCCTTATAGCTCATTGACTAGCCAGACCAGCCATGTCTGACTGGTGGCAAATTTTGGCCTCCACATGCATGCCCACCAACACACAGGTGCATGTGCACGTGTGCACGCGCGCGTGCACACACACACAAATAAATAGCAAAAATAGTGGAATTGAAAGCATAACAGAGAGGTCAGAAAGAGTTTCTCTCCTGACTGGCCTTACACTAGTCACTCCCCCAGGTGAAGGAGAGAACACAGGAGAGGAGACAAGCAGAGGTAGAGTTCTTTATCATGTCAGCAGACTGTTGTTGCTTTCTGAACCAGGTTGCCAGGAAACACAGCCATGCCACAGGAAAACCTGACAAGACAGCTTCCAAGTCAGGTAGGCAAAGCTGATTTTTACCAAGTAGGAGAATGCTCTTCCAGGGATGATCCCATGTTTTTTGGGTTTTTTTGTTTTTTAATTTCGGTTTTGGTTTTTGGTATTTGGCTTTTTGTTTGTTTCTTTGGTTGGTGGGGTTTTGTTGTTGTTGTTGTTTTGGTTTCTTCAAGACAGGATTTCTCTGTGTAGCCCTGGCTGTCCTGGAACTCACTCTGTAGACCACACTCATCTCAAGCTCAGAGATCGGCCTGCATCTGCCTCCCAAGTGCTGGGACTAGGGGCCTGCACCCAGACATGTTTGGGGATCTTAAAGGAGAGAAAAGACAACCACGTGGACAGAGGCAGCGGCATCGGTGGTCCTCGTGCCAGAACACAGAGGAAGATAAGAATAAAATATCTTCTTTTTTCCCCCAAGACTTGCCTTGATCTCACAATGTAGCCAAAGATGACCACAAACTTCTGACTGTGGGCTTCCACCTCTCCAATGTCGAGGTGATGTAATAAGACCCCCCCAACCCCCTTGTAAGCCTAGGGCTTTATGAGTACTAGAAACTACCAACTGACCTAAGTCCCCAGCCACTGAAATGTCTTTCGATCTCAGCATTGTTAAGAGCAGCAATGGTCAACACTGGCTAAGACACTGTGTATGTCTGAGTTCGTGCCCTCTCATATTGGAGCTGGCAGACTAATCCTATCCATTCCACTTCTCCATGGATGGCCCAGTTCAGTGAGGAACTCATCCTACTCAGCCCTGGTCACCTGAGGTCCCTCTGCTGGGCTTTGGTAGAGAACAATGAATGAAGTACTTCAACCTGTGATCAGTCGTGTCCCGAGCCCTGTACTGTCCAATGCAGGGTGTATTTACTGACTGCTTGGTAACATGTGAAAGCAGAAGGGAATCAATGCATTGGAGAACATCTGGAAAGATCTCAGAGCAAACAAGGGTACCCAGGGCCAAAGAAGTTTTTCTTCTGGTAACTCATTCTGAGGTCAAAAGTCTGCCAGGAGAGTGAGTCATACTCTAGCCTCTTTGTGGTTTGTGGTGGTCTGAAAGAGCCCCCAAAAGGAATGGCACTATAAGGAAGTGTGGCCTGGTTGGAAGAAGTGTGTCCTGTGGGGGTGGGTTTTGAGGTCTCTTTTTTCAAGTTTCCCTCAGTGGGGCAGTCAGTCAACTTCCTGTCGCCTCTGAGTCAAGATGTAGGACTCTCAGCTCCAGCACCATGTCTGCCTGCTTGCTGACATGTTCTCCATCATGACAATAGGCACTGTAAGTTTTTTTGAAACAATCATTTTACATATCAATTCCTCATTCCTCTCCCTCCCAACCTCCCATGTCCCCTACCAACCCCCCAACCCACCCCCCCTATCTGCTCCCCAAGGATAGTGAAGCCTTCCATGGGGGATCATCAAAGTCTGTCACATCATTTGGGGGAGGGCCTAGGCCCTCCTCCATGTACCTGGGCTGAAATAGGATCCCTTCATAGGGAATGGGCTCCCAAAGTCCATTTGTGCATTAGGGATAAGTACTAGTTCCACTGTTAGAGGTCGCATAGACTGCCCAAGCCTCCAAACTGGCATCCACATTCAGCGGGCTTGTTTTGGTTCAATGCTGGTTCCCCAGCTTTGCAACTAGGGTCTCCGTGATCTCACTAGGTCAGGTCGGCTGTTTCTGTAGGTTTCTCCAGCATGGTCTTGACTCCTTTGCTCATCCCTCCTCCCTCTCTACAACTGGATTCCAGGAGTATGGCTCAGTGCTCAGCTGTGAGTGATTGTTTCTGCTTCATCAGCTACTGGATGAAGGCAATAGGATGGCAATTAAGATAGACATCAATATCATTATAGGGGAAGGACATCACCCTTTATAATAGCCACAAACAACATAAAATATCTTGGGATAATGCTAAGCAAACAAGGGAAAGACTTGTATAACAAGAACTTTGAGTCTTTAAAGAAAGAAATTAAAGAAGATACCAGAAAATGGAAAGATATCCCATGCTCTTGGATAGGTAGGATCAACATAGTAAAAATGACAATCTTGCCAAAGCAATCTACAGATTAAATGTTTTCTTTGTAAGAGTTGCTATGGTCATGGTGTCTCTTCACAGCAATAAAAATCCAAACTAAGACATGGGTCTAAAACAGAGGCCAGAAGCCATCAAGCCTCATAACTTTTATACCCTATGGTTAAAGACAAATCAGAAGTAAAAAAAGTTTTACAAAGAAGTCATCTGGGTGGTCCAGAAATTCTAAGCTTTGACAGTGTCATGGTGAACAATAATGAGGTTCCTCAAAGAATTAAAAATCAAACTGCTGTTATGATCTAGCAATCCTGCTTCTGGGTAGATACTCACAGGAAATGACACCACTGTGTCACAGATATTGATGCATTCGTGGTCACTTCAGCACTAGCCATGATAACACACACACACACACACACACACACACACACACACACACACACACACTGGAAACAACTTGAGTCCACCAGCTGATGAATATATAAGGAAAATGTGGTACACAACATACATAATGGTATATTGTGCAGTACTGAAATCACAACATACACAATGGTATATTATGCAGTACTGAAAATCATCTTGTGATATTAATTCCCAGAAACATTTATAGAGATGACAGCAGAATTTGAAAGCCGAGGTGATATGCTGCTTGCTTTGAGCCTGACATAGCTTAGAACCTCCCACACACAGCAGAGGACCCACAGCCTGGATTTCCCAGGAAGCCGGTTTGCTCTGGCTGCCTCTATTTAAGCTCAGGTTTGAAACATAGCTGAGGGTTTCCCAGGCTCGTGTGGGGAAAGACCCAGAGTGCAGCTCTTTCCTCCCTATTGGCCACATCTCACTGTCTCAATAGAATGCCCATCTGTGTCCCTCTCATCTCAGGATGTCCTGGTCCCCCAGGAATCCAGCCATCTGGATGGGCAGGGCAGAGGAGCAGAGAAGAATAAGGAGCAAATGAGACAGCCCTCCTCAAACATAGTGACAGTCTCCCATGTACTCACTCAAGTGCACACTCTTGGCCCTGATCCCGTGCAAAGCTGTGAATGAAAATGTGTTTAATCTAGACAAGAAAATGTGTCTCAAATAGCAACTGTTCACCCCCAGCCCTCCATCAAACTTGTGGACATATGAACATCTGATGCTCCACTCACAGCCCTTCCCCCTCCACCCCTGCCTCTGTCCTTTAGGGTCAGTTGTAACTTCACTTTGGAAGTCTTCAGGGCAGATCCAAGGACCCTGAGACTTCTATGTTACAATTGGCCTCTGTATCTTTTTCCCCTTCTGAAACGTTAGTTCAACAAATATTCATTGGGCACCTATTGTGTGTCAACTATATGCTTAACATGGAGTCAGACAGACAGGAGCTGGCCATCAGGACTCTAGTGGTAAGGGGAATGTTCTTTATTTTGTACCTGCATTGTCTGACATGTGACTACCAGACACCAGTCTGAAGAGCACTTAAAATGTGGTTGGCGCAATGGGGAAACTGAGTTTTCCATTTGTTTTAATTTCCATTTATGTTGCTGCACACGGTCAGTGCTACTCCTGTGTTAGATAGCTCAGGGCAGGAAGAAGCAAGCCATCCATATTCCACTGCCCTATTCTACTGTCTGCTCCAAAGTCCTACAACGGAAGCCTGGGGGCTCCTAGGCTGAGGTCACAGAGCATGATCCCAAGAGCAAGGAGCGGTACATTTGCAAATAAGGATTGAGAAATTCCTCTTGGAGTTGGACATTCAAGGAGGGAAACAATGCTGCAGGTGAGTGGAGATGTTAGCAGAAGCAGAGTGAAGAGAAAGACAGTGCTCTGTAGCCACAGCAGGCTTTGGAGTCCCCTTAGTATTTTAGGAATCTTGGCCATGACATAGAAAAGCTTTTCAGGACAAGCCAATACAAAACAGCGTTAGAGTTTACTAGAAGTATAAAGACACTTAGGGAAAGAATAATGCACAGTGGACTGTGTGGGGGCTTATCAAGAAGAACTGCACTGCCGTGTCTTAACATTAGTCATTTGTGACATCTTGGTAGCTCTGAAGTTACATCTCACACTCTCACATGGTGTCAAGAATCTCCTTCCCTGTCTCTCTTATAAGTGACCAGAATAATTGATCACACTGTGAAACTCTGAGACTGTGCTAATAAAATTAACCTTGGATCAGGGGGCAGAGCTAACAACTAGTGGACAAGATACCATAGAGTACAGAGGACCCAGCAATACAGAGAGAGACGGGAAGGAATAGGGAGGGACTTTGAGATTCTCAGTCGTTTTGGTTTGGGATGGTGTGGAGAGGGTCTCTTTCTTGCTGGGTCTCCAGTCAAAAAGAAAGGCCAACTGATTGCTTCTTAGCTTCTCTGATCTAGCAGGTTTTCACCCCAACATCTGACTTCCCAGTCTTTATTGGTAAATAAAACAATTTGGATAAAAACAACATTTGGCAGCCACATATGAGGCCAAGTCAGTGCTGGCAGGACAGAAAATCCACCAAACCAAGGTCTGAGGGGCATGGTGCTGGCTGAAGATGGAGGTTTCTCTCCTGTCAGGTCCCACCACCCTTCAGCCCCAAATAAGCACACAGAGACATATTAATTATTAAACTGTTGACTGATGGCTTAGGCTTTTATTGGCTAGGTCTGTCTTAATTATTAACCCATTTCTATTAATGTACATATTGCCATGAGGCTGTGGCTTACCCGTAATCTGGCATGGTACTCCTTGGGCAACATAGCATCTCCTCCCCATAAATTGCTATGTCAGCCACATATGGATTTAATTTTCCTATCTTTCCTGGTCCTATACACTCAACCCATCTTGTACTTTGTTTTACCTGAAATAAAGATCCCATCCCTAGAACTTCAATATTTATCTCCTGAAGAGGCCAATCTGGATGCCAAGATTTGGGTGAAATTATTGCATCTGTGCCTGTGTCTAATAAACCTATAATTTCAATGCCATTTATTTGTATTTCTAGTTTTGGTCTCTGATCATTCATAGCATTTGTCAAAATACTTGTTTTATGGTCTCTCCTAAATTTTTTGTTCCATCTACTGAAGCTGTTATGTCCATGATCACATCCAGAGCAGTACATTTGTTTTGTTTTGTTTTGTTTTTTGAGACAGGGTTTCTCTATATTATTTTGGAGACTGTCCTGGAACTCACTCTGTAAACCAGGCTGGTCTCGAACTCACAGAGCAAAAACAGGTATTTTGTTTTGTTTTGGTTTTTGGTTTTTTTCGAGACAGGGTTTCTCTGTGTAGCGTTGGAGACTGTCCTGGAACTAGCTCTGTAGACCAGGCTGGCTTCAAACTCACAGAGATCCGCTTGCCTCTGCCTCCCAAGTGCTGGGATTAAAGGCGTGTGCCACCAACGCCCGGCTAACAACAGGTATTAAGTCTTGTAATTGCTCTGTGGATGAACTTCTCCAAGTGACAATATAAGCAAACCTTGGATGAGATTTTAACCTGACATAAAACTAAGGTTGCACAAAAGAGTCAGGAGACATCCATTTATGGCAAGAGAGGTGGCGGGCCTAGAAAATTTATAGCTGGCAAAGAAGAAAGGGATTCAGCAAGTGTTGTTAAAGTTATGTTGGGATTCTTTCTTTTTAAAAATAATATTTAAGTATACAAGTGTTTTGCCTGCACGTGTGTCTATGCACATGTGCATTGCCCACAGAGGCCAGAAGAGGGCATCAGAACCCCTAGAGCTGGAGTTATGGATAGCTGTGAGCCATCATGTGGGTGCTGGGAACTGAAGCCCAGTTCTACACAAGAGCAATGGTTGCTTTTAACCACTGATCCATCTCTCCAGAATCTGTGTTGGAACTCTTGATTCTCAGCAGGTATTATGATTTTAATGTGCCCACCTTCAGTGAATTTTCTACTTCCTATATACACTAACACTCCTCAAAGACCAATTGTTGATTCAGGCTGCTTGGCCAGAATTGAGCCAAGCCTAATGGTTGTTCAAGCTACAAAACAGGACTGCCAGCATCAACAGCAATACAGAGCTGAACTGAAGTCCCTGGAACAGTTGAGAGTTCTCTGCCTGTTGTGTCCTTCACACACACACACACACACACACACACACACACACACCAGTGTGTGGTGATGGTCAGGTGACAGGTAGGTAAGATGACTGCCATGCAGTGTGTCCTCTTCTTTATGGATCCAGGTGAGCATGTTGTACCTGTTCCTCAGTCTGATGTGTCTGATAACTTCTTGGACCTGACTTTCAGGACATGATTTTAACATATCCTAGTGGATATTGTCAATTTACTTTGACAAATGTATGGAGTAGCACCTTTTTTTTACTTTCATAACAGGTTATTTAACCTGTCTGTGCCTTGTGGGTGGTGTCAGGCAGCTGGTGTTGCTTACATGGTCATCAAGGTGTAGCCATCCTAGTATTTAGATTCAAAATGGAGTCAAATGCTGTGTGTAAGATGGAGTCTCAGGGCAAGGCACAGCCTTAAAATCCAAGTTTTACACACTATGGAGTGACTTAGGGCTGTCAGTGGCCAGGTGGCAACATGGGAGAAACTGCTTAAAGGGGCCCTGGTTATTGATGATAGAGTAACTGTAAGGCCCTATTCTTCCCCTTGATGCCAAGGGCAGGCATCCCACCCAACCCTGAGCAGAATGTCCCTCTCCCTGCCTGACCCTCCCACATACACCTACTCCCATCAGCACAGAGATGACACAAGGACTTTTAGAGCCTCTCAGACTGCATGCTCCCACTTCACTTTTTAAAATATCTCCAGTAGCGAGGGTAGACGAAACAGAGTTCGTTCCTTGGCCAAGACTGCTTCTCAGAAACATTCCAAGACTCTGCTTCATTTAGTCTACAGCGGGTTTAATTCCATCTGGACACCCTCAGGCAGCCTGTGCATTTTTTGAACCTTTGAAAATAATGTAAAGAAGTAACAGAATGGGCAAAAGATTCACTTATATGCACCCCTCCTGAATGCCCCATCTCCCTCACATGGATGCACACACACACACACACACACACACACACACACACACACACACACAGGTGTACATACATGCATGCACAGAGAGAGGGAGAGAGGATGAGACAGAGGGGGAGAGACAGAGAGAGAGAGAGAGAGAGAGAGAGAGAGAGAGAGAGAGAGAGAGAGAGAGAGAGAGAGAGAGAGAGAGAGGGGAGGAGGGAGGGAGTACGGTCGGTATTGTGCCTTCTTCGCAGCTTTCCAAGGAACCATATCCTATCCGCTTTAACATCTCTAGAATCCATTTTCATTCTAAAAGGATTTACTTTGCTTTAAAATGTTTACATGTTGGTTTGGGGAGAGGACTCAGTGGTTTAAGAACACTGTCCACTCTGTAGACCAGGCTGGCCTTGAACTCAGAGAGATCCGCCTACCTCTGCCTCCCCAGTGCTGGGATTAAAGGTGTGTGCCACCAACATCTGGCCCTACCATATCTGGTTTTATGCAGCACTGGAGAGCAAACCTAGTGCTTCAGATATGCTAGCCTAGATTCTGCCAACTGAGCTACATTCACAGCCCATTGGAAAGCTCTTGATAGAAGAAATACTAGAATTCTGGGAAAGTGTAACTGTTGACATCCCAGGCCTCCCTGGAAGCACTAGCTAACCTAGGTTCTTCAGTGCAGAGTGCTGATAAGCCAACACAACAGATCAAAGGCATTACTTTAGGCTGGCCAGGAGGACTCTGGTATTTGTTGATGGGAGATGAGTAAATAAATCTCTCTTATTGATTGATGAATAAAACACTGTCAATAGGAAAGCAAGATAGGCAGGACTAGGAGAGAAGGAGAATTCTGGGAAATGTAGTGGGAATCACCATGTGATCCCGGGAGGAGAGGACGCATGAGTCTGGCATTTTTGGTAAGGTAAGCCCTTAGAAATATATAATAGTAGTTATGGGTTAATACTTAAAACAGAGCTAGTCGATAAGAAGACCAAGACATTGGCTAACAGCATTGCAACTAATAGAGTCTCTGTGTTATTTGGGGACTCTGAAGGGGCGTCGGGACCCAGGTGGGAATCCCGAAAGAATTTGTCATCAAGACCACAAAGTCTCAGCATGACAGACTGTGTCCTGCCTTCTATACAGCCATTTTCTGGCATCATGTAGCCCAGGATGTCTTTTTGCTCATCTCTGACTAAACAGAAAAAGTCACCATCTATAGTTGTATATAGCTCTACATCCCCAGAAGCATACTATGTGAGTGATGCCTTCCATTCCTTGGAGGTGCCCAATGTTGTTATTCTGGGGTCTCTCTTCAGGGCCACCAAGACTATTAGATGGCAGAATTCCATCACTGGGCTCACCTCACAGCTCTCCTACAGCAAAATGGGTTCTAAAGGGTTCAGCGTGCATCTAGGCAGGTACCCAGAGCTCCTAGGCAGTGTCCATGGGGAAACAGGTCCTCCCACTCCCATGAGCACCTGTAAGGACAGCATGATAAAAGCCAAAGGAGGAGCTTGAGAAATGCCTCAGCGGTTAAATGTGTGCACTTCCAGAACACCCGTGTTTGGTCCCCAACTCCCAGGTCAGGTGGCTCACAGGCACCTGTGACTTCAGCTCCCAGGGATCCTATGCCCTATCCTGGGCTCACCAAGCACCTATATACATGTGTTCATAATAACACACAGAGAGACTGAGTTCATTAGGAACCAAGGAAGTCTAGGAACTGGAAACATGCTGGCATTGTTCGAAGGAGACTGAAGAAAGGAAGAAACTGGTGGTAGGATGGGAGATGGAAGAAAGGTTTGATTGACGTCAAGAACACGTCCACCCTGCTTCCACACCATCCAAATCTACCTGGAGTGTGGCTGGAGAGGGGATGTGGGGATCAAGGCTCCACAGAGTCATCTGAGCTCCCATCTCCACCTGCACAACGGATATAGTAGTATACTCCTCTTGAATTTGTTGTAATATTCACTGGGAAGAGACTGTGTGATCCAGTATGAAGACGTCAGCCCATAAAGGGCAGTTATTACTGAAGGAAACCCAGAGGAGGTAGGAGGATGAAGAGCCAGCTGTCAGACTCAAGAGCAAGGATGCTCTCGGGCAGGAAGGTAGAAAGGAGAGTCAAGATTACCCAAAGCAAAGACATAACAGGATTCAGGGATGAAGAAGTGTTGTGCAGACAACCTGCAGGGTGAGGCTCCTTCTTGTTCACCACAGGCTGCAAATGTATGCCATTTGGATCAACTGGGTGAGAGGCCAGTTATGTGTAGAATTCCAAGGGTTTCCCAAAGACTTGCTTTTCCTACTAGCTTGTCAACACCATGGAACACATGACAACACCTCTTCCAGGGCTTTGTTAACCCCCGAGTGCCTCCTTGTAAGTGCCAGAATGAATTCTCTTCCGTCCATCTCTTTAAACAACAAACATTCACTTTCTTAGACCTTTCTCTAGTTTGACTTCCAGAAACATTTCCATTGCTTTGCATCAACAAATATAATACAACTATTTTGTAAAATCCACCTCTTACAGAATTCTCAAGGTCAACACCATCAACAATTCTGGAATGTGCCTTTACTTATTTTTTGATAAAAGTATACTGAACTATCAAGCCTCTTGTGCAGCTTAGTATCAGGGAGTGATTGAACTTTGGCAACACACCTGTAGCCTTATAAAAAGTGATTCTATTTGCTTTCTTAAAGATGACCCTGAAGTTAGCATCTACTCATCAGTTGTAGAAATGTTTCTCTAATATGAATCCCTGAGAATGAAGCTGACAATTACTTACATGTCCCAGAATGCAACCTGAAAAAGGGAGGACATTCTGGCACGTTACAATATGTATAAACCATGAAAATGTTACACCAAGTGAAATAAGCCAGACATAAACTGACAAACACTGCAGGGGCCCACTTGTATGGAGCATCTAGAGTAGGCTTCTCTGGCCTGGGAAGACAGTGAAGGGCAGTTTGTGTCAATGGGTGATTCCAGTTGCAGGTCTGTAAAAGTTCCGGAGATGGGCTGTATGGCAATGTGAATATAATCAACACGACTAAACTGCATGATTAAAACAAAATGGTAAATCTTGTGGTTACATGAATTTTGCCACAATCAAAAATGCATTTTGAGCTGGAGAGATGACTCAGTAAAGTGCTTGTCTCACAAACACAAAGACCTGATATTTATATAAACTCCCTAGAGTTATATAAAATTAAATCTGAACATGGCACACATTTGTAATCTCAGGATCAGGGAGGCAGACAGTTCAATTCTTGGGGCTCAGTGGCTAGTCAGCCTAGCTGACTAGGGAAATCAGTGAGCTTTCAGGTAAAAGTGAGAGATCTTGTCTCAAAAAGACAAGAGGGATGGCTCCTGAGAAATAACTGAGGTTTCCATTTGGCCTACATGTGCACACACACATGCACAAACACATGTACACACATATTTGTGTGCAGGTGAAACAACACACATGTACCTGTACACACACATACATAAAAAATAAATTCCTTGCAAAGAACACACAGTGCTGGATCTGAAAGTGAATCCATGTTCATTTTAGTAGATAGTGTCACGGTTTTCATTCCCGAGCAGTGGGTAAGACAGCCCTTCTCCCACGGCCTCTAAACATATTCGGTCTTCTCCCAATTATGGCTTGGTGGTGGCAAGTGAAGGGGAAAGGGAATAGAGATTAACATGCTTCACTCGGAGTGTAACAAAAGAATATTCCTCCTCCAGGCCCCATGAAGATCTTCCAGACGGTGAAATCTGGGTGGCGGCTTTCTGCAGGGTGGGTGGAGATCTCTGTGGATGCCTCCAGAAACTCCAGAATTATTTGTGTTCTCTTCCCCCACCTCACTCCCTAACCTTAAAAATGATGACTCCCAAAAATCACAGCCTGACCTACATATTTCCCTAAAACAGCTGGCCTGTAGAATCACTAAAACTTAAGTTAAAAATAGGCTCTGGCTCTAAAGGAAGGATGGGCCCTTGGTAACAAAGCCATCTTACAGATGTCCCCCTCTGTACAAAGGGCACACAAAAGTTGACCCAGCTTCGTTCTTCACACTCTTGCTTGCTTGTGGCCACCACTCCCTGCTCTGGACAAAGAATCTTGGTTCATCTGTAGAAGGTGAGCAGGGAGGAAAACGCATTTACAACCAGACCAGAAGCTGGGTCGCTATTTCCATGTTACAAATGCCCATCTGGGCTCAGAGAGTTGAAATGAGTTGTCTGGATTCACACAGTCAGTAGGTGTCATTCCAGATACTGCAGTGGCTACAACCTGCTCCTCTGTGGCAGCCAAGGACTCAGCAGATAATCGGGTCATGAGTGTGCATCTCCTAAGCAGAGAGCAGAATCCTGAACAGGGCTTGAGTCCTGCAGGACCCGGGATGCGCTTTTAAATAACTAAAGAATGGCCAGCAGTGCTGCGGAGATGCCTCAGTGGGTAAAGCACTGCGCGAGGACCTGAGTTCTGAACTACAGAACCCACAGAAAAATACGGGTGCCGTAGCACATACATCTGTAATCTTGGGGCTCCTCTGAGAGGCTGGGAGGCAGTGGAGAATCCCTGGAAACTTGAGGGCCAGTCTCAAGTATGCAGCAGACAAAAGTGACCCTGTCCCAAACAAGCTGGATGGCAACCAGACACCCATCACTGTCCTCCACACACAAAGGTGCACCCGTACGCACGCCTGTGTATGCACACACACACACACACACACACACACACACACACACACACGCACGCACCCACGCGCGCATGCACAAGTACATCTTGGGCACCTTGCTGACTGGATTCTCCCTCCACCTGAGTGAGGAAGAGCATTTTTCCAGGAAGGGTGACTGAGTGGGTGGTCTAAAGAGAGGAACCACTGTCTCAGAAACAGAAAAAGAACATTTGCATCAGAGACAGGTATCGTTGCAGTAACTTATCCATCCTCCAAATCCTGAACTTGAGGGTGACCCTGAAGGACACAGAACTGTGACAACTACAGATAATGGACCCCGGCACACATTTAAGGCATCGAGACCCAGAGAAGCCTGCGGGGAACATCTTTGAAAGATGTCTTTCATTTTGAGAGGTGCAGAGGCTAGGGAGAAGATGTGGGGACTGGGAAAATTCTGACGATTTCATGGCTGAAGAACCTGTGCTCCTGAGGCACACAGACCCTAAGGAGACTATGCCTGGGGAGAATGACGGGGGGGGGGCAGTACCATTCTGCCAGTACAGCACTGTGCCCCAAATCTGCAAAAAAGGCTACATACTTCCATTGTGCTGGCTAGTCTTATGTCTACTTGACACAGCTAGTCATGTGGGAAGAAGGACTCTCAATTGAAAGAAAATGTCTCCCTAAGAATGAACAGTAGGCAAATCTGTAGTGCATTTCTTTCTTTCTCTTTCTTTCTTTCTTTTTTTTTTTTTTTTTTTTTTTTGGTTTTACGAGACAGGGTTTCTCTGTATTGTTTTGAAAGCTGTCGGCCCAGCCTGGCCTTGAACTCACAGAGATCCACCTGCCTCTGCCTCCCAAGTGCTGGGATTAAAGGCGTGCACCACCACCGCCCGGCTGTAGTGCATTTCTTAATTAATGATTGATGCGGGTGGGCAGTGCTACCCCTGAGCAGGTCCTGGATGGTACAAGAAATCAGGCTGAACAAACAGTAAGAGAGAGCCCGCCAGTAAGCAGCGCTCCAGCATGGCTTCTGCTTCAGTTCCCGCCTCCAGGTTCCTGCCTCTACTTCTCTGTGATGGAGTGTGACCTGAGAGCTCGAAGATGAAATACTTTCCTCCCCCACGTTGCTTTTGGCTATATCATTCATCAGAGCAATAGAAACACTGCGATACTGGGTACCTTCCAGTTTCCAGGCGCCCCTGCCTGCATACCTTTGAGTCTCTTTCCCTCTGATGTCCTGGGTTGGGGATACAAGGCAGCAAGTCTGGCTGTTTGGAGACGAGAGTGCACAGCCAGTCAATGGTTTTGGATGAATGACTGCAATATTCATTGCACAGGAGAGCTTTTATAATGTAGTATTAAGCAAAATGGTGATAGGTGTAGGAAACCTTCACCTATATTTCCTTTTTAAAAAGGTTTTGGGGACATGATCTATTTAATCCTGGCTGGACTAAAATTTACTGTGTAGATCAGGCTGGACTTGAACTTGTAGCCATTCTCCTGCCTGTGGCTCCCATGTGCTGGGATTACAGGCATGCATTACCACATCCAGACTCCATCTGTACTCTTACCCAAGCTTCAGAAAATGTGAGCCTTACGCCGGATGTCAGTGGTCCTGAAGAACCAGATCTCCAGAACTGAGCGGAAAGGACCAGCAACAGAGGGGCTCAGAGGGGCTCAGCTGTATTTCAAGACACCCTGTGGCTGATGGCAACTCCACAGTCAGTTAGTTGCCAGTAGAAAAGGCAGCAAACACTTGACTCCAGGGGAGTTTTGGGCTCCTCAGTCATGGGGCCTTAGGGCTTGTAGTGCCCATCAAGCCAGGAAGGTGTGGGGACTTTGCCTCCTAACAGCAGACTGAGCAAGGGCTCCAGGTGGGAGCTCTGCTGTGCCAACCTCCTGCTCTGGCCTCAGGCAAAAAGATTTCTTATATTTTAATATAAAAAAGCTGGCTTCAGTCTGGATTAAAGTGATGTAAGGATTGGAGTTGGAAGAATACCATTCCTCACAGTACCTGACATGCAACAGGCCCTCACTTTAGTTCCCTATTTCTGTATAACAAACTGCCACAAACTGGCTGCTTTCAGCCAGGAGTTACTAATTCTATGACTTGGCAGTGAGGATGGGGTGTTGTACGCCCAGCAGAAGGTTCTTCTCTATTCGAATCGGCCAAGGGCACTGACCCACCATGCTCAGCAGACATCTGGATTAAAACACAAAGAACTGTTCGCTCACATGAAAGCGTGGGGGACTCCCCTTGCCTTCCACAGGCTCGACTCATGCTAGCCTGGGTCCTTTACAGCATGGGTCTCAAGAAACTGAGTCTTCAGGTGGTGGCTGAGCTACCCAACGCTGTTAGGCCTTTAACGGGTAAGAGTAGAGTTGGCACACTGTTGCCTCTGCTGCCTTGGCTGCAATTAAACCCTAGATGAGGGGCAATCATCTCCACCTCTAGCTGAGTAGAGTGGTACACACATACACAGATGGAATGAAGAAGCAGTGGCCATCCTTCAAGTCTACTTGGCCCTCAACTCTACTCACCTGTCAATGCGTGCTTATTCTATTTCTCTCTCCATTCCAGGAAAGTAACTTGGACTTCAGTTTCTCTGTTCCAGGGCAAACAGGATGCCAGTAGAGAGCTATGCTCATATTCACACAAATACAGTGGGGCATGAGAAAACCTCAATAGTCAGCCATGCTAGCTCAGCTACAGAGACTGGAACACAGGCACAGCCAAGACTCCCAGCCTTACATGTGCTCAGCTCTGAAGGATAGTCACCAATTGTCTCAAGACTGTGTCAGCTCAGAGAGATCTTGTGTCGTAGCAGACGATGTATACTGGAAGGGCAAGGGCTGTCCTCACTGCTCCCACATCACAGAAGCTGCCTAACTCTTAGAGACTCCAAGTAAGCAGGGGCTTTCTCAATAATGACTTGTGTTGAATTTCCACAAGAGGAATAGGGCACAGAACAGGATCTGAGTCAAGTTAAGAGACATTTCATGCACAAGCAAGATCTGTGCATGAACCCTATTATCAGACCATTAAACCCCAGGACTATAAGAGACTTAGTGATATCAGCTGGAAACAAGCAATCACAGCCAAGCCAGTAACATTTAAAAATATGAATGCTTTGTATAAGGATTATATAAAACACACAGGTGGCTTTGTTGAGATTTTGAGAGTGTGAAGCTCAGGTCATTTTCCTGGGCCACTGGAATGACCCTGCTGTTTGGCTTAAAGGTCCTCTCTGTGCGGAGGAGAGCAAGTCCTATCTACTCACCTCATCCCTTTCACAGGCCCACGTGCCCACACAACACCAATGACCACAGTGGCCCAGGAAAGCTGAAAGTTGATAGCTGATGTACTCTGGTCACCAGTAGGGGACCTTGTGACAATCAGGACCTACAAGGGTAAACATTCTCTCTTCACACACTACTGGTAGCAGTGTATCATGAGCTGTTACACAATGAGCTGTGTTCTTGCAGCAGCCACTATAGACCAGGGTGCCTAGTAAACCTGGGCTCATTTTGAACCATAACATTCCACTTGGGAAACTTAGGCGGGTTGGCTAGGAAAAGGCACCTTCAGTCTTTGAAGAGCTGGGTGTACCCTGGGTGATTCGTGCACCTGGTACCCTAACTTTGCACCACCTGCCTTTCAATTACGGGACATGCTTGGGTTACCTTTGCAAAGTAAATCATCATGAGTACTGTTTCACGCTGAATCCTTGTGCCCGCCCTCCAAGTGTTTGGATTGGTTTGTTTGTGTGTGTGTGATTTTTGGCTTGGGGGAAGGTTTCTTTCTTTTGTTTTGCATCCTACAATGGTCTTGGGACCCTGATATGCACCACATCCTGTTCTTCAGGCATGACTGGCACATCGAAGCTCCTCTCACAGGACTGGGCTCTTGAGCTCAGGTCTCTGTTGGTGTTTCTGACTCTCCTGCTGACTTCCATTGTCTTCTCAGAACTTTAAAACCTGTGGCGAAGGACTGTTGGGGAAGGGCTTTAGGTATCTACCTGATGCTGCAGGTAGAAAATGGAAAACTTGGCATGCTCCAGCTCGGAAGTCCTGCCACCTCATGCAAGTGCACACACACATCACAGCACAAGACCTGAGGGAATCCAACCCCACAGCTTACAGGTCTACTCTGTCAGGCAGGAAGATGAAACTGGGAAACAACTAGGGTATACAAACTGCTGTCTCCCTCGTACACTATGCCTCTCTGTCACCACTGTTTTCTCGTGGCACCAGATCTCCTACACCTCCTGCGGAAGGTGGGGCACCTGAACACTGTGTCAAGCAGATCTAGCTTATCTCAGGATACTCAGCTCATTATGGACAGGAAAGGAATCTGATTCCAAGTCTCTCACCTTTTAGGGCCATGATCCTTGCGAGGGGGAAGCCTTGGTACACAGCACTGACAAAGTCCATGTACTCCATGCCCTACTATACAGAAGCAGCCAGACTGCAAAGAATTTGTACAAGGCTGGCCCTCAGAAACACTCGGTTGTGTTCACTCTGCTGTGTTTCTCTGACCTTAAATCTCTTCATCTCAGCAGGCACAGGAAGCAAGCAAGCATCAACCAGCAGCCCAGAGGAGCTAGCACCAACAGTCACACGCTTGTTCCTAGTGGGAATTGTAAATAAACAAAAAGACAACAGCAGATAAGAGAGATGCTATAACTTTATAAAAATGTGGTAAGACAGCAATATTTGATTAGATTTTTTTCTGGCAAGTTTATAAAAAAATCTGAAAACTGAGAAACATAACAATAAAAATTACCAAACAAACATTTCAAGGAAACACATTTGTAGAAAGACGATGGAGGGCAATAGTGAGCAGGGAAAGCAGCAGCAACGTGGAAGGAAAGCTGGTTTTGTGGTGAGACAAAGCCTCCAGAGCCCGAGTGAGCCGGGGGAGTGGCGAAAGGGCAGGCAGTGACCATCAGAGGAAGGAAGGCTTCCCAGGTAAGACCAGGCTGAGAGTTGCTGGCAGTAGGGAGAGTGGAACGCAGGCCTCGTGAAACCCCTCTCTGGCAGCGCCTGCAGGCCACATGGCAGTGATTCACAGCCAAATCCCAAAGACGTACCATTAGAAGGCTGCTTCCTCCTCATCCATTGTTCCCCACCAGAAGAGTCCAGTGGCAGAAACTTGAGCTGTCAACCTGAGCATGGGTATCAAATACATCGGGGAGAACCAAAAAAAAACATAGATGTACAAGGTATACACAAGGCTCTTCTCATATCATCTACACAAGGCAAAGGCAGACCACCTTGGAGCAGGCTGAAAACACCTTCACATGTTCCTCGAATGAAAAGGGTGTCCGAAGGCTGCTGGGCAGATGTCTGACTACATTCTGAGGTAGTCTAACCATGACTTGCACAAATAGCTGAGAATGGTCACAAAGGAGGGAGGAAGAAAAGTCAACAGAGAGTAAAGGAAAATATACCACAGAAGCCACTCTGACAACCAGAAGGTAGCCTAGGCTCGGGGGTGGCTTATGGCAAGGCCCAAATGAACTCTGGGCACAAATCGTCTTGGTTCTGCTTGCTGATTTACAGCAGAGTGGCAAGAGATAAGGAATTCACGGATGGATTTCCTAGCCCAGAGCAGGAGCACTCCTAGATGAGGTGTGCCTATCTGCAATGCCCAGTCCTCTGCTACAGACTCATCACACAGTGACAAGCCAGGGAGCCTGAGCTTCGGACAGAGAAGTCCCAGCACTCCTTTCATCTACCTTCCCCCATAACTGGGCATGTGTGGTCTGGGGGAGCAGTAGCTAGACCCCAACTTGGAAAACTGGAGGTCCCTGCATCTGAGGGAGCAATCTGACCCTACGCCACCAATAAATGGGCGATAACAATGAGGAGCAAAGGCGGCTGTCCTTTCTTAACACTACTTCACATTCTTTTTCTCTTCTGCCCCAGAATTCAGAATTCTAAAATAGGATAGGATGTTCTGAAGGTTTAAGAGGCAATAGCTGTGTGAAAATATGTTAGTATTTTCTCTGTTTTCCACATTTCCGGGAACGCCTTCTAGGGCGGAGTTCGCCAAAGTCTTCAACTTCGTTTTCATATTCCTCTTCCTGAACAATACCTAGTTAGGAAGCAAAGAAGCAAAACCCAAGTGAAAATGGCAACTTCCTGTTCTACCACAGTTTTCCATCCAGGTAAAGCCTGATGTTTCTGGAATCATTGTCAAAGCTTTCTGCCAGGGTGGTAGCAAACAGAAATCTCCACTGAGTACTAGTGCTGCTCCCCAAGCAGAACCCAAGCAAACACACTTCTCCAGAATTATGTCTTCATAGGCTAGTCCCTTGAGCTGGCACGCCAATTATCCCTTTTGAAATAATCAAAAAAGTCATGATACCCAGAAGGGACTACAGCATAGCAAAGACATTTGTACCAATTTCTCCAAGTTTTCCTCAGTTCTGGGGTCAGGGTTTCCCAGTAGCATCTGGAAGGGTCTCCAAGCTAGATAAAACACTCAAAGACAAAATGTGGTGTGGCTCAAAGGAGGCAACAGTTGGACAGGGCAAGAGGGAAGAAATCCCATATTACATAGAATTTAGCAAGAAAATTGTGACTCCTGGCTAAGAAACCTGATAAACTTTCCACAGGGTGCAGCCCTCTGCAACTTCCCTAGCCATCTGCTCTGTGTCTGAGGGAAACTCCAGGTCCATACTCATGCTGGCACATGCTAGATCTCCAGGCTAACATGGCAGGCTGCATAGGCAAACACTCTTATCAAGGGATGGCTTTACAACACTAACTCTCCTTGGGAGTAGCTGCACTGAGTCTGCGTGATGACTGGACATGTGTAATAACTCATAAGCAACTACTACAAGCCCAGAAGAATGCCCTTCATCCGATGGAGACACTCCATCACTAACAGCTTCGCAGATACTCCTGAGATCGCTGGCAAATCCACCTGACACTCACCTGGAAGCCAGCAGTACCAAAACCATAGGATCCAAAGTATCACCTGTCCTAGGAGAACAGGCCTTACCTTCATCTTTTAAACGGAACTCTGTCTTCTTCAGCCACTCCTGTGCATTCTTGACTGACAGGGCCAGAATTCTGACCTGCCGAGTCATCACCTCCTCGGCTACAAAAACCGAAGAACAGGCTCTGAGTAAAGGGATGGCTTCGGACATTAGAGTTATCAAGCACTAGGCCAACTTCCTCCATGGAATTAGACAGTAAACCTCTCATCTGAAGCACCCAGAGAAACCATCCCAGCTTGCACTAATCAGAAATAATTAACTGAGGATGGCCTCAACAGTGAGATTTTGCTGGAATCTGAGAACAGCTCTTTCTTGTCTTTCTGCTAATACTAACATCCCACGCCACACCCTAAGTCAGCTGTAACTGAGCACCTGGCAGGCTTACCAGTGTCTGGACCAGTCCCCATGGGCTCTCACCTTCAGCCCAGGCCTTCCGCCTGTAGAGCTCCTCCACTAGCTCTGAAACCCTCCTGATGTGCTCCTGCACCTTCCTCTGCAGCATGTGGCTCTGCTCCTTGGAGCCCAGGTGGCCCCGGATCCAGATGCTCTGCTCAATGTCCTGCACCACTACTTTGCCTTCTTCGATGGCTGGGTCCACCTTTTCATGGAAAAATTCCAGATATTTCTGGTAGGCTGTTTGCTGCCTCCGGTGGACTTCCAAGTGAATGTGCTGCTCATAAGACTCACTGATTCTCTCTCGGCACTCCTTCCCTTCCAGGTCAGCCCTGGGAATCATCACAGCCTCTGGTGCTCCCTCAAATGCTTTGCCAGGACTGAAGTAGCTTTCAGGGCTGCGGGTGAACTTCACCCCACACAGGTCACACTGGGTCCTGTCTACATCAGCCCTTTTGAAGTTCCCAGCTCTGAGCTCTGTAGCCTCCTCCCTGCTATGCTCTGTCTGGATCCATCTTCTCCAGCTGATGCACAGAGACACCACCAGGCAGGCTCTGCGCAACTTGCGCTGGATCAAGGCCTTCCGCTGCTTCTGGGAAAGGATGGCAGTCAGAAAATGATCTCTGTCTTCCAGGGCCAACTCATCTAATTCATGTGTCTCATCTTCACCAAAGTCCCATTCTGGGTCAGCAAACTGGTCCACAGGGCCCATACAGAGCAAGCGGTTCAGTCTGACCTCTTCATGGCAGAGCCCACGGACCACAGTGCCTTTGGCGTGTACACTATCCCACCTCCAGTGGCAATCCACCAGGTACTCTTCATCCCGCTCGAAGAGCAGGTCCTGCAGCGCCTCGGCCACAGACTTCACACTGACTGCCATCAACACCCGCTGCACCACCTTCAGCAGCCTCTTGGGCACCTGGTCTGGCCAGTTTATGCTCATCAACTGCAGCCTTGTCTGGATCTCCCGAAAGCGGCGGTACAGAAGCGGCTTGCAGAAGGGCTGCAGGACTTCCTCAGCATTCACCAGCATCACCAAACACAGCACTAGTGTCCGTTCTGCCTCCCCCGAGATCACATAGTCTATTTCACTGAAGGCATCAAGCAGGACATTGAAGTTCATATTCTCGTAACCACACAGCACCTTGACAAGGTAGGAGAGGTGGAACCGGAAGTCCCGGATGGCTCTGGCCACATCCTTCGGCTTGTACTCTTGAATGATGGAGAACATATCCCCAGTTTCCTTGTCCTTCTTGCTGAACAGGAACTCCCAGAAGTGCAAGAGTGCAATGTAGCTCTTGGGGAGGCACAAGACAGCATTCTTCCAGAGGCGGGCCAACACCACTCCACAGTGGATGAACTGCAGCTCCAGCAGCACCACCGTATTGGTAATGCTGGGGACCAGCGGCGTTTTGCACCTCCTAATGAGGACATTTACAAAGCGGAAAAAGAGCCTCTTGTAGTCTTCAGGGTTCCTATGCACATACAGCTGGTCCATGGAGCTCTCCAGCAACCGGATGAAGCATAGATAGGACTTTTCCATGTTCTCATCTTCCCTGTTAGGCACTAACATGCCAAATTTCCCTTCGACACCTTTCATTCTGCTGCCTCTGCCCTTGTTTCTGTCCTCTCTGTCAGACTCTAGAGCCTTCAGCTCCCGGTTATAACTGTCCTCCTCCTGCTGAAGCAGTTTCTCAAAGTCCTCTGGGTAGCTGGAGGACAGAAGGAAAGCCTGCATGGCACTCAGCCACAGGTCTGTTGACTCCCTGCGGCTGTGTGCACTTTCTTTTTGAAACAGGTCATGGATGTACTCTTTCAAGGCAAACCGGTAGGAGCGGAAGGACTTGCAATTTGGCTTGAGGATTTCTTTGCATGCCATGGGATTTTCTGACAGCACTCTGTGATGGAAATGCCGAGGGAAGAGGAGGTTTAGTAAAGATTTGCAAAGGCCATATGTATCTAGAGACAAAATACAATCTATTTCTTCAAGTTCTTCAGCTAAGGCCGTAGGGAATACTTTCTTGGCTTCCAGAAGCAATCCATTGATTGCCACCAGGTGCATTCTTGACTGAACCATGCACTTGGCCTCACAGCGCCTGAGGGGCCTGTGGAAATCTTCACAACGTTCATCCACACATTTCAAACCCACAATAAATCTCATGCAGATCCCTGGGTAAGTCTTCCCAAGCAGGATCTGTGTGATCTGACACAGTCTGCTCAAAAGGTGCTTGTTCAGGGCTAATTTCACAAGATCAGTCACTACTAAGAAGTGATCTTTTGTTTTCTTCTCACTTAAGGTCAAATCCAAGTCAAAAATTATTCTTAATATGGGCCCAGGGTCATTCTGGGCTATCTGGCAATATTTGGCATCCACTTGAGAAATTCCAAAAAACTCAAAGCAAGATTTGACCATTTCCTTCTCAGCATTGTTTGTTACATTTTTAAGAGCCCTGACCAGGTTGAGAAGGACTTCCAAGCCACCTGGAGCCAGGGCCAAAACCTTCTGACGCTCAGATTCGCACTGGCTGGCTGCTTCATAGAGAGCTTCCACCACTCCCGCTGAGTGGTTGAGCATGTCAAACTTGATGAAGGCATCCCTCAGCTTCTGAAAGTCCCGCAGGATAATCCCTAGCAGGAACTGGGCTTCCGCAATGCCAGACAGCTGGTTGGTTTGATAGCAGAGATCAAGTGCTTCTCGAAGAATAGCTTTGGTGTGTTCAATGTCAGAGTCTCTGGCCACATTGAGGCGGGCAACCCCTAGTAGGCACGAGGCCTGGAAGTCCTTGTCAGCAGTGAGCCTGGCAGCCTCCAGGAGGCAGCCATGTTGCTTCATCAATAAGGCAGCCTCTTCTTTCCGACCCTCCCTGTTCAGCAATTCTGCGGCTTCTGCTAGGCATTTCCGAGACTTCAGGAACACCAGCTGATCTTCTACATCAAGCTTGGAAAGGACAGCCATCATTTCCTTGCTCTTATTTGCACTCAGGTACTTTGCAGCAGCTTCCAAGTAAAACTGACTGGCAGAATAGGAGAGCTTAGGGATGGGAAAGGTCTTGTTCTTTAACATTTCTTCATATCTGCAAAGACAGAGTATTGTGGGACATTTGTACACTGTATGAAGATGTGTTGCTGTGATTTGTGTAATAAAAAGCTAACAGTCAATAGCTAGGCAGGAGAATATAGGCAGGACTCCGGGCAGAGAGAGAACTCTGGGAAGAAGAAAGGCACAGCCATCAGCCAGATGCTGAGAAACAAGGATGGGCAGTGCAGAGATGAGGTAATAAACCTCATGAAATAATGTAGATTTTAGAAATAAGGGTTAATTTAAAATTTAAGAACTAGCTAAGAACAAGCCTAAGCTAAGGCTGAGCTTTTATAATTAACAGGAAGTTTCTGTGTCAGTATTTACGGGCTGGCAGTCCTGACAAAAAAGTACAACTACAAAAAAGGGTGCATATGTCAATTTGTTATCAAAAAATAGGAAAGTCCCTCCAAAATGCAATACAAAGCAACTTAAAGTTCCTATGAGCAGATATTAGAGAAAAGATCTAAACCTGTCTTGCACTCAAACATTTCTAGAAATGCTTCATTATCCAGGAAAAAATTATGTATACTGAAAACCAAAATGTAATACCCATTTTGGGTATTCAGCTTTTGTAAACATGACTGTGGTACCAGAAAAGGACATAACGGTGGCTATGTAAAACACTAGCAGTTGCAGCAGTCTTGGTTTTTTATCTAGCTTGCAACTCTTCTCTTTTGCTAGGTATGCTTGTCACTATAATCACGTCCCACTGATAAAACTCATGTGTCCCTGCCCTCCACTGACTAGAGTCAGTGTATCCTATTACTAACATGCAGGACACATCCTCCTTCTTCAGCCCTCTCTTGTGATGGAACATCAGAGATCAGCATGAGGCTGAGAGGCAGAGGCCACTCTCACGGAGCTCTGAGACTGCACTTAAGAGTCCTCTCATGTGAGAGAGATTGACGTGTTCAGCCACTTCACAAGCAGCAGAGTAACTACCACAGCAGGCCATCCCCTGAGAGAAAGGAGAAGGAGGTACAAAGATGAAAAGAATAAAACCACCTACTTTTCCACTGCAATAGCAGCCTCCTCAAAAAGCTCCTCTTGGCAGTACATTCTGAGTGCTAGGTCAAATTCCTGAATCTGCTCAAAGCATCGGAAAGCATCTTGGAAGCACTGGCTTCGCTTATAGAAATAGGCAGCATCTCTTATCTAGAACAGTAAAATTTAACTTTTATTTAAAATGTTCTAAATTTGCAATCCTAAAAAACTAATGCATGAATAATAAAAGTGATTAATATATATTTCTTATAATTCAGTTAAAACCATTATAGCATAGATAATATAAAAACTAACTCCTTTTAAAATAAAGGGAAAAAGTTAAACCCCAATGTCATGTCATGTACAAAGATGGCGTCTAGGTGGATTAAAGATTTAAATACAGGGACTGGAGAGATGGCTCAGCAGTTGACAGCACTATCTTTTCTCGCAGAGGACACACAGGTTCAATTCCCAGAACTTACATGGCAGCTCACAACTATCTGTACCTCCTGTTCCAGGCGATCCAATGCCCTCTTCTAGCCTCCTCCTCAGAAATACAGGCATGCAGTACACATACATAGATGCATGCAAAACACCCATATACATGAAAAATAAAAATTAAAAAGTTTAAAGGTTCAGATACAAATTACTGAGGAAAAATGTGTGGGAATACCTGTGACCTGTAAGTAAAAATGCTTCCCATAAAACCTAAAGATACAAATCTTAGGAGAAAAGTTAATGAATTTTATGACTTCAAATTCAACCAAGGTCTCACGAAATAAAGCTAAGAAAAAAAAAAACAATTGGGCTGGAGAGATGGCTCAGACATTAAAGGCTAGGCTCACAACCAGAAAAAAACAATTGTAAGGACTATAATATGGTTCAGTGATGAAGCACTTGCTTAAGATGTATATGAGGTCCCAGGTTCAATTCCCAGCACTGGAAATGGAGGGAAAGAGGAAGGAGGGAGAAGGGGCAGGGAAGAGACCGGTTTCAGCACTGTCCAACAGCTCTATGAAAACAGGTGTGTCTCACTATTGTGTAACCCAGTCTGCTGGTCACTAACTAAATCTGAATAGAGACTTTGATATATCAAGTACTGTAATGTAAAAAACAAAATTTAAATGTATTGAATTTTAATTAATCTTAATTGGCTATATCTGACTAGAAGCTATTATATAAGAATTGGCAGGTCTAGATCATAAAAAGAATTCCTGTAGCTACAAAGTAAAGACTTTCTTGAAAATAGAATTTTAAAAACACTCAAAGATTATAAACTGCCCTTTACAATAGGAGAGTGTGGACAACTAACATGAAGCCAATCAACCTCTGTGACAGTGAGCTCCATCTAGAGGCTTCCAAAAATCAGAATCTGCTAAACATGGCCAAGGACATAGGGGGCACACAATCTTTACACACAGTGTGGCATGGCCATTCTCAACAGCAAGGTGATCATACCTAGTAAAATGAGATAATAGTCTCTGAAGACCCCAGGACTCCAGGCCACTCCTAGCAACACATCACAGATGGCTCCAGAAAGACTGACTCACGCTACACCAGTGTTGTGTGCTGCAGCCAGGCACTAGTGAGCAGCCTGGACTTTCATCACTGGAGACATGAGGTAGTGAAACAGAAAATGCTCACTCTGGAATGTTACCATGGTCAGAGATGCAGCTGGAGCTTAACACAAGAGAAAGGGTGGGAAAGCCAAAGCATAGAGCAATACAAGCTTAGACAAATATAGAAAGCACCACTACCTACTCTTCAGCAATGCAAGCATGAGAGGCTGAGGCGAGGTTAAAGAAACAAGTGATACTTGCTCCTTTCCCATGGCCGGCACTGGGAGGCAGAGGAGAGGTGGGGAGTGATAGGGAATGCCTATATCTTGTAGTCTCTTATTAGGGTTCAAGACGGAGGACAAAGAAACCGGAAAGTCTAGAAATTATCTTAATTCCTAGAATGTATGATGTCTATTTCCACTGAAATGCAGTATTCTACCCCATCTCCCACATAAATCACATCCCATAACAAACATGGAGCCAGGTCTGCAGCATTAGGATGGACTGATCTCCTTCTTAGACACTGACCTGGGGTCCACAACTCCAACTTCTCAGTAGGTCTCATTCTCCATTCCCCACTCTGACTTCAATACCCAGGGTATGCTAGAGATCCTGTGTCTGACACACAGACACAGAAACTCATGTTCCAAATAGAGAGAAGGAAACATGGGTGGAAAATGCAACAGCTCACAGCTGCATGATTTCTAGCAGTTTCTGCAACTGCCAGACTTTTAAATTCTTATTCCACTACAACTGATACAGACAAGGAATTGCTGAGCTGTGGAGATGGCTAGGTAGTTAAAGTGCTTGCTATACAAGCCTGAATGCCAGAGTTCTGATTACCAGAACCCACTTAAATGACTGGTGAGGGGAGTGGCTTTGGAAAGTAAAGATGGAATCCCCAAAGCAAACTGGCAAGAAAAACTGATTGCATCAGTGAGCTCTGGGTTTGATTCATTCACCCTGCCTCAATAGGTAGGGATGGAACATGATTCCCAACATCAACTTTGGGCATGAGCAGACACACAGAAACATACACAGACACACACACAGAGATGCACACAGAGATGCACACAGAGACACACAAACACACACACACACACACAGACACACACAGACACACTCGCACACAGACACACACACACACTCAGAAAAAGAAACAAAGCAATTGTTGAGAAAATGACTGACACTTGGGTATCACAGCAATGCAATGTAGCTATGAACAATTTCTAACTGCTTATTTTCTTCTCCTGTTTTAATCTTGCCAAATAAGCAACCTTTTGTGGTCCACTGCCAGCTTGCTGACCACTGAGAAGCTGTGCTCCAGACCAGATGTTCTGCCCTACAAAGCTTTGCACCACGACTCCATTCTGTAATGATGAGCATGCATATTATGGGTAGTGACATTGAGGGTCAAGTTTTTAACCTTACCTCCTTTTAAATAACTTAACTATTTAATTAACTTAACTTATATCAAGTAGCTGCACGTGGCTGCTGGATTAAACTGTGATAATCTAGGTAATTGCTGGAATACAAAAAGCCTTCCATGTATACACACCAGACTACTTACTCAAGCTGACTCCAGACTGTGGACACATGGAAAGAGAAAGCAAGACTATTCTAATATCCACCTGGTTTGGGTCTGCAACTTGGCCTCCCTGTGGCTGACTTCAGGCCTTGAATATTAACACAGATGTGGATGGACACAGACACATACGCACGCGCGCACACACACACGCACGCGCACACACACACACACACACACACACACACACACACACACACACACACTTCTCTTGAGCAGGTGGAGAAACAAGGATCACAGCTAACAGGGCCAGCCTCTCCTTCCTTTGGGATTGGAGTCTCTTCCTACCACAAGCAGAGGCAGAGGACCCACCCCTCCATTTGCTCAGGTGAAGCCCCGCTCTTCAAGGAGCACCCTTGGGTTGGGACCATACCTTCCCCAGCCTCTCACACAACTGGGCAGAGAGCTGGAACTCCTTAGCGTAGCTCAAACACTTAAGAGATAGCTTTGGCTCATTACACTCCAAGTAAGTCTTAGCCAGTTCCAAGTACTGTAGCTCCTTCTCCCTGGGGGGAAAGGAGAAAATCAGCATTGTCATGAAATGTGGCTAGTATAGCCAACATGCTGTTCTCATCAGAGAGCATCTGAACCCATCCTGAGACACTTACTTGGGGCTGACTTTCTTTGATTTCATATTCAGGGCAGTGTAGTGGGCCAGGGCCAACTTCTCCTTCTCAACTGCATCTCCTTTCTGGTAACACTTAGCTGCAACCTGAAATAGATCAAAGATTTGATTCCCAGCAAGGTACTGGAGGTAACAGAGTAAGAATTAATGCATGCATTATATTGCTACAGACAGAGCCCTGTGTCTGGCCCAGCCCAATCTGACAGGGAAGAGCAGGAAGGTGCAGATGATTTAAAGTAAGGAGTCTCCAAAGACAGGGCCCAGCTGTGGTACCAGCTAACACAACCCAAAGGTTTCATTTGGAAATAGCCAGTAGCCATGAAAAAGGTGAATACAACATATAAGTCTATAGGCCACCACAACACCAACTTTTTTAAATCTTCCAACAGCCACGTGCAGAAGGCATACCCTTCTCACTGTATATAGCAGCAACCGTAGTCAGAGCCATGGAGAAATGGGCCCAACGTCACCCAGTGGGCTTTGACATAGTTGCTCACTACAGTGGCAGCCAGCCTGTGTGCTAGTGGACAGCAGTGTAGACGTTGTGGCGCAGAAATGCATAGAGATGGCATCAGAGCACATCCAGATCCTTGGGGCATGCAGATCTATGTTAACAAACCTCCGACTATGAGGTGTGCAAAGGAGTGTCAAATGGTCTCCAAGGATAACCCAGATGCTGGCCAGCAGAAAGCTGCTCTTCTGAACAAGAGTCTTGCATTGTCTCAAAGCACGAGCTACAGAAGCAGTAGGCTCACACTGCACCGGCATTAGGTCTCTATGATGCTACGGGAGGCACTGAGTGGTGCTTTCTGGTGAGTCAGACAGAACGGCCTCTCCCACTCTGCTCTTTGCTCCTGTCATTCCAGCCCCAGGGGCCTGGGACCAGTGCCACCCTCCTTCCCAGCTGGGGCCTTTGCATGCACTGTTCTAGCTGAAATGCTTCCTTCCCCGTCCTTTCTCTGCCTAATTCCTCCATTTATTCTACAATCTCAGCTCAAGACCCCCTTTCTCAAAGAAGCCTTCCCTGACCTCCTGTGTCCGGGACAGGTGGCTCTGGGGACAGCTGGTCCTCATCTGTGACACCTGCGGCCACTCAACTGTGCACTTGTCTGTGCGCCACTGTTGCTCACCATCATATCTTTAGGGTCTAAATATAATGACTGGCCCATAGCTCAACAAGTATTTGTTGGATGAATGATCTTGCAAGGTGGTTCTGACACATTCATTGACATGCAGCCAAAAACTCAATAAGCCACCTGAGTCCTGAAGTCCTTTAGCGGGGGTCAAAATAAAGTCAGGCGAGGAGAAGGCTTTTTATAACATTCTCATCTGTGCCGGCTCCCCTAAAAAAATTTTAGATTCAAACATTCAAAAGGTATTTTTAAAGGGATAAATAATTGGAAACCCATGGACAACACATATGGGCAACATCAAGGATGTTCTGAAAGGAACGAAGGGTCATATTATAACTCTCCAGTCTCATGCCCACACCTGCTGCTGCCCATCCTGCCTTGCCATTCCCGCCCTGCTGCCTCCCTCCACCCTGCCAAAAAGTATATCTTGGTTTTACAACAATAGCCTAATATTCAGTGCTTCTTTCCAATTTTAACAGAGGTCAATAAAGAATAAAAGTTTGAGGCTCTATCAATTTCTACAGCTAAATATTACATATTTTGAAAATAACTTTCCATATATACCAAATCTATAAGAGCATGTTTTTTTCTTCACCTCATTGCCAGAGATCAAAAGGTGGCCACAGCCCTCACACCTCTGAGTTCTGCTACACTCCTTTAAATACACCTTTGCTGCTTCTACCCTGGCATTCATGAGTCTGTGTCTCCTGTCCTTAATGTGGGCTGTGACTTATCTAGCCAAGAGAACTCAGTAAAAGTGCTACAGGGCTAATTCTAGGACCAGGCCTCTAGGACTGATATATTTCTTTGAACCCTGGCATCATATGAAGTAGTTTAAATTGACATGCTGGATCAGGGACAAGTTTTCCAAGAATCTTAGTGACCACACCCTACCCACCTCCGTTACCAGAGCCAGAAACCAGCAAATCACCAGAAACAGAACACCACGACTGAACGGCAGCTAAGTATAGCCCCACAAATTTCCCTAGGTGAGTCCCGAAGCTATTTAGCTGACTCAAACTGCTAGCTCACAGTACGGGGAGCAGTACAAATGACGTGTGATAAGCCACTAAGGCTGGATGGGGTATTTGTTATGCGGCAACAGGTGGCTGAGAAACCCAGACAGGAGTTCTTTTCTGTACATGTAAACTATTTCGCCTGTCACAGCACACAAAAACTCTTCTCAGAATTGAGGCCAAGGGAACTTGAAGAG
Organism: Mesocricetus auratus; assembly: GCF_017639785.1. Taxonomy (NCBI): domain Eukaryota; kingdom Metazoa; phylum Chordata; class Mammalia; order Rodentia; family Cricetidae; genus Mesocricetus; species Mesocricetus auratus. Next base: position 48,704,693 of record NW_024429267.1, on the reverse strand, counting down.
CTCTGTCTCTGCTACACCTCATGGCATGGCTTTCATCAGTTCTGACTTGCAGTTTAGGGTCTTCACCACTGCCTAGTTCCTTCACTCAGGCCTAGCTTTACAGAGTCCAATTATAACTCTGTTGCTAGAGCAACAGAATGAGCCCCACAGAGAAATCATTGTCTCACAATGTCTGTTCAGACATGGAAGGAGAACTGCAGGCACCTTTCTGGGACACTTGAGAAGCTGTACCCTACACATGTAGTACAGAAGGAAAGAAAGCTGTCTGCCAAGCCCAGTACAGCTGCTTTCTGCTGTAGTCATAGGTACCCCGGTCACCCAGGCGCCCAGACAGTCAGCTCCAGGTGTGAGTTTCCTGAGCTCAGCCTGTGGTGGTAGATACTGTTGCTACCCACAGCCTTCTCTTCCTTTCTTGCCAGAGTGAAAACTCTACATATAGGGCTGAAGTGTGACGCGGGACTACACTCCCAGATGACTTTGCAGAGATGAGGGGTATGTGACCAAGTCCTGACCAGGAGAAGAATGAGAAAGTCCACTGGGGACTTCGGCTCTAAAGACAGATCTTAAAGAAACACGTGCCTACCCTCATTCCTGTGTGGGCTGCTGCTGAGTGGGGTGCCTGAGCTGCTGCAGCAGACATTGTGCAGCTACAGGGGGGAACATCTCTAACAAGCTGCAGCTGACAAAGGGAAGAGATAAAATAAGGTGGGGCCTGTAATGATTTTGTTGAGCTGCAAAAATCAATCATGGAAATAAACAGGTTTTCTTGGCAGGAGACAGGCCATGGCCCTCTTTCTACCTATCAGAACAAGCTGGCACTTTGCTGAAATGAAGGACTGCCATGCCTGAACTGACTGGGAGGGAACAGGGCAACGGGTTCTCCTCCTGTCAGGATAAACTCGGAAGTGGCACAATCTCTGCCATCCTCATTGTGTCCTGGTCACCAGTGTGATAGCGGGAAACCTTCCCACGAGATCTGTAAAGGCCAGCAGTCACAGATACCCCTCACACCCTTGGCTTCTGGCCCCAGCTCCTTACCTTCCAGCACTGGTGCTTGGCATAATAGTCTCCTTGAGTGATCCACTCACCAGGTGTTGAGGTCTTAACAAACATGCTATCGTCAAAGTCTAAAATGAAGGTGAAAACCAGTTTGTTTCTCCAGGTAGTAACCATGGACTTATACCTGTCTGACCTAAACTATATCCCCCCAAATTCCCTTGTTGAATTATTATCATCTACTACTTCAAAATAGGACTTTATTTGTAGAAAAGAGCTACACAATGAAGCCTTTAGGACCGATCTTAATCCAATCTTACTGGTATCCTTGCAAGAGATCAAGATACATCACACACACACACACACACACACACACCATCATTGCACCACACAAGGAAAGACCATGTGAGGACACAGTGAGAAGGTGTTCCTCAACTGGAGCCCAAGAGAGGCCTCAGAAGAAACTAACCCAGTCTAATTCTTGATCTTGGACTTCTAGGTACTAGAAATGGAGGGAAATCACTTTTGTTGTTGTATTGCAGGCAAATGTACTGTGTTGACCTTCTAGACTTCATCAAGATGTATTTTAGCACCATGACATGTTGGTGTAGGTTTCAGAAGATAGAAGTAGAAATGAGAAATAGACATAATTTGATTTTTAACTTCTGGTCTACTTTCCTTGTCTGTAGCTATAAACTAGAAGATGAATAGCAATTATTAATTCCTCCTTGAAAATAAAAAGCCAACTAGTTGTTAGCAAGCTCCCAGAATTCAATATGAAACAAGGTAACAGGAGTTTACAACAAACGTGCCACAAAGATTTTTGTGAAGTTGCATCTCAATAAACCTCACAGTAAGCTGGAAATACCATAATTCAAAGGGGCTTAAAATACAACTAACCTACCAGACATCAAGGCTTAGCAACCAAGCACACTGTGGTTGCTAACTGTACCCACTTAATACAAGCTGAGGAAAAAAGAAAATGCAAAATATGGTTTCCACTGAAGTGTACTAATTCTATACCATTGTGAAGCTGGAAAATTCCATGCTGTACAAAATCCATTTTTTGTGCTTGCAACTGCAGATGTTGTCCTCATCACAGTCTGTCCTTTCTGTTCCATACCAGCCTTCTTCTAGCTGCACCAGCCATGGCCCTCAGAATGTCACCAGCAATGAGCAGCAACGCACAGCTCATGATGTACCAGAGATCAGTGAATGCCAAGACAATGTCAGCAAGCCAAATCAAAGCTAAAGGGACCAGAGATGCCTAGACTAAGGAGAAGCAACTAAAGAAGCAAGGCAACCGTGTTCAGAAGGAGCGAAACCCAGGCAGAGCTGCCCAGCCTGCTCCCTCCCTGCTTTCCTCCCAATAGTCTTCTGAAGCACAACACTGCAATGCCTGCAGCCCTCAGTGTGGACTCCATGTGCCATCCAGGTGGGAGTGTATTCCCACAACAAAACCCATGCTACATCTGAAGAGGACAAGATGACCATGCTAAACAAGCCCACACTCACCTCACATTCGTTCCCCTGTACTGGAGAGACAGATGCTCTGGGAAGAGTTTACTGTGTTCAACTATAGCTTGTAGTTAAGACTGCCCATGCTCTTGTGCTCCTACTGTTACCATGATACAAAATAAAATTTTTAAAAAAACTTTCATTCTCGAACATTTTAATTTTGTAAATAAAAACTAGTTATCTTAATCATCTCTTCCAGTGGGTATTAGAGCATAATTCATGATTAAAAGGAGCATGAGTGAGCCATGCCTTTAAAGGTGACACATGCCTTTAATCCCAGAACTCAGGAGGCAGAGGCAGGTGGATCTCTGAGTTGGAGACCAGCCTGGTCTACAGAGCTAGTGCCAGGACAACCAAGGCTACACATAGAAACCCTGTCTTGAAAAACCAAAGGGGGAAAAAAAGAATGTAAGTTACAAGATAAATTGCAAATTATATACTAGGCCAACCCACTCCTTTTCCTTTTACTGAGGAGGGAAAAGGGCCCATAAAGAGGAAGTCAGGCCTGAACAAGGTCATATGACTACTCAAATGGCAAGGTCCTTGAGAAAATGAATTTTTAATTTTAAGCCTTCAATTTTCTCACCATAGCACAACAGTTGGGCCCTAAGAAAAGAACACTGGATCCTGACCCCCAACTGAGCGATGAGCAATAGTCAGAAATATCCAGGCAACCAGCAAGCTTCTCTACAGTGGATAAGCTCTGCTTCTTCCTGATAAGTAAATAACCCTTAGAGACATAAACTAGAGTCCAGAGGAACCAACTCATTAACTGGTTCTCAAGAAAAAAGGAGGTTTTCTTCTCCATAGAGGGAAGATGTTATCTTACTCAGAAAACTTCATTTTTTAATTAGTCTTTGTAAATTACGATAATAATAATATATGGTCATTTTTAAGCCCTTCTAATACTGCAGAGTGTCTAAAGAACAAGGAAATGATGTCTACATCTCCTCAACAAGCACATACCCACAAGATCTATACAAAGGTAAACACTGTAAAGTTTGCTTCAGAAGTATCCACTGTGCAAATGAGTATTTATACATTTTCTTTATTCAGACCCTACCATGGGGCCTTTTGTTACTCACAACCAGGAGTTTAATAGATACAAATGATGACTCCCTTGCTATCTGAATTCTTGGCCCCTGTGCTGTGACATTCTGAAGCCAAAGGGTCCCCTACTGGTATATGTTTGAATGCTAGAACTGTTTGGGAAGGGTTGGGAGGTGTCTCCTTGTTAGAAGAGGTGTGGGGATGGGTTCTGAGGTTTTCAGAAGCCCATGCCAGGCCCAACATCTCTCTCTGCCTGCTGCCTGCTACTTACAGATGAGGATGTAAAGCTCTCAGCCAGTACTCAACACCATACCTGTCTTCTTCCTACCACAATGATCACTAATTAACCCTCTATAAGCATGCTCCCAAGTCAATGCTTTCTTTTCATAAAAGTTCCCTTGGTCCTAGCATCTCTTCATAGCAATAGAGAAGTAGCTAAGTCACTCACTAACCTAATTCTTAATGTACCAGTGCGCAAAATGAGTTTGGTTTGACAGCTACAGACACTCAAACAGATTTCATATGCATATACACATTCATATGTACATGCAAATGTTCTATTCTGCTATATGCTGATGTACATTCAGTTTTTAGGTTTGTATTAATATAAGGTTCCTTAAAACTGGATCATTCTATATTGTTTGTATTTTGCTTGTTCTTATATATTACATCTTGAACATCTTTCCTGATCTATAAGTAGAAATCCATCTGAGTCTTTTTAATAATTGTATGATATTTTAGACTTTTCCATATGGGATGCTTGGACTTCTTTCATTTTCTTGTTATTACAACTAGGGCTATGTGATCTTTATTTTGATAGGCAATCTCAATCAAACTGCCCAAAAGCTTATAGTAACTTGTATTACAACACTAGTTCCTGCAACCCTTATCCAAAACACTCACTTTTAAAGGGCAAACAACAGATATTTCCTAAAGTAGCAAACTCTCCCAAATGCACCACAGTCTTTCCTGGACACCTTAACATAAAAAAAGCTAAAATGCTTTTTCTGGGAAAATCGTGCAGAGGGTGCTAGTAAACAAAACAAAACTCTATACCCCAGACTGGAAGTATAGAACAGCGATCGAGTCATTAGTCTCACACGCATAAGGGCCTGGGTTCAATCTTCAGCACTATAAAACACAAAAGAACAAAAACTGCCCTTTCCACATCACCATCAGAACGGTAGAGACACATCTCTCCTCTGACAGCAAGACTATTTTAATGAGATCTTACCTTTATTTTCATCTGTCTTTACAACTTGAACAAAGTCTCTCCTAATGAAATATTTGAAGGCAGGAGCCCGTTTCTCTAGGTTTTCATCAAAGATCCAAAGGTTGACCCGAGCCCGTGTGATGGCAGTGTACAGCTGCTTCAGCTCTCCGTTGAGGAGCTAACAATAAGATTGAGGACGCAGATGGTGAGCCTTGTGTCCAAGTGACAATGTGAATATAGTTTAAGGGGTTTATCTGATCTGGGAAAAATACAGAAACTTAGCTTTATTTATTACATGTGTGTATATGATATGTGCACGTGGGGACCCATGTGTACAAGTCACAAGACAACTTTGTGGAGTAAGTTCTCTCCTCATTATATGTAGGTTCTAGGAATTGAACTCAAATAGTCAGGTTTGCCTGGTAAGCATTTTGTCCACGAGCCATCTCACTGGCCACAAAAAAAAAAGTTTTAGAGGCTAGAGAGTTTGTTTTCTGCAGTCGAGAGCACTAGCTGCTCTTGCAGAGGACTGAATTCTATTCCCAGCCATGTAAGTTCCTAGCAGGCAACTCATGGATGACTGTTACTTCAGCTCTAGCCAATCCAACACCCTCTTCTCGCCTCCACAGGAACCCAAACACACATAAATAATAAAATAAACTTTTTTAAAACATAAGGTTTAAAGAATTACTGCAAACCTTTGAGAAAGCTCCCAGGACCTCACAAATGCTGTGACTTGCTTTTTAAAATTAAGGCAGCCATGCCTTGTATAGTACTGCTTAACTACTTCAGACACAGTCTGTGACTTCATCAACTTTTCTAAGTAAAGTTTAGTTCCAGAGGGGAATGGAAGACTCTTCCACCGCCATCAGTGCTCTGCAGGGAGGGAGGGGGCAGATAACACTGAGTTTCCTTCCCCACTCCCACTGTCCATGTAATGTAAGGACAGCCAGGTACAAGGCTCCATTTTTCATTTCATGTTCTTTCCAAGCCTTTTTATGGTTCCATATTAAATCAATGTGTGAACACATTGCAGATATTCACCTTGTACATTTCAGGGTTCACCACAAGGGACCGTGCTGGAGAGGAGTTTGATTTCTCCAGGGGAACTTCAATCAATGGACAGTTTTCCTCTCTGGAGTCAGAGGACGGCGTGTATGAGGAAATGATCTTCCATTCCTTGTAAGCCTGAACAACAATAACAAGTTGAAGAACAACAGAATTTGCTTTTGAAGTGCCTCCCAAACTTCATAGAAAACTGAGCCCCAACCAGAAGTGTAGAGCCTTCAACACAAGCTGTATGGAGGGATACATCCCATGGCCTCAGAATAGCTGGGAAGAACTAAGGTTGCACAGGCAGGAGTCAAAGAAGCTACCAGGAAAATACACCAACACTTGGGTAAGATGATTAAGAAGTCAGACATAGGTACCCTCTGTGGGCAAGAATGCTAAGGGCCCAGGGTGTTACAGTAATTCAAAGAATGTCAACAAGCAGTAAGGACAGAAGAAACCTTACTCCTTCTCACAATGTGGTTAAGAAATACCACATAGGGACAACATTTACACAGGTGGAAGAAATATATAAATTAAACAACCAATGAATTTAGAAAAACAGACAATATATGCCACATGATATAAGGCAGACAAGACATATTAATACCTAATTTTCCACTTATTGTCTGACTGTACACAATGTTCTTAACAGTGGATAATAGAACAACTCAGATTTGTTGGTCAAGAAAAGGAAATAATATTGAGGGTATAGTACTTGCTTTTAGCTCATTCTTTCTCTTATTCAAACCCCCAAAAGTAATGTATTTGTATGACTAGAGGATGGGAATTTTTCCTCTAAAGCAGTAGTTCTCAACCTGTGGGTCGAGACCCCTTTATGGTCGACCCTTTCAAAGGGTTGCCTGAGACAATCTGAAAACATAGACATTTACATTACAATTCATAAAAGTAGCAAAATTAAAGTTGTAAAATAGCAATGAAAAAATGTATGGTTGGGGGTACCACAATATGAGGAAGTGTATTAAAGGATCACAACATTAGGAAGGTTGAGAACCATTGTAAAGGGTCATATTTGCATGTACATGTTCTTTCATTGGTCACTGCCACAGTGCTAAAGTGACCACAGACAGCGTGAATGAATGGACATACTATATTCCAATAAAGATACTGGTCAATGCTAAATTTAGTTTCATATAATTTCCATGTGCCATGAGATATTATTCTTTGAGTTTTTTTCTAACCATTCAAAAAGTGTAAAATCCATTTTTAGTACCAAGATGGGAGAAACAGCCAGTGGGCTGGAATTGGTCAGCAGGCTTTAGAATTGGTTTCTGACCCTAGCAAGGCTGAATTGCCCAGGTTATAGGTAGTACTTATAATGCAAAATTAAATAGGAGTCTCAAATTTCACAATTCACCGTGTCTTCTAAATATAGCCACTTTATTCTCCTAACCTTTCCATTTTGTAAAGGGGTGCCAACTTGACATCTTTGTAGTGTTCAAGAATGCCCAAACCATGAAGTGGATAGCGCTGATAGATTTAAGTTGATAGAGCTGCTTGCTTTAAGTTATTCTACTTAACCACATGATTAAACTAAGTAAATACCTAAAGCACTGCATACTAAACAGGACTGGTTGTTTACTATAAAAATTGATCATTGGGTTCATTACCATACTCTGGAAAGTGATATCAATCATAGGTGAAGTCATCTGAATAGTTAAAAGGTTTAGAAAAACTCTATAGGACATACTCATGACATCCTCTTTGCAAAGCTACTTAGCAAGCAGAGTCAAGGAATGCAAGTAAAAATGCTGACATTTCAAGAGGGCCCTCCTTGAAGGCAAATAGGCAAAAATGACTGCCAAAGGGGCCAGAGAAGCATGATATATTTAAAACTGCTGGGAGAGAAGAAAACCTGCTCAGGTGGTTTGTGGCTACCTATTTCCGGGTACATTTTCAAGATGGGAACAGGAAGGGGCATATGTGCTTACAGCAAAGATTAACAGGACTGCAGCACTTAAGGCAATGAAAAGAACGCTTCTTCCAAAGAAAAGGCCTGGATTCCACTAGCAAATCTCCCACAAAATGTGTGGTTTTCAAGGTCCCCCATCCCTCTCACATATGAGGGACAGTGTCCACCCATGTCCATGCACATCCAGGCTCAAACCCCCACCCACCCAAGCCCAAATACCAAATGTTTGAAAGCAATGCCTGCCTGGGACACTAAGAGGGACAAAGATAGACAATCTCCACTGTTCCCATGTCAAACCATGATCACTATTCAGCAACTTTCATCCAGCTACCTTGAAAGAAACCTGAATTCCAGATCATGGAGGGTGGGGAGGTGTGATCTGCCTTCCCTCTCCTTTTGTTTTTAGTGCATTTCCTCTCCTTGTAGCATTTTCTGGTCTAGAGATGGTAAAGGATAAATTGGGGGCATACTTTGCACCAGGGAATGTACAATTGCATTACACCAGGAAGCACCTTATCAAAATCTTTATATACACACACAGAATAAAGCAAATGTTTATCAAAAAATTCGGTTTAGGTGTTTGTTGCTTTTGTGTTTCTGAATTTCACAGAATTCTGAGTCAGCAGTGGAAGGACAGAGAGAAGCCTGTGCCATTCCCAGGAAGAGGTGAAACGAAACTGATTTTTCTTTTGAAAGCAAAGCTCCCCACACAGATCCTTAAATCTTTGACCTTTGACTTTATCACTGGCATGTGCATACAAATGGCACTTAATAAAGGACAGGAACAACAAATTCTTACCCCTTTCTCTTTCAGGAGAGCCTCAGTCCAACCATGACCAGTGGATGTGTTATTAGGAAAAAAAAGTTAGACCTCAGAGATGAAAAATGGTAGCAGGGTTAATGAGCATGCATCCGTTTTTATTAGCAAATCTACCGGGAAGGGGGTGTACATAGAAATGGCAATGATATATTTATTCGTTATGGAAGTTTCTGGAAGCCAATTCACATGTGAAAGGAAGGCAAGATAAAGGATAAGTATTGGAGCTCAAAGCATTTGGGTTTTCTTCAGATTCTGCTACCAGTATTGTAACTAGGGACAACTTACTTAGCCCAATCACCTTTGGCTTTACCTACAGAACGAAGGTAATAAAAATACTTAGGACCTCAGAACATTGGTGGGATGAGAAACTACATTCAAAAAGTTCTTTATAAGCTGTTGAGGAACCTGTTGCAGTACCAGACATAAATGTTGTTAAATCAAATACATTTAAGAATGATCAGAAAAATGTAAGGAAGGATCCTATTTCAAGGGTGGGATCAGGGACAGATGTTAAAGTATCAAAGCTAAAAGGTACTCTGGTTTAGGTATAAAACAACCCTTCCAAGAATGTAACAGAAAATTTGCAACAGGGACTAGAACACAGCCAGCTATAGCATAAAGAAGACCCATAGTAGCCAGCCTGAGTCCCTACCAAAAGACAATGTTAGTGAAAGGAAACCAGTAGCTAGAAGTCAGAGGACAATAGTCTTGACTTAGTGGTTCCCCTAATGATAATTTTGAGATTAAAACACACACACACACACACACACACACACACACACACACACACACAGCGGCAAGGACCCAGGAACCACATTAAGGCAGTGGCTGGCACATAAGTCACTGGGGGCCAATCCAAGGACTCTGGCTACTGTGGTCTACATGTGTGAAGTTGTGATCGCAGAGGAGGCCAAAGGGCTCTGGAGACAGGGTGTCTGTTCATGTCACCCGCGTTACCAAAGGGCTCTGGAGACAGGGTGTCTGTTCTTGTCACCCACGTTACCTGATTCAGCAGACTGGAACCAAGCCTCACTGTCTTCTTGGAGTTGTCTTTCTATCAACTGACTTTGCCCAGTTCTGTCCTCCTAAGAGTGGACACTGCTAACCTTGCCTTCATATATGGCTCTCCTTAAACTTGCTTTAACTTAGGCATCCCTGGGAGTCAATGAGAACAGCAGCTAATGAAAACTGGCCCCTGAGTGCTGGCCATTCAGAAGACACGAATGCAAGAGAGCCAGGGATGTGTAGAGGGAAAAGTAGCCCATGACATACTGTGGAACAACCCACAGCTATTCTCAAACCCCCCACTAAGTGACAAACCCCCACACTAAATACAAGGTGCTCTACAACACACACAGGCACCTGTGACAAACTCTTCACTTGGCTCCAGACCGTCTTCTGCAGAGCAGAGGTTCCACCCGGGAACAGACCTGGGCTGTGTGGATAGAACTCACTGTGACATACCTCAGAGTCAGTAAAAAAGTTGTAAAGGAGGACATCATCAAATTCCAATCCTTTTGCCTCATAAACAGTTAGCACAAGTGCTAACCCCAGTTCTTCTGGAATTTTCTCCTTTGCCATTTCATTAGCAACAAGAATCACCTATAGTAAAATAAACCCAAACAATATCAGAGTCTACAAAGACAAATAAAGGAAGTGCCACCTGTTTCCCTAGGAAACGAGTAATGGCTTTAAAGTGAAATGGCCAGGACTGGCTTGGTCAGCGAGGACTGGGAAGACAGTCTCAGTCAGTGGCCTCTCTCAGGCATACACCTACCCTGGATCAAGACCTCCTGCATTCTTGCACAGTAATTCAGCTGCTGTTTCTTCTTCGTGACCACAACTTCAAACTGACTTATTTCAGAACATACAATCCCAAAAAGCTTACCTGGTGGGCACCAAATTCAATGGGCTGGGTTTTTCTTTTGTTCCCTCGAAGCAAAATTGCCAAGTCGCTTACACTACAAGAGTCCAAGAGAGTTGGCTTGGGACCATCAAAAAGTCCAGAATCTCTTGGAAGGCGATCAAAGGATTCTGGGAAGTAGAACTGGAGTAAGTCCACCACTCCAGATGCAAGATTGAGGATTCCTAGGATGAAACAGAAGCACCTGTCAGATATTACACAGCATGCCTCGGGTGTTTGGTTTTCTTCTTCACAATACACATCACTGACCAGGCAGAATACTTCATTTCAAGCTTATATCCAGTTCTCACTTGGTTAATGATGTTCTCCTAATCTATATCACTCTGGGTGTAGTGAATGAAGGCAGAAATGTGTTGCTGGTGGGAGCTGACTGACAGCTGGGGATCCTGCATAGGTCTCAACTAGGCCACTCTCAATGCAGGTGGCAATGGATGGCTTGAGCAGTTTGTGGTGGCAACTAGCAGTGGGACCAGGATCTATCCCTACTGTATGATCTGGCTTTTTGGAGCCCATTTCCTACAGAGAGATACATTGCTCAGTCTAGACACAGTGGGAGAACCTTGATCCTGCCTCAACATGGTGAAGGAACAGATTTTGTTGACTCCCCATGGGATATATCTGAGGAGCAGATAAGGGTGGGATGGGGGGAAGTTAGGGAGTGGAAGGAAGGGAGGGAGGGGGAACTGGGATTGATATGTAATAAGCAAAAAATAAATAAATAAATAAATGAAAGAAATGTGTTGCTGTACTGAGTTTATGAACCCTCGATCGCAACTTCCGGTGAGAAAGGAAAAGATCACAGGCAGACATGTCTCTACAATTACAGGTACTGGAATGTCCATATAAACATGGTAAGAATATATATATAAGAAATCAAGAATCACTGTCTCCTCTCATTTGTCCCCACAGCACTGTAAGCAACATTACCATGGAAACAGCATCAGCTAATTGTTAGCTGGAGACAACCAAAGCCTCGATCATCCTTTACTTCCATGTTTACCCAGCTGAAACAGTACCATACAAAGGAAAACTGTCAGGGCCAGAGAGAAGATTTTCTCATCTCTTATCTATGATCTCAAGCAATACTGACTAAAGCCTGAGATACAATAGTTACACTCATGAAAATCACTCCATGAAATCCTTACAAGGGCCCAATGGGACAGATGAAACAATGGAGATGCTATTAATGGACTCTACCACCTAAATAACTGAAGTCCTGGAAGTGATGGATCTTAAGTTAGACTGAATGTCTATCTTCCTGGATCATCTAGTTCCGTTAGACGTCATCTGTCATTTGCCTCATACCAGATAGATTACAATGATCAAGGCAGAACACCATGAAATTCCATGTGTTATCACAACTATTATCAAATAGCAAGGATAAAATGTATTATATAATTCTTTAATTATTACAAGTTTCCAATATTGAGCAATCATGAACGTAATTAGCAACTGCTGTTCCTAAGAAAATCTGTTGCCACTGTGGTTCCATGTTTGTTAAGAGCTAGCAAGGGCCAAAGGTATACACTAATGGGGAAGCCCAAAAGGGGCACAAAAGTACTATGGTGAGTAACTGGAATTCAACCAAATCATCCAGGAAACTAGGTAAGTAAATAATTTTTGCTATAACCATATACAAGGAATACAGGCCAAGCATAAAAGAAACACACACACACACACACACACACACACACACACACACGCACGCACGCGCGCATGCGCTATGCTTGGCTATGACTTTGGTAAACCTTGAAATATTAAGTAACATAAACTATACAAAATGGCCACATATTGTATTTTTCCACTCACATGGGACATCTGTAACAGGCAACTCCAAAGAAACAGAAAGATGATTTGTCGTCAGGGAGTAGAAGGAAGGGTGACCCCTCAACGTGTAAGTTAGAGAAGGATCAAGGGAGACTTCTAACTGCAGTCTTGGGCCTCTACACACACATGCATGTACACCTATCTGTACACACACACACACACATGTACCAATACACTTACGGACATATTCACACACATACACAACACACAGACACATGAAAAATGCAAAAGGAAAAAAGTGTTCAAGTGTATAGTATTTCCCAATTGGCTTGTTTGAGAAAAAAGCTGTCTTAAGGACTGATGAACTAACAACAAAATATTACTTCTCTAAATGGGTATTTCTGAGACAGATAGAGTAGGCCTGTCTTTTCATGATGGCAGTAGACAAGTATTAAGCATTGTTAAAACGCAAAGTTCATTACTAGAGTTAATAACAAATCCTTTTTGTGGTGGTTTTGGGGTTTTTTTGTTTGTTTGTTTTGATTTGGGTTTTGTTGTTAAGACCGAGTATCACTATGTAGCTCCGGCTATCCTGGAACTCACCAGGCCAGCCTTAAACTCAGAGATCTGCCTTCCTCTGACTGCAGAGTCCTGGAATTAAAAGTGTACACACCACACCCAGCATTAATATGTTCTTTAATGTCCTATAAATAAGCAAGGAAGCTAAAAGGTAGGGCACTCTGATGCCCTAACTGACAGCTGTTGGATTTTCCCTTGCTGCCCTAGGCATCTTGAGCAAAAGATGTCAGTCAAACAGTAAGAGGAATTACCCTTGTACCAGCACCAGCCATTTGTAAATCCATGACTTCCTTGAGAAAACTATGCTGAGTGTCCTAACTCCTGAAAGCACAGCCTCAGTCAGGACTCTTTCAAACAGTTTCTAGGAAACTTTGCTATCATTAGGTTCAATGAACTTTTGGTGGCCCTGCAACAATTTCCTCCTACACCAGAGAAAGAGTAAATCCCCTAGTGACTCAGCAGAAGGGTGGCTGGGAATGGCACGAAAGAGACAACCTTTGTTTGCATTCAAGGTGTGCTGCGATTGGTACAATATGCCTTCTCTGACTATATAAGCAGCCTGTTTGACTCAAGTAGCTTAGAGGTATCCTCCTGAGAGGCCTCCCTCCCTTGGTGTCACACAGTAGACACAATGAAAGGCTTCTAGAAGTGAATGATCTTTTCTCCTCTACTCTGAGTTAGACTGGACTGGTAACATGAGGGAAGGTAGTCAGCCAGGTAAGGTAGCAGAGTATCATGGAGACTGTGGCAGGAGAGGGGTCATGACGATAGCGGTGGCAGCAGCTGAGTAGTTGACAGCACAGAGCTCAGCAGAGCAGCCAGGACAGGGGCAAGTGGGATGCAGTAAACAGAAAGACAGACGAGAACTGAGGCTGCAGAAGGAGAGCATTCATTAAAGAGCCAAAGAGACACTGCAGGCTCAGGTGGCTGGAGAAGAGCTGTCAAGCTTTTAGGGCCCCCAAGCCTGGGAGTTATAACACTGACCACTGCTAAGAACTGAAGAGTACTGGTACCTAAGCCCACCTGCAAGGTACACCACCAAATGTTGCCAAGGGTCAAGAAACCCTGATTTTTGGCCTTGTTCCCCGAACAATGCTAACACCAACAAACATGCTAATGTGAGGGGGGAAAGTGAGCCCTACCACTACTGCTGAACTTTGGAGAGAGGGATAATTAGTCTTCCTTTCGATAAGACCCCTACTTGGTTATCCAATACCAAATGGTCAGCCTTGAAAATATATACATACAAACAACATTCAACAGACTGAGTATGTTATAGTGTGTGTGTGTGTGTGTGTGTGTAAGTAACAATAATAATTAAAGAAAAGGAGGCCCCCAGACTGATGCCTGGGAATCCAGCATGGGACTGATCAAGACCCCCTGAATGTGGGCGTCAGTGAGGAGGCCTAGATAATCTATTGAGCCTTAGGTAGTAGATCAGTATTTATCCCGGGTATACAAATGGACTTTGGACTCCCATCCAACAATGAGAGATGCACTCTCACCCTGAACTCTTGGGGGATGGTCTAGGCCCTGCCCTGGATGAAATGACAGACTGTGGACACCCCCATGGAGGGCCTCACCCTGTCTGGGGAAATGAGGGGGTATTGGGGAGGTTGGTGGGAGGGCACGGGAGGAGGGGAGGGAAAGGGAGAGGGACCTGGAATTGACATGTGAAGCAACCTTGTTTCTAATTTAAATTTAAAAATAAAATATTAAAAAATTTTTAAAAAGAAAAGAAGGCCATGAATTTGAGAGGGAGGGGTAAGTGGGAGGGTTTGGGGGAATATAATGAGGGGTAAAGTGATGTACTTATATTTTTTAAAGTTTCAAATTAAAAACAAAGAAAGGAAATTCTGACTTCCTGGGCCTACACCAGAGTTGTACCATTTGTAGAGCTGAAGTTCCTAGTCCCTGATGCCTGCAGAACTTCTGCGCCAGTCAACAATGCCACCTGCTGTTGCTCCTGCCTGCCTGCTGTCACTTCCTACTACTACAAGATCCTGAGAGATACAAAAGCTGTTAAAGACCAGCATATGAAGAACTGCTCCTTGTCAACAACAATCCTGACCAAGTTAGCACAGATGCACCCTGGCCAGGTGACTGGTGTCACTACAAAGGAGTGTCAGCAAACGTTTCCAGAGCACTTTAAATGTTAACCTGAAATGTCTGCATCACAGAAACTCCCTGGAATACATGCTCACTTAAGATTTGTTTCTGTCAAAACACATAGTGATCTATCTATAGATGAGTGGAGGCAAAAATCCTAAGTTCTCTTACTCATGAACACATTTACTAGCAAACTTCAAACCACTAACTCTTACTTCCGATACAGTCCCCAGGCCAATGCTCCAACCCCTCCCCAGCAGATGAGCCAGAGGCCTGAGGTACCTGAGTGAGATCTGTAGTTCTGGTATAGTTGGTGAATCCTCTTGGGCTTTCGGACAGCACACTGCTTATCTACTGTGTTTCTGCTGGCATAGTGGAACAGAGACAGCAGGTCACTGAAGCGGAAGGCCACACCCTTCATGATGCTTTGGGCAGTGTCTCCAGTGAGGAACATGGCGTTGGGATCATTGATGCATTTCATTAGCAATGCCAGCTCTGCTTGGGTGAAGTCCTGAATCTCATCACCATAGAGCTCATGGATGGACCAGGGGAGTACCCTGAGCTTTGACAGCCTCCAGGACAGGTTGTACAGGACATCTTCTTCATCAAAATACCCTTTCTGGGACCTAATCTGCTGATAGAGGCAGAAGAGGCTATAGATCTCACTCCGGTCTTCCTTGAAATTAGGGGATCGTTTCCTCCCTAACTTCTTATAGGCCTCCTCAGTCAGTCTCCCATGAGGACAACTAAGAGCCTCAAAAGAACCCTTGAGGAATGATTTTATTTCTTTCCAAATCAGTGCCGGGTTGTAGGAACTTCTCCCTTTGATCATTTTGGGCCATATCTCATTGGTGAACACCTCAAATGTCACATATACCCGGGGGTCACTTTCACCTGCATGTGTTTCTGTACCTTTCTCCTCCTCACTATAGTTCCCATCAGCCTCAATATCATCATCATCCTCTTCCCAACTGGGGATGCTAAACTCTTCCTGTGTGGACCATCCTACAATGGTTCGTTTTAAGCTTCCATCTTCATTTCTCAGAAAAAACGGTTTAGGCAGAGAAGCATCAAGCAGGAGGAGCAGCTGCTTGGAAGTGACAAACAGAGGGAAGTTCTCATCCCTCAGGTCCTGGAGTTTGTGGACGCTGGGATCTAGTGGTTTGTAGTGACTGGTGGCCTTGGTAGATTTACTGAGCTCAATAAAATTCCGCTGCACCTCCTGGCACAGGACGTGGTTCTTGGTCACAAAGATCTGGTGTAGATGTTCTAGCTGGTGTGGGTGCTCTGGTACACATCCGTCTGCTACCTGGCTGTCCCCTGCTGGATCCACTGAGGCTCCCCCGGCACAGGCTTCACTCTCTTGATCCTCATCTGTATTATCCACTGTCTCCACTTTGATGGAACCTTCCTCTTCTTCATTTTCTTCTTCCTCCTGACCTGTCCCTTCTTTTCCGGGCTCCCCTTCCAACCTTCTCTTTGGCAAGATCTGTTTGGACAGCAATGGGCTTCCTGCCTGCTCAGCTTTCTCCCAGTAAACATGGAATTTCTTCCAAAGCCTATACAAGCAACAGGTTGTTTTCCCAGTGCCACTCCGTCCAATGAGAATGATGGGCTCCAGAGGCCTAGGGTTGAGGTCAATCACAGCATACTCAAGTTCACCCACTCGGAATGGATACTCTACTGTTGTTGTCATATCACTTAGGATGTTTAAGGCCATGTTGGTGCTGAAGCTGTGGAACTTCATGATGTTGTACTCTGTCTCCACAGCACTGGCTGGAGGAAAGTACTCAGGGTCTACCTGCTCTATGCTCTTCTCAGCCTCTGTGTCTTCCACATAGCATCGGGGTATTCGCTTTTGGATTTTCATGTTAGCTAATACTTGCCCTTTGTTGATACCCTTCAGCTTCTTCCGAAGGACACAGGACAAGCCCCGGGTGTAGGCACTGCAAATGGCCATAATGGAATCTGACAACTTGCAGTGATCTAAGACAATGTCCCAGATGCGGATGATCTCCGTATAGACCCGGCCTGATTTTTCCAGGGAGCAGGTGTTCCGTTCTGTACCCATAATTTTCTCAGAGTTCTCACTGCACCGAGCAGAGAAGTCAATGGCAAGCTCCCACAGCATCCTGGCGCCTTTGTCTAGCTTTGCTTCAAAGAGTTGGATGTTTCCTTTTGAGTGCTTCAGCCTCTTCTGCAGGCCCTGGGTCCACTCACCATTCCCCAGCTGCTGGATGGCGAGGATTATTTTCTTCTTTATAACTTTGGTCATAACCTTACTGGACAGCTTCTTCAGCATTTCTGAAGTACACTCGATCTCCCAGGTCATGTTATCAAAGTCCTGCAGACAGGCCTCAATCTCTTGCATGGTCCAGTTGTCCTGATTATCACTGGCCACTCCCAATCTGTTACCTACAGGAACAAGTTGTGAGGCTCCTGGACCTGCCTGAGCATGCCCATGCCCAGCCTCAGAAACAGCAGGGTTGTTTCTACTACAGCCAGAGCTCGCTACACTCTGGGCTCCCTGGAGTTTGTGTTTCTTTCCTTCTGTGCCAGTTACTACCTTGAAAGAGCCTCGCTGGGGATAGTCCTCTGGTACAGACATATCCAACTCAACCTGCTGAATCAGAACTGTGATGTCCTGTACAAGGCGGTCTCTCAGGGAACGTGTCCTGATAGCTTCAGGCTCATGCCTGGTTGACTGAACATCTGCAAAAATCTCTGTGGAAAGGGTTTTGTCAATGTCATCAAATGGCAGAGACCTAAAGGAAGTCTGGGACTTCAGCTGAGACATATGGCCAGGGGCAGAAGACCTGGAGAGCCTCCCCAGGTGGGCAGCAGGGTTCTTCCGCCTGCTCTCCATCACAGCTTTGTTCCAGGCCAAAAGCAGAGCATCATTTTTCTTAATACGGTGCTTTACATCTTTGCCCTCTTTGTTCTTCAGGTTGAAGTTGATGTCAAACTTCACCAGCAGATCTATCAGCTTCTTTGTGCGCTTCAACATGCCCTTCTGGAACAGGAGGTGCATCAGGGTGTTTCCATTGCTATCTTGAACGTTAGGATTAAGGTAATAAAATTCGGTAGGGTTGGACAAAAATAAGTCCAACAGGTGACTGAGGAAGTTAAAGCCAGCGTCAGCTGAAAGACACAAACAGAATCCTGTGAGTGCAAAGCTATTTTTCTCAGGGGATAGCAGACTGTGGGTATGAAAGCAATGCCAGTTTAAGGCATCATACAGCACTGACCTTCTACAAAGAGGTGACACTCATTAAATGACCCAATGTTCTCTACCAAGGTAGTCAGTAAGCAGTAAGCAGAGGCCATGCACAAGACAGCCCGGTCAACAAGTAACTCCCAGTCCAGCTAGCAGTGGTACCTCCTAAAATTACCTGATGTTATTACAGCAAGATTCTGTTAGCTGGGATTCTCGAAAATACATGGAAAATATCTGCAAGCTATACACAGCCAACTTTAGAATCTAAACTCCACTCCCACTATATATGATCATTCACCATGATGTACAATGGTCATTTCTTCAGACCTGGTCAGGAAAACAGCCTTTGCAGATGCCTTTTTCCCAGCTTCCTTCTCCAGAAACAGACTGCTTAAGGAAGAAGCTCACCATTGACGTCCAGAAAGATGTGGAGTGCTGCATGCAAAGGAGTGTCACCTTCCATGAGAGAAACACTACGAGGGTCTGCACCCTTGGTCAAGAGAAGAAAAGCCAAGTCGAAGTCCTCGTGTTTCAGGCACGTGAGAAGTGGACTGTCCTGGCTCTCTTGGAGACCCTCAAGCAGTGCTGGGAGGAGAGTATAATGGGAGAAAGAGGCAGAGAAGAGAGCATCATGACCCTGGAAGGAGGCAGAGCCTGGCTCAGTGAGACGGGGAACCTGTTGCTCTGACTTCCAAGATGTCCCCCTACCACGCACACCCTTTCTAAGCAGTAAAGCTTCCTGTGTCCTCAGAGAAACCCTGCTCCTTCAAGGCCGCTGTCTCTGACCAGGCCCTCCCATTGCCCCTGTCCCTCCTCTAGTCTTAGCACACTTCCCCACCACAGAATGAGGACAGGGCACAAGAACAATGGAAAGCTTTCTATCACATCTGCCTGACACAGTCAGGAGTGTACTTCCTAACTCTGCTTCTTCCCTCCCTGACACACCTCCACTCCACTCACCACCTCCCCTTCTTCTGAGCCCAGTCCACACTCCCTTTGCACTGCAGCCTCCATGACCTCCACCAGGAGGCAGCCCATCCCTGTTAATCTGCAGCCTGCTGTACTAGCACCTGATGCTGCAGATGCGCTGTGAGTGCTGGCTGAATCAAGAACAAAACAGGAATTCTGTCACAGCAGTAATTTCTCAGACAGCAGCACACACAAGTGAAAGGCTTGAAGAAATAACTTGTAAGTAATAGAAATAACTCCCTGTGAATGGAGCCAACACTCATTGGCTCTGTGCTGTGTGCAACACTGGCAAAGACGAGGATCAGTATGTGCTACTACTTTTCATGAAGGGTTACAGCGCAAAAGGGAAAAACCACCCAGCCAAGTACTCTTCCAAACGCCTGTACCCACAGCTCATTTAATATGCAAAGCGACTCTAAAAAATATGGACTAATGTTATTCCCATTTTATAAGCAGACAGGGCATGACAGCCTGTTCAAGGCCACACACCTAGTACGGCAAGAATGGTGATGTGGGTAATTTGGGTAGTCTGCACATTCTAGATACTGTCCTGCACATTCTAGACACACAGCCAACCCATTCTCCTCTGGAGCATCCAATGTTTCCACCCATCAAGTACTCGGCTGTTCCTCTATAAACAAGCACCATAAAATCCCAGCCCACTGATTAGGAAAGAATGCCACTAGAGTGGACAAAGGGCCACATGATATATTCAGGGCAGAAAAGGTCTAGCCAAAAAGCCAGAGCCAACAACCCTCCACATATATGGTGCCCCCCACAGAAGAAACAAACAGGAATGGACTAACTGGGATTCACAAGAATGCAGCATTCCTCAAGGCAACTCACTTAGGGGTTAAACACTCTTTAGCCCCTTAACTGTCTCAAAACCAGGAGGTAGTGAAAGAAAAGGATGTAAATGTGCTGGCTTCTCTACAGGAAGAGACAGCTAGGTCATAGTTGAGACTCTGTCCAGACAACTCATACAGCCCTCTGGCCCATGATGCCCAGGCACACTCACCTCCACTGTCAATCAGGCGGCTTAGAAGTTGGGTCTTCCTCTGGTCCCAGGAGCTGAGATGGGGAATGACAGTACAGATGTCCAGGTCTGAGAGGTCACAATCTTTGATGAGGCTGTTTCTGAGATGTGGCTGCCCACTGACTTTGCGGGTGAGCAGGAGAAGGACTTCAGGCCACTTTTGTCTCTCCAGTAAGAATTTGATGAAGGTGTTGGCACAATCTCGGTTAATGCCGCTAACCACGCCAGCAGAAATTTCTTTCAAAAATAAGAATAAACTATACTCCAAAACTGTCCATATGATTGCCCTTCCTCACCCAACTAAAATCCAACATACACACATAATTAGAATTGTTTGTAAATCAAAACCTTTAAGCACTGTGAAACTCTTATGAAGAAATAATGGGTCACTTTGGACACATTATTTAACCACTAGTGAACATCAGAACAGGCACTGACTCGGGCACCAGAAACAAGATTAAAAATGCCCAGTGGAAAAGATGGAGCTTATCCCATAGTCCAGAGTCAAGATGTGTTTGAAGACAGAATGTTTGAGTCAGGGCAAATACTTGAGTTAGAAAAGGTCTGCCTTCAATTTTTCATAACATTGGGAGGATACTCTGTTAAGAAACATTGAGTTACAGGAAATACGAGAGAAGAGCTGAAAAGTCCAAAAGGTGTTAGAGATGAGCCAGAGGATACACTAGTCTTCAGTTCCTAACTGTGCACGGCACGTAGTGTTTCTATCTGATCTCTGATGTCTAGAGATAAACCAAGGACTAGCCCTTTTAATGATCTTGCTGAGTCTTAAGGTTAGAAAAAAATTCAAATAGGTCCCTCAGTAAGGAGACTGCCAAATTTACTACATAAATTTACTGTATAGAGATAGACCTGGGAAGTGGCCTCAGTAGGGAAAGGCATTTGCCACTAAACCTTATGAGTTGAGTTTGATCTCCAGGACCCACATGGTATAAGGAATGAGTCCCACAAGTCATACATGCAAACTGGCACATGTGTCTCCCAACCAATAAATAAATAGAATTTTAAATTACAAAAACTTAAGAATGCCAGTTAATTTTTATTCATTCCATCTTTTCCTTTCTTTCTCTTCCTCCCTCCCCCAACCCCCCCCTTTTGTGGCTCTAGGGATGAAACCCAGTGCATTGTCATAGTGGTAGGCACTACCACTGAGCTTTATTTGTGACCCATTTTTTAAAAAATTGAGGAGGGAAGGGAGGGGAAATGGTGACTGGGGTGTAAAATAAATATATTTATATTACACACACACAAAAAGAAAGTTACATAGGCTGACTTTGAATGTACTATGTAGCCCACACAGGCCTTGAACTTAAAATCCTCCTGCCTCAGATTCCTAAGCAGCTGGTATTGCTGACAGGTATGTGCCGCTGCTCTTGGCTGTTGAATTTCAAATGAACAAACAATGTTTTAGTAAAGCTCATATAATACTGGGGACATATTTACACTGAAAAACTTGTTTATCTGGAATTCAAATTTACTGGGCTTTCTGTACGTGTTCTGACGATCCTATCACTGAAAAAGGAGGATTAGAATAAACAATTCCCAAAAAGTTTCCTATGGTTTCTCTTTCTCCAACAAGAGAAGATGGGAGAAATGAAAGACTACCCAAATAAAAGAAACTTGATTTTCTCTTGCTGGCTTCTGCTTCCTATCTTTTTCTAAATCTTAGAAATGGGCCGGGCGGTGGTGGCACACGCCTTTAATCCCAGCACTCGGGAGGCAGAGGCAGGCGGATCTCTGTGAGTTCGAGGCCAGGCTGGACCCATAGCCTCCAAAACAATACAGAGAAACCCTGTCTCGAAAAAAACAAAGCAAAACAAAATTTAAGCCAATTGTGATGGGGGTGGTGAGCCAGAGGGAGCACAGCAGCACATACAATTCTCAGAGAAGCTAGGAGGCCTGAGGCCACAAGCCATGAAACACAGAGCCTTTGAGGAGATTTTTGCCAGACTCCAGTTATTGAAGCTTTAACTTTCATAACCTTAAGTAAATTTACATGAGGACAGTTCAGCTGCCATGAAGTTTCAAGCCCAAAGACTTCCTAAATGTAATTTTTCCAAAATGTCTGCATCTAAAAGAGCTCAAAGGACAGGAGGTCCCATCCTAGAGTCTGAAGTTTGCCGTTTGTCCTTGACCCATTAATATACAAAACTAGGCTGAACTTATATATAATCCAATTTACCTAACTTCACTCACATAACAGCTATTAGACATGAGCATTTTTAGTGAAGAATGATGGACTGTTTACATTGTGCTGTTGGCTCCTAGCTGAGGCAAAGGGGAGGGGAACAGAATAACAGTACCAAAGGCGATAGATCAGTCCAAGGTCACGTATCTGGCAAATGGTGGAGCCAGGATTCCAGTACTAAGCATTAGCTGTAACCACTGTGATATGCTTCACACCCTGAAAAACATGTGGGGTTTCTCTGGCCATCCTTTCTTGAATTCTTAGGAAAATTGACACATCCCTTTACAAAGCGAGTCTTTATAGTACTAGGGATTAGCTCAAGCTCTTACACTTGTTAGGTAAGCATTCTACTGTAGGAGTGAACCCCACAAAGCTACCCGCCCAACACTGAGCTATCTCTCTAACCCCTCACTTTTTTTTGAGACAGGATCTCAATGTGTATCCCTAGTTGGTCTGTAACTCACTCTGTAGACCAGGCTGGCCTTGAACTCAGAGATCCTCCTGCCTCTGCTTCCCGAGTGCTGGGAATAAAGGTGTGTGTCACCCCCAGCCCTCAATTTTTAAAAAGCTAAACTTTAGATACTTAGAGCCTAAAATCTTCCATAATTAAGATTTATCATCTAAAGTTCTTCTAGGATAGTTTCCTGATTTTCTAAGGAATAAAAAAATAAAACAGCATTCAATTCTACAATAGCCTACACATTAACCTCAGCTAATGTCTACAGAAGAGAGAAAGGACTATGGCATTGTGGTGGTTTAAAAGAAAATGCCCCCAAAGGGAAAGGCAGAAATGGGAGGTGCTGCTTTGTAGGAGTATGTATGGTCTTGTTGGAGGAAGTGCATCACTGTGGAGCTTTGAGGGATCATATATGCTTAAGCCACGCCCACTGTCTCAGACCACTTCCTGCTGCCTGCAAATCAAAGATGTAGGACCCTCAGCTACTTCACCATGTCTGTCTGCCACCATGTCACACCATGATGACAATGGACTAAACCTCTGAAAATATAAGCCACCCCAATTAAATGTTTTTCCCTTATCGGAGTTGGTGTAGTCATGGTGTCTCTTCAGAACAGAAACTAAGATAGGCATATAAAAAAAATTACAGCACCAGCTTTTATTGCCAGCACTACAAAATACTTGAAGGAACCTTAGCAAAACAGCTTCCATAAACCCAAAGTCAGAGGGAAGGCACTCCAACATCAGGGACACACGGAATGGTGAAAAATACCTGGGGAAGTCCAGGAGGGGTTACAACATTACCTGATATGCCTTCTCTCCAGACCGGGATTCCATTTTAACCAATAAAGCCAAACACTAGAAATAGACATACACCAATGTCTGTGATAAATAGACTCACAGTCAAAGAGCCTCAGGTGTGAGGCAGCAGGAGTCACAGCATCACATACTCCAGGGGGTACATGGCAACCACTTGTCACAGGCCCCAACATCCCCTGCCTGGAAGCCCACACTGAGACAGAAAACACGCGTGCTGTTACAGAGACTGACTAGCACTCCTGGACTTTGCCTCTCACCTGCATCCTAAAATGCCTATGACTACACTGAAACCCACAGTAGAGCAGAGAACAGGGCCCTTTGCCCGAGAAGTACTTCCTTTCCTGCCAGGCTGGTGAGAGTTTGGTACTCGTCTCCCTGCACCACACCCTTAAAGGTCTTTCCAAAGGATCATTCATCCTCCAAGAAAATTAGTTTAGCATAAAAACCACATGAAAATGAACAGAAACAAAGAAAACACTGTATAATAAGCACACGATGCAGGACACAGACTAGTTAAGAAGACAGTTGAAGACTGGAAAACCTCCAGCATGACAGGGAGTGTTCATAAAATGTTATAAGCAACACAAAAGGCTTAAAAGGGGCGTTCTAAATGTGACAAATGGTGTCCCTGGATAAAGGTTGCAGGTGCCTGTTTATTATCTAAGTCTTCTGTTCCTTTTTATAAATGTCCACAAGCTTAATAAGACAAAAAAGAAATAACAGAAAAAAGTTGTGTGTCCTGTAACAGATTTTTTTAATTAACTGAAACATAGCAATAAGACAGACTAAAAATGCACCAAAGTATAATTAACAATAGAATCGTTATTACACAAAACTCCAATTTTATAAAAATATTTGAAGTCAAAATTAAAGGGAGCTTCTGAAGTTGCAATAGAGCTCAGAAGTCATCAAAAATAGAAATAAATCATCTCAAAAGAGACTTCAGCTTTATCTAAATTCTACCACTCAAGGTATAAAAGACAAAACTAGTAAAGTTTTATTACACACAATTTAATCATCAAGCTAACATATCAGTCCCATTTTATAAAAGAAATATAAAAATTATATATAACTATGTTTAGAATAAAATACTAAATGATCAGTTCACAGATACTTTAAGTTTTCCTGGTAGGGGAATCTACATAAAATTAGTATTTTCTTTCCTACATTTCATGCATTTTCTTTAAGGAGGAAAATATAAGTGACATTCTAGGTCAATGCCCCAGCCTGCACTAACTGAAAAGAAGCAACCTCCCTCCCAGTTTTGAGAGAACATAGCAGAGCTCTTCCAGAGCCTGGATCCAAGCTCACTAGGCAAAGCCTCAAGAGGCAGCAGCAGACAAAGCCTCTATCTTATTCTTGGTCTTAAGAACAGGCCTAGCTGGCAACAGCAACCAAAACAAGTGGATACGGTGCCATCTGGTGGTAACCACCAAGAACTGCCAGAGACAATTTTACAATCTTGACTGGCCAAGATTAAAGCTTTATTGCTCAAAATGGTGACTGGTGAGAAATGCAGAATCTAGGGTCCCCACTGCACCTCCCAAATGACAATCTGCATGCACACATTTAGAAATCTCTAGTCTTGATTAACAGTAGATATATTTAGCAAAATCATTTGTTTCTCATTTGATACCAAAGGCTGCCCTATCCAAAGAGATCAGTGCCACTTCCAGAAAACTTCTGGAAAGAGTAAATGGAGAAAGCACCTTTAATTCTGTTCTGTAAGCTTGCTCATTCTTCCAGGTGGAAAACAAAACACTTGTCCTAACAGTGCTGAGCTTAGAACCACATGTATAAAAACCAAAACTCATCAGGTCAGACTGAACAAGATGAAGATACAAGCAACCTAGGGGTGGATACTCCACAAACTAGGACTTTCATTACTCCTTGCAAATGAGGAGAATGAGGTGGTAGGCCACACAACGCAAGTTAGATTGATTTTATGTCCATGCCCCAACACTCTTTTCCTTTGGTTCTTACATCTTCTCAACTTCTGCTTGAACAGAAAAGCCTCTTGAAGGGCTAAAATCTAAATAAAGAAAAATTTTCAATTCTCCAAATACATCGGCCACATGTAACTAGTAACTAGCATGCCAGACTAAAGGGTTGTAGAAAACTTCCATCTCCTCAGACATTACATTACATGGAACTGATTTAGAAAAACATCCCACTGTCATCTTAGCTTTTAAAATTGTACAGCAGGAAAAGAAAACTTTAAAACAAAATAAATGCATACAACTCCATGCTGCTATATGCATTCAAAGGGATCATGATCCTACTCAGAATTATATTCAGTGACAGACTTCTGTAAAGGCTCTAGCTGGGAACACTTTGGTAAATACAGAACTCAACTTACAATTCCTTCCTGCCACTGACTTCCTTTTCTTCCTTGGTTGCATCCTGGTTTGTTTTGTTTTTTCACTTTTAATTCTGTGTTTCTCAATTGTCTTTCACTATTCCTTCGACATAGCAAGGAACATCTTCATGACCAATGTTCCAGAACATTTCTGCATAATCAATATCTGCCGAGAGAACTAGGGCTTTGAAGTGGATTCAACCACTGGCATCTAAATTACCTGGGCAGCCAACTAGCAATCCTGGAATACTGCACATTCCCTCTTCTTATGCATGCTTTCTCCCAGTAAGTACAACTTAACTCATGAGCACAATGGAGACTAGCACAGAATCCACTGAGCTTCTTCTCGAGTTTTGGAAAACCAGGATACTTAATTAATGTCAAAGAAGACAAGGAGGAAGGCTATCTCAAGGGTTAGATGATATTAAAAGGCTCTATTAAAAATATTCAAGGCATTCTGAGAATTAATAATAATTTTGTAACCATGTCAGCAACTTCCTGCCTATTAATGGTCCTTTTACTATTATTATCATCTTAAAACTTCCAAATTCATAGGAAAAGTAACCTCTTTGGTTACTTTGGATTTCTAAAATTGGGAAGGCCATTTTGAAACTGAGATTATTAAAACAAGTTTTCAGAAAGCACATCACAATGGTTGGTTGGTTACACTACCCTACAGGGGGAGAAGTCTTAATTTCTTAAAACATGAATACATTTAAAAACAAAACCTGGTATATCACAGTCTGAAGTTTGTGTAGGGAAAAGGGACCAGCCAAAGAAACACACCCTGAGCAGAGCCAAAGAAACACACTTTAGCCCTGCAACCAGAACCAAAGAAATGCACCCTGACCCTGAAACCAGTGCCAAAGAAACACACTTTGTCCCTGGAATCAGAGCCAGTGAAAGAAATACACCCTGGCCCTAAAACTAGAGCCAAATGGCTAAAAAGCACCAGAGAAAGAAACACACTTAGGCCCTGAAACCAGAGCCAAATCTGACCCTAACCCTAAGAAGCCCTATATAAACCCTGTGTCTGTTCAGCTTGTGGCTGTTTGCACTACCCGCTGTCCTCTTTGGCAGAGGGCAGCCACTCTCCTGGATTCTTCCCTCCCAATAAACCCCTTGGATGAGCTTTGGGTGAAGATCTTCTTTTGTGGCGGTGGCGGAGCAGAGGCGACCCTGGGCAAAGCAGACAGAGCAGAGCAAGCAGGGGCTGTAACACTTTTGCCTGGGAAACCTTCCCCTGGGAGAGCGGAGTTGTTACACTCAGCTCTCCACTCTGGAGTAGAGCTTAACTGTTGCAACTTCGCTCGGGGAAACCCTCTCCTGCTGGAGGAGCAAAACTGCTACACTGGGCAAACATCCCTAGCTGGACGACCCTCTCCTGCCGGGAGCAGAGCCAATACACTGAGGAAGCCTTTCCCCTGAGGCAAGGCTGTACAGCTGCTATGCTTACTGCGGCCTGTGCTAGTCCTTGGCTCCTGAGCTCCAGGATACCTTTCCATCTGAGCTGTGTAACACTCTCCCGAGTGCCAGAATACCTGTCCCACCCGATCCGCCCGAAATGCCTACAGTTTGAACATTCATGGGGTAGAGGAAGGGTTGAGACTCCACAAACATGTTTTGCTCTTCTCATTATCAAGGCCTCATGGAAACAACAAAAGAGATTTTAAATTAATAAGGAAAAGTTAAAACAGTGGGAAAATGCTGGGGAGTGTTAAATGAAAATCAGCTTCAATCTCCCTGACATAAGACATTTGTCTTATGGGCAATAAGTGTTCTTCAGGAGGACCCAGGTCAGCTCACAGCCACCTGTAAATCCAGTTCAAGGGGACCTGACATCCTCTTCTACATTCTGGGGACACTACATATATACTTACACACATGTAGGCAAAAAACTCATACCCATATAACAAAAATACTAAATAAATCTTTTTTAAAAACATCTTGCTAGATGGTGGTGGCAAACACTCTTAATACCAGCATTCAGGAGGCAGAGGCAGGCAGATCTCTGTGAGTTCGAGGGAAGCCTGATCTATAGCAGTTCCAGGACAGCTAGAGCTACACAGAGAAACCCTGCCTCAAAAAACAAAACAACAACAACAACAAAATCTTGCCAAACTCTGGCAATTCCAATAATCCTGAGATGACCTCAGACTATCTCCCACCCCCAGCAACCCATTCCCCACAAACTTCATTTACCCATTCAAGGGAGTTCGTCTTTCTGAGGAGTTTAAATATCTGCAGGATACAAACACTAACCATTTCACATGCATTATCAATCTAGTCTTTCATTTACAAATATAAGTGACAGGAAATCTGGAGAGAGTTAAAGGAAAGCAATAGCACCAAAGAGAAGCAGAAAGAGGGATCAGCAAAACCTCAACAGCAACACAAATAACTCAGTGGGGGGCATTCTTAACCGCAATCCAAGAAGATGAGGCAAATGAAAACAAAAAGAAGATGCAGTAAGAAACAGCTGGGGAGATGGCTCAGTGGTTGAAAGCACTGGCTGCTCTTTAGAGAACCCGGATTCCATTCCCAGCATCACAAGGCAGCTCACAACCATCTGTAACCCAGTTTCAGGGGATATGACACCCTCTTCTGGCCTTTGGGGAAAGCAGGCACACCATGGTGCAATGACATCCATGCATGCAAAACACTCAAATATATACATGAAATAAAATGTCTTAAGAAACAGCCGGGCATTGGTGGCACACGCCTTTAATCCCAGCACTTGGGAGGCAAAGGCAGGTGGATCTCTGTGAGTTCGAGACCAGCCTGATCTACAAGAGCTAGTTCCAGGACAACCTCCAAAGCCACAGAGAAACCCTCTCTTGGGGAAAAAAAAATCTTAAGAAATAAATCGAGAAAGAGTTCTTAGAAATTAAAATCATGGTTTTCCAAATTTTAAAATGTAGCAATAAACAATGGGAATTATATAAGGAAAAGATGAAGAACAAATTAAGTATATGAGGGGAAAGTAGAGAGACACAAACCCAAGAAACTTACTCAGTGACTTAGTAGTAGAAGAAAAAAATGAAGGGGAATAAAATGATAGATATTTTCCCTGAGCTAAAAAACACAGATTAAAAGGAACCAGCAAGTGCCACAAAAGAATAAGTAAACACCTCCATCCTAATATATCCCTAGGAAATTTGAGAACTTAAGGCCAGAGAATGTTCTAGAAAAAGAAACAAAATGACTAACATCAGACTTATGATCAGTAACAATAGGGGTTAAAAGGAAATTAAATATGTCACACAATTTTATAGAATAATGTATAAATCTAAAGATACTATGGATACCAGAAAAGGCTGCCAGTAAATGATAGCATGTTACTGTTGGTGAAACACAGCCTAATTACAAAAGTGGCAACTAGAGATGTGGAAAGGCAAATTTCTATCAATAATAGGGTAAGTATATCCAAATATTATCAAGCAATGTGAAGATAAAGACATTTTCAAAACCTCTCTAGTTTTACCATACATACCTCCTCCAGTAGGTATTCTCACAATTCAAAAACACAACCTCTAGGTAACAGGAAGTATAAATGTCATACGTGAGTACATGAGTACAGGAGATATTAAACAGCACTGCTTAAAGAATGTCACACTGGAAGAGTAATGCTTTCAAGACAGTTGGTGATTCATTCCTATGGGCCCAACTATGCCGCTTATGGTAAGAAGAGTAATATTTTATACAATCACACTACCATGAAAATGCCACCCACTGGTTTCCAACTTTAGAATCAACCCATAGATGAAGCTGAGAAAACTTTTAAAAGTTAAGGATAGAAGATAAATGGTACAAACTGCATAACCACACAAGCCCGGGAGCAGATCTGGAACGACCGTCCACTCTGTCTTACACAGCCATCGCTCCAAAGCAATAGTCAATAAATAGAGATGTAAGTGTATTTTGAGTTGCCAGCAGTGACAGTTTCTGAGAAGTAGGCTAATTTGCGTTGTCTCCTATTCTATATGTTTTTCTCCCTTTTATCATATGCATACATTATGTGGGGGGGGGGTCACCATACTGTTGAAATGTAGACCTGGAAATGTTCCAAGATCATTGTAGATGCTCTATAAGAGTTATCTCATTCTGTCTTTACAAACACATTTTCTGAACATTGGAGGGGAAAGGTCTCACTTCCACCTACACACATGAAGAAAAGATAAATCAATTTAAATCTAATATCACAGAATCACCTCCCCAACACCTCCCCACAAAAAGCAAATTTACTGGTGCTCTACCTGATAGGCCCTTAGAACGCGAAGCCAACTTTTCTAGGTGAGTGTTGATTTTCTCAATAGCTCTGAAGTTCTTGTTCCTCTTCAGAACATCCACAGCAGACCGAGAGTGTAGATCTAGCAGAGTAGGGTCTGCTCCAAAGCTCAGTAGCATCTGCACATCTTCTGTTTGTCCTAGGGCAGGCCAAAATGAGAAGGGGGGACGCTCATGGTTCCTTCCATAAGGAGATATCCCCATGAGTGCTCAAGGGACTGGGGTTCCTCTAGTTTAAGGAGCCTAAATGACAGACTTAGGCAGTCCACCCAACTCCCCCAAAGCAAGGAGTCCTGGTGAGGAGTGGGAAGGACAATAGCTTTTAAGAGGTTCAGAAGTGTGCTCCTCTCTACCTTTCTCCCCTCTCCTAGGCAACAATCAAAGAGAGGGGAAATCTGGTTACTAGGCAACAGTTACAGCTGTAAGGATAAGAGCAAGCTGTGACTTCAAATTTCTTTATCCCCTGGAGAGGAAACAGAATATTGTTCCAGAAAGAATTAAATAAATCACTTCTATTTATATGTAAAAATATTATGTATGATTTTTATATATAACTAATATATAAAATACATACAAATACATGCACACAAGCCTGTCTGGTGATAGAAGGAAAAAGTATCAATTGCTTTGGCATCAGGGTTTTTTGTCGTCAATGTTACCACTCTCTAGCCCCAACCTTCCAGCTCTCAGATCCATCTGAGCTCTGATGTACCTATCTGACAAGCATCAAGGTGTATCAGCGATCATAGACCTGACTAGTTTCAGACTGAAACAGGTATGTTCCTGGGGTGTACAAGACTTAGGCAGGTACAGAGAATGGAATCAATGCTAACCTCCAACTCCCCTGTGTAGTATTTACTAAAGCTTACTATATGACAAGCATCTCGATGCCAAGTGTCAGGTTGTTCACTCTGCTGTCTTCTCCCAACTCTGTGTTCATAGCTGCTTCTCTCATCACATAAAAATAAAAAACCTAAGGCTTCCTATCCACCAAGATCTTACTAAGCTCTAAGATTCCTAACCCACTGTGCATGTATACCCATCATATATTAATCTAGGTACTACAGCAATGAGACCCTGCAAATCCCAAGTTAGCTAACCTTAAGGCAGGTCAGATTGGGCATGAACTAGTTATATGAGAGTCAGATGCCAAAGTTCTAGAGATCAGAAAGGAAAACCAATCATCAAAAATTCAAAGATGAGAGGGACTTGATGCACAGGAAGTTCTCCCCTGCTGGTTTTGAAGGTAGAGGATGCCACAGGGTAACTATATGTGGCCTACAGAAGTTCAGAGCAACTTCTGGAAGACATTCAAAACAGAAAATTGAGACCTTAGCCCAGCATTTCAGATTCTGTCCCAAAGAATATTCCTGAAAGCAGACCTGGAATTCCAGATGAGAACACAGCCAAAGCCAAACATCTTGAATTCAGCCTTTCTGAAAAATCATCAGAAGACCCAGCTGCATTAGGCAAGACTACTGACCTGCAAGAACTTTGAGCTTAAAAATAGGCATCAAACAAAGGGAGGGAGTGTCACTGCAAGCCACTACACTGTTAGTACTTTATTATACAGCACATGTGCAGGATATCATATGGTCAATGAAAACTAACTGATGCTTGTCTTAAAAGGCATTACATGAAGCCGGGCGTTGGTGGCGCACGCCTTTAATCCCAGCACTCGGGAGGCAGAGGCAGGCAGATCTCTGTGAGTTCGAGACCAGCCTGGACTACCAAGCGAGTTCCAGGACAGCCTCCAAAGCCACAGAGAAACCCTGTCTCAAAAAACCAAAAAAAAAGAAAAAAAGGCATTACATGAGCTGGCAAGATGACTCAGCAGATAAAGGCTCTTGCCTTTATCTAAGGCCTTAGTTCAACTCCTGGAACCCATATGGTAGAAGAAAAAGAATCAATTCTCAAAAGCTGTGATATCTACTTACACATATCTCACACCACACACACACACACACACACACACACACACACACACACACACGATGTTCATGTTTTAAGGAAAGGAAGACATCCCTATTTCCAATGTTGCTTGCCATCAGAAGACCACAGCTCAGCCTTGCTCACCAAATCTGCTCCAGATGATAACACCACCTGGCTTAAACACCACCATTCCTGCCACCTCCATTCCACTGACACTGAAATTCCATTACCATTGTAGAAAAACAAAAAGTTGTGTGTTTTTCTGAGACAGGATCTCACTATGTAGAGCAGACTAGCCTCCAACTAAAGAGATCCACCTGCCTCTGTCTCCCCAGTATTAAATGTATATGCCACCACACATGATGGAAAAAGAATGTTTTCTTATACGACCAAGAAGAAGTAAATAGTGACAGGTCTGAGAGTTTGGGGCAAGTGAGTATCATCAAAGAGCTCCATGGGAGTGAAAAACTTTCCTCCTTCTGAGTTCAACAAGGCTTTCCATGTCACAATAGCCAACCTCTTCAGCTATGTCAGTGTCTCTTACATGCAACCTGTATAGCACCGTGTGTATGACAGGATGTAATTCCCATGTTAGGTTCTAAGGACCATAAAAAACTATGTCGGTTGCCTGGCTCAAAGATTATCTCAGGCAGCCAATACAGATCTGGCACAAAGTAAAGTCACTTTGTAGCCTACAGTAAGGGAGGATAGGTAGGAGTGTGGACAGAAGCTTATGTTCTTGAATCATTTAACTCCACAGAAGCACTTGAAAAGCATAGGAGCCAGTGAGTCTCTTCCCACCTAACTCGTTCATGCTTGAAGCCTGTTCCCCAATCACATTTAATGCAAGGGAAAGTTTGGCCCTCTGAGACTGCCACGTATGGATCTTCTCCCATCTGCAGTCCCTGGGCCCAGAGCACAGCTTCCAGCACAGCGTCTCTACTCACGCTTGATGGAGTACCCTGGGAAGTGGGCAGCAGCAACATGCAGGACAGTGCAGCCGGACTCATCTCTGTGGTTGATGCGGCCTTTCCACTCAGGCTTGTGCTCCATTATCCACCTGAAAAGCTGGCTTTCCCCTGGCAGAAATAAGTTGCAAATAGTATTTTCTACACCAAATCAACTATATGCCCCTAAGGGATCATAATGGGGACTACAGCACACATTTCTACTTTCCAACCAAAGGTGTGAGGAGAGGGAGGCATTTGAGGATAATCTCAGGTCAGGTCCCTAGAAGACTGACAGATTCTTTCCCACGTAACTTACTGAGGGGAGAAACTCAGGAAAAAGGGTGTGAACAAAGCAAGGCAGGGCTGGGGAAGGAGTTAAGCAAGGGTTTGACCTGAGCCTCAGCTGGTCCCAGCTATTGTAAAGAGGAAACCAGACAGGGCCTTGACCTTCGGGACATAGGCAAATTTCTAATCTTCACATGTCTCCTCATTTGAAAATGGGTCCCGGGTTAGACTGCTTTTAGTCAGGCTTTACTTTTACATGTTTGTCTACCAATCCCGGTGTAAGAGGAAGAATATCACCATGTACAAAATTCTGAGTATATAAAATGTATAATGGTGGAGCACAAATAAAAGATGGAAAGATAAAGCCCCAATCCAGAATTCTCTTGGCTCCTCCTGGTTCAGAAAGATGTCAAACTTACACCTGTCAAGAAAACACAAGTTTCTATCTGAAGTGTTGGTATGAGTGTATGTATATTAATGACAGACTCAAATATTTAATTTGTAAAACAAATGACAAAACTTTAAAGAGTCGATCTTATGAAGACAGAAATCCTGTTGAGTCTAGTGACCCACACCTGTAATCCCAGGCTCTGGAAGCCAAGGCAAGAGGAACACAAATGCAAGGTCTGCCTGTGTTACAGGGTAAATTCAAAGCCAGAGAGTAACTAGCAAAACAGAGTCTCCCAATTAAAGGCTGTGAGAGTGAGAGTAGCTTAGTGGCAGACAGCTTGCCTAGCACACCTCTTTCTTCTATCCTTAGAGAGAGCGGAGGGAGGAGGAGAAAGAACAGGAGACAGTGTGTGTGTGCAGTCCTTGGCAATATAAACAACTGTATCAGTATTAGTCCATGTTCCTCTCAAGGGTCCTCCAGCCACAGTCCTAAAGTACAGCTGCAAGCCCTCTGGGCTACACAGAAAAGCATGCTGAGGGACAGAACCACACAAGGTACGTCGGTCTTAACAGTTATCTATTCCAGTACTTATCTGGATTCTACCCTTCTGTCTAGACTCTAAAAACACAAGATCTTTGAAATCTGGATCTCTGGTAACTACTAGGTGCCAGTAGAAATAAAGATGTTTTGTTCTTGCTGAAAACCAGAATGGCTTGGATATCCTACCTTCAAGTCGCTCAACTCTGGGCAGAGCCCCAGGGCTCTGAGCTGTCAATCAGTTAGGTAGGTGTGAGAAGGGGAGAACACTCACTGGCTTGGATGCAGAGCCGCATGAGGGAATGGAGAGGGTTGGGTCCTATGGTCTCAACATCTGCACCAATGGAGATGAGCCACTGAACCAGCATGGGCACTTGTCCCATTTTCTCATAAAGCCCAATGAAGGCATACTTCTGTAAAAAACAGCAGCACACACAAGCAGTGTCATGGGAGTTACTACATGAATACAAAACTTGAGCTCCTTCAACCACATATTTTTGAATTGGTAAAACATAAATTAACCACTCTCAGTCTGAGAGCACTATAAATAACACATCTACAATAAAGCAGCTACTTGGAAAGTCCTAAACACAAGTGATATGGCCTCCTATAAAAGCACATTTCTAGAATCACCCCCCCCTTACCTCAAAGAGGCTTTTCAGTGACAGCTCAGGCATATGGATATCACTTGGCAGTCGGTCTTTCTTTGCTGACAACAGTAGAAATGACTGCTTGCAAGGAAGAATAAGAAAGGATTGGCATAGTAATATTCTCTATGGCTTATTAGAGCAGAAAGGTTATTGTATGACCCAACAGCAACAAACAAAAAACAAACTTCATCTACTTTTTAAGCTACCTAAAAAGTTTGTCAGCCTGAGCCATGATAACCTGTCTCCTGGTCTAGCCATCTGACTGGCTGACTATAAGCAAAGCTCTTCCCACATTCCTTCACAAGCTGCTAAGACAAGATTCTTTAATGTAAAGCATCGTGGTAGGCGATGAGGGCAGCCTGATGTCACACAAACCTAAAATTCCAGGCTCTGTATGATCAAGTCTAGAGATACCTTCCTCATACACATCCCTGGCAATGGACTAGAGGCATAGAAACTCAGACTAAGGCCACATTTTGCTTCTAGATCCTATCACTTTAGTGTAGAGTCAATGCTTGTCTTTCACAGGCCCACTGTCCATGCTCAGACCCAGATAGTGTATTCAAGGATCTGACAGTCATGATCACTAGCCTGGCTTTTACAAGATGACTCAGTCTCCAGTACTTGAAAACTACCTAGACATCAGGATGTTGGGCCTGTCCCTTTGGACTGGATTCCTTAGCCTTCCCTTGATGGTGTAAGATGACAATATCCGATTATTATAAAACTCCCTAGCTCAGCAGTTAGAGAAATGGCTCAGTGGTTAAGAACACTGTCTGCTCTTCCAGAGGACCAAAGTTCAATTCCCAGCAACCACATGACAGCTCACAACCATTTGTAACTCCAGTTTCAGGGGACCTGATGTCTTCTTCTGCCTGCCATGAGTATCAGGCAAGCCTGTAGCACACAGACATACATGTAGGCAAAAAAGTCATACACATTTAGAAAGGAAAAAATTTGTTAGCTCAATGCTTAGCACATTGTAAGACTTCAACACACACAACAGATTATCACTAGGTGCCTTTAATCATTCTTTTTAAATTTTCGGGGAAAAAAGTAATTTTGTAATTTACAAATGAAAATCTGAGATTCAAAGGAGAAACTATCAGACCAAAGGTAAATGGAAGATTAAGGTTCAAGGACATCTCCAGTCTCTTTTAGCTATTATTCACCACTTAGCAGGTTTGTTTTGTTTTGTTTGTTTGGTTTTACGAGACAGGGTTTCTCTGTATTGTTTTGGAGGCTGTCGGTCCAGCCTGGCCTCGAATTCACAGAGATCTGCCTGCCTCTGCCTCCAGAGTGCTGGGATTAAAGGCGTGCATCACCACCACCGCCCGGCCAATTAGCAGTTTCTTAAAACTGCACAGAAACCTAGAGTTGTGAAGATTACTCCCTCGGTAAAGTGCATGCCATACAAGTATAGGGATCTGAGTTTGGGTCCCCAGCATCCACTTAAAAATCCACACACAGAACCCTGTCTCGTAAAACCAAAAAAAAAATCCACACACAGAAACAGATATCTGTAACTCCAGAGGAGGCAAGAAAAGGCAGGTCAATCCCTGAATGTTACTGGTCAACCAGCCTAGCTGAATGATGAGTTCCGGTTCAGTGATAGATCCTGTTCAACAAAATAAGGTGAAGAGTGATTGAGGCAGACATTCAACATCAACCTCAGGGCTCCACACACAAGCACATACACATGTGAACATTTATGTACATACACCATACACATATGTACACATCACATTCACTGTACATAACAGAGGCACAGCCACACAGAGAATAAATAAGTAAAGGTTTTTAAAAGTTATTCTGATAGTAAAGTAAACAAATAATGCATTACATTTCCTTGGTACCAAGAGAAGAAATTATTTAATAGAGTATGTTTTTCTAATAGGAAAGCCACTTCCTGTACTCACATGCCATAATCCTTTCTTTGCCAATTTCTCTATTACAGATTGCCACATTTCTGTTGAAAATCCAGTAGTGAAAATATGATCAAAGCAGGGCAAGAAACTCTGCAAAACAATGGAGTCACCTGAAAGAAAATTCCAGAGTTTAGAGACTTCCAAGTGAGGGAAGTCTAGAGCCTTGAGGAAAGGTTCCCCAATGAAGACCACATAGACCATATAGAGTCAAATGTTAAGTTAAAGATCTCAGGAGGAAAACTCATCTCAAATTTAAAGTCCATGTTGACTGAATGGGGTGACAATCATTTTAAGTTTAGCCAGGGTCCTGGATACTGTCAGGGCAGTAGACTGCATCATCTCTGGCAAGGGATAAGATTCTTCTGAGCCTTCCTGGAATGAGTAATAGGGCCTGTGATCCCTGGGCAAGGAGTGTTAGAGCTATGATGTCAAACACACATTGTGAGCTGCCTCACACGACCTTTCATCAGTCCTCTAGGTTATTTTCATAACCAACAACGGGTCAGTAAGATGGCACAGCACATAAAGGCTTACTACACATTCTGGAAACTTAAGAAAATACATATACACTAAGATTAATAATGTTATTTTAAAAAGAATAACTTTTAGCATATTAGAGAAAAATATTTAAAAGTCACAGGAAAGAAAAAAATCATCTAAAACAAGTAGTATAAGTCAGAAATCTCGAGCCAGCAACAAAGGAAACTTACAGGCTGCAAAACAAGACTCCAAAAGCTTTAACTCATTAGTGTCATCAGACTTTCCTGTTTGCACAAAAGCACAGCCACTGAAGCTTCCAAGTTTCCAAACTGCTTTCTGGTAAGACCAATTTCATTCCAATTGAATATATTAGCCCCAAAAGAACACTCTGAAGTCATTTTCCCATGAGGTATTCGGGGTAAGTAACAAAGACTTAAAACACTTACTCCCAGTTTGACTTACTGCTCATAGTTGTGAAAACCCCGACAAGGAAATCAGGAACCTGCACTTGGTCTGGACTTCTCTGCAAAAGTCTTAGACCCTCAAAAAACATACGAGCAGCTTCATAAGGCTGGAGCAAGTGCAGCAAGGAGTAACCAGCTCGATAGTATCCCTAGAAAAAGACAAAATAAAGCTGTAATGTTCCCATCGTCTATGACCTGCTGCTGGAAAGAAAAGCAAGAATGCAATGTAGGGAGATCCAACTCCAGAAGCCTCACTGTGTGCAAAAAAAACTCTCCCATCTCTCACACCCACTCTCTGTCTCTGTCTGTCTCTGTTTATTTCTTTTTCTGCTGTGTGTGTGTGTGTGTGTGTGTGTGTGTGTGTGTGTGTGTGTGTGAGTGATGCTTCTGTGGAAGCCAGTGGTGAACTTCAGATACCTTATTTGTTTAACAAGGGTGCTCACTAAACCATTACAGCAAGACTGACCAGCTGGCCATCCAGCCCCCAGGATCCCCTTATTTCCCTCTCCAACTAGTGCCAGGGTTACACGTATATGAGTACTGGGGGAGGGGGGACGTCCAAACAGCAAGTACTTTCCCCTGAGTCATCTCCCAGTCCTAAGAAAGGCTTCTAAGAAGCAGCAGGCACAGGCTTCCCACATTACACTCTGTGCCGTATCATCTTACCTGTTAGGAAAGTCTCTGTGACATCTAAAATGACAGAGAGGGAAGGAGGCATGAGTATGGGGTATTGTTCATACTGCTAATCACAGTCTGGGCAGGAGAATGAAAAGAGTCCTATGGCTGGTGTTCAGGAAAAAAGTGAGACGTCTGTATAAACACAGAAGTTGTTTCTTGTTCCCTTTACTCAAAGTAAACACAGTTTTCACTGGTATGTAAGGAAAAACTGCACTGTCAGGCACTGAGAGTTACTGAGCTATGTATTATAAGCAATAAGAACAAGAGGTAAAAACATTTTTTCTATAAAGAAGAAAATTACAACTCAACAATAAGGGAAAAGAGGCCAACAAGATGGCTCAGAAGTAAAGGCACTAACTGACAGGCCTGATGACCTGAATTTGAGTTCAAGACCCACAGTGACAGTCAAGACCAACTCCCATAAGCTGTCCTCTGACGCCACATACATTAGGGCACAATTATGCCAACACTGAGAGGGGGAGGAAAAAGATAGGAAGAAAGAAAGTAAGTAATATTTAAGAGAGAGAAGAGGCTGGAGAGATGGCTCAGTGGTTAAGAGCACTGGCTCTTCTTCCAGAGGACCTGGGTTCAATTCCCAGCACCACATGGCAGCTCACCACAGCCTGCAGTTCTGCCTCCAGGGAATTCAACACCCTTTCATAGACACACAGATAAAACATAGTGTACACAGAATAATCATTTTTTAAAAAGAGGGAGAAGGCTCTGGTTACAAATACACAAGTGCAGGACTCCACGTAAGAGTAAAAGAATACTGCCTCCCTAGCTTTGTCAACTGCAGTGGCAGGGAACCACCAAGTCTACTGTCAGAATTAACAGAAAGCGGTCACAATCTGGGTTCATCAAAAAGCAAGCATTCAGAAATTCCACTTAACCATTGATCTCTCAGTATTTACTGACTGGAATTAACCTTTTTTAAATGTCTAAAGAGCTCAAGTAACAACTTGACAAAAAAGGGAAAACTACATCTGTACTGTGTTGGATTTGTTTGTTTGGTTTTGTTTTTTTGTTTGTTTGGTTGGTTGGTTGGTTAGTTTCTTGTTTTGTTTTTCCCAACCACGTGAGCTAGCACAGAATGTTCCATTTATTTGCTCCCTCAGATCTAAAATGTCATCTTTTATTCTGTAGGGGCGAAGAGGATGGGAATATTCTATCCCCAAACATGTTGTTTTGACATGAAGATTATTTTAAGATGAAGGCATTTGTGATTCAAAGTGGCAGAGTAATGCCCTCCTGGAGTGACCCTCTCCCTACATACAGGATTCTCCTGGGAGGACAGTTACCGTAAACTCCTGACTGAAGAAGCTTTTGTGTCACAGAGAAGAGCAACCGTCAGCCCTGCCATGGCTGCACACAAACCTGCTTGCTAAAACAGCCCTTACTTTCCATTTGTTTCTCCACAGGCTGCAGCCCTACACCTAAGCTCCTTTTCCCTTGTCTTTTCACTCTTGATAAAAATAGCATCAACTTTCGGGCTTGCCTCTCATTAGAATCTTCTAGAGAATACCCATAAAAATAGCAACAAATAAAATGTATGCTTTTTCCTCAGTTTAATTCACTGGGGTTTCAGCCAGTGAACTAAGAGGCTACAGAGAACAGTGAGGGGGGAGAGAAAAGAGACACCTAGGAGCTCTGAGTGAGGATGGAGGAGTGGCTAAGGCCGCTATGCTGGCAGAAGCTGGGAATATAACCACACAAGGAAACTGAGAGTATCATTCAGAACTTGCCCAGGCCACAGCCAGAACTGAGGTTATGCCAGACCCCACTACTCCCCACCTAGCATACCCCTGAGAAGTCTCAGACATGCGCTTCCATTTTCAAGCTCAGTGACTTCTAAGGTATCCATTCTCCACACTGGTGATGTAGCTCAGTAGAAGCGTGCTTTCCTAGCATGTACTAAGGGTAAATGCCTACTTACAATGCAAAATATTGAGTCATCTGTGGCTTCAACCTACCCACCTGTTCCCACTGTGCTCTGCTGACAACTATTTTGTTTAGATCTCCTTGACTCTTGCAGCCCAGGCATTGTCTCATTTTACAGCAGAGGAAGCTGAGTTTAGAGCTATACTCTCGTGCACATCAGAACATGTAAGAGGGAGTCCTGTTTGGTGGTTTCCCAGTTTACGGAGGAGCCTTTCTCAAGTACTCAGACCACTAATTTTAACACTTCATAGTCTGTTGCCTCAGATAGCTACGGACAACTGCTTCACTTAAAGCCTCATATTTTACTTCCAGGCTACTCTCTTCAGTTTGAGTATGAATTACTCAGGGTCTGACATAATGTCTCCCACTCCTTTTGTGTGTCTTGAACACCAATGATGAAGTTGCCTTACAGGGTAGTCACTCAGGACATTTCAACTGAAAAAAGCATCAAATTGGTGCTTACCAGACTGGGCATAGTGGTGTGTGCCTTTAATCCCAGCACCCAGGAGGCAGAGACAGGCAGATTTCTTTGAATTCAAGGCTAATCTGGGCTATACAGTGAGTTCCCGGCCAGCCAGGGCTGCATAGTAAGAGCCTGTCTTAAAAAAAAAAGTGCACACACACACCACCTCTTAATTGACCTTTGGCAACAGCTTTAAAGGGTCTCACTAGCCTCTCCAACTTCCCTCTCCCATCAAAGGTCTGCTTTCTACTGACCTGCCATCTCAAGTGGAGCTTTGCTAAAGTGAAGCTCAGGCATCTTCGGCTAACTACAGCTGGTCTATGGAGCTCCCCCAGCCTCTCACTGAGCTCCATCTACCAGGGAGGCAGCACGTTTCAACACTCACCATCCCTGTCTGTACTCCTCTGGAGGCAAGGCTCCCTTACCCCACAGACCTCTGAAGAGCAAGTGCATTCAAGGAGAAGCAATCCCAAAAGATGCACTTTGACAAGAAGAAAGAAAAACGACAAAGGAGGAGGGAAGCGACCACCGCCAACCATACCTTCACATAGGTTGGGTCCCATTGCAGACACTCCTTGGCAGCAAGAAAAGCCTCGTTCCATTTCCCAAGGCTGTAAAATGCATTGGATTTGTTGCACAACAGCACGGCCAATTCCCGAGGGGGAGCCCTGTGAGCAAGAACAACCCAGAAATCAGTAAAGCC
Organism: Mesocricetus auratus; assembly: GCF_017639785.1. NCBI lineage: Eukaryota > Metazoa > Chordata > Mammalia > Rodentia > Cricetidae > Mesocricetus > Mesocricetus auratus. The sequence continues at coordinate 48,662,982 of NW_024429267.1, read as the reverse complement.
ATCATTCTACAAATTCAGGGCACAGTCCTCACAGCTACCACTCTGGAACTGGCTGCTGTCACCAGGCAAAGGGCTTTAGTTAAAATACCTGCTATGCATATGAGATCTGTCTTTTGTAATCCCCTAAAAAGACCGGAGCATTCACAACATGTAAACCTACATTTCCCTGCTCCTAAATACTCCGTTCATACTTTCAATGACAAATGCTTTCAACATCTTAATCCTATCCCCCACACTTAATCACTGCAAATGTCTTTATCTGTAGAGAATGGTGGTGGAAATGTAAAAATGATGATGCTATGTAGATGGGATGGGAAGGCATTCCTACCAAGCCTTTAAAGAGTACTTATGTGGCATAACCCATTCCACATGCACACCATATCATACAAGAACCTCTTAAAACATATGATTACACAATCTCCACTGCCAACCCTAAGAACAGGCTATAGACAAGTGGTCTCTGCAGGCTTGAAGGCAGGCTCTACAGGCAGGCAATTTCAGGGAACTTGTACCCATGTGTGCTCAAAAGTAAGTCAAGGTTTCTGGGTGAATGAGGCACTACCTCCTAACTCCTGCTTGTAAGGAGGGGCACAGATGGAAGACAGCCAAAGAGAGGTTCTCTGAAGAATGGCAGGGCAAGCACCACCATGCCTGCACCCAGAGCATACAGGGCAGCATGGGTAGTGTTGAAAGAAAAAAGAAGGTTCCAAATGCACCACAGTGTCAAGGAAAACTGGAATGTTAGACAGACAGAGGGAGAAAAAACAAGACTTGGACTTCTTTTCATTTTATAAGTGTAAAAATAACAAGTCACTATGCAAAAGAATTATCTACATATTGTAGATAAAAAACAAAAAAACTGCAAAAATTATCTGTTACTGTTCCCATTCTCAACCTTCTGTATGTCTGCCTTCATTAACTTCCCAATTGTCCTTCCAAGTGAAGGGATGTAACCCCAGAGACACACAGGAGGCACTGGGCCAGCAGCAGATAATAAGCAGACAGAGAAGGGAATAAAAGATGGGAAATCTCTCACAAAACAGAAAAGACTTTGGATGAAGGAGACCCCCACTACACAGATGACACCTACCATGGGAGGGACACAGCACTTACTCTCAGAGATCCCCTCTGTCCCCCACCCTCACTCCCAGCAAAGCAGCAGCACTGCTAACCCAAGATTTCTGGCCTCCAGAACCATAAGAGAACAAATCTACAATCTTAAGCCACTAAGTGTGTAGTAATTTGTCACTGTGGCAACAGGAAACCAACAGAACAATAATGCTGAGGTACCACGTGCTTTTTCATGCAAACAGGGAACTTTCCAGAAATGACATATCTTCATGCATCTAATATTGCTATTTTAATTTTATTCCTATGTGAAATGAACTTTTGTAATTAATACTTTAGATTAGCTTATCAAGTTATAGGCTTCATCATACTATTTATGTATTTGTCACTATTCCTTGTTCTTATTTGTTCTCCTCCTTCCTACTGCCCTCCCTTGTATCCACATCCTACCCTGGCTACGTCCCTTCCTTCATTCAGAAGTCCCCCAATATTTTAATACATTAATGATTATTTTTCTAAGTTTTGAGTTATAACAGACTATATTGGTAGTCATAACCTACAGAAATAAAGACTCTCAAATATTTCTGAGTCTGTTACGTGCTAAGGTTGAAAACAGGTCTTCTAAAGCTGAAGAGGTGAGGTGGTATGGCCCTATGACCAGGGGTAAATGGCAGAGAAAATCAGCACGATGAAAGCAATGACAATGAAGAAACTTGTCACCCCATAAACTATGATCCTTAAAGCAGATGGGAAAGGAGGTTCTGCTGTGTTTCCCTGTTCCAATAGCATCCCTTGACTTTCTGTACTAACACTAAATAGAGGACAACAGGAGGTGGTATGAGAAAAGAAACATAACCCAGGTAAGAAATATGCAGAAAACATAGACAACCAAGCCCTAGCTCACTCAAAAGGAAACAAAGGCTGCATAGGCTGAACACTCACCCGCACTGTGTAACTGCAAAAGGATCCTGATGGCTTCATTATACCGTCAGGTAGCCAAAGAAAAGTTCACACTCTTAAGAACCTGGGTGCCAGATTCTTTCAACAGGTGAGCATAAACAACTTGGCCCATGCTGCAGAAAGTGGAAGGCTGGTGAGCTGCTTGTTACAGGCCCATGTGGGCTACAGTCTCCTTCATCCCAGTTCTGTGGCACCCACAGAAGCGGTTCATTCTAATCCCAAGCACCTTGAGAGCACACTCTGCCCACACCTCCTGCCTCAGCAGGAGGTCTGAGAGGAACTTTCCTTTCTCAGTTGCCTTGAGGCAAGAACATTCCATTTACTCAGTGGCCTGCTAGAAGCTGTTTCCAAGCACAGGACATGTATTCTAACAGGTGCTGAGCACTAAGACAGTCACATCCACTTGTCACCACAGCTCATAAGGAGGCATTGTTCCCACTGCTCACATGTGAAAACAAGCTCAAGGAGCTTCAAGTCACTTGCCTACGCACCTGCAGGTGACGCTGTCCATTTTTCTTACCCCAGATCTGATCAATTCCAAGTTTCTGACTTAGAGCCTATGCATTTTAGGACAAGTAAAATTCAGCAGATAGTCCTTCTTTCCCTTATAACATACTGACACAGAAATGCACTGTAGTTCTAAAGACCTCATCTGTAAGTGGTTAGGAAATGGGGCCACAGCTTCTCCAGGCCCTTCCTTCTTAAAACCGTATTAAACAGGCCTGGGAACATTTGACCCAGAAGTTGCTTATATCCTCCAAAAAGTCCTTCCTCTTTCCAGACATAGTCTGGTCACTGTTGCAGCTCTGTTACCTAGTATACCAGGCCATTTAAATAACTATGGTCGAACCATTTGAATGCCAGACATGGAAAGCACACAGATGACCACCTCAGATTTGTCTCAAAGGTTGGGGAAAAGGGTCTGGCAGCCCTAGCTACATGACAGGGACCCTAAATATGTTGAACAAAGACATAAGCCTGAGAAAGCCTTAAAAAGCAACTATCAAGGAGACAGGATTCAAAAGAGGTATGCCTTCCAGTATGGTAGCAATGAAGACAAAATGGAAGGGAGCATATTAAATACTAACAATGCAGTAACCCATGTATACCATAGACCTATGGGTCATGAAGTCTGTTGAGTGTCTTGTTGACCAAATCAATCATTGGTATGTACTAATTCTCATTGCTTTTATCATTTAGTCTTGTCAAGGAGTTGAAAGGACTAGAATTGAGCAGGTGGGATGGTGGCTTAGTTTAGACACACATGAGCTGGCTGGGAAGGAAATTTCTGAACCTCATTACATGCCTTAGGTAGAACTTTATGAAAATGAGGTCCATGACTCATATACAAGTCAAAACACAAAACTCAACCCACACTTGTCATTTATACAGAAATGACTAAAGAGGACATGAGAAAATGTCAAGAACTGACTTACAAGGAGACAAAGCAATGTGTTTCTCTTTCCTATACTGCCAGCCATTTGCCAACAAAAAATTATCAAACTGACCATCACCAGAGAGCTAGAACATGAAAATCCTCACAACTATCCTTTAAAAATACTTTCTATTGATAGAAATTTCCAACCAACCAGCTGTGGTAGTTTATTATAATGCCAGCACTCTAGAGGCTAATGCAGGATAGTGAGTTTGAGGTCAGTCTTCATTACACAATGAGATAAAAATGATTTAAAATTTGAGGGAACTGTTCACAGGGGGAAATTGCCTCATAGTTGTTTGGGTTATTTTTGTTTAAATATTTATTTATTATTATGTATACAGTGTTCTGCCTCCATGTATCCCTGCAGGCCAGAAGCAGGCACCAGATCTCATCACAGATGGTTGTGAGCCACCATGTGGTTGCTGGGAATTGAACTCAGGTCCCCTGGTAGAGCAACCAGTGCTCTTAACTGCTGAGCCATCTCTCCAGCCCTAGCCTCATAGTTGTTTACCACAGTGAAAAACTGAAAATAATTCTAAATGTTTCATCATTCCTAACAGATATAAGTCAATTATAGATTGCCTATACCATACATCAGCTATTTTAAAAATCATATAACGGACATTTAGTAACACAGCGAGTTAGTAAAGGAAATATATGGCCTACACAAAGTCATATAATCCCAAATTAGATTTTCAGTAGATAATGTATTGAAAATATGACAAAATGGCAGCAGTCACACCACTGAGACTAAGTATAGTTTGGGTTTTCCTCATAGTTTTTCCTGAATTTTCAATACTTTACAGTGTGTGACCTTCATAATCAGATCATAAATGTTGTCAAAACGAGAGTATAAGAGTGTATCTGAATTCCAGCACAAATGTTTCTCTGATATTTCCAAGTACATGACATTTGTCACTTGGGAATGCTTTCACAGTTAGGTGCTGCGTGGGCTAAGACGAAGACAGTCCCTCCCCACATTCTGTATCACCTCTGTGTCTCGGGTTAAAATGAAAGAGCCTGACTACAGTAGAGACTGCAACCGCAGACAAAAATCTTTCAGCTCCCTGAATCTCTGCTATGGGATTTCCAAGGCCTGGACAATAGGACTCTCTGGTTCTTTATTAAAAAAATAATAATAAGTTGATAATTCAAACATTTTGTGGGGCTGGAGAGATGGCTCAGGGTTAAGAGTCAATACCCACATGGCAGCTCATAACTGTCTATAATTCCAGTCTTGAGGGATCTAACGCCTTCTTCTAGCCTCCTCTGGCCCTGCATACACAGAATGTACAAACATACATAAAAGCAAAACACCATACACATAAAAATAAAGAAATCAGCCAGGCGTTGGTGGCTGCACGCCTTTAATCCCAGCACTCGGGAGGCAGAGGCAGGTGGATCTCTGTGAGTTCGAGGCCAGCCTGGTCTACAAAGTGAGTTCCAGGACAGCCTCCAAAGCTACAGAGAAACCCTGTCTCGAAAAACCAAAAAAAATAAAAAAATAAAGAAATCATTTTAAGTGACTTTTTAAACATTTTATCAACTAGTTCTTTGGACAAGGGCGATATTTTGGCTTTGAGTACTCTGAAATCTGATTTGATCTTTTTCCTCTGTGAGACAGTCTTTGACTTCCTTTATCTTTGTGTCGCTTTGTCATAGAGTGAATTCATAGAAAAGAACAGAGAAGTGGGTCTATACTAGCCTATTACAGCTATCCATGCAGTCTGGAGTCCCCATCATGCGGGGTCTAGTTAGACAGAACTGCATTGTGGATACCTGAAACTACAGCAATGAAAACTGGATGAGGTTACCTTCTCACCTTGTCTTACGCATTACAAGTCTGGCTTTGTGACCAAAAACCAGTCTCTGTTCTCTGCCATAAAAGAGACAGAGGTGTTAGCCTGTGTCTTCTCAACCAGCCCCAGAGTTGGGAATTCAGGATCTCAAAGACATTAATCAGATTTCTGCTCTCAGATGAGCTTGTCTTAACTAGGAGACTTCATTCCAGAGGGAATGTCACTTGCCCTGGCTTTTGCTAGCCTGGTTGGTGCTTTGGAAACACTCAGTCAGAATCACCTGCCAGGTGTCACAAATTAGTGTATCTCATATGTTCATGTGCAGCCGGAGACATTTGAACACAACCTTTAAGCACCTGTGGCAAAAAAGTCTTTACCTAGACTGTCCTAGTCTGTCTCTGAGAGTAAATTTTAGATGGTGACTGCCACAGCTTCTCGAGCTTCAAAACAGATCTGGCTTCTCTGGCCCAGCTATCACTCTTACTTCACTACCTGCTGACAGCCTGTTTGTGACAATTAACATGTTTAGCTTTTGCTTTGGTTCCCATATACCCCAACTTACAATTCTCTTTGCATTTAATTTTGCGTGTCTCATCACAAAAATGTTACGTGATAATGGAAAGCTCTCAATGAATTTTGGCCAGAATGGCCAAATGTTCAAAGCCCTGCTGTCCCCTGCCACATGAATTTAAGGATACAGAGGGAAGGTAGGGGTGGAGAAAGAGAAGCCCTTCAGTTCTTCTCACTCAAATCTTCTACCTCTCAATTGTTCTTTTAAAACCCATCATACATTCCTCTTTTAGTAAATGCTTCTTAGTTGAGAATAAAGAAGGGGGAAATTGTTCTGAACTATTATGATTCCTCAATTCGGCACACCACTGACAGTTTCTGATTTGCTCATCTTTTTTGTTTTGATTTGGTTTTGGTTTGTTTTTCAAGGCACGGTTTTTCTGTGTAGTCCTGGTTATTCTGGAACTTGCTCTATAGACCAGGCTGGCTTCAAACTCACAGAAATCTGCCTGCCTCTGCCTCTGGATTGCTGGGATTAAAGGTTTGTGTCACTACCGCCCAGCTGATTGACTCTTAGAAGCTCTTTGTGACTTGTCACCGCTAAGGATAAACATGGGTTACCTGGAATTTGCATACAGGCCAGTTGAAGGGTGAGAGTCGCAGAATAGGGCTGGACAAAAATCTGAGTTACAAACACATTTTCAGCTAACAGAGGCTACACTCTTGCTCCAGTTGTAGAAACCAACTTCTTGTTTGTTTTGGTTTTGTGTATGGCTTAGAGTTTGAGCCATCTGCTTGGATATGCCTTTGGTTTAAAACTTTGGTTAATATTTACAGTATTATATAAACTTTTGTTCACTTTTTTCTCCAGAGTTGAAATGAAGCTATATATCAAAAAAAGGCAATAAATTATTTAACACATTTCAAAGACAAGCCACTGAAATAAAAACCTGGAGATTTTTTTTTAATTTTCATCTTGGCTACAAATCACTCCACGTTAAGGAAAATTTCAATACAACTGGCCAGAAAGTTCAGAGCCTCACTGTCACTCACGCTATAGCACAAGATGAGAAGAGAATTAAAAGTGATTGAATTTGTTCTACAAACTGTCCTGAATACACCTCTAAAAATGACTTGAAGTCTGTTTACTGATCTCAGAATGTAAGAGGCCTGGCAGAAAAGACGATATTCTCAGTAGTTACTCAAATCCCTTCTTTTGGTTATAAGACTACTGAAACAATGGTCCCCAGGAAATTAGAATTTCCGGCTGGGCAGTGGTGGCTCATGCCTTTAATCCCAGCACTCAGGAGGCAGAGGCAGGAGGATCTCTTTGAGTTGGAGACCAGGTAGTCTATAGAGAGAGTTCCAGGACAGCCTCCAAGCTACAGAGAAACCCTGTCTTGAAAAACCAAAAAAAAAAAAAAGAAAGAAATTAGAATTTCCCCGGAGTCTCCCCCTGGAAGAAGAAGGCTGAAGCTTGGTACCAGCCAGAGAGGGAAGTTGTCTCTGTGAAAGAAAGAAATTACACACGCTTCTGACAATATCACACTACCTGGCAGGAAGAGACCAGAGCCAAAACAATGATTGGTCAATGAAGGGTGTGTTCACACCTTGACTATAACTGCATAGCTATGCATACCTCTAGTCCTCTACATAAACCATCGATAAGTCAGGACATCAGACACTTGGGTGGGCATAGGCAAGATGCCTGTAGATACTTTAAAAATAAAAAAAATAGCCGGGCGGTGGTGCACGCCTTTAATCCCAGCACTCGGGAGGCAGAGGCAGGCGGATCTCTGTGAGTTCGAGGCCGGGCTGGACCGACAGCCTCCAAAACAATACAGGGAAACCCTGTCTCGTAAAACCAAAATAAATAAAAATTAAAAATAGAAATAGATTAATATGTCAGGGCATTAAAAAAATGACACTGCCTGCTCCCCCCCCCAAAAAAACAGAAACATTTACCTAGTGTTTACCCTAGCTATTTAATCAATGCATGTTTCTCAAAACTTCTTGGTAAAAGCACACTATTCTTCTCTGATCTTAAGATACAAAAGGCCCAGTCCCACTTAAGAAACTTTCAAAATGAAAACCCTGATGATTCTCAGGAGAGGGAAAGGGTTAAAAGGCATTTGTTGTCCATCTCATTTAAAACCTGACAAGGATCATTTGTTGGGGTTTTTTTTCCAATTTTCTTATTTTTATGTGGATGAGAGCTCTGCCTGAAGTATGCCCATGCACTATGTATGCACAGGGTCCACAGAAGCCAAAAGAAGGCATCAGATCCCGCACTCCCCCCTTGTGAGCTGCCATGTGGGAACTGAACTCAGGTCCTCTGTTAGAGCAGCCAGTACTCTTAACCACTGAACCATCTCTCCAGTCCTGGAAATGAGATGTTTTAAAAGATTTTTGTTTGTTTGTTTGATCTCTGGTTAATTCAATTTAAATGAAAGTTAATACTCAATAAGGTCAGCTTACAATAGACTTGTGTTTACCATAACTCTTCATAACAGTCATGTATGGAATCTGCCTAAGTGACAACCAATAGATGAACGGATAAAGAAAATGTGCTACAGAGGCTACAGAGATGCCTCAATGGTTAGGAGCACTGGTTGCTCTTCCAGATAACTTGGGTTTAATGCCCAGCACCCACACAATTGCTCATAACACAACCACCTATAACTCTAGTTCCAGGAGATCCAATGCCCTCTCCTGGTCTCCACTGGCACTGAACACACATAATATACAGACATACATGCAGACAAAACATCCACACACATAAAATGAAAATAAAGTAAACAAATTTTTTGGTTTTTCAAGACAGGGTTTCTTTGTATTGCTTTGGAGGTTATCCTGGACTCTCTCTATAGACCAGGCTGGCCTCGAACTCACAGAGATCTGCCTGTGCCTGCCTCTGCTTCTGCCTCTGCCTCCCAAGCACTGGGATTAAAGCCGTGAGCCATCAATGCCCAGCTAAAGTAAACAAATTTTTATCTACTGATGAACAGAGAACAACTGTTTGAGATATATACATTGTAATATTAGCCTTTAAAAAAGAAATTCTGACATAGTCTATACCATGGATGAACCATGAAGACAGTATGTTGATGAAATAAACCAAACACAAAGGGATATACAATGTATGATTCCATTTCTCTGGGGTACCACTGTAGTCAAATTCAGACACAGAAAGCAAAATGAGGTTTCCTGGAGTGGGGAAAAGGACAAAGGGAGAGTTATTAGGGACATGAAGGTTCAGCTTTACAAGTGAAAGCATTCTCTAGATCAGCTGGACAAGATGATGGAAATCCTGTCTCAAAATTGAAAGGTAAGATGGTAAACTGCAGCGTGTGTGTGTGTGTGTGTGTGTGTGTGTGTGTGTGTGTGTGTGTGTGTGTGTGTGCAGTAGTGATGTGTGTGTGTGAGTGTGTGTGTGTGTGTGTGTGTGTGTGTGTGTGTGTGTGTCAGGGCTAGTGATCAAACCAAGGCACTGAACCACTTAAGTAAGCACTCTACCACTGAGCTTGCCACCCCAGCCCTTGGTCTTGTTTTATAACTTAACCCTTCCAGCTGTGGATCTCACTAAACTCCATCTTCTGAATGATGGGATTACAGAAGTGTCACCATACCCCATCTGCTTTGCATTTATCTTTTGATTGTTTTCTAACTAAAAAATAAACAGATGTTCAGATAAAATACAAGTATGGTGCAAAAGAGTAATTTCCTGACTTGTATTTCTACTTAAAAAGTATTTATTTCCTCATGTACACTATGCTATGCCAAGACACCAGAAGCTGACAAGACATCTATTAAGCCTTCCCCATCTCTGGGAGTGCTGAATGGCATGCAGCTCAGGAAAGAAAGGGCAGGAAGATACTAATTGTTTCTGAGCCATGCTGGGGTCCTGGCCTACTGACAAGACAACAGCTAAATCTACCCTGGAGCAGGCATTACATATTAGGGCTTACAGTACCCCACATGTACCTCCTGTGATCATGAAAATGAGCACATCAGGTGACAGGTGTTATTAATAAGTGTATATCATCACCAAATAACACACATCAACAATGAGGTGATTGTGAAGTTTTTAAGATGTTTTATACATGTCTTTCGATAGATAATTTGAATTTGTGAGTGCATTCCAGGGAATAGAATCACTGGGTCAGGTGGGGAGAACGCACTTTTCAGTAAATACTGCCTGTTTTCCAAGCTGTCTCAGTCTATGCTCTCAATTGGAGAATATTAGAAACATAAATCACCAACACCTTTTTGATATTCGGTTTTATCAGTCTTTTTAATTTAACCCAAGTTAGTATCTTGTGGTTTTAAACCACATTTTCCTAATGACTGGTGCTGTGAGTCTTTTCCTTTGTATATTGACTACATGAATCTCACTTTTTGAATTTTCTAACTCACCCAACCACCAGGCCGTGTTCGGCTTTTTGTTGTCAGATTTGTAAAAAGAACATGCCTTTGGTTGTGTTGTTTTTAATAAATAATTACTAGATAACAGTATATCAGACCTGTGTCAGTTAATTATGTCAGCAAACAGTGTCACTACTAGAAAGCGGAGAAAAGAGTGGGATCTGGACAGGGACTTGACACCTGTCATTCATACAAGCCCAAAGCAGTTCAGGAAATAAGTTTCCTAAAGACACCTATTACTAGCAAGTGGCTTAGGAGGTCTCATTGGATTCTATTTTGTTAGATAGTGTGATGCTAATGTATGGTTTTGCAATTAAAAACTAAAAATAGACTAAACTTGCATGCAGAAATGTGACAGTTGACGCTTAATAACAATGATGTTGGGAATTTAGGAAGCTGACATTCTCTCAATTTGGCTGAAATGAGCCATTCTTGTGCCCTTTAAAGTAGCTACTCCAGCTTAACTGAGCCCAGTTGTGCTCCTATTATCTACTTCCACTGCCAAGTCCCTTAGCATTAAGAGAAGCCGGTTCCATCTAGTTGCCAAAGGTTTGATGAGCAAATTGTATCTCCCTGCCAGAGACTGGTTCAGTACTGAGTATAGGTTTTTTTGAAGGACTAAAGAGGTGTTTTTGAAGGACTCTGAGACAATAGGAGCATTTTTCTAGAAGGGTTCATACGCACAAGAGTGGGTGTCCATGCATCAGTGCGTCAGAGGAAAATCCCAGGTGCTGTTGCTTGGATACTGTATACCCTTTTTATCTTATATTGTTTTTAAGACATAACCTCTTATTGGCCTGGGTCTTACAAATTTAGCTAGACTGGCTGGCCAGCAAGCTTCATGGATCCATCCATCTCTGCCTCCTGCAGCTAGGATTACAAGCATGCAGCACTGGATCTGGATTTTTTTACATAGGTTCTGGGAATGGGCCCAGATCTAATGCCTGCACCGCAAACATTGCATCTCCTAAGACAATAGTTCTCAACCTTCCTAATGCTGTGAACCTTTAATACAACTCCTCATGTTGTAGTGATCCCCCAACCATAAAATCATTGCTACTTCTTTTTTTTCTTTTTGTTTTTTGTTTTGTTTTTTGTTTTTAGAGACAAGGCTTCTCTGTATTGCTTTGGAGGTTGTCCTGGAACTTGCTCTGTAGGCCAAGCTGGCCTCGAACTCACAGAGATCCACCTATCTCTACCTCCTGAGTGCTGGGATTAAAGGTGTGCGCCACCAACACCTGGCCCATTGCTACTTCTTAACTATAATTTTGTTACTGTTATGTATTGTAATATAAATATCTGATTGCAGGATAACTGCTGTGCAACCCCTATGAAATGGTCACCTTGAGGATGAAGAAGGTCTCTGATACTCTAGGCATTATCCTAAAGGGAGAAGAGAATGAGAAGAGCTACCTGGCTCTCTGTCACCATTCAATGCTTATAAATAAGGAAAACTTTCCCAAAGCCCCCAAGTAGACCTCCTGAATTCCACTAATGATCATCCCTAATGTTGAGCAAGTAATACCTGTGATCATGGGCTAAGCTCTCTTGGAACAACTCCTTGAGCCATAGTTGGGAATAAAATGGGGGGGTCATAGGTTGTCACACATCTAGAGCATGTCTTCTCTGTACCCAGAGCATTTGCAACTAGAAATGTGTTTACTGATGAAATGTTAATAGGACAATAAAAGTCCCCAACTAAGCGAGGGGGTGACGTGATCAGAAGCTCAGACCCAGGAGCAGCTGCAACAGCATCAGCAGCTGCTCCCTTAGCCCACAGTCGTAGGATGTGCTCCGGCCGTGGAATCCCAGACCACAGATGTGCCAGTTAATTCTACCTAACCAAAGGCAGTCTTCTCAAGGCCCTTCATCTTATGAGAATGTATAAAAACTCAGTATGCTAAGTAATCTCTGTAACTATGGGAACACTACTGAGACTTACAGCCTCAAGACTCCTCCCCTCTTCTAAAGACCCTCAAGTCTCATGATAACCTTTGGTATGCTAAGTAATCTCTGTAACCTTGGAAACTGAAACTCAGAACTCCCCCTCCCCTTTTTCCCTTTAAAAGATTCTCTTTTTGGCTAATGGGCATCTCATCTCATCTCACCCCACCATGGGGTGAGAGCCAAGCTGGCAGCTTGATTAAAGAAACCTTTTACTTTTGCATCAGAAGTGTAGACTCCTTGGGTCAGTCTCTGGGATTCCACAAACCTGGCACAGCATTTACCACTCCACAGCTTCTCCAACTACTAAGTTTCTTTTCTACAAAAGTTCCTTTAAAAGATTAGCAAGGACTGGCAAGACTAAAGTGAGATCCAAAAACTCCACTGCTAACATTGCAAAGCAAACATGAAGAAAACGTTCTGACATGGTTTCATGAAACAATTTGGGTGTTTGTCCATTTATGTCTTTGTTTGCAGAATTGGAAAAAGCCTAACATTTCACTGGTTTGTTCTGGACTTGGCTTGTAGATGTACAAATTTTCAATACAGCCAATTTTTAGAACGTAAACGTCCCCTGACACTCAGACTAGGACTTGACTCACCTCAGACTGACTCACTCTTGTTCCTTGGCTAAGCAGCACTTCAAAATATGTTTTTCATTACATTTCAGATTACAAATGGAACAGCTCACCCTGTGAGAAAAGCAAAAGCAGGACTCCTAGGGAGGCTAATTAACTTGACACTGCTGTATGACTTGGTGTTTACAAGCTGAAATTAACACAGGACCAAATAACTTGTATCGGTCCACACCGGGAAAAGAGACTTGGAAAGAAAAATTAGAATAACAACATGCTAGATTTAGTAAAAATATACATGTAATTCCTATAGGAACTGCTAAAGTGAATATTTATTAAATATCTATGAACACTCCTAAGTTTGCAAGACTGATTTACAGGAAAAGTAAAATAAATTTTACTCACCTATCACAGCCTTCACTTTTACAAATACTCTACATTTCTGTCTGGGGAAATTCATGACTATAAAGTGCAAAATATTCCTTTATTAATGATTATATTTCAACAAAATTTGATTTAAAACTCAATTACATGTATGTTTTTATGGGGGCTGTGCTTTGGCACATGCATGGAGGTCAGAGGACAACTTGCAGAAACCCTAAGGAAAGTGACAGACATCAGCCCATGAAAACCTCAGCTCCTGTTCATCAAGGGACCATGAAGTAGCTGAAAGCGCTGAGCTCATCAGGAGTGTGGCAGTCACTCTCAACTACACTGGTGGCCAGATAAGCATCAGTCAACAGAAACATTCAATGTTCAAACTTGGAGCACAGCGTTCAGTTGTTAGGAATTTGTTCTTCAAATATGTTTTATTCACTGTATGATCCCCTGTAAAAGCAAAAACTATTCAAATGCAAAATTCAACAGATAAATTTATGTAAAGTGTGCTACATCTTAGAACAGAACAATACTAAGATATTTAAAAATAAGAGGTACATCTATATAAAGGGTAAGAACTGTCAAAATATGCCATTAAAGTGAATAAAGTAAATTGGAGGGCAATTTATAGAGCAACTTAAGAGAACAAGTGAGAGAACTTAAGGGTGTGTGTGTGTGTGTGTGTGTGTGTGTGTGTGTGTGTGTGTGTGTGTCTACAAGGACAGTTCAGAAATGATAAAATGGGGATGGAGAGGCTGATCCATGGTTAAGAGTTCATACTGCTCTTCCAGAGGACCTGAGCCCATTTCTCATCACCAACATTGGGAAGCTCACACTCCCTTCAAGTCCAGTTCCAGAGGATCTGACACACTCTTCTGATTTCCACAAGCCCTGCACAATTGAGCACATACCCCCACACACACACAGTTAAAAACAAAATAAGCTAATCAAAGGAGTGGACTTCATGCAGGAAATCTAGCAGTGGGGAGAGTGTTCCTGAACTGTGAGAGATTAAGTTTCTGTTAAATCCCTTGGTTTGTGGTAACTTGTTCTTGCTGCTTTAGGAAGTGAATGGGCCACCTTGCTAAATATATCCACTGAATCACAGAAAGCGCTTAATAAATGATGGTTGGACTCCAATTGCTACAGCCTACAAAGTCTCTGCATGTGCTTCAGACAGACTTTTTTTTCTGTTCACTACTTCTAAGAGAGTAATCCAAAGCAGCTGCAGGACAGCAGGAAAAATATGCTGCATACTTCCTACCTGATAGCCCCATGCAAAACCATTCTGGGCCATTTTCCATGGAATATGTCCAAAAACAGTCAACAAAGGAGACATGTAGTTATTTCAATTTGACAGGTCAGGAAGCAGGCTTACATAGGAAGGAAAACTCCTTGAAAGGCACAAGCTCAGGTCTGAAACCAAAATCTGTGCTCACTATCCCTCAGCAAGACAAGAAGTGACTATAAAACCTAGTCACTAGAATTTCAAAGTAAAGAATGAACTTCAAAGTTAAATCCAAATTCTCAAAAAAAACAACAACAAAGAAACAGAAAACAGTGCATCTATACCTATTTCAAGACAAACAAGAAAGGTGGACATGGGCCAGGCTACATGGCATGTTCATCCGCACTCTCACAGACACACTGCTGATTTCCAGAGCCCACCGTTCACACACAGACTGGCACAGGATCAGCTATTGTAATTGATGTTTATATTTATAGTATAAGCATCAATTTTATGTTGACTAGTAATACATTGACTAATACTCTTAATAAACAGCAGGTCCTTTAATCTAGAATCTTCCTCTCTCCCTCCTAATGCCTCTCATCCTGCCTGCCTGAATTTCTCTTCCTATATCTAGATACAGCTTAAAACTGACTTCCAATTTTTCTTCCTGGGAGGACTGAGGAGCTACAGTCTGAGTGCGTGCTCACATTTCCACTCACACATCTCAAAGGTCTGCCCAGCACACAGTATGTTCTATCACATTAGCAAAACATCAATCTATACCCTTATTATCATCAAGTATCTCTAGGGATAAGAACTGACTCAAAAAGAAAAAAGTCAAACATAAGTTTAAAACAAGCAAAAAGAATATATTGGAGAGAACGCCTCAAGGACCCACTTAGTACCTGGTCAGTGTGCTCAGGCTTAAATGGGCTCTGGAAATTACCAGTGTGTGTACTTCCCAGGCAGAGAAGGTCCTGATGGAGAGAGATGAGCTGGTCCAAGGTTGACCAAAGTGACAGGCTCACTTCACAGTGCATTACAATACCATGTTTGCACTACATTCTGTGGGAAAGAAACCACATGTAATCCAGCACACATAATGGTTTGTTCTGAATGAACTTTCAATCTAGATGAAATCCAAGCAAATCCTCCTCCTACACAGAGAGGATAATGAAGAAGCACAGAACTACAGAAGCATAGCCAAAAGGCCTGCTCAGAAGGGTAGGGCTTAACTTTGGCGTGACTGGAAGTTTCCCCTTCCATGATAATCTGCTGGCTAAAGACGAGGTGGAAGACAAATCTTTGGGATGGTGATTCTGTCTTCTCACTTTCTGAACAAAGTGCAATTTAAAGAGCACTTCCTGGGGTCAGTGAGAGGGGCTCAGTGGATAGAGACACTCACCACCAAGCCTTACAACCTAAGTTTAATTCCCAAGACCAACCTATATGGTGGAAAGAGAGAACCAACTCCAGCAACTTATCCTCTGGCCTTCACTCGTATGCTATGGCGTATGTGTACCCCACAGACACGTGTGTGTGTGTGTGTGTGTGTGTGTGTGTGTGTGTGTGTGTGTGTGTGTGATTCTTGCATGTAAAGATTTCTTGTGACACTCTGCCCTCTTAAGGAAACCTGTTGGAAAAGTGGTCTTTCTGAGGCTCAAGCACTGACTTTTCAGCTCCACTTCCCCATCTGAAAAATCAAAGTGATCTTGTTCCCCACTGTTATCAAAAGCAATGGCCAATAAAAGAAAATTAATTTAAACGTATATATATATACTATAAAAATGCATGTACACACATAACCTACAAAAAATAAGTTTATGTGTGGCATAGCTCATTAAACATAGTACAGCACTGTATTAGAAAATTATTTCCAGCTGGGTGGTGGTGGTTCACACTTTTAATCCCAGCACTCAGGAGGCAGAGGCAGGCAGATCTTAGTGAGTTCGAAGGCAGCTTGGTCTACAGAGCTAGTTCCAGGACAGCCAGGACTGTTACACAGAGAAACTCTGTTTCGGGGAAAAAAAGACAATTATTTTCATATACACGATTCAAAATTATAAATATTGGGAAAAGAGGGAAAAAACCACTAACCAGTGCTGGAAGCCAGCCTTTGAGCTCCACTTCAGTTCTTAAGTGTCCTCAGAGTCTCTCTACCGCCCTCAAATAGAACCCCTGCAGGCTGGATTTTCACAGCTAAGAGGAATTTCACCCCAAGAAGCAACAATAAAGTAACAAGAGAGCACAGACCACAGGTCTTTGAAGGCAACCACAGGAAATGAGAACCAACCAGCAAACAGAAGTTAAGAATTCTGCGCGAACTAGGCCTGTTTGTTGTAGATTGGGAAGTTGAGAGAACAGGAGTTTAACCCACATGTACCCATAACTAACTATCAATGCCTTCATTATAAAATGACTGTGATCCTGTTAGCGAATTGTGACCAGCTTCTTAAAAGGTCAAATATAAGTATCATTGAAAAAATTACTATTCTGGAGCTCTTGATTCTATTTTAGGCTCATCTAAGCATGTAGGTTGGTGGAAATGGCTTTGTGCAGGTCTTGGTTTAAAAACACAGACTTAGAAGCCCATAGGCCTGTGGTAGTGAGACCAGTTAGGCATGTCACATACACTCACCCCATCTCTATCTCTCCTAGAGGGTTTAAACATCTACAAAAGATACTTAGACTCAAGAACCCAACCACATGACATGGAACATGAGAATTTAGGTTAGCAAACAATGCATCATATTCCAAAGACAGTAGAAAACCTCAGAAATCACAAGGTAGAGGTAAGGCAACTGAGAAGTGTGGACACACAGAGGGCAACACAGCAAAAAGGACAAGCCTCCCAGGGCTCCAGCTGCAGGGTGCCCTGCAGAGAACAGACAGCGAAGGGTCATCTGAAAAGTGAGCCAGGCAACACTGGTGCCCCACACTGGCAGTTCCACCTACAGGATTGGGCCCAGCTCACACACGAGAAAATCAGTGCCACGGAAGAGAAAGCAGCAAGCACAGAGAACCTAGCCATGAAATGTAGATTTTGAGAAAGAAATAGGAATGTTTAAAATGTGGGGATAGAGATGGCTTAGTAGTTAGAAGCACTTGCTGTTTTTGCAGAGGGCCCAAGTTCTATTCCCGGCACCTACAAAGTGGATCATAACCATCCGTAACTCCAGCTCAAGGGGATCTGATGCCCTCTACAAAGTGGATCATAACCATCCGTAACTCCAGTTCAAGGGGATCTGATGCCCTCTACAAAGTAGATCATAACCATCCGTAACGCCAGTTCAAGGGATCTGATGCCCTCTTCTGGCCTTCATTGGCACCAGGCACACACATGATACATACATGCAGAAAAATAGTCATATACATAAAGTTAAAATAAAACTAAATATTAGAAATTAAATTTTGGCCTATTTTGTTTTAAGTAGAAGTCACCAATAGACTAAAAGAGGCAGATGGAAGATTATCAGGGATGCAAGATAAGTTCTGGATAATGCAGTAGTCCAACAGAAAGAGAAGGAAAAATACATAAGCATAACCACAATGTCCAAGAACTCACAGCTCATTAAGTATATCAAATAAATGGAAGCCATAAACAAGCTAGTGTGAATACTTTGACATCAAAGTAGGTTGCAAGACATACTTAGTCTGAGAAATAAAGAAGGCCATAGCATAAAGTGAAGAAAATCCCTCAAGATGACAGAGTAATTGTAAATAGGGTGAACCCCAGACATTGGACTTCCAATTTCATAAGACAAATACTAACAGGTATAAAAGAAATAAGAACTCAAATTAACAAAATTAGAGATGAAAAGGAACATACTGTAGTAGATAACAATGAAATCCAAAGGATCATTAGGAGACCCTCTAAAGTAAAATTTTCAGCTCCTAAAGACTTGAAAATCTGGACAAAATGGATAAATTCCTGGGGACAGACAGATGACTTACCAAGATAAAAATTAAGAGGATATAAACAACTGTAAAATATCTATTGTGGTAATATATTGTTTATGATCTAATAAAGCAATTGGAGCTCAAAATGCAAAACTAGCCATAGTCATAGAGCCAGGCAGTGGTAGCATATACCTTTAATACCAGCAGCCACGCTAGCTAGCCATAAAGGCCAGGCAGTGGTGGTACACACCTTTATCCCAAGACTCGAGAGACAGAGGCAGACAGATCTCCCATAGTTCAAGTCCACACTGAGCTACACGAAATTGATCCAGTCTAAAAGAGAAACAGAGCTCGCACAAAGGTGATCTCAGCACTTGGGATCACACACCTTTAATCCCAGCAATAGGAAAGTGGAGACAGGAATGATAAGGCTGGGCAGAGAGAAGAATGCAAGGCAGGAGGAGACAGGAACTCGGGGATTGCAGTCTGAGGGTTGGTAGAGAGGGGTAGTCTGCATATTCCCTCTGAGGATTGCACTGTGAGGATTTTGTGGAGACAGGATCACCCAATTCAGCCTGAGGTAGAGATAAGAGCTAGTGGATGGCTGCTTTGCTTTTCTGATCTTCAACTTGAACCCCATAATCTGTCTCTGGATTATTACTGTTTGTGTTACAATCTATAGTAATCAGTGGGATTCAAACAGTAATAAAGAGTTCCCCCAACAAAGGAAAATCCAAGACTGGACATACTTACTACTGAATTTTCCCAAACCTTTAAAAGGCTAATACACCAATGTTCCTCAAACTGCTCCATGAAATGGGAAGGGAAGGAATGTGCCTAACCCATTCTGCAGAGCTAGAATTACTTGAATTTCAAAACATCAAGAAAATGATGAACCAATTTCCCTGACAAACATAGATGCATACTTCCTCAATAAAAGTTTGCACACTGAACCAACACTTTAATAAAGTGACCATGTTGGTGTCTTCCCAGAAATGCAAGGATGGTTCAACACACACAAACCAGGATGCGTAATACGACACACAAGAAACCTAAGACCAGAAACCACACAATTGCATCAACTAAGCAGAAAACACCTCAGGTAAATTTCAACATCCGTTTATGATGAAAGCTCTATAGAAGTAAGAACAGAGAGAGCACATAATAACAGCTGTTATAACATCATACTAAGTGAGGGAGGTTGAGAACAATTTCTCTAAAATCTGGAATGAGAAAAGGATGTCTATCCTTCCTGCTCTCATTCAACATAGTGGCTCAAAGTCTTAACTAGAGTGGTGTGAAAAAAAGAAAGGAAAGTTACATGGGAAAGGAAGAATAAAAATACCCCTATTTGGTATTTTGTTTGGTTTGGATTTTGGAGACAGGGTTTCTCTGTGTAACAGCCCTGGCTGTCCTGGAACTCGCTTTGTAGATCACCTGCCTCTGCCTCCAAAAGGCTAGGATTAAAGGTGTGCGCCACCACTGCCTGGAATATTTCTATTTGTAAACATCATCATATTATACTTGAAAAACTCTGGTACCTGATGAATACTCTCAGTAAAGTAGGACACAAAATCAACATACAAAACTCTGTTGCTTTTCTACATAACAATTGTCAACTTGCAAAGAAAGATACCAGGAGGAGGGAATCCATCCACACAATGCTTCAAAACCAAAAAATAAAATGCCTAAGAGTAAACCTAACCAAGAAGGTAAAAGACCTTTATAATGAAAACATTGAAACACCGACTGAAGAAAATACTAGAAGATGGAAAGATCTCCCATGATCACAGATTGTAAGAGAAGTGGATGTTGCTGTATTACTGAAAGCAATCTACAGATTCAATGCAATTACCATCAAAGTGCCAGCATACTTTGCAGAATTTTTTTTAAAAATCAAAGGTTTATATGAAAGCACAAAAGACCCTGGAAAGCCAGAGAAATCATTAGTAGAATGAACAATGATCTATTATCACAATGCCTGAGCTCATATTATATTACAGAGCCAATTTAACAAAAACAATACGGTACTGGCCCAAAATCACACACTAACCAATTGATTTGTATAGGGGACTCATAAATCAACATACACAGTTATAGCCACCTAATTTTTGGCAAACATGTTAAAATGTACATTGGAAACAAAGGTTCCACAAATGGTGCTGGGAAAACTGTATATTCACATGCAGACACATGAAACTAGATCACTAACAGGCCAACATAAGCCTTGACACTCTGAAAGGCAAAGACTTTCTGAAAAGATCTCCAACACCCAAGAAAATAATTGCACTGACTGATAAATAGGATTGCATGAAATTAAAATACATCTGCACAGCAAAGGAAGCAATCAATAGAGTGAAAAGATAACCTACAGAACGGGAGAAAAATCTTCATCATCAACTATACAAATCTGATAAGGAAGAGTCCTTAGAATTAATTCCTAGGAATTAGTAAATAACTCCAAAACTAAAAACTTAATTATTTTCATTTTTGTGTATGAGTGTTTTGTCTACATGCATACATGAATGTGCGCCTCTTGTGTGACCAGCGCCCAAGGAGACCAGAAGAGGGCATCAGAGGCCCTGAGACTGAGGTTACAGAAGAACTACAGATGGCCAATAAGTATGCTGAGTACACTCAACACTCGTAACCACAGATGGCCAATAAGTATGCTGAATATATTCAACACTCGTAACCACCAGGAAACCCAGATTAAAACCACATCAATAGTCCATTTCACTTCCGTCAGAACGTGTATCGCCAGGAAAATTCTTCACAACAGAGTTGGTAAGGACATGGATGTGACTGGAGGAACCCTTAATACACTGCTGTCATCTGTGTGAAGTGGTGTGGCCACTACAGAAATCAGTGTGGAAGTTTCTCAAAAGACTAAAGAGAGTCACCCTATTATCCAGATACTCAATGGTATCTACCCTATTATCCACATACTCAGTAGTATCTACCCTATTATCCAGATACTCAATGGTATCTACCCTATTATCCACATACTCAGTAGAATCTACCCTATTATCCAGATACTCAATGGTATCTACCCTATTATCCAGATACTCAGTAGTATCCACCCTATTATCCAGATACTCAGTAGTATCCACCCTATTATCCAGATACTCAGTAGTATCTACCCTATTATCCAGATACTCAGTAGTATCTACCCTATTATCCACATACTCAGTAGTATCTACCCTATTATCCACATACTCAGTAGTATCTACCCTATTATCCAGATACTCAGTAGTATCTACCCTATTATCCAGATACTCAGTAGTATCTACCCTATTATCCAGATACTCAGTAGTATCTACCCTATTATCCAGATACTCAATGGTATCCACCCTATTATCCAGATACTCAATGGTATCTACCCTATTATCCACATACTCAGTAGTATCTACCCTATTATCCACATACTCAGTAGTATCTACCCTATTATCCACATACTCAGTAGTATCTACACTATTATCCTGATACTCAGTGGTATCTACCCTATTATCCACATACTCAGTAGTATCTACCCTATTATCCACATACTCAATGGTATCTACTCGAAGTGTTCTAAGTGAGCAAACCACAGAGATACTCGCACATTCAATGTTTAGCTCTGCAGAATTCACAATGTCCAAGATACAATCTGACACTCATCAAAAGATGTGGATAAAGAAAATGGCACATATACACAATTGAGTTTTACTCATCCATAAAGAATCAAACGGCACCATTTACGTGAAAATGAATGGGATAATCAGGCAAAACAAAAGTAGGCAGACTCAGAAAGGCAAATATTGTTTTCTCTCACATGTACAATCCAAATTTAGGGCACACACACAGCGTGAAGGCAGAAAGGGACTACTTTATTAAGTGGAAGGTGACTGGTGGGGGGTAAATACGAGCAAAACACAATGACATATGTATTTAAACTCTTAAACCCACCCATTTCAGCATGAAATACTGAAATACTAAACTATTGTATGTTAAATGTAAAAAAAAGCAAATACTGATATTTTCTCATATGTAGAATCTAGAATATATATATATGTATATATATAAAGACAAACACATGTGAAACAAGGGGGACAATTTAAGGGGAGCAGAGATAATCAAGCTGGTGCCAAGTATGTGCAAAGTACAGTAATATTCATGTCATCATGAAACTCATTATCTTGTACAGACACACGCACACAAAAGGAATTCATCCTGCAATCCTACAAAACAGACCTGATAGGAAAAGAGTTAAAACAAATCTCTGATCCCTCTACAAGAAGGTACTTTCTAGAAAGCACCAAACAGGATGTTCAACAAAAGACCGTGCCAACAGGGTGATAGCCTTCCCTCAAAATCAAAACGATGCCTGGCACTGGCACTGCCTCAACACTGGAGACAAACGCTGGCAGCTGGAGACAAACGCTGGTGCAAGGGGCGCAGGGCCTCTATAGCACACCCTCTCCAGCTAAAGCAGCAGCGACGGGGGCAGAGATAACTGAGCTGCAGCGGGTCCCCAGCCTGCAGATCTCACAGCCCTGCCTTCTTTCTTTTTAAATGTTTCTGTTTTTCAAGTTGCACATCTCCCTAAGAACCGTCTGTAAGCAGCAGCCCCGAAGCTTGCACGGCTCTGAGAAACGCCCCCAGCCGGGAGCAGAGGCAGCGAGCGAGCGGACCAGCGAGTCCCCCGCAGCGGGCGGCTAACGAGTACGCCGAGCCCCCGAAGGCAAGAGCGCGGGCTGAGGCCGAGGAGGAGCCAAGCCAACCCGGCCGAGCCGCGGGCTGAGCCCGCGCTTCTGCGACTCGGGTGGGCCGGCCGCGGACGGTGGGCCGCGGAGGCCGCAGGGATGGAGGACAGAGGCCTCCCCTTCAGGGGGCCCGCCCGCGCCCGCGCTCCCCGCTCCCCGCCGATCCCGCGCTGCCATCCCCGCGCGGCTCCGCGCGCCTCCAGCCCAGCTGGAGCGCGAGGTGCGTCGGCCCGCAGCGTGGCACGGAGGCCCCCGGGTGGTCCCCGCAGGGAAAGCTCCGCTGGGCCGCACCGCCCCCGGCCGCGTCGCCGCGCGCCCTCCCGGCGCCAGGCCGCGGTCTGGGGTGGGAGGGGGGGAGATGGACGACCCCGAGGGGCCTCGGGAACTCGCGGCCCTCAAAGCCCCAGGAGCCCCCACCAGCTACGCACCTGGCCGCGCGCGGGTCCCACATGGCCGGGGGTCGCCGGCGCCGCCTCGGCACGCGCGTAGGTGACACGGAGGCCCCGCGTTCCGGGCCCGGGGCAAGGCGGGAGGCTGCTTCCCGCGGTTCGTGCGGGACGGGCTGGGGGAGCGCAGCGCAGGCCGAGTCCGCGCTCCCACGCGGCTGCGGGGGCCCGAGAGCCGTCACGTGTCTCCGCGCGGAGGGAGGGGAAGGTGTCGCCTTCGCTCCGAGGAGCGTGTCTCGTCCCGCACCGCCGCGCGGGAGAGGCCCGCGGCGCGGAGGCCCGGCCTCCGGGGTCGTGAGCTTCGAGGCCGAAGTGCGGGCCCGCGGCGTGGGGCCCCGTCGCGAACTGCGTCTCCTCGGAGGCCAGCGGCGGCCCGCGGTCATGGAAGCCATGGCTCCGCACGCTCACGGCGGCGCGCTTCCCTCGGGCCTCGTCCCCTCAGACGCCGACGTCGCACTCACCGCGCTCCCGGCGCACCCGCGCCGTCCCCGGAGGTCGGGAGCGAACGGGGCAGCAAAGCTCCGAGCTGAGAGACGCTCGTCGCCTCGGTCATGTCGAATTCCTGTCACGCGGGGTGGCGGGCGGACGGGCAGGCGGGAGCCGTCCAGGAGCCTGGCAGAAGGGCCTCGAAGTCCTGGCGGTGTGGCGAGGTCGCTCTCCGGAGCCGGGATGCGCACTCGCACCGCACCGGGTGGTCCTCGAGACTGAGGGGACCCGAGTCGCGTCCCCACCCTCCAGGAGCCCGGACCCAATCAGAGGGCGTGGCCGTGGCACGCTGCCTCCTAGTGGCTCACGGGCCTCCTGGGCCAGCGCCCAGGGCACATCGAGGGGCGGAAGACGGGAGCCCAGGGGAGGCGGAGGGGAACACTTCGGTCTTTCCAAGCGCACAGCAAGCCCCACACCCCGCTTTGAGCCCCCCGGTTTGTGGTCGTCTCCCACTCCAACACCCCAAGCTGTGGCATCGTTGTTTCCCCCTTAAAGTCCTTGGGAGGCAGCCCATTGCCTATAGCAGGACCATTGGACAGCTTTAGCCTGCGGTCTCAGGCACGTCCTTCACACAAGCTCCGTACTCCAGAAATTCCCAAATTCAGTCGCATTTTTTAAAATATTAGGGCCTGCCTTTTATTCTAATGTAATTGTTATGGGGTGCATCTCCAGGGTCCCCTTTTTAAAGACCTCCAGGTGATTGTATCGTGAAGTAAAGTTTTTGAGAAGCTTGCTGTTTCCAGATATTGCAAGTCCTTTCATTTAAACAGACTTCATACTATCCTCCCTAGCTCTAACTTGTTTCAGTACACACACACACACACACACACACACACACACACACACACACACACTTTTATTTAAAAGGCCTAGTGAGCCTCCTACATCAGAATAGATTGCAGAGGCCGTATGAGGTTAAAATGGACCCCTGTACTTTTCCATCCATTTCATTTTCATAGCTTCTCTGACTCTTGTCACACCTTCCCCTCTAATATCTTTTGTTATACTCTTCAGAATCATCATATAACTAGATCTTGCTTTTCAAAAAATTTTTTTTAATTTTTATCAAAGTGAGATGCTGGTACTGTTTTTAAAAAAAGCAATCCCCTGCAGCCTTCCTACCTAATTCTCCCCTGGAGCTGTCACATTTAAGTCTTTTAGTTGATGCTTACTTATTTAACTGCTGTGCTCATGTTTGTAAATGTGTGTGATTACTACTTTATTGGGATTATTTCTTCCCAGTTTTATATGCCACCCCTAGCTGGTAAATATTTTGAGAGTGTTTATCAAAACACACCTTCATCCTTGGCATCTAGTTTATCTGGGTATAAAATTCTGAATCATAAAACATTTTACTCCATTCAGGATTATTGAAAATGCTAAAAAAACATTCTATTACTGACCTCTTTTATTGTTTCTTTGTTTTGTTCAATGTTTTGAAGTTACACAGTGCTTTGCAGAGATGTGGGCCTATTAGTCATTCCATGGGCTACTGGGTATATTATTTCATTCTTAGCATTCAAGCTCCTGAATGAACTTGCTGGTTATTTCTTCTCCTTTTTCACTATTTTCCCTTCTTGGTTAACCCTATCATTCAGATATTGAACTTCCAGAACTGGCCCTGTGATTCTGTACCTTAAATTTCAAAACATCATTGTCCTAGTTGACATTTTTGTTGTTTTCTTCTCTAGTTTGTTTTTCTTGTTTTTTTTTTTTTTGAGACAGGGTCTCACTATGTAGCCTTGGCTAACCTAGAACTTACTGTGTAGACCAGGCTGGCCTTGAACTCAGAGAGATCTGCCTGTCTGTCTCCCCACAGCTGGTAATGCTCTAGCATAAAAGCAGTGTCCTCAACTTTATTTTCCAGTTCACCTTAATGACGATTTTTATATCAAACTCTTACTTTTCCAAGAACTGTCTATACTGTGAGCATCACTTTGTTGGCATGCCACTTTCTTTTCATGATTGCTTATTTTTCCTTACCTCCCTTTACAAACCAATGGCCATTCTTTCTTCTCCTGCATACTCTGCTCCTCAGGAACAGCTGTCCTGATTCATTATGCTTCCTATGCTCTCTGTACCCATGTCTGTTGCCTTTGACGAAGACCAGGGAGCAGGATGTCCGTCAATAGAGACCAGAGCGGATAAACTGCAGTGTTTGTACCTTGGGGAGCTGTGAAGCTACACTCAGGAGTGAAGGGCATCTCCGTGCAACTCCATAGGTGTTGTGGCAAAAATCTAGGTGGAACCGTGCATAATATGCTACTTTTGAATGCTATCCCTTGTTAATGTGTCCTTATCTTGTTCATTGGGGGTGGGTACGTGCTCTAGGTGCGCTTGAGTGTAAGTGATCACAGGCCAGGAGAGAGAGCCAGACTCCCTGGGGCTGAAGTCACAGGCAGATGGATGGTTGTAAGCGGACCAACGCGGGAGCAGCACAGACTCTTAACCCCTACCATCTCAGCAGCCCCAGTGTGCTGCTTCTGGAGCAAGATGAAGATCTGGATAAACACACTCTGAAAGAATCGATGGCAAGCAGGGCGAAGGCTGGGATGCACGGGTACTTTTAAAGAGCAGTGGAACAGCGAGGACAGAGGCAAGCAAGCCTCCCATAGAAGCATCTTACTGAACGGAGTTTTAACTTAGGAACCATGCGTGCCTTTAACATAACTGAAAATTATATTTGAGTCTCTAAAAGTATCTCTAAACGTTGAAAACCAACAGAGATAAAGCCGTTTGTCAAATAGGTGTCATAACATAGCATGACAGTTATCTGTTCCTTAAAGTACTGGTAAACACAAGCTCCAGAGAGGCTGAGGGTCACATGAACTGACAAGAAGACCAGCCTGGTCAAATAGACCTCATTCCATAAATAAAATGAAATCTAAAAGAAGGAGATCGTTACATTACAATTTTTAATGCTCTGATGACTATAACTCATTAATTTCCTCCATAACCCCAACATTTTACTTTATACATTGAACAATATTATCCTCAGCTAAGGGAATCCATGAAACATAAAAGGATAAGGATCCATGCTTTTTATTTCTCTCCCTCCCCCCCCCTCTCTCTCTCTCGTTAAAAAAAGTAATGAAGCCGGGCGGGGGTGACCCACGCCTTTAATCCCAGCACTCGGGAGGCAGAGGCAGGCGGATCTCTGTGAGTACGAGGCCGGGCTGGTCTACAAGAGTGAGTTCCAGGACAGCCTCCAAAACAATACAGAGAAACCCTGTCTCGAAAAACCAAAAAAATAATAATAATATAGAGATCCGTGAGATGGCTCAATGGGTAAAGGTGCTTGCAGCCAAGCCTGATGACCTGAGTTCAATCCCTGGTAAAGGAGAGACATATTTGGAAAGGAGAGAGACAGGATGAAGGGGTAACTCCAATAGAATATGAGAGTTAAATGACATATATATCAACAAAATGCCTCATGTTAACCTTGAGTCCTGATTCTTAGTTGGGTTATATATAAAAATGGCTTTATGGTAATTTTTAATTAAAATTTTAAAGATTTATTTTTGTTACTTTTAAGGTGTGTGTGTGTGTGTGTGTGTGTGCGTGCGTGCGTGCGTGTGTGTGTGTGTGTGTGTGTGTGTGTGTGTGTGTGTGTTCAGGTACCCACAAAGGCTGGAGGTACTAAATCCCCCTAGAGCTGGAGTTACGGGTGGTTGTGAGTCTCCTGACCCATATGCCCATAACCACTGAGCCATCTCTCCTGATTTTTTAGACAAGGGTGTCTGCCAGGAATAAGCTTTGTTCTTAAACGCAATGGGATGGTAATTACACTATGTTGAGTATTTGACTTAAATTACTTAAGTGGGCCTTCGAGATGGCCCAGCAACTGAGGGCACCGCTGACAAGCCAGACAACATGAGCTCTGTTCCCATCCCACCTGGTGGAACAGGAGAACCAACTCAGAAAGTTGTCCTCCAATCGTCACCTGTGCTAACGCCCACCATGACTAAATGTTTAAAATTAAAACACTTCATCAGAATAGATGAAACAAGATCGTCCTAATATAGGTAAGTGGTGAAGCTGAGTAACAATAGGGCTGTGGGCGTTCATAATCTAGTAGACATCCCCTTACCCACTGTTTAGCTTTCCACTGTTTCAGTCACCCACGACCAACCAGAAAAATGTTAAGTGGAAAATTCCAGAGATAAACTTGGTGATTTTTAAATTGGGCACCACTCAGCATGATGAGATCTTGGACCATCCTGTCCCACCCAGCAGGGAGCATGAATCATCTCTTTGTCCACACTGTATTCACTGCCGGTCCTCCGGGCACTTAGTATCCTTCCTGGTTATCAGTCGGACTCTCAAGGCCCTCGGTGCTTGTACTCAAGTAACCCTTACTACCCTTAATCATAGCCCCAAAGCACAAGGAAAAGGTTGCCAGCATTTGTGGTATGTCAAAGCAAAGACATAAAATGCTCCCTTTAAATGAAAAGGTGTAGAAATTCTTCACCTAAGACGAGAGAGACAGGGACAGAGAGAAGGAGAGAGACACAGAGAGAGAAATGTCAAAGTTGTTAAGATTGACAGAATGGGCCAGGCGTTGGTGGCACACGCACACACCTTTAATCCTAACAGAGGCAGGTGGATCTCTGTGAGTTCGAAGCCTGCCTGGTTTACAGAGCGAGTGCCAGGACAGGCTCTAAAGCCACAGAGAAACCCTGTCTTGAAAAAAAAAGAAAGAAAGAAAGAAAAGAAAGAAAAAAAGATTGACAGGAAGACTTTCTGTGGTCACAGTTGAGAAGGAGAGAACAAGAATTTATGCCATTTTTTTTTGTAGTCACATCTCAAACCACCCAGGAATTAAGACGGAAAATACATTAAATCTGTGCATGTGTGTTTCAGTACTATATCTGCTGAGGGTCATGAAAAATCTCTAGTCATTTCTTGATAGTTCTTTAATTTTTACATAATGAAATTATGGGGTGCTGGCATGCTGTCTGTTGAGTGCTTGCTGTGTAAGATAAGGTCTGGATTCTGTCCCCAGAACCCATGTTTAAAAGGCCCAGGGTGGGTGTGTGCATTAGAGCCCCGGTGCTGGGGAGAGGGGCAGATAGAGACCTGAGGATCACTGGCCTGCCAACCTAGCCTACTCTGTGAGTTCCAGACCAGTGAAAAGCCATGACATTTTTTAAAAAGTGGCTGAGAAACCCTGTCTCGAAAAACAAAAACCAAAACAAAACAAAACAAAAGTGGCTGATACATGAAGATTCCAGCACACAGTACTGACCTCCGCCCTCCACATGCTAACTCACCACACACGTGTGTACACAGATAAGAAGATATATAGTTGGTTTTGTTAAAATAATGGATTTTGAAGTAACCGGCAATCAGAAATATCTGACGCCAGCAATTCTTTGGCCTGAATCCATTGTGTAATATGTGCTAGCCCTAACCCCCGAGCCTCCCCACTGTCTGCTCACCAATCGTCATTTCCATTCCTGTAATAGCTTCCTAACCCCCAGACTTTGTTGCTGTTGCCATCTCTGCTAGTCTCCCTCTCTGCATATCCTTTAGGGATTCTTTTACATGGGGCAGAAAAAATAACAGGGGCCGGGGGAGCACTCACTGTGTAAGAGTGAGACCTGGAGCGCAGATCCCCAGCATCCACATGAATGCTGAGCGTATGTGGTGGCCTGCCTGTAACCCAGTGCCAGTGCAGAAAGTGGCTTTAGACTGAGCAGGCTCGCTTTCCGACTAGCTTAATCAGTGAGTTCCAGATTCAGTGAGAGACTGCTTCAGTACACAAGGTGCAGAGCAACTGAGGAGACACCAAACATCTGTTCTCCACAGAAACATGCACACACGTGCAAACACGCATGCACACACGCAAACACATGTGTACCCCACACGCATGAAAAAAGTTCTAACTAGGAGTGAGTGGTGGTGTACATCTGTAATTGCAGCACTTCAAAGGCAGAGGCAGGAAGATAAAGGATTTAAGGGAGTTTGAGATCAGCCTGGCAATCTGAGACCCTGTCTCCAAAAACAAAACAAAATAAATGAGAGCTGGGAAGACTGGGAAGCTATCTCAGTTGATAAAGCCCTTGCTGTATAAGCATAAGGACCTGAGTTCAAGCCCTGCATGGTGGCACACATTTATAGCTCCAGACAGGTGGATTCCCGAGGCTCGCTAGCCATCCAGCCTGGCCTCTTCATGAGCTCCAGGTCTAGGAAAACTCTGTCTCAAAAAGCAAGATGAGAGGCCCCTGAGGAGGCCATACCCAAGGTTGACTTCTGGTCTCCACACCCATGGGCACACACATACACATGAAATACACACGCACACACGCATGCATGCACGTGCGCGCACGCGCGCACACACACACAGCCTTTATATGGTTCTAGTGTGGCATGAAGAGGTAAAAGTGCAAATATATATATATGCTCATTCCACTATGGTGTTCCCATTTCTCTTCCAGAGGTTAAAAGAGCTGCCTTTGCTGAAATGTGCCCCATCGTGTCATCGTGTCACTCCTGCCCACCACAAACACCTACGCCTGAGCGCAGCTAAGCGTCTGCACTGTGACATCAAACATCTCTCTTTCGGCCTTAGATGGCAGAGCCAAAACAAGGGCTGACTCATCAGGGCAGCTGTCCGTGTTACTCACACTGCTGAGAAGCCTGAAACGTTATTGGAAAGCCGACAAGTTGGAGATAACTGTAGCCATCAAACTGCAAGAGTCTTATCGAGGGCTGGAGAGAGTACTTGAGTTGGGAGGACAGGGACAGAACCCTGAAGGACAGATTCCCTAACAACAGACGCCTGTCCACTTCTTCTCAAGGCTAGAGGGTCATGTTAGGTAAAGGGCTGTGCTCACAATGTGCATAGCCCCGGGCAGAGTGTGTGAACTGTGCCCAAGGAAAATTCTAGACCACAGAAGAGATGTTGTGATTCCAGAACTCTCCCTGACTGGCTGTGCTTATGCACTGCTCTTACTGTCCATCATAGACAGACTAAACAGGCTGAAAGATCATGTATTTGCAGTCTTCAGAGTTGGTAAGATACTTGCCGTGCAAGCATAATGGCCTGAGTTCGAATCCCCAGTTGGGCATGGCTAGGTATACTTATAAATCCCAGTGCTGAGGAAGCAGAGATAGGCAGGTCACTGGAACTCACTGGCCACCCAGCCTACCCAAATTGGTGAGCTCCAGGTTCAGTGAGAAAGCCTGTCTCAAAAACTAAGATGGAGGGATAAGGAGGAATTCACCCAAAGCCAACCTCTGGTTCCATGATCACAAACGTGCATACATTCCCTTGAACACACATACACACACAAACATGTACACACATGTAACCCACACCCATGTACCCCCCACACACAAAAAAAATGACCTGATTTGAAAATGAAGGAAAATTACTCAACCAGGCACCAAGGCCTCTATTCTGAGTCTGTGGCTTACCTCATACTATAAATCTTACTACCACAGTCTTGCCTACACGTCCTGTTTTTCACTTATGAATGGTCAATTGTAGAGTAGTAAGCCAGTCTCCCTTAACTGAAAACAGTCTTAGGAATATAGGCAGGCCAAAACATTGTCAGAAACAACAAAAACAAGTAATTGAGCTATGCCATGATGGCCACTATACCAAGCAAAGAACACAGACCCAAACCTACATTCCCAGATAGCTCAAGTGAAAGGAAAGAAACTTAAGTACCTGATCACAGAGTGTGTCTTGTCAGACACCATGTAGTGAGGCTTATTTCAGTTGATGGCATTCTGCAATGCAGTAATGGTTCCATACATTTAATAACGGTGCTGCAAAGTTCTACTTACCTAGTGACAGCGTATCTGTTGTAGTGATAGTCATTTTTCACATGTTTGTGATAACTATGTAAACAAACCCATGCTATCAATCACACCAAAGTACAGCAAATACGCTTATGTATTACCTATGTGTATATATATATGTATATATATATGCAGCTTGATGTTTAATAAATGTTATTGGAGTGCGGCATATTTACATATCGTATTTTATAACATGCTCCTTTCTCCAAGAATGAAACTGTTTTTTTACTGGGAAAGATCATGCTCTATGATAATGGCAGCACCTCATACATCTCATGACAAGTGCATCTCTTCATCATGTCAAGAGACCATGTGAAGCAACTGACCTATACCACCTAGGTTGATATAAATTCACTCTATGATGTTGGCACAATGACAGAATTACCTAGTAATGTGTTTCTTAGAACATGCCCTGCTTTAGGCAATGCAGGACTGTATGTACATAAATCAACTGACTGGTTTAAAAGGAAGAGCTTTACAGGGACAAGTAGTTTAATTTTTAGTCACACTCATATAATCTTCATGATACTTTAAGTCCCTCTGATAATCCAAGTTGTCTTCAAAACAACCCTCCACCAAGGGTATAAATCAGCCTCACTTCATAGAAAAGGGAACTAGAGAAATGCAAGGTTGAGTAGTTGACTGAATTCCAGCCCATCAGGATTGGGCTTGGCTGTGTTTTCTTGGACTCTGGACTCAGACTGCCCTGGATTCTGATGCTAGGGAACAATTCCATGGGAGACTCTGGTAACATTTTGCTTGTGATCAGAGGGTGGAGCTAGCCACTAGTTAGCCATAGAGACCAGGCAGTGGTGGCACACACCTTTAATCCCAGCACTCAGGAGGCAGAAGCAGACAGATCTCTGTGAGTCCAAGGCTACCCTGGCCTACACTAGACTGATCCAGTCTCAAAGAGAAACAGAGCTCACACCTTTGATGCTGGCACTTGGTATCTCATTCCTTTGATCCCAGCACTAGGGAGGTGGAGACAGGAGTGTTATGGCTGGGCAGAGAGAAGAATATTAAGGCAGGAGGAGACAGGAGCTCAGCCCTTTTTGGCATGAGGACTTCATAGAGGTAAGAACTCTAGTGGCTGACTGCTTTGCTTCTCTGACCTTTCAGCTTTCACCACCTAATATCTGACTCTTGGTTTTTATTATTAACACCAATTAGGTTCATGCTACAGGTGACTGTATATCTCATACGCACAGAGATGAATGGGTCTGTACAACAGAAAAAAACTATTAACATGCTAGTTTTCATCTCAATTCTAGTATATGTGCTGCTGAAGTAAGCGCTAAATTTTGTTTTCCATTTCAACTTCAGTGGAGCTGCTTCTTACCGTGTGTAACGCCCTGAAACTCCAGCTGTGCCAGCGGGGGCTGTCGTCCACCCTGATGGCACAGGAGGAGAAAGGGAGGTTGTTTAGTCCGGCCTGGAGGCACAAACACTTGTGCCCTCACACAGTCTGTAGGAACCCAGCTCAACATGACTGCAGCCATCTTGTCTTCCAGGCGTCCTGTGAAACAGGGCAGTCATTTAAGTTAGGCAGCCAAGCATGTGGTGCTGGCCACTGACGCCTGGACCATTTCTTAACGGGTGTTTGACATGTAAACAGGTTTCTGGTTTGATTTGGTTTTTGGTTTTTCCAAACAGGCTTTCTCTATGTAGCTCTGACTGTCCTGGAACTAAAGGCATGCACCACCACCACCCGGCCAGGGTTTTTTTTTTTTAATATCTTTTTTACTTATTTTTTAAAAGATTCATTTACTTTTACTATACGAACATGAATGTTTTGCCTGCATGTGTGTCTGTGAACAACATGCATGTCTGATGGCTGTGGAGGCCAGAAGAGGTCATTGGGTCCCATGGAACTGGAATTTAATGGTAGCTGTGAACCACAGTGTGGGTGCTGGGAATAGAACCCAGGTCCTCCTAGTGGAGTTTCTAATACTCTTGGCCACAGAGTCAACGAATCAATGACTGCAGGAACACCCACACATGACACAGAGAATATTACTTTCCCAGTTCCTCATTTTAAGTAATTACAGTTACCTGCACCAAACCCGTGAATGCTTTTAGCCAACCCACTGGCTGGAGCAGGAGCTTCCCTTCTCTGTCTGTTTTAGTCTAACTCTTTTGTCTCTAAGAGAGGAAAATCTTAGAGGACAACGGTTCATTCTCACTCTTACAGTTGCAGATGTCTCAGTCTGCATTTAGCTGCCCCGTTTCCTGAAAACAGCAAGGCAAAACATCAGAACCGACGGGCAGGGAGAACGAGTTGTTCCCCTCGAGGAAACCAGGAAACAGAGAGTTAGCCAAGAAGGCTCCAGAGAGAGGGCATACCGTCCTAGAGCATGCTCTAGTGTCTACTTGATTCTTCCCAATAATGCACCCATGGATAGATTAATTCACTGATGAGGTGGAATGCCTTCTCATCCAATCATCTCTCAGTGATAGAATCTACCATCTCTACACCTCATGTCCAAAGTATAACAAGCCCTTGAGTCATCCCCAACAGAGACATGTCAGTACTGGGCATGCTCCCTCTCCCGACACTTACTACCCAAACTAGAATGGAATAAAGCTCAGGCCTCCCGTGTCCTTAACAACAGTGGACACTTGGCAAAGTCTGGAAACACTGTTCATTGCCTTTGTTTTGCAGGAGAGTAGATGGTTGCTACTGGCCCTCGCTTTCAACAGAGGCCAGTGCTTCTGTTAAACATCCTATCTGGCTCAGTCTTCCTCAGCCACCAATCGCACAGCTCGAAATGTCAGTGGTGCCAAGGTTAGGAAAGCTTGTCTTAGAAGAAGAAACAGTAAATTATCCTTCCATTAGCTAGCTGCCAATAAACCACCTGGAAATGTGTCTTCTAAGATAACTAGGCTTGGTTTTTGTTGTGGGAAGCCAAGCCTGGACACAACTACATTTGCTGGGATGGATAGACACTTAGCTCAAGGCAGCCAACATGCAGACTGTGTCACAGAACCCAAGCCTGGATACAACTACATATGTTAGGATGGGTAGACACCTAACCTCAGGGCAGCCAACACGTAGACTAGCCACCTCCTTCCCCTCTGAGTCATGCTAAGCTCTACCAGCAGAGTCTGTAGTGATTTGCTGAACCAAACCACCTCTCAGGGATCTGAACTGGGCATTAGGATAAAGAACCAGGGAAGCCGGGCATTGGTGGCACACGCCTTTAATCCCAGCACTCGGGAGGCAGAGGCAGGCGGATCTCTGTGAGTTCGAGGCCAGCCTGGTCTACAAGAGCTGGTTCCAGGACAGCCTCCAAAGCCATAGAGAATCCCTGTCTCACAAAACCAAAAGAGTCAGGGAAATTGATAGTGGGAACAAAAGAAAAATTAAGACAGAGGACAGCTACAGGGGCACTTGCAGTCACAGTTAGTTGAGCTGAAGCCACCAGATAGAGAAAGAGGCCCAGAGTCGAGCGAGGCTAGTGGTTGAAAAGGGAGCAGGGCGGTGGGGACGGCCAGTGGACTCTTGGCTATCAGCATGAGCCAGCGAGGACCAGGCTACTCTGGAGAAACTTCCTTTCTTTCCAGTCTGCAGAATTCCAGTCTCTGAATCTGAGTCCTCCCTCTTACCCTTGTCACTACCTGTGACCTGACATAGACCCTGATGTAGGTTTGAAACCCGCAATCTGTTCATAGTACCAGTCACCTACAGAAAGAAGCCAATAAGCAGAGACAAAACCTCTCTCTGCCCCACTCTGTGAGTGAGAGAGTGAGGGTGTGTGTTCACAAGAACATATGCACACATGGAAGCCAGAGCTTGATACTAAGTGTTACACTCTCTTACTCTTACTTCTGAGACAGGATCCCTCTGTAAATCCGGACCTCATCTATTCAGAAAGACTAGCTAGGCAGAAAGCCCCAGGAACCCTCCTGGCTCTCCTCCTCAGCACTGGGTTTATAGGTGGACCACAGTGCCACCTTTTCTGGGATGTTACTAGGCTTCCAGACTCAACTCCTCGTGTTTGGACAACAAGGGCTTTACTGAGTGAGCCATCTCCCTAGTCCAGGAACTGAATCTTAAAACTGCTCTTTATCCAGGGAGCTGGCAATCTGAGAAAAGAGTGGCTTCGTGCCCTGGCAGACTGTCTCACATTGCTTCTCCAGTCAGCAAATGACACGGGAGAATGGGGGCTACAAGGGCAGTCAATCATTCTGGACCTCAGTTCGCCCCTGTGCGCATGTGGTCACCCATGTGTTTTTGAGCTGTGGGTATCTGTGTTTTTCTCCTCATCCACTGCATTCTTCCGTTATCCGTGGCTGTTTGGGCTCTGGCCCATCTCGAAACATTGAATCAAGTTAGTTTCTGCTGGTATCTCCCTTGTACTTTTCCAGGGACATCTAACCTCAGAGGGAGATTAACTCAGAACAAACAAACCATTAACAGCCTGTTGGTGCTGAGCTAAGCTAGCCCGTGACAGTATGTACCTGCTGATAATGTTTTACAATATGGAGTACAAATGCGTCTTTATAATTCAGAAATATAATCATGTTCCTTATCCATTTCATTATGCACTGTCAATAGTAGTTCTTAAACGATGTATGTCTGTCACCGTGCTTTCTTACTACTAAAGGAAGCATCCTATATGTAGATATGCACATCAGAGAATACCATATGTTTAATAGCCAGCAACCTCTTTTAGTCAGAAAATGCCCAAATTGGCTGGGCGGTGGTGGCACACACCTTTAATCCCAGCACTCGGGAGGCAGAGGCAGGTGGATCTCTGTGAGTTCGAGACCGGGCTGGACCGATAGCCTCCAAAACAATACAGAGAAACCCTGTCTCGTAAAAAAAAAAAAAAAGAAAGAAAGAAAGAAAGAAAGAAAGAAAGA
Source organism: Mesocricetus auratus (assembly GCF_017639785.1). Taxonomy (NCBI): domain Eukaryota; kingdom Metazoa; phylum Chordata; class Mammalia; order Rodentia; family Cricetidae; genus Mesocricetus; species Mesocricetus auratus. The sequence continues at coordinate 48,626,396 of NW_024429267.1, read as the reverse complement.
AAGAAAGAAAATGCCCAAATTGTCTGCATGTCTGCAACAAACATCATAAACAGCGTAAAAGTGTGAACCAAGGTTAGCAACACAGCTAACTGTCAGGTAAACCACTCTGCATTAGTTATCTGGAAGGGCTGGCCCAAATGACTCTATTCTTGCTGCTGGCTGTGAGACAGAGTCTGGTTACAAAGACCAGGCCAGCCTCAAGCACACGATGCTCTCGCTGTAGCTTCCCACGTGCCAGGATTACAAGCAGGCTTGATCATATCCGGGGGCTTTCTTCCAAGCTTGGCAATATGCCTCTGAACAACATTCTTGGGAGATATCACCAATTAGCCATCTGGTGTTTGATCCTAATTGTCCCTAATTGCCAGGACCAGGATGAGATCTTTCCTAGCTGGTCTCATTTGATTTCACATTGTGTGTGTGCACGTGCGTGCGTGCGTGCGTGCGTGCGTGCATGCGTGTGTGTGTGTGTGTGTGTGTGTGTGTGTGTTGAGGGGCAGGGTATGAATGACTGATGCCAAGGAATTATGGGCAATTTTAAGCAATACAGAAGGAATAGATCTTAGTTCAGACATAACTAAAGTCTATTTTATTTTTAATTTTTGTCTCCTGTAAGTCATGTCCTAACATCTCTAAATAAAAAATAAACAAATAAATAAGTAAATAGCATTGCTCAGGTTTCTCTGTCAGCAGCTAGACCTCAACAAACGGCACCCATTCAGTTCAACAAGGAGAACACAAGATGTAACTAACGGGAGCACATTTGAGGAAAAGGTAAGTAGTCCTCTATGGATGTCCACCTTAGACACCACCTGGTGCCTCTTGTTTATTAGGAGGGGTTGCTTAGAGTGCACACTTCCGGAGCATGTCTATTTGTTTTTGCTTAAGGACAATGGTTGTAGTACAATTAGCAGCACATTAACACAGGCCTGGGGAAGTCAGCCACTCTGGTTTGGAAGGCACCAGTATGGCAAAGTGTTGTCTCAGTACTGTGTTTTTAAAAACTTCTGTAACATTAAAGGCATGAATACAAATAAAAGACCCAGTACATTAGCATTACTACACAGGAGAACTACATATATGTCGTATGTATACATGCCTATGTGTTGGCCTGTGTACATATACATGGGGTTGTTTTTTAAAGACTGTTTTCATATATTGTTTGCCTCACTAAAGAGTTACATTATACAGTCCAGCAAGAGCTGGTCAGGACAACGAAGCTGTCAGTGACCTTGGACAGCAAAGTAGCTTGTGAAAGCAAGAAAGCAAAGGAGAGGAAAATATTCAGAGAGCCAGAAATCTTCAGTTGGGACAAGAAAACCACTTGATCAGCTAAGAACTAGACAAAAGAGAGACAGGGGAAGAGGAGAGAGTCAGAGAAAGAGAGACAGAAAAGCATGGAGAGAGTTGCACACCAACAATTGCTTCTTTTTCATAGGGCCACAAGCAAAATCGGGCCATTTTGACAAATCATGCTTCACGAGGCTGTCACCAAGAAGAGGGGCTGTGTCACCCATTCTAAAGACAGAGCTCTGAAATAACCCAGACAGAAAAGAACAGAAACTTCCTTTAGCTCAGATGGCAAACAGGCCATAACTTGGGAAGCAGAAAGCAGTAGAAAGGGCTTTGAAATCAGAGGCCAGGCAAGCCTTAACCCAGGAACCCAACCATGAGGGGCAGAGATCCAGTACAATACACTTTGTGAAGCTGGGGAAAGTGCTGGCGTGTGGAGAAGGATAGCCCCCCTCACGGAATCACCTGGGGGCCACTTGGGAGTTTCTCTACCACGGAACCCCAGTGTAGTCTTACATGTCCTTTGATTCTCCAAGTGAAGTCATTAACTTACTGGAGGAACCTGGGGCTGTCCAAAGCACTTGTCAAGAACATGAAACTAGCTGGTGGTGTATACCTTAAATTCCAGTATTTTGGAAGCAGAGGAAGGTGGATCTCTGTGAGTTCAAGGCCAGCCTGGTCTATGAAGTAAATTCCAGGCTAGCCAGAGCTACAGCGAAAGACCCTGAGAAGAAGGAGGAGAAGGAGGAGGAAGAGGAGGAGGAGGAAGAAGAGAAGAAGAAGAAGAAGAAGAAGAAGAAGAAGAAGAAGAAGAAGAAGAAGAAGAAGAAGAAGAAGAAGAAGAAGGCGGCAAAGGAACAAGGAGGAGGAAAGAAGGGAAGAAAGAAAGAAATGAAATTGGAATTTAGTTCATGTCACCTGTCACAGAAACCCATATTCTTTTTTAACATAGTTTTAAAGATGTGTATATTTTTATGCTGTGTGTATGAGTGTTTTGCCTACATGCATGCCCGATATCTGTGTAGGCCAGAAGAGGGTGTTGGGTCCCCTGGAACTGGTTTCACATTGTTGTAAATTACCCTGTGGAGTACTGGGAACCACACCCAAGTCCTCCACAAGAACAGCAAGTGACCTTAACTTCAGAGCCCTCTTTCCAGCCTTTCCTGCTTTTTAATTCAAAGATTTATAGTGGTGGGAAGGGGGGCAGCTTTGGTGGCACATGCTTTTAATCCCAGCACTAGGGAGGCAGAGACAGGCGGATCTCTGTGAATTCAAGACCAGCCTGATCTACAGAGTGAGTTCCAGGACAGCCTCCAAAGCCACAGAGAAACCCTGTCTCAAAAAACAAAAAAAAATTTAAATAATTCAAAGATTTACTCTTCTCTCTCTCTCTCTCTCTCTCTCTCTCTCTCTCTCTCTCTCTCTCTCTCTCTGTGTGTGTGTGTGTGTGTGTGTGTGTGTGTGTGTGTGTGTGTGTGATATGTTGGATCCCCTGAAGCTGTGGATCACATCCAACACTTACCCTAGGGATTAACCTGCACCCCTCTGACAACAGTATGCCCCCTTAACTACTGAGTCCATCCTTCCAGCCAGGAACCGACTCCTGAGCCTGTGCCGTGCTCAGACAACAGCAGACTAATCTCTAGAGATGTGTCTTACGTCTGTGTCCAGTGAGCAGATGACGTGGGTGGGAGACTGGAGCCTTGCCCCCTCCCTCTGGCGGGTGTTTAGCCACGTGGTGGGGCTTTCGATGTCTGTGGCTCTTTCATCGTCACTCCTTGTTCTGTGCGTGTCTGGGCTCGGGCACACCCAGAGACTCTGAACCTGCTGCTATCAGCCTCGCCCTCCTCCAGGGACACCTGGGCTGAGGGCTTGGGGGTGTTAACAGAACAAACTGTTAACTGTGTTCCTGCGGATCCCTGCTACTATACAGATTACAAATGTATCTTTGTAGTAAGAATATGATAGTGTCCCTATCTGTCCTTCCTGTCCCCTATCAGGCTCAATTATGTCCCTCAGTGAAGAATTGTTGAAGTGCTTATCCCAGCACTTCAGAATATGGCCACTTTTGGAAACATATCCACGAGTTACCTAACGCTGGGGACAGATTCTGAAAAAATGTGCTACTTGGCAATTTCCATGGTGTTTAAACATCATACAGAATACTTACAAAGGCCTAGATGGTAGAGCCTAATACATACCTAAAATATGATATAACATATATATGGCATATGATTATAATGTGTGTATATATGTATATGGTGTGTCTATATGATATTATAAACAACAGATGCCAAAAATCACAAGATGTACGAGGCCACTGCCAGTACGAGGCCACTGCCAGTACAAATGGCATTCTGTTACACAGTAATGACTTTTTTTTGAGACAAGGTCGTACTATGTAGCCCTGGCTGGCCTGGAACTCACTGTGTAGACCAGGCTGGCCTTGAACTCACAGAGATGCTCCTGCTTCCACCTCCTGAGTGCTGGGATTGAAGGTGCGTGCCACCAGCACTCAGCTACAACCTGTTTTAAAAAAAGTAGAATTATATTCCAAATGTCAAAAAGTATGGATGAGCAGCCACAGCGCTCATCATTATCGAGCACTGTGTACTGAAGAAAATTGTCAGCACTGTGCTTTTACACTGTAGACAGAGCAGAACAGTTACTCCAGCATTGAGCAAACAGATAACATTATATTCTTTTACGGTTTGAGGTTGGGTTTTGTTGTTGTTGGTTTTGTTTTTTTGTTTGGTTGGTTTTTCAGTTTTTTAGACAAGGTCTCACTAAGCAGCCCTGGTTGGCCTTAGAACTCAAAGAAATCTGCCTGCTTCTGCCTTTTGGCTCCTCAGTTCTGGGAGATATGCACCACCACATCGGCCGTTTATTTATTGATTTATCTGGTGTGCATGTGTGCTGTGTCACATCTGTGGAGGACAGACAGCCGCCACCAAGTGGGTTACAGAGATTGAACTCAGGCCATCAGGCTTGGTGGCAAGCACTTTTGCCTACCAAGCCACACCAATTCATTATAGTGACAACCCTGTCAATGATTAGAATTCTCAGCTCCATTATCATTTTTATTCTTTAGGTTTTTTAAAAAAAAGATTTATTTACTAGTATGTATACAGTGTTCTGCCTGCGTACATGCCTGCAGGCCAGAAGAGGGCACCAGATCTCATTATAGATGGTTGTGAGCCACCATATGGTTGCTGGGAATTGAACTCAGGAACTCTGGAATAGCAGCCAGTGCTCTTAACTTCTGAACTATCTCTCCAGCCCCTTCTTTAGGTTTCTTAGCAACCCTTTGCGTTTTTACATGTATTTATTTTGTGCTTGTGGATGTGTGTGGATGCACGTGCACCACAGTTCCCATAGAGGCCAGAGGACAGCTTGTGGGAGTCTGTGCTCTCATGTCACCATATAGGTTCCAGGGAGGGAACTCAGGAGGTCAGCCTTGGCAGCAAGCTCCCCCACCCCACTCTGCTGAGTCATCTCACCAGCCCCTCTATAATCTTAAGAAACCACATATATATTGATGGGGAAGTCCTGTGTATATGTCAATAAAGCACTGTTGGCCAATAGGGAAGCAAGATAGGTGGGACTAGGAGTCGAGGAGGATTCTGGGGAGGAGAAACACAGGGAGTCACAATGTAGCCTCCAGAGGAGTAAAAGGTCAGGACCCTTTCTCCAGTAAGAGAAATACTTAGATTAACCATTATGGGTTAAATACTTAAGTCAGAGATAGCCAGTAAGAAACAAGCAAACGGACAACAGCTTCATAATTAATATATGTTTATTTGGGACTGATGCGGCTCTGGAACCAGGCTGGCGGGAAGGCTTCACCTCTACAATATATATATATATATATATATATATATATATATATATATATATATATATATGTGATCCATTGCCAAATACATTGATACACATTTATGATTGTGTTGTTACTACAAAAAAGTAGAATGAATCCTTGCTGTGGTAGGGTAGGGTCCTCATTTAATATGGCCTGTGTCCTTATAAAAAGACGGCCATCTGAAGAAGCGGACATATGAGGAGAATGCTATGTGGAGACGAAGTGTCAAAGATTGACAGCAATATCAGGAACTCAGAGAAAAGCCCGGAACAGCGCCCCTGCCGGCACCAAACTTACTGGCATCTTGACTTTTGACTTTCCAGCCTCCAGAGCTGTGAGGAAATAAGCTTCTGCTCTGCTAAGCCTTGGGTTTCATTCTTTCAGTGCGACAGAGCTAGCAAATTAGGTCAGACATCCTTGACTGCAGTAACCCGCATGTGTCCCTGTGTCTGCCAACACCTCAGCCCTGGGCCTGGACTTGCGGCGATTCCAGGACTCTGGCTCTCTTCTGACCACGCCTCTTCCTGGAAGGCGAGGCATCCACTGGCCCATGGGGCTGTGGCGCCCAGAGTCAAAGTCCCCACCCTCCTTCCAGACCAGCAATTCTCAACCTATGTGCCGAGACCCCTTCGGGGGTTACCTGTCAGACGTCCTGCATGTCAGCTATTTACGTTATGATTCACAACAGTAGCAAGATTGCAGTTATGAAGTAGCAACAAACTAATTTTATGGTTGGGGATTACCACGGCATGAAGAAACTATATCAAAGGGTCACAGCTTTAAGAAGGTTGAGAACCACTCTAGACCATTATCTGTGTCCTAAGAGCCTCATAATTTTTTAAACAAGGTGACTCTAAGATCCCTGTAAATGTCTGGCCAACTTGAGATCTCAAGTCTGTCCTCCTAAAAACAGATGAGACTTCAATGTGATACTACTGACCCAAAGGGTAGCCAAGGAGACATGTTTGCCAGGGCCTTGGGAGCTATGGATAGAACGTGAACTGTAGCTGGAGTGTCAATACTCACTTTTTTAGTCTACGAGGAGTGGGGACAGGAAGACGAGGGACAGCTACAGTTTCTGGGCTGGGTCACCACTGTATTTCTGCCTTTTAGGGCCTTGTACTTTCACCCTTATGAGCCAGGGTTAATGCCCAGGGAGGATGTCCCGGACTTGTTTGTGTCCCCTCATTTACCCAGTGTGACCTCTGGGTGTGGTCTATCTCACAAGCCCTCAGCAGCTGCTCCAGCTCCAGATCCCTGGCCTTCCTTCCCCTCCCACACCACCAGGAAGATGTGTGGGGTGTGTGTGTGTGTGTCTGTGTGTGCCTGTGCGTGTGCGTGTGCCTGTGTGTGCATGGAGGGACCAGATGGGCTACATTAGCTGTCTTCTTTAGACACCCCACCTTATTTGCTGAGATGGGGTCTCTCACCAAACCTTGAGGTCGTCAGTTCAGTAGGCTAGCAAGCCAGTGAGCTTCTAGGATCTGCAGTCACTGTCCCCTCTCCCCATTCTCTGGGTTATAGATGTGGCCCACTTGCCCCGGTTTTAATGGGCTTCTGGAACTAGGTCCTAGACCTGATAGCTTTGTGTCAACCTGGCATACGCTAATGTCATCTGAGAGGAGGGAACCTCAGTGAAGAAAATGACTGTAAGATCGGGCTGTGGGCAAGCCTGTAGAGCATTGTCTTAACTGGTGATTAAGATGAATAAAGCCTTTCTTCCCACAGCCGCTTCTGTCACAGAAGTAGGGACCCTAACAGACCCTCCTGCAGCAGGCACTCAGCTAACTGGGTCATCCCCTCAGTCCCTGGTTTCTTTCAGATCAAGTCAACTCCTGTAACTGGAGCCCTCAAATGTGTCAACACATAAGTCAGAAATCCAAATGCCCACAGTAGGCAGGCAAGTATCCCAAATGAGTGTAACACCCAGAGAGGGGTGAAGTCTACAACAAATGCAGCTATTGTAGGCTTGATGGAAACCAACAGAAAGCTTCTGGCGTTTTTTGACAGAGTTCTAGAAAACTTGATTGTATTACCAGAAGTTCCCATTTAACCAATTCAAAATTTTGATGCAGTGTCCTACAGGTGAGAGCTAGCCATAGACTAGCCAGATAGGTCAACAAGTTGATTACAGTGATAAAACTAAACACCTACAGCAGACCTGCCGGGTAAGATGAGGTAGCTTTGGGGATTCCCTCCATTCAGTCTGTCCCGATCTCACTGATTCCTCTCTGCAGGTAGAGGAACAAATGGGGTTTTATGTACTCATTTTTTTAGATGCATGTTTTTTTTAAATATGGCATAAATGCTTTGCCTACATGTATGTATATGTACCACACGCATGCCCGGTGTCCATGGAGGTCAGAAGAGGGCCTTAGATCCTCTAGTACAGGAGTTAACAGATGATGAGCTACCGTGCAGGTGCTGGGAATTGACCCCAAGTCTTCTGCAAAACTGCCGAGTCCTCTCTTCACCCCTGTGCTGTTGATTTTGGAAATTCTCCTATCTTCTTCAGCCACGGTAAACCTCAGTGGCCCGGCCAGCATCTCCATTTCTGCTACTTCTTGTTCGCACTGCTGTATTTGCCGCCTTTGGCGGGTTGCTTTAAGACCGTGATGTGGACCGTAGGCCCCCAAAGCCTCCAGTTAATGTTCCCGGCTCCCTGGCACTTAGCTGTCATAATGCTTGCAGAACGAATAAAAACTAGTGTGCATTAGTAATGAGAGGAATATCTCAAAACTGCTAGCTGTAATTATAAATTAGTATGCATGACAATAAGTATCATTACCCTGGTAATCAAGAGAGGAGTGAAACAATATTCAGCAGGAATATTACTTGAAAGGAATTTACGTTAAGCTGAGAATCTGATTCTCATGGGGGAACTGGGGACTAATGGTGTCTAGTGGCCAGGGGCAGAAAGCCTGCAGTGGCCTGAGCCGGTGGGTGGGCTTCTTTAGCGCCTGCGGCCCAGAGGGCCCGGTGTGTGGCCTGCCGCCCCCGTGCGGCAGGAGCACGTACTGCATCGCACTGGTGGACAGTTTTACCACTAGAGGGCGCAAAGGGCTCAAACTACCAACAGGCACAGACCAGAGTTCTTTTTACATGAGCCTTGATCAAGCAAAAGACTGTCCATCACTCATTTCAGCCAACCAGGATCCCTCTCTTCTGCTCATTCGTTGTCTGTTTCTTCCTTAGTATCCAAGTTAGGGTTGGCTGACACTTCCATATCACCGTTCATCCCTGGAGGAAGTCAGAACAGGAATTTAGACAGGGCAGAAACATGGAGGCAGGAGGGGGCTTGCTCCTCATGGCTTACTCAGGACATTTGCCCAGGGGTGACACCACCCACAATGTTCTGGGCCCTCCCCCGTCAATCACTAATTAAGAAATGCCTTGCATCAGAGGCATTTTTCTCAATTGAGGTCACTACTTTCAGACAACATAGCTTGGTATACAAGTAGCCAGCACACTTACTGCTTTATAAACTTCCAGGTCTGGGGAGCCTTATTCAGAACACAACACACACACTCATCCCAGGACCTTGTACACTGCAGCTGCTTCATTTAAATATCTCCACTCTTGGACTTATATGAAGATAACATCCATAAAATAAATTGTAGACCTCACAAAACATTGTCTTTGTTTGCTTGTTTTTGTTTTTCCAGACAAGGTGTCTTTGTGTAGCCCTGGCTGTCCTGGAACTCGTTCTGTAGACCAGGCTGGCCTTAAACTCACAGAGATCCTCCTGCCTCTGGCCTCCTGGGGTTATCTGCCTCTGGAGTGCTGGGATTAAAGATGTGAACCACCACCGCTCAGTCATTGTCCCTTAAAAAAAAAAAGGATAAGAGTAAAAATATGTTACCTATAATTCTATCACTCTCGGTCAGTCACTATTGTGGATGAGCAAGCAAGTCAAAAGAAGTAGACTGTTTAGTGTTCTCTGTGGACCATTGGCCATATGGGATTACTGGCTGCGATATAACACTGTGGAAAGAGGTGTGGGAGGCTACTTAGCCAACTCCATTTAGGGCACTTTGGGCTTTTGGTTACAGAGAAGGCCAAATCTAGTGGAGACCAGCTGGCTCCTGGCTGGGAGCTTCACAGGTGGGGTAGGGACTTGTCCTGTCCTAGTGACAATTTGCCAGCTAGAAAGATTTCAGGAACCTAGAGTAAGGTTTCTCTTTATGCCATTTACTGCCCTCCCCATCTCTTTGTCAGTTAGCCTATCGTGGGCAGCGGCATCTCAGTCAACTTCCTCACTATTAGACTAACCAGAGAGACCCCACAAATCTGAGGAAAAAAATATGTACGTGAATGACGAAGGATCACTAACAAAATACCTACTAAGGAGATAGAGATGGATAAGGAGAAAAAATAAATAAACAATTAAGGACCAGCAAGACGACTATGCAGGTAAAGGTCCCTGCTGCCAAGCCTGAGGACCAGGGCTGGATCCCCAGAACTCATGTCGCAGAGGGAGAGACTCCAGGTGTTATTCTCTGACCTCCACACACATGCCATGACACGAATGTGCCCCCACACCAACAAATAAATATAACTTTAAAATGTAGGCTGAGTGTGGTAGTACATGCCTTCAATTTCAGCTCTCTGGAGTGGTGGCAGGAACAGCTCTTTTGCAAAAGGATGGCCTGATACAAACAGAGGAGCTGAATCTTCAAATGCAGAGACGGTGTGTTGAGAAGAAGCATGGCCTGAGATCAAAATTAGTGAATCCATTAACTAAACATCATGGAATCATGATGTATCTTGCCAGACTGGGGTGGCAGAGCCAGGTAGATCTCTATAAGTTCAAGGGCATCCTGGTCTACAGAGTGAGTTCTGGGACAGGTTTCAAAGCTACACAGAGAAACTCTGTCTCGGAAAAAGAAAAGAATTATAATGTGTCTCACCTATCACATTAACTTGTACCTAAATTACTAGGTATGTAATGAAATAGCTTTTTCCCCCTTTAAACACTTGGTACAATGTTTTTACAATATGTTAGAGACATCTATTCAGGTTTAAAATGTTATGTGTTTGGACTTCACTTCTAGAAGGCAATAGCACGTTAAGAGATAGACCTAGGAATATTTGCGGTGTTTTTATTTAAACTTGGTAACAGCCTAAACATCAACTGACAGAGAAATTACTAACTCCCTTCCCCCAACAAAAACCCAAGAGATCGCTTCCATAGCAGCAGAGGTGTGAGTTTGTGTTAAGGGGAGGGTGCGACGGAGAGACTTGATACAGGCATTTAAAGTTTTGACATAAAAATGCACTTTATAGCCTGGATGTTGGCCATGCCAGTGCTTAATTCTAACAGTTCACTAAGATCTACTTTTGTTGGGCTAATGTTATGGCTCAGCAGTAAAGTGTCTGCCTGGCATCCATGAGGCTCTGGGTTCAACACCCAGAACTGAAGGAAACATACATTTATGTCTGTCTGCTTTCCCGTATGTATGTTCCGCTTTACGAATTTTTAGTTTTAAAAGTAAATTATTAGGGCACACCTTCAGAGTTCAATGGGAAATTTTGAACTTAGGAATCTACACTTAGCAAGCTGGCTGTCAAAGGAGAACAATTTAAAGTCACTTAAAATTAAAGCCCCTGGAAGGTTCGAAGAGCTTCCTCGTGATCTGACCTCTCTGAAGGAGATAATCGGAGACATCAGCCAAGAAATCAAGTGCACAGTGGACATAAAAAAGGGTGACAGGACCAGTCCTGTTCATGGAAAAGAAACCAGGATGACAGCTTGCAGTATTTTGGTTGAATCCTAGTCGTGGTGGTAACCGGAGGAAAGAGAATCCATTTCCCAGGAGTCGTGGGTTTTTAAGATAACTTTTTACACTCATTTATTTTGTGTGTGAGGGGGCAGGTTTGTGACATGGAGAGGTCAGAGAACAATTTGGCCAAGTCCATCCTCTTCCACTGGGTGGGTCCCAGGGATTGAACTCAGACCTTCAGCCTTGACCCATCTCACAAGTCATGTTTTTCAATTTTCTTCCTTGTTCCACAGCAATCCAGAGCCATGACATTAGAAATACAGAAGAGTCAGGTATGTGTGGTGGCGAATACCTTTAATACGAAACCCTCAGGAGGCAGAGGCATGTGGAATGTTGTGAGTTCAAGGCTACCCTGGTTTAGATATCAGGTTTCAGGCCAGGCAAAGTAACATTGTGAGAGCTTGTCTCAAACAAACAAACAAACAAACAAAAATGTTAGAAAACAAAAAGAAAGAACTGGAGAGATGGCTCAGGAGTTAAAAACACTGGCTGTTCCTCCAAAGGACCCAGCAGGTTTGATTCCCAGATGTAACTCCATCTGTAACTCCAGTTCCAGGGGATCTGACGCCCTCTTCTGGCCTTTGTGAGCACCAGGTACACATGGTGCCCAGACTTACAGACAGACAAAATACGCATACCCACAAAAGTAAATAAATACGAAGTTTAAATTGGAGTTTACAGAACTAAAAGGCAGATAGATGTGGGAGGAGAGATGGAGGGCCAAAGACATGAGGAAGCCAAGACACTGATGAACACGAGCAGAATAGAAAATTAAGTCATCTCAGAATAACAACAGCTAACTCTGCAAACGTGACTAACAGGAAGAAAACTAGGACATAACTAGGAAGTCTGTAAGAAGGAGGGGGAACGGACACTTAACAATCAGAACAGGCAGCTGGGCACCGGGCTGATAAACTAGACTCAGCATGCTGGCAAGACAGCTCAGGGGCCAACGGCGCTTGCTGCAGAAACTTACAACCTGAGTTTGATCCCCGGCACTCACATGACAGGAGAAAAATGACTTCCACAAGTTGTCCTCTGACTCCTATATGTGTGCATCCACACATGGTAAATAACCCTAGTAAATGTTAAATACACACACACACACACACACACCAAACAACCAAACATATTTTTAATTTAAAATGTAATTCACAATATACAGATAAACATGTGAAGCCAAAAAGGAGTTAATGAAAGAACATGTTGTGAGTGCCTATTATTGGGGCACACAGAAGCAGGATTAAGGATATCCAGGCCTTTATTATCTCTCTCGGCGGTCACCCAGAGACTTGTGTACATAGACCAAAATGAAATACCGTTTGCTGAGGACTTCCTTATGTGCTGTTGCTATGGATAAGTTCGTGTCTGCTGCCTGGAGCCATTCATTAAGCGGACCCCGGTTGCCAGGGAAACCAGATCTGATACCAAAGGTAACACCAAGGCCTACTGTTCACCAGGCAACCTCTCCAGTCTAGCCTCGCTCCTGTGTGATGCTGTCAAGCCGCAGGGAACTCACGGCATTCCCCGTGACACTGGCCGAGAAGTCATACTGGTCAGCAGTGCTCTGCTTGTCTCCGTTTGCGACAGACATGCTCGAGAAGTGAACAGCAGCCACTTAGTCAATGCTGTCCTGCAGTGTTCACAATATCATACATAACATCCCCTTCAAGTCTGACTTCACACACTCTGGGCACCTTAAAATGACATCTATCCTATGTGGTACACTTGAACCATTTTTTAAGACTTTGTTTTTGTCTGTGTGTGTGTGTGTGTGTGGTGTCTGCCACATGTGTATTTGTGTACCCTCAGAGGCCAGGTACACTGGATCCTCAGGAATTGTAGTTACAGGAGGTTGTGAGCGGCCCAACATGGATGTGTTGAACCAAACTCCAGCCCTCTTAATCCCTAAATCATCCCTCCAGTCCCATGATTCATGAAAAACAAACAAACAAAAGGTGCCCAAGAGATGACTCCCCAGGTGCTCACCCTCAAACTGTAACGACTAATACGCTTGTTATTGAGCAGGGAAGGGGATGCCTCCTCTACAGTAACTGAGAGGGATGAGGATCTATGTAAACTGCGGCTAAGAAGGGTATTTTGGAAGTATTCTGTGGGCTGAGTAAGGTCAGATAACTGATAACCCCGTGTTCAGGAATGGGACAACATTCTACTCATGTTAAAGGAGCAGCAGAGAAAGGTCAGTGTTTGGGCCATAAGGAATCCTCCCCATTGTTTATCATGCAAAGGGTAGTTTTTATTTTATTATTATTACTATATTATTTTGGTTTTTCAAGACAGTTTCTGGGTTGCTCTGGCTGTCTTGGAACTCACTCTAAAGACCAGTCTGGCCTCAAAAAATATGTCTGCCTCTGCCTCCTGAGTGCTGGGATTAAAGGTGCCCAGCTTTGAGTGTGTGTGTGTGTGTGTGTGTGTGTGTGTGTATGCGTGTAAGCATCTACACTTTCACGGCAAGCACTTTACCAGCTCCCACCCCACTAAATTCTTATGCTGAAATGCTAACCCTCCATGTGACAGTATTGCAAGAGTTGGAGGTTATGTTGTGAGAACGTGGCTGATACAGACAAAAAAAGTCTCTACTCTGAGGACACGAGACAGGCCATAAACCAGCAGAAGCTTGTCGTCAGACAGTGGATCTGAGGAACAACTTGAAGTTCCAAGTTTCCAGAGCTACAACAAATGTTATTTAAGCCCCCCATCAATGGTACAATGTAAGTCTGAACTATGACATTACCTTTCAACAAAGTCCGTATTTTCCCCTTAATAGCTGACTGAGTGTAAACTTTTAAGGATGTTTTACTTTTTCAGATCTCTTGGAGCAAATGTGAGCCACCTGACATGGTGTTGGTAGGAGCAGTAGGAGCTCTTGCCTGCTGGGCCTTCTCGAGATCCAGCATCTACACGCTTATTTGATAACCACTAGCAACATACCCACAATGGCACATTCGGAGGTCCCTCACAGCCGTGCTATTCAGACTTAATATAAATACTTCCCTATCCCACTGCCTTCCTAACTCCTGGACCCTAGCTCCCAGGACTCACCCAGCCCCCAGGGATGTGAACGATTAACATCAGCACATTGACAGACTCTAGTCATTAGCTGTCGAACTACAAGAACTTACACATCTTTGAAATCAAGGTGGTTTTGTGTTTTAATACCTAAAGACCTTATGAAAGTTAAGCACTGCTCAGTGGGACACTTAATGCACCATAAACCAGTGTTAGAGCTTCTGTCAGAATCAGTGGAACTCGTGTGCGGTGGTAGAGCATATGCTTCACGTGCTTAAGGCACTGGAGTCAGTCCCCAGCCTGAAAACAAAACCACGCTCAAAGTTGCCAAGCAACTACTCAAATTACAAAACACTGACCTCGCCCCCAACTCAAAAGTACAGCATTCAATACAGAGCAGGAGAGAGAGAGAGAAAGAGAGAGAGAGAGAGAGAGAGAGAGAGAGAGAGAGAGAGAGAGAGAGGGAGGGAGGGAGGGAGGGAGGGAGGGAGGGAGAGAGGGAGGGAGGGAGGGGGAATAAGAAAAAAAGCTATGTGTGGATAAAGATCATACAGGAACGTCAGACTTCACTTTTACTGTGATACCGCACTCTGAGAGGTTTCTGAGTAGAAAGATGGCGTCGTCTGATGGATTCTAAAGAAGGATCACTCTGCTCTGTGGAAAATAACCTGTATCAAGTAAATAACAGAAGCAAGAATATGCAACAGGAAGGAGTGACGTGTTCACTAACAGACAGACACGAGGCTTTCAATAGCAATTTTATTTGTAATGACCACAAACTGGAAACAGTCCAAATATTCGTCAACATTGAACGGATAAACTGGTACAACGAATGGACTATGACACAGAAGTGAAAAATGAACCGTTACAATCCACAACATGGGTTACTACAGCAAACATAGAGAACAGAAGAGACACGAGTGCCTACAATTACACTTGGTATAGATTTAAAACAGGCAAAACTAACTGACAGGCAATAAAGGCCAGACCAGCAACTATCTCTCTGTGTGAAAGGCAAAGGGCACCTACTGGAGTAACAACTACTTTCTATCTTGACCTGGTGACTTACAGGTGAATGTAAAAATCCACGGAGGTGGACACTGAGTATTTGTAAACTTTTATCTCAGTGAAAAAGCAAAGGCATATTAAAAATGACGTTACTAGGGGAAAAGAACCATGATAATTAGTAGTGTCGTCTTCCAAATAGTTCATTTTCCTCCCAGCCGTATGGAGGGATTGAACTGCTCCTTGAACTCTGGTGTGGTGTGGGCCTTTGCAGCCTCTGCTATCTGCCAAACTTTCTCTTCTCATTCCCCAAAGTGAGCAGCCAGCTCCTAATGAGTATCTGCTTTGTCCTGAGCCCCGCGACAGGGGCATTTTAAGCAGGAATTAATGAGGAACGTATTTCAGCGTGTGTTGCACACACTGTGTCAGAACTACTCAACTCTTGTGACTGTGGAGAAGCACCCATGGCAGTTCACGGCTGTACCTCTCACACTTCCTCTGAGGACAGACTCGGCCTGCCTGCTGTATCTGCCAGCCCCTCGCCTACACGAAGTCCTAGACAACTTGCTACAGAAAGTTGTGGAGACATTCAACTTTTGTAGTTATTCACCTCACTGGCAACCTTTCCAATCCTGATGCAGAACTAACATACTAAACGCGTTGCTTAGTGATTAGTTGAGAGGCATTCAGGAAGATTGCTACTGGAAGATAGAAAAAAAAATTACATAGGGGCAATTTATATTATAGAGAGGCAAAAGTGCCCCTTGAGATGAACTGGGACATCTACCCTTTATCAAAGAAAGAATTATCTTGCGGTGGCTGTTGACTGCATTTGACAAAATGTATAGGACATGAACTCAGTATTTGGTCAGTTTCAAGGCAGAAATAAAGACTATAAAGTACTTACAGTGTAGGATGAGGCAATTTTTCAATACGAGATAAAAATGAGAAACCTTAACGCAGAGGTTAATGAAAATCTAGTTTTGCAACAAGGATCAAATCTCTGGATAACTGTCATACTTACTACCAAGACCTCAGAGTGAACTAATTAATTAATTAATGTAACTTCCTAAAACTATAAGTTCAATTAAGAGAATGATACAGTTCATCTCTTAAATTGGGCAAATAGCTTAATGACAGAAACTCAGGGTCTGGCTTTCAGGCTAAAGAATAAAAAGGCCCAGTTACCCAGAAATGAAGTTCACCAAAGCATGAAACAAGAAAGCAAAGAAATACAGCAAATTGAAAAGTATGTGTTAACTGGGCCTCATCTGGGATTTTCCCCTTGGGGAGATGATGTGGGCATTCCACATGTAGGAACATTAATGAATTGAGGATCTAGTAGCCAGAAGGGCTAAGACAACCTTCTCAGAAACAAGTTTACTTACTTTGAAATTCCAGAAGAGCCAGAAATCATCTGTAAAGGAAAGTAACTACTAAATAGCATGCCATTTTCTCCTAGGGTTGACGCCTACAAAAGGAAAAATGGACATTAACTCTTATGTGGCATTGTCTTTCTCCAATACTGAAAGTAATTTTTAGATTACGGAACTCAGTTCAATCTAGGCACTTATCCAACCCTTTCCTTCTGTATGTAGGTTCCTTTGGAAATTAAAAAAAAAAAAGACTACTATGGATGTATTTAACACTACAGAGCAGACTTGTGAGTACAACTAGGTTTGAATCTTGACATTACTACTAATTTACTAGGGTAAATTACAATCTGTTTTCTTAACAACATTCACATAATATTTGAACCACATGCTAAGCACTGCACTAAATTCAAAAAACACAACAATGAGGTCCCTAGTCACAAATAAGGTGAGTTTCATTTCTTAATTTGCAATCCATGGCTAAGAACTATTCAGTGAACAGGCAGGATGTCTATGAAGATCAAATGAAGACTGTGAAGGTTTCAAAGGTCATAATAGTCAGACAAGTATTTATTTGCCCAAACATTTATTCAAATGCCAGGCTTTGAACTATCCACTAGAGATGAAACAATGGGTTAGACTTCTCCGCTCCAGTCTAGCAGTAAGAAAGGCTAAGTAGGAAGGACAAGGGTGTTTAGCAAGTGTAGTTGGGTACCCGCTAAAGGGCACCACTGAAGCTTCTTAGATATATAAACCAAGATCTGCAAGATGAACGTTTATATCCTATCTATTCTGACAGCAATGGTGGAAGCCAAGGAGCAGTATGATCAGTTTGGGGATCGGGTGAGGGTGACTGACGGGCCACTGTAACGCCATCTGCTGATAGGGTAATGAGAGCAAGAGCAGGTTTGGGAGAAAGAGCTAAGACGTGTTGGGAAGCTTGCGAGAGAACAGTGTCAGTGATACTAGCAACTAGGATTAGGGGGAAATCTTCAGGAGATACGAATTTGGAAATATCTGCATACAAGGGGCAACTAAAGTCATAAAAGAGACCAACTGAGGAGGTACTGTAAGGAAGCGAGGCAACATAGATTAGGCAGCCTAAGGAAAAAAAACAAAACCCAAAGCAACCAGCAGACAGAATCAGACATACTGAAGGAAGAGGTGGCCGCAGTGACTGAGCGTACCTGGAGCTGGTGTGTCTGCAATGCTAGGGTGATTTCCAGGGGAAATACTGACAGATACTGAACTTGAGGGATCTGACTGGCAACATGGGAGACTGGGCAAGCAAACATTTGAACTAGTGGGAATGAGAGAAATAGGGAAGAACAGTTAAGGACACAGAGTTGTTTGTTTTTTAAATGGCACTTATTTTAACTATATTCACTGATGCCACAGGACCAGTAACAACTATATATTTGTAAAGGAAAAAGAAAAGACGGCCATGCAGCTAGAGTTACTTAATACGGAAAAGGCCTTAAACAAGTGGTTCTCAACCTGTGTGTCACAACCACTTCAGGTTGTGTATCAGATATTTACATCATAATTCTTAACAGTAACAAAATCACACTTATGAAGTAGCAATGAAATAATCTTATGGTGGGGAGTCACCACAACATGAACTGTATTAAAGGGTCACAACATTAGGAAGGTTGAGAACCACTGTCTTAAACAAACAAACAAACAAAAGAAAAAAACCCCAAGACTAGTTACAGCAAACTCTATTGCTGAGGGTCAATTAAAAAAAAAATCTTAGCTTATTTCTATCTCCCCCATACTCACATAGTGGCTACATGATGCAATCTAATTTTATTATCACCTTAAGCAAAACACGAGAACTTGGTAGAATGCACAGATAATAATATTTAGAGGACTAGGAATGGAAAGTAGAAGCGGCTTTCAGGACTTCCAATCATTCTCTCAAATAATAAAAGTATTTGAAGGATTTGCTGCGAACGGTAATACACAAAGCTACTGGGAAACTGCCAGTAGAGTCCTTCTGTTTTTTTAGGTACTTAGGCTTATTCCTGGATAAGCAAAATATCAACCTGATACTGGCTTTTCTTCTCTGAACCGCTGGGATTAGGCTTCCCTATCAAGTACGCCATCAGCTTCTACTGGAGATTTCCCTGTCCCTTGAAATAAGATAATATGTACTTGGTGGGGAAGGGCGCTGGCACTTTGGGAGTGATGACTCTTCATGGCATCAGGCTGTCCTGAACGCCGCAGGAGAGAGAAATCTTTACGCTCAAATGCCAGCAGACCCCTCCAGTAAATAAGATAACCACAAAGGTGCCCCGACACACTTCCCAGCACTCTGTGGAAGGAAGGGTTCTACCTCTGGTTGAGAACCACTGATCTGACTTTGGTTCTTAGGTTCGTGTGGCTTAGGCATCGGTTCCTTCTAAATTCTTGGTTGTAATCAGGTTCCTTGAATGTGCAACAGGATGACGTGCTGCGATATTTAAGACACGAAGTAGCACGACAGCTTTGAAACTGTACTTGCGGATGAGTTACAAATCGGGTGCTGCTTTTACGTCCGGCTTACAATGCTGAGCTTTAGTGTAAGGTTGATGTTTTCACAGTTAACATGTCTGGTAACGTTAGAGCACAAAACCAACGTCTCTAGGAGGAGGAATTGTTACAGTCTGTGGATAAGGCTGCTTCTTGAGATTTAAATATTACTTGTGCACTGTCTTTACTCAATCTGTAGACAGTTCTAGAGTAAATCCACTTTCAGCAGCTAACAAAATCTGACACTTGTCATTTCAAAATAAAATGTCTCCCTTAAGCATAAGTTTCTTTTATAAAACATTAATACCCATGCAGAAAAGACAAATAAGCTAAAACCTCTCATAACTCCTGATCCTGAAGTGTAAAAGACCCTCTCCCACCCCCCACCTTTGATAGGGTCAAAGGTCTTTCTAAGGTAGAAAAGAGAATTACTGACTGGCAATGGTTAAGGTTCCATACTTACCATGGTCCTTTGATAGCTGAAAAAACTGCCCCTAGCTGTGAGAAAATAAGGAGCAAACCTCCAATAAGCATTCATCCTTAATTCCTGACTGTGACGCCTCCTAAATCAAATCTTAAAATAATTCTTGCTGCTCCAACCAAATTTTGATTATTTCCTCCATCTGTAATGTCACCATCAACTAGGTAGGTGGGGGTGGAGCCAAAACTCTGCCAGTATTTACTTCAGGCTCAGAAATATGCTTTCAAAAATAATCTTAAATTCTGTTAGCTAGACAAAATACCTCCACTGTGTATTATACGCTCCTTTTCAGAAACTTAAAAGCTATGTTTCTGTAAACTGACTCAAATACATTTTAAGGAGTTGGTCATTTCAAACCATGTATCACACTTTTTACACCGTGTCAAAATAAGAGCTGAAACTTTTGGCATATATCTCCAGAACATCTTAAATTCAGACTTCTAGTTCAACTTACAATATCAATACTAAACTTGTTGAAAGTCCGTTAAAACACAAAAGTAAGAGGCAACAACATTTCCATTAAACGAAGTCTTTAAAAGGTGGTATTCTTATGTTTCAGTCCCATGTTGCCAAAGGAGATTCGGAAAAGACAACATGTCAGAAAAGATGTCAGTGTTTATCAATTTGGACATCTTGTAAGAAGCTCAACGCTTTCCAACAATCCAAATTAGCAAATGTGAAAGAAAAAAAAATCAAACTAGTTTTTCCTTTTCACACTGAATTCTTGTTGTACGACAAAGGCTTACGAGTCATTTCTTTCTCTCACAAGATCATCCCAGCGAGGATCCATTTCAGTTGTGGCAACTCGAAACAGTGCTTGGAGATGCTCATCTGTCAGCGGCTGGCTCAGTGTGTGCTGGTTTCGAGTTAAATATGAAAAAGCCTTATCACAGATCTGGTTACTGTCAAACAAGGATGCCACCTTGTAGGCAACCCCTTTGATAATTGGGTAAGCTTCACCAGACAGGCCGGCATAGAACTGTCCCAAGTCTTTGACTCTGTACTCGTTCCACAGGTCAGTGTTGCCCTGAAGCTTCGTCAGCTCCACTCTCACGGAAATCGGCGCGTACTCAGGTTTGAAGCTAAATGGGTTTGCAAAAAGTTCTAAGTCCTTTTTGATGAACCTCAGGTCCTTAAAATGTCTCTCGAAATCTTTGAGTAGGCGGGAGATCACCATTTGGTACCTGTCAGGGTCAAATATTTTTTGATCGTCCTTAAACTGCTGTTTAAGCTCATCGACGATTATGCTGAAGGCAGGAAAGTCTGCTAGGTTTACTTCCTCCATATGCGTCTGAAGAGAACTCAGCTTAGCCTCAAAGGTACAGACTCGTTCAAAGGCGGCGGCAGCAAAGACCTTACTGATTTGCAGTTCTTCACTGATCTCTCGAAGATAGTCCATAATATCTACCAAGAAGCCAAAATCGCAAAGCCATTGCTTGTCGGAGAAGTGGACTGTCGTTGCCCCCACTGAAACCAGGAAGGCTTCTATTTCCTTTCTTAGTGAAAATATTAGTTTTAACGTCTTGCCTCTCCTCAGCCAGTTGTTCAGGCACCGTCCATTAACCCTTTCACCGTGCTCTGATTCCGACTCAGTCAGTAAAGGCTGAAACTCTGGTCGTCTAACACCTCGGGTCTTAATCATAACTACCCATTCAGATATGGTATTTATGATCTGATTAATATCAACATCATAAGAACTCAACAGTTCCAGGTGCAGAAATCCCGAGTAGTGGATAACGTTCCAACAGTTGGGGCTCACGGCCTTTTCTCTCATGTAGGAGACCAGCCCCGAGTTCTCACCAATCATCCTTAAGGTGTGGGTCGTGGTCAGTCCAACCATTCGCTGTAAGCTGAGCCCTGCAGTCTGCAGGGCCTCCAGGATTGCCGACATGAGGGCCCCCACGCTGAAGTGATGAGTCAGGTTGATAATCGTCAGAAGGTCTTCCTGCACCTCCAAGTCGCGGCCGACGCCACGGATGAAGACCAGGAGGTAGTTCTCATAGGCCACAAAAGCCTGGTCATCCAAAGCAAGGGAATAGGCCTTAAAGTCCCTGGCTCGGTTAAACAGCTGGCTACGGAGGTTGCTGTCAATGCTCAGAATCCTCTGCTGTGTGATCTCTGGAGATAAATCAATGCCTTCCAGGACGCCGACGTGATCCGGCAGCACCTCTCTCAGCAACACCTCCATGCACTGGTGCACGAAGTCTCCCTCACCCCAGCCGCGACCCTTCAAGGCCAAAAAGCGACAGAGGCCGAGGCCTGCCCGCGTCGCTCTCTCCTCCGGAGTGAGCACGGAGGCTAAGGACATGTCGCCCTGACGCAGACGCTCCACCAGGGCCGCGCGCTCCTCGTCCCCTACAAACCGTTCGTAGAATTCGTGTTCGGCCTCGTAGTGGCGTCTCACGTCGCGTTCCCGGGTGGAGGCGACCAGGCGGCGACACACCAAGCACAGGGCCCCGTCGCCCTCCGCAGGCTCCACCACCAAGTAACGCTGGGTCCACTCGGGTCGGAACACTAGAGCCTCATCGACTTCCATCCTGATCCTCTTGGGCGTCATCCACATTCTGCGGGAGGCCACAAGAGAACGGCGAGCTCAGAGGCCGCAGCAAACGGGGAGGAGCCCGACGTGCGCCAAGCACCCCCGGGGTTCTGCGCCAGATCACCCGAGCAGGGGCGCGCCAGCCTCCGCCAGGCACCTCTGTTCCTATTGGCTGGAGATTTCGTATTCCCTTAGCTCTCGGGAATGAACCAATAAGAAGAGGCGACCGTGAACTCTGCCGCGCAAACGCATTGCCTTCTAGCCCAGTGGGTGGCCGCTATTTAGGGCGGGACAGAGACCCAGGAACTGACGTGTGAAGGTACCTGACTGGCATTCATGCTGCCCAATCATCCGCTGTCACTGGGAAGGCGGGGCAGGATGGCGTCGGCGGAAGCTGAAGGAAGAACGTGGGCGTGAAGAGCCGAAGTGATTGGCCGACGGCGAGCTGTGGCGCCAGTATGGCGTTTGTAGCGGGAGTTATCCGGCGCCTGGACGAGACGGTAGTGAACCGCATAGCGGCGGGGGAAGTTATCCAGCGGCCGGCTAATGCTATCAAAGAGATGATTGAAAACTGGTACGGAGGCAGCGGAGCCGAGTTCCCTGAAGGCGACCCGGGCCGGGCCACCCACCTGTTGCAGCCGGTCACCGTGCGCTGCGCGCCTGGCCGGCCTCCGGGCTTCCCGCTGGCGGGGGGTCCTCACGGCTTCCTCGAGACCGACTTGGGTCGCTAGTAGAGGAAGCAGGCTTGGTGTTGATTTAGTGGTCCCTTCCCGCGGGACGGTGCCTAGCTTCACATCACAGGCGCCGGAGATGCGCGACTGAAGATGTGTGAATGTTTAGGGTGGAGAAGAGAAAGTCTTCAGAGTGTGTTATTCATTCAAGGCGTACACATGCAAGGCACAGTTCTTTCTGAGTTTTTCTTCAAAATTACCGGCGTTTTAGAGCAGGCCAGAGGACGTGGGGGCTTTTCTATGGCTCTCCTGTTGTCAAAGTAGTGACCCCATTTAGTCTTAGTGTAGAGCTTGCAAAAGTGGACAGAAAAGGAAATGTGAACAGTATACCTCAAAATAGACACACCACGAAATAATTTCAGAAAGGACGCCCATACAGTATGCATAAAGACTATGTCAGATCCTTTGTGTTAATATCAGTTGATGTTAGTGAAGCCCATACTTTGTTACAAAAAGAAAAAAAAAAGATTTCTACAGTCTTGTAGAAGTTCACTGAAAACTTGGGCCAGTTATTGTACTATGCCTGAATGAAGCTAAGCTTAAAAAAATACCATAGCTTATATTCGAGCAGAGATTTTTTTTTGCATAGATTATAACTAAAGTGCTTTTTAGATATTTAAAGTTTTTGCTACAGACCTGCCAAGAAAAGTTTATTATTTAAATAACTTACTGTTTATTTTTTCAATAAAGAGTTTTTCATGACAGGAAATTTATAACTTCCCCTTTTCATGCAGCCCCAGGCCAAATCTGTTTTCTGTGGTAGATAATAACTTCTTTCCCTTTAAGATTATTTCCCCTTTTTAGTGTAATTAATTTTGTTTGCTGGTTTGTTAGGGTAGTGGAGGTTGTGTGTACAACACACTTGTGCTGGCCAGACGAGAACTCTGAGGAGCTGATTCTCCTTTCCTTCCATGTTGTGAGCCCCAGGAATTGAACTCAGGAGATCCGGGTAGTGGCAGGTGCTTTTACCCCCTCAGACATTTTATGGGCACTATAAGAAACTCTTGTTTAAGTTTCAGTTTACGTGTATAGGTGTTGGGCTGGCATATGTGTGCACCATCTGCATGGGTTTCCCTCAGGCCTAAAGAGGGCATCAAGTCCTCCACAGCTGGAGTTACAGATGGTGGTGAGCCACCACCATATGGGTGTTGGGAACTGAACTCTTTTCCTCTGGAAGAGCAGCCAGTGCTCCTAACTGCTGAGCTATCTCTCCAGATATCTCTCTGCTTTAGTTTTTTGAAACAGGGTTTCTCTGTGTAGCCCCCCTGGCTATTCTGGAACTCACCTTGTAGACCAGGCTGGTCTTGAACTCACAGAGATTCATCTGCTTCTGCCTCCAGACTGCTGGGATTAAAGGTGTGAGCCACCATGCCCAGCTCCCCTTAAGCCTATTAAGTTTCTGCGTGGCAGTTTTTCTTTGCTTCATCATGAGTGTGTTTTCTTGAAAATATAAGAGTAGAGGAAAGCCTGGCCTTTAATCTCAGCACTGGGGAAGGCAGACGCAGGTGGATCTGTGTGAGTTCAAGGCCAGCTTGTTCTAAAACTACACAGAGAAACTTTCTTGAAAAACCAAAAAAAGAAAACAAACTGATTAAAATGGCTGTAACAGTAAATTTAGTTGAAAAGAGCATAAGAAACAAATGTGCTTAAAAGGACAGCCCTACAGGAGCAGAAATGTTGGCGCTGCACTTACCACTAATGTGTATGTTCATATAGTATCCATATTGAGCTTGTAAGACAAAGAGAAAACATGTTAATCAAGCACTCTGTTTGGGGTTTACTATTATGTGTACCAAAGTAGTCGCACTGACAAAATATTTTCTCTGATTGCCAGTTTAGATGCAAAATCTACAAATATTCAAGTGATTGTTAAAGAAGGAGGCCTGAAGCTAATTCAGATCCAGGACAATGGCACTGGAATCAGGGTATGGAAAGCCTGGGGAACTGGGTTTGTGTGCTTCATCTCAAACCTCTAGGAAAATGCAAGAATCTCCCCAGCCTCATAACTTTAGTCTTTTGCAAAAGGTATTTTTGATTGAAAGCTTGAGCAGTAACATTAATCATGTATTAGGTTTCTATAGTGTATTGGACATTGTTCAGGGGATGTATCAGTAAATACAATGGGAAAAAATTCTTTGTTTTCTGTCCTGGTAGTGGGAGTCAGTAAATAGTGACCAGTGTGTCAGATGGCATACAGTTCTGTACAGAATGTAAAAGCTGGGAGGAACATAGGACCAGAGAGTGCTCAATGTACTGAACTTAAAAGTGGTTAAGATGAAAAGTTTTGTTTGTTTGTTTTTAATTTTAAAATTGTCTCTGCCTCTGCCCCCCACCCTGTGTGTGTGGGGGGGCAGTATTTATTCCTGGAATGCTAATTCCTATAGAGCCCAGAAGAGGGCATTGGATTCCCTGGAGCTGGAGTCAGAAGTAGCTGTGAGCCACTTGATGTGGATGCTCGGATCTGAACTCAGGTCCTTTAAAAGATCAGCAAATGCTCTAACCACACTGAGCCATCTCTCCAGCCCTTGTTTATGGCTTTTGAGGCAGGATCTGTTGTGACTTAGACTAACCTTGATTGCACTGTATAGATAAGGGCGACTAAATTCTTGTCCCTCCTACGTCTGTCTCCAAAGTGCTAGGATTCCAAGTGTGCCACCACACCAACTAAAATGAAAATGTTGTTCCTTGTTTTTTACTACAATTTTAAGAGTTTCCTGTAGACTAGAAGGTTTGTTTTGTTTTTAATTTAAGAAGAAAATGAGATTTGGGTATGCATGCAATTCCAGCACTCGAGAGGTGAAGGTTAGAGAATTCAGTTTGAAGCATCCTGGGCTGTATAGAGTGACCCTGTCTCAGAAAGGATTGTGGGGGGGGGGCAGAAATTAGTGAGCGAAAGTAGAGAAGAGGTGTGAGGATGGAGTCCCGGTGCTGGGAGGTGGGGACATGGCACTGAGAAGAGTGACTTAGAAGAGGAGTGGAAAATCCAGGTCCCGTGGTATTTGGGTGCCAAATAAGGGCGTTAGTACTAATTTAAACCTCTTCTGAGAGTTTCTTCTCAGATTAAAGCAATACAGTGAAAATCCAGAAAGATTCAGGAAATGGGAGACATGATTATTTATGCCCTCCCTCTTCTTCCCCCCATTGATTTTGTAGAAGGAAGATCTGGATATTGTGTGTGAGAGGTTCACTACAAGTAAACTGCAGACTTTTGAAGATTTAGCCAGGATTTCCACCTATGGCTTTCGGGGTGAGGTAAGCCACGGATAATCTCAAGTACTCTCTTGCTCACAGTGACCACAAAATTTGTTCCCAGTAGACTGTTTCTGAAAGGTTTACTTTGCAGCTGTCTCTGGTTACGTTGTAGGAAGACAGTTTCATCCTAGCTGCAACTCTATGGGCCATTTTCCAAGCCCCTGGCCTCCTGAATCCTCAGTCTATCTTTAGAATTACTGTTTACTGTAATTGGACAGGAGGTATAGTATATATTGAGGGACATCCTTCGGGATGTTCTTAGGACCTTTTGTGAATTAGCTCTTCTTTCTTCCAGTAGCTCAACAGCATAGGTTGACCATTTCCCTGATTCACACAGTGAAACTGACACTGGATATGTAAAACACCTGGTCTGGACACTCCAGATAGTGAAAAAGTGGAGAGTGAATCTAGGCACTCTGACCCCAGAGTCTGTGTTCCTGTCTACTTGAAAAGGTTCCTTCGTCTGGCATTGGTGGCGCACACCTTTAATCCCAGCACTTGGGAGGCAGAGGCAGAGGCAGGCAGATCTCTGTG
Source organism: Mesocricetus auratus (assembly GCF_017639785.1). NCBI lineage: Eukaryota > Metazoa > Chordata > Mammalia > Rodentia > Cricetidae > Mesocricetus > Mesocricetus auratus. The sequence continues at coordinate 48,600,002 of NW_024429267.1, read as the reverse complement.
AGTTCGAGGCCAGCCTGGTCTACAGAGCCAGTTCCAGGACAGCCTCCAAAACAGTACAGAGAAACCCTGTCTCGAAAAACCAAAAAAAGAAAAAAGAAAGAAAGAAAAGGCTCCTTCTAAATCAGTAGGGCTGTCTGCTGTGTTGTGTATATTGGCCCACTTTCTTCCTGAAAATGCAGAGGATTGTCTGCTATGAGCAGGCCTTACTTTACACAGGTCTCATATATATGAGATCTGCCTCCCTCTGCCTCCCGAGTGCTGGGATTAAAGGTGTACGCCACCAATGCCCAGCAAAGTCGTTTATATTTTAAGCTTTGAACCAGGTCTTTGTCACCCTGGTTAGTCTTGAACTCCTTTTGTCCTGAGGATGGTCTTAAGTGCCTGATTTTCCTGCCTTTACCTCAAAAATATTGGTATGACAAACTGTACTACCACCTAAGCTCAAGTTTGTAAGTGTTGAAAATTATATAAGCCAAGCTGGGTGCAATGGTACATGCTTATAATACCGGTACTTGGGAAGCTAAATGGCACAGTTGAGAGTTTGAGGCCAGCCTAGCCACCGAGGGAGAAAGGGATAGATTACACAGCCAGAGAAATCTGGTGATGACCAAGTCATCGCTCTGCCTGAAGCATATTATTCTCTTTTTGTTCATTTGTTTTTGACATGGGGTCTAGCTCTTCTGCTGATCTCAAACTCCTGGGTTCAGGTGAGCTCCTGCCTCAGGTGCCCAAGCAGAGCCATGTCCCTTTTAATAACTGAAGCTGCCTCAGCTGTGTAGATCTTGCAGACTCACTGTGGCAATTTTAAATTCACTTTTTAAAAAGTGTAATAGTTTCTATAAAGCAGTTTCGAGAAATCTTGTTTTTTTTTTCTTTGAAGGCACATTTTATTTTCTTGGAAGATACATTACTGAAAATATATTAAATATGTTTGCTACCATTTGGAACTGAAGTGTTTCCTAAAGACCTGTGCACTGAAAGTGTGGTCCCAGTTTGTTGTTGCTGGGAGATTATTGAGGGTGAAGGGAGTGGGTAGTGAACTCTTCCTGGTTCTTTTCTCTTTGGCCTCTGTGGATGTCAGGTGTGAGTGGCTTTGGTCTCCATGAGCTCCATGCCATGATGCATTTCTTCAGCACAGGACCAAAGCATCAGGACCTACTGACCATCGAGTCCTCTAAAACCACGAACTAAGAGAAACCTTTTGTCTATATGTTGGTTATCTTGTGTATTGTCAGTAATGGGAAACTGTCTAGCACAATCCCTGTGTACCAGCATGAGTTACAGTTGCTGTTAACACAGGAAGTGTTGGTGTGTTCCTTTTGGAGTTTTAATATATGCTTTCCCTTGTTTTAGTAATTACCCTGTAAACTAGATTTTATCTATTTCTTAGAACATCATCAAATTGTTCGTTGGTGCTACATTGATGTAGATCAAAAGAGACTTTTGATAAACAGTTTTTCTTTCATCTTCTTTCCTTCCCTCCCTAGGCTTTGGCAAGTATAAGCCATGTGGCTCATGTTACTATTACAACCAAAACAGCTGATGGAAAGTGTGCATACAGGTATGTGCTGATGCCTTTTGTGAGGTATTTGGTCTCACTGTGACCCTCCCTAAATGTAAGTGTTATTTTGTTGTTATTATTAAGATACTGGTTTTCCAGTATCCCTTGCTCTCGGACTTAGGAGACAGTTTCTCTTGCTCTGGTCTCTTGAAACTGTTCCTCCTCAAAGCCTGGATATATTTCCTTCTTTCCTCTGATGCTATCATACCCCACCCCTACCCCCCAAACCATACTGAAGGATTTTTTTTTTTTGCTGAATCACTTAGCACATTGATCTACACTTGGATAAAATGACTGTCCCTGAGCCAGATCAAGAACTATTTGTTTGTGAGATATTGTATTTTGTTTTTGAGACAGTTTTGCTGTGTAGCTCTGGCTGCCAGGAACTTGCAATGACCCTCCTGTTTTTGTCTCTCAAGTGCCTGGGATTGTAGGTGTACATTGCTGTTGCTGGCTAAGTTCTTTTTTAGGACTCAGGACCTCAGCAGGCAAATGGTTGCAGAATTGCAGCAACATTTGCCGTTACCTTAAGCAATGGCAAGGTTGTTGGCTAGTAACTCAGACAGCTCAGGCAAGATTTGCTATAATAAGGATTTAAAATTCAATTAACAATATATATGGCTATGTTATAATGTATTGATATAATTTTCATTTTTAAAGTGTGGTAATATGGATCAAATCCAGGTAATAGACATGATTATGAAAGAGATTAGATAGCACATTGTTTTACTAGTTCTTTTGTGGATTTTTGTTTTGGGTGGTGGATAATATGTAAAATATATTTGTACTGAAGGTGTAAAATTTAATGTGAAGTTCCACAGGCTCACCCCTTGCTGTATGTTATAACTGTATAGAAGTTCATTGAGTTAGATAGACTTTGGGCTTGGTGAGTTTTGGTGTATGAGGTTTTATTTATTTGTAAGCTTTTTTTAGTAGTGAAGTTTATCGTTTTAAATGTGGAGTATTAATGTTTTTGTTGTTTTATATAGTTCAGGAACTTGCAAGACATTTCCAGTGTTGGGATTATAGATATACACCACTATGCCTATACTATGATTTTGGATAACCATCCTGTTAGATACTAAGAATCTTTCATGTTTTCTGACTAGAGCAAGTTATTCAGATGGAAAGCTGCAAGCCCCTCCTAAACCATGTGCAGGCAACCAGGGTACCCAGATTACGGTAAGAATGGAACATGGGAATAAAACGGGTGACAAACAGGGAATGCTGAAGTAAAAAACAAAACAAACAAAACCAAATGGGCTCTGAGTTTCTGATGTAAAAAAATGAAATAAATTTTGATTTGTAATAGAAGTCCCAAGATACCTAAGCTTCTAACTAAGAAAAACGATTACTGGGTTTCATGACATGGCAGCCTGCCTACCTTCTTGTCTTTTGTAAGGAGCTGGGATGGTAAAAATCAGTGGCAGAGTAAGTAGTTGGTATCTAGAAGTCCCTGTCTTCTTTCAGTGTTTGTGTATTCATAGGCAATTCATTTAACATCTCAGAATATCAGTTTTCAGTGTCCCCAGTGGAACAAAGAATTCCCACTTGTCTGCCTCTGAGGGCCTTGTGAGTGTCGTTAGTCAACATGCAGCCTTGTCATAGCATCAGTGTCTTTCCAGTTTGGGATCCCATAGAGTACCTCACTGTCATGTCACACATCTCTGATCCTTTTACTCCTGACCCCAGCTGTAGCTCATCCCAAGTCCTGGGCATGATAGACAGGCAGGAGGCAGGAACAAATACGTGCTTCAAAATGCTGGCTAGCAGGAGCCTTAACTGCATACATAGACAGTGTGGTTGTTGAAAACTCCAAATGACCTCCAGAGTTTTATGGTTGACTTTAGTTTGAAAAATGTCTCTGAGTGCCATGTAAAATAGTAATTGATTGTAGAGTTACATTTGTGTCTTACTAAATTGTCTGCTTTCTTGAGCAAGACAATTTTGAATGTCCTAATATTTTTAGCCCTTTATATTTTAACAAACAGCGTGCCATAGAACCATCTGAGAAGTCAATGAATGTGGGATGCAGGAAAAATACTCTATAATCCCTTTGTTGATGCTTTCTTATTCTTTCCCCTCACCGAGTCAGGACTTATAATAGTGCTGTGGCTAATGTCCCTGGATTCACTATCTTGAGATCCAGCTTTAGGTAGACAGTCAAAGCTTTCCACGTACATCCATGAACTTACAAGACAACTGGATCTCTCTTTAGGTGGAGGACCTTTTTTACAACATAATGACAAGGAGGAAAGCTTTGAAAAATCCAAGTGAAGAGTATGGGAAGATTTTGGAAGTTGTTGGCAGGTACTGTCCAAACACTGGGAGTGAGTCATGGAGCTCTGCATGAAAGGACTGCCCAGTGCTTGTGAATTGAGAGTGCTTGAGAGCTGGGTGCAGACAGCCAAGCTGACTCACGTGCTGCTCTGCTCCCAGTTTGCTCCGCAGTCCCGAGTCTTGACTCATCCTGCCAGGGTACAATTGCTCTCTTTGGGTGGGGGGTTCTTTGCTGGCAGATGAAGCAAACTGAGCCAAAAAGAAATCACTGAACAGTTGCTCACTGAATAAGAAGAGGTGAGACAGGGTGACTGGAGAGCCTCCTGTTGTTGTTTTCTGCTTCTGCTTTAAAGGTCTGCCCTGGACAGTGCTGTGATTGGCATTATTGGGATCCATGTCTCTGTACCCACAGCTATGGGGAAACTTCTTTGTTGCAGTCTTAGCATTCCTTGAGAGGGGTGGGATAAAAGGAGTTTCCCAAAGCAACTTGGAGGCTGTTAACAGGAGAAGGGTACTTGGGGCAGCTAAAAGCAGAATTATATTTTGATAAATGTAATATATTGATATAAATGGCTGTAGTAGGGGCTTTCAACCCAAGTGTCTTTGGATTTTTTTAAAATTTATTTATTATGCATACAGTGTTCTGCCAACATCCATGCTTACATGCCAGAAGTGAGGATCAGATCTCTTTATAGATGGTTGTGAGCCACCATGTGGTTGTTTGGAATTGAACTCAGGACCTCTGGAAGAGCAGCCAGCACTCTTAACCTCTGAGCTATCTTTCCAGCCTCTAAAGATAGGGTTTTGTTTGTTTGTTTGTTTGTTTGTTTGTTTTTCCGAGATAGCGTTTCGCTGTGTTGCAGTTCTGGCTGTCCTGGAACTTACTTTGTAGACCAGGCTAGCCTCAACACACTGAGATCCACCTCCCAAGTTCTGGGAATAAAGGTGTGTGCCACCACTGCCTGGCGCTGTGTCTTTGAATCTTAATAGTTGTTTGTGTCAACTGTCTTTCAGTATATCTAAAATTTACTTGTTTATCCAGGAACCCTCCCCATTCCCACTAGTGCAGTTATATAAATCAGTGTCAAAAATATTCTCAGTGATTGTTTTGGTTCTAAGTGTAGTAAGGTGGAAAGTCGTTATTTAATGAATGCTTTTCACTAAACAGTTCTTCAGTTCATGGGGTTGGTGAACAGAGAAGTGATAAAGTCATCTTGAGAAAGGCTATGGAGAGACTGGAACAGGACCCAGCAGCCTGGAAAAAGCAGTGGGGAAAATGAATACAGAGTTAAGGATGTTCTGCTTGGCGGCCAGGTGATGCAATGAAAATAATCCTGCAGGTTCAGATTGTGCCAAGATCCAGTCAGTAGCCTGTAACAGTCCATGCTTTGTTTGACTTAATCACATTTGGCATTGGTGTCTCCATGTACCTCTGTTGCTTTTTTTTCTTGTGGACAATATAGGTTATACCAAGGTATTTTGATTGTACATATCTTTGTTTAAATCACCTTTTTCTTATGAATCTACCAGTTTATTTAATTAAAAGTAGATCTCTGAATTTATTATGCGTTTGACTACCATCTGCTTAGCTTTTACCTTTTCTTTTCCAGGTATTCAATACACAATTCAGGCATTAGTTTCTCAGTTAAAAAAGTAAGTCATTTTTTTCAAAAAATATATTCATTTTGTTTTATATGTACAAATATTTTGCCTACATGTATTTCTCTGCACCTTGTGCGTGCCTGGTGCCCACAGAGGCCAGAAGAGGGCATCAGATTCCCTGGAACTGGGGCTATGGATGGTTGTGAGGGCTATATGGATGCTAGAAAAAAAACTTGGGACCTCTGCAAAAGTAGTAGCCAGTGTTGTTGATGGCTGGTCTATCTCGAGTTCCTAAGTTATGACTTCTGAAAGACAGTTTGTATTAGGAAAGAAAAGCAGATTTTTAAGAAAAGATTCCTTCTTCTTAGGGCTATTGGCTGTCAAGTCATCATGCTGTCTGTTTTTCAGCAAGGTGAGACAGTGGCTGATATCAGAACACTACCCAATGCTACAACTGTGGACAACATTCGCTCCATCTTCGGGAGTGCTGTTAGTCGGTATGTAAGTATTCCACGTATAACAAAATCTTATGAATTCCTTCCCTTGATTCATCAACCCATTGTATTATTTTGAAATTGCCAAGATAATGGATGCTGTTAGAGTTGGCATAGTCAACTTGTTTTCATGTTCATGTTAGTTGATGCAGTCACTATCCCACATAATCAGTGCTCCCTGGGAACTTTGCCTCCTGAATACTGTGCCTACAGATCTGCTTGTTCTCTTGGCCTTTGTTATCAAAATGTTTACAGTTTAAAATTCTGTCACCATTGATGTTCCTGTTTTCCCTTTGTTGCATTATTACAGGATGAGGATTTAATTTACTTATCATTCAACATTAATTGCCTTTCTTATTTCAAGATTTGTATTAGAAGTATGGGGTTCAAAGCTGAATGAAAATTTCTGTTCTTAAAGACTAGATTTGCAGATGTTAGCAGCTGTCATTATCAAAGAAGGCCGAGAGAAGAAATTGCTTATGAGTTCCTCTTGAGCTCTCTTCTGTTTGTGTTTCCATCACAAAGTCCCAAAGGCCCATGCCATACCCCAGGTGACAATATTAAGGCTCTTCCTGTGCCAGGCATACATGAGTTACTCCATTGCACAGATGAAGTCAACTGGACCTGCCTTGATTTTCCCCAATTTCTCAAAAGCGCTGGAAGTTGTCCTAATACTGAAATTCTTTTTTTTCTTTTTTGTTTTTTTGTTTTTGTTTGTTTGTTTGTTTTTTATGAGACAGGGTTTCTCTGTATTGTTTTGGAGGCTGTCAGTCCAGCCCAGCCTCGAACTCACAGAGATCTGCCTGCCTCTCTAATACTGAAATTCTACTTCTAAAGACAAACTTTTTATTCTTTGGGTAAAACCAAGGAAACAAATAGTTTGCTTGTCATCACCCATTTCTTCCTAATTAAATGTAAATGAGTTAATATAAAAAATTGTACTCCTGGATCAAAGGAAATCTCTGTATTCTACAGGGTAACTTTTAAGAGCTTTTGACAAGATTCTAAGAGAGAACAGTAGTCATAGAATTCCAAGGAGTTGTAAGAGTTTAGACATTGTCCCTAGAGAGCATTGCCAAAAGTAGGTTTCCAAACTGTCCTGAGACATTAGAGGAAGAAAGTACGGGCTTCACTGTGCACCTGGGACTCAGAGGACATGTTACTCCAGTCTACACAGCAAAGTCCAGTGAATGTTGTACTGTAGTAGGGATACAGTGTGGACAGCTGTAATGAATCTTGCTCTCCCAGGACTCTAGCTGGAAGGACATGAGATAATTATGCCACTCAGTAGCAGACTGCTGGTGCATCAAAAGAAAAATTACAGGACAAGAAGGAGAAATCTCTGGAGTCAGTGAGACTGGAGAAAAATGAAGGCTACTAGGAAGTAACTAGCTGCCAATAGGTTCATTCTGAAAACTTAGGAAGAAATAAATGTGGCTTTTCAGAGAGACAGACCGGCTCGTGTTTACCTGTCCTTGCCCATAAACACTCTTGGAACCTCATGATGGTGCTATTCAGTACAGTAAAGATTTGTGTCAGCAGAGATGAGTTTTGGGACTTAAAGCTTTGGGATTTAGTTACTAAGGCTTAGACTCGTCTTACTTCTCAGCAGTTAAAGTAGTGCCCAGCACTCAACACAAGTACTTGGAAACACTGAGTAGGTGGGTGGATACATGGATTGATGGACAGATGGTGAGTAGACTCACAGGATCTCAGCTGAACCTAGTCTCAGTATTGTTGTTTTTGTTTGTTGGTAGGTTTTTTTTTTTTTCAGAGTTGGTTTATGGGAAAACCCTGCTTTTTCCTATTGTGATTCTTTTATAGCTTTTGAGATGTTTTTTTTTTTTAAGATTTATTTATTTATTATGAATACAACATCCTGCCTCCATGTATGCCTGCACACCAGAAGAGGGCGCCAGATCTCATTACAGATGGTTGTGAGCCACCATGTGGTTGCTGGGAATTGAACTCAGGACCTCTGGAAGAGCAGTCAGTGCTCTTATCCTCTGAGCCATCTCTCCAGCCCTTGAGATGTCTTGTACTTCGAAAAATCTCAAAATTTTCTCTTTTCTAAACAGAGAGCTGATAGAAGTTGGGTGTGAAGATAAAACCCTGGCTTTCAAAATGAATGGCTATATATCCAATGCAAATTACTCCGTGAAGAAGTGCATTTTCCTACTCTTCATCAACCGTAAGTGAGAAAGGGTGAAGTGTCTACACAGACAGCTTTATGGAACCTGGAGAGTTTCTGTCTCACAGGTTAGATTACACAGGGGAAACTTCATGTCAAGTTTGGTCTTGTTTTGTCTTAAATCTGGTTCTTTACCCTGAGCTGTGTAGGCTAGAGTGCCTTCTTCATATGCTTGCATCACAGCCTTTATAAGCAGGCCCTAGTCTGAAGAGATGGCTCAGAGGTTAAGAGCACTGGCTGCTCTTCCAGGGGTCCTGAGTTCAATTCCCAGGAACCACATGATGGCTCACACCCATCTGTAATGAGATCTGGCGCCCTCTTCTGCCCCGCAGGTACACATGCAGGCAGAACACTGTATACATAATAAATAAAATCTAAAAAAACAAGCAGACCCACTCTGCCTCTAGCTCAGGGACTGCTTTTCCACATTGTATAGCAGAAAACCAAAACTTGGGTGTAGACATCACTAAAAAGCTGAATCCTAAGACCCTTGAGAGGTTTTTCTTTTAAAGAATTAAATTTATGACACTAAGGATAATTCTAGAACTCAAGGAAGAAATTAAATTACCTTGAATTCGTTCTTGTCTCTGATGACCTATTATTTGCATGAGTCTTATTAGCTAAGTACTCTTTGACTTTTGGATTTGTGTAGCTTAATTGTATATTGCAAGGGTTTGATGGTGCTAGAGTAACATTGCCCCCCCCCAGCTCCCAGCAGTCTGAATTTAGCTTCTGTTTAGATGCAAGAAGCATCTTTCCACACACTTGATTTTCATATTCTTATCTTCAAAGTTTTTTTAAAGCAAAATTGGAGTTTACTAAGAATCAATTTTTAATATAGATTTAAGATGGATATTGAGAAAATGAAAGAGGAAGACTTAGAAAGAGGATAGTACCCACCTAAGACACGAGTATAGGCTTCTAAAATAAATTTATTTTTGGATTTATTTTGCATGTATGAATGTTTTGAGTTCATGTATGTTTCTTCACCATGTGTATGCCTGGTGCCCTTGGAGGCAAGAAGTGGTTGGATCACCAGGAGCTAGAGTTACAGATGGTTGTGAATCACCATCTGTCGGGAACTGGCCTGGGCTCTTTACAAGAGCAACAGGAGCTTTTAACTGCTGCCCCAACTCACCAGCCCAGGGACATGGGCTGCTTTAGAGAGAGAGTCACCTCTTACAGCTGTTTTGTTTCTAAGGTGTAGATTTGTTTACTTTGTTTCTTAATTTGCATACAAAGTAAAAGGTTTCATGGCATTTTCATACTTTTTTGTCCGCTCTCAGCTCCCCTCCCACTGCTTGTGCCCTTCCATGCCCAGTAGTTCATTTCCATTTTCATGTCACACTCATCTATCCCATACCACATTTGTCCCCCAAGCTTTCTTAATTAACTTAGTTCCTGAGTTAACTCACTTACTATAATTTCCAGTTCAATTCATTTTTCTATAAACGTGATGATTTCATTTTTCTTTATGACTTAATAAAATTCCACTATGTATATGGACCACATTTTTATTGTATATCTGGTGATAAACATCCCAGATGATTGTATTTTCTTGCTATTGTAGATAGTGCAGCAAAGCATATGAAGGCAGATATATCTTTGTGGTGTCTTACAGGTCCTTTGCCTTTATTAGAAAGCATTTCATCATGATATTAGTTCTTTGTTTACTATTGGAAATTATATATTTTCTTTCTTCTTTTTTTTTTTAGCTATAAGTGGCTTTAAATGTCTCAAATTGTATATCTTAAGTTCTTATTTGTGTGTGTGTGTGTGTGTGTGTGTGTGTGCGTGCATGTGTACCCTCATACATGCACAAATGTGAGAGTGCTATGCCTTTGGAGGCCAGAAGAGACTGTTGGATCGCCTGGCGCTGGAGCTGCAGCTGGTTATGACCTGCATGGTGTGGGTTCTGGGGTCCTGTGTAGGAGCAGCAGCCAGTGCATCCAAGCCATATATGTTTCACAGCAGGTGTTCAGAGCAATCCAGGAGCAGTTAGAAGAGGCCAACCTCTGTCAGACAGGTTCTGTTGATGCCATTTATACTAGTAGACATTTCCCCTACTATACCAAAAAGAATTAAGCCTAAGAAATAATTTGGGAATAACATTTTCATTTGTTTTGTTCGAAACATAAAAATAATGACATTGGGGAACAGTGTGTGAAGTCTCAACAGGTAAAGGCACCTGTCAGCAAGCCTGATGACCTGAGTTCGAGTCCCAGAATACACATGGTAGAAGAAGAGAACTGACCCCTGCAAGTTGTCCTCGGTCTTAGTTAGGGTTTCTATTGTTGTGAAGAGAGATCTTGACCACAGCAACTCTTATAAAGAGCAACATTTATTTGGGGCTGGCTTACAGTTTCAGAGGCTTAGTCCACTGTTGTCATGGTGAAAAGAATGACAGCATGTAGGCAGGCATGGTGCTGGAGAAGGAGCTCAGAGATCTATGTCTGGATCCACGGGCAGCAGAAGGAGCCTTTGAACCACATGGGGTGTAGCTTGAGCAGAGGAGGCCTCAAAGCCCACCCCCACAGTGGTACACTTCCATCAACAAGGTCATACTCCTAATAGTTCCACCCCCTGTAGGCCAAGCATTCGTACACATGAGTTTATGGGGATCATGCCTATTTAAACCACTATGTCCTCTGACCTCCACATGTACCCCTGACCTCCAAAAACAAATCTTTTTTTTAAAAAAATTAAGAAATGATTACTCTGTATTGTACATGTTGCCTGCAGAGTAGACAAGTGAAAGTCAGTTAAGTGTCATTTGACTGCCCTATCCATGTTTCTGGTGGGTCCGTGTACCATAGCCTGGTAACACTGGCCAGTTTGTTCATAATGGCACAAAGAGTCCAGTTTTCTTTTCTGTCCTATTGTGTATCCTCAGCTAAGGAGCAAAGACAAAGGTCACTCTGATAGCTGGCCTCACTTTTAGCCTCAGCAAATTTGCTCTGTCTTCTTGTCAGGTCCACCACCAGGCTCGTGTGATGACTCAGAATAATAGTCTCCTTGTTGATAAAGTCATCACTCTTTTTAGAAATAAAAAGACGTTGCTGGGTGGTGGTGGCACACGCCTTTAATCCCAGCACTCGGGAGGCAGAGGCAGGCGGATCTCTGTGAGTTCGAGGCCAGGCTGGACCGACAGCCTCCAAAACAGTACAGAGAAACCCTGTCTCGTAAAAAAAAGAAAAAAAAAAAAGATGTGACATACCCTTGGCTGCCAGGACAACAGTTCATTAAGCGATCCTTTAAAATCTATCTCAGGAGAAAGGAGGGCTAGGTTTTTCTGAAAACAGATCTTCCTTTGTCTTTAGTCTTAACTTCTCCTAGCCTTTATCCATACTCCCCGAGCCTGGGTCATTTAAATCACCTTAACCATGAATAGAGCGGTTTGTATAACCTGAAATGCTAGAAGCCTTGCTCCTACTGTTTGTCATTTAGTATGGAACCTGTTGTGAACTATTACATTTGTTTATGTTGTGGAATATTTGTTTAATGATGCAAAGATGTGTTGCATTCTTTTTTTGTTTTGATTTTGTTTGGTTTTTGGTTTTTTGAGACAGGATTTCTCTGTAGCCCTGACCAGGAACTACCAGACTGATCTTGTACTCACAGAGATTTGCCTGCCTCTACATCCCTAGCACTGGGATTAAAAGCATGGGCCACTGCTGCCCAACCTGTGTTACATTTTTTTATGTTGCATTTGTTTAATTCTGAAGCTGTGTTGCTTTGCCTGTATAAAACTAGAGCTGAACAGTCAATAGCTAGACAGGAGAGAAATAGGCAGCGCTAGTGAGCAGAGAGAATAAATAGGGGAGAAATCTAGGGAAGAAAGATTAGGATTCCAGGGACCAGCCACACAGTTAGCCACAGAGTAAGAAGGAAAGAAAGATACATAGAATAGAGAAAAGTAAAAGGCTCAGAGGCAAAACATAAAGAGAAATGAGATAATTTAAGTTAGAAAAGCTAGCTAGAAACAAGACAAGCTAAAGCCAGGCATTTATAAGTAAGAATAATTCTCTATGTATTTATTTGGGAGCTGGATAGTGGGCTCTCAAAAAGTAAAACAACCAACTATAGGAACCCTCATATTGGAACCCCTTTGACAGAGTTAGCCGCTCTCTGGCCTCGTGTGTGTCACACACACTCTGTCGTAGTGTTGGACACTTGGCTAGAATTAGTTATTCATCACTGTGGTATCTCTCAGCATTTGGCATGTGTGATTGGCAGCTTTGTCTTTGTGGATTAAAATGTCTGAGAGCTGCTAGGGTCCAAAGATAGCAAAGCTAATGTTCAGGAGCTGATGCGGGATGGGAGGGGGAGGCAGAATTGGGTGCCCTCTCATTCTTTCTGCTGCTTGGATGCGAGGAAGAGTCCCAAACCTGAGGTCAGATGCTGGAAAGTGGTGACAGATACAGGGAGCACTTGTTCCTGGGCATCTGATAAAGTTGTTACTCCAGTTCTTTTCAAGGTGGTTTCATGACCATGTGTGAATATGCACCTGTGACCTTATCCTGAAGGACAGTGTTGAACTGGTTACTCTCCTTTTCTTTTTCAGACCGGCTGGTAGAATCTGCTGCCTTGAGAAAAGCCATAGAAACTGTATATGCAGCATATTTACCCAAAAACACACACCCATTCTTATACCTCAGGTAATGCAGCATCTCTGAGACTGACTTCTCAGTGTCCCTCCATGGAAGAGATTGCCTAGCGGTGTTCAACCAGGGCACTGCTGGTGAGGGATGCTCTGTCCTTCCCCACAGGAAAATGACACAGTTCTACTGAAGGAGTCTGGTTCCTCCTGCTGGGGTCACCCTGCCCCGTGGGGAGTCCTTACACATTTTAAAGAATTTTTTATTTGAGAGGAGATGTGGGGGGGGGGGAGTGAGTATGGGGCACGGGACACATGTGGGAGTTAGAAGGCACATCTGTGGGCCTGGTTTCTCCTTTCATCTTTATGTGGATTCTGCTTGGCTGACCTGCTTAGTAATATTGCGTTTACCTGCCTGCCTTCCTGGAGGGTTCCTGTCGTAGCTTGGCAGGTCCCAGTGGCTCACTTTAATAATTTGGCAGGCATGTTTCAGTTATCACACATAGTTTAGGGCTTGCCTTATTCACATCAAACCCTATAGTGCTTTAAAAAAGAAAAAGGTCAGAGTCTCTGTATGTTTCTTGTTCCGCTTGTCTGAAAAGGCCTCTTTAAAAAGCAACATGCAAAACACTATTCTCTTTGCAACAAGGCTACCCAAGGGCCCAATTCATACTGAGAACCTTCTGGAAGAAACTATGGTGGAAAATTCATTCTCAGCTGAGCCTCCCGGAATACTCCTATAAACCCAGAATTTTAAGTTCCAGGCCAGTGTAGCAAGACCCTGACTCCAAAAAAAAAATTTTTCTTTGTTCTGATCTCACTGAAATGAGTGGAAGAGTAAAAACCATGGTTCAGAATGGTTTTTAGATGAGATCAGGTATGTTCAGGGTGTTGTGGTCATAGACTAAAGTAGTTTTTAGATTTTAATGTGCAGTTGTTCATTTCATCATGTGTTTCTTTGCTGGGTAATGAATCCATAATGTCATCAATGTGGTCTGTCTTTGTGCTAGGCAGGATCTAAACAGGAGATAGGAATCATGCAGCAGAACAGGGAAAGTTTAGTGAAAAAATTGCATATTGAATTCAGATCAGTGAGTTGAACAGTAGGAGATAAGTGACAGGAAAAACAGCCATTCCCCGGGGTTGGGGTATTAATAGAGCCTCTTAGCTTCCATCCTTCACTACCCCTGTGCCTGAGATAAGGCCCCTGGTGAAGGAATGTGACTGGCTTGCTGTACTGGGGAGAAATGTGTGAGGCAGATCTCCACACTGAGGAACTACTGTGGGGGTGTACTGCCCAGGAAGAATGACTTGCCGCCTGCTTTGTGTACAAGAAGTCTGACACACTAGCTCCCAAAACTGGCTTTGGAAGCCCTTCCTGTCGTCCCTGTAGTGACCTTTACGGACAGAGCTTCATATCACAAAGCTCTCTTAGCAGCAAGTTATGAAAGATGGACTTGGAGCAGGGTAAGTAAGAGCTCTGGGTTCACCATAAGTTCTTTTGTGTCTTTCTTTTCCCCCTGAAAAATGAAGAGGGGGGCGGTTTGACAGTTACCCTGTCTTTAAAGCTGAGAAAACATCCAGAGAAGTTAGGTCTTGGCCTGAGCTCACAATCCAGCAGTTCTAGAGTGCTGACAGCTGACCTGTAGTAGCTACCATACACATGTAGGGGCCCTGTACAGACTGATTCCCACGGGAAGTCTGGGCAGTGAGGAGAGCTGTTGTGCCCACTTTATAAATGAAACTAAGACCGTGAAGGTGATGCAGTTCCCTGAAAGCTTCACAGCTCCTCAGTGTCAGGGATGGCATTCAGACTCTCTGACTTGATCTTGACGTTTGAGGCCATGGTGATTGGGCTTCCCCGCGTTGTCTAGTTATCACATGTAGATTATCCCCGTCTTTTGTGGTCTTTCTCTCTTCATGGCAGTTTGGAAATCAGTCCCCAGAATGTAGATGTCAATGTGCACCCCACCAAGCATGAAGTTCACTTTCTGCATGAGGAGAGTATCCTGGAGCGTGTGCAGCAGCACATTGAGGGCAAGCTGTTGGGCTCCAATTCATCCAGGATGTATTTCACCCAGGTGAGGGCATCTACCTCCACAGTCTCTCGGGGCCTTTGCTGCTTTAAAATGTGTTCCATATCTTGAAAACTCAGATTTTTTTGTTGTAGTTTTGGATTATCTTTGTATTACTTTGATTTTTCTTTCAGTAACATTTCTCTGGGATTTATGTGTTTGGGGATGTGTGTGTGCGCGCGTGTGCCATGCACACACTTGTATGCAGAGGGCAGAGCAGAGTGTTGATTTTTTTTCTATCTCTTCGTTGCCTTGAGACTGGCTTTCCCTGAACTGACTCTCTGAGCAAGGCTGACTGGCAAGTGGGCTCTGAGGATGTGCCTGTCTCTGCCTGTCTCTGCCCCAGTGACTGGTGATAGATGCCTGGAGCCAAGTGAGACCTGAGAGTTGGGCGTTTGGATCGGGTCCTCATGCTTGCACAGCTGATGTTCCTACCACTGAGCCATCCTCCCAGCCCCTCTTCTGCATTGTATTGCCTTCCAAGAAAAGTGTTCCCCTTTGAATAGAGCTGTGCTTTGTTTGAATTTTTATGCATATTTCTAAGCACATATAAAATTAAGTAGTACATGTACCTGTTACCCAGCTTTAACAACATCAGCCTTTTGTCCTGCTGGTTTAGCTATTCCTATCTTGTTTAGTGAAGGAAAAAATATATCTGAAAGCACATTTTAGACATTTGTTTCTTCCTTAATACTTTATTATACATCTAAAAAGTTTCTTATATAACCATAATATAAATGCTATATCTAATAAAATTAATAGTGATAGCATCATTTACTAGTCTATGTTCAAATGTCTTAATTATCGAGAAGTCTGTTTAATACCAGCTGTGTTCAAATCTGTATCTAATTATGTTCCAGTCATAATGTTTGGTTGTTACATTTTTAAAATCTCTTAAGTTGGCTCGATAGATAGATAGATAGATAGATGATAGATAGATAGATAGATGATAGATAGATAGATAGATAGATAGATAGATAGATAGATAGATAGATAGATATGGGTGGGTGGGTGGGTGGGAAACAGGGTTTCATAGCCTAGGCTGGCCTTGGATTTGCTTGTAGGTGAGGAAATTTGAACTTCTGATCCTCCTGCTTCTGCTTTCCAAGAACTGGGAACTGCCTTCCTTTAAGTCTAGTCTCTTTGAATTAACCCCTTCCTTTCATTGTCTGTGGGGAGTGCATAGGTATTGTGGTGAGCATGTGGCGGTTAGAAGGGAACTTTCTGGAGTCAGGTCCATCCTTCCAGCATGTGACTTACAGGGGTTAACTCAGGTTGTCACACTTAGCAACAAGCACTGTCACCCACTGAGCCATCTTGCCAGCCCTAGCTTCTCTGTTTTTAAATTGCTATTCTCATGGGCTTTTCTAGGTTTTCTGTAGCATAATATACATTTGGATTGGCTGATTGTTTCTCTGTAGTGTTATTTAACTCTCACTGGTCCTCTGTATTGCCTTTCAGTTGGAAATCTAGAGGTGAAACTATATTCAGACACAAAACATTCTTCTTTTTAATTAATTTATTTTTATTTTATGTGCATTGGTGTTTTGCCTGCATGTATGTCTGTGTGATGTTGTTGGATCTCCTGGAACTGGAGATACAGGCAGTAAGCTGCCTTATGGGTGCTAGGAATTGAACCCAGGTCCTCTGGAAGAGCAACCAGTGATCTTAATAGCTGAGTCATCTCTCAGCCCCTCAAAAACATTCTTTTGCCTAGAATATTTTTACTTGTAAATTTTGTTCATTATAGTTTGATACCTTAGGATTTCCAGTGGCTGTCTCACAGTGTTGTAAATTCTCCTGGTCTAATCCAAAAGGTGATATTTGATGTTACAAACAGTGGCTAAAAGAAACGTAGCAGAATTTAGCGTGTGAGGCATTTTTGACCACATGTGCTGTTCAGTGGCATTAAGTCCATTTACTTCATTGTTGATCTGGCTCAGAACATCCTGACTCACAACTTACAATCAGTTTGCCAAATGCCTGTCACCCTGCCCCTCCCATTCATTTTACACCAGTAATTCTTCATCTGCAGATGCGCTTTGTTAGGTCATTTATGTGTTTTATCTTCTTTTTGATGGCGAGGAGACAGATCACTGGCATGCTTCTGCTGTGGGTGCATGGGACGCGGCGGAAGCAGCTGGGCAGTACACAGTAAAACCTGAATCTGAGTAAGAAGTCCCTGCACCCACAACAGGACACATTAGAATCCTCCGCTGCTGGTCTTTGTCCCTGTCATTCTGTCCCTGTGTCTAAATTATGAGCACCAAGATGTCAGGAGAGTGAATCTGTTGAACATGTCACCCTCCGTCACAGTGAGTCTTGGGGAGTTCAGTGGACTTTTCTGGGTCTCTCAGTGGGATTGGTATTTGGTAACTAGAATCTGGGACCTGGGGTTTCCACTGCTGTGTGGTCAATGATATTTTTTAGATTCCAGTGGACAGAATAAAGGAAGTAAGTGTATGTCAGGGTAGACTTTGGAGGCTACAGTTCAGTGGTGGATCACATGTGTGCCATGTGAGAAGCCTGGGTCAGCCTCCCGACAAATGAAAAGAGAAACAAACAGTAGGATGGTAGCTTCCGGGACCTGCGATGAGGAGGAAATGGAGGCTGAGTGTGAGTGGAGAGGGTGACTGCAGCTGCAAGTGTACGCACCACGACAGTGTTCTAGCTTAAAAATAGTTCACAATGGTATGCTTCGTCAGGAAAGATAAATAGAATCCTCATTTCAACCCAAGTTTAACATTATAAGAACTTTGCCTAATATTTGACTGGTATGATCATGAATGTTTTATATCCCTTTAATGGAAGTCGCTTCTGTACTGATAACTGTGATATAACTCCGTCTGGCTCTGATGTCTTCATCCAATACTGTTCTTTTTTGGGGATCTGAACATCTATGTGTAAAGTCTGGCCCTTTCTTCTGTCTTTTTTTTTGAAACAGACCTTGCTTCCAGGACTTGGTGGACCCTCTGGGGAGGTGGTTAAATCCACAGCAGGCGTGACTTCCTCATCTACCAGTGGAAGTGGTGATAAGGTCTATGCTCACCAGATGGTCCGTACAGACTCCCGGGACCAGAAGCTGGATGCCTTTCTCCAGCCTGTGAGCAAGGCTCTGCCCAGCCTGCCCCAGGACCCTGTGCAAGGGAACAGGACTGACGTGCAAAGGGACGAGGAGATGTTGGAGCTCCCAATCCCCTCTGCAGCAGCTGCCTTGAGTCAGAACTTGGAGAAGGATTCAGTAAAAGGGGTTCCAGAAACGGCCGAGAAAGCAGCAGCCACTTCCAGTTCAGGCAACCCCAGGTGTGGCCTTCTTTGTTCTTCACTGAAACTGTCTTCTAGTGGGTTCTCACAAATCAGTTGCGCCTTGGACTAGACTGGGACAGTGCTGTGGCCTTGTACACTGTATTTGACAGTGGCTCATGTGGTTCCCTGTGAGAACTCTTAAATGTCAGTAGTTTATGTCTTAGTTAACACAAGGAGCACAGATGTAGCTTTTGGGGTTTGTTTTAAGAGTTTATTTATTATATACAGTGTTCTACGTGCATGTATGTCTGCACGCCAGAAAAGGGCACCAGATCCCATTATAGATGCATGTGAGCCACCATGTGGGTGCTGGGAATTGAACTCAGGACCTCTGGAAGAACAATCAGTGCTCTTAACCTCTGTGCCATCTCTCCAGTCCCCCAGCAGCTTTTGGTTTTAATAAAGCATTTTGACAAGCCCTTGCCCCCGAGAGGACTGAAGAGAAAAGCCTGAAATGGCTCTTGCACCCTCATCACAGCAGAGTTCCCTGACGTTTATGAGCCCATGGGGAAAGAGTGAGTGTAGGAGCTACAGAAAGAAAAGTGTCATTTAACCTTGAGCATTTCTAGTGCATGCTGTAACCAGTCCCCAGATCATCAGTCCCCCTGAGGATCATGAGGTGCTGGTAGTGACTGGTGTTCCATTTAAAATCACTTGCCTGAGGTGCATGTTCTCTTAGAGGTGCCGTCAAGAATGACAGCTTCAGCTGGGCGGTGGTGGCACACGCCTTTAATCCCAGCACTCGGGAGGTAGAGGCAGGCAGATCTTGTGAGTTTGAGGCCAACCTGGTCTACAAGAGCTAGTTTCAGGACAGCCTGGAAAGCCACAGAGAAACCCTGTCTCGAAAAACCAAAAAAAAAAAAAAAAAAAAAAAGAACAGCTTTTAAGAAAGGTTTTCCAAAGAATAAGATGATGTAGGTGGTTTTCAAGCATAGGTACTTCATATGTATTATCTACTTAATGCTCTAACCCTGCCAAGGAATTATTCCATTTGTTCATCATTTGGGGAACTCAGTGCTATTTATGACAGTAGTCAAGTAACTGTAAAACAAATCTAGGGTTATATTCCTCCTGCTGGAAGCCTTTCCAGGGCTCCCTGCTGCACATAGGAGGACAGCTAACTCTCTCCTTGCAGTATGGTACCGCATGACTCCATGTCTCAGCTCAAATGCCACCTTTTCCCAAAGGCTTCCTGTCTTGGTTCCTTTTCTATTGGTATAAAGAGACACCATGACCAAGGCAGCTTATAAAAGAAAGCATTTAAGTAAGGGTTTGCTTATAATTCAGAGGGTCAGTCCATGGTCCATGATCGTTATAGCAGGAAGCATGGCAGCAGCGGGCAGGCGATCATCGTACTGGAGCAGTAGCCGAGACCTCACATCTGATCTGCAAGTTGGAGGTAGAGTGAGAGAGACGAGGCCTGTTGTGGGCTTTCGAAACCTCAAAACCCACCCCCAGTGAGATACCTCTTCCAAAATGGCCATATCTCCTAACTTTTCCAAACAGTTCTACCAACTGGGAACCAGCTATTCCAATGGATGAGCCAATGGGGGTCATTGTCACTCAAACCACCATTGTCCATTCACACAAAAAGATCCTTTCCCTCCTATAGTCCCACCAGTGACTTTGTATTTTCTTCCTAGCATCTGCCATTAAAACTTTTCTAGGAGCCGGGCTGGTGGCACATGCCTTTAATCCCAGTACTCAGGAGGCAGAGGCAGGCGGATCTCTTGAATTTGAGGCCAGCCTGGTCTACAGAGTGAGTTCCAGGACAGCCAGGACTACACAGAGAGACCCTGTCCTGGAAAACAAAAAATAAAATGGAAAAATAATGATCTGTCAGTTCTTTCCTTTGTTTGCAGAAAGAGACATCGGGAAGATTCTGATGTGGAGATGATGGAAAATGACTCCCGGAAGGAAATGACAGCTGCTTGTCACCCCCGAAGGAGGATCATTAACCTCACCAGTGTTTTGAGTCTCCAGGAGGAAATTAATGAGCGAGGCCATGAGAGTACGTAAGTGCTGACGTGTGTGGCACTCGGGCTTGGGAAGTGCAGAAGCACTCCTGTTGTCCATGCCCCTGCGCGTGCACAGGCTCTTTTCCCCCACACGGAAGACAGTTCTCAAGGGCAGGAGAGGGGCTTTAAGCAGAACTGTCATTTCTAGTCACGAAAGGGTCAGCCACAGTGGTCATTGCAGCCATTTCTTCTGAGTTTGCTAAAAGCAGCATCATGAGTGAGCAGCAAAGTGCTTACCCTGTCAGTCAGATGGGCTGTGCCTAGTTGAGAGTTGTTGACAGGTCATGACCCTGGACATCTACCATGTGACCTCACATTGTGACTTAACTGTTCTGTGCCTCTGGGTGTGAGGTTAGTTTATCCTAGAAGATCTGTGACTGATTACAAGTAACCAGTAAGACATTTGGTAAGAAGATTGGATATTTTTATAACCTGAAGGTTGATGAGTCCCTTTATCCTCAGAAATAGCTTTTGAGAGTGGTTGGGTACCACACTTCATCCTTGTCCCTATTAATAGAAAAGTAGCCAAAAGGTTTTAGAAGTGAGTGGAGGACGGCGTCAGTAATTAGATGTGTAAGGAGATTGGCCCTCACAGCCATGCTACTCTTACAACCATGTTGCACACCTTTGAGGAACTTGTATTCCCAATGTGAGTATTGTGCAGGCTCCAGGTGGCAGCTCTGTGTTTGAGTCTGTCATCTAGCCATGACCTTTCTGTTTTCCTCTGTCATGAATAAATCCTAAAGACCCGCAAGATGGCTCCGTGGGTTAAAGTACCAGACTTGATGATCTGGCTTTGATCCATGTGACCCACATGTTAGAAAGAAAAAACCAACTCCTGAAAGTTGTCCTCTGACCTCCACATGTGTGTTGTGGTATGTGGATGACCACCCTAGACACACACACACACACACACACACACGCACGCACGCGCGCACGCGCGCACACACACACACACAAATGTAAAAAGTGAAAATAAATCAATTTCAGTATTATTATAAAATAGAAATTATGATCATCTGCTTTGTTACTGTTTTGTTTTGAGACGGGGTTTCATTGTATAGTTCAGGCTAGCCTAGAACTGTTTGTAGCCTTGAGTTCTCAGTTCTGCTTCTGCCTCCTGGGTCTGGGATTGCAGGCATCTGCCCCCACATCAGCCTCCTGGATTACTTTTTGAAAAGATTGTATAGCTCAGAAGCAAGTTGGCACCATCTCCACTAACCCTGAACCCTGAAACAGCTGCTCCGAGTTAGTCTCTTATATTTCCTCTCTGTCACCATTGTCTGGGCCAACACAGGAAGACCTGAACTTTCCTTTCATAAATTGCTCCCTGTCTGTCTGTCTGTCTGTCGTTGTCTCCCCCGCCCTCCCCCTCTCTTCTCTCCACGTGACAAGTGATGCAGCCGTCTTCCTGTGACTGGGCTTCTGCCCACTGTATGTGTTACCAGTTGGCTCCTGATTTTTATTTCCATGAAATGTGTTGTGGTTGCGCTTTCCCTGGTGTTACTTTCCAAGCTGGGAGCTCTTAAAGCAGTTTTACGTCATGTATGAAAGGCGGGCTGCTGCTTAGTTTATTCAGCAGCTCTCCTCATAGTGGTTTTAGATAATCTGCCTCATTCTTGGGAGTCAGTAAGATCATTTCAGTGATATTTTTAACTAATAAACTGTTCAATGCAGGGTAAAACCTCCTATATCAAGTGTGATCAGATTTATTTAGAGTCTTGCTGAAACCAAAGTGATGACTCTAAGTGACCTAAAAATACATATCCATGTATGCTGTCTAACTTGATTCTCAAATATGTTTGGAGAGAGCATATGCTTCTTCCTCCTATTTTAGAGATGAAGAAAAGAAAGATGAGGAGAGGAAAAACAGGTTACGTGAAATATCTGAACACTCTAAAACTGGCCTGGCATAGTGTTCCTCGTCTTTAGTCCCCACCACTGTGAAAACTGAGGCAGGAGGATCACTTCAGTCAAGGAACTCTGGGCTAGCCTAGAAAACATAGTAGGACTTCATGTCATAAACAAAATAAAACACAACAAAGAACAGCCAAGCACAGTGAGTTGGTACGGGCAGTGTCCTTTGTGGGTAGGTTCACCTGATGTTAAGTGCAAAATAGGGTCAGTGCGTTATCTTTGGTAAACAGTTCGTCTCGGGTCAGATGCTGGCACTGTTAACCTGGTGATCACAGGGCTATTGTGCTACAGTGTAAGTTAATTACTTGTCACATGATGTTAGTTAATGACTTCGTGCAGTGCAGTGCGTTGTGCCGTGCCTGGAGTGAGGTGTATCTCTGTTAAGGTTCTCAGTCAGTCTGTCTGTCATCATTTCTACCTGTAAAGCATGTGGGATGAGTTTATGGCTGTGCATGCTGAATGTCAGGGGTTTGCTTTGGTTTGATTTTTGGGGGGCGGGGAGTTGTTTTTGTTTTTGTTTTTTTCTTTTCCTTTACTGCCAACAGAAAGGCATCAGGTGGTTGGAGAATGGATACAGGTATTGCTTCCCTTTGTGCATTGGGTGCAGTTCCTGGAATTTCTCTCCAGCTGTGGGCTAATATTAGTCTGTCAGACTCCCCATTTTAAACCATTCTTTTTTCTTATATATATTGTGTTTCTCCTGGTGTATGTCTGTGTGAGGATGTCAGATCTTAGAGTTACAGACAGTTGTGAACTGCCATGTAGGTGTTGGGCATTGAACCTGGGTCCTCTGGAAGAGCAGTTGGTGCTCATATCCACTGAGTCATTTCTCCAGCCGCTTCAAGCCATTCTTACCTGTCCTCCTGCTCACAGGGCCAGAGCCCATGAAAGCTGAAGGTTGCCATTCCGGAGCCTTTCCTCCTGGGTAAAACCAGCTTCGGAAGTCCTGTCACATCTCTGGCTTCCCACTTTGCCTTTCATTTTGACCCTTGTATATTCCTTAATCTTTCAGCAGCTTCTCTGCACATCCTAAGAGGCAAACTGTGTGTCATTCCATATTTGGTTTCTTTCAGCAGGAGGCCTACCTGAGACATCTCTGCTTGGGCGGGGCTGGGATGTGAAGAGGTGTGTGGTGGGATTACATTACTTACACGTTTCTGGTTTGCTTTGTTTCTAGCTCTCCGAGAGATGCTCCGGAACCATTCTTTTGTGGGCTGTGTGAATCCTCAGTGGGCCTTGGCACAGCACCAGACCAAGCTATACCTCCTCAACACTACCAAGCTCAGGTAAATCTGTGTGAAAGCAGCCGAGTGGTCTCTGGGGACAACACCAGTGCTAGGTGCGGGTGGAGGAGCAGGTGAGGTGTCTGATAAGGATAGTTGGAGTCTTGAGAGTCCCAGATGTGAGTGCAGATCCAGGGTCAACCTTTCTCCATTTCCAGGACAGGAAATTTCTTTTCTATCCCATATTTCATGTATCTGACCTATAAATTAAGATAGTAAGACTAAATTTCACTGGTATTTTATAGGGATAAATAACTAGAGAAGCTTAGGCCTTGACTCAGCATTCAGTAAACAGCGTTCAGTAAACATTGGCTGAAAGCCAGGTGTTGAAGGCTTTGTGCTGTTAGAGGTCTGGTGTCTCTTGTGTGCAACAGGATTACATAGAGGAAGGCAAGAGAAGGAAGTCCAGATGTCTGTGTTGGTATTGGTAATACAGCAAAAGCTTATATCTAGCCGCCGATGTCAGAGTTTTGTACAACATGGGAAATGCAATCCCAACAGTGCCATTCGCCCTCTTCACACCTGATGACATGTTTATTGTTTCCAGGAACTTTGAGAATCTGTTGCATCTAGAGTGTGTTCTTAAATTGGTGATGTGTATGGGAGGGTGCTGCTGCCTGTGTCCACTCGGTGTCACTACTCTATGACTTCTATTCTAAGCCTTCCTGTGACCAGAGTGCTTCTTGATCTTGTGAATGGAACAGACACTGTACATTGCATGGACATGGTACATGAGCTCTCAAAGTCTATTCCATCTCTACTCTAGAAGCAGCCCCCATCCCAAAGCTCCCTACTGGCACAAATACTTTCTCTAGCTTTCAGAGTCATTCTTGGGTTGGGAGCATTTTTGGCCTAGAGCTAAGCTTCACTGCACTTTGACTTGTTGGGTGTGTTAGCTCCTTTTCTCATTTCTGTGACCATATACATGCGAGAAGCAATGTCGGGGAAGATAAGTTTATCCAGGCTGCATTTGATGCAGTCTGCCATGATGGGGAAGGTATTATGGTAATAACAGCTCCTGGCTGCTGCAGCAGGAGTATGAGACAGCTGAGTACATGACCTCAGCAGTCCAGAAACAAGAGTTCAGTATACATACTTAATTGCTGTTCTTAGATTATTGTCAGCCGGTGCTACATACTAACTCAAATATCAGTGCACTTCCAGACATGGGGCAAACACCTACAATCCCAGCTCTTGGCAGGTGTAGGTAAAGAATGATTGTGAGTTCCAGATTGTGCTACATAGCAAGATCTTTTATCCCACCCCATCCCCCCCAAAAAAATCAGTGCAATAGAATTCTGCCTTAGGGTCCATTTCTGATGATTCAGGGAAAGCTGCCCTTTCTATATGCTCCATATACTTTTTCCCATAAAGCTGCTTCTGTGATGGTGGGGATGAACCCAGGCCTTCACAAGCTATGCAGGCAAGCACTCCACACGGTGGCGTTTAAGGGTGAACTGTCAGAAGGTACTCTGTTGAGTGATGTGGCTCTTTTTCCTTTTTTTGAGGGGCCCATCACCCAGCTCCCAAGTACATCACACACAAAGGCTTATTCTTAGTTATGAATGCCTGGCCTTAGCTTAGCTGGCTTCTTTCTAGCCAGCTTTTCTATCTTAAGTTAACACATCTACTTTTTCCCTCTAGGTTTTTATATTTCTTACTTCTATATATCTTACTTTCCTTCTTAATTTATGGGTGGCTGACCCCTGACGTCCTCCTCCTCTGCCCTGTTCCTCCTACTATTTATACTCTCTGCCTGCCAGGCCCACCTCTCTTTGTTCCTGCCTCAATGCTGGTCATTCATGTCTTTATTAGGACCACCAGGTGTTTTAGACAGGCACAGTAACACAGCTTGACAGAGTTTAACAAATGTAGCATAAACAAAAGTCACACACCTTAAAATAATATTCTACCACAGTAATCTGTAGGACTCTTTGTTAACATAGGAAGGTAAGCAGACAGTGTTTTAGATTCCATTGCAGAAGCCGGGCAGTGGTGGTGCACGCCTTCAATCCCAGCACTCGGGAGGCGGAGGCAGACGGATCTCTGTGAGTTCAAGACCAGCCTAGACTATAAGAGCTAGTTCCAGGACAGCCTCCAAAGCCACAGAGAAACCCTGTCTCAAAACCAAAAATAAATAAATAAGTAAATAAAATAGATCCCATTGCAGGAATGTGAAACCTTTACAGCACTAGATAGTATGTGTGAGTTTGTCTGGCGCTGGGATGGCCGCAGCGTCCCAGTGCTTTATATAGAGGAGACATCCTTAGCCAGGCCCACAGCAGGCAGCAGCATCTTTGTCCCATTCTCTCCTTGCTGCTCAGCCCTCGATCATAGATTTATTTTTCTTAAAGTCTTTCATTTTCATTTGCAGTGAAGAGCTGTTCTACCAGATACTCATTTATGATTTTGCCAATTTTGGTGTTCTGAGGTTATCGGTAAGTTTCTTTCCTCCTCACTTCTGAAATAGCAGCCGGTCATTTCTCAGAATATTAACTATACAGTGATTTCCTACTTAGCAAACATAAACTTTCCAAAGTATGTTTAAGAGTTTCTGTACCTTGTGATTTGCAATGAAGTGTTTTTGATTGAATCTTTTCAGGTAATTTGTGATTTTTACAGCTATCTTAAACAAATGCTTCGTGTTATACAAGTTACTGCATATTTACTTGAAATTAAGAGTAGAAATATTCTCTAGAACCGTGGCTGGAACAGGGATGGAGTGTGTTTGCTTTTTATTTTGTGGTGCT
Organism: Mesocricetus auratus; assembly: GCF_017639785.1. Lineage (NCBI taxonomy): Eukaryota > Metazoa > Chordata > Mammalia > Rodentia > Cricetidae > Mesocricetus > Mesocricetus auratus. The sequence continues at coordinate 48,573,928 of NW_024429267.1, read as the reverse complement.
GTGTAGGCACTCTGCCATTGAACTTTACTCTAAACCTCTAACAATTTTAGCTCGTCTGTTCCAAGGTTTTGGTGCCAAATCTTAATTTAACCTTTGGAAGTTTGAGTAAAAGTGTATTGCATCTGTAGATAACTTTTGATAAAAGATAAACTTTATTAGCTTAATGATTACTTTTCTTTGGTGCTGTATGTACATGGCAGCTCGACAATTTCAATTTCTGGTGCTTATTGCCAGACTACAGAGATGCACATGAGTTTTGTACATAAATGTTGTATCTCGCAGGTTTGCTAAACTCAGTTTGGTTAGTGCTTATATAGAGTCTGGTTTTTTCTATAAATGGTCATCATATTGAGAGGCAGTTTTACCTCCTTACACCCAGTTTGGATGCTTCCCCTTGTCTTGATGGCTTACAGTCTGGGCTGAAAGTGGCAAGAATGGGAAGCCTTCTCTTGTTCCAGTCTTGAGGGAAGTAGTCACACTTTGGTTGTTGAATATGATTACTGAATTTGCTAGTAACTGGGAGAGAGTTTTTGTGGATGCCCTTAGGAAGTTGGAACAATTTTTTTAAATTTAGTAATAGGTATAGAAAATTTTCAAATGTCTTTTTCCCTCTAAGATATGTTTTTTAAATTATTAGGCTATTAATATAGTGAAATACATTGACTAATTTCCATGTGAAACCAATCTTGTACTTGTGGGATGAACTCTGGCTGGTTATGTGTTGAGATTTGTACTTATAAGTTTTTTGTCTGTGTTTGTGTTACTAGTGTATTGTTTTTGTATTGTATTTGTGTGGTTTTAGTAGAGGATAATGTTGATCTCATAGATGAGTTGGTAAGCTTTCCTTTGCTATTTTTCTGAAAGAGTTTCGTAGGATTGTTATTATTTACTCATTGTTTGGAATGGTCTGGGCTTGATGATTCCATGATAGGAAATTCTTATTAGAGATTCGGGTTATTACTCAGATAGAGTTGTTCATGTTGTCTTTTCCCTCTTGTTGTATGGTGTGCTCAGTGTGGGTGTATGATTGTGTGTATGACTGTAGGACCAGAGGATGGTGTCTGGTGTTGTTCTCCAGTATCTATCACTTCATCTTGGTTTTTTGTCATTGTTTTGTTTTTGAGACAGTATCTCTCACTAGGACCTGAAGCTTTCTGATAAGCTAGGCTGTCTGTATTTAGATCTGTTTCATTTAGCACATATAGTCTCCTAGAGGTTTTCCAGGAATCTGTTACTATTTCTACTTTAATTCTAGCTTTGGTGAAGAACATTCATGAGTGTGTTCACACTTATTGAGACTTGTTGCATGGCCCAAAGCATGTATTTGTCAGTTTATCTTCTTTGTGCACCTGAAAAAGAATCTATATTCTTACCTTGATAAGAGTGTCTATAGATACCACCTATGTGTATTGTGCTCTTTGTGATGCTTGTCAATCATCTCCATAGTGATCTTCTGTCTACTTGTTCTGCTGTTAATAGGGGTGTTGGAACTGCAGTGATGAGTGGGCATTCGGTCTCTTTTGGTGCTTTTATATTAGAACTGAATTTGGTCTGTTGCACTCAAGCGTCCCACCTAATCCCTACATTCTTGTTTCTTTCCAGGAACCAGCACCTCTCTTTGACCTCGCCATGCTGGCCTTAGACAGTCCTGAAAGTGGCTGGACAGAGGAAGATGGCCCCAAGGAAGGACTTGCAGAATACATTGTTGAGTTTTTGAAGAAGAAAGCTGAGATGCTTGCAGACTATTTCTCTTTGGAAATTGATGAGGTGGGGCAGCTATTTACAAGTCTTTGAACTTTCTGTCAGATAAGACTTAATTTCCTCGGTTGGAACCAAAAGGCTGACTTCCCCCTCAGAAACAGCATGTATCATACATTTTCTTCACTCCCCATTTGCACTGGAGACACCTAAGCTAGCATCCATCATGCTATTCCTATTCTCAGGGTGAAGTACTCTCCCGTGAGGGAACACTGAATCCCAGTCCTTAGAGGCCACATATCTTTCTCTTACCCTTGATCTTTGGGGCCACCTGTCCTCATGTTTCTGAGCAGATCCAGAAGCAAAAGTTGTTCCTGACCCAAGGCTCTTTTTAAATGCTTAACCTTTTGGCTCACAGAGCTGATCCTACAACCTGTACCCAGTAAAAGGCTTGGAGAAACATAAGAGAAATGAAATCTCTCGGACATAATGCCATTATTTCTTACCCTCTTTTCTTGCCACCTCCCCCCAAGCAGGAAGGAAACCTAATTGGATTACCCCTTCTGATTGACAACTATGTGCCCCCTTTGGAGGGACTGCCTCTCTTCATCCTTCGACTGGCCACAGAGGTATATAACAGCAACAGGTGCCTGCGTGTGTGCATGTGTGTCTGTGCGTCTGCATGTGCATGTATGTATGTATGTGTGCTTTGGTGTGCCTCAGTGTGTCTATGATATTTATAATAAAATGTTAAAGCACTGCACTGAATGCTTTTCTTGTATTGAATTCTGTGGCTCAGGTGAATTGGGATGAAGAGAAGGAATGTTTTGAAAGCCTCAGTAAAGAATGTGCAGTGTTTTACTCCATTCGGAAGCAGTATATACTCGAGGAGTCAACCCTCTCAGGCCAGCAGGTACTGTTGTGACTAATGTACATTGGCATCCAGGGCTGCGGCAGGCGTCATGGACCTTTAGGATATGGAACTTAAATCATCTCTAAAATTCTACAGTTTCACTTTATAAGACAGGGTTCAAGCAACAGCCCTCAACCTTTTTTTAACCCAGGGATTTGCATTTAGCTTACCTTGGCTTGAACTTTTGACGTTTCAGCTTCCTAAGTGCTGTGATTATAGGCATGTAGCAGCACCCCCAACTCTTTACAGTGGCCAGCTTTTATTCATAAACTATTTCATTCTGCTGGACTAGAACAGAGACCTCTGAAATGATTTACAAGCCTGTCAGATACAGAGTGGTGCCTGTGACATCTGAGTGAAAGGGGAGAACTTAGATCACAGTGTTCTGAACCAGCAGCCCTGTGTGTACCATTGCTAACACCTAGACCCGAGTCTTCATACTAGACCAGTCTCTGTCGACCTCAGTTTCTCCCTACTTTGCATCTGAGTGGTCTTCCTTACCAGGAAGCTGTGTCTCTATAGCCCCTCACAGGCCAACTTGATGAAAAGAGCCTGGGTTTCCACTGCTTCTTGGTCACTTTTTCAGTCAGATGGTAATGCACACTCACATTTCCCAGGAAGGCAGAGAGAGCCAAGAGTGTATAAGAACCAAAACTAGCCGCTGTAGTGCGTAGCCACTTAATGATGTTGAACACATTGTTTGCTTATCAGGATGCCTGGCATGTTCAGGGTTCTGGTGCTTTACAGTAGTGAAACAAAACTTAGCCCTGATCCCTGGCTGACACGCCTGGCACCCTCTCATTCTGGTGGGGAGGTTGACACACATAGGAAACAGACAACAAATGAGAAAAGAACACGTATGTGGGGGCAGCCAAAGCTTACATAGAAAGGAACAGTGAGGCAGATTTACCCTCTGTGGAGCGTCAGAACAGCGTTACTTTAAGATACCCCAGGTTTGTGATTTGTTATGATCCAGAAGTCTGGCTCAGAAATATTAGATCACTGTATTGGAAACAAAAATGTAGGCAGTGGTCCCTCAAAATACTGGTTTCTTCTTCACAAACCTTGCTACTTCTGCTCAGTGGCATCCTCAAGACTGTCCTGCAGAAGCCCCATTACACACCACTAAAATCCTTCCAGGCCCAGCGCCCGTCATGTCAGTGGGAAAGCCAGTAAGTGGGGAGATAAATGGCATTTCCTGTATTTTCCAGAGTGGCATGCCCGGCTCCACTCCAAAGCCCTGGAAGTGGACTGTGGAGCACATTGTCTATAAAGCCTTCCGCTCACACCTCCTGCCTCCGAAGCATTTCACAGAGGATGGAAATGTCCTGCAGCTTGCCAACCTGCCGGATCTATACAAAGTCTTTGAGAGGTGTTAAGTCCAGTCATAGCCACCTGAGTGACTGTGTACTCACCATCCAGATGAAGCATGATTTATGGACAAGGAAACCACAGCACAGTTGCCATGCTCAAGGTTTCCAGTGCTGACTGTTCTTGCTTTGTAACCCAGTGTTGTTGCTACAACTGAATGTGGGAAATTCATATTTGCTTCCACCTGTGGATTGGCTGCAAATAAACTATGCGTCTTGATGCGAATATATATATAAAACTTCACATTGGAAAATTATCTTAAGATAATTTTCACCTAGTATATACTAAGCTGTGTTGAAGACTCCTCCTGAGCACCTGAGGAGGCATTTCTGTACATATTGTTAAAAAACCTCTTGAAATTTTCCCAGATCATGCTATGATGTTTTTATTCTGGAAATTTGTTATTGGATACCATAAGGTGTGTCCACTCAAATTCATTTTAAAAGCAGCCCTGGCACAGCAACTTTTGAGAAGTCCATGTCTTGGATGTGTTTTCTAGACATCACTTCCTTCAGTGCCTAGGCTTAAACCCACTTAAAATTTCCTTAATAAACTCCAGCTTGCGTTAAAAAAAAAAAAGTCCTGAGGACATGAGCAGTACATGTCTCCATCCCAGCACCTGGAGGCAGAGGCAGGTGGATCTGTGAGCTTGAGGCCAGCCTGGTCTACAGAGCAAGTTCCTAACAAATGGAAACAACAGAGAGAGACCCTGCCTTTTAAAAAAAATAGTCCCAAACATGTATAAGGTGGTCCTGACAACTTGGTTGGATTTAGAATACCTAGGGAAGACATTTGGGCACGTCTGTGACAGTGTTTCCAGATCAGATAACCTGTTGGGGAAGACTTACCCTCAACGTGGGTAGCAGGAACAACTTCCAGTATGAGAAGATCTCAGGAAAAGTGTACACTTGCCTGTATCCATCACTGATGCTGCCCTCAGACTCATCTTCTTCGGTCTCCCAAGGTAGACACAATACCAAGACTCCTCCAGGGATTTTGATGCCAGATTAGGCCTACTAATGCAGCTAGCCATGTGAATCAAGCAGCTACCAAGTTTTCTACCTCTCCAACTTGCAGACAAGCCAACTTTAGACTGCCTAGTCTTTTCTTTGTAAATCCCTTTTATGCATCCCATGGATTTTGTTCCTGTACGAACCTGTCTTAAGTTATTGGTATGAACAACCAAGGTTGCTGCTTTGATGAAGGTACCATGTGGTTTAAAAGCTTTGGAAGAGGTATACAAGAGGAATGTGAGGAAGTTTGGAATTAGAGGCTGGGGAGCTCTGGAATACTGCAAATAAAACTTAATGGGTGATTCTGGTACATGTTTAGAAGAACTGCAGCCAGTAGGGGCTTGGCTGTGTGGTTTGAGAGGGGGAACAAAGACTGTCGTGGGATCTAGGCAGTTCATGTGACATGCTGACAAAGACCTGGCTTTGAGAAAGGCTGAACTCAAAAGTAATGAACTAAGTTGTTTGGCAGAGGCAATTTGAAGACAGCTTAACCGTTGGGTGGTGGCATGGTTATCACTGAGTTTATTGATGAGGTTGATAATGACAGTTCAAAACAGAAAGTTTGAAACATGTTTAAAGTTGCAGAAAAGGAGGGTGCAGACAAAGTCTGTAATTATTAAGGAGATGAGCACAGCTAGAGAGAAACCTTACACTTTGTACACCGAGGGTGCACTCACTGCAGTTCCAGCATGTTGATGTGCAAATTCTCTTGAAAAGTGTGAACAGAATGCCAAGTGAAAGGTGCCCTGCTTGAGAACCATCTGCCATATCCTCCCATGAATTCTGCCACTCCCCCTCTGTCAGATGGACTTGACTCTTAAACTGTGAGCCAAAATAAGTCCATCCATTTGTCAGGTATGTGGTTAACAGTAAGAAAAGATAGTTACTCATACAATATGTAAGAGTTGGTGTTGACTGGAGAAAGCTTCAGCTGAGACTCTCTTACTGTCAGTAGTCAAGGCTAATTTATTATTAGGGACAAATCTTGAAGCATCATTGCCCAGCCCTTTACCTGGTCAGAGTTAAGCTAGCTCACTTAGTGGTTCTTGTTTGGAGGATTCTGGGGAAGCAAAAAAGAGACACAGCCCTCAGCAACTATTTTGCTCTTCTTTGGTTTTATCTCTCTTTTTTTTTTTTTCCTCCTGGGTGATTCTGTTTTGGAGTTACTTTGGAATTGAGGGTAAGAGGACTGGTGACTACCAACTAACACTCATAGGACAGACTTTCTATCTATCAAAATGAGAAACTACAACAGTGATGAGGCTGCACCTTGGAGTGGGAAATGATTATGTCTTAGAAACCATTGAGATGTCAGCAACCACTTCTCCAGAGCCTTTCATAGACCTTGAACTTAATTACCAGTCAGACCACTGGCCTGCCAACATGGCTTGCTTCATCAGCAGTGCAGTATAGCCCCGACTGTCTCCTTTGTTCCCTTTTTCAAACCGTTAACACTTTGAAAATTAATTTGGGGTTCCAGAACCCTTTTATCTGTTCTTCTCAACATGGCCACATGAAATGAATCTCTTTGCCTTTATTTCTCTAAAACCAGTAATAAAAATATAAACTCCTCAGTGCCCAGATAAGCCACCTTAGTGGCAAGTCAAGTCCTGCCTCAGCAGAAATACAGCGCTCAGCCCAAGGATGGATACCTAAGGGTTTAAAGTAGAGCACAGACCACAGGAAGCAATGGAGAAGGTTCCAGGGGAAATGTGTCTTAATGAAGAAATAGTCATTTTAATTGGAAAAGATTAAAACAACAAGGGCTAGGGCTGGGGCTTTTCAGGGGAGGTTCATGAGCCCAGGACGGGTATAGGCTGAGTGGAAAGGAAGAGGTAATTTCCCCAAGTAAAGAGCTGGGCCACCTGATTGGCTTAGATGATATGCTAAATCTGCATTCCCGCCCCACCCATACAATTGTAGTTCCTGTTGGGAAATGCACAGGATGCTCTCAACTCAGGACAGTTTCCATATCCTAAAATTGAAGGGCTAGTGACTAAAAAAGGGAACAACTATCATTCACTTTTTAGTTAACTTTATTATCTAGTTGCAAGTCTGGATTAAGAGGCTTTGATTCATTAGACTTTTCCTCGATGTAGTTTCTTTGTAAACACTTTGAGCTACAGTAATCATTCCCATGAAACCACCTTGATTGTGACAAAAGAGAATCACAAACCCTATGAAGTGGCTACAGTAGAGGGAGCGGGGAGACCGTGTAGTGGGCTCTTCAAAGATGAAATTAAAGATCTTAAGCATTTTTATTCTAGAACCAGGTATGATGGTAAATGCCTGGAATCCCAAGGGGCCCAACGATGACGACTATGAGGCGGAGGCAACCTGGGCTACATAGACCCTGGTTCTCAAAAAAAAAAAAAAAACAACTTAATATTTCATCTTGAGAAAATAAGAGGACAAGACAGAACTGTACATGGTTGCCATGATTTGTCCTAAAAAAGCTTCTGTAACAATGACTATGTCCACCAATCCTGGCTGGCTGGCAGAAAGGTGGGCTTCATAGTTCTTCAGGTGGATTCCCTACCTGCCTGCACTGTCCCTCCCTCACCCCTCACGCTTGTCTGGGGTTTCAGTTCACAAATAAGCAGCAGATGAAAATACGGGAATGGCACAGCAGATACAGAGACTAAGGACCCTACTCTTTTAAGAGCATAAGCCTAGACTTCCTCTGCCCCATGCAATAAAGTTTAATATACACTCCCCATATCTTATTCCTAACATTTTTATGTAAATTTCTTATTTTTTTAAAAAAAAGCTTTTTCCTGCAAACAGAAATTTGAGTGAAATACAGACACCCCCCGGCCCCTGAATACTTCCTCACTGAAATACAATTGCTCTGGTAAGAAGAGTAGGAATCTTGGCCACTGGTCTCTAAGCCTGCATTACACCGTGGAGAAGGCACTTGTGTTTTGAGGTCTCCAGCAAGTGTCTCAGCACTCAGGATGGCCATCCTCCAGAACCCACACCAAGGCCTCCCAAGTGCCTAGTCAGTGAGGCAGCTGGAGGAAGATGGTGAGAAAACATGATTCTAGAACACTGAAAAAACAGCACAGACTAGTTCTCACTGTGGAAGTGAGCTACAAACAAAATCCAAATTCATGACGATTAAACCTGCTTCATTCTCATAAATTATAAAATACAAAGGTGGCTGTTTAATGACGAGACTCAAACAGTACTCGAAGGGCTTTGTGTCAATATACAAAAGAGTCACTATCTCTGGGCAAGGCCCGTAGAGGAGCACCCAGATGGCAGGGCCGCCTCCCTACTGCTGGGCTAGAAGGGCCGTCCTGTTTGCTTTCATCTTCTCTAGCCGCTTTGCCAGGTGGCTGTTGGTCATCTCCATCTCCTCGATCTTGTCCAGTGCTGTTCGTAGCTGCAGACAAAGAGTGCAGTCACTTATGTGGTCAGAGGAAAAGTCCAGGATCCTTTCCTTTCTGCCCTCTGGAGATGGGAGCTCTGTTAATATGACAGCCATGTATGGGGTCCCCAAACAGCTGCCACCTCTCTCCAGGCAGCTAGAGGCCTAAACAGTGGTGCTGAGGATTGTTTAAGCCATGAAACAAGTGTAAATGCTGCAAAAAAACAACCCTGATGTCATCTAAAGCAAAACCCAAAAATACTTTTTTTGTTTTGTTTTGGTTTGGTTTGGTTTTGGTTTTTAGAGATAGGGTTTCTCTGTATTGTTTTAGAGGCTGTCCTGGAACTCACTCTGTAGAACAGGCTGGCCTTGAACTCACAGAGATCCGTCTGCCTCTGCCTCCCGAGTGCTGGGATTAAAGGTGTGCGCCACCAACGCTGGCTCAAAAATACATTTTTACTTGCTGCTTTACCAAAAAAAAAGTCAATGGCAGCCACTGCAGGTCCAAAGTTTGTATGATGGGCAAGTGGCCCCGCTGTTTACCAGATCTTTTTGGTTTTAGTTACTTGAGACATGGTCTCACTATGTATCCATGGCTCGCCTAGCCCTCACTATGTAGACCAGGCTGCCCTGTAACCAACAGAGGTCGACCTGCCTCTGTGTCTGAGTGCTGGGATTAAATGCATGCACACCACACTTGACTAGAGTCAAATTTCTTCCACAGTGTGGCTTTCTTAGGAGTGTATTCCCCAGGAGAGTGTTCACACAGTACCTCTCGTTGAAGCTTCCTCTTTTCTGCTTTCAGCTCATCTTCTATTTTCTCAGCATTCTCAGCAGCAGTTCTGTACCGCAGCACCTGCCCCTCAAGCCGGCTGATCTGTAAACATGAGCACACAGGCCTCTAGGGTTTTCCACCAATGCTTGGCAGGCAAGATGGAAACTCAGTGTCACTGAGGAGCCAAGGATCACAATTGCAGTCATTCACTATAGGGCCAATTTCCTGTGTTAACTGTGAGCTAAACCCTTCCCTCCCAAGTTGCTTTTGGTCATAGTGTTTTAGCACAGCAATAGAAATCCTAACTTGGACAAGATAAGAAGACAGCATGTGGGAACCATTTGTCTACTGCCATGTGGATCCTGGGGATCAAACTCGGATCTTTAGGCTTGGCAGCAAGTATCTATCTGCTGTGCCATCTTGCTGGCCTACTCCTGTCATTTAGAGCAAACACAAAGTTGAATTACCACACCATGTGTTCTCTGGTGGGTTTTCTACTGTAATACAGAGTTTTGGAAGAGACCCAGCTGCCAAGGCCACCCACAGAAAGTCAAAGGTCTAGCCACTTGGATGCAAGAGGCTGAGGCATTTGATAGCATTTAATGGCGTCTAAATAATTTGGCGCCTCACAGAAGTACTCACACTTTGTTCCAAGGTGGTTATGTCTTGTTCTGCTTTGGAAAGCTTGAATTTGTATTCACTAATTTGTCTATTGGCGTCTCCTAAAACAGAAGATAATCATGAATTACACGCATCTCCAGAGATGGAGCACACAGAGGACATGCAGTTCTTATTCTGGACTCTACTATACTGGAGGCTCCTACACTTCTCCTCAGAGGTGTCCCTAGCACTAAGAGTAGAAACAAGGTCATTGCTCTCTTGGTCAGTGGCTCCCAACCTGTGGATTGAGACCCCTTTGCAGGATACATATCAGATATTATTACGATTTATAGCAGTAGCAAAATTACAGTTCTGAAGTAACAATTCTATGTAATAATTTTATGGTTGGGATCACCACAGCATTAGGCAGGTTAACCATTGCTCTAGAAGCATGTGAGCACAGCCTTGAGAAAGGAAGCTCACAGGGTGGCAATGGCGCCTGCCGGCTCTGGGCCCCCGTTTTCTCTGAATGCAATCCTGTAACCTTCCAGCTCCCAGGCAGTGTTTCTGCTCTCACACTCTTGATTCACCAGTCTCAACACGATGCACTCATCTCCATGACTCCAGTGAACTGTAACTTCTTCCCTTGGTCATTTTATTTGCACTCTCTTTATGACAATTATGCTCTGTAATACTCTTCGAGTATATAAAGAGGAGGACCATGCCTTAGTCTTCTTAAATCTACTTATGGACCCAGCCAAGTGATCTACAGTACATGCTTCAATAAAGCTGATAAATGCTTTTCAATAACCTGGTGGTATTATGGATATAGCTACAGATCATAAGATGTACATCATACCCATGATGTAAAGAGCTGTTAAGTTTAGAAATGGGGGTGGGATAAAATTCCCACCCGATCCTAAAGTTAAAAACATCACTCTTTGCAAAGTCTGTAGAACATTTATTTAACCCACCAAAGGAAATAATTCAGATTGCCCAAGAACTTTCCTCTGTTTTTCACATGAACAATAGTAGGCCTATCTATGAAGTGTTTAGTGCAAGTAGTTTTGCTGACTGGACTGTTACTATTGCCTTAAGGTAACAGGAACCACAGGAGGTAATACCTGCCTGTAATCCCACATTCCAAATTGGGCGGTTATAACAAAAGGATCATGAGTTTGAGATCAGCCTGGGCTTCACAATGAGACTATTTTTAAAAAAAAATGGATAAAGCAGCTATGTTAAGGTCACCTCTGGTGGTGGAAAGAACATTCCATTCATGAGCTCTACAACAGAAGTTATAGTCCTGATTTACATTCACATCTCCAATAACCTTTTGATTATCAAAATGTGCAGCTACTTTATCACTTTCAAACACTGATTCCTTCCTGTGTACAAGTCTATTTAATGTATGTTTTGAAACTGTACTCACTACAAGTCAAGTTGCTGTTCAGAACCAGCAGCTGCTCATTTTGTCCTCAGCAGTCAGTCCTGGCTTCCATTCGGCTACTCAGGTCATTTAACCCCACCTGCAAAGCCCACCTATATTACCTAGTTGACTCTACGAAGCAGTCACACAGAATCCAGCCTGTTCCTCATCAACTTGGTTCCTTTAGAATCTGCTGCTTTTGCAATCTTTCAAAATCTACTTGTGCCCTCTGGGACTGCTGGCATCCATTATACTGGTCAAGCTCACCACACCAGCATCCTAACTAGCCTTCCCATATTCTGTCACCTTCCTGTCCCACTACACCAAAGTGATATTCTACAACTACTTATCAAGGAATATGAGGTTCAAAACCACATAAGTTACTACTAATAAGCTTCAACCCCCAATTCCTCCATTTGGCCTGAGTCGATTGTTAATGTGAAAAGGTGACAAATAGCCAAGATTTTAAAGTGCATTATCAGTAAAGCCCCTTCACAAAAATAAAAGCCCATTGTTGTAAGTTACACACCATTACCAACAGGGTAACTGTAAGAATGGATACTGGGACAACTATACTCTGGTATTTAGGGTGAATACAGTAGATAGAAACTTAAAACACACGTGTGGTAGCACACACCTTTAGTCCCAGTATTTGGAAGATAGAGTCAGGTGGATCTCTGTGAGTTCTAGGCCAGCCCAGTCTGCATAGTGATTTCAGGCTAGCCAGGACTATGTAGAAAGACTCTGTCTCAAACAAACCAACAATATGGGGTCAAAAGTAAAAGGGAAAGGAAACATAATTTGTGTAAACAGACTATATTTTGTAGCCTTGTCTTTAATTTCATGTAGACATGAATTTTTGCTAAAAACTAGGAAATTTCAGAAACTCAACATGAATGAGCTTGTCTTAAAATCCTCAATTTTCTAAATGAGTTCCAAAGAAAAAGCACAAATGGAAGAAGGGCCCACACCGGAGCTCAGACATATGCGGTCAGTGACTGGCCCATGCCATCCCTGGAAGTCAGTAGGGAGCAGACTCCCTGTTCTGTTCCTAAGTGACCAGGACCACTCTCCTGGACTCCAGCAGCCCACATCCAACTCTATTCCAAGGATACATGCTACTACTACACGCCAGTGCAGACAGGCCTGTCCCTGGTACCTACTCTGCATCTCGATGAACTGCAAATCTGAGCCATTCTGCAGTCCTGCCATGTCCCCAGATGTGCCATCATTCCTGGAAGACTTCTGCCGTTCTTCTTCTAACTGCAGCCTCAGTTTTCTAATCTGAAATGGAAGTAGAAGTCACCAGTGAGATCAGTGTCTGCCTCAGTCTCTCTATCTCTTTCTGTGGTGGTTCTGGAGGTGAAGCCCAGGGACTTGACCATTTCAATACACATCTCATCAAGTAGGGGCATGCTCCCTTGATAGACCCCAGTTTCTGAAACACCTCCCCTTCAAGGATTCTGCCATCTACCTCCTTTTGCCCTTGCCCTTCATATAACATATAATAACAAGACTTCAACATTAGATACCCATACTCCCTAGATTATTTAGTTCCACATACTCTAATCACAGCTTCTGATCACCTCATTCATTCCCTCTATACCCTAAACCTAACAGCCTTCAGCCACACTGACTTCCAGTCAAACACCCACAGAGATTTCTAATGACCATTTAATTCATTAGCATTTTACTGACTATCTTAGATGAACTAATGGTTTCAGATGAGCAGACATCTTACCTGTGACAGGAGCTCCTCCTTTTCTTCAGCAAGTTTCCGTAGCCTCACATCTGGAACAAGTGGGTTAGCTGTCAACTGGACTTGTAAAGGTGCTCATAAATAGCCAACATCTACTAAATTACATGTTTACATTCTGAACATGAAAAGCAAAGGCTTTAATTGCAATCAAAAAAATATTCTCTAAACAAGCTTCCAGTCAGTGACATTTATGACACTAAATAAAATGTCTGCTCCCAGAGCAGTGACTTTCTGCCTTGAGACAAACTGGAGTCCAGAGGAAACCAGTTGTTTGTTGTTACAAAACTGTGCAAGTTTTTCCCAGTTGTCTTCACAAGTTCCAAACCTTGGTGGAGAGCAGGCTATGGGACACGAGTGGGACCCAGGAGTGCCAAGCAAGGTGCTGCATAATACTGGCAGCAGTGGGCCTGTGATGGCTAATGTGGGAGCAGGCGAGTGAGAGCCTAGTGGATCAGAAAACCTGGAGTGGGCTTAAACTATTGTTTAAACCTGTGGCTAAATTAGTGATGAACACAAGAAAACCAGGCATAGGCAACCCTGGGCTCCAACCTGGGGCTGATCCTTCCTAGGATCAGCTTAAGCAGTGCTCACCGTTGCTCAATGACCCCATAACAAATGAGGGTCAGCCATGACAGTTCCAGTTCCCTTAGCACCCCCAAAAGGTGGAGGAACCCCAGAGCTGCCCATTGCTATCTTCAGTTCTATACACTATCAGGGTATAACAGCTATGGATGGGAACCAACAAAATGGTAAACTTACTTAAAAGAGTTTTGGAGTTTTGTTTTGTAACTCGATTGTATAGTTTTTGAGAGTGGGCCTTGTAAATGACTGTCAAATGCCAAAGATGAGCATGCCTGCAGGATCTCCCCTCGAGCTCACCTGCATCCTGTATCAAAGTGCTCAACAATTAATTGCATTTCTAAAATTCTACATAGGACAACATGCCTATTAACTTTAAAATATTTTAGCTTGTGCTGTTATAGTGCCTCACACTCCCTTAAGAAAACTACACACACACATACACACGTAAAAGAGAAAAACAAGCTAATGGCAGTATCTATATATGCTATTTTCCTTCGTCTAGAGTAAGATTGTTGTGGGGCCAATTGCTGGGTCTCTTTGTGACTTTATGGAGAGATGTCATTAAGTTCTCTAAGGGTCACTTTTAACAGGCCTGGAAGCCTGCCCTAGAAGTCACAATCCAATATGTGTCTTCTCCGTCATTCATTTCTTGCCTTAAGAAAGATGCTGTCAAAGAACTGTAGAGCCCCGGGATGAGCTTAGACTCTAAATTCAGGTGGGCCAGGAGAGGCTGGACAAATGCTAGCAAGTCCCCACCAGCCCTGAGCACCCTTGGGATGGGCACTCTGGACTCTGCACCAAGTCTGTTTACGTGAAAGGCAATGTGCACACACCTTCAATGCTTCCGTCAGTGCTAACCCACATTGCTGCCTTCCCAAGGTCAAGAATGTTGGAGGACAGTGTTTCTGGATTCTTGTCTAAATAGCCCTATACTTCCCCCCACCCCTATCCTGGGCTAGAAGTCCAACATCAATCCAAAATGAAATAACAAGCAGTGTCTCACCTAGTGGCCCTTCTCCTGCCGACTCCAAGACCTGAGCAGCTTCCTGAGACACAGCAGTAATGGCTCCAACCACAGGTTCATGATTGACATCACCATTGGGAGTGCTCTCTGGGATTATAACTAAGCCATGTTTCTATGAGGAAGAAAAAACTTACTGTTACAAGCAATAACTCACACAGAAACTGTAAGTTCTGTTGAGGCATCTCTGCAAGTGTTTGTTTGCCATGGGTAAAAACTCGTTAGAATTAGTTATGTGAGATACCTCTGTGGAGGAAAGAGCTCACCTTCATATCATATCAAGTCCACCATCATGTCAAGGCTGTTGTTTATGGCCAGGAAAGAAATACGGCCAGAGCAGGGGAAGAAGGCCCAGGCTGACATACCTCTGCTGTCTTCACTGTCTCCTGCAGATCAGCCAGCTCCTCTCTGAGCGCATCTCGCTCATTCCTGAGGCAGGTAATGTGTTCTTTCTGTTTCTCTAGGGCCTGGTTTTAGGCAGGGTAGCAAGGGAAAGAACAGCATAGAAAAAGAGCAAGAGAAAGGTGACTAATCCAATAAGCAGGTAAGACCTATAGGCAGAATGTCAGAAGTGTGGAAACAGCAGCAGGCAGGGAGGAAGCAGTCTGTGTGCACAGCTGCAGAAGGGTTAAACAGAAGAGCGCTCATGCATGAACTTGGCAAGACATGCTCATCATGTGAAAATCATCTTTACACACAAAGATTTCCTGCCTGACTTCCTCAGGACATTTTCATTTGGTGAACAAAAGAAAAAACCAACACATTTCGTTTCACTTTTAACAATGAATGTGCTTGATTTAAAATGAAGGTGTTTGTTTGGGAAGAAGAGCAAGTCTGGGTAAGTTATTTAAACACTGGTGTCTGCTTGTTCTCTGGGGTTAGCAAGGTACTCAGCTACCACTTGGCCCAAGACATCTCAGCTTCAGAGGGATTCCCCACAACCTACTATGTTAAATGGATTTTGATAAAATTTAGTTAATAAAATGAGAAAAACAAAAATCAAACACAAACTGAACACTGGCCCAGCTGGGTAATGGGTTAGGAGTTTCAAATCTAGCTTTGAGGACTAGACACATCAGAAGCCACCCATCTGACAGACCTATCGGCAGCGCCCACTCAGGAGGCACAGTGGGCTTGCAAGTTACACTGAGCGTCTGGGAAAGGCAGCAGGGCTTTCCTCGGGAGGCCCCCGTTTCCTGCATTACAGCTTTCAGGACAGCAGCACAGGCAGAAGAAAGAACCTACTTTGGTCATCAGTAGTGAATCTGAAACCACACTCAAACACCAAGATGAAACCAAGTGCACAGTAACCTGGCGGCAGCACTGTTTTTAATGAATCCTATTATTTATTTCTCCTGCATTTAATGTTTTATCCAGCATTAGCCCAAAAAGTTAAGTTGTAATTCGTTCCCAGGTCAAAAAGTAAATCAGCTGCTTAGTTACTGGTGGCTAGAAAGTGTTTAGTGGCTATCCTTGTTACTGAACAGAGGGGTCTCATATTGCCTTCAACTTGCTATGTAATCAAGGTTGACCTTGAACTCCTGGTTCTGCAGTGTCCACCTACGATTACTGGGATTACTGGCACGGACTGAGTGATTTTAATGAAAACCGGTATAATCCTATTCTGGTGGTGCTGGTGGTGAAGCCCTGGCACTTCTGCCCTCAGTGGTGCACTTCTGTCTCCCTGTCCAAAGTCACAGTGGTGCCAAGGGAAGAACATGAGAGCAGTCTGACATCACAGCCCCCACAAGGGAAGAACATGAGAGCAGTCTGACATCACAGCCCCCACAGGCTGCACTCTGTTCCTTCATGGCCATCCACATAATCCCTTAGGCAAGCCCTCTCCTCATTTTTCACACTGCAATGTCAATAACTGCCTTTCATTCCATAAGTGGTGGGAATTCATACATCTAATTTATCTCCAATTGCCTAGAAAGTGAGTGACTTGAGAGTCTAGATTCTGAAGCTTTTAACATTTGTGGCTGGTATGAACCACCTTAACAACAATTGCAACACTAAGACAGGAGCATTACCTGTCTGCAGGCAGTCACCTGAACTATGTGGGTTAGATGTGTGTTAAGGACACAGCAGTCACCACCTGCACCACAGGTTAGATGTGCGTTACAAAAGATGGCATGCAGTTGTGCTGGAATCACGGCATGAAGCAGAGGAGGCGGTCGCTTTCACAATACGCTGTGTCAGTAACCCCACTGAACCCAAAAGACCTCTCAGGAATAGACCAATCACAAATTAAGAATTCCAGCAAACACTAGGACATGGCTCTTCCACAATTATAGTACTGGGCCCTTGTTTTACTGTTAGATTTTAAAATTTCATCTTCCTATAATTACAGATAGGAAAATAAAATATTTCCTTTGTATTTGTTCCTTTGACCACAAAGCCTGAAAGCTACTGAATACCTTCTAATTGGGTCAAACATATTTGTTCTAGGTCTGAAGTCTCCTGTATTGCCTGTCATATCACCACCGCCCTGTGCTCCAGGCAGCAGTTGCCTCTGCAGCAGATTTTTAAAGAGTAAAAAGTACATCTTTGCAGAGATCTAAGTAATTTTTTGTCCAAGATCTAACATCTAATTTTTGCATTAAAAATCCATTCAGATGTGGAACAGGCAAAAATGCTAGGCAACAGATTAAATAACAGCAGTTATTGAAAATGAGAATTAACTGATGCTGAGCTGGCCCAGAGCCCACGTCATTTCTATGCACTACTCTACTCTATGCTGAGTACCTACAGAGAACTGCAAGAAGCAAGGAGAAGAAGGGTGTCTATAAAAGGAGAAATGGAGGCTTTATCTTCACTGTACCATAGACATGCCCTGGTTCCAATACTCCACAGCACTGCAAGAGTTTTGAGCAAAGGCTATGTGGAGATATATTGGTATCATTTCTTACACTTGTATGTGAATCTTTTTTTTTTTTCGTTTTGTTTTACGAGACAGGGTTTCTCTGTATTGTTTTGGAGGCTGTTGGTCCAGCCCAGCCTCGAACTCACAGAGATCCTCCTGCCTCTGCCTCCCGAGTGCTGGGATTAAAGGCGTTCGCCACTACCACCCGGCTTGTGTGTGAATCTTAACTTTCCTCAAAATGAAATATTTTTCAAAAGGAAGTATTTATTACTATGTATATGATGCATGTGTGGGCACACCCACAGTAGAAGTAGAGGATCACTTTATGGAGTCTCTCCTCTCCTTCCACCTGTGGTGGCTCTGGAGACCAAAGTCAATGCATCATGCTTGCGAGGCAAGCACTCTATAGGCAGTTTGTAAAAGTTTACTCTTGAAGAGTTAAGTACATCTAACAGAAAAATGCAATAATTCTTCAGGCAATTAAAAGCCAAATAATTTATATCTTAGCCATCAACATGTACACTTATACATTTCTTTCTTTTTTTCTTTTTGACAGGTTATACTTTGTAACCCTGGCTGGCCTAGAGCTCAATACATAGACCAGGCTAGCCTAGAACTCACAAGATCCGCCTACCTTCCTTCAAGTTCTGGGATCAAAAGCATGCGCTACTATAGCCAGCACTGGTATGACTTTTTAGTAGGAAAGCCAAGGTCTATTTTATTGAACTACTTCATGGGTGTGTAGTTTTACTTTAGTTAGCCAGCTAGTAGGAGATAATCACTTTAAAATGCTAAGAAAGCCATACAAATGAGAAGTTCCAGGCCTCCTGACTCAGAAGACGGCCATCCCAGACGGTGTGTCCATTTTGAACTTTTCCTCACAACCTCCTTCCCCATAACACTTCACTTTCCCAAGGAAAAGCGTGTATGAATTAAGTAATTCACAATCGCAGTGCCCCCTGGGAAGATTTTCTAGTTTTTGATGGAATTTTGGAAATTTGGTAACAAGCTTCAGAAAATTATCTAAAAGTATCTTTTGTTCTTTGAATTTCTGCCCTATGGACTAGGGATGGGACTAGTTTTGCTACCCTTCAGCATGCTTGAAGTGTACCTGCAGTGCTAAACAAAGCAGCAGCGAGGGCATTTTCCTTACCAGGCCCCATACTGGAGAGGGCTGGGTTATAATTAGAGATGGTGTTACAGTTTGGCAGCCCTGCATCCTACATTCCTAATCATTTCCATAATTAAACTGATTTGTAATCTCTTCCTACTTTATTCACCAACAATTTACTAGATATTTTCCCCATCTCCACCTCCAGCTTCTTTTTTTAATCCATACTTGTGGAATGTAAAGCCAGGTACCCACAGACTTTGAATTAGATTGCCTGTGGTTGCTCTGGGATAGGAACCCTTGGAGAATAAAGAACACTTCTTTTAAAGGTTTCTTTTGATGAGCTTCATAAACATAGAGTCTGGAAAGAGAAGCTCTCTTCAAGCACACTGTTTCTGCTTATTAATATTGTCTACATTTTCTTGGTCTGTTCCTCAGGAATGAACTTCTCCAATGACCCATTTCCTCTCATACCCCAATTGTTTTATCTTTCCAAAGCAGGGTCTCTTGGAGGTCAAACACCTCTTTTGTCATGGTGTCTATTTTCTGCTGGAGACGCTGATTCTCCTGAAGAAGAAGGGGAGGGAAATAATAAAAGCAGAAAGAAAAGGCAAGGGCATTAGAAGAAGGAAAACAGAACGAAAAGGAGGCAGATGAATTACAAAGGGAGGTCAACAGAACAGGAAAAGATGACTATTGTAGCACTGGCTTGCCCAACAGTTAGCAAGGCGGACAGTGGGACACAGCTAAGGGTGTGCTGAGTATGCACAGGCCCTGGGTTCAATCTCCAGCACAAGGAAAGGGGGTGGGGCAATGTCAAAAAAGGTACTAGGAAAAACTAACTGTTCCAATAGCAGCTCTGAGGTAGTTGGCCAGCCTGTGTTCCTGTGTACACACAGCACTCCTGTGTATCCATCCTGTGATAACTGCCTTTCTACCCAAACATGGAATCACTTCTGTTTGCCAAAGGAAACTTGTGTTGGCTTATGAACAATGATCCTTTACCAGAGATAGCAAACTGAAGATTTGAATGTTACTAAAGTAGAACTAAAAAAAAGGACAGACATATCTTCAGCTTCATCACTCTGATTTTCTGTTGGCAAAAACTAAAATATTAAGAATATGCCCTACTTAGTTGCCCCCTACACATACACACACTCTCTCTCCTCTCTCCCCCCCTCTCTCTCCCTCTCTCTCTCTCTCTCTCTCTCTCTCTCTCTCTCTCTCTCTCTCTCTCTCTCTCTCTCTCTCTCCCTCTCCCTCTCCCTCTCCCTCTCTCTCTCTCTCTCTCTCTCCTCTCTCTCTCTCTCTCATATCCCTTGGGGATAACGCCTCAGGTGAATACTTGTCTTGATTGCTAATTGATGTGAGAGGCCTAGCCCACTCTACCATTGGCTGGGCATATGATCCTGGGTTGTATAAGGAAGCTATAAAAGGAATGTAAGCTTCAGCCAACCAGTGAGCTACCCAGCTCGCATACAGCACCCTCCAGGGTTTCTAGTGTCTTCCTTGATTGTAAGTGAGTTCCCCAGCTGGAGATAATGCTGCGTGGAACAGCCAACATTCCTGCCTCCAGGTTCCTGCCCTGACTTCCCTCAATGATAAGTCTGTGACCTGAAAAAGACTTGCTTTTATATTTCATGTTGGAAAATTTTTGAGACAGAGAAATGTTTACACAAACTCTATAGCAGCAATTCTTAACCTGTGCGTTGCAACCCTTTTGGGGGCTAAGCAATTCTTTCATATGGGTCGCCAAAGGCCATCAGAAAGCACAGATATTTATATTATGATTCATAAGAGTAGCAAATTACAGTTATGAAGTAGCAAAGAAATAATTTTATGGCTGTGGTCACCACAACAAGAGATCTATATTAAAGGGTTGTAGCATTAGGAAGGTTGAGAACCACTGCTTTATAGCATTGTAACATTCTCCCAACAAGCCACCACCATCCTATCCAACTCATCTACCTAGTTATCAAAACCAAATATTCCCACAGGTCAAGTACATACCTCAATGAGCTCGTCTCTCTGTCGAAGGCCTTCTTTGAGTTCATTCATTTTATGCTGCAGCACACTGCACATATGTTTCTGCCTTTCTAACTCCTGTTATTAAGTGAATGATACCGTTACAGAAGATGGTATATAAAGATGAACATATATAATTTAACATAGAGGCCAAGTCTGATATCCAGACTCATGCCTTGACTTGAATTTGGAGAAAGGGGTCAAACTTTCAGTCTCCATCCTGTATGATGGAAGTAAGAAACACAACAGAAGGGACTTCAAAATGTAGGTACTTTTTAAAAAGGAGGAACTAGAGGAAACTATTTTAAATGATTCCAATATCCAAAAATAATAAAGGGTAAGTGGGGCAAGAGACTACATAAAAATTAAAATTTTATAATAGCAAAAGCTACCACACAAAGATAGGAATGACAAGCTATACAAGAAATTATAATTTATGTTCAGACACAAAGACTTATTACTATTTTTCCATTTAGAGAACTCCTAAGTAAGATAAATAAAATAACAGCAACAAAAAAGAACTACTGACAACATGAAATGCTCAGGGAATGAGAAGGGAACAGCTTCAATATGAAACATGCTCAAGGGAGAGATAGAGATAGGGTTAGGGTTAGGGTTAGGGTTAGACCTGATAGGCCAGACACTAGTAAATAACGGAGAGGATGTAGGCAAAGAACATAAACAGTGAAATGGGCCCAAATGCTATCATTGCTTTGTAAAGTCTGCTATGCCTCACTCGGTTGGTGCAGTTGCCAGAGCACCCAACAACCCCACTCCTAAGTATTTAGACAAAGGAAAACAATGTCTACACAAAAACTACACAGTGTTCATGTCAACATTTTTCATAAAAGGCCAAAGGGAAAACCAACCTAAATATCAATCAATGCTACTGAACCTCCCAACACATGTGGCTACCCTAATGATGGAATATTAACAGTCCATAAAAAGAAATGAAGCACTTATATGTGTGCTACAACAAGAGTGGCTCTGGATTACTACACTAGGTGTAAGATGACGATCATGAGAGAGTTCCTTTTATAGTTTTGTTGATATCAAAGTCCAGAATGGGGAAATCTATATAGATACAAAGAAGGCCAGTGGTTAGTTGGGGCCAGGAGATCAGTACAGGAAAATGACGGGTACAGAGTATGCAGCTCCTACTTGACAGGATGAAACTAAAACTACTCTGTGTGGGTGTGATGGATGCACATTTATGTTAATGTACTATCCTCTGAATGCAGAGGCTTTCAAAGGGAAGTTATATATGAATTGAATCATTTTTAATGCTTCTAAAAAAATTTATATGTATAGGTGTTTTTGCTGGCATGAATGTCTGTGCATCAATTGCTTGGTGACTGTAGAGGCCAGAAGAGGGCATCAGATCCCCTGGAACTGGATCTAAGTAAGCATCCAGCTACAGTATAAGACAGCCAGCTATCTGGACTATGTAGGAAGAACCACACTCCTCCTAGAGCTGGCTTGCCAAAAGGGCTCTGGTTACATTTGGTAACATCTCTACACCTGACAGCCTGCTCCCAGGAACTAAAGAGGGCAGGGGGGCCAGGAAAGATTCCGTGGGAATGAGAAGGCAAAGTCTTTCAGAAGAGCAAGCTCTTGGGACAGGCAATCAAAATTCCTCAGTATCTAAACTGTATGGGGGAGGGGAGGGAAGCGGCTAATTCCAAAGTGTGGAACTTATCTGGATCCTGGGGCGGTGTGGCTGGGAGAGGTCTGACTGGGGTGGGGTGGGTATGACACAAGGACTCAGGGTCTCTGTACATCTCTGGCTGGCCTGGAACTTACTAATAGACCAGGCTGGCCTCAAACTCACAAATACTCTCTTGACTCAGCTTCCCCTATACTAGGTTAAAGATGTGTGCCACCATACCCAGTTTCTGTTTCTGTTTTGTTTTGAGAAAGGTTCTCAGTATAACCCAGGTTAGCCATAAAGTCATGATCCCCCTGACTCAAATTCTGAAGTGTGTAGAACCATGGCTAGTTTCTGATTTCTTTCAATGTATAGAAAATGGAAAATTGTGTATGGCATTTTAAAACTACTAACATTTTAACAGTGGCTGGGTATGTAATATAAAGGAATTGACATTAATTTTTTCAAGTATGAACTGGTCTTGTGTGTGTGTGCATGTGTGTGCAAGCACATGTCCGTGGGTGTCAGATATGTAAGTGTGCGTAGGCTGAGGTGGATGTCAGGTATTCATTCTCTCCCTTTTATTGTAAGGCAGAGTCTCTCGTTAAACCCAGAGCTGACCAATTCATCTGGTCTCCTTAGTCAGCTTACTCCAGTTCTCCTGTCTCTGCTTTCCAGGATTACAGGAGGGCTGCCATGTCCTCCTGGTATTTACATAGTTGCTGGGGACCCAAACTCCTGTCCTCAAGTCTGTATGACAAGTGTTTTATCTGCTCAGCTACCTCAAGCCCCTGAAATATTTTTATTGCATTTTTTAAAGGGGAAAACATGTAGTCTGTCAAGATTAATTGCTAAAATTAGATGACTAGAATTTAATGTAGATTAGAGGAAAAGGGCAGGGCAGGCTAACTATGGGTTGACAGTAGCAATGGGAAGCAGATGGACTCCTTAGAGCCTCTGCACACTTCTTCCATGTTCAAAATCAATAGAAATTTTAAAGACTTGTTTTTATTTTATGTGTGTGTGAATATCTGCATGTGTGCGTGTGTAGCACATGCCACTACCTACAAAGGCCAGAAATGTGTCAGATCCCCTGGAACTGGAGTTGCAAGTGGTTGTGAGCTACCTCATGTGGGTGCTGGGAAATAAATTTGGGTCCCCTTGAAGAACGACAAGTATAATTAATCATTGAGTAATAACATGTTTTTAAATGTCAGTAAGTTCGTTCCTTATTGAAATAAGTATTAAGAAAATAATACGAGGGGACCAGGTAAACCGGGCCTGCCTTCCAGTGCCTGGGGACTACCACAGAGCCTCCCCTCCCTGCGGGTGCCATGCACCCCCAGATTCCTGGTTTTCTTTTCCACCAATGAGACCAGAGGACCAGGTAAACCGGGCCCTGTACCCAGGCCTGCCTTCCAGTGCCTGGGGATTGCTACAGAGCCTCCCCTCATGGTGGGAGCCACACACCCCAGATTCCTGGTCTTCTCTTCCACCAATGAGACCAGGGGATCAGGACCAGGTGAGCCAGGCCCTGTATCTGGACCTGCCTTCCAATGCCTGGGGACTGCCACAGAGTCTCCCCTCCTGGCGGGAGCCACACACCCCAGATTTCTGGTCTTCTCTTCCACCAATGAGACCAGGGGACCAGGTAAACCGGGCCCTGTATCCTGGCCTGCCTTCCAGTGCCTGGGGACTGCCAGAGAGCCTCCCTTCCTGGTGGGAGCTTACTCTCCCCAGTTTCCTGGTCTTCTCCACCCACTGGACCAGTGCCTGCAAACGGACAATGTGTGCCTGCAAATGGACAGTGGGAGCCTATGCACCCCAGATTCCCGATCTTCTTCTCCACCCATGGGACCAGGACTAGGACCAGGATGAGGAGAACTACCAGAGTATTGGACTTGCTTGTACCCACCGAAAGGAAACTCTGGTCCCCTAACCACCAGACCAGTAAGGGGCTCTTTCTGCACCCACTAGAAGAAGGGATGGGAAAGAGACAATACAAAAACACACTCAACAACAGAAAAACAAATAGGACACTGCCAGATTCTAGAAACTCCACACCAGCAAGACTCCAACATTCCAGTGCAACTGGAAGCAGAAGAGAATGAGCTTAAAAACAACTTCATGAAAATGATAAGAGGCCCTAAAAGAGGATATAGGAAAATACCTCAAAGAAATGGAAGAAAAAACAAACCAGAAAATGCAAGAAATGGAAGAAAAAACAAACCAAAAAATTCAACAAATGGACAAAAAGACAAAGCAAAAATTGCAAGAAACAATTCAAACAGTGCAAGGGTTGAAAACTGAAATAGAGACAACACAATATGAAGGAATGCTAGAAATAGAAAAGCTGGGCAAACAGTCAGGTACTACAGATGCAAGCATAACCAACAGAATATAGGAGATAGAAGAGAGAATCTCAGGTATTGAAGATACACTAGGAGAAACTGATTCATCGACCAAAGAAAAATTTTAAGTCTAACAAATCCCTAACACAAAACATCCAGGAAATATGGAACACCATGAAAAGACCAAACCTAAGAATAATAGGTATAGAAGAAGGTGAAGAAAACCACCTCAAAGGGGCAGAAAATATATTCAACAAAATCATAGACGAAAACTTCCCCAACCTAAAGAAAGACATGCCAATGAAGGTACGAGAAGCTTACAAAACACCAAATAGAGTGGACCACAAAAAAAAGTCCCCTCACCACATAATAATCAAGACCCCAAATATACAGAATAAAAGAATATTAAGAGCAGCTTAGGAAAAAGGTCAAGTAACATATAAAGTGCTCAACATCCCTAGCCATCCGGGAAATGCAAATCAAAACAACTCTGAGATACCATCCTACTCCTGTCAGAATGGATAAAATAAAAAACACCAACCACAGTTTATGCTGGAGAGGTTGTGGAGAAAGGGGACCACTCCTCCACTGCTGGTGGGAGTGCCAACTCGTACAGCCACTTTGGAAATCAGTATGGAGATTCCTCAGAAAAATGGGAATAAGCCTACTACAAGACCCAGCAATTCTACTCTTAGACATATATCCAAAAGATGCACATTCATACAAGGACATCTGTTTCACTATGTTCATAGCAGCATTTTTTTGTAATAGCCAGAACCTGGAAGCAACCTAGATGCCCCTCAACCAAAGAGTGGATATAGAAAATGTGGTACATTTACACAATGGAGTAGTATTCAGCAGAAAAAAAACAATGGAATCCTGAAATGTGAAAGCAAATGGATGGCACTAGAAGAAACCATCCTGAATGAGGTAACCCAGTCACAAAAAGACAAACATGGTATGTACTCTATCATATATGGATTTTAGACATAGATCTGGGGAGTGCCAGCCTACAATTCCACCACCAGAGAGTCTGGGGAACAGAACCTTCATCCAATGCCTGATGGAAGCAGAGGCAGACTCCCACAGCTAAACACTGAGCTGAACTCAAGGAACCCAGTGACAGAGAGGGAAGACTGATGAACAAAGGGGTTAAGATGTTAAGACTGGGTTGGTTTAACCCCCAGAAACAGCTGACCTGACAAGAATTAGCTCTTGAATCCCATACTGATGGCTGGGAATCCAGCATGGGACTGATCATGACCCCCTGAATGTGGGTGGGTCTTGGGTAGTAGATCAGCATTTATCCCTAGCATACAAATGGACTTTGGGTGCCCATCCAACAATGAGAGATGCACTCTCAGCCTGGACTCTTGGGGGAGGGTCTAGGCCCTGCCCTGGATGAAATGACAGACTATGGACAACCCCCATGGAGGGCCTCACCCTCCCTGGGGAAATGAGGTGGTATTGGGGGGGTTGGGTGGGAGGGCGTGGGAGGAAGGGAGAGAAAAGGAGATGGACCTGGGATTGACATGTGAAGCAACCTTGTTTCTAATTTAAATTTAAAAATTAAAATTAAAAAAAAAGAAAATAATATTTTTGTATGTTTGTGGTATGTATGTTTCTGAATGGATGTACCTGCATGTATGTGTATGTGGAGGATCATGGGTTAAGGTCAGGTTCTTTCTCAGTTGGTGTCGACCTCATTGTTGAGACAAGTCTGTTAATGAACTCCAAGTTCATGGATCGCATCAGGCTGGTTGGCCAGTGTGCTGCAGGAATCCACTATCTGTGACTCCTAGCACTGTGGTCACAGATGTGTGCTGCCATGCCTCCACAGGTGCTAGGTATCCAAGCAATTATCAGCTGAGTTCTGTCCCCAGCCCTGAGAATACATTCCACACAGTCGGGACACAGCACTTAGTGTCTCCAAAGCATCCTCTTCAAGGGCCATCACTGAGCTAACATGAAGGATACTTATTTTCACACATCTAATCCTGGCAGCATTTTCAAATAGGCTCAGAAAAACTGAGAGGAAACTAGAGTTCCCATATATCTCCTGTCCCCAGAACTGCAGTCTCTCCTATATGTTACTAATGTCCTCACCTGAACAGTAAATTCAGTTCAATCAATGAGCTTACACTGGACACCATTACCATGGAAGTTCATCGAACATCGAACACTATTCAGCTTGTCGTTCCATTTACTATGTACAATTCAGATGACTGTTTGCAACTCAATCAATATGTATTTCCTAAACTGTCTTCTTAATTTTTTTCTGTATTGGCAATATAGCAGTAACCAATCTCTGGCAATAATAACCATTTATTTTCTGCAGCTGCCCAAGGGCAAATCTGGTATTTAGACAGTGGCCCCAAATGTATGTAACTTCTTAAGAAAATATCTGTCAATTTCTGACTCCTGTATTTAAACTGGTGCTTCTAATTAACTGGTTATTTGGAAAGTGAAATCTTTTGAAGAGCTTAGAAGCTTGCAGAAAAAAATTGCTTATTTCTCTCAGTTCTGTATCATTCTACTTACAATGGAAAGAAAGAAGCAACTGAAGGTCATTGTCATAGTTAGAAGAATAATACTTGAATTGTAATATAGTTTTTAAAAACCTAAAAAAGGATCGATTTTAATTGATAGGGCAGTGAGTGATTTCTCAGACCACTCAGTTCTTCAGACTCCGCCAACCCCATCTTCTTTAAATGCCAGGCTTTGATTTTCTGAACCAAGAACATGGTAGACAGCTACCTTTGATTTCTCTTCATTTTCTCTGTAAAACTCTGCCATCTGCTCCTCCTGCTCTTCAATGACGTCCTTGAGGGTATCCACTTGGTAGATCAGGTTGTTCTTCTCGTTGTCTAGCTGTGCGTTGGACACCATGGCCTTCTTGTATTTCTCTTCTACTTCAGACAAAGACTCCTAAATGACAAAAACCAATAGCTTGCTATCTACAACATGGTGGCTACACATGAGTGACCCAGCGGCAAAGTGCAGCCTGGCACATATGAAGGCACATTTCCACACAGTACAAGCAGGCCAGGGACTCCCTGTTTAGTAGCATGCACAGGTAGCAGAAAGATGAAAGAAAGACACTAATGCCTTTCTGGGAAGTGTTCTCTGTGCATGCCAAGAACACAAAATAAAGCAGCAGTGAAAAGGTGTGCAGAAAATGTGTTTTTAAGAAGTAGAAAATGCAGTCATTAGCATTGCAGAAGAGTTTTTTAGTTCTTAACAAGAAGATGACTGGGGTTGGAGCGCAGCCATTTGAGAGCACACAGCCTGTCTCAGCACAACCGCACACTTCTGAATTCTGTCACTTTGGGGGTTCTGTTTTCAGTATTTCCACAGTGTGCAAATGCTAATGGGATGAACATTTTAAATTATTTAAGAGCTATTTCACAGTGCCTAAAATTTTATATAATTCAAAAGCTTTTACCTAAAATAGAATATACATTTTTAAAAACAAGTAACTTGATAACTGTAATTGCCTATTGACTTATTAAAAGATAAAAAGAAAAACCCATTTAAAAAAGTAATCACTTTTAGAGATTCTTTTTTTTTTTAACTAGCACAAATGTTTAACAAACCAAAATCATTTAATAGACTTAGGACTCCAGAACCTTACATATAATCAGTTATTCAACAAAGGTGTCCACATTATACAAAGAGAAAGGAATGAATGATGCTGGGACGTCATTCTTTTGATGAATAAAGATGAATTACTACCCAATACTGCTCACAAAAATTAGCTCAAAATAAACCAAAGGTCTAAATGTGAAGCTAAAACCATAAAACTCTAAAGGAAATACAGAAGTCTTCAAGACTCTGGGCAGGTAATGGTCTTAAATAAAAATTATCTGAAAAGCACTATCAGCCAAAGAGAAAAAGGAAACCCTATTAAAATTTAAAACTTTACACTGAGAATAGCAACACAAATAACAGGAGAAAGCATTTGTAAGTGTTCTGATAACTGACTTCCATCCATCTCATTACAGACTCAGACTCAACAACAAAAGGTTCAAAACTAAGGGTGATGACACCTTGAATAGGCAGATCCCCCAAAGAGGACAGACACATGAATTTCCAAGGAGTACATGGATGCATGTCAGCATTGTTATTTATTAGGCAACGTACACTAAAACCAGTGGGGTCCTATGTCTCATCTACTGAAATGGCTAGACTCCATAACCAAATCTCTAGGCACAGAGCTGAGGATAAATGCTCAGTAGAAGAGCCACCTCAATGCCTAACAGACTCCTTCCCCCTGCTAGAGAGGAGGATTAGGAAGGGTGCGGTGCAGCCAGATCCCTTACACCACTGGTGGAAGTGGAAGTGGCTCCTCATCAAACAGTTTGCCGTTGATGGTCAACACTCTAAGCACACGATCCAGCAATTCTATACTTCACAAACCAGAACTGAATACAGATATGATTAAAAAGGCATATTTTAAAAAGTCAACTATAGGAAGGTGCAAATTCAATGGTATCTACTCATGTATTATCAAATTTTATCCAAGAAGCTAACAGTAGAAAAAAATCCTTATTATAGTTCAGTAGCATATAAAATGGGATTCATGAATAACAGAATCCAAGAAAGTTCAAAAACTAAACACATGGACAAAATACATGATACAAACTGGTCCATGTAAGAATTGTGCAACATGATTTTCCTGTAAAAAGCAATTAACACTTTTTCTTTTGGTTTTTTGAGACAGGGTTTCCCTGTAGCTTTGCACCCTGTCCTGGAACTGGCTCTGTAGACAAGGCTCATCCTTGAACTCAGAGATCCGCCTGCCTCAGCCTCCCGAGAGCTGGGATTAAAGGCGTGCGTCACCACCACCCGGCCACCACAGACTCTTAAAGTGGAGTTGGAGAGTGGTAAAGAGCACTCGCTGTTCTTCCAGAGGACCCAAGTTTGATTCCTGGCACCTACTACGACAGCTCACAACTACCTGTGTCTCCAGCTTTAAGAGATCTGATGCCTCTTCTGGTCTTTGTGGGCAACCACCCACATACTCAAACATAAATTAAAAATAAATATTTTTAAAAGAGACTTTTCAAAAGCCAAGGTGGAAAAATATCCTAATTTTACTCACATTTTGAGTCAGTTTTATGAAAATACATAAATTTTTAACCCATCTCTGATCCATTGAATAACAAATCTGGAGGTAGAGAACAGAGATTTCTATTGTAAGTAGCTCCAGGTGATTCTGTGAAACCTCTACTAGCTTGGGAAGTACTTGAATTCAGTATCTTCATCATTTTATTCTTAATTCGCTGCATAAAGTGAACATTTCATATAGCTGATAAGACTCCTTCTCCTAGTCCATTAACTCTTCATTCAACAGTTCTTTTTTAACTTAAAGGCAGATGCGTTGCTCTTGCTCTACTCCTCTCAAATCCTAGTTGAATAAATGCAACAAACTGATGAAAAGGCTAAGGTAGTGCCCAGCACATTCCAAGGAAGGGATTAATCATAACTGCTTGCCACCAAAATGTCAAGTCCTTGTAAAGGTAATATATACTTACAGGGATTAGAAGAATGGAAGATGTAAATTTGGGCTAGGGCCCTCAGAGACATAAAGTAAGAACTGTGTCTTCATCACTCAGAGCTGGATTTGTTCTGGTTAGATCAAGATTATGTTGGACACAAGTGGTTGCTTGCTAAAGCTAGCAACAGGTAAGGGTGCAAAGATTCTAGTTGCCTAAGGGAAGTACCCAGATGTGCCTCTCAGCTTGCGAAAGGACTTTCGGAATTCTACACTTTTATAAACACATAGGGTTGATTCTGGCATCTGAAATCATGTAGTTTGTGGTTTTGCTGTTTTGCTTACCCAAAGGTTTGTTGTATCTTTTTAAATTTATTGTTAGTTTATGTGCATTGGTGTTTTGCCATGGGGGTCAGGTCCTTCGGAACTGGAATTACAGATAGTTGTGAGCTTCCATGTGGGTGCTGGGAATTGAACCTGAGTCTTCTGGAAGAACACACAGTGCTCTTAACTGCTGAGCTATCTCTCCACCCCCCATTTTTTTAAAAGCTGTTTTTTTTTTTTGATATAGGGGTTCTTGCTATGTTGTTCATACTGATCTTAAACTCACAGGTTCAAGTCACCTTCCGGCTTTAGTCTCCCAAGTACCTGGGGCTTCCAGAGTGTACCACTGAGCCTGGTTCATCCAAGGGTGTTTTTCTCTCTCCCCTCTCTTTTCTTTCCTGTTCTCCCCCACCCCCTTGACTTCAGTTTGTTGAGACAAGGGCTCCTACAGCCAAGGCTAGCCTTAAAGTCTTTTATTTTGGGGGGGGGCGTTCAGACAGGGTTTCTCTGTGGCTTTGGAGGTTGTCCTGGAACTAGCTCTTGTAGACCAGGCTGGTCTCAGAGATCCGCCTGCCTCTGCCTCCCGGGTGCTGGGATTAAAGGTGTGCGATACCACCAACCGGCTAACCCTAAACTCTAGATCCTCCTGCCTCCACTTTCCAAATGCTAGGATCATTCGCATGTGGCATACACATGCTGTAACGGCTATTCTTGGTTGTCAGCTTGACTCTACCTAGAATTAAGTAAAACCCAAGGTATACCTGCGGGATTTTTCTTTATTGGATCTTTTATGGTTGGAAAACCCACCTTAAGTCTAGACCACACCTTCTGGTGGTAGCCTATGTAAAGGACATGAAAATGGAGGCTTTGCTCTCGCCTGCTTGCCCTCTGTATTACTAACAAGTTCATTTCTTCCCTGGGATTACAGTCTACATCTTTGGGATTCCAGAATATACTGATGACCACCTGGGATAGCCAGTTCACGGACCTACCAACTATTGGTTTCTTGGACTTTCCCTAGGAAAACAGACATTGTTGAAATAGTAAGACCACAGTCTTTTTTTTGTTTTTGTTTTTTTGTTTTTTTTTTCGAGACAGGGTTTCTCTGTGGCTTTGGAGGCTGTCCTGGAACTCGCTCTGTAGACCAGGTTGGTCTGGAACTCACAGAGATCCGCCTGCCTCTGCCTCCCGAGTGCTGGGATTAAAGGCGTGCGCCACCAACGCCCGGCTAAGACCACAGTCTTTAAGTAGCTCTAATAAACCCCATTTATATAGTTTCATATATACATAAATTATTTATATAAATTATATAGTTATATGTGTGTATATGCATACTTACATATACACACACATTCATTCTATCAGTTATGTTTCTCTAGAGAACCCTGACTAATACACACACTGAGCCCAAAGGATTTAATGCACAATAATAATTTGTGGAGGGAAAAAAATCAAATAGTCAGTGCTAACATGGGTGGAACATGCCACACAGTAAAAGCTACCTACAGGGCCCAATCAGCTGTCTAACAAATCAACACTTCTCTGGCTGGAGAGATGGCTCAGTGGTTAAGAGGGAACACTGCTGAGTTTGGTTCCCAGCACCCAGGTAAGGCAGTTCACAGTAACTCTAGCACCTTTGACATTCTCTCATAAGAAAAGGTGGAGAGGTCATTAGCTCCTCACTCAAATTCCCAGCCATTCTCTCACCTCTGCACCTCCATGCCAGTTGAATGTACTTCTGCCCCAGATGCATATGACCTAGGAAGGTGCAGGGGCAGACAGACTGTGGAAACTGAACTGGAGGGAGGTGTCTATGCAGCTTTGGAGAAGCCTAAATCCCTGATGGGGTGACTTTTCAGTGATATAACTGTCTGGTGTGGGGAGTCACCCATGCCCCTGTAAGTAAGCCCTAGAAGCTTACCAGCTCACCAAGCTAGGCTGGAGGAGAAACATTCCTCTGGACTGTTACTGGTATCCTATCTGAAGTGAGTAGACCAGATACACTAAGTGTGCCCAGAGAAAGTTCATGGATCTTTTCTATCATTTATGCTTTTTAATACTTTTACTATATTTTCTGAGCAATAGTACATACTGTCAGGATACTCTATGGCATGAGGAAAACATTGTAACACTCCTCATTAAAGGAAAGGGGGCAGGGAATCTAGGGGAAACACTCCAAAAGTAAACATAATAATCATGAACAGTATTGTAAGTAGTGAAGCAACATCCCTTCTTAATAATATGCCACAACACCATGGTCAGTCACCAACCAGATACATTTTTGTTGCAATTTTTTCCAAAAAAAAATGAATCATTTCAAGAATAAATAGAAATCTAAAGTCAAGTTCAATAATACACTGATAAGA
This sequence comes from Mesocricetus auratus, assembly GCF_017639785.1. Classification (NCBI taxonomy): domain Eukaryota; kingdom Metazoa; phylum Chordata; class Mammalia; order Rodentia; family Cricetidae; genus Mesocricetus; species Mesocricetus auratus. The sequence continues at coordinate 48,541,206 of NW_024429267.1, read as the reverse complement.
ATTAAGAGAGGGTGCCAGGCAGTGGTGGTGCATGCCTTTCTTCCCAGCACTCAGGAGGCAGAGGCAGGAAGGTCTCTGTGAGTTCAAAGCCAGCCTTGGTTTACAGAGCAAGTTCTAGGACAGGCTCCAAAGCTACACACAGAAACCTTGTCTTGAAAAAACCAAAATAAAATAAATAATTAAGAGAGGGCATCTTACCTGTTCAAATTGTAAATCAAATTTGTTGGTATTTTCATTCAATGAATTTAATAAATGATAGGTATAAAATATGGAGAAAATATTTTAAGTGAAATCACAACAAAAAGCAGTTAGGAATTCCTCTGACTCACTTGATTGCTCTCTGGATGCGCTGTTGTGTAAAACATTAAGAAAGAATATATGGATCTCACATACAGGATTTGTTCCCTTGATGCAAGGTGTAAGTTATACCACTAAGCCCTAAAGGGGGGAGTTAACCTTAAGATTTAGATCAGTAAAAATAAATGCCCATCAACTGATTGAGCTCTGGCATTTACTGACAGCCTCACCTCAGCCCCCAGGGGCACTCGTCACAGGATGGATTCACATCCTTTTTGGTACCATGTCTTCACTGTGAATTTCTTTTGGACCATGCTACTACATAAAAAAGTTTGATTGGCAATAGGATTGTTTCAGATCATAACAGGAAGGAGGCAGGAAATCTTGCTCCTGAAGATGTGACATGTGCTGAATCACCTTTTGGAATGCCTTGCATTTACTCTTCTAGAGACTTTCTGGTGTTTGGATCTTAAGTCTGTCATGTTTAAAGAAACCTTTAGTTTCTTCACAATATCCAGCTTGAACTTTGTACTAAAACATGGGAATGGGAGCATAATCAAATGCCACTTACAACCAAATGTCTGCCTGACACATTTACACTGGCAAGAACAGACATCCTTGCTGGGAATAGATAAAGGTCGTTCAAGCTGACCTCCAAATTATTTTTTTAAAGATCAGATCTCTTAAATTTTTAAATTACATTTATTATTGTATACATGTGTGTGTGTGTGTGTGTGTGTGCGCGCGCGCGTGTGCATGTGCATACACACAAAGGCAAGGACACACATGTGGAGGTCAGAGGATACTTGCAGGTGCCAGTTTTCTCCTTCTACCTGTGGGTTCCAGGGATGCCACTCAGGACATCAGACTTGGTGGTGAGCTACTTTACTCACTGAGCCACATTGTCAGCTCTGAAGTCACATACGGATTCTTTTTTTTTTTTAATTTACTTATTATATATACAGTATTCTGCCTGCATTGCATGTATGTCTGAACACCAGAGGAGGGCACCAGATCTCATTACAGATGGTTGTGAGCCACCATGTTACTGGGAATTGAACTCGGGACCTTTGGAAGAGCAGCCAGTGCTCTTAACCTTTGAGCCATCTCTCCAGCCCAACATATGTAATCTTTTTTTTTTTTTTTTTTGGTTTTTATGAGACAGGGTTTCTCTGTATTGTTTTGGAGGCTGTTGGTCCAGCCTGGCCTCGAACTCACTGAGACCCGCCTGGCTCTGCCTCCCGAGTGCTGGGATTAAAGGCGTGCGCCACCACTGCCCGGCTCAACATATGTAATCTTAACGTACAGACAGCTAAAACTCAGCATGCAAAGGGACATAATATGGCTTCCTCCTTCCACTTCTAAGACTGGCTGGACTTGGTAACAGAATTAGGCAATGCTTTCATTGAACTGGGAAGAATTTCAAAACCTAGTTCTCAATAAAAAATATCCTTAGAAGCCGGGCGTTGGTGGCACACGCCTTTAATCCCAGCACTCAGGAAGTAGAGGCAGGTAGATCTCTGTGAGTTCGAGGCTAGCCTGGTCAGCGAGTTCCAGGACAGCCTCCAAAACAATACAGAGAAACCCTGTCTCGAGGAAAAAAAAATTAAAAAAATACATATCCTTAGAATATTTTTAGGTGTTATTTCTAATGTTCTATGGTTAACACCCAAGAGACAACTAAATATTTAACAAATCATAAAAATTGTAAGGAGCTGGCTGTGGTGGCACACACTTAGAATCCCAGCATTGAGGTCAAGGCAAGAGGACAAGCTTAAGACCAGCCTGAACTACACAGAGTCCCTATCTCAGAATAATAGAAGTACAAGTTATATTATCTTCTGCTCAGATTTCCCCCCAAACCCACACTGAGCACTGCATATAAGCCTAGACTGCAAGCTTCCCTGTCCTGTACACTGCAGGTTAAGCACATGCTTGAAAGACAAACACTGTTAGTAAAGCTATGAGCAGCACGTGAATGGACTCTGGGACCACTACCAACACTTCTGCATACAGAGCATGCATGGGCTATGAGGAGCCCTGTACCTTCAGTTCCTTAAGCCCCTGCATGTATCTCCCTTCTACATCATGTATCTGGTCCTTCAGGTCATAGATGTCCTGCAGGACATAGGAAGGAACCGTCGCAAAAATATATCTCCAAATTCAAAGGAATCAGATGAAAACACAATTTAGTTCAACTAAAACTAGAGAAATCCAAATATAAAAATGCAGATACCCTCCACTCCCAAACCACTGCAAGAAGCAAACCTTCAGATAACAGTGAACCAGAGAAATCAATCTAGTATCAATACTTTCTTGGCACTGAATTCTTTGAAAACAGCATAGAAAATGGGAGCAGGAATATATATATATATATATATATATATATATATATATATATATATATATATACACTAAAATGTATACAAATTATAGCATTTGAAAATATAAGTTTAATTTCACAAATGTTTCTTAGTATAATACTTCATTTGCAATTAGTAAAATACAAAGTAAGTTAACTGGAAGCAAATTTTATTCTTCATGCATTAGTTTCAAAAAATGTAATACAGTATAAAAACTAAGTTACTTTTTTTAAAGATTTATTTATTTATTTATTACATATGCAGTGTTCTGCCTACATGCCAGAAGAGGGCACCAGATTGAATTGTAATGGTTGTGAGCCACCAAGTGGTTGCTGGGAATTGAACTCAGGACCTCTGGAAGAACAGTCGGTGCTCTTAACCTCTGAGCTATCTACGTTACTTTTAAATCACCTAGCTACTTGATCTTGGAGGAAGTGAAGGAAATTAAATACAATGAAAACAATTTCCAATGATAGATTCTATTTAGAGGATGAGTAGAGCATTTGCTCCAAATGTTTCCATAAATTATTAAAAAGGGGGGGGGCAACTTTTAAACAGAAAATATTATTTCTTGTGTCCAATCATGTCATGTAAAGTCAAGATGGGCTATAACTGCAACAGGACTCTGAGTGCAGCAATGGCAACAAAAAGGATGCTGGAGGCTATCTTGCTCTGTGCTTTCCGTGTCTATCTCATTCCCTCTACGACAGGTGAGCCAGCCTTGCACTTGCTGATTCATTCAACAGACATCTTCCTAGAGGGCCACTGGGACTCAGGCACCAGGACCCAAATGCTCATCTCACCTCAGAGGTTATTCTTTCAAGGTGAAAAAACCATGACCCAAGCTACGTAAGTCCAAAACTAGAAGTTGTCTCAGTGTCCTTCTGTCCCATGAGAATGCAGCCCCTAAAGGTCAGACACTTCCTTATCCAGATTCTGAGTCCCCAGCAATTTATGCCTGGTCAGCAGAGTTCAGAGAGCACTGACATCTTCCAAGGCATGGCTGCACTACCCCATCAACTCTCCTCCCCGCCACTGTTCTACAGCTAGCTCCTCATTAGCAGTTGACCTGCTCTTTCACAGACAGGCACCTGCCCCAGTCCACAATGAAACTCCTTTGCTATGCGAAGACATGGCCACAGGCATGCCCTCCAGCTAAGTAAGCTTGCTCTCCGCTTACCTCAGACATTGCTGTCAGCTGTTCTCTCCTCTCCCTCAACTCTCAGCCTCCCTTTCCATCTGCTCAAGCCAACCCACGCTAACATAAGCAACCTCACGAAAAGGAAGGGAAAGGGCAGAAACCTGTCTGATCTTCCCTCTCTAGCGTAACGCCCATCCTAAACTCAGTGCTGCAAACTCACTTCAGGCCAACTGTCACATCTTCTCCCCTGAAAGCTCTCACTTGCCCACTGCATCCTCACTGTTCGAAGCCTGGGTTATGTATCTCCTGCCATCTAATGCTCCCTCAGGACTGTGGCTTGAGTTACTTTTAAGAAAGCAAATCATATCATACTGCTTTCCTATCCAATACAGCACAGTTGTCATGTGTATCCCCATATCCTGCACCTGCTTTATCCCCACCCCCTGATTTCTTTCACCAGCATCTCCTCCTTCCTTGTTATCCTAAGCTCTGGCAATAACCTTCAAGTTCTCAGAATTCATTCAAGATAGACTCCCCTCTAGCTTCCTTGCTTTATATTTATTCTTCCTTCAAGACTTATATCTGAGCTTGCTTCTCTGAAAAGCCTTTTGTTCTCCCTGTTACTAGTCTAATTTAAATGATGTCTTTCTGAACTAACTTATCCTGTTTTTGGTATCACTGGATACTATTAGCTGGTTTAACTGGCTCAAATCAGTTTGTCTTTTCAGTGAATAGTGATCTCCTGAAGGCCAGAATATGATTGGCTCTCAAAGGTGGACGAGTGAGTGAGTGAGTGAGTGAGTGAGTGAGTGAGTGAGTGAGTGAATGTTGCTTTTCTCACAAGTCTTGATCCATTACTCAGATAACAGGTTCAGCAAATAAGACCATCAACATAATTTTTGGTTACATTCTCATCTCCCAAATAAAAGGGTTATTAGTAAAGATTGAGACACAACTAATAAATCATGTAAGCTTTCTACTACCTGAGGTATTACTGTTGTCCAAATATTATACTTCACTATGACATACTGAAATACTGTAATGTGATAATGGCTCAAAAGGCTAATAATATGCATAGTCTGCTTGTTCTTTGTAAATGCAAATATTTTCCAATTAAAACATGGCAAGGTCATTCTTAAAGAATTACTTTCAAATGCATTACATAATGGTTTGTCATTGGCAGAATCCATCACAGTGTCATCATATCTTCAGAAAAGATAACTGAAAAAAAAAATGACCCGTTTCCCTTCCTATCAGCTCTGAAACATTCAGGTGGAATTTTGAGCTGTGATAACCATGTCTTTACCCTATTTTGTTCCCCATAAGTCACATTAAGTATTAAAAGCTCCATGAACTACAAAAAAACAAAAAACAAAAAACTGCTTTGCAAAGGCAGACAAACTGTGGTTTACCCGCAGTTCACTTAAAGAGGTGTCTGGGTCTATTAAGCTGCTGGTGTCCCCACTGCCCCGTCTAGATGAGTTTCCACTTAGAGGCGTCGTTGCTGAGGCAGAATTTCGAGATGAAGGCTGGAAAAGAGAGAAAATGACACTGTGACATGGGCAGAGTGGTAGGAGCAGGTGAGAGCGTCAGATGAACAGTCTAGCAACACAGTCCAGAGTGCAATTCACATGGGTAGTTTACATTGGTTTGGAGAGAGAAAAGGGGCCAGCCACACCAAGTAGCATTCCATTATCTCAAGCACTTTATCAGAATCTGAAATTCAAAATTCAAAGGTGAAAATAATTTCTATAGAAGGTTTTGTATTCTAGGCTTATCTTTGTTAAACTCAAAAACTACTTAGGTGAGCTGTCAGACTAATTTAGAGTTGTTTTAGAACTTTATAACTCATGTCAAATTAGTACTTCCCTACTTTAGTTCTTAACATTGCTTAAACAGCTCATCTCGCTGAGAAAGATGAACCTATTTGTAGCTAAGAGCAAGACCATCACACATTGCTACGAAGTTAGACTGCTCTCTCCAAAACCACACTCTTGACTAATAAATAGCAGAGATCTGTGCTAGCTGGAATACTTGTCAAGAGCCATATGAAACCACTTGAAATGTAGCTGATTCAAATAAGATGTGAGTATAAAATATGCACCAGATTTTGAGGACTTATTAGAGAAAAAAGAGTGAGCAAAGTGCATCATTAAGTGGAGTATGGTGTCGTGGCATCTTGCAATACTGTAATTGCAGCAATAGGATGAGGCAAAAAGTCAAGATCAGCCTAGGCTACATACTTAGGACTCTGATTCAAACATCACAAAACAAAACATCTATGCTGATCTACAATGAAATGTGTTGGTTATTTGGGTTGAATATTACTTTGCTTTTTGTTGAATATTATTTTGCTTTTTCTAGAGTGCAGCAAAGCTTAAAGTTTTGCCTTGCATTACAAAATTTAATACAGTAAAGCCAGGAGGTGATGGCTCACACCTTTAATCCCAACACTCAGGAGGCAGAGGCAGGCAGATCTCTGAGTTTGAGGCCAGCCTGGTCTACAGAGTGAGTTCTAGGATAGGCTCCAAAGCTACACAGAGAAACCTTGCTCCAACTCACGCCCCAGAGAAGAAATTTAATACAGTAGCTCACTTCTTAAAAATATGTTTAGAAAACAGAAACTTTCCGAAAAAGGTACTGCTCTAGAAGGAAGATATCCTACTTTTCTTACAGAAGGGACTACTAATCTATAAGGAAAAAAAATCAAAGATATGGGTTTGTTGATTTGTTCCTAGATATTTCATTTTCATGTTTAATGTCTTCTCGATTTCAGTTTTTAGAGAGTAGGAATCAAAGGAGTAGCCAAGAGCTTTAGGGATGACGTCCCATGAAATAAAACGCAGGCTTCTCTCTTCCCAGGGTTTTCACATGATCTAAGGCTGGAGGAATTCTGAGGGGTCGAGGACAGGAAACAGATGATGAGAACAGCAGCTCCACTGGCCAATTGTGCTGAGCAGAATGGACGAGTTATAGGAAGCATGGGGCTGACCCTGAGCGCTCCATCCCATCAAGGATTTTATACTTACTCTTGTGTAATTTTCAGCATACTGTTTGTCTGATTTTTCATCCAACTAGAAAAAAAAAGAGATAAGAAGATCAAGAAGGTGTTCAGCATCTGACTCCTGTTTTATGGGGAGTCGAGCAATCTCAATGGGTTTTCTAAGTTCAGTGATGTGTGAAGCAAAGGAAAACACAGAAAAACTGAAACAAAGAATTTTTAGTTTGTTGCTGGAAGCAAGCTGCATAGACTAAAAATTTTAGATTGTTTAGACAAAGTTTTCTTTTCATGGTATTTAATAAATACATTAAGAAAAATTCATACAAACCTCAGTATGAGCATTGCAACTGTCAATACAAAAATGTTTTAAGCATTATTAAGACACAGAATGCATGCATAAAACTATTTAATGCCAAAAGCAGGTTATATAAACATATTTTCTTACACACATAGCAAACTCAAGCAGTACAAAAGGGTATAAGAAATCTACCTTCCCCTCACCATCCTTGAGGAGTAGATGGGGAAATGAGAGGAGGGGGGAGCAGGGATTGGTATGTAAAATAAGATTGGTTTTTAATTTAAATAAAAATTAATTTTAAAAAATCCGCCTTCCTCCCCACCAGGCCCTGCTCTGCCAAGGACCATCAACCCCAAGTGTTTCAGCAAAGCCACAGACAGACACACCTTTCACCTTCTTTTTGTTTGTTGTCTGATCTTTAGTAGAGTGCAAGCCTTGTATCAAATGTCCTTCTCTGTACTGAGCAAGAACAGCACCTAGTGTATAAGGGCTCAGAATCCACTCCACCCATCTCTGCTCACAGGCTTCACTTATTTTGATTATCTCCACAGTGGCACGTTATCTCAACATGCTGCAGTCAGACTAATCTGTCTTCTGCTGCTAACTCAGGTTCCCCTGGCTTCCCAGACCTGCTTCAAGGAGGAAGGTTCCTTAAAGATCTATTCCAAAATTCTAACTAGAATTAAGGGGAAAAATTAAGAGGTGGGAAACCTTGCTGGAGGTTGAGCCATTACTAACTGTCCCAGCTGGATCTGAACATGTTTCATGAACTTCCAGCATTCATATTTATACTTGCATATTCTATTAGCCAGAGTAGGAAAAGTGACACAGGAACTTAAAACTAAATGAAAATAAAGTATCCCCAGTTCTGAACTCTGAGATCAACCTTCCTAGGCCAGCCCAGAAGGAGGTCTGAAAACCTTCAGTTAATTACTAAAACAGGAAGCATTTCTTCCTTTGCGTAGGTATTAAAGTTTCTAGTGTATTTTTTATTATTATTCAGTTACCTTGTTTGATAAAGACCTATTCTTAATTTGTACTCTTATCAGTAATACAAATGCTGGGTTTTGATGTTTCAGTTCTTGCTGTAATACTTTCAAAAGGAAATCATTTTATTTGGACTTACTTAAAAATATCATGAAATGTATTACAACAGGCAAGCAAAGACAGCTGGAGCTTAACACTGCCACTTTCTGGTCTAAATGAGGAAGAACCCCTCTCAAGCTGCACTGGTGACAAGCACTATCCAATAGTTAGCCTCCCTCAGAGTAAAAGTAAAGAAGTATATTTTCATAAACCGCCTTATTTTGTATTTTCTGATTCTTTCCTGCTAATAAGTTAATGAGAAAAGAAGTACTCAAAATTAGAATATTAAGTCCATCTGAAACCCTTCTTCATATCACCTTTCTTAGAAAAATGACCCTCAAACTCACCCATTTTACTAGACATCACCTTGGAATAATCTCACATTTCAGAGGCTGCATCACTCAAGCCACCACAAAGTTGACTCTGTCATGATCACTGTATCCTAACAGATCCCAGCTGTCACAATTCAAACTGATCATGCACCAAAGCTCAAGAATGTTACGCCAGCAGGAAGCTGCCGTCCAATTACATTGGCTCCAGTGACTGAACCAGCAACTCCTTCAGCCTCACTTCTGAGGCTGAGCCTATACAGGTGTACTGTAATGACAAGCTAATGTTTATAATGGTGACTGAAAGTACCTGCCAGATCCCGAAAAGGCTTTTTAAATGCAATAAAATTTAATCATGCTTAAGGTGTGAAAGCATACTTTAAATAAAGTGTTTACAGTGTGATTTGTTAAATGTACTCAGTAGATCACAATTATCCATTAACTTCTAATAAATATCCTCATTTGACATATTTGAGAAAAGAAGTGTTTCAAATCTAGGATTTTTTTTCCGGTTGTGTAAACAATCACACACACTGAGATAGCCTGGTACCCAAGTCTAAACATAAAATGCATCTACATTGCATACTTTATACACATAGGCTAATTTTACACATTGTCTTTAGTGTAACTGAAGCTTGACTACGATCCAACTTATATAGTACAATGAAGGTACTCAAAAACTTTAATATTTTAGAACAGTATGAATTTTGGATTTTTATATGAAGAATGCTCAACCTAATAATGACAAGGTTATCTAAAACTTGATTAATGAAAAACAAAACACAGAAAGAAGAGCTGATTCCATAACCATAGAAGGGAAGAGAACAATGGGTTTAATGATTTCCTGAAGTGAATCTGGCTAAGGATTTCTTTCAAAAAACAGGTACAATGAACAGTAAGTCAGCACACATTTACACTCTTTTCCTTTATTCTAGCCTAACCTACAGAACAAGACAGGAGGTTATAGCATACGAATCTTGTAGTCTTGTAGAACTGGCTGGAACCTTTTCCAGCACCTCCTGGATCCAGGATTATCTCACCCTGTGAGCATACAATGGGCCCACAGTAGCAGCTGGAAAGCACCTTGCAAAAGCAGAGCTGGGGACAGGGAAGGACCGGCCAATGTATGTACCCTTTCACCTGCTCCAGTGTGGTGAACTACAGCGTACGGCTTTCACATTACAGACAGTCAGTTGTCTAGAGGACATTACCAAAAAGCAAAATTAATGGTATTGTATAGGTACTTAAAAATACAAAAGGCAATGGATTTCAGGCTGTAAAATAACAGGAAAACTTTAAAAGTCCTGTTCTAAGTAATCTTCTGCCTACATTAAAGAGGTATTTAATTAACAGAGGCAGAACGACATGAATTGTAACATTCTTCATTTCTACATAATTACTAAAGCAAACTGCCAAGAACTAAATGTACAAAGGATATAACCACTAATTCAGGCATCATGAATTGTGAGAAAACAGGTATACACAGTAAATTCAGTTATATCTATGGGGAAAAGTGGATACCACTGGGCCAGTGAGATGGCTCAACAGGTAAAAGGCACTTGCCACTGAGCCTCAGGACATGAGTTCAATCCCCAGGCCCACATAAAAGGAGAAAACCAACTCCTGCGAGCTGTCCTCTGATCTACACCTGTGTTCCACACTATATGCTCACATGAACATACATACACAAAATAAATGAAAATGTTTTAAAAATAAAAAGAGGTTGCTAAGCAAGTTAATAAAATGGGCAACATCTCAGAATAACTGGGACACCAACTTCTAATTTTATAATAGACAAAATTCTTGGTTCAATCTACAGCAAGATGAGATTGCTAAATGGCCAAATTTAAGCTAGTAATGTGAAATAATTAGGACTGCAATTAAAATAATTAAGATTACTTTCTAGGATTAAAATAGTTCAGAAATAGCTATTTCCTACCATAAGTAAAGTGCTAATAAAAACGATCTCTGCATTTCCAGGAAGAACTACTACATCTCATCCCCTCCACAGTGCTGGACAATCAGAGCAGGGCTTGTCTGTGTGGTGCCAGGCCGGGTGGGGGAGGGGCTGGAGCAATGAGCTCAGCAGGCAGGTCACAATGAACATGAAGGGTGGGTACAGAGGTGCCTCCATCGGATCAACTTTAAATCTCTTCAGCTTCTTTCTGGCTACTGAAAATCAGTAGCATTTTACCAATTAAAAGCACACTTTATTATTCAGTTTTTAAAGTTAACACTTCATAGATTTATGAAAACCAAGCAGGGATAAAAAGTAAACTAGAAGCACATGAATGTGGCCAAGTGCAAGCTGGTGTTAGGAAACTACTTGTTGATGTCCTTGGGGATGGTAGACTAGGTATGCATATCAACTACCTATTAGGAAATGACATGATGTAAATGGATTGGCTCTGTAATAATTCAGAAAAAAGGAACAGTGAAAAAATATACCAAACAAAATTAGCATTGTATAAGGAATCACAAAAGATGCTATTGATTTCTCTATGGGGGGGGGGTTTCCACAGGGTAAGAGAAAGAGGGATTTTTAAGTACATTTTAACAAATACATTCCAAAATGATTATGTTTCATGTTAATAAGCTCAAGTAAATGTAAGGAGTTATTAAATTCCTAATTTTAAAAGCTACTATAAAAGCAGTTAGTCACACACCTGTGACAACACAAGGACCCCATGCAAAACACTCACGCTGGTCAAATCTGAGATGCCGGCGTCATCTACCTCAGAGACAACACTCCCCCTACGATTGGGGCGACTAAAGTAATCAGCAGCAGAAACCTTTCAGTCAGAGAAAATGAGATGCTTTAAAAGTCAGAAAGAAGAAAAAGAACACTAGCTAAATGGGAAATTGGGTGCCTGTCTTAATTTGATGTTTGATAAAGTATCACGAATAGAGGAAACTTTTACAACTGACCTATCTCAAAAGTAAAAAAGAAAAGAGGTACCTGAGTGAAGTCACCACTCCCTAAAAGAAGCTCTTTCAACATTATCAAGTGCAATTCTATGCTGCAGACCATTTTCTGCTGGAGCTCATGACAGAAAAGCATTCCACAAGGAAGCACTGGGAACCTTCGACTGGTGAGGGCAGTGTCAGGCCACTACCGAATCTCTACTGCATTTTACAATACTATAATTGCTTATAGCTATCAACTCTGGCAATACTCGATTTCCACAATAAGTTCTTCCTTCTCACATGTCACATCAGTAAATGTTGGACAAAACAATGAGGAAGACTGGCCTGGGAAGTCCCTTGTCATGGTCTCTGAGACAGAGCTCTTCCAAGGGCCACTCTCACATACCCACCTCAATGTCCTCTATCACAGGCGCCTGCTCTTTTCCTCATACCCTAAGTTGTCTTCTTTTTGTGTCCCCTCCTTTACTAGTTTGTTCTATGTCTTTTACTAGGACATAAGCTCTGTAATGTCAGCCATCTCTCCTTGGTTTAACACATCATTCCTAGCACTTAACACCATGCCACAGATATAAAGGCATTCCGATAACTACTGTCAAACGACTATACCCTACAAATCAGTCATTCTGAACTTAAGCTATCTATTTGCCTTGCTTTAAAATTCCTCATCCCAGCCAGGCGGTGGTGGCGCAAGTCTTTAATCCCAGAACTTGGGTGGCAGAAGCAGGCAGATCTCTGTGAGTTCAAGGCCAGCCTGGTCTACAAAGCTACACAGAGAAACCCTATCTCAAAAAATGCAAAATAAAATTCCTCACCCCAAGAAGTAGATCCAGACACCCATTATGGGAACAAAATGGTTTTAAAAGTATAAAGTGTGCCAAAGGCTAACAAGACCAACCAATGACATTTTCATTCTTTAGAACTTGATCTATATATAATATGTACTAGTACCTATAACCTTAGAAGTTTGAAAGGTGTTTTCCAGAGTTACTCACTGAATATAGCTACTAAGCCTAACAACAAAGCAGACCGCCATTGGCATCTCCATTGGACAGGAACAACTACAGGCTGTTGAGGCTGAGGCAAGCCCAGCACCATCACTGTAGAGCCCCACCTCCACTGCCTTCAGGGTTACAACGTTTACCTCTCCTTCAGCCATGATAATACCTGGATGGCTGAGGGACACAAATGCTTTAATTAGATCAACTTATCTCACACAAACATGTGGTGCTCCCTTTATGAGAACTCTAGGTGTACAATCGTCCACATTAATTGAGTTTGCACCTTTTCTGGAAGGAATTGCAGTTTCACAGGCCTCTTTATTCTAGCTCCAAGATGACACATGGTCCCCTACTCTAATTTCAACATTGGTTCCTTATAGAGAACAAAAATGTCACTCTGCAAAATTTCCAGTTTCATTAAAGACTGACATGAAACTATTACCATGTCCACAATGATTAACTGGGTAAACTATCTGGACTGATTTTAAATCCTGCCCTCAACAGCTTGACAAAGGTCACAGTCTTACACACAAGCACTATATGATGGTGCAAATGTGACTCTTGCTTGAGAGGTTCATTTTGGAAAATAAGCAGATAAATTGTGTGTATAAAAAAAAGAGAAAGTTTTCAATAAATGATTTGTACATACAAGACACGTGAGTCTATGACTCATTCTCAAGACCACATTACAAAGCAGATTGTTCATATAAACTGTATTTAAGGAAAATACAAATTTTACTTTGCAGTAAATTTCACATAATCATACAGTGCTGCCACTGTAAAAGCTGTATTTTTGCATGCAGACCATGCTCACCACACTGTCCCTTCGCCCATGACTGGCACGATCAGAAGACACAATGCTTGCAGTGTCACCATCGATGGACTACAAAAAGTGAAAAAGATTCAGTGTCTCCGTTGGTCTCACAGACTACAAACACACTGGGAGAGTTTCAGGAGGCCACTCTATACAAGCATCTATAACTGGCATGAACCACTGTGGACCATTAAATTAACGCATAATGAAATATCACTAAAAATCAAGATACTTCCCCAAAGCACAAAGAATAAAGCAAAATTATTTTATTTAAGTTAAACACCGGTGAGGGTATAAGTAAACTAGACAAAAATCAGCTAAGGAGGTCATGGTTTTTTAGACTTGCAGATCCGTGAAGTCCCTTGAGAAGTCAACAAATACACTTAAGATTTCAACTTAGGAAAGAAAAAAGATGTTTTAAAAATGAAATAACATGTCAAAGAAGTTCCTGCCAGCAAAGCCCTGAGGCAGTGATTCACTCCCTGGTACTTACCCTTCCACAGCTGGTGAGGATGGCACTATTATCCTTCACAGGACTGTGTTCTTCCCACTCCATGGGCAGAACTCATCTTTGGCATATAGTTTACCCCAAGCTGATGTCACTAAGACACCATTTTGGTATCACTAAGGTAGTAATTCTGAACCCAAATTACAGATGAAACAGAACTTAGCCAACTCACAAGGAAAAGGACTTACATTGCTGCATTTTTTAAAATAAATTATCAAAAAATGTTGTAGGGGGATACTACATTTGGCATATTAAAAATGTCACTAGGTCTGCCGGGCGGTGGTGGCACACGCCTTTAATCCCAGCACTTGGGAGGCAGAGGCAGGCGGATCTCTGTGAGTTCGAGGCCGGGCTGGACCGATAGCCTCCGAAACAATACAGAGAAACCCTGTCTCGTAAAAACCAAAAAAAAAAAAAAAAAAAAAAAAAAAAAAGTCACCAGGTCTGAAAACTGCCAAGTAGAATTTTGAGTATACAAGGGGTTAAGAGTAAACATCTGCTGGGTGGTGGTAGGGCACATCTGTAATCCCAGAACTTGGGAGGCAGATGCAAAGGCAGAGGCAGAGGCAGGTGGATCTCTGAGTTCAAGACCAGTCTGGTCTACAGAATAATTTCCAGGACAGCCAGGGCTACATAGAAACCCTGGCTCGAAAAATAGGAGGGGCTGGAGAGATGGCTCAGCAGTTAATAACACTTGTTGTTCTTGCAAAGGACCTGGGTTTGGTTACCAGCAGCCACATGGTAGCTCACAAACTCCTATAAGTGCAGTTCTAGGAAATAATATCCTCTTCTAGCCTTTGTGGACACAGGCATGCACATGGTACAAACATGTATATGTAGGCAAAACATTTATATACATCAAAAACAAAAATAATCTTTTTTTAAAAAAATCATGTTTTTATATTTATAACATTTCCTGATACACAATCTGCCTTACAGATATACTCATGTAAATATACTGTCTGTGCACATGTATGGGTGTGTAAGGAAGAAAAAGACAGAAATAGAGGCAGAGAATTCGCATAAGAATGTTCATCTTAGGGCTGAGAAGATGGCTCAATGGGTAGTGTTTGCTGTGCAAGCATGAGTGACTTAATTTGGACTCCCAGCACCCATGTAAAAGCCAGGTATGGTAGTGTGTGCCCTGGGGGACAGTGGTTTCCAGGGGCTTACTGGTCAGCCAGTCTAGCCAAAACAGTGATCTCTAGGTTCAGTGAGACTTTGTCTAAACAAAGAGGGTACAGAGGAGTAACAGATGTAGACACCTGACTTTGACCTCTGACCTCCATGTGGGCATACACAGCTCATGTGTACACAAAAAAAAATGTCTGACCATCTAAATGACCATCAATAGTAAAATGATTTTAAAAATGAGTATTTATGCATTCATGGGATAGTACACTGGCATTTAAAAGATTAGATGATATGAAACTATCCCAAAGAGAAAATAATTGAAAAGGGGACATGGCTTAATTGTTTGAAATAATGAAGATAATAATAACAATGGCAAAAAAGGATGCTATAAATCTGTATGCACTGACAGAGAAAGATACTTTAAGAAAACATGAGGAATAACACATACTAGATAGAAAGGAAGTCAAAATGAAAAGCACATGTCCAAAACATCTCTGAAAGCACGCATGTCAACAGGCTGCATGCGAGGACTTGTCTGGAGCTTTACTCTGGACTTGTCCTTTACTGATATTACTTACCTACATAAACTGCAAAATAAATCTTAATGTTCCAGAGAGAGTAGGCAGTCATATGTAACAAGCTTTATGAGTTGGTTTGTTTTACTTCTCTCACAACTCCACAGACAGAAGGGCTGGTCAGCAAGGGAAAGGGCAATGCAGGAACACATGCAGGGAAAGCCCAGAGCGCCACTCCAGACACGAACTATCAGTACTTAAAAGGCAAAGTGTTTCACACAGATGACAATACAAAAACTTTAAGCCTGTCCAATGGCCTCGGTTCCAGACTCGGTTAAGAAATTACTTGGGTCCACACAAAAACAAACAATTAGCACATATTAGTATTTGATTTTTATGGACATGGGAGCACATAATCCATGCACAAGACAGTGAAACACACCACTCTATTAAGTGTGAATGCAGAACAACTAAACTAGACAGCTCACCACAGGGCTGCTCCGGGAGGAACTTGCTCTCGATGAGTAGTAACTGTACTCAGATGGCTATAAAGTTCGCAACGAGAAAGGCTTTACAACAATGGCCAGCACAGTTTTTCCGCTGGGAATACAGTGACCCTACTCTTAACTTGACTCTGGTGCCCAAGGTGAAATGGCTGTTTTTCCTTGTCTGGCACTCCACCTCACACCCATCCACCCTCAAAAGGGGAGGAGATGCCCACAGAGACTCTCTAAGACTCCCTCATCTGTCAACCCATAATCTCCAGTAGTCACCTTCTCACAGCTGGCTGAATGAATGGGTCAGACTAAATGACCAGGTCCTGTTCCCTCCTGTATCCACCCCCTTCCCATTTAGACTTACAGTTCGAGAACCATAAGGGTTATATAATCCACCATCATACAATGATGCCTGAAGAACAAAAGAATATTGTTTATTTATTTAGCACTGGTGTTATTTTGAAAATATATTTATTATTTTGGCAGTTCATAATTCAAAAAATGAGGATGGTGTGTTATATTGACTGACATAAACGATTCACTTCTCAGTTTCATTATGACTTCAACAATATACTTGTTTAAAAAACTAGAGTATTTTTTTACCCTCATATTCTAACATGAGGAAGCTAACATGAATTAATTTAGTCTCTTAAAAGAACAGTGGGGAAGTAATCAGGTATAAGCACTCTGGGCTCCAGTCTTCTGAACCTGGCCACAGAACATTCAACAGCTAGAAGCTCAAACAATTGGCACATCACACAAAGCTACTGGTTATGTTTTTAATTCAGCTTGCCTGGTAGACTTTTATTGCCACAGCCTAGGGTCATGACTATACCAAATAAAACTAACTGAATGTAGTCGGACCCAGGTGAGTTTATCTCCTTGTGGGAAACAGATTCCTAACATAAGCTTCCAGAAGTCATCCATTTCTATGTTGGCAAAGAGAACAGGATTATTTTTCATGCTCTTCATTTTTTATCATAAGCACAAGCAGCATACTCTGCAGTACACACGACAGGAAAGCCACACAGCTCAATCAGCACCATGACAGCGGTGCTGGCACAGAGCACAACTGGCAGAAGGAAGTACAAACCAGGCTGGCACTTCTCAGCACACCAGAATTTGCAGTAGAGGAGGCCTATGGAATAAGTGCACTAATTAAACCTAAAGAAAGGCAAGGGCCACTGGGATGGCCACACACTCCTTCAAAGTACTAACCCTGTTCTTAATCGGAGATGTCCCCAGTGGGTCACTGCACAGGGAAGAAGACTGCAAAAAGAGGCAGAGCAATAGAAATAAGCAAAAACAGAAACACGAGAGAATACACCTCACCATCATGCAAGCAGAAGGCCTTATGCTTGTGGTTCTAGACCCCATAACTTATTAGCAAGCCCCAAGTGCTGAAAGTAGTGTAAAAACTCATGAAGTAAGAAAGAAGGAGCTAGAAACTTCAGAATGCAAACTGTTAGGGGTAAGAAAGAAAATCACCTCTAGCAGTCTTCTATCATTATGTACAACCTTTTGGTATTAGAAAATTATTGGCAGGATGTGAGACGGGGACCCAGGAAAGCACAGAAAAAAAAAGGACTATGGCACTGGGAGTGTGTCAAATGGTAGCCTCAGACAAGTCATCAGTAGTTTCTGGGCACTGTCAAGTATTTTGTGACAGACTCCCAGTGGGCCTGGCCAGGTGACTTGAGGTGGTGAGCTCTTAGTTGCTGTTATCACTCCTTTTTTCCAAATAGGTTTGAAAGCCTGTCTTTGAAAACATGGCATGGACAAAGCATGCAGTTAGTTAACCACATAAGCAGCACTAGTCACCTGAGTCCACACACTCAAAGTACTTCTTATAAAGAAATTACATAAGACATAATGTTCAGTTCTTTTTCACTAAACACACACAAACAAGAATAGTGAAATGGTATGTGCAGACAGCTTTTTAAGTTGACTGTGTTTTCCAGTACAAGGAATTGAGTCCAGAGTCTTGCAAGTGCTAATGAATTACTCTATCATGTAGATTAGCTCCCATTCCTGAATACTTTTAAATGTACAGGGTACCAGGCATTACAGTATACTTTAAATGTTAAATGTCTTGGGGGGAAAAATAAGATTCTAGCTGACTGTGGAGATACTATTCTGCAATCTGGGCAAATGAGTGGCTAAGGCAAGATGACCAGGCCTTGGCTACAGAGACACACCATGTCTCAAAAACAAACAAAATAAGCAAATCCCCCAAAACAAACAAAAAAGAAAAAGGAGATTCTAACATTGCATTAATATTCCAAAAATAATAATATCCCTCTCATCCTATATGTAGCTTATATTTTCATATGCCAACTTTTTAAGAGAGTATCTATCAGGGAGTGTATTGATTCCTATAGGTTTTTTTTTTTTATTTTGTTTTTGTTTTTGTTTTTCAAGACAGAGTTTCTCTGTATCGTTTTGGAGGCTATCCTGGAACTTGCTCAGTAGATCAGGCTGGCCTTGAACTCACAGAGATCCACCTGCCTCTACCTCCCGAGTGCTGGGAATAAAGGCATGCGCCACCAACGCCCGGCTCTTATAGGTTATTTTTAAATGAATCAAAAAACTAGATAGAAGCTGGGCATTGTGGTCCCCACCTTAATGCCAGCAACTAGAAGTCTGAGGCAGAAGAACCTTGAGTTTGAGATTTGGCTACTTACATGGGAAAACTGTCTTAAAAACAAACAAAAAATGAAATGATACAGTAATAGAAAAATAAGTATGTGACTAACAAAATAAACTATATAATCTAAGTAATAGTATGCGATGTTCACTGTACAAATTCTTTTTCTGTTTAAAATTTTTCATTACAAACATGGTGATTTAACAGTTCTCACTGAAGACACACTCAAGGACTATATGAATCCGTTATCAAAATTGGTACATTCAAACCATTCATAGATTAGTTACAAAACAGTCAAAATACAAAATGGGAGATTAGAGATGTGTTAAGGGTAGGTAAGATACATGAGACCAAAAGACTTTAGACAAACCCGAAAGTAGTAGGTAGAAGCAGGTTTGCTATGTCTAAGACTGCTATAGTTTCTCTGGTCAAAATAGAGGCCACTCTGCAAAAAGCAAAATTTAACACACTTTTTTCAGGTTAAATGTTTTTGATGCAATGAGACGCCAAGACAAAATCTGAACACACAGACAAAATCTGATACTTTCAAGGCTCCTTCTTCCCCAGGGCAGTGCCTTTAAAGTACTGGGTCACAGCAAAGAAAGGGACAAAGCAGCAATGGTTTAAAATCTCTTGTA
This sequence comes from Mesocricetus auratus, assembly GCF_017639785.1. NCBI lineage: Eukaryota > Metazoa > Chordata > Mammalia > Rodentia > Cricetidae > Mesocricetus > Mesocricetus auratus. The sequence goes on along the minus strand of NW_024429267.1, from coordinate 48,522,012 downwards.
AGGAATGGGCATTAAAGGTCAACTACTTCAAACAAGGTTATTACTACTTTAAAAACAAGATAAAAGGAAATGCAAATAACTGAGTTATTCTCTTCCTACAGTTAAGAATGCCCCCTGAAAAACCTAGGACCACTGAATAATTTACTAGGTCAGAGAAATCATCTTTCAAGTCTCCCTCTGCTAGAGGTTAAGCAAGTGTATGAACCCTGGCTTAGGGTCTCCCTTCCTACTGCTGACACCTCTTGCAGGCCCTGTTTCTACCCCCACACCACTCTTGGCCCTGCCTTCTGCCATCACTCACACCTCACTTGGCCATAAAAAACGCCAGGTCCTATATACCAAGGCCACATTCTCCTCCCTCCTTCCTTCTTACCGGAATCCTCCCATGCTCCCATGAGAACCCAGAATTGGCATCAAGCTAGGGACTACATTTCTGTCAACAGCACAATAAGGAAAAGGGGATGTTCAGAGAACCTCAAGTGAGCATTCTGTAGCGTTTGTTCTCTACAGAAACATCTGGCCAAGTGACTGGAATGGAAGGCCTATTAGTTCTGCAGTGTGTTCACACAGGTGAAAGGGCTTGAAAATTCTCACATGGGAACTCTCTATCACATAGTTTATTGTTTCTACAGGAAAGTACATTCCAAGTTTCTAAAAACAATCTTTCAGACCAAAACCCACTTGTAATTTGGTGCTGCCCATAATATCACAACTAGATCAAATTTCCAAAGGAAAACTAACCAGGGGGTCTTTATGAGAACCAGAAGACCACTTCTTCATCCCATAGGTGTGACTGTAAGAATAGTTCTGTAAGTAAAAATTGTAAGTTAACCTTAATGGTCTTGCACTGACATTTTAAGAATGAAATTCATCATAAAATAATAGCAAAGGTACATATGATACAAAGTAGTACACATGCAACCTACTTCCTGCCCTAAGAGACTGACTGAACTTGGAAGGCTGAGATATGCAGTCTGAAGACATATCACCCTCTCTTACCACCCTTATGACCACTAAACTAACCTGATGTCTGACCCGCTAAAAGGAACCTAGTGAGGACACAGAGTCAGAAGGACGTCTACAGGACTAGTGTGGGATATTTGCACACTGTGTGAGGTGTATTGCTGTGATTGGTGTTAATAAAAAGCTGAACGGCCAATAGCTAGGAAGGAGGTGTAGGCAGGATTTCCAGGCAGAGAGAGAACTCTGGGAAGAAGAAGGTGAAGTCGCCAGGCAGACATGGAGGAAACAGCATGGGCAGTATGAAGAGATGGGGTAATGAGCTCTCATAATTAACAATAGGTCTCTGTGTCCAAATTGTGAGCTGGTGGCCCAAAGAAAACTCCAACTACAAGGGACCTTCACCATACACCTCACTTGAGTCTCATCCCCCATTTCTTTTTCTCTGGGAAGCTATAGGTGGCAAGAGTCTATTCCTCCTCCTAATTTAATCATCTTATCTAAAAGCAAAAACAATGCTGTAAATAAACCAAAGGACATTTCATTACTGAAAACAATACTCTTTTTGGGGGGATTTAATTTATGTGTATGTATTTATGTGCATATGTTCTATGTGTACAAATGCCAAAAAGGGCATGAATTTCCCACAACTAGGTTAGAGGTGTTGAGAGTCAGCCAACATGAATGCTGAGACCTGAACTCAGGTCGTCTGGAAGAGCAGTCAGTGCTCTTAACCCTTGAGCCATCTCTCCAGCCCTCAGACCAAGTTAGTAGATCATGGCATATGCCATTCAGAAGAGAGTACCTACCATGTATGTACTTAAGTTTACACGATGTACTTTGAAAAGATAATTATATAGAAACATCACTTCCCTTAGGGGACAAAGGTCAGGACTATCACTCAACAACCAGCAGACAATAAACTCAATCTAGGTAATGAGACTGTGCAGGTGCAAGTACCCTAGAACAACCAAGGGCAACAGGCTGCCCTAGGAAAACCAAGTACCCTACAACAACCAAGGGCAACAGGCTGCCCTAGGAAAACCAAGTACCCTACAACAACCAAGGGTAACAGGCTGCCCTAGGAAAACCACTTCACAGTCAGATCCTCAACAGTAAGAGTAAGCTCACTTTCTCATTGTGAATATTCTCTTATACTTTACTGTAACATCAAAGTAAAAACTATGCAGCATAGAAATGTGGGCAAACTACCAACATAATCAGAGCCCAAAGAAAATAAGCCAGTTTGACTTCCTTAGCTAATTCAATATATCAAGTCGAAATTCTTGGTCAATTTCAGCTACATGTTTTATTTAATAATCTGCCAGCTTATGACACATGATATGAAGCACAGGTCTATCTATGGTCCTATAGCATAGGCTATATCAGAATACTGTCAGAGGCTAGAGAGATAGAAGGCTCAGAGGATGCTTGCTGCCAGGCCTAATGCCAGATGACTACAGTTCAACCCTTGGGACCCACAGGGTAGCAGGAGAGAACCAGCTCCAACAAGTGGTCCTCTGACCTCCACGTGTATGCCACGTGATACACATACACAGACAAAGTAAATAAACAGGAAGTTAAAAAATAAGCAAACTAGTCCCACTGTGCAGCACATGAGCACAGGGAACCAGCTCCTCTGTGGAAGACAGAACTATGACTGCACTACTGAGACATCTTGGCTCTTACAGTAAATGTTTGTCCATTTGAGGTGTTTTACTTTTTTTTATTTTTGTGGTAGTGGGGAACAAACCTACAGCCTTACAATGCTAAGGAAGAGCTTTACCACTGAACTATGCTGTCAGCCTGATCCTGAAGTCTATGGGAAAAGCTATTATTCCAGTAACAGATTATGCAACAATTACAAAAACAATGGTTTTGTTTTGTTATATATATTTTCCCCAAAAATATCGTAACAAAACCATGAAAGTTAGTCATAGTCTATGATTAGCAACAACTAGTGTTTAGAAAGAAAAATCTCACACGTTAAAAAAAAGTCATGCACTACATACTAATGATGAAACTCTTGATGATCTGTTCTTGAGGGTATCATACTGCAGTTCAGAAAAGTGGGAAAGTTGGTTGCATTGCCAAAGTGAGGAACACAAGGGAAAAAGCAACATTTGGTCATTATTAAAATTAAAACAGTGCTACTTCAAAAGTAAAAATATTACTAAATGCAAAAGCTATTCTATCTAGATGTAATCTTTACTTTTTTAGTAGAAATTATTGCTAAACTGCATGTGTAATTAAAATTTGTTTAATGCCAGGCACAGTGATATGCACCTGTAGTCCTAGCTACTTTGGGGTTTGAGACAGAACCCCAACTAAATATACAGAAGGTTGTATTCTCCCCAACCCCAACTTTTGGCTGCACTTAGAGCCTTTGGGCATGTTGTGCAAGCACTTCACCTCAGCCTCTATTTTCCTTTCAAATAACAAAATTCAGCATCAGTAACAGTAAGATGATTTAACCTTAGGATATTTCAGAACAATGCAGCCTAAGGAAGGCTTTCAATGTTGAGTTAAAAACCATTCTAAAGCCACCAACACTTTCCTTCTCATCTCTGTGACTGCTACCACTGCTTGCCATTGTTTGAAAGACAGCAAAAGCAAGGAAGAGCACACAGCTGGTCTGGCTTGCAAAAGAATAATCTTGGAATCACAGCAAGCATACTTCCTTGAATCTTAGAGGTATTTCCTCAAGAAAATGCTCAACAAAATGAAAAACTAAGCCAGAACAAAATGTGGAATGCACAGCAGAGAAGCAAATGACATTGAATTCAAATCAAAAAGCTATTCAAAATGAATAGGACCAGAGAATGCACATTTCCACGTGGGTTCCTTTAATATGGTTAAAATCATGTTTTAAACCCAAGAAAATGAATGGCTTTAGTCTCCTAACAATGCTTTTTCAGCATTTGAGCTTACAAGTTTGTACTTTGTATATATCACAAAGCATTTAAAAATACTATCTTGTAAAAATATCTTTTACATTGTTATACTGACTTAGGGCTTCAGGTAATATTATTCAAAAACTTGACCCAAAGTAACCTTTCCCTAAATTTAAGTTGATCCTCTCTTGAAGTTAAACCAGTGAGTTTAACTGGCAGTTAGGAGTTGTAAACAGAAGCACTGTCATCATTTCTTGAGACTAGGCACAGTGGTACACAACTCTAAACCCAGCACTCAGTAGGCTGAGGCTGTAGGAAATTCAAGGCTAGCCTGAGCCATTCAAAAAGATAAAAATATATATTATACATTCATATGAATACATACTTTTATATGTAATTTTTGAAACTTGTTTCAATAATACACTTTATATATCTACATATATATGTATGGGATATACACACATACATACATATACACAGAGAACTAGAAATCTGTATATATAGACTAGGCAAAGGAATAAACTATATTTCACATTTATAAAGTTTAAAATATCCTAGAAGATAAAAATATACAATCTAATTTCGGTAAGCCATTAAAATAACAGTTAAATAAAACAAAGCTTGTCTGTCTTTATTAATTTAGACAGTCATTAGAACATATACTGAGAAACCTCAAAAAATGTATTCCAGTTAGTATAGGGTCATGGTACAACTCTACCACCAGTAAAATTCATTGAAAACACTGTATGTGACTGTTCTCTGAAAATCAAATCCTTTGTCTATACAAGTTTAATTTATTTCCTTCTCAATCAAAGCATTTCTTTTATTAAAAAAAAACCATGACCAAGACATACAGCACCATACAGTACTTAAGTTGCATGGTCATACACATAAACTATTCTACCTCAGCAAAGTAGACCAGCCTACTATAGCTGTCAGGGCGTTTTACAAAGGCATTGATTTTTAACAAGTGGAGTCAAAAAAACTTATTCCAATTTTCTTTTTTCAAAATATAATGCAAGATCTAGTTAGTTTTAAATGTTCCAGAATATATATGTTTGTGTGTGTGTGTGTGTGTGTGTGTGTGTGTGTGTGTGTGTGTGTGTGTGTGTGTGTGTAGTAGGGAAATCCATGAAGTGGATACATTAACAACTGGGCACACAAAAAGAACCTTTCTAATAAATGGCAGCTGGTAGCAATGTCACTTAAAAACAGATGATTTATCAAAAGAAGGAAAACCGAGAACATTAAGGACTCAGGCTAAAACACTTCCAAGTATGCTATTATAACCTATTTCTCCTAGAGAGTCTTGTCAACTTGACATAGCCCATAGTTATCTAAGAGTAGGTAAAGCCTTGACTGAAAACTCCTAGTGCAATGGCTTATGGGCATACAGTGAGGGGTAGGGGGGTAGGAGGGGAGGGTGTTGTCTTATTAATTGATGTGGGAGGGCCCAACCCAATGTGGGCAGGACCATCCTAGCTAGCTAAGTATGTGTCTGTGAGCAAGCCAGCAGGCAGCATTACTCCATGGTTTCTGCTCCAAGCTCTTGCTTGAGTTCCTGCCCTGACTCCTCTCAAGGATGGACCAGTGACCTCCAAGTGTGAGCCAAGTAAGCTCTTTCCTCCCCTAAGCTGCTTTGGTCAGAGTAGTTTATCATGGTAACAGGAACTAAGAGTATTTTAAAGGTGGGGGTGCATTTTGATTCCTAGAGAAACTTGCTTTAAAATTTTTCACAGGAAAACAAGGTAGAAACTCTCGTGTGTTGTTAGACTATTCCTGTTGCTCCTATGTCCAAAACCCTGAAAATCAACAATAAACTCATAAAAACCTAAGCACACACATTCAGAATTACACACCATCATGTCTCTCCTTTTGGGTGTACTGGCTCCGCCCCAGTGTGTCCCAGTAACATCCTTTGATGAACTCTTCAGTGAAATTAAACACAAGGCAAGTTTAAAGAATAATTTAAAAACTGAATTCACTACAATTATTTCAAAACCACTAATTTACAACGAGGAACTAAATAAAGAGTAACTAAGCAGTAAAAATCTCCACTAATGAGGAATACTGATTATCCTACGATTCAAAGTCACACTATTTCTTTATTTGAGATGTCTACTAGTGTCTTCTTGTATTCAGTACACAAAGCAATAATCAAGCATTTGTAGTATTTTTTTTAAGGCAGCTACTACCGGTACCCATATTAGCAATTTATTCGTATGTAACAAACAAGCATACAAGGTTTCATTTCCCAGTCCAAGACTTTGACTTACTTGTCCCTCCCACCCTGCCTGGTTTCAGGCTCAGGCTTCCTTTGTCCTTTTAAATTTTAATCTTAATGTCTATAGCATTCTCAACACACATAGCTTCTGGCTGGGTACCTTTCAATAGAGTAGTTTCTGAAAGATAAACAACTGGGCAAAAGGAAAGTTCAAAGTCCTAAAAAATGCAGCATAAAACCTAAGTGCACCTGACCCACATCCACATACTGCTAATGTTTCAAAACCAAATAAACGTGCAGAGCCCTTTAAATACACAACTCTTAAGTTTACAAACACAGGTAAAGAAACACTGAAACCTCTAAATTATATGGTAAACCATAAGTGTATTTAGGACACCATTTTAAACCATCATATTTATTTTTACAGAGGACAAAAATTGTCTGATTTATTCAGATCACTGGAAATGGTAAAGTCATTTTAAAAGTCAGTAATCCAGAGCTAGCTGAGTGATCCATCACATACCCTGGGCCCAACCCCCAAAACAACAAACAAAAACTACAAATGGTTGGAATTCCTAATGTCATCGAATTAAAACAAAACAAAATTATCTCAGTGGAGGAGCACTGGGAACAAGGATCATCCCCAGAGTGACCAAAAACAAAGAACACTGTTTAAAAGAAATACAATATATCAATGAGCTTTCAGACTTAATTTTGCAAAGGTTTATACATGTAAAATATGCTGAATGTGTACACATGAGGACAGTACAACCTCCTTTGTTACTTTCAAGTTCACATGAGGTTTTTCTCCTAGTGATGGAGATTAAACCCAGGTCCTTCCTTGCACATGCTAGTCAAGAACACTATCACTTAGCTACATCCTTGGCACTCGAGTTGGGCTGGAGAGATGACTCAACAGTTCAGAGCACCGGCTGTTCTTTCAGAAGACCTGAGTTCAATTCCCAGCAACCATATGGTAGCTCACAACCATCTGTAATGAGATCTGGCGCCCTCTTCAAGTCTGCAGGCATACTTGCAGGCAGAATACTGTATATGTAAATAAATAAATAAATAAATCTTTAAAAAACAAAAAATAAAAACACCAAGAGTTTGGGTTGAAGAGATGACAGCATTTAAGAGTACTGCCTGCTCTTCCAGAGGATCTGAGTTCAATTCTCAGCACCCACACAGGGGCTCACATCATCTGTAACTCCAGGTCTACAGGATCTGACAACCTCTTCTGGCCTCTGAGGGCACACATGCTGCAGATATACATTCCAGAACCAATGCACCTAAAACAAACCTCAAAAAAATACAGAATGTTCTTCTACCCATGGGAACACATTTTTACAGCTACCATAATTTAAAAAAAATTAAAATTTCATCTCCAATGTTTACTGATACAATTTCCATTAAAGGGATATCTACCTGGTAGCTTTATACTCACTCCAGGTGAATAGTTCCTTATCAGCTTAAAGACAGATTCTTTTATTCAGAGGTTGACTTAAAGTCCCCTAACTTAGGTCAAACTTAAAGATCAACTAACCTAATCCAGCTCCTCCAAAGCCATATGCAAATTTACAAATACTCATCTCAGTAATAAATTTGTGAAAACTCATACTTCATGTTGTAACTGAAAACAAAGAAACTGGTCAGAAAAGCAACAGGGGAATATTTTATAGCCTTGACTCTCAACTTTAAAACTTTTGTGGGCTCATTATATAAAAAAATATGTAAAAAGGAAAGAAAAAGGAAAAATGCATACATTTTCCTCCTAAAAAAATATTCAAACATGTAAAAAAAAATTTTAAGGAGTGTTTTCATATGTATGTGCACAATGTATATCCCAGGCGCCTGCAGAGGCCAGATGAGGGCCTCAGACGCCCCAGACCTGGAATTACAGAAGTCTGTGAACTGCTGCCATGTGGGTGCTAAGAATTGAACCCAGGTCTTCTGCAACAGCAGCAAGTGCTTTTAACTGCAGAGCCAGCTTTCATGTATAAAGCCTCTTTAAGTCACTGGTTATCTTAAATTTCTTCAAAAAGTTGTAAGTACTCTAAAATTTGTAACTTATGACTTAAAACCAGTTTATAAAGTTATCCTAGAGACACAATAGATTGCATACACCAAAAGAAAACAATGCTTTGGAATGTAATGGAGTATTAATAAACATTAAAAATGTTAATACATGGTATGTCAGAACAGCTTAAGCAGTACATTTATATATAAAGTAAAAAGGAAATCAGAGTTGGAACAAAACACCTCTTAATATAAAAGATGACTTTACTGGTGAAAAATATAAATAACACAAATGGAAAACACTGTTTTCAGGCACAATTCCTTAGGAAGTAAGAGGAGAAGTCATGCTTCAGCACAACGTGCAGGACTTTAGGCAGCAAACCCTCACTCTACTTATAATGATCTATGCTAAAAGGCTGGCACATTATAAAGTATTAATTAAATGTCAAAGCATAATTCTTATATATATGGCAAGAAAAAATTTCAAGTCAATAGTTCCATGTAATCATAATTGTAATTGGCCATACTAGCCCCAAAGCTATGCTCATTCAATAGATTGTCAGTTTAAGATAAGAAAGCAGGAAAAAACTAAAAATTCGAACAAAGCCGATGTTATTCTATAAAACTTAATCTTATCATTTTGTGATACTTTTCTGAAATCAAAGGCATTTCTACAAAAAGCAAAAAACAGACCTGTGTTAAGATAAAAATATTCAAGATTTTAGAATTAATTCGCTTCTAGCAATGATTTGAGAGAAAGCATCTCTTTCTATTAAAGAACTTATCAGCACTGCTCACTTATGCTATGCAGAGGCAGTGTCTGTTCAGATAATCATTGATGCTGAGCGAAGCTCATTGTTAAAAGCTTTGCCATTCGGTGTAAACAACTTAGAATACCAACCCTGTGACTGCCAAGGCTTCGAAGAGACAGTGTATCCTCAACTCCCTGATAAAATAAAAGCAAACACATTAAAAGTTTGTGACTACATGAAACCAATGAGGAACAGCATCACAGGCAAGTTTATATGTCACTACAAACCAGATAAGGGCGGTGATGGCCAGACCGGTGAGAAAACCTGGCCCTCTCTGAATCTTCCTGGGAAAGAAGAAAGTACATGGATAATTAATCACTGAGCCAGTAACTGTCAGAGCAGAGGAGTAAAAAACAGCCAGTCAAAAGCACAGGACACCTTCTAGAATAAGCGGGCTTGACACTTCAGTTCCGAAGCAGAGTTTGGTGGCATCACATGCTTTGGGTGGAGAGGCAGACACACTTGGGGCAGGGATATTATTTCAGTAGGTATGGATATGTTCTAGCATTCATTATTTCCATGTGGCCCGGAGAGCTCAACACACGGAGGTTAAAATACGTAACAGCACTCAGCAAACAGATGCTGAGTTGAGCACTGAAAGCGGATGTTTATCTTTTACTGTAAGTGCTAGCTTATGCAGGCAAGAAGAAATGTTTACTTTGTCATAAATGTACAAAGAAGAATGCACTCTGCTTCAAAAATACTTAGGTTGTAATCTAGTGCTCACTGTAAGGAAGCTTTTTTGGTTCTTTGTTTTTCCTTCCTCTCACTATTCTAACTGAAAAATAAAAGAAATAAGGAAATACACCTCTGAGTATTAATGTGATAAACTACTAAGAAATAATAAACATTTCACAGTTGATAGCTAAATCATGCCTTAAGCAGCTTATAAAGAGACTGACTACACCTAACAGTACACTTAATTGTGTGCAATTCTAAATGTTTCCATATTTGCCCGTCAGCAGTTAGATTGTGGAAAAGTCTAAGCCATGGGTAGCAAAGACCTAGTTCCCAGAATGTGGTCAGCTGGCACCATAAGGAATTTCTGATTTTTTAGAATTTTAAGGTCTGATTTGCAAAAGTAATTTCCATTGTGACTAAAAACTACAGTTAACTATCTAGGTGGGCTCACATATCAACAGCTATCTTCCAAAATGAAATAATGCTACAACACTCCACAGCATTCCAGCTAGACCACCATGCAGCTAAAAAACAGACAGGGCTATCTCTGGCCATTCATCTATAAACAGAAATCATAATTCAACCAAAGTACCACAGTTTACTGCTTCATTTTGGTCTCAATCTTTGTAATTTAAAAAAAAAATCATCTTTTGACATCCACTGTATACACTGCTACACTTGATTTAAAAAATGTCCCAAAGTCTATTCAAAGATACCATGATGATTTGATGACTTGATTTCGAACAGGGTACTATGATCTCTAGGCATTAATCACCAATTTATACTTTTTGTAAGTGATACCACAAAAGTCTTGGAGACATGTGAGTTAGCAGAGCATACAGTGTTAAGTGGGAACTGATTTCAAAGTAACGAGAAAGCCTTAGATCACACAAGTGAATTAATTTTACATATCCCTCAGTGTCACTTGGGGTACTAAGTTGCTATCCAAGGTTGAATATCTATTCCTCCCTTTACTCTGTCCTTCCTTTCCATTCCACCAACCATAGAGTACTTCTAAACAACCATCTAGCCAGATGTGATAGTACATTTCTTTAATCCCAGCATTTAAGAGGCAGAGGCAGGCAGATCATCTGTGAGTTTGAGATAAACCTGGTCTACAAGTCAGTTCCTGGCCAGTCAGAGCTGCATAATTAAAACCCTGTATCTAAAGCAAACAAACAAAAGCCCATCTGAAGAATACATCCCCATCAATGATATAAGGACAGATGAATCCCTATTTATTTGCAATTATATCAAAACAATTATAATAAAATCTTGTTAAATATCGATATACTTCTATATTTAAGTAGCTTTTCTTTCTTATTTTAATGACTTATTTATTTTATCTGCATGTGTGTCTGTGTCTGTGTTGGATCCCCACCACTGCCATGTGGATGCTGGGAATTGGGTCCTCTGGAATAGCAGCCAGTGCTTTCAACCACTGAGCCATCTCCCCAGCCCTGCAGTTTCTCTTTTTAATTCCAATGAAAATTTGACACAGGGGCTAGAGAGGTGGCTCAGTGGTTAACAGTACTTGTTGATCTTCCAAAAGATCTGGGCTTGATTCCCAGAACCCAGATGGAGGCTCAGAACCATCTGTAGCTCCAGGGGATCCAATGTCCTCTTCTTATCACTCCGGGCACTTATCATGCAAATGATCCCCATACATAAATGCCGAGAAAATACTTATACATAAAATAAAACATTAATAAATCAAGTTTAAAAAACTTTTTTTGTTTTTGTTTTTTGAGGCAGGGTTTCTCTGTGTAACAGTCCTGGCTGTCTTGGAATTCGCTTTGTAGACCAAACTGGCCCTGAATGCACAGAGATCCATCTGGCTCTGCCTCCTGAGTGCTGGATTAAAGGCTTGTGTCACCACACCACCTGGCAAGAGAGATAGATAGATGGATGGATGGATGGGCAGGCAGACAGACAGACATAAAGAAAATTGGACCTAAAAAGGCTACAGAGATTTATGTTCCATACTGTCCAGTCATTCGCACAAAGAATATGACTCATTTATTTCATAGTCAAAAGACATACTTTAAGCCAGCACTGTCCAACAGTGATGACAGAAACAGTTATATGTGTAATATTTATGGTAGCCCACTAGCCACATGTGGCTGACTACTTGAAATGCTGGAACTGTGTGAAGGTCCAACTTGCCAGAATCAATCCGTATCACCCGAGTAGGAAGCCTCAACTGAAGAACTGTCCCACTTTAACAGATACGGGAGACCCACCTTCTAGAAGCAGCTCAGACAAAAAGGGGTGTGGCAGAGGAAAACCACTACCTTTGGTAATTTGGCCTTCCCTTCCACTGCAGGGTTGGTTTGACCCTCTGGTCCCTGCTGACAGCAGAACCAGTTCTCCAGACTGGATTAAGGAAGAATGGCTGTCTGGGAACCTTCCAGGTTTTTGGCACCAGACCCAGACTGGCAAGGTACCCCATCTGTGAACAGGTCAAACACCAAGTTGCTGACTTCCCAACAGCTAGAAAACAGCTCCTGTGCAATGACTCCAACTACTGAAGCACCCAGTGAAAAGGACCAAGCAACTAACTACCTGGTTCTCAGCCTCTCAAGCGCAAGACAACTGCTGTGATTATTTTAATTTAATAAATTATTTTACATTTATTCATCCCATGGATTCTGTTCCTCTAGAAAACCCTAACACAATGCACAACTGAAAAACTAAATTCTAAATCAAATTTAACTCTAATCAGTTTTTAAATCTACTTACCCGAACATAACTAAGGCTACCAAAATGCAGTGCACTTCTCTAATCCAATTTTTAAAAATGTATGCTTAGTCTAAATGTAGGGAAAGCGCAAAGCAAATTTTTATCATGCCTAAAGAGCTGGAAAGCATCTTTTCTCAGTAGCAACAAGGCTGTTCTTAATTACCTCCTTGCTGTGAAAAGCAGCTAAGTGGCAAATGTGAGGAATCAGAAGGAAACACTGTCTGAAAAACCTTAGTTACTACTCCAGAATTGTTTTTTGAGATGGGTCTCACTCAATAAACCAAAATAGCCACAAAATCATAGCAATCCTCCTGTCTCTGCCTCCCAACTTACCAGGATTATAGGCAGGCACCACAATTTTAGGCTCTGGAACCCTTAGAGAGTCTTATCTGACCCCTTGTCTTGAGGGTAGAAAGTTATCACATGGAAGGGTAAGGAGGACTCTCCCAGAGCATAAAGCTGGGGCCTGTATGTAGATCCTCAGACTCAGCAGAACACAGAACCATGAATACAACATCTACCATACATCCACCCTGCTCAGCCCAATTACACAAAAACAACCACAAACGCAGGGCTTCCTTCCATGGAAGAACAGCCCTCTTAATTGTCCAGGTAGGAACTACAATACTACACGGAACAACCGGTGGCTTTTCCTTAAGTAATAGCACCACTAGCTAATAAAACAGATGGCAGCAAACTGTGTTCTTAGGTACTAAATACATAGTCATGAAAAACAACCACTGTCATAATCCTGGATGGCCTTATTAGGACTGAACAATCCAAGCATGACAATGCCTTAAATGACAGGGACATATTTAGCCCAAACTTCTGGGAGTCTTTTCCTCCCTGGCTGTCTAAGGACTGGCCACTATCATGGATGACAACCCCAATACCCAGACCAGGAAGTTCACTTGGACTTTGTTTCAAAAAGTGAAAAGCAGGCTGGAGGTAAAGTTCAGAGGCAGAGCTTCTGCCTGGCCTAAGTGAGGCCTCAGTATTCTCAAATTTTTAAGTTGTGGATAAACAGCCAGTGTCAGTAATGGCAAAATACAGACGGAGCAAAGATTCTGCAATGACAACTGAATTTCTCACAAGAATTAATAAAGTACAAGCAGTTCAAAACAAAACTTTCTGGGAAATTATCTTGCTATACTCAAATTAGGTTAATGAAAAAAAAACACATTCTTTTTAAAAGTTCACTTAAAGTGAGGTAAAGTGATTTTAGTAAAAGAAAATCACAGCCTCAAGAACATGCCGAGCCATTGTCTCCATCTACAAACGTTATTTTTAAAGGTGCCTGGAGTTGCTCTTCAGTTTCAGATGAGAAAACACTAGAAACAGCACTTATTCTTCCAGCCACAACCAACATGACGCTGACTGAGGCACGCAACCTGAAATCAGAGCCATGAGAAACAGGGAAAGCCAGGGAGCCCCAGCCCACCCTCCCCCTCGTTGCTCCACCTGTCAGCAGTTGTGGCACTCCTTCCTACCTTATCTGGCTCTGCCAATGATTAAACAGGCCACTTACATCACTATACCTCTCCTTCCTGTCTCCTGTCCTGGTCTGCTTTGTGTTGCTGTGATGAAACACGGACCAAATCCAAGTGAGGAAAGGAAAGGTTTACATGGCTTACTGGTCACAGTTCATCAGTGAGAGAAGTCTGGGAGGCAACCGAGAGACAAGAACTGATGTAGATGCCATGGAGGAACACTGCTTACTACACTGCTTCCTCTGGCTTGCTCAGCTCCCTCTCTCATACAGCTAGGCCAACCTGCCGAGGGATGGTGCCACCCACAGTGGGCTGGGCCTTCCTGTATCAATTAGTAATTAAGACAATGCCTCACAGACATGGTCATAGACCAATTTGATGGACAAAATCCCTTAGTTATGATTCCCTCTTCCCAGGTATATCTAGATTTGTTTTAAGTTAACAACAACAACAAAAAAAAAACTAAAGAGCCCATCTACAAAATGGAGAGTGCCCCTATGGTAAAGCAAGGTAAAAAGTTCCAGTATGGTGCTGACACACAGTAGCTTCCTTCATTCCTGAGCTTCATGTTTCTAGTACTCCCTACTCACATCCCAGCAAGCCAGTCTCTCTCTCTCTCTCTCTCTCTCTCTCTCTCTCTCTCTCTCTCTCTCTCTCTCTCTCTCTCTCTGTGTGTGTGTGTGTGTGTGTGTGCATGAGAGAGAGAGAGAGAGAGAGAGAGAGAATCAAGGGAAATATTTGACATGAAAGGAATCATCTAGCAATAGAGAGTCCAATGTATGGTTATACACCATAGATTTCACCAAAAATTTAATAGCCATGTATAGTTTATATCAAGACTATCACACCTGAGGGCTGTGGGCTCAGGAGCAAAGGAGCAGAGAGTAAGGAGGAAGGGAGTGGAAGAGCCCATTTGACAGAAGTAAAGAGCAGGGGCAGAAGAAGAGAGGAGTGCTGATTACTCCATCTGAAACAAGCTCCCACCTTCTGCATGTGTTAACCTAACTCAGGTTCACCAACCACATTTTAAACCTCAAACCAAAACCTCCTAAGTCTAACACTCTCACTGCCACACACATATCAGTGATTCTTTTAAATGGTTATCTTCACAGCTCCTCAACAGAAAAATGAAATATTAGACTTTCAATATATGCTTTTGTTTGTATTTAATACTTTCTAGTCTGGCCTAAACTACTAAAGCATACATTCATTTACTGATTCTTTCTTAATCTTAGACTCTCATGAACTCAAAGTGAGGCTACCGACCACAAAGAAAATGGTTGGACTCTGAGCACCAAGCTGATCTACTACACACAGAACAGCTACTCTGTGACCTTTAGGTCCACACAAACCAAGCTACTTTGCAAACCATTAGTCAATGTTTTGCTTCAATGTTGCATTAGTTCAACAGTTTATCACAGCATGCAGGACAGGCAATCCTGGCCTACCAGCCACTTCTGAATCTGTCCCCACTTCCGGTCAGAGCAGTGATGAGAGGGCTATAAATACAAAGGTTTTATAAACTAAATGGTTTTCAATATACCACAGTCTCCAAAAGAAAATCTTAATCGTATAAAGTTGCCTAAGACAACAACAATAGGTGACTCAAACCTAAATTTGAAAATAAAAGAAATTACTAAGAAAATTTGTTCAGTAACAAAAAGAAACATAGTTTTCTGCACAGACAGAACTTCTGCTAATAACTATCTCTTCTATTTATAATTTAGTACAATCTTAGGAGTATAAAGACAATGCATTGGAACATTACATTTCAAAACAAGAACTGCATCTGATACTGAAACGGTAGCCAAGGGGAGAAAATAATATCAACATAGAGCACAAATATATAAATATCCTTTTTTTAACTTGTCAATAGAAAATCTTCTGATAACATGGAAATAAATTGTTTACCCCTTTATAAGTACAGTCAAAATATTTGTGAGAATTTTCAGACTTAAGTCCATATCAGAAAGTTAACAGTATGTCATCCTAGCTCAATTTTCATTTACCTATTCTTTTTTTACTTTTCTGTTGACAAAACATAATATAATATAAATCTGTAAGCTACAGAAAAACATTAGACTAATTATAATTCCACACTGTCAAACCAAAGTACTAACCAAACCAGGTCTTTCTGACCCTATATTTTGGCACTGGATGTTTTAGTTTTGTTTTGGGGTGTTCTACCAATTTTTCAGCTTGGGGATTTTGTCCATATACTTACATGAACATTTCCTACATTATTAAATATGCTTCAAAATGGTAAGTCTGAGGATTCAGCTGGCTAGCTAGGGAGATAAGGGCTCGCTGTGATGTTTCCACTTGGACCTGCAGAGATGTCATGTCAAAACCTTCCATTCTAAAACTTCCAGGCTGGTCCTCATTTAGCAAATGACCCATTATAGAGATGTCTCCCCACATCTTATAGAAATAGAAGGGTTGGCAGTAAGGATGGTAACAATGAGGGCAGAAACCATATTTATACTCTAAGTAAGAAAATACAGAAAAATGTCCAGAACAGACTTCCTAAGTTGGTTATTTTAAGGCAGAGAATTGGGATTATGAAGTAAAGAATGAAGGAATCTTCAGTGTTGCCACCCAGGGATCCCCGGCTTTTCCCAATGCTTTTAATAGCCCATTCTTTTCATATATTGCCTGCAATACCCCCTCCTCTCTCAGTGTTCATTTTTAACTGGTTTACCTAGAAAGAAAATGCAGTTGCTGACCTATGAGAGCCAAGACCTAGATCAACACTCAAGTGGAAGAGACAGCACCCTGAAGAGAAAGAAGATGTCCAACCTGGTGGGGATTTCCCTAACATTATCGTACTGTAATGCCTTGTATCTCACAAAAGTCCTCTGTACTCCTGAGCCCTGGAAATGGAGGTTCGAGACAGTGAGAGCTCTCCTTCATCCAACCTGTTTTTCACCCCTCACCCCAGTAAACCACACTCACGAGTGCACACACGCACGCACTCGCATAGGCTAAGACCACACTTCTCATTACCTCTCTTTGCTGGCGTTCCAGTTCCCTCATGCGGATGTCTCTTGCTTCTGCCCGGGCGGCCCGCTTTGCTGCTAGCCTGGCTTCTGCCTGAAAAGTAACATAAACCTCAGCTTTACATGAGAACAAAAGTACTTACACCAGACTTGGTGACAAGGCACAACAGGGCACATCTTTCAAGGAAGTTGGAAAAACAAAGTATCTATCAACAAGTTCACCTGACTTCAATCAACTTTCATACATTCCCCTCTTTCTCTAGTCTCAAATATCTTTCTTCAAATCAGGGCCATTATCTTTAGCTACTAGTCTTGGTTACACATTTAATACACAGATCACTACTTATTTCCTCAAAACTTGTTCTATTCCTGTATTTCTGTCCTTATCAATTTAATGGTACAGACTAAGAACTTGAGAAACGGCTACTGTTTTGTTTTCAATATTGCTAATATTTAAACTCTCTATCCCTGAGTGTCTCCAACCTGCTTATTTCTACCCCTTCTCCCTCTTAAATTGAGATATAATTTAAGCATCAGAGATAATTCACCGTTTTTAAAGGAGAGCAGGTGTCTTCAGGGTGGTATAGTGATAGCTGTGCAGTCTTAAAGAATGTAATTTGGTGCTTTTTAGGACATTCAAAGACTGTACAACTATCACTGCTAACTCAAGAACCGCAAGGAGAAAGCCCATATACATGAATGATTCCTCCTGTTATACCTCCCCACTAGCTCCTGGCAACCACCAATCTCTAATAATCAGTCATCCCAGTGTTTGATGTAAATGGAGTCACAGCAGGAAAGCTCCATCTCCTGCTTGGACTACGTGTGTGCAAGCGTGTGTGTGTGTGTGTGTTTAAAACTATTTAAAAAAATAGGGGCTAGAGAAATGGCTCAGTGGTTATGAGTACTGGCTGATGGTCCTGAGGATCTGAATTCAGTTCTTAGTTCCCACATGGTGGCTCACAGTTGTCTGTAACTCATGTCCCATGGAATCTGATGCCTTCTTCTGGCATCTGTGGGCACCAAGCATACAAGTAGCAGACAGACAAACATTCAAGCAAAACAACTATATACATAAAACCTTTTAGAATTGCACACCTCTTGGCACCCCACAACTTGCATGCCCCAACATCTACTAAATAATAAACAAGTGCACTTCAGGTAAAGGCCAGAGTATCACGGAAATTCATAAGCAGCTCGATGTGCAACATAGAACTTTCAAATCTCTCTGGTTTCTGCTTTGTAGTAATTTCCCCTGCCCTTGGCCACATCCTTACTCAAATCCAGATCAGCCCTTGGATAGCTACAGAGGATGCCTCTTCCCATGTTGTAATATTTATGACAATCATAAGAATAGATTTAGTCAGTGCTTAAAAGAGTCTATTCCATAAGCAATTATATTAGATGCTAAGAATACACAATGTGAGATGATCAAATCTGCCCTGCTCTCATGTTTGGGAGTCAAAAATGCTAGGAAGAAGTTAGTTTTGCCTCGCAAGGCACAGCTAACAGTTAATTTCTATTTACCCCCAGGCTGCTAAACAGGTCTTCTACCAAAAGCTTACAAACTAAACTAAAACCTATAGACTAAGCTGCAACTACAGATGTGTCTAGAACAACCAGTCTTCTGCCCAAGTCAGACACTGGTCCCTACCTTTTTAAACACCTATTCTCTGCCTCAAGTTAAGCTCCCATGGACTATGAGCAGATGTCACTTCCTTACTAGAGTTTGTACTTCATGGAAAAAGACTTCAAGGCTAAGTTACATTTCAGTAGATAGCAAATACATTTGAATCTATGAAAGTAATAAAATTTTCAAATACTTTTAAATTACAGCCATGGCAATGAGTAAGAACTTTCACTCTAGGTACATTAGCTTTGTACTTGTAGTCTCTCTTAGAAATTTAATTCAAAAACACTGATTTCATCCCTGCAGGATCTGCAGCCAATTCTGTAAAATCTACACTAAAATGGAACTTTTTAACAACCTGAATTATAGATTGTTGAAATCTGTTCAATGACATTTTTTATCAACCAATGGGAAAGCCAGGCACTCAGAGAGACACACACACTCTCTCATCCCTCTGCTATTCCACCTAGTTCCGTGGAGATAGTGTTTAAGCCACAGTTTGAATATACAGAAACAGGGCTTAAAGCCTCTTTATCTGCTTCTTCCTATACACTACTACAAGCAGCCTGAGGAGCCGAGGCTGAGTCCAACCCAGCAGACAAAGCGGGCCTGCACTCAGAAACAGCTGGCCGCATTTCAGATCAACAGTCATGAGCACAGATAGCAGTTTCTAGGGAGAAACAACAGTGTTTTCACCCTGAAATACAATCCATGGAGCCATTCCTGCAGATTTATTTTGCTGCACACCTCTCTCATACACACAAAATAAATGGAACATAACTAAATTCAAACTAAAGTTAAAACAAAACACAGATCATTTGATACAAATAATTCCACTACAAGATAAATATACAAAAGACTTAAAAGCAGAGACCCAAACACACATTTATACATCAATGTTTACAGTGTCAATAGTTACAAAAACCACAAGGTGACAACAACCCAGAAGTCTATTAGTGGATGAAATAGGAAATTATATTACAGACATATGACTGAATAACATTCAGTCTTTGGGAAGGAAGGACATTTAGATATGACCACATGGGTGAATCTTGTAAAGACACTAAATCAAGCAAGGCAGACTCAGGTAGACAAACAGTCCATCCTTGTGCTTTTGCAAGGTACCTAAGGTCAGATTCATAGAGACAGAACATGGAAGGGTGATAGCTAAGGGCTGGAAAGAAGTTAATGTTTGAGGAGTTAATGTTTGATGGGGGCAGTTTTGGCACTGAAAGACAACAAGGTTCTGCAGAAGGATCCAGGTGACAGTTAAAAAACATAAATGTACATAATGCTGCAGGAATGCATACTCAAAATGGTTACCATAGTAAAGGCTATGTCCTGCATATTTTACCAAAAAAGGTTTTAGCTAAATTCAGAAGTAGTCATATCACATGAAATCATAAGTATTCAGAATTTTGAATCATTTATGTTCTTCAGTCTAAAATGACCCCAAATTCTAATGTTATTATTTAAAAAAAAATGAGGACTTGGAAATTCAGGTTGAGAAGTTTCCTGTGCAGCCGGGCCACAGGGCCAGGTTTCTGGAAATGATGCTGGTTGTTGTGCTCTGCATATGAGGCACAAGAAGACTAAGGAAGGATATAATAGCCCACTGAACAGGTACAGAAAGAGTAGAAAAACGGTGACACAAGGTTAAAAAAATTGGACAGAGTCTAACTACATTGCTGACAAAACTGGGGGCAAAGAGAAAAATAAAATGGCAACAAAAAGCACAGGTCTCAGTCACCTCAAACCCAGAACCCTCCAGAATTTACAGAGCATTAGCTCCAGACCTAAGAGTCTTAACAATCACCACGAAAGAACTAGAAACAAGGAAGACCTGCACAGGTACCATGGACTGAGAAAGTGGACAGTAGGAGTTTGGTTTTTTTTTTTTCCTTTACCATCAGAATTTTTCATTATGGCCGGGCGTTGGTGGCACACGCCTTTAATCCCAACACTTGGGAGGCAGAGGCAGGCAGATCTCTGTGAGTTCGAGGCTAGACCGACAGCCTCCAAAACAGACTGTCTCGTAAAAACACCAAAAAAAAAAATAGAATTTTTCATTATGGACATTTGGAAATTAAGGAAATGAGAGCTGCAACATTCAGGGGAAATTCATTCAATTTTAAAATTAAAACCATACTAGAGGTGAGTATGATGATGTGCGCCTGGAATCCCAGCACTCAGGAGGCTGAGGCAGGAGAGTTGTGAATTTGAAGTCAGTCTGGGCTACACATCCAGTTTCAGGATAGCTTGGAATAAGCAGAGACTGCTGTCTTATTGTGGCATGAACTTGTAATCTCAGTCTCAGCTACTTAGTGGGCTGAGGCAGAAGAACCATTTGAACTCAGCAATTCAGGTCCCGTAGCAGGGGAACATTGAGAGATCTTGAGGTTTTTACAATGGATTTTCTACTAGAATATAGATGCCATGCCATGAAAATTAGCTAAATCAAAATGGGAAAGGAGATTCATCTACCAGCATCAATATTAGTGGACATGTAGACTCAGGCTAGTCTAACACTACTACCCAGCTGATCTGCAAACATGGTGGAACAAAAAGAAAAGAAAAAGAAAACATTCAAAACTCTGTGAAGTGTGGGTACAGAGAGCCCAGTGCTTAGGAAGTCTGTTACTCCTGCAGCACCCACATGCAGCTCACAACCATCTGTAACTCTAGTTTCAGGCCACCTAACGCCCTCTTTTGACTTCCTTAAGTACCAGGTACACATGTGATATACTACACATACATGTAAGCAAAACACTCAGACACATAAAATAAAATAAATCTCAAAAAGATTTAAAAGCATGTGAAGTAGGAGCTGAGATGGGAAATGGCTCCTTCAAGTGTGTCTGGGTCTTAGGATAAGTAAAGGCAGAAGCCACAAAGGCCAGAAGAAGGTGTGAGATCCCCTGAGGCTGGAGTTATAGACTATGAGCCGCCATGTGAGTGCTGAGAATCTACAAGAACACCCAGTGCTCTCAGCCACTGAGCCATCTCTCCAACCCACTGACCTAGAACTTAAATTAAGCTTTCTGAATAGATAAGACTGAATGCAACAAGCCCCTCCTAAGTTACGCGGTATGGAGACACATGCTTGCAGTCCTAGCACTCAGGAGGCAATGGCAGGAGATCAAAAGTCTGCCATCCTGTCTACAAAGTGAGCTGGAGGCCAACCTGGGCTACATGAGAGCCTGTCTCAAACACACACAAGTACACACACACATAGAGAAAGAGAGAGAGAGAGAGAGAGAGAGAGAGAGAGAGAGAGAGAGAGAGAGAGAGTGCTAAACAAATACTAAAATATACAAAATTCCAGTTCACAAAAATTAATGTATAAATGGGAGGAAGGAGAGTTTATGACATAAGTGGTTTAGGAAATACTGGATTGAACTTTTTAAGTCAAAATATTTAATAACAACAAACACCAGGAATCTCAAAGAGGATACAGAATATATAGCATTTCTTGGACCAACTACTAAATAAAACCTAATTAACCCTTTAAACATCATGGTCTGGGAACGAGTCTAAGAAACCAGCTTATGAAAACAGAACAGAATCCAATTCAAACTGTGGTAAGTCTGTTAAGGGATACCCTCACCTAAAACTAAACAATATTATCAGAATAATCTCCTCACAATCAAAACCCAAACTTGTACCTGGCACAGTGGGCACTGTAGTCCCAAGTAGTCTGGGGGCTGAGCCAAAGGATCTTGATCGCAGGAATTTGAATCCAGCAAAGACAATATAGCAAGATCCATCTCAAACAAATAAACAAAAGCCATACTTTGCAGAGAGTGGACGAAACGAAATTTCACACTGCGTTGACTGCCTCATTTGAGCACTGACTTACTAGCAAGACTAGATGGCTGATTGCTTTTAAATCCACAAACTCAACTCTGAGATACAGGGGACAATTAATATCACCTAACTAGCAAATTCGGAACCAATACCCACATCCTGAGACTCACTATAATCTATACTCTTAACCGCGCTACTCCAACCTGTCTATACACTGAGTCTGAGCCCATGTCCTCAGACAAACCAGAGGTTTGCTTTGGGCGGCTTTCAAATGAGTGCTGGTTCTCTTTGAGGAACTGCACTATTTTGGTCCTATTGGTTCTCAGGCCTCTCCTTTACTCAGGTACAGATAATCTCCTTTGATTGTGCCCAGCCTTTGTGCTCATCTTTGATTGTAGTTTCAGCTGTGAGCCAATGAGGATTCAAATCCAGCATCACAAACGGACTTCTCGGTCATAATCAAAGTCTCCACCTCTACCAACCAGAAGATGAGCTTACCCGCAGACCTAGAGTGAGTGAAACCAACTCCACCCTCAACCAATGGGTAGTTTCACTTCCAAAGTCCCCAGTCTCCAGCAATGGAGGCCTCCACATACCTACTCAATCCCAAACCTCAGGACTCCTAAGTATCCCTTGTTTCCTTCCAACAGACTGTCCCCCCTGCCCCCCCAGTCTTCCCAACAGCTCTTGCCACTTTCACTTAGAATCTTCAAAGCTTCCCAATTCCAATTTCAGTTTCTCCCTTCCCCGAGACTCCTGGCTAAATACTGTTGGGTCAACTTACTGAAACCCCAAGAACAAGCACACTAAAACTTCTCAGAGTAAAAGCATTCACCAGCTTTCTGCACTTTAAATTTGGATTCTGTAACTGTTTCAGCTTAGCAGGCACAGGGACTAGGTTAAATCTGCTGTGGCTCCCTGTAGCATTCCAATCAGAGGCTTGGAGGCCTGTCAATCCTGTTATAAATTCTGCTCACTGGATAGACAAGAAAGGAGGGACATGCTTGATCTTCTGGGCAGTGCTCACTGTTTACTTCGATAAGATCGTTTATTGCACATCTCCCTTGAGACTACTATTCTGGTATGGGAACAAAGGTATGTTTACTTAACAATAGTCTAAATCTAGTATCTAACAATTTGTAGGCCAAAGAGTTAACCAACCACAAGACATACATAATGCATACATTCTATAAATTGGGTTTCCTAGTGAACCACAATCAGATATGTGTTCTTGTTTTGTTTTTAGGACATATATACTCTAAGTATACAATGAACCACAGAGTCTTTCAGAAACAAAATAGTACCACTCAGAACGATCATACCACTACAGACTGTTTCAAATAAACCAGAAGGGGAGAATTCCTAAGAAATACAAGTTCAGTGGTTTTCATTCTCCGTGGAGAAAGTTCTGCAATGTAGTTTTTCTTCTCTCTCTCCTACATGTAGCGGTATTTCTTCTCTTGTACCAATGCTTTTCCACAACAGAAGAAATCTTTCAAATGTGTCTAAGGATGTGCTTCAAGTAGAAAATACAGGTTGTGGCCTGAAGGAGCACTTCCTCCACACCTCCCTGCCCTGGACACCTCCCAGTCTTTATGCTGTCCCCTTTCCTTTCTCTCAAGTCCCACTGAAGAGCCACTCCTGTTTCAGGTGCTGCCCCAGGACCGCCACTCTAAACACATCCCCTCCAAACTGCCTTGTAAGACTCAGCCACTCGGAACCCCACCCAACTGTCCACCTTTCTCCTTCAGCTTCTCCTGTTGGTTCATCCAATAAGGTACATGGTCTCTCCATCTTTAAAAGAGTAACAAGTCCCCACCCCAGCTCAGATCTAGTCCTCTCTTTGCAGTCACGTTTTCACATACCTCCCTCCTCATTTCTCACTTGGTTCAAATGACTACAGTTTGGCTTCTGCCCAAATCACTGGACTGAAACTACTCAGGCAAAGGTCACTAATGACCTCTAACTACCAAACCCAGTGGAATTTCTAAGTTCTTTCTCACTTCTTTCTGGAGAGCTGACATCACTAACCCTCATTCCTCCTGAAAGCTCTTGGCATCTTGCAGCACTAAATCCTTTGGTTTTCCTCTGTGTTCTCTAACATCCCTCCTTCAGAATCCTATGTGGACACACATTTCTTTTCTAGATCCTTCAAGTTTTAACAGAGTCAGAGTTTCTGGGCTTAACTTCCTGCTCTTTGCATTCTGTCTTCTCTCCTGGGTGATACTGACTTCAGCTGACAGAAGTTATGTCCAAGACAGGCTTCTCTCCACCATGCTTATCTAGCAGGCTATTAAAGATGGATAGTGTTCCACAAGAACTCCAAACTCAATAAATCCCTAACTAAATGCATAATCTTCCCTCTATGTCCTCTCTTGTTTACAGCTTCTATTACTGCCCCATTACCAGAAGATAAAATGAAGACTCTTTTCCTAGCCTCCCTCCACAACTCAGTCCCTGAGTCCCAACCACCCAGCTCCCACCAGTCTCCACACATGCCATTCTCCTATACCTCTCCTTCCCCTCTCACCACCTGCCTCAAGCTCTCATCATCTCCCAACATAGCAACTGCCTCACTGTGACCTGCCTCCTCCAGACACATCCCATGGTAGCTAGGGTTATTACCCTGGAAGTAAAATCTGATTGTGGCCCCATAACTTTCAGAGTCAATTCCAACTCCTCAGCAGACGCATCCCTTCCTGACAGGCCCCATTCCTCCAGCATCACCTCCTCCTGTTGTACACCCTGTAGGCCGCAAGCTACTAGCCCCGCAGTTCTCCACACCCCGCTACCTGGTCTTTGTACCTGCAGATACTTGGGATTCAAAGTACAAAATTCGTGGAACTGAGGCATAGGGGCCACTATGAGTCTGAGGACAGCCTGGCCTGGAGTGAATCTTTTCTCACTCACTAGGCATGTGAAGGCATGGGCCTTTCACACAGCTCCTGGAAGCTCAAGGTAGCAAGAGCATAAAGTTGAGGTCAGACAGGGTTACATAATGAGATTCTGTCTCAAAAAAAAAACCTCACATGAAACACTCAAGAAAAATGACTAACTCAGGTAGCTTGTATTCAGCATTTACTGTGTTAATTTTGTTTATTCTTCTATGGCACTCAGGCCAAAAGAACACTGAAAGATAAATTAAGAGACATAATATTTATTGTGTTGCCATGGTTTCCAAATTAACAAATAGAAGTTATTACTCCATGTTCCTAGCAACTTCCCTTCAATCCAAAATGTGAGATATCATTTTTCTTAAAGAGATCTTGAAATGTATTGTATTAATCCCTTTTTAAGAAAGTTTTTGGTACTTGAGGACACATAATTAAATTTTTCTAAACATAAGCACTAATGTGTATTAGATAAAACCAAAAGAATAAACTAGAAGTTTTAACTCATCTTTTCTTAATGTCAAACAACTGTTTCATCTTTTTACTCAGAGACCTTTTGACAGCAAAAACTATCTTTAAAAAACAATCTTACCAAATAAGAAAGGAAATTTAAGGTTAAGAAGTTTAATTACTGAGGTCTTGATACAAACTAATAGCCCAAGAAAAACAAAACCCTGGATCTGCAATGACACCATTTAACCCAGGGAAGGAACATGAGTCTCCATGTAAAAGTACTTGGGGGAGGTGCTGCCAGCAATGTCTTCCCATTTACAGTACCAGTGTTGAAGGATATGAACGGCAAAGGTGAATGTCTCAGTCACACCTAGAGAAAATGAACTCTTTAGCAGAATAATGCTCCCTTAATTCCAGACAGAGCAACTGTCAAGGGACAGTGAGATACTGAGAGCAATACTGGTTGTCTTCCCAGAGTCCGTGACAAGCCGGCAGGAGGTGGGGAGACCTGCTAGAAAGAGGGACGTCAGCTCCTGAGGATAAGGAGAAATAGACTGGCTTGACTTGTGTGCACCAAGGCACCTGAAAGAATTCTGAGAAAAGTCACAACTTTACTTTCAGAGGACATACTAGTAAGTAAACAGTAAACAGAAAGGAGGAGATTTTGACTTTTTTAAATTGAGTAGAAATGAAAAAATATTCGCTTCTCAATGGGCAGTGGTAGCACATGCCTTTGATTCCAGCACTCGGGAGGCAGAGACAGGCGGATCTCTGTGAATTTGAGGCCAGCCTGGTCTACTGAGTGAGTTCCAGGACAGCCTCCAAAGCTACAGAGAGACTGTCTGGAAAAACAAAACAAAAAAATTCATTTCTTGTAATTGAGAAAATGATTCCTGCTTCATAAATCAACACTAACAACATGTTTAAACTACAAATAGGAGTCATTCTGAATCATATGGAACTATTTTTCTGGCAAATCTGTTTGCACAGAATAATCGGAATCAAATATATAAAGAAAAAACATGTCCAAGATAAAACTCTAACTTGTCCTGGAGCAAAGAGAAACCATTTTCACTGCTCTCCCTAGATGATGGAGTCCACACAACTGAGTTCAACAACTTCAATGTACCAACAGCAGATCCAAATACCAAAAATCTGCTAAAGCCACCTCTCATTCTCAAAACCACCCTCTGAAAACTTCACCTGGGTATCTCGCAGCCACCTGAAATACAACACATGCCAATATGCAATCACAGCCTTCTCCCTCATTCTGATGCTCCCTACCATCTATCCAGATGGATTTGCCACAGAGGCCTGTCTCTGTCACCCATCCATAGCCATTCACAAGCACCAACTACTTATCTCCCCATTCCAACCACCCCCACTACCTGTGGCTCATGACTCACCTCCTTGCAACCACTGACGTCTCTTGTCGGATACGATCTCCAACCTATAATAAGTCATCCTTTTGATCATGTCACTCCCCTGCAAAAAAACTTCACTATTTCCCACTGCTTTTAGTACAGACTAAATCTAAACATAATATATGAGAGTGTACCATCAGAGTGGTCAGCCTCGTCCCTGTTAATGCTTGAGCTGTGCGCTGGGAAGTTGAGCAACATCCTCAGCCTCCCACGACTGCCAGGGCACCTTCCCCACACCACCCTTCACTGTGACAGACACAGGGCACCTTCCCCAAGCCACCCTTCATGTGATGTCTACATACATTGCCAAACATCCCCAAGGAACAAAACTAGCCCCTAACTGCAAACCACTGACTTGAATTAGCTAATTCCTCTTTCTTCTTCTCTGTCTTGGTTTTCACCCCAAGGTAACTAGAAGCACCACAGTCAAGAGGGCATAAACCATGGGACCTCCAGTGCTAGCCCTCCCTAGCATCATGGCCTTGGCAAGGTTACTTGATGTCTCCATAGCTTATATTCATCACCAATGAAACACTGATACATAAAAAGGCCTGGGGCTTTTGCTAAAGTACTAAGCCAGGGTACAATCATGAACACTGAACAAATGTTAGCCACTGCACTCCTTCAGCCTCACGGGCTTGCAAAAAAAGTCCTCTGACTACACTCTTTCCCTTGGGGGAATATCCCTCATCCTTCAAACCTCAGGTGAAAGGCCACTTCCTCCAAGGAAGCCTTCCCAAGGCCCTCAAACTTGTCCCCTGTGGCACACTCTTTAATGAAACTGTTTACTGTTCCCTCAAAGCACTTAACAAAGTTATAAATACACATATTACATATTTCCTCAATTCTAAGAATGCCAGTGACTACAGCACACACAGATAACCAGTTTTCAAGACAAAAAGGAATTGCTAAGTATCTAAAATTTGAGGAAGAATCCATTGCGTGGTCTTCTGTGTCTACTTCCCTCTAGAATCAAAGCTCCATGCTAGAATCATCTACTCCATACCCTCTAAACATAGCAGTGTCCACACAAAATAGGTACTCAATAAATGTGTGCTGAATGAATATTAGAAGTCCAACATTGCCAGATGGGGCAGACCATGTCTACACAGCAAGCTCCTAGCCAACCAGCAAGCACTACATGGGGAGAGCCTGTCTTTAAAACACAAAACAAAACCAAAACACCAGCCAGGTGGTGTCAGATGCCTTTCTCAAGGCAGAAGCAGGTGAGTCTGTAATCAAGGCCAGCCTAGTCTACATAGTGAGTTCCAGGACAGCCAGGATTATAGAGACCCTGTCTCAAAAACAGAGAAACAATAAATAAAAAAGCAAAGTTCATGTTTGCTTTAAAAAGAAGCTGTAGCCTGAAATGAAAGCTGGAGTTAATGCCAGTAACTCCTGCCGACTATGGTCATTCTTCACATTTTAAGAAGGCTTTTGTACTTGCCAAAAGTTTCTTTAATCTTTTATATACATGACCTAAAAATAAACCAATTACTCAGAATAGCAATATTACCATCAGCTCTGACCAGCTCTCATGGTTGCCACTCCATAAAGCACTGCTAGAAATTGTCTTTTTACCTATCCACCTCTTTGTACCCTTTTCCTCAAGATGTTAATCTATAATCAAAACCCACAAACTTCTGGTTCTCCTAGATGCTTGAATGGCTATTATGCCCTTAGGCAATAGATGGTAATCCAATAAAGCAGAACCAACAGATGGACATATAAATAAAAAATATACACACAGCGATGGAATATTACACAGTCACTAAAAAGAATCAAGGCTGCCTAGAAGAAAATAAGATCATTAAGAGCCAGGAATCAATCAGGGAAGACTGCTATGAACAGTGTCTCCTAGACACGGCAGGGCCCTTGCCACTAAGGGACTCACAGTAGCTGTGGATGCCCGCACGAGACTTACCAAGATCAGGTCAGTCAACACTTCAGCATGGCTAGGGGGGCACTCACAAGGCTCCACCCTTAGCTAGAAAGCTATTGACCACTGATGGCTGCTGGGAAAGGGAGAGTCAGTTTTCTCAGGGATGTGATCTCTGGTAGGCTGCCCAAGCTCCCGCAGGTGCACCCACACCAATGTGCATACAGGCAGCACTAACTGCACTTAGTGGGTTATTAAACAAAAAAAAGGACACGAAGTTGGGAGAGAGAGGAGGGGTGCTGTGGAGCTGGGGGTAATGAGGGATGGATATGAGCAATACATATTGAATACATATGAGATTCTAAAAGATGATAATAAATATATTTACAGAAAAACAGCTATCTACAATCCTTTCTAGAGGTTTCAACTTATCAGAGTACTGCTCATTGTATATAATTGTTTAAAAAAAGGGGGGAAGGAGTGGGTAAATGCTCACATATTTGTAGAAAAATAGATTTTATTCTCCTGTGTGTGTTGTGTTGTATGTATACATATGCTCCAGGGTACATGTGTAAGTGTGTGTGTGTGTGTGTGTGTGTGTGTGTGTGTGTGTGTGTGGTATGTATAATATGCTCCAGGACACATGTGTGGGGGATGGGGAGTGGGTGTGATAAATACATATGTTCCAGAGCACAAGTGTAGGGGTGTGGGGTGTGGGTGTGGGTGTAGGGGGGTGTGTATGTGTGTACACATAGTCTCCAGGTCACATGTGCAGGTTCCATGGACAATTCTGAGA
This sequence comes from Mesocricetus auratus, assembly GCF_017639785.1. Lineage (NCBI taxonomy): Eukaryota > Metazoa > Chordata > Mammalia > Rodentia > Cricetidae > Mesocricetus > Mesocricetus auratus. The sequence goes on along the minus strand of NW_024429267.1, from coordinate 48,492,311 downwards.
GTGGTTCTGCCCTCCACTTCGATGAGACAGGGTCTCTGCATTATGTACTTCAGGCTAGTTGGCCTTCAAGCTTTCAGGTAATCCTCCTGCCTCCTCCTCTCATCTCACCATAAGTATGAAAAGATTACAGATGTGTGCTACCACATCTGGCTCTTTATATGAGTTTCTGGGATCTCAACATCTCAGGTTTGTGGGACAAGTGCTTTTATTACTGAACCCTCTCCCCAACCCACCTCTAAATTTAAACCAAACACTTCAGTAATTTTAATTTTTACCTAATAGCATATAACTTATGTAAATACTTAAGAACACTGAAAAGGACTGGCTTTTTTTTTTCATTTTTAAAATACCATTTTTAGTTAAAAAATATCTGGCTTCTAAAGTAATTTTATAGCCAGTTTTTAAATAACTCTTCTTTACTTCAATACTCTCCTCTTCTTTACTTCAATACTCTCCTACCCAATTTTTAGGTAATGTTACTCCAAATACTCTTCTGCAGACTTGGGCTTCTACACTAAAATGCTTGCTAAACAAGCATAGAAATCAGAGTTAGGTCCCACAGAACTCACATAAAAAGAAGTGCACACCTGTAGTCCCAGCACTGAGCAGGTGAAGAGACAAACTGGCCAGACAAACTCCAGTTCAGTGAAAGACCCTCTCTCAAATATAAGGTGAAGAGCAACTGGGGGAGAGGGAAAAAGCATTTGACACACAAACCTGATGATGTATGTGACTCTGAGCCTCAGTTCCCACAAGAGAAGGAGAAAAATGACTTCTGAAAGCTGGCCTCTGGCACACAGAAAAATGCGGAAAAGAGCAATTGAGGAAGACACTTCGCATCAACCTCTGGCCTCCGTGTTAGTGCACACACAGTAAGAAGTAACTTTAAAAGGGGTGGTGACACAAACCGGTGTTTACAATAGGAGTCGGGGACAGGACAGACTCAGGAGAGTCAGAATTTCAAGGTTTACATAAGGAATTCGAGGCCAGGCTAGTAGGCTACATGAGAAAAAAAACTTTTAAATGCCAACAACAAAAAGTTCAAATTAAAAAAGCAAAGGGATATCACTGCCAACTTACCTGACTGAAAAGTTTTTAATAGTTTTTATATATACCTGCTAAAAGTTCACCCTTCTGGAGTATATAATTCATTGTTTTTAGCATAATCATAGAGTTGTACAATCATCACTATTGCCAAATTCCAGGAGATTCTGTTATCACACACACAAAGAAACCCATCACTCCCTGATGTTGCTAGCGTAGTGACCAGTCCCCCATTTTAGCAGCCATGACAGGCTAACATGTGCTTGCATGACCTTGCTGCTCCTGTCCTAATCACTAGGAGGTCAGATGCCTTCCTCATGGTAAGGAACCAATCAGAAGTTAGCTGGGGGGTTGTGCTTTATGGACAAATGTACAACAGTGAAGTACACAGAGCATAGCAACCGCCTTGGGAGGGCCTACGGGCCATAAGAACCAGTTGACAAATCAACATGGAGCAGGTCATGCAAACCTGAAATCGCACCAATCCTGAGACTGTTTCATACCCCTAGACACTCTCCTTACTCTGCTCTTGAAGATCTTCGCCTTTCAGGTTCTGGGGTCTTTCTCCAGCCATCCGCCATGGTGGATGGGTGACAGGCCCGAGCTAATGGGTTAGCTCATTAGACAACTACAATAAAAGACTCTTTGCTTTTGCATCAAAATGAGTTTCTTGGTGATCTGGGAGTTCAAAATTTGGGTACAACATTAGCTCTGGAATCACAAATCTATCAACTTCTGTAGATTTGCCTAGCCTGGTATTTCATACAAATAAAATCCAAATTAAATACTATTATTCATAATTTAAACACTAACTAGCTTTCAAGAGGAAGCAAAGACTAAGTCCAAAGGAAACGATCCTAACCCTGAATGAGCCCTTTACTAAAGGTCAAGTCTGCAGCTACAGTCAGAATCTGAAACACAGTTGGAGCCTCAGGAAGAAACCCCAGCTGAGAGCTATCCTAATGCCCACATACAACAGGAAATGCTTCGAAGAATTCAAAAGCAGTATCCCTTCCCATCCCCCCATCCTCTCCACCCCCACCCCGCCTGGAGTTATTAACAAATAGAAACAAAAACATCCTAGAAGCTCTGCTGGTATTCAAAAGAATTAAGCACAAAACACTCCAGCAAAGCCCAGGGTCCAGCTCAGTTGGTGCTGCTTGCCTAGCATGTACAAAGCCCTGGGCTCTGGCTCCAGCACCACATAACCCAGATATGGCGACACAAACTCGTAATCCCAGCAGTGGGAGGTGGAGACAAGAGGACAAGAAGTTCAAGGTCATCCTTGGCTACATAGGGAGTTCAAGGCCAGTCTGGGCTCCATGAGACCATCTCTCAAAAAACCACCATAAAAAATAAACAAGTAAATAAACGTCCACTGCAGTGTTTCAAAAAGCAACCTCAGATTGCAGTTTCTGTCAACATTCACCCAGCAGCTCTGGGAGCTATGGGGTTCAATGAGCCATGCCCCAGTTCTGAGAACTCCAAAACTCTAAGTATCCTAAATGAGTGCCTGAAACATACAGAACCCACATAATTATAATGAAAAATTAATCTCAGAAGAATTCTCAGACAATCAAATTCAGAAGGGATCCAAATCTAAGAACATTTTACCAGGACAAATTTATTAGTATGTGAGAGGCTAACTAACCCTAAAGTCTTGTTCTTAGCAAATACCTCACAGCTATCTGACAAACAAGTGTCCTAATGCCCCCCAGCATCTGTGTGCATCCTCTGTGCTCCTAATGCCCCCCAGCATCTGTGTGCATCCTGTGTGCCTAATGCCCCCTGTTGGGGAAGTCTTATGCTAATAAAGCACTGTCTGGCCAATAGGAATCTAGATAGGTGGGGCTAGGAATCCAGGAGGATTCTGGGTAGGAGAAACACAGGAGAGTCAACATGTGACGCCATGGGAGTAGGACACCGGGAACTATTCTCCGGTAAGAAACATACTTAGATTAACAATTATGGGGTAATTACTTAAGGCAGAGCTAGCCAGTAAGAGACGAACAAGGCCAACAGCTTCATAATTAATATAGCCTCCTGTGTGTTTATTTGGGACTCATGCGGATCTAGAACCAGGCTGGCGCGGCAGAGCCCAGGCGACTGGCGGGGGATATACCAAATCGGCAAGCAAGGAAAAAGCTTCTCTTAACATAATGGTGATCAGGAGTGGGATGATGAATTTCCACATAAAATGACAAAAGCTTTAAAGAAATTTTAGAAACAGAAGAACGGCGAGAAGCACAGATTTTGGTAGCAGCATTTTTCTCAGGTGTGCTCTGTTTTGCTAGCCACAAGCCGAGATTCACGTGGCTCGGTTACCGGAGTCTTCCTGACTCAGCATAAAAAGAAAAAGAAAAAAAAAAACCAACAAGGTTGTTTTAAGAGACTCTGCTAACGATTGAAAGGTGTGTACGTACAGCTGGAAGTGGCAGCTTTTGCTGGAGGTCAGCATGGACTGAGGCGATAAGCTGGAATCATGCTTACGCCCGCCATCTTGGAAAAAAAAAAAAAAGAGGCAGTTTAAACTGCCGCGGTTTTAACAGATAAGACACGTGGCCAGAAAAACATAAAGATTTACAGTAAAGTCAGACTTGGATGAACAAAACCTTTAAAGGTTTACAGTGTGTTTAAAAATATACGTGAGACTGAGAGAGAAAATGAAATGGCAAAGTGGTATATAAATACAAAAGCCGGCGTTGTGGTGGCGCATGCTGGTAGGATTTACTCCAGAGGCAGAGGCAGAGGCAGGCAGATTTCCAAAGAGAAATCCTGTCTCAAAGAAAAATAAATAAAGTAATAATAAATAAATAAATAAGCCACGTAAAGATGGAAAATACACAGAGAGTCTGGATACTGTACGCTATTATGTTTTTCAGTTTTTTGATTGCTAAGGAAGGAACAGCTGCTAAAGTACACTTGATTATAAATGCTGCTAAATTAATCCAACTTCTATCTTTTGAAAATGACTTGACTTCAAAATTTAAGTATAAGGATATGTTACTCGGAAAAGGAGTTTTTGCTTATGTTTCTACAGAAAATGAAAAGCTGAGAATTCCTTCCAGGCTTCTGTGGTTTCACGAACCAAGACCCCCGGAAGCAGTGGACCAGGTGTTCCAACGACTGAGACAGTTAAGATGATGGAGCTTTACAGACCCCGAAAATACGGACTTATACAGGTTTCTGAGTTTTGTCATGATCCCCATGGTATAAACAGTGCCCCCTTCCAGCAGGAAGCAGTTTGGAATGAGCGACGTCCCAATTCCCATCTTGTTTATAAATCTTTGTTTTCATTTAAATGGGATTGTTTATAATTGGCTAGTGATCACAGCCAATCTTTTTTAATGGTAAAAAGGGGAATTATGGTATGGGTATTGTTTTTCATTTATTGAGACAAAATCAAGGTCAATTTTGTGATGCTTATATTTCTCCTCTTGATTAAGTATTGTGCTTATACTGATCTTCTAAAATGTAATGCATAATTGAATACAGACTATAGATAGTTACTTATAATAGAATTTATAGTTAGGTAAGTTAGGTTTTCTAGATATACAGAAATATATTTGAGACAGATAGACAGTCTTCAAACCTCTGAAAGACCTTCAGAACATGGCATTTAAAATGGTCTAGGGTTTTTTTTGACAATGAGAAATGTCTGCTCCTGGCAGCACCAATTATATCTGAGAGGAAGATGGGCATCGAAGAAACTTGTTATGGAGTTTGCTTTCAACATGGCAAGATTAGCCATTTGGGCAAGAAACTGCTCTTGCCTAGACTGTTTGACTGCTGTTGTATAAACTGGACATGCAGGACCCACAGGAAAGTGACTACTGAACTCAGTCTTACAGGGTTCCTGCTTCATGAAGAGTCTACGAGACTGTCTGCAGGACAAAGAAAAATGACTGACAGACTGCCAATGCAGATGGACAGTTTGAAATTTCCTGCTTTGCTGAGAAGTGTTCCAGACACATTGTGGCCTATGGGCTGAAGATGGATGCCCCAACGTTACAGAGGAACTTCGGGTGACTGTCCAGGCAGTAAGATGTCTCTGTCAATCCTAGTGTTTATATATTATCCTTCTGTGGTCTTTGATGGAGTTGAAGACAGATAGTTATAATTATAGTTTTCTTTAGTTATGATAAAAGATAAGCTACATATAGGACTTTGGACTCACAAGGATGGGATGGATGATATTTTCTTTAAATCTTGCTAAAATATTGTAACTATGTTCTTACTTGATAACTGTTCTGTTATATACAATTTGACTGTGTTAAAGTTAAGACCTTTCTTTTTGTTTAAACAGAAAAGAGGAGATGTTGGGGAAGTCTTATGCTAATAAAGCACTGTCTGGCCAATAGGAATCTAGATAGGTGGGGCTAGGAATCCAGGAGGATTCTGGGTAGGAGAAACACAGGAGAGTCAACATGTGACGCCATGGGAGTAGGACACCGGGAACTATTCTCCGGTAAGAAACATACTTAGATTAACAATTATGGGGTAATTACTTAAGGCAGAGCTAGCCAGTAAGAGACGAACAAGGCCAACAGCTTCATAATTAATATAGCCTCCTGTGTGTTTATTTGGGACTCATGCGGATCTAGAACCAGGCTGGCGCGGCAGAGCCCAGGCGACTGGCGGGGGATATACCAAATCGGCAAGCAAGGAAAAAGCTTCTCTTAACAGCCCCCCAGCATCTGTGTGCATCCTCTGTGTGCCTAATGCCCACCAGCATCTGTGTGCATCCTCTGTGTGTCCTAATGCCCCCCAGCATCTGTGTGCATCCTCTGTGTGCCTAATGCCCCCAGCATCTGTGTGCATCCTCTGTGTGTCCTAATGCCCCCCAGCATCTGTGTGCATCCTCTGTGTGCCTAATGCCCACCAGCATCTGTGTGCATCCTCTGTGTGTCCTAATGCCCCCCAGCATCTGTGTGCATCCTCTGTGTGCCTAATGCCCCCCAGCATCTGTGTGCATCCTCTGTGTGCCTAATGCCCACCAGCATCTGTGTGCATCCTCTGTGTGTCCTAATGCCCCCCAGCATCTGTGTGCATCCTCTGTGTGCCTAATGCCCCCCAGCATCTGTGTGCATCCTCTGTGTGCCTAATGCCTGCCCAAGCATCTGTGTGCATCCTCTGTGTGCCTAATGCCCCCCAGCATCTGTGTGCATCCTCTGTGTGTCCTAATGCCCCCCAGCATCTGTGTGCATCCTCTGTGTGTCCTAATGCCCCCCAGCATCTGTGTGCATCCTCTGTGTGCCTAATGCCTGCCCAAGCATCTGTGCGCATCCTCTGTGTGCCTAATGCCCCCAGCATCTGTGCACATCCTCTGTGTGCCTAATGCCCCCCAGCATCTGTGCGCATGCTCTGTGTGTCCTAATGCCCCCAGCATCTGTGCGCACCCTCTGTGTGCCTAATGCCTGTCCCCCAGCATCTGTGGCACCCTCTGTGTGCCTAATGCCCCCCAGCATCTGTGTGCATCCTCTGTGTGCCTAATGCCCACCAGCATCTGTGTGCATCCTCTGTGCTCCTAATGCCCGACCCCCAGCATCTGTGTGCATCCTCTGTGTGTCCTAATGCCCCCCAGCATCTGTGTGCATCCTCTGTGTGTCCTAATGCCCCCCAGCATCTGTGTGCATCCTCTGTGTGCCTAATGCCTGCCCAAGCATCTGTGTGCATCCTCTGTGCTCCTAATGCCCACCAGCATCTGTGTGCATCCTCTGTGCTCCTAATGCCCGACCCCCAGCATCTGTGTGCATCCTCTGTGCTCCTAATGCCCCCTAGCATCTGTGCGCATCCTCTGTGTTCTTCAGCACATACCTCTCTAGCGATGTTACTCAAAGCTTCATCTTCTGCAGAAAATCGATCTTTCACAGGTGTCCTTTTCCTTCCAGAACCAGGCGTCCCCATCTTGTTTCTTTTTTAAACAATTCTTTAACTCTGAAAAATGAGTTTACTTGTATTCAGTCCTGAAATAAACAAAACAGTAAGTTAGGATACTTTTCTTGTGGAATCTTAAGACTTAGTTAAACATTCAATTTTGACACTACAATTCTATCTCTCCTCAAAGAAATCAATGACTGAGTACCTTTTTCCAATACCAAATTATTTCAGTGCATTTTAGAATATTTAAATTTATATCAATTACCTACTTGCTAACTTCACTAAGCTATTCACAACAATCTATGTGATATGTTATCTTAGCTCAGAAAACTGTAATCAAGCTGTAATTATAACTAATAATATAAAATTAATATGACTTTTTGTAAAATCTATTTCCAAACATGAAAGATATTTCAGAAAAGGCATTCAGCCTGAAGTTTTAGAATATACTAACAAAATTTTAATATTGAGCTTTAAGGTAACAGAAAGGCAAATTTGCTTTTTAGTGTAATTTGAAAAAAAAAACAATTCCAATTAAATCACAATACACAGAACAACTAACTGGAGGTATGTTATTCTGCGTACTTATAACCAACACTGTTCATGCAATAATATCTGAGTTCTGGCTATTGCCAGGTACTACAAGTGCTGAAGATATAGTGACAAAACAGGTAGCCAGGCAATTAAGAATGTATCTGTAAGCCAGGCAGTGGTGGCGCACACCTTTAATCCCAGCACTCAGGAGACAGAGACAGGGGATCTCTGTGAGTTTGAGACCAGCCTGGTCTACAAGAGCTAGTTCCAGGACGGGCTCCAAACCTACAGAAGAACCTTGTCTCGAAAAACAAAACAACAACAACAAACAAGTATCTATGTACATAAAATTATATATATGTGCTGTGGAGTATTTGTACACTGTGAAGAGGTATTGTTGTGATTGATGTAATAAAAAAAAGCTGAACCGGCCAATAGCTAGGCAGAAGAAATAGGTGAGACTTCCAGGCAGAGACAGTGTGTGTGTCTGTGTGTAAAGTGTGTATGTGTGTGTGTGTGTGTGTGTGTGTATACACACACATATATTCATGAGAGCTAGAAGCAAAACTGTCTAAAGGGAGCTAACATGGGGGGAAAGAAAGCATGGGACATAACACGGTTACAGTAATATATATACATGTATGAAATGTTCCTATGAAGCCATTACTATGTAAAATGAATATATGCCAATAAAATTACACTTTTAAAAAGATGATATCTAGAGCCTATTACAATTGTTATTATTAGATACACTTATTTACAGAGGAAAGACAAACTCTTCTTCTGGAATTAATAACAAGGATGATGAAGAGAACCTAGCCTGAGATGAAGATGCGCATGAGAGAGAGGGTCCAGTTCAGCTGCAGAAGCCATGTCAAGCCCTGGGTTCAATTTCTATCACATCCACTCCCAAAATTTCCCCATAACAGAGTACAAAATACATGACAAACTGCATGACACCTCCCTTTTCTAGATACACTGCTGAGAAACAAACAGCTCATTTAACCCAATACCCGGTAAGTCTAAATGTTTTTTTCCTAATTTCAAGAGAAGAAACTGGAGACATTTCATTACTATAGGACACACCAAGATCCCCAAGTTAGTTTGCCCCCATTAGAACAGGCTATGTTAAAAATGCAAGTGACTTTAATGTATCTGAATTTACTTGATTCAAGAAAATTAAGCACAAACACCCCACCAGAAATAACTTTCCAAATGAAATTCATGCCAATCCTATCTTTTCTGACAGACTTATTACCTACAGCTTACTTACTCTTTTTTTTTTTTTGATATTTTAGTTATTGCCTAAATGTATGTCTATGTAACACATGTGTGTCTGGTGCCTGAGGAGACCAGAAGACAGCAGTGGATCTCCCAGAACTAGAGCAACAGACGCTGTGAGCCACCACATGGGTCTGGGCACTGAGCCTGGGTCCTCTGAAAGTAGAAAGTGCTCCCAACTGCTGAGACAGTGCTATAGTTCCAAACTGGCTTCCATTTGCCAATAAAGGTGGATGCCAGCCCTGGTGGCACATACCTTCAGTCCTGGGAGGGGAGGGGGCAAAGGCACATGGATTTTTCTGTGAGTTTGATGCCAGCCTGAGTTCCAGGTCAGACAGAGCTACACAGTGAGACCCTTTCTCAAAAAACAAAACAACAAATTAAGGCTGAGAATGACTTATCTCTTCACTGTAATAAATAACTCTAGATAAATCATATTTGAGTGGAAGCAAACAAATTTTTCTCTCTGAAAGGAACAACTGATAAATTATTTCTTGAAAAGTACAGAGGAACTTTCTTAGAGGTCTCCAATCTTTCTCCATAAAGGCTCAAATGAGTCACAATAGATTTAATAAGCTACTAAGCATTCTAGAAAGAATCTTTTGTTTCATTTTGGTTTGGTTTTGGAGCCAAGGTTTCTATGTGTAGCCCTGACTGTCCTGGAACTCTCCTCTGTAGACCAGGCTGCCTCGAACTCAGAGATCATCTGCCTCTACCTCCTGAGTGCTGGGATTAAAGGTGTGTGCCACCAACACCTAGCTATTTAAACTACCTCTTTTACTTACGTAACTTATGAAACTGACAAAAGGCCATTCCTCATCTTTATTTACAATTTTTAGACTGTGGTCTTTTATAATCCTAGGGACTGAACTCAGGGCTGCACGCTAGATAAGGCAAAGACTGTATGAATGAGCTGCATGCACAGGCCCCTTTTCCTTCTTTATCTGCAGATGGGACCTCAGTATGCTGCCCATCCTCTTGAGCACCTGACCTCATGGAAATACATCACTGTGCTGGCTGCAGGTTTTGTTTGTTTTGTTTTGTTTTTGTTTTTGTTTTTCCTGACAGGGTTTCTCTGTGGCTTTGGAGGCTATCCTGGAACTCGCTCTGTAGACCAGGCTGGCCTCGAACTCACAGAGATCCACCTGCCTCTGCCTCCCGAGTGCTGGGATTAAAGGCATGCACCACTGACGCCCAGCGGTGTTTTTTAAACACTTGATTTGAAAAATAAAGTAAAGGTAACCTCATACAAACAGTTACATATGCACTTGAAAAAAAAAGTGATCGACAAAGGAAAGAATGGTCTAATTCCCTGAATTAAAAAACAGGTCAGGGGAGAGAGAGGAGCAAAGGGAATTAGTTCAAGATGACAATCCTTCAAATATCAAGATGAGATTAGTACATCCAATGAGTAAGTCAATTGCAAAATCCACAGAAATAAAAATTAAATAAAGGAACAGACAATGGTATAAAGAATTTTTAAATGTAGCTGAGCATGGTGACATGTCTCTCAAGATTTCAAGTTCACATGTTTTGGGTTACAGAGTAAGACCCTGTCTCAAAAAGAATAAAGAAACGAAAGACAGAAAATAACTACATAAGTCAAAACCCCAGGATCTCACAGAATTAAGAGAAGGGGAAACTGAACAAAAACTCACTCTCCAAAGAACATCAAAACCTATAATGGTTTTGCTAGGTTCATATCTATGAAGCAAAATGCCTACACGCCACAGGGTTATCCTAAGAACTGTAAAAATGCCTTTTTATTCCCATGGTCTGAACATACACTATTCTCCATACCCAACACAAAAGATAATCTGTCCCACTTCCCATATTCATAAAACGGTGGACCAGTGGTTACATTTCCTTGCTATTCTATAAATGAACAGTAATGGATTATAAGTGTGAGACAGTTTTTATAATAGGTTATCAACCAGAGAGAACGCACACTTGTACAATGTACTTTACCAACAGCCTGATAAGCAAACTATTCTCTAGTGTCATTCAAATGGCCTTCTTTCTCTATGCCTGTTGAAGTATCTCAGAGAATGAAACAGTACGGAAAAATTATATATTGTTAAAGATAGACTTAAAACTGAAATATAGACAAAACAAGAAAAAAGGTCTGGGGAGACAGCTCGTTGGGTAAGAGTACTTAAGTGTGCAGGCATGAGAACCTGAGTTCAAGTCCCTAGCACCCCTGTAAAAAATAACTGGGTGTAGCCTTGTACCTGTAGCCTTAGCACTACAGGAGGTGAAAACAGGAAAACAGGGGTTTGATGGCTGTCAACCTGGCTCTAGGTTTAGCAAAAGACTCTGTTTCAGAGGAATAAGGTGGAGATGACAGTGAAGGATGCCAGGCATCCTCCTTTGGCACCACACACATGTGCATATACACCACACACACACACACACACACACACACACACACACACACACATACACACACACTAAAAATATTATAAAAGTGAACAATATAAACCAGGTAACAAAGAACAAAGCTACAAGCAAGAACAGGCAATAAAGATGTAATTAATTTAAAATTTTTGATATAATTAATATGGCAGTTTTTTACAAAATATATCATATTGTTCTATATTTTAAAAAATGCCTGCTATTTTAAAGGCATGCCTTCACTCTCAGAACTCAGAAAGCAAAATCAGGCAGATCTCTATGAATTTGAGGTCAGCCTGGTCTACGTAGCAAGTTACAGAGCAGTCAAGATTATATAGTGAGATTCCCATCTCAAATTTAAAAGACAGATAGATGGATGGATGGATGGATCAATAGATCGATCTACCAAGAATTTTCAAGGCACTTTTTATACAGTATGGCCATTGCTTTGTAGCTGAACAAACGAGAACAATGGGAAAATCAAAGTGGAAAAATGTCAGACAGAAGGTACCTATACAATCTATGTATCCATCCTTTTGAAGATTATTTTTATTTGTGTACACATGTGTGCTTGAGTGTATGTGCTTCACGTGTACATGTGCCTGTGGCAGCCAGAGTCTTGGATCCCCTAACCCTGGAGTCACAGGAGGTAGTGAGTCACCTGAATGTGAGTGCTCTGAGCCAAACCTAGGTCCTCTGCAAGAGCAGTGCAGTCTTTGCTGCTGAGCCTTTGCAGTGCCTCTATCTACCTATCTGTAACGATGCTCTACTAAGGAGGGGGACTACAAGCTCCAGAGATGGCTCAGTAGGTAACAGCACTGGCTGCTCTACTAGAGGACCCAGGCTCAGCACCCAATACTCACAACCCTCCTTACTTCCAGTCCCAAAGAATCTGATGCCCTCTTCTGGACTTTGTGGACACTGTATACACATGGAACACAGATACACATGCAGGCAACACACATACGCATAAAAAGAAAAATTATTTTAAGGAGGGCCTATTTATTTTTCTTTTGTTTCACCTTTTGGTATTGTATCCAAGAAACCACTGCCTATCCCAAGGCCACAATATTTACCCCTGCTTCTATTATTCATGAAGTTAACTTTTGAATATAGCATGGGGCAGAGATCCAACGTCATTCATTTTCATGCTAAAATCTGGCACTATGTGTTGAAAAGACTACTCTTTCTCTAGTAAAATATCATATTACCCTTATAAAAAAAATCAGGTGGTGGGTCAAGATAGCTCTGTGGATATATGTGCTTGCCAAGCAAGCCTGCCAGCAGACCTGAGTTCAATTCCCAAAACCCATGTAAAGGTACAAAAAAAAAAAATCAAGCCCACAAAAGTTGTTCTCTTACCACTCACCTGGACCATGGCTCACCTACACACTCCACCCACACACACACTAATAAGTAAGTAGAACTTTTTAATCACCTGGTGATGAGGAAGTCCTGTGTATATGTAAATAAAGCACTGTTGGCCAATAGGGAAGCAAGATAGGACTCTAGGAGGATTCTGGGAAATGAAGTGAAGAGAGCCATCGCCATGTGATTCCTGGGAAGAGGGGATGCAAGTCTGTGTTCTTGGAAAGATAGGTCCTTATAAAAATATATATTGGTGATTATGGGCAATACTTAAGTCAGAGCTAGCCAATAAGAAACAATAACAAACAGCCAACAGCTTATAATTAATATCCGTGTCCTGTGTGTTATATGGGGGTTCAGACAGCTTGGCAGGGCCCAGGCTGCTGGCAGGGAAGACAACACGTTACATATGGTGTCAGGAGTTGGATTATGAATTTCCACATAGAATGACAAAAGCTTAAAAGGGATTTTAGAAACAAAAGAGCAGAGAGAAGCATGGCTACTTGTTACCAGCATTTTTCTCAGGTGAGCTCTGTTTTGCTAGAGACAAGCAGAGACTTGCCAGCCAGCACTAGCGGTAAACTTTTGCCCGCCATCTTGGAAAAACCGCAGTTAAAACAACTGCAGTTAAGACAGCTGCAGTTAAGACAGCTGCAGTTTTGATTAGCAATGTTGTTTAGCAGATAACAGACACACGGCCAGAAAAACATAAAGATTTACAGTAAAGTCCGATTCAGTTTGTTTAAAAATATATGTAGGCTTGAGAGAGAAAAAGAAACAGGATAGTGGTAAAAGAAATAGAAACCAGTTGTGGTGGTGCACACCAATAGGATTTGCTCCAGAGGCAGAGGCAGAGGCAGACAGATTTCCAGAGAAACCCTGTCTCAGAGAAATAAATAAATAAATAAATACGTAAATAAATACATACATAAATGTAAAAGAAACAGAGTAATATAATAGATAAATAAATAAGTCACATAAAGATGGAAAATACACAGAGTCTGGATGCTGTATGTGTAGGGACTAAGACATTTTATTAACTCCGCCCCTTGATAACCAGGCACGCCAGTGACACGGCTACGTTATCACTATGTCACCCGTCGCGGGACTCAGTGCGCATGCACACCATCCCCTTTATAAGCCACCTCCAGCCCCCCTTCTCCCTCTCTCAGCTCTGCACGGGCTGGTTACCTCTCACTCCCTTTTCCTTCCTGTCCACCAATAAAACTCCACGTGGGATCGTTGAGTCATGGTTTGTGTCTCGTTACTGGATAAATCTAGACATTTTAACAACAGTATGCTATTGTGTTTTTCAGTTGTTCAGCTGCTAAAGAAGGAACAACTGCTAAAGTACACTTGATTATAAATGCTGCTAAATTAATCCAACTTATATCTTTTGAAAATGCCTTGACTTCAAAATTTAAGTATAAGGATATGTTACTTTGGAAAAGATATTTTTATTTCTGTTTCCACCGAAAATGGAAAGCTGTGGATTCCTTCTAGGCTTCTGTGGTTTGATAAGCCAAGACCCCACCCACCCACCAAGCAGTGGCTCAGGTGATCCAACATCTAAAACAGCTGAGATGATACAGCCTTAAGGACTACAAAAACAAAGACTTGGCCAGGTTTCTGTGATTTGTCATTAATAATAAAGAAGAGAAAATTAAATGAATAAATATAATTGTCCCGATTTCTTTTTAACCTATAAGACAAAACAGAAAATGGCACAAGCTGACATTAATAGCTTTAAGTCACAGCTGATCAACATCATGCAATAAATGGCAGCCTCAGAAAATAGAAGGGAAACAAAAAGACAAATGTAATATGCCCATACAGTAGAAAGATAGAAAATGGCATATAAACCAAGCTAGCAAATGTGCTAAGCTGTGCACATAAATAATAGCAAAGGTGATCCAGTCACAACTTAACTGCAAGCTTTAAGGCTGTTGAGTAAACATGGACATTAATTAGCAGAGCTACTTCCCAGCAGAAAAGCATCGACTTTGGGCTGCGGAGACAGCTTAGAAACTACAGCCTTGCTGTAAAAGGGTGAAACAGGAGTTTGGATTTCCAGCAGCTATGTGAGGCACAAATGGACATGTCCCCTGCTCCCTCTCCATCCCAAGACATCCATCCCTAGGACAAGCTGGGAAGTTTAAAAGTGATCAGCATCCTTCAGGTTCACAGACAGACACTGCCTTAATATGTAAGGTATAAGCAACTAAGGACACCTGACTTCAACCTCTAACCTCCACATACATGTACACCCACATATACACACACAGGAACACCACACATACATAATACAAAAAGCAAAAATAAACTTCTAATAACCAACTTTGAGACTATAGCAATAAACTAAATAGAGGAGGGATCCATTTAGTCTGTGAGAATTCTGAAAATTCTGTACCTGGTCCACCATTTTGAGTGATTTTGATGCTAGGCATGGGAGCCAAGGCCTTGCATATCTAGGTAAGCACCCTATGACACCCTGGCCTTTTATCCATGTTTTTGTTTCATGTAGCCTGTGCTCAGCAAGAGACGTACAGTAAATATGGAATGAGTGAATGAAAACTAGTTGTAGGGGGAAACAGGACTCCGCCATTAGCCATGTGATGCTCTAAAGACGCATACAGATGCGGATGAGGTAACAAAAGGGCGGAACCGTGCCGCTAACCACACCCACTTTAGGCATGACTAGAGACAGGGCGGTGGAACTACGCCACTAGCCAGGCCCACTTTTGGGCGTGGCTAGGGGCGTGTACGGAAGAAGGAATAAAAGAATGAACAGCAAATCACTCACCCCCTTTTCGGCTTCCAGTTTGGTGGCGGAAAACTACTCGACTCATCAGGGTTGCTCGTTTTTCCCGTTAGTAATTTCTATAATAAACAGTCACCTATGCCCTCAAGTGCACCGTTTATCGTTGCAGCATCAACTAGTAACCTCACTAAAACTGGCTTTGTTTGCCATTTATTATACAAAAAGTAAGGCCTACCAGTATACTTTTCACAATGAATAGAGCAGCAGAGTAGAGGGGCAGCAGGAGACCTTGCTCAGCACTTACGAGGCCCTGGGTCTTGCCCTCAAGCGCCGAAGGGGATGTGGGGATCTTCACTTCAATTAGTTTGATTTTTTTAATTCCATATTCAATGTTTAATTCATACACATGGTCATAATTTCAAATATAAGTTGCTAATGTTTTTAATGTCTTTAAAATAAAAAGCTGAGGACAAAGAGATGACTCAGCTGGTAAAGTCACTTCCTACCAAGCCTGATGACCTGAGTTCAATCAACAAGACCCACATGGAGGAGAGAACCAGCTCCTCTACACATCCACATCATGGCACATGAGTACTACAAACATACACAAACATAAAAATAAATGTAGTAAAAAATTATAAAATTGAGTTTCAGTTATATATAGAAGAATAACCACAACTACTTCATTTATTTCCTTAAACTCCAATAAATCCTAAGTTTTGAGGCATGGGTAACAGTGGGAGGCTGTAATTTCAATAAATATTTATGATGCATAAAGCCAAGTGGAGAAAGGTTAGCTGAGGATAGCCGGCAGATCTTAGAGAGTGACTCCAACAAGAAGCAAGCAGTGTGACCTCCACAGAGCTGTGCAGCATCTCTAGATGGCAGGCATGAGGGACAAGGGCAAAAAAAAAAAAAAAAAAAAAAAAAAGAATCATCACTTAAAGTTCTCTGTATAATATAACTAGACCTCCAGACACTACTCAGCCAAGCCAGAAACAAAGATTACATATTGTGGATATTTCTGTGAAATGTCCATCAGAGGTAACACACAGGCAGTGGTGGCACACACCTTTAACGCCAGCACTCAGGAGGCAGAGGCAGGTGGATCTCTGTGAGTTCAAGGCCATCCTGGTGTACAGAGTGAGTTCCAGGACAGCCAAAGCTACAAAGAGAAACTGTCTAGGAAAAAAGAAAAAGATAGAAAGCAGACCCTACCTTTAAGAGCCTGCAGGAGGGAGGAAAGGGAGTGGTTTCTTCTCGAGGTGATAAAAATGCTCTGGGGTGGGGCAGTGGTGATGCTGGCTAGACAGCTCTATATGTGCATTAAAACCACTGCAAAGACTATCACTTCAAATGGGTAAATGTGACATGTAAGAAATCATCTCAGTGAGGCGCTGGCAGCAGCAGTGGTACACACACCTTTGATCCCAGCACTTGGAAGGCAAAAGCAGAAGGCTCTCTGTGAGTTTGGAGGCCAGCCTGGTCTACAGAACAAGTTCCAGGACAGCTGGGGCTACACATACAGAGACCCTGTCTCAAGATAATAACAATAACAATAATAATAATAATCTCCTAAACTTCAGATAGATTGGAAAGTGAGGTTCAGGTCAGAAGACAGACAGAAACTAAAGAGTCAGTGTTTAAATAAACACAAGGGTCAGGGTCTGCAATGGTGACATTTGAGAAAGTGAGGAGAGAGACGAGGGGAGGATGAAAGAGAGGCTGTGAGGTTGAGGACAGCTACTGACTAAAGAGGTCAGTTCAACGCCAGTGTGTGATTCACACAGAGTGCGGGACAGTTATCCCAGTGAATTCAAAAACTAGAAATAAGACAATACTAAGCCTCTAAGACTAGGAAAAGTAGTCATAGAGAAGTTGATGGTTAGAATGCCTTCAGATTTCTAGGAATTCTGGACATAAGAAGATAAACTCATGAAGCAAAGTCACAGATAGCCTACAATCAACCTATAACCCAATCAAGCCATGCTCTTCTCAAACCTTACTATGAAAAACACCTATTTTACACCTTTTTCAGAAAGCTATTAAAATGCTTCCTCAAATTAAAGAGGACAATCAAAAGACCTAAGCATATGACAAATAAATCTAACATGAAAGAGGAGCATTAAGGGCTATTTCAGAAAAAAAATACTAATTGAAGCCATGTAACTCCAAACACGTAACAGAGGACCACTAGACTCCCAATCTTTGGGATGTCCCTTTAACCTAAATCCTGTGCAGGTTTTCATCTGAATTCAGTCTGCCTTGACCTCATGTGGAGTTATGGTCCCTTCCTCTGATGCATAGACAGGCTGGCCTACTTCACAACAGGGTGTTTAACTTTTTATCTATCCCTGAGAACCAGAACATGACACACTGGCAAAAAGCTTACAAAACAGCCTGCTTCCCTAACCACATTTTTTCTAGATATTTACTAATACCTTCTAAACATTTCAGCTACAATGGATGGCTTGATTATTATGGGCCATGTTTCTCCAAACTCATTAACAAGTTTTCCCAGAACTATACCCACCAAGGGCTCAAGGAAGACTCTTCCAATTTTCTGAGCCCTCAGGAGCCTCCATGTAGTGTGGGCAAAATGGGCTTTCCTTCCATAGCTACTCAGTTTTCCAATGCCAAACTATATAGCACTCAAAGAGAAATGCTGTGGCAAAGACTGGCTTCCTACTCTACTCCCCTTTTCTGCCTGGACCCTGGAGTTATGGTATGATCTCACCCTTCCTGGGAGTCATTTCACTGTGTCCTATCAATGCCATGTGGGCAAGAGCACAAGTTCAAGTGTGCCATCAAACTTCCTGAAGTCTACAACACTCCCTCTCGCTGTCCTGGCATCTACCAGTCAGATGCACAGCACTGGTGAGGCCCTCCAAGGCCCGAGGGGATAGGAAAGTCCCTAGGCAGAAAGCTAAAATTCCTCAGTGACTGTGGAAGAGGCTAACTCTAACTGATTGCCAACTCACATCAGACAAGGATGTAAGTGTGAGGGAAAAAGAAGGCTTGACTGCATTAAGCCACTGAGCCTTAAGGATTGTTAAAGTGGTTAACCTAGGTCATGGGTGTCCCACAGTGGTAGGACACTTACCAGACATGAAAAAAGGCCCAGGGTCAATCCCCAGCACCACAAAAGCAATTAGTCTGTTTTAAAACACACACCAGGTGGCACAGGCCTCCAGTTTTTCAAAACTGAACTGCACATTGGGTAGCAATGCACACATACGAGAGTGCAGGAAACCACAGTAACTGGGAGCAGTGGTCTCAAGAGAGTCACTGATGTGTAAACTGGGTCTGGGACCAGGTGGAGGACAGTAGGTGCCAGGGAAGGAAATCCTGAGGGACCACACCAAGATAACTGCCATGTATAATTTCTTAGCCTAGTAGTGGAAATACTGATGCTCATAAAGCCTTTAACCATTTTTGTTTCATTTTTTTTCTATGTCCCATAAACTAATTGCTATTTGTTACATGTTGATAAATATAGGAAAATCTGGAAAAAAAAAAAAGAAAAACTGTTGGAGCATGTGGGTGGAAGCACATGCAAACTTTCAATAAAAAATTTAGAAAGAGACAAAATATACAGCTGAGTAGTAAACAGTATCTAATTACAATGAAACCATCAATTACTGACTTCAAAACTGGAATGTTACAAAGAGTAGGAGGTAAAGAAAGAGGTAAAGAAGAAAGGAAACCCAGGAATGGTGGTCCATGCCTTATATTCCTAGCACATGGGATGCTGAATCAAGAGGATCACCATGGGTTAGAGGCCAGTGTGGGCTACATAGTAAATCTAGGACAACGTGACTTATAGTCAGACCCTATCTCCAAAATTTAAAAAAAATTACAAAATAACAACAAAATCAACAGTAATTCTAAAGACAGTAACATGTAAAAGCATACATTTCTTTAAACAAAGTGGGTATGTATATACAATGTGTCATTTTTGTAACCAGCTATAGCAAGCAAATTCTTCAGTGGCTCCCTGCCCTGAATCTCCTCTCCAGTAGTCACCATTGTGTAAATATCACTGATGGGTGGGACCTCTGATTTACTTCTAACCAATCGAATATGGCAGCGGTCATACCTGGGCTTGTATTACATTATGTCACACCCGTGACTGTATTACATTATGTAAGACTGTGGTGCCAGCTGACTTGTTGCATGGATTCTCCAAGGTGGCTTGATAAAATATAATAACTACAAACAAATGCAGGCTGCCCCAGGAGCTAGCTGACAAGAATCTTTAGGAGTTAAGGATCTCTAGTTGAGGAAGAAGCCTCAGTACTAAACCATGAGAAAATCAATTCTGGCAACAACCTGCATGAATTTGGAAGTGGATTCTGCCCAAAGTAAGTCTCCCAGTGAGAGACACTAAGCTGAGTCAACACCCTCAGTGCAGCCTCAACACTGCAGCAAACTCAGCTCAGCCCACTCAACTGCTCAACCTCTTTGACTCCTGCCCCACAGAAACAGAGGAGATAAAACACACGCTGTTTCAAGCTACTAAGTTTGTGTAATTACACACAGAAGTTACGAACTTTAAATCTTTGAGCAAAGTTAGAGAATACAAAAACTAATGCAAACACAAGGGGGAGGGGTGTCCTGGAGAAAAGAGGGAGGGAAGGAGGGAAGACACAGGGAGGATGGGAAAAAAAGAGAGAAAGATTTCTATATACCACCAATCCAAAAGGGAAATTCAGAAGATAATTCCATTGATAGCATTAAATATAATAAAATACTTAGGAATAAACTTAATCAAGGAAGAAAAGTCTATACATTAAAAATACTGCAAAAAAGAAACTAGGGAAACAAATTAATTTAAAGACAACATCCATGCTCACAGATTTTAACAACACTATTAAAAACAGCAAACTTGGCAAAAACAATCTACACATTCTATCAAAAGCCCAGTGTGCTGGTTATTTTAAGCGATAACTTGTCATACCTGGGAAGACAGTCTTAACTGAAGAACTGCCTAGTTTGGGTTGGCCTATAGCATGTCTATAAGGGATTATCTTAAGGCTCACTCCACTGCAGAGGCTGGACCCTGAACTCTAATTATTAGAGTGATGCAAGTTATCAAGCAAGCAGGTCAGCAGCATGGATGCATTCACTTCTCTCTGCTCTTAACTGTGGGTGGAATGTGGCCTGTAAATTCCTGCCTTTACTTTCCCACAATAATGGGCTGTGATCTCAAATTTTAGGCCAAACAAACCCATTCCCTTCTACCCTTCCTGATTTAAAAATTTACCACAAAACTACAGTAATTAAAACCAGTATGTTACTGGCATAAAGTACACCCACAGATCAATTAAATAACCTATATATTAATCCCCATATGTGTGGTCAAATGATTGTCAACAGAGGTGCCAAGACCATCCAAAAGAGAATAAACTATCTTTCCAATAAATGGTGGTACTGGTAAACTCATACTTGGATAAAATCAGACCCTTTAGATTACACTATATATAAAAGTTCATTCATGGGCTGGAGAGACAGCTTGGTTGTCAAAACTAGGCTCATAATCAAAACATCAAAAATTAACATGGGATGTGTCAAAACCTAAATATATAAACTATAAACCTTTTCAAGGAAAATCATCATGAAATGGGATTTGACAAACATTTCTTGTTAAACTTGACAAAATTAAACTCAATAAAAGGAATAGACAAACTAGATTTCGCCAAATTTCAAATTCTGTGCATCAAAACATACTGTCTATCATCAACAAAGTAAAAAGGCAACTATAGAGAAAACATTTGTAAATAAAGGGCTGATATCTAGGATATATAAAGAACTAAAACTCACTAACAATAACAAATTAAGGGCCACTAAGATGGCTCAGCAGATGAAAGTATTTGCCACCAAGCCCAATGACTTGAGTTTGATCCCTAAAAAAACCCATGTAAACATGGGAGGAGAGAACCTCCAAAGTTGTTTTCTAACCTCCACATGAATGCTGTGAGCACATGTATGTACACCCAGATACATATATCCCACCCTGTTTGTGTGTGTGTGTATACCAAATAAAAAAATACTAATATAACTAATTTTTTAAAAAGATGTGGGGCTAGAGATACGATTCAATGGTTAACAGCACTAATTACTCCATCACATGGCAGCTCACAACGTCTTAACACCAGCTCCAAAGAGACCTCCCTTCCAAGAGTACTTACTGCACACACACACACATAGGCATACATGAGGCAAAACATCCATACACATAAAATAATTTTTCATTAAGAGATGGGCCAGGTATGGTGGCACACAACTTTAATTTCAGCACTGAAGAGGCAAAGGCAAAGCCAGTATGTTCTACAAAGACAGATGTAGTCAGTAAGTGGACAGAAAGATACCCAGCATCATTAGTAATTAGGAAAATGCAAATCCAAATCACAATGAGATATACTTCACAAACTCCTTAAATGGCTTTCATGAAAGCTGAGCATGGTGGTTCACACTTACTCCTAGCACTCTGGAGGCAGAGGCAGGCAGATCTCTATGAGTTTCAAGGCCAGCTTGGAGTTCCAGGTCAGCCAGAGCTGTTCCACAGAGAAATCCTGTCTCAAAAAAACTAAAACAAAAAGCCTTTCAAGAGAAAAAAAAATTAAAAGGGAAAATAACAAGTGTTAGTAGGCAGAATGTTTGTGCACTGCTCGTGGGAAAGTCAAATGGTACAACCACTGTGGAAAACAACGTGGTGATTCTTCAAATATTTAGACATAAAATTACCATAATTCAGCAGCTCCCTTTCAGGGTATATACACAAAATAACAAACTGGGACTTGAATGCATAGTCACATACCCATGTCTCTGGCAGAATCATTCACAATAATCAAAAGGCAGGAGACATAAATGGTAATCAACAGAAATCAAACATATGTGCTTCAACATGAATGACTTTGATTGCATTATGCTATATAAAATAAGCCAGACACAGAGGACAAATACATGATTCCAGAAATATGTTAGGTACCTAGAGTAGAGTAGTTAAATCACAGAGCCAAAAGTAGCCAAGTGGCTGCCAAGGGTTAGAGGAAGAGAGTAGTTACGGTCTGATGCGCAGTTTTCAGTTTAAGATGATGAAAAGTTCTGGAGATAGATGTTTGGGTGGCTGCACCACAATTTGAATGTACTGTAATGCCACGAAATTGTACAATTACACATGGTTTAAGGGGTTAGGGTGGAGATCACTGACAGAGGATTTCTGTAGCATGTGCAAGGCCCTGGACCCCAGCACTCAAAAGAGGAGCGGAAGGTTAAATTTTACATTGTACACATTTTCCATCATGAAAAGAATGGAAAAACTCAATATGGTAATATTACTTAAGTTTACCACAAGCAAAAAAAAAAAAAGCAGGGTGGATTGCAATAAATGAATTTGGCAAGACAAGGAGACAATGATCTCATTTCCTTGATTGTCCAGATAAATAACGCATTATCCATAACATGGGGAAAAAATTCATTTGAAACTGAAATATCTGTCTGTTATATCCTATAACCACTGAATCACTCAGCTGGAGTACTTAATTCTATTTTTTAAAAAAATAGTAACCACATGTGTTTGCTAAATTTATTCAATTTTATTAAACACGGATCATTTAAACCATTTACCAGGAAAATAAGCATCTTAACATCTTATTTCTGTAGAGAGTATATTTTAATTCCTAGCTGTTAAAATGTTTCTATTTGAAAGTGGGACTACAGAA
This sequence comes from Mesocricetus auratus, assembly GCF_017639785.1. Taxonomy (NCBI): domain Eukaryota; kingdom Metazoa; phylum Chordata; class Mammalia; order Rodentia; family Cricetidae; genus Mesocricetus; species Mesocricetus auratus. The sequence continues at coordinate 48,469,325 of NW_024429267.1, read as the reverse complement.
AGAATAACAAACTGCTTGCAAATGGCTTAAAAATTAAATGTTTCAAAAGCACTAAATGTATCTGTTACACCGAAACTAGTTTAAAATGTGATGCTCATATGAAGAAACCCTAAGATATATACAAGATTCAAAGTAAAAACACTGGGAAAAGTGAATTGTGATCCTTTCATGGTGGGATACACGGAGTCAGCAGTTCCTTCTCAGAAAACAGAAACACCTTGCTATGCACTCTATGGTTTCTCCCAATCTTTAACCATTCTCAGCTCACCCTGTGTTTTATTTTTTGTTTTGTTTTATTGTTCTAGGGGAGAAAGCCTGAGAGAAGGAAGAGATGACAGGAATAAACTAGATAACAGAAGGAAAAGAAACTATTGTTCATTTTGCTCTCCTTATATTAAACCCCAAGGACATTATCATGAAATGCTAATGACACCACAACCAAATTCTTTTTTTTTTATGACTTTTTTTTATTCTTTTTTTTAAATGTAGATAAGAAACAAGGTTGCTTCACAAGTCAGTTCCAGGTCCCTCTCCTTTTCCCTCCCCTCCTCCCGTGCCCTCCCCCCATCCCCCCCCCTTATCCCCTCATTCCCCCAGGGAGGGTGAGGCCCTCCATGGGGGTGTCCATAGTCTGTCATTTCATATAGGGCAGGGCCTAGACCCTTCCCCAAGAGTTCAGGGTGAGAGTGCACCTCACATTGTTCTACGGGAGTCCAAAGTCCGTGTGTATTACTTGGTATGGGTACTGATCTGCTGCCCAAGGCTCAATAGATTACCTAGGCCTCCTCACTGACACCCAGATTCAGGGGGGTCTTGATTAGTCCCATGCTGGATTCCCAGGCTGATGCCTGGGACACAACCAAATTCTTGAAGTAACAATCTAATCTAAAGTAAATGACCAGAAAACCATTTGCAGGATCACATCTATAAATTATATCTGCAAGCTAAATCCTTCAGAAACCCTTGACTGTAGCACAGTTCAGCAGTGAAACAGAGACATGAACCTTGCTCACAGGGTGTAACAGTAAGTTGTGTGACAGCTTTCTAGGCAAAGAAGTGAGATTACCTAAAGAACTTTAAACCTAAGTGCTCACTAAACATAGAAAACACTAAGGTTTTCCTGCAGCACTATACAGCACAAGGAGATAACTATGCAGTCTGCTAAAAAAAAACAAAAAAAAACAAGAGTTTAAAAGTACAATTCAGGGCCAGGAGAAGGTTCACTGGGTGAGGGCACTTACTTATCCCAAACATTACAACCAGAATTTGATCCCCAGGAGCTATTTGGCGGGACACCCAACTCCTTCAAATTGTCCTCTAATTTACATAACCACACCCACACACATACAAAACAATTAAAATTGAAAAAAATCAAATAAAAGATACAATTGTATAACACTTTCATGGGGAAGATAAAGTAAGAAACTAATTTAGCTGTGTGAATTCCAAACTTCCTGTAAAACAGTCAGTCATTATTCCAAGCTGCCAGAGGCAAATGTGAAAGACTCTGAATTGGACCATTTCAACTATATGGCTCCCTCATAACAATGCACACACATATACTGTCAATCATTTTGACTGATTCTTGGTAAGTGCTCCCAGAACCAGAATATAAGGCATTATGCTGGGACAATTCAATGTTCCTCCTCATGCACATTATTCTAAAAATCTCCTCTTTAGCTCTCTGCAATCAAACTCTTTCCAAAAATAAGAAAACAAATAACAGAAAACAAAAATCTGGAGACTAAAACAGAAAACACCTGGATGCTGGGATATGTAAAAGGCACACTCAGCAGACTTTCACCCCAAACTTGGCCTCAATCTTCTGAAGGCACATGATCTTCATAACTCCCTCTTCTGCAGTCGCCACTTTCCCTAAACCACAGGCCTTCCTGCCTTGCAGCAGGGCCAGGCCAGATTACGGTTATGTGGTAGATCTGTCAGGCAAGTCTTGACAGGGCCTCAAAATAGAGCCTGGACACCATCCAGGGAAACTGCCACTCAGGAGTTCCAACTCCACCACACTTGAGCCTCTCAGTACTTATTCCTCGCTGGTCTCTCTCATTCCAGAAGGACAAAGGCTCCCAACCTCACCCTACGCATGAGTCACCTACAGAACTTCAAATTTAAATTTTGAACCTCCCTTACTCTGCTTACTGACTCTGCAGAATAAAGTCTAAATCTATACCTACTTACTGCTTTGACAAAGGAATACACCCACAGTGCTCTGGATTGCAAAGGAATTTTTGGTTCTCTGGTTCCATCATTTATTCTACTTTGAATAGATAGGCTAGGATGTGGAAGATTAAGAAGAAATGGTGGGTCATTTCTTTCTCTTATGACTAGTATCAGTTAACTTTACCAGAGCAAAAACAGAAACTATATAAAAGTGGGAATTTTTTGTTTGGTTGGTTTTTTGTTTTGTTTTGTTTTGTTTTTTGTTTTTTCGAGACAGGGTTTCTTTATATTATTTTGGAGGCTGTCCTGGAACTAGCTCTGTAGACCAGGCTGGCCTGGAACTCACAGAGATCCGTCTGCCTCTGCCTTCCAAGTGCTGGAATTAAAGGTGTGTGCCACCAACGTCCAGCTAAACGTTTTTTTTTTTTTGAGGGTTTTTTTTTGGGGGGGGGTTGTATGTTGCCCTAGCAGGCCTAGAACTGGCTATATAGACTTCACAGAGGTCTGCATCTGCCTCCCAAGTGCTGGGATTAAAGGTGTGTGCCACCACACCCCGCTATATAAAAGTTTTTAATTAACAGAAAATATAAACTCTGAAACTAACCTACAGCCATTTTACCAAATATAAGTGGCTTATGTTGGTCAACACCAGACTTCAACTATGGTCTTTTGACATTTACCAGTTCAAATTAATCATCTGACATTCCACGATGTCTTAAATTGACTTATATTTGCAATTTTATTTGAGACAGGGTCTTATTACATGTTATATAGACCATGGCAGCTTCAAACTCTCAATCACCTGGCTTAGCCTCCCAAATGTTGACAACAGACTGCATGATATGAAGCCCAGCTCACAACAAAGTAATTTTTAAAATCTTCTTCCTCCTGTGGCTGAGAAAACATTATCTTCTATTATAAAACAAAGTCTAGCTGGGCGTTGGTGGCACACGCCTTTAGTCCCAGCACTCAGGAGGCAGAGGCAGGCAGATCTCTGTGAGTTTGAGACCAGCCTGGTCTACAAGAGCTAATTCCAGGACAGCCTCCAAAGCCAGAGAGAAACCCCATCTCAAAAAAAACAAAAACAAAAACAAAAAACAAAGTCTAATATAAAATGAATTCTCATGTTCACAACCTAAGAACCAACCTCACAATCATATATTCCATAGATACACTTATACTTGTTCAAAGGTTTTTCTTATAGCACTGTTTACAGAATACTAAAAATGACCTAATGTTTACTAATAAGAACTTAGTAAAACTACAAAAAATTAATAAATCCAGTTGTCTTTAAAGTAAAATGAGATTGGAATAGGTGCTAATACAAAAAAAAATCTCAGCTACAGCACAGGTAAACAACACTTCTAAACACATGAAACTGTGTATTTAATGGACAATTATGAGGTGAATACAAAAAAAAAGGACACATTACCCATGGGGGCTTGGATAGAGGTAGTAGATACACAGGAAGGTAAAAAGTTTGTGAACTTTTTTCCTTGTATGACAGTTTTTTACATGTTTTATCAGTCTTTAAAGGCTTCACAAATGCCACTGAGCCCGTATCATCAGCATTTCTTTCTATGTATGTCATTTTCCCCTCTTTCCACTGTCTCTGTTTTTACCTATTTCTTTCCTTCCCGCTAGACTAGCAGAGCACAGAGGTTGAGTGACTGTCCAAGAAGCAGCAGTCTCTCTTGGCTCCCCACACCAACCACCAGAGTAAATAAATAACTGAACAAATGAAAACATATAGCACACAAGCCCAGTTCTATAATTTATAAGTTTAGTCTAAAATATAATTGTTTTTAAGTCAAATTTACTGTTGACCAAAAGTTTGAAAGGTAAAAGTGCAAAGTGCAATGTCAGCCACTCTCGTTTCCCAAGATAGTCCTCCCTTCTATCAGGTTTCAGGGGAAATGGAGAAAAGGACTAAGACATTTTACTCACAGGGTCAACTCTGCTTGAATCCTTTCCTTCTAAAGCTTTTTGTTTGTTTTGAGACAGGGTTTCTCTGTGGCTTTGGAGGCTGTCCTGGAACTCGATCTTGTAGACCTGGCTGGTCTCTGAACTCACAGAGATCCGCCTGCCTCTGCCTCCTGAGTGCTGGGACTAAAAGTGCTCACCAGCAACACCTGACCCTTCTAAAGTTTTAAAAGCTAAGCTTTGAACGATAGAGTATTCTTTATCTGCAAAATGGATAAAGTAGTGAGTTTTCCCAGGTATGGGATCAGGAGTCCCCCATTCACTCTCCTGCAAACTACACTGTTTTGTAGGGACAATGAACAGCACTCCTTGGGTGAAGACAGAAGAATTTTATTTCCTTTTAAACAGTCTCACCAGTACTCCCACCATTCGAAAGAAGTATCACCCCACCTCATCAATTCTGTTCATTTTCACTCTAGGAACTGGCTAAGCAATTCACAAAGACCTTTGCAAGAGATCGCTCCCTCTTTCTTTCTAAATTAATGAAAAGAATTGTTTTTGTATTGCAAAACATAGATAGCTAGTGAAATGCATTTTCTATCTCTCTTCCCTTGTTGTGGTGATGCTTTAGTCCTAACCTAAGAAGATTTATCCCTTATGTATTTATTCATCAAGACTGTCCCCAATGAAGGTTTTCACAAGGAATTTTCCAAAAGTAATCTCTACTTACAAGGAAAAGAAACTCTTAAGTCATTATCCTATCAGCCAGGCAAAAATAAAAAGCAACATTAGGGAACACTCTGAATATAAGAATGGATATCCAAAGTGAAAAAGATGCCAAAATGTAGCCAAAGAATGAAAGAAATATCTGTCTTAAGCAACACCAATAAAGTAAACTTGATATTACTTTCCAATTAATCAATAGGACTTCTAATTGCCAATCAAGATAAAATAGGCAGGACTCTAAAAACAAAAACCGGGCAAACAAGGTCATCGCTACCAAGAACTGTGGTATTCAAAGTTATTTTGCATCTCGTTTTGAAAGGCTAAAATGACCAAATTACACTGCAGCAATAAAATGTTATTTCTAGTTTGAAATTAGTCAATTCTAAAAATAAACCAAAACTTCAATACACAATTCCTTCCAGAACAGAACAGAAGTTAGTATAGTCTCATTCAACATTTTTCAGGATAGAAAGCCAAGTGCTACAGCTTCCCACTCAAAAGCTATTTTATATAGTACAGGCTCTCCCACGGTACTTTTTCGTACCTTAGTGTTGGTAGCTCTTTCCACTGACATTTATTTGGCATCTAAACCCCTTCATTTGTCTTCCCACATCTGGTTAAAAAAAAAAAGAGGGGGGTGTTAAAATCACAGCAGTCCATTTAGTTACTAACAAAGGATTATAAATCAAAACATTCTGCAAGTTTTAAAGTTTTATTTCCAAACCGTAGTGCATGACAATAACCACCCAGCAACAAACAGAACCAAACATTATACATCACTTGCTATAAAAAGAGTAAAATTATCTAATTAAACGGGGAGAAACAAGCTTGGGTTTCCACTATTCCGTTTGTGAAGATCCGTATCAATGATTCACGCAGTGAGTGTGACCTAACTTCCTACATGAATCACACTTTCCGAAATTCTTATTCGGTGTGAGTGTATTAAATGCGAGGTCATCGTCTCTCTGTAGTTGTTAAACAGAGCATGAGTAGTTAAACAGAGCTAACTCTGCAAGACATTCACGTCATGGTAAACTTAGCCAACTAACTCTCCCTGCAAAACTATTCATTCCCCAGTAATCGCAGCTTTTCACACCCTTCTCCAGCATACACTGGGGGGGCGGGGGCCGCGACGACATGTCAAACACTGATTAAGAATGTATCCATCCCTACCCTGCACTCCATCTCGTCGGTCCTTTACCGCATGTCTTTCCATTGTGATAACGCAACACAAATAGCAGCCACTTGTTATCCTTACATAGTTTAGAGTCAATCAACCTACTGTACAAAAACTGTGTGGCAAAAACGCTGAGTCACTGAATGAAAAAAATTTAAAAAGAGCTACAAATAATGAAAGTTTAGGATACCCATCAGTCATGTTCCAGCGTGTTGTTTGTATGTCTTGAGGTGGGGGGAAAAATACATAAAGCAAACACTTGAACTTTTCTCCTCTGGGTTCTCTTACGTCCCCCTGCTTCCTGCTGGTTATCCACAGCATTGGGAAACCAGGCCTGACTGGAGCTATGGAGCTCCACTCCACAATGTGGGTGTAAATAACGCCCCTTATTAGTCAAGCATTAACCCCGACCGTCCTGCCCAGAGCCTGTTAAGCCCGCGCTTCAATTCAGATCAAGAAGGAAGCAACAGAGGGGGACTCTCATCTTAAAAAGCTACGCCCTCCACCGGCCTGACACCGTTCCCGGGGCGGCTCCTCCCGGGACAGCGAGGGCAGAGTCTGAGGGAGTGGGGCGCTGGGAGCAAAGGGAGCGGGGGCACCCACCCGTCCCAAGTGATGCCCGGTCCAAGGGGCGTAACCCCTTCCTCCCTCGCGGGGAGGGGGGCGGGAGGAGCGGGAGCCGGCGACCCGCCGGGAGACCCCAGCCCGGAGCCGCCCCGGCACAGCGCCTCAGGACAGCCGGCCCGGTCGCCTGCCCTTACCTGCGTGTGGAGCGGGCTGAGGCTGCGGCGCCGCCCGGAAGGGCCGGAGCGGCCGCCGGGGAGCGGGGCGAGGGGCGCGGCGGCCGCTCTCTGTCCGTACCCGGTCCACCGCGCGGGCCGCAGGGAGGCAGACGAAGCTCTCCTCGCACCGCCGCCGGTCGCGCCGTCACACTCAGGGCGCCCTTCGCGCCGCGGCCGGGACGGCTGAACGCGAACCGGGATGAGCCGCAGCCCGAGCGGTGCCTGCAGCTGCGGCGGTGGCGGGGCCGAGGGGCGGGGCCACCGGCCGGCGACCCGCTCACCCGGAAGTAGTTGCGGCGGGCGGCGGGTTGACGGGCGTGCGCGGCCCAGAGGCTCCTGCCTGGACCGCGGAGAACCGGGGTCGCGTCGGACGATGGAGCGGTGGCGGGGAGGGCGACTCGCTCTCGCTCAGGCCCGGCCTGGTCCCGAGAGTTGCTACCGGAGCCTTTCGTGGCCGTACTTAGCTCGGTGGCCTTAAGCGGTCCGGCGGGAGGGCTTGGGTAAGTGAGACACCTGGCGCACCGACTGTGGGAAAGGATGCGGAGGGTGGGTGTGGCCGAACGAGACGCAAACACCTGGTTTTTAAGAGATTTCCAGCCGAGGCTGTAGCGCAGTTCATAGGGCGCTTGCTTAGCGTACCCGTAGCCCCGGGTTCCGTTCCTAGCATAAACCCAGGTAGGATACCCTACACCTGTTGTCCCTGGAGCCTGTGGCAGAGCGCAGGAGTTTGACTCACCGTAGTGAGACCCGTGCACGCACACACACACACACACACACACACACACACACACACACACACACACACACACACACGAACCAAATCGTGGACCTGCCCTTCAATCCCAGAGTATCTGGAAGCCCAGCAGGTTCAAAGTTCAAGACACCGGAAGACCAGATCCTGTTCTGGGGGGCTGGGGGGACGGGGACTTACCTTTTGAGTCAATGAACTTGAGCAGATAAACAAGGCGGATGACAGATAGTCGTGAAACTCAGCAGCAAGCAATGATGAGAAAATTTTGAGGGTGAGGTCTCTGGTTGAGGAAGATGGTCAGAGAAGACCTCTGGCAGGAAGTGATAGCTGAGCAGGTATCTGGGGGAAAGGGCACAAAATGCTCTTGGACTCAACTACCTACCTACAAAGACTGCAGATTCGGAAACCCACGAATAAGCCCACAGATTCCAAATTCCATGATAGGCCTTTGTCTAATGGCTTCTAGAAGGGCTCTCTGGGTTGCCCATTTCCACGGAGACATCAAAGGCTTGACCAACCTTAGAGTTCATGCGGCTGTCATTATGGCGTCATTCCTGGAGGTTCAGCACACGGGGAAAAGTGTGCTAAGACAAACTGTGTGTATCTGCCTGTCCGTCCACACACACTTGGCTTACACAGGAGACGACCTTGGGTGTTTTTCCTTAGGAGCCATACTCCTTGTATTTTCTTTTTTAAGACATTAAAATCTCTCACTGACTTGGAATTCACCAGGAGCATTAAGCCGCCAGCCTCTCCAGGGCTGGGAATATAGGCAGGCACCACCATAACTGGCTTTCTTTTTCTGTAAAAACAGGCATGGAGGTAGTGTTACCTTTCCTTCGCCTTTTGCCATCTATTTGGCAACGAAAACGGCAGCTGCTCCTTTTGTTGTAAGAGTCTGCGATATCAAATGATTTGAATGTTGTAAAGAACTTTTTAGACTGACACTAACATTTTGTCATTACAGGGAGTTCCTGACTCAGTCTATAACCCTGAATTATGTCGTAGACAGTCTTTCTCTGCACATTAACAATTTATCTCTGCCAAAAATATCTGTTCCCAGATCTTTATGGAATATTTTGACATGTGAATGCCCCAGGTCTGTGTGGGCTGGCAGCTCTGAGGATATATTAATAGATGAAGGAAATTTTTGCAAATGTTTGTGCAGTTTTGGAGAATGAGATGGCTAAATATGTACATATTTATTCTTTCCATAACAATTCTTTCGTGGTTTTCCTTGGTGATGTCAAGAAATAAAATGTTTCCTTTTTAATAACAAATACTCGTTGCTATGTTTACTTGCCCGAATCTGATATTATACCTTTTATTTGTACTAATGTTTTTTTGAGACAGGGTTTCTCTTGGTTAACAATCCTGGAAAACCTGGAATTTGATTTGTAGACTAGGCTGGCCTTGAACTCATGGAGATCTGCCTGCCTCTGCCTCCCAAATGCTGGGATTAAAGGCAGCTATTTCTATTATTGTAACAGGTGAAATTGATATATTTTTAGCATATATTCTCTTAGTGACATTAATGTGTTTTCATGTTTCTTTGTCTTTTCATAATTTTAGACAAAATTGTCTTGACAAAAGCAATCCTATGTTTCTTTATTTGGAAAATATATCTGGAAACATCATTAGTTCAAGCATTAAAAATAAGCTGCTAGGAGTTGTGTTTGCTCGTACAGGATCAAGCCAGTCAGAATTTCCCACGGATAGCAGAGGAACTCCTGAGACCCCAAACTTGTAAGTAAGGAGCTATTGACTGTTGTTGGCTGCTGAAAAAAAGAGAGTAACTGTTTTTGTGGATGTGCCCATGCCCCAGTGGATGACCCCACACCTACGTGCATATGTCCAATAATAATTGGACTCGGACTGGAAAGATGGCTCAGTGGTTAGGAGCACATACTGCTCTTTCAAAGGACCTAAGTTTGACCCCTAGCAACCATATTGTGTGGCTTATAACCATCTATAGCTCCAACTAGAGGGAACTCTCCCTTCTCTAACTTCATTGGGCATCTGCACTCCACATACATAGTCACACAGAGGCACACACACATACACATAAGTAAAAATAATAAAAACAAATCATAAAATAATTGGTCAGGACTATTAATAATAATAATTTTAAAAGAGGATATAGAGTTGAGAGGGAAATGGATTCTGAGGTCCAGGGGAAGGTAGAGGTGGTCGTGGCTGGGGTAGATAAGATCAAAATACATTATGTACATGTATGAAATTTTCAAAGAATAAAATGATCTTTTAATGGGCTTCTTGGGCTAGAGAGATGGTTCTGCAACTAAATCACTTGCTGTGGCATGAAAACCAGAGTTTGAATTCTCAGAATCCACATAAATGCCAGGCAAGTGTGGAATTCATTTGTAATCCTAGCATTAGAAAGCAGAGACAGGACCCCAGGGCAAGCTGGCTAACCTTACAAGTCACATCCATAAGCTTTGTGTTTGACTGAGAAACCCTGCCTCAATAAATATGGTAGCAAACACCCACACATATATGAACACAAATGCACATTACTCATGTACACACAAAAAAAATAGGCCGCCACTTTGTTAAGTCTAATTTGTGTGTGTGTGTGTGTTGAGAACATTTTTAAATTTTTTGTTTTCTCCTAAAAAGCCTATGGAAACCTAGTAATACAATTGCCATAGGCTATGTGTGTTTATTTTGTATTCTTATTATATTTCCTTGACTAGATTACCATTTTCTTTTTATCTCATCTGTGTGAGTGTGTGTGTGTGTGTGTGTGTGTGTGTGAGAGAGAGAGAGAGAGAGAGAGAGAGAGAGAGAGAGACCCTAATTTCCTCATTAGCATCATCTTACACACCTATAGTTATTTTGTTTTGTTTTTTCGGGACAGAGTTTCTCTGTGTAGCCCTGGCTGTCCTAGAACTCACTTTGTAGACCAGACTGGCCTCTAACTCACAGAGATCTGCCTGACTCTGCCTCCTGAGTCCTGGGATTAAAGGTATGCACCACCTTCACCACCCAGCTCCTATAGTCAAGTTTTTAAATCTAGTTTGGTTTTTTTAGTGTTTTTTTTTTAAGTTTTGTTTCATAAAAAAGGTACCACTTTATAGTAATTTGTTTCTGTGTAATTCATTCAGTTATATTTGATTTGTGTCTTTTCCTTTACTAAATAAAGGAAGCTATTGATATGGCATGTGTCAATAGCTAATAAATTTGCCATGGTTCCCATCTCAAATTATGTTTGTTTTTAAAAATTCTTCCGGAGCCAGGTATGGTGGTTGTATTAATTACTTGTCTATGACTATGATAAAACACCATGACTGAGGCTTCATATAGAAGGAAGGGTTGTTTGGGCTCCAGAGGACAAGATGCCATCACCATCACAGGGAAGTGCCAAGCGGGGCGGCTGGAGCAGCAAGCTGAGAGCTCAGATCTTGACCCACAGGCATGAAGCAGAGACAACGACCTGTAAATGGCATGAGTCTTTAAACTCTGAACGCCCAACCCCGTGACATCCTCCCTTCAGCAAGCCACACCTCCTAAACTTACCCAAAGGTCAGCACCAAATGGTATCCAAATATTCAAATACATGAGCCTCTGAGGAGCATTCTCATTCAGACCACCACAGTGACTCACTTCTGTAACCCAAAAGTTAGGCCAGCCTGGGCTGAAGAGTGAGAGCCTATCTGTAAATTAATTACTTTTTTCAGACAACAAAATTGAAAATTACTCATTTGGCTGTTACACAGAAAAACCCTGTCCAAAAAAAAAAAAAAAAAAAGGAAAAAGAAAGAAAACTACTCATTTGGATTGTCTTACTTTGTCTTATACTGTTCCATGTCATCCTACCCCCCAGTAAATTTTTCTGTAAACCTGTGTGCATATTTTAATACATCTGATCACAAATATTGCCAGAGGCTAATGTTGAAGTGAAAGGAAAGAGCATCCTCACTTGGCTGGAGAGAGAAAAGAATTTAAACACTGCTGGTTTATTTTTGTCAACTTGATACAGTCTTAGATACTTTTCTACTACTGTGACAAAGCACCATGACCAAGACAACGTATTGAAGAAAGCATTTGAGGGGCTTACAGCTTCAGATGGGTGAGTCCATTGCTATGGTGACATGGAGAACGACAGTAGGCAAGGAGACATGGCACTGGGAAACAGAAACCGAGAGCTCACATCTGATCCAAAATGAGGTAGAAAGCCAACTGGAAATTACACGGCAGCGCGCAGGAAAACACCTTCAGCAACATGGCCCACTTCCTAAACACCACCTCCAGTCCAAGCATTCAAACATGTAAGCCTTTGGGGGCCATTCTTCAAATTATCATACAAACTTAGACATACCTGAAAAGAGGGGATATTAGTGGAGAAATGCCTTTATCAGAATGTCTATAGACAAGTCTGTGGAGCATTTTCCTGGTGATGGTTGGGGTAGGAGGGTCCAGCTCACTATGGATGGTGCCACTCCAGTAAGCAGCAACCCTGTGACTTCTGCTTCAGATCCTGTCTCCAGGTTCCTGCCTTAGTTGCTTCCCTGATATAAGTCAGAATTGGACTATTATCTGGAAGTGTAAGATGAAATAAACCCTTTCCTCTCAAAGGTGTCTTAGTGGTGGTCTTCATTACAGCAATAGAAACAAAGCTAGGACAAATACCTAAGTATCATAGTGAGAGCACCATAACCTTGTAATGCAGAATCTCATGAGTAGTTCTGGCTCTGTACAGATTCTTCCAGAAGGGGCTGCTCGCCCTTTAGTGCTAAGAATGAACAAGGAAGTATAAAGTACTTTCTTTAGTCTTAAAAATGAGGAAAGGTTGATAAGAAAAAAGAAGCTGTTTCATTATCAATTTCATTTGAATGCCTTATCACAAATAATCAAGTGATGGCTCCTTATGCACTTATAAATGAGCAATAAAACTTCATGTTGTGGTTTATTTGTCAAATTTTAATTCATATACCAAGCACAATCAGTAGAAACATGGCCATAAAATAGGATCTCTCCCCTTAAGGAGCTGAAGTACCACCATTTCTGTGTAATACATGTTTAGATTTTTTTTTTACTGGTATGCAGGCTTTGCCTACATGTATGTATGTGCACCACATGCATGCTTGGTACCCCTGGAAGTCAGATCCCCTGGAAATGGAGTTATGGATTGTAGTGAGCCACCAGTGGGTGGCTGGGAACGGACCCTGGATCTTCTGCAAGAGTGGCAGAAGCTCTTAACCACTGAGCCATCTCTTGAGCCCCTAAATACACTTTGAAATGACTGTGGTACTCTTACTATGTTCCAGACACTTCCTAAATGGGAGTGGAGATTCAGAGGGAGGGAGGAAAGATGTGAGGTCTCTGTTTCATGAGACTTGCTTTCCTGTAAGAGAATCAACCTCACAAAGTAACCTCACAGCCCAACAAGTATTAATAGGTGTACACGGTCATGAAGGCACAAAAATGTGTGGTTCCTTGCCTAATGCAGTGTGTCAGGTGCAGCACACACACTTAGAATCCCAGCACTGCAGCAATTGGGAGGCTAAGGAAGGAGGGCCATGAACTTGAGGCCAGCCTCAAGAGCCTGTCTCAAGAAAAAAAAAAAAAAAAAAAAAAAAGATGTTACAGGATGGTAAATCACTTACTGTACAATCCTAATCACCTGAGTTCATTGCCTGGAACCCACATCCTCTGACCTCCACGCTCATGTGTCATGCTCACACCCACACTTACATCACACACACAGAGTAATGCATAACTTTTTAAATGGCTGTGCTCATCTTGTATAGGGAAGAAGGGAGACATGGGGAAGTGGGGATTAGAAAGACAACTAGATATCAGAGAGTTGTCTGGAGAAACAAAGAAGGGAGTACTTGAAGTGGAAGAGTTGTCCTTTAAGAAGATTTCTCTATATCCCAAGCACCAATAGGCAGAGAAGCATCTACCTTCGGGAAGCCCAAGCAGGAAAGAAAGGTAGTGGTGGGAATAGGTTAGGGCAGCTGAGAAGGGCCTCAGTCAGGAAGCATGGAAGGATGGTTTGGAGCAGAGGAAAGTCTGGAGAGACAAGGATACAACTCACATAAGTTTTATATAGGATATCATACAAAACATATCATTTAACTTACACATGATGTTCCTGGAGAAGCATCCACAGCAGTAAGACATAATGCTTAAATTTCACATTGCATGTTTGCCCAGGTCGTTAAACAGTTAATGAATCATAATGTCCGGCATCAAAATCAGCAATGACTTATTCTACTCATCCCCTATGTCTGGACCTTGTGACTTTTTCCCATCAAAAATGCTATTGTTGAAGAGTCTCGTCTCTCTGGTCACCTCCACTGGGAGAATTGTTTTAGCTGATTTGCTATAAATAAAGTTTGGGCAGTAAGAATGAGAGCAGGAAGAGCCTGGTAACTCTGGATTAGAAGAGCTAGTTTCTCTCTAAAGAAATTTTGAATAGAGATGCCAATACTTGCTTGCAGAATGGATTAAGGGTGTGAGACAAAGGACAATAGATAACACTTAAGGTTTTAGACCTTGAATGACTAAAAGGATTGGGTTGCCATCAACCAGAGTGTGGAAGTCTGGGAAGGTCTGAATGATTGAGAGAATTAACCTCCCCAGACATGAGCTCCAGATGCCTTGTAGACACCTGAACAGGAATGTCAAGTCCACAGTATGCAAGTTGCTAACTCATGAAATAACTAGATAGGAAGTACAAATAAATGCATATTAGGAATATGAGCAGTACCTTGAGAATTAAGTGGAGAGTTTAAGGCCTTTGACCTTTTGGTATAGGTAGTTGTGTTTGTAGATAGTTATCAATTACTTTATATTTATTCAGATCTTTATATATATTAATGCAATTAATATATAATTATATGTTAACATGTGTAATTATATATTAATATAATTACTATCTCCAGTTCACTTGTTTTCAAAAGGGTTTATACTTTAATTTTGTTCATTTGGGTTTGGTTTTTTTTTTTTTTTGAGACAAAGTCTCCCTCTGTAGTCTTGGATGACTTGGAACTCACTATGTAGACCAAGCTGTCTTCAAACTCACAGAGACCCACTACTTCTGTCTCTTGAGTGCTGGGATTAAAGTGTGCAACATCATGCTCAACTGTTCTTTTTTAAAGATTTTTTATTTTTTTTTTGTGTAAGTATTTGCCTGCATGCATGTCTGCTCCACATGTGTGCCTTGTGCCCGTGGAGGGCAGAAGAGGGCATCAGATCCCCTGGAGCTATAATTATAGATAGTGTGAGCCACCATGTGGGTTCTGGGAGTTGAACCCAGATCCTCTGAAAAAGCAGCCAATGCTCTTAACTGCTGAGCCATCTCTGTAGCCCTCTCCTGGCCTTTAAAATACTAGTTTTGTCTTCCCAAGATTATATGTTTTTTGAGGAAAGATCTATTTTCTACACACCATAGCACCATGTCCCCAGATGTGCATGGAATAAAATTAAATACCTAAATACAGAGCTTTTTGTGTCTTCTATTTTTATAAAAGGTCAACTTTCATTGTTTTAAGACAGAGTCTCACTCTGCGTTCCTGTCTAGCCTGGTCTCACTCTGTAGCCCAGGCTGGCCTTGAACTTGTGATGATCACCAACTGTTTTCTTGTAAATATTACATTTAGACACATTGAAGTACCCTGGGAAAATAAAGACAGAGGGAGAATTTTTGATCTACTGCAGCTTGTGGCCATTTCAGGTTAGGTAAAAGAACCTTCTGCAACAACAAAAATCCCATGACTCTTCCATATTGGCTTTGTACTCAGACTTTCTGAGGCACCAAGGAAGTTCTCAATAACTCTGATTTTACACAAACTCTAGATCCCTCAAGAAAGAGATTCTCCTAGGAACTCTGGTGTTACTTTCCCACCGAATGGTTTACTTTCCCTGTCCCCAGGGCAATGGTTCTCAACCTCCTAGTGCTGTGACCCTTTAATTAGGTTCCTCCTGTTGTGGTGGCCCCAACCATAAAATTCTCTCATTGCTACTTCATAACTGTAACCACAATATTCTTCTTCAAGACAGATTGTCATGCACACCTTTAATTCCAGAACTTGGGAGGAGGATCTCTGTGAGTTCGACATCAGCCTGGTCTACAGAGCGAGTTCTAGGACTGCCAATGCTACACAAAGAAACCCTGTCTCAAAAACCAAAAGAAAAGAAAAAGAAAATGGAATGAGTGGCCAAAAAACAATGCCTGCTGTGCCAGTTACACAAAGGCCTGAGTTTCCTTCAGCCTGGGGTGTGGTGGCACATTTATGATCTCAATCCCAGGCAGGCTGAGAAGACAGTGTTAAATTCAAAGCCAGTCTGTCTTAAAGAATAATATTGTGGTTTGAGTAGGGTTCCCAGCTGGGGTGTGGTTTGGGGAGGTTTGGGAATGTTAGAGAGAGAACATGCCTTGGTGATTGACAGGGGCTGCTGGGAACTAGCCTTGAAGTTTCAGCTGAGCACTGTTCTGCTTGATCCACCAAGATGTGAAGAGCCCAAACCACACACACCTACCACCATCAACTCTGCCGTGATGGGCTGAAGCTCCCTTAAAGCTTAAGCCATAGTAAATCCCTCCTACCTCTTTCTGTCAAGTGTTTAATCACAGATGTGAGAAACAGAACTAAGGGAAGGAAAAGAAATCTGTCTTGACACTTTGACTGTGTCCCAGTTTCGTGCCCCATGCTCGTTCATCAAGCTGTTAATGAGTTGTCACTGCTGTGTGTCACCAAAAAGAGTAAACACTGAGGCATGTGTGTAGAAGTTAACCATCTGGAACGGTCAGTATTTCAGCACTTCTCTTTCCAGAACACTCCCACCTGGCCTTGCAGGTTGTTTCTTGTCTTTATAATTCCTTCCTATTGTCAGTTTGCAGGAAAGTATTCATTTGCCTTCCTTCAGTGCCCTGGGGACAGGGTGGCTGCTGACTTAGAGGCCTGGGAAACCACCACAGATGACAGTGAATCAGCTAGAAGTACATTTACCAGTATAGAATCTTGAAAACACATCTACAGATGTGTTCCTTTCTAGCTTCATGCTTCCTCTATACTGAAAAGTTATTTCCTCCCCACTGTGTGTGACACATCATTACCACCATTAACATTTAAAATCTGCTGTGGACACCCCCAACCATTATGTCCAACAACAGTGGAATAGACACAGAAAACATGCTTCATATACATATGGAATTTTTTTTTTAGCCGCTAATAAGAGTCAAGTTAGTCAGATGGTCTTTAATCCCAGTACCTGGGAGACAGAAGCAGGTGGATCTCTGGAGTTCCAGGCCATCCAGGGCTACACAGAGAAACCCTGTCTTTAAAAAAAAAAGTGAAGTTATGTCATTTTCAGGAAAATAGATGCAACTGGTGGGAGGTTACATTAACCAGTTAAGCCAGGCCCAGAACGACATTTATGGTTCCTGGATTTCATATAGTTACATGAAATCATGCATATAAAAAATGAAAATAGAAGTGAAGTTATCTAGAGAACAAAGGGCACGGGGGAGGGGGGGAGGGGCATGAAAAGGGAGAGTCAAGAGTAGGGAGGCCCGCTCACTGTGTGGTATATACCTGTCTGAAAAGTTTTCAAGTTAAAAGAGAGAAAAGAACTTGCTGTAGAACACACGCCACTTGGTATAAAGAGAATTGGAAACTGTCTCTGGAATTGGAGATGGCTTTTCTCATTCACTACTCTGTTTCAGAAGTACTTGAAGTCAATGATAAAGATGGGCACCAGGCCAGGCCTAAGTGAGTGGTTTCTAGAGTCACAGTATACACTGGCCCTGGGCATGCTGTGGAGCAGCTTCTGTTAACAAGCATGGTGAAGGGAACTTCCACCTTGTGACCCCACTCACCAGGATTGTAGAAACTGGGTTTGGGCACTTAAAATGGGGCATGATGATGAAACAAATGGAGTGAAGCTATTATGTTTTCTATTACAGGAACGACAGAATATGTTAGAATGTACAAAACTGTTTACTGAACTGTGAACTGTGTGTTCTCATAACCGCAATTTTTTTTTTTTTTTTGGTTTTTCTCTGTATTGTTTTGGAGGCTGTCCTGGAACTTGCTTGGTAGACCAGGCTTGGTCTCGAACTCAAAGAGGTCTGCCTGCCTCTGCCTCCCAAATGCTGGGATTAAAGTCATGCGCCACCAACACCCAGTGCATGTTAAGAGCATAGACTGCTTTTGTAGAGAACTCCAGTTTGACTTCTAACACCTGTGTGGGGCTCAGAACTACCTGTGACTCAGCTCCAGGGGATCCAACACTCTCTTTGGTCCCCACTGAGGCTGTGCTCATGTGCACTAAGAGCTGCACACACTCATATACATAATCAAAAATAATATCTTTAAGAAGTAAAGTTATGCGGGGGGGGGGGTGGCACACGCCTTTAATCCCAGCACATGGAAGGCAGAGGCAGGTGGATCTCTGTGAGTTTGAGACCAGCCTGGTCTACAAAAGCTAGTTCCAGGACAGCCTCCAAAGCCACAGAGAAACCTTGTCTCGAAAAACAAAAGAAGAAGAAGAGGAGGAGGAGGAGGAGGAGGAGGAGGAGGAGGAGGAAGAGGAGGAGGAGGAGGAAGTAAAGTTACTGATTATTTTTAAGTATCCCCAATTAAATATCTCTACCTGTAGTCAGATAAATTCATTTTTAAGGAAAAATAATTATAATAATGTTGTGGCCTAAATATTCATCTCTGCTTAAAACTCAAAATTTGAAATCCTAATCACCAAACAGCTGGCATTTAGTCATAGAACTCTTAGAGGTGATTAGGTCATGGTGGCAAAGCCTTTACAAAAGAGACATAAGGCAGAGCTGTCACCCCGAGTGAGAGAACAGCTGTCAGTTGACAAATGCACCTTCTCCAGGCACCAGATCTGCTAGTGCATCACTGTGACCTTCCCAGCCTCCAGAACTGTGAAAAAATAAATTTCTTTTGTTGATAAACCACCCAGTCCTCGGTATTTTATTTCAGCAACTCAGACTCACAAAGTGAAGTCCCTGAGCTTGTTGGCACTGGGCTCATGTGTCTAAATGTCCATTCCAAGGAAAGTGTGCTTCCCTTTTTCCTGCAGATTACTGAGCAGAGAGATGCACAGTATCCACCACAAAGTTCAGTCTAAGTCACTTCCTGTAAATGGCCTGCATGTCACTAAGCAAGCCATCAAGGCAATGGTAGTTGGAGCCTGGGTTGAATGGGGCCACAGTTATCAGGTCAGGCTTTATTAGGTACAAGGACACCATGTACAAATCCTGTGGGTGGCAATTCAAGTTGATAAGAGCATTGTTTCTCAAGGGCATAGCTTCAAAATGTTCTGGACTCAGCAGTGACAGCAGGCCCCCAGTTTCCACAGCAGCTATTGTCACATGGGTCAATCAACCAGAGCTGAAATCACTCTAATTCCTAGACTTATGGAAGCAGGGGGAAGAAAGAGGAAGGTCTGGGTTTCCCACAACTGGGCACATGGAGTTTGAGGTGCAGCAGAGGCGTCCTGTGAGAGACACTGCAGTCTTCAGCTGGGCAAGCAGATTCACCCACTGCCCGGCTCGTGAATTGTTTGACTGTATCTTATGGACGTAACTCTGTGGTTGAGGGATGTGACCAGAGTACTCCAACTGCTCCCTTATCCCTCGTGTAATCTTGGGAAGTTCTCTCCCTTCAATTATACTACTAAGGCCTTGTGTGCCCAATTCCAGGCCATTTGTGAGGATCCTAACAGATAACATATGAAACTATAACTTTTGTAAACTATCAAATGCTACACAAATTTGAGGCATCCTCATTACGTTATATCATGAAGCCCCTTTAACTGTATGTTAACAACAGAAATTAAATTAGCATATTATACATTTAGATAACTAAGACACAACTACAGAGAATTTTAAAATATGAGGTCATTTCTGCATGCTCCTATGTTGCATAGGGATTTAAGAAATAAGAAAATCATGTCCATGGAGCTGCAGAGATGGTTCAGCTGTTAAGAGTGCTTACTGTTCTTACAGAGGACTAGGGCTCAGTTCCCAGCACCCACATCAGGTGGCGCACAGCCTCCTAGAACTCCAGTTCCAGGGCATCTGACACCCTCTGACCTCTACCAGCACCCGCATGCAAGGGGTTCACATTAAGCTCATAGAGGCACATACATGTAAAAACAAGCACACCTTTAGAAATAGAAAAGCAAGAAACCTATATTGGTTTAATGTTTTATAGGTATATCCCTAAATGCACACTCATCAATTTAGGAGACAGTAAGTTACTCTAGTCTCTGTAAACAGTGTGTTATAATCTCAATATTAAAAGCCAGTATTTATTCTGTTCAATAGAGTATAAGGAATTGGGAGATAAGAACAGGGGTGAGCATACTGTGGCCCATGGGACAAATCTGGCCACCATCTATTTTTGTATGGCCTGTAACGTAAGAATCATTTTGACGTTTTAAATTATTAATCAAAAGAACTGGGGGCTGGGCAGTGGTAGCACACACCTTTAATCCCAGCACTCGGGAGGCAGAGGAGGTGGATCTCTGGTCTACAAAGCTACATAGAGAAACCCTGTCTTAAAAAAACAAGAAACAAAAAAAAAAACAAGAAAGAAACGAAGGAAGAAAGAAAGGAAGAGAGAGAGAGAGAGAAAGAAAGAAGAGGACTGGGGATGTAGCTCAGGGGTAAAGGTAGCTTGCCTAGCCCTTGCCTGGCATTCATGAAGATCCTGGGTTCAGTTCCCAGCTGTAAAAGAATAAGATAAAGAAAAAAAATTTCATATAACACATGACAAATAATGATTCAAATTTCAATGTCCTTTTTCATTCCAGCATCATAACAATAAAAACAAAATAGAATGTTTAAAATGCTAACCTTTTAATTAACTTACGTATTTGGGGATTTTTGTGTGTGTGTGCATCATGTGGGTATAGGAGCAGAAGAGACTATGGGTCCTGGAGACCTGAAAAGGATGTCAGCCGCCTCATCTCAGGTGATTGTGAGCCACCTGTGGCTGCTGGGGAGCAGGACCCGGGTCCTCTGCAAAAGCAGGAAGTGCTGTTAACTGCTGGGCACTCCAGCCCCTGGGATTGGTTTTCTTGAGACAGAGTCTCACCATGTTTTCCAGGCTGGCTTTGAACTCACATTCCTCCTGCCTCAACTTCCTGAATACTAGGATTATGGTATTATAGATATGTACCTCCATGCCTCCTATTTGTGTGCAGGTGTATATAGGTACATATACGCATATATGTGTGCTTGTGAAAGCCAGAGGACAGCCTTGGGTATTGTTCCTCAGGCGTCATCCACAATTTTTATAAGAAAAGGTCTCTCTCTGGCCTGGAACTCACCAGGTAGTCTAAGTGAGCAGACCAGCAAGCCTCAGGCAACCACCTGTCTCTGCCTCCCCAGTACAGGGATTATAATTGCACGCCACCACACTGGTCTTTTTTTTTTTTTAACATGGGTTCTGGGGATCAAACTTAGGTCTTCATGCTTGCAAGCATGTTACTGACTGAACTGTCTCCCAGCCCATTGGTAGCATTCTTAACATCACCAATAAACATTAGATCTGGAAGGACAGATGTAATAAAAAATTTCAGTTTCCCCCAAATTATCTATGTATTAGTGAAATCCTAGTGAAAACTCCTAAAGGCTGTGTTGGGGTGGGCCTGGGGCTGGAGCCCAGGGTCTCGGAGGCTGCTCTGAGTGTTAACTGATAAAGCTCATGAGTGCCCCTTTCTACCAAATCGCCTTGTCCTCAAATGCTTGAAAAAGTCTGTCCCCGACTGAGGCAGCCCCTAGCCAGTGGCTATGGGGTACATCATTGCTCCACAGTGCCTGGCAGGGAGCTCCTGTCCAGCCACTCTCTCTACAGGTCTCACAGGTCAGCAGGCTGGGTCCAGGCTTGCTTGGCCATTTCCTGCTCTATCCCATTTCCCTTGCTCCTTTTCAGGCTGCCCCACGAGAGCACTCTTACTGTCTCTGCTCCTGGGGAGCTGAACTAAGTCAGAGGCTGCATAAGACACTTCAGGCCCAGAGCCAGAGAGCCTGGGTACTCTGACACAAAATCACGCTAGTGACAATACAACCATCAGCTCACGGTTTCTTCGCTGATCTGTGGCTGTTCGCCCATCTCATTGGTTTCAAATAAAAGACCCTGGGAGCTTTCCAGTAGTCTTTTTTTTTTTTTTTTTTTTTTGGTAATTTGAGTTGGCCCAAGTCTGTGTCTTTTCCTCAAAGCCATGTGACAGTACCGGCATAATGGGTAACACAGGCCTCACCTACCAAGGCTTTGGAAATAAGACCCACTGCCGCACTATGCTCCATCCTGAGACGGGCAGCCTCAGTGCCTGCAAGTGCTGCTGGGAACATCCCCAGCTTCTAATCCATCCTCCAGGGACTTGCAGAGCTGGGTTGCTAATTTGATACCCAGGGCCATATTTCCCTGAGGCCTTCCTGATCCCTACACCCCCACACCTGACACCCCACCCTAGAGGCCGGGAGAGCAGCATTCTTTCCCCCCGGAAGTTATCCTCTTCCATCTTTCTTTTTCTAAGCCTCTAGCGTCTCTGTGAGCTTTCCTGTCCCTAAACTGTGTTTTTCTTCACCATTGGCTGCTCTCTCTCTGTGTGTGCGAATGTGTATACGAGTGTGGTCCATGGGCGACAGGAGAGTGAGAGGGGAGGTGGAGGGCAGGCAGGAGAGGTAGTCAAAGGCCCAATCATCGAGCGGTGATCATAGGAAAAGGGCAACACAATACAAGCCTGATTAGTTCCATTTAGAGCTAGTCACTGATTCATCAGAAAATTGACCCTTCTGACCCAAACTGCCTCTCCCAGTGGTCAAAGGCATATTTTATGGGGACTGCTAATTGTGCTCCTGCTGAAGTTTTATGTTGCTTAGGCCAAGAGAAATTCTACCACGGCCAGTGTGGATGGAGCAGCACACCACCCAGGGTGGAGAACCAGGAACCTGAGGAACAAAAGCTGCGGAGGTAGATTTGAGAACGCAGCGATTGCCGGGGATGGAGTGGACCCCTGAGTTAGTTCTCCTACATTTGAAACTTGGCTACATCGCTGCCTGAACATACCAACTTCCTTACCCTTAAGTGGTCCCTGACTTGATTTAATATAGTGACTGGCACATAACAAACAATAAAGGATAGTTACTGTTATTGTTTTTATCAATAAAACTGTAACATTTCAGCCCAAATAGTTAATAATCATTATTAGATTAGGATTAGGACTATTACCAGCTAAACTGCAGATTCAATTTCACAGTTGAATAGCCCTGCATATGCACACAGGCACAACCAAAACACTACGGTTCAGAAGTGGCCTGAGGCTCAGCCTACAGTTACACTCTTAAAAACCTGAAACCAAGCAGGTAAACTCTACATGTGAAGATTAAGATGCCTAAGCTCCTGCCACTGTGTTAAGAGGGAAATAAACGAGAGAGCTGGGAAGGGCAGGCACCCCACTGAGTGGCAGAGCTAGCATGGTAACCTGGGATGTCTCCTGTCCTGATAGGATCCTTGGAAACTGGATGCTGATGTCAGGCTCCTGAGCTTCCTAAGGAGCTGGGCTTGATAAGGTTAACTGTGTCCTGGAAATGACTGCATTCATCACTCTTCAGGAAGACAGAGTGGAGCTGAGGAATAGCACATTTGACAGAGTGCTTGCCACACAGCGTGTGGACTTGAGATACAGTCCCAAACCCACATTTGAAAAGAGCCAGGCATGGCGGTGTGCCCTTGTGATCTTAGTGTGGGATAGGCAGAGACAAGTGGATTGCCCAGGGCTTGCTGACCAGGTAGCCTGGCCAATGAGAGACCCTTTTTTTTTTTTTTTTTTTTGAGACAGGGTTTCTCTGTGGCTTTGGAGGCTGCCCTGGAACTAGTTCTTGTAGACCAGGCTGGTCTCGAACTCACAGAGATCCACCTGACTCTGTCTCCCGAGTGCTGGGATTAAAGGCGTGCGCCACCCGGCCTGAGAGACCCTGTCTTAAAAAAGGAGTGGGGGAGAATTGCACATGATGAACCATGCCTGACCTCTGTACACACACACACACACACACACACACACACACACACACACACACACACACACACCAAGCATACATTTTAAAAAGCGGTAGAGAGAAGATGGGGTGATGAAAACTGCTGGTCCAGGAATTAAAAGTCTTGCTGCAGTCTAGAGGGTCTACTAGTACTTCAGGGAGTGGCCGAAACTCTCAAAGCCTAGGTTCCTCTGACTTTAGCCTTCATGTCCCCTCCTTCACCTCTGCGGATACATTTCACCCTTCTGATGAAACTTCTCCTCCTCCTCCTCCTCCTCCTCCTCCTCCTCCTCCTCCTCCTCCTCCTCCTCCTCCTCCTCCTCCTCCTCCTCCTCCTCCTCCTCCTCCTCCTCCTCCTCCTCCTCCTTCCTACCAGATCATCTCAGGGGCTCTGAAACATATCCTCCTTGTGGCAGATATTTTACCACAAAGTGTGGCTGGTAAAACGTGGAGATGGACGTGGGCATCATGAAGTGGCAAGCAGGTCTTCTCCTGAGGTCTCCGAGGCCCCGTATGAGGTCACCTATGGTTTTAAAGGAAGGTTGTGTTTTCCACCACAATCCTGTGGTGTAGGAGAGGCAAACATTAATTTCACTACAGGAAAGGGAACCACGGCAAGGAGGGGTGACTTGCCCAGGACTGCAGAACCAGGAAGTTGCCTACTGACCCACATTCACTTCCTCTGCCTCAAATCTGGGTGTCCTCTCCATTCAGCAGTAGCCCAGGCTACCTGATCACCTCAGGTTGTGTGGCCGCTGAAGAAAACTTCTGGGCTCAGGGATTTAGGAAGAGTTCTCTGGAGGCATAGGAGAACTTGGGGGAATCTTAGGATGTGTCTAGAATCTTCCAAGAGTCTGTCCTAGTTTGCTTTATATTGCTGTGATAAACACCATGACCAAAGCAACTTGGAGAAGAGAGGGTTTATCTGGTCTACGTATCTCAGACCACAACCCATCACTGAGGGAAGTCAAGGCAGGAACTCAGAGCTGGTTCTGGCTTGTTCCTCACTGTTGGCTTGCCTTGCTTTTTATACAACTTACGACCACCTGACCAAGGTTGGCACTACCCACAGTGGGCCGGTCCCCGACACCTCAATTATTAATCAAGAAAATGCCTCACAGACTTGAGAGGCTTCCCAGATAACTCTAGCTTGGGTCAAGTAAATAAAAAACTAACACAGAGATGTTTGCCTTCTTGAGTAAAAGAAACATGAAGACCCTTATCTTCACAGAATTGACATTTTGGTTAAAGAAGGAGAGACAAGCTGGGCAGTGGTGGCGCACACCTTTAATCCCAGAACGCAGAAGGCAGAGGCAGGTGGATCTCTCAGGAGTTTGAGGCCAGCCTAGTCTACAGAGTGAGTTCCTGGATAGTCAGGACTGTGTAGAAAACCCCCGATTTGAAAAAACAAAAACAAAACAAAAGTTAGAGACAATAAACAAATAAATAGACCATATGAGATGATACAAGGTTTTTTGAGACAGGGTTTTAAGTGGCTGAACATAACCTTGAAGTCATGATCTTCCTGGCTCAGCCTTCCAAACGCTGGGATTACAAGAACGTGTCACTAATCCCAAATAACATGATTAAAAGTTATTTTAAAAAAAGTTACAAGGAAAAGAAGGAAACTGGAGTGGGAAATGAGTGTCAGAAGTGTCAAAATGAAGTTGGTAGGATGGTTCAGTGGGTAAAGGCGCTTGCCACCAATCTGAAAACGTGAGTCTGATCCCCAGGACCAGTATGGGGGAAGGAGAGGAACAATTGGAAGAGTAGCTACTCAACCATGGGCTATCTGGTCAGAGGATTCCAGCCAGAAAGAACCAGGGCAAAGGGCTTTCAGATGAACACAGCAGCTTGAGTGTAATGGAGACTGGCATTTCAGGTGCTTTTTAATTTATTTTTATTTTTATTTTTCAAGACAGGGTTTCTCTGTGGCTTTGGAGACTGTCCTGGAACGAGCTCTTGTAGACCAGGCTGGCCTCGAACTCACAGAGATCCGCCTGCCTCTGCCTCCCGAGTGCTGGGACTAAAGGTGTGCGCCTCTTAAACTGTTGCTATGCAGCAAGTTACCCCAAACTTAACAGCTCCAGACAAAAAGTGTTACCTTGCAGTTTCTGTGGCCAGGAATGCAGCAGAGCTGACAGCACCACATGGGTCTCATGCCTCAGCCACACATGACCTCGAACTTCTAATTCTCCTGCCTCCACCCCCAAAGTGCTGGGATTACAGGAGTGCACCAGCATATATGGGTTATATGGTCTGTGCAGCATATATGGGTTATATGGTCTGTGCAGCACTGGGGATCGAACCCAGGCTTTGTGCTTGCTAAGCAAGCACATGACCGAGTGAGCTAAGTCTTTCTTGGGCTGCGATAAGACCGTACTTAGAGCTGTGGTTGGGATAACAGTCTCCGCATGTGAGAGCAGCCCCAACCTGTCATAAGACTGCAGAAAGGGAGGCAAACAAATCTAAGACTGCACATGGTGTGACTTAAAGAAGCACCTATGGAAGTGTAGTCCGGGTGTCAACAGGGTGAGTGCGAGCCCCATAATTTGAGTAAGACATCAGCATAGTATGGGGTAGGACAGAAGTGATCTCTTCTTACATGGGGATATTCCTGGTTTGTCATAAGATAACATGGAAGAGCTAGGTGCTTTCCCACAGGCTGAGTTTTCTTGTAAAGCCCCAGAAAACTCTAGTCATTTTATCCACTTGTCCACTTAAAACTTGCTGAGAAACCTCACAAGAAAAATTGTCCAGGGCTATTCAAGGGGAATCATAGTAGCTATGGCTCAAGATGGCTGCAGTAATGCCAGGTTGCATCCATTCAGTGGTAGTTACCTAAAGGCCTGCATGAATCGCCTACAGGACTTATTCCTAAGACGTCTCATAGGCGTGGGTGGCAAGACTCTGTGGGATGATGGGAAGAGCCTTCAATTCTGTACCACATGGATCCTTCCATAAAACTGCTTAAGCATCTTTAAAATATCACTTTGGGGCCGGGTGGTGGTGGCACATGCCTTTAATCCCAGCACTCGGGAGACAGAGGCAGGCGGATCGATGTGAGTTCAAGGCCGGGCTGGACCGACAGCCTCCAAAACAATACAGAGAAACCCTGTCTTGTAAAAACCAAATATATATATATATATATATATATATATATATATATATATATATATATATATATATATATCACTTTGGGGCTGGAGAGGTGGCTCAGTGGTTAAGAGCATGCACAGCTCTTGTAGAGGACCTGAGCTTGGTTCCCAGAACACACCTAAGGATCTGCCAACTGCCTGTAACTCCAGTTCCGTGGGATCTGATGCCCTCTTCTGGCTTCTATAGGCACTACACTCATTACACACATGCAAATAAAAAAATGACAAATAGTTTCTTTCAAAATAGTGATCTAAGAGAGTGAGGAAGAAGCTGCAAATGAGTTCCTTGGAAGACATATGTCCTTACTTCTACATAACCTACCCATTGCCCACACCAGCCATAGTTTAGTGTAGGTAGGGATAATGACAAGGAAGTAGACACTGGAAAACCAGGATAATTTTGAGGCTGGCTGCCTCTGATGGCAGTCAGAAGTGGCTGGATTATGACCCTGATCTTATTAACTGGCTTAATGGTTGCAAACAGCACTTTGAGAGCCACTGTCATACCTGAGTTCCTCAGTGTAATTATCCTCAACTCTGAGTGCCAAGACATCTTCCCATAGACTTTTGCAGTATTTATCTTACTAAACATGACTTCTAATTTACGCATGTCTGTATGAGTATATGAAACATGTTTGCAGGTGCCTGTGGAGGCTCTGGAGTCACAGGTCATTGTGAGCCGTCCAGCATGGGGGCTGGGAACTGGTCTTGGATCCTCTGCAAGTGCAACCAGTGTTCCTAAGCCCTGAGCCGTCTCTCCAGCCCTCCTTCTTGTAGACTTTTAAATAAGCCTACTCATGTTGCTTTTTTTTTTCCAGTGAGAATCATAACCCAGCATTGGGTGAGTGTGTCATGTAGCCTCATGCCCAAGGCTTTTTAAAACCCCCCACTCCTTCCCTTGGCCAGTGTGTGCGGCTTGGACCTGGAGACCCATGTAACCAAATGGAAGAAGCGCCTTCTTCAGAAAGTAAGACGTTTGCTTGTTCTGTGTCGGGGCAAGCCTCACATGCAGGCCAAGCGTGCCCCTTTATAGTCCTGAGCTTGTGTGTGTGTGTGTGTGTGTGTGTGTGTGTGTGTGTGCGTGTGTGTGTGTGTGTGTGTGTTAGGGTTTTATTGCTGTGAAGAAACACTGTGACCATGGCAATTCTTACAAAGGAAAAAAAATTGATTGGGGTTGGCTTACAGTTCAGAGGTTCAGTCCACCATGGTCATGGCAGGAAGCTTGGAGGCATGCAGGCAGACATGGTGCTGGAGAGGTCGCTGAAACTCTACATCTTCAGCAGCAGGCAACAGGAAAAGAGAATTAAGCCCAGGGACCTGACTTGTGCTTCTGAAACTTCAAAGCCCACTCCAAGTGACACACGTTCTCTAACAAGGCCACACCTCCTAATACCACTCCCTAGGCATTCAAATATAAGTCTATGGGACCCATTCTTATTCAAACCGTGCAGTATGTATACATGCCTGTAAATGCACACACTGTACTTGCACACAGAGACCATATGTCCATGCTGAGTGTCTTCTCAGTCACTCTCCACCTTAGTTTTTGAGATGGGAGTTCTTGAACCTGGAACTCACTGAAATGGCCAGCAAGTCCCGGAGACCCTCCTGTGTCCACATCTCCAGTGCTGTGATCTAAGGCACACATCTCTGCATCCAGCATTGTTTTGTGGGCTCTGCTGTTCCAAACTCATTGTTATGCTCGTCCTGAAAGAACTTTATCAACTTAACCATTCATTCTCTGGCCCCTTTTTTTTTTTTTTTTTTTTTTTTTTGGTTTGTTTTCTAAGACAGTTTAAAAAAAATATACTTTTTGGTGAAACATTTTTACTTTTCAATAGGTTTGCTAATCATAGACCTAGAAAGTCTTGTATTAGTAGACACAGCACATATCATGAGAACTAAAGTTCTGAATAAAAGTTTTGGGAACATATGTTTTCTATTTGGTCATCTGCTTGCGAATCCTCTGATGCTGCCATCTTGTGGCCACTTGCAGAAGCAACAAGTACAGTTGCCTTTGGTTCAGTAAATTACTAGACAACTTAGGCTTGCGTCCTTACCGCATGAACTAAGAGGGGTGCCAGATCGCCAGTTACTTGTAAGATTATATCTAGGATGTAAAACTTTGATTATTAGATAGTTTTTTTTCTGATACTCAGCCAAGTTATGCTTTTGATTTCAAGAGTTCAATCTTGAGAGAGTTATGCAAGTGCCCACAGCATGTGGCGATGAGTACCCAGGAGAATTTGTATCCCTTTTTCTACTCTCTCACCACAGAGTCTGACCAGAACACAAACAGCCTGGAAATGACCTAACATGTAAATTTAAAGGGACCGTTCAATACCACCGTCCGTACTTTAGGAGTAAGAGTAGCTTCAGACTTGATTTAGGCTAATCTAAATCCCAAGATATCTTTCTCATAAAAAACTGCTCCCAGGAGCCAGCAAGTGGGTAAAGGCGCTTACTGCCAGGCCTGATGATGGGAATTCAGTTCCACGTCCCACACGACGGAGGAGAGAACTGACACCCACAAGTTGTCCTCTAGGCCCCAAGCATACCATAACACACACGGCAGCCCCCGCCCCACAAAGATAAATAAAAGTAAAAAGCAGTGGCTCTCAAGACAAGTGCTTTCCGTCTGTGGAGATGGTACTGTGGAACCAAAAGCAGAATCACTTTCATTCTTTTCAGAATCTCTGCTGTCATCTGGGGATCACACCTGCCATGCTGTCCCCTGAGGACTGAATGGCAGTCTCTCTTTCAACATTGGTGGCTTTCAACACTTCTGTCTGTTGTCGCATCGGATGGGTTGTTGTGTAGTGAGCTTAACACCTGTCTCTCACTACACAGCATGGAGCTCTGCTCTGTCCCTTCAGCACAGAGGGACACAGGTGGCCAGGAGCAGGCCCGAGGTCAAGGCTTAGAGTCAGCCACACTTGCAGAGAAATGTTAAGTCAGAGAAGAGTTGAGCCTTAGAACCCTGCTTGGAAACACCAGCACAAGGTTGCAAGGGTGATAGTACCACAGCCCTGAGCTGATGCTAGCCTGACAGGAAGCAGGAGGATGTCTGATACTGTCCTCACTCAAGCTCCAGGATGCTCCCAGGTAGCTGGCGACAGCATCATTTTCCAATCAGGAAGGCAGGCGACAGGATGCTATTTTATCTGTTAGCTACCACAGCTAACTCACACTTCTAATGGGTCTTGGCATGGATGAAGTGTTTGGGCAAAGCCTTCTTTACCTACCCTGGCCTCCGTCACCAGAAGGACCAACACTGCCTCTCCCTCCTGTCCTTGTCCAGGATTGGCAAACTGTTTTCCCTAAAGGGTCACAATGAAAGGCAGGTCATAATTAGGAAATGTAAGAAATAAATTGCTATGGTACATTTTCTTTGTAAGGTATGTTTAGCGGTCATAAGAGTCACAGATATGGAGGAAGCCCCAGCCTCCCCAGCCTGGCAGCTACCCCTGCCTGTTCCAGAACACTGAGAACTGGAAAATTACAGGAGTCTGCTACATGATGGAGTCCTTGATCAGAGAATGAGGTAGTCTCGAACCCTAAATGATTCATTAGATTCATTGTGTCCTAAGCCAATAGTGTGGGGAATTTGGGAAGGAGGCCAGTCTCAGCCTGGGGGAGGGGGAGACAACAGGCATTTCTTGAATTGGGGGACTTTAAAAACCACTGTCTTGAGCCAAATTAGCTCATCAGCCATTTTTGCACTTTCTCTATGCTGGTGGCCCTTTCTGTAGAATTGTTTGTATATTAAAAAAGTTCTACTGACTAGCCTTTTGAATGTGTTATCATCTTGTTTCCAGTAGAAATGCTGGGAACCATCTAAAATCACCTCATGTGTCCACGGGGACATGTGTGACTTACCACATATACACTGATGACATGACCACCCCGTGGTATGGTTTAGGGGAAGGTTTTTATTGTAGATACGAGAGAGAGGAGCCACAGGCATCCGGAAAAGTCCAGAGCGGAGAGAGGAAGAAGTAGGCTGAACATGGACCGCAGGCTGGACATTGTCAGGGCTGTTTGCAAGAAAGGGAAGAATAGCGGGAGGTAAGGAATAGAGAGAGAAGCAGGAACAGAGGGGAGGCGGGGAGAGCAGGGTTTTCCTTTTAGGCTATCACCAGCTCCAAAACCATGACATGGAGACTTATTATTAGTTTTGAATAATTGGCTTGTCTTAGGCACACGTCCTGAGGTACGGAACCACCTTGATTCTACCCTCCATCACCCTCTTGGAAGACCACAGCCCCAGAGCTGTGGAAACCATTGTATGTGTCACCTCTAGGTCTGAAGGAGACTTTTCTGTTCCTAGAGAGAGCCACAGAGGTTAAAGTATGACAGGTCCTCTCTCATCTGCCAGAGTTAATAGGTGGCCACTTGATTGGGATCTTTACAAACTACAACAGTAGACACCAACAGAGGGTCAAGGGTCAAAGGGCCATGGATATGCTTCCTCCGACACACAAAGAAAATTCCTGACCGGAATGGTTCAAACTGGGTACTTGATCTCCAAGTCACCTTCAACTAGATGCTGACTGTGCTGTGTGTACACAGCACACAGTTTCCTTGGAAGTGTTCTATGGGGCTGAGATGTGGCTCAGGGGTCCAGTGCTTCCCAAGCTCGTGCAAGCATGGGTCCTGTTAGGTCTCAGAATACGCCTGTGTTCAGATGCGGCATCCATGCCTCAGCTGCAGCTGTACTACAGGACTTCCCACACTGGATATAAGCCAGGAGTGATGTGACTGTGTGCCCTCACAATCCCAGAACCTAGACAGAGATAGGAGGACCCCTGGGGCTTGGTGGGCGGCTTGCCTAGTCTACTCAGTGAGCTCCAGGTTAATAAAAGCCCTCATCTCAAAGACAGACAGCACAGCATCTCAGAGCAACATCTGAAGTGTTCACACACATGTACACACATGCGCACCCACATACATGGGTAACCCCCACAAACACCCATATACAAAAACTAACTTTAATTTTGCACACATCAAATTTGAAGTGTTATTTATTCACTGCTTTGCAATGGTTTTTAGGCTCCATGAAGACGTTAAGCTGACAGCTGCCACGCAGAGTCCGATGAGTCGTTGTCAATAAAATGCAACCTAGCACTGTTTGGTTTCTACAGCAACAAGCTGATGATGTAATGTCTGTGTCTGCCCAGCCATTCTGATTCCTCATGATTGATGTTAGTTGATGGACTCCATTCCAAGTCTAGAAGACTCCTTTCCAAATGCCAGAAATATCCCTGAGATCTTTTGCTGTATTAAAAAATGACCCAAGATGCCACTTTCTACAAACTTCGTACTCATATCTTCAAAGATTGTTTTTCAGTATCTAATTTGGTAAGAAACAAACCATTACCTTACTCATTTCTTTTTCATGAAGCGCTGCGACAGGACTCGTGGATCCAGCAAACGGAGCTGAAAGCCCTGCTAATAATGTATGCGAAATACAACCAACCGGCACTCTTGTCTTAACTTCACTGTGTGTTGGTGCAAAGAGGAATACTTGTGGGAACATGGCCACTGTATGCCTTTTGCTGGGGATGAAAGGACTTAAGGAAAATCAAGTTTTCAGGTGAAAAACATTTCTCTAGCATTAGTGAGGTGTGGTGAGATGTTGTGTATGATTTATTAACGTTTGCCTGAGGATTCAGAAAGCAAAGTCAGTCACAAGCTATAGAAGCCAGGCATACACCTTCAATTCCAGCAGGCAGAAGATAGGAGGTGGTGGTGCACACATTTAATCCTAGGACTCAGGACTAAGAGATAGACGGATCTCTCTGAGTTCAAGGCCACCCAGATCTACACAAGAGTGAATCAGTCTAAAGAGAATTATAGCTCATATCTTTAATCTCAACATTAGGGAAGAATATAAGACAGAAACAAGGTCTCAGAGAGGCTTTTTGTTCTCCGGCCACACTAAGGAGAGGCAGCAGTTTGAGACTTGAAGAGCTCGGTCATTTGTGGACCAGCCCTTTCAGCCTGAGCTAGAGTTGAGAGCTAGTGACCGGCTGCTTTGTTTTTCTGATATTCAGCTCGAAGCCTGAACCCTAATATCAGTCTCTGGGTCTTTTATTTTCTGTGTTACAGTGAGGAGAAAGAAATGAGGATTATTGTAGCTCTAAAGGTCCCTGTCCTTTCTTTCCAATCTCTCTTTCTTAAGGACCTGCATGGGATCAGGCAGGGCTTTGTGTTTTGAAATCTATGTGAATTATATTAATTGTCATAATATATTGTTAATAAATTCCTCTAACTGATTTCCTGAGAATGTATTTGTTGTGCAACCCTGCCTGGGGAGCCATGAACAAACATCTACTCACCCCCAAATAAGAAACTTTGGTACCACTAAAGTCTAACTTACTGGACCGATGAGTTTTATTGGGGTTACTTATAGGAATATGAGTGATGGGTTGTCCCAACCCGCAGGACGTCAATCTGGAGCAAGAGACCTAAGGACCAGGGATGGGGACAAGAAGACACGAAGGAATGACCACACGACAAGCAGCTGATAAAGTGGCAAATTTTATTTTTATCAGGGCAATTAATATACTGGGTAAGCAGGAGAATGGGAGGGGGAGAGGGGGTGAGAGGGTTGCTTTGTGTACCAGGTGTGCACATAGCAGGGTATTGTTTAAGCACACAGAGCAGGATATTGGCAAGGTAAAAAGTTCAGAAGGGAGAGGAATGGGTGGGCTAACGGCCATTGTCTAGGTGATGGTTAGGGCTGGCTGAGGTTAGACAAGCTTTCTGGGTCATGGCGTTCCTATGTTCTACCTATGCTGTTTCTTTTCTGAGTACCCCCAGCAGGCTCCTTTGTTAAGGCTAAAGGCCAATTACGTAAATCTTTAGACTTTAGAAAGTACAGGTCTGGCTCCAAAAGATCAAGGTACCTGAGGCGCTCCCAACAATGGGTCACTTACATGAATATGGATAAGGAGTCACAGGAATATGGGTGAGGGGGTCACAGGAATATGGGTGAGGGGTCACTTATAGGAACAAAACTGACTCAGAGACAGCTGCATCACTGAACCCACCCCAGCATGGGTGACAGCTCACAAAAGCTGGGAACCTGGAGCACACTGCACAGCCTACAGGAAGCTCAACAGTTGGGATGTCCTTCCCGGATAGCTCAGTTGATCTGAGCCTCTTCCAGGCAGCTATGCTGGTCTCTGCCTTAGAACTCGGGTTTTCAGGATTGCATTATCAGGTGGAAAGAACTCTTAGCTGCTCAGCCATCCTGCTGTCCCAAAACAATATGATTTTCATCTTAAAGAGAAGTGCTCTTGAATAGACTTTACAACTTTATTTTGTGTCTCATTATTCCTCGGTACAAGTTTGCTGCAAATGCTATAAAATTTCTTATATTGCATCTGATAATAAAACACATAAACATACTTCTAGGGGAGTTTTGCTATCTTGAATTCTTCAGGCATATGTATTAAAATAATTTCCACTTCTCAGTTCAAATTGCCCAGGTTCAATGCAACGTCTGAGTTTGGTGGGTGTGTTTGCCCTTCTTTCAAGTATTATATGTTAGGGTGTGGACTGGTATGTATATGTTTGTATGTGCATGCATGTATCTTCCTCTATTTCATGTCATAGATAGAACCCGAGGCCATCCTAACTGAGGAACTTAGGGGGGCTTGAGGAAGGGTATTTCTCTGCCTTTGGTGTCTGGGGATGGGACTGGCTAGGTCTCCATGATGTCCTGGGGTCCTGACTTTACTACTCATCATGCCATAACCAGGGACGGGGAAGTCCTGGGGCATCAGGGTAAACTGCTGGGAGTGACTCAGAAGGACAGACGGGGGCTTCTCTGAGCTGGCACCATTTCATTTCCTGAGCTGGTAGTGGCTCCATGTGATCTGACTCTGAAAATACATCCAAGTCGTTTTCACCCCTCTGCGGAGGCTTGCTGTCCAGGCATGCAGAAGTGTCTAGAGTCCAGGCACGTCAGAAAGGGCTGAGGAGAGACAGGCACAGTAAGGCAGTTTGCCTAGTGGCCCCTCCCATCTCTGAGGCAGAACCGGGAATAAGAGATGCCCAGTACTCTTAGGAGCATCGCTGTGGTAGCCTCGACACATTCACCTAACCTCCCTACCCAGGACACATTCACCTAACCCCTACCCAGGACACATTCACCTAACTCCTTACCCAGGACTCATTCACCTAACCTCCCTACCCAGGACACATTCACCTAACCTCCCTACCTAACCTCCCTACCCAGGACTCATTCACCTAACCTCTCTACCCAGGACACATTCACCTAACCTCCCTACCCAGGACACATTCACCTAACTCCTTACCCAGGACACATTCACCTAACCTCCCTACCCAGGACACATTCACCAAATCTCTCTACCCAGGACTCATTCACCTAACCTCCCTACCCAGGACTCATTCACCTAACCTCTCTACCCAGGACACATTCACCTAACCTCCCTACCCAGGACACATTCACCTAACCTCCCTACCCAGGACACGAGTAAAGCCTCAGGGAAGGGGGTTGAGGACAGGTGGCGATCGATGCTTTGTTTCCCAGTGCTCAGGTTCATCCGGGCCCATAGAATGTGTTTTTCTCCTTCTTGACAGTCATGGGCCTGCCCTGATACCACCTGCCTTAGTCTTTGCGTCTTGCAGACAGACGGTCACTGAGTCCTGCGTCACAGCCAGCAGTACTGGCCATCTCTTGGTACAGACAGCTCGTGAACCCAGCACCAGTGCTTTTGGTTTATGCCAGTAGCCAGTCCTCAGAAGTCCCTAATCATATGTGCCTCCAAGCGCAGTGACCTGACCTTGCTTCAAATTTGGCTTTAAACTGTGGTTGTGATCTTCATCTCAATTGGTGGGATTAACAGACCCTGCTTTGAAGCCACTTTCTACTTCCGTTCTCGGCTTATATGAAACTTCAAAGCAAAAGTAGAAATCCATCAGAATTTAAAACTCAGAATCCATCAGAATTTAAAACTCAGGCTTTTTGAAATTTGAACATAATTTTAAATATGCTCACGAAACAGTGAGGGTAGACATGAAAATATTTCAGATTTCAATTTTGTTGTTGTGTTTTGTTTTGTTTGGGACAGGGCTTCTCTGTGTAACAGCCCTAGCTGTCCTGGAGCTAGCTCTGTCCCGGAGGCTGGCCTCAAACTCACAGAGATCCACTTGCCTCTGCTTCCCAAGTGCTGGGATTAAGGGTGTGTGCCTCCACTTCCTGGCTCGTATTTCAAATTTTAACATTAAAGCAAATAATGACCTAAATAAAATATATGAAAGAGGAGCACAAAATGGAGGGCCTCCGTGAGTCTCTGTGAATCAGAAAAATCTGTCAAGAATATAAAGACAGCCAGGCTGGGAATCAGCTCATTTGATAGCATGGTTACCCAGCATGCAGAAAGCCTTGGGTTCCATCCTCAGCATCTCATAACCTGTCATGATGGATACACACCTATAATTCCAGCACCTGGGAGGCGAGGTAGGAGAACCAAAAGTTCCAGGTCTTCTTGGCTACATAGTGAGTTCAAAGCCAGCTTGGAATACTTGAGACCTACTCTCATTCTCTCTCTCTCTCTCTCTCTCTCTCTCTCTCTCTCTCTCTCTCTCTCTCTCTCTCTCTCTCTCACACACACACACACACACACACACACACACACACACACACACACGAGAACCCATAAGGGCATTTGCTGAGCTTGATTCCTGTGACCTTCACGATCCATGGAAGGAGATGAGAAAAGAAATTGGATTGTGGAGGGATGAATAAAACATGAGGGAATAGGTGAGCAAAACTGAACAAGTCCATTTGAAGTTCTTAAAGGTACTCGGAAGATCAGTGATCAGTGTGAACATGCCTGCAGCTGTCTCGCTGGACTCGGGTATCAACATGACAACACCTAAGCTGTGAGCATCTCAACTGAGTGACGGCTGGGATGGAAAGCAGGATGCACAACACCACGTTACCATGGCAACTGGTTATCCAGAACATTCAGTGAAACTGTTAGGAAATGTTTTGCATTTCCAAATGTATCATTTACAAGTGTATGTTTTATTTCAAAAATGGAATGTCAGAACCACACACTGTTATACTCTATTTACAAATACAAGTTAAATGAGCTGTATCAGTTACTTTTCTATTGCTTTGATGAAATACCATGATCAAAAGAAAGTTGATTTTGGCTTACGGTTCCAGAGGTATTGGCTACAAGCAACAGTGTTGTGTTAATTCCTGCAAGCAAGAATAAGACCACTACCACAATTTTTGAGCCAAATATGAAGCAAGCTTTTTTAAAATACTGGCCAGCATGATGGATGGTCACTGGCTGGGTTTATACCCAGAATTCCAAGAGAATGGCCACAAATTACATTAGTCAGGGGCTTACAAAGGCAAAACCCACAGGCTACATACTTCCCGCCTTCATCCAGTCAGGGGCAAGCATACATCCCAACATACTTCCTGCCTACATTCCTCTCACGTATGTGTGATCAAACACATCCTTTGCAGTTGGGGCTGTAACAAATCATGGCTTGGAAAATTCTTAGGAAATCTTGATCATTAGTTTAGGCTTATCCCTCTAGCTCTTATAACTTAAATTAACCCATTTATATTGATCACATTCTATAGTGTGGTGGTACCTCTTTTCCATCTTGTCTCCTGGCCTCTCCTGTGCACCTAGATTCTTCCTCCTCTTCCTTTCCCTCCCTGGAGATCCCTCCTACACCTCCCAGGCTTAGCTATGGGATGTTCAGCTTTTTATGACACCAATCACCGTAATACTCGCCAGAAACCCCTCCTACACCTCCCACAGTTGGCTATGGGATAGTCAGCTTTTTATGACACCGTTCGCAGTAATACACCTCCACACAGTGTGCAACCATCCCACCACACAGGGCAACCAACCTTTGTTTACAGAGGTGAAAACACAGAGCTTATTATCTCCCAGCTCTGACTTAATTATTAACCCATAACTGCTAATCTGAGTATTTCCACGTGGTCTTCTCTTACCAGAGAAAGAGTCTGGATCTCTCACTCCTCTGGTGTCCTACATCGTGACTGCCTGTGCCTCTGTTTCCCAGAATCCTCCTCGACTCCTAGTCCCACCTATTTTGCTTCTCTATTAGCCAATAGTACTGTATTTAATCAACCAATAAGACAACATATACACAGACTTCCCCCATCACTGAAACATCATGCATTCTCTAGAAGAATCTATTCTCTGGAGAGCCTGTGCAAACCTGGGGTTTCTCTGGAAACTCTGTGCAAGCCTTGGGCTTCTTGTCACTGATGTTCTAGGAACCAGATTTCTCTGTGAGAAGGTATTTTTCCACCAATTTTACATTTTTTCATAAATCAATAATTTTCCTGCCTGTTCCTCTTCCTGTCCCCTTCTCCTTTCTTCCTCCATGTCCTCTTCTTTCTCATGCTGCCCTAGGGATGGACCCCAGGTCCTTATATATGCTAGACAAGTGACCAATCCCTGAGCCCCCAGACCCTCTGTTTCTTCTAGAATCTAATGTTTCATTAGACTTCCCAAGACCTTTTCCTTTTCCTATCAAATTATTTGCATAACTCTGTTGAAACAGACACTCATGACCCACTTTTAGATATTCCATATCTGCAAAAATGTCAGAAAGATTTCCATTCATGACACGAGTGATTTGTGTCTTCTTTGGTTTCATTCTCGATGGATTCACCAAATACTTTTCAATTTTAATATATCATAGAAAGAACCAACTCCCTTCTGTTCATATTATCATCTACTTGTTATTTTAAAATATTTGGTATCTATTTCTTTAACATTTACTCTTCTTTAACCTCCCTCTGCTTTCTGAATTTCTGTGGAACTATTCAACTGTTGTCTAACTTCTGAGACGTGTGTTAGTTCATTCAATTTCAGCCTGTTTGTCATCTGTAGAATCTCTCTTTCTACGTTATGAAAGTTTTTTAAGGTGTGTGTGTGAGTGTGTGTGTGTGTGTGTGTGTGTGTGTGTGTGTGTGTGTGTGTAAAGGTACCCACAGAGGCCATAGGAGTCACACATCTCTGGAGCTGAAGTCACAGAAAGCTTTGAGCTGCCCAATGTGGGTGTTGGAAACCAAACTTAGATCCTCAGCAACAAAATACTTGCTCTTAACTCTTGAGCCATCTCCCCCATCCTCAGAAAACTTTTCTTGTGGTGATAAATTATTTATGATTCAATAAAGCTTCCCTGAGGGTTCAGAATGCAAAACTAGCCACAAACCATAGAGGTCAGGCAGTGGTGACACCTTTAATCCCAGAATTCAGAAGACAGGCAGACGGGTTTCTGGCCACACTAACTCCATGATATTGATCTAGTCCTAAAGAGAAACAGCTCACACTAAGGTGACCTCAGCACCTAGGATCACGCATCTCTAATCCCACATTAGGGAGGTAGAAAAGGAAGAAGCAAAGGGTTGCCTGTGGAGGTTTAGTTTCCAGACAGGGAGAGCTATTGTCTCTGAGGATTCGTGGAGACAGCATTGCACTCTGAGGATTGGCGGAGCAAGGGTCACCCTTTCAGTCTGATGCAGAGGTAAGAGCAAGGGTCACCCTTTCAATCTGATGTAGAGGTAAGAGCAAGTGGCTGGCTGCTTTGCTTATCTGACCATCAGCTTGAACTCCAATATATATCTCTGGGTTTTGATTTTTTGTGTTATATTTTATGCAATAGTTTAACTATCTTTAGTTCTTTATGTCATCTAATTTCCAATATGAATATAAAAGGTTGGAGTATATATGTATATATGGTAATTTGAATCAAAATTATCCCTCATTGGCTCAGTATTGTTTGAAAACTTGGTCCCCAACTGGTGGTGCTGTTTGGGGAGGTTAGGGAACCTTCGGGAGGGGTAGCTGGAGGAAGAGGATCACTGGGAGAAACCTTGAGATTGTACAGCTGTTTCACTTCCTTTTCTTGTTCTCTCTGCTTCCTGTGTGAGGATGAGCATGTGATCAGCCAGCTCCCTGCTCCTACAGCTGTGCCGCGTCTCCAGCATGACGGATACTGTCTTGAAACACAAGGCAATGTGAATTTTTTAACCAAAGTTGCTTTTGGTCATGGCATTTTATCACAATGACCACTACAATATACTTATGTATTTCCAGGAATTTGAGGATGACCTAGTTAGGCCTTTCTATTGTTTGTATTCTTCCTATGAAACCTATACTAATAAGTGCACGTCAGAG
Source organism: Mesocricetus auratus (assembly GCF_017639785.1). NCBI lineage: Eukaryota > Metazoa > Chordata > Mammalia > Rodentia > Cricetidae > Mesocricetus > Mesocricetus auratus. The sequence continues at coordinate 48,429,374 of NW_024429267.1, read as the reverse complement.
CAAACAAACAGAAACGAAGCCACAGAGCATGCGTGTAACCCACCTTAAACGCTTTTATAGCAGACACATTCTTGAGTAATTTATCAGCTCACGAATCCATCAATAGCACAATGAATTCTTTAAAGCTTAGGACAACCTTCAACTTGATGTGTAGCCCAGGCTGGCTTTAATTCCTGATTTCCTACCCTCAGACTCCCAGTTCTAATGTTATAGATGTATGCCATTGTGTCTGGCGTCAGTTAATCCATTCTTGAGAGTGAAGACTGAATCGCCTCTTGAAGGTATCTCCTCATCCTACAGTTAATACCTCACAATGAGTATTGCATTTCAGCGATAATAAATCATAATCCAACCACAGCACAGCCCAGACCTCAGTTCCCCCGATAGTCACTAAATGGTTATGATGCCCTGTGATGTGTCCGTTGGTGCTTAACAGCCTCCTCCGCTTGCGTAGAGAATGAAGAATCCTCGTTTGTAGCAATTGCCAGTTTCTGTCGTATAAATATTCCCACAACGACTGATTCCGGGCTACCAAGGTGCACCCTACCCTGATCACTGAATTTGAAAAAGATGGCCCTAGTTGTCTGTTGTCATGAGCAGAGGGTGCAAATGGTCTCTGGTGTACCGCCGAGGGCTTCACGGCCACCCGTTCCAGTCCGGAGGACCATGGAGACTTCCTATGTTTCTGATAAATGTACACCAGGTGGCTGAGCTGAGCAAGCCACTATCTATGTAGTAGGGAAGAGCTAGTGTTTGAAGAAAACAAAAACAAAAATGGACGCTGGGGCTGGAGAGACGGAGCAGTGGTTAAGAACACTTGACGACCCTCCAGAGGACTAGAGTTAGGTTCTGTTCCTAGTACGCACATGGAGACTCCCAACTGTGACTCCAGCTCCAAGGGATCTGATGACCTCTTCTGGCATCTATGGGTATTGCGTGTAGTTGGTGCAAACTCATACACGGAGCTTCTCGTTCCAATAGATAAATCAATTACAGTGGGAATTGCCCACTATGTAGCACGAATAATAAAAACTCAGAGACAGATATTGTGGTTAAAGCTGAAGATCAGAGAAGCAAAGTGGCCCGTCACTAAAGAGTTCTTACCTCTACCAATGCTCAGACCGAAAGGGCACCCCCAGACTGCATGTCTCCACCAAACCTCAGACTGCACCGAGCGCCTGTCTCCTCCTGCTTTATATTCCTCTCTAGTGCTGGAATTAAAGGCATAGGACCCCAAGGGCTGAGGTCACCTTTGTGTGAGCTCTGTTTCTCTTTTAGATTGGATCAATTTCATGTAGCTCAGGGTGGCCTTGAACTAACAGAGATCCATCTGCCTCTGTCTCCTGAGTGCTGGGATTAAATGTATGTGCCATCACTGCCTGATCTCTATGGCTAACTAGTGTGGTTAGATTTGCACTCTGATCTTCAGGCAAGCTTTATTTGTTAGACCATAAACAAAATATCACCACACCACTAATTCAGATTTGTGTGGAGACAGTTTTTCAGAGAAATGGTGTTTATAGGTCATCTTTAGACAGAAACTGTCATCCAACTTGTAACCAAATTGATTGTAAGGATTCAGGCATTATGCTGGCCAGTATCCTGGTCAGCCAGGGTTCCATGGTTGCCTAGTCTACATGCAGAGGCAATGGACCCCTTTAAAAGAAAGACCCCGCCCATGTAATGCTCTCTCTTCCTGCTGTTTCTCTGGAAGGCAGACAGGACCTTTCCTGCCCCCCCCCTTCTGTCGTCTCTATGTCTCTGTGTCTCTTTACCTTATTTTCTTACCTCCCCCTCAATAAAACTTTCAATATGTGCCACATCTACAGGTCCCAGTTCCCCATCTGCCTGCCTTCCATCCCCCGCCTGGGGACTGCTATCCCCACGGTACCAGGTACCTGCCACCTGCAGTCCCAACCCACTCGGCATTATTCTAACATTGATAACGTGCTTTCGGATCAGTTCAGAATGAGCTGACTTCTAAGAACGACATTGTCATCAATCTTACCCTGCCTTGGACTTGCCATACAATGAACTCCGACAAGCTCAGCTGAAAGTACAGCCTCACTTTTACATGTTTCGTCTTTTTTCTTTGTGATCCATTCATGACCCAACTTGGAACAGTGTGTGTGTGTGTGTGTGTGTGTGTGTGTGTGTGTGTGTGTGTGTGAGAGAGAGAGATATGTGATCACCGGGTCTAAGAGCATGCGCTACAGTGAGGCGTTAAAGGAACCCATCCCCCTGCCCAGTGTGTTGGAAACAGCATGTGGGTGATATGTTATTGTTGGCTTTGTGTGCTGTTCTGACTCAGTAGGACCTGAAAAACAATTTCTCCAGGAGACTCCTGACAAAGATTGATTAACACAAAAGTTCCTTATTCCTTTTTGTTACCGTATTTGCTGTGTTGTTCAACACAGAGAGGACGGCCTTTGTTCAGGAGTTTCCTCTTCTTTGATTAGACTCCTTTAGATTTTGATTTAGGGGAAAACAAAGCTCTTTAAAGTAAGTCAGGCTCAGTCTTGTGTAAATGACACCTTAAATAGTCTTTCTTCTTTTATGCAGTATGGCAGAGATTTGCTTTCCAACTTATTCATCCAGGAAACGCTGGTTGAGAAGCTACTGTGCTGGTGTTTGGCAGTAACAAGGCACGAGTTCCTGTAGCCAGAAATGACTCAAGGGATTAAATCCCTCCAGGGCATGGAGGAAGGCACCCAAGCACAGTGCTGAGCTAACCAAACACACTTTTGATAAAGCTCAGACTAGCCCTGCCGAAACATGAGGACACTCAGACTTTAGGGAACAGAGAAGTCTCAGAGAGAACCTGCGCCCTAGGAGTTCTGAAATTTCATAGGAATATCAACACAAACAAGACTTACAGTCATACAAACCCACTGTTGCAGGTATTTGTTTATCTGAGACTGCCGATAAAGTTGAATGTTGAAACAAGGGGTGGAGCTAGTGGCTAGCTGACCAGCTGACCAGAATCTGCCATAGAGGTTTTAGAGGACCCAAGATATATATAGAGTGACGTGGAAAGTAGTAGGTAGGGACTGAGAAAGATTTGCAGGCCCTTTTGGATGGGGAAGGAGGGGGAGAGAGAGAGAGAGAGAGAGAAGACTTTTTTGCCACTTTCTGGTCAGGGTTTGACACCACTCTCTGAGTCCTGAGTTTTATTCAGTAACAGAACAATATTCATCTAGCATCCAACCCAAGGACTGGATCATGAAGCAGACACTTGCGGCCAGCTTCATAGCTGCTGGAGTCTCAGCTGGTGGCTAGCTCCGTCACTCAGGTGGCCCCTGTGCCCTGACTTCCTGCCACCTCAGTTCCCTCCTGCACATCCTCTGTGTACGCTTTTCGGGCAGCTTGCCCCCTCTCCCCGAGGGCTGTGGGCTTCCCCTCCCCCAGCGCCCCCCCCCCCCCCGGCCCACATGCACCGGCTCTCCAGCCTTGACACCCTGCTCGCCCCTGCTCAGGCTTCTGTTACTACTGCCACCACCGCACACCCTCAGCCCCTGGGTACACGTGAGCACCCACGTGCAGGTGCCCTCAGACCAGCCTGTGCAGAGCAGTGGTAGTCTGCCGGGGCCCCCAGTACCCACTGTGCTAGCCTGGCTGCCTGGACAGCACGCTGCACCCACCCATACACACATAAAAGCCTAGCCCTGCAGCCTCAGCCCTCATTGCTGCTGTGGAGAAACTGAAAAGTCAGCAGATCCGGTGAGAACACCTGGGGATTCTTGGGGGGTTTTTTTGTTTTTGTTTTGTTTTGTTTTTTTACGAGACAGGGTTTCTCTGTATTGTTTTGGAGGCTGTCGGTCCAGCCTGGCCTCGAACTCACAGAGATTCGAGAGATTCGCCTGCCTCTGCCTCCCGAGTGCTGGGATTAAAGGCGTGCGCCACCACCGCCCGGCTCACCTGGGTATTCTTAAGGGGGGGAGTTGGATTTTACTAAAATATAGATATAGGCATATATCTTTCCCATGTTAAGAATGGGGAATATTGGACTGGAGAGATGTCTCAGTGGCTAAGAGCACCGGCTGCTTGTCCAGAGAACCCAGGTTCAATTCCCAATACACACATGGTGGCTCCTAACTGCATGTAACTTCAGTTTCATGGGGACCAGACCCCTCCACACAGATGTCATGGGTGCACATTAAATAAAAACAAAAAGGAATGGAGAATATTATGATGCGAAGAGTTAAGACTCTGAATAATTCCACAAATAAATGAAGGAATAACTGTTATATCTGGGATTGACATCATAATGTTGATTATAATTATTATCAGATTGGCAATTCTTGTTTTATCATTTAAAAAGTGGTTTGATATCTGTACCAAATTAAAAAAAAATTTTGACTGATAAGATACAAGCCTTGGAAAAACCTACCAATGAAACTAAGAAAAATACTCACACACAGACAGAGGAATTTGAATCAGAACCTACCACACCATGGCATGATGAAACTGAAGAGGACAGGCCCAAGGTTATTAGAAAACCAACCTTAATACAGACTTCGTTGACTTCCTATGGGAGGCCTTACCCTCTCTGAGGAGCAGATGGGGGGGGGTAAGATGGGAGAATGATGAGGGAGTGGGAGGAAGGGAGGAAGGGGGAATTGGGATCGGTACAAAAAAGATGAATAAATTTAAGTAAAAAGACCTGTTGGTAGTGGCATTGGGGAGTGTTCCACGATGCGCCAGGGCCTGGGTTCCACTCCTACATTTCAAAACAAAACCCCCAAACAAATGATAGTGGTGTTGTTTGAGTGCAAAGCATCTTATGCTCTGTCTCAGAACCTTCAAGAAATAGAGTTTTACTTGAGGAAGTGGGTCACTTGGGTGTGCTTAGGGTTTATAAAACTAGCTCCCATTTCCTGTCTGGATCCTGCTTCCTAACTCTGTGTGACCAGCAAGTCACCTTGCTATGACTGTATCCTTTCTTAAACCCCGAGCCAAAGCAAACCCTTGAGTTGTGTTTGTCAGCTATTAAGAAAAAAGAAGCCGGGGGTTGGTGGCTCATACCTTTAATCCCAGGCAGAGGCAGGCAGATCTCTGTGAGTTCGAGGCCAACCTTGTCTACAAGAGTGAGTTCCAGGACAGTCTCCAAAGCCACAGAGAAACCCTGTCTCGAAAAAATAAAAAATAAAATAAAATAAAGTAAAATAAAACCAACCTTAATTTATCCAGTTGCCATGCAAGAATGACAATCAGATGATAGGTACCCCCAAGGCTATGCAGAAGTTATCTGGAATTCAGTAGAAATGTGAGATTTAGGGATATTTAATGAAGCACTCGTTTCATATGGTATGCATTCACCTTTTGTTAAGCAGATTCATGGGTAACTCAGAACAGAATTATCCCCCAGGACTGGAAAGATGTAGTTACAGCAGTATGAGAAACTGGTCCTCAGTTACAGTGGAAAACATGGTGGAAAGATGAAGCTTGGGTCATAGAACAACGGAATGGGGCTAGAGGCATTGACATGCCCATGATCAGTTTCCAAGTGAAGGTCAGTATGCTGATTTGCAAAGACAGTTTGGATTTGATGATCATACCTTGGGTCTATGTTGTACAGAAGCTTTAAAGGCTTGGGACAGAGTTAAACTATCAGAAAAGAGAACTGAGACATTTACTAAAATTACACAAGGCTCAAAAGATTTTTTTGCAAAGATTGATTTCAGCTGTAAATAGAATAACATCAGATCCAGAAGTTAGGCAAATATTAATTGAATCTTTGACTTTTAAAAATGTTAATTCATGGGTTGGAAAGATGGCTCAGCGGTTAAGATGGCTCGATGCTAACACGCCTGAGGACTTGAGTTCAAATCCCCAGAACCCACACGGTGGACAAAGAGAACCAACTCCCGATACGTCTCTGGTCTGTGTGTCTATGGTCACATAGCTTGGCATTTAGTTTGGGGGAGGGGTTGAGACAGGGTCTCTCTGTGTAACCCTGGCCATCCTGGAACTCACTCTGTAGACTAGGCTGGCCTCTGCCTCCCCAGTGCTGGGATTAAAGTCGTGCAACACCACTACTGGTTAAGAGCACTGGTTGCTCTCCCAGAGGTATCTGAGTTCAACTCCCAGAAACCACTTGGTGGCTCACAACCATCTGTAATGAGATCTGGTTCCCTCACCTGGCATGCAGGCATACATGAAGACAGAACACTGAATACATAATAAATAAATAAATCTTTAAAAAAAAGAAAATGCTAATTCATAATGCAAAAGGGTGATTGGACCTTTAAAGGCAAGATTGGCACCAACGGATGAATGGATCTGGAATACAGCTGAACTGGATCTCACATTTATGGTGCTACTTGGATAGAAGTGATTTTTAAGAATTTTGGCTGGGACGGTGGTGGTGCACACCTTTAGTCTGTTGTTTTTTTGTAGTTTTGGAAGTTGTTTGCTTTGTGCTTCCTGTTTATTCAGGTAAAATTATTTCTTTCTCAGGCCTCTGATTGGGTTAAAGACAAGATAGTTACAGTTTTCCTTGTGACCAAATTCAGAAAAGAAACTCACAAAGGAGATGTAGAGTGTATAAAGTTGAGAGACAGCCTACTCCTTGTTCCTTTGCTTTAGGAAAAGAGGATTCCCTTTATCCAAGTGTGTTCAATTGAACCTACATTTTCCCCAGTCCATTTTTCTAGCACAAGCAGTTCTCCTTGAGGAGATGGTATTAGCCCTGGGGGACATCCAGTCATATCTAGGGATATTTTGGTTGTCACAGCTGAGGGTGGCAACTCGTGAGTGAAGGTCAGGGGTACAGTTCAACACCCTGTAGTGTACATGGCAATCCATGAGCCTTTAAGTCACTCTCACAAAATAGTCACTCTCAGCAAAACAAGTTCAGGTAATAAACGTTTATCTCAGTTCACGGTTTCAGAAGCCAAGATGAGGAGGTAAAACAGGGTAGCTTACATCACAGCAGGCAGAGAGCAGAGAGAAAGCACCCCTGATTTGGTTGGCTTTCCTCTTTTTACCCTTTTACTGTATTTAGGACCACCAGCCTATGGAGAGATACTTTCCACAGTCAGGGTAGAGTTGCCCCCCCCCTTCATTAGCCCTCCCCGGGAATGCTCTCCAATGTGTGACCAGTTTACTAGGGGCCTCTCTTAATCCAACCAACAAGCTGTAGATTAAGATTAACTATAATATCCTATAGTAAGAATTTCTCTAGTCCAAAATGTTCATACAGTCATTACAGGGTGTGACAGAGAGCCCTAACCTAATAACGCTATGCTATTGCCTGCTCTATCCCAGTCAATTAGTGACAATTGCCCCCAGAGATCTCAGACTGTATAATAATTTACACATAACTCCCCTGTGATAGCTAAAGGAACTTAATATGGTACTAGGCGTCCCTTAAGGGCTGTTGACCTTTGCCCTGGAATGCCAGTGAGATCCTAGGGGCCTGGAGAGAAATAAGAATAGGATAATGTTTGCTTTCTGCTTTTGTAAACTCTAATTGCTGTGAGACTGGTGTGAAGTGTTTTTTTTTATTACTATACAATGGGAAAGAGAAACCACCCAGGTAGTAAAGCAATTTTCTTGCCCAGCTGTGGATTCCACAAGTAATTATAATGTCTACTTTGATATCCACCTTTATAAACCCTCCCTTTAGCTCCCTTCACATGACATGCTGTTTGGCTCTAAGGCTGCTGTCCTTCTGCTATCAGTAAGAATAAATTCATTTAATCTAAATTTGAGTTGAGTTTAAGTCTTTGGTCTTTCCCAGTGGATTCCAACACCACCAGCCTGCTGTAGTGCGTTCATTGGACTCACTAGAGATTCATGATGGAGGACCGTCAGGCATGTGGTGGATTAGTGCACATTTCTGCATCTGATTCCAGACTCAGGGAATATTCTGGATTCTTTGCATGGCCACAGGTACTTGAACTCTCCCCAAACACAGTTTTCAACAACATGCACGTGTCACTCCTGCCATGTCCACTGCCTTCTTCAGGCCACCATGAGTCCTACCAGGGCTCAGAACGCCCCTCTCTCAGTCCTTCTCAATGGCATGAGCAGACCTGTTAGCCATGTGTCATCTGTGTCCCCTAAAGGCTGGCGTGTCTTTAGGTCATGGCAGTAATAGTGTGTTTTAGCTTATTGTCTGATCGGTGAGGTCTCTCACACCACAAAAATCACAAGGAATGGTGCATAGTGTTGACACAATAGTACAACTCTTGCCTCAAAGGGGATGAGAGATAGTTTATTCTGATGCTAAATATGAGCGACTGGGGACACAGAGTCAGATTACCTCATCTAGTGATTTGAATGAGAATGTCTCTGCCTAGGCTCAGGCCCTTGAACACAAGCGATGCTGTTTGGGGAGGTTTCTGAAATGCAGCCTTGCTGAAGGAAGCATGGCACTGGGAACAGGCTCTCTGAGGGTATATATCCTCGCTTTACTTCCAGTTTGCTCCCTCCACAAAAAAGCAGAGACGTGTCTTTGGAGAGAAGGAAGTTCCAGAAAGCAGCAGGAGCACCTGCAATGTCAGCTGCTGCAGAGACGTGAAGGGAAATAAAGGCAGACAGCACAGGCCCTGCCACAGGGTACACTCAGAACGGTGGCCTATCCAGCCCCTGCCTGGTTTGTCCCTGCTGGTTCATGGCGTCAGGGTACCAGGACACAGATCCCCACCCCCACCCCCACGCACGACCTTAGTCTCCGAGCCCTGGGCTCTCTCTCCAGCACAGGCCCCTCCTTGCGGTTTGGAGGTGCTGCCCACCGAGATGGGGGTCCTTCCCATATTCCTTCTAGAGTGGCTGAGTCCTTTGGGAGAAGATGAAGACACAGGCTGTGGATTCTAGGCTGATAGTTGCTGGATCAATTCTCACCCTCAGACGCTGTTGGGCCTGGGGCAGGAGTGGCAGTACAGCCACAGAGCAGCTTCAGGGTCCATCCCTGTGGGGCGCTGGCAAGAAAAAAACAAGATCTTCACAGTCCCCAACTGGCTCACATGGGCCTGGGCCTGGGCAGGACACAAGACAGCCATCCAGGCTTCAGAGAAGGGCCCACCAAACCCTTTCCCTACATAATGAAAATGGGTCACATTTTACTAAAAGGATCCTGTGTGTGTGTGTGTGTGTGTGTGTGTGTGTGTGTGTGTGTGTGTGTGCGCGTGCGTGCGAGCTACTGGGAATAGAATCTAGGGCCTCACGCATTCTAGGGAGGAGCTCTGCCACTGAACTATGTTCCCAGCTCTGAAAGAAATATGTTTAAATGAGAATGCTTTTGTGTATGTACGTACATGTTCATGTGTGCACGTTCATGAGTGCATTTTGTGCACGTTCAGTCTGTGTGTGTGGAAGCCAGAGGTCACCTTGGGTGTGGTTCCTCAGGACACCTTATGTTTTTGAGACAGGATCTCTCACCGACCTGGAACTTCCTGACTCAGCTTGGTTGGCTGGGCAGTGAGAACTAGGGAATCCGCTTGTGCTATCGTCTTAGATCTTTTTCACATTGCTTCTGGGGACTGACTGAGCCATCTCCCCAGACCCCTATATTGCTTTGTTAACCTCTGTTCACAGAGGCAGCACTTCTTTTTTTTTTTTTTTTTTTTTTTTTGGTCTTTTCGAGACAGGGTTTCTCTGTGGCTTTGGAGGCTGTTCTGGAACTCACTTGGTAGTCCAGGCTGGTCTCGAACTCACAGAGATCCACCGAGGCAGCACTTCTTATTCATGTGAGATACGGTTAATAGAGGACCTGTGTCTGTCCCACCCAACCCAACCCTGTGAGAACCGAGAGCAACTGACTCGCTAGGGAAGAAGGAACAGAGGGAGAGCTGGACGAGGAGGGCTGGGAGGGGCATCTCAGTTTCTCTCTGACCTTCTCTGCACTCTGACGACACTAGATGAGTAGCCAACCAAGTGACCATGCAAGAGGCAGTGTGTCCTCACAAGCCATGTGACTTCCTCTTTTAATATGCTAAAGCCCCTGTGTAGGTTCCCTGGGCTTACAACACTGTGGGTTTGGAAATTTTCATTTCCATTTCTTGTTATTTGGGGTAAACACAGTTTTTAGGAAGCCTAGAGCTCTCCAGGGTCACAGAGGATGCTGTGGGACCTGCCCTAACGCCCTCTTCAGGGCCATTGCGTCTGCCTCCCTCATCTGTCCTGCAGACAATGCCACCTCCCAGGAAATAGCTAAGGACAATGGCTGATGTGGGTGGGATTGCCGGAACATGGCCTGGTCAACCAACGTTCAGGACAGCTCTCAAGGGCCACCCCAGCGCCACAGCTCACATAGGGCCAGCTTAGAGTTCTGTTGTTACCACATTATGGCCACTTATTCCCCTGTCTGGTGCTGTCTCATCCAATGCCCTACAGATAGGTAAGCTGGGAAGCCCTGTGTGACAGGTTTTTTAGTCACACTTCTGCCTCTCAAAGCTCTGGATTCCTAGGAATGCAATCCAGAGCCTGACTCTTGGCTCCAGAGTTCTTTCATGGAAAGCCAGTCACACATCAATAGAAAAGAAAATGGCATGATCTTCAGTTCCAATACTTTCCCTAATCTTGTCCCATATCTGTGGCACAAGCAAATGACCCTGACATTATAATGCATGACTGTTTACTCTTCCAGTGTGCTACCCAGTAATGGATAGATAAGTAGTTATAGATAGGTGATGAATGACAGATATCTAATAGATGCATAGGTAATAGATAATATAGATAGAGGGATACAAATATGAGAAAACAGATATTTGACAGGAATAATGTAGTTGTCATATTGCTAAGCAACTAATACTCATCTCTCATTATCAAGATAGATCCCTGGAAACTGACATCCTTCAGCTCTTATTTTCCTAGCATTTTCCATCCTGTCGTTGAGTTGAGTATAATGTGTCAATCAGAAACCACACCAGCAACTTGAACAACAGACATTATATATAAAGGGTTACTAACCGAGGGGATGGGCCTCTGAAGAGAGTCAGGAGAACTCTAAAGAACATGAGAATGCCAACTCAGGGAGTCATCATTGCCTCCAGGCTGACATGAGCCCCCAAAGAAACGGACTTGGAAGATGTCCAGGGCCCTTCTCCACGATGGCTGGTGCACTGTATCCTTTGCTTTTAAAATCAAAAATTAGGCCAGGAGTAGTGGTGTGTGCCTTTAATGCCAGCACCTGCAGAGGCAGACAGATCTCTGTGAGTTCAGGGCCAGCCTGGTCTATCTAGAAAATTCCAGGTCAGCCAGGGCTACACAGTGAGACCTTGTCTCAAAAAATTTTTTTTGTTTACATAGAGGACTGTCTCTCTGAGTCTTTGGTAAAAACATTCCTTCCTCTGGAGTAAGAACTTTGCACCGAGGAAATAGAACCAAGGGGACCCAATCCTTCGAGGCTTCCCTGCGCATGCCCTCATCCAGGCTGTCTCTCACTGGCGAATCGCCTGCCCCTTCCAGTCCTCCTCACTTTACTTTCCCCGCAGACCCTCCTGCCTACCAACTATACTATCAATACAGTCAATACAGTTCGCTATTTGTTTCTATGTTGAAAATGAGCTCTCTGAAGATGAGGGCTTTTGCCTCTTGTGTTCACTGATTTTATCTCCCGTGTCTGGGGCAGGGTGGGGCACATTCTAAGACCTTAGAAACGTTCGTTGAATGAATGGGTGATTTACATGTAGGGGAGAGTAAGTGCGTGGTCATAGCATCTGGCAGCAGGGTTGAGTTACAGTGATCAGGAGGAACTCAGACCGTCAATGCTAAGGTCTTGTGATCCTCATGCCTAATCTTTAGGAGGTGCTTCAGCTTCACAAGGAGGGACGCTGCGGCTTCAGTAGGGGCCACCTCTAAAAAGACGTCCTAGTCTGGGCACTTTGCAGTAGGATCTTCAGAAGGTAGAACCTAGTGAAAGGTCTTGGGGAAAATTAGGGTTCCAGCAACTCCCCCTCTCCCTTCACCTCCCAACTAACAAGGGCAAATAGCTTTCTCTGTCACATGTTTCCAACACAAGGCACTGCCTTGTCACAGTCCCAGAGGTAACAGGCTGAGCAACCATGGACTGAAACTTCTGAAAGTCAAAATAAACTTTTCCTCATCTTTAAACTTGATTGCCTCAAATACTGCGTCACAGTGATGGAAAACTGACCGAGAGGATAGCTTGGTGTGCTTTCAGATACCAAAGCAAGCTTTCCTTGGACCTCTGGGTAGGGATGCATTGTCTTCTTTTTCACAGCCTTAAAGAGAACAACAGCAAATGTTGATGAGGACCTGAGGAAACAGGAACCTTACACTCCTGGTGAGAATGTGAGCTGGAATAGCCAAGATGGAAATCCGTGTGACAACGGGGCTCGGCGCGGGTGGCTCAGTGCTAGAGCACTTGACCGGCATGTGGTCCTAGGCTCAACCCCCCCCCGTAAGCGGCAGCAAACCAACAGAAAATCAACATCAGAATGGAAGTTACTCATGCCACCCAGCTGTGCAACTCTTGGGTAGATACTCAAGTGACTGTGCGTCACCAGACCTCAGAGACACTTGCACAACCATGTTTACACTGCACTATGCTTAACATATAGGAAACGGAACCAGTCGAGATGCCTATCTACAGATGAATGGAGAAGGAAGCTGATATATAGACATGATGGAATTTTATTCAGCCACAAAGGAAAATGAAACAATTACATTTGCAGGAAAACAAAACTGAAAATCATGATGCAAAGTGAAATGAGCCCAACTCTGAAAGACAAATCTTGCATCTTTCCTTTCATAGGTGGAAACTAGACCTAAATATATATGCATGTGTGTATGTGTTTTATGTGCATGTGTGTACTCCTGGGTGTGTATGTGTGCGCATGTGTAAGTGTGTGTGTGTGTGTGTGTGTGTGTGTGTGTTATGAGACTAGAAAGGAGGCCATGAGAGGAGAGGAAGAGATCTTAGGGAAAGAACAAGAGAAAGAAAGGGTGATAGAATCCACGGGACAGGAAAGCAGAAAGAGAAACAGTTTGGGGGTTGAAGGAGGACCAATAAGAAGGGGTGGGCAAATAGACAGAGCATTGGGGTTGGGGACAAATAAGAACCAAGAGTAATGACACATGTGTATGAATATGTCATAAGGAAACTCATTATTTTGTATGTTAATTTGAAAAAGAATGCTAAGGCCTGAGTGTGGACAGGCAGAATGCGGGGAATGAGACCAAAGTAAAGCAAGGCTGAAAGTGAAGGCCCCAGTGATGGGGAAGTTGGAGTGAGCCTGAGTTACAGACTCTTCCTTTCTCTCGAGAACTTTCCAGCTTCCCATCACTGTGTGACATGAAGCTATCCCCACTCACCTTCGCATCTAACGAGCAGTGCACACATTTCTGGATCTGTCCTCTGTCTGGGAGTGAACTATGAGCCACTTACTCACAGGCCAGGTGTCATGATGTGACTCCAAGGCATCTAGCTGCAGAGGGCCAGGTCTCAGCAGGAGGGTGACAACTGATGTGACTCTCAGCTGCAGCCATGCCCCTGCAACCCCACTCACTCCAAATGGCCTCCAGCAGTTCGGGAGAGGCCTCATTGGAAAGCCCTTTCATCCGGGTTCTCACTGCACTGGTCCGTGCTGCTTCCCTTTCTGCCGGGCTGCCGTGATGCTGGGAGCTTAATGCTCAATCCTGCTTATCTGGACTCTCTTCTTTCTATATTTTCTTACTAGTCTTCTCAATATCTAGTCTGTCTTTCTAGTACACTTTCTGTATCACGTGTGTCAGACACGTCATTGATAATGCAAAGGATGTGCCTAAATCAGAGACGTCGACTGGTCCCCAGTTACTGTGGCCACACGGAGTAGTCGGCCTGAGGTCAGTTCATACATTTTTTCCCCCAGCTCTTTTTTTTTTTTTTTTTTTGGTTTTTACGAGACAGGGTTTCTCTGTATTGTTTCGGAGGCTATCGGTCCAGCCTGGCCTCGAACGCAGAAAGATCCGCCTGCCTCTGCCTCCCGAGTGCTGGGATTAAAGGCGTGCGCCACCACCGCCCGGCTTCCCCCCAGCTCTTTAAGGTTCCGATTCTATGATCCTTATCTTCAAACTGCACTCTTCTCCTCTCCCTCTGTCCGCCACTCCAAGGCCAGGCAACTGTCCACTTCCTGTCTTCATCTCCATCCTCCACGTGAGGCTAAGCCTGACTTCCTCACAGTGTCTCCCTCCCGACCATGACCCACACATCCTTGCACAGGGATTTCTTCTGGGGTTTTCCCTGAGCAGAGTCAGCTGTGCCAAGTGTCCCAGCACTAACTGCTCCCTCCTGGCGGCTGCTTGTAACACTCTTGAGTTTCCCCAGGAGGGATGGTCACAGCAGTCGGGCATTCAGCAACAGTCCCTCTCTGTCCCACTCTGCTCCCAGTTTCCTTTCCTGCTGATAACACTCCAGCTCCCATGTTCCTCAAATCATCTCATAGTGCTCTATCCATCAGCAAAAATGCTGAGCTCTTCTCAAAGATGGCACAAAGAGCAAACAGAAAACCGACGCCCACCACGCACTGTGTGTTTCCCTTCGGGTCACTAGTCTCTGCCCTACTTCAGTGGAGGGGCTTGTCACCAGTGCTAGTGACAACTGTCTTCGGGGGTCAGATCTCTGGCGATCTCACATTTGTGCTCTGGAAACTGTTACCTACTCAGAGAAGTTATGCCAGAAGCCGAGGGGGTGGGGAGGCAGAGCTCGGCTTCTGACGTCACCCTCTTATTATCAGTGGAAGCAGGCTTCACTTAGCACCCTTATCTAAGGCAGCTTGGAGGACAGCTGGCTCAAAGGCACCTGGAAATCAAAAGTGGGATACTGGGAGAGGAAGAGGCGAAACAACTTCTCAGTTTCTCGGAGGCTGACAGAGGTTCCTGAGACAGACTTCAGAAACGTCGTTCCAGCTGGCCCTTGAAAGCCGTGCCTGGAAGGGGAGAGCCTCCGAGGGATAAACAGAGTGTTCTCCAGCTCCTCGGGGTCAGGAGCAGTCTGCTCAGAAGGAAGTGCTGTTTCCCTGACCCCGGTGTTCCCACAGCCCCCTGGATGGCAGATCATGGGGCTGTGCCCCTCCCCACCCTTGGGAACTCTATCTTTATCTCACCAGTTTGTCCGCGTGCTTGACCAGTGGGGTTTCACTTTTGCAAACATCTGTTTATATCCCTTGAGAGAAAAATATCAAGCGGCCTGCCCCAAGAACGCTGTTTCGCTGTTTCATTTCAAGCGGTGAGCAAGGTAAGGAAACTTTTTTTTTAATAGCTGGGAAGTAGGAGGGGCACCAACTTCGCTGGTTGTTTTTAACTCTTTGTTTTCTTAGATCCTATCTCCTATTAAGCAAGTCCCATTTTTTACCAAAAGGATTTAACGGACTTGTAGTGTTTCTGCCTCCTTTTGTGCCGGGCATATCTGTCCCAGTGCCAGCTTAGCCCCTGGGTGTTGTAGATTACTATTTTAAGGTGTGCTATGGGTACTTAATGAGCAGACTGAGCAGAGCGGCCACTCTGGGGAGTGGGGACCACACTTACTTTCAATCTTTCGCGGAGGATGGAGGGGAAACATAATCTCTGGTTTCCCCACAGGGCAGCCCAAGATGGATAGTTACACAGTGGCCCCCGAGGATGACTATGATGTCCTCATACAGGATGACCTGGACAGCCATGAGATGGAGCAAGCCCTCACCCCCGAGCTCCTCTCCGCCCAGCAGGTACTGCAGTTCTGCTGCTCTGTATTTGCGGTGGGTCTCCTGGACAACGCGCTGGCTGTGTTTATCCTGGTGAAATACAAAGGACTCAAGAATGTGGGGAACATCTACTTTCTAAACCTGGCAGTTTCGAATTTGTGTTTCCTGCTTCCCCTGCCGTTCTGGGCACACACTGCCACACATGGGGGAAGCCCTGGCAATGCGACTTGTAACGTTCTTGTTGGACTCCACTCCACGGGCTTATACAGCGAGACACTTTTCAACATCCTTCTTCTTGTGCTAGGGTACAAGTTGTTTTCCCAAGGGACGCTGTCATCCACCTTCATGACAGTGCCCGGTGGTGTTGTTACAAGTATCCTGGCATGGACCATGGCTATTGCACTTAGTTTGCCTGAATCTGTGTTTTACCAGCCGCGGATGGAAAGACAGAAACACAAGTGTGCCTTTGGCAAACCTCACTTTTTGCTAGTTGAAGAGCCATTCTGGAAGTATTTTCTGACTTCAAAGATGAACATTTTGGTTCTTGGTTTTCCTCTGGTGGTTTTTATACTCTGCTGTGGGCAAATGAGGAAAACGCAGGCCTTCAGGGAGAGGCAGAATGATCTTCGAAAGCTTGGTTTTGTCATAATGGCTGTGTTCCTTTTGATGTGGGCACCCTACAATATTGTGCTCTTCCTGTCCGAGTTCCAGGAACACTTGTCCCTGCAGGATGAAAAGAGCAGCTACCTCCTGGATGCAAGTGTTCAGGTCACACAGCTCATTGCCATCACCCACTGTTGTGTTAACCCTCTCCTCTGTTTGCTTTTTGACAAGGCCTTCACGAGATATCTCTGCAGTCTGTTCCCACGGTGCAATGACACCCCATTTCAAAGTGGGGGGGACTCTCAGCGAGCAACGCCAAGAAGAGGGCATGACCAGCCCTTTGAACTCTACACTAGTTTGCATCAAAGGCAGGATATATAAACCTTGACCCTTGTCTCTTCAAATTATTTTGTGTAATTTTTTACATGTTTGTATAAAAATAGAACATAAGAAGAAAGAGGGCTGGTTAATGAATATTTACTAGTAAGCGTTGAGTTTGTCTCCGGCACGGGGCTAGGCTCGTTATAAAGGTGAACCTCACTCCTCCTCCTTACTTCTTGTCTACAGTGTGGGTACTCTTACTCCCATAGCCAAGAAAGAAACTGAGGGTCAGTGATTCATCCAAAGCTACGTAACTGCAAAATGGCAGAGTTGAAGAGCAAACCCCGACGTCACTTGTCCCAGAGCCAGCCAGGGGTGATGGCATATGTCTGTAATCCCAGCACTTTAGGAGGCTGGGGCAGGAAGATCCCCACAAATGCAACGGTAACCTGGGCCACATAGCAAGATCTCCCCAACCCCATTTTTTTGTTCAACAAATGAATATGTACTTTTAAAGCTCAGTTTGAAGGTTGGGGTGTAGTTCAGTTGGGAGGATGTCAGCCTTGCATTCCTAGTATGGTTGGGCACTTTTTTTGTTTTGTTTTGATTTTTGGGACACACTTTCTCTGTGTAGTCCTGGAAATCTCTTTGAAGTCCAGGCTGGCTGTGAACTCAGAGATTCCCTTGTCTCTGCCTCCTAAATCCTGGGATTAAAGTGTGTGACACCATGTCCAGCTCATCCGGCTCGGTGGTGCACATCTTAATTTCAGTTCAACTCTAGAAGGAAGGCAGGAAGATCAGAAGTTCAAGGTAATCCTTGACTACACAGTGAGTTCAAGGCCAGCTTGGGTCCATTAGACCCTGTCACACACATACACACACATACACACACACACACACACACACACACACACACACACACAATTAGAAGTAAATTTTCTTGTGGAAACAGTCTTCCAGGCACATGCTGCTTCGGGTCATGGGGAGAACTGGTCGCATAGAGGCTGTGGAAACCAAGGTCCTGTGGGGACACACTAGGCTCTCTTGACCGTCACTGTACCCAAGCTTCCCTGTGACTCTTCAAGGTTTTAGAATTACTTGCTGATGACTGTGTTATGAAGGCTGTGGTGTCTAAGGACATTTAACAAGAGTAGATGTAAAAGTATGCTTAGAAACATTGGATTATATCAGCACTGTGACCTTTGAAATACAACACATACCTTAGGCCTCATAAGCTTGTGACCACATGTAATTTCCCACTTCCTTTTGTAGCTGAGTTACACAGTACGGGCTTCCACTGGCCAGTCAGCAAGAGGCCAGCTCTTTGCCCAGGGTTACATCTCCAAGCACCTGAGATTTCGGAGTGACCCCTCTTTCTGCCTCTGGAGTTCAGAGCAGGCCTTCCACTCCATCTGGACTGAGGACTTGTGGTCACAGCTCTTCTTTTAAGGATAAGATGGGACCACAGACCTCAAAGTAAGTTGGAGGCCAGCACAGGCAGGTGAAGGGAATGAGGAGAGCATTCACCTAGGGGTTCTTCCTAGGACAAATGGTTCTCCCATGTCATAGGTGGATGACAGTTATCACCGTGACCGAAGGAGGGGAAAGGAAAGAAGGCCAGCACAGGGCTCGGTGAGGGAAGGCACTTGCTGACTAAGTCTGGTGGCCTGAGTTCAGTCTCTGGAACCTACATAAAGGTGGGAGGAGAGATCCAACCCTGAAAAGTTGTCTTCCAACGCCCACATGTGTGCTTGCTAATGCGCACACAGGCGTACAGGCACACATGCACAAACACCAGGCCACCCCATCACTACACACCACTAAGAGGTTTTTTATTTGGTTGGTTTTTTTTTTGGGGAGACAGGGTTTCTCTGTGTAGTTTTGGAGCCTGTCCTGGAACTCACTTTGTAGACCGGATTGGCCTTGAACTCAGAGAGACCCGCCTGCCTCTGCCTCCCGAGTGTTGGGATTAAAGGGGTGCACCACCACTGCCCAGCTACTAGAAGTTTTAAAAAGAAACTGATGGTGACATCTCCAAGTAACTAAAGTTGAATTTTTTTTTTTTTTTTGGTTTTTGAGACAGGGTTCCTTTGTAGCTTTGGAGGCTGTCCTGGAACTTGTTCTATAGACCAGGCTGGCCTCGAACTCACAGAGATCTGCTTGCCTCTGCCTCCCAACTGCTGTGATTAGAGGCGTGCACCACCAACGCCTGACTAAAATTGGAATTCTTGTACTCTGCCGGTGGGAGTATAAAATGACATTACCAGTTTGGAAAAAGATGAAAATTTCTTAAAAAGCTAAGTATACAGTTACCAATCATTCCACTTCTAAATGCTTACCCAAGAAAAGAGAAGATGAAAATGTACCAGTATACAGACCTGTACATGGACCTTCATGAAAGCTACATTTATATAGCCATAAAGTGCCACCCAAACTACCTCAACAGATGGATGGAGAAACAGTAGCAGACTATGGGATCATACAGCTTCATGCATGAAGTCCTAAAAGGCTGACTTCTGCTCAGTTAGACATTTTAATTCCCAATGTTTATTTAGATTTTTATTTCTATAAGAGTTTAGAAAACACAAACTAACCCTTAGTGGCTGAAGTCAGCGGTTGGTAAGGAGGCTTACACAGGAGGGTGTGGGATACATAACAAAGAGTACAAGGATGCTGAGGGGTCTAGTGGATATATTTGTTACCTGGATGCAGTCACTAGCTGTTACACGTGCCAAAGCCTACCAAATTGTATATTTTAAATATGTAAATATTTAAATATGTGCATCAAGTGTGGTTGATTTTAAAACCCTCTGAGGCACACCAGTGTGTTAGTGCAAGCTCTGTCTCAGAGCACAGCCTAGGGTCTTCTGCTTCTCAGCCTTCCACCACATGCTCAAATGGAGTTTCCAAGCAGCATAAGGGATGCCTGCCCATGGACCACACCAACCCATCCCTACCTCTGACTAGGATGGTGGAGAATGGGGATGGCACCCCATAGGGAGTGCAGTTGCAAGACAGAGACTTAGGGAGATATGCAAAGGAGTTTGGGTAGTCCAAACAAGGCTGGCTGAGAATATACTCTCTTTGCAACTTTAAGGAAGTAGGTCTGGTCCCCACCCACTTCTATTCTATGTTTAAGGAAATAGCATCATTGTCTGACACTTACTGACAGGGATGAACTCAAGGGACAGCCTTGTCAGGATTTCCAGAATGAAATTCAGAAAGTGGAAAGACCTGGAAACTCTAGTGGGAGCCGTAAGACAGACAGGCAGATGCTGAGAATCAAGAGTGGGATGTGGTGTCCTCAAAACTTGAATACAGCAACACCTTCCTTCTGTGTCAGACCAAGCAGATTGTTCCCTAAAGGTTAAAGCAATGCTTGAGGACCAGTGAGATGGCTCACAGTACTTACTTTCAAGCCTGATGACCAGAGTTGGGTCCCTGGGATCCACAGGGTGGAAGGAGAGAGCCAGCTCCCACAATTTGTCCTCTGACCTCTATTTGTGTACTTTGGCAGGCACACACTCTCTTACACACACACACACACACACACACACACACACACACACATTAAAAAACACTAGCTTTTCTATTTTTCTACAAATACTGTAATAAAGACTAACAAACAGTAGAAAACAAACATAAAATGGCTAGTATAGTTTTTTGTTGTTTTTTAAGGATAGTTCTTCTGTTTTGCTTGCAAGTTACTTGCCAGTGGGAGAAAGCGCTGGCTGGCTCTGTCTATAAGGAAGGCTTGTCACTTTGGTACCATCTCAGAGTACTGCAGTAGGCATGGGTTGAGGGTATTGCCAGCCATCAGCCTTCAGTCTCCCCACAGCAGACACACAAACACAGACCTTGCAGTGTTTGGGGACTGAAATCCAGTCTTCCAGTTCTCCAGACCACAGGGCCTAGGAAAGGGACTACACATTCCCAGGAAAGGGTGTAGCCATCCTGGCAGGAATGAAGACATGTGTGCCTCTCTCCCTTTGGATATCAGACTACTGAAACAATGAAGGGAACTGGGATTTCCCAGAAGTGTCAGGATAGAGAAGGAGGAGCTGGTGTCAGCTAAGTGGGGAGCTTGTCCTCTGGGAAGAGATTTCACACAGTTCTGAACACTTCGTTAGACCACCTAGTAGGAGAGCCCTGGACTGGAGACAGTGATGATATCTGGGACCACACCTTGATCAGGTGTGGTTATATGGAACTCTTGCCCTCTTCTTAAACCTGAACCTTATGTCAGGACCCCAAGAACAGACTTGGGTGGAGGTATCACTGTACCACCAGGTATATTAGGACCAAATTCTGAGCCCTGACGGACCCCTAAAAAAACCAACTTGGTTTGCTTGAATTGTTCTCAACTTGTCTTCAACAAGTCAGTTAAACAAAGAAGCAATGGTAAGAAGCAGGAGAGAGGGGTGGAAGGGGGGAGACTTGATTGATATGGCTACAGTGGGAAGAAGAACAAAGAGATCTATGGCCTCCTTTGTCTCTCTGTCCTAATACGAAGTTTTGGTTTGAATAGAAGGCAAGGGGCATTCAGCAGGACAGTCTGGGTTAGACTGTAGCTCTGCCTATCACGGCTGTCCTAGCTTGCCTGTGCTGCAAGCCCCATTGTGCCTATCACGGCTGTCCTAGCTTGCCTGTGCTGCAAGCCCCATTGTGCCTATCACGGCTGTCCTAGCTTGCCTGTGCTGCAAGCCCCATTGTGCCTATCACGGCTGTCCTAGCTTGCCTGTGCTGCAAGCCCCATTGTGCCTATCACGGCTGTCCTAGCTTGCCTGTGCTGCAAGCCCCATTGTGCCTATCACGGTTGTCCTAGCTTGCCTGTGCTGCAAGCCCCATTGTGCCTATCACGGTTGTCCTAGCTTGCCTGTGCTGCAAGCCCCATTGTGCCTATCACGGCTGTCCTAGCTTGCCTGTGCTGCAAGCCCCATTGTGCCTATCACGGCTGTCCTAGCTTGCCTGTGCTGCAAGCCCCATTGTGCCTATCACGGCTGTCCTAGCTTGCCTGTGCTGCAAGCCCCATTGTGCCTATCACGGTTGTCCTAGCTTGCCTGTGCTGCAAGCCCCATTGTGCCTATCACGGCTGTCCTAGCTTACCTGTGCTGCAAGCCCCATTGTGCCTATCACGGCTGTCCTAGCTTGCCTGTGCTGCAAGCCCCATTGTGCCTATCACGGCTGTCCTAGCTTGCCTGTGCTGCAAGCCCCATTGTGCCTATCACGGCTGTCCTAGCTTGCCTGTGCTGCAAGCCCCATTGTGCCTATCACGGCTGTCCTAGCTTGCCTGTGCTGCAAGCCCCATTGTGGCCTGCTTAGGGGTTGTCAGGAGCCACCTTCTGAAGCTAACAGCTCCAGGTAGCAAGGACACCTCTGAAGACTTTGTACAGAGGGCCGCAGAGCCCTCTCACCTTCCTGAAATGGCACTGTGAGATATCTTGTGAGTTTTCCCAGCACGGTGGTGCTGTTCCTGCCTTGTGGCGGGCTGACATAGAGAAGCATAGGGATTGGTGGCATGACCCAGGACTCTGCCTGAATTGGGTCGTGTGCGCCTGCCTTCTGATAACACTCTTGACAGCCCAGCTCCTTTACCCACACAGGCTATGCACACATGCCTCTCTCTGAACAACGCAACCTTTGTCAGATTATACCGACACCCCTCTCTGAACAAATGGATATGTTTCTCTTCTCTATCAAATCCTGACAGTTTCTATTCAAAAGTATTCCTAGTATATCCTAGCTGAGGGCAAGTTCGTCAAGCCTGAACTGGATTTGAGTACAAAACTTTGTCCTAAAGTGAACTTTTGGGGAGAATCCCTCATGTTCTAGTTGCTTTTCTGTTGCTGTAACAAAACATCCTGACCTGAAGCGAGCTGGGGTGGGAAGGCTTCATTTGGCCTGCTGACATTGATGACTCCTCAAGCCAACTGGACTGGTGCTGGCAGGGGAGACTGTACAGGAAGACTCAGCAGTGTCAGTAGGT
Organism: Mesocricetus auratus; assembly: GCF_017639785.1. Classification (NCBI taxonomy): domain Eukaryota; kingdom Metazoa; phylum Chordata; class Mammalia; order Rodentia; family Cricetidae; genus Mesocricetus; species Mesocricetus auratus. Next base: position 48,406,835 of record NW_024429267.1, on the reverse strand, counting down.
CCGCTCCTTCTTGGGAAGATGTGGAAAGGGTGAGTTTCTCTCCCAAGGTCTGGTTCACAGAAGAGGAGGTGCCTGACGGCCTCAGACAGGTCTGTGAACTGGAAGCAGGAGGTGGGTAAGGAAGGCTGGGCTGGCGAAGGCTGACCTGCCCTGGGTTCTTCTGGCCCAGTCTGTGGAGGCCAGGGAATGCGTCCTCACTCTGTGGGCCAGACTCTGCCTTCTCTTCCTTCTCCCCGTCCCCTGGTCCAGAGGGAGTGGAGGGGCACTGTATCTGGACGGTTGAACATTTCCCAGTGTCAGCATGACACCAGAAAACAACCCCCTCAGCTCAACAAAGATGAAATGGAAGCTAAGGGACTTTTTCTTTTTTTAATTCTTTGCTTGTTTGATTGTTTTTCTGCCCTGCAGCAAACCTAATTAAGCTCTTTAAAATTCAACATTTAAGACAAGGGGCCTGAAGTTGAATCACAAGCCAATAAAACATTGCTTTGTTTTGGGTTCTAGAGGCAAAGATCTGACATAAAGTCAAGTTACATCTCTGGCATTCTTTCACCAAGGGAGAAAGAGGACAAGGGACCTTACAGGGACTTCAAAGGCCTTAGGAGACTTCACAAGGACTTTGGTTCATTGTACCATGACACATGCTGGAAAAGTCTTGAGGCTCTGTCACAGGTAGAGACGGAAAATGATACTACAGATAGGCTGTGTTGAATCCAAAGTTCAGAGCTTTCCCTGAAGACGTGGGTGTGAAGAAACAACACGATACTGAGCAGAACCTACCCTGTGATGGTTAGTCCTCACTGGCAGAATGACTGGACGTAGAAACACACTGTAGACACACCCTTGGGCCTATTCCGGAAAGCTTTCACTGAGGAGGGAAGATCTACTCTGAGTGTGGACAGCATCACCCCCTAGCCTGGGGTTCCTGGCTGAGAAAAAGGGGAATGTGAGCTGAGTGCCAGCGTCATCGCTCTCTGCTTCCTGACTGTGGACACAAAGTCACCAGCTGGCTCACACTCCTGCTACTGTGCCTTCCCCACTGAGGCAAACTGTACCCTCAAACTGAGGGAAGATGGGCACTTTCTTCCTTAAACAGATTTGTCAGCTTTTTGTCACAGTAACTAGAAAAGTAACAGGAGCACACACTCAGCTGAGTCTGTGGGACCAGCTGTAATAAAGCTTGTGGGGGACCTTGAGGGGTTCCACGGCAGGCGAGGGACAAACACACTAGGCAGATGGAGCTTAAGTGAGAAATTTTATTAGAAAGGGAAGGGAATGGAGAAGGGGGAGAGAAGAGAAAGGGATGGAGAGAGAGAGAGAGAGAGAGAGAGAGAGAGAGAGAGAGAGAGAGAGAGAGAGAGAGAGAGAGAGAAGTGGGAGGCAGGAAACTCCTGTCTGCACCTTCAGAGGAACAGCAGGGAAGAGGGTGGACCCTCTTTTAAAGGGGTCCTTTGCACCTGCGTGAAGACTGCATACATAGCCATGGACCCCTGGGCTGACCAGGGCACTGCCTGAGTGCATTCTGCCAGGTGACAGGGACAGGCCAGCATAATGCCCCTATCCTTACACCAGTACTGTGTAGAAGTGTCAGGGTGAGTCTTGGACTACACACACACACACACACACACCTGGATTTTGCATGTATGTGTCTGTCTAAAATCGTTCACTAGAGATGTAATTTAGGGGTTTTCTCCCATAAGGCCATGGGAAGCACAGAACCCCAGAAGTCTTCACAGATGCAGGTTTTGCCCACATCGGACATCACAATTCTGATGACCAGAAAGTTTTGACTGTAGCCTTAGCAAAGCAGAAGCCAAGGGGATGAGTTTCCTCTTCTTTTTTCCATCTATTCTTGCTTTAGCCAAGACTCTCTACGGCCTCTAATAGTCACAGTATCATTCTTTCTTAAAAGTCAAACAGTATAACTTCAGGATGCCCAGGACCCCTCATAGGAGGACCACGGACGCTGAGAGCCTTGATGTCCGGTGACTATTGCCTCCACCACCTTCCAGCTTTCCCCTCAGTTACCTCAAATCGTGGGGTCTCTATCCTTTCTCCATGTGCTTTTTCCCCAGGCAGAAGACTTTCTGGATCTTTGTCATCAAAGGAAAGGACAGGAAAGTCAACAGAGAGTGGCCCTCCCTACATCCTAGGTATCACTGTTAAGACTCCAAGGACATCAGCTCTGAGCTCTCACCCTTACTTTTCTCGAGTAACACGGCCTCACAAGATGCTTCCCTAACAGACACAGTTTTAACACTGACTCTCTGGCTCCATCCTGCCATTCAGACATTGCTTCTGGGTTCCTTCCCACTTCTGTGTAAACACTTGTGAAAGTCTATTTTGGGGCAAGGCACTGGAAGCCAGCAGAACTATCACTTTCAACCTAAGGAGCAGGGTGGTGCTCATGGCCACAGCTGCTGCAGAGGCTGGTGTCTTGCTAATATCCTTTACATCTGAGTTGTGAGCCTGAGGTACAAAACTCTGTGTGTGTGTGTGTGTGTGTGTGTGTGCATTGTGTGCATGAGTGCATGTGTATGCATGTGTGTGTGTACATACATGTGATTGCTGAGGTCAAGGCATTGAATCCTCCTGGAGCTGGAATTACCTTTGGCTATGGACTGTCCAACACAGGAACTGAGCCACCTCTCCAGCTCAATTACATATATATATATATATATATATATATACATACATACATACATACTACATATATATAGTAATATATTACATATTATATAATGTAGTAATATAATATATATTTTTATGTGGATTGGAGAGATAGTTCAGTGGTTAAGAGCACTTGTGTCTCTTACAGAGGACCTGGGTTCAGTTTTCAGAATCTACATGATGGTTCATAACCATCTGTAATTCCAGGGGAACTCACCCTCTTCTGCCTCCAGAAGTTCTATGGCTGATTCTGGTCAGCTAGTAGCTAGTTCCACCCTGTGATTCAAGGTAAACTTCATTGGCAGCCTTAGGAATGTCAGAGCGTGATCAAAATATCCCACAACAAATAGCCATGTTTTACATTTGCAAGCATTAAATTCTACCATCAAACGTTTCTCATAGAATAGACTCCTCAAGTTAGTGAAGGACATCATATCTGGTCTTAACTCAATATAGCAAATGAAAAAAAATGAGTCTTGGTCCCTCTTCTGAAAATTCCAGAGGGATCTGCAGAGATACCCATTCTTGTTAGCAATGGTGAACACTGGGTAAATGCATGATGGTGCAGAATTATAAGACCATTGTCTGTGCTTTGAAGAACTCATTGGATCAAATGGGTAGGGGAACGAGTGAGTAGGTGGCTGGGAAAATAACTCTGTCAGTAAATTATTTACATTGAAAGCATAAGGGCCTAAGTTTGATCCCTAGGACGGGTATTTTAAAAGATATCAAGACTCTTGGAGCACACCACCCAGCCTACCTAGCTTACCTGACAAGTTCCAGGCCAATGTAGAGACCCTGTGTGTTGGCTAGTTCTTTTGTCAACTTGACACAAGCTAAAGTTATTTAGGAAGAGGGAACTTTAAATGAGAAAATGTTTCCCTAATACTTGTAGGCAAGTATATGGGACATTTTCTTGATTAATGATTGATGTGGGAGGTCCCAGACCACCAGGGGCAGTGCTTCCCCAGTAGGTAGTCGTGGGTGCTGTCAGAAACAGAGTGAGCAATCTGTGGGGAGCAAGCTAGTAAGCAGCACTCCTCCATGGTCCCTGCTTTGGTTCCTGCTTTGGGTTCCTGGCCTTGTTTCCTTTCATAATTGACCGTAAACTGCAAGATGAAATAAACCCTTTCCTCCCCAAGTTGCTTTGGGTAATGGTGTTCATCCCAGCAATAGAAAGCAAACTAGGACAGTCTCTTTCAAAAAGAGAAAGGGGTAGACGGTCCCTGAGCAGTGACATCCAAGATTGTTCTCTGAACTTCACATGAATATGCTGAGGTGTGCATACATGTACACACACAGGCACACATGATCTGGGTGGACATACACAAACAAGATCTCCTTGGGAAAGAAATAGCCACTTGGCTTGTCCCCAGATTCCAGATCAGTGGGCATCATGCCCAGAACTTCAGGACAAAGGGAGGGCTGGGCCTGGAAAACTCCCAAGTACGCAGGCATTTGGTCAGACACACAATTTCAGCGTAAATAAAGTTCAAGACATGATGAGTGACATTTCATGTGACAAGAAAACCAACACTATTTCTCATTTTATTTCTACCTAAAGTGACAGCAGGGAGTTATAAGAACTGATGATCATCAAACCTCACTTTCTGCAAGGCTCCAAGAAGCTATGGATCTAGGCTGAGTTTCCTGGGAAGGCGCGGCCATTTGCTCGGTGTTTTCACTGGGTAAGGAAGGCGCAGGCTTCCAGCAGTGCTGTGAGACACAAAAAGTAGGGCATTCAGGAACAGATTGGTTTTTCAAATCTATAAATCAAAGAGTCAGGGCTTGGCTTATCCCTCCATGTGTTTTTTATGGCCTTTTCTAGCAACTGTGACTTCCTGGGAACACAGGACCTGAAGGGCACTTGACTCCTCCCCTAAGTGAATCAGTTCACATCTCTCAGGTTCGCAGGGTGCTTGTGGTCCTCTGACTCCTAAAGTGAAGGACAATCAATTTGCTTATCCTCCATCTGCGAGCACTGGCTGAGCATCTGGTGTGTGTGAGTCACCATGCCGTGAGCTGGGTAGAGCATGGGCGACAGTGCTATCTGTTCACTGGTTCATCCAATAGCCTTAGATCAAGTATGAACCACATCTGCAACACAGTAGCCTGAGAAGCCACGCAATACAGAGCTTGGCTCCTCACCTCGGTGCAGTTAGCCTGGGGAACCTGATACTTTTTTTTTGTAGGATGGGGTATCCTATGCATTGCTTGCTAACAAGCCAGCCTGAATTGCCTGGTACCAGCAGAACCTACTAAATTGTGGTCATCAAAAATGTTTCCAGGAATGACCAAATGTCTCCTTTGGAGACAGAATCCTCCTAAATTGAGAATGACTAACAAAGAGGTTCTTTACTCCTACCCCTGGATCTGCCATGCCTCTGCCTCTGTGCAGGGGACCAGATTTTGAGACATGGTTTCATGTACCTCAGGCTGGTTTCAATCTTCATATGTAGCCGAGGATGATTTTGAACATCTGATCCTCCTGCCGCTACCTCTCAAGTACTGGGATTGCAGGTGTGCACCACTGCACCTAATTTATACAGTGCTAGAAATTGAAGCCGGCTTTGTGCATGCTAGGCAAATACTCTACTAACTGCACTACATCTTCAGCCATTCTTCTAAAAAGTTTTCCATGATCAAATTACACATTTTCCTACACTTGAATTTATTATGTATGGGTGCATTGCCTGCATCCTGTATGTCTGAGTACCACATGTTTGCCTGGTACCCACAAAGACCAGAAGTGTTAGATCCCCTGGAACTGGAATTGCAGACATTGTGAGCTGCCGCATGGGCAGGTGCTTGGAAGTGAGCAGTCGATGCTCTTACCCCCTAAGCCATCTCTTTGGCTCTACATTTTAAGTTTTTAAGGAATCTGCATTTCAAACCTTGACCTTCTCCTGCTGTGAAATATTACTTTAACTATATAAAGGTGTGTTACATTTTTTATGCTGCATTTGTTTCATTATGTGAAGATGTGTTGCTATTTCACCTTGCCTGCCTAAGGCACCTGATTGGTCTAATAAAAAGATGAATGGCCAATTACTAGGCAGTAGAGGGATAGGTGGTGCTGATGAGCAGAGAATAAGTAGGAGGAGGAATCTAGGCGAGAGGGGGGGAGAGACAGAGAGAGACAGAGAGACAGACAGAGAGAGGGGGGAGGGAGGGAGGGAGGAAGGGAGGAGGGAGGTTGGGAGGGAGGGAGGAGGAGGAGGAGGAGGATGAGAAGGAGGAGGAAAACAGGGAGAAAGAGAGGGAGATGCCTGGGACCAGCCAGGCAGTCCCCAGTCAGCCAGACACAGAAGAAGCAGGAAAAGTAGGTCATACAGAATAAAATAAGTTATAAGAGCTAGCAAGCATAAGATAAGGCCAAGCATTCACAACTAATAAGAAGTCTCCATGTCATCATTTGGGAGCTGATTGGTGACCCAAAAGAAAGCCTGCTACATTCTCCCATGTGGGTTCTTCAGTAATTATATCTGGAATCCACTCACGGGAGCTTGAACACTGCTTCAGATTAGCGGTGGCTGTGACATACTCCTTTCCCAGGTACTTCTCATATGTTGTTTTGCCATGGAGCCTAGCCAGACACTCAGTGTTGTCATTGAACAGAAGATTTTTGGTTTCAGACCGGAACAGGCAAAACTCCCCGGGGCACCTCGATCCAGCATTTCCAAAATGCTTCTGTATCAAAAGAGCCAACAGTCTGTGAGTAGTCAAAAAAGAGATGAGCGTCAGGAAGGGAAAGTCAAGGGTTCTCATCCTGGGGAAAGAGCAGAGCCAAAAAGCAGCAGCGCTCCCTTTCCTGCGGGGCATGCCTCTGCCCTACCCGTGCTCCCGGGAGCACGCGCACTCCAGCCAGGGCCCAGGCTTCACACCAACTCTGTCCTTGCTTCCCACAACTCTCCGCCTACTAAATCTGTTATCGCGCCCTGTAGAGCATCTTGCTGGTGATTAGAAGGCGGATGAAGATTTTTTTTGAGACCACCCCTAAAAGCTGATCGTCTAGAACACTCTAGTATTCCAGCTGTCCAAAGGGGCGTTTTGAGGGGGACTCTGGTGCTTTAACTTGACCATTGCAGGGCATTCAGCCTCTCTCATCAACAGTTCCTTCTCCATACCCAGGACTGCTGGGCTCTAAAGGACACTCAGCCTCTCTCATCAACAGTTCCTTCTCCATACCCAGGACTGCTGGGCTCTAAAGGACACTCAGCCTCTCTCATCAACAGTTCCTTCTCCATACCCAGGACTGCTGGGCTCTAAAGGACACTCAGCCTCTCTCATCAACAGTTCCTTCTCCATACCCAGGACTGCTGGGCTCTAAAGGACACTCAGCCTCTCTCATCAACAGTTCCTTCTCCATACCCAGGACTGCTGGGCTCTAAAGGACACTCAGCCTCTCTCATCAACAGTTCCTTCTCCATACCCAGGACTGCTGGGCTCTAAAGGACACTCAGCCTCTCTCATCAACAGTTCCTTCTCCATACCCAGGACTGCTGGGCTCTAAAGGACACTCAGCCTCTCTCATCAACAGTTCCTTCTCCATACCCAGGACTGCTGGGCTCTAAAGGCACACCCAGGCCCAGCATGGGCACCTCAGAACACAGTCAGCCCTAAATCCAGGGATGTGGAGGTCTCTACAAGGGCCAAGGCCAGCACAGTGTCTGTCCATGGGAAGCAAGAGGGAAGTCCAGTTCAACAGGATTCAGTAGCCACTGTTGGCTCAAACTTGGAAACTCTGACATGGCATAGTTTATTTCAGGCATTTTTAAGCGCAGTACAACTTCCTGGTGATAACTAACTCAATCCAATGTTTACAATGAAGTTCAAGAGATGAGTACATGAAAACTCTCGTAAAGTATAAGTGACATCTTCCATAAAGATCAGCTTATAGATTAACTGAGGAAGTCGGCATGCGACGTTCCTGTCAAGAGTCTTAGGGAGGATATCACTATACATTGACTGAGATAAACAGAAGAGTCTGAGAGCCAGTGTGGCCTGGCCATGCAGATAGCACCGAAGTCACCAGGCTATTGACCACATCAGTTCCCAGCCTTCTTGGTGGAAAACACGCTATACATCTCTTCCCTGAAAATACAACCCTGCGTGTTTAATATTCCTGGTTTTCCTGCTGCCTGTCTGTGAGGACTCGTGTCTCCTGCACATGGAGTGCGCTCTGGGATCGCTGCTTTATGGACTTCGCCATAAACGCTGTCTGCTCGGCCCGCTCTCTAATATGAGGCATGAAAGGAAGCAGCAGGAAGGAAAGGTCAGAGCTGACGCTGGGCCATGACACAAGGTCAAGTTCGGGAGCAAAGAGTCTAGTTGATCCCCTAGAAAGACTCACAGCACCAAGTGAATGCTCTCCCCGTCAACCAAGCAAAGGGGCTAAAATGAAAGGCTTAAATGGATGAGGACCTCCTGACAGGAGCCCACACAGTGAAGAACTTCTGGGGGCCCTGGTGGTCCATACCTGTTGCTCAATCATCACCTCCTGAATGTACTCCGCCTTGTCCACCCGAGATACCACAGCGTGGTTTGGTGCTATGGCTAGGTGGCAGTTCTTCGCCTCAGTCACAGGCTTCCGGGTGTCATCAAGGCACAACAGCTCAAAGTCCTCCAGTCTTAGGTTCCTGGCCCACTCATTAGTGTTCTTTCCTGGTGAGAGAAAACTGCCATTAGCCATGGCTAACCTGCTTGGGCAAGCCATCCTTTCTGCATTGGTATGACTCTTTTGAAAAACACATATGCTACACTGTATCATTTATAGCTATATGTGATATGCAAGAGACAAAATGAAGCTTGATCCTGCCCAAGCTATGAAGGCTACAAATCTGCCAAGCATCAGTGCTTAGCCATATAAAAGATCTTATTCAATAGCAAAGGAAGTGAAGCTCTTACATGTGGTAGCATGGCTGACACTCAAAATCATGAAGCTATGTTGAAAGAAACCAGCTACAAAAGGCCACAAATGATGATTGCACTCATGGAGACAGGCAAAGCCATGGTGACAGGAAGTAGATATTGAAAAAACCAAGACAGTGACCTGCCAACAGGTGCAAAGGGTTCTTCACGTTGTTCAAATGAGTATTGTGGAGTTGGATTGTGTTAGAGGCTGTTACCACTCTGAGTGTGCCAGAGCCACTAAATTGTACATAGAAGACAATGGGTGGATGCTGTAATATTCCACTTGTAGCTCAATCAAGCTGTTAAATGACCTTTTTAAAGTATTTGTATCAGTATGTGTGTGTTGTTTGTGTATGTACACATATGTGTGGGTGTGCTTGCTTGTGGAGGTCATAGGTTGACATCTGGATATTTTCCTCAATTACTTCTTCACTCATTTTTTGAGACAGTCTTGCACTGAACTCAGAGCTCATTGATTCAGCTAGATTGGCTGGCTGGAAGGCCCAGAACCCACCTATCTCTACCCCCATCATTCCCAGAGCTGGGATTACAGGCACATGACACCTTATCTGTCTTCTTACACGGGTCCTGGGGTTCTGAACTCAGGTCCTAATGCTTGCATGACATGCACTTTACCTACTATGTATCTTCCCAGCTCCCTCCTTTTAAAAAGAACTCCATCTATCCATATATTTTCCAGTAAGTTCCAAAAAAGAAAACACGCTGAGTATCCTTTATTCCAAATGTTTGGTACTAGAAACACTTTTGCTTTGGAATTTGTTCAAATTTTAGAACATTTACATACACATGATGAAATATTGTGGAGGTGGCAATGCTAAAATAAAATATTCTGTTATGTTTCATATGCAAAGTACAGTGGTCACCTGAAGGTGACATTGCATAGTGTTTCCAGAGTGACTGCAATCAGACTGTGACTCATCACATGTGGTTAAGTGCAGGATTTCCCACATGTTAAATATGCAATGTTGAAAAAGTTTCCAATTCTAAAGTATTTCCAAGCTCAGACTTTCAAATAAAGACAATCTTTCCCTCTTATTTCAGTGAAACATGGAAAAGAGCGGCGAACTCCATTAATTTATCAAATGTGTTCAGTTAATCCCAACAAATATGGGTATTAAGTACCCGAGAACCTTCAAATTACATTTAACATCAGTCTGATCCCTGAATAGCACACAGGCTGCCATAAATTCCAGGTGTAGGTGTAGGTATGCCTGAGTGTGCAAGCACAGACTCGTCATTCAAGCTGTGCTTAACAATCCTTCCTTGGGAAACACTTCACTGTCATCCCAGAGTCCTCACCTCGGGAAACACCTCACTGTCCTCCTGGATTTCCTCTACTTAATGCTCATCATTTCTGACTCAGAGTTTTCCTAACACAAGCATGGCTACCCAGGAACAACAGACAGGGAGAGGGAAAGGAGGAAGGGGCTGGATTGACATCTTACTGAACAAGAGGGAGAGGGAGAGAGGGAGAGGGAGAAAAGGGAGAGGGAGAGAGGGAGAGAGGGAGAGGGAGAGAGGGAGAGGGAGAGAGGGAGAGAGGGAGAGAGGGAGAGGGAGAAGAGGGAGAGGAGGATAGAGAGGGAGAAGAGGGTGAGGGAGAGGGAGGGGAGGGGGAGGGGGAGGGGAGGGAGTCTGAGGAGACCTAAGGAGAGAAGTGTAACTTGAAAAGTAGCAAATGACTCGCAGGACTTGAACACCTAGCTTTGTTTTCCCAATACAGAGACTGGAAGAGGAGGTTTTTGTTCAAACAATGGCTGGTACACTATCTTTCATAACCTACACGTTCCTGTGGTTTTTTTCCTCACTGACTCTCAAGGAGTTTCTAGACCAAGCTGAAGGAAGGCCTCTAGCTACTTTTTTTGAAAAGGAAATTTTATTTACATACATTCAGTTGTTATTACTGCCTATACTTGTTGCATCTGGTACAGTTAGACAGTTTCTTCATAGGAGCTACCAACTATGGCTTGTGGTGTGTCTGAATATGTATATGTAAATATGTGTATGAATGTATGTATAAATGTGTATATGTGTGTCTGTGTGAATGTATATATAGGTGAGTATATATATTGTGTGTGTATGTGTATGTATGGGTGAATGTGTGTATGTGTGTATATACCTGTGTGAATGTGTGTATGTGTGTATATACCTGTGTGAATGTGTGTATGTGTGTATATACCTGTGTGAATGTGTGTATGTGTATGATGTGTGCATGTCTTTGTGAATGTGTATATATCTGTATATGTATATAGGCATGTTTGTGAATTGCTTCAAAGTCACCATGACACTACAGATGTCCCCATTCTGCCTACTACAGTAGAGTCTTTAGAATTTACCAATAGGAGTAGTTCATTACTATAATTCCCAGAACTCAATTTGCTAAGACAGAAAGACTTCCATGAGTTCAAGGCCCATGTGAAGGACATAGTAAATTCCAGGCTGAGTTAAAATGAGACCCTGACTCAAAAACAAACATAAATAAATAAATTGAAAGGATTTTGGAATTCTTCTGGTCTGAAAATAGTTATGCTATCTTCTCAAATACAAAGTCCAAAGATGAGGGTGTGTCAGGGTGCTACAGACTGCTTTGGAGGAGGAAGAGAAACGCCTTCACCTACCATCAGTGTTCTGCAGAACAGTGGAGTCCTTCAGAAACGCAACATCTCCCGCTTTCTCAGCCAGGCACCTACGATATTTCCCAAAACAAATACACCACAAGAGAGAAACCATTAGAATTTTCATAAATATTTGTGACAAGCATTCCAAAGGCTAAAACATGGAAGTAAACATGCAAAAGTTGAAACTATTTCCAGGAATTTAAGATGGCAGATTAGAAGCATCTGTGTATCTATCTGCTTCTAAAATCCCAATGAAGTGACACCAGTGAGACTTTTTATCCCATAAATTTATAAAAGAAAGAGAAAGCAAAAATGAAAACTTTGGAATCTGGAAAGACAATGGTCAAGTGGCACCGGCCTAACGGAAGGAAGGACTCTGCAACAGAAGGTGGGAGGGGCAAAGCTCGGGGAAGACTGATGCGCCCCGCAGGGCTCCGGGAAGATTCAGCCACTGGAAACACCAGGCATCACTGAAAGTGGCTGAGCAGGGTGCCTGGGTAGAGTGTAATACAGGTGTCTCACATCGCCTGCAGCAACCCTCTCCCCCCATCCATTTGGAAGGTTGAATCTTCACGATATTACCGCGTAGAGAAACAAATCAGAAGGTGAGCTGGGTAGAGCTCATTCCTATGACCCCAGCACTCTGGAAGCGGAGGCTGTGAGTTTGAAGCAAGCCTGCGCTGCAGAGTAAGACCTCTGTCTCCACGTCCCCCGTCACCACGCATAAGGAATAAACTGAAAAGTCTGTATTCTGGAAGATGAAGTCAGTCCCTGCGCACCACCCAGGCAGGTTATTAGGACTATCCTTCCCAAGAAGCAGACAGATTCTTTAGCAGGAGAATTTGATGAAGTCAAGAATATATCCATAGACTCTGACGTGAGGAGCTCACAATAAATGAAACAAACCAGGAGTCCTACAATGAGGTCCAGTACCACCAAGTCTGGAAAACTGATAGAGAACAAAAACTCACCCACCCACCTCACTCTCAAATGTGGGGAGACAGGCTGAAGCCATCAGCTATTTGAAGGAAGACCATAAAAGGCTATACCAAAAGAATTATACTCCCAAGATTCAGAGACAATATAAGGAAGAGGATTTTTTTCCACAAGCTACACTTACTTAATATCACTAAAAATGTAAAAGAAATGAAGCATCCATGAAGCAACTAAAGGAAGTTCCAAAAAAGAAATACCCATATACAAAGGAAGTAAAAAAAAAAAAGGGGGTCTAGAGGCAGATGGATCTCAGTGAGTTTAAGGCCAGCCTGGTCTACAAATCAAGTTCCAGGACAGCCAGGACTGTTACACAGAGAAACCCTGTCTCAAAAAATCAAAAAGGAGACGGGGTATGAGGGATGGCTAAGTGGTTAAGAACATTGACTGCTCTTCCAGAGGACTCAGGTTCTATTCCCAGCACCCACATGGAGGCTCACAACCATCTATAACTCCAGTTCCAGGGGATCTGACTTCCTCTTCTTGACTCTGAGGGCACCAGGCATGTAGGTAGTAGTAAGGAGACATACATGGAGATGAAACACTTATAAGATAAATGTATTTTTTAAAATAAATGTAAAAAGTCCTCGCCATAAAAATGCTTTAAAAATGATACAAGATTATTCAGCCAAGTAAATTCTGCAGAAACTGGAAGTGAAAAACCAGCTCATGAACAGTAGAAAAACCAGATGGAGATCCGCAGGAGTTCGTGGTTTAACACACAAGGCTTAAAGAGAAGTTAGCAAAAGGAGGCTAGAAACTGTCAGCAAAACAATTGTTTTCCCAGACAGAACAGTTTAATGAAATGTCCACCAACTGCCCAACCTCATACAATAGAGAGGATTCAATAGAGAAATGAAGTTCAGAGCCCTTGGGATGAAAACAGGGCAGAGGAGATGGCTCAGTGGGTGAAGAGCGCTTGCCTCAAAAACCTGATGATGTGAGTCCCATTCCTAGGCACCTCCGTGCCTGGCTAGGGACACACACTCTTATGCCACGTATTTAATATGAAAACGATGCTGGAGTAGTCATAGCAATGCAAGCATCCATAAGATGAATCCAGGAGTTAAGACAGGCAAAGTTTGTGGCTGATGTAGTAGAAGGACAGACAGGTGACAGTGTGAGAGGCTAGTTTTTATACCATAGCAGGAAGTTAGAAAAAAAAACTGGAAAGCTAGAGGTTAAGAACCAGTAGTATTTGTATGCTAGTTATGAATACAAGAATGAAACTTGTGCAGCCGCTATGGACCTTCCTTACAAACCCGAAACTAAAACCGTCATCTAGCCCAGCTATACCACACCTGGGTATACACACAAAGGACAGAGATTATCTGTGTGTCCATGTTTATAGCTTCTCTGTTCACCGCAGCCAAGAAATGGAAGCAGCCAAGATGTCCATTAACAGATGAGCACGTAAAAAAAAAAAAGCTATATATTCACGATGGACGTTTAAAGAAAAAGGAAATCATTATGCTTGTAGAAAATGACTGTCTGCTTTAATGTCTGTGCCACATGAATGCTTGATGCCTCTCAAGGCCAGAAGAAGGCTGTGAGCCACCATGTGGATGCTGAGAGTCAAGCCTAGGTCCTCTGCAAGAGCAGTCAGGACTCTCAGCTGCTGAGTCATCTCTCTCCAGCCCTGGATGGCAGAGATCGCAAAGAAGATGAGAAATAGAGAGAGTAAAGTAACGTGAATAATAGGGAAGCAAAAATGGCATGAGCTGGAGAAGAAAGAAGCAATCACACATAGTGCAGGGAACAAATGGGAACAAAATATAATGCCACGTGTATTTGAAGATGCCACGATGAAACCCAATATGTTGTCTGTTAGCCTAAATAAATTTTAAATAGATATAAGAGAAAACAAGTCTCCTGGCTCTAGCTTTTGAATTTTTTTATATATCCCAGGTCTGGATTCTAGATATAACTGGGAAGAAGACAAAACAGTGTCTTTTAGTATAAACAGGAACACAGATGTGCAGATATTTTCAGAGAAATAATATCATGGGGGGAGTCTGAGTAAAATGGGTCACTGGACTCCCTTGGGCTCTTATCAAACTTATCTACTTAATATTTCTAAGTGGATTTGAGCTGTAGATTTTCTATTTGTGAATCCTTAAGGACATTTTCGTACACTTAAAAAAATCAGTGGAAGATGGCTCAGGGGTTAAGAGCACTGACTGTTCTTCCAGAGGACCCAGGTTCAATTCCCACACCCACATGGCAGCCCACAACTGTCTGTAACACCAATGCACATAATTGATGGGGAAATCCTGTGTATATGTCAATAAAGCATTGTTGGCCAATAGGGAAGCAAGATAGGTGGGACTAGGAGTCCAGGAGGACTCTGGGTAGGAGAAACACAGGGAGTCAAGATGTCACCGCTATAGGGGTAAGAAGCCCGGAAACTTTTCTCCAGTAAGAGAAATACTTAGATTAACAATTATGGAGTAAATACTTAAGTCAGAACTAGCCAGTAAGAAACAAGCAAGGCCAACAGCTCATAATTAATACAGCATCTTGTGTGTTATTTGGGGACTACACCGAGGCAGAGCCCAGGCGACTGGTGGGGAAAAACCAAAGCGGTTGGAAAGGAAAAGGCTTCTCTCTATACATAATAAATAAATAAATCTTTTTTAAAAAATCAATGTTTACAAATCATCCAGATATAGCAAAATTGTCATTGTTTCATGGGAACAAAAATATCAAATTTATGTTTAAAGGCTCAAAGTCCAGTTTGACTATTATCATCTGAGGATCTGTGACACCATCTAGTGGTAAAGCACACTCTTGGCAAAGAAATAAGGGACGTGGGGAGGAGTCTTTACCATCACACCCTACACAGGGCCATGAGATCAGTACCCCAATAAATGTGATCCATGCAACACTTAAAACGGATGAAATCTGAAAGCTAATTCTTGATATTACTGTTGGAAAATAACACTGCAAGATGTCTTTCTCCTTGTCATTCTTTAAAACAAAAGACCTATTAAAATTTTTGGTTGTTCTTTTGCTATTTTTTTGTTTTGCTTTGCCTTTTGAGACAGGATTTTTTTCTATGTTAGTGAACCTGGCTCTCTTGGAACTCACTCCGTAGACCAGGCTGGCCTTGAACTCACAGAGACCCACTTGCCTCTGCCTCCCAAGTGCCGGGATTAAAGATGTGAGCCACCATTGCCCTGCTACCTTTTCTGTTTATGTGTATGCGTGTCTGTGTGTGAATATGCGCACGTGTGTGGGGTACCCGTGGACGCCAGAGAAGGGCACTGGATCCCTGGAGCAGTGAGCCACCTGGTAGGGGTCCTGGAACTGAACTCAGTTCCTCTGCAAGAGCAGCAAGCACTCAGCTGCTGAGCCACCTCTCCAGCCCCTTTAAGGTCAAAGACAAGGAGAAAGTGAACGCATAGGATGCAGTGACGAGGGGCTGGAGAGATGGCTCAGTGGTTAAGAGCACTGACTGTTCTTCCAGAAGTCCTGAGTTCAATTCCCAGCACTCACGTGGCAGCTCACAACTGTCTGTAACTCCAGTTCCAGGGGACCTGACACTCATGGCAAAATACCAATGTACATAAAATAAAAATAAATAAATAATCTGAATAATCTGTAATGATGACCCGAGTGAGGGGGAGGGTGGTGGTTACTAAAATCACCCCATGAAACACTGACACTCTCTACCTGTTGACTTTGCGAACACTGAGGCTCCACATGGGTAAGCCGAGCCCCTGCAGCCCTGCCATCTAACCTCCACTCCCTGGGCTGTCAGGTACTATAGGAGCCTCTTTCCCCTGCTGCCCACTTGACTCCGCCCCGCTCACCTTTAAGGCCACGCTCACCTTAAAGCCCCCGTGTAGCCGTGGTATCTCTCATTGCTGTTGGCGGCACACTTATTTTCACCTTTCTCATCACCAATACACAGAGCACACAGATTGGATTTGGGGTCAGCCCCAGGGGCACAGCTTTGACTGAAGAACTCGTCTGGACAGAAGGAAGAAGATGCTAGTTAGTGCTTCTGACCAGAGTCAGCATAAAGTCTTTACCCAGCGCGCAAGGCACAGCGCTGCTTCAGCTCATTATATAGACAGGGGAGGTAGGACACTCATCATCACGGAATGACATTCCACCGCCAACCGAAGACCCACTGGAAACCAGAAAAGCTTCGGACTGCAGGCATGGACAGGATATTCCTGGTGCTTCGGAGAGTCACACAGAGGGTCCTGTCGTCACAGCCCTGTAGTGGAAACTGCTCAACACCATGGCGGCCAGTGGCCCCTCTGCAGCAGAGCGCCCCCTGCTGGCCACCTGTTCCACAATCCAACTTCTTATTTTCATTTTAAAATCAGACATAGAAACCTTGCCTTCACCCTGGGCACCTGGCTGGGTACACGCCGGTGGCTGACACACCCCTGTGACTGACACACCCCTGTGACTGACACACCCCTGTGACTGGCACACCCCTGTGGCTGGGTACACCCCTGTGGCTGGCACACCCCTGTGACTGGCACACCCCTGTGGCTGGTACACCCCTGTGGTTGGGTACACCCCTGTGGTTGGGTACACCCCTGTGGCTGGCACACCCCTGTGGTTGGGTACACCCCTGTGGTTGGGTACACCCCTGTGACTGACACACCCCTGTGACTGGCACACCCCTGTGGCTGGGTACACCCCTGTGGCTGGCACACCCCTGTGGCTGGTACACCCCTGTGGTTGGGTACACCCCTGTGGTTGGGTACACCCCTGTGACTGACACACCCCTGTGGCTGACACACCCCTGTGACTGACACACCCTTGTGGCTGGCACACCCCCGTGGCTGGTACATCCCTGTGGCTGGGTACATCTATGATACTAGATATAATGACATGTTCAGGAGTGCTGGGTGCCAAATCTCTGGAAACACTCTTTTTTTTTTTTTTTTTTTGGAAACATTCCTAAAAGGCATGGGTTTTCTCTATATACACTAAAACATTTGGAAATGTCTGTTTTATTGTGGTTTTGCCTACATTAGAAAAACTCAAGCTAAGGGACTGGAGAGATAGAGCAGTGGTTAGGAACATGGGCTGCTCTTCCAGAGGACCCAGGTTCAATTCCCAGCACCCACATGGCATCTCACAGCTGCCTGTAACTCTAGTTTCATGGTACCCACACCCTCATGCAAGCAAAACACCAATGCACATAAAAAAGAAAACTCAAGCTATCTTACCAGACTTATGATTGCAAAAGACACATCTGATTATTAACAATTCAGCTAGCTGTTAACTCGTAAGATTGAACATATTTTAATTAAAAATGGTCATTTGTAATAATGTTCTTCATATACGACATTGTTCTAATCACTAAATGTACTATGGAGGCTTAATAAATGATAACCATGTTGTTGGGGGTGGCATGGACTGGGAAGAAGATTCAGTCCATAAAGTGTTTGCCATAAAAGCATGAGGACCTGAGTTCCATTGCCAGAACCAAAAAAAGTGTCTGTGTCAGCATGATTTCACGATTCCAGTCCTGGAGAGGTAGACAGGAGGCTCCCTGTGACACGCTAGCGTAATTGGTAGGTTCTGGGCCAGTGGGAGACCTTGTTCGTGAATATGACACCAAGGTTGTCCTCTGGCATTCATGCACACACACACACACACACACACACACACACACACACACACACGAAGGAGGGGGGCACACGCCATTGTCCCGTCTCTCCCTCTTTTTAATCACTCTGCACGTGCAAGGTGGAAATAGGTACTGGGCCAGCCACATCCGAGAGAATAATGGGATGCTTAAGGCCCAGACTCCCAAGATTATGCTATCACTGTACTAGCTCTTAACAACACTTCTGGACTTCTCTTATGTGAGAGAGAAATACACACCCATCTTGCTTAAGCCTCTGGCATTTGGAGAGTTTCTGTTCCTTTCAGCTTGACCTAACCTAAAAGTACCCAAGAAAAGAGGAAATAGAGGTGACACAAAGGCCCTGTCCCCTGAGCGAGGGTCTCTTCTGTCAAACTCCTGAAGCCTCTGCTGCAGGAAGAGCCACAGTATGTCACTCTCTGGAAGGCCGAGCTTCACACTTCATGGCAGCAACTGTTCTGTGACTGGGGGGGGGGCACTGATGATTGACAAGAAGAGTAACCACGTGCCCCAAACATGCCCCAACCAGAACCTAAGACCTGATCATAATACAACGAGGTCCATGCCCAAGAGATGGCATGCGTCCTGGCATCCAGGGCTCCATGAGGTGACCACAGGCATGGAATACCAAGCTCCAGAAATAGGCTGGGCTCTAAGAGGAATTTAGTGAGATACAAGGGACACCAAGAAGTAAAGTGTGTGCTTCTCTGGGCCCATAGCCATTCTTAGGACACAGAGAAGAGGAGCAGGCTGATGCTGAGATCTGGAACTCATAGGGGTGAGGTAGAATTGGCGGGGGGGGAGTTAAGAACTGTTCTGTAGGAAACAGTCTAGGCACCCAGGGCTCCATGAGGTGACCACAGGAGAACCTAATTATTCCAAAACAGATGAGCAAGCCACACCCAGGCAGCAAATCTCCTATCCCCTCCCTTCCCAGAGGCTCCACAGCCTCAAGTACTCACTCCCTCACCAGGATGGCCCTCTCAGGAGACGCTCCCCATCCTCACCAAATTTGCAGGATTTGGTCTGGTTGACGAGCAGGCCTACAGGGATGTTCCAGCCTGCGGTCCTGTCCACGGCAGTGTGGCAGGATTTCTTGCCTCTCACAGAGCTCCAGCTGAAGCCAGTATCTTGCTTTCTAACTGCCGCTACAGCAAAGTACCCTGTGCAACAGGTGACAGAGAGGCAATCTTAACCTCCAGGGTGCAATGGGTTCTAGTGGTATCTCTAATCCAGGCTGAAAAGCAACAGTTTAGATGCCGTGGATTTTTGGCCATTGTTAGGAAGACAGACAGGAAAGAAGGAAGGAAGGGAGGAAGGAAGGAAGGAAGGAAGCAAGGAAGGAAGGAAGGAAAGACTGGTCTGAGCTATAAAATAAAGCAGTATGAAAAATTGATCTTAAAAAGTAATTACAGAAAAAAGAGATTATAGAGGACTATTCCCCAACCAGCCCCACGATGTTGCTGAGCCATAAGCCTTTACCTGTGGGCACAGATACAGAACAGTGACAGTGGCCTTAACAATGCACGAATCACCACCTGCAACTGCAGCAGGCAAGAGCAGCGGTGACCACTAGGTCAGCTGCTGCATGAATGCTGGGACATGCACTCAGGGACCACCCAGAGCTGAGTGCAACCAACCCAGCATAGTGAGGAAGTTAGCATGATTGAGTCCTCCTCCTGTCAAAGTATCTGACCCCCCCCAGGACAAGTGCTTAGCAAGCTTCCACTCTGGCGAGCGGCTGGGGACAGCGCGCAGGGCCCTGGGCTCGGTGATGCCAGAAGTCCTGCTTCAAAGCCAGCATCGTCTGTAGTTCTGGGTGAGAGCTGTAGCTATGAGATCCAAGGCCCTGGGAAATTCTCCAGGCCACTATTTCCTCAAAAGCCTAGAATGGGGGAGTAACATTTCTGTTTCCACATAACCCTGCACTGAGTGACCACATGGAAGTTCCCCCACCAAGTTCAAAGGTTCGTACAAACATTAATTATAATTATTCCTCATGAATTATCTGTCAGTGATGGTTCCCAGACTCGGCCTCTTTCAGGGATTAGGTTAAGGTTCCCACTGCCTCTCCCTGACTCACCTTCTGCTGGCCTATCCACACAATCAGAGCCAGTGCTTTCGGAGGATTCTGGAAGAACAAAGACAAGCGGAACATCAGTGAATACCCAGAGTTACTGAGAAGCCACAAACTTTTAAATCCTCACAATACAAGATCAAATTCGAAGAGAATGACTCGGCTCTGCAATGCAGGAGAAATAAACATACATTTCCGTCATGGACAAACACATGGCTGACTATAGCGGTATTATTCATAGTAACCATCGAATGGAAATTACCCAAATGCCATCCACAAGGACAATGGTGAAGAATTGTGGTAGAGTCACACAGTAGAATATTATGGGACTATGAGACTGAATAATCAACAGCCACACATTTATGTGGGTGAATGCCACAAAAAATAATCCTAAGCAAGACATGCAATCCATTTTCTCTCAGTTTAAATGAGAGGCGAGGCGGCTGTGTGTTTGGAAATCAGGAGTCACTGCTCTTAGGAAGTGTGGTGGCAGTAAGGCACAAGGTGACCTCTGAGGCTTGCTGACTCCTGGGTGCTAGTACCTGGGTGCTATTTGTAAAGTGTTACTGAATTGTTTACTTGTATACTTCTCTCTCTCTCTCTCTCTCTCTCTCTCTCTCTCTCTCTCTCTCTCTCTCTCTCTCTGTGTGTGTGTGTGTGTATGTGTGTGTGTGTGTGCGTGTGTGTGTGTGTGTGTGTGCAGGTGCCCATGATATGTGTGGCGAATGTGTGGAGGTTAGAACACACTTTGTGGGAATCATTTCCTTCTACCATGCGGGTCCTGGGCATTGAACTCGGGTCCTCGGGTTTGGCAGCAAGCGCCTTTACCCACTGAGTCGTCTCACAGTCTCAAAAAGTGTTTTTGTTGTCATCAAGAAGTAAACTGCCCATGATTTGTCAGTTTGGGGGACGGGGCGGCAAAGTGAATTACAAAGCCCCTTTCACTTATCCTTCTGGTTGTCTCACCCGTCTCCCGGGGTCTAGGGAGTGGTGTCACACCTCCCCACGCCCACACCAACCTCATATGGAGCAACCCAGACGAGACATCAACTCTACTTACTCTGGTTCTCCGCCAGCACAGGCACTAAACCACACTTGCCTGCGGTGTAGATGTACCCTCCATCCAAGCTCATGGCATCAGCATCTCCTTTCTGTAGAGACAGAGTAGGTCATGCACGCTATGGAAAGCCATCTTCCGTCCTGCTGTCTTCACAGCCCTGAGGGACGGCCTCAAGCCACACACTGTCTAAACCAAACGCCCCAAGGATATAGCACAGGCACTCTCAGTGCTCCTCCAGTCCCATGTCTTGGTGATGACACCCACACACTTGAAACACTGTCTGACTTCCTGTACTCAAGCACTCCTGTGTGACTCCTTTCTGAACCAGCCTCATTCATTGAAAGCACGGCGAGAATAACTGCTCTCAGCTAACTTCTGCTTATTAGCACAACACAAAGTGGTGCCCAGAAGTTAGTTGGCTAATCAAATTGACTGGCGACTAGAATGTACAAGCCACAACCCAGTACAGAAACACGGATCAAGGTTGCAAAGCTCCTTTGTCCAGTCGCCATTTTTTTTTTACAACTACATTAAAAATGATCAGAGGGGGCTGGAGATTTGCTCTGCAGTTAAAGGTCCTGCTGCTCTTCCTGAGGACCTGAGTGCAGTTCCAGCAGCAACGTGGCAGCTCACAATTGTCTATAACTCTAGTTCCAGGGACCCTACGCCCTCTTCTGGCCTCCAAGGGCACTACATGAACGTGGTTCCCATACATACACGCTTGCACTCACACATACACATAAAATAAACACTGAAAAATGTTTCCTGCTGGACAGTGGTTGGTGCCCGCCTTTAATCGCAGCACTAGGGAGGCAGAGGCAGGTGGATCTCTGTAAATTTTCCAAGACTAAGTATTGATGTGGGGAAATATCCATAATATACTGTGTATTTTAAAAATGGATCAAAGTATATAATCCATACAATCCAGAATTGCTCTAGGCTACACATACAGAGGAACCTGGAATGGGGAATTTCAAAACTCTTATTGGAGATATCTCTGTATGAAGCTACATACAGGTCGTTTGTGTGTGTGTGTGTGTGTGAGAGAGAGAGAGAGAGAGAGAGAGAGAGAGAGAGAGAGAGAGAGAGAGAGGGAGGGAGGGAGGGAGAGAGAGAGATGCAAAGCTACTCCTATTTTCTAAATTACCCCAATAGCCCTAAACTAATGAAAAGGGTAGAAATTCCACAACGGATTGCGTTTCAAACCTTGAAGGAGCTCCTTCATGCCGCCCATGTACATGTGTGAGGCCAAGACCAGCCTCTGTGGGCGTTCCTCTTGGGTGACCGGCCTCACTGTGAGCAGATGGCCATGGCCTGTGCCCCAGAAGCCCACTGCCCACACGCAGGCGACCCGGCTCCTTACCATGATTGAGGTGATGCAGTCGTCCGTGGTGGGGAATGAGGTGCAGGTCACCCTGCCGTTGCTCACTCTGCTCCACTGGTCACACTTGCGCTTCTCCTCGCTGCCCACTGCACACCACGTGACCCGGGCACGTGCAGCTGCCACATCCTGCTCACCTGTGGGGAGAGACAACGGTGAGCAACACTTAGGCACCGCCTCATTGCCGCCCCCGTCCTTCCTGGGTTTCAGGCTCCTGCCCGGATCTTCTGAGATAGAAGAATCTGTGTGGGACCCATTCACTCTTCCCTTCCCCACATCACCGCTCCCAAAGCCTCTCCAGGCCTTAATGGAGGGTCCTACATTTCTCACTCCTGCTCTTCTGGTGGGCTTCCCATCATCCATCAGGCCGTAGTGTAGCCATGTTCTGTGTGCTCATTTTCCTAGCCCTCAGAATAAAAGCTCCATGACTTGGAAACTAGTGCATACCCCAAGAGCTGGCTTTGGGGACTTGGTCCTGATCACCCATAAGGCCACAGTCACCGTCACGTACCACAGCCTAGCCTCCTGGTTCACTCAGACTCCATCTCTAAGTCCCCAGTAGTAGGATAAACATGGCCAAATTCACTCAGTCCATGTAATCTCCTCAGGCAAGTTCAAATCCCAGAACACAAGGGACGCCCCACCTGGCCTCTGGAGTAATCCCCCCAGATGCTGGCTTTCTTGGCTCATGTCTCTGTTTCTCACTCAATAAGGGGTCTTGGGACCCTGACATACACAGAAGAATATGGAAACATTAACCCAGTGTCTGTGACAGTTTTTGGAGACAACACCCTTGACTTGATTGACAGAAGACATGTGGATGTGTGTCAGTCGCACCAGTGGAGGAGAGACAGCCGCAGAGCAGAGCTCACCCAGTTTCCTGCCTGCCTGGGGTGCCCTTGGGTCTCTGCCTGGGGTTCACTTACTTTTCCTCAGGTTCTGGATGGATGTGATATAGTTGAAGGTCAGGTAGAGGCCAACATCTACCTTCGGGGGAACCCTTGAAAACCCGATGGTAGAGTCCTTGAACAGCAGGTCTTTCTGCCCCTCAGGAGAGGCGAAGAGCTGGAATTCTGATGCTTTGTTCTTTCCAAACTTCTCCTGTTGGAGGAAAAGTACAATTACGGTCATTAGCAGTAGGCAGAAAGGAACTGGGCAACAGCTACCCGGGGCTTGAGGATAATCCTAATGGAGCAGGAGGCATAGCTGGCATCGCTTCTCACAGCGCCTCTTCCCATTGCAGAGACACAAGCTCACCTATAGCTTACTCCCTGGAAAACTGGTTTATCCCAAGGTCCTCAAAGACCTGACAGTATCATCTCGTCCCCTGCCCCTGCTACTGCTCGAGCCCAGGAGAGCCTGCCAGAGGCTGACACTGGAGGA
This sequence comes from Mesocricetus auratus, assembly GCF_017639785.1. Classification (NCBI taxonomy): domain Eukaryota; kingdom Metazoa; phylum Chordata; class Mammalia; order Rodentia; family Cricetidae; genus Mesocricetus; species Mesocricetus auratus. The sequence continues at coordinate 48,383,099 of NW_024429267.1, read as the reverse complement.
GGTTCCAGTGTTTCTGTTGTCCAGAGGAGAGTCGGTGCATGGTCCCTAGGATAAAGAGCTCTCTGTGCTGCAGAAGTTAGGGAACGTAAGCAGGCCTGGGGGCTGGGGTGGGTTACCTGGGGCCTGGGGTGGGTTACCTGTGCCTGGCTGAGAAGCTCCCAGATAGCATCTTCCTTGCCCTTCACACTTCGGGCCACCACAGCATGAGAGGGGACTTGGGCCAGGTGGCACTCCTTGAACTCCTCCACTGGCCTCCAGGTGTTGTCTGGGCAGAGCAGCTTGTACTGGTCCCTTTCGGCTTTATCGGGCAGCTCCTCTGGGAGGAAGGGAGGGGTGGAAAGGTGAGCCAACGCTTCGCCGTGACCACGAGCTGTGGTTCCCCTTCTCCCCCACGGAGTTCTGGTCACAGAGCTGACAAAACTGAATCAAAAAGACAGGCTTGCTTCCGGATGCTCAGAAAGGTAAAAAGACGTCTCCAGAAAGTCCCCAGGCATGCTAAGCTCAGCCCTGAGTCCTGAAGCAGCTGCTTCCATGATTCAAGGAGGCAGACTGAGTTCCATCAAGGTCCCCACAGCCTCTGACAAAAAGGACATTACAGGGGGCCCGATAAGTCAGATGTCATGGTACTCTCTCTCTCTCTCTCTCTCTCTCTCTCTCTCTCTCTCTCTCTCTCTCTCTCTCTCTCTCTCTCTCTCTGTCTCTCTCACACACACAAATGCTGTCCTGTTTCAAGTAAAAAGGGAAAAATGACAGGTGCTTGGGATATAGCTCAATGGGAGGGCGGGAAAGAAAGAGGGGGAGAAAAAGGGAGAGAGAGAGACTTATGAAGCCGACGGCACAGTAATAAAACTAAAAGAGAGATCAGAAGGCGAAATATTACAGGGTCAACCGATGACACCCAGTGATCTTTAGCAATGACGAAACATAAACTAGTGCAGAATTGGGTGCTACAGCAACTAATTTATACTGAATAAAGGTAATCCGACTCAAAGCTGTACATGATCCACAGTAAAAAAAAAAAAGTACAGCTCATCAAATGATATTTTTAAAGCTATATAAGCCTGGCATTATGGCACATGCCTGTAATGCCAGCACTTGGCTCAGGAGTTCAAGGCTATCTTCAGCTATGTTTGGAATGCAAGGCCAGCAGGCTGTGCTATGTATGTTCAGCCTCATTTTAAAAAGAGGAAAAAAAAATCAAAAGGAGAGAAGCCACATTATTGTCATAGACTACTCAACTTAATATTATTATAAGTAAGTTAATTTTTTTCACGGATCAATTTAAATTTCATGCAATCCCAGTTAAAGTTCAACAAAAGAATTCCCAGCACTGTGCCCTCTGAGTGCTGGAATTGAAGGCGTGCACCACTGTGCTAGGCTTCTCTGGGGATTCTGGGATTTCGGGGGTAGGGCTGTCCCTGAGGGTCCTAGGACTACGATGACCTGTCTGGGGTCATCCTGGTCAGCCTGTCCACACCTAGCAATCATGTCCATAATGGATATCCTGGGACAGCACAGTAAGAAGAAAGACACATGACCGCGTGTGGCAGACAGGAGGACAATGCCCCAGGCTGTCCATCATTAGAGTGGTAGAGAGGTAAAATATGGCGGACGTGTTCCACGGACCATTCCTCTACTGTCAGAACCACTGAGTTGCCTGTATATTAAAACCATGGATCACTCTCCGGCCCTCAATGCTGAGTGGAAAACTTTGGGGGCAGCGTAGCTTCTAGCGTTCAGTGAAACGTGTATGGACTTAGAACCCAGAGACACAAGCCGGTGGAGCTCATCCTGTAAAGCCATGTACATCTTGGAGAAGACACGGCAAGCTCTTTGGTGGGAGTGTCTGAGGGGAAGGAGAATGGGGGGAGGAGAGAGAGGCTTCAAGGGCATGAGGTGGGGCAGGAGAGCCGGCTGCTCTTCCAGAGGACCTGGGTTTGATTCCCAGGACCCACACAGTGGCTCACAACCCACTCCGGTTCCAAGGGATCTGACACCCTCTTCTGGCTTCCTAAGGCACCAGACATTCACCTGGCGAACAGACAGACATTCGGGCAAAACAACCACGCACATAAAATAGAAATTAATTTGTGGAGTATATTATAAAAGAAGCTTGAAATAAGAGCTGGACCCTGTGGCTGGGAACTGAGGGCTCCGGTGACCTGCACATCAGAATTGAGAATGGAGGCGGCACCCATAGCTTCTCCCTTGTCCTTACCTAATATTGTGCTTCCCCTGGTAAAAGCCACATCCCCAACGTTGTCTCTCAGACACCTGTGAAGCGAGATGACGGCAGTTAAAGACTTTGGATCGCTAGCCCTGGGGCTGGGAGAATGAGTCAGCCGGAGGTCACGCTCTCCTAGGACTCAGGTTCTGCTCAGCAGTGGAAGAACCCGCACCCAGCAGGCTGTGCGCTAATGGGGCTGGGGGCGGGGAATGGCACCCTGCCCTGGGGCTGTGTGGCCATGGACCCACTGCTGGGGTGAGGAGACAGGGTATCACTCACTTGAAGGCGCCTGCGTAACCAGAGTAGGGTTCCTCCCGAGAAGAGGCACATTTGTTTGCTCCTGTGCCTGCACACAAGCTACACAGGTTGGGAAAGCGATTCTTGTCGGCACCAGGAACACAACTCATCGAGAAGAACTTGGACACCGCTGCCAAACACAGAAAAGTGAGCCACAGACTACGAGCCAGTCACAGCCACGGCAGCCCTGTCTCCCAGCAGTGGCCCTCACAGGCAGATTCCCTACTGTGTGACATTTCATGTTCTGCCTGCAATCCCAGCATTCCTGGCTCATGCCTCCCACCCCAACAATCAGGAGATGGAAACGGGAAGTGATGGGGGTTAGACAGGATCTCAGACCCTTTTGCACTCAGGGACAAGACAGGTAAGAAGCAACTAAAGGCTTTTCCTCTGCCTCTGTGCTCTTCCAGGTTTTCACGTTGATATCTGACGCCTGGATTTTATTGTCTGAGATTATTTAGACTAACACTTCAATTCCTCTTCCTCCTTCCTGCAGGACAGGACAGAACTCAGACATGCGTCTTTGTCCAGAGAATACTCACTGGCATCTCCCAAAGCTATAGGTGTGGTGACCCCTGTTTCTAGTTGCTCAGCAAAACCTCTGTTCAACCTTGGACCCATCCCATATGCACACCCATCCCAAAGTGGCCTGTGTCTACAATGAGAACGGAAACTCCCGCCTGAGACCACCCAGGTCCCCCAGGCCTTTTTACCTTCCTCAAGGGATGCAGGTGGCCCGTCCCAATTCAGGAATGGACGAAGTATCCCTATGGGGACATTCCACCCAGCACTCCTGCCAAGGCCCGTGTGGCAGGACCTCAGACCTTGTAGTTGGTTCAAATGAAAGTTACTGCTTTTCTTCACAACCGCTACAGCGTAATAGTGAGTCCGGGGTTCTGTAATGGAATAGAGGGAAGGGACAGGGCTAAGCCCGGTTGAGAGAGAACAAACCACTCCACCGGAGCCCCCTAAGGAAGGGGACACATGTATCAGGAGGATCTGTCTTCATCAAGAGTCCAGAGACCCAGTTCCCCAATGTGTGATGCTGACTGGGTCAGCCTCTTAGTGCTCATCCATTCTGACTCCACAGAGCCTGGTCCACAGCCACAACACAGACACCAGTTTCAGAGTTCCTAGGAAGAACTCACTTTCTTGGGTTCCATAGACTTCAGCTGCCATAGGTCGCAGTTTGTAGGGGGGCATCCCTGCATCGAACATCGTACCACCATCGAGAGTCATAGCGTCAGCTTTATTTGTCTGAAAGAAAATAGACCAGACACCGGGCGGTAGAGGCACGTGCCTGTAATTCCAGCAGTCCAGAGGAAGAGGCAGGGCAGCCCTCTGTGAGTTCAAGGCTAGCCTGGGCTACAAAGCAAGTTACAGGACAGCCAGGGCTACACAGAGAAACCCTGTCTCAAAGAAAAGGAAAGTGGGCCGGACATGCTTCAAGAGAAAAGAAACCAAACTCTGCCAGTGGTATTTTGGGGCTCCAGAACGAGTTAGCTTTGCTTCCGTCCGCACATCCTACCTAGAAGATGATGGTACGGGTCCGAGGTCATTTGCTGTGAGGAGTAAGCGCCCCAGGGCTTTCACTCCTGGAGTTGTGTGTGCCCTCTGTGTATACCTGTCCATTTCCGTCCCCCTTGGTCACACTGTCGCAGTCATCTGTATTTAAAGTTGTTTGTTCCACATGCTTCATCCCGAGTTTGGCTTCATGTGTGTTGTTAGTCTTGGGGATGCATGCGGTGTGTGAGAGAGAGTACACGGAAATGTGGCTTCCGTTGTCTTCCTCAGGTTTATTTATCAAGGGTTTGGAGACAACGCATGTTCATCAATATGACTGCTGCCACTTTGTTCTTACAAACAATGTGAAATTATCCCAGTGACCCCATAGGAGGTCTCTCAATGTTAGTCTGTCTTTCTTTCAATAGCAAGAGACACCTGTCCCTGTGAGTGAGGACTGCTTCCAAATGACAGATGCCCAGGACATAAAGCAGAGGGGACAGAGATGAGAGTTTCTGGTTGGACTCCATTGCTCTCCTTGCTCTCCTGTATTCGGGTTGGGGTATTGACTTACCACAATGGCCTGGATGCACCGACTGGTGGAGGATCTCTTGACACAACTGAGAGGCTGGCCACTCACGCCTTTCATCGCCTTCTGCCACCTGGAACATTTTTGTGCCTCGAAGCTTGACACGGCACACCATCTAACGGTTGCTCTCCTAGCCAGACAGAGTCCTGGAGGAAAGAGAAAGGAGTTAGGAGTCCAGCAGCGTCTGTGGAGAAGGCCTCCTCGCCACCTGATGGAGCTCGCCACCCGTGGCCACTGCCCTCCTTCCCGCCCTGTTGCATGGTCACGTTCAACCACTCTACTCTAGTTAAGCTAGGCCTGCGGAACCACAGGGGACCCTGTCCTGGCCAGAGGGCTGAAATGCAGTAAGTTAGCAGTGACAGAGCCCCTAGCTTATTTTCTTTCTTATGGCTAACATGTTTCCTGCCCTCCAAAAGATGGTCCACTCCAAAAATCATTTTATTGACTTGTACTTGCTCATGTTTTACTTATGTGCAAACTGAATCTTAATGTTGCAAATATGGGAAGCTCCATACATTGCTGAGACTGGGAAATGATGTAGCCACTTTGGGAAACAGGTTGACAGTTGCACATAGAAATAAGAACACAGATTTCTGCCATGCCGTGGTGGTGCATGCCTTTAATTCCAGCACTAGGGAGACAGGGGGAGGCAGATCTCTATGATTTCCAGGCCAGTCTGGTCTATAAAGAGAGTTCCAGGACAGGCAGAGAGCTGTTAACAGAGAAACCCTGTCTTGAAAAACCAAAATAAACAATCAAAAACAAGTCACATATTTACATAAAGATTTAGCATTAATACTCATAGTAGCATTATTTAGAATACCAAAAAGCAAATTAACAAAAATAAATGTGTGACTACCTAAATTCCAACACTAGTGAATGGCTGAACAAAATGTACATTTGTTCAATGGAACATTATTCAGCTATAAAATGGAAAGAAGTACATATATACTATAACATGAGTATTTATTCTAGGTGAGGGAAGCCACATACTAGACAAAATATTAGATGACTCGCTAATGTGAAAGGTCAGAACGGCTCTTTGTTTTCTTTTTTCCTTTTTCTTTTTTCTTTTTTTTTTTCTTTCTTTTTGAGACACGGTCTCTCTCTATGTAGCCTTGGCTGTCCTGGAACTATGTAGACCAGCTGGCCTTGAACACACAGAGATCTGCCTCTGCCTCCTAAGTGCTAGAATCAAAGGTGTGCACCACCATGCTTGACCAGAAAAGGTAAATTTACAGAAAGCGAATTAGTAGTTCTATTGTGTGAGTTCTGGGATTATAACTTGGGTCTTCAGTCTCCGTGGCAAGCACCCAGGGAGTAGCCTCATCCACCCTTCAGTGTTGCTTCTGTCAACACCACACAGCCAAGCGTTTTATAGCTTTGTCAAGTGACATACATGACTTCCCAGCCAAGTAGTGTTGGCTCTGGAATTTGAACCTAGGCAGTTGGACACCAGCGCCGCTGACCACTGGGCTAGTCTGCCTGTTTAAGATTCCTGGGTTAGATACAGAGCACAGCTGCAGCAGGGCTAACTAAGAGAGGGCGTAGGGTCAGACCATGGCAGGGGGAGTTCCCCAGTGCTGGTGCAGGGAAGCCTTCTCTGGAGGCAGTGACGCCGGGACTCACAGGAGAGGACGGAGATGGGAGGGTTGCTTGCGGAAGGGGTAGAGTAGATTGACAACGACTGACTAAGTGGAGAAGGCGTGGCCAGAGACTCTATAGGGGAAAGGATGGTCTGTGTGCAATAAGGGCACAGCACTGGAGTTAGGGAGAGGGGCAGGAACAGGGAGTTGGGGCAGCTAGGGTAGGGGTGAACGATGGACCTGAAAAGAGCCAACAAAGAAGGAACTGCGTCTCCAGTCGGGAGTGGCACAAGGAAGGCAAGAAGCCAGTGGAGGAGGGGGGGGGCTCCATCCCCAGCCGGGAGGTGTAGCCAGGGTGAATAAAAGGCTCAGTGACCAAAAGACTATGCCATCCCTAGTTTTCCACCCCACAAACGTGACACGCTCCTTCCCAGCCCTCTGCAGGCCTGTACTGCAGTTGAAGATGGGCTCAGCATTCCCTGAAGGAGGTGGGCATTCCCTCGGTAGCCAGGTATGTCCTGATGGGGTTGGGTACCACCACTACAGCTGACAAGTACTCCCTGAAGCAGGCCTGGGTCTCATGCCATATCATTTTTAAAATGAAGAAATCGAGGGTCAGGATGGCAATGCTGTGCCACAGTGGCACAGTCCTTGCAGAAGCTAGTATCTAGACTCAGGTCCCCTGTGTGTCTTAAGCAAACAGTTCACCCTCTCTGAGCCTTACATTCCTCCCTAAGCAGAACAGTACATTTGGTGCTGGAAGTTCTGGAAAGACAGGACACAAGGGGACAGCATCTCCAGAGGTTCTCTGGGAAGGTCTGAGTAGCTCTAAGCATAACCCTGTCCTGAGTCAGTGAGGTAGGCTCCTGTCCCCACTCCAGACAGGGGCAGCCAGGACTGTGCCCGTAGCCTGACCACCTTCCTGAATACAGGCATGAGGACTCGTGTGTCCAAACCGTTAGGTAAGAGTTTGAGGTGCCTGCAGGCAGAGGCAGGGATAGGGAAGCCCACCTTCCCAGATGATGACATCCCCTGGCACCTGTACTCACCAAGGGCCTCAAGAAACAGCAAGGCAAGGATGAGCAGCCTCATGCCTGTGGTCTTGGGGGACCTAGAGAACAAGCCTGGCTTCTGTACCCCTCCTGGGGACATTTATCTATGCTGGGTGACCTCACAGGACTGGCCCCGCCCTGTTGCCCAATAAGCCTGCCTCCCATCCCCATTCCTCTCAGTCAGGTGCACTTGCTCTTAGAGGCCAGGCTCCTGGAGCCAGGAAGGAGGAAGCAGAGACTCCAGTCCCTCCTACATGGTCTCTGCTGGTGCAGGAAACCTAGTGATTTCTTCAGTCCCCACCCAGCTTCTGCAGGGTCATTGCCACAGAGTCACAGCCCTGAATTACTATCCTTCCTCTGTTCCCACTGCCCTCTAGAGGTGGGACACAGCGCAGGGGTCTTTATTTGTGGATTGCCCTGATCTGTGGCACTTAAGCCACGTGGAGCCATTCGTTGCTCAGTACTGGATGGCATCAGCCGTCTGGTGGCAGCTTCGGGGACAGTGAAGTCAGCCTAGACTTGCACATGGGTTTCCTGCAGGGTCTCCCCTGCCTGCCTGAAACCTACAATACAGTCCCCAAAACAGCCTAGGCTCTAGAAGGGAATGGCACGCAGAGTTGGCCTGTCTCCTTTTCTGATAGTGAGGAAGAAGCCCTGGCATTTGATTTCTTTCCTTCCTCCCTCCCTCCCTAATTCTGTGTGTGTGTGTGTGTGTATTTGTGTGTCTGAGTGTGTGTCTGTGTGTGAGTGTGTGTCTGTATGTCTGAGTGTGTATCTGTGTGTGAGTGTGTGTATCTAAGTGTATGTGTGTGTCTGAGTGTGTGTCTGAATGTATGTATATGTCTGAGTGTGTAAGTATGTGTGTGTCTGAGTGTGTGTGTGTGTGTGAGTATGTGTATGTCTGTGTCTGTCTGAGTGTTGGGGTATGGTATAGTATGGCATGGGGATGAGAACTTCAACTTCATTTTAATGAATGTCTTAAGTGTCATATTAATGAGAAGCACTTTTAAAGATAGGTTTATTTTAAATTACATGTATGCATGTGTTGAGGGATGGTGGTGGGGTATGTGCATGTAAACGCAGGTACCATGGAGGCCAGAGGTTCAGAAACCCCTGGGGCTGGGGCTGGAGCTGGAGCTGGAGTTACAGGCAGTTGTGAGTCTAGCAACATGGCGCTGTGAGGGCGAGCTCCCAAACAAAAGCCTGAAGATTTAACCATTTAATTTTGCTGTTAAAAGTTTAGGTACCTGTTTTTAATTTTTTCTTTTAAGTCTCTCTTTTTTTAAATCTTTTTATCTCTTTTTTTTTTCTTATCTTTTTAAGTCTCTCTAGATCTCAATGGGACCTTGTGCCACAAGCATGTCCAAAGTCTCAGGAAATGAAAGACAAGACATCCAACCGTTTGTGCTAAGAGAATGCATCTGCCACCTTTATTGCAAGGAGAATGCTTATGTGTATGTGTCACACCTGTATGTCTTTATTGTAAGTGTTAAGAGGTCTCTCTCTCTCTTGTAGAGAGGGAGCAGCTTATATACAGGCTTACAGAACAGTGGAAAAACCCCAGGTGGAAGAGATCGTAGTTTTTTTTCGTGTTAGATGTTGATGTCAGTGGGGCAATGTGGGGGCAGTAAGCCAGGACTAGAAAACAGGATGCACTTGTGACTATTGGCTGACAAACAACTTAAGAGACCCTGTGGGGGCTAGGGTCCAACAGTGCTGGGAACTGGTCTAGTCCTTTGTAAGAGCAGTGTACACCGTTTACCGCTGAGTCATTTCCCCAGCCCCCATGAAGATGTCATTTTTAAATTCAAAATCTGGAATACTCCTTCTGAGAACACATCTTGTAAATATGCTCCCATGATGCACAGGGGCTCAGGATCAATGGTCTTTGGGTTCGGCTGTGTGCTATGCACCCACTGGAGGCAATAAATGTGTCCTTTGTGGGTCTCACCTCAGGCGCGTTGCCATACACACTGCAGGGGAGTCTGGGCCTTCAGAGAGATCATGGTTTTCAGAGCAGAAGATACCCCATGAGCCAGCACTGCCAAGGGCTATCCTGCAGGGACACGCAGCTCCCATAAGAGGCCAACTCCCATGTCTGGGTGTGAGCCTTGTGGGACACAAACATGAGGTCAGATCACCATTCCTACTTGCTGGACTTAAAAATGGAACACCCAGCTGGGGTTCAGGGTAACAGATTCAGGGTCTCTTGTTTGGAAACAGTATAATGCAACATCAAAGTTGCTTTCATCGATAATTGCAATAAGCCATTTCAAAAATGGTGAAGAAACACAGTTGACTAACTCCAGGTGCAATGAAGATCTTTGTACCTGAACTGGCTTTGCCTTTTCATGATTATAAAAGAATTAAGAAATATCACACCCTTGAGAGTCAACTAAAAGAGGGGTCCTGGTTGGTTTTGTCATCTTGATTGACCTGCAAGCAGGTCTGTGGGGCATTTCACAGGTTAAAGATCAATGTGGATGGATTTGTGTTGAACACATCTCTTCTTAGGAGTTGAGACTTGGTTAATATGCAGATTTCCTTTTTAACATTAATTTTTTTATTTTTATGTATTAAGTACATTGAGAGTGCATTTTTATTAAACTTCTGTTCCTCAGGCACAAAAAGTTCCGTTTGGGGTGATAATAACTTGGGAAATCAAACAGAAACCTATAAAAATAAAGAAAAATCCCATCACTCGGGAAGCAAAGACAGGAGAATCTCTGTGAGTTTGAGGCCAGCCTGATGTACAGAGCAAGTTCCAGGACAACCAAGGCTACACAAAGAAACCCTGTTTCAAAAAAATCAAGAAAGGAAGGAAGGGAGGGAGGGAGGGAGGGAGGGAGGGAGGGAGGGAGGAAGGAGGGAGGGAGGGAGGAGAGAGAAAGAGAAAGAGAGAGAGAACATGTGTTCTCTCATTTAATTATTGTCCATTATCTCTTCCTCTTTATGAGGAATAACTGGGAATGGAAGCACACCCTCTTTACTGTTTGCTGGAAAATGGGGAGCCTGCTTTAGCCTCACTAGGACAATGGTTTCAGTTGGTGTAAAGTGTAGTGCAGAAGGGTCCTTCAAATCATGTCTGTCCATTTTATGCTCACCCCCGCCCAAGCAAGCTCAAAGCCGTGATGCTGAGAAACATGTCTAATGAGAATGGTTGCACCTCCAGTTTCTACTGAGTCAAAAGGAAAAAACAATGAAGTAAGGACTGCGGTGGTGTTGAAACTGAAGTTGTGATGCTGAGATCCTTTTTTATTTTCAGATGTCTTTATTTTTAATTTATGTGTCTGGATGTTTCTTCCACATATATCTTTGTGCACTGTGTGTATGTAGTGCCTACAGAGGCCAGAAGAGGGTGTCAGATCCCCTGGAACTGGAGTATGACCATTGTGAGCCACCATGTGGGTGCTGGGAACTGAACCTCGGTCCTCTGTAAAAGCAGCCAGTGCTCTTAACCACTGAGCCGTCTCTCCAATCCCTAATGTTGGGATCTTGAGGGCTGAACTTTCTGGAACAAGACTACATATTAAAGTCTATCTGATTTGGACTCGTTCCTTTCTGGAGCTCCAGATGCTGAGCGAAGAGGTTACGTGTGGCAGTCCTTGTTGGAAAGCATCTGTTACGGGAAATGTGATTTGTTCCCCCTCATCCTTCTTCTCTGCTGCCCTCCCTCATTCCCCCTGCATCCCCTTGTCAGTCTCCTTCCTTCCTTCTGCTCTCCTGTCGTGTGTCTGTCTCCCTTCTGATCTCCCTTAAGAGCCTTTTCTCCCTTTCCCTTTCTAGGTTTAAGACACACACACACACACACACACACACACACACACACACAGATACACAGACAGACACACACACAGAGTCACAAGCACACACACCACAAAGATAGACAGACACACCACATACACAGACACACACACACACAGACATACACACCACACACAGATACACAGACAGACACACACACAGAGTGACACACACACAGAGTCACAAATACACACACCACATACCATACATACCACACATATGGACACACACACATCACATATATAGAGACACATACCACACATACTGACACACACACACATCACATATATAGACATACATACCACACATACGGACACACACACCACATACACAGACACATAAATACCCACACACACCACACACCGACACACAAACATCCATACACACCACACACATACAACATACTCATGTATATAAATTTAAACTTCTGCACCAGGGAACATAGGGTTTTTGTCTTTCTGAGACTGATTTATTTTGCTTAACATGATGATCCCTGGTTCCATCCACTTTCCTGCAAATGTCATGATTTTATTTTTCCTTACAGCTGAATAAAATTCTATTGTGTGTATATCTGCATTTTTTTGTTCATCTGTTTATGGAATCTAAGCCAATTTCGTTTCCTGGTTATTATGAATTGTGCACCTATAACATGGTATACAAGTGGCATCTCTGTGGTGTTGACTAAAAGTCCTTTGAGTGAGTGTTATGGCTTTGTCATACAGCTCATATTTCTTACCACTCCCCAGCAGGCTCGCTCAACAAAAGCCATGGAGATTTTTCCAGGTTCCCTGGCCAGCTGCCAGGGACCAGGTGAAGGAACGAATGAGTGAGGAAAGTAGCTCATGCCCTAGGCTTCAACTGAAGAAATGAATGAGTGAGGAGCATGGTTCAATGCCCTAGGCTTCATGAGTGAGGAGAGTTGCCCAAAGGCTTCTGGTTACACTCTGGAGGTTTTGGCACTCAGTGGAGGGAAGAGCTGACTAACCCTTGTCCCTCTGGAGTCTGTATGGATTCATTTACTTACCTACTAGTCCAACCCTGATCTGTGGAGCATCTTCAGTGTGCTGGAAGCTAGCCAGATACAAGGAGCCTTCAGGGAAAGGCAGTGCAGGCTCCCAAGTGCCGAGACACTGTGAGTCTAAGAGCACAGTAGAGGTACTCATTCTGCAAACCATCACACAGCAACAAGCACTGGAGTTTACTTTTTTTGTTTTGTGTTGGTTTGGTTTTGATTTTTGAGATAGGGTCTCACTGTATAGCTCTGGCTGGCTATGCAGACTAGGCTGGCCTTGAACTCACAGAGGTCTACCCATCTCTGCCTCCAAAGTGCTTGTATTAAAAGCATGTGCCACCATGCCCAGCTATGAGCTGGTGTTTAACAAGCAGCCATGGGAAAGAAATATGACATTTGGACAAAACTAGCTCCAGATGGGGAAAAAGGTCATCCCACAGTGTCTATTCAAGATATCCATACATCCACTTAGCAGACAGAAAATGCCAGCCTTGTTTTATGTCCCTGGCAGAGGTGTGAAGCTGCTCATTTTGGTAGGGATCCCTTTGTAAGTACGTATGGACACGTGGTGAGTTAACCAACTGGAGATCACACCCAGTGGGTGTGCGAAGGCTGTGACACTCACAAAGACTATCACCAGGGCTTTTGCTTCTCACAAGCCAGTGTGCAACATTGCCTTGTTCACCGTTTCTGAGTTGCATATGGTGAGCACTACTAGTGTAGATGTACACCTGTACCTGGCTATGCCACTTCTGTCGAGAGATAATATTCTCCTTAAGCATTTGGGCTGCTTTTAACCCCAAGTGACTCGTAGCAGCTCTGTGTCCTGACAGTCACTGTTCCCACTTTTAAAAATAAATGAACTAGCTGAGTGGTGGTGGTGTACGCTTTTATCCCAGCACTTGGGAAGCAGAAGCAGTTGGGTCTCCATGAGTTCGAGGCCAGCCTGGCCTATATAACAAGTGCCAGGAGAGGCTCCAAAGTTACACAGAGAAACCCTGTCTCAAAAAACAAAAGAACAATAGCAACAACAAAAATGAACTAAAGGTTCCCCCTGGTCACACAGAGGATAAGGGACAGAAACAGAGCCCGTAGCCCCAGGATCTCATTGGAACCTGAGCTGCACCCTTTCCCTTCCATGAGGCTCATTATGGAGAGCTCAGAATGCAGAGCCAGGGTCTCAGTCTTTTTGCAGTCCAGGTCCTGGGCAGACCCTTCCCATGCAGGTTGCTCTTGGTCTCATGGAAGCATCGTGAGTGAGGAGCCTCATTAGCCCTGCTGTCCAGATGAGGACTCCAGCCACGCAGTCCATGGACCACACCGCCAGTGCAATGGCAGGAAGATCTAGACCACACTACCCCATGGGCCTGATTTCCAGAAGAGAAGGCCAAGGTTGGACAAGAAGGAGAACCAGATAATGGGCAGATAGTTTCTTGGTTCTCTGCCAACCTCAAGACCTTGTGAGATCCCATCACAGAGTGACTTCCAGAAAACACCCTTAGCTTTTGTCCCCATGCCAGACCCCTGGAGTAAAGTCAATAGCCTGGGGGAGCCTAGGCATGGCTCTGGGCATGAAGTGCTACCATTATCAGCAGGAAGCTTAGCTGAAGGGCGCAAGCAGGAAAACAGTGACTTTATTAATCAACATGCCTTGTTGCCAAATATTGCCCAATTCACAAAGGACCCACAGAGACAAAGACCTTCTGTCTGCTTGCCTGAGCGCTTTTCTTCCTCTTCTTCCTCCTGCTTGTTTACCACACCTTACATTCAGGACCCTCTGTCCTCACAGGGACCAGTCTCCCTGGGACTGCTCCAGAGACAGTACACAATCCCCAGTGATCCAAGGGACAGCAGAAAAGTCTCAGCTTCCCCGTCCCACTCCCTACCTCACCGCGCCCCCCATTTTGAGTTCTCAGTTCTTCCTTCCAGGAGAGTACCCCGTGTCTCTGAAGACAACTGAACCCTGACTGTGGACCTAGTACAATCTATGCAAACTGAGACTGTGCAGTGGACCGGACCCAGGGGAGAGTCTTCTGGGAAGGAAGGCGCCAACGAAAGAGCCCTGAGGGTGAACACAGCTGGCCCAGAGTAATGAGCCTGGAGCCGGGAAAGCCCCAGAAAGGAAGCTGGGAAGCCTACGGCCCAGGCTTCTGCCCATCCCTGGGGACTGTCTACGGCCAGGAGTGGAGCTGGGAATTTGTCTTTAGAGACTGGGGGCCTCTGGTCCTCTTTCAGCACTCTACAAAGACACGCTTGGGTAGGCCAAGAAGCCCAAGGTGGGCATCGAAAAGCAAGGGGTCAAGGTTCACCTCCATGTGAAATAAAGCCACCCCGGTTCCTCACTCCAGCTTCTCTAGGCTGAGGATGGCTAGTCCCCCTCACCAGTCCCCAGGGTGCTGCTCCTTCAGACTCCCTCAACCTCCTTCACTAAAGGGTCGGGAAGGCAGGAAGGCCAGGGGGAGAAATGACTAGGAAACCAGAGGTGAGGTTGGATGTCTGGGTCTGAACCAAATCTACCCTAATTGACACCCTAGATCTGGGCCACTCTCTTTACTCAACTAAGACTTGGGTATCCTGTGGTGGCTTTAACTGTCAACTTGACACAACCTCTAATCACCTAAGAGAGAAGCCTCAATGAGGAGTTCCTTTGATCAGACTGGCCTGTAGACAGGCCTACAATGGGTTCTACTTAGATCAGGTTGACCCATGGACTGGCCTACGATGGGTTTTACTTAGATCAGGCTGGCCTGTGGACAGGCCTATGATGGGTCTTACTTGACATGGGAGAACCCAACTCATCATGGCTGGCACCATACACTAAGCAGGAACCTAGGGTGTGCAGAATAGAATGAGCAGCTCCATGCATTTACGCTCTTTGCTCTTGACTGTGAATGTGATACCTTAAGTTCCTGCCTTGACTTTCCTACAGTGAGGGACTATAACCTGGGATTGTGAGTCAAATAAACCCTTTCTCCTATTTTTATCACAACAGGAATGGAACAAGGACACACCCCAAGTCAAACGTTGACACCAATGGTACCCATGCCACAAGTAAGTGGAGTTAAAACCTGATGCGTATACTTGGTACCACAGCTGTCCCAGCCCCCCTTTCTGCTGTCACACCTGGCCTTGCCTCCATCCTTTCGTGTGTCTCTGCTTCTAATGCCTGCTCCCTCTTTCTTCTTTCTCTGGTCTTAGCTCCTGTCCTTCCAGTGTCCTCATGCATCAACCAGTGTGGTCACTCTGCTTGTAACTGCCCATGTCCCCTCCCAGGAGTAAAAGTCTGTGACAAACCCATCTTTGTATCCCCAGGGCCTCACCATGGGCTGTTGACCTGATGAGAGTAGAGAGCTGTGAGGCTGAGAAGCTGCCAAACCCTAGTTCATGGAAAGAACTAGAAAGTTGAGTATGTAGCACACTGCTTCTCTCTCAACCTCAATTATCTCATGGGATCCCGCTATGGGACAGCTTCCGCCAAGCCTCACAGTCTTCACAGGGTTGAAGAGAAGATGGCCTGCGGAGGTGCCTGAAGCCCCAGACTTCCCTCCACTCTTGACTTTAACCTTGACACCTCCTCTATTGACACAAGACACCCTCTTTTTAACTAGACAGTTTTATCTATCCCAGGCTGGCCTCAAACCCACTATGTAGATAAAGACAGTCCTAAAATTCTAAACGTCCTGCCTTTGCCTCTCAAGGGCTAAGATTCACGTGCACGACGCCCATTATGATACATCCTTTTTTGGTTCACTGAGTAAATCTGATTCCTCACCAAAGTCATTGTCCACAGAATACTAACTTCCAAAGAATCTTGGAAAAGACTCGAAGGTTAGGCACCTGGATGGCCCTCTTCTAGACAGAGCTGCTCTCTCCAGCAGCGTAGGCTATAGCATGTGTCATTGGAGGTGTTGGAGAAGCTGAAGGTGTCGGGGTGAACCAGATCAGGGAAGCAATGGCTCTGACCCAATAATGCTGTTGCCAAACATCTTCCTGTTTGTAAAGGGAGCCCAGCCATCGAAGGGTTCTCTACTTGTCCAGTCCTTCCTGCACCGCCTCCACACCTTCCCCCTCTCTCCAGCCCCTCACTCTGCTGGAGGCCTCTTCTTCACTCCAGTTAGGCAGGCCCAGCGCCGTGACCTCAGACTCAAGGCTGATCCTGTGTGTTTTCACTAGCCCGTCCTCTCTGTCTATCATGGGGGGGCTCAAGGGCACCCAGTCCTCCCTCGTCCCTCCTGGTGCTCACTCGGCAGTTTGTTCCTTGCCATTCCATGGCCATTAGACAGCCAGGGCTCCTGCCTCAGCTTCTCACCATTCTCCCTGTCCCTTGTCCCCTCCAGTGCAGTCCACCCCTGAAGACAAGGAACATTCCTTATTCTCTTCTGGTGTATCCTTGAGGAATAGCCTGTCTCCTCCCTTGGACTAATAGTCCTCTCTACATTGACAATGACTGTCTCTCTGCACCCAGCAGAAGTTTACCCCACAGTAAATGGAGGCACAGGATGCTTATCACTGCTCTCCACCTGCTGAGGTGCAGTCGGTGATGACTAGGTATTTGTGGCTTTTCTCCTTGCTATGACAAAGTACCTGACTAAAGGGATTTAAAGAAGTGCTGATTTTCTTTGGCTCCATCCATCTTGAGGCAGGGTCATGAGGCAATTAGTCAAGGAGAGAGATAAATACTGACTCTCAGTCCACTTTCTGGTTCTAGGTCAATTACACATAATTTTTATTTTTGAAATTAAAATATAACATTTCAATATGTAAATTATACTATTTCCTCCTTCCCTTTCCTCTCTCCAACCCTTCCCATGTACCTCCCTTGCTCTCTCTCAAATTCATGGCCTCTGTTTCTTTAATTGTCTATATACATTGTACAATATAGACAATTGTACATATATATATACATGCAGTTGTACTCACATATACATATTCATATATTTAGGAATATATAGTCACAGGGATAACTAAAACTCTAAATAGCTCTACTTCTTACTTATTTCCTAGACCTAGGCAAATCATTCTGTATTTTTAGCTTTAGCTTTCTTAAATGAAAATGGGAACATTAAAAGTGTTTTCCTCCACCGAGCATTGGTGGTGCACGCCTTTAATCCCAGCACTCGGGAGGCAGAGGCAGGCGGATCTCTGTGAGTTCGAGACCAGCCTGGTCTACAGAGTGAGTTCCAGGACAGCCTCCAAAACAATACAGAGAAACCCTGCCTCGAAAAAACAAAAAAAGAAAAAGAAAAAGAAAAAAAAGTGTTTTCCTCCAAAAAAAAGTGTGTTCCTTATGAAAATGTTAAGTTTAATGAGGCAAATGTGAATGTGCTTAGAGTTGACTCGGAGCATGAGTCTGCTGGACGGTATGCTGTTGTTGCTGATGTTGCTGATGCTGTACTTGGAGCATGAGGCTGTCAACAGATGATTGTTGTTGTCGTCGTTGTATCAGCCTGTACAGCTTCACGAGGGTAAATTGTATTAAGTTGCTGCTTACAAAAATATTCTTAAACTACTCATGTGGGTTTTTTCTTTCATGTTTAGTAGCAAGAAGCATCACAGATGCACAGGGACTTTTAAAGGGCTTCTTCTGTGCACAAGCCCACATCCACAGAGGTTTCCCTTCTGTACTTTGTTCTGTCTCCTTTACTACCTCGCTGCTTTAAGAAAACTCAGTATTTCATAAGCGAAATCATCTTATGCTTGTTCTCCCATTTAAAGTCATCCAAGTGCCGATGTATATCAAGCTCTGCTGTTTTCTATGAAGCCAGGAAAGCTTCAGGAAACACATATAAAATCATATCGGACAGCCAGACATGATGGCCTTTAATCGCAGCACTCGGGAGGCAGATGCAGATGGATCCCTGTGAGTTAGAGGCCAGCCTGATCTACAGAGCGAGTTCCAGAACAGTCAGGGCTACACAAAGAAGCTCTGTCTCAAAAGAGAGAGAGAGAGAGAGAGAGAGAGAGAGAGAGAGAGAGAGAGAGAGAGAGGCACTATATCTGAGAGAACATCTTAACTTCAGCTTTCATTAAACTGTGTGGGTGCCTGAGGTCCCCATTCTGACTTTGTGTTGATGACAGCAGTGATCCTTAGGAGGGCTTCCTCACGCAACACACATTTCCTGGACTGCTTTTGCAGAGGGTCAGAGTTTCACCTCAGAGTCCACATCCATCAGCTGACTATGGCATATAAAATCTGCTCGGTCCTCTCTGTCCTCCACAGGCACCTCTGCAGGCCCAAGGACAGTCACACAGGCTATGAGAAACATCAATTCAGTGGTTCTTGAGTCTTTCTCTTCCCCAGTGTCTTGGTACCTTTCCACATGACATCTTACCGGGCATTGGTGGTGCACAACTTTACTCGGGAGGCAGAGACAGGCAGATCTCTGTGAGTTTGAGGCCAGCCTGGTCTACAGAGCAAGTATCAGGACAGCAAGAGCTACACACAGAAACCCTGTCTCAAAAAACCAAAACCAAAACAAACAAACAAGCAAAAAGCATGACTTCTCAATCCACCAGCCATTGGTGTATTATCTGAGAGCTATGAGATTCAGACTGCTGTGTCTAAAGGAAAATCCCAAGCACCCCAACAGGACAGACCCAACTGACTGTGTCCAAGATGATAGCCTGGACTCTTGAGCACTAATGAGTGACTGCAGGATGTTCCGCATAAGGTCAAACAATATTTAGAAACTTCAGCAAATATTCATTACCACTGTAATTGTTCCCAGACATTGCTGAACTCTGCTGTAGGAGCCCAAGGATCTTTCTACAGAGGTCCACTTCTCATGGGCTCCAGATGGGTCATGATCCTGATAGCAGTTGCTATGGACCAAGTCAAGTCTACTCTACAGGGATTAGAATGGGCACTGCTCTTCCTCAGAAACCCTCTGAAGCTGACCCAAGCATTGTGTGCTCCAGGCATCTGTCTCTGTGATCCAGGGTGCCTGTCCCTACCCTATCTCTGGCTCCGTCTTGGTGTCTGTAACTTTGTGGCTTTCTCTCCCTCTCGATGTTATAACCTCTCACTCTTGCTGACATTCTTGAGCTCTTGCTCCCACTCCTCCCCCCACCACCTCTCCCCTCAATCAGTCTGCTCTTTTTGCTCTTCTTTCTTCACCCCCCTTCCCTTGGCTACTCCTACAACCTCAGAGCTCCCCTTGGCACTGTCTACCTTGTAACCCAGACAACTACCTCCCAGCCTCAGTCAAGCCTCTGCTCTATAGCATCCTCTCAGCATCCTCTGCACTACTCTTCCAGAACCAAGTTGCCACCCAGGCACTTCCCCTGCAGCTCAAGGTCACTACCATGGTAGCTAGGGTCAGGCCTTCACCTTGACCCATAAGAAGACTCAGGTGGGAATTGTGGGAATGCCAGGCCTGCCTGGTGCGTCATGGAAGGGGCACCTTGCTGAAACAGCACCGGAAGCCGCATGGAAGGCAACAGGAAGAAGGTGGCCTGAAAAATGAAGAACTGCGGCTTGAAGTCGGGGACCTGGAGGTGAAGCAGAACCTGGTGTCTATTTGGACACAGAGGAAAGAGTCAGAAGAGTGAGCAATTTCCAGGATATTTGGAAATATTCGGGCTTGAGGTTATTCCTGTGAAATAATTTAACCAAGAAAATCCAAGAGTCTTCAGAGCTAAATATTTCCTCTGATGCTGTTTTGCAAATGGCGTCTCTAAGACCAGAAGAGGCAATCTGGCCAGTGCTGCTCTCTTGGGGGCTTCCTCATTTGCACTAAAGGATTGGGGGCTCTTTAATTAAAAACTCCTAGGCTGAGTAAATGGCTCCATCAATAAAGTTGTAAGCTTGAAGACCTAAGGTCAGTCTCCAGACCCATATGGAAAGAAAAAATCTGGGCATGGTGGCATGTTTGTAATCACAGCACTGGGGGTGGGGTGGGGACAGGTGTGCTCACTGGTGGGCCAGCCTAGCCTACTTGTCAAGTTCCAGGCCAGTGAAAAGTAAAAACACTGTGTCCAAAAATAGCTTCCACATTCACATGTACCTACATGCACCTGCACACACAAGCACATGTACATGCATGCACTTGCACACACATGCACATACACATACACTAAATGAATAAAAAGGCAGGTCTCTGACAGGCATTGGAGTCACCACCATGAGTCAGACTCAGTCTCTGCCCTCAAGAGCCACAGACAAGAGTGCATAGCCTTCCAACCATAGGTGGTGAGGACATACTCTCAACAGAGGAGCAGAAGAGGCATAAGGGATGATACCTGTAAGTTGGACAAGGTGGGGGGCTTCTGCACCAAGGAGGAAACCTCCTGCTTTGCCCCACCAGCCATCTTCCAGCAGCTTCACAATGGGGAATTGGCTGGAACCAAGGGACTAAGGAAGGTTATAGGTATCGGCACCCATGGGACCATGTGTGTAAGTGGATTAACTTCCGTTTTTACTCTGAAGAAGATGGGAGCTGTTGCAAGAGTGATGGGTGGACCAAGGGAGAGAGGCAAAGAGAGCAAAGACAAACAGAAACATAGGTGGCGATCAGGAAAAGATGGGGTGTTTTAAACTAGGACATGGCAGTGGCGAGGTGATGGGACAAGATGAATGTTAGACGTGATTTAAAAGTGGAGACCATAGACTTTGCTTACATTAGCGGGGAATGTGGGGAATGAAAGAGAGGAGACAAGGGCAGCACCCAGTTTTTGGCTGAGAAACTGGAAGGATGGAGTTGCACTGACTGAAATGAAGACAACTAGACACAATAAAGCAGCTTGGAGAAGAGGTCTACCAGATGTTCCATTCTAGACACAGAGGCTGATAGACCTTGACACCTCAGAGGATGTCAGCAAAGTGCTGGCCTGTGGGTATAAATACAGTGTTCCAATCCCCAGCACCAGGCATGGTGGCACACTCTAATCCCAGTCCTGGGGAGGCAGAGACAAGTGGAACCTTGGGTCCCAGGGACTAGCTGAATTAACCTTAGGTTCCAGTGAGAGATCCTGCCTCAAAGAACAAGGTAGACAGTGCCTGAGGAGTGACACCTGAGGCTGTCCTGTGGCTCCTACATGTACCATGTAGCACACACACACACACACACACACACGAGAGAGAGAGAGAGAGAGAGAGAGAGAGAGAGAGAGAGAGAGAGAGAGAGAGAGAGAGAGAGAGAGAGAGACCAAAAGGAGAAATCTGGAACTTTAGCTGAATTATTTTTCAGTCATGGGTTCTCTTTCTAGGGCCCTCTCTAGAACAATGCAGATGCCTGTTTATATAAGATGGGAAGTCACAGTCTGTATCATGTCCGTGGATGGTTCTCACACCCACTCTGACCTTTCTGATAACACACGTCATGCCTGTGGAATAGCATGTGTGGCCAACTTCCCAGTTAAGCCCTAAGCTCCACCGGCCTGTGGCTCACCTTCTCTTCCGTGCGTAGTCCCTTCCTTGCATGTGGGCTGAGAGCCAGGCTGAGGTTTTTCTCTTTGCAGGTCATATCTGGTGATGAACTTGCCCCTGGGGATTTCACAATGTAAGCTTGTGAATGAGTGTTTGTGTGAGAGGATATGGAGGAACCTGACGTGTGGGCTGCGAGGACAATGCACACATTTATAAACCTTAGAAGGATCTGTGCACGGGTTTCAGATACCTTTGAATCATCGCTCTACAGGTCACCCCACACTGTCATCTACAGGTCACCCCACACTGTCTACAGGTCACCCCACACTGTCTACAGGTCACCCCACACTGTCTACAGGTCACCCCACACTGTCTACAGGAGTCGGGCAACAAAACAACAGGCATGAGCAACGAAGCATGAAACAGAGCTTTGATTGACACTCTACCAAAAATCCCAGAAGCATGAAACAGAGCTTTGATTGACACTCTACCAAAAATCCCAGAAGCATGAAACAGAGCTTTGATTGACACTCTACCAAAAATCCCAGAAGCATGAAGCAGAGCTTTGATTGACACTCTACCAAAAACCCAAGAAGCAAGAAACAGATGGACACTCTACCAAAAATCCCAGAAGCAGAAGTCCATGGCCAGAAATGGAGAGAGAGAGAGAGAGAGAGAGAGAGAGAGAGAGAGAGAGAGAGAGAGAGAGAGAGAGAGAGTCAAATATGTCCATGTCCTTGCCTTGGCTAGGGCAGTGTTTTAATTTATATAAAAGATGAAACAGAAGTCAGGATGTAAGATATTTTAAAGGAGACTTATACCTCTCCCTTTGGCTGTCAGAGCACTGGAACAGTGAACCCCCAGATTGTGGAATTTCCCTAATGATCCCACACTGGAAGAAGACAGGCTGAGACCTGGTGCTATGCAGAGAGAGACTTTCCTCTCAGCAGAAGATTTTGTATATTTCTAGCAACTTTTCAGACCATCTTGCATGAGAGATCGGAACAGAGACAATGTCAGTGGGCAGGACCACACCTCGGCTGGCACCGCTTAGCAATGCAGCTTCTTGCCTTCTATTTGAATCTGAACTTCATATCGGGACCCTGAGGATGGTTTTGAGGTGTGAGATTTTAACTTTAACTGTCAACTTGACACTGCCTAGAATCACCCAGGAAGGGTTCTGATGAAGGACTGTTACAATCCCTACATTGGATAGACTTGTGGGCTTGTCTGTGCAGGGGACTTGTCTTGATTAAGATAACTGACATAAGAACACCCAGCCTACTGTGGGTGACGTTATTCCCTAGTACACTGTACCCCAACAGTGTAAGGGCACAGCAATGGAGCAGGGCATAAGTAAACAAGTAAGTATGCATGTTCCCATTCCTTTCTGCGTTTGACTGTGGACTAACATCTTGGCTTCCCACAGTGGACTGAGACTTATAATTGTTAACTGAAACCAACCCTTAAACTGCTCTTCACTAGGGTATTTTATCACAAGAACATAACCAAAACTACAACAGGGGCCGGGCGTTGGTGGCGCACGCCTTTAATCCCAGCACTCAGGAGGCAGAGGCAGGCGGATCTCTGTGAGTTCGAGGCCAGGCTAGACGGACAGCCTCCAAAACAGAGAAACCCTGTCTCGTTAAAACCAAAAAACAAAAAAAACAAAAAAAAAACTACAACAGGGAGTCACTGGGCCTCTCTGCGCCTTGCTTTGATGTGGTCCCATTAAATAAATCTTCATTTTCTGCTTTTCAGCATTATTATTTGTCAGTTTCACTGGCCTATTGAGGAACAGTGATTGAGACTCACTCCTTAGGGCTGCCAGGGCCCAGGCTCCTTTTCCCTCACATCAGCCTTCAGGCCCATTTTAGTTCAACATGCTCCTGGAAGATGGGTAAGGGCACTTCATGACCTCTATCTATCTCTTCCTGCAACCTGCTAACCGGCCAGGGCTACATCTCTGCAAGGAGCATGCTCATGGGATATCCTGCTGGTGATTGGCAGCCTATTTCCCAACTTCTGATTGTGAGACAAGATGCAAAGTACAGCTGAACTGTTTGGAAACTGCACCAATGGCACCCCAACTAGATGGCTCAGTGGTAAAGTGCTTGCTATTCGAGCATGAGAACCTGGCTTTTCTACCCAGCCCTCAGGTAAAAATCTGAGTGTGTGGAACATGTTTGTACTCCCAGCTCTCAAGAAACCAGGACAGACAAATTCCCTAGGACTTGGTGGCCAGCCTAGCCTAATTAAGCAAACTGCAGGTTTCATTGAAAGAGCCTGTCTCAAAACAAGGTAGACAGCTCCTCATGAACAACACCCAAGGTTGACTTCTGACCTACACACACACACACACAGAGAGAGAGAGAGAGAGAGAGATATATATATATATATATATATATATAGAGAGAGAGAGAGAGAGAGAGAGAGAGAGAGAGAGAGAGAGAATACTGGTGCACATATATACATATGAGCATGCACACTCACATACATCATAAACAAGATAAAACTCACCATTGAGGCTGAAGATGTGGCCTCATTGGTTATCCTTGGTTACACAGTGAATTTGAGGCCACCCTGAGCTATATGAAACCCCATCTCAGAACCAAACAACAGTAAAGCAGATAGCCCTATGCCATCAGTGAACTAGCGGGTCATCAGACCAGTGCCCAGTCTTGGGGTGCTGGCAGAGTTGTGGCTCAAATCTCCAGAGTGTGAGGTGATGGGACCCACCCTTTTGACCAGAGTAGCTTTGGAAATACATGTCTGGGAGGCTGCATGTTTTCACTAAACAAACCCTACAGTCCTTGGCACCACAGAGTGAACATAAACCTAGAGTAATGTTCCACAGACTCTGCCATGGCTGTCCATGCCTTACCAATTTTGGTCATGTCTAAGGGTCATCGTCCTGAGGGAGTTTCTGAACTGCCTTTTGTGACGGAAGATGAAGGTCACAAGAAGACCAAGGGGCTGTGCTGATGCTTAAGTTGACATAAAGAAGGGGTCTGCTAGGGCTGGGGAGATGGCTCAGAGGTTAAGAGCACTGGTTGTTCTTCCAGAGGTCCTGAGTTCAATTCTCAGCAACTACATGGTGGCTCACAACCATCTATAGTTGGATATGATGCTCACTTCTGGCATGTAAGCAGAACACTGTGTGAATAATAAATAAATAAATAAATAAATAGATCTTTTTAAAAAATGGTCTCGCCGGGTGGTGGTGGTGCACTTGGGAGGCAGAGGCAGGTGGATCTCTGTGAGTTCGAGACCAGCCTGGTCTACA
Source organism: Mesocricetus auratus (assembly GCF_017639785.1). Classification (NCBI taxonomy): domain Eukaryota; kingdom Metazoa; phylum Chordata; class Mammalia; order Rodentia; family Cricetidae; genus Mesocricetus; species Mesocricetus auratus. The sequence goes on along the minus strand of NW_024429267.1, from coordinate 48,358,376 downwards.
AAGTGAGTTCCAGGACAGCCTCCAAAGCCACAGAGAAACACTGTCTCAAAAAAACAAAACAAAACAAAACAAAAAAAATGGTCTCTGCCTTTCATTGTTATCAAGGGCAAAATGAGACACTGCTGTCATGTCCAACACAGGGGCTCTGTGCCATCTGTAATAAAGACAACAGTATTACCAAGGCCTTCCAAAATATCCCTAGCAATTTTTGACCTTATGTAAGCAAGCTGAGCATTTGATTCTTGCTCCTGTGGGGCATGCCCCAAGGCTGCTTCCCTCAAGAGAAACTATAGCCCTCCATGCATAAGATAATGCATGCAGGCCTTATCAGAACCTTGAAAACCCCAGAGATGCAGAAGCCCCCCACCCAAGCACCTCAGAAACCAGAATAAGAATCTGCTAAGCCTCCTGGAAATCCTGTTGAAACTGAGTCCGCACGCGGAGATGACTCACAGGACACCGTGTGCCAGGCTGGACACCCTGGTTGAAGAACGTGAACCAGATCAGACCAGGGGCTGCACACAAGGGAGCTACAAGCAAGAAACCTGTGAAGAGTTAGAAAGAAAGACAGTTGAGAGGAGGAAGAAGCCTTTGGGGGAGAGGCTACCAATACCAAGAACCCCAACAAAGAAAGCAGCATAAAGACCACCTGTTCTGTTCCATAAATCAACTAGAGACAGCCCATGGGCACGAAGACCTCACAAAAGGTGCAGTGAGGGGGAGGGGGGACTGTGACCAGGGCTGGTAGAGCCATCATTGTGATCGTCTTCCCCTCCTCCTCCTCCTCCTCCTCCTCCTCCCCTCCTCCTCCTCTCCCCCCTTTGTATGTGCATTGATTTACCTGCATGTGTGTCTGTGTGAAGACGTCATATCCCCTGGAACTGGAGTTACAGACAGTTGCAAGCTGCCATGTGGGTGCTGGGAATTGAACCCAGATCCTCTGCAAGAGTAGCCAGAGCTCTTAACCATTGAGCCATCTCTCCAGCCCTGACTGGTAGATTCTTAGTAAGCCATACATAATTTAATGTGATGTGACCATTTTACTAGTACTGTTTTAGCTGAGTGTGGTGGTGTTTGCTTGTAATGGCAGCAGAGGGTGAGGCAGGCATCACAAATTCAAGGCTAGCCTGGGCTACATAGTGAGAGGCTGTCTCAAAAGACAACAGCTAGACACAGTAGCATACAGCTTTAATCCCAGCACTTGGGAGGCAGAAGCAGGTAGAGATGTGTGAGTTCCAGGCTAGCTTGCTCTACATAGCAAGACCTTGTCTCTATAATAAAAAAGTAAAATAGCCAGGGTGGTGGCGCACCTTTAATCCCAGCACCCAGGAGGCAGAGGCAGGTGGATCTCTGTGACTTAGAGGCCAACTCGGTCTACAAAGTGAGTTCCAGGACAGCCAAGGCTACACAGAGAAATCCTGTATCAATCAATCAATCAATCAAGTCAATTTCCATCATTTACCAATTCCTGTGGTGTGAAACCTCCCCACTTTGACTGATTGCCAACTACTGACACAGGTGGCCACTGAACTCCGAACAGATAAACAATTGCATACCATTATCTCCCCACCATACATCCACAATTGACTCAGGCAGCCTCAAGAACCATAGGAATGCAGGAAGGGAAGTTCAGAGGGGCACAAAGCTTTGCAGGCGCTGGCTCATTTAACACTACCTCCCTGGGAAGGAGGGGCAGGAAAATGATTGACAGGTGCAGGCAGGAGTCAAGCTGTGGGCTGGTAATGTTTTGTTTCATTAGGCCTGTTTTCCTTGACTTGGGGTATTATTACGTGGTTATTGTTCATTTTGTGGCAATTCACCTGTATATAGGACTAATAGCTGTGTGGTTTTAGATGTACATTACACATGGACATGAAAATTTGCTTGTAAAAAGCCACCAAGGGAAGACATCAAATGACCTCAGCCTTGTGAACTGTCCTCTCCTTGTGCCCCTTGCCTTCTGGAACCCGCAAAGCTTTCTTTGAAACAGGAGCCTCTCCCTCCAATGCCAAGTTTGCCAATGGCTAAACAGGGAAGGCATGGCAGGAGGGGCCCAAGGGGTGGGTAGTCAGTGATTGTGGCCAGCCAAGTCACCATGGAATAGGCCTCTGAACTGTTGCTGAAGGGAGAGGAGGAAGCAGAGAAGGAACAAGGATGTCTGAGGGAATGCCCTCTGAGCCTGAGTGCCGCCATACTGCCAATGCGGCTGTCAGTCAAAATTAGCTGTGCTTGATGAAACAAGAGCATCAAAGGCCTCCTGGGAGGAATACGGAAATGAAGAAAAATGAGTTAAACATCCCTGGTGCCTGCTGAGAGCCGAGGCCACCCCGTTGGTCTCCTCTCATACCATCCTCCCCGCCATTGCCTTGGGGCACAGAGTTCTGCTCTCCCAACACCCTCAGGGGCTGCCAAAGGGTCACAGGGTTTGAAAGCCTGACCTCTGAATGAGGTGGCAATCTCATGTCTCAGGTCTCTGGAACCAGCAGTTTAGTGGTGGCATAGCCATTCCCTGCATGTTGACAGGAGGAATGGTCTTCTTTCTTCCCAGAAGGAAGGCTGATTGAGTTCTGGAACAATCAGGCCCCAATCCAGAGACCAAACTGGAGTCTTGGGAACCCAAAATTAGTAATCAAGAGCTCAAGAGTACAGACTGGCTAGAAGGCTCTGAGACGGGTGACTAGAAATAAGATCTGCTGGCTGGGGGCTGGTGAGCCATCTCAATCAGTAAAAGAACACGCCATGAAAGCATGAAGACCCATGTTGAATCCTTTAGAACCTACATTTAAAAGCCAGGCATGTCGCATGCAAAAACCAAGGTGAATGGCTCCTGAGGAGTGACCCCCAAGGTTGATGTCTAACCACCTCCATGTACCTGCACTCTTATGCCTGTGCACACATACACACACAAAACCTTTGGCCGAACCCCAAACCTTGTCCTCCTCCGGTCCATTATGCTTGTGGCTCAAGCTGACTGTGAGAGCTATGAGACACAGCTTACTGGGGACCAAGTTATTGTACCTTTACCGGGGACCAAGCGTGAGAAGAAGTTCCCGAGGGGATGGGCTGGAGTGGGAGGCTCTCTCAAGGGCTCAGGGAGGACCAGCGAAAAAGAACAAGCTCTCTAACAGGAGTGTAAAGTCACCATTGCCACAGCTGATAGCATCAAGAGAGGACAATGTGCTCCTTTAATGCCAGTCACAGAGGCACTGAGGTCACACATCAAGGCTGGGGAGGGAGGGGCAGGCAGAGGGCACATCATGGCCCCTTGGGAAATGACCGGCCTCCACACAGCTACATAGCAGCGTGTGCCTCAGCCCCAGAAGCCTCAACCAAACTCTTCCTTTGCCAAGGCCCTCACTCTTCACAGAGCCCATTCACATTGGCTGGCTCTGCCCACAGGTGTCCTTAGTCACACCTGTCATGTTGTAAAGCCTGGGGTTCAGGCTTCACCCAGGTCGTGCTGACATAGGGACACTGACTATATAGCTCCCATCTGTGGGTTATAGAAACGAAGGCCTAGCCAGGGCCACCACTGAGGCCTGGCCTGGCTGCTGTGGTGGATCAGGGCCTGGCCCACTGTGTGACAAGCTTCCTCGGCCCACACAACACACTCACTTCTCCCAGAAAGAGAACAGAGGTCACAGAATGAACTGCAGTGAGGATGACTTCAAAAAGTCACCCAACTCTGTGCACTTCCCCTGGAAAGAACACAGGAGGAACCTACAAGAGCCAATGTCCCAGATAACTTGTCTTAGACTCTTCTAAGGCCAGTCACCATCCTGAGAGGAGAAACCAGAAAGGTAAGAAGAGGAATTTTGGGCCAGCTTTGGAAGGAAAGGCGTGTTGGGGTTTGGCTTCTCACAGTGAGCTTATGCACCAGGACAAACCAACTGAAGACTCACACCGCCCCAGACCTAGAATCACAGGTTTCTGAGCTGAAAGACCCTGAGAGAACTTGATGATGTGGGAAACTTCTAAGCCAACAGCCTTAATTCCTGCAAAGTCCGCCAGGAGAGAGTCCAGCTCAGTCCCATGGGCAGGACCAAGGCGCCCTCTAGAGGTGGGAGCTTGGAACCTCTGTGTCCTGTTTTTCCCACTGATTGCCCACAGGTTGACTTCTTCATTATGGCCCAGTCAGACCCAGCAGAGACGGGAATCTCCTCATTTACAGAAACTAATGTTCAGGCAGGCCAGCCCCTCAGCCTTCAGACAAAGACCCTCAGCATTCAGACAAAGATCTGGTTTTGTTTTTGCTTTGTTTTGTTTTTTGCTTATTGAGACAAAGTCTCATGTTGTAGCTCTGGTTGGCCTCAGATTCAGAGAGATCAGCCTGCTTGTGACTCCTGGGGGCTGGAATTAACAGTATGCACCACCATGCCCAGCCACAGACATTAAAACAAACATTTTGTTTTGGCATAGTTTTACAGAGACGGTTTGAAGTTAGTTAGGAGGTCCTCCATACATTCCCTCCTCCAGGTTCTCCTGGTGTTAACAGCCTGCTCCCAAGGTCTATTGATGAAAACAACAAGCTGTTGGCTGGAGAGGTGGCTCAGTGACGAAGAGCACTTCTCCCGGCAGAGGACCCACAAAGCTTTCATTGAAACGGGAGCCTCCCCCTCCAATGCCGAGCTTGCCAATGGCTGGAGAGGGAGGGCATGGCAGGAGGGGCCCAAGGGGTGGGTAGCCCGCCAAGTCATCATGGGATAGGCCTCTGAACTGGAGCTGAGGAGAGAGGAGGAAGCAAAGAAGGAATAAGGAGGTCTGAGGGAATGCCCTCTGAGCCTTTGTGTGAGCTGTTTCTCTTCAGGACTGGATCTGGTGGCCTTGGACTCACAGAGATCTGTCTACCTCTTAATCCTGAGTCCTAGGATTAAAGGTGCGTACCTCCACCTCCTGGATTCTGGTTGCTGGGATTAAAGGTGTGTATCATCACTACCTGATCTCTAGAGTTTGAGGCTGACTTTGCTTTCTGAATCCTCAAGCAAGCTTTAATGAATCATAAATAATATATCACCACAATCTTTCCAGCCTTCCCCCCATTCTGGGAAGCTAAACCTTAGTCTTTATATTTGAACAGGTGCTTCCCAGCCCCCACTCCTGAATTATCACCATTCTTTTGTATCTGTAAGGGTTGATGTGCAATCAGAGGTTTCTCTGTCTTGTCCTGTCTTGCAGCTACTTCTGAATAATCACTCAGAGGCTTAATATTAATTATAAACTGCTTGGCCTGTAGTTCAGGCTTATTACTAACTAGCTCTTACATTTAAACTAACCCATTCCTATTAATCTACATATTGCCACATGATCATAACGTTTACTGGTCTGTTGGCATCTTGTTTCTTGTTTCTTTTCTTTCTTTCTTTTTTTTTTTTTTTGGTTTTTTGAGACAGGGTTTCTCTGTATTGTTTTGGAGCCTGTCCTGGAACTCGCTTGGTAGACCAGGCTTGGTCTCGAACTCACAGAGATCCGCCTGCCTCTGCCTCCCGAGTGCTGGGATTAAAGGCGTGCGCCACCACCGCCCGGTGGCATCTTGTTTCTTGAGCAGCTGGCTGCATCTTTTTTGACTCTACCTTTCTTTCTCCCTGTAATCAGTTTGGCTCTCCCACCTAGCTATATTCTGCCTTGCTATAGGCCAAGGCACCATTTATTTATTTATTTATTTATTTATTTATTTATTTATTTAGGTTTTTGAGACAGGGTTTCTCTGTGGCTTTGGAGGCTGTCCTGGAACTAGCTCTTGTAGACCAGGCTGGTCTCGAACCCACAGAGATCCGCCTGCCTCTCCCTCCCAAGTGCTGGGATTAAAGGTGTGTGCCACTGTCGCCTGGCCAAAGCATCTTTTATTATCAATCAATGAAAACAGCATATATTCACATTATACAGAGGGTTTGATGTGTTTATTTTACACTTTAGATTATAATCCAATACTGTCTTGGTTAGGGTTTCAATTTCTACAACAAAACACTATGACCAAAAAGCAAGTTGGGGAGTGTCTTAGTTAGGTTGCCTATTACTGTGAAAAGACACCATGACTATGGCAACTCTTATAAAGGAAAACATTTAACTGAGGTGGCAGCTTACAGTTTCAGAGATGTAGTCCATTATCATCACGGTGTGGAGGGGAGCATGGTGGCATGCACCAGGACATGGTACTGGAGAATCTGACATCTTAATTCAAAGGCTACAGGAAGTGACCCGAAACACTGGGTGTAACTTAAGCACATATGAAACCTCAAAACCGGCCCCCACAGTGATGTGCTTCCTCCATGAAGGCCACACCCACTCCAACAAGGCCACACCTTCTAATAGTGCCACTCCCTTTGGAGGCCATTTTCTTTCAAACCACCACAGGGAGGAGAGGGTTTATTTGGCTGACACTTTCACGTCACTGTTCATCATTAAAGGGAGTCAGGGCAGGAACTCATGCAAGGCAGGACTCTGGAGGCAGGAGCTGATGTAGAGGCCATGGAGGAGGCTGCTTACTAGCTTGCTCCTCATGGCTTGCTCAACCAGCTTTCTTATGGAACCCACAATGGGCTGGTCCCTCCCCCACTGATCACTAATGAAGAAAATGCCTTACCCTTGGAACTTACAGACGTTTCCTCCTTTCTGATAACTGTAGACTAGGCAGCACAAACGCTGTCCTGTTATTTTATTGCACAAATCATTCCAACTTCACTTAACAAAACCCTTTCAAGTTGGTGTCTGGTCCCTCTGTGCTCTTACCCCTCAGCTTCCTGAGCCCTTCTCTTTTCCATTTTATTGTTGGTGAAGGCAGGGTTTTATTATGTAGGTAAGTCTGGCCTCAAACTTGTAGCCAACTTCTAGTCTCTGCTTCCTGGGTGCTAGGATTACATATGTACACAGTACACCCTGATCTTTTCTTCCGGGAACTTCCCAGTGCTCCAGGCTCTTCTCCCCCTGACTCAGCCCTAAAATCAGCAATTTCTCAAAGGCTTCTCCATTCCTTTTGTCAGGAAACAGTGTTTAGAAACAAAGAGGCAACACTGTGTGTTTGTTGCTGCTGGGTTCTGTTATTTCTACGACCTATCAGCAAACAGAGGGAAAGGGTGTGTGTGTGTGTGTGTGTGTGTGTGTGTATACATATATACACACATTTATACATATATATGTACTAAATTATAGATATATGCAAGCCAGTGAGTCTGCTCAGTAAAGGCACTTGTGCCAAACCTGATGACCTGAGTTACATTCCTAGGCCCCAGGTTGAAAGAAAGAAACAACTCCTGAATATTGTCTTATGAATCATCACACACACACAATAATAATAATAAATAAAACATTTTAATTATAGATATGTAGGAGATGGAGAGATGGCTCAGAGGTTAAGAGCACTGGCTGTGCTTCCAGAGGTCCTGAGTTCAATTCCCAGCATCCACACGTTGACTCATAACCATCTATAATGAGATCCGGTGCCCTCTTCTGGCACTCAGGCATACATGCAGGCAGAACACTATACATAATAAATATTTTTTAAATTATAGATATGTATATTCACCCCATGTATATACCAATATTTTGACCAACGGTAAACCACATGTAGTACAGTGTTCTCATTAGCTTATAATAGAGTGGAAATTTTTCTTGGTGATACTGTAGTTGTCAGTCATTACCAGGTACTTGGATCCATAAATTCATTACCTAGTGTATATATATATATATATACACATATATATGTGTGTGTGTGTATATATATATGTGTGTGTGTGTGTGTATGTGTGTGTGTGTGTGTGTGTGTGTGTGTGTGTGTGTGTATGTATGTATTTGGTTTTTCAAGACAGGGATTCTTTGTGGATCCTTGGCTGTCCTAGAAATATCTCTGTAGACCAGGGTGGCCTCGAACACACAGAGGTTCAACTGCCTCTATCTGTGGCAGTTTCCTAATAATTTAAAAGAAATTGGGAAACAGAGATTGATAAGAAAAAACAGATTTGCACCAGATGGTAATGGCGCATGCCTTTAATCCCAGCACTGGGGAGGAAGGGGCAGGTGGATCTCTCTGAGTTCCAGGCCACCCTGGTCTACAGAGTGAATTCCAGGACAGGCTCCAACGCTACTGAGAAACCCTGTCTCAAATACAAAACAAAACAAAACAACCAAACAAAAACAGATTTGCATATAGTTTGGTCAAACTAGGAAGAAAAAAAAACTCCTAATTTCTCTCCACTTCTTCTAAACCAGTGTTTAAATTCTACAGAAAAGAGGAACCAAAAGCTAAGAACTGTGTGTATGTTAATTTAGTGTATGCTAATGGTATGCTAATTTAACTTGCAATAAACTGTCAGAGAGAGCAGCCTCCCTCTGAGCCATTTGCTGGTGCCAGGCCTGTGGCTGGGATTCCTGGGGAGGTTTTTGTTCTTTGGGGTCTACTGCTTTAGTATTCCTCCTCGAACAGCCTGTTAGTGAGAGGGAGGGCACACATCTGTTTAGACTCTCTCTCCTCCTGATATGCTCTTGGGGGGATGTGCACAAGCTCCAGTGTGCAGGCTGCCACCCACGCTCCCACGAACAACCCTAACGGAAGTCACCGGGTACCCGTGGGGGGGGCAGTGAAAGTCCAACCAGGGTTCCTGGAGAACAGGGAAGGGATAGTGAGAGCAGGAAGAGGTCAAGAGAGAATAACCAAGGGTTGACTATGGTGGTAATGCATTATGTACATATGTGAAAGTGTCAAAACGATATCCATTATATATGACAATAATGACTTTTTACATTCTTGTTATTTGTAATTTCACATACATATATACACTCTGCATATTGACCACTCTCATCTGCCACCAATGTCCACTTGTGACTCACCAACACTACCCAGGACCATCTGTGTGACTGTGAATTTGGAGTTGTCTGCTGCCGAGTGGGCTCAGCAGAGGGTATAAGCAGCTAAAGACAGTAAAGCAGTGACTGCCCCATCTATGAAAATGTCATAATGAAATGCGTTACCGTGTTTAACGAACGTACACTAATAAAAACATTTTTAAGGATTTCTTTCTGTCCTATGTGTATGAGTGTTTGCCTCCATGTATATATTCCTGGTGTCCTTGGAGGTCAGATCTCCTGGAACTGAAGTTGTTGGTGGTCGTGAGCCTGCAGTGAACGGCTTGTTAAGCTCTCTTGGTAGAGGGCGCTAAAGACACACTGCAAGAGGAATGAGGGCTCCCCCTTGAGGCCTCATCCCCAGCTAACAGACGGAATGGCCACAAAATTAGTTCTGCAGTGTAGTCCTCTGGTCGGGGGCTTTGAGCTCTGAGGCTCTGGTCTCCTTAGCTCCCCATGGTCCCCACACGTCTCCCTCGTCACTGTCTCTCTCTGAGAAGCTGGGCTCATAGACTCCCTGCACTCCCTCCTCTTGGAGGGCTGCCCAAGCCCAAGGTTAACTGAGAACAAACAAATCTTTGGCAGGTGTCCATGCTGAGCTGTCTGTGATGCGTATGTGCAGATTCCTTTACAATATGAAATCCAATGTGGAACACAAGAGTCTGTATCTGTTGCTCCTGTCACCTGTCGCAACTAGACCACAATCCTGATGATTTAAGACAACAACAATTTATTCTCACTGTTCTGGAAGGCAGAAGTCCAAATCAAGCTGTCAGCCGTCCTTCCATGCCTCCAGAGGCCCCAGGGAGGAGCCTCTCTTGCCTCTTCGGGTTCCAGGCATTCCTTTGCTCCTGAAGATCTAACTCTAGTCTCTGCTTCTGCCTCTAAATGGCCTCTCCTAAGCATCTGCATCACGCCTCCTCCGCCTCCCTGTTGTAAAGATACCCGCTGTTGAGTTTTCGACCTCAGTTAAGTAGAAAATCATCCTATAGCACATTTTTGCTTAAGATGTTTTGACCCAGCTTTGACTAGCAGAGGACCTGGTCAGTTTTCCTTCTTCGACATCAGTTAATGTCTATACTCCAATCATTTCTCATCCATCCTACTGTGAACCACTGTTATCTGCCCCGACACAATTAAGGGCAAATTAGGCATAGCCCTGACACTCTAGAACCCTCAGATTTATTCAAATGAGCCTATCCATGGGAACCTAGACAGCCTAGTACTATAGAAACCCCAACTTCCAAGTGTAACATCCATGGTCATTAAGCAGAGTGACTGTGACAGACACTCTTTGATACTAGGGACGTTAGGAGAGGGTCCTTAGACCCCCCCCCCGACTGAGATTCCAGCCTTTCCCTCCTATATCCCCTCCCAGTCAGACATTATTCTACCCCAACTATACATGGCCTCAGGAGGTGTCAAAGTATATAGGATATGGAAAGTTAACCAAAGGGGGAGTGCCATCTATAGAGTTATAGATATGGAAAGTTAACCAAAGGGGGAGTGCCATCTATAGAGTTATAGGTATGGAAAGTTAACCAAAGGGGGAGTGCCATCTATAGAGTTATAGGTATGGAAAGTTAACCAAAGGGGGAGTGCCATCTATAGAGTTATAGATATGGAAAGTTAACCAAAGGGGGAGTGCCATCTATAGAGTTATAGGTATGGAAAGTTAACCAAAGGGGGAGTGCCATCTATAGAGTTATAGATATGGAAAGTTAACCAAAGGGGGAGTGCCATCTATAGAGTTATAGATATGGAAAGTTAACCAAAGGGGGAGTACCATCTATAGAGTTATAGGTATGGAAAGTTAACCAAAGGGGGAGTGCCATCTATAGAGTTATAGGTATGGAAAGTTAACCAAAGGGGGAGTGCCATCTATAGAGTTATAGGTATGGAAAGTTAACCAAAGGGGAGTGCCACCTATAGAGTTATGGGGAACTCGGCACCCATGCTGGGGTCAGACTTTTCAGTGACTTAGCTATTATGGATTTACCCAGCAATCTCTCACCCACATTCCTCAGTAATCACAATAAACTGATCGGTTCACCAAGCTAGACTCGGGTGAAAGAGTTGCTTTGGTCTGTGGCTGTTGCCCTACCTGGGGAGAACTTGTTTTCCCAGGAAAGGTTAATGCAAGCCTAAGTATCCTCCTGCCACTGTCACACATACGCTGTGCCCTGTAGCTAGTCCTTGTCCCTGGAGACCCTGTGTGGGCTCACCTAGTATCCTTCTCTTGGTCGGGTAGAGAGTGACGAGCAGCTCAGCCTGTTGCCCGTCTTCTGATGCTGTGTTGTGTCCTGGTAGCCACAGAAACTTTACATCTTCCAAAGCAGGTCTCATCTCGGGTCCTTCATTACATGTGAAGACACCCCTGATTTCCACACACACACACACACACACACACACACACACACACACACACACACACACGCACACACACTTTCAGGCTGTCACAACTCAGCCCACACCAGTTCCTAACCACAGGCTGATGCGAGGGCTTTGGCAGCAGAGGGTCTGGGAAGCCTGTAGGATGTAGGATTTCTGGCTAACCAAACAAAAACCGGGGCGAGGCAGAGACTGAGCTAAGCTCAGCTCTCCTATAGAATGCAAGGGAGGATGCAAGTCCCAAGGTGGACAAAGGAGAGGACAGTGGGCTCTCGCTGCTCATGGGGGTCCTGAATGCTGTCTTGAATACAAAGCCTAAGGGAACTACCTTTAGGTTCTTGAAATCCTTTGCTCATATTTCAGTCGCGTGATCAACAAGAGCCCTTGTGTCATCTCTGTTAAAAACTGTCCTGTTATGTATGCAGCTGCCAACTTGTTAAGGTTGAGTCCATGGCCAACAACACTGTAACTGGGACCTGTACAAAGCTCCCCAACACTTGTATTTCCTTTTTTCTTCTTCTTTTTGGTTTTTCGAGACAGGATTTCTCTGTTTAACAGCCCTGGCTGTCCTGGAACTCACTCTGTAGACCAGGCTGGCCTCGAACTCACAGAGATCCACCTGCCTCTGCCTCCCAAGTGTTGGGATTAAAGGTGTGGGCCACCACCACCTGGCTCAACACCTGTATTTTCTATGTTAGAAACATCGTGGCCTTCTTTCTCTCTGGAACACATCAACACCAGTCCTGGGATCTGTCTTACTGAAAAACCTCGGCATCAAAGCGCCGGGCACTGAACCGAACCCTCTGCCCAAGAACCGGGGCCAGACCACTGGCTGCAAATGCAAGAGGTGATTTATTGAGTACGCAGGCGCCTGCGGATGCTACTGCAACTCAGGTGCAGAGCATACCGGGCTTTCAGGGAGTACAATATTTATAGAGTTTCAATGGTTACATAAGTAACAGGCATTTCATTGGCTCATCTTGGGGGCAGGGGTAGTTCCCACGGACTAAGTTTCCTGGTATTACTTTATGAAAGACCCAGGCATACTTCAGCAATTATTATCCGGGTCCCATGACTACTATGGTGATCATAGACACAACTGGGGGCAAGGGTAGTTGCCAAGGACTAGGTGTCCTGGTATTGTCATATGAAAGTTCCCAGCACGCTTCAGCAATTATTATCCGGGTCCCATGACTGCTATAGTGATCACAGACATCCTGTTTTGAGGGTGAAACACCTGGTCTGGGTTTCTTTCATTAGGCAACGGCCTGGCCTTGCTTTTCTTTTCCTAGGGGGTCCTGGGTAGGGGTCTTTCATTACATGGTGAAATCCCTATGAAAAGTTCCAAAGTGTGAAGAGCGTGGCAGCACTGACCACAAAGAAAGAACTTGTATTTATTGAAAGCTGAAATAAGCAAGCAGACAGCAAGCAGGCAGACACAACATAGTGAAAGAACTGAAAGGGGGAGGGGAGGAAAGAGAAACTGAACCACCTCCCCAAATGCAGTTAATTTATAACTGAGCAAACAACAAGGAGAAACTAAATGAAGGCAGGGTGAACAGGGCCCAGCAGTGATCTGAGTCTGGCCACGAGGTTGTTGTCATTTGGGGCAGAGAGAAGCCCAGGAAAGCTTGGTTTCCAAACGTCACAGGAAGTTCCTCCCCTTGTTTTCTTCCTTTTTGTCCAGGCTGGAGCCTTTAACTTGGGAAACAGCCAGCGTGACGCGTCAGTGTCCAACGGGGTGGGAGGAAGAGCCACGCTCTCCGTGGATGCAGTCTTGTGGTGTAGACACGCTGGTCTGCGGTCACTACAGTGCTGCGTGCTCCAACCCTGCTGCCTCTGCCTGGCTCTCCTTCCCCTTCCTCAGTCTGGGGTACAGTGAAGCTTCTCGTGGAGGAAAGCAATGGATCCCTGTTGATCTTAGGCCAGCAGACTCCCACCCACCTAGAGACACACCACCTAATCTCCTGGGCACTCACACTGACTCTATCAACTTTGATCTTCGGTAAGTGAATAGGGCCTGGGACCTCCGCTCAGGCTATGGGTGTAAGGCAGGGACAGCTGGGTATCTGCAGTTCACCATCCTCCTGAGGGACTAGGCGTGAATGAGGACTTCAAGGGGCGTGGGAGTCCCAGAGAGGACCCTTTTGCCCCAAGCAGAACTCCAGCAGCTCAGTAGATGAAGATTTTCAAATGTTAGAACCAGAGAAGGCAAGTGTGGCTTCCACCTCCAGGGGCTCTGTGCCAGAGGCAGCTCACTCCTGATTGAGACTCCAACTAGTGTGTTGAGACGTGAGCATCAAAGCTCCCCAGTTGTGTTGATTTCTTGTGGTGTCCACAGCTGTGCTCTGAACTTGGGAGCAGACTCCACTGGCCTTTGTCCCTGGGACAGAAGGATCTGAACCTCAGTCCCAATTCAAGTTTGGGGGATTGCCAGCCTGAACCCTCACTCTCTGAAGAGGACAAACTTACCTCCTGCCACAGGTCTGTCTGGGCTCAGGAGACTCTGCCCCACCCAGAAGACCCTGAGATACCCAGGAGACTATCCCAACCCAGGAGACCCGACCCGACCCGGGAGACCCTGCCCTCAGACAGGAGCCCCTGTCCCCACTCAGGAGCCCCTCCCCCACTCAGGAGTCTCTGCACCCACTCAGGAGCCCCTCCCCCACTCAGGAGCCCCTCCCCCACTCAGGAGCCCCTGCCCCCCCACTCAGGAGCCCCTGCCCCAGCATAGGCACAGCACTGCAGCCATGATGGAAGAAGACGATGTAGAAGTATGGCAACAAGTGTTCCAGGAGCTGATGCAGGAGGTGAAGCCATGGCACAAATGGACCCTCAAGCCAGACAAGGACCTCCTTCCTGATGTCCTGAAGCCAGGGTGGACGCAATACCAGCAAAAGACCTTTGCCAGGTGAGGGAGGCACGATGGTCTGCATGCCAGAAGGTCCTTTCGTGTTTCTCCTCTGTCCAGGCTTGCACACTGAAGAACACAGGAGGGAATGCCAGCTTGATTAGAGATTGGGGGCCCCGCCCCATTACTATGAACTTACAACAGTGGCAGGCCTAGATACTAAGAATTCAGTGGGACAGCGAGGAAGGGGAGGGTGGAGGTCCATTTACCCCAGGGCTCTGCATTTTCTCCCTGTCTTGAAAGACTCCCTCTTCCTGGAGTTCCCGGGAAGAAACAGGTTTACACAGAGAAGACTCCTCAGACAGACTCAGGTTTGTGGCCCAAAGCAGTTCACAGCAACTGTGTCCGTACCTACTATGAGCCGATAGATTCTTTCTTAAATAGGACTTTCGGGGGCCACCCAACATTCCACACTCCCTTTCCAGAGAAAGTGGGTACTCCAAGGCCTAGGGGTGGAGGTAGGAGGGAAGAGGGTAGAACCCTGGTGCCTCTCGTGCCTGCTGTCCTCTGTGAGGGGACTGGACCTTTCCCAGGCAGGAGCTGGCCGGGACAGCTCCACGGCAAAGCCTTAGGCTGTTTATTTGACAACCTGGGACTCTGGTCTGGCACACAGTGGACTAGAGTGATGAAACCAGGCCGTATCTGTGGGTAGCAGCTCAGGACAGCTCGGGACAGCCCAGGCCCTTGTGCAAAACTGAGGGAGAGTTCCCGGCCAGTGCTTTTCATGGGACTCAGAGTTAGCTCCTCAGCATCTCCTCCCCTTAGTTCATTCCCACATTTACCCTAAGAGGGCAGACTATGATCAAGCATAGAAAAGAGGGGCCCGGGCTGTAGCTCAGGGGTACATTTACTGAGCATGCACAAGCCCCCTCATTCTGCTCTGCCTCCTCCAACTCCCTACCTCAGAGTGCAGATGCCCCTGTCTCAAGCAAAGTTAGGATCAACCTGCTATGGCAGAGAGGGCTGGAGTCTTGGAAAAGTAACTCTTACTGCTGCTCAAGACCCATGGCCAGCAGGTTCCAAGGCCCCAAGCCGACTGAATCAAGAGGGAGTTCATGGATCATCTGATGAGGAATAGAAGCCTCCCCCACACTGTCTCTTCTGACTTTGCACAGTTCCTGTTCTAGGAAGCACAGGCTTCCTCCGTTCCTTCTTCACTGTTCCTAACAGGTTTTTGTGCAAATGTCTTAGGGAAACTGCTCCGTCTGCTGAGACGGGGTGTCGGGGTGTTGTTCTGCATACTGTTGGAGACAGGCACTCACGTAAAATCCTCTGGTATATGTAAGACGAAGAGTGGGTTGGGGGAGGGGCACCACATGAGAAGAGAGAACAGGAGGCCATGATCTCTGGGGATCCTAGAGAGTAACAAAAGCAGGCGAGACATCTCTGAGGCAGACCGCAGCTCTCTCCTGATCCACTTATATCCATTCATTTCAGCACAGGGTCCCTGGGGGGCTGGTGCATGCGTAGCCTTGAACACGTTTACAACAATGTTTGATGAAACAATGGCTTGGGACTAGGATACCAGAGCTCCAGTCCTGGCTCTTGAGCGCCAGGTCCTGGGATGGGATGAGGCCTCATGGTACGCCTTGCCTCTGTAGAGTACACCCTGGACTTAGAAAGTGCCCGAGGTCCCTTGTGGGTCAGATGGCTTCTGATGTGCTGTTTGCATGGTAGGCATCCGATAGTGGTCACAGGACATGTTGGTGACTCGGTGGAGATGAGAAAGAGGCTCCGTTCACTTCTCTCACTGCTAGTGAGAAACTCCTCCCTCTGGCTCCTGCCCACGGCTTGGCTGAAACCCTGGCCCTCTTCTCCACAGGTTCCACTGTTCCTCCTGCGCTCGCAGCTGGGCCTCTGGCTGCGTCCTGATGGTCTTCCACATGCACTGGTGTGAGAAGAAGAGCAAGGGCGAGGTGAAGATGAGGGCCTTTGCTCAGAGATGTAACAAGTGCCCTGAGCCTCCATTTGCAGCTCCGGAGTTCACCTGGGACAACATCTCAAGGATCTTGAACAATTTGCTCTTCAGAATTCTGAAGAAGTGCTACAGAGAAGGGATTGAGCAGACGGGTGAGATCCCTTTGCTTGGAGACACCAGTCTCGAAGGACCACACGACAGCAACAACTGTGAGGCGTGTCTGCAGGGCTTTTGTGCTCAGAGAGGCGTAGGCCCAGCCTCAAAACCACCAGCGGGCTCATTATCTCCCAGCTCCTCTAAGTCAACCAGGGAGCCCAAGGTCACTGCCTCTGGCAGCAATGTTCCCTGCTCACAGCCCTCCTCTAAGGTGGCAAAGCCCCAAACATCAAAAGTGGACCCCAAAGTCAGTGACCCTACTAAAGCTGCCCCCAAGGTCAGCCACACCTCAAACCCATCAACTACAATATTGACAACCCAGCAGTTGTCACCAGTAAGCTCACCTACCCCTAGAGGTGTCACTCAAATGCCTTCTCCCATCAAGAGCAGCAGAACAGCAGACTTGGGAAGCAAGACCCAAAAGGCATCGTCCCGGTCCTCCTCATTTGTCCCATCCCCTTACTCCTATGCCCCACCCACTTACTCCTATGTCCTACCCCCTTCCTCCTCCTATGTCCCACCCCCTTCCTCCTCCTATGTCCCACCCCCTTCCTCCTCCTATGTCCCACCCCCTTCCGCCTCCTATGTCCCACCCACTTCCTCCTCCTATGTCCCGCCCACTCCCTCGTTTGTTGGGTCCACTGTCTCCTCATATGTTGCACCTGCTCCCTCACGTGTGGTGGCCAATTCTTGGAGACCACCAACACAGTCTACTTACCAGATAGAGAGAAGCAGCCATATCCACTCATCAAGCGAGTCTTCCCGCTGCGGGGCTTGCTGCGAGGGCTTCTGCAGGTGCTGCGGGGCTTGCTGCGAGGACTTCTGCGGGGCCTGCTGCGAGGGCTTCTGTGAGTGCATGTCACACAGACCATGTCAGCGTTTGGCCTTCCTAATCGTTGTTGCTGTTGTTGTGACACTTTACATAAAATATGGTATGTAAGTCTTGAAAAAAGAATGCTGAGTGGAAAACGAAATTACAACATCCCCAAAAAGTCACACATTGTATGATCCTTTATATGAAATGTCAATAAAATCAGTGGAGTTCAGGGTGACTACCAGGACTGGAGAAAGGGAAATATAAAGCCTCTGTTTAACCACTGTGGATTTTGTGGGGAAAAGGGTGATGAAAATGTTTGGGAATTTGATGGAGATGATAATGGTCTCTCAACACTGTCAGTGCACTAAAAGCCACTGAGTTTTTCATCTTATGAAGGTTTTCTTCTCTTTGCTGTTTTCTCCATGGGGGTGTTTGGGGTAGGTTTGAGATCTCATGATATAGTCCAAGTTGGTCTGGAACTTACTAGGTAATCTAGGCTAGCCTCATGCTCATGTCAATCCTCCTGCCTCAGCCTCTCAAGTGCTGGAATATCGGATATGACCCACGACACTCAGCAGACATTTAATTTTCTTAGGGCTCCCTCCTGTATATATTAATATATATGGTTTTGCCCTATCGTGAGGGGCCAGAATCTGAAGTGTTGAGGACTCAGATCCTTTTGGAAGTCTTGAACCGGGGATCTCCTCAGCACGTTTTGCTCACACCCTCTGTCAGTGTGGGAGAGCGTGAAATGGAAGCAGTAACTGAACGTCCGGGTTCTCAAACGATGATCGCCATGGAGGGACAAGCAGCTACTCTGCGATGGGGAAAAGATACTGAAGAGAGAGACGCCTTTACAAGTCCAGTTGGGGAGATGCCCCAGCAGAAAATGCTGCTCAAGTACGAGGACCTGAGTTCGGATCCCCAGCACCAGTGAAAAGCAGGGGGTGGAGTCATGTAGTTCCTCCAGGCTGGGGGCCTGAGACAGACAGCTTACAGGGAGTTACTGGCCAGTCAGTGCAGCCAAAAGAGCAACCTCCAGGCTCAGTGAGAGACTCTGCCTCAATAGTAACAACAGTTAAAAACAACACGGTGGTGAAGTCAAGAAACCCCTGCATCAACCTCTGTATCCTCACAAACCACTACACTGGCAGCATGCGCGCGCGCACACGCGCGCACACACACACACACACCACTACACTGGCACACATGCACACACACACACACACACGCAGGAGGAGGCTTTTACACAAAAGTTTGGTTTTTATTGAAATAAAACTTACATAAACTATGAATAGTCTATTTGTGTAAAATTCTACACTTCCGCCTTTACATACACAGTTCTCATATCTTGGTATAAAACATGTACTTGAGTATGAAATAAAATTCTGAAGTCATCCAAGTAGGACAACTCATCAGTTTGAAGGACATGGAGTTTACAGTGAGGCCCCTTTTTCTTACTCTTCATCGTTTAGCCTGCTTCTCCTTGTTTTGCTTTTTGTTCAAGTAACCCTCTTCTGAGACGACCATCTCTATGTGACTGGGAGATGCTACCTGTTTTATATCTATTAAGGATAAAAATGTCTGGACTTAATTCAAACTACTGACACAGGCAAAATACCAAGGTGCCAATTTTAATCTTTCTTCTTTCCATTTTCTCTGTGTGTAGAGCACGGGGTATATGTGTGTGTGCGTGTGTGTGTGTGTGTGTGTGTGTTTGTGCATGGAGAGGCATGAGTTTGAATCATCTTCTGTCATCTTTCTGCTTTATTCACTGAGCTAGGGTCTCCTATTCAAAACAAGAGCTTCTGGTGAGCTTGACTAGCTAGTCAGTTTGCTCCAAATACATCCTGTTTCTATTTCCCAGGACTGGAATTACAGGTGGGCCACAATGCCTATTTGCCATTTCCATGAGTTTCTCTGTTCCTTAGATTTGGGTAGCAATACCTTTAATTGCTGAGCCATCTCCCAGCCCTACTAACCCTTTTGTTTTAGTTTTTTGCTTTATTTTAATTAATTATGTGTATGTGGTAACATTTTAAAGTTATGATTATGAAAGCAAATCAGTTTTTCAGGTTAAAAAAAAAAAGTAGGGGCTGGAGAGATGGCTCAGCAGTTAAGAGCACTGACTGTTCTTCCAAAGGTCCCGAGTTCAATTCCCAGCAACCACATGGTGGCTCACAACCACCTTGAATGAGCTCTGATGCCCTCTGCTGGTATGCAGGCAGAAGATTGTATACATAATAAATAAATAAAATATTTTTTTAAAAAAAGTAAACCCTCCTGACTTTTTAAATCACAGATAACCTCATCCCTATCCAATCCAACAGGTTAGGCCTACCTGTATAGTATGGTAGCCACAAGTGGTTATTTAAATAAACACCATTTAAAATTTGGTTTTCGACGGTCTTCAGACACCAACTGTTCCGTGCCTGGACATCACGTCATGCAACAACACAAATTCAGAATGTCTCTCCGCTGCAAAGAACGTAGCGGCTGCACTGGACTACACCCAGGGAGTCCCCTTATGCAAATCAGGATCACACGTGCATTTTCCCTCCTGTCTTCAAGACAACCAACCAGTCACTTCCAGTCTGTTTTAGTCTAAGACACTGGTATAAAAATAGAAGCTTCACATGATTCTTCCAGTGGTGTAATTTGATACAAGAGGAGAGAGCCCTGCCTTTGACAATGCAAACTAACATCCCAGGGACTCCTTCTCGCCCATGGCTGCACTCCAGTGGGCAGAGCCCTCCAGGATTCCACATGGCAGTCTTCCTAGGAGGTCACCAGTATGGACCCCTCACCAGGTCACCTACAGGAATGAGCCCTGAGGGTATTGCCTATGTCTTTGTTCTAATGCCCCAGGACGACCAGGTGACGGGCCAGGGCAGGATGGCTCCCCAAGCACAGCATTGGAAGCTTCCTAGGCCCGCACCACCTGAGCATTGAGTGCCAATGCATTACATACACAGCCCTTCTTGCCAACCTTCAGACCCAAATGATACCTTTAATCTCTCCTGAGAGTTAAAGCACAGTTTAAAACGCACTTGCCGGGCTGGAGAGATGGCTCAGCGGTTAAGAGCACTGGCTGCTGTTCCAGAGGACCAGGAATCCATTCCCAGCACCCACATGGTGGCTCACATCTGTCTGTAACTCCAGTTCCAGGGCTTCTGACACCCTCACTCACATAGACAGACACCCAGGCAAAACATCAGTGAACATAAAATAAAAAATAAATTAAAAAATCATTCTTGCCAGAATGAATTTAAAATGTGGAGATTAGCAACTTGTTTACACTCAAGGAGTGTTATTCTCAATAAAAATAAAAAGTATACTGAAACATTTTCAAGGTGGTAAATCCTCTTTCATTTACGACCCTCTAGTCCTTGATTCCTGAAAATACTACATCCAATTTCAAAACTCATTCTATATGCTATATTTTTTAAAGAATGTATTCCTGCCGAGCGGTGGTGGCGCACGCCTTTAATCCCAGCACTCCGGAGGCAGAGGCAGGCGGATCTCTGTGAGTTCGAGGCCGGGCTGGACCGACAGCCTCCAAAACAATACAGAGAAACCCTGTCTCGTAAAACCAAAAAAAAAAAAAAAAAAAAAAAAAGAATGTATTTCCTAAAATATTAAATGTGCATTATTTAGAACAGGTATATGCAAATGTGTCTAATAATATTAAATGTGCATTATTTAGAACAGGTATATGCAAATGTGTCTAATAATATTAAATGTGCATTATTTAGAACAGGTATATGCAAATGTGTCTAATAATATTAAATGTGCATTATTTAGAACAGGTATATGCAAATGTGTCTAATAATATTAATACATAAGCAAATTCAGTCTTCCCGTGTTTGAATTTTGAAAATTATTTTTCTTAACAGTGATGATGGTAGTTTCTAGACTTTGTCCTTCAGCACAAACTACAATTCCTATAAGATATAATACACATACAAAGATGTAGCATACAGGGCGGTAATATTTTGTGGTCTTTGGGTGGATCAGGTCAAAGTTGAAGGCTGAACGACACTTTGGTGGTGTAACTGGGAACAGCTTCTGCAATAAAGAAAAATATACACTTAGTACTCATTCACTCTTCTTAATTTATTTTATGTGTGTTTTGTCAGCATGTATTTATGTATGTATGTATGTATGTATGTATGTATGTATGTATGTACGTGCACCATGTACATACCCTGTGTTCCTGGAGGTCAGAAGGGAGTGTCTGAGTCCCTGGGACTAAAGTTACAGCCAATT
The DNA here is from genome assembly GCF_017639785.1 of Mesocricetus auratus. Lineage (NCBI taxonomy): Eukaryota > Metazoa > Chordata > Mammalia > Rodentia > Cricetidae > Mesocricetus > Mesocricetus auratus. The sequence goes on along the minus strand of NW_024429267.1, from coordinate 48,337,079 downwards.
GTGAGCTGCCAAGTGGGTGCTGGAAAACGAACCGGGGACCTCTGGAAGAGCAGCCAGCGCTCTTAACCTCTGAGCACCTCTCCAGCCCCTTATTAATTCATTCTTATTATGAAGTATAACCACAATGTAGTGGCTTCCGTTGGTGCTTCGTATTTTAAGTGTAGAGAGCATGTACGCAGCGTCACCAGGGAGTAGCCAAGTATAGAAGTGTTTAGATCTAAGATGCTAACACTCATTCTCTTTCTTTTACGATCTTTCCAGTCATGTCCCACAGCTACCTCCAGGCTCTGGGAACTGTCCGAGCATATAATAACAAAAGCTGATGAAATCGATGGGAAAGGACATGGGTCTGAAGATGCAGGTGGGAAGCGATATGGTTTATAAGAGATCAGGGCTATTTCTGGACCCAGCATGTTCTTGCTGGGTAAACTCAGCCTTGTTCCTCCCAGTATTTAGTGTCCAGGTTCTCCCTTCGCAGTCAAGTTGCATCCATGGATGGCCTATGCCGACCATGAGAAGTGGTCCGATGGGAAGTAGTCCCCCCATCAGGGGACTGCGGGTGTGCGCAGTAGCAGAGAACTTGTCTATCACACACCAGACCCTAAGTCTGAACCAAGAAACAAAACCCTTCCCAGCCTTTCCTGAGTCATCTGACCACCTACATTCCTCAGGAGAAAACATGCTGTAGAAAAACAAGCCTGAGCGGGCCTGTTCCTTAGCGGGCCAACCGTAGTGTTCTCCTTTTTTGTGACATTTATACAGGTATTTGGTTTGGATAAATTGACGTTTTCAAATTTGTAAATCAGTTTTTGACTTGGAATCTTATTTTCCTATTAACTTAGAATACTATTTTGTCAACACAATTAACTTAAAGGTCATTGAGAGGGAGGCAAGGGGGCTCCACGGATAACGGCACTCACCACACAAATGAGCTGGTCTGAGAGCGATTCCCAGAACACATGGAGGGAGAAGGGAAGGATGGACCCCATAAGGTTGTCCCCCGACCTCCACATGCACACCTAAGCACACGAGCCCCGCCTCCCACATCAGGCATGCACGGGCGCGCACAGTAATATAATAATAATAATAGTTTTCTTCTAATTTAAAGGTTACATAGTAATACAACTTCCACAGTTTGTGTATTTCTCAGGCTCTGTGTTCTGTCATACAATTGATACAGGTACCAAGCATGAAGTATGCTAGGCAAATCTCACATTTCATGCAGGAGACCTGTATAAGATCAAACCACACATTGCCGAGAGGTGGTGGCACACGCCTTTAATCCAGCACTCCGGAGGCAGAGGCAGGCAGATCTCTGTGAGTTCGAGACCAGCCTGGTCTACAGAGCGAGTTCCAGGACAGTCTCCAAAGCCACAGAGAAACCCTGTCTCAAAAAACAAAAACAACAACAACAACAACAAAAATCCCAGCTTGGATACAGGAGGTGGGCATGCAGGCCCACCCCTACTAAGGGGTAACGTAGCTACTGGGAAAGGGATTGTCAGTCTCCTTTAGGGGTGCAGCCCCCGCTGGGTTGACCATGCTAGTGGAAGGCCACACATCCCAGAGTATATGGGCGACACCAACTATACCTGATGGGCTTTTTAAAACAGAGAGAGAAAAACAAAGCCGGGTAAGAAAGGTGGGTCAGCCCAGGAGGAGTGAAGGGAGGGGTAAGTATGATCAAAACACATTGTATGAAGTTCCCAAAAAAACCAATAAAAATGAGAGAAAAAAGCCTCCTGTTCTAAGAAAATGCATCACTGGTTCACAAATAATTTTTTGTCAGTTTGACTTATGTTGGTGCACGCACTTCATGGGCAGGTGGGGTTTGTACGACACGGTTCAGGAGGCTTTAAATATTCCCAGCTCACCTCTTTCTCTAAGATCTTCAATATATGCTTTCATGAACTCTTTATCAAAATGCTGGCGGTCCTGCTCACTCTCTATTGTTTCATCCATATCTTGACATTGGGTCTTATCAATAGGATTGTCCATAAGGCTTATAAATCTGTTGGGGAAAGTATGGAAAGTAGCACATATTTACTGTGAATGCTCAACTGTAGCACATATTTACTGTGAATGCTCAACTGAGAAACTCCTCTTCAGTGGGTTGGAGAAATGTCTCGGCAGTCAAAAGCACTGGCTGTTTTTCCAGAGGACCAGATTTCGATTCCCAGCACCCACATGGTGGCTCACAACCATCTATGACTCCAGTTCCAGGGGATCCAACGCCTTCTTCTGATCAATGAGGATGCCAGGCATGCATGTAGTATACAAGCATGCAGGCAGGCAAACAAACACACTCACACACATAAAATAAAGTAAATACATTTGTTTGAAAAATAAGAATAGAAGAGGCAGAGGCAGGTGGATCAGTGTGAGTTTGAGAACAGCCTGGTCTACGTGATGAGTTCCAGGATAGGCTGGGCTATGGAGAGAGGCCCTGTCTCTCTCTCTCTCTCTTTCTCTCTCTCTTTTTTTTTTGTTTGTTTTTCGAGACAGGGTTTCTCTGTGGCTTTGGAGGCTGTCCTGGAACTAGCTCTTGTAGATCAGGCTGGTCTCGAACTCACAGAGATCCACCTGCCTCTGCCTCCCAAGTGGTGGGATCAAAGAAGTGCACCACCACCGTCAGGAGAGGCCCTGTCTCAAAACAAAAACAAAAACAAAAACAAAAAGAAAAAGAAAAGGAATATACATACATATATACACATATATAATCACTCTGATTTCTTTTTTATCAACATTTAAAGAGTGTGAAGATCTTTTTCCTGAAGCAGTAGTTTCTTTAATTGGCCTATTTTTCATTCTTTCTTTTTTCACTCTACCACTGAGCCCTATGCAGCCACCCATCATTATTTTTCTTTTATTAATACCCAGGGACTGGGGATGTAGCTCAGTTGGCAGTGTGCCTCCTTAGCAGGCACAAAGTCCTGGTTTTGATCCTGGACCACATAAAGTGTGCATGCCTGTGTTCCTAATTCTCGGGAGGGAAGCAGGAGGATGAGGTGTTCAAGGTCAGCCTCGGCTACACAGTGGCTGAGTCACATGAGACCCTAATAGAAATGAGAAGATACGAGTCAGCCAATCAGATTCCCATTTTCCCTTTATCTTGATCTCTTTATAATGAAAAATGAAGACATATGCAAAGGTTCCTGGGGGCGCAGTCTCATGCCTTGTCATCTTCCTATCTGCTGGGGAGTAAGCAAGACTTCACCCCAGATTGGAGCCTGTATGACCTTTGCATGGATGGCTGTCTTTGTTTTGGGTTCACTAAGGGACATCGGAAAGATGATGCAAACATGGAGGATTTCTTGAACAGTGTCTGGCGCCTACCCAGGGCAACAGGGATGTGACAGCTGAGAGACAGATGAGAGACCCAGCCTGTGTCCCCACCTCATGCTGTCCATTGGCAAGTCGTTTTTGTAGTTCCAGAAACGCAGTGATATGTACTAGCCTGGGTATGTGAAGAACAAGCAAAGCCCTTCAAATCCTTGTAGAAGGCGGAGTAGGGTCAGATTCTCAGGTGCATGAGGGTCACCCAATCAGGCTGCTAAGACGGCAGTCTGGAGCCAGAGGCCACTGGCTTTAGCCTGTGTCACGGGGGGCCCGTCCCCAAAGCCCTCCCACCCCCGAATACTTACTTCAGAGGTGTGGAGGCATCACAGAGGGCAGTCGGGAGCTCCACCAGGTCATCCCCACTGACAACCAGTAAGGTGAGCTTTTTCAGGTTGAGCATGGCTTGAGGGAGGTAGGTCAACTTGTTTTTATACAAGAGGAGGCTCTGCAGCTCTTCCAGCCTATGGAGAAGCTAGGGTTCAGGACAGAGCCACTACAGAAAACTGCAGGGAACTGGGTGCTCCCACAGGGAAAGCCGGCTGCACTCACCACCACCAAAACATCTGTGCACCCACGAGCTCACTCTTCACGTCTAGATAAAGTTACGATCTTTTTGTTTTGTTTTGTTTTGTTTTTTGAGACAGGGTTTCTTTGTGGCTTTGAGGCTGTCCTGGAACTAGCTCTTATAGACCAGGCTGGTCTCGAACTCACAAAGATCCGCCTGTCTCTGCCTCCCGAGTGCTGGGATTAAAGGCGTGCGCCACCAACGCCTGGCAAGTTACAATCTTTTTAAAAGTATACATACTACTATGAAGCTTTTGCTCTACTGACTTAATCACCCACTGAATACACAGATTTAAGCACTGCATTTTTTTTTCATGCAACTTATTCTCTCACTATTTGTTTATTTGTTGGTTGGTTGGTTTTTTTAGACAGGGTTTTTCTGTGTAGCTTTGGAGCCTATCCTGGAACTCTCTCTATAGACCAGGCTGGCCTCGAACTCACAGAGACCCTCCTGCCTCTGCCACCACACCCAGCTCTCACTACTTTTAACATAAAGTAGGGAGAAACCCCCGGAACAAAAAGGAAATGCAAAAAATATATCTTAAGCTTGTTTTATTTTGCTTTCTAGTTTACTCTAGTCTGAAGACCCTCCCTCCAGATTTTTTTTTCATTCATTTACAAAGTCTTGTGTAAGACCACAAATATCTCAAATTTCCTGTCTTTTCAAACACAAGTCTCACTTGGCCACATTAGCACAGGAAGGCATTCATTCATCACAGGGACCAAGAGTAAAGTCACCTGAGAAATGTCACGCTCAGGCCTAAGCCAAGGCTGGTCTATGAATCATAACAGTTTATTTATACTTCCATGTAAATAAGAGTGTAGACTCTGCTGGGCAGTGGTAGCACACATCTTTAATCTCAGAGCTCCAGAGGCAGAGGTAGGTAGATCTCTGTGAGTTTCAAGGCCAGCCTGATCTATAGAACAAGTTCTAGGACAGTCAAGGCTATGCAAACCCTGTCTTGGGATAAAAAAAGTGCAGACTCCAAGAGGACACAGGTTGTATTTCATACATTAAGTCCAGCCCACTCTCCGGGCCCAACATAAGAAGTCTAATAATATCAGTGGCATGGAAGACTGAAGCCTAATCAAGAGGCCCACAATCTGTAATCTTTGCACTCGGGAAGCTGAATCAGGAGCATTATGGGTTCCGAACTCTTCCAAGCAAACCCCTAACTCAAAAATAAAAAATAAAAACAAATAATAAAAATAAAACAAAAATCTCTCCTAAGCTGTCTGTGTAAGGACCCAGTGTTTGGGAGGTAGAAGTAGGAAGCTCATGAGTTTGAAGCTAACCTGGGCTACTTTGCAAGACTCTGTCTCAAAGGAAGGGAGAGAAGGACGGTGCAATGAGATAGCTCAGAGGTGAGGGCAGCTGCCACCAAGTCTAAGAGCCTGAGTTTGCTCACCTAGACCCACATGGTGGAAGGAGAGAAACAATGCCCTCAAGTTATCCTCTGCCTTCTATTCCCAAGCACACACACTCAATTTTTAAAATGCTTAAAAAAAAAAAAAAAAAAGAATCCAGGTGTGGTTTTGTATACTTTTAATCCTAGCATTTGGGAGGCAAAGGCAGGCAGATCTCTGTGAGTTCAAGGTCAACCTGGTCTATTTAATGAATTCCAGGACAGCCAGGGCTAGAAAGGAAGAATCTGTCACTAGATAAATAAATAGGTAAATAAATAAAAAGTAACTGAAGCAAATCAAATTCACCAAGACAATGAAGATGTGTTCAAATGCATACATACATACATGTCTGGCACACAATGGAATCTGTCTTATTCTATTGTTTCCTAGAGCCAAGCTCCAGAAAATTAGTTGATTTCAAAGGATATCTGTATACTAGCATATCTAAAGTGTTAACGCTCTGAATATGTTAGTAATTAGTTCATCCACATCACCTTAGGATGCAAATAGCTACCTGTCTATATCTTGTGGCAGGTCGCTCAGATTATTGTTGCTGATATCCAACCACTGCAGACGACACATGCGCAGGACACAGATGGGTACACTGGAGAACTTGTTTGCTGAGATATCTACAAATGTCACTTGCTTCAAATTACTCAACTGGAGAGGGATAAGAGAATATTCTGATTACCCTCTGGAAAGTTAACCCTGGTTGTTAACTCGGCAGGACTGAGAATCACCATGGAAACAAGTCTCTGGGCAAGGCTGGGAGGGATTATGTAGATTCAGTTAATTTGGAAGACCTCCATTTAGTTGTGGCACCATTCCCTAGGCTGCTTTTAAAAAGGAGAAGCAAGCTGAGCACCAGCATTCATCACTCAGCTTCCTGGCCATGCAGTGTGACCGGCCACCTCAGTCATGCTCCTGCTGCCATGACCTCCCTGCCATGATGGACAGTACCCTGGAAGTGAGAGCCACAGGGAACCCCTCCTTCCATGAGTGGCTCTTGTCAGGTGCCATCTAATGGCTTCAAAACAGGTGACTAATACACCTTGTGAAATGAGAACTAAGTTCAACTGCAATGTTTAGAATGATTTCTTCCTCAAAAGCATCCATTAATATATGAATATATATATATATATTTATATATCAGACCCAGGGACTGGAGAGATGGCTCAGTGCTTAAGAACACTGACTGCTCTTCCAGAGGACTTGGGTTCAATTCCCAGCACCCACATGGCAGCTCACAACTGTCTGTTACTCCAAGATCTGACACCCTCATACAGGCAAACAGACGTACATGCGTCAAAACACCAATGTACATAAAATAAAAAATAAACAGATCAAAAAGAAAACAGAAAGAAAAACTAGACCACTATGTGTTTTGGAGCACCTACTATGTATCATTCACTGTTCTTCCTACTGGGGAAGAACACTATGGTTGCCCTTGAGGGGCTGATAGCTTCATATATAAGCAAAGCAACTCATGTAGTAAGAGCCTACAACAAGTTTCAACTTGCAGGAAATGAAGGGTGATTTTACCCAGTAGTATGAAGGAATAATGGTCAGGGGTCCAAAAAGATTTCATGGAGAATAGAACACTGGAATCGGGTCTCCCAGGTGGGGAATAGCATATGCAAAGTCACAGAAGGTAGAGAGTTCAAGTCTTTTGTTGTCATTTTGTTTTGCTTTACTTGTTTTTTTGACACAGGGCCTCACTATAAAGCCCTGGTTGTTCTGGAACCTGTTATGTAGACCAGACTGGCCTCCAATTTACAGAGATCAGCCTGTCTCTGCTAGGGTTAAAGGTGTGAGTCACTATGCCCAGCTAGAAAGTTTAAATTTCACAGCGTGTGGTGGGGCAAGGACTGTGTTAACAAGTTTTGACAAGTCTTGAGGAAGCCAGCATCTGGGTGGGTCAGGTGCCACCTTAAAGATCCCCTGATCTTCTCTGACTCAGGGTTGGGCTCTTCTGCTGAGGTTTAGTATCCACGGCTCTTGTCTGCAACGTGCCAAGTCAAAATCATGGGGGAACATATTACGTCAATGTAAGCCTATGAATTTTGAATAAAGTTGAACAAACATTTAACATCTGGAAGTGGTTGTGAAAGTTTGGTAGCTACTATGAAACATAAAAGAAGCTAATTTTCTTACCGACTTATTCTGAGCATCCATGAGCACGTTTTTAGGCCACCAAGATGGCGCAGTGGGAAAGAGCCCTTGCAGCCAAGCCTGGTGATCTGAGTTCAGTCCCCGGGATCTACACTATGGAAAGAAAACCACCTCCCAAGAGTTGTCCTCTGACTTCCACATGCGCCTACACACAGGCTCGCACACACACAAAACAAACAGTACCATAAAGACCTCGAAAAAGCAGTTTCCAACACTCTTAGAAACGCAGGGCTGTTGGACCAATTAGGGGCGGCAGTGAACAGCGGAAGAGAAAACCACTGGGCTTACGCCCATATTTAGCTTAATATGAATCCCATCTTCATGTCATCAAATACACTCTACCAAAGGGACACGTTCTGATTATGTTCTTGTCTGGAATTCTGAAAAATAACCTAAAAATCCAATCTCAGAGGCTAAAGCAAGAGGATTGGTTGTCTGAAGCCAGACTGGGATATACAGGAGACCTTATCTCTTAGAGAGAAACAGAAAGGGTGGGGAAGAAGGAGAGAGGGAGGAAGGAGAGAGACAGAGACAGAGACAGAGAGAGAGAGATCCATTAAGAGTTAAACATTAGATTCAAAATAGCAGAAGAAAGACTCAGAGTTGAAAGGTAGGCCAAAGAAACTCTCCAATCTAAAGAGGTTTTAAAAGATGAAATCTGAATGGATGATGGCTCAGTGGTTTAGAGCATGTGTTATTCTCACAGAGGACTGGGGTTCAATTGTGCCCAGTGTAGCTCAAAACCATCTGTAGCTCCAGTTTCAGGGGCTCCAACACCCTCGTCCAGCTTGAGTGCACCAGGCATGCATGTGGTACATGTATACACATAGAAACAAAAACATGTATACATATAAACAAGCAATACGGGAAATTCGGCAGCTAAGTGCACTTGCTGTTTTGCAGAAGACCTGAGTTCTGTTCCCAGCAACCACACGGTGGCTCACAACCATCTCAAACTCCAGTTCCAAGGGGTTCTGATGCCCTCTTCTGGCTTCGGAGTGCATTGCACTCCTATGACACACATAGGCAAGCAAAACATGCGAAGATGAAAACCATAATATTTTCTGGATATTTCAGTCACCTTGTACCTGCTATCATAAGGTCTGTGGCAAAGACCTTAATCTAAGGATAGAAATTATATAGTGCATATATTTTTGTTTGTTTTGTTTTGTTTGAGACAGGGTTTCATGTGGCTCCGGGTGAGCTACCAACTTGCTATGCAGTTTAGGATATCCTTGAACGCCCTGATCTTCCTGCCACCATCTCCAAGTGCTGAGGTTACTGGCTTGTGCCACCAGACCCAGTTCATGGAGTTCTGGGGATCAAACCTACCCAGGGCTTTCCGTATCCTAGACAAGGACTCTACCAACTAGGCAACAGTCCCATTCCTAGAAATACTATCAGAAGAAGATAAAGCAAAATATCTCTCAGTTTCATTTTATGCCTATTTAATAGATGACGTCTGTTATCTAGAATGCAGATCCTGGTTTACTTATTCACTGAGACGAAGCTGGAAATAAAGGGGTAAATCTCTTTTCATATGGTCCTAACTGGTTGACATGGTCCGCAGAGGCATATGAAATTTAAAAGTAGTCATTAGATTCATTTTGTATTCATGGAAAAAGTGGTTTTAAATGATCGTCTGATAAGGCGGAGCAGAGAAAAGTGACCAGAGCATCCTGCTGGAGATAGTTGCTGCTTCCAAAGTTCTCACAAAGCGTTGCCTACCAGTTATCCTAGAAGGGAGGCTCTTATTTCATTGCACACTGCTGGGCGGGAGGCAGTGGTTGCTAACAGTTGACAATAGCACCCATCTCACCCTGAATGTGCGTGGCAATGGTGGGCAGTCAGGGCCCAGCCTCCCTGCTCAGATCTGCGCATGCGCTAACCTCCCCCCACCCATCCACTCGGATGTTCAGAGTGGAGGTAAGTTAGGTTATCTTTCTCTGTCTTGACCCCGTGCCCTGCATGCAGTCAATTCTCCAGAGATTACCCTGCTCACCACCCCTTCACAGCCCAATCCGAGAAGGTGTGGTCAGTCATTTGCACTTGGCAAATTCTTTCTTTTAACTCCCACGATGTAGAGTTCGCATGCCACAAACATACCCATCATGGATGCACAGTGTACCATAACTCAATTTCAGGCTATTTCCACCACCTATGCTCAGATTTTCTTCCTCCCATTGGCTGTTATTCTGTGGTCTCTTTTTTTTTTTTTTTGGTTTTTCGAGACAAGGTTTCTCTGTGGCTTTGGAGGCTGTCCTGGAACTCACTCTGTAGACCAGGCTGGCCTCGAACTCACAGAGATCCGCCTGCCTCTGCCTCCCGAGTGCTGGGATTAAAGGCGTGCGCCACCAACGCCCGGCTTTATTCTGTGGTCTCTTATCACAAGGTAATCGTGAATCTACACATGTTTCTTCCTGGAAATTTCAGGCAACATTCTTTTAAATCTGGTTTCTTTTATCTAGGGGGGTTTTTCAAATTCTTCATTTATGTCATAATAAATATGGAGTTAGGCAAAGATTTTAGTTTCCCCAAAACCTTCTATTGATCTGATTGTCCTTTTTCTATTGAATTTTCTTGGTGAGTTTGTTGAAAAATCAATTGATTGCAAGGTGTTGCACACCTTTAATCCCAGTACTCCGGAGGCAGAGACCATCAGATCTACGTGAGTTCAAGATCAACCCAATATACAGAGCAAGTTTCAGGCCAGCCAGGACTACATTGCAAGACTATTCTCAAAATAAAATTACAATATATATGTAAATATATGCATATATTATAGAGATTTATCTCCAAAATCTCAATTCTGTCCCATTTTTCTGTGTGTCTGTCTTTATGTTAATTCAATGCTGTAACACTATAGAAAGCTTTGAAATTGCATAATGTAAGTTCTCTGGTTTTGTCCTACTTCAAAACTGTTTGACAACTCTTATATTTTCATGTAAAGCCTGAGAACAACCTAGCAATTAAAAGAAGAAGAAAGAAAAAAACAACCTAGAGGTTTTAGTAATGGTTTCTTGCAGTATAGACCACTCCATAGGTAATGGTTTCTTGCAGTATAGACCACTCCATAAGTTAAACAAAAATAAGTCACAGAGCAGAGGAGTTTGTGCCTTACTTCAAAGGGGAGCTCCATCAGGTCCAGATTCCCAGAGCAGTCCAGTCTCTCTAGATTCTCACAGTCTCCCAGCTCCGGGGGAATACTCCTCAGATGGTTGAAACTCACATTGAGTTCTTTCAGGTTCTTCAAGCGACCTGGCAAGACAAAAAGTTAACCTCTGTTGAGTAAGTCCTTCAAAGTCTTTTTGGAACAGAGACAAGCTGGGCATGGTGGCACAGACCTTTAATCTCAGTGCTCAGAAGACAGAGAAAGGCAGATAGATCTCTGTGAGTTCCAGGACAGCTGGGGGCTACACAGTGAGTTCCAGGCCAGCCAGGTCTACACAGTGAGTTCCAGGCCAGCCAGGTCTACACAGTGAGTTCCAGGCCAGCTAGGGCTACACAGTGAGACTCTTTCTCGGAAACGAAACAGACAAACAGAACAGAAACAACTCTCAGGGTGATGACAGGGATGGCAGTGAGAGCCTACATCTAGCACTTGAAACACAGGCAGGAAGGTCACAGGGTTCTACATAAAGGGCTTGTCTCAAGAAGCAATTCAAAGGGAGAAGAGGGCAAAAAGGCATGCAGACGTAAAACATGATTTGGTGTTTGCATAACGGGCATTCTCTGTTAAACGTCTGTCCGCCTTATGCCCCTCAGTCTTCAGGCAGCATTTCACTGCTGCTGCTGCTGCTGCTTCGTGGGTTTTGTTGGTTGGTTTAATCTCAGTGACACTATAGTTAACATGCACAGTAGCCACTTTTTTGCTGCTCTAATAAAGTATAACCAAAAGCAACTTAAAGAAGATAGTTCGGGGCTGCAGAGACTGCTCAGTGATTAAGAACTCTGGCTGCTCTTCCAGAGGACCCGGGTTCAACTCTCAGCACGCACAGGAAAACTAATAACCAACTGTAACTCCATTTCCAGGGGATCCGACACTCTCTTCTGGACTCTTTGGGCACTGTATGCACATGTGCACAGTCATACAAACAGGCAAAGCAACGACATAAATAAAATGTTTAAAAATTGAAAGAGGAAAAAAATCTTGGTTCACGGTCCATGATGGCATAAAAGGCACAACATGGAAGCAAAAGCAGGAAGGTGGCCGACCGCATTGTCCATCCGCTGCAGGAAGCAGAGAAAGTAGAACCCTCAAAGCCCAGTCCCACTGACATACTTCCCCGAGCAAGGTTCCACACCCAAAGGTTCCTTCCACGTCTCCCAAATAGCACCACTACCAGGAGACCAAGTGTTCACATACAAGAGGCTGTAAGAAACATTTCCGACTCAGACACTCCAGGGTCTTTGTCTTCTGTCTCCAGGCATCCACAGTGTGCAAACCCCAGGATGAGTTCAATCATAGGCCTTGACTGTAAGATCAGAGCAGCTCCTACGATAGCAGAAACTGCTGGTGCTTGCTGGTGGGCTCTGACAGGCACGAGCCAGAAAAAGCAAATGCCTCAAGTTCTGTATGTATGATAAATGACTAAAGGGGGCAGACTGTTTGCGGACTGCATGAAATATGTCATTCTTTCAACTATAATATGCCATGCTTCCCAAAGATACAGAAGAGACTTTCTCAGGTGAGATAGGAACACATCCAGGAACATGGGAAATTATCAGAATGATTGAAAAATACTGCATTCTAGTTCTTTTGGAGGGGAAGAGGGTTCGAGACAGGGTTTCTCTGTGGCTTTGGAGGCTGTCCTGGAACTCGCTCTGTAGACCAGGCTGGCCTTGAACTCACAGAGATCCGCCTGCCTCTGCCTCCTGAGTGCTGGGATCAAAGGCGTGTGCCACCAATGCCCGGCATATTCTAGTTCTTACTCTTTTTTAATATTTATTTTATTTGCATATGTATGTGTATGTACCACATGCATGAAGGAGACCTCTGTGGTCAGAAGACATGAGATCCCCTGGAACTGGAGTTACAGGCAGTTGTGAGCTGCCATGTGGGTGCTGGGAATTGAACCTGGGTCCCCTGCAAGAGCAGCAAACATTCTTAGCTGCTGAGTCACCTCTCCAGCTCCTTAGTTCTGATTCTTGCTTGAAAATATATACAACCAGCTCCAAACTAAAACCTAATACAGTAATAAATACACAATAGCTGGGCAGTGGTGGCGCATGCCTTTAATCTCAGTGCTAGGGAGGCCGAGGCAGGCGGATCTCTGTGAGTTTGAAGCCAGACTGGTCTACAAAGCTACACAGAGAAACCCTGTCTCAAAAAACAAAAAACACAAAACAAAATATAAAATAAGTACATAATAATACTCCAAAAACCACATCTTACACATCCTAAGGAATTGGATACTTTATCATTCTTAAACTAATTTTAAATTAGTAAACCAAAAATGATGGTATACTTTTGCAGAATATAAACCTTCATATCTCCTGTTATTTTATAAGACAGTAAATATAATTTACCAGCCTCAAAACAACTAAGTGAATGAAGTACACTATGATCTTCCATGCTACAGATAAGGAAATAGAAAAATGGATTGTCAGGGCTGGAGAGGTGGCTCAGAGGTTAAGAGCACTGCCTGCTCTTCCAGAGGTTCCAAGTTCAATTCTCAGCAACCACATGGTGGCTCACAACCATCTGTAATGAGATCTGGTGCCCTCTTCCCTCTTCTGAAGTGCAGGCACACATGCAGACAGAACACTGTATGCATAATAGATAAGTAAAGCCTTTTTTTGAAAAGACAAGAAAAATGGGTTATCTGAGTGACTTTCCCAACTTACACGGTGACCTCCCACGTTGCCCCTGATTGCTCCTCCCTCCTCTCCTTTGTCAGAGCCATCAATGTTGGCTGTACAGGAGACTCTTGTAGGGAAGGGTTCTTGCTGTCGGTGGTTTTGTTTTTGTTTTGGGGGTTGTTTTTTTTGTTGTTGTTGTTGTTCTGTTTTGTTTTCTGAGTCAGGCTTTCTCTGTGCAGCCCTGGCTGTCCTGGAACTCACTCTGTAGACCAGGGTGGCCTCGAACTCACAGAAATCCACCTGCCTCTGCCTCCTGAGTGCTGGGGTTAAAGGCGTGAGCCACTGGTGCCTGGCTCAGAAAATTCTGAAAGTGCTGCCCACTCTCATGACTTCAGGTTTCTAAGCAACTGTGAAATTTCTGTCAATGCTAAGACATGCAGGCAGATCATGGTAGCTCATGTCCCAAAGGGGACACCCGACCAGTGACTCTGGGGACACCGAACCAGTGACTCTGGGAACGGAGAAACGCCTGAGGGACATCCAGGAGCAGGAGGAGGAGGACATGGAGTGTTTGCCCCTGCCCTATACCTGCCTGCTTACCACAGACAAGGGTCAAAGATTCCTGCCAAGTCACTTACCAATTTCAGCTGGAAGACACGTGATTTGGTTTTTTGGCAAATCCAGAATTTTCATGGCTTGAAACAGCTTGATGTATGCAGGAATGGTCTGAATCCGGGTGCTGTGAATGTGCCATTCTTTGAGGTGTGTCTGCTCCTTCAGCGAATCAGGCAGCTCCTGAAACAGAAGGACAGCATCAGTGAGAGGCGGTTCCCCAGTGCCCACCGGACCTCACCAGACCGAAGATTTATTCAGAACATAAACAGCATGTGAGGGCATCAGGGCCGTTCCTGCAGGCGTCAGTGGCGATGCTCATTAATCTCACAACAGCAGATTAGCCTCATTCTGTGACAATAAAATAAGATGCTGGCCAGGCCTAGTGGTGCAAGCCTGGAAGCCCAACCGTTTGGGAGGATGAGGCAGAAGTACCGCAAGTTCAAGGTCAGCCTGGACACTGGCCTCTGAGCTCACACAAGCATAGATGCCATCACGTGCCCCCCCCAATGTAAATCCTAGCTAACACAGAGGACCCGTTTCACAATATTTAAAATCTGCCCTATATATTCCATTCTGGCTTGTACAAACTGGGACATCATGCTAGACATTGACATCTACAAACTTCACTGCACAAATTGAGTCTAAAAGCCTACAAAAAAAATTCCCACATTTTAAATAAGCTTATGATTATGTATTGTTGGTCTGCACCTATAGCTACCCCGGGTGCTTGTGGCCCTCAGGGGTGAGATCTCGTGCCTGTTGCACATCAAACGCTCCCCCCTCCCCCATCTCACTTGCTCAGCTATAACACCCCCGAGTGCCCACTCACCACAGACAGACACTTGACTTACCTTCCACTGAGCCCCTGAAAGCTCAAACACAAATGGATTGCTCCGTTTGTCTCTGTCCTTGACCCGTGACCTCTGCCTGGCGACTGAGTTCCTCTCTATCTTGTCCAGGAGCCTTGTGTTGGTGTCTACAAAGCCGTTCTTGCAGTATTGTGCCTGGGGCACGCCCTTCCTCCTGCACTCCGCCACAAAGTCCCACTCCTCCTTTATCCTAAGACAGGAAGCAGAAGACCACTCATTTCCTAGGGGAAATAAGCAGGCTTGGCCCTCCACTTTGCCGGAACCTGGTTTCCCAGTGTTGGCTACCTAGGGTCTGTCCTGACCTTTCGTTCCTACTGCCAGGGATGCTGGGAAATCTGAGACCCTTCTGTAAATCACTAATTACCACACCTAAAAAAGATGAGCTGAGGGCTGGAGAGATGGCTCAGAGGTTAAGAGCACTGACTGCTCTTCCAGAGGTCCTGAGTTCAATTCCCAGTAACCACATGGTGGCTCACACGTCATCTATAATGAGATCTGATGTCCTCTTCTGAGTTGCAGACATGGAGGCAGGATGTTGTATTCATAATAAATAAATAAATCTTAAAATAAAAAAAGATGAGCTGAGTTAGACTGAGTCTTTGGTTAAACCTCCTATTAAAATGACCTACACATTCTTTCAAGTGTGGTGTCTTTTGGAACTGTATTATGATGTTCTGTCTGTCTTTGTCTCCACATCCCCACATTTCTGTAGGTACCTCCTCAGGTCTATCTGCAAGCGCCACCTTCTCTTAGTCTGTGTTTTTGTGGCAGAGTCTCCGATAGTCCAGTCTGGCCTTGAACTCACTACGCAGCTATGCATGGGCTGTCTTGATCTGTAAACATCACCTTCTGCTGCAAAGTTTTGCTGCCACATTAGGTATTATGGAGGTTCCGTACTTGGCATTAGACTGAGGGAATCAGGAACACTTTAAATAACCCAGCCCTAAAGGTTGCAGTCACAGGACGAAACACTCTGGGGAAAGGTACCCCGCGAGGCTCCGGGTGCTGACACAGGCCGGGAGTCCCAGCATCTGACAGGTGGAAGCAGGGGGACCAGGAGTTCAAGGCCAGCCTCAGAAACACCATTGGGCCAGAGGACATCCTAAAGGTGTCATTTCTCTCCTCCATCATGCAGGTCCCAGGGACCAAACTCAGATCCACAGATACAGCTGTCAGGGCCTCTTCCTGCTGAGGCATCCCCCTGCCTCAGCTTTTCTTGCTTCTGAAACCAAATCAGAAGACAGATCCAGGCAGCATAGTACAAAGATAGCACTTAAACCACACATCTCCCTCTATCATAAATTACAAACTGATATAAATACAGCCTGTAATCCCAGCATGGGGAGGTGCCATCAGGACAACTAGAAGTTCAAGTTCAGCCAGGTGGTAGTGGTGCATACCTTTAGCCCCAGCACTTGGGAGGCAGAGGCAGGTGGATCCCTGTGAATTTGAGGCCAGCCTGGTCTACAAGATCAAGTTCCAGGACAGTCAGAGCTGTTGCATAGATAAACCCTTTCTTGCTGGGCAGTGATAGTACATGCCTTTTGTCCTAACACTGAGGAGGCAGAAGCAGATAGATCTCTTTGAGTTCAAGACCAGACTGGTCTACAAGAGCTAGTTCCAGGACAGCTAGGTCTACACAGAGAAACCCTGTCTTGAAAAAAATAAAAAGAAAGAAAGAAAGAAGAAAAAAAAGACAAACCCTGTCTCAAAAATAAAACAGAAGAAGTTCATCCTTGTTATGCAAGGAGTTCAAAACCACTCTGGGACCCTGTTTTGGTTTGAAAACACGTGGAGCTGATAAGACAATTCAGCAGTGAAGACACTTACTGCCAAGCCTAATGACATGTGTTTGACTCCCCAGAACCAACATGTAGAGGAGAAATGACTCTGGCAAGTTGACTTCTGACCTCCATGAGTATACAGTGACAGGAATGCACATGAGTGCATATTCTAAATTCTTAAAAATAAATAACAAATTTCAGGACAGCCTCCAAAACAATACAGAGAAACCCTGTCTCGAAAAAACCAAAATAAATAAATAAATTTGAGAGGGCTGAAGAGATGGCTCAGAAGACCTGGGTTCAATTCCCAGCACCCACATGGCAGCTCACAACTGTCTGTAACTCCAAGATCTAACACCCTCACACCATACAGGCATACATGCAGGCAAAAACATCAATGCACATAAAATTAAAAAAAACAGATTATTTTTTAAAAATCGATTATAGATAAATTGATTGATGGGCTGATTCAGACTTTACACCTTTTGTTGCTAACTTAAAGCTAACAAACACCTAAGTGGTAGTGGTGGTGGTGGTGGTGGTGGTGGTGGTGGTGGTGGTGGTGTGTGTGTGTGTGTGTGTGTGTGTGTGTGTGTGTGTCTGCTGTATGTGAATCAGATGTATGTAGTCCCCACAGAGGCCATCATGATATACCCTTGAGCTGGAACTATAGATAGCTGTGAGTCGAACCCTGGTCCTCTGCAAGAGCAGCAAGTGTTCTTAACTGCTGAGCCATCTCTCCAGACCCTCAACTTAGTTTTTGTCCTGAACTCTTTTACTCACATTTTGTAAGTTTCTGAGGGTCGGACCGCATTGTTTCAATTCAAGTAGATGAACAAACTGGATCTTACCTAGAATTCAGCTCAACGGGTAAAGGCTGGAAGGCAAGGGAGTGAGCATGGGGTGGTGAGTGAGTTCAGGGAAGGGTCACAAGTGGCCGCTGTGGGGTTGAGCATAAGGGGATTTTTGTGCCACCTCTGTCCTCCTTGGGTCTAGCATAGTGTCCCCCAACTTCAGGTGTCACTGTTAAGGGAGTGGAGTGCCGCAGCACACGGGCTGTGATGTCTATGGAGGAAAGGGGCCCTGAGGGTGAGAAATCCCAGGGAAGAGTTCCCTCCTCCCCAGAAGCCAGGGCCCCGCCCGAACGCCCACGCCCACCAATCTGGAATTACAGGCACCAAAATGTACTTCTCTAGGGCGCTCTTCTCCAGCCTTTCCGCCTCCTTCTTCTGCCATGCTTTGTGTTTCTTGACGCGGGTTTCCCACAAGGTTCTGACAACAGAAATGTCAAACACCACCACTTTGTGTCCCATTTGGGAAGCAGCATAAAGTTACCTATGAAAAAATACGTATGTCAGCTTCATATGCACATAGACTGGGTTTGTGAAACACAGATGCACACGTCAGGCCTGGTGGCGCACGCCTTTAATCCCAGCACTCAGGAGGCAGAGGCAGGCGGATCTCTGAGTTCAAGTCCAGCCTGGTCTACAGAGTGAGTTCCAGGATAGTCAGGGCTTCACAGAGAAATCCTGCTTTAAAATAATAATAATAATAATAATAATAAAGTGTATATGGGACTGCAGAGATGGCTCAGTGGTTAAGAGTACTAGCTATTCTTCCAGAGGACCAGAGTTCAATTCCCAGCACCTACATGACAGCTCACAACTGGTTATTTTTTTCAGTTTCAGGGGATCTGATATCTTCACATCAATGCACCTAAAATAAAGTTAAAGAAATTTGTTTGAGCCGGGCATTGGTGGCGCACGTCTTTAATCCCAGCACTCGGGAGGCAGAGGCAGGTGGATCTCTGTGAGTTCCAGGCCAGCCTGGTCTACAGAGGGAGTTCCAGGACAGGCTCCAAAACAATACAGAGAAACCCTGTCTCGAAAAACCAAAAAAAAAAAAAAAAAAAAAAAGAAATGTGTTTGTTCATGTGTGCATGCATACACCAGTATGTAGGTATGTGTTAGTACCCAAGGAACCCAGAGGCTTTGGGTTGTCCTGGATCCAGAGTTACAGATGGCTGTGAGTCACCTGGTATGGGAACTGGGAACTGAACTTAGATCCACTATAGAAGTGCAATTCCTCTATGGAAATAACTGAATCTCTGATTAGCTGGGGTAAAGGTGGGCACCTCAATCACCCCTGTTTCTTGTGTGACAGGTGCATGGAGATGCTACAAAGACAATGAGAAATGATCTGCATTTCAAGACATAGAAACTTACTTCTGGGGGCAAAAAGCCATTAAAAACTAGAACAATGTAAAACCCTTATTATATTCTCCCACCCGCTAAGAGTCCATGGCACAACACCAACTCCCCCAAAATTGTCCTCTGACCTTCAAACTCATGGTATGGCACATGTGTGACATGTACTCACACACACACAGCAAAAACAATAATAAATAGCATCTTAAATTAAAATAAGAATCAACCAAAGGGGCTGGAGAGATGGCTCAGCGGTTAAGAGCACTGCCTGTTCTTCCAGAGGTCCTGAGTTCAATTCCCGGCAACCACATGGTGGCTCACAACCACCTTGAATGAGATCTGGTGCCCTCCGCTGCCATGCAAGCAGAAGACTGTATACACAATAAATAAATAAAATATTTTTAAAAAGAAGCAAACCAGGTTAAGAGATGCCAGCTAGCTATCTTAAAAAAAAAAAAGAAAGAATCAACCAAAATACCCAAGTAAAGCTGACTGTGTCTACAGCGTGAGAAGCTGGGAGCTTACAGGGTGGAGATGCAGAACGGGTGAGGAACGGAGCAGGGCTGCGCCAACAGGTCAGATTTTCAGACTTTATTATTCTTAAGTGTATGAGTATTTTGCCAGTGTCTGCATCTGTGCGCCATGGGCTTGTAGCGCCCATGGAAGCCAGAAAATAAAGAGACAGAACGATGTCCCTACCACACCTTCATGTCCATCCCCAGACTATCGGGGAGAATACCAGAACACCTGCATGCTGGGATGTATTTCATTGCAGCACTTCAGTCAGAGAATCTGAGGCTGAGCGAGTGCCATGGAGCCACAGAGAGGGGAAGCCCCCGGGGGTGTGGACAACTGTCCAGTTGGGGTGGGAGCAGTGTTGGAAGCGACAGGGAACACAACCATCAATGTAGGTTTAGATGACAAACTTTCCATGTCCACCCAAACCCGGTTAATATCAGAATCCCTTTACAATGTCATTGGCTCCCCAGAGCCAGAGGGCATGACTGGAAAAATGTGTCCCCTGGCACCAGAGCTCTGGTCTCCACTCAGAAGTCATATGCCAGGGGAGAAGAAGGGAACATTCAGATCACCTAGTCCTCTCCCTCGTCAACTGATAGACTGGGCTGTCAAGGGCTTAGGGGGCTGGAGGAGCTCAGAGCACCATGGGAAATATCTGGAGAAGCTTGGAGGAGACCCAACAAAATCTCCCATGCTGATGCCCCCTTTGTGGGTACGGAAAGAGGCCGGAGCAAAGGAAGGAGGGGAAAGCAGGGGCTGGGGACAGCAGGTACCTGGCTCCCCGTGACCATCTATCTGGCTGCAATGAAGATACCCTATAGAGATACCTGTGCCTCTTACCTTTGACTATTACCTACTGAGACAGCCGGCCCTCTCCCTAAAATTGGGATTTCCCCCAATAATCCCATGCTGGGAGAAGAAAAGGCTGAGATCTGGTCCCGCCTTTTTCTGTATCTCAAAAAGGAGGAAACTGTATCTCAGAAGATTTCCCACAGTTCTGACAACCGGTCAGATCATGTTGCAGTAGAGATTGGAGCCTAGGTGATGGGCAGGATCACATGACCAGGACAGTTTAGATGTGCAACACCTCTTAGCTTCTATTTACACTCCAACTCAAGTCAGGACTGTGAAGATGGACCTGGGAGGGGAGTTCCTCAGAGCCTCTTTGTTTGTTCTATTTCCAACAAGGCTACACTGAACACATCCGGTTCTCCACTCTGTACTGATGTCTGTTTAACTGGCCTATCAAGTTAAACAGAGCCTAGCTCTGTTCTGGGGCCCAAGTTAGGCCCCTAACAACTCTCATAATATCCCACCTGCTCTTCCTGCCCTAACTCCTGAGCAGCCAAGCTCCCAGTCTTCCAAGGGCTCCTTGTAGGAGTAGCCTGTAGGGGACGATGCTCTCTCATCAATCCAGCTCCCTCCAAGAGAATGAGGCATCCAGCAGGAGCTGTTGAGGACGCCCGGTGCGGGGGTGGGGGCTGTACTCCACAGCTGGAAGGCAGAATGAGTTTTCCAGTAGAACGGGGGTGGGGCGGTAAAGTTTAAAGTAAGGTCAGAATGACCACCACTGCATCTCAGTTGCGTTCTAAACTGAACTACATTTTATGCTGCCTGATCTGGGTTTCCCTTGGGACGTTTGGCTATTGTTAGAGTAATTTGTTAAACTAGAAGCACAAGTCAGGAGCCGGGCAGAGGGCGCGGAGAGGATTAAGAGGACAGGGGCTGAGTCAGACGGCCCAGGCTGGAACCCTGCCTCCTGGCTTTCTGCTCCCATATCCCTGGGGACAGAGCTGCTGAATTTTCATACAACCGCAGCACCCGGCTCCCAGGCGCGGTGGGGGAGCACCCTGTGATCACTGGATCAAGTGCGGCCTAATTAGGATGGGACGAGTCACCCTCCACCCCACCCCCGTAAGGTTTGGAGTGGGGGGTGCCAATTAACCAAAGAAAAGAGATGGGACAGACCATTGGTCACCAATTAAACGTAAGATGTAAACAAGAGGTGAAAACTGAGGCTCAGTCAGAGTTCTTGGCATGCAGGAAACCCTAGGTCCCTTGCCCACCCTGGGCTGCATGAGACCCTGTTCAAAAACAAGCAACCAACTAACACAATAGAGGTCCGTGGGCGCTAAGGGGCTTTTCCCAACTCGATTCGGTTAGCCCTTCTGTGGGACCGGTGACTAGAGCACGCCCCAGGCCCTGGTGACGGTCCAGCCGAGAAGCCGCCTCACCCGGGCTGGACCATTAATTCTCTTTCGGGTTTCCGATCCCTTTGCCTCGCCCCACCCACACCAGGAGGCGCGCGAAGCTTTAGGAAAGGAAAGACCACTCCCCGACCCGCCCTCCTTGTTAGATGTCAAGCTTGTTTTCCAAGGACCGGGAGAGGGCACAAACAGAAATGATTTATCACCCCCCGGACAGCACTCTGGAACCCAGTCTTGGGCACCTGGGTGGTCCCCTCGAAAGAACCCGGAGGATTCCCGAGGACCTTGTCCCGACAGCAGCCCACCTGAGGGCACCCGTGCGCCCCACGTGCTTTCCGACGCCTCACTCAACTGTGGTTCTTGAACTAAGCACGGTTCAAAGCCTGGTCCTCTCCGTGCGCTTGGATGGTGGCTGGCTGGAGCTCACCGCGCACCAGGTGAAGCCATAAACAGCCAAAGCCACAACGCAGGCGCGGTGGCGGGTCCCCCCCGCCCAAGCAGCCGCGATGCCCACTCAGCTTCTGCGCAGTCGCAGGACAGGCGCTCCCACCCTTCCGCCCCTGGGACCAAGACCACCCGCCACTCACCTTCCGTGTGCGGGTGGGTGCTGACAGTCTCCGGCCGTGGCTGCCACGCTGTAATCCGTTTTCGATGCTGTTTACACCCGCAGAACAACACCCCCAGCGGAAGGACTACCGTGCCTGTGCGCTAACAGGCTATATTTGTAAGCGGATAATATGATCTGGAGGACATGTGCTGATTATCTATCTATTCTATGTGACTCAGCCTAGCAAGAGACAAAACAGATCTGGTCGGGGAGGGCTTGGCACCCGGGCACAGCCGGCTTATTGAAGGAGCCCGGCAGTCAGAATCCCGGCCCCCACCCCCACCCCACCCCCATCCCCTAATACCTCCACAGAGGGCGGCGCTTTGCAGCTCGCCTTGTGTGTAGAACAAAACGGTGCTGAAGGGAAAGCATTCTGTGGTCTCAGTACTCTATGGCTAGAAGCCAAACAAGAAACATGATCAGAAAATCCATAGGAAGGGATCAAGGTTATGCAAACACTTTTTGCGATGTTTGAAGCAATACACTGAAGTCTTGATTTCATCCTTGTGTGTTTGGGTTTGGGTTTTTGTTTGTTTGTTTGTTTTGTTTTGTTTTGTCTGTCTGCTTGCTTGTGCGTTGTATCCTTAAACATTTGCTACCTGGGAACGTAGTCTTACTGATGGTAGACACTGGAATGACACCCAGTGAGTAACAGAATTCCTGTGTTCTCCCAGGAATCTAACCCATTATAAAAAGAAGGGTTCTTCACACACCTTGGTCTGAACCTGGAGTCCTGGAGTTTACCCACAATCCCGCAGTCAAGGTCATCCTCTGTCTAGGCTTGGTTCAAGGCCAACCCAAGCCAATTAATACCCCACCCCACTCCTCAAATAATAGGCAAGGTGATGCACACATGTAATCCCAGCATTTGGGAGGTCAATGCAGGAAGATTAGACTTTAGGTCATCCTCACCTACATGTGGAGTTCAAGGCTAGCCTAATCTACTTGAGACACTAACTCAAAATTTGAAAAAAAAAAAAAGCCGGGCGTTGATGGCACATGCCTTTAATCCCAGCACTTGGGAGGCAGAGGCAGGCGGATCTCTGTGAATTCGAGACCAGCCTGGTCTACCGATCGAGTTCCAGGACAGCTACCAAAACAATACAGAGAAACCCTGTCTCGAAAAACCAAAAAAACCTCAAACAAACAAATTTGAAAAAAAAAAAAACAACCCTGAATGCTGAGTGTGGAGTCTCATGCCCTTTAATCTCAGTTGTTGCTGGGTACAAATGAGTCCCTAGGTTGAATCCCTAACATTACAATAATTATACTACTTTGAGAATATACTTATACTAAAAAAAAGTATTTGTCATCAATCTGAAATTTATGACTGAGTGTCCTGTCTTATCTGCCAACCTTTACACCTGAGCTGCCAGGATCTTGCTCAACTTCATAGTCATATCTTTAATAGGCTTTACCTGGTGCCAACATTGCTGGCCCGTGACCACATGGAATTAGCACAGTCTGGTGCAGTGGTAGCCAGGACAGCTCCTCACTGGTCTTAACTCCTGGGCAGGGTCCTAGGGTCAGTGTTTCACGAGTTTGAGGTTGCCTCTGACACACAGCAGCCAGGAGGTACTTGAAAACACAGAATGTGTTTACGCTTGTATAAGGAATTGTTGGTAATGCACTAAACTCACTTGTACAGATTGCTGCATCTCTGGGCTGGGTATATCCAAAAAGAGGAGCTTGGCAGTGTACACCTGTGATCCCCACTCTCAGGAGGTAGAGACAGAAGAGGCTGAGGTTCAGGGTCATCCTAAGCTATTCAGGAAGTTAGAGCCAGCCTGGGTGACAAAAGACCTTGTGGAGGCAACACACACACACACACACACACACACACACACACACACACACCCTTGCAGCTTCTGAACTCCCAGGATGCACCAGGTAGGCCTGTGTCCTGTGAAACTCACTTCCTCAAGTGCCCTGGAAACCACAAACAGCCCAGCATACATACTGATACACAATTTCCTCATGAGTAGCCCTACCTAGGGCCCAAGAGAATAGCACCTTTTAAGGTAGTGGTCCTCAACCTGTGAGTCCTGACCCCTTTGAGGGTCAAACAATCCTTTCACAGGGTCACCTACAACCATTTGGAAAACAAAGATGTCTACATTGCAATTCATAACAGTAGCAAAATTACAACTATGAAGTAGCAACAAAAGTAATTTGTTGGGTCACAAAAAGGGTGACAGCATCAGGAAGGTTGAAGATCACAGACCAGACCAAGCTTCTGCCTCTTTGTGAGGATACAAGCACACTTACCTGCTTTCCAAAGACTGATGGAGGAAGTCCTTCTGTGTATGTTTGTCTTATTGGTTGATAAATTAAGCAATGTTGGCCAATAAGGAAGCAAATAGGTGGGACTAGGAGAGGTGGATGATTCTGGGAAATGGAGGGATTGTCAGTCAGCATGTAGGACTCGAGAGGAGTAAGAGGTCCAGACCTTTTCTCTGGTAAGAGAAGACCACATGGAAATACTCAGATTAGCAGTTTATGGGTTAATAATTAAGTCAGACCTAGCCAATAAGAAACTATAACAAACAGCCAACAGCTTCATAATTAATATAGCATCCCCACGTTCATTTGGGACTGACCGGGCTCTGGGAACAGACTGGCGGGAAGAATGCTCCTTACAAAAGGCTCTTACTGGAACGTGAGTCACATGCACCCAAAGCTTCCTTCCAGGAAAAACCCTGATGTCACTCACCTGACTTCCCTCTATGATGTATGTGCAGAAGAATGAAGCTTCTTAAAGACGTTGCCTACCATTCCAGCAGCCACTGCTAAATGTTTCTCAGTCCTGTGGTCACAAGTGGCAAGGGCTCCTGGCTTGGTGCTTCACATCTGCAGACTAAAAACCCAGGGAAGCCGGGTGTTGGTGGTGCACACCTTTAATCCCAGCACTCGGGAGACAGAGGCAGGCAGATTTCTGTGAGTTCAGGGCCAGCCTGGTCTACAGAGCAAGTGACAGAATAGGTTACAAAGCTACACAGAGGGGGGCTGGAGAGATGGATCAGAGCTTAAGAGCACTGACTGTTCTTCCAGAGGTCCTGAGTTCAATTCCCAGCAACCACATGGTGGCTCACAACCATCTATAATGAGATCTGGTGCCCTGTCTGGCCTGTAGGCATATATGCAAGGAGAATGCTGTATACATAATAAATAAATCTTTAAAAATAAAAAAGCTACACAGAGAAACCCTGTCTTGAAAAATCAAAGAAAGAAAGAAAGAAAGAAAGAAAGAAAAACAGGGAAAGCACCCTGGGCCAATGGTAGTTCTCATAGGTCATCAGTCACACTTACAACCCAGAAGCTGAAGCTATTGAGCACTGAATGTTTAATCTTCATTGTCAACTGAACTAGATTTAGGAAACACTCTTATGGAGGTGTCTATGAAGGTGTTTAACTGACTACCTGTGTGTGTGTGTGTGTGTGTGTGTGTGTGTGTGTGTGTGTGTGTATTTAACAGGGTTTCTTTGTGTAATAGCCTTAGCTGTCTTTGAACTAGCTTTGTAGACCACGCTGGTCTCAAACTCACAGATCTCTGCCTGCCTCTGTCTCCCAGTGCTGGGATTAAGACATGCACCATTCAACCCACCCTTATTTGTAAATATTTATAAATAGAACATAGATTTTAAGGTTTTGGATTTTTTTCTTTAAGTTTAGGGAGCAAGAGAGAGAGCTCAGAGAGTAAAGGGCTAAGACTTGAGTTTGATCCTCAACAGTGACATAAGTCAGGAGTGGCAGTGTTTCTGTAACCTCACCTCTGGGGGTGAGGGGGCGCAGAGAGATCTCTGAAGCTCTTTGGTCCTCCAGTCTACACAAACCACTGTGCTCCAGGTTCAGTGAGAGGCCCCATCTCGAAAACCAAGGTGGAGGGCTGAAGAGTTGGCTTAGCACTTAAGATCACTTCTTGCTTTTGAAGAGGACCTGGGTACAATTCCCAGCACCTACATGGTAGCTCACAACCATCTGTAACTCCAATTTCAGGATCCCAATGCCTCTTCTGGCTTCCTTGGGTACCAGGCATACATATGGTACAGACATACAGGCAAAACACCCATATGCCTAAAATATGAAGGGACCAGCCCCCTGGTTTAGCAGCCATAATGGGCTGCAGAAAAGACTGAACATGTGCTTGCCCAACTGACCTTGCTAGGCCTGCCCCAGTCACTAGGAGGTCAGATGCCCTCCTCGAGGCAAGGAACCAATTGGAAGTTAGCTGGCAGGGCTGTGCTTTACGGCTCTGAGTGTGCTTTACCGACAAGGGCACAACAGTGACGTGCAGAGCATAGCAACCGCCCTGGGAGGGCCTATGGGCCATAACAACCAGTTGACCAATCAACACAGGACAGGTCGCCCAAGCCTGGAAGTGCACTAATCATGAGACTGTTGCATACCCCAGACACTCCCCTTGCTCTAACCAATATATTCCCCACCTCGTGGTTTCTCTGGATCCTTCTCTAAGAATCCATTGCGATAAACGGACGAAGGACCGGAGATAATGGGGTTAGCTCGTTAAACAACAATAAAAGACTCTTTGCGGAAAGATGTCATGGAGACATTGTAAATGAATGCTTCCAAAATAATCAACTGAGTGTGGCGAGTCATAAGAAGATGTGACTTGTGGGAAGCTGCCACCACTGGAGGAGAAACAAGGGAGTCTGACAGTCATCGGGGTGGGGCTCCAGTTTCTTTCTACTGCACTTTAATACAGTTCTGCTGAATTATTCTGCAAGTAGTCGAGTGGCCTGAGATACACAAGTGAGAGTCAAACTCACTATCAAAGTAAAAATGCTCCCAGTTTAAAAAAAAAAAAGACTTTGCTTTTGCATCAGAATACGTTTCTTGATGATTTGGGGAGATTCAGAATTTGAGCACAACAAACAAAAATAAATATTTTTTTTTCAAGACAGAGTTTCTCTGTATTGTTTTGGAGCCTGTCCTGGAACTTGCTCAGTAGACCAGGCTTGGTCTTGAACTCACAGAGATCTGCCTACCTCTGCCTCCCGAGTGCTGGGATTAAAGGCATGCGCCACCAACGCCCAGCAAAGGTAATTTATTTTTTATGTGAATTGGTGTTCTGCCAGTGTGCATGCCTGTGTAAGGGTGCCAGAGCCCCTGGAACTAGAGATACAGACAATTGTGAGCTGCCATGTGGGTGCTGGGAATTGAACCCAGGACTGCTAGAGAGCAGCCAGTGCTCTTAACCACTGAGCCATCTCTCCAGCGCAAATAAAATTTTAAAAAGTTTTAATCTAAAATGTTTGCAAAAGCTAGAGGTATACTTACCTCAGTGACAGAGCACTTGCCTAGCGCACGTAAGAGGTCCTGAGTTCAATCCCCAGGACTGCAATAATAATCAGTTTTTAAAATGACAATGTTACATTAGTTCGACATGGCTAGGTTGTAATGTCTTACATACACAATGACTTAAAACAATCCCCACTTCATTTCAATGAGGTCAGAAGTCTGGCTCAACTGACTTAACAGGAGAAGACATGCAAGTGTGCCTGGGCCATTTGCAGAAAAGAGATTGCTCACTGGTCAAGACAGACTTTCTTTTCTTTTTGGTTTTTCGAGACAGGTTTTCTCAGTATTGTTTTGGAAGCTATCCTAGCACTCGCTCCGTAGACCAGGCTGGCCTCAAACTCACAGAGATCCGCCTGCCTCTGCCTCCCGAGTGCTGGGATTAAAGGCGTGCGCCACCACTACCTGGCTTCAGCAGACTTTAAAATCTATTTCTGATGGCAGATTGGGCCTATACCCAGCTCCCTGCCTTTCATTTGCATTTCATCCATTTCAATATCCCTGAGAGCTATGACGCATGCCTGTAAGCGGTCAAATACAAATCCACTTCAGACTAGTAAATGACATCCTCTAGGGGTTGGAGAGATGGCTCAGCAGTTATGAGCACTGGCTGTTCTTCTATAAGTCCTGAGTTCAATTCCCAGCAATCACATGGGGCATAACCATCTGTAATGGGATATGATTCCCTCTTTTTGGTGTGCTTGAAGATAAGACAATTCACTCACATACATAAAATAAATAATTTGTTTAAAATGATGCCCTCTAGATCTTGTGAAAATCAATTGCAGCCCAGCTTGTCTTCCTGATTGTCTCCTGGGGGCCTGTCTGCCCACTTGCCATTGGAGGTCAATTGACTTTGACAGTGTCTGTGAGCAGTCAAGATAGAACTGTCCTTTCCCCTCACCCAGGGGTTTGGGAATGCAACTAGATTGGTATTTGGCTTGTCATATCTAGAATGGGGAAAGGAAGCCATGGACTTGCCCCACAGCGCAGTGCATAGCCCAAGTGGCTGGCGAGTGAGCTAATCTGATTGGCAGCAAAAGGATTTGTGTGAGAGAGTTGGAGAAAGCTGGAGTGGAGCAGGTAGGGCGAGTCAGCGGGGAAAGGAGCTTGCTAGTGTAACAACCCTATGGACCTACCTACATTGTGGAAGGAGACAACCAAGCCCTGCAAGGTGTCCTATGAGTTCCACACACATGCCAGGCATGCGCACACACACACACACACACACACACACACACACACAGACAAGCACACACACACACACACACACACAAGCACACACCAAAAACAAACAAATAGAATAAAATTGTAAAGAAAAATCACACATGCACAGACACACACACAATAAACAAAACAGAATTGTAAAAAAAAATCACACATGCCCCCCTCACACCCTTAAAGTGTAAATGAAATTACCCCTCTTCCTTCCGACGCAGTTCCTAGGAACTGCACCAAATCATTCTGTCTTATGCATGGCAAACTTGAGAGTAAGGCATCCAGCATATCAATGATGACAGCAAGACTGGGGTTTCTCTCCTTTGAGTTTTGGAGGAGAGCAATGTTCTTTGTTATTTCTCCAGGCTCGGGTTTAGGAGGAAATATTGTCTTCCTGGTTTGCTTTGCAAAGCTCTTGCTCTAACTCCTATTTCAGAAAATAGGGCCTAGACTTACTTAATACTTCTGTAGACCACAGGGAGGAAGATTTTCTAATTGGCTCAGTGAAATGACACTGCCATCAGCGTTGCAGACTCTGAGAGTTCTGGAACGCCAGGTGGGAACCAGGGGTAAAGGGGTGAAAGACATGAAAATAAGCTGTTTACAGCAAAATAAACTCTGGGGCAGGGCAGTGGATACCACGATCTGCTCTTCAGTTCAGGGCCCCAGCTGGAAGCCGGGGATAAAGGGAGCTGGTGCCAAGACGGAATTCCCAGAGCAAATGACATCCAGGCTGAGCCCAAAGAAGCCAGGTGAAGGATGCTGTAAGAACCACCCACCACCAGGTCGTAGGAAACAAGAGACTGACACCCAGCAATGCAGTGAGATATGCAAATCCAAACAACAGAATTCACATCCGGCATCGGCAAAATCTTCAGATGTTGGCTGCAGCCGGCATGGACAAGTCCAGAAAGAGGGGCTCTTTACGCACAGTTTTGCTGTAAAAGGAGAAAGAAAAGGACATGGGTGGGATTGTAGGAAAACGTTTTTTGGAAGCATGCATGAATTAAGCAAGCAATTTTAGTATTTACCAGGATACGCCCTCAAGTGTCCCCAAGTTATGCATGCAAGGGAAGACACTGTAGAAACGTGTCCTGCCCGGATCAGTGATAAAATAATTTCTGGTATGTCTACACAGGTAGAGAAGGAACGTAAACCACACAGAAAGAATGGTGTCCCCTCTTAAGCCCTTGGCATTCCTCTTCACACTTTTACTCTTCCAGCCTGTATGCAGGAATCTGTCTGCTCTGTTTGTCAAGTTCTCCGTGAAAACAGCCATTAGCTTGTTAATGAAGCAGTCGGGGCCTGCAGGGAAATAACAGATCCCGGCAGAGTTTCGGGAACTGGAAAAGAGGCTGGAGGCCCTTTTGAGGGGTGGGGGTGGGGGCATTGAGAGACTGGGCGTGGACAGAATTACCCAGGCCCGCCCACTGTCTTGGCTGCTGGCGGGTGTGAAAGTACCTAGTTGCTTGGGTGTGAATGCACTGAGGAAGGACTGAGAAGGAGGTAAATCACTGTAGAGGCCTGTGGCAAACTTGGCGGAGGGTTGTTGCTTTTGAGTTTTATATTTCTTTCTAAGACTTATTTTTACGTGCATTGATGCTTTGCTGCATGCATGCCAGTGAGGGTGCCAACTCTCCAGCCCCTTGTTTTGCATTTTGGGGCTGGGTTTTAGTTGCATTATATAGCACTTGCCTGTAATCCCAGAATTTGGGGAAACAGAGGCGCGAAGGTAACTGAGAGCTCCAGGCTAGCCTGAGTTTGAGTGAGACCCTTTCTTAAAAGAAGGGTTAGAACAAACAAACAGCAGGGTCTACCCTGCAGCTCAGAATAGCCGTATACTCACTCTGAAGACCAGGCTAGCCCCTAACTCACTTCAAACCTCCTCTTACAGGCCGGTGCCACCATGTCCTGCTTTTGTGGCAGACAGATAATAGTCTGCTTGCCCCAGTTCCTGATACCTGGCTGCTCATATCGAGTGTGAGAATAAATCTAAAATATTAAAATAAAACGGATGAACCTTGTATTCCAAGGCTAACAGTAAGTATGGAAGCCCTTTCCCTGTGGCATTCCACTTGGGTCACACACGCGTGACTGACTCCTCTGCCCTAGGTGTCCGCTGGAGGCAGTTTCCGATGGCACAGGTCCTTGGCAGGAAGGCTGGCCTCCTTGGACTCTGAAACATCTCCCAAGAATAGCAGCCTCAGTCCCTTTCTCTGAAACAGGGAGGTGACCGCCATGGTCTATGCTCCGTGAGGTCGGTCATACGTTTCTCTGCGAGTCGTGCCAGACCTGCCCAGCCTCTAGCAATAGAGGAACAGCTTCAAGCTGGAGGCGAGGTCCTCCCCATCCCCACCTCGAGACAGAGAGAGGCTAGTAAACTGCAGCTCATCCACTTAGCATATTGAGCATGTTTGGACCCGGGAAAACCAAGCGACCTATAAAAGTGCTTGTGAAGCCGGGCGTCGGTGGCGCACGCCTTTAATTTCAGCACTCGGGAGGCAGAGGCAGGTGGATCTCTAAGTTCGAGGTCAGCTTGGTCTACAGAGTGATTTCCAGGACAGCCTCCAAAGCCACAGAGAAACCCTGTCTCAAAACCTCCCCCCCAACCCTCCCCCCCCAAAGTGCTTGTGAAGCCGCAGCTTTAACCTTCAGGTCCCCGCGCCCACCCGCAGGCTCCCGGGTCGCGACGGCAATTCCGGAGCTGCTGGAAAGACTAAAGCACACTCCCAGACTTAATCCCTCCCGTCCTTGAACTTGCTCCTCTCCCAAACAAGGCTTTGCGGGTCGCCAGCGTATCTCTCCTAGCCACCCAAGCTTCCCCAGCAACCAGCACCCAACTCCACGCGGCTTTTCAGCAAAAAGATGAAAGCAAATTCAGAACTAAAATCTTATAATGAGGTATCAAATGCCTGCATATTTATACATGGTGTTTAGACGTTCCTAACTAATGGTTGTCATGTTTGAACAGCCTTGGTAGAATAACTCTCTCCTCTTTGACCCCTTCCTTTTTCAAGAGAAAAGAAGCCTGTACCCAACCAGACACTGCTGGTTAGCTAACTCCAACACTTGGCCTTGTAATGGGCGTGGGGCTCCCGTCTCCCCGCCCACCTGAGGGTCCTCCCGCCACCCCAAGGGTTTCTAGTGAAGGAAGGAAGATCCCTAGGAAGCCCCTTCTCAAGGTCAAAACGTTCTATTGGTGGGAGAGGCCCCATCCCCCCAGTCTACTTGGAGACCTTGGCTGTCGACTGCCCTAAGACCCTCCGAGACAGGCGCATTTCTCATCTGGAATCTTTCTTCTTAATTTGCTATTTTTTTTACTTCGGGAAATTGGCCGTTGGGTGTTTGGGGAATGAATGACCTTATGAATTAGAGCCATTTGTTAATATTGTTTTCTTTGTATTGTTCGCCAACATTTTTACGAGCCGGGGAAGATGGCGCACTTCTCGTCCAGGTATGAGCTAACTTTGAATTTTTGATTGCTGGAGATTGCAACTTCAGAAAGCCATGTTCTGCCTCTGACTTTTGTCTTACTTGAATCTGCTGCTT
Source organism: Mesocricetus auratus (assembly GCF_017639785.1). Taxonomy (NCBI): domain Eukaryota; kingdom Metazoa; phylum Chordata; class Mammalia; order Rodentia; family Cricetidae; genus Mesocricetus; species Mesocricetus auratus. The sequence goes on along the minus strand of NW_024429267.1, from coordinate 48,304,904 downwards.
TTCCTGAACAAACATCCTGGAACTTTGTACCTAGTTGCATACTACTTTGCCATTGACTTTTTAAAATATTCAATTTTTTAAACATTCATCGTGCGTGCCCGTGTGTGTGTGTGTGTGTGTGTGTGTGTGTGTGTGTGTGTGTGTGTGTGTGTGTGTGTGTGTGTGTGTGTGTGTGACTTACTGGGATCTAATTCCTGTGTGGGTCCTGGGCATCCAGCTCAGGTTGTAAAGCTTAGTGGCAACTGCCTTTCCCAGCTCATCATGTCAATCATGTTAACGGCTCTGCCAGAGAACTGATGCTTTCTCTTGCATAAATAGTATTAGTATTGCAGCCGAGTTAAGACTGCCTGTAAAGGTTAATAATGGTGGAGATATTCGGTACTTTAAAAACTGTTAAGAATAACAAACAGGGGCTGGAGAGGTGGCTCAGAGGTTAAGAGCACCGATTGCTCTTCTAGGGGTCCTGAGTTCAATTCCCAGCAACCACATGATGGCTCACAACCATCCACAATTCAATCTGGTGACCTCTTCTGGTATGTATGCAGAACACTGTATGTGTAATAAATAAATCTTTAAAAAAACAAACAAATTAAACTTGAAACCATTTGAAATGACAGGACAGGTTTTTGTTTTTGTTTTTCTAATGGTACTGGGGATGGAACGAGAATCTGCATATGCTAGGCAAATGCTCTACCCAGCTCAGCATACACAGCCATCTAAAAATTCATATATGTAAACAGCGTGGAAAATATGCAGTTTACGCAAAAACAGGATTTTTTTAAGGGGGGAGGAATTTCTGTTCCAGTTTTCTTACTCGAGGCTCCACAAAAAGAACGGTGGTGCTCTTGAATTTCTCCTTAGTGGCCTGTGGTCTTCTAATGAGAGCTCCAGTTTTATTTACATGCTTTGTCTCCCTAACTGATGTCCAATTTCCTTTTCCTAGTCTGGTTCTACTTGTGGTCATTTCCGGTACATTTGAATTTGGACTCATTGCTGGTGAGAGTTTTCTCCTTTTGTTTGGGGTTCAGGGTTTTTTGGGGGTCAGAGTCGTATAAGTCCATGATAAATGGCCCCTACAACTCGGGGCTAATACAGACCGGACCCGACAGACAGGGAGCTTCAAGACAGGGTTTCCTGTGTTGCCCTGGTTGCCCTGGAACTCCTCTGTAGACCAGGCTGACTTTGAACGCATAGAGATCCGCCTGCCTCTCCTCCTGAGAGCTAGGATTAAAGGCAGAGGTCTTCACCACTGCACAGCTGGGGTTCAGGATTTGAGACTGGGTGTCACTGAGCTCAGACTGTCCTGGCACTCCTGCTTCTGCCTCTACCAATCCCAGGGCCACCACCACACACAGTGTTTAGGGACAGGGCCTCAGGCTGGCCTCTAACTCAGGATCCTTCCTCCACCTCCTGAGTGCTGAGATCACAGGTGTGTGCCACTAAACTTGGGGGGGTGGCTCTTGTTTTGTTTTTCGAGAGGGGGCTGCTTCTTATGAACACTAACAATACTAACAATCTTTTGTGTGGCTTGAAATACATGTCACAGGGATGGACCACCGTGAGCTGACTATTCTGTCTCCGAGAGGCCTGGCCATCAGAGACGACAGCCTTCGCAACCCAGAAGGACCTGCAGTACATTCTCCATCCTCCCAATTGGTGCCTTCCGTGGGGATACAGAACAGTAAGGCTTGCTTGACTCAATTCGTCTCTGTCCTGGCCCTTGACACATCTCTAAAGTAACTTTATCACTTAACCTAGGAGAGTGGATGTGTTACGCTAGTGACTGGGGGTGTTGTACTACTAGCTTGGGGTGTAGAGGTGAGTGAGATGGGCGTGCTGCGTCACATCAGAAATTCAGTTTTCCTAATGCTGCTTCGTGCTGGGGACTGGTAGCCATAAGTGCTGTGCACATGAAAATGATGTCCCTAAAAGCAGTCTTGTGCTGTGGGCTCTTGAGAATACTCTGGAGGCTGGAGTGCTAGATGGCCCTTCGCATGTGGTTCACCAGCCCTCTACCTGCCCCATGACTTCTACGTTTCAGGTAAGTTGCTTAACAAAACTTGCTGCCTGAACGGAGGGACCTGCATCCTGGGGTCTTTCTGCGCCTGTCCACCCTCCTTCTATGGACGCAACTGTGAACGGGACTTACGAAAAGAGTAAGCTGTTGGAGGGGACGGGACTGGGCGGTGGGGAGAGAAGGGGACTGAGGAATTTACTGACTGTGTTGTCTGTCTTTCTCAGGCACTGCGGGTCTGTCCTCCATGGCAACTGGCTGCCCAGGAAGTGTTCCCTGTGCAGGTGTTGGCATGGCCAGCTGCACTGTTTTCCTCAGACCTTTCTACCCGGCTGTGGTAAGCAGCTGCCCGTGCCTTCTTTAGTCCTGTCGTATCCCTTAGATGCTCGAGGGTCTCTTTTTCTGCCTCCTGTTCTTCCAGAACTTTCTTCCAGGTCTGACAGGACCTGCCAGCCAGGACTCTACTTATAAAATAGCATAGATGTGGTGATATAGTGACACAGGGTCATTGGTAGACATTACCTCAGGCATATGTGGTCCTTAGGTAGTGTTCTCTTAGATGTGGGTCCTTGGGGGTGCTACCTCAGGGTCATGGGGTGTTGTTGGACATTCCCTCAGATGTAAGGCCACTGGTGGATGTTCCCAAAGCATAGGCTTTGAGGGGGAATGCTTCCTCAGATACGGGGCTGTGGGTGTGTGGTCCCCAATACAATAGATCTTTAGGAGAGCCCTCAGACGTGGGGTCCCTGGTCAGGGACACTCCCTCAACCCGCACACTACCTGCAGAGTTCCTTCAAGTCGACCTGACACTGATAACCCGCAGGCTTCTGCTGGACACAGTGAACAGAGCGACACTTCCACATCAAGGAGTGCTTGCTGGGCCTGCTTTTGGGCAGAGGATCCCAGCAGACACCAGGACAGTCCTTCAGTTAGAGCCCACCACTACCGCTAATCCTTCCTGTGCACTGGTGTGGGTTTGGGTTGACTTTTTTGTTTGTTTGTTTGTGTGTGTGTGTGTGTGTGTTTTGTTTTTGCCCTATTCTGTAGCCCAGGCTGGCTTAGAACTCAGTATATAGTCTAAGTTGGCCTCAAACTGCCATCAGTCCTCATGTCCCAGCCTCCACAGTGCCGGGATTACAGGAATTCCCCATCAGCCTCAGATCTACCAACACTTTCACCCCACTGGTGTCCTCTGGATGCATTTATGAGACAAGGTCTCACCATATAACCCTGGCTGGCCTGGAATTCACAGAGATCTGCCTGCCTCTGCCCCCAACCAATGCTGGTGTTTAAAATTGTGAGCCCCCATGACTGGTTTTTTCTGCACCCTAAAGATCTGTGGTGACTGGTCACAGCACCTTTGTCTTATAGATCTGAAGGAGACAGGGTCAGGACATAGGAGAGAGCAGAGGAGTCTATGTTGTCCCTACCCCATTTGGCTGGGTTTTTCTGAGCGACTCACATTTGGACTCTTATATTGAATGTGTGCGAGTTCATAATGTAAATGAAGGTATACCCTTTATCTGACAGAAGATGGAACCCTACTGCCCCCCCAACATAGGGTCTGTGTCTTTACCATTGCATTTTGGGTATTGTGTTTGCATTATTAGCAAATGCGGGTGGAGTGATTGGATGAATGGGAACCATATTTTCTTGGAATTTGGGGCCCAAGATGTGCTGTCCCCTTACCAGAACCTAACCAATATCTGCTTGGACTAGAAAGTATCCAGGGAAGAGCCAATTAACAATAGGTCTGCAACAACTTTGGATGAAAGCTCTTCGCAGAGAGCAAGAGTCATAGTTAGCACTGCTGATCAATTAGGCCCCAGCAGAGTTGTGGATCTTGAAGATAGACCTGTGTTCAGGCACTGGAGGCAGCAGAGAAGCTGGAGGGGTTTCCTACGATGACCAGGCATCTCTACCTTTCAGATGGTCATGTGATGGACCAGGATCTCCCAGCATCCAGGACTCCAGGACAAGCACCGTCTGTGCCAACCACTTTCATGCTAGCTGGCGTCTGCCTTTTTCTAGAAATGAAAGTGTAGGTGTCATATGAATCATGCCAGTGTCCTAACAAAGATGATCATTTGTCATTCATTTGAAAGCAATACTCATAGTGATCCTTGACACTCCCCTCAAAACTAACTAGGCCTTACCTCTGCCCAGCTCCGCCCCTTTCTGCCTGTGCTGGCGGTCAAAGCACAGCTTGTGTGTGCTAAGAGCAGCGGTCTAACACTGAGCTACGCCACCAGCCTAGAAACTACTCTACTTAAAAACTACTACATGGCCACATCCTGCTTCTGTTTTTAATTTTATTTTTATTTTATGTGTATTGGTGTTTTGCCTGCATACATATATAGGTGAGGGTGGTGAGTGTCCTGGAACTGGAGTTGCTGATAGTTGTGAGCTGTCATGTGGGTGCTGGGAATTGAACCTGGATCCTGGAAAAGCAGTCAGTGCAGTCTTAACTGCTGAGCCATCTCTCTAGCAGCCATATCCTGCATTTCCTGATGAAGTAACTCCTACTTGTTTTGCTAATACTTTTAAGCAATTCTTAAGATTATGAAATTCTGATGTGTAACTAAGAGCAAATTCAGAGTAGGTGTATATACATTACTAGAAAGCCAAATTATAAAACTACATGTTGTAAAGTCTGTTTTTATAATACTTTAATAAGAGTGTGCACAGTAAAAATGGGAACTCTGTTAATCAAATGTGAGGAGTTGTTATTTCTAGGTGGTAAGATGAAAATATTTTGTGGTTTTGGGTTTTTCCCCTCTCTGTATTTACAATTTTTCAAATTCTCCATGATGAGAATATGTTTAGTTTGTTTTCATAAGAAACATGTATGGCACAGGCCGGATAAGCACCGTGCTCTGATGGGTGCTCAGATAGTTTGGGGGTGTGTGTGTGGGGTGTTCATTTTGGCTTTTCTTAGTTTTTGAAACATGATCTCATTTTGTATGTAGTCCAAGCTGGCCTTGAACTCATCAAGTAGCCAAGATGACCTGGAATTTTGGATCTTCTGAATGGAGGGATTATAGGCGTGTTCCCTCAGTCCCAGTTTTATGAAGCACTGAAGATAAAGCTCAGGGCTTCACGTGTACTATGCAAGCATTCTGCCAGCTGAACTACACTCCCAGAGCACTGCCCTACCCCACCCCCAGTATCAAAGCCAGGCATTGCAACACACATTTGCAATCTCTGCAGTAGCGATGCTGAGACAGGAACCAGCTTGGGATACAGAGTGGGACTGTCTCATGGAGGGAAAAAAGATGGGGATGTGGGCTGGGCTGGAAAGACGCCTCAGTGGCTAAGGTTTTATTGTGTTTACAGAGGACCCAGATGTGGCTTCCAACACACGCACATGGCAGCTCACAACCACCTCTAACTCCAGTTCCAAGGGATTCAAAGTCCTTCTGACCTCTGTGGTATCATGCACCCGGACACACACACACACACATAAGATTAGTTAATCTTGGGCTGGAGAGATGGCCCAACAGCTAAAAGTACTTGCTGCTCTTGCAGAGGACCTAAGTTTCAGGTTCCAGCACATGACAGCTTACATAGTTCCCATAACTCCCATTCCAGGGGACCTAGTGCCCTCTTCTGCCTTCACCAGGCACACACAGAGAGCTCTCATTTGAATTAGAATAATTCATGGCTACATGGTGGTGAGGGTGCAGACTGTACATCGCCTTGTCTTCTTTTTTTTTTTTTTTTTTGGTTTTGTTTTTTCAAGACAGAGTTTCTCTGTGGCTTTGGAGGCTGTCCTGGAACTTGCTTTGTAGACCAGGCTGGTCTCGAACTCACAGAGATCTGCCTACCTCTGCTTCCCGAGTGCTGGGATTAAAGGCGTGCGCCACCAACTCCCAGCTCATTGCCCTGTCTTCTGCCACATAGTTTGTATTCAATTTGTTTCCTTTAAGTCAACTTTTACCTTGGGTACAGGGAGGCTGATCTGCAGCTTGGAATCCCCCTGCCTCAGCTTCTCAGTTTCCAGCATCATTAAGTATATTTACATTAATTTACATTCATTCCCCCACCCATCCGTTAGAGTTTTATCATCATTCCAAACAATCTGCTCCCATTAAACACTGTTCCCCTTTGCCCTCATTCCCCCCCCTCCGCCTCTGACAACCCTGTCTGAATTTGGTCACAAATCCCATGAAGAAGTGGAGTCATCATGCAGTGTTTGTGTGTTTATATCAGGCTTACTTCACTTAGCATGGCAGTAAGTTCTGGTCTTGTTGGAGCACATGCAAGGTACACATGGTATACAGACAAACATGCAAACAAAATCGATTTTAAAAGGGTATGGAATATTTGACATTGACCTCTGACATCCATGTGCGCACACATGAAATTGCACATACATACAGAATCAATACATGGCCGGGCGTTGGTGGCGCACGCCTTTAATCCCAGCACTCGGGAGGCAGAGGCAGGCGAATCTCTGTGAGTTCGAGACCAGCCTGGACTACCAAGCGAGTTCCAGGACAGCCTCCAAAGCCACAGAGAAACCCTGTCTCAAAAAACCAAAAAAAAAAAAAAAAAAAAAAACAGAATCAATACATGTAAAATAATTAAAAAGAAACCTTTGTGTTGGTTGTGGTGGCACATACCTTTAACCCCAGCACTGCAAACCTGGTTCCTAATCTTGTTTGTGAGAGTCCTTTGCAAATAGTTTCGTCAGCTGTGTTGAAATTCTTGACTTAGCCAGCGAGAGACCTAAAGCAGAGCAGGAAAATGATGGGTTTAGACCTTTCTCCTGTCCCTTTAACTTTCACTCATGATTGAATTGGAAAAATCAGATAGAGGGGCTCAGTGACAACCCCCTTCCAAAGCTCATCTTCAAGGGGCTAGCAGGAACTTCTGGTTTTTATTCAAAATGGGAACAAGGGGAAATGGGGTTTGCATAGATGACAATCTAGTCTGTTACCTCAGCTCTGATGTTGAAAGGGTTCTAGAGAAGTCGTCGTCGCATGAGTGGAACACTCTGGTTCCTGTGAGATGCTCTGGGCACTCCTGTTCGGAGGTCAGGTGTTGGTGATGTGGAAGTTAGTGTCCCCCTCTTGTCACCGATCAGTCCTGTCTTCCCTGGAACCCAAGGTAGCCCAGAAGAGAGTGATTCGAGGGGGCAAATGGTAAAAGCGGTAGCAGAGTCGGTGGGGCATCCAGCCAAACAAAAGCAGTGGCTCCCGAGCAAGGAAGCTAAGGCAGACAGAATAGGAGTAATGTGGTTTCCTTTTTTGTTGTTATTTGTTTGTTTATGGTTTTGTTTTTGTTTTTCGAGACAGGGTTTCTCTGTGGCTTTGGAAACTGTCCTGGAACTCGCTTGGTAGTCCAGGCTGGTCTCGAACTCACAAAGATCCGCCTGCCTCTGCCTCCCGAGTGCTGGGATTAAAGGTGTGCGCCACCAACGCCCGGCTGTTTATGGTTTTTTGAGACAAGAGTTTCTCTGTGTAGCCCTGGCTGTCCCAGAACTCACTTTGTAGACCAGCTTGGCCTGGAACTTGGAGATCCACCTGCCATTGACTGTCTGGTTTGGTTTTTAGATATATTTATTTTTCTTAAAGATTTCTTGTGTGTGTGAGTGTGTGTGTGTGTGTGTACACGTGTGTGTGTGTGCACGTGTGTGTGTGTGTGCCCATGCACATGCAACGTGTGCAATGGCCAGGAGCGAGGCCAGAAGAGTGTATCAACTGGAACTGGAGTTTCAGGTGGTTGTGAGCTGCCAGGTAGGTGCTGGGAACTTTTTTTTTTTTTCAAGACAGGGTTTCTCTGTGGCTTTGGAGGCTGTCCTGGAACTCACTTTGTAGACCAGGCTGGCCTCGAACTCACAGAGATCCGCCTGCCTCTGCCTCCCGAGTGCTGGGATTAAAGGCGTGCGCCACCGACGCCCGGCCGGTGCTGGGAACTTAACCTGTGTCCTATGCAAAAGCAACAGCTGCTCTTAACCACTGCACCAGCTCTCCTGCTTCAGATTTATTGTATTTTTAATTATCTGTATGTGTGGAGGCACATGTGAGTGCAGGGGCCATGGAGTCCAGGAGAGGGCAGAAGATCTGCCAGTCTGGAGTCACAGGTATAAACCAGCTGGTCCGAGCTCTGGCTACCACTCTGGTGCTCTGGAAGAGCAATGAGAGCCATCTCTCAGGCCCTGCGGTCTCCTTTCTAAGCAGCCAGGTGGGAGAATGAGGCGGTCAGCAGAGCCAGTTTCTCAGTGTGTGCAGCCGTAAGCCCATCTCAGAAGGGAGCATCTGCAAACTAGCAGAAGGCCCTGAGAACACAGACTGCCAAGGCTATAGGAAAGCTGAGTTTAGCGCAAAAGCTGTAAGGTTACATAAGCTTGGGAGCCCCTGCCCTTCCTACCTGTGAGGATTGCATGGGCTTTGAGAGCACAGCTTCTGTCTAAGACTGTCCGTCCCAATTCAGCCGTACAGGCTCAAGCGTCAGTTCTGGGGTAAAAAGACCCAGCTAAGGCCAGGTTTGCAACACATGTTTATATCTCTCCCCCTTAGTTCTAGAAGCTGTTTCTCCACGGAAGTACAATCTTGATTTTTCTTCTACTGTACTCTGTTGTCATTCCTCAAGATCATGAGACAACAAACCTGGGAGCCACTGACACAGAGCGACTTAAGTGGCCATTGAGTTTCCAGGGCCCCAATTCTCTGACCCAAGCCCATCTGAGGCAAGAATGAATTCTGTTAGACTCAGGGATCCCTGCAACACTTTGATGGTCTCTAGGGGGAGCTCCTGAAGAAGGACAAATTAGCTTGCTTTTGTTTGTTTGTTTGTTTGTTTGTTTTGTTTTTCAAGGCATGGTTTCTCTGTGGCTTTGGAGGCTGTCCTGGAACTAACTATTGTAGACCAGGCTGGTCTCGAACTCACAGAGATCCGCCTGCCTCTGCCTCCCAAGTGCTGGGATTAAAGGTGTGAGCCACCAACGCCCGCCCCCCCTTTTTTAAATTCCTCATTAGTATCTTCGCCTGTCATGCGGGAGACTGGGGTTCAATTTCCTGACGGGGAGGTAAAAGACAACTTTAAGCCGGGTGTTGGTGGCACACGTCCTTAATCCCAGCACTTGGGAGGCAGAGGCAGGCAAATCTGTGAGTTCGAGGTCAGCCTGGTCTACAGAGGTGCCAGGATAGGCCCCAAAGCTATACAGAGAAACCCTGTCTTAAAAAAACAAAAAGAAAAAACAATGGACTTGCTTCTTAATATTACAGTCTTGGGACTGGAGAGATGGCTCAGTGGTTAAGAGCACATGCTGCTCTATCTGAGGACATAGGTTCAATTCCCAGCAACCACAGGATGATTTAAACTAGTTCCAGGGGATCTGATGGCATCTGGCGTCCATGGGCACTGGCTTGCATACATACATGTAAGCAACACCAATACGCATAAAATTAAGTAAATCATAAAAGAAATCCCTTTCTTCAGCTCTCTAACCCTGTATAGTTTTTTTTTAAGGCCTACTATCTGTCATGACTGTCAGTTAGTTCAAAGTCAGCAGCATGGAAGCTGATCCTAAACAGAGGCCAGGATTACTGGGAAGGTCAGGATGAACTCTCGTCTTTCTCTGACCCTGGGAGCATCAATTCTGCACCTGTTCAGTTCCCTTTCACAGACTGGAGTCCTGTGAAGGTGTGGAAGCCACTGGTACACCTGAAGGTCACTCTGCCCAGACACACCCATTCCCAACGCCCAGCTGGGCGTAGTCATACAGGGGACTGTCATAGCTTCCATGTTTCTGGACATCTTTGTCCCATAAGGTTGAGCTGAGGCCTGAGAGCCTCTGATGATCCCAGCCAGAGTGAAAAAGGCCCTTTTAAGACCCCAAGTGGAAGAGCTGGCACTCCATGTGGAGGAGGAAGGAAGGCTTGAGTGAGTGAGGTCCTACATGAATGTATTATTGGCATGGGCACTGCCATGTTTAAGCCCCGTCAGGAGTGACAAAGCCTTCCCTAGATGGAGCTCAGAGGAATGACAAAGCCTCCCTCAGGGGTCTGAATGTGAGCTGGTGACTAGTATGTGTGCAAAGACTAAGAATCGCAGCTTCACCCCGGATGTTTACAGGTCACCCACAGAGCCCCCCTACCCAGGCTAGCGAGCCCCTCCCACTATGCTGGCATAATGAGCACATCGAGGTTGCAGGTTGCAGGGAGGTAGGTTCAGCTCCATCAGAGCATGCACACCCATCTGTATGTCATTTCTTTATGCCCTTGACACAGCTAGTCAAGGTTCCAGGACTGAGTGGGGTTTTCGCTTCTTCTCACCCTTGGCTCAGTGTGGGAGGGGCGAGGGAGCTAGAGTCACTACAGTTTCCCAGGAAATATATATATATGTACATATGTCTTTCCTCTGTCAACACATTATTGAACTTAGAAGTCACAGCCTGTGCATCAGTAAGCTGGCTTTGGTCACCTGTCTTCAATAATCCAATTAAAGGAGCCACATTGATAGGGAAAAGTAGAAGGGGGAGACTTATTTAATATTTAAAGGTGTATTTAACATTAGGAAGGAGAAAGAGATCTAAGGACTGCTCGAAGTCTGTCTTTTGGAGGCTCTAACATGAGGGAATGCTACATACCGTAGCCATGTATAACACACACGATTACACAAAGACCTGTATGTGCAGAAGGGTCTGTAAATCACGTGGCATCCACTCATGCTCCCCCATGGCCCTCTTGAAGAACCCTCTTTGAAAGAAGAGTGTTGAAACCGGATGTGGCCTTGTTTCACAGACCAGTGGGTTTCCAAGGCCACACTCAACAGATCCCAGCCTCAGTCAAGCTCTGGACTCTCCCAGCTCCCTCGTCCTTTCCAAGAGTCCTTGTTCATCAATCAACACTATGGACCAGAAGTGGGTTGGGCCTCTGGGATTACACAGTAGGGAGAAGGTTGACTTCATAGGGGCCTAGAGAGATGGGGACAGTAAAATTCAGCTGTTGCATCCTCATGTCCAGCATCAGTGGCTATCAAGTATATAGTCACACACAAAGACAGACTGTGCCAGCCATGCTGTGACCTGCACAAGCTGTGCTCACTCACTCTCAGTGACGGTAGATAAAGACTCCAACCTCGTGGTCCCTCTGCTCCACCCCCTTTCCTATACAGCCAGCATCAGGCTGGCCAGGGACTGCCTCGTAGGCAAGCTGTGTCCCTTGGACCCCATTGACACGCTCGGGCTGATATGACCGGCTTCATAAGATTCATTTGGAGTGTCTGGAAAGACCTCAAAAGTCTCTCGCCCAAAATAATCCTCCCAAAAGTACTGCCAAAGAACCTCCCTGCTCTCATTTCTCTTCAGGGAATGACCTGGAAGACTCCAGAAGACAGGCTCGTGTAATCCACACAGTTTACAAGCTGTGTCTCCCTCAGTAGCCAGGCAGAGGCTGCTTATCCAAAGGTAATCAAATCTGGATGTGATTTACAGAAGGCTTGGAAAAGATCAGGCCAAGAGTCATACAAATCCAACCCCACCAAGTGCAACTCTTGTCTTTTGCCAATTTTCAGAGGGGTCTTTCGAGACAGGTCACCAGGAGCCTGGACGTCCAGTTCCCCAAGGCCTTGTACACCATGCCCTGGTCCTCACCTTCTCAGACAGCGACAGCCTCAGGGGGAGATTCTTACAGACTCTCCAGGCCCCACAGCTGTGTTACAGGGTCTTGAGCGGGCAGGGGAAGTGGAGTGTTTAGGTGAACCCTGCTGCCTCAACCCTCTGTCAAGCTCTGTCTGGCCTCTACCCCAGAGGCCTGTTCCCTCCACAGGCTCCATTCTCATTACCATCTTCACAGCTGAAGTATATAAGTTACATCCACAGTGCTCCAACCAAGCTACCTGACACAGACTTAGACTAATCTGGGCTTATAGGTTTTTTTTAGATTTATTTTTTTATTAAATTATTCATTTATTTTAGGGTGTGGAGAGCATATATGCCTCAGGTCTGGGGACAACTCTTGTGAGTTGACTCTCTCCTACTATGTGTGTCCCAGGCTTTAAAGTCATCAAGCTAGGCTATAAGTGCCTTTACTCACTGGCCCTGGCTTATGATTTGGAAAGATTTTAGTCCACCATGGCAGGGAAGGCATAAAAAAGTTTATGGCAATGACCCCAGGTGGCTGATTTCTGCCAACTAGACCCCATCTCCTGAAGATACCACAGTCTCCCCAAATCTCGCAGTAATAGCAGGAGAATATATATGCAGAACACGAGTCTGAAGGAGATATTTCAGATCTAAAACATCCTGCCCCCTAGGCTCACATTTAAGCACACCATCTTTCTACTACCCTTTTACATATTACACACATACTACCCTACATAGTCCACACATACTACCCTACATAGTCCACACATACTACATACTATCCTACATATTCCACACATACTACCCTACATATTCCACACATACTACCCTACATATTCCACACATACTACCCTACATAGTCCACACATACTACCCTACATAGTCCACACATACTACCCTACATATTCCACACATACTACCCTACATATTCCACACATACTACCCTACATAGTCCACACATACTACCCTACATAGTCCACACATACTACCCTACATAGTCCACACATACTACCCTTTTACATATTCCACACATACTATCCAACATATTCCACACATACTACCCTACATATTCCACACATACTACCCTACATATTCCACACATACTATCCTTCATATTGCACATCCTCTCTGACTACAAAGAAATGAATGACTGATGAGTCCTATGTCATGGAGGAAATGGAGTCCACCCTATGGAACAGTAGGAAGCACTGTTGTCAGTCATTAGGAAGAAGGCCTGTGCTCCCAGCTCTGGGAAGGCTTTTCCTGCTATGGCCAGTCTCTCCCAAAAAGGCAAAGTGAAGACTGGGGATGCCGTGTGACCCATGTAAATCCTTGAGTTGTCACAAAACCAACATTATCAGGACTAGGAGTGCAACTCAGTTGGTAGAGTACTTGCTCAGCATGCCTTAGGTTCATACCAACACTCACTTACAATCCCAGCGCTTAGGAGATAGAAACAGGAGGGTCAGAAGTCCAAGGGGGTTCTTTGCTACAATACCAAGTTTAAAACCAGCCTGGGCTACAATCGAACCTGTCTCAAGAGAGCAACAGCAAGCCTATGACATCACTAAGCAGCAGAGGCCCTGGAGAGATGTGTTGCCCCCCTGATTTCTGCCTTATGGATTTTAAACTTGCCTATGACAGATGAGAGAGTCAGCTCTTGCATCTTAGCAGTGAAAGAACACATCTTCCTCGGATGAGGGGCTGTTCCAAGCCTCACCACAAAAGTCAGAGATTACCCTTCCGGGGCCCTGCTACATCTACAGACTGGGCTGCAATCTTGTTTCTTGCGGGACCTCTATGGCCAGTAGCACGTGACCTCAGCTTGCCAAATGGCCACCTCACAGTCTTATCTATGCATCGCCAGCTGAGCCTGGCTGTCACTTTGCTGGAGTGGAATGGTTAGTATTCCGGGTACAGGCCTGTCTCACTGGCTGGGTTTTGCTTGGCCTATTTGGTGGAGGGTGTTTTGAGTCTGGTTGTTATCTCCCATGGGGACAGTCCTCTGTCCCTACTATTTATTTCTTTTTCCCTGTCGCCATCACATCTAAAAACTGTTCTTGTATCCAAGAGTGCCTGCTGTGTTGAATACAAATGTTCTCAAATCCAACTGGCCCCTGGCAGCCTCTTGAATTTTCCTTCATCATTTTGCAACAACCCATGGTAACAAATTGAAGCTGAATAAACCCTTTATTTCTAAGAAGGAAGAGCAACTGCAGAGATAATGCCAGTAATAAGAGGCGTCGCCATCTGCCAGGGTCCCCTCCGAGACAGGAGCTCTGCTGGCAGCCAGAGCAGCTTTATTTCCAAAGGGGACTGCCTGCGGGGCATCTCAAGGGGCTGTGACATCTGCTTCCACCCTGCCTCCTCAACTGCAGCGGCCACCTAGCCTCTTGCGGCCACTGAGCCTGGCGAGGCAGAGTCTGAGAAGAGAGCCCGTGGAACTTAGAACTCAGGAAATGTCCCACATCCATGAAGTCAGGCTGCTTCAACAGTACGCATGACTAGAAACAACAGGGCATCCATCAGAAAACACTGCGTTGCCCATGCTCCCATCTAAAAGCACAGGAGACAGACGACGCGGGAGCTGGAAGCTGTGACACGAACCTCCACTGCAGCCACAGGTCAGGCACCAGGATGGATTTAAGAATACCTTTTCTCTGCAGGGCGTTGGTGGCGCACGCCTTTAATCCCAGCACTTGGGAGGCAGAGGCAGGCGGATCTCTGTGAGTTTGAGGACAGCCTGGTCTACAGAGCTAGTTCCAGGACAGCTTCCAAAACAATAGAGAGAAACCCTGTCTTGAAAAACCAAAAAAAAAAAAAAAAAAAAAAAAAAAAAGAATACCTTTTCTCGGGCTGGAGAGATGGCTCAGTGATTAAAATCACTGGCTGCTCTTCCAGAGGACCTGAGTTCAATTCCCAGTACACACATGACAGCTCACAGCTGTCTGTAATTCCAGTTCCAGCAGATCTGGCATCCTCACACAGACATATATGCAGGCAAAACAACAATGCACATAAAATAAAAATAAATAAATTATATATATATATATATATATATAATACCTTTTCTCCTTAGAGAAATGGCCCAAGGCAGGGTCAGTCTAGAGCATGCAAGAGGAAGCTGGAGCATCTCCCATTGAGAGAAGGAAGTACTCAAAAGGATGATGGAGATACATCACAGGACCAAGGGAAGCCAGCGTGGGTGGCTCTTACAGATCACATATGGGACAAGTTGAACATCGGAACTAAAGGTGACAGGAACGACAGCAACTTGTTAAATAAAGTAGTAGTCGTTGATGCCATGCTCATAATAAATAGATTGTTATTCAGGTAACAACACAGTATGGATAGAAGAAACTCTTCCCCCTGTACAATACCAACTAGCAGAAGCCAGGGAGACAGCTCAGCCCCATGCAAACATAAGTACATGAGTGTGGGGCAAACGCTGGGCTTGCTGGCACACGCATGTAATCCCAGTGCTGCAGAGGCAGGGACAGGAAGATCCGCGAAGGTGGCTGGCCAGCTAGTCTTGGTTCAGTAAGAGACCCTGCCCCCAAAACAAGATGGGGCAAGGTGTGGTCTTTAATCCTAGGACTTAGGAGGCAGAGGCAGGCAGATCTCTGTGAATTTAAGGCCTGCCTGATCTAACAAAGTGAGTTCCAGGGCTGTTACACAGGGAAACCTTGTCTCAAAAAACAAACAAACAAACAAACAAAAAAAAGACAAAAACAAAACAAACAAAGGAAAAAGATGAAATAAATCCTTTCAGAATTCTCCGAGTTGCTTTTGGTCATGGTGTTTACCACAGCAACAGATGACAAACCAGAACTCTCATGCTAAGATGTTGGAGTCGAAGAAATGTCACATCCATGGTACTGACAGCTAAAGTCTCTCCTTACCTGCACCTCAGGCATAAGCAATTTGAGAAGCGCTCTAAGAACACTGGCCTGAGACCTTTAAAAATGTCAGTTACCGCCGGGCATTGGTGGCGCACGCCTTTAATCCCAGCACTCAGGAGGCAGAGGCAGGCGGATCCCTGTGAGTTCGAGGCCAGCCTGGTCTACAGAGCGAGTTCCAGGACAGCTTCCAAAGCCACACAGAGAAACCCTGTCTTGAAAAACCAAAAAATTAAAAATAAAAAAAAAGAAGTAAGTAAGGAGAAGGGATGGGAGGGGAGAGAGAAAGAAGGAAAGACTTCTCTTATGTAAAATTATTTCAAAGCAAAAAATATTTTGGCATACCTGGCTGAGAGGCAAGGTGGGTCTGTTGATATAGCCACAGTACAAAGATTACAGGGGTAACCAATAGCTTTTGGCTTGGATTTGAAGCCTGCCCTGGGGGAGGAAATCCATGCCTGATACTGCAAACCTGATCTAGTCTGAGGCTTAAGACATCATTGGACCTGGGGGTGTATTGGTGGGATACACCTATTACTGTTAGCTTGCTAAATGGGCTTTTTGTCAAACTGTCTTCTAAATATTTCTGTTTATAGGCACAGATCAGTGCTACCTTCAACCTTGGCCAAAGAAACTTCTTTCTGCAGTGGTCAGGAGTTAATACAGAAATTTATAACCGGTTAATGTGAGACCCTTGCTCCAAAAATCTTTGTCTTTACAAAAGGAGAAAAGAAAGCCTGAGAATCAAAAAAGAAGACATTAAATAGATTCGATGTAGGATGGGAATATAAAACAGTGCGGGCACACTGGAGAAGAGTTCACGGCTTCCCAAAACCTTCAGCATATGCTGACCACGTGAGATCAGCACTTGAATGTTCCTAGCGGCTTTATTGGTAATGGCTCCAAACCAGAAATGTCCAGAACACCCTTCCGTGAATGGATGGTTAAACCGTGGCACAGCTCACCATGCTGCACACTGAGCACTGATGGGTGCCCAGGAAACGATGCCGAGTGGGAAAAGCCAACCCCAAAACACATGCTGAGTGGTTCCATGTAGGCATCACTCTTGAAATGGCAAAATTACAGACAAGGAGGGAACGAGTGTCTGCGGGACATTGTGGAAGGAAGGATGGAGCGTGGGGACTGTGACTGTAAAAGGCAACAAGACAGGTCCTTGGGACGGAACAGGCCAAATCTCCACTGGGAGGGAGAGGCACATACCTACACATGTGACAAGACCACATAGACACAGACATGTGCATAGCACATGGAGCCAGTAAGACCTGAAGAAGCAGCTCTGTGTGTGACCACTGTCACTGTCCTGGTCTCGATAAGGTGCTGTAGTTATGCTTGGTGCTGAAGCTGGGGAACCCGAGGAGGACACGCATGGGGCCTCTCTGCACATTTCTTTGCCGCTTCCTGCAAATCTACTCCATAGACTTGTAACAGAAAACAAGTCCAGGACAGAGCCTGTGTGTACTCCAGCTCTGCCTGCCTCGAGTCTGGCATGCCTTTCCTTATTTTGTTTGGCACCCCAGAAACTCTCCGTGCAATCTCAACCCCTTTCTTTGGGCACGTTATCAGCAGGGGTGTAAGAACAGAGACACAGAAATCCCTGGTGGCCTCTAAGAGGGGTAAACTCTAAGTGCTGGACTCTCCCTTCGTTTAAAAAACCCAGTCTGTTACTTACAGTTAATAAAGTCTCAGCTGTACAGTGGTGGCGCATGCCTTTAATCCCAGCACTCAGGAGGCAGAGGCAGGCGGGTCTCTGTGAGTTCAAGGCTATCCTGATCTACAAAGTGAGTTTTGTTTTGAGACAGGGTCTCATTATGTAACCTTGGCCAGCCTGAAGCTTGCTGTGTAGGCCAGGGAATTCAGGTGTGCACTGCACACCCAGTCTCAGAAGGCATCCTTTAGAAGCCGTGTAACCTGAAGCAGTAGTTTACTTCATTTTTATGCATTATTGTTTTTTGTAAGTGCTGGGGATTGAGTCCATGGCTTCATGCATGTGAAGAGAGCCCTGGGCTGTGGTGAGAATTAACTAAGTGAACATTCTGTGAGCTCCAGTTCCCTCAGAGTGAGATTATTTCACAAAGCCTCCTTGCTATTTTTCTTTCGCATGTCCATCATTTAGATGGGTAGGTACACAGATAGTGCCTGTTCACAGGACTCAGGTCATCAGGCTGGGCTGCAAGCACTTGTACCCAGTAAGCCATCTTGCTGGATCAGTGTGTGTGTGTGTGTGTGTGTGTGTGTGTGTGTGTGTGTGTGTGTGTGTGTACACATGTAGTGGTCAGAGGACAACTTTGGGGAGTTGGTTCTTACCTTTCCCCATGTGGGTCCCAGGGACTGGACTCTGTTGTCAGGCTTGGTGGCGAGCACCTTTGTTAATAAGCCATTCTACTGGCCCTCTATTTTATCTTCATCTTCATCATCATCATCATCGTTGTTGTTGTTTTGTTTTGAGCCAAGCCGACAGTAGAACTAGTGTGGTTTACCTAAATGACAGCTGAAAAATGCAAAAATACAGATAGGCTCCTTCCAAATGGCTCCATTTTAAAGTGAAAATCAGAAAAAAGGATAATGTGGGGAAAAATCCAGAGACTAGGAATAAAGAATAAATTGTATTCCCAGAAGACAGTATGTAAAAGAACACCATAACTGCATTAAGCCATGAAGGAAACTGATTTTCACACTACACATGAATTCCTAAGCCTGGAGCCTCTGTGGCTCGTTATTCTGAGTTTAATTAACCACATGGATGTGTCTTGCTTTCAAGCCTGCCAGTTTTTGTAACATGTTAGCTCTGATTGTGGACTTTATATGACTTCTCCATCCCAGAGACCATATGGAAATGCAGCAAAATACCAGGGAGAAAGAAGACGGCTCCAAACATGTGTTTGTAGATTTTTTTGTTTTTGATTTTAATTTTTAATTTTTATGGCATTTATGTATTATTTATTTTTAGGGTCTCTAGTCCAGGATGGTCCCAGACATGCTACATTGCTGAAGACGACCTTGTACTTCTGACCCTTCTGCCTCCACTTCCAAGTCCTGAGATTACAGGAACGTACCAGACCCTGGTTGTTCCTTTGTTTGTGTCAGTGTGTTACTCTATAGCCCAGGGTGGCCTCAAAATCTCAGCAATCCTTCTGCCTCAGTATCCCAAGAGCTGGGATTACAGACACTGAGCCCCTTGCTCTATTTTTTGCAAAGGGAAACCTTAAGCAGTCCTCATGCTAAAATCTCCACATCAGCCAGAGACTTGTGAGCTCAAGTCAGTGGGAGGGAAACAGCACAAAAAACCCACCCCAGCCCCTAAGTGCTCTGGATTGGAAGTTTGTGTTCCTTCCTGTCTAGGTTTTTGCTAGCATAAATCCCATGACCAGGAAAGCTGACTACATTTTCTGTCCAAGATGCTTGCCAAGGAGGGGCTTCTGCTCTACAGGGGTCCAGGCATAGAGGTCCTGGCTACAGCAAAGAGCCTGTCCACTGTCTCACCCTGCCTCCTTATCCTGTAGGTCCCCTTGTCACTGAGGAAGAACTAGCAAAGGGCTTGGGCCAACTAGAGCAATCTGAAATGAAGCTGAAAAACTGACAAGTACAAAATTTTGCAAAACAAAAACCCACAAACATGGGTGGAGGCGTGCTAAATTGGGAAGACAGTCTGCCCTGTCATTACCCAGACCCCTCCTAAGCTGTGAGACTTCTAACTATGCTTTCAAGTTTCCCAGCCAGCAGTGTGAACAGCACTGTATGAGAGCAGAAAATGCCTTGCCCTAAACATCTCACACTTCCTTCCCCATGCAATGCAACTGGAAGCCCTGAAACATGAAGAGTAAACAGGTCCAGGCAAGTCTCTCTCTCCTCTCTCTCTCTCTCTCTCTCTCTCTCTCTCTCTCTCTCTCTCTCTCTCTCTCTCTCTCTCTCTCTCTCTCTCTCTCTCTCTCTCTCTCTCTCTCTCTCCCTCCCTCTCTCTCTCTCTCCCTCCCTCTCTCTCTCTCTCTCTCTCTCTCTTTCTTTCTCTCTTTCATACACACACATCCACATTTTTTAAATTGTAAAGTAAACTGTACTGTACTTCATTCTGATTGTGAAGACCCTTGTAGAAGTTTCTATCTATGAGAGAAACTTCAAATATAAAATGAAGACTGGGAAACTAAGAAAATGTTGATCTAAAATTCAGTGGATCTGGGACAATCAAAATGTGTGCCCCGTGAAATAAACACAGAATGGAGGCCATGTATGGTATTTTGAATGTAATTGGCTCCCATAATCTCTTAGGGAATGGCATTATTAGGAGGTGTGGCTTTGTTGGAGAGGGTATGGCCTTGTTGGAGGAAGTGCGTCACTGTGGGGGAGGGCTTTGAGGTTTCCTATGCTCAGGATACTGCCCAGTGTCTCAGTTGACTTCCTGTAGTCTGCAAGATGCAGCACTCTTAACTATTATTCCAGCACCATGCCTGCTGCATACCGCCATGATGATAATGGACTAAACCTCTGAAAATGTAAGCTACCCCAATTTTCAGTTTTCATTTATAAGAGTTGCCATGGTTATTTCACAGCAATAGAAACCCTAACTAAGACTCTATGACATCCCTCATTAGTGGGTCAGGTGGGTTTCTCTCAATTGCCATGAGCCCAGGGGAGGAGCAACAGTTACATTTAGTTTTACAAGCATGTTTTTAGGCAGCTTGCTAAAGGCTAATGGATTGATTGGAAGAGCTTGTGCTTGCCCAACAGCCAACCTCAACCTTTCCCAGCAGTTTTCCGACTTAGAAAAGTTTTTTAAAACTTCTTTGCATTACATTTTATATGTATGAAGGTTTTGCCTGCATACACTATGTGTATCTTGTGTATGTGTGGTGCCTGTAGAAGTCAGAAGAGGGCTTTGGTGCCCTAGATCTTAAGTTCTGATGGTCGTGAGCCACCATGTGCTGTGACCCAGGCCCTCTGCAAGAGCAACTAGTGCTCTTAACCACCGAGCCGTCTCTCCAGTCCCAGTTGCCCAACATTTTAAATGTTCAGTTTCGTGGTGGATTTTCAAAAGAGAGAGCAGGCATTTCAAATGCTAGCTGGGCACAGGCTCCTGCAGGAGGTTGAGCAGGGTGATCACTTGTACCTGGGAGCTAAGACTACTATGAACAAGATAGTAATTCAGTCTCAAGAAAGAAAACAAACAGAAAAGCCAGGACTAGCAGTTTATGCCTGTAATCCCAGTACGTGGGGAGATGGAGGCAGGAAGGTTGGCTTGAGGCCAGCCTAGCTTGTGGAGTGATTTCCAGGTGAGCCTAGGTTGCAGAGTGACTCTCTCTCTCTCTCTCTCTCTCTCTCTCTCTCTCTCTCTCTCTCTCTCTCTCTCTCTCTCTCTCTCTCTCTCTTCTCTCTCTCTCTCTCTTCTCTCTCTCTCTCTCTCTCTCTCTCTCTCTTGTTTGTTTTTGGAGACAGGGTTTCTCTGAGGCTTTGGAGGCTGTTCTGGAACTAGCTCTTTTATACCAGGCTGGTCTCGAACTCGCAGAGATCCACCTGCCTCTGCCTCCCAAGTGCTGGGATTAAAGGCATCCGCAGTAGCACTCCACTCTTTTGTTTGTATATAATGCGTATCATCAGAAGAACAATAAAGCCCACCTAGAGTGAGTGAGTGGATTTATCTGTTTAGTATTTACTTAGGTGTTGAGACTTGCACCTAGTGTGTATCACATATTGCATACAAGCTGACATCTCTGGGGTTTTGTCCTGTTTTTGCCTTCTGAAATAACTGGTGCCACCCCTTACACCCTCATAAGCATGTTCAGAAACATGAGCAAAGTTTGACGATGACCCAAGCTGTGCTTATTCCCAGACAAGGATACCCAAGATGTTCAACCAATTTGCTCCTTGAAAAGACTTGAAGAGGGCTAGGAAGAGATAGCTCTGGCTGCTTGTTTAGAGGACCGGAGTTCAGTTCCCAGCACCAATGTCAAGTAGTTCAATGCCCCAGAGGATACAGTGTCTTCTGGCCTCCAAGGGAACCTAAGCACTGGTGGTATACATTCACTCAGACACATACACATAAACAAAAATTAAATAATAAACCTTAAGAAGATGAAAAGACATGAAGGACACGCTCAACCAAGAAGCCCTTCTTGCTTTGATGCATTTCTGGGAAACAGTCACTAGCAGCCAGCCCCTGCTCACGCTGGAGAAGGACTGAGCAGATTTTGAAGTCATCACCCCCACTCTGTCGACGGATTAATGGCTTCAAAGAACACCATGACTCTCTAAGTCATCCTGTAAGGTGACCCCAAACTGTGGCTCAGCACGACAGCCAGAGCCCCTTTGCCCCTAGGATAGAGGCAGGGTTGCCTGCTACTCTGAGGATCCCTGTTCCACATAATCCACATCATGCTCTAAAGATCAGCTCCACATCCAGCCAAGTCATGGCTGCCGCAGGGCCTGCCAGGGCCGAAGCTCGCCTGTTGGGCAGTGGGATTAGGGAATGGGGACTATTTTTCATGAGGCATAAGGCCACCTTGTCATCTCGGTATTCTGCTGCTAATTGGTACCTGTAACCTTGATACACCCAGGCATTCCTGGAACTCTCCCTCTTGGGGTATAAAAGGCAGAGACCCTGAGGGTTCAGAACCAGGTGGTGGCCTCTGTGAGCTGCAGAGCCGAGGGGAACGGGGCTGTGGCACTTGCTGGCTCTACACCATATCAGACAGCAGCACACCCATCTCAAAGGTAAAAGATGTCGAACATGAGAGAGCCTAGGATGGAGGTTAGTCCGACGCCTCGAGCAGGACGGGGAGTGGGCACCCCCCTTGTAAGCTGCTTGTTCTCAGCTGCCCAGTCAAAACACAGGTCTTCATAGCCAGCATGCTCGTAGCTTCAGATCAGTGATGGCCTATGGTTTTGGTAGTTAACACAGGGCAGGGATTCACCTTTTCCTCCAAAACTTCCTTCTCGCATCGGTTCGCCAGTGACTTAACTGTCTTCATTTTTATTTACTTATTTGTGTATCTGTTTGCTTTTTATTTAAGCCAGGCATGTGGCTATTTCAGCACTAGAGAGGCAGAGGGAGGCGGATCTTTAAGAATTTGAGACTAGTCTGGTCTGCATAGCGAGTTCCAGTCCGTGGTTCATGGCCGCATGGTGAGACTGGTTACATACTGACTGAGAGACACCAAAACTCCAGACAACAAATGCCCTCTCCACACTCACTTAGAGACACTGTCTCTGTGACTTTTCAGAAGACTGAGGTGGAGCACTGACCTCAGCGTCCTCATCGCTCTGAAATGAACGTCTCAGACTGCAAAATGTACATGAACCATCCGGGATCAGGTTAAAATGCAGAATTTGATTCAGATTTCGGTCTTGAGCCATTGATGCATTTGTACTAAGCCCTGAGCGACAAGCATTCTACCGGCCCAGGGGACAAAGGGGGTAGCAGCGCTAGGAGGTGTTTCCATGGCGGTAAATTGTCTTTGAGACATCAATGAGTGAATCTGATCCAATGAGCAAAAATGAAAATTTTATTTGAAACATCTTCTGTTGCTTATTTCATTTCAAGTATTTTATTTTATTTTCTTTAGAGAGACAAGGTCTCTCCGGGTAGCCCTGGCTGGCCTGCAACTTGTAGCAGTTCTGCCTCTGCCTCTCCAGTGCTGGGGTTGCCCTAACATTTTTGTATCAACACACAGTAGAACACTTGGTTGTGTGTACTCAATTCTGATGAATTTTATTCTATATATGTGTATCTGGACTCCCCCACCCCCAATCAGAATACGAGAGAACGCAAGATAACTCTGTCCCTCTGCATCTCAACCCCAGCCCTCTGGAGACAGAGGCAGGCAGATCTCTGAGAGTTCAAGGTCAGCCTGGTTCACAGCGTGAGACCCTGGCAGCTAGGACTGCATAGACCTAGTCTCAAAAAAAAAGTTCTTATTATATTCCAAATGAAAGTCCTTTGTCACGTACGTGATTTACAAATATTTTCTCCATTTGCCATGTCCTTTTTCTTAGTGTCTGTTATATTTGATGAAGAACAGTTTGTTTCTCTGTCATGGGTTGATCTTTTGGAGTTGTGTCTCAGATCCCTGTCAAACCCCAAACTTCGAGGGAAAAGAAGTACCCTTTCCTGTTTTTTTGTCTTAGCATTTTTTATATTTAGATCTATAATCTGCTCTGAGTTAAGTTTTGTGCAGGATGGGGTTAACATTGAATCTGGTTTTCTTCTCTATTGATGTCTGATTATTCTAGTGCTATTTATTGAAACATTGTCCTTTCCCTATCGGTGACCTGCTGCTGGCCTCGGTTTTGTGCCAGGCCCTGGAACATCCATTTGTCAACCTCCTGTCTCCACTGTGTAGCTCCACAGGCAGGTGTTCCTCTGCCTTTACTCTAAATTTTCAAAGGTTGTTTGGTTACTCTGGTTCCTTTGCCTTGGCCCAGATAAATTGCAGTATCAGCTCATGAGCTCATGAGCCCATAAGCTCATGGAGTTTATACATTACGTTTATTTATCGGAGGTGGTCATGTCATAGTGCACATGTGGAAGTCAGAGGGACGACTTCTGGAAGTCGGTTCTGTCCTTTCCACCACATGGAACCGGTGGATGGCTTCGAAGCGCCATCTTGACCCGAACCCCACCCTCTTTGTTAGCGACAAAGTCCCTTGTGGCTCAGGCTGGCTTTGAGCTGAAGATGATCTTAAATTTCTGACCCTCCTGCCTCCATCTCCCAAGCACTGGGTTTGCAGGCGTGGACCAATGTGCCCAGCTTTGTATCTTGCTGAGGATTGAACCTAGAGTTTCAAGCACCCTAGGCAAGCACTCGATTGACGGGGCTATGTCCTGGCTCCTCCAGGAAAATTTTGAGTAGTTTATTCTGTGTGTGCTTGGAAAGAGTGCCTGTTCAGCAGTCACTGGGTGGAGGGGTCTGCAGATCACACTCGGTCTAGTCAGTTGGCGTGCAGATTTTTTAAATCTATGATGTCTCCAGCTGTGCTCTCTCTGCTGCTTCCTTTGATTACCCAGAAAAGAAATGTCACCCAACCTTACCCAGATGGTC
Source organism: Mesocricetus auratus (assembly GCF_017639785.1). Taxonomy (NCBI): domain Eukaryota; kingdom Metazoa; phylum Chordata; class Mammalia; order Rodentia; family Cricetidae; genus Mesocricetus; species Mesocricetus auratus. Next base: position 48,280,349 of record NW_024429267.1, on the reverse strand, counting down.
TATTTCCTTACCCAGCTCTGCCAGGCTATGTCCCTGCGTCCTGAATACCCCGCTGCTTTCAGCACTGTGACCCTTTCCACGCCGGCATGTTGATTACAGTGTCTGTATATGAGTTCCTTTGGATTCAAGTTCTTGAAGCTAAAGATTGAGGATTTAGGGGTTTTTGTTTGTTTGTTATTTTTGTTTTTCCAAATTGGGGGAGTTTAGCCTTTATTTGTTCAAATACATTTTCTTGTGCTTCACTCTTTATCCCCTCTCATTCACTGCCTCTAATTTCTTAAATTTCCCCTTTCCAGTTCTTTAGTCTAAACCCTAAGACTGGGGTGGCAGAGTTTTGCTAGGACCATTGAGAGAGAGAGGCCAGAAGGGTCAGCTCCTCCCTGCTAGGCTGCAACGCCCTCTACTGGAGAGCGGGTGTTTTGGCTTCAAAGCATTGGGAGCTTTAGTCCTTACGCTGTTTCTGGGTTTCAGATCGTCTTGAGTCTAATCCGAGGACCGCCGAAAACAAATGGCAAGGTTTGCAGTGCTCAGTAATCTTGCAACTCTAGTCTTTCCCCGCAAGCCTCCTCCTGCTATGTGCACTTCAGAACGTCACGTGGCAGCTCATGGCTTGTGTTCATTCTTTGGAGAGCAGTGGGGTGTTCGTCCTCCATTTTGCCAGGAACCAGAACCTTTTTTTTTTTTTTCAGCACAAGCCATGGTCATAAGGAAAATTCTGAGGGGTAGATGTCTTTCTACTCACGTATAAGGATCGGCATTCCAATCCCAACACCCACACAAAATGGTTCCACATTTGCGTATAACAGAGACAGACGGTCACTGGGGCTTGCTGGCTGCCCGTGTAGCCAGACAAGAGGTTCAGGGAAGGACCCTGCTCCAAAGGAACAAGAAGGAGAGTGACAGAGGAGGGTACCCTGTTGTCTTCTCTGGCCTTTGTGTGTACTCAATGGATGATGCCTCTCTCTCTCCCTCTCTCTGTCTGTCTCTGTCCCTGTCTGCCTCTGTGTCTCTCTCTGTCTCTGTCTCTGTCTCTGTCTCTGTCTCTCTCTCTCTCACACACACACACACACACACACACACACACACACACACACACACAAGAAGAAAGATGGGGGCCGGGTGGTGGTGGTGCACGCCTTTAATCCCAACACTCGGGAGGCAGAGGTAGGGGGATTTCTGTTGAGTTCGAGGCCAGCCTGGTCTACAGAGTGAGTGCCAGGATAGACTCCAAAACAATACAGAGAAACCCTGTCTCAAAAAACCAAAAAAAAAAAAAAAAAAAAAAAAAAAAAAAAAAGAAAGAAAGAAAGGGAGGAAAGGTCGGGAGGTTGGATCACTGGGTGCTCTTACAGACGACCTGGATTCGATCTCAGCACCCACACTGGGTGATTCGCAGCTGGCTCTACAGTTCCAGGGTTTCTAACACCCTCTCCCAGTCTCCTTGGATGCTCCATGCATACAGTGCATATACATATACACAGGCAAACATCTTAGACATAAAATAAAAATAAATCTTTAAAAATAGTCAAAACAGTAAGAAGAATCTGAAGTAGCTAAACATTTTCAGAAATGTGAAAATAATCCTGATAAAATAGTTGCTATTAGCAAGTGTTGGCCATGCAAGAAGTTTGCTGTTGGTATGCACAATCCAATATGCAAACAATGAGGCACTCTAGCCAAGAGTCAAGAATGACCAGGATAAGCCAAAACTCAAAAAAAAAGAAAGAAAGAAAAAGACCGGCTTACATTCCTTCATTTAGACCTAATGCTCTAAGTAACCTGAGACCTAAGGATTAAATTGCTGGCGCGGCTTTGGACTCACAGGGACAAGCTTTCTTTTCTCTCATTTGTCTCAGAGAACATGAGTGGGCTCCTCATGCAGAATAGATGCCTCACAGATGCTGTAAGTTCAAGTTTTCTGTAGCTGAATGAATGCTGTGGTTGAAGCATTGCTTAATCTGGGGGAATGGTGCCACAGTGACTGTCGGCAAGCAGGACAATTAACAGAATAACTGCTGGGCAGTCTGGCCACTGATAATCCTCAGCTGAAGAGACAGAGGGAGCAATTTATTTCTCTAGAATAGTCTCCTGTGTTCCCAAAGAGTTTTCGGACAATTAGCACTTCTACCTCACACTTCTGCAAGGAGTGTGAGCAGTTGGTCTTTTTGTAAAAGTCAGGAAACCAAAACACAAACACAGGAAACACATGCCCTGTAACAGATGTGCTGTCCCTAGAGATGAGATGCTAATTCTGAAGTACCCCCTCACATCCCCATGGGTGAGAACAAGGCGGCAGGAGTGAATCTCAAGATAGAAAACAAAACACTTCTCTACCTTTATGGAACCAAACATTTTTAGTATACAGGTTGGCAAATGTTAACAATTGCATACAGCTACCCAACCATAATTATAAACAAGGGTATAGCATGTTTTCATAAACTTACAAAGTACCCAGGCACTTCTGCTGTAAGTTTCTGTCCCCAGTCCACCCAGCACACTCTGTCCATGTCTGTAGATGTGGCTGTGACTCAGCAGAGTCCCTGAACAGATCACCTTCCCTCCTAGGTCACTCCCGTCTGTCAGCCTACATGCATGTTCCATCCCCAGAAGCACCCACAAGCCCCTCAGACCAGAGTGTGGGCTCAGATTGTCCAGACTCCTACCCCAACAGCTGTCACAGAGGTGTCCATATCTGTGATAAGTATCCATTATAGCTGAAGTCACCTCAGGGCAGGAACCCTGTCTTATCCCAGTGACAGTCTTGGGGATGAGGTGGATGGGGGTAGATATCTTTAATTGACTCTAGTCCCTTGCTTTCATATTGTCCTGAAAGTGTGTTCCTAAGGTCGTTATTGATTCGTTTTCTTTTCTAAAAAAGTGTGTTTATTTTATTTTACTTACATGAACGCTGTGCTCACATGTTTGGCTGCTCGCCACATGTGTGTCCGGTGCCTGCAGAGGTCAGAAGAGGGCACCAGACCCTCTGGAACTGGAGTTACCGTTGGTTGGGGGACACCATGTGGGTGCTGGGAACTGAACTTAGGTCCTCTGGAAGAGCAGCCAGTGCTCTTAACCTGTGAGCCATCTCTCCAGCCCCTGAGTTTATTTTCTTGAAGCTGCACAGTTACTGACAGCAACTGCTACAGTTCTTCTCATAGTGACAGTGACAACAAAAACAGATTAAGAAGTTGAGGGGCGGGCGTTGGTGGCGCACGCCTTTAATCCCAGCACTTGGGAGGCAGAGACAGGCGGATCACTGTGAGTTTGAGACCAGCCTGGTCTACCGAGTGAGTTCCAGGACAGGCTCCAAAACAATACAGAGAAACCCTGTCTCGAAAAACCAAAAAAAAAAAAAAAAAAAAAAAGAAGTTGAGGGAGTTTGAAAGTGAAAGCAGAAGGCATCTTGAAGGAGGCAGTTGTCTCTCTCCACCATGTTGGGCCCGGGGATCCAACTCAGAAAAAAGCTGTGAGCCATCTAGCTGCCTGGGACTTTGCTACACCTTCATACATGCCTGGAATACTTCTGGGTCTATGACAGTCTTGCAAGTGCAGAGGGACAGAGCCTTCCCTGATGCTCCTCTGGGTATAGGCTATTGAGTGACATTGTTTAACCTAGAAAGAATAGTTGCCCTGTCACCAAAGCATTACTAGTCAGTGAGCAGCGGACTGGGCACAGGGAAAACGAGTCTTATATCCAGGAAGCCAAGCAGCGCTGAGTACAATGGAGGAAATGGCCTCTATTTTGAGACGTCAGTTACAAGTCGTTAGCTTTGATGATCACCAGAAAATATTCTTAGAAAACCTGAGGTCTTAGCCCTGGGAAGGGTGGTGAGGTGCTCCCAGAAGTTCAAGACTAGCCTAGGCAATATAGTGAGACACTTATCTCCCAAAACCCCAAATCCCAACTCAGGGATTGTAGTGCACAATTCTAGTAGCCCTAGTACTCAGGAGGTAAGAACAAGAGATTCAGAAGTTCAAGGTCACCCTCAGCTACGTGGGCCATTACAAGCCAGCCTGGGCTAGAGACCCTGTTTAAAAAAATTCAAAAAATTTTGAGTGCTGACACATTGCTACAAGTGGAAAATCCCACATCATGAAATTGTTTCATGCATAAAATTCTCTAAAACGGTGCCTGAAATTGCATCCATGCTATGTGCATAAGGCATGCACAAAACATAAATGAATTTCATGTTCAGAATTGGGAAAACATCCCATTATGCATATGTAAATATTCAAAAATCTTTAACCACTTCTGGCCCCAAGCATTTTGGATAAGATATTCAGCTTGCAAGTGTATTCAAAACTTGATAGGTGACAACGCACTGTAAATCTATAATCAAATTTGAACTTGAGAGAAATATTGAAGATAAGAAAAGTGGGACCCACAGATTTTCTTTTTTTGAAGCAAGGCCTCACTATGTACTTTGGTTATGTAGACCAGGCTGGAGTCAAACTCTCTGAGAACCTGCCTCTGCCTCTTAAGTGCTGGGATTAAAGAAAAGTATATACCACTATGTCTGGAAAATTTTTTAATTTTTAATTTAAAATTAGTATTTTAAATTAAAAAATATTTTAACATTTAGTTTTTTATTTTTTGTTGTGTGAGTCTAGACTAGCAAATGGGGGCAGCTGCTGTCCTCGCCCAGTTGGGATAGGGACTTTCGATGCAGCCCTAACTGGAGTGGTAACCTCCGTGTAGCCCAGATTGGCCTTGAACACACGGCCATCTTAGTTGTGTCTTGTCTGCTGGGCCTACTGCACTCTGGGAATTGGGCAGTTTCTTTGTGTTATAAAAAAGAAAGAAAGAAAGAAATGAAGCTGGAGAGATGGCTCAGCAGTTAAGAGCACTGGCTGCTCTTCCAGAGGACTCAGGTTCAATTCCCAGCACCCACATGGCAGCTCACAGCTGTCTGTAACTCCAGTTCCAGAGACTCTAACAACCTCACACAGAGAAACATGCAATAAAACACCAATGTACATAAAAATAATTTTATTTTTTGGTTTTTCAAATCTTTTTTTTAAAGATTTATTTATTTATTACAGATACAGTTTGTCTACATACCAGAAGAAGGCATGCAGCAGATTGAATTGTAGATGGTTGTGAGCCACCATGTGGTTGCTGGGAATTGAACTCAGGACCTCTGGCAGAGCAGTCAGTGCTCTTAACCTCTGAGCCATCTCTCCAGCCCCCCAAATCTTTTTTTTTAATAGGCAATGGTGGTGCATGACTTTAATGCCAGCACCCAGGAGACAGAGGCAGGCAGATCTCTGTGAGTTCAAGGCCACCCTGGCCTATAGAGTAAGTTCCAGGACAGCCAGGGCTACACAGAGAAACACTGTCTTAGAAAACAAAACAAAAGGAATCTCAGTACTACAGAGGTACTTTGAGTGGGTCTTTATGATTTTGAGGACAACCTGATCTACAAGTTATAGATCATCAGGTTCCAGGCCATTCAGAGTCTTGCACTGATACCCTATCTTTAAAAAAAAAAGTGAGCACTTTGGTTATCTAGCATGTGTAAGTTCCTATAAGGTGCCCACATGTGCGCATACAGCCTGTAAACAGCTCGCAGTTGGGTGTGTCAAAACCTGGGATCATTCTCTGCAGCAAGCCTCTTTAGCAGAGGGCTTGAACCTTTCAGAAGTATGCGACACAGGCGATTTCTGTCACCCCTCAGGTGGGTGTCCAAAATCCACAGCCCACGTGCCTGTGCTTGCTGCTGAGCACTGAATGGCAGACATCCCCTCCGGGCCAGTGACACACTGCTGCCCAGGTGCACGACCCTCTCGGTGCTCAGACCCTCCATCTTCAGTCTTACTGCACCCTGACGAGGGCTGCTCTCGGAAGGCTAGGTGACTCTGGTTCTGTGGCTGCGTCTGAAGGAAACAGCGAGTCTGGATTCCAATGGCCGCAGCATCCTGTGCAATCCCAGGGACCGTGCCTGGGAGGACTTCAGTGCCTCTTTTCTTTTCCAGGGGATGAACAGTCAGTACGTCCGCCGAGAGGTCTTCTGTGGGAACACCTGCCACGAGCTCAAACGTTTCTGGGAGAGGGAGATTGGCAAACAGACGTACTACCGCGAGTCTGAGGAGCATCGCCTAGGAAGGAGCGCGCTGAGAAAGTATGCAGCCACAAGTCTGTTTTAATACATTCTGAAAAGATTTACGTCTTTCTGTTTTATGTGTATGGATGTTTTGCTGCGTATCTGGGCATCCTGTGCATGCGGTGCCCTGGAGGCCAGAAGAGGGTGCTGGATCCTTTGGAACTGGAGTTACAGACTGTGGTTAGCAACCATGTGGGTAGGGGTTCACAACTATCTGTAACTCCAGCTCCAGGGGACTCAAAGTCTCTGGCTTCCTTGAATACCGCCCCCACACACACACAAACACAGACACACACTTAAAATTAGTAAAAGTAAGTCTTAAAATATAAGATGGCTCAGTGGTTAAGAGCACTGACTGTTCTTCCAGAGGACCCAGGTTCAATTCCTAACACCCACATGGCAGCACCCATGGCAAAACACCAATGCACATAAAATAAAAATAAATAAATTCAGAACTGGAGATGGCTCTGAGGCAAGTCTGGGCAACATTAAACTGCTAAAAATAGAAAAGAGGGAAGGGGGGGCTGGAGAGATGGCTCAGAGGTTAAGAGCACTGACTGCTGTTCCAGAAGTCATGAGTTCAATTCCCAGCACCCGCATGGTGGCTCACAACCATCTACAATTTAATCTGGTGCCCTCTTCTGGCATGTAGGCAGAGCACTGTATATGTAATAAATAAATAAATCTTAAAAAAAAAGAAAAGAGGGAAGGAGGGAGGGAGGGAAAAAACAGCTACAAAATGGACTGAGGAGATGGATCAGTTGGTAAAGGACCTGAGTTCAAGGCCCAGCCCAGACACAAAGAGTCCAGGAACAGCAGTGCACACCGGTTATCCCAGTGCTGGGGAGATGGAGACAGGAGGATCACTGAGGCCTGCTTGGCTGGCAGTCTAGCTGAACTGGCCAGCTCCAGTTTAGTGAGAGATCCCGTAAAGTGGGTGCTAGAGAGATGGCTCAGTGGTTAAGAGCACCGGCTGCCCCTCCAGAGGATCCAGGTTTGATTCCCAGCACCCACATGGTGACTCACAAACATCTGTAACTCTAGTTCCAGGGGATTCAGTTCCTTCTTCTGGTCTCTGGAGGTACCAGGCATGTGCATGATGCATAGACATGCGTGCAGACAAAACATTCATACACATAAAAAATTTTAAACTTAAAGATAAGGTAGAGAACAACAAATAAGACACCTGACACCCACATCAATTTCTGGCCTCTGCATGTACCCTGAGACACACATACACACACACATACAGACACAGACATACACATACACACACACAGACATACACACACAGACACACAAACACAGACATACACACAGACACACACACACAGACATACACATACACACACACAGACATACACATACAGACACACAGACACACATACAGACATACACACACACAGACATACACACACACACAGACACAGACACACACACACAGACACACACATACAGACACAGACAGACACACACACACAGACACAGACATACACACACACATACAGACACAGACATACACACACAGACACACACACACAGACATACACACACATGTGCACACAGACATACACACACACAGACATACACACACAGACACACAGACACACATACAGACATACACACACAGACATACACACACACACACAGACATACACACAGACACAGACATACACACACAGACACACACACACAGACACACACACACAGACATACACACACATGTGCACACAGACATACACACACACAGACATACACACACAGACACACAGACACACATACAGACATACACACACAGACATACACACACACACAGACATACACACAGACACAGACATACACACACACAGACACACACACACACAGACACACACACACAGACATACACACACATGTGCACACAGACATACACACACACAGACATACACACACAGACACACAGACACACACACATGTGCAAACAGAAACCCCCCAAATCAGAAAGTGGGTCTGCTCCTTTTCACCTGTGTAGATAAATACGCATTTGTATTTGATTTGCAAGTCCTGTGCACCCCCTCCTAAAACCTGAACACACAAAGGGTCTCAGGGAGGAAGCGGGAGGGGCTTCCCAGAGCCACAGCTGTAGAGAAGAGGCCCCATCTGTGCATGTTTCTGTTTCCAGACTCCGGGAAGAATGGAAGCAGAGGCTGGAAACAAAGCTGAGGCTGCGGAACAATCCAGATGAGGCGGAAAGGCGGACAAATGTCAGCTGAGAGCGGCCCGCTTCCCTGGCCCCTAGAGGACACACGGCGCCAGGTCCCTCCGCTGGAAGTTACTTAAGCCCCAGTCCCTCTGCTGTGAAGCATCCCTTCCCAATGCCCCACTCTCTGCTGTGGTACACCCCAACATCCCGTGGTGACTATGTGCCAGGTGCCGAGTCACCCTCTGCATGCGCGGAGGCCAGGCTATTATTCCAAACGTCGCCAAGTGTGAGTTTGCTTAACATCAAGATCTCAGACATTGGATTTTGTTTTCATAGAATTTCCCTCTGGCTTTAAAATGCACATATTTTAAAGTATGTGCATGCCAGAAAGGATTCAGATCTTCCTGGTCTTGCTTTAAACATTGCAAGGTATTTCGGCTGCACCATTTCGCCCAGGAAACATAATAACATGCAGTCTTTTCTCAAATTTTCCTTTGAAGAGAAGAGCAATGTACCTATCTACAGAAACAAAAAGCAGCACCCGTACTATAAAATAAGGTTTGTAAAGACCTGGTCTCTGAGTGGACTTAAGGGGCCTTTTAGAATCCATGTTTATCAATAAAATTTGGAGATTGTTTTAATAAAATTTGGTCTTTTGCCACCCAATGAACATGCTTTTCATTGCATATATTTAGTTGGATCTCCATGAGTTTGCACTGTTAGCTTCCGGTCTGTTAGCTCAACAAAACTGATGTCAGGCTACACCAAGAGTGTTTAGCACACAGATTGTGAACCTTGAAATGGCTGTCACTCCATCTCGCAGGTCTAGAAGCATCAGCAGTTGTTGCTATTGAGAATGCAATGAAAATGGGGTCCAGAAGCTGGGCGTTGGTGGTGCACGCCTTTAATCCCAGCACTGGGGAGGCAGAGGTAGGCGGATCTCTGTGAGTTCGAGGCCAGCCTGGTCTACAGAGCGAGTTCCAGGACAGCCTCCAAAACAATACAGAGAAACCCTATCTCAAAAAGCAAAACAAAAAGAAAAAAAAAAGAAGATGGGGTCCAGAAAACTTTATTTTTCTCCACAAAGGAAGAGAGTAGAGAGATTCATGATTGTTGTTGTGACATCCATAAGACTTTTTAGACAGACATAGGAGTAATTCAACTGGTAAACACAAAAGTAATTCCTCTGATCACACACACGTATATTATTATTTTTATCATTATAGTTTAAAGCTATTTACTTTCATTTTAAGTTATGGGTGTATGCATGTGTATCTGTGTAGGGGTGTGTCATGTGTATCTGTTGTGATATTTTGTTCATGCTATAACAAATAAAGCTTGCCTGAAGATCAGAGTGCCAAGCTAGCCACACTAGTTAGCCATAGAGTCCAGGCAGTAGTGGTACACACCTTTAATCCCAGGACTCAGTAGACAGAGGCAGAGGGATCTCTGTTAGTTCAAGGCACACGAAATTGATCCAGTCTAAAAGAGAAACAGAGCTCACACAAGGTGATCCCAGCGCTTGGAGAGACACACCTTTAACCCCAGCACTATGAAGGGGGAGACAGGAAGGGATATGACTGGGCAGAGAGAGGACTATAAGGAGGAGGAGACAGGATCTCAGGGCAGTCCAGGCAGTCTAGGAGGGCAGCCTGAGGACTGTGGAGACAGGATTGCCTCTTCAGTCTGAGGATTTGGTAGAGGTAAAGGTCTCTCTAGTGTCTGACTGCTCTGCTTCTCTGACCTCTCAGTTTTCATCACCTAATATTTGACTCTGGGTTTTTATAATTAAAACCAAAGAGAATTAATTCTACATGTATCTGTGTGGGGTGTCTCCATGTGTATCTGTGTGGGTGTTTGTCTGCATGTGTGTCTCTGTGGGGTGTGTACATATGTGGGAACAACAGACCTTGGCCAGAAACCCACTTCTCCATCAGCCTGGGAGCAGGCAGCTGTGAGACAATGTTTACTGAAAACATGTTTACTCAAAACAATCCAGTGCCCTAAGAAATGTTTACCGGAGCTATAAGTTCCTGATAAGGGCTCTTTCACTGAAACACCCTGACTTTGATCTTTCCAATTGCTAGCCACCTCTTCCTGCTCCCTGCTGCTACTGCTGATTCTGGTGTCAGGGATTTAACCACCATCCAGGAGGAGGAAGGGGGATGTGTGTGTGTGTGTGTGTGTGTGTGTGTGTGTGTGTGTGTGAGAAGCTTTTCTGGAGGGAAGCATTTCTTGGGAAGTTCTCTTGAGCCTTCTTGGGGAGCATAAAATTTTCTTAACGCAACCGACTGGTCTCTGTGTCATCAATCCCAATACCCTCGCCACATTCTTTGATACAGGATGCACAGCAGGCGTTGCATGCATGTGTATCTCTGTGGGGTGTGTGCATGTGTAAATTTGCGGGGTGTCTGCATGTGTATCTGTGTGGGTGTGTGTCTGCATATTTACCTGTGTGGGGTATGTACATGTGTATCCATGTGGGATGTGTACATGTATATCTGTGTGTGTGTGCATGTGGGATGTGTATCTGTGTGTGTGCACATGCCCGTGCGGCTGGCAAGTCCTTGGGAACTGGAGTTACAGATGAATGTGAGAATCCCTATCTGGATGCTGAGAACTGAACTCAGGCCCTTGGCAAGTTCTTAACCACTGAGCCATCTCTATAGCCCCAACTATTACTCCTTTTTATGGACAAGGAAACTGAGGCTCAGGAAGTGATACAAATATAGAATGGATTAGTGAAAAAGCCAAGATTCAGTATCAGCTTTAACTTCAAAACAAATCCTCATTTCAAATCATAGTGCTAGTTAATTAACACCCACACATTCTCATTTTCAATGATTTGTGCTTTGATGGCAATGTGTTTTGTTCAACTATTAAAATCCACATATAACCCTCTCTGTCATCTGTGGGCCCCAGGCATGCACACAATGCATATACATACATGCAGAACATTCATACACATGAAACAAGATAATAAATCTTTTAAAAGTCACATTATTTGCTAGGAAGTTTGATGAAACTGGAGACCATTTTATTAGTGAAAAAGTCAGACTCAAAAAGAGATTTATTATGTTTTCTCTCGCTTGTGACCTTTAGGTTGTCTCTCTGTCTCTCTGTGCATATCTAACACATAAATGGTTAATTCAAGCTGCAGATAGAGCTGTAGTGGGTGAATTAGCCTCCATGTCCAGCTTGAGCCATCCTGCCCCATCAATGTGGTGTTCTCACAGAGCTCTGAAGTCCTAGCTGTTGCTATAAGAAGCTTTGATACACTGGACAGGAGCCATAGGTATGTCTTTTTATTTACTGTGTGCAAAAGTAGCTGGGTTAACTTGCCTAGTAGACATGGTGGCCAGCTTTGGGAGACCTTGAGCCATGTAATGTGGAAGGGACAGGAAGGGAAGGCTGCAGCTGCCTAGTTATCTTGTGGAAAGAGAGGACAAGCTGAGAAGGACCAGCCATATGGGGCTTTGAAGCTGACTATGGGCGGCCGTGGCATCCGGAACAGCCCCTAGGGATGGGAACAACAGTCATGTGACGAGACACAGACTCGTCTGTTGGGCAAATGAATGGAAGGTTTGCATACAGAACAGCACTATGTTTTACAAGAACCCCCTCCATAATACCCCCATTCAGACCGGGCTGAGGGGTCTGAATGACACCACTGATGGCATCTGTCCCCTCTCAGCGGAGAGCCAGCATAACCCTGAGTTGGTAACATGAAGCAGACTGCAGTCCATGGCTAAGCTTCAGGAGGTCTTTTTATAAGGCCCCGTCCTGACCAAGACTCTTTCACGGTTGTCCAAACATTTCCTTTTGGTCTATGGAATGGAGTAGGTCATAGTGTGTGGGGCTTCTAGAACCTTCCCACAGTGTGTGTCCACTATGGCAGTGCCCCAGAGGCTATCTTGAAGACAGCCCTGAAGGCCAAAGGGGAGTTGAGTCAAGAAGAAAGAAAAATGAAGAAAGCAAAGAACAAATAAGGAAAGGTAAGGCTGAGGGAGAGAGAGCACCGTATCTGCAAAGCTTGCAGTTTAGAATTCATTCGTGATCATCGCTGGGTCTCTCACGGGAGAAAAATGAGGGAGGGAGGAAGAGGGGAAGTGGGGAGGTGGAGGAGAAGGGGTAAGAGAAGACTGCCATTGCTCACAGCAGGGCTTCAGCAGAGTGCACAGAAAAAGTTTATTTACTGCGAGGTTCAAATAGCCGAGATGCTAAACGGGAGGTGTGTCCTGGGGTAACCCAGCGAATCAGCAGCAGTGAAATCCCTAAACCCTAGCAGGAAGGATAAGGAGGGTTGCTGGGTAGGAACCGGAAGCACAGAACCGCGCAAGTGTTCTAGGAGATGGGCTGGGGTGAGGAAGCAGGGTCGGGTGGGAGTTGAGATGGAGGAGATGTGTTTCCTGTGACAGCATCTTTCGTAGTTACTGGTCACACAAACACCCTTGAAATGATCAAAGGCAAGCAGAGCCTCTTCTCACGAGAGACACAGACTGGAGGCCGACAGGAAACTGTCTCCCTTACAGTTTCCACCCCTTGTTTCTTTTTAGTTTTGTGTGATTTTTGTTTTTTGAGACAGAGTTTCTCTGTGCAACAACCTTAGCCGTCCTGGAACTAGCACTGTAGACCAGGCTGACCTGGAACTCACTCTGCATCCCGAGTGCTGGGGTTAAAGGTTGGGCCACCACCGCCGGCCACCCCTTGTTTCTATACTGCTTTGGCCTCTGGTGAATTTTCCCTGAGGGAACTCTGATATATGTGACTGACAGATGTCAGCACCGAATTTATTTATTTGTTTTTAAATCTTTTTTTTTTTTTTTTTTTTTGGTTTTTCGAGACAGGGTTTCTCTGTGACTTTGGAGGCTCTCCTGGAACTAGCTCTTGTAGACCAGGCTGGCCTCGAACTCACAGAGATCCACCTGCCTCTGCCTCCCGAGTGCTGGGATTAAAGGCGTGCGCCACCAACGCCCGGCTTAAATCTTTTTTTAAAGGTTTTTATTTATTATGCATACAGTGTTCTGCCTGCATGTATCCCTGCAGGCCAGAAGAGGGCACCAGATCTCATAACAGATGGTTGTGAGCCACCATGTGGTTGCTGGGAATTGAACTCAGGACCTCTGGAAGAACAGGCAGTGTTCTTAACCCCTGAACCATCTCTCCAGCCCCCATTTAGTTGTTTTTTTGAGACAGGGTTTCTCTGTGGCATTGGAGGCTCTCCTGGAACTAGCTCTCGTAGACCAGGCTGGTCTCGAACTCACAGAGATCCGCCTGCCTCTGCCTCCCGAGTGCTGGGATTAATGGCTTGCGTCCCCAACGCCTGGCTTTCAGCACCGAATTTATTAAGGTTGATGCATGTGCTGTTTATTTGAGTCAACTGTGCACAAGACTTCAAGCAATAAAGCAGCAGCCACACACCAGGATAAACCATCAGCTTTGAAATTCAGCTCTAGAAAGCCAGGTGGCTCAGCCTCTCCTTTGACGGTTCCACAGGAGAAATTCTGCAGGACTCTACCATCCAGGACTCTGTCAGTGAGCTAGACCACCCTGAATGTCTTCTAGAGCCAGGGACAAAGTCCATACTGCTGGTTAAAGCTATTTCATTAGATCTCATTAATTATCATAATTCATGCATTTCCCCCAAGTAAATGTGCACATTTGTTGTAATTATCCAACTATTGTAGCACATTTATTATCTTGTGTTTAGTCTTTTTTTTTTTCTTTTAAACTGGTTGATTGAGACAGGATCTCAAAGTGCAGCCCAGGCCAGTCTCAAATTCAGGACTCCTCTGCCTCAGGCTCCTTAGTACTGGGGTTAATGATATTATACCTGACTCTTTTGTTCCTTTTGATTTATTTTATTTACTAATTTTTTTTGAGACAGTGTCTCAGATGTAATCTTGGCTGGCCTGGAACTCACTATTGTGACCTCCCAAGTCCTGGGACTATAGGTGTGCCACAATATCTGTCTTCCACTTTTATTTTTATTATTATTATTTTTTTTTGTTTTTGGTTTTTCGAGACAGGGTTTCTCTGTGGCTTTTGGAGTCTGTCCTGGAACTCGCTTGGTAGTCCAGGCTGGTCTCGAACTCACAGAGATCCTCCTGCTTCTGCCTCCCGAGTGCTGGGATTAAAGGCGTGTGCCACCAACGCCCGGCCCACTTTTATTTTTTTAACCAGACCTAGGAGAACATATTTGGAGCTTTCTGAAACCATTCACACCAGGGCATTTGAGAAGAACACAGTAGTTACTGCCAATTCCATAATATCATGATTTACTAGTTGCATTGCTTTAGTGTAATATATTTAATAGTGCCTATGGAAATAATCTTGAAATTAATTGGTAGGTACTTACCTCCTGTGACATATATCTAATCTATATCCATGTCTATCTGTGCAGATAGAAAGACAAATTGCGTGTATGTGTCTGTGTCTGTGTGTGTATCTGTGTGTGTGAGTGTGTGTGTGTGTGTTTCAGCCTTGATGTTGTCAATTGAACAGATTAACAGAAACCCCCTTCTGCTACCTAACACATCTCGAGGACTTCATATCCTACCATTCCAACCACAAGATGAGAACTTCCCTGCAGGGGATTAGGAGGCCTGGCCCTTATGGAGGTGGAGGAGTAGTCTTCCAGCTGCAATGAAGATTCAAAAGAGGTTCATCAGGTGGGCTATGATAGACCTGTGTCCACATACAGATAGATGGGAAGATAGGCAGATGATAGACCTGTCTCCACATACAGATAGATGGGAAGATAGGCAGATGATAGACCTGTCTCCACATACAGATAGATGGGAAGATAGGCAGATGATAGACCTGTCTCCACATACAGATAGATGGGAAGATAGGCAGATGATAGACCTGTCTCCACATACAGATAGATGGGAAGATAGGCAGATGATAGACCTGTCTCCACATACAGATAGATGGGAAGATAGGCAGATGATAGACCTGTCTCCACATACAGATAGATGGGAAGATAGGCAGATGATAGACCTGTCTCCACATACAGATAGATGGGAAGATAGGCAGATGATAGACCTGTCTCCACATACAGATAGATGGGAAGATAGGCAGATGATAGACCTGTCTCCACATACAGATAGATGGGAAGATAGGCAGATGATAGACCTGTCTCCACATACAGATAGATGGGAAGATAGGCAGATGATAGACCTGTCTCCACATACAGATAGATGGGAAGATAGGCAGATGATAGACCTGTCTCCACATACAGATAGATGGGAAGATAGGCAGATGATAGACCTGTCTCCACATACAGATAGATGGGAAGATAGGCAGATGATAGACCTGTCTCCACATACAGATAGATGGGAAGATAGGCAGATGATAGACCTGTCTCCACACACAGATAGATGGGAAGATAGGCAGATGATAGACCTGTCTCCACATACAGATAGATGGGAAGATAGGCAGATGATAGACCTGTCTCCACATACAGATAGATGGGAAGATAGGCAGATGATAGACCTGTCTCCACATACAGATAGATGGGAAGATAGGCAGATGATAGACCTGTCTCCACATACAGATAGATGGGAAGATAGGCAGATGATAGACCTGTCTCCACATACAGATAGATGGGAAGATAGGCAGATGATAGACCTGTCTCCACATACAGATAGATGGGAAGATAGGCAGATGATAGACCTGTCTCCACATACAGATAGATGGGAAGATAGGCAGATGATAGACCTGTCTCCACACACAGATAGATGGGAAGATAGGCAGATGATAGACCTGTCTCCACACACAGATAGATGGGAAGATAGGCAGATGATAGACCTGTCTCCACATACAGATAGATGGGAAGATAGGCAGATGATAGACCTGTCTCCACACACAGATAGATGGGAAGATAGGCAGATGATAGACCTGTCTCCACATACAGATAGATGGGAAGATAGGCAGATGATAGACCTGTCTCCACATACAGATAGATGGGAAGATAGGCAGATGATAGACCTGTCTCCACATACAGATAGATGGGAAGATAGGCAGATGATAGACCTGTCTCCACATACAGATAGATGGGAAGATAGGCAGATGATAGACCTGTCTCCACATACAGATAGATGGGAAGATAGGCAGATGATAGACCTGTCTCCACATACAGATAGATGGGAAGATAGGCAGATGATAGACCTGTCTCCACATACAGATAGATGGGAAGATAGGCAGATGATAGACCTGTCTCCACATACAGATAGATGGGAAGATAGGCAGATGATAGACCTGTCTCCACATACAGATAGATGGGAAGATAGGCAGATGATAGACCTGTCTCCACATACAGATAGATGGGAAGATAGGCAGATGATAGACCTGTCTCCACATACAGATAGATGGGAAGATAGGCAGATGATAGACCTGTCTCCACATACAGATAGATGGGAAGATAGGCAGATGATAGACCTGTCTCCACATACAGATAGATGGGAAGATAGGCAGATGATAGACCTGTCTCCACACACAGATAGATGGGAAGATAGGCAGATGATAGACCTGTCTCCACATACAGATAGATGGGAAGATAGGCAGATGATAGACCTGTCTCCACATACAGATAGATGGGAAGATAGGCAGATGATAGACCTGTCTCCACACACAGATAGATGGGAAGATAGGCAGATGATAGACCTGTCTCCACATACAGATAGATGGGAAGATAGGCAGATGATAGACCTGTCTCCACATACAGATAGATGGGAAGATAGGCAGATGATAGACCTGTCTCCACATACAGATAGATGGGAAGATAGGCAGATGATAGACCTGTCTCCACATACAGATAGATGGGAAGATAGGCAGATGATAGACCTGTCTCCACATACAGATAGATGGGAAGATAGGCAGATGATAGACCTGTCTCCACATACAGATAGATGGGAAGATAGGCAGATGATAGACCTGTCTCCACATACAGATAGATGGGAAGATAGGCAGATGATAGACCTGTCTCCACATACAGATAGATGGGAAGATAGGCAGATGATAGACCTGTCTCCACATACAGATAGATGGGAAGATAGGCAGATGATAGACCTGTCTCCACATACAGATAGATGGGAAGATAGGCAGATGATAGACCTGTCTCCACATACAGATAGATGGGAAGATAGGCAGATGATAGACCTGTCTCCACATACAGATAGATGGGAAGATAGGCAGATGATAGACCTGTCTCCACATACAGATAGATGGGAAGATAGGCAGATGATAGACCTGTCTCCACATACAGATAGATGGGAAGATAGGCAGATGATAGACCTGTCTCCACATACAGATAGATGGGAAGATAGGCAGATGATAGACCTGTCTCCACATACAGATAGATGGGAAGATAGGCAGATGATAGACCTGTCTCCACATACAGATAGATGGGAAGATAGGCAGATGATAGACCTGTCTCCACATACAGATAGATGGGAAGATAGGCAGATGATAGACCTGTCTCCACATACAGATAGATGGGAAGATAGGCAGATGATAGACCTGTCTCCACATACAGATAGATGGGAAGATAGGCAGATGATAGACCTGTCTCCACATACAGATAGATGGGAAGATAGGCAGATGATAGACCTGTCTCCACATACAGATAGATGGGAAGATAGGCAGATGATAGACCTGTCTCCACACACAGATAGATGGGAAGATAGGCAGATGATAGACCTGTCTCCACATACAGATAGATGGGAAGATAGGCAGATGATAGACCTGTCTCCACATACAGATAGATGGGAAGATAGGCAGATGATAGACCTGTCTCCACATACAGATAGATGGGAAGATAGGCAGATGATAGACCTGTCTCCACATACAGATAGATGGGAAGATAGGCAGATGATAGACCTGTCTCCACATACAGATAGATGGGAAGATAGGCAGATGATAGACCTGTCTCCACATACAGATAGATGGGAAGATAGGCAGATGATAGACCTGTCTCCACATACAGATAGATGGGAAGATAGGCAGATGATAGACCTGTCTCCACATACAGATAGATGGGAAGATAGGCAGATGATAGACCTGTCTCCACATACAGATAGATGGGAAGATAGGCAGATGATAGACCTGTCTCCACATACAGATAGATGGGAAGATAGGCAGATGATAGACCTGTCTCCACATACAGATAGATGGGAAGATAGGCAGATGATAGACCTGTCTCCACATACAGATAGATGGGAAGATAGGCAGATGATAGACCTGTCTCCACATACAGATAGATGGGAAGATAGGCAGATGATAGACCTGTCTCCACATACAGATAGATGGGAAGATAGGCAGATGATAGACCTGTCTCCACATACAGATAGATGGGAAGATAGGCAGATGATAGACCTGTCTCCACATACAGATAGATGGGAAGATAGGCAGATGATAGACCTGTCTCCACATACAGATAGATGGGAAGATAGGCAGATGATAGACCTGTCTCCACATACAGATAGATGGGAAGATAGGCAGATGATAGACCTGTCTCCACATACAGATAGATGGGAAGATAGGCAGATGATAGACCTGTCTCCACATACAGATAGATGGGAAGATAGGCAGATGATAGACCTGTCTCCACATACAGATAGATGGGAAGATAGGCAGATGATAGACCTGTCTCCACATACAGATAGATGGGAAGATAGGCAGATGATAGACCTGTCTCCACATACAGATAGATGGGAAGATAGGCAGATGATAGACCTGTCTCCACATACAGATAGATGGGAAGATAGGCAGATGATAGACCTGTCTCCACATACAGATAGATGGGAAGATAGGCAGATGATAGACCTGTCTCCACATACAGATAGATGGGAAGATAGGCAGATGATAGACCTGTCTCCACATACAGATAGATGGGAAGATAGGCAGATGATAGACCTGTCTCCACATACAGATAGATGGGAAGATAGGCAGATGATAGACCTGTCTCCACACACAGATAGATGGGAAGATAGGCAGATGATAGACCTGTCTCCACATACAGATAGATGGGAAGATAGGCAGATGATAGACCTGTCTCCACACACAGATAGATGGGAAGATAGGCAGATGATAGACCTGTCTCCACATACAGATAGATGGGAAGATAGGCAGATGATAGACCTGTCTCCACATACAGATAGATGGGAAGATAGGCAGATGATAGACCTGTCTCCACATACAGATAGATGGGAAGATAGGCAGATGATAGACCTGTCTCCACATACAGATAGATGGGAAGATAGGCAGATGATAGACCTGTCTCCACATACAGATAGATGGGAAGATAGGCAGATGATAGACCTGTCTCCACATACAGATAGATGGGAAGATAGGCAGATGATAGACCTGTCTCCACATACAGATAGATGGGAAGATAGGCAGATGATAGACCTGTCTCCACATACAGATAGATGGGAAGATAGGCAGATGATAGACCTGTCTCCACATACAGATAGATGGGAAGATAGGCAGATGATAGACCTGTCTCCACATACAGATAGATGGGAAGATAGGCAGATGATAGACCTGTCTCCACATACAGATAGATGGGAAGATAGGCAGATGATAGACCTGTCTCCACATACAGATAGATGGGAAGATAGGCAGATGATAGACCTGTCTCCACATACAGATAGATGGGAAGATAGGCAGATGATAGACCTGTCTCCACATACAGATAGATGGGAAGATAGGCAGATGATAGACCTGTCTCCACATACAGATAGATGGGAAGATAGGCAGATGATAGACCTGTCTCCACATACAGATAGATGATGGGAAGATAGGCAGATGATAGACCTGTCTCCACATACAGATAGATGGGAAGATAGGCAGATGATAGATAGATAGATAATAGGTAGATGAAAGATGGATTATAGATAGATGATAGATAGACAGATAGATGGAAAGATAGATGATAGATGGAAAGATAGATTATAGATACATGGAAATAAGGATTATAGATAGATAGATAGATAGATAGATAGATAGATAGATAGATAGATAGATAGATGAGATGCAGTTCTGTGGTGCTGTGGATGAGAGAGACCCTGCACACCCTCCAGCCCTGAAGGGACAGAGTAGGAGTGTCTTCCAAGCTCTTCTCTAGCAAGACCCAGTTCAAAGGGATCTTACATTCACTCAATTTACCAAGCCACTTGTATTTGGAGGCTTGACAAGGCTTACTGTGTAAGTCCTAGCTTATTTCCATTCATATACCGTCAGTGTACATGTCTAGGGATACTGGAGCAGAGAACTGTCCATTGGTTAAACTGGGATGAAATACACAGTGATTAACAAAGTCCTGTGCTGGAGTCCACAGACAGAGCTACTCACAGAGCTCTTCTGTCTGCAGAAAAGGCACAGACTGATGTTTGCACCCGCCCACAGTTACATCTTTGGTTTTTATAGTGAGCCTAGGTTAGTTGCATGAGCAGGAGGGTACTAGGGATCCCCAATAGTTCCTGGGCATTAGTGGTACATGCCTCCAATCCCAGCATTTGGGAGGCAGAGGCAGGCCGATCTCTGTGACTTTGAGGCCAGTCTGATCTATAGATGAGTTCCAGGACAGCCAGAGTTGTTACACAGAGAAACCCTGTCTCCAAAAAAAATCACACACACACACACACACACACACACACACACACACACACACGCACGCACGCACGCACGCACACACACACACACACACACAAGATCCCTGATAGCAAGAAACAGCAGTTCTCAACAGTCAAGGTATCTCCTTCATGCCTTGAGGGCTCTCTTCTCTTCCTCTTTCCTCTTTAGAAGATCATGATAGGCCTGGATTATAGCAATTTTGTGGTCAGGAAGACCTTGCCCTGAAGGGCAGGCCTAGGAGCAACAAGGCAAGGGTCTCCGTAAGAGGCAGCAGGACTGAAGTCTTCCCACCCGGGGCTCTTGCTCCCCAATAGACCTGAACTTAGGACTACACATACCGGTGCCCTGTGGTCTCAGGAGATACAGGTACAGGAGAGCACCCAATTCCTAGAGATGAAGGAAATGCATTGCTCCTTGGAAGATGGACCAGGAGATCTTTTTGTGACAGCAGAGCAAGGGAAAATGTCATCCATTTCACTTATCAGCAGTCTCCTCCAGAGGCACTACAGCCTTGACTGTCTGCATGTCACTTGTAGTAGTATGTTTTTAGATCTTCTTTTTAAAATATTTTATTTATTTATTGCATATACAGCCTTCTGCCTGCATGCCAGAGGAGGGCACCATATCTCATTCAAGGTGGTTGTGAGCCACCATGTGGTTGGCGGGAATTGAACTCAGGACCTCCGGAAGAACAGTCAGTGCTCTTAACTGCTGAGCCATCTCTCCAGCTCTGCTTTTAGATCTTAAAACATCTTCTTAGATAAATAACTTAATCTTTTATATTTCTCAACCTTATAAACTTTACATCTTTCATATAAGGTTTTTTTCTTCTGAATTTGGTAACAAGGAAAACTGTAACTATAACTATCTCACCTTCAACTCCATCAGAGACCTGAGAAGGATATAATATTGCTTAAGTAAATAGGAAGTGCAGAGCAAACACCTTCCCAAACTGTACAAATGACAAAGACAGCTGGCTTCATGGACAGTCACCCATTGGGGCATCTGTCTTCATCTTACTGGCCTAGAATATCTGACAGACTTTTCTGTAGAGCTGGATTTTGAAGGACTATCTACCCTGTCTTTGCAAAGTTCAGCAGTCACTTTCTTTTGTGTCCTGATTGTCCAATTTAGACAACATTTTTTTTCAGCAGCTGAGGGAAGGAAAGCTTCTTTCCCAGTGGGTAACTTTGCCACAAATAAAAGCAAACTCCATATCGAGGTTCTTCGATGTCCATCATTCTTCTTTAAAGTAAATTTGTGCTTCCAGGAGCAGATATGTTTCACTGTCATGAAAAGCCTTATGTTATTAAAACATCTTAAATGCCATATTTTGTAGGTCTCTGAAGTGTTTGAAGACCATATATCTATCTAAAACATTGAAAACATTCCTAACATGACCACAAATTTGATTGCTACAGATGGGTAACTATTAACACACTTTTCTTATCATTATAAATAACTTTCAAGGATTAGAACTTTACATTTTTTAAAGATTGTATTTATTTATTATGTATACAATGTTCTGCCTTCATGTTTGCCTGCAGGACAGAAGAGGGCACCAGATCTCATCATAGATGGTTGTGAGCCACCGTGTGGTTGCTAGGAATTGAACTCAGGACCTTTGGAAGAACAGCCAATGCTTTTAGCCTCTGAGTCATCTCTCCAGCCCTAGAACTTTACATTTTTAAAGGAGTTGCATGGTACGATAAACAAGAGTAGAAACATATATACAGTACAACAAAAATATCCTTAAATTTGTATCAATAAACAAAAATTCATATCAATGTAAAATATTTTAGACTTGTAGTTGATTTTATTCTAAACGTAGATTCAATAATCTACCCTTTTATCCTATCATTCCATATCCCTCCTTTTTCTTTTCAGAATGAGATCCCTAAATCTAATATCCTTTGCTTAGTTTCTCCCCGGACCATGACCAATAACAAACTTGTAACTAACCCCCCTAAACTATGACAAACATCTACCAAATGATCAAAGACCATCCACCCCACCTCTTGGGGATGTGAGCACCGTGTTCTGTAGACTGCTTCCTGTTGTTGGTGGGCAATGGCATCTTTAGGGGACCCTGAGAAAATTGGGATAATGGTCAAGTCCTGGGAGAACTGTCCAGTCTCTGTATAATGGGAAAGTGCAGGGCTTAACTGAAGTCCTGGCTAGAGTAATGCATGAAGCTGGACCGTCTCAGCTAGCAGCTTTGAAGTTGTTATGGATGCAGAATTTTGAGGAATCTATAACAGAGGCATTCTGAGAGGATGGGTCACCTGGGCAACTTGTCTTTATTGGTGTCTGGTACTTTTTTTCTTTCTGAAAACTAACTTTTAAAGGTAACACACATATCTGCATTAATACAAGTATGGGATATTCACTGTGCATAAGTCAGCTAATGATGATTTTGTATTCTATGTTTGAACAGGTAACAGGCATCTACCAACTTTATAATTTTATAAGTCTGCTTGGACTGTATAACCAAACTGTAATGTAAATCTCTATCCATGCCATGTGAAAGGATGACATGTAATAATAAGTCATGAGGACGCTGTAGCCAACAAGATTTGTCATGTTTCATCCAGTCTCAGAGCTGTTCCCATGTAGAGGGATCAGCATACGTGATAAATGTCACTGTAGTCTTTCCTGATTTCCTTCTCATGTCTATAGCCAAGATTTTTAGGAGGTCTCCCCCAGTCAAATCTGATCTTTATTAATTTTGACGAAATCCATAGCTTTTTGTTTCCTGTGGAAACAAAGGTATAACCTCTCCCCCAACTCAGCATATTTCCTGACTTCCATTCTGAAGTTAAGACATTTTAAAAACATATAAATTGGTTTATTTAGCAGTTTCCATAATCCAATGTCTCTCAGTAGCTATTGTTTTTTTTATTAGCATTAAAAAAATTCAAAGTTAACAAAGCAACATATAGGATCCAGGGGTCCTGTATATTTTCCTTTTTTTTTTTTTTTTTTTTTTTTTTTTGGTTTTCTGAGACAGGGTTTCTCTCTGTATTGTTTTGGAGGCTGTCCTGGAACTCACTCTGTAGACCAGGCTCATATTTTCCATTTTTCCATAGCTTTTTTTATATTACTTTACTCTATCTTTAAAGACTTTATTTTATTATTTTTAAACTATTTTATTTATTTTTCGGTGGCTGTCTATACCCATTTTTCTTTCTTTAGCATCTAAGTTTATTTTTAAACACACTGTAACCTGTTCAGAGGTTTTCTTGGCCTGTGCCTGGCTGTGTGTGTGTGTGTGTGTGTGTGTGTGTGTGTGTGTGTGTGTGTGTGCGCACGTGACTATGTGCTTGTGTGTGTCTGTTTCTCTGTGCACATGCATCTGCAGCCTTCTCTGACCACATGAGCCAAATCTGCCAGACTATCTTCACACAGTTTTGCTTAGCATATGGTGCACTGGCAGCTGGTTCTGCCCCTCTTGGTTCTGTGAGAGCCAAACCTCATGTTGGCAGACACAAGCCCTGGAACCGTATTTACCTGCCCTCGCTCTGGAATTTGTTGTGTCCTCTTGCGGCAGTGTCTGTACCCAATGCCAGCTGCTCAAGTGCTTGGCTGTACATCAGAGTCTCTTAAAAGAGCCACACCTCTGTATGTTGAACCTACCTGAGAGACCACTTATTCAGGCCCTATGTGGATATTTAAGCCTCCATGTTGGACACCATTGGTGTTGGACTTTTCTTTGGGCTGCCAGCCCAATGAAAAATGACAACACAGAAGCTTATTTTTTTTAAGATATTTTTTATTTTTAAATTTAAATTTAAATTAGAAACAAGGTTGCTTCACATGTCAGTTCCAGGTCCCTCTCCGTTTCCCTCCCCTCCTCCCCTGCCCTCCCACCAACCCCCTCCAATATCCCCTCATTTCCCTAGGGAGGATGAGGCCCTCCAAGGGGGGTGTCCATAGTCTGTCATTTCATCCAGGACAGGGCCTGGACCCTCCCCCAAGAGTTCAGGGTGAGAGTGCATCTCACATTGTTGGATGGGAGTCCAAAGTCCATTTGTATACCTGGGATAAATACTGATCTACTACCTAAGGCTCAATAGATTACCTAGGCCTTCTCACTGACACCCACATTCAGGGGGTCTTGATCAGTCCCATGCTGGATTCCCAGGCATCAGTCTGGGCACAGAAGCTTATTATTAATTATTAAAACTTGTCTTTAGCTTAGGCTTTTAAAAATTAGTTCTTGTAACTTAATTAACCTGTCTCTATTAGTCTACATTCTATCACTTGGCTTGGTTATCTTTCCTCGGTCTTGTATGTCTGACTTGTTCCATGTCCCCTGGCATCTCATGTATGCTTAGATTCATCCCTCTGACTTCCTGTCTCTGCCTGGAAGTCCTGCCTATCCTCTCCTGCCTAGCTATTGGCCATTTGGCTCTTTATTACACCAATTACAGCAAATACATCTTCACATAGTGTACAAATATCCCAGAACACCACCCAGATGAACCACAGGGCTGTTGTGACCTAGGGGCTGAGGGAGGCAGCCAGCCTCACATGGCCTTGTTGCTGGGTTCCTCTTTGCCCAGATAGGGGCTTCTCTCACCTCTAGGAAAAGCTACACATTGTGGCTACCCCTGCCCACTTATGCCCTGTCCCCCACCCAGTCCTGGGTTGGGGGAATCTCCCTCTCAGCAAACTTGGACATGGATATGAGGAAAGAAACGGTATTCCAGATCCCTCTGGTCTACATCTCACATGGGCACCAGGGCAAAGAATCTGAAAATCATTTCCAGTCTCCACTGCCCTGACCAGCCCCTCACCTACTCTCAGTTCCACAGAAACCAGATGTGATTGCCAATGAAATTCCACTGGGAGATGGTTTGGAACCCTTCCTTGCCATTCTCTTTTCCTTCCCTCTCTCGTCGACTGTATACCGCTCTAAGCTAGGAGGAAGGTTCTTGAAGAATTAGAGATGTTGCTTCCAACCTCGGGTCACCAGTAGTACTCTTGACTGTTTGGGTCTCAGAGTGACACAGAATCCCGCCCTCTAGTCCCAGACAAGCACCACAGTGTGCGGTCCTGGCTGCTTTGAACACTTTTGTTGCTATTGATCTTCACGGATGAAGGAGGAGGCTGATGGAGGAACAGAGAGGAGTCTGGGAGCTGAAATTTCACTATTTTACAGGTTTTCATGGAGTGGATATGAAACGTGTGGATCAAATCCCTGGGGACCAGGCACCGACTGAGATAGCCAAGATCCTCCCCTGTCCTCCCCAGCAAAGGGCAGGAAACTGAGATGCAATAGTAAAGCCAAAACACACACATGACAGGATGCAGGTGGGGGCAGATGCAGCAGACCCTGGGGGAACAGGCTCTTGCAGGAAGTACTATGGAACCACGAAACCTGTAGGACATGAAGGAGACTGACTGTTCTGGGAAGAGCAGGGGTCAGGGGGCGGGGGAAGGGCAACAGGGACTACAGAATTACTAAAGCAGATGGCGACAGCAGCCAGAAGAAAACAAGACAAAAGTCATGAAGAGTTGTGGGGACACCAGACCTTGAGCAGAAACCCACTTCCCCTTCGGCCGTGGCCAAAAGAATATCATCCATGTAGTGGATAATGTAAAGGTCAGGGAACTTACGTCTGAGGGGATCTAAACAGGCAGCTACATAAATCTGGCATATAGTTGGACTATTAGCCATCCCTTGGGGGAGCACCACCCATTGGAAGCGAAGGGCAGGCTCCCTAAAGTTAATCGAAGGAAGGCTAAATGCAAACCGAGGACTATCTTGAGAATGCAAGGGAATAGAAAAGAAGCAATCCTTCAAATCAATGACAATCAAATGCCAGTCTTTAGGAATGGCCACAGGCACGGGCAAGCCAGGCTGCAGAGCCCCCATAGGCTGCATGGTCGCATTCACGGCCCTCAAGTCTTGTAGTAACCTCCATTTCCCTGAAGATTTTTTATTACAAATATAGGGGTATTCCAAGGGGACGTGGAAGGAACCAAATGACCTGCCTCCAATTGTTCTTGAACTAGCTGGTGAGCCGCCCTTAGTTTCTCCGCTGGTAAGGGCCACTGTTCCACCCATACCGGATCATCTGATAGCCATGTGATGGGTATGGGGGCTGGCGGCGCAACAGTGACCCTCATCAAAAATGGCCAAAACCCTTCCTATCCCCTGGGGCCCTGGTCTCCAAAGGGAGGGATGCCACAGGGCAAACCTCTCCCTGTTCTAGTTTACCTAGTTCCCTCCCCGGGCTCCAGCCCCTCCCTTGCGTCATCTGGGGGCCCCTGCTTTTGGACTTGGGTGCCTGGGTGGTGAGGACCACTCCCATTTCTTGCATGAGGTCCCGTCCCCAGAGGTTAATAGGGAGGCCAGGCAAAACATATGGCTGGAAAAGCCCTGTGTGGCCCTCAGAGTCTTGCCACTTTAGGATTCTGAGGCTTTTTTTGGGGCACAGCCTGTCCTATTCCCTGGAGGGTCATTGTCCCTTCCTCTTTCGGCCAAGTGGGGGGGCCAGAATTTATCTGAGAGGACAGAGACATCTGCTCCAGAATCTAAGACGCCCCTAAAGAACTTGCCTTCTATCTTTAATGTAAGCTGGGGGCGGTTCTCCATAGTGGCTACCCAAAATGCTGCTGGGCCGGTACTTCCAAAACCTTGGTTGCCCCTTTTCTCTTTAATTTTTCTAGCCTCACAAGGAGCTGTAGGGAGAAGGAGTAACTGAGCAATCCGTTCTCCTGCAGGGATGGCAACAACCCCACTGCCCACTGATGTCATTATTTTAATCTTCCCCTCACTATCCTGGTCTATAACACCAGGGTGTACCTGGATGCCTCGAAGAATAGTACTGGACCGTCCCAAGAGTAGTCCGACCGTGCCTGGGGGCAATGGCCCATGCACCCCAGTAGGGAGGGCCTGGATCCCCATTTCCGGTGTTAGGATTGCCCGGGCGGAGGGAGCGAGGTCCAATCCTGCACTCCCTGAGGTGGCTCTAAGGAGGTCTGAGATATGAAGGGGTTGCTCTGGGGGAGAAAATGAGTCCTGCCACTGCCCAGAGCAGGGGTCATTGCCCCGTACACATTGGTTTTGGGGCCCTGGGGCGGGGCCCTCCTCCCGTTTCCCTGATTATTATTAGCAGAAAGGAAATTTCCCTCCCTGTCAGTTTTAGAGTAGCAGTTATTGGCCCAATGATATCCCCTTCGGCAACGGGAGCATAAACCAGGTCTCTTGAGACCCGTAGTACTATTTTGAGGGCACTCTCTACGGAAGTGTCCCTCCCTACCGCAGCTGAAACATGTTTTTCTCCCTCCCAGAGTAGGTCTTTCTTTCCCCACTTGGGGCCGAATGGCAGCAGCTAACACTTGGCCCTGGATGAAGTTCCCATCAATGTCCCTACAAATCCGGATATAGTCATTTAGACTTTTATTGCGATAGGGGCGAAGGGCTTCCTTACAATACTTATTTGCATTTTCAAATGCCATCTGCTTGATGACCGGCATCGCAGGCCCAATGCCCCCAAATATTCTTTCTGCTACCTGACTGAGACGGTCTACGAAGTCTTGAAAAGGTTCAGAGGGTCCTTGAAGGACTTTGGACAGATGATCCCCTCCTTCCTTGGAAGGCAATGCTTTCCAAGCCCCTTGGGCCGCTGCTGCCACTTGGGCATAGACTGCGATGTCATATTGCATTTGTTGCTGAATGGTGGCATATTGACCACTCCCGGTAAGCATCTCCACATTTCTCTGGGGCTGTCCGGCCTGTGCATTTCTTTGGGCTGTCTGGCTGCATCTTTCCTGAAACTCACCTCTCCAAATCAAATAATCTCCCCCCGACAGAGCTGCTCTGCAAAGCTGCTGCCAATCGCCAGGTGTCAAATTAAGAGATGCAAAAGATTCCATTAAGGAAAGTGTAAAGGGAGCCTGTGCTCCATAATTTAAAGTTGCCTCTTTAAGTTGTCTTATATCCTTAAAATTTAAAGGGTTATGATGCCGAATGACCTGTCCAGAATTGTTCGGGTCTGGAACTTCCATTACTGGGGCCACCACCGGGCAGCATTGGACCCCTCCTCTGGGTCTTCTCTCCAGGTCCGAGGAGGAGGAGTCCCTCATTTTAGAGTATGGAGGGTTTCTCTCCCTGTCCTGTCTTTTTTAAATTCGAGTCCTTTTTAGTGCCTTTTTAAGGGCCGAGACCTCAGCAAGTAACCGTTCCTTCTCAGACTCTGACGAGTCAGAGTCTGGGTCTGAGCTATTTTCATTTTCTAGGTCTGACAGAGTAGGATATACCCGATTCTGACTGAAGTCCCTCCTTTTGGGTCGCGCCCTGAGATTTCTATTAACTCTTTTGTTGTTGCTAAGAGGCTCCTCCTCATCCTCACTAACAATGGAGCCTCTAGTTTCAGTCAGGGTTCCTCCAGATGATTCACTGTCACTCTCTGCCTCAGAACTCAGGGAGGCTTGAGTCTCAATCTCTTGTAACTCTGAAAAAGCCTCTTTTGTGGCCTGGACTACCTGGCGGTGGCTAGCCTTATCTGTCAAAAGTGCGCCCTTCACTAATCTCCATAAGGAGAATGTAGATGGGGGCAGGGACTCAGGTCCCTCTTTTCGTCAAAGTTGATGAAGATCTCGGCGAACCTCCTCCCAATCTGGGATATTTAAGCTCCCCCCGATAATGAACCATGGACTGGCTCGTCCGATCGACTTTAGAAAGCCTTCTAAGGTTTTAGACTTTACTGTAGTCCCATGTCCTTCAAGTAACTTTTTAACTTGATACTGTAATTTAAGCTTCCCAGAACTATTCCCCATGGTTTCTTTTCTTTTTTTTTTTCCCAATCTGTCCCTGGCCAGAAAAAGAGACGAACCCGCTCACTTACCTCGCTTTCATGATCTCGGTGGGATCCTCCAATTGTCGCACCTGCTGTGCGGCCTGCATCCGAGAATGTAGCGAGGTGGTCGGGATAGATGACACAGAGACCGGTCGGTTGCTTTAAGAAAACTTTATGCTTCCCAAGTCAGCTTAGGAGGAGACCCCAGTCCACTTAGGAGAGCTCTCAGGAGAAGTCTCAGGAGAAGTCTCCCCAGAAAAAGGAGCTTCCCTTTTTTAAGGACTTTTGCCATCCATTTACATACCATTCTTTCCTCCTGGCTGGTGGTCTAATCTCCGGCCCCAGAATCGGGGAGACACCCCAGGAAAACAGGAAGAGGCATCTAGCCGTAGGAGGTGTGAAAGGCATGGTATTTCAGTGAGCCAGCCCTTATCTGAGCCCTATCAAGCTTTAAAGCACTGAATTGTTTTCAGTAAACATTACATAGATGCCTGCTCCCAGGCCGAAGGGGAAGTGGGTTTCTGCTCAAGGTCTGGTGTCCCCACAAAGAGTGGACAGTTTCAGCGCAGCCATGTGGGCCAAGGTACAGGGGGGTTGGATTTGATTGTAGGAGATCTGGAAAGTTGTCGGAGGGCTTCCCAAAGCTCCCTCCTGCTGCTGTGCGGACAGCTGACTGCAGCGGGAAAGGAGAGACCACAAAGACCAGGGTCCTTTCCAGGGGACCACAACCTGGATAAGGATGCTCTTTGACATGGAGAGAAGCAGATGAACTCAACTTGGTGGATGAGGTCAGAACAGAGTTGAGGAGTCCAGAAGGAAGCACAGAGCACTCAGGACTTCTGGGAGCACCTACTGGACCTGTCAGGACAAAGGGATGCTCAAATCTCTCTTTGCAAACTAGGAGTAGTGATACCCAAATCTCTCTTTGCAAACTAGGTGCAGAAAATGTGGCACCCTGGGAACCTCACACATCTTCACATAGACCACCTAGGCAGGACTCCCTTGCAGTCAGACATGTGTTGGTACAGTGCTCTACAATGGTCCCTGGAATGAGAGGGGAGGTGCTTGTAAGGAACCACTATAAGTATCCATAGTTTCAGTAGATGGCAGACCTTTCTAGTACATGCACCATCACCCTAAACACCACCGTGGCCACTGCTACCACCACCATCCCATAATCTATCACCATCATCATCATCATCCATCATTACCATTACTACTACAGTCACTGCCATCACCTCTTAAGGTTTTGCTATAGCTTACAAAAATTGCCTGGCTATAATTTGGAAGTAGCCCTCGGTGGTTAGATAGGCCACTGCCCGAGCTATGGCTCTGGTCCCTCAATTTGTGTCGTATAGTGAGACTGTGGTCACTGGAGCTGACACTGTGCATGTCTCACTCCTGCTATCCTTGCGGAAGACTAACTGGATCCATGCGGGGCCAATGTTCCTTCGCCGGCTGGGTTCGTGGAGATGTGCCAAGTCTACCCAGACACTGTCTTAGTCAGCATTTTATTGGTGCGAAGAAACACCATGACCACAGCAACTTTTTATAAAGAAAAGCATTTAATTGGAGCTTGTTTACAGTTCCAGAGACTCAGTCCATTATCAACATTGCGGCAGGCAGACACAGTGCTAGAGAAGGAGCTGTGAGTTCTACATCTGGATCCTCAGGTAGCGGGAAAAGAGAGAGACACTGGGCCTGGCTTGGGCTTTTGAAAACCTCAAAGCCCACTTCCAGTGACACACTTCTTCCAACAAGGTCACACCTACTAATCCTTTCAAATATCCCCACTCCCTGGTGACCGAGCATTCAAATCTATGTGCCTCTGGGGGCCATTCCTGTTCAAACCACCTCATGCACTGTACAGGGTAAACGGACGCCAGTGATTTACGCTTTTTTGGAGTAGATAGAAGAGGCCACACGGATAGCAGAGTCGATGGCTGCGGGAGGAAGGAAGCAGGGTTCTGTGCAATCCCGCCTATGGAGGAGGGCTCACAAGCTGCACCACAAAGCAAACTGGAGCTGGCCATCCAAATGCTGTCCCTCCTGAGAGCCAGGGCATCCCTGGGATTGTCCCCAAAAGCTGCCGAAGCTCAGCAGACAGGGGCAGCATCCAGAGCTGGAGGAGATAGTTACTCTTCCAAGTGGGACTCTGATGGATGCAGTCCCAAGTAGCCACCAGCTCTTCACCCTCTGGAGTGCTCCCAGTGGGAAGCACAGTGCCATGGTGAGGATAATGACTATGGGACAAGATGGTGACTGGGAGGACACCAGGCTCCCCTGGCCCAGCCACAGGGTCTCTATAGGATCTCTCTTTCCTCGCTCCAGGGGAACTGGAAACAAGTGGGATTGTGGGATTAGGAGTCTCTACACCTAAAGGGCAGGCAGGGGCAGATGTGCTGAAGGAAACTGGCCAAGAAGCTGCAGACAACGCTCCCTCTTGGGCCTCAGTGTCTTCTGGAACCTTCGAAACCACGAGGGTCAGTGGCAATTCTGCAAATTGCAGCCCCCTGCAGGCAGCTGGCAGCACTCAGGAAAAATGCCCTCTTGTGTTTAGAGTGCAACAACTGACTGTTCAGTATTCCTGACTTGGGTACCTGACACAGGAGGACGGAGAAGTCAGCTGTCTGGATACCATTACTCTCAACATCCTTGTTCGGAGGTGAGTCTGCAGGGGAAACCTCAATAAGGTGGGCTGTGCCAGGCAAAAATCTGTCTTCAAATGAAAATGGAGCTAATTGGGCATCATTGGGGCACACACACACACACACACACACACACACACACACCTCCCACGTACAGCCATTCCATGGTGAAGTCTGCACAACACCTTAGACTCTTTGAAAAACCCCAAGGTCCCCAACGAAGCATGGGCTTGACTCACAGATGAGTTTAATTAAATGGCCTATCAGGACCGTAGTCACAAAACCAACTACCAAGAAGGAGCTGCCTCATGTGTAGAGGTCCAGTCGGCAATGCTTGTCCTGGGAAGGGTCCTTCCAGACACAACACACCGTGTTGGGCTGCCCGTGTCGGCTGGTACTTGTCAATGGAAGCCAGATGATCCAGGCCCAAATCACACAAAGACAAACATTATGGCACTGGCCCATTCTCTGTTCATACCACACAGGGAGCCTATGGAAAAGGAGCCTTTGGCAATGAGAACCAGTGGGGGCATCAAGATGCCTGATTGTATATACCCAGACAAGGACCACAGCCACCCAAATACAATGTCACACAGTCATGACAATATTTTGGTGTTCAAGACTGGGCCAAAAACCCAACATATGCAGTCCAGGGACCCTGGCACACCAGATTCACAGCATACAGGAACACTTGATACATAGTTCAACTCTACCCAGCTCTGGCAAACAGACTTTGTGACCCCCTGACCTCCTGGGAGTGCCCCTAGACACAGTACACAATATATACCCTTTGTAGGAATGACACAATCCCCATTTACAGAGTGAAAGCAAACTCTGTATCCCCAGTATCACTGCTTCTGAGCACCGCCCTTGCCCTCTTGTAGCTAAAAGTTCAGTCAGTGGGCATTGACTCGGCCTTTTGTGAGCATTACTTGCTCCCTGTCCCCCACAGGCAATGCCATGACAAGGTGATGGGGCATGGGGGACTTGAGGTGGCTCAGTCAGTAAAGCATGATGACCCGCCTTCTGTTCCCAGCACCCCGTGGGCTCAGAGGTACGCTCCTGCAGCAACAGACATGGGGAGGCAGAGAAAGGAAAACCCTTTTGGCTTGCCGGTGAGCCTGTCTAGGTGGATCAGTGAGTCCTGTGCTCAAGGTGAGGCTCTATCTCAAAAGATAAGGTAGAGAATAACCAGGGAATTATATTAACTCTCACCTTTATATACACACGCAGACACACACACATGAAGATGAAGTGGATTTATTAAAAATGCCGAATAAATAAGTAGACTGTAACTGTGGCCATCCCCCAGAGAAGTGGCTGGGGAAAAAACGAAAACAATCCATTATGGGGCAGGAGGGGAAAGGAAGAAGGCAAGGCTTGGATGTAAGAGACGTTAACCACATCCGGTCTCATCCCATTCTTCCCTCAGGACCCTGGGACTACTTTCTAGGGAGATGCGAAGTGAGGTGGAGTGAGGGGGTATGACATCTGGCCTGCAGATTCCCTTATGGCAGTAGGGGCACTGATGACAGCCACTCCTAAGACTGTCCTCTTACATGGCTCACATGTCAAAAAAAAACGGGAGCTGTTCTAGTCTGGAGAGTTTACAACTATAAAAGAGCCCACCTGGGAGAGGCTATCACTGAGACGGCCCTCCAGCCTCCAGAAGCACCAAATGTGGGTGGCTGGCTGGCACCCCTTTGTACTGTCAATTTTCTTCCTGCAACCCCCTTCACATGTTGGTTTTGTCCCAAGGGTTTGTTATAGCCCTGGCTGCTCCTGGAACCTACCAGGACATTATGGAAACCCTGTGGACCCACAAGAACCAGAGGCCCAAGTTCAGTTAGTGTTGGCAACAGGGGAGTAGGTGGCAGGGTTTTGTCACAGCTGAACTGTGTTACAGGCACTTAGGACTGTCACTGAGAGAGAGGCCTCCATCAGTTTGACCCTCCCAAGGATGTTCCTGGGGACCAAGTTACTGGCAGAACTCAAGCCCCAGGCTCCATGCTGAAATATTTGGTGGATCCAGCCAGAGAAAGCCTCTTTGCTTGCTCTGGGGACATCTTTGCTTGCTCTGGGGACAGCAGGGTAGGAGAATAGTAGGCTCTCTTCACAGTGCTCCACACTTTCCAAGAGGTTCTGAAGGCGGTTGTCCCTGAGGCTCCCAGGGGTCTCAGCCCTGACTTTGGGTGTGTACCTTAGCCCTTCCTGAGAGGCCAGCTCAAGCCTGAAGCTCAGCTGAGGAGGAGACAGGTCCCCAGGCAGATGATCATGGGAAAAGGAACGGAACAAACCGAGCCTTCTGCAGTTTGGGGCTTTCTGGTCAGGAGCCGAGAAATAGAAATGGGATGAACAGTGAGAATTTCCGTATCAGTCCAAAGGAAACTGAATGAAGCCAGATCTTGGGGAGGGCTGCAGAGCCCAGTGAACTGGACTGGAAGAGTGTTGGAAATCATGGCAGGCAGCCAAGAGAGTTCTGGCCACTGAGTAAGGGCTGAGGCGGAGTGAAGCTAGGGCTCCTCACCCAAGACGGTGCTACTTCCGGGGCAAAGGTCGTCAGAGCCCACACCGGAGGCCAAAGGAGAGTTATCGGCTGTGGGGTCACTCTGCAGCAGCTGGGCATGTCCCTCTAGGAAGCAAGACACCATCTTCTTTGGGGACTACCTCCACAGCCGGCCCTGACCCAGGCGTCGGGGAGCAGGTGCGCAGTGCTTGCCCCACAAGGCAGCCTCGTGGCCCCAGCTTTGCCCTTGGTCCAGAGCGGCCGTGTCACCAGAGCTCCCTCGAGTTCCAGTGGCCAGGCAGGCGGTGCAGCCGCACGTCTTCCTTCTGGATGTGCTCATAACAGGACTGAGGAGAGAGATGAGCGGGGCTGGGACCTGCTGGCAACTGTGTGCGTGGCCCCCCGAAAGCCACCGCACCCGCCTCCCCATGTGCACCCCGCTCCAGTCAGGACTAGCTGTCAGCCACACTCTGCAGAGGCCTTCCGTCTGCACACTGCTCGGAAGGGCTGCGAGGCTCATCTGCCCTGGGAACAGCACCGGGGATCCTTCCCATGGAGACGAGCAAGGCGGGGACTTGAGCTCTTTCTACCATGGTACCTGGGGCAGGGAGTGATTTCCACGGGCTCACAGCCCAGGTCCCTCCTCACCTCCAAAGCTGTGAGCAGGAAGTCATGGAGGCCACCTGTGTGGGTGGGGTCCATCATGTCACGGATCAGGTGGATCTCAGCTCCCAGATGCTGAATTCTAGAAAGTACCATGACAATAAAGGAGAGAAAAAGAGGGAAGTCATAGACAGATACCCCACAGCTCGGGGGGAGGCAGCCCTGGCCTAGAGGGCTAGACACTCCTGGAATGGCCCCAGGCACCCACAAGACTGGCTCCTTCCTAGGTCTTGGTTCCCCACCCTCCTCTGTCCTGTGTTTGGTGCAGACAGAGGAGGAAGGGGGTTTACTTCCGTCTGCGCCCGTTCCCACTCACCGAGCTCGAGACACCACGTAGATAAGCAGCGGCAGAAGGTCATCCATGGGTAGTTTGTATTCCCGGCCCAGCACCCGAGACACCGTGGTCTCGATTTCCCCATAGGTCTTCTCCAGCACTTCCAGCTTCTCCCGAGGGTCCACAGTGGTGCTGCAAGGAGGGTGTGGCTCCTGGTCAAGAGGAAGGGACTGCACTCCTGTGTCCCTACATGCCCCCTCCCCCAGCCAGGGCAGACACTCACATGATCTTCTGCAGGCACTCAGTGGCTGACAGGAAACACTTGTCCCGGACCAGAGAATATCTCTGTAAGGGTAGGTGAGCAGGGAGGTAAAACAGGGACCCAGCTGGACAGGCTCTCACCCTCAGGGCCCCTTGCCACCTGCACCTGCCCCGTCACTGACTGAGGTACATCCCTGCACTGACGGCTAAGTGACCCAAGGCTACCCCACAGCTCCACTGTGAGCTTCACTTATGCGGCTATAAAATGGGGGAACCAGGCTCCAAGAGGTTGAGAGGAAACAAGGTAGACAGGAAAAACAATCACTCTAACAGCAGGTCACTTGGTGACACATAATTCCAAAGCTGATGTCCATAGTCCCCAGACCCAAGGACTCGTTGGAACTCAGGTTTCTGAGTTGACCCTCTGCTTCTGACTCTTTGTGGAAGTGAGATGTTAGACTGTGGATGTGGCTCATGGCAGAATTTTTGGCCAGCATTGCAAAACCTGTGGAGCCCAAGAATCTGCTTCTCTAGGAGACTCCAGATAATCCTGAGACAGCGGTGGCCTCTTGTGCCCTTGACCACGGCTGTCTCAAGAGGTAGGTCTGTCGTAGCTCTATTTACACAGGAGAGTTCAGGCGCACTGCCCACG
The DNA here is from genome assembly GCF_017639785.1 of Mesocricetus auratus. Lineage (NCBI taxonomy): Eukaryota > Metazoa > Chordata > Mammalia > Rodentia > Cricetidae > Mesocricetus > Mesocricetus auratus. The sequence goes on along the minus strand of NW_024429267.1, from coordinate 48,243,610 downwards.
GTCACAGCCAGAAGAGAAGAGTCTTCGTGGGAGCCACTTGAGAGCAGAAAGAAGCCTGGTTTCTCTTCCCTCACCTGCCTCTCCCCAGGCAATCCTGACTCAAGAAACTCCAGGACCACGGGCCCCTCCTCCCAGGCAAACAGAATAGCACCCTCTCACCTGATTGCTGGTCAGCCAGAGGTCCTTGAGGGGCCACAGGTGCCTGAAATTGGAGAGAGGAGATGCTTGGGGGTCTGAGCTCAGAGGACACACCCTATGCCTAGCAGGAAGGCTAAAAAGGCCATGGGAAGGGAATGGGGCCACCATGGCAGCCTGCAGCCAGGAGAAGAAGCCATGGAGTCCTGGGAGAAGTGATCTTTCACTGCTGTGGGAGCACCTGAGATCCCAGCAGGGACAACCAAGCACTTGTGACCACACTGTCAGAGGGGTCACTAGGGAAGAAGCATGTATGAGAGGCAGAAGGGGTGGGGGAGGACGAGGGAGGCTCTAGACTCTAGTGACCAGAGTATGGTAAACACCTGTCTGACCTGCTCCCAGGACACGGGCAGTTTCCCATGACAACCTCTCCTCCGGTGGATCTGGAGGCAGGCCCAGTCAAGGCTGGCCAGCACCCAGGGTAGGGACACCAAGAGAGCTGCTGGAGCTAAGGAGCAGGAAATGCCAGCTGTCTCTGGCAACAGTGGAGGGACTGGGCCAGAGGCAATAAGCCTGAGGTGTCTGGTGCGGTGCTCGGGCAAAGCCAGCGGGGAGGCAAAGGTGGTTTCCTTTGTGGGTGGCTGAGCACCTTGATCTGGCTGCATCTGACTGTGTGCCCCACAGCCCTGTGCTGTGTGTCTGAATGAGCACACCTCACGGTTGTGGAATACAACGAGGCAAAGATGCTTCATTTGTTTATGCTGCAGAATGTCGCGTCTGCGACAGCAGAATATTATTTTTAACTGTGTAAAGGTGTGTTACTTTTGTTTATGCGGCATTTGTTTAACTATGTGAAGATGTGTTGCATTTGTTTCACCTTGACTGCCTGAGCTACCTGATTGGTCTAATAAAAAGCTAAACAGCCAATAGGGGAAGGAGAGGTGGGGCTGGCAGGTGGAGAGAATTATAGGAGGAGAAAATAAGGGAGAAAGAGAGGGACACGCCCAGAGCCAGAAGCCAGGCAACCACCAGCTAGACACGAGAAGCAGTGAAAGTAAGATATACAGAAGAAAGGTAAAAGCCTCTAGGCAAACGTAGATGAAGAGAAACAGGTTAAGTTATAAGAGCTAGCAAGAAACGAGCCTAAGCTAAGACGGAGCATTCATGACTAACAATAAGTCTCTATGTCATGATTTGGAATCTGGTTGGTGACCCCAAAGAAAGCCTGGTACAGCTCGCAGTTGAGCTTGGTAGGACCGTCTGCCCCTCCAGAGCTCTGGTGAGTGGGTGAGAAGCTTACTTCTGCACATCCAGGAACTCCAACAGCTTCGTGTCAGGGAACAGGCTGAGGTTGGTGATGCCCTGGCTGTACAGCCCATCCTCTCTCTCGTGAAGAAGCAGGTAGAGTGTGAAGAGCTCCGAGTAGAAGCTGGGTAAGATGAGGGGCAGCAGCAACCCGTGCACCTGCAGGTTCCTGTGGGGCCACAATGGGTGGGAGACACTGCTGCCGGGGCCACCTACACACCCACAGAACTAGAGTGTCCCGGGGTCAGCTAACTCCTGCTCTAAGTGACCTTAGGCCCATGTCTTCCATGCCTCAGTCTCGTGGTGCAAAGGAAGGAGGAGGCCTCTGGCAACTGCTTCCCCCTTTGTACAACTCAAACACAAGGCTGGAAAGGCACATTTAGAACAAAGATATCTAGTGCGTGGTGGCACAGCTCCAGGTCACGGGTCACTATGATGTACCAACAGTCAATGCACCATGCTTGGTGAATAGCACACATGCCCAGGGCGTTCCCAAGAAGCACTGCCACCCAGAGGGAGGCCCCAGATGCAAAGGTCTGATCAGGAACCTTGTCTCCACGTCCTCCTCCTCCAGGGTCTGGCCCTGGCGCTGGAAAGCAACCTTCAGCAGACCCCTGCAAGCCAATGAGAGGAGCATGACGCGGCCGCTGCCCACAGAAACAGAATTCCACCCTCCCAGTCACCAAAACGGAGAGTAGGTGGCCCCATCTCCAGAACTGGCTGCCTAGATGTGGACGGACGCCTGCAGCGTCTGAGGGTCCAAGGCTGGAGGGTCCTGGCACTCTAGCGGCCGCTGAAGCTCCTACCGTAATGCTCATAGGATCTAGGTTCTACCTGGGACAGGATACATAGACCTGGGTCACACTCAGGCTACAGTAAGGGTAGAGTTCTTATGGGGCAGGGGTGTGCCCAGGGACTAGACATGGGACCGAGCCAAGCCTTGGAAAGGGCAATCCTGGGCCAGGCCCTAGGCAGGGCTCTTCACCCTGTGCCCAGGCTCACCTGTAGGCAGCCCAAAGCTCCCGGGCATGTTGCTTCACCTCCTCCTGGGCCATCCCCTGTAGGTGTTTGTTGGCTCCTATGCCTGAATATGTGGCCTGGAAGGTCAGCATCAGGGTACGGAGTAACCTCCCCAGGGGGTGCCGGGAATTGCTCAGAGCCTAGTCCCATGGAGAGAACATGGACGCTTAGACCCAGGGTGTGCAACACAGTGAACCCAGACCAGCCTCCCAGACCAGGAACACTGAGGTCCTCTGAGGACCAGGAGCACCATGGGCCTGTCCCCTCTAGTTAGCACCATGCTGTGAGATGCAGGAGCACCCCCCCCCCCCGGCCGGGACCCTCACCTTCCTGAGGTACTGCTGCAGGGCCTGGGGCTCGCGGTGCTGCAGCAGCTCCTGCAGGATGTCTTCCATGCTGCCCGCACAGTCCTTGGGGTGGCTCCTGGGGCACCATGCACAGCGTCCCTCACCCACCCCTGAGCCAGCACCCACCCATCCCCAGAAGCTTCCCTAACCCCTCTCTGACCTGTAGGGACATCCGGAGGGCCAGGCTCACCTCTCACAGCTCAGGTACTCCTGGGACTCGCGGAGCTCCCTGGAGCTCTGCACATGGAAGCCCAAGAGGGCTTCCTGCAGTTCCCCAGGACAGCCTGAACGCACAAAGTCCTGGAAAGGTCTGTAGACTCCCTGCCAGCGGCTCTCCACAGGGAAGGCGCCCAGCCCCAGCTGTCTGTGATTGGGGAAGACAAGAGATGTGGGAGATGGAGAGGAGGCAGGAAGCCCCTGGCGCCCAGCCTGGGAGTGAGGCCGGATGGAGACGAGTTGACCTCCAAGGCAAGTGGAGGAGACAGTGAGGCTGAGCGCATGAGCACCTGTTCTGAGGTGAGGGAGCAGGGTGCATAGCTCTGCAAAGGGCCTGGAGAGCCAGGACCCAAATCCAGACAGCTGGCCTTGGATCAAGACGGACCAGGGCTTGGAAGTCCAGGTTTCCCTGCCCTGCCCTCTCCCACAGCCACCCTGCGGTGGATCCTGTCTCGTCAACAGGCTGAGTGAGGACAACTATAAGTCTCACAAAGGGAGCCCTATGGTGCTGCCACCTCACAGGTGACCCTCACCCGCACCTGCCAGGCTGCGGCAGACCTCTCCAGGGCCGCTGTCCTCTCCTAGCTCCTGCTATCACAGAGGAGCAGCATGCAGGGACAACAGGTTGACGAGTCTGCTGTATCCCCTCCCTGCCTCTGAAATTCTTATGGGATCATTTTCCATTATTCTTCCCTCAACACACCCAGATTCTCAACAAATATGGCAAGAGTTTTTCCACCTGAACTATGAGTTTTCAAAGGGAGTTCTACTTTCACAGGAAAATAGTCTGTCTCACAAACTACCGCTTTGGGAGAGCGAGTCTACATACCAAGTTTCCTTCCTCCTTCATTTTGTGTGCAGGGGAAGTCAGAGCCAGTAAGGTACACTATGACTATATCTAGATAACGATGTATCTACTCCTTTTAGGATAGACTCACAATTTTATTTTCTATTCTTTTTTTGTGTATTTGACTTGGAAACTATCTTGTATCCTTTCTAGAAAGAAGAAAAGCTAAAACCAGGGTCAAAGTAAGACGTAGAAATCCTTTTTTTTCTCCCAGTTTATGTATGGCAGTACATCCACTTTAGCCCTAGACTTCAAGAGCCTCCGACTGGAAGCCCTGGGGCTCTGGAGCTCTGTGGCAAAAAGCCCCCACCGAGCCCTGAGGCCTTGGGTGAGGAGAGACACGGGACCAAACAGGTTGGGCTCTCACCTCTTGCGCGTACTGGCTGGGTTGGGAGGGGTGGCGGCTGTGTCCAGCACTCCCTGTGTGTACAGTCCTTTATGTGTCCCACTGCTGAAAGAACCATCCAAGGTGAAGCCACTGGGGAAGGTGACCTTGCCCTGGGAGCAGAAAAGGACAGGTATGTCTGAGTGCCCGGCCAGCTGCCCGGCCAAGTGTGTCAATGTTGGGCCTCCTTGGGTGGGTCAGTAGGAAACGTCTGAGCATGTGTTCTACCTGTCCATTTAAGGTGCTGGAACATTCTAGAAGCCTTACCCAACCTCTGCTGTGAGGCTGGGTAGCTTGGCCCAGGGATCTAGATGAGCAATTTCTGGCTGTGTGGAGTTGATCCACTCATGGTGCACGAGACCCACCTATCCCTTTGCATCCAAAACTATCCCCAAGTTTCCAAAGGCCTCAGCATGGACACAACTGCCTTTTGCTACGTCAGCTTAGGCAGGAAGAAAGAACGAACAGTGACCACAGGGACAGTGGCCCAAGGCTCGGGTGGTGATGGCTGCCTAATGGTGAAGCACAGACACAGTCGTCTGTGCCCTGTGGGCATGAGGCACATGCTGCAGTCCCTTGTCACCTTGCTTTGTTAGTCAATGTTGCATGCACCCTGGCAAGGACATGGAGCCCCTTGGAGACCACAGGGGCAGCAGGGGCATTCTCCAGCCGCCCATCCGTTACCGAGCCCCAGCCCCGGCTTCATGGGGGCAGGATGAGAAGCGGATGGCTCTCACCTTCCCTAGGAGTGTCAGGTCCCTGGTGAAAGTGCCCTCGTACAAAGTGTCGTCCTCACATAGCAGGATGCCTGGGCCCTTGAAAGGAAGCCAGAGAAAGGGGCGGCAGGGGGTGAGACTGGATAGAAACACAGGGTGTGTGGACACTGGCCCTCAGGGCCAAGAGCACCCAGCCCTGCACTGCCTGCCCCAGACGTGCCGAGCCCCACGGACCCCGCAGTTAACCCTCAGACGTGGCTGCTCCTCAGGAAGTGCTGGCTTCCTTTCCACTCCCTGTCCCTGCCCTGGGTCCTGAGGGCCAATCAAGTCCCCTTACTCCTACACCTGCCAGGAAACGCATGGACAAGTTCATGTTCAACTTGTTTCTGACTATGTTGTGGGCCTATTTTTGCCTTTCCTGACCTTTCTTTCTGAGGTCTCCTTCAGTTCTCTCCAGAACAAGGTGGAGTCTAAACAACCAACCCACAGAGTCATGCACAGCCGATGGCCAGAGCCCCACCCACCACACATCAAACCCTTGGCAAGCCGAGAGGCAAAGGTAGGAGCTGGAGGGCTTGGGTTTGACCTCAGTCTCAGCAGGCTCTCTGGTGTCTGTCATCAATAAACGTGTGCCGTTCATACGCTAAGGACAGCTAGGGCTAGCGCGGGGTCTATGGATGCCACCAGCTGACCAGTGACACACTGGTTCTTCCTAGCTCACAATAAGCACCTAGCCTACAATAAACGCCATCGCCCTGAGCTGAAGCTAGGGGACGCGAGGCTGGGTCTTGCCAAAGTCAGAGCAGATGGTTGGCATGGCCGAGCATTCCTTGTCATCCACCCAACGGAGTGCCCAGGGGCGGGGCCACCACTCACAACCATCTTGTCCCCTTGGAATGTTCCTTGATAGCAGGCCCCTGCCTGGGTGACCACAACCCCAGGGCCATGGCGCTGGTCAGCCTGCCACATGCCAATGTAGCGCTCACCCCTAAGGGAAGAGGAAGGGGGAGGGGACTCAAAATGGTTCCCCTGTGTCTTCTGGAAGCTCTGCTGGCAGGGGCTTCGGGGGAGACAGGCGGTGACAGGAGAAGATGAAGAACCCAAGGAGAGCAGAGGATGGCAGAGAAGGGATGCGGGGTGGGGCCCCCTAGAGGTGGCACGAAGCATAGGCGGAGGGAGGTTCCGTGGAGGCAGGCCTCCCAGGACAGAACCAAAGACTGAGGGACCCAGGCGGGGCGGGGCGGGAGTGGTGGTGGTGGGGGCACTAGAGAGAGCCCGCGGCTTCAGCCGGCTGGACTTGTGGCTTCTCTGTGCCAGCAATTACCTCTCACTGTTGTCCTCAATGCCATAGCCGCTCCTCTGGCCTCTCTCCCAGTGGCCCGTGTACCTGAAGGGTTGGGAGGCCTGTTGGGCACCGTCCAGGACACCGAATCCATGCCGAAGGCCGGCCTGAAAATAGCCCTTGTACACTTCGTCATTGCCGTACCTGGAGAAATACACCAGCGGTCGGCTCCACCTCAAGGGGGCTCGGTCCAGAGGATGCCCCTCCCCATCCCCCTCTTCTCCGGGTCAAAGGTCACTTACTCACAGACGCCATAATCACACATGCTGCCTTCCTGCCAGTGGCACTTGTAACAGTCAAACTTGTCCTCAGAGTCTTGGGGCACCAGGCAGATGCCAAAGCTGACCGTGTAGTTGGGTGGGGTCGGAAGTGAGTATCCAGGCCACTTGCCTGATCAGATGTCCCTGTCACATCCCTCCATGCCACCCAGCTGTCCTTGTCTCCAAGGAGTCCCCCAGAAAAAAAACAGAAGATCTCAGAGTCCCCTGTTCCCTTGCAAAAAATCCTCAGGCCACCCCTCCCCCACCACGGGAAGCCAGTCTCGGGCTGAGACCCACATTCCTATTCCAGTCAGGGTCCCCTTCTGTGGTGACAAGAGCTGGGCCACCTGCCCGCTCCTGCTTGAGGTTTGGGGATTGGGGCAGTCCAGGGTATGGCAGCTCCCCTGGTTGCCGCACCTGTCTCCATCTGCCCAGTCAGTCTTTTTTTTTTTTTTTTGGTTTTTTTGAGACAGGGTTTCTCTGTGGCTTTGGAGGCTCTGCCCAGTCAGTCTTACCCATTCTCCAGGCCCTGGCAGAAATCCCCCACATGGTTACGCCCATTCGGCCACTTCAGGGTTCCCCTGGAACACAGGCGAGGTCCACTGCATCAAGTCTCCAGACCCATCCCCAGACAGCTGCACCCCAGACTCGCGGCATCCCTTCCTTCCTCTACCCTGGGTTCTTCCAACTAGACTTTCTGCTCACCTAGCCCTCGCTTGAGCACTGAGACCCCTCACAGAAAGCTCCCACCACCACCAGCAGGCTCTGGAGTACTCTAGACGCCATTCATGGGGAGAGCCCTGGAAACATCTACCTTCGCCTTTCCCCTTGAACCACAGGAGGTGGCGAACTAAATGTCAAGCTTGAAAAAACTCCTGGTCGATGGAATTTCTGATAATCCGCTGGAAGCGCTAGCCCTGCGGCACAGGTGACTCACTTGCCATGGGGCTTGGCCCGGCACCAATCACCCTCATAGGTAGCCTGGTAGAGCCGGCCCTCACGGCGGAAAGTATAGGCCAAGCAGCGGCAGTCAGGGGGTACGGATGCCTCCGGGCCGGACCCCAGCACAGGGAAGTCCTTCTTGCCATGCAGGGCCTGGCACACGGCCTGAGTCACTTTCCACTGCCAGACCACCTGATGGGAACAGGAAGGCAGTGAACATGTCATTGTTGCTACAGCAATGCTCCAGAGGCCTCGTGGGGCACCTAGGTCCTTCCCCACCGCTCTGTCCCCAGGGACACTGCCTGCCCTTCTGTGGCATGGCGTCAGACCCCAGACCTGAGTAGCCCAGGGACTAGACAAGAGGCTACGCGAGAGGCTGGGAACAGGCACCTACTTAGGCCTCTACTTCAGCCTACTGGCGGGAAATTCCTCTTCCTCTACCATCCTGAAAGCGGTCCCTAGGCGTACCCCTGATGCCCTTGTAGCCCTGTAGCGCTGGTACTCTGCCCTCCCCTGGCCTCTGGCTTGATCCCGGCTGTTCATGCTTCAACCTCACTCACCTGGTCCCGGGGGTCTCTGGTGCAAAAGGAGAGCTCTTCCTCAGGCGTGAGGATTCGAAGCGCACGCCTAGGCACACGGAGGTGACCAGTGAGCCCCAGCTCCTCTAGGATTGGAAGTGGGGCTCACGTGGGAGCCTGGAGGTGTGAGCAGATTATCACAGGGCACAGGGAGGGAAGTCACTCACTTGTCTGGGCCAGGGTCTACCCACACCAACTGCAGGTCAAAAGTGTGGATATTGTGGCCCTGCAAGATGAGGAGTACAGGTTGTCCAGAGTGGACTGCCCCACCCTCTGGAGCGCCACCAGCTTCCAGCACGCGGCTCTCTCGCCCCTCCCCGTCTCCAAGCCTGTGGCCTGTTCACTTTCTAACCCGGAACCACACCTCAGGTTATCTCCTCCTAACCTGAAGCAGGACAAGGGCATCATCAAAGAGTAGCACGCGCTCAGCCCGCAGCGGGGTGACCACCACGGGGATGTCCTGGCTGTCCTGGAGGAGGCGGTGAGCGGGGGTACAAAGCACATCCTGGTGGGTTGAAGAGGGAGGCAAGGGGTTCAGGTGCCCCTGCTTGAGGATGACGACCAACCGTGCACATGCCCCCGTACCCTAGACACCTCCCAGAGGCCATCCCAGCAGGCCTGGGGTAGGCCCCAGCTCTCTCTGTCTCTCTCTCTCTCTGTCTCTCTCTCTCTGTCTCTCTCTCTCTGTCTCTCTCTCTGTCTCTCTCTCTCTCTCTCTCTCTCTCTCTCCCAGCAGGCCTGGGGTAGGCCCCAGCTCTCTCTGTCTCTCTCTCTCTCTGTCTCTCTCTCTCTGCTCTCTCTCTCTCTCTCTCTCTCTCTCTCTCTCTCTCTCCCTCCCAGCAGGCCTGGGGTAGGCCCCAGCTCTCTCTGTCTCTCTCTCTCTCTGTCTCTCTCTCTCTCTGTCTCTCTCTCTCTCTCTCTCTCCCTCCCAGCAGGCCTGGGGTAGGCCCCAGCTCTCTCTGTCTCTCTGTCTCTCTGTCTCTCTGTCTCTCTGTCTCTGTCTCTCTCTCTCTCTCTCTCTCTCTCTCTCTCTCTCTCTCTGTCACACACACACACACACACACACACACACACACGACGCCCCAAGATGGGGGTGGGGGTCATCCCTGGGCTAGCCCAGAAGGGCAGTATAGCTTCTCTCTCTGGGATTTTCCTTGGTGTCTCCATACTGCACCCTGTCACAGCCAGAGGGTTCCTGTTACCCTCACCCATATGCTATAACCTGTCTCCCATGGCTATTCTGGCCCTCTCTACTTACTGGTCCAAGCCTGTCATGCCTTCTGGGGACATAAGGACTCTTGTGCTAGACTGTGACAGGCATGTGTAATTGGTGGCACCAGCAGATGGCTAAGGGTGACAGGCACCGGGTTATATCAGTCTTCAGCTGCTTTGCAAGTCCACAGAAGAAGCCCAGAGGCACCGTAGTAATGAAATAGCCTTTCCTGCTGCAGGGGACTCAGCCTCTGTGGACTGAGACTGCTGAGATACTTTTCCTTAGCCAAGGGCTTCCTTACTGTTCACCAATTTACACCTTAGCCAGTTAATTTCCATATCCCCACAACATCTTAATCCAGCTTCCAAAGGACAATGCCAAATGCAAATTCTCGATAAGGAATACCCAGGGAGGTTTTCTGGGGACTTTTTTTTTCCAACCAAGTTTTGCATAGGCTTTGCACCTTTCAGAACTTTCAGGCAGGATTTACATTTGCTTAACAGAAGCTGCTGAAGACAAAAGGCAGGCCAAGGCTATGTGCCAACATTCTGGAGCCAGCTGCTGCGGGGTAGGAGTTCCCTCTATGCGGCCTTCCTTCCAGATGGGAAAACTGAGGCAGGGAGCTACTCAAGACACCCAGCCCAGCCTCACACCCAGTGTAGAACCCTCTTCCTTGAGTGTCCCAAAGCCCCAGACTCACCCTCACCCGGCTGGTGAGGCTGTACCACAGGGCCTGTGTGGCCACAGCTTGGTCCAAGGCCTGCCCCAGGAAGGACTGCAGGTTCCCAAACAGGGTGACTGCATGCAACACTAGCTCCTGGGCTGGGTGGCGCTGTGGAAGGACAGGGCAGGTGGGAAGGGTCTGAGGGTCTTGGAACCAGTCCCCATCCCGGTGATGGCCATGAGGGCCCCAGCCTGGCCTCACTTACGTTTCTCCCTGACTACCCTTCTAGGGGCGGGGAGGGAGCATTAAGATGCTTCCGAGATGGATTAGGGCATTTCAGTGACATCAATCGCATGGCCCTGGGTCATACGTCCTCACAGCCCAGTAGAGAACTCTGTGTGCTCTTTGAGTGTCACCTGCCCCCATCAAAGCAGAGCCATGTGTCCGAGATTCCACAGGGCAGGCTCTTGCCCCCAGGGCCCCCCCCCCAAGGCTATGCTCTCCTAGGGCCCCTCCCTACTGCTTAACCTGGCCCTCTGAGCCCTGCCTCTCCTCTCTCTCCTCCCCTTCCACATATCCATCCTTGGACTCCTCTCAGTACCAACCTTGTCGAGGGTGTCCCTGAGGCTCAAGAGGAGGAGGATGTATTTCTGCACATGCTGGGTGAGCGGCTGGCTGAGGGCTTGGCACAGTGTGGTGCCCACCGAGCCCTCAGAGCTCGCCCAGGACAGCAGCTGCTGCAGCTTCTTCCACTGGCTCCTCCAGTACTCGCTGCAGTTAGGAAGGGCCACATACTACCCTCACCCTTTCCCAGCCCACACTCACCCCTGTTCTAACCGCTCTCCCGGTTCTCAGACCCAGGACCCCAACCCTGTACCCCGTTAGTCCCCCAGCCCCACCTCAGGGGAGATAGGGACACCAACTGCAGCCACCTGCTCCTTTGGGGTGGGCTTCCTCAAATCCCCCTCACCTAGATACCCACACCCACACAGGGGGCTACCATGGCCACTCCGGGCTCACCTCCTCCTCTTGGAGACCTTCTGGAAGGCCTGCACCACCACACAGTCAGTATACGACTTGATGTACCTATGGACAACCCAGGATCACCTTGAAAGCCCAGCTCCTAGCACGCCCAGCTCCCACCCTTGGGTCCCAGGTATCACCCACTGCGCAGCCAGAACCCTGTGGCCCAGGCAATTCCGTGACCCCTCAAGCCCTAACTCGGCAGTTGTATCTTACAGACCTGATCCAGGTCTGAGCCTCTGAGCCTGCGGCCATGCCAACACCCAAGCCCATCGGAACCCCACTCCAGCTGCCCCTTAGGGCCAAGTGACGGAGGTGGCACTTTGGCCAAGCGACAGGCTGCCCCAGGGAGGGTCTTACTCCATGTGGGCCTGCAGGACATGGTCAGCACTGTTCAGTAACAGCAGGGTCTCCAGACCCACAGAGGGCGGGTGGTGTAGCCTCTGTCGCAGCGAATGCAGGCTCTGCTCCGTCACCTCCCATAACCGTTGGGAACTTTCATGCAGCTGCTGCAGAAGCCCAAGGCACTCTCGGCCACAGGGGTCTGAGGGTTCCGGGTCTGTGAAGAGCACGGCTACCTTGAGCTGGGGTGCTCAGGACAGTGCTAGCACCCCTAGATCCTGGGGTGGGGGTACAGAGCATACAGGGTAAAGGGCTGAACCCTTGCATACGCAGGGTTGTGTGTACGCCTCCTATTTAACAGGACAACTGTAATCATCTCGGAGGCACCAAGTCTCCTAGCTCCCCTGAGTCTCCACCTCTTCTCTCCAGACCCAGATGCAAAATGTGACCCCAGCCACCTTATAGATGTACAGTGAGAGGAAGGCACGTGACAAGGGAACACCAAACTCCCCAGGTGAAAGCCTTATACGTTCTGCCTTCTAGTCTAGCCGTCCCTGAGTGGGAACGGAAGCCAGGCAAGCGGTATATCCAGACCTGCGGTCCTCAGAGGCCATCTGGGAAGGAAACCTCTGGTTCCCTGTGGTCAAGGCCTCAGCTCCATCAAGAGATGGCAGTATCAAGTGCCACCACTCCCCCTTGAGGCTGAGAAAGCTGCCTCAGAATGTCTCACAAGGCAGAACTCTAATCCCAGGAGCCACCCCTGTGTCCCCTCCCTTCCCCACCGAGGGCCGGACTCACCAGCTGAGAGCAGGGGCTGGAGAATGAGACTGTTGGTGCGGGCAAGGGTGGCTGAGAAGACCTCCTCCAGTCGAAGCAAGTCTGCCTCCTCAGAGCTACACATAGCCAGGGTGTGAGACACAAGGCCTACTGGACAGGAAGGACACAGGTCATAGCCAGAGAACATGACAGGGTCACCAATATCATTCCCAGTTCTCAGAAGCAAGTCCCATAACCATCCACATCAGACTCTCACTGGGCCCAGCTTCTCTCAAAGAGATCTATTCTGGCCCCCGACCTCTGCCCTGCTCTCTGATGGGGCCCTGGAATGGGAGAGTTGGAAACTACCAAGGGGTGTATCCCTTTCCACCCAAGAGTACGATGTCCTCCTGTATATATGTTTCTCTTATTGGCTGATGAATAAAACACTGATTGGCCAGTAGCCGGGAAGGAAGTACAGGCAGGGCTACCAGAGGAGGAGAATGCTGGGTAGGAAGGCAGAGAAAGGCCGAGAAGAGGTGCCATGTAGCCAAGAAGGAGTAACAGGTTCAGGCACTTCTCAGGTAAGATAAGATCTTGAGAAATACTTAGATTGATAGAAGTGGGTTAATAATTAAGAGAGTCAGCCAGTAAGAAGACCTAGCCATCGGCCAACGGTTCTATAATCAATATAGCGTTTATTTGGGATGAGTTGGCTGCTGGACCAGGCAGAACAGAAGCCTCCACCTACACTCCACACCCTGCTGTGGATCCATGCACCCAAGGAGACGACCACCTAGTTATTCTTTGCCCTGGCAACTTTTCCAGTGAAAGTCCCCACTCAGGGACTATGCAGTCATTGGGGAAAGGGACATGCATGCTATTGGAAGAGTTCAACAATATCATGATGGCCAGGCTCAGGTTCCTTGTCACTAGATAGAGCTGAGTAAGCCAGGAAAGACTTGATACAAGAGCCTCTGGAGGCGGCCTGCTGAAGCCACAAAGGAGAGACAAGGATGAACAGCAGAGCGTGTGGGGACAATCCGTAGACCCAGCACTGGGGAGGTGGAGGCAGCAGGAGTTTGCTGGGAATTTGAGGGCAGCCTGGGACCTTGTCAGAAAGAAGGAAAGAGAAGGAGAGTGATGGGGGACGTCCTTCTGTATATATGTTTCTCTTATTGGTTGATGAATCAAACACTGATTGTCCAATAGCCAGGCAGAAAGCATAGGTGGGGTTACCAGACCAGGAGAAGGCCAGGGATAGACAGGCAGAGAGGGAGGCTGCAAAGAGACACGATGCTGCCCAATGAGTAACCTGCTGGATTACAGGTAAGCCACAGCCTGTGGCAATACATAGATTAATAGAAATGGGTTAATAATTCAGACAGAGCTAGCCAGTAAGAAGCCCTGGCCATGGGCCAACAGTTTTATAATTAATATAGCATCTGTGTGTTTATTTGGGGTGAATCATCTGAGGGATTGGGTTGGAAAGAAACAGCTACAGGAGGGAGGGAGAGGAGGAGGGGGAAGAAGGTGATAGCATAGTAGGGAGAAATAAAAGCAAAGACTCATGGGAGTGCTGGCCCAGCCTGTGAGGATGGCCCACCTTCCTTGGCCAGCAGACAAGCTTGAATTGGCCTCAGTCAACCTTGAAGATCACGGAGGGCTTCAGAACAAGATAACAGCAGATCAAACATCAGACTCAGCAAGACAAACCCGATGACAGGTGACAGATGGGGCCAGGCAAGGAGAAAGTTCAGACTCTGTATGTCTGCATCCTCGAACAAGACTGAGCCTGCCGGACGGGTCCCTCTCAGGAGCAGGGTCACTGGGGTAGGCGGACAGGCAGCTGGGGCCTTGAAGAGCCCTGCCCTAAGCGAGGGATCTTCTAAGCAGGCAGCCATGCAGCACCTGACACAAGGCAAGGGTGATGAGGATACACGCTTGCACCACCTCCACAGCGGGGCTCTCTGAGCCCTGCTCAGGCAAAGCCTCTCCCAGCAGCCCTTGCTGACCTCACTTGGCAAGGGTGGTCATCTGTGCCAACTGCCTGGCCTGAGAAGACTTTGGGACTCCACCTGAGGGTGGAGTTCAAGTGTCCTCACTCTGCCTAGTCCTTACGCTCAGAATCAATGAGATTAGCCTACCTGGGTAAGGCAAGAGACGGCATCAAGACAGCGGAGGATGGGCAGGTGACATTAGGCAGACCCCAGAAAATGGGAAGAGGGATCAGTCTTCCTGAATCTACCCCAAAGACGCTACAGGAACATCACAGGTCTCTGGCAGAACCCAGGACTCTGAGAGAATTGGCTCCAGAAGAGAGGAGGGCGGGAACTTCAGGACTCTGGCCCTGGTTCTGGGCCCAGGCATTCCTGCCCTTCCTTTCCTGCTGTGTGGGGAGGGTGAGGCTGTGGGGAGGAGAGCCAGGAAAAGGAAACTGATGGACACCCAGCTGCAGCCATCTCTGCTGGCCGATAAAGCAGTGCCCTGCACACATGTGGAGGGCAGGGAGGTCAGGTTCAGGGGGATTACAGCGTGTCACATGGCCTGGACCTCCCTGGCCCTCAACCATGCTTCCAGAAGTTGTCAGAACAGAAGGTCTATCGCTGCAACCTTGAACTACCCTGGAATCGAGCCCACACCTCACCTGCTCTCCCCAAGTGAGGCATCTCAGCCTGTTATGTCACCTCTTGTCCCCATCCCTGAGCCTCTCTGAAATGGAGATCTAGCCAGATCAGAACACTTCAAACTACTGTGGTCACCCCCCAAAAGAACAAATTGTAGAGAGAAACTTCTTTTGGCACAGAACCAGTTCTTAAGCTCCGCCTCCCCAAACGCCCCAAAGCACAAACTGGTCCTGGGAAGATCCTACAGACACCGGCTAGTAGCCACTACCCTACAGTGCTTTACAGGTCTGCAGCCCCAGGAGGATTTGCACCCCAGGAAATCTCATCACCCCGAGAAAAGGGGGCCCGGGAAGACTGCACCTGAGACTGGGTGTCTGAGGAGGGAGTCTCCGGTGTTTGAGACTGCTGTGAGGGATAACAGAAGGCTAGGTACCACCCTCCCGCTAACCCTGGGCCCACCACCCATCCCATCCCCCTCTGGCCAACTCTGGGGTCCTTAGTGGCAGGTTGTGCAAGGGGGGAAACTGAGGCACGGAAGGTCCAGGAGAGTCTAGAGACACCATGTGTAGATCAAGTGCGGAGCTCAGACCCTAGCCTCTGACTCCCAGATCTAACAGGATCACCAGAACAAGTGGCCCAGAGATGCTGGGTGACTCACTGAGATGCCCAGTGCATTCCTGAGGGCCCAGCCTCCTGCCTCATGCCAGGTAGACCTGAGGAGCCAAACAAGGAAGTTGGGTCGTGCACAGGTGAGTCAGCTATTGTCCTGTGGCCATCTGAACAGTAGTCGGACCTGCTTCCTCTCCTCTACATTCCTGGCCTCTGTCCACACCAGGCTGCCCCCGCCCCCAGCAGGGTCACTGGGGCCTTCCCGGCCCTCACCCAGCCCTGGCCCTTCAGGCCCCTCCGCCGCACCCTAGCATGGCACTCACTCTGGTATTTCCTGGTCTGGACTGGAATGGACCTTATTTCTGCTGTGGACGCCTGTTCCTAGACCCTGCTGGAGGCCCATTACTCAGCCTACATGCCCAGCGGCCTGCGGATAGAGCGTCTGCCCCAGGGAAGGAAGTGCACGGAACTGTCACACCTGCCCTCCCAGCCACTGCGTCTCCGCCGGCACAAAATTCTGGCCCTAGCTGCCTCCCAGTCTCTGCAGTTGTGTTTGTCCCAGCTTCTCCTTCCTCTGCCCGCCCCGCGCAGTCCCTGGAGTTGCCTAAACTACTCCGCTCCAACCTTTGGGCATTTGTCTAGCGCTCCTCCCAGGCAGGCAACAACACCTTCTCTGTCAACCCTTCCGCCCTGACCAGCCAGCGTCACCTCTTCCTGGCAGCCTCTCCCTCTGGGTGATACACCGGCACCCGGGTCCTGGCCAGGCCGTACTGCGCTGAGCTAGCGCTCCTCACTGTAGCATGGGTTTGGACCCCGCGCTGCGTTTAAACCGAAGCTGGGTGACCCTGGGACAGGGAGGAGGAAGCCAAGAACTCCGCTGAGACCGAAGATGGAGGGATCGTGACCATGGCAGCGGGAGCAGGCGAGAGACCCCACCCGCCGCGGAGCTCGTGGGCCAGCGGACCCCGCCCACCGAAGCGCGCCCTTACCTGCGCCAGGCGCCGCGGTGCCGCGAGTGGCCGCGCAGCTCCGCGCCCCGCCGCCCTCCCGCTCCGCGCCCCGCCCCGGGGTGTTGCTCGCGCGGGGGCGCCTCCGAGGAGGCGGGGCGCGGCCTCGGATTGTCCCCGCGCCAACAACTCTCTACCGGCGCTTCTCCCGCCACCGCCAGACTGCAGAGGTTCGCACCCTGGCTGTCATTCGCCTCTTAGGTTCCCCTCCCGGATCCGAGGTCGGCGCGCGGTGCCTGGGGCCACCGGATTTCCTTGCCCACCGACTCTGCTCGGGCTGCAGCCTGGAGACCTTGCCGACCCTTTTGGGTCACCCACCCCCACCCCCACACCCCAGCGAAGGAGTCCTTGGTATATAATCGAGTAACTTGTTGCTTAGAGCAGTCGACCATGAAGACCCCAGCCCCTAAGCTGGGCGTCCTTCGGTAGCAGCTATAGCTGTGTGTGACCTTGAAGAAGGCCCTCTGCATCCATTCCGGGTACAGCTTGAAGCTGGCCAGTTTCCTTGCCAACGCCTTCGACCTTGGAAAAAGCAGCGCAGTTCCAGACCAAACTCTTGGAAGAAGGGAGCGTGGTCGAAACCTGTAACAAAGAGGACTGCTGTCTGGCTGCCGGGCTCTATTATTTACCCTGCACCTGCAGTGGCACCTAGCCTCTAGGAGCTGATGAGCCTGGCTGAATTGTTTTTTAACCCTTCCAAGCCCGAGCACAGAGGGAAGAAGCCTGGGAAAGAGACAGCTGGGAAAGAGAGTAACCTATTCTTCCCTCCCCACCTGATCGAGACCTCTTCCTCTTCCAGCCTTTTCTCTCTTTTAAACACTTTAAAAAGGGTAAATGCATTATAGGTTTCTCTTTTGTGTGTATACGATATGTATGAATGTATGCAGATGCACATGTGTGTGCATATGTGGCAGTATTTCTTCTGATGCTGTCCTGTTTATGTTTGAGACGATCTCACATTGGCCTTGATCTGCCACATAGGCTAGATGGACTGGCCGGTGAGGACCAAGTGTGTACCACCACACCTGGCTTTTTCACATGTGTTTTGGGAATCAAATTCAGGTCCTCATGCCTGCAAGCAAGCACTAACCCAACTGAGCTAACAACTCAGCAGCCCAGGCTTTTTTTTTTTTTTTTTCTTTTTAAGAGTGGTTGCTCTATCTGCGTGTATTATAACTTTATGCCAGAAGAGGGCATCAGATCAGGATGGTTATGAGCCACCATGTGGTTGCTGGGAATTGAACTCAGGACCTCTGGAAGAGCAGGCAGTGCTCTTAACCTCTGACCCATCTCTCTAACACCCCCCCCAGCTTTGCTTTCCGTACCCTGTCCTGTGCCCCTGAGGGAGCGTCATTCCCCTGGAGGCCCGCTCTACCTCTGCCCACCTCTTTTCAGCAGGCAGGGCATGAGCTGGAAGGAATTGGTCCTGTGCCAGGTGGCTCCGAGCCGGCCCTTTCCCTCTCTGGGCATTGTTTTCCTCATCTGTGTAAGCATCTGAAGAGAGGCGAGGCTGCCTGGGCTCCTGGCAGGAAGAAAGGGAGGGTTGTCCCAGCCTCCTTAGCCAGTGTGACTTCCTGGTCAGGGACATTTGGAAGGCTACTGAGCTCTGGACTTCCCCATCCACTGAGTCATCTACCTCACAGGCAGTCACTCCCTGTTTTATTAGCTTCCAAATAAGGCAAGACCCGGCCAGCCTCTCTTCCAAATAGTCTTTGACTGGGAACCAGGTTCTGCCCTCCTGGTAGTACCCAAAGGACTGTCCTTGCCTCCTGGCATCACGGGCTCCTGCTTTGGCTCCCCACAGATAAGCACGTCATGTGCATACATCAGGTCCAGCGGTGAGACATGTGCCAGTGTGAATACTCAACTGTGTCCCCGGGCCCTCCACTGATGGAAAGATGGGCCCCTGTGCCACACAACTCCAAGGCAGCAACCCCATTCGTGAACACTTGTGTGTCCATCTGCGAGGACACAGCCTGACACAGAGACACACAGAGAGATGCTTGCAGAATGCAGTGCATGCCCCTGCATAGCAGTGTCTTGGTACGCAAGTTCAAGTTCATGTGCATACAGGTCTGTCCCAGGCTGGGCTCAGCTCTGAGCTATTTTGGGCCTGGCCTATGGCCAACAAGTTCAAGGACAGCCAGCTCCCAGAACACCCCAGCTGCTGTGTCACTGGCCCAGGCTAGCTAACTCCCACCCCCACCACAGGCTAAGTCCATGGTGGCCTGGATCCCAGCCTTGTGACTGGGTGGGTGGAGGGCTCTCCATTCACTCCCCCTCAGCTTCTCCAAAGCTAAGCCTTAAGTTCCATTGTGTCAAACTCCTGGGGAGAAATAGCCACGGGGTCTCCTGGCTACCCTGTCCACAGCTTCCAACCCAAGGCCCTGGAGGCTGGATTGGGTCCCCACAGGAAACCCATAAGATATAAAAATAGTGCAGGAGGGACAAGTAGCTGTCTGCTTGCCAGCACTTATGCCACCACACAGGAAGGGATGCTGTCTTTCAGGGAACCAGAATTCCCCCACCCCAGCCTTGATGGGCCCAGCTGAGGGGTGGGTACAGGGGCATGTTGGGGGCCTTTAAGAAGCTGCAGCAATACCAGAGAGTGGAGAGAGCCCTGAATCAGAGGCAGAGGACTGAGTTGGCGTTGCAATTTCTGAGGCCTAAGGCCGAACACAGCTCCTCCCTGGGAGTCCTTCCTCACAAGAGCAAGATGGCTGAGCTGCATCGGGCAAACGTTACACAGCCTGGCAACCCGGAGTTCAGTCTCAGGGGCCCACACAAAACTGCAGAGACAGATACTCCCCAGAACCGGCCTCTGACCTGCACGCCGTGGCACTCACCACTCACCCACACATGCACACACTAATAAAGGGCTACATGGCATGGTGGCACATTCCTTTAACCTAGCACTCTGGAGGCAGAGGCAGGTAGATCTGAGTTCGAGGCCAGCCTGGTCTACGTAGCAAGTATCAAGCCAGTCAGTGTCACATGGTGAGACTACGTCTTGGGGGGGAGAGATAGAGATAGAGAGAGAGAGAGAGAGAGAGAGAGAGAGAGAGAGAGAGAGAGGAAACAGTCAAAGCAGAGGCCAGCATTCTCATCAGAATGTAAATTTCATTTTTGTTGGAAAACTGGAAACACTAAATGTATACTGATAGGGCACTGGTCAAATGGGATATATGGCTTTGTTCTTATTCAATATACTGTATTATATAGCCTTCAACAATGACAATGAAATAAAGACTAGCATTTGGGATGGCTTGTCAGGTCCCTATTTTACAGATAAGGACTGACGGTTAGGTAACCAGCTGGAGGGCTCACGGGGTCAGTACCATTGAACTTTTTGTGGTGTTGTTTTTTGAGTCAGGTCTCATGGATCTCAGGCTAAAGCTGAACCCTGATTCTCTCTCCACCTCCCAAGGGCTAGGTTTAAGCTTTAATAACTACAGATATTGTATAAAAATAAAGGAATAAATTTATAAGAAATGTATTTTGAAGGGCTGGAGAGATGTTTCAGAGGTTAAGAGCACTTAACTGCTCTTCCAGAGGTCCTGAGTTCAATTTCCAGCAACCACATGGTGGCTCACAACCATCTGTAATAAGATCTGGTGCCCTCTTCTGGAATGCAGGCATACACGCATGCAGAACACTATAAAACACAATAAATAAATCTTTAAAAATTATTTTAAAAAGAAATGTACTTTGAAAGCTTAATTATTTAAATTCTCTTATGTTAACTATGTTTTGTGAATTTTGACTAAGAGCCGTTTTGCCAACTTGACAGGGGAAAAAAGTTTAAATAAATAAGCTTTCAAATGCTATTTCTTTTGTCTTTCTGTGTAGCTCAGGTTGATCCACAACTCACCAGGTTGGCCTCAAACTTGTAGCAATCCTGTCCCTGGCTCTTGAGTGCTGGGGTTATAGGCATGAGGCACTTCAGTCATCAGATAATATTTCTTATAAATTCATAAGTTTATAATTCTTTGGTTATTAAAGCTTAAAACGACCACACTAAGACTTTTGGGATACTCTGTTATTCTGAGTCAATTGGATTTTGAAGCCTGTGTGACAATATGTGTGTGTGTGTGTGTGTGAGAGAGAGAGAGAGAGAGAGAGAGAGAGAGAGAGAGAGAGAGAGAGAGAGAGAGAGAGAGAGAGAGAGAGAGAGAGAGAGAGAGGGGAAGAGGCATCTGGGGGCATGCATTGGATAAAAAGACTTGGATTCAAAAGCATGTGAGATTAACAGGGAGCCATCAGTTCTGTTCAAGACCCTGTCTGAGGTTATCTTGAGCTATATAGCGAAACCCTACATCAAAACGAGAGAGAGAGAGAGAGAGAGAGAGAGAGAGAGAGAGAGAGAGAGAGAGAGAGAGCCTGTGGAGATGTAGCCTGCTTTCCCTCCTTCCGTCTCTCGCTCCATTGACTTTATTTATTTTTGCAGTGCCAGTGATTGAACGCAGCACTTTGTGTGTGCCGGGCAAGCGCTCTGCCCCTGGGCTACAGTTCGGGCTTGCCCTACTTTTTGGTGGACAAACAAGACAATGAACCTTAATTTTTTAAATTAACTTACTTTATTTTATGTGTATGGATGTTTTGCCTGTATGTACACCACATGCTTGTCCAGTTCAAGAGAGCGTATCTAATC
Source organism: Mesocricetus auratus (assembly GCF_017639785.1). Classification (NCBI taxonomy): domain Eukaryota; kingdom Metazoa; phylum Chordata; class Mammalia; order Rodentia; family Cricetidae; genus Mesocricetus; species Mesocricetus auratus. The sequence continues at coordinate 48,222,625 of NW_024429267.1, read as the reverse complement.
TCCAGGAACTGGAGTTACTGACGGACGTGAGCCACCACGTGAGTGCAGGGAACCATGCATGGGTCCTCTTCAAGAGCTACAAACACTAACTGCTGAGCCATCTCTCCACCTCCAAGACAAATGAACTTTGAGCCCTCCCTGGGCTGAGCAGCAAGTGGCAGTCCTGTGAGAGCCAGCCTACCTGTCCTGCTAAGGTGCCCAGCTTTCAAAGCCAACCTCCGTACCCACCTACCCCCTTCCCCCCACCAGCCCTGTGATAGCCGCTGACTGCTTGTTCCCTAGGTCGGAGCACAGAGGCAAAGAGGACCAACACATGCCACAGTCTGGCTCACCTGATCAAAGCCCAACCCTGCCTCTCTAAGCACGAGCCCTGAGGATGACTGTCCGACCTCCCCCAGCCCACCCCACCCCCCACCGCCATCAAGCCGTCAGTGTAGCTTTCTGTGGCCCTTCTGTAGCCCTTGGTGAGGTGTGAGGAAGCCGGAGGCTGAGACCTGTTGCTGATGCTCTGCTTTTAGAAGCATTCCTGAGGAGGGGGAGCGTTACCATGTTGTGCTGGTTTTGGACTTTGTCTTGCTTCTTGCTTGCTTTGGAAGAAGTGATCCCTAGATTTTGCCATCTGCTAGAACTCTCTTTAATAGCACCCCCACCCCCACCCCGGACCTGTCCTGTAGAGCCATTTCCCTGCCTGCCCTGTCACCGGCAGTCCCTGAAGGGCTGCTGGCCTTCTGCTCCACTTTGAGGCCTAGCTGAGTCCTTATCCATCAATGATACATCCGGATAGAGCCCCGTGGGACCCAGCTGTGGGGGCCTCGCTGACACTTTCCCCTCTCCCCCCCATACACAGCCTGGGGCCAGCCTCCACTGCCGTGCTGGGTAAGAGAAAGATGCTGGGCCTGCTTCTCCTAGTACTCGGGAGGCAGACGCGGGTGGGAAGAAGGACAAGGGAGGAGTGAGTGGGCCGCAGGCATCTCCAAGCTCCAAGTGTCCCACTCCCCCTCAGGCTCCCCTTGCCCACGTCTCCCTAGCTGCTCAGAAACTCCGTCCCTGAGTAGTCAATGTTCCCGCAGTGTTGGGGACCAACTGCAAGGACCTGCTGGAGTCAAGGCCCGGGCTACAGCGGGATGCACGCTCAGCAGGGACCGGGCTACAGCGGGATGCACGCTCAGCAGGGACGGAAAATGGTCCTCCAGAGGGAGCGGACCTTGTCCCCTGGAGCAGAAGCTACTGGGTCCTTCCACGACATCTGGCCGGCTCTAACTATGCTATCCCTGATTGTCCCTACCCCCTCTCCCTCCCGCTCTGGTGTCCAGGGTGATCAGAGCTGCCTCTGGGCAGGAAGCCAGCCCAGAAAGAGCCTGTCACCATGGCAACACGCCCTCTCTGCTCCCTCCCAAGTCCTGTACCATTTTACCCCCAACTCAGGAAGTCAGAATGGGAAGGGCCTCCTAGATCAGTCGACTCCAGCCTCTCCCCTTGTCCAAAGTGGAGAAACCGAGACCCAAGAGGGATAGGAGTGGGGGCGGGTGGGGGAATCCTGTTGATCAAGTAGGGCCTACCTTCAACCTGTCCCTTCCTCCCTCCCTGCTTTCTCTTCCTCAGGTCCTTGCAATGGAGTGGGAGGTCCAAAAGTCCGATTGCCTGCGGGGGAGGGTTCCACCCACATCTGCCCTCACCCCAGCAGAGATGGCGCAGGTGGCCTCCCAGGAACCTGACACTCACGATGAATAAATGATGCGGGCCGCGGCCAGAGCTCTCTGCCGCCGCCACCACCGCCACCGCCACCACCGTCGCCGCCTGCGGGCGGCCAGGGGCAGTCACCCGGCAGCCCCGGGCATCGGTCCCTCTGCTCCCAGGACCTGCACCGGAGCGGAGCGCGCGGCGGGAGAACATGGCCGGGCGGCAGAGAGGCGCGGGGCGACTCTGGGCTCTGGGCGGCGCCGCGCTGGGGGCTTGCCTGGCCGGGGTCGCCACGCAGCTGGTGGAGGTGAGGCACCGCTTCACGGAGGGCGCAGGATGCTGGCACCGTCCAGGCGGCGGTGGGGGTAGGGACTGAGGGTGCGGGGAGCTGGCTCTATCCATTCATCTTGGCTGGTGGAGTGACTTGGCCCCTTGCCCTTCACGCTTAGAAAAGAGTCCCCGGCAGAGCACAACCTCAGACATCAGGGACACAAGGAGTCTCCGTGTGTGGGTGTGTGGAGGGAAACAGCCTTGCCGTCAGGTCTTTGTTTTCCTAGGGGATGGGGAGAGAGACTTTCAGCCCTTAGTCTTCTTTGCTTCTCGTCTAATGGGGGATATTTGAACCCTGGATTTAGGGTACGCTGGGGGAACTGCCCTTTCTGTACACAAATCCTCCAGAGCCCCTCCTGAAGGTAGGACCCAGGCACTGGAAGATCCAAATAGGTTCTAGTGATTACGGGAGCTGTCTGGGCAGACGCATCACGTCTGAACAGTTCCTGCTTGGAGAAATGAGAAGGGGCACAGAGTGGAGAGCCGAGAGGAGACTTCGCAGGCAGGAGGTGGAGAAGGTGGGCGGGGCAAGCTGGCAGGAGTTGGTCCCCAGACACCTGTGACCTCTCCAGAAGTCAGGCCTAGAAGTCAGGAGCTGAGGCAAAAGGGTGAAGGCCCAAGAGCCAGAGCCAAGGAGAAGCTGCGGTGGAGCCTGGGCTGCAGGGCGTCATGGAGGCCTGGGGGGGGCGGTGGAGCCTGGGCTGACAGGGCGTCACGGAGGCGGGGGGGGGGGACGGTGGAGCCTGGGCTGCAGGGCATCACGGAGGCCTGGGGTGGGGGGTGGGTGGGCGGTGGAGCCTGGGCTGCAGGGCATCATGGAGGCCTGGGGGGGGGGGACGGTGGAGCCTGGGCTGCAGGGCATCACGGAGGCCTGGGAGGCAGTGGCTAAGGGACAGGGTAGGACAGGGGAGACACAGTCATAATCAGAGGGTCCTAAGGGGCCATAGCTTTGAACTGAAGGGGCTGAGGGTGGCATCTCATGGCATAGAGACCTGTACCCCTATGTGGCAAGTACCTTCTGCAACTGACCAGGGCTGTGGAAGAGGCTGTTAGTGTCAGGTATCAGCTTCAGTCTGCTGTAAGGGAAGCCAGGCTGGCCTGAGCCCCACGGAGCACACGCCGGCCTCTCACCAACTGCCCTGATGTCCTGGGCAGTAACTGAGCTGTCCTCAGAGCCAAGGCTGGGGCAACAAGCAAGTCAGTTGTTCCAAGGCGAGGAGTCTCCCCACTGCGAGGAGCTCATCTTCTCCCAGCTCAGCAGAGGAAATCACATTTGGAGTCCATCTGCTTACATCTCATGCAAGGCCTAGCCCTTGTTTCCAAGGAGGCATGAGAAATGCCGGCAGGGCCGGGAACCACGTCACCTCTCAGGCAGCACCCCTCTCCACCAGGCTGTGCCTCCAAGGGTCAGAATCTCTTCCTTCATCAGGGCCACCATAAGATGCCTGGCTGTTGCCTGTTGCCCTCTACCCAAGAGCCCGGTCAAGGTCTCCCAGCTAGACAGCCAGGCCAACACAGCAGGCCCGTGAGGCAGGGAACAGTGACCACCAAGCCCCCAACCCCGATGCTGCAGTCGCCAACCTAGCACATACACATATGCTCTCTGCCCATTTACATGTGCCCAGTCCCACACGTATCATGTACCCACATACTTGCCGCCCGCACAGGACTTCCCCAGTTCACCAAGGCACATTGCTGATTTAGTGGAGTGTGGCTGCCAGTTATGCCTTCAGATAGGAGCGCTCTCAGAGGCAGCGGGCACTATCCAACTGCATGGAGAGAAACTGAGCTCCAGAGTAAAGGAAGGAGTCCCCATCCTAGTCCCTTAGTGAGGAGGGAAGAGCTGGGGGTCAGGTTCTAGTTTACGGCTCAGATTCTGGGGTACGTGGCATAGGTCAATGATCCCCTCTGAGTGCCACCAGCACTGAGGGTGGCAGTTGTTAGATGAGGAGGTCCCTGGTCCCTGTAGGTGCCTATCCACGCTTATGGACCCCAGTGGAGGTTGAGTAACAGGTGGCCTTTCTTTCTCAGATGGCCATAAGGGACCTTGCTGGTCATTTAGGAGATAACAGTATTGCACAAATGCCTGGTTCCACCCGCTTCCTTGTCCCTTAGCCAAACTTGCTGACAGAGACAGGGTCACACCTCTGGTCAAACTAGTCTCTCATATTCCACAAGGCACAGCCATGTCCCGTAGACACTCAGGACAAAGTCATGTACCCTCCAAACACCCGGCACAGGTTGAGGATGAAACTAAGTTAGTAGAGTGTTGGTCTAGCATGTCCAAAACCCTGGGTTCAATACCCAGCGCAGCATCTATCAAAACAAACACACCCAGAGCAAAGTCACAACTCCAAAACACCCAGATCAGGGATGTGTTCCCTCATTCCCCCAGAGAAGACTGCATTTTCTAGAAACCCAAGGTAGGATAATATCTTTTAATACCCTGGGGCAAGTTCCCTTAGACCCGAGGCATCACTGTGCCTTCTAGGAAACATAGCCATGATAGTGTCCCCAAGCCAGGAGCCCGCAGATTCTCAAAGCAGAGTGGTGTCCTCCTTAGCCACACTTACGTCTTTTAACCACATGGTGGCGCTACATTACTATCTTTCCATGCTTAGCCTGGCTGGCCCAGCCTTCTGGTGGTTATGACTTTTAGTGGGTCAGGAGTCTGTGTGGTCACCTGTATGAGGAGCAACTAGCCCACTTAGCCCCACGGTAGAGCTCTATTGGGAGGTGAGAACAAAGCCAGGTTTCCCCGGCCGCACACCTGGCCCATGAAACAAGTCTTGTCTCTGGCCTTGGTCCTGAGACCCCATCGGAGTAGGCTGGGTCAGGCTGTCCACAGCCTCCTTTGAGCCTCGTTTCCCCAAGCATCAACCACTCTCCTAGGCCAAGTGCCTGGTGCACGGTCTGGAACTCTGAGCACTGCTTTTGTTCTAAATCTGGAACTTTCTGAGGCCTAGGGTGTTGATTGTGAATGTCTGAAACATTTTGGGGATTCTAAAATGTGTGGGCTGAGTCCTTGCTGCCCCCATCCCGGCCTGCGGGCCTGTGCCTGGCTCACCACGCCTTTCTCTGTTGACCCACAGCCCAGCACGGCCCCGCCCAAGCCTAAGCCGCCCCCACTGACCAAGGAGACGGTGGTGTTCTGGGACATGCGCCTGTGGCATGTGGTGGGCATCTTTTCGCTCTTCGTGCTGTCTATCAGTGAGTAGCACGCCCTGCTCTCTCCACCCCACCACAGGAGGATCACAGCCCCTCCATACCCCCGGGCCCTTCAGTACCCCTTGAGTTCAGAGTGATAATTCCGGGCAGTTCAAGTAGGTCAGGCACTCACAGGAGGCCCACCATGGTCTCTGGCACCTTCTCACACTCAAACAAAGTCCCTGTGAAGGGATGACAGGCCAGTGGTGACCCAAAGATTGCTGCTGGACCCAGGGAAACAGCCACATGGCAATTATGTTAATTATAGGGGACTCCACTGAATCCAGGACATGTCATCTTTCCCTATGGCTGGCCTCCTGATGCTTTTCTTGCAGTTTGCCCAATTCAGAGAATCCACACCCAGGGGCCCCAGCAAGGCCGACCTCCACCAGAGGCTCCCCAGACGCCTAGCAGATGTGGCATCCAGGCCCTGAATCCTACCTCCTCAAATGCCATTTTCCAGAAATGATTCATGCCTCTTTCCATTCCGCTCCTCTCGTCTGGACTCTCACCGGTGCAGAGATGTAGCTGAGGGGGCTTGGTGTGCACCCGTCTGCCCCAATGGGAAGTTGGAGGAGGACAAAAAGTTACCACTCCCCGTAACTGACCTACTGCTCAGGGACCTTATGCTCACATTCTAGAAAATGAAGTTAGGGGTAGGAGATGCTCTGTGTGGCTGACATCTGTGTGCCCTTCAGCCCGACTGAAAATTTCTGGTGTGGCCCCCAGGCAGAGGGGAACCTGGGAGAAACCTCAGGTTCCTAGCTGTTTTGGGCTCCTCGGGGCAGTGGCTCCCCAACCCTGCCTCTTACAAGGCTGGTCTCCCTCAGGATGCAGGAGCTCTGGCTGCAGCACACCTTTCTCTGGGGTCTTCACTGGGGTGCCTGACTTTCTGTAGGCCTGAGCACAGTCTCTCAGATCTGGGGGGAGGGGGTAATCTCTCTGAAGGACACTCTGGGTACCAGGAGAAGCGCGTGCAAATCAGATGCCATGTTTTGAGACCCTCACAACTGGATGGTTTCTCTGTGGCCACCCAGCACCCTGGTGAATCTCGTGGGAAAGCTGCCACTTGAACTCAAGTGTCATTTACTCTCCGTTTGGGGTGTAGCAGGTCAGCTACGGGGAGTGATGTAGGGAAAAGAGTCTCTCTGCTTCTGACTGCTCAGACCCAGGCAGCTATTCACGGGGCACTCTCCTAACTCCCTCAGAGAAAGGGGCCGAATGAAGTGCCCCTGGGGGGGTCTCCTGTGCCCCCAATTCTTTCCTGGGCCTCAGAACTTGACCCCGAATCCTTGGTTTTTCATTTTCCTTGGAGAAAAATAATCAGGCCAGGCTGGGTAAGGCAGGCTTGGAGGGGCAGGCAGGATGTGCCCACGTGATCCCTATTCTGGCTGCCAACAGCTGCCTGTTCATCTCCTGAAGTCCTGATCTCCCAAGACCTGGCACCAACCACATGGAGCCTGAGCAGGCAGGGCCCTAAGGAGTCAGTGGAATGACTAGGACAGATGACCCTAGCCAGTAGGATTGGAGCATACGGATAATCTTGCGTCCAAGGCACCCACACAGGGGTCTGGGAGAGACCAAAGCTGAGCACTTTGGGTAGTAAAAGTGAGTCCATTGTTGGCTCAGGTCTAACCCCAAGAGCCCTCTGCTGGGGCCCTAGTGCAGCCAGCCCCTGCCCACCCTCAGCGTATTCCCGAATGCTGGTGTCTCAGAAAGCCAGGCACTCAGGAACTCAATCCTGTTCTTGTAGTTGAACCATCCCTTCCACCCATCCATCCGTCCGTCTGTCCATCCATTCCATTCCATTGCTTCTCCCACCCGGAAAGTCTGGGTGAGACACATGGAACCAAAATACTTGGCTCAAGGGATGCTACTTTGGTTGAACAAGATGATCCCAGACTACCTAGCTATGATCCATTTCCTCAAAATAGACCTGACTTGTCATGCCTGGGCCCTTCTGCACCCCAGTAGCCTGCCAGGAATTTCTGTCTGGCCATATTATTTATAATAGGAACCAGTACCACCCCCTCCCCAGGGGCTGGGGCCACAGTGGTCAGATTGTGGGAGCCTTAGAAAAATAAACTCAGCCCAGCCAGCCAGGTCCTGGCAGCCCTGCCCTGTACATCACTAGACAGGCCAGCTCCATGCCTGCCCCAGCTGACGTGGGCACAGCTGCCTCTAGCCAGAAAAACACTCCTGGGATAACTTCCTCAGAAGTAAATGCCCAGGACCAGGTCCGGACCTTCTCATCAGCTTCTTCCCCAGCCAGGGCCCAGACTTATCTTCAGGGAGGCTGGGGAGGCTGGGGAAGATGGACGGGATGGGAAGAATGGAGAAGATGGGCGGGAGGTGGAGGATGCAGCCACATGCTTGGGTGTTTGAGGTACCCCTGCTTCTGCAATCAGGAGGTGGAGAAGGAAACTCAGGGTTTCTCAGGAGCACCCAGAGAGGCCTAGGTCAGAAGCACAGGGTGACTCTGGGTAGCCATGGCTAAAGCCATACCTAAGACCTTCATTTCACCTTCCCCCAGTACCCAGTGTGATCAGAAAGACTATCAGACAAGATTGGCTATAGAGTTTGTGGGGCTAGTACAAACAAAATGCCAGGCTTCATGTCCACGTTATTAAGGAGTTGACAGTAAAGCATTACACCAAGCATGCAGGGGCCATGTGCAACTACGTAAAGTCAGTGTCCCTCTGGAGGTCACCTCAGGCTTTTGCAGGAGTCTCTTATGTGAGACGTGAGACAGGCCTAATTTTAGGTACCACTCAACCTGGCTGAGACCCTACCCTAGCCAAACGTGTTCTGAAATCCATACAGTCATCACACTGTGCTGTGTCTTCAACTGCCGTGTACCACGGACACGGAAGGAGATTGAGGCCCGGTATCTACAGCGGAAGGCAGCCAAGATGTACACAGACAAGCTGGAGACGGTGCCTCCCCTTAATGAACTCACAGAAATCCCTGGAGGTGAGTAGATTCCAGTCCCACCACAGCCACCCCTGATCCTGCAGTGGGCCTGCCACTCAGTCCCACTGCCCCAGATCACTGTTTCTCCCTGCAGCTGGTTCAGAGAAGGGACTGGGCACTGTCCTGGGAGACCAGAGTGCAGAAACCTGTTGGAGCCAGCAAATAAATAAGGAGCCCATGTGTAGTGGGAAAATTGTAGGGGGTGCTGTAGAGGAGGCTCTGTCAGTAAGGTCTTTGCCATGCAAGCACAGGACCTGACTTTGGATCTCTGTGACCCACAAAAAACAAAACCAAAACACAGCATGATCATGCAACTGCAACCTCAGCGCTAAGGGCTCCTTATGCTCACTGGCTTACGTCTTGCCAGACTGGTGATCTCCAGGCCTCTTAAAAAAAATAAGGTAGTCCAAGAAGACATGCATCATCAACCTCTGGTCTCTATGTACATGCCCACACATGTGCACACTGGCTGTCACACACAGGCGTGCACACGCTCGCCACCTCGAATAAAGAAGGTCTGAGAAGGCGTGGCGGGGAGGGCGGGAGGGAGCGGAGAGCCATGGCGCCGTCCCCATTCTCACCACTGTGGTCTCTCCCCCGCCCACAGAGGGTAAGAAGAAGAAAAAGAAGGACAGCGTGGACACGGTGGCTGTCAAGGTGGAGGAAGATGAGAAGAACGAGGCAAAGAAGAAGAAAGGAGAGAAATGAGGAAAGGACCCTGGAGGTGGCCGCAGGGGCTGGAAGGCTTTGAAGTCCAAGCTCAGGCCAGGCCCCAGGCCCCGGGAGTCCGCGTTCATACACGGACCATAGAGGCCATGGTCTGAGAAGCCACGGCCATTACCTCGAGGCCCAAAAGGTGCAGGGACAAGACTTCACGCATGTCCATCCCGGACCCTGTTCCTTTCACCTCATCAGCCCGGGCACTTCTCTTTGGCACTGTCCCCCGCAGATACTGAGTGGCCTCAAACTCCTCCCCACACCCACACAGGCTTCTGTCCCACCCGATTTGCCAGGGCCGGAAGTGCCTGTGAGGGAGTCGGGCAGTTTCAGATGGCAGGACTGAACAGGTTGTGTGTGAGCCCATAAGCACCGAGGGAGGGCTGATGGGGAGCTTGTGACATTTCTCCGACGTAATGGATAGCAGCTCTCAAAGCAAGGAAATTGCCCCAAGCTTGGCAGGAATCTGTCCCTGGCTGCACAAGTGGCCCCATTATCAGGAGGGGTCCTGACCTGGCCAATGCCAAGCTCTGAAAACAAGGTGCCAGCGTGTGCAGCTGGGGACACTAAGGGCTTCTGGCCCAGGGGTGGGATCTGAAGGATGAAGAGGGCGGAGGCCAGGGGACTGAGCAAAAAAACCTGGGTGTCCCCATCTGCCTGCCGAATACAGCGGTGTGAAGATCTCTTCTGCCATGTCCCATTAGAAGAAGCACCTCTGCCAAGAAGATTATTCAAATGCCATTAGGGGCTGGTCCTACAGAAGAGATGTACGAGGTGCCTCCAACATCACAATGTGGAGGGCCAGACACTGGGAAGACCTTCCCGGTGGGATCCTGCTAGAAGGGTGTCCCCAAGAGATCTGTCAATAAAGCTGGGTGCCTGCGTATCCCCAACACGTAAAACCGTCCTGAGATGAACTCCACACCCCCCCATGCTTTTCCAAGCCCTGGAGGGTTCCTGGAGAAGGCGACACAACAATCCATAACAATAGGTGCCTCAGACAGCCTGAAGTTCTCTCCCTGACCCCTGTTACAGAGAGAGAGAGAGAGACAGAGAGAGACAGAGAGAGACAGAGAGAGAGAGGGAGAGGGGAGACAGAGACAGAGACACAGAGGTGGGGGGGTGGGGAGCTGGAGAAATGGCTCAGCAGTTAAGAGCACTGGCTGTTCTTCCAGAGGATCCAGGTTCAATTCCCAGCACCCACATGGCAGCTCACAGCTGTCAGTAACTCCAGTTCCAGGGGACCTGACACCCTCACACAGACAGACATGCTGGTAAAACAGCAACACACTTAAAAAGAAATCATTAAAAAACAAAAGCCTAGAGGCCAAGGAGCAGCTGCAGTCACTCCACCCACCACCAGCCTCGGGAAACAGATGAGGCTCCTCCGAGCTCTCCTCCACTCCATCGCACGCTCTCAATAGGTCTCCAGTGCTGGGGCTCACGGGGATCCTCCTGACACGGTACCACATCCTACAAGGAGAAGCACCCCAGGATGACGGGGAAGGAACACTGGGGGCAGAGGGTCACAGGAGGCCCCCATCATGGAAGTGGATGAGTACCCTGACTGCCCAGGCTCCCTTGGCTGGCCTCTACCTTCCTGCTTCAGGGTACGGGCTTCCCATTCATAGAGCTGGCTGGGGTCCTTCTCCCCAGACAGACCACAACCTCTCTGTGTGGCAAGGCAATGGACATCCAGAGGTTGGAGGCCACTCAAGGTCACTCAGAACAGCAGCTGGTGCAGCCTGCGGGAAGTGTGTCTGTTCTACCGGAGCCCCCAAGCCAGAGGCAATGCTAGAGGGTCTAAGTACGCTATGGATCTCTGGCGATAATATTCTGGAGAGTTCCAGTCACTGGCCAGAAGACAGTGAAGAGCAGGGGGAGAGCCAGGTGGGGTAGACTCACACCTTTAACCCTAGCACCCGGGAGGCAGAGGCAGGTGGATCTCTGAGTTTGAGGCTAGCCTTGGTCTACAGAGCAAATTCCAGGACAGCCAAGGCTACACGGAGAAACCTTGTCTCAAAAAGCAAGCAAACAAACAAAAGAGATCAGACAGAGCCCAACTCCCACTCAAGCCTCACAGAAAGAACATCTCGCTCTCTATCTATGGGGCTGGGAGGGATGTCCCAGCAGACCCAGCTTTAGACTAGGTAGTACATCCCGATCTTCCCGCTGCCCCTTCACACACCCCTGTATTTCTGCAGGAGCCACCCCAAATCTTTAGAGGCCTACCCTTTTCAGTATCAGTGCCCAGAGTCCCTCACCCACACCGTGTGTAACCCCGCTTCCCACTAGAGCGGGCTCAGAAAGAGGAGACATGGGAAACAGAAGTGTTTAATCTCTGCTAGTCCCCGCTGATTGCCACGCCCACAGCGGCACTCTGTAGGAAGGGAAGGAGCCCCGGCAGTATCACAGAGTGCCAAGAAGGCCGAGGAGCAGAAGGACAGCCAGGAGCGAGGTCCTGGCAGGGGCTGCCAGGGCCAGGGCATCCCCGCTAAGGTGGTTCCAGATCCACGGCTGGAAGGTGGAGACCTGCAGAAAGATGGGCGGAGCCTCGTTCTTCTTGCAGCCTGGGCCCCAGCTCATCATTCCCACCAGGTACCATGTGCTGCTATCCGAAGAGCAGACCAAGGGCTCGCCGGTTAGCTCCTGAGTGGAGGGAGGAGGTTGAAAGGGTAAGGGAGGTGAAGCCACGCCTGAGAGAGACAGCCCCGCTTGCCCAGGGTGTTTGCCACCAGGTTCTGTGCGTGTCCTGCAGGTATGAACACAGCCGGATAGGGGCTCCTGACCTATGTTTCCTCCTCACAGGGCACTCGCTCCTCCTTAGCTCCACACCCGACCTCCACCACCCTCATTTCCAGCCCACCCAGCCCACCCCTTTGTGGCCTCCACGCCCCCGCCCTCGCGGGCCCTCTCCATCCTCTCCCCACTCCCCTCTCCACAGCCCTCAGCTCTGCCCCCTGCACCCCTCCACCCCTTGGCCCTCGGGAAACGTGGACAGGGGCAGAGGTCCTCACATAGCAGAACTTCTCCCTGTTGTTGTCCGAGGCACAGATCATCTGAGAGTTGATGATCCGAACCAGAGAGGGGATCTTGGAGAACTTGTGGTAGAATTGCTCACATTTCCTGCTGTTCATGATGGAGACTTCCTTCTCCTGAAGGGATTGGAACTGGGGCCACCTGTCTGTGGGACAGGTCCACATTCAGGTTCAGCCACTGGTGTGGCCCACGGCCACCAGCTCTGCCTCTCTTGCATAGTGGTCACAGAGATATCTCCCTGTCTGAGGTATTTTCCCCTCCGGCCCGCAGGTCCCAAGGTTGCCCCCACTCAGAGGTGCTGGGACAGACAGTCCACACCGACTGGCTCTGCCAGTCCTCTTCCAAGTGCCTGCCATGCTCTCTGGGACGAAGCCTTCCTTTTCAAAGTCATCCCTAGAGCCTCCTCACTAACTTTTTCCGGACCCTCTCCATGGATATTCCCCTCCCCCACCCACCCCCAGCACTATCTTCCATCCCACCCAAAATGTGTCTGAGCTTCTGGGAGACAGGAAATGTCTGATCACTCCCAGAGAGGTCACAGAACGGGCTGTTTAGAGGGCAAATCGATCCTCAAGGGCACAGGGGAGGGCATCTCTCTTGCGCATCGGTCCCTTGAAGGGAAGGGACATGAGTGGACCTTGCAGACACAAGCTGTATCTACTCTGGGAAGCAATCTGTAGGCATGAGGACCCATTCTCTTGAACTCTATTTGCCAATGCCCTAGGGTTGTGTATGGGTGACAAGCTATCATTCTGAGACCTCCTTGCCTTCAAGAAAGTTCTGTTTACATACACTGGCTTGGTCCTGAGACTTCAAGGGCAATAATGACCATGGCATGTTCACTGACAAGACCCTCAATGGGGAGATGTCAGTGATGAGAAACCCAACAAGAAAGTTCCTGAATGAGTCACCTCCTTAAAGAAGGTACTCTAGAAATGTCCATCCATGGGAACCCCAGCCTCACCCAAGTCCTTTCTCCCGCCATGCACCCCAGGTTGCGGGGATGGGACCCTGACTCACCATTAACCTTGGGATATCCCCAGCCTGTCACGGTGCAGACAGAACTGTCCTCCAACACGTATTCCAGGCCAGGCAGGCAGATGGGCCACACATATTTGCTGTACTTGAGCCCCCACTGGAGTTTGAGGAGGCTGATGTCATTGGCCCGGCCAACCCAAGACCAGTACCGCCTGGCTTGGTAGCGTCTGTTTATGATGATCTGATGTACTGGAACATCGGTGCTGGTGGCTGTGGTCTGGTTAACCCATGGACTCCCCACCCTCACTGTGTAGTTAACATGAGGCCTACGGGAACAGGAGGGGGGGTGTCTTCCATCAGCTCTAGGCTCCTGCCTCCCACCCCAACCCTGCCCTCCATGCCACTGTGACCCTCTAAGCAAATCCAGGCAGGCCACCCTGGACTTCAAGGCCCCCGGAGTCCATTCCTCATGACAGAGCCCTGCACAGAGCGTGCCGCAGCCTGCTCAGGGATGTAGGCTTAGGAAGCAGCAGAGCTGGGGTGTGGGCTCCATCCCCACTAGCCAAACTCTGGGTTTCTATCTTGTGTTGCACCTCAGAAGGGAACAGAGTCCCTGTGCAATGACCATGGCCCAGATCGCAAGCCATCTTCCATGGGATACCTCTTGAAGTCACTATGTTGACCCTTATATCAACCTAGAACATGTCTTCACTGGCCAGGCCTCAAGGGAAACATAGACACTACTCTCGGGAGTTAGTTCCCAGGCCACAGAACATTGGCACTCCCACCCTTTTGCCTCCACACAATTTATGTCTGTCTTCTTGTCTCTAAGCACCCTGACGGGTTCTAAGTCAGGGCCTCTCTTAGAGGAGAGCTAGAAAGTATTGATTGACAGAAGGGAAGAGGGCTGACAGGGAGCGAAGAGGGTGGAATGGAAAATCTAGGGTCATCTGAGCTTCCTTTCCTATGGGTGACTACACAGGACTGAAGGGCAGGTTAAAAAGACAGAGGGTGGGTGCATGCCAAAAGCTGACCCCGGGAAGGGGTCCATGAGACTCAGCTCAGCGAGGATGTGACTGGGACCAGCGCTGTGAGCTCCACACAGGACACAGCTGCTACTTGATGGGTCGCCAGGAAGACTGTCTAGGCCTCCAGAATTCCAGAGGCGTTTCCACCCACCCACCTGGGCCCCAACTCACAGGGTCAAGCAGTGGGCCACGGTCAGCACCCACTGGGAAGCAATAAGGGTGCCAGCACAGATATGCATGCCGTTAGCCTGCACACTGACCATCCATGGCCACCGCCGAGTCATGGCTTCTGGGTCCCTGAGAGTAGGGTCCGGCTCATGGGAGGAACCACAGACTAGAGGAAGAAAAGAGCTCGATGAAGCAATAAGCTCACCCGGCCACATCTCGCGACTCTGTCCCCATTCCCCCTGTCCAGCCTCTCCAACCACTCACCCGTACATATCCACCCCTTTGTACTTGTCACTATGGAATGACAGCATCCATCCATGGGTACCTCCGGCTTTAGAAAAGCCTCAGCACTGTGCCCAGATACCTGTTTCCCTGTCCCTACAGCTTGAGCCCCAGAGCACCTCGGTAACCAGACAGATGTTCACAAATGCACCTGGATTCCTATCTGGTTGCAAGTTGCTCCTCCTGCTTGACCCACTGTGGACCCTGCCCCTTTTCTGGGACTCCCTCTTGTGATTCATGGAGATAGACATAGATGACCCAACAGTAAAACATTGTAGGAGGGGCAGACACATCCCAAAGAGGAAAGCAAAGTGGCAAGAGCCATGGACACTTGCTCGGCCGCCTTGGGACTCAGGGGATCCAGCCCGAAGCTACATCACACACCGGGGAAACAGAAGCTAAGTGTCCGTAACACCAAATGCTGGTGAGAATTCTAGGCCCTGATGCACCCTCCTGAGGAGGGCGTGCTGACTGCTGAGGGCACTTCGGAAACAGTTTTGAAATTGAAGATGGGGTTTAGAGAGATGGCTCAGCTGTTAAGAGCACTAGCTAACACTAGAAGGTGTGGTACATGCCTCAAATTCCAGCACTCAGGAGGCAGAGGATCTCTGTGAGTTCAGGGCCAGCCTGATCTACAGAGTGAGTTCCAGGACAATCAGGCTTACACAGAGAAACCCTGTTTCTAAAAACAAAACACTGTCTGCTCTTCCAAAGGATAGGAATTGGGTTCCCAGCATGCACGTGGTGGCTCACAAACATCTGTAGCTCCAGTTTGGGGGGATCTGGTGTTCTCTTCTGGCCTCCAGAGGCACCAGGCACATAAACAGTACACATCCATGCATGCAGGAAAAACATGGTACCCATAAAAAGGAAATAAAGGAAATTGAAGGTGCCCACATCCAGCTTCCACTCAAGAATTTTTCCAAACGAGTCAATGGATTGTGAAATCAGGTAAATAGGTCATGGCTAGCATATCTACGTACTTGTTACATATTTACTTATTCATTTGTAGTGCCGTGAGTGTGAGTCGGGGCCTGGTGAATGTTATCTGCTCTCTCTGTATCATTCCTGTGTGGATGGGTGGACACACACCCAAGTGTGCACGTGGAGGCCGGAGGATTGTGAGCGTCCTCATCACTCTCTACGCTATTCTCTTGATTCAGAGCCTCTCACTGAACCCCAAGCTAGTTTGGCAGCCTCCTCAAGCAGGGACAGGGCTCCCAGCAGTCTCCTGTTTCTGCTCCCCACCCCAAGTGTGGGGTTACTGGGGCGTGAGACCACAGCCACTCAACTTTTACATAGGTTCTGGGGTTTTAATTCAGATTCTCGTGTTAGCTCACATGGTAAGAGCTCTTACCCACTGAATTATCTCCCCAACCCATCACAGCACTTAAAACGACACTCAGCTAACAGACTATCAGCATGTACTACACACAGTTGCTTGGCGGACGTCCCCCAGGGGACTTTTTTTTTTTTTTTTTTTTTTTTGAGGCAGGATTTCTCTGTGGCTTTTGGAGGCTGTCCTGGAACTAGCTCTTGTAGACCAGGCTGGCCTCGAACTCACAGAGATCCGCCTGCCTCTGCCTCCCGAGTGCTGGGATTAAAGGCGTGCGCCACCACCGCCCGGCTCCCCAGGAGACTTCTTGAGGCAGTTAAAGGGACTGCGTTGAAGCCCAGGATAACTACTTCTTCTGTGGGTCTTAGCTACAGATCCCTGCCAGGTGAAAGTGTCCTGGTGCACTATTAGGTTTCCTTGTCAACCTGACACTGCACAGAGTCATCTGAAAGAGAAATCTAATCAGACGGGCCCGTGAGGAATTCAGAGTGGGGGGCTGGGGATTATTAACTGATGTTGGGCGGCACAGCCCCATGTGAGTGGCACCATCCCTAGGCAGGTAGCCCCTATAAGAAAGCTAGCTAAGCATGGTCCTATAGAGTGAGGCAGCCCTCCCTCCAAAGTGTCTGCCGCAGGTTCTGCCCTGGTTCTCCTCTGTGACGGACGGTGACCTGAAAGTGTAAGCAAAATAAAGTCCCGGCCCCCAGTTGCTTTATCACACCAACAGCAAGGCAGGTGTGCCTCGCAGAGCCCGCGAAAAGAGTTGTGTTGTGGGCTCTGGGCTGTGACCCCGAGACAGGCGCAGACAAGCCTGCAGCTGCCTGAGAGGCATCTGGCTACCAGCCAGCTCTGGGTACCCCAACACCACCCCCAACTGACCACTCTCCCCACCGACTTTAACTTTCCTCCTCCCCTGTTTACCTCACCACGATGGAAAGCCTGCAAGCCATGAAGGCAGAACCAACGCCTGGCCCAACCTTCGGTGCTCAATAAACATTGGTACAAGGACTTCCCCTTCCATCTACTCTCCGCTGGATCCTTGATCCCTTCACCTTTCGACCTCAGGGATCCGAAATCCTGAAGAGCTCTCTGACCTCTCCTGCCCAGTACTCACAGCGGAACTGGCTGGGTTTCATCTTACGAACGGACCCGGCAGTCCTCACCAGAGCGGCCGCCGTAGTCGTCGGTGATGGTGTTGGTGGAGCGGTGGTCCCTGGAGTGTTGGCCTGCCGGGGAAGGCGAAGCCTGCCTGAGGGACAGGTGGCTCTGGGGCCACAGGAGACTCCAGGGTCGGTCGGGACTGTGGTGGACAGCGCCCCGGGGGATTCGCCTGTGGCCAAGCAGCCTGCGGAAGGTCACGAGCCGGTCAGAGGCGGCCCGGGGTGTGGGCGAGCAGGAGGGGGCGCCGGGGAGCGGGTGGACTCACCTGCCGGCCACCGAGGCAGGAGCAGCAGCAGCAGCAGCAGCAGAAGGGCGCAGGCACGGGTGCGGCTGTGAGAGACCCCGGGCACACGGGGACCCTGAGGGCCTTGCCCACCGACCCCTGCCCAGGACCAGGGCTCCATTGCGCCGCTAGGTTCCTCCACAATGGCGCCCTCCATCGGGCGCTTAGCTGCCCAGCCTGCGTGGCGCCCCCTGGGTGCCATTCGTTGGGGACGCTCTTGCCGAATGGCGGACAAATAGTGCCTGGCTCCTGGCTGGTGTCTTTCCTCAAACCTATGGGCCCTTTCTCTGGGTCATTTTGCTTTACCTCAGCTAGCAGCGAGAGGAAGGCCAACCCCAACCTGCCAATCCCCCTAACTCCCCTCTGCTAGCATCCCTTGAATGCTCACACACAGGCCATTGTCTTAGGGCACTGAGCTGAAGCAAACTAATGTGTTCATTAGGGTCTCACTTATGTAGCCCGGGATGGCCTCAAAGTGACAGCAACCCTTCCCTGGCCTCCCAAGTCCTGGGGAAACAGGTGTGGGCCACCAAGCTTGGCTTCAGTACCAGGTTTTGAAGGCCACACCACGCGAAGCGGTGTGCTTTCTAGATCTCCTTACTGAGAATACGGAGCCATACCGGAGAAGTGATGGCACCCATTAGACAACAGTGAGAGCAGAGAGTCACTGTCTGGACATTTGAGGAACACGCTGATGGCTCAGCAACACGGTTAGCACACTTGAAAGGGAGTGTGGGATGCTCCTGGAAGCGTTGGTGCACAGATACTGGACATTTTCAGCCTAACAGACAAAGTGAAAGCGGGACCAAGCTAGAACATTGTCCCTTTTGTCAAAGCCTACGCTCTTGGGAGAAACGCCTGAGCAGGTAATTTAGTGCTTCAATCCCAGGAAAAAAGCAAGCAGCGCTTCTGTATGTCTGATCTCCCAATAGGAGCTGGCAGGCCTGAGGTCACTGACGGAGGTGAGTGAGGCGGCCCAGGGACTCAGGGTACAGTCACTTCACACATCTCATTCAGGTGCCCACAGCACTCACCCTGCCGGAGAGAGAGGAGGAACCGGGGTCTGGAGCCACTCGGGGGAGACTGGCTGAGGAGGTCACAGAATTTATATGTCACAGAGCACAGCGGGCAGAGAAAAGCCTGTGATCTGGCCCTGGGAAGTCTCGGGGAAAGAAGTTAGCCCATGCAGGAAGGCCTGCGCAAAGACAGTCTCAGACACAGGAAAGGGGCCTTGGGAACTGGGAGTCGCTGACCTGCTGGGTTCATAGAGCAGCAACTTCAGGTTCCAGGCAGCAAAATAGGAAACTACAGTACTGCTCTTACAGAGGGGCCTGAGTTTGAGTCCCTAGAGCCACATGGGGTGGCCCACAACCGTTAGTAACTCCTGTTCCAGAGGAAATCGGACACTCTCACCTCCACAGGCACCTACACTCATGGACATAAACATGAAAGTAAATTTTTTTAAAGGAAACTACAAGGTGGACATAGACATGAAAGTAAATTTTTTAAAGGAAACTACAAGGTGGACATAGACATGAAAGTAATTTTTTTTAAAGGAAACTACAAGGGGAACAAGGGAACAACCACCCAAGATCACACAGCACACTGTGGCAGACATGGAGTAAGACCATCGGAGAAGGCTCAGCTTGAGAAACAGCCAGGCTTTATGACGGGAGCGTTCTAAAAGGCTTTGGTCAAAGTCAAGAATGTGATAACTTCAGATGGCTCAACATGTTCAGAGCAGCTTCATTGAAGAACTGGGGGACAAAACCCACAGTGGGTCTAGGACCCTTCCCCCAAGTCCCTCTGTCCTGAGGTGGTCCTGTTCAGTCTCAGGTGTCCACTTCTGAGGGCGCAGCAGAGAGGAAGGAGAAGTCGCCTCTGGGCATGACTGCAGTGGAAACACGGCTCACAAGAGCCACAGGGAGCCCAAGGAAACCAGCAAAATGTAGCTAGTGAGGATGAATGGGCTCAGGAAGGAAGGGACAGCCATGCTGGCAAACCTCATGTCACCAATCTGCCTCTTGACCCACTGGGTGAAGTGAGAGGTGCTGGTGTAGATGCTCGGGAATCGGCGACGACCACAGCCAAAGTTCCAGCTCACCACCCCCATCTGGATCCAGGTCTTGTTCATCTGGCAAACCAGGGAGCTGCTAGAGGTGTCCTGCAAGGGGAGAGGAAGGGAGGCTTCAAGCAGCAGCAGTATTTGCTAGGGTAGGCTTTTGTTGTCCCCAAGAATGAGACCCGTCTATGAATCTGTTCTGTGACATATAAATTTTGTGCTAAGGTTCAAGCTTGGGACCGCATTGGCCTCTTCATTGTTCTGATAGCTCTCTGACTTTCAAGCCTTCCCGAAGCCCTGGTGGGCCTCCAAGGTACAATTGTTGATCTTTCCCACAGCCTTGCTTACAGGGGGCTATCTTAGAAGCGCCAACCAGCACCCCTGCTTGTGTGCACAGACAGGTAAATGCAGAAAAATAACATTAAAGTGTCGTACATCAAAAGGTAACAATATGTTTCTTACAATTTTAAAATTCTCTTTTTATGGAATTGCATTGCCATCCAATGATAATGTATTCACCTAGGATTCATGGGACCTTGGACTCTATCTCCAGCATAAGGGGAAAAAAAAGCCTGTCTATATTCCTTTGTAGCATTTGAAACTTCATGAGCCAGGAAAAGAGTTCAGTATATTTATTTTTAACACAATGCAAAAGATTCCCAGGGCATGATGCTCTGAAGAGCACAGAAGACAATTAAGGAAACTAACAATAAATATTTGCCTAAGGACAAGAATGGAGACCTCCACTAATGCACAGAAATACTGTTGTTTGCTGGTTATAGTGGTGCAATCCTTTAATTCTAGCACTTGGGAGGTAGAGGCAAGTGGATCTCAAGTTTTGAGGGCAGCCTGGTCTACGGAGGGAGTTTTAGGACAGCTAGGGCTAAACAGAGAAACCCTGTCTCAAAAAACCATTAAAAAATACTGTTGCTCACAGAGGAACAAACTTAAACAATATACCAAGTTAGTTCTCATATAAGAAACAAGATACCCAACCAGACCTTCTTGCTGGAAATAACTAAGAATGTGGTTTTTTTAAAGTGTATTTTTACTTTTTTCCACTTTCATGTATGTGTGTATGTGTGCTGTGTATGTTTGCATGCATGGGAGTACATGTGCACATGTGTATAAGCTTTCGTGTAGAAGCCCAAGGCTTAACCCTGGAAGTATCCTCCATCACTCCCACCTGTTCACTTAAGCAGAGTCTCTCAGTCAAATCCAGTGTCTCCCCATCCCAATCCCATACTGACACTCTCATGAGCCAGCTTGCTCTAGGGATACCATGCCTATACCATCTGAGGCTGGAAGTATGCAGACTGCCACACATACTCAGCATTTACAGGTTCTGGGGATTTGTGCCCTGGTCCTCACAGATGGGCAACAAGTACTTTAACCTCTGAGTCACTGCCATATTTCAAAATCAGCATTTTTTTTTTGGTTTTCAAGACAGGGTTTGGTGGCTTTGGAGGCTGTCCTGGAACTCGCTCTTGTAGACCAGGCTGGTCTCGAACTCACAGAGATCTGCCTGCCTCTGCCTCCCGAGTGCTGGGATTAAAGGCGTGCGCCATCAATGCCTGGCCAAAATCAGCATCTTAATTACATGCATGAAAGTACAGGAAAGATTCCTTGAAGCTCTAAACTTGAATGAGGGGTGTGGACACTTTCTTTTGCTGTGAAAACATATATAAATATATATGCATATATATATTTCAATGGGAAAACTAAGATTAACCTTCAAAAATGTTACAGTGGAAACAGAAATTAAAATTTTAATTAGATGTGGAAGCATAAAATGCCACATATTGCAAAGCCCATAGATGTGGCCTAAATGTTGCAAATTTTAGTTAGGGACTGCAAGAAGTTTCATCATCAAACAAAAGAAGGAAAATAAATTATTCATTAACAATCATTTGTCCATGATCATCAGGCTCAAAACACTTGAAAAGGAATTAGTAAAGATAATTCATGTATTAGAAAGCAAAGAAATCGTTAAATTGGGAATGACACACAGAATTACCCTGTGGTTTGAATAAGAATAGAGAGGAGACTCTATACCCAGGAAATGCTCTCTCCCAGAACCTCAAGACTCTATTTTGTAGATTTAAATCTTGTTGAGACATATAACTTCTAAGAAGATGCAAATGATTCAGACCAATTCAAAAAGGGGCAGAGGGTCAGTGGGGTGAAAGCATTGCAGGCAAGCCTGAAGACCTGAGTTCAGTCCCTGGGACCCACACAGTGGAAGGAGAGACCCGACTACCAGAGTCGCTCTGTGCACCACAGCATGCGTGCACTCCACCACACACACACACACACACACACACACACACACACACACACACACACACACACAAGTAAAAATGT
Source organism: Mesocricetus auratus (assembly GCF_017639785.1). Classification (NCBI taxonomy): domain Eukaryota; kingdom Metazoa; phylum Chordata; class Mammalia; order Rodentia; family Cricetidae; genus Mesocricetus; species Mesocricetus auratus. Next base: position 48,201,017 of record NW_024429267.1, on the reverse strand, counting down.
TAAGGTTGAAGAGTGATATGAGATCTATTAACCCAGTAGCTATGTGTAAAACACCTTAAAAGTGTCTAAGAACAATCCCTCGACAGGAAACGTGTCTGTCCACATCCTCCTGGTAACTTCAATTCAACCTTCAAGAAGGACATCATTTCTGATACTTCAGATGTTCCAAAACATAAATTATTTCCCAACTGAAGTTATTTCCCATAGTTCTCACGCTAGAACTTAGCAAAGGAAGGGACTTATTCTAAACACCTTTAAAAAAAGATTTGCTTATTTTATTTTATGTACATGAGTATTTTGATTGCATGTCTGTCTGTGCACTGCATATGTGCCTGGGGTCCTCAGAGGTCAGAAGTGGTTCCAGATCCCCTACAACTGGAGTTACAGATGGTTATCAGCACCAGGTGGGTGCTGGGAACTGGGGTCTTTGGCTAGCACAAATTCTCTTAACCATTGAGCCATCTCTAAACTTCGTAAACTGGAACCCGGCCTCCCTGGAGTGAAAAGGGCTCCATGGTTTATTCTACCTGACAACTGCTTGTTCCCAGAGACCAGAACTTTTCTTGGATCTGATTCCAACCTAGAGCCTAGCGGTGTTTGTTGGATGTAAATAAACTAACCCAACACTAGCTGTTTTTCCCTGGGATGGGAATGTTGGGAAATTTAGAGAATGTTAACAGGTACAAATGCAGCTAAGTTAAAGCCAGAGTCTACACTGTCACTCCATTTAGACTTGTGGGTAAACTTAAATTCAGGAGAGGCAGGACTTCAAGAGAAAAATTAAAACATGTTCTCAAGAAAATATGATTCTGGGTTTTGGGGAGATGGCTCAGCAGTTAAGTGCATTTGTTGCTCTTGCAGAGGACACAGGTTCAGTTCCCAGTGCCCACCTGGAGGCTCACAAGCATCTGTATGAGAGGTACCACTTCCAGGGGGATCTCATGTCCTCTCTGGCCTTTACAGGCACCTGGCATGCACACAGCACACAGTACACACAAGTATATGCAGTCAAAACACCTATGTATATAATATAAATAAAAATTGAAGTATGTATCTCAAAAACAATATTGACTAGATTCAAATGGTTGAAGCTTACAGATGATTCCGTTTCTGCAAACGGCCTGTTGGTGCCTGATGCAGACCTGCAGGCATGAGGCTAATACTCAGGACATTAAAATGGCTTGTAGAATTGGACATGGTGGTGCAAGACTTTAATCCCCACCACTCCAGCATGCAGAGGCAGGTAGATCTCTGTGAGTGCAAGGCTGGTCTAAATGGTGAGTTCCAGGCCAGCCAGGGCTACTTAGTGAGTTCCTCTCTAAACAATAAAAATAAAAAATAAGCACAAACAGTTGTCTAATAACAGAGACAAAAACCATGTCACCCTTGTGGTGTTTTGAATGGGAATGACTCCCATAGGTTCCTGTTTGAATACTTCCTTTGGAAGGATTAGGAGCTGTAGACTTGTTGGAACCTTGCCACCATCCCCAGTGTGTTCTCTGCTTCTTGTCTGTGATTCCAGATGTGAACGCCTAGCTGCTGCTTCAGAGACAGGCCTGCCTGTCAACTGCTACCACCACCACTCTGCAGTGATAGTGATTGACTGCTATCACCCAGAACCATAAACCCCAAATAAACCCTTTATTCTATAAGCTGCCCCAATCACAGTGTTCTATCCCAGTCATAGATAACTAAATAATACAACTTTTTTCCATACTAGAAAATGGAAACTCAGACTTTTGTGCTGAGTCTCTGGTGGCCACATGTAAAGGAAAGCATGACTCCCATGCTCCCCACCCTGTTTGTAGATCATTCCACACCTGACAAGTGTCCAGGCCCCATTCGGAGCTTGTACACAGCATGTCATTCCCAATGAACTTCTTCTGGTTCTTCATCAGGAGGAACTGGTATCGATGATTGCAGATTTCATTGTTCACGATCCTAACAGCCAAGCCCTGGAGACTGTAGGGAGTCTTTGGGGCCCCTACAGATATAAAGATCTAGTCATGACCCCAACCTTGGAACCTGTTTCCAACTCAGTCATTCACATTTGCGCATATCCAGAGATGCTCATTTCATAAAAGCTGCAGTTTGCTTTTCAAAAATGCCCCCACTCATTAAGAAAGTTAAGCCAAGAACTGGGTATGGCGCACATCTTTAACCCTGGCACTTGGAAGGTGAAGGCAGGTGGATCTCTGAGTTTGAGGCCAGCCTGGTCTACAGAGTGAGTTCCAGGACAGCTAGGGCTATGTAAAGAGATCCTGCCTCAAGAAAGCCATAAAACAAAGAAAGCTAAGTGAGTCTCGCAGGGGCGTGGCGTGAAAGCCAGTAATGAGTGAGAACAAAGAGATATCCCCAACCATTCAGGTTCTGTAAGAATAAGTGTGGGTACACTTGCTCCTGGGAAAGGTGGCTGGACCCTAGAGGCTGGAAGTGGCACCTACCATCTACTGAAAGGTTGGCAGGGCTCCAGATGACACCAACAGGGTTGCCCCTGTAAGCATTATGAGTACATATTGACTAGAGAGGCCACCTCAGTGCTTCGGAACACATTGAGGTCAAAGTCCTCAATGTACCTGTCATCACAGATCCCCTATGAATAGCCAAAGAGTTGGTGTAGGATCTAACTTAACTTTGGGGGTTGCTGAGATGGTTTAAGCAAGTTACGTCAAGCCTGATGACCTGAGCTTGATTCCCCAGGGCCCATATGATAGAGAGAGGTCCAATTCCTTGAAGATTGTCCTCTGATCTTCAAGTATACATTGTGGCAATGCACTCCCACATGCACACCCATACGTAAGAAAACAAAAACGATAAATAATTTAAACTGTGGAAACCGAGGTCCTCTCGGGCCTCTTGACGCTCTACTCAAATGCCGTGTATGTCTCTTGACATATGGATATGTTCAGGAAATGCTGGCAAATGACAGTAGATGAAGAAGTGAGTGAGTGGCCCCATGACAGTGTTCTGCAGAGTCAGGTGTCTTGAGACCTCTGCTTGACTGCACTCACCTTTAGTCTTTTCTTGTCCCCACCCGATGACCCAGCACATGGAGCCAATGGTTGGCTTGAAATTGGTGGTGGGGAGACAGATTGGCTGGACGAGGGGGGACCAGGCAACAGGATGCTTGAGCTTCAGGATGGCAATGTCATAAGACATTTGACTGTTGAACTTCTCGTGAATCACAATGCTACTGAGCAGGAGCTCTGTGCTGTTGTCCGGGAGGTTCTGGACACCCACCTTCACTGTGTAGTTAGCTGGGTTCTTGGATCTGCAGGCCCAGAGAAGCACATCACCAGCAGTAAGGCCATGAATGGCTAGAGAGATAGGGTTGTGAGCACCAGGCTACCTAGGGTAATGTCCTCTACTCCCAGATCCCCAGATTTACCACAACCCCCCAGGCCTGAAAGCAAAGACTCAGGACCAAGATGCCCCCACAGGCTGACCTTTGTAAGCAGTGTGCAGCTGTGAGGATCCAGTGGTAGTGGATGAGGGAACCACTGCAGACATACATTCCTAGGAAAAGAATGCTCACCTGCCATGGCCACTTGCCTACCTCCACAACCTTTCCATTTACCACCTTGCAGGATATGTTGGTCTGACCACAGGACCAGAACCAGGGCCCTGAGAAAAGAGGTGGAGAGAGGGATGCAAAGGGTAGCCCTTGCCCCACAGGCCAGGGCAGACTGTCAAAGCGTCTCTCAGCCATGTCCCATCTGCACAAGTCGGGGACTGAAGCTGCTACCTCAAAAACTGATGACCACAAACCCAGAGGCAGCAGATGATACCCATTATAAAGAAAGCCCCCAGCTGGGCGGTGGTGGTGCATACCTTTATTCCCAGCACTTGGGAGGCAGAGGCAGGCAAATCTCCATGAGTTCGAAGCCAGCCTGGTATACAGATCTAATTCTAGGACAGCTAGGGCTGTTTCACAGAGAAACTCTGTCTTGAAAAAGAAGAAGAAGAAGAAGAAGAAGAAGAAGAAGAAGAAGAAGAAGAAGAAGAAGAAGAAGAAGAGGAAGAGGAAGAGGAAGAGGAAGAGGAAGAGGAAGAGGAAGAGGAAGAGGAAGAGGAAGAGGAAGAGGAAGAGGAGGAGGAGGAGGAGGAGGAGGAGGAGACAGAGAAGTAGAGGAGGAGGAGAAGGAGAAGAGGAAGAGGAAGACCCCCAAATAAAGGAACCAGACAACTTGTCTGACCTTGCTTTGAGCTATCACCCCATGACTCAACCTGCCCATAGCTCACCCATATGACTTGGGGAGGAAGAGAAGGAGAGAACCACTAGAGGGGTGAGATAGTCAGCCAAGGGCAAGTGATGGGACCTCGTAGTGTTCAAGATTCCTGTTGATTGTATCTAAAATACACGGACAGTGATTGTCCAACTATAGCCATGGCTCATATCCTGGAGACAGGCTCGACCGCCTCTTCCTGGCCTCAAGATCAGGGATAGGAAGATGGGAGCTTGCATGGACTGGAGATGAGATTGAGATTTTATTTTTGTTCTTCTTTTGCTTTTTTATTTTTTATTTTATGTGTCTGGGTGTTTTGCTTGTATGTATGTCTGCATACATACAAAAAGCTGTAAGAGGGCAAAAGATTCCCTGGAACTGACGTTACAAACACTCATGAGCAGCCTGGCCTGGGTGCTGCTAACCAAATCCCTGACCCCTGGAAGAGCAGTCAGCACTCTTAAATGCTAAACCATTCCAGTCCCCACCTTTTTTTAAAGACAGGGTCTTGTGCAACCTAGGCTAGCCAACCCAAGTAACCAAGGATAATAGTGAAATCCTGATCTTCCTGTCTCTACCTCCCAAGTGCTGAAATTACAGATGTGTGCCTAATGCTGAGTGAGAATGAGTCTTTTTTTTTAATGGGACCAGCCTGGATTGGTGTTTAATAACTCTTCATGGGGATTTCAAAACTAGCAACTGATTACTACAAAAGAGAGTAAAGGAGCCTCAGTCTACAAATAATGGCTATAGAACAAAATCAAAGAAACATGAACTGGGCGTTGGTGGCTCACACCTTTCATCCCAGCACTGGGGCAGCAGAGGCCGACAGATCTCTGAGTCAGAGGCCAGCCTGGTCTACAGAGTGAAACCCTGCCAAGACTGGAAGGAAGGAAGGGTTTCTGATGGAGTCTTTTGCTGGTCTGACTGTTGAACAAGCAATCGCACGTGGTCACTGAACTCCTCAAACAGATGGAACTCCACCCACTTTCCACTGTCACAAGCTGCCATGCCATGAGTCTGTTCCCTCAGCAGTACACCATGCAGTGTAGAGCAATGTCAGGATTCAACAGCTCCAGCCAAGGCGGCTCTGGGGACCATGGTGGGGATGGTTTGGGGATGACAGGTAACAATAATATCTATGATATGCTGTATATATTAGCAGAAACATCAAGTAGGTCCTATCTGGTTGAAATCACTGTGGTGTGGATGGAATATGAGTGCCCCTCCAAGGGTCCCTATGTGAAGACCTGGTCCTCCAGGAGTGATACACGGAGGTGCCATAGATCTTTAAGAGGTGGGGTTTTGGGGTGGGGAGATGGCTCCCTGGGTAAGGTCTTGTTGGGCAAGTGTGAGGACCTAAGTTTGGATTCCAAGCCAGATGGTGGCAGTGGATGCCTGTAACTCCAGTGCTGGAGGGCAGAACCAGGTAGATCCAAGGAGCTCTCCTGGCGGCCAGTCTGACTGAAGCAGGGAGTTCAAATTCTGAGACCTTGTCTCAGAAAATACAGTGGGGAAGTCATTGAGAAGAACATTGTGATGTCAACCTCCAGCCAGCACAGGTGGGCATGCACACACGGAGTGTGGTCTGGTGGGACTCGGTAAATCACTGGGGACATGTCCTCAAAGGACTGTAGGACCCCACCCAGCCTCTCTGCTTCCTGACTTTCTGTAAGTGCTCATGCCCAGGACAGGCAGTTGCTACCTTCATTAGTGGGCACCTCTCCCATCCCCAACCTCCATCCCATCTGACAAATCTTTAGACTTTGAATTTTGAAAACTGTCAACTAAACATACTTTTCTACTTCATTTGAAGACTGTCTCAGGTATTCTCTTGTTGATGTTTTGAGTGTGTATGTGATTTTTGTTGTTGTTTTGGGTTTTTTTTTTTTGGAGGGATTGGTTTTTCGAGACAGGTTTTCACTGTGTAGTATAGTGGCATCTTGTCTTGCCAGTGAACTTGTAGTAGTAGCCACACCCTTTGGGCATGGTTTTAGGTGCAGACGTGACCCCTTTAAGGCTACCTCTGGTCTAGACATTTCAATTCTACCCCTGTTTTAGAGATATGTATATAGTTACAAATTTGAGGTCATTGTCCTTGATATACATCAGTTTTAAGATTGTTTAAATTATTTTGGGAAGTTTCAGTCATTGAAAAATTATGTTTCTGAGAATTACAAGTTATAGCTACCCATGCTTCTTATACCTTATGATGTTAGTCAGGTTCTATATGTGCTAATAGATGTACCCAACATAGATATTTGATCTTCAAGCACTTCAGAAACCTACAGAATATGGCATTTAAATGTTTTAATTTAGGTCTCAGTTGACATGAGACATAATTGCTCCTGACAACACCAAGCTATTCCCAAGAATATGATGGGCACCAATGACACTCCATTTGGAGTTTTTTTTTCTCTTCTTAACTACTAGCCTCTTGGGCAAAGAACTTCCCCCACTTTGACCTCTGACCTTGGGCATGCTGTCCTAACCGGGCTAGCAGGAGATAAACTTAAAGAGACTGCTGAACCTTGCCAAGTCAGGGTAAGACAGTCTTTCAGTTTCCCTGCTTCTGTGTTGATCTGTCAAATGCTCTAGGCCTTAGTCAAAGTTGGTTGCCCCAAAGTTACTGTGAGACCCTGGGTGACTGTCCAGGTAGCCTGCTGTTTCTGTCCTTACTTGTACCTTTAGGAAGTCATACACTTGCACTTCCTGCCTACCCTGGTAGTGTTATCTTCCTTCTCAGGTCTTTGATGAGGTTGTAGACAGCTAATATCCTCTTATTTTAGATAGAAAATACTAGGTACAAGACTTAGACTTTCCAGATTAGGACAGCAATCAGAGTAATCTCTGTTATATTACCCTGGGGCTGGAATGTGTCTATTGCTCAGTGTTGCTCTTACTGGTTGTAGGTCTTAATTTGTGTATGTTTTTATCTTTCCTTCTCTGGGAATATACTTGACATTTGTTATCATTGTATATAGTTTTTGTATCAGTCTTAAAGCCTTCTTTAGACAAAAAGGGGAATTGTAGTGGCATCTTGCCTTGCCAGTGAACTTGTAGTATTGGCCACATCCTTTGGGCGTGGTTTCAGGTGCGGGCAGACGTGACCCCTTTAAGGGAGAGGAGCTGCAACATGAGGGCTCTCTCTCTCTCTCTCTCTCTCTCTCTCTCTCTCTCTCTCTCTCTCTCTCTCTCTCTCTCTCTCTCTCTCTCTCTCTCTCTCTCTCTCTTTCTCTCAGGTCATGGAGGTATCGGAAGGACAGAGACTGCATCTTCTGGAGCAGGAAGGTCCCAGTGTTTATTTACTCTTATGTGTTTAAGTTGCTCCCCAATAAAACACCTATTTATCATTTATCTTGGGTCTGGTGAACTCATTTAAACCCCACCTTCATTGTAGCCCTGGCTGCCCTGGAGCTCACTCTGTAGACCAGGCCGACCTCAAACTCCACCTCCTGAGTGCTGGGATTAAAGGTGTGCACCACCACACCTGGCTCTCAGGTATTTTCTCGTATCATCCAGCTAATGCACAGACCAGGGGTGATGCTTGAGTTCACTCATATCATGGGTCCCCAGCTCCGATTGCTATCCGGTGTAAAAGGCCTGTTCCCTTGCTTAGACCCCTGCGGGAAGCGTGTTTTTGCTTTCAGCTACTGGCCCTCTGCAGGGACCCACGAGTACTGCACTGCCCCCACATCTCCACACAGCACCCGCACTGCTCAGCTCATCCCGTCTCCTCGCCTGTCTCCTAGTCCCCTGATCCCTGCCCCTACCCCGCAGAGCCACATTTCTAGACTTTCTCATACACCATAGTGAGTTCGTGGCCAACTTTTGTTGCTGCTGCTGTTTCTTCTTTATGGCTACCGTCATGGTTTTAGTGAGAATGGCCCCCATAGACTCGCAAATTTGAATGCTTTTCCAAAGTTGGTAACTGAGAAGGATTAGGAGTTATAGCCTTACTGAAGATGTGTCCCTAGGGGTGGAGGTTCCAAAAGCCCACACCAGGCCCAGTCTCTGCTTGGAATTCAAGGATCAGATCTTAGCTACTGCTCCAGCACCATGCCTGCCTGTGGCCATGCTTCCCACCATGCTGATCATAGACTAACACTCTGAAGCCATACGCAAGCCCCCAATTAAAGGCTCCCTGTTTGTTTTTCTCCCTGTTTGTTTGTTTTTCATGACAGGGTTTCTCTGTGAAATAGTCCTGGCTGTCCTGGAACTCATTTTGTAGACCAGGCTGCCCTCTCAAACTCGCAGAGATCCACAGGCCTCTTCCTCCCAAGTGCTGGGATTAAAGGCTTGCACCACCATCACTTGGTCCTCAAATACTTCCTTTTATAATTTGCCTTGGTCATGGGGTTTCATCCCAGCAACAGAAAAGTAACTGAGACCTTTTCGTTTCTATTCCAGTCTATCCCAATCAAGACTGTTCAAAGTTGGTAGTCAGGAGAGGACTTAAGAAGTGCTCCATTTCCCATAAAGCTGCAACCCTAGAGACAGCCAAGGTTCTACAATTCACCATGCCCACAGTGACAACTCTGGGGCAAGGCTGGCCCTCTCCACAGCGCTCCCCAACTTCCCTGAGGTCCTTGGGTCGCAAAGAACAGCTCTTTCCAGATCTTGTATTCCAAGACAGCACTGACCTTGTCTTTCTTCAAAACCTTGTATAGGGCTTACGGGATTCAGCCTGGAGATGCCAACACCAGCTACCAGCACCCAGGAAGGAGCATGGTGGCTTGTTTCTAATGCTTTCACTATTACTTTTCTTGTGTGTCTGTGTGTGAGTATGCGCATGTGAATGCAGGCATAGAATCCTCTGGAGCTAGAGTTCCAGACCATTGTGAGCTGCCTCAGATGTGGGTGCTGGGAATCAAACTCGCATCCTCTGAGAGAACAGCAATGTCGGGTTATTAGTAGGTGTAGCATACTGCAGATCAAGCTTGTCCCAGGCACAATGTTGCCCCTACATCTGCAGCAGACACGCAGGGGTTCAAATAGATTCCATTTCAGACCTTGGCGCCCTTTTTTGAAGTTCTAGGCACCATCATTACAAACTGTATCCTGATACTCTTTCCCGTGTTCAGAGGTGGCCACCAGGAGATGTGTATTGGCTTTGAGGACTTCATTCCTGCCTGGTCATAACCGACTCCCATTCCAGAGACACAGCAATTTTAGCACCCATGCTTGTGCCTGAGGTTGCACATGCCCTAGCCACTCCTGAAACATCACTAAGACTTGACAGGAATACAGTGAGGCTCAGGGTAGAAGACTGCCTACTTACTCATTCAGTCCCTCATTCAACACTGCACTAGTCCAGGAGAAAGAGTGTCGCACAGTGACAAGATGGGGACTATATTCCCCATTCACGGCTATCACTCCAGCTAGCTCACAGCCAGGCACAAAACAGACAGCCAGCAGGTGACCCGAGGCAGGGCTCCTTCCACAAGAACTGCATTTCTCAGGAAAAGCCTGGATATCTTCAGCCACCCAAACACTTTCACTCCCAAAGCATCGATTGGAAACTGTTCTTGAGTCCTGGTTCTCCCACTCACAAGCCACTAAAGCTGGACCCAGGTTTCCTGAACGAAACAAAGACTCCAGCATAGTGTCAAGGTGTCAACTGTCTCACCAGGGGACACTCAGACAGCACAGTTGTCGTCACAAGTCCTGAGATTCCCAGACAAGCTCATCCATTCCACGGATGTTAATCTGTTTCCATTTTTGTCCCTTTGTCTGTTTGTGGTCACCCTGAAGACTGGAGCTGGCCCCACACTGTATGGGTTCCGAGACGTCACAGCCTGCACCCATCCCAACAGTCTACTGAGGATGTACCCATCCCAGTACTGACAGGTAGCAGACATGAGGACAGCCGAGGTAGACGCCAGGCTGGACGCCAGGCTGTCAGACCCGTCTGTGCCTCCGGCCACGCCTTACCTTCCACGTAGGGCAGATTGTTAAACCTGGCAGAAGAAAGCGGGTGCGGGAGAAGGCTCTGAGGATCCACTGACCCACACGCCATGACAAGATGTCCAGCCCTTACTGTTTGTTCCTTAGAACAAGATGGAGCATCTCCATGGTGCGAGGATTCTAGAATTCAGTTGTTTATTCAGGAGTGTCGAGAGCAGGTCTCTGCCCTAGGGTTTGGGGTTTACCCTGCTGAAGCGGCTTCAAGAGCCTGCCACAGCCATGAAGGGAGGCTATGGGAAACCTCCGTGGAACAGTGTTTCTGGGATTCAGCACTGAGCCTGCAACTGTGCCTGGTCCTCTACACCATCCCCAGAGCCTAGCTCTCAGCAATGGCCTTGATGATGCCTCATACCTAGACTGAGCCTGTGACCTTGGCCCTTGTCTGGCTGCTGATAGCACCAGGTGTGTGGTTTCTGACAGTACCTTGTGGTTAGCCTATGAAGCTCCCCTACCATAGTGTTCACCGCAGCTGCCTCTGAGGAGCCCCTAAGAGGCATGGAAACTGAGACTTGATATCGTCCCAAAGTGTACATCTGCTGTTACTGGAGACTTGCTTTTGCCCTCAGGGACTATCCTTAGAAAACAGAGCAGGTGCTGGGGAGGGTGTAGGAAGAGGAGCTGGCTGTGGGGCTTCCGGAGAAGCAGACATTTACAGGCTCAAGTCTTCATCCTCGAGCAGAATAAACGGTGTCTAGTTGAGGTACCTGGTGTCCATGACTGCATCCTGCTTCTGCCAGTGCTGTTGAAGGCACAGGGTGACACTTTTTTCACCTGCTGCTGAGGGAGACAAACTGTATGATCGGTGTAGAGAACTACGTAGTAAAGCAGATGTATGGAGGCCACAAGGGAACTTTGGCTCCTGGAAACAGTCTAGAGGCAGCAGGAGGACACGGCTTCACAGGCGTCTGCGGGCAGCCTCTGTGGAAACTGGCCCTCTGCTGTCCCTGAGAATGGACACTGAATGGCTCCCTAGCACTCGGCAGTCTACTAGCACTAACAGGAAGACTCAGAAATGGAAGGGCGTCTGCTGTGGGATGTTCAAAACAAGCAAAACAAACCTTTCTCTTGGGGATGGATGGTAGAAAATGCAGGAAATGGTGATTCCTACAGCTGGATGCCCTCAACACAGCAGAAAGATACACAAAGTGGAGAGAGAACTCCAAGAAAGAGAAACTCTTTGCCTCTGTGAAAAATACTTTATTTTAAAAAAGATTTATTTTATTTTAATATGTTTTCCTGAACATACATACATACATACACACATATGAAAACTATATACATAGGCAAACATATTCAGGCAAAATTCAGGCAAACACACCCATATATATGTATATACCCCCCCACACACACACTACATGTGTTCTGTTCCCACAGAGACCAGAATAAGGAGACAGAACCCCAGAACCGAAGTTACAGACTGTGATGAGCCACCCTGTGGGTGCAGGAAACTGAGCCTGGGTCCCCTGTAGCAGCAGCCAGTGCTCTAAACTGCTGAGTCATCTCTCCAGCCCTGTCTTTTAAAATACTTACTTCCGAGAAGGAAGATGGCATTTGACCAATAAAATAAAGACAGCATAATAAAAACGAAGCACATTTGTAATCAATGTGCTTCGTTTTTATACATCAATGAAGATGTATAAAATTCTATTTTATGAAAACTTGTTATGTGTGTGTAGTTTTGCCTGCACAGATGTCTGTGTTCCTGGAACCCAAAGAGGGCCAGAGAGGGCATCAGATCTCCTGGGACAGGAGTTGTAGATGGCTGTTAGCTGCCACTATCGGCTGTTATCTGGTCTCTTACTTGGAATCCTCACCTGAGGGGACTCTTTATAGGAAGTCAATCAGACTGCCTCCTGACTCAATTATGCTTATCTATCATCTACTATCTATCTATCTGTCTGTCTGTCTATCTATCATCTATCTATCTATTTATCTATCTATCATCTATCCATTCATCCATCCATCTATCAATCATCTATCATGAATCTATGCATCTGTATCTATTATCTGCTATCTATCTTCTACCATCTATCATGTATCTGTATCTATCAATATCTATCTAGCATGTATCTATCTATGTATCTATCATCTGTTTATCTATCATCTTCTAGTCATCTACCTATCACTATTTATTCTTTTAATCTGGCTTGTTATATACTGAATAAACTCACTCATTCAAAACCCAAAGTATGGCTAAAGTATTGCTCTCCAAACCATATAAAACAGAACTCTAAGAAGAAACAGACAAATCCTTATTTTGTGGTAAGGCTCTCAGAAATCCACAGATTGTGCAGGTGTAAAATACATGAGGTGTTGACAAGATTTGAAGAACACAACTGACAAGCATAGACTAATTAGGTGCAGCTCAAACTGCCAGTGGCCACACAGACCACTCAGATTGGGCAATTAAGCTTCGATGTGTTTTCTAACTCTCTACAGTGAGTGTATCACACTTTTCACAAGCAGTTAAAAGAGAAAAGAAGAAAGGAAGGAAAGATGGGAGGGAGGGAAGGAGGGAACTATCTAGCTAGACAGCTGAGTCTGGCTGTGGACTATCCCAGTCAGCTCCTACATAAGGCATATTTCAACTGTCCCCGGCACTGTGACCACTATACACAGAAGGAAACTGAGGCCACAAGCCCGGGCCCTTATCCCTGTGCCCCAGTACTAGAAACACAGCAGAAACCATGAGCCCTCAAACCAGGTGGGCCTACCTCCCATCTACCCCGCCCCTCAGAATCACCCCCCAAAGAACATGGGGGGGAGAAAAGGGACAGCTCATGCTCATACAGATTTAATCTCTTCTCTTGGTCTTAAATTCCAGAATGTTGCTTCCAAGCTACACACCCTTCTCCTGGCCACTCATGGCCCAGTTATCCATCACATCCATCCCTGCAGGACCCGAGTTCTCCAGGGACCAGTTCATCACCGCCCTGACTCCCATGGAATATGGACATGCAACCTCATTCAATCATCCACCCAGTGCCATTCAGCAGAGGCAAAGCAGGAAGGGAAGGGGTGGAGAAGTCATGGGTCCACTAGGAGCTGCAGCAGCCAGGACAGGAATAAGAGGCAGGAAGCCCTGCAGGGCCCTGGCAGTGCCCCGTGGTTCATTTGCTCCTTGATCCATCTGGTGTATTTGGTGAGGCGAGTGTATACACCTGGATTCTGAGGTTTGACGCAGGCCTTCTCCCAGGATAACACCCCAGCCAGAATCCATCTTCCATCAATTTCACAAGCCAATGGCCCCCCAGGGTCCCCCTAGGCAAAGACAAGGGAGTGATGGCACTCTGCTGGGACCACAGGACCTACAAGGCCCGCCCCCTCAGTTCTGCTTGAGAAAGTCACTCCTCCAGGAGCTCACTAGCTGGGGCCCCTTTGGCTTCTCAGTTGGAGAACTGCAGCCAATGGCAGTCACAGAGAAAAGATGAGAACAGAGCTTGATGAGGGTAATGGGGGAAGAGACTGAGCCTCAGGAAACAGGCCCCCACCCCAGGACACCCTCAGAAAGAGAGTTGCCAGAAGCCCCAGAAACTCACATAGCACAGGCTCTCTCCATAATTGGCAGCACAGATCATGTTCCTCCGGATAAGGTGGATAACTCGGGGATACAAGGAGTTCTGGTGGAAAATATGGTCACACTTCTTGTTGTCCATAATGAATACCTCGGCCTCCTGGAGCTCTGGAGTCAGGGTCAGGTTGTCTGTGAGGAGCATAAGGGATAAGCTGTGGCCCCCCAGTCCCTCCACCCAGCCCTGACTCAGCCCTGAAAGTCAGCCGAGCTCTCCTCTACCACGCCTGTGCGACCTCCCTTCCCAAGGTCCTTCCCGGCAGTGTAGACCTGGCACAGAGAGCCCCTCACCATGCAAGGCTTTGGTTCAGGAGCCCCCTCTAGAGGAAGTTTTGCTGCTGAACCCAGAAGGCTCCCAAGTCCCAGCACAGCTGCTCACAACTTGGGAGCCCAGCCCTGTGATTTTTCTTTCCACAGCATTTGTTCCCTTAGTTCCAACTAACAGTCGCTTCTCTATGCGTTTCCAGTCACCTGTCTACTCAGAGTTCAACTCAGATCCCCTGAGCTTGACCTCAGCATTCTCTGACAAGATCTTTGCCTTGCTCAGTTGGTTTTTTAAAGTCTCAAACAGCGTGAAACGTATGTACCTGAGTCTGGCTTTGAACTCAGCATTCCCTGGCTCCACCTCCCTACTGCTGGTGTTGTAGGTGGCACTCATCAATATACCTGGCTTCTTCAACACTTTCTTTGTCAGCCTCTGTACCACCCACCCCCATCTCCTACTCGGTGAGATTGAGGCAGGGCAAGCATTCCGATGCCAAGTACTCGGAGCATGGCAGCTGCTTCAGCTGTGGCCAGGGAGAACCAGAGGGGAGGGAGGGAGGGGAGGGAGGGAGGGAGAGGAGGAGGGAGAGAGGGGAAGGAGGGAGAGAGAGGGGGAGGGGAGGGGAGAGGAGGGAGAGAAAGGGGGAGGGGGAGGGAGGGAGGTTCCTGACAACTTCCTAGCTCTGAGTTTCTGTAAGAGGCAGGTAACACTGCCCATTCAGCCCAAGCAGTGTTGTTAGCCTGACTACAGTGCCTCTGTGAACTGTGACAATGAGTACCATATGAGGAGAGCTTAGCACACTCCAAACCATGCGCTGGAGACCGCAGCCGTAGCCTTCACAAAGGTGCCACAAGGGATGGGACGATAAAGACCCAAAGGGACATCGCCAAAGCCATCTAACTCACCTGAGGAGTACTGCTTAATCTTGCCCCAGCCGGTCACCCAGCACTGGGTCCCAACCTTCAAGCTGAAGTTGTGCTTTGGGAGACAGATGGGCTGCACATACTTGCTGAAGGTGACAGGAGTCTTAAGACGGACAAGGGCAATATCACTTCTGATGAAGTTCCAGCCCCAGTAATTGGGATGCACAATGATGTCACCCACAGGAATCTTCAGGGTCCCAGAAGAGCTGCTGGGCTGCAGCTTGCTGCTACCCAGTATCACTGAGTATTCTTTGTTGCTATGGGAGATATAGAAGCCCACCTGGCAGACATCAGTTTCCCCACAGCCATGCACCTGCCTCCTCCCAGGACCCTTTTCTGTCCCTGAAGTCCTGTCTGACACACTCTGTCCACTCACTCTGGATTGATCCAGCCTGGGGCCCTTTCATTCACAGACCCATTGAGGCAAGTGTGTGGGTGTCACTCCTGGGGTGGGCTTTGGCTTTTCCTCTCGCCCAGCTTAGGATACAGTCTTTGTTGCTTGGGGACCCCAGCATAGTCCTCAGATCTTGTAAGATCTTGCACCTAGCCCTTCCCCTACGCTGGGCGCCTCCTCCCTCTCTCCCTTGTTGCTGTCTCCTCCATCATTTCCCAGGAGCACTGAGGAAGCTGGGCCAGGCCCACAGTAGCTCTAGGCCTTTAGATCCTGGAACCATGGGGGCACACTCACCTCTGGAAGCAGTGAGCTGCAGAAATCACCCAGATGAGATCAATGAGGGCCCCTCCACACACGTGCTTATTTTCCATGCGAAGACTCACTTCCCAGGGCCAATGGCGGATCTCCTCCAAGTTGTCTGGCCACCAGGGCTTGCCACAAACTTCAAACAAGCAATGCAGAGAGCACAGTGTCCATGGAGAGGAAAATCAGAATGGCTAGTAACAAGTCGCCCTCCGGGATCAAGTTGGCAAGGCTATACCATCAGGGACTTCTCGTTTCAAAGGGAATAGACGAGGGGCAGAGGACAGTGGACCCCAAGGGCACTGAACTAGACAAAATGCGACTGCTACAGAGATGACAGCATGAAGACAGAGAGACCCCACAGCTGGAGAGTGAGAATGAGACCCACAGAGGGCCACCATGGCCAATGTCAAAACAGTGCAGAGACAGCAGGAGTTCCAAGAAAAATGCTGGGCACTGGTGGTGCACGCCTTTAATCCCAGCACTTGGGAGGCAGAGGCAGGTGGATCTCTGTGAGTTCGAGGCCAGCCTGGTATACAGAGTGAGCTCCAGGACAGGCTCCAAAGCTACACAGAGAAACCCTGTCTTGAAAGACAAAACAAAACAAAAATCCAGTTTCAAGAAAAATGCTTTTCTTGCATTGAACTATGTTTCTGAAACATAGTTTCAGATATGGCCACATATCTTTGATGCAAAAAGTCCCACACTGGTCAGAGTGGAAAAAAATAGCCATGAATTTGTCTATGAGAGGTCTTTACCCTAAGCAGTCTAGAGCCCACAGTTACTAGTTTGCCTAATGGTCTACCAGCCAAGGTGAATGAATGGATGGACGAACAAAGGTGCAGATATTCTAAGTAAAGTGTGATTTGCTGCCAGGTGTGGTGGTGCACACCTCTAATTCCAGCACTCGGGAGGCAGAGGCAAGCTGATCTCTGTTGAAGCTAGCCTGGTCGACACAGTGAGTTCCAGGACAGCCAGGGCTATGTAGAGAGATCCTGTTTCTAATAAAAAATAAAATAATAAAAATAAAAACAAAAGATAAAGAAGAGAAAGAAAACCTCAAAACATTTATGAAAAGAAAGGATGGGTAAGGGTAAAGAATATGACAAAGCAAAATTACAAACATGTTTGAAAGTGTTTTAAAACTGCTAACATACTAACTTTAAAAATTAGCAAGGGACTAGAGAGATGACTCCACAGTTAAGAGCATTTGCTGCTCTCCCAGAGACCCAGGCTTGGTTCTCAGCACTAACATATTGACTCACAATCATCTGTAACTCTAGTTCCAGAAGATTTGGCACATACATACACACAGGCAAACACTCAAGCACACAAAATTAGGATTAACAAAAACAGTTTTATATCCAAACAAAAACATCTTTAGGGGCTCGTAACAAAACTGTAGGAAAGGCTCCAAGTAGCTCTGCATTGCCATGGAAGACCCAGGTGCTCTTTCTTCTAAATAGTCAGGGCTGTATCCTGAGAGCTACATGCGTTGTTTAGGACATACCCAACATTTGCTTCCTATCAAGTCAAAATGCAATTTAGGCAGACACATTCAGAACTTTCCCAGGAACTTTCCCTGCAGTGGGGACCCATTGACTCACCTGCTTGGTCGTTCCTTTCATCACCTGAAGGAGAAAAGGAGGACACACATGAAGTGATAACTCGTAGTGTGCTGGCAGGAAAGGGGTTCACTGTTTATTAAATAGTCCACCAATTCGTTCACCGAACCATCCCTGATCTGCTGCTGCGACTAGTCTGAGGTCACAGGCTGGGGACAACCGTCAGACAGGGCCTGTCTGTGGACACATGCTGCCCAGCTGCTGAGACAGCAGACACATTACCACCGTGTGACACCAGGAAGAAGGCCAGGCCAGAGAGCTCAGGTGATTCCAGACGGTGTAAGAAACAGCTGAGAGGAGCTAAACAAATAAAATTGATAAAAAA
This sequence comes from Mesocricetus auratus, assembly GCF_017639785.1. Lineage (NCBI taxonomy): Eukaryota > Metazoa > Chordata > Mammalia > Rodentia > Cricetidae > Mesocricetus > Mesocricetus auratus. The sequence goes on along the minus strand of NW_024429267.1, from coordinate 48,183,418 downwards.
AATTCCTCCAGGGAGAAACACAATAGTATATTCCAGAGCCTTTGGAGAATGAAAGTGATGTCTGTGGTGGAAAAGAAATATGTTAAAAAAAAAAAGTAAATAATGTCTGGATACAGGAATCAGAGGCCAACCCGAGAGGGTCCCGTGAACAGGCTGAGCCGCCCTGGGAAGCCAATGGAGATGTGGATCTTATGGACTGTATTATGAAGGCAGCAGGGTAGAGACGGGAAAGTGACGGCACAGATGGCGGTGAGATCTCCACGGGGTCTCTGCAGAACTCAGGTAAGCGGTGCCGGACTCTGAGAGAGGCTCTGGGAACAGATGTGAGGAGCTTGGCGGGTGACTGAGGACATAGCTTAGTGTAAAATGGCACTGGCTTCTGAGCTCAGAGAAGGGTTGGCTGTCATTCACGTGGCTGACATAGACAATGAAGTAAGGCAGTTTTCCAGGAATATGAGTGTCTGGTGCGGACACCAAGGAAGTGAGGTGCTCCAGGATGGTTTCCGGGACGCGGTCCAGCAGGTGGGTGCACCTTCGGGGCATTGCTTTATGAGGTGGCATGACATAACTGCAGCCCAGTGCCTGGGGCAAGGGGCATAACTGCCACTCGTGCCTGGGGTAACTGCGTTCACCCAGGGAGCAGAGAAGACGGAAGAGGCAAGGAACCAAACAGCACCTTCAGAGTTGGTGGTCTGATGCCGGCACAGAGGGGAGGGACGCTCCTGAAGCAAGGGTCAGGACTCCAGGGAAGGTGGTCTGTGTGTGCCTGTAATCGCAGCACTTGGGAGGTGGAGACCCGAGGCTCTGCACTTCAAGGCTGTCCTCAGCCACCAGGAAAGATCAAGGCTACCCTAGAGTTAGAGACCTTGCGCCCTCCCCAAGTAAAAAGAGAAAAAAAAAGGGGGAAGATATGGGGAAAGAGCCACAGAAATAATAAAAAAAGAGAGAACAGTAAAAAAAAAAAAACAACCAAACAAAACCAGGAGTAATAAGGACACGTCAGGAATGCGCTGAGGATTACATGGGAAATCGAGTGCCCGGAGGGGGCGGGGGCATGAAGCGATAGTGACTCTTGGGGAAGGCTGGCAGCACTGGGAGGGGTGGTGGAAGAAAAGCAATGAGCCCACTTGGACGATGAGCATGACGGATGTGAGCAGCGCCTCTCGCCTAGGGAGAGCCGTGCTCCAGCCGCGCTCTGCTCTGGAGGCATGCTCTCCCTGGCAAAGAAGTGGCTATGGGTAGTGTTTCAGAGCAGTCAGATTTGGAGAAATCGCTGGGGTCTGGGGACGGAGTCTGAAGAGACAGCACTCACGGGGAGAAGCCAACGTTTAGAACATCATCCTTTGGCGTTGCGGAAGGCACCTGGGCACAGAGGGAGAGGCCAGGGGTGCGCCTGCTGCTGTCTCCAGGAGACCACAAGGCATTTGTGACCTGAGGCACCTCGGAGTGGGTAGCAGAAGAGAGGTGACAGCAAGGTGGGGTTGGCGCACCAAGTTCCAAATGGCTGGAAAGGAATAGCCAACCTGAGCAAGACTGGAGGGGAGAGGACACAGACAGGACAACAGAGACGGTGCCTGCCTCACCTAAGTTTGAAGGCGGAAGCAGCAACAGCAGTGTCACAAAACAGGTTAGGACCCAGTGCCTTAAGGATCCGGGGTAAGAGCCCAGGCCACACAACGACGGAGCCATGAAGATGGAGCCATGGGCGGCGGAGACAGCGCCAGTGTGCTGCCACGTGCCCACACCCCGTACGTGATGACGTCTTAGACACGTGATGTGATGGCACCAAGAGCCTGACCACGCCTCTTCAGGGTTCTCACACTTGGACCCAATCTGGTCCTTAAGATGACTTCAGATCCCTTGGCTGGGACTGGGTCTCAGGTTACAGATCTACGAAAGCTCCCCCAGTGCTTTGAGAGTGTGGTGGTGCATCCAGACCCTAATCTGTGAAACCCCTGGGCTGGAACCCGAACCGCATCTTTATAGCCTCAGGCTATACTCTCGTTCTCTGGACCTACTACACAAGGAGTTTCATGGTCAGTTTCGACATGGACGGGGAAAGCCCAAGAACAGAAAACGACAATATCGGTAGGGAAAGTGGTTTTGAGAAAGCAATGGCTGAATTGGATCTAAGACTAAACCAAGGAGGAGGCAGGGCTGGGGACCGGATGCTGAGTAAAGAAAGCAGCTGTCCTCTAGACCAGCAAGGTGAAGTATTGTCGCCGCTGAAAAGCAGGGCCTGTTTGTGCCTGTTTGTGCCTGACCTTGGACGTAAACCGGTTTTTTCATGGAGGGATGAGCTCTCTGGGTCTTCAGAGCCTAGCGGAGATTTCGAGATGACCACCAAAATTCCTGTTTTCTTTGTTTAGTTCCAGGTACCCAACAGAACTCTAGCCTGGCATCTAAGCAGGATTTCTGTGTGTTTTTGAGACAGGGTTTCTTTGTGTAACAGCCCTGGCTGTCCTGGAACTCACTCTGTAGACCAGGCTGGCCTTGAACTCACAGAGATCTGACTGCCTCTGCCTTTGAAGTACTAAAGGTGTGAGTCACCATCACCACCAGGCCAACATTTTATTTTATTTTATTTTATTTTATTTTATTTTATTTTATAAGGGCAGTGGTAGTGCTAACCTGTAATCCCAGCACTGGAGAGGCAAAGGCAGGCAGATCTCTGAGTTTGAGGCCAGCCTGTTTAAAGAGTTCCAGGAAGCCAGGACTGTTACACAGAGAAACCCTGTATTGAACAAAAATTTTTTAGTATAATTTTATTTTTTACATGTGTGTTTTGTTGTCATATATGTCTGTATACCACAGTATGTGCCTGATGCCCACAGAAGCCAGATTCCCCTAGGGCTGGAGTCTCAGATGGTGAGAAGCCACCATGTGGGTTCTGTGAATCAAACTTGGTTCCTATGAAAGGAAGCTCTTCACTACTAAACCATTTCTCCAGCCCCCGGCTTGGCATTAACATGAGTCTGAATGAGTAATCTGTGCCACTTACCTGTCAAGGTAGGCAAGAGAAGGTTGCCCTTCTGCCAGCATTTGGCTCCCAAAGTTATGTCCCCACAGCAGCCGCACCGGGGAATGTTCTAGAAGCCATCATCAAGCTCTGGTTCAGACCTCCAGGATCGAAAACTTCTTTGGTGAGATCAATAAAGTGGATCGTATTTCTTTTTAGACAGGGTTCCTCTCTGTGTAACCTTGGCTGACTTTGGACTTGTGGTAATCCTCCTGCCTCTGCCTCCCAAGTGCTAGGATTGCAGGCATGTCTGATGACTCCTGGCCGTAATGCCCGATTTTTAACAAGCCCTTGGAGCATGCTCACACAGGTGAGGGATGAACCAGGAGACTAAGAGTGGAGCTGTCTGATGGGGGAAGAAAAGCTATCTGTTGACACAGAATAGCTTGCCGTAGAAGACAGAGTTAAGCTCGCATTGTTAGTCTATGAAGAGCCAGTGGTTTCTGGAGGGTGGAGGTGATTTGGAGTTTTGCTGTTGTTTTGACACAGCACCTCAGGTATCCCAAGCTAGCCTCAGACTCAATTTGTAGCAAAGGAGCAACGGATTGTCCTTGCCTCCACCTTCCAAGAGGTGAGGATACAGACGAACGCCACCTCGTGTATTCAGGGTACAGTGGTTTCTTAAAGTAACTGATGATGTATGTGTCCATTAAGAGGTGGATCTGACAGACTACATAGTGATACCCTGTCTCTAAAAGAAAAACAACAAAAAAAGTAGTGAGGGGCTTGATATAAACTGTCAGGTTCCATCGTCCTTTGGCAGTGGTTGGAACTGAATGCCCACTGAGGCCATGGAGAACAGAGGCTGAAAGACAGAGGGTGGGGGCGGGGGGATTGGAGGAGGCTGGTGAGCAGCCACACCCTGTAGGAGGAAGCTGTATGGAACATACTGACTCTCTCCTAAAACCCTCCTGGCCTTGACCTTTGGAATTAAAGTCAGATGAACAGCAAGAGGGGAGAGAGGAGAGAGAGAGAGAGAGAGAGAGAGAGAGAGAGAGAGAGAGAGGAGAGAGAGAGGTGGGGGAGGGAGGGAGGGAGGGAGGGGAAGGGACGAAGGAAGGGAGGAAGGAGGAAGGGGAGGGAGGAAGGAAGGAAGGGAGGAAGGAAGGGAGGAAGGAAGAAGGGAGGGAGGGAGGAAGGAAGGAAGGAAGGGAGGAAGGGAGGGAGGAAGGGAGGGAGGAAGGAAGGGAGGAAGGGAGGGAGGAAGGAAGGAAGGAAGGGAGGAAGGGAGAGAGAGAAAGGCTGTTTCCCAGGCCCCAACTTCGTTCTCGCTCCCAGTCTCTGCCTCCCCTGAGTCCCTGCTCCCAGCTCAGCTAAAGCTCCCACCCAGATGCTGATCACTGATAACTGCACCGGGCACACAGGGAGGGGGCTGCCTGCCAAAGCTACCTGTCTAGACTCAGGTCTGAGCTAGCCCAGCCTCATCTCTTCTTTGCTTTAATACAAACTGCAAGGAACTTCCCTCGACAAATGGAGCCCAGTTGTCCGGGCAGCCAACTATCCCAGGTGAGCAGAGGTCAGGACACACAGGACATTCTCCAAACATTTATTCAGCTCGGATTTGAAATCTCCCCACTCCAAAACTGCCTCAGTACAACTCGGTGACCCTGGATGTGACCACCGGGAAAATGAGGAAGGGGGTGCCAGGTAGGACTGTCCTCTCATGAGGAAGAGGTTGAGCACTCACCGACAGACCCCCCCCCCCACCAATGTAGTACAGGGGAATTTCTGTCAGCCTAAGATACTCAAATCCCAGCTTCATACCGCTGCAAGGAGCTGGCATCGTTCCCCTTTTCCTCCCTCCCCCCCTTCCAGCAGTCACCGAGCTGTGTAATGCAAAGGGAGCCAGCCTAGTGCTAGTCCCACCAATGATGGTCTCTCTTCTCGGCAGATGTCCTCCAAATGTTATGAGTCATTGTACTCCACCTAGCTGTCAAGCTGGCCCCCTGGTTAGGGTCAGTTCACTCTCCTTCCCACCAGATAGAGAACAACCAGGTATGGGTATGTCTGAGACAAGTGACCAGAACACCAGTCAGGACACTTTGCAGTTCCCAGTCACCCTGCCACAGTTCTCTATGGCTCTCCCCAGGGCAATGGATGCTGCCTGGAATCTGAAGAAAGGTCAGAGAGATTGGAGAAGAGGTCTAGTGGGAGACTTAAAACCAGCAGGAAGACAGTTAGGCTAAGGAGGTCACAGCATTACCAAGATGACCAGCTGCAGCATCAGAGACAGGTATAGGACCAAGACTCCCCCGGAATCCATACAGGAAGCCTGACTTAAAATGTCTTTGACCCATTCGTTGTATTCAGCGATGTCTGTGTAAACTGAGGGAACGGTGTTGCCACCACAGCTGATGCCCCAGCTCACAATCCCCACCTGGATCCATGTGTTGTCAGATTCACAGACAAGGGGGCTCCCAGAGTCTCCCTGGAGAAGAGGAGAAAGAAACAATTGTAGGGATGGACAAGGGAGCGGGCTGACTGCATTGCAAGGCGCAGGGAGGAGGTCCTCAGGCACCCAGAGGCTCTTCCAAGCCTGGACTCTTTTGTTTTGTTTTGTTTTGTTTTGTTTTGAGACAGGGTTTCTCTGTGTAACAGTCCTGGCTGTCCTGGAACTCACTCTGTAGACCAGGCTGGCCTCAAACTGCCTGCCACCTACCTCTGCCTCTTGAATGCTAGGATTAAAGGTGTGAGCCACCACACCCAGCCCTAGATTCTTTTAACGAATGAGATTTTAACTGATGAAAAGCTCATGTGAAACTTCAACATCCTCTGGGCAATGATCCACCTTCTCTGATCATCAGGCACATAGACACAGACGCAGAGTCAGTTCGGCCCAGGTGAGCAGTGAGATATGGGAATTTGCCTTGGCAGTCCCTAATCTACAGATAACAAACCCTTTCTGGCGAACGTCTAAGCCTGTCGTAACTTATAACCCTGCAATCGTGGTAGCCCTGGCTTCTAGAGTATGTAGCCTGCAGCCTGCAGAGCCCACTCCAGCGTCAGGTAGACTGGTCAGTCTTGAGTCTTCAAAAGCATTAAATACTTTGATCAGCATCATTGCACGGAGGTACCGGGATCCTTATCACAGCCTTAGAAACCCTGCCCTAACCTCACTGAGTAACCTCCATTGGTCAGCTGCACTGCCTTGAAGAGCCCACCACACATCAAATTTCCACTTCCAGTACAATTCTGCATGGCCTTGCCCCACCCTAAATCCAAAGCTCTACAACCAGCCACCTCAAACACACCTCCCTCACCACCTCAAGCCCAGGCACCACCCACCCAAGGGAGTCACTTATCTAGAAGGTGACTTTCACCATGTTCATCCAGCTTCACCTCCTAGTCCTGGCTGGGCCAGTCTAGAAATTTGACATAGCACTCCAGGGTGCATATATTCCAACTCTAACCACTTGTTTTTTGTTTTGTTGTTTGCTGTTGTTTTTAAGGTAGGCTCTTCCTGTGTAGCCCTGGCCATCCTGAAACTTGATTTGTAGACCACACTGGCCCCAAACTCAGAGATCCACCTGCCTCTGCCTCCTGGATGCTGGGATTAAAGGATGTGCCACCAGGTCCCACTCCAACTCTAACCACACGTATGACCACACTTGCTATCCTGCTGCTCCAAATGTATACAAAACTTTCAGCATAAGACCTCTGGACCCTTATACATGTCTGTGCTCCATCTTTACAATGATATCCTCCCCTATCCAAGAAATTCAAATGTGCATCCACTAATACACCAGACCCCTTCTCGAGAGTGCAGCCTTATGCAGAGGGGAGAAATGACCCTGGGGTCCTGAGGTACTCACAGATCTTCAATTTATCTCCTTTGATTTTGCCTTCCAGAGATTTATAACATCTGTGTAGCAAGGCTGTGATATGGGTTAACTAAGATAACAAAGGCAAATGCTCATATCAGCATGGTTGAGTGCCACATAAAACACTGGGCAAAACATTGTTTGCATTGTCACCCTCAGATTCAATGCTTTAGCAGGGTCCCTTTTAGAAGGACCAGGCCAGGCCAACTCACGGGAAACATGAGGACTCACTCCATAAACTTTAACTAAGGGGTTTGTACCAGATGTAGCAGTGTGGCACAGTGACTCACATTTCTATCCCAGGGTCAGAAGGCAGGGGCAAGAGGATCTCTCAGTCTGAGGCCAGCCTGATCTACATAGTGAGTTCCAGGGCCACACAGTGAAACCCCGTCTAAAAAAGGAGGTGGTGATGGCAGATAACTCAAGCCTTTGAGGTGACAACCGAAACATAACTAACTAACCCAGCAAGAGCTCTGTCCCGAGTCATGGAGGCCGCAGATCATCCCTTTCATCACTAGGGCTTCTCTTGTTTTCAGCTGTGTCTGGAGCAGCTGATTACAGTGCTTCCGGAGAAGAATGCTTTCCTGGGCTTCCTGAAGGAGAACTGGAGCGAACACTGTATCTGCAGAAAAACAATGTAGGATCCGAAGATGGCAAGAGCTATCAGCATCCTTCTGGTGCCACTGAGTCTGTGAATATACAGTTGATCCCTTAAGGCAGACAGGCCATGGGGGCTGCGGAGATGGCTTAGGGGTTAAGAGCACTGGTTGCTCTTCTAGAGGACCCTGGTTCAATTCCCAGCACCCATTTGGAAGTTCATAACTATCTGTAGCTCCAGTTCCAGGGGGATATGGCACCCTCACATAGACATATATGCAGTCAAAATACTAATATACATAAAATAAGTCATGAAAGGAAGATTTAAAATGTTTACTTAAGAAACAGGCCATGCACTGGACACCTGTCCCATAGGAAACAGACAAGAAAAATTTTGCCAGCTAGAAAATGACAACCAAGCATCCACCAGAGTCCTTGTGGTCCTAGGGTCAAAGGTCCTGTGCTCTGCTCAGCCCAGGAAGGAGGAAGCTCAACACATTGGGGGAAGAACAGCTCAAACTGGTCAGTGTCACATTACCCCGGCCCAAATCTAACTTTGACAGAAATCATCACGCCTGTCACCCAAGCACCCAGGTCCTGACACAAAAAATGAGAAGCCTGACACAGTTGCAGTGCAGTCGGCTGTCCACATGTTCTCTCTCCTGGCCAGCCAGCTAGAAGCTCGCCCCTGCCCTTGCAGACCAACCCCAGAGCTCTAGACTGTCCCACGTTTGCATGCCACCGGCCTGACTCACCATTTTCACTCTGGTGGCTCCAGCCGGTCACCCAGCACAATGTCCCATTCTTCACTTGGAAGGGCTTCCTAGGGAGGCACACGGGCTGGATAAATGAGGAGTAGTTCACAGGGGAGGCCAGCAGAGCAAGAGCAATGTCGCTCCGCATGGTTTGAAGGTCAAAACTGGAAGGGTAAATGATGTCCTTTACTGGGATCAGAGTCCCATTTCCAGACTCAGGATTCAACGTATTGTCTCCCAGCATCACCGCATATTCCTCCTGGCTGCAAGGAAAGCACATGACCCTTGTAGAGGTCCTCAGGGGCTTACACACCGCCTCCACACATGGTACTTGCTTCTCAGCCTAGTGTTGTATGGATGGAGACTTGCTAAAAGTGAAGATGTTCAGGTGTCACTTGAGACTAGACAAGAATCCTGGACTGTCATTCTTTTTACAGATGAGGAGGAGGTGTGTGTGTGTGTGTGTGTGTGTGTGTGTGTGTGTGTGTGTGTGTGTGTGTGTGTCTTTGCTGTGCTGTAAACCAGGCTGGCCTCAAACTCATAGAGATTCACCTGCCTATGCTTCCCGAGTGCTGGGATTAATGGTGTGTGCCACCACTACCCAGCTAAAAAAAAATCTTGATATGGGGACAGGACACAGCTGCATCAAGGGCCCCAAACCAGGTCCCCAACCACTTACTCATATATACAGTGGGCCGCAGTCAGCACCCACTGACGGTGGATGAGGGAGCCTCCACATATATGCTGGTTTCTGCTCTGCAGGCTCACCTGCCAAGGCCACTTCCTCACTGCGGACGAGCGTCCGTGACTGAACTCCATAATTCTATGGCCACATGGTTCTGAAGAGAGATTAAAAGTGAAGCCATTACGCCACACCGCCATCCATTCCATACACAGTCCTCTGGAAGGGACTATCTCTCCAGTCCTCCAGGGGCAGGAGCTGGCCCCGCCTCCCCAGTTGCACTGGATTGCCCTTTGACCTCCCCGACAGGCCTGTAGAGCCCTGGCACCAGTAGCAGTACCTGGAGAAAACGGTCTTCCTGGAGAGCTGCTACTAGATTTCAAGGCACCGTGGGCTGTGGTCGGTGAAGGACTCCCTGATCCTGGAGTCCCAGTAGGGTCTGGAGACACTGGAACTGCCGAAGGATCTGAAATACTCAGGGGTTTTATGTGGTTCCGCTGTGCTGAGGTCTCTGGACCTGTGGGCATCACTCTGGAATCCTCCCCGGGTCTGTAAGTACCACCTAAGGACCAGGCCAACAGGAAAAGCGCGGGCTGAGCCGTGCCTGCGCCTGCGCAGCTGTTTGCTTGCTGGCCTGACTGCCCAACAGCACCAGTACCGCCACCAACGCCAACACCATCTCCATGGCCACGCCCACCCACACCAAGCCCCACGCAGCCACACCTCCGCCACTGCTACCACCCGGGGCCCCTGTCCCCAGCCAAGGCCTCACTGAACAGAGGCTGAAGAAGCTGAAGCCAGGCCAGGAGGGCCAGGAAGCCGCCCCTGTCACCCCCGAGGAAGCTGCCCATCCAGGCCTTGGGCTCAGGCAATCTCTCTCCTGGCACCCCCGCCTCCCAGCAGTGGCTCGTGCAGGTGCCTTTGTGTGGATAGGATGGCTGTGTGCTTGTGTGCGGCTGTGTGCGTGTGTGCGGCTGTGTGTGTGCAAGTCCAGAGCATCTCCCTGAGACGTCTGATCCTGACTCATTCACCAAAATGCTAGCTGGGCAGCACTGGAAGAGGCTTGGCAGGCATTCTACCCCTTACCAATATTAAACAAGAAGGGGGCCAGAGCCCTTGCTGCTCTTGCAGAAGACCCAGATTTGGTTCCCAGAGCCCCATGGTGACTCACAGCCACTCATAACTCCAGTTCCAGAGGATCCAGCCTCTGTGGGCACCAGGAACGCTCAAGGTGAGTACACGCACGCACGCACGCACGCACGCACGCACACACGGGCATACACACATGAAGACAAAATTCTCAAACACAAAAATAAAAAAATAATGTTTAAAAAACATTAAATAAGAAGACTCCCCAGTCCCAGACAACCTAACTTCCTAACAGCTTGATAATTTCCTTTTTAACCTCTGGTGGTAAAATAAGACCATATACAAAGCCACAGAAATACACAACTCTGGTAATCAATGTAAAACGTCTCTGCATGTGTCTACAATCCAGGTCAGGACATAGGAGCCCCTCCATGTGCCTTCCATGTCACAAGCAGAGGCTGTGTTCATTAATCTTACTTTCATGTGATTAGTCAGTTGTGATTTCTGTAGTCTTCACCCCCAAACATGCTTCCCCGCATGCTGTGCCTGAGTCTGGAAGGGCTGTTTCGCACTCATGTATCTCTAAGAGATGCTTAAGACTGAACTTCCTCCTTCTGCCCCTCACCCTTCTGTGTAGAAGACCCTGGATTGTTTGGCCTGTAGAGTCTTCTGCAGTCTAGACGCCTTGATTTGCACTCATCCTTATTCTTTATTCCTGCAAGGCCACAGTGGGGCCAGATAACACTCGAACTCATCCTTATTCTTCTCTGTTTCCTGCATGTCCACAGTGGGACCTGACTCTCTGTCAACCAGATAACGAGTGCTATATTCTATTAGGAGGCACACAATGTCTACATGGTTTTCTTTTTTAATTTTTATTTTATGTGCACGAGTGTCTTGCCTGCCTGTATGTAAGTGTATTGCATGTGCGCCTAGAAGCCAGGTGAGGCACCAGGTCCCCTGGAACTGGAGTTATGGATGTCATGTGAGCACTGGGAACTGAACTGGGATCCTCTGGAAGAGCAGTAAGTGCCCTTAACTGCTGAGCCTTCTCTCCAGCCCCACCACACACTTTTCTTTTGTGACTTTACAAATGGTTTGATGATTTTGCCTAGAAACACTAATCCCTTGGGGGTGTTGAAAAACAGTGATCTCATAATTGTAGCATTTTTCTTTTGCTCGTCAGTTGGGGGAAGTTTTATCAAGAGCTTGGATATTAACACATTTTACAGGCTTTAAAGAATTGCAACTGTCGTTCCTACTGTGGTGGATTAGAAAACTCAGTCACAACATTTTGCATCTTTACAAACCACGAAATGGAATTCATCCAGGTGTGGTAGCTCGTGCTATGTTCAATGCCAGCCATTAAAAGTGAGAGGCAGAAGCCGAGCGGTGGTGGCGCACGGCATTAATCCCAGCACTCGGGAGGCAGAGGCAGGTGGATCTCTGTGAGTTGGAGGCCGGGCTGGACCAACAGCCTCCAAAACAAAACAGAGAAACCCTGTCTCGTAAAACCAAAAAAAAAAAAAAAAAAAAAGTGAGAGGCAGTAAAAAGGCCGGCTGGGCTATATAGTGAGTTCAAGGCTTCCCAGTGCTAAAACGTAAGACCTTGCCTCATTCCCCCACCCTTGTTGAAGCTAAGATGACTTTGTGATCGTTTTCTACCAACAGAAGCAAAACTGTGCGACTTCTGAGCTTAGACGTTCAGAGCCCTTCAAGTGTCTGCCTTCACCCATTCAGATGTTGTCCCGAGGGCCCTGGTCCTTCTGGAGGATGAGCCTTCTCAAGGGAACAGAAGCATCCAGACCAAACATCCAGGACACTGTGCTATGCTTTATGAAGACATCATAGGCACGAGTTAGCAAATACTGAGCCATTGCTCTTATGGGAAACCTGGGCTTATGCGCCTGTGAACCTCTGCTCACAGTGTTCTCAGTCAGCATGTCTGAGTGTGTCCTAAACAGCTCATCGCATCCCAGCCCACAGCACTTAAACCCGTGCTTAAGGAAAGCTGTCCCAAGAAAACTTCTCCACCACGTAGCTTTCTTGCACCTAGGAATGCTAGGCAGCATCTCAGATTATTGTTGAGGTTCTTTGAAACTGAAAGAAAAATACCAGTAAAAACCACAACTATGTAAGAGAAATGTGGCGGTAAACACTTGTTTAAATGAGAGCCCAAGGAAGCAGGGAAATCATCCTGCTATTCAGCTTTTTCGGGGAGCATGCGTACCAGATGTCTCAATATTTCCACTGCTCCGTGAATAGCCACAACCAGACGTTGAGCATGGAGGGGCACATTGCACAGTATGAGGCCATTCAGTCTGGGATGCGGTGGGTCCCTCAAACTCTTCCTGAACCTTGCGTTATTCCATTTTCTCCAAGCATGGTTCCTGGAAGCAGTCTTGACAGCGATGAGTGCAGTGGGCTGGGGAGCAGTGAGCTGTCACTGAGAGACACCCCGTAAGAGAGCAAGCACGGCAAGACTGGAAACTCAGAGGGGCTGAGCTACAAGCAGCTATGGTGGCCCTTCCAAGCCTTACCAAATTAAAGGGCTGGGCCTTGCCCGCTCTCTCTGCATACCAATGATTTTCTCTGGGCTGAGCCTGACAGATGTTATCTTAGGGAGTGAGTTCCTGGCAGCTCCCGGTGCTTTTTCTGAGAGGCCAACAATGGGTCAGTTTCTCAGAAGTGGAAGCAGGTGTGACATCCAGCATACTGCCGCTCCACACAGAGTGCCCGTTCTGACCAGTCTGTGACTCGTTCAGTTAGGGTCCCACTGATTCTTCTTTATTTTTATTTTCCTTTATGTGTGTGAGTGTTTTGGCTGCCTGGGCCCATGGAGGTCAAAAGAAGTCATCAGATCCCTTGGAATTGGATTTTTAAGGATGGTTTTGAGCCACCATGTAGTTGCTGGGAACAGAACCCAGGTCTTTTTTCGAGAGCAACTTAACCACTGAGTCCTGACTCTAGTGGTCTTTAGTGGTGATCACACTGCTGTGTGGAATAGTGGGAAATATCAGGTTGCTTTTAGGCATTTCCTACTCTCACCTGTAGACTTTTTCAAGCCTTCTCTCTGGGCAAGCCTAAGGGAAATGGTGTTTCAAGGTCACAAAATCTGGCCACTAGGAAAGGTCATCTGAATCTATATATCTTGGCCTTTTTACCAAGAAACTGCAGGCACTATTTGTATGTTTTGTTTTGCTTTTTGTAGAACTCATTGTCATTTTCTTCCCTCGCCTCCTCCTTTCCCTGCATCACCTCTTTTTATTTTTTTAGAACAACTCAGCAAAATAAAATTCCAGTTTATTGCCGGGCGTTGGTGGCGCACGCCTTTAATCCCAGCACTCGGGAGGCAGAGGCAGGCGGATCTCTGTGAGTTCAAGGCTAGCCTGGTCTACAGAGTGAGTTCCAGGACAGCCTCCAAAACAATACAGAGAAACCCTGTCTCGAAAAACCAAAAAAAAAAAAAATTCCAGTTTATTGTTGGACATTGCTTCACACATACATCAAACAGGCCAAAAAACCAAAATAAAATAAAATAAAACAGCAACTGCATAGACAAAAGAAAAAGGAAGAAAAAAAGGAAACCTTTTATCTTTGGCCTTTTTAACCATCTCTTACAAATCAACTACTTATAGTACAGCTAGGTACATACACAAAAGTTACTGGAATGCTCGGAATAAGATTTTTGTTTTTTTTTCTCCTTTGAGATTATAATGAACGCTATCACACCACACGGTCAGAAATAGGACAGAGGGCGCTCTGAAGGCTGGTTTGGTCACCCGTTATCATTAAAAATGGCTGACTCCCTAACACTATGCACAAAAATATAAAATGCAAATAAAAAATACAAACTTTTAAAGTATTTTTAAGAAAACGAGCAGAGCCTTAGAAATTTTGGTTCTTTTTTCCTCCACTGTTGCAAATTCATGTTGTGGTTTTGGTGGGTGGTGGAGAGCGCATGTCACCTATGGGTGGCACTGCCCGCTACGGGTGGGCGGGGCCTGCTCCTCTACTCGAAGGTGACCACGTTTAAATTCTGAGTCGGGAAGTGGAGGGTGAATGGGAAACGGTGGCCTTAAGTTTAGCTTTTCCTTTCTGTTGTCTAGTCATCCTCATTCTGCTTCTCGGTGTCAACGTCATCATCCTCACCATCTTCAGCTACCCGCTTGCCCGTAGGAGCCTCAGCTTCCTCATCTTCATCTCCATCCTCTTCCTCACCATTGCCTTCTTCCTTCTCCTCCTCCTTCCTCCTCTTCATCTACCTCATTGTCAGCCTCCTGCTCCCCATTTCCCTCATTTTGAGCATTCCCGTTGGCAGGTGCGTCTCTTCCATTCTCTGCCTCCTCCACAACTTCCTTCTCCTTCAAGTCCTTGGTGGTGATTTCAGAGATGGTGTCCACGGCTGCGTCTGACATGGTGGGGCATGCAGGTGATGTGCTGCAGCGAGGGAGGAGAGAAACGGAGTTCGAGGACTCTGGCGAGAGAGCTTCGGGAGTCCGAGTGGGAGGAGGAGGATGAGGAGGATGAGGAGGAGGAGGAGAGGGTAAAGGGGGAGGGGGCGGGCGGGCAGGCAGGCAGCGAAGGTGGCTGCAGCGAGCAGAGCAGGACCCGGGAACAATGCAAAGGTGGCTTTTCAGAGCAGCCAGTGGGGCCCTGCTCACCTCTTTTAGAGGGAGGTCCACCCGACCTCCACGCCCCTTTACTAGTGCCTAATAACTCCCGCTGTTTGGGACTGGCCCATGTTCCTCTACGCCAGGTGGAGCTCTGCCCTAGCATAGTTGTAATTGAGGCAGCTCACCACAGCACCTGGTCAGGACATTTTCCAACCTAAGCGGACTGTTGTGCTCCACTGGGGTGATCCCTGGGGCAGTGGATCCCAACTGGAGTTTGAGGAGGGTGTGGCTGCACTGTGCTTGACTGAGATGGGGGTGCCCATAGTGGTGGCATTGAAGGTGGGGGTCAGTCAGCTGTGCAGGCGCAGCATGGCTAAGTGAGCATTGTTCCTAAGGTCTCCGTTCTTCCTCACGTAGGACTAAGAGCCTCAAGGAGGATTCCAGAGAGATGCTGAAAGCCCGTAGACACTGGAACTGAGGAATCACCTGAGATTCCCAACAATTCCAGATCCTACTATAGCTCCTGTGTTTCCAACCCCCACAGGACTTCAAGCTCAGGGTCTCCTGCCATGGTGGCCACAGGAAGAGGAGTCTTAGAATCTAATGGCAGCTGCCCCGGAGATTACTGCTTCTTGGTGCCAGGGCTCTCTCTACAGGCCTGTCTGAGAGGTCAAAGGGCAGCCTAGTCTGGCTGGGGAGGTGGAACCAGTTCCTGTCCTGGAGGGTTAAGGAGACAGGTCCTTCCTGAGGATGACATTGACTCTACTGGCAGCCTACGTGTGACATGGGTGGGGAGTCTGATGTAGGAATCACTAACCAGACAACAGCAACAGCAGCGATAAACCCTGATGAAGGAGAGACTAAGTTTTTGTTTGTTTGTTTGTTTGTTTTCCGGTTGTTTGGTTTTGTTATTTTGTTTTGTTTTCCAAAACATGGTTTCTCTCAATAGTCCTGGCTGTCCTGGAACTCACAGAGATCCACCTGCCTCTGCCTCTAGAGCGCTTCGATTAAAGGTGTCCGCCATGATAGGCAGCTTCATGAAGAGTTCCAAGTTGTAGCCTGCGACATCAGCATATGTACAAGCCACCAAGATGCCCAAGAGGAAGGTCAGCTCCATGGACAGGTCAGTGAAGGAGGGGCCCATGTACAGCTTGTTGTCTGCTAAACTTGTACTGAAAACATGGAAAACAGCCCAAAAATGAGAGCAGGAAGGGTACATGGGTCTTTACACCCATGAAAAAAAATGAATGCAAACAATAAGGACATGACATGGCCATTGTGCACTCATGAACTCACTGCAACTGTGGTTGCCTTCCAGGATCAACAAGACAAAATCGATGCTTATTTCTGCAAGCAGCAATCCTGACTAATAAACAAGAGAGAGGGAGGGAGGGAGGGATCCTGACTAATAAACAAGGGAGAGGGGAGGGAGGGAGGGAGGGAGGGCATGAGAGTGGTAAGGGCACATTTTAGGACGTGAGGTGGGGGAATTGGTGAATAGAATCAAGATTCACTGTATGACCAGCCTGGTCTACATAGCAAGTTCCAGGACAGGCTCCAAAACAATACTGAGAAACCCTGTCTCAAAAAACCAAAAACCAAAACAAACAAACAAACAAAAAAAAGATTCACTGTATGTGTGAAATTGTCAAAGAATAAAATATCTTTATTGCAGCCAAGTATTACCTTATTAAAGGTTCCTTCTCAAGTTTATGGGATAAGGGTTGGAGAGATGGCTCAGTGGTTAGAAGCAACTGTTACATTTGCAGAGAACCTGGGTTTGGTGATCATCACCCACATGGTGGCTCACGATATTGTCTGACTCCAGTTCCAGGGGATTCGGTACTACTACTGGCCTCTGTGAGCACTTGCAGACATGTGGTGCACGTACATGCAAGCAAATTACACATATTAAAAATAAAAAAGTTAGCCGGGCGGTGGTGGCACACGCCTTTAATCCCAGCACTCAGGAGGCAGAGGCAGGCGGATCTCTATGAGTTCGAGGCCGGGCTGGACCGACAGCCTCCAAAACAATACAGAGAAACCCTGTCTCGTAAAACCAAAAAAAAAAAAAGTTTTAAAATCTTTTTTAAAACGTATCTGTAGATGATATGATAGTGTACATAGGAACCAGGGGAGAGGGCCTGGAGAGATAAGATCACTTACTGCTCTTTCCAGAAGTCCTGAGTTCAATTTGTAGCACCTACATGGCTAGTGCTTTATTCAACAACAAATAAGAGACAGATTTACAGAATGGCATTTCCCATCATCTCCTCTTTTCTGTCTAAATAAAAAGAAAGGTCTTAACTTTAACATAGACAAATTATATATAACAGAACAGCTATCAAGCAAGAACACAGTTACAATATTTTGCCCATCAATATTTAGCAAGATTTAAAGAAAATATCATCCATCCCATCCTTGTGAGTCCAAAGTTCTATATGTAGCTTATCTTTTATCATAACTAAGGAAAACTATAATTATAACTATCTGCCTTCAACTCTATCAAAGACCACAGAAGGATAATATATAAACACTAGAATTGACAAGAGACATCTTACTGCCTGGACAGTCACCCGAAGTTCCTCTGTAATGTTGGGGCATCCATCTTCAGCCCATAGGCCACAGTGTGTCTGGAACACTTCTCAGCAAAGCAGGAAATTTCAAACTGTCCATCTGCATTAGCAGTCTGTCGTTCATTTTTCTGTGTCCTGCAGAAAGTCTCGTAGACTCTTCCATGAATCAGGAACCCTGAAGGACTATTTGAGTTCAGCAGTCACTTTCCTGTGGGTCCTGCATATCCAGTTTATACAGCAACAGTCAAGCAGTCCAGGAAAGAACAGTTTTTTGCCCAAATGGCTAATCTTGCCACGTTGAAAGCAAACTCCATAACAAGTTTCTTCAATGCCCATCTTCCTCTCAGACATAATTGGTGCTGCCAGGAGCAGACATTTCTCATTGTCAAGAAAACCCCTAAACCATTTAAATGCCATTTTCTGAAGGTCTTTGAAAGGTTTGAAGACTATCTATCTATCTCAAATATATCTCTGTATATCTAGAAAACCTAACTAACCTAACTGTAAGTTCTGACTATTATAAGTAACTACCTATAGTCTGTATTCAATTATGCATTATGTTTTAAAAGATCAGTATAAAGCTGGGCATTGGTGGTGCACGCCTTTAATTCCAGCACTCGGGAGGCAGAGGCAGGTGGATCTCTGAGTTCAAGGCCAGCCTGGTCTACAGAGCGAGTTCCAGAACAGCCTCCAAAACACAATACAGAGAAACCCTGTCTTGAAAAACCAAAAAAAAATCAGTATAAGCATAATACTTAATCAAGAGGAGAAATATACACATCACAAAATTGACCTTGAATTTGTATCAATAAATGAAAAACCATAAAAATACAAAGTACTCATTTCCATACCATAATCCCCTTTTTCCTTTAAAAAGAGATTGGTTGTGATCATTAACCAATTATAAGCAACCCCATTCAAATGAAAACAAAGATTCATAAGCAATATGGGGATTTGAACATCGCTCATTCCAAACTGCTTCCTGCTGGATGGGGGCGCTGTTCATACCATGGGTATCATGACAAAACTCAGAAACCTGTATAAGTCCTTATTTTCGGGGTCTGTAAGGCTGTATCATCTTAGCTGTCTCAATTTCTGGAGCACATGGCCCACTGCTTCTGGGGGTCTTGGTTCATCAAACCATAGAAGCCTGGAAGGAATCCTCAGCTTTCCATTTTCTGTAGAAACATAAACAAAAACTCTTATCCCAAGTAACCAGTCCTTATATTTAAAGTTAGAAGTCAAAGCATTTTTGAAATATATAAGTTGGATTAATTCAGCAGCATTTATAATCAAGTATACTTTAGCAGCTTTTCCTTCTTTAGCAATCAAAAAACTGAAAAACACAATAGCATACAGTATTCAGTATCTCTCTCTGGTAAATAAATATATTGTATCCCTATTGCATTGACTATCATCCATAGTGTGACTTTTTTTTTTTTTTTTTTCAAGACAGGGTTTCTCTGTGGCTTTGGAGGCTGTCCTGGAACTCGCTTGGTAGTCCAGGCTGGTCTCGAACTTACAGAGATCCGCCTGCCTCTGCCTCCCGAGTGCTGGGATTAAAGGCGTGCGCCACCAACGCCCGGCTCATAGTGTGACTTTGTGGTATTCCTTGACTCCCTACTGCTGGATGCCTTTCCCTTCGAGCTGCAACTCTTGCTTTGGAGATACCTTTCCCCTCAGAACTTTAACACTTACACAGACCACACAGCAAAACCTTGCATTAAAATACAAAAATAGTGCTGGAGAGATGGCTCAGTGGTTAAAAGCACTTGCTGCTCTGGCTGAGGACTCAGGTTCTGCCCCCAGCACTCACACGGTGGCTCACAACCATCCGTAGTTGTGATTCCAGGGGATCTGACACCCTCTTCTGACCTTCACAGGCAACAAGGCACACACAGGATGCCCAGGCATCACACAAGCAAAAGACTCATAAAATAGAAGCAGTATTGGTTGCACATGCACACACACACACATCACAACTTACTGAACATAGTAAGTGAACATAGTTTGTTATCTGTTCCACATAGAAACTAACAAAGGGGCTAGAATACATCTAATTACCACATATGAAGATTCTAGGATATCAATAATACCAAAGGAAGAAACTATCAGCATGCAGACCAATATGCATTAAATAAATGATAGTAAAAATCTACTTGGCCCCACCCCACTAAGTCTTTTTTGGTGTTTTGGTTTTATTTGTTTTTTTTTTTTTCTGTTTTTTCGTGACAGGGTTTCTCTGTGTAGCTTTGGAGCCTGTCCTGGAAATGGTTCTTGTAGACCAGGCTGGTCTAGAACTCACAGAGATCCGCCTGCCTCTGCCTCCCGAGTGCTGGGATTAAAGGCGTGCGCCAACACTGCCCCACCCCCACAAAGTCTTACACAACAGCAGTTTCTCCAATGAGCTCTACCATTATCTTTTTAATTCATGTGATAAAATTGGCATGCAAATGCAAACATACAGCTTTGGTGGCCAATGCACAATGACACTGCTTGTGTTGCAATCAAGGCATACCACTGAGTCAGGAAGCCTCCGTGTGCCTCCGGGAACACAGTTCCACACTGCCCTCAATGACGGGTCAGTTATAACGGTTATGTCATTACTCCTGTGCCTTTTCTCATGGTTCTAGTTCTCCAGCGTGCTTCCCGGGGTGCTACCCCCGCCCCGGTCTAGAAGGACTGTTTTGTACCTGATGCACCTTTAGAGCCACGGCTACACTGAGCCCAGTCCATTGCATGTCCACTGTGGAAGAGCTGGCCCTGACCTGAGGTCTCCTGTAGTCTGGGCTCTGTGAGCTTTGCCCCTCCGCACCCTCAGCTTCCTACACATCCACTGCTGGACTTAGGCTCCGAGCTCTGTCGACAAGAGAATTAATGCTGCACCGAGAGACATAACACCAGATGGCCACCTTTTGTGACAATGCAGGCAGTTGACCTAGAGAGTAATTCATTTGGGTTGGAAGTGCAGTCTCATAATTCCATGCATTCTTTCAGTCACAGCTGGGAAGGCTGGTAAAGATTTTGGAGGCTGGGACCAAGGATGTAGCTCAGTGGTAGAGACTTTATCTTGTATGTGTAAGGTTTGATCTCCATGACTTCAGAGAGGAGGAAGAGAGAACAAGAATTGTGGAGACTCCACGGCTAAGCACTGAGCTGAACTCAAGAAATCCAGTGACAGAGAGGGAGGACTGATGAGCAAAGGGCTTAAGACTGGGCTGGTTTAACTCCCAGAAACAGCTGACCTGACAAGGATTAGCTCTTGAATCCCAGACTTATGGCTGGGAATCCAGCATGGGACTGATCATGACCCCCTGAATGTGGGTGTCAATGAGGAGGCCTAGGGAATCTATTGAGCCTTGGGTAGTAGATCAGTATTTATCCCAGGTATACAAATGGACTTTGGGCTCCCATCCAACAATGAGAGATGCACTCTCACCCTGGACTCTTGAGGGAGGGTCTAGGCCCTACCCTGAATGAAATGACAGGCTATGGACACCCTCATGGAGGGCCTCACCTTCCCTGGGGAAATGAGGGGATATTGGGGGGGGGGTTGGTGGGAGGGCGTGGGAGGAGGGAAGGGAAACGGAGAGGGACCTGGAAGTGACATGTGAAACAACCTTGTTTCTAATTTAAATTTAAATTTAAAAATAAAAATATTTTAAAAAAGAATTGTGGAGAAGGAATAATATTAGGACTTACTTCACTTTAGAGGTGTTAGAGAATTTTTTATTATCCTTGATGTAGATTAGAGAACCTGGGTATATCATATTGTGTCTCTACCCACCAAGAAGTTAAATTAATCCCACCACTCAGGAAGCAGGGACAGGCAGATCTCTGTGAGCTCCAGACCAGGCAGGGCTACATAGTGAGGTTCCGTACCCACCCCACCCCCATATACAAACCAAACAACACAGAAATAAACAGAAATCAAATTCATTTTACATTAAGTCTGATTTGGCAGTAAGATTGTTTTGGTTTTTTTAAAGATAGGGTGTCATGGAATCCTGGTCGACCTCCAGCTTGCCAAGGCTGACCTTGAATTTCTAGTTTTCCTGTCTTCACTTTCCAAACACAGATTACAAGTGTACACCACTGAGACCAGTTTTAGAAGGCATCAGGGATCAAACCCACAGCTTCACACCATCTAGGCAAACACTCTACCAACTGAGATACACCTTCTGACTGACTGTGACTTATTTTAGATAAACAGAATGTGATAGAAGCAAAGTTTCCAACTTCTGAAACTGTTGAGAGTCTGGCAGCTTCTGCTTCTATTTGCCTGGACCACTGCCCTAAGGCCAGTTGCTGGAAGATGAGAACCCTTTACCAGGAAGCAGAGACACCCTGTTCCATACCCTCGGGCAACTATTCCCCATGGGGCAAGACCGTCAGGGGTATGGTGGTCCCGGTAGGGCTGCCACACAGAAGAGCACAGACCTGCACCCCCACTGGAGCAGCAAGAATTGCCCAACTCACCTTTACAGCTGCATATTGTCACTCGCAGGAATCATCTGTCACAGTGAGCACTTATCCATGCATTGCTCCTAGGAGAAAGACAGGCTTGGGTCCCAATAAGCTTCTGCTGAAAATAGTCTCATCAGCCAGCCGTCATATTCAGCAGCCTGTGTGTGTGCACTCTGGTGAATGGTCGCAGCATTCACAGGCAACAGCATTCTAGGTATCTGAGGGAAACTGTTCCAGTACACTCCTTTTTCTTCATAAGGCCCATCACGTCTTGCCCTTAAGAACCATGGCAGTCCGATTCATCACTGCTATACCTGAGAGGAACGATTCAAGGTGAGTAATTATTCATGTGGGGCTCCAGTCTTTGAGGGTTCGGCCTAAGATGGCGGGAGAGGCACGGTGGAGCGGCTCACATTGTGGCAGTGTGCGGCAAACACTGGGAACGTAGGAGGGAGTCAGGGGAAGGTAAGGTTCTCAAGGACACACCCTCCATGACACATCTCCTCCAGCTAGGTTCCATTTTTCCCCACCTCCCAACAAACGCCATCATATTATGGATGAATTTCTGGCCCTCATGATCTAATTGTCTCTGGTCTTGCTCCTCAGAAATTAAGGTTTGCTTCATTTCCTAGGGATCTATTAGTTCAAGCAAGAGTAATGTCCCCATGCTAAGCAACATTTCAACAAGGTGGTCGGGACCTTCAAAACCATACAGTCATCAGCAAAATCTACAAAAAAATTCCCCAGATAAATGGGGGCCCGTTTCTCTTTAGTGTATGCTATAAGCAGCCAAATATATCCACATAGACAAAACTCCAGAACATATGAGACACATTTATTCAGTTTACATCTAAAACCTGTCCTCTCCAAAACTGCATCAACACAACTTCAGATGGCCCTGGATGTGGCTGGCTGCTAGGGTACGGAGGGAGAGGGTACCAGTCAGGACCACTCCCAGGAGCTTTGTGCCGCAAAAGTTTGGTCCTCACGGATGGATTCCCACTGGGGCTCAGGGGAATTGCTGCCAACCACAACTGAGCCAGATGTAGAAGTCCCAGGCTCACAGCTCTGCGGAAATGTGCTGTGCCCCCCACCCCTCCCCCGTCTCTTTCTTTGTGAGTGATCACGGGACTTGCTGGTATGTACAGCAGAATCTCAGGTAAGAACTATTAAACTGGTGAGGTCTAGTGGCTATTTAATACTGATGATATCTCTCCTCTGTAGATGTTCTCCAAGACCTCCACAAGGTTTCTCCCTCCACCTCGGTGGTCAGATGGTCCTCAGTCTGGAAGCGTCTCACTCTTCTTCGCTCCAGGCAAAGCATAGCCCTTGTACAGTGGCAATTGGGGCAGACAGAGGAGCAGGGCACCAGCTCAGGACATTTTGCAAGCCCCAAACTCCCTGTCATGTTCCACTGAGGCAATGGGTTCCGAGCAGAATTTGAAGAAAGGGAAAGAAGGTCACAGAAGAAGCCTCGTGGGGGCTCAGAAACAAGATGACAGCGGGCTGTGGGGATCACAAGGCCACCAGCATGCCCAGGTAAAGCACCAGGCACGAGCTTAAGATGAGGAAGCCCGATGAGTTCCAACCTGAAGCTCGACTCAGTTCTTTAACGATCCAGTCTTTGTAGTAACTCACTTCCGTATAAACTCCAGGAAGTCCTCCTCGGCCACAGCCGATGCCCCAGCTCACGATCCCCACCTGAACCCATGTTCCATTGAATTCGCACACCAAGGGCCCCCCAGAATCTCCCTGGAGAAAGAGAAAAAATGACAGGAACGAAATGAATTTGTGGCACAACAGGTTCCACCCCAACCCACTGGAGAGATTGATACAAACCAAACATGCACCTGTTAGTCCTAAATTTCTATGAGAGTCTGGAATTAAATTTGTTTTTAAACAAATGAACAGTTCTATCTAGTAAAACAGGTTAACCAGGAGCTGGAGAGATGGCTCAGAGGTCAAGAGCACTGGCTGCTCTTCTAGAGGTCCTGAGTTCAATTCCCAGCAACCACACAGTGGCTCACAACCACCTCTAATGGAATCTGATGCCTTCTTCTGGCATAAATGTGTACATGCAGATAGGGCATTCATACATAAAATAAATGAATAAAGCTTTTAAAAGATAGATTAACTGAACATAAACCAACATAATGTTTCTTTTCTGAAAAGAGTACATCACTTACCCCAAAAGCATGGGATGTCGCACAGAAGGGGTGAAAACGCCGAGTCTGTGTTATTGCCTCCCTGATTCACCCCACCCCCAGTCACTGAAGACAGCATTAGCTGTTTTCTCCTGGAGGATCCTGTCAGGCTAGCCCAGGAGCTGTGGTGGTTTGTTCTGACAGGCCAACAGCTTCAATAACAGTAAATAGAGGATCAGGGGCACAGCCCAGGCCCTAATGTCTGGGCGTTAGGAACTTCTGAGGAGAGGCTCGCAGGGCAGGGTAGCAAGCGACCCATGAACTGACCTGGCAGGAGTCTCCTCCTTCCTTACTATAGCCACAGACCACTCCTTCCTGGACTACTGTAAATATTTTTCCTGCATTGTCCTTGAAAAGCTGATTACATTCCTCATGACGAATAATGCTTAGCTCAACTTCTCGAAGTACTCTTGATGATCTACCTACATGGAGATAATTTTGGAGAGAGCAGATCTCCGTTAAGTAGGAATGACATGAGTCAGTTGTAGCTCCTCTGGGTCTCAATATTGTGTTCACACACAGGTACCCTCAAAGAAACCATCTGTTATTCACATCTGGCACTGACGGAAATGAGGCTCAACCTTGCCGAGAATGTAAGACGATGGAAAGTCCGAACCAAGGAAGTAGAAGAAAAAATAGCCCAAGAGAGGACAAAATCTTGTCAGTCTGAGAGGTGACAACAAGCATGTGACATGTTATCGCTAATACTAGTGATTGTGTCTCATGTATCAGGAAAGCATCTTGCTATGGCACGATCATAAACTCTCAGAAAGCTAACACCTTCAAAATACCAATCTACATTATTCCCAGTAATAGGAGACCCTAGAGCAGTGGTTCTCAAACTTCCTGATGCTGCAACCCTTTAATACACTTCCTCGTGTTGTGCTGACCCTCCCCAACCATGAAATAATTTTCATTGCTACTTCATAACTGCAATTGTGCTACTGTTATGAATCATAATGTAAATATCTTTGTTTTCAAATGGTCTTAGGCGACCCCTATGAAAGGGTCATTCAGTTCCCCAAAGGGATCGAAACCCATAGTTTGAGAATCACTGCCCTACAGACTCACTGAGTTTCCTGGCCTCTCCTCGCATACAAGAAGCTCTCTACCTACCAAGAGAGGTACTTCTAGCTTACAGACAGGTCATGCCACCATGAGCAAAAGTCCACCCTAGCGAGTATCCACCACGTTTGGTACCTAAGTCCTCAAGTCCAGACAAACCTATAGAAATCCACCAATAGTTGCTCCCTGGGAACACCTTCTCTCTTCCCCTCCCTTATCCACGTGCTACAAACTCTGGCTCCTTGTCCCTCCCTTTAGTTTGAAGACCAACCCCAGGCTATGAAGTAGTCTGTCTATAGTTGCTGAAGTCTCACTTTAGGCTCACCTCCTTCAATTACTCTGCCCCATCCGGTCACCCAGCACCGGGTCCCAGCTGCTACCATGAGAGTCTTGTGAGGGAGGCACACCGGCTGGATGTAGCCACTGTAATTCACGGGGAAGGCCAGCAGGGCAAGCGCAATGTCATGCACGATTGTTCTCATAACAGAGAAATCCCGGTGAACAATGATGTCTTGGACTGGAATTTCCACTGCCTTATCGGCCAACAGGTCAACCATTCCCATCGACACTTGGTAATCCAGATGGCTGCAAAGAGATCCTGAAGGGTCTACACGTTTCCCCTCCGCACAGTGACGGTGCTCCCCAATCCAGTCCCATCCTCCCGAGGCAGTCACCGGCTACCTCCCTCTGTTCTAACCATATTCCCTCCAGGACCCCTGACCGCCCCATCCAGCTACCGGTTGGTTCTCTGATCACTGTCACTGTCACTTGGAATTGTGTTAGAAATCCAAATGTTCAGGTGTCAGCTGAAACCGAACTTTAAAAAGCAAACAAACAAACAACAAAGCCTAGGATGGCCATTTCTCACCCACCCCCTATAGTTTTGAGGTGGGTTCTCTCTCACTCTGTGGCCCAGGCTGGCCTGGAACTCACTATGTAGACCAAGCTCTAACCCCCAGAAATCCTCCTGCCTTAGTCTCCTAAGTGTTGGGATTACAGGCATGAGCCACTACCACAGGCTCCTTTTTTCCCCCTCAAATAGAAAGCAAGAGGGACAGGTCATAGAACCCAGTCAGGGGCCCAAGCCCAGATCCCCGGGCACTCACTCACCCGAATACGCAGTGGGCTGCAGTCATCACCCACCACTTGCTGATGAGGGAGCCACCGCAGATGTGGCTGCTGGTGTGGCGGACTTGCAGGCTCACCTGCCAGGGCCACTTCCGCTCCGCTGCAGGCTGTCCACCAACGATCCTTGCAGTTCTGTGGCCGCAACCTGAAGCAGGTTAGTGAAGCCAGGGGCTCAAGCCAAGGGCTGTTGCTGCTCTACCTCAGCCAGGTCCTTAGAACCCAGGAACAGTGCTCTGTCCCCTCAGATCCCAGTGCAGGCGGGGAGGGCGGCGTCCTCGCAGATCTTGGGGCCCACTCAGAGCCCATACCCCACACCCAAGGACCCAAGATCCTCTCCTATACCTCAGGGTCCCATCCCCCCAGGCCCAGGCCAGCTCTCTGCGGCAGACCGTGACTCAGAAACTTCACCTGAAGTGGTTGGAATCCATGTTGGAAACCGTCCCTGTGGCAGAGTCATGGTTGAAAAAGAGTGACCGGATGTAAACGCCACCGAATCGAGGGACATCATGCTCCCCTCAGGCTGCGGGGCCCGAGAGGTCTCAGGCATCCCTGTGAGTGGCTTCTCATGTGGGCTTGCACTCGGGTCATCGAGGCCATCCTCCAAGGGGAGAGGAGGAAGAGACAGCGTCCCTGGAATCATCCGGGCCGCGCCCAGTAGTGTCTGAAGCAGCAAGAAGCAGGCCAAGAGGCCGTGAAAAGCCATACCACCAGGAAGGCCTTGGCCTCTGTCTCTGAGCCTCCTCATGGCGGTTACCGAGGCTGCGCACAGTTCTGGGAGAAACCGGTTCCATCACGCGGCTGCTTTCAAGTCTGACTTTGGTACATGGCCCCTTCACAGCTCTCGGCTCCCTCTCCTTGACCCACGGGGCAGGGCGTGACCCAGATAGTCTGAGTGACTAGCGGGGTTCCCTGGCTGCAGAGAGCAGCTGCTCAGAAGCCCCTTCTTCTGGCAGAGGCGTCCACGATAGAGGATGCACCATGGAGCTTCTCAGGCTTGACCAGGCCTTTCCCCAGATCTCCCTTCCCCAGTGAAGCGTTATCAAAAGTAAAATTTCTTAGCAGCAATGTTACCAACCATTGCATCAGGCTGGACACTGCTACCTTCTTGAAACGTCAACACCAACAAGATCTTCAAGACCCTTTAGCCATATCAGTACAAGGCAAATTAAACCCACAATGAGACATCAGTACAAGCCTATCCGGGTTCAAAAACAAACCGTAAACAACCTCAAATGCTAACAGATAAGGGGTACATGCCTAAGAGTGGAATTGCTGGATCTTGAGGTAGACTGATTCCCATTTTCCTGAGACACTGCCATACTGATTTCCAAAGTGGCCACACAAGTTTGTACTCCCACCAGCAATGGAGGAGTGTTCCCCTTTCTCCACATCCTCTCAGCACAGACTGTCATTGGTGTTTTTTATTTTAGCCATTCTGATAGGAGCAAGGTGGTGTCTCAGAGCTGTTTTGATTTGCATTTCCCTGATGGCTAACGATGTTGAACAAGTTCTTAAGTGTCTTTCAGCCATTTTATATTCCTCTATTGAGAATTCTCTATTTAGTTCTGTACCCCACTTTTTAATTGGATTATTCG
This sequence comes from Mesocricetus auratus, assembly GCF_017639785.1. Classification (NCBI taxonomy): domain Eukaryota; kingdom Metazoa; phylum Chordata; class Mammalia; order Rodentia; family Cricetidae; genus Mesocricetus; species Mesocricetus auratus. The sequence continues at coordinate 48,155,804 of NW_024429267.1, read as the reverse complement.
GTGTCTTTGATGACTAGCTTCTTGAGTTCTTTCTATATCTTGGAAATCAGCCCTCTGTCAGATATTTTCCCATTCTGTGGGCTGCTGTTTTGTCTTGTTGGCTGTGACTGAGTCAGGGGAAGAATAGAGAAGGAGAGCAGGAAAAGAAATCCCTTAATAGAGGGAGCCAGTATAGGTTTAAAGAGAAATCTGGCACTAGGGAAATATCCAGAGATCTACAAGGATGATCCCAACTAAGAATCTAAGCAATACCTTAATGTCCTTCCCCTATAATGAGATTGCTGACTACCTTAATTGCCATCCTAGAACCTTCATCCAGTAGCTGATGAAGCAGAAGTAGACACCCACAGCTGAGCACTGAGCCATACTCCTGGAATCCAGTTGTAGAGAGGGAGGAGGGATGAGCAAAGGGGTCAAGGCTGTGCTGGAGAAACCCACAGAAACAGCTGACCTGACCAAGTGAGAGCACACAGGCCCCGGTTGTAAAACTGGGGAACCAGCATTGGACTGAACCAAGCCCTCTGAATGTGGGTGCCAGTTAGAAGGCCTGGGCAGTCTATGGGACCTCTGACAGTAGAGCCAGTATTTATCTCTAGTGCACCATGTGGGTCCCAGGGATCAAACTCATGAAGCCAGGCTTGGTAGCATACACCCTGACTGCTGAGCCATCTCATTGGTCCAGTCTATGTCTTGAAATGCAGACAAGCCACATTCTTCCAACTCTCAGGCCTACAGTATTCTAACCTGAAACCGTCGGGCCTGTAGCCATCTTCAGCTCCGATCTCTGATTCTTCATGACATCACTCTCTTCTATGTGGGTTTTCATTGTGCCATCTGAAAACTGCCCATTCATAGGAAGCCAGCGTTACCCAAGACTTTCTTCACTTGTTTCTCTTCTTTCCCAGAGTGCAGTCCTCTGGTGTCTGGCCACTTTCTTCCTTTTATTTTTTATGTGCATAAATGCTTTTCCTGCATGTATGTAAATACACCACATGCGTGTCTAGTGTCAGAGGAGGTCAGAAGAAGGCATCAGATGCCCTGGAACGGGAGATACAGATGGTTGTGAGCCTCTGTGTGGGTGCTGGGAACTGAATCTGGGTTTTCTGGAAGAACAGCCAATATTTTTAACAACAGATTCGTTTCTCTGGCCTCCTATTCCCTGAAGACCATTATGCCAAGAAAACTAACCTAGACTTAGGAAGAGAGATACTGCATGGCTGTTTCCTTTCTTCTGTAGAATCTGGGGGTGTGTGTGAGTGGGGTCATAAAGGGACCAGGAGAGAGATAAAGTAGGGAAGAGAGGGCGATGGAATACATGAAATATGAAAACAGAAGGGGACTCTTTGGGAGGTGGAAGACGGCCACCAAGAGGGGATACTGGAGCAGGCAGTGGAGCAGGGGATGGAGAAGAAAAAAGTATAATGACTAACATACATGGGGGAACATATCATGGCAGGACTTAATACTTTGTTCACTAACTAAAAATTAATTTTTAAAATTGTATAGCAGTGAAGAATGATGATGGTGCACACTTGCAGTTACAGCACTCATGAAACTGGGGTAGAAGGATTTTACTCAGGCCTAGTCTGGGCTACATGAAAATGTCTGACAGCAACAATGATGATATTGGATAATGCTAAGACTAAATTCTCAGTTTCCTAAGATTCCCAAGTTATCATCTTTTTTTTTTGTCTAAGGAAATGCCTAACTCAAAGACTGAAATTAGCTCTGGCTTTGGCAAATGTCTAAGGTGATCTAGTTAGAATCAGACTCTCCTTGGCCACAACCTTCTCTCCCCATCTTCCTTGCAGTGAGATATAGGGTTCTGGAGGCTACAGTGCACCATAGACATGATGACGAGCAAACGTGCGGAGACAGACCTCAGACAACACTGAGAACATCAGCTGTGAGTTTGAGGACAGCTCAGCAAACTGTCTACTGCTCAGTGGTCTTTAAAACTTCATCCACAGAGGCTGGAGAGATGGCTCAGAGGTTAAGAGGACTGGCTAGTCTTCTAGAGGTCCTGAGTTCAATTCCCAGCAACCACACGATGGCTCACAACCATCTGTAATGAGATCTGGTGCCCTCTTCTAGCATGGGTGCCAGAACACTGTGTGCATAATAAATAAATAAATCTTAAAACTCATCCACGTGGTACAAACACCAGGAGTCCTCCTCTTCCTCCTCACTCCTTTTTTATTTTATTTTATATGCACAGGTGCTTTTCTCTACATGTGTGTTTGTACACTACATGCCTGGTAGAGGAGAGGATGTGGAGTCCCCAGGAACTGGAGTCACAGTCAGCTGTGAGCTGCCATGTGGTTGCTGGGAATTGAACCTGGTCTTCTGGAAGATCAGCCAGTGCTCTTAATGGCTGAGCCATATCTCCAGCCCATACTCTCTTTTTATTTATTTATTTATTTAGAGGTCAGGGGCTGGGGGAGTGTTGAGATGGGAATCTTTACATAACCCTGGCTGTCTTGGAACTTGCTATGTAGACCAGGCTGGCCTCGAACTCACAGAGATCCGTCTGCCTCTGCCTCCCGAGTGCTGGGATTAAAGGTCCTTTTCTTTTCTGAAAGACAGCATCTCACTAAAAAGTTAAGGCTGGGGCTGGAGAGATGGCTAAGCAGTTAGGAGCACTGACTGCTCTTCCAGAGGACCCGGGTCCATTTCCCAGGACCCATATGACAGCTCACAACTATCTGTAACTCCAGTTCTAGGGGACCAGACACCCTCGGCAAAACACCAATGCACACCGCATAGTGTACACACACACACACTCACACACTCACATACTCACACACTCACATACTCACACACTCACACATACTCACACACACTCACACGAGTTCAGGCTGGCCTTAAACTTAAGAAAGTCTGGAACTCTCAGTCCTCCTGCCTCCACTCCCCAGGGACTGGAAATACAATCTTGAACTACCACATACAACTCTTTACTTATTTAATTCTCATGTATATTAACCCACCATGCCTGGCTTCTTATGATTTTAGTGACAAATGAGTTATTTTTCATTGTTAAGTCATATTGCCTTGTTTGTCATTAAACTTTGATAGATACTTGGGTTTTTCCAGATTCTGGTCATTGTAAATATGTAGCAGGATTTAAAAACTGCCCTGGGACTCCACCAACGCCATATGGAAAGTTATAAACAGGGCAAATGCATCTCTGTCTGCATTTTCGTATTCATGTCCTCTGTTACCTTAAACTTTGGGTCAGATTCGTTCTCAGGTCTAAAGGTAGGCTTGTCGACCACTTACGGACAGCTTATCTATAAAAAGTAAGCATTCCAGGTTTGCATAGTGCTGATTTTAATCTTCTTTCTCATGCCCCTTCAAGACTGAAGACAGTCAGATTAGAGTAACTAAGGTCTGTCAGATAACCTCTCAGTGAAATGACTTCCCTAGGCAACACCAGTTATCCCTGGGCAGGAACAAGGCTGACTGATCCTCTAAACAAAAACAGCCATCTGTTATGGGAACTAAATTGCCCAGCAAATTGCCCTCTTACTTTCCCCAGGGATGGATCTCGAAGAACCAGACCTAAAGTGAAGTCAGTCGGCCCAAGTGTGACTGAGGCTGCTTAACTAACAATGCTGTTTTAAAATTTTTAAACCGTGTGTATGAGTGTGTGTGAGTGTGTGAGTGAGTGTGAGTGTGTGAGTGTGTGAGTGTGTGAGTGAGTGTGTGTGTGAGTATGTGTGAGTGAGTGTGTGTGTGTGTGAGTGTGTGTGTGTTTGTGTAGGTGACTGCAGAGTCCAGATGGGGATGTTGGGTCTCCTGGGGCAGGAATTACAGGTGGATGTGAACTACTCAGGGTAGGTACTGGTAACTACACTCAGATCCTCTGCAAAAGCAGTGCGCGCTCCTAACTGCTGACCCATGAGTCCTAGGCCTTCAATAGCAAGTATGAATGCTATGAATACTCATAAATGTCATTCAGCTGCCATTTTACTCCCTTGTGTGGTTTATTTGCTTTCATTTTCTCAAAGGTATAGAGGTCAAAGACAACTTGCAGGAGTCACTTCTCTCCTTCTACCGTGTGTGACTGCCAGTGGTCATGTCAGAGGAGCAGGGGATGGCAACTGACTTCAGGGGATCAGCCACCAGGAAATAAAACCCTGACGGCTGAATCTTGGGTAGATAAGGTCTCAGAGCCTCCGCCCTAGAATGCTTCTTGTTATTGTTGTGTCTTTACATGTTTGCCGCTGCCATTTTTCTCTGGTGTCTGGCACGGTGTGAATGGGCACAGAGAGATCCCCACTGCCCTTGATGCAGTATGATGCGGATTATTACAAAGACAATTTCCTCCTGTGCTGTACTGTTTAACTGAAGCAATGATACAATAGTGTTAGTTTCAATAGAAGTTTGATGACTGAGGATCTAAAAAAATATAGTAAGTGATTATGATAGAGGTTAGTGTAGTGGAAAAATTAGCACAGGTAAAGGTAGGATAAAATGTTGCCCCTGCCTCTGATCAAGCAGAGGCTGCAGAGGACAAAAAATAAAGCAAGGAAGTGTCCCACAGCTAGAACACGTGAGTTTCTGTTGAGTCCCGTAGACTGTGGCTTGATGATGAAGAGAAGTGGCTGAGTCCCAGTAGCCCAGCTGGTTTAAATTCTTCTAATCTTAATGTTGGGAGATGTGTTCACAGGTTTCGGAGTGCAGCATAGCTGAAACACAAAGCTTTGAAAATAACTTAAAGTTAAACTAAGATGTTTTTCTCAAATAGCTTTGCGGTGAAAACCCAAGAAGACAATCTAAAGTTTTAGAAAGACACATAGCAGAGTGAGGGACTCCTAAGGTCAGGGATCAAAAACAAAGCAACCCCACTACTACTAGTTGACGTATGTTTCTTGCTAGGATGTGTTAATGACCAAAGGGATGACTAATTCTTTGTGCCATTTCTAACCTTAGCTTACTGATATTAAGAAAAAAACCTGTTGATGAGTGGATACGAACCCTGAGGATTTAAAATAGACTGATTCTTTTTCATAGACATAGATTTACAATTCTTCTAAGATTTCTTATAAGATTGCCTTTTGAGACAAAAAATAAAATGACTGGTCCTTCCTTTGTAACCGAAAAAATGCAACCTGCCAGCAAAAGATCTGGTTGAGAAAAATACCTTGCTTGCTCACACTCTGTTAATCTATAGCAAGTTGCTTGGACATGAATGTATGTGGGTTCTTGGGACAACTTGTTTTTCACCTGTAATACATAAAATGCTTATTCAGGTGAGGGATATGAAAAACATGCTGTTTTTTTCTCTTGTAATAACTGTAACCATTCACTTGAAAAATAGAATGTAACCACATTGTAGTTTTTTATTGCTTGAAAGATTTTGCCCAGGGTATATGAGCTGTAAGGGAAAAAAATAAAGTTCGAAGGAAAACATCAGGGATGAGAGAATGAAACCACCAGGAAAAGATAAAAACACAGAAGAAGGCTACAGAAAAGGTCAAAAGGAAACCATTGAGAGAGTGTGTGTCTTTTCCCTTACTCCCTCACGGGAAAAACGTCTGAGCTTGCCAACTCCATGGATCCCTGTCCAGCCCTGCACTGCTGGAGACTGCAGCAGTATGGGTCCCAGGTATGAAACTCAGGTCATCAGTCTTTGAAACAGGTACCTTTACCCACAGAGCTATCTTACCAGCCAGGGTTCATGCTTTTTATACCTGTGTAAAAGGTCTTTGTCTACCCAGGAGCCACAGATTTTTTTTCTGGCTTTCTTCTAGAAGTTTTATCGATTCATGGTTTATATTGAGTTTAAATTTTATTTTGAATTAACAAGAATGAAATACATTGCAAGGTGAAGAGCAGAGGCCATTTTTGTTTTTTTGAGACAGGATTTCACTGTGTAGCCCTGGCTGTCCTGGAACTCACTTTGTAGACCAGGCTGTCCTCAAGCTCACAAGTGCTGGGATTAAAGGCGTGCACCACCACCACCAGGCACAAAGGCCACTTTTCTAACACGCTTTATTTTTTGTGGTGCTAGGTATTGAACCAAAGGCCTCATGCACACTAGACAAGAACTCCACTATACTGAGGTGCACTCCTAGGCCCTCAGCATCATTTCCTAAATACAAGACTATCATTTCCCCCACTGAGTTAGTTATATTAATACTTCCATTAAAAGTATATACAGGTGTGAACCTATTTCTAGATTCCTTGTTCTGTTCCACTGATCTACATTTCTGCCCTGATGCCGGTACAACCCTGTATTATTCAGTGTATCATTTTAAAGTCGTGAAACCTGTACTGTTTGCATTTGTCATCATGCGTCCTTTGATTTTTCCATATACATTTTAAAAGGTTTATTTTATTTTTATTTGTAAATGTGTATGCACACACATGTGCAGCTGCCCTTAGTGGCCAGATACTCTGGAACTAGAGTTTCAGAAGTTTCTGAGCAGCTGAACGGGGGTGCTGGGAACCAAACTCAGGTCAGCAAACACTCTTAATCACCGAGCCATCTCTCCACATTTCATTTGTGTGTGCATAGGTCCAAGTGTGTGTGCGGGTGTGCCCATACATGTACACAAGTATGAACACGCACACGAAGAACAGAGGTCACCCTTGGGGACTGTTCCTTAGAAGCTGCTCCCTTCCTAGTTTTGAGACAGCCTCTCGGAGGGTCTGGAGTTTGCATGTTAGGCTGGCATGACTGCGTAAGAGTCCCGGAGGTCTGCTGGTCTCTGCTTCTCCAGCACGGGGATTACAAGTGCATAGCACCATGCCTGCCTGGGTATTGAACTCGGGTCCTCGTGCTTGCACGTGCGGCAGGCACTTTGCAACCCAAGTTACCGCCAGAGTCCTCCATATACATTTTAGAATCAACGTTATCAGTTTTCAGGAAGACTGGAGCTTGAAAAAAATGTGAATAAACCTGTAGGTACAACACTGCCGAATTTCAAGACTAGAAGCCACATTAACTAGGACAGAATGGAATTTTATTTAAGAATATCTAGGTGGACACAGAGCTGAGTAAAGAAACAGGCACCAAATACACTGCCAGTCTGTGGTATAACTTGAGGTTGAAACAAACGCATCCCAACAAATCATATTGTAACAATTTAACAAACATTAAAGGCATAGAAATACATACTTTGCTTTCTGTCTTATACCATGGACAAAAATTAATTTGTTGATCATAGGTATAAGTATTCATGCTAAAACTGGAAACTTTTTTCTAAGGGAATAAAAAGAAAATCAAATCACAGATTTAATACTCTTATCAGAACACATGAAACACAGTTTTAAAAAATCAGCAACAAAAAGTATCTGAATTAAAGCTGACAAGACTTGAGAAGACTCTTCACAAAAGAGAATATACAAATGCTCAATAGTGAGGTAGGCTGAAAAATATTTAAGATGACATGAGAAGGAAAAGAAATACCTCACCCCAGGATCTAGTTTGTGTTTCCTGCTGAGTGAGATTAAAATGTCCTCAACACAACTAAAATCAAGCATGCAGAGACCATATTTGTTTTTCTTAGAGACACTTCAAACAAGACTTAAAAGCCACAAAAGCAACCATGCTTTCTCAGGGCCAACGCATAGGACATCTGAGTCAGTGTTGTCAACTGCCCTCTAGCCAATAGGCTTGAACAGGGCTGCACACTTTGTAAACCCCCTTAGTTTTATATACAAAAGGAAATTCTTTAAGAGAAATAAGGAAATCTGCTCATATGCTTTCTTTATTATTTTCAAATTTCACTATTTTTGAACATGGTTGCAAATTACATTCAATGAGAAATGTAACTTCACAAAATCATAAATCTGGAGAAAGAATGCTTAAGGTCCTCTCCTCTCTCTCTCTCTCTCTCTCTCTCTCTCTCTCTCTCTCTCTCTCTCTCTCTCTCTCTCTCTCTCTCTCTCTCTCTCTCTCTCTCTCTCTCTCTCTCTCTCTCTCTCTCTCTCTCTCTCTCTCTCTCTCTCTCTCTCTCTCTCTCTCTCTCTCTCTCTCTCTCTCTCTCTCTCTCTCTCTCTCTCTCTCTCTCTCTCTCTCTCTCTCTCTCTCTCTCTCTCTCTCTCTCTCTCTCTCTCTCTCTCTCTCTCTCTCTCTCTCTCTCTCTCTCTCTCTCTCTCTCTCTCTCTCTCTCTCTCTCTCTCTCTCTCTCTCTCTCTCTCTCTCTCTCTCTCTCTCTCTCTCTCTCTCTCTCTCTCTCTCTCTCTCTCTCTCTCTCTCTCTCTCTCTCTCTCTCTCTCTCTCTCTCTCTCTCTCTCGGTGATCACCAAGCTAGCTCTAGTATGACAGAGTCTGAGGAGAGAGTCCTGAAACCACAGTCAGGTCTAGCTCTTGTCCCACCGCTGATGAAGCCCTTTCCTAGGTAACTGTCATCTACCTGGCAGGCCGGCCAGGGTGCCTTCTAGCCGGAAGTGGCTCACCTTCATTCCTGCCAGGCAGAGTGCAGCTCAGGAGCAGTGTGGCCAAGGTTGGGGGCTGGAGCCCCAGGCCAGGACACTGTGACGTCTCAGGTTCCTGACGTACGCACGTCTCTGTGGCTCTCTCCAGGCCAAGGGCTTCCAAACGGAATTTGAAGAAAGCGCATTGGGAAAGGGAAGGGGGGGAGGGAGAGGCTCAGAAAGAGGGTGGGATGAGGTGCAGCCGTGGTCAGGCCCCCATGGTGTCACAGGGGCAGCAAACACAGCGGTAAGAGGAGGGAGACCAGGGGATGGGAACAAGCAGCCTGGTTCACCACTGCTGTTAGCCACTTGCTGTAGAAGGCAACGTCTGTATAAACTCCAGGGTATCCACGGCGACCACAGCCGATGCCCCAGCTCACGACTCCCACCTGCACCCACTTATTATTAAGTTCGCAGGACAAAGGGCCGCCAGAATCTCCCTGAAGAAAAGACAAAGAAGCATATGGCAAGAATGGATCTGATCCCCCGTTGGATTAGTCTGAGGGCACTTGACGGCATGAGGGAGACAGGCTCATACAGGGTTCCCTCAGGCACCCCCAGAAGCCTCTCCAGAGCCGGGTGCAGTGACATAGGCCTATTGTATCAGCCCTAAGGAGGGTGAGGCAGGAGGGTTTCGGGGAAATCAAGCTACACACCAAGACACTGTCTCAGAGGAGAAGGGGAAAATGGAGAAGTGGTGGGGGGCGTCCTTGCCAGGTCCAAGTTTCTATTAACACACAAATGCTAGGACTAGGAATATAAATATGGCCACTAAGAAGTTAACGGGAACTTGATCATATCCTCTGAGGTTATTATCGTCTTTCTTGAGCCTCAGAGATATTTACCGCTGAATTCTACTCCTGAGGGGTTAAAGAGATGACCCCGTAGATAGGAACACTTGCTGCTTTTACAGAGGACCCCAGATTAGTTGAGAACACTCACATGGTGACCCACAATCACCTGTGACTCCAGTTCCAGGGGACCCTACACCCTCTATTGGCCTCTGTAGGCATTGCATGCACACGGTGCATACACAAGCAAAATGCTGACACACATAAAATAAAAATGTCTTTTTAAAATATGATTAAATATAACTTCTATGTAGTAGCTCCTAATTCCTTAATTTAACCCGAATTTTCTCTGAAGCTCCTAACCTATACCACAAAACCCTTCTACTATAGAGCCCATGGCTACACACTCTTCTCCAAGCCTGCCGCCACAGAGACCTGTCAGTCAATCGGTGAGAAACACATGGGCTTCTCTGGTGTCTCTTACCACCCCCAACCTAACATGAACTGATGATTTGACCCCAGACACTTTCCTCACTGATCAGTTGCCCCAGACCCTGCTCAGAACTCAATGGCATTTCCTACAATCTGAAGGCAGCAGTCCTGGAATTGCACATCCGAGGGAACCACGGAAGCAGAAAGGGAAATATGACCGTGCTCACCTGGCCCACTTCCCATGCCTGCCTGGGCCACTCTGGAAACTTGAGCACATTTGATATCCTATCCTAGTGCTCCAGGTATTTAAGACATGGCACCCCACCTCCAGTTCTGCGGAACAAACCTGGGGTGTCTTGTCCACTGAGCATGTTCATCATCTCTAAACTTAGAAATGGAGACAAGGCCTCACTACATAACCAAGACTCACTTCAAACTCACTATGTATCCCTGTCTAGCCTTGAACTTTTGATCTTCCTACCTCTACCTCATGAGTGCTGAGATTATAAGCATATACCACACACTTGGCCACCATAAAAAGTATACTCAGACCTCTGAATCCCTAAACATATCGTCCTCTGTCTCTAAAACAGATTTCACAAGAGGACTTTGAGTTCGTGTCTCCGGATTTCACCTTCCACAGTGGTATGGTAGATAATGACGTAATGCTGCAAGGTTGTAATGTAGCTTCGCTCAGTTAATACAGGTGGATGTTCCCTTTGTCATGGTAGCTGCCACAGAGGGTGTGTGTAGTGGTTTGAATGTAATTGGCCTCTCACAAAGCATGACACTATTAGGAGGTGTGGCTTTGTTGTAGTGCGTATGGCCTTGTTGGAGGAAGTATGCCACTATGGGGGCAGGCTTTGAGGTTTACTATGCTCAGGATACTGCCCAGTGTCTCAGTCAGCTTCCTGTTACCTGCAAGCCAGTATGTAGAGGGCACCACGTCTGCTTGCTCCCTTCCACGATGATAATGGACTGAACCTCTGCAACTGTAAGTGAGCCACCCCAATTGAATGTTCCCTTTATAAGAGTTGCCATGGTCATGGTGTCTCTTCACAGCAATAAAACCCTAACTAAGACATAGGGGAACTCACTGCAAAACTATTAGACTACCCATTCCCAGCTTTAACATCTAAACAAGAACCCTATGCAGTAGACAGGGCATGGTGGTTCACTCCTTCAATCCCAGCACTCAGGAGGCAGAGGCAGGCTGATCTCTGTGAGTTCCAGACCAGCCTGGTCTACAAGAGCTAGTTCCAGGACAGCCTCCAAAATAATACAGAGAAACCCTGTCTCGAAAAGAAAAAAAGGAAGAAAGAAAGAAAGAACCAGACCAGCTGGACAAGGTGGTGTGTCCCTGTAATCTCAATGTTTGGGAGGTTGATGTAAACAGATCTCAAATTTAAGGCCATCCTGTGCTACGCAGGAAGTTCAGGCAAGGTCAGCTCCAGGAGCCATGGGGAGTGTGGCTCTCCCCATGAATTTTCTTGAGTAAAGGAGGTGGCGAAAACTCGGACCTTGTCATGAGACTGAGGAGAGGGCCCATGAGCTTACCTGGCAAGCATCCTTCCCTTGCTCTTTGTAGCCACAGATCATCCCTCTCCTGACTAGGTCATTTGAAGATGATGTCACCCTCTTCAAAATCCTATTGCATTCATCATATTGGATGATATTCTGGTCCACCTCCCGGAGAGTATCTGTTGGAACGCTTGGCGCTAGCAAGGAAGATGAGAAGTATAAATCTTCACAACGGATAGCAAGCACTCAAGCACCCAGGGATGCCCCTAGACAAAGGTGGAGAAATAAGTATTGTCCCCATTTGACACAGGAGGAAACTGAGACTCAATACCACAGGGAGAGGATTGAGTAAGAGCCAAAACTGAGCCAGGCCTAATGGTACAAGTCAAGAAGACCAAGGGAGGTGAGGGCAGGAGGCCCTCAAGTGTGAGGCCTGCCTGAGCTACAGAGGGAGTTCAAGGTCACCTTGGGCCACTTAGCTAGAGTGTCTGAAAGCAAAAAGCAGAAAGGGCTGAGAAGACAGCTTAGCACCAGACCCTCCCTGGCATGTTTCAGGGCCTACATCCAATTCCCAGAACTTAGAAAAGCAAAGCTAAGACAGGGGAAGGATGGTATTCTGAAAGGGAAGCAAGGCCTCAGAGACCTAAGGAATGAGAACCGACCAAGCTCATTACTGAACGTCAGTAGTAACAGTGACAAGATAGCCTCTACATCTTTCTCTTTATGTTATTTTTTGTTTGCTTGTGGATGCAACTGAGGTCTTTATGTAAATCAGACTAGTCTCAAACTGTCCGTACTTCAGCATGTAACACCGCACCCAACCAATTTTCTTCACGCTCTAGAACAAAATCACAGGCTCTCAGAAAGATAGAGCCCTAAGGGTCATACGTGACTTCCTTTTCTCAGGCATAAGAGGTCTACCAACAGAGGCCTCTGGCTCTCCCTATTCCTCTAGGCATGAGGCACTCCCTAACTACTAGACAGGGATTTCTGCTGAGAAACTGACAGGCAGTTCATCGTCTCCTGAGATAAAAGTCACCCAAGGTGGATTAACTGCTGAGCTATCTCTAAGGTGTCCCTGAGAGATAGCTCAGCAGTTAAAAACACCCGTTATCGCCCTCCTCACCCCATCCTCAAGACAAGGTTTCTCTGTGTGGTCCTGTCTGTCCTGGAACTCACTCTGTAGACAAGACTGGCCTTGTACTTACAAAAGTGTGCCTCTGCCTCCAAAGTGCTGGGATCAAAGCCACCACTCCCTGGCTAAGAGCACTTGTTCCTGCAGAACACCAGGGTTCAGTCTCTCAGCACCTACATCGAGACTCACAACAACCCCCAACTCCAGCTCCAGAGGATCTGACACCCTCTTCTGAACTCTGTGGGCCACAGGCAGGCATTTGCTGTGCAGACATAAATACAGCCAAAACACTCGTGCACATAAAATGAAGTAAGTCTGAAAATCCCTCCCACCCCCCGGGAGAATTCCAGTGCATCTAGCCTTTGTCCACAGGGAATGCAGCAATACCCATAGTCACTTAGCGCATGTCTCCACAAAACTGCAAGGAGACTTGACACAATTCTAGTTCCCAGGAGAGGTACGTTTGGCTCCCATCAGATATTTGTGTCGCAGTGAGTGACGGCAACACAAGGCAGGGATCACCTGAGCTCACCAAACCGCCCGTCACCCTGCGACAGGTAGTCTGCCTCCCTTTCTGCCCCTCCCATTATCCTTTTTATTTTTCTACTTTAGGAATAAGGCCTCGCTTCCTCCTGAGCACAAACTCTTACCACCGGGGTCTGTTTTGCCCCATCCGGTCACCCAGCACTTGGTCCCCGTTGCCACAAAGAAGCCCTCTGGAGGGATGCAGATGGGGTAGATGTTGGAGGTGAAATTCACGGGGTGCTGGAGCTTCAGAAGGGCGATGTCATTCTTAACAACAATCGCCGATGAGAAATGGGGGTAGACAAAGATGCTCTGGATGGGAACCACCAGGCTTGTGTTTTCGTGGTAGACACTCCGATCGCCCATCTTGACATTGTACTGGATCCGGCTGTGGGGGAAAAAAGCCACGCTACCTCAAGAGCCCTGATCCTACAAAGCTCTCTTCATCCTTCCCACCCCTCTTCTGATTCTCAACATGGCCCCAACCTCTGCTGCCACTCTGGACATTCCGTCTCTGTCACCAAAACCCCTTACTGACCTCCAGCTGCGTCTCCCGTGCCCCACCTTGGGTGTTTCTTAGTAACAAGGTGGCCATAGCATGCCCCCCTCCCCTTTTTCTGCATCTTGTATCAGAGAGGCAGCCCAGGACAGCGGGGTCCCCTCCAGAACACCCACCACTCATCTCTCCTCACCTGTAAATGCAGTGAGCGGCCGTCAGCACCCACTGGGCGCTGATAAGGGAACCTCCGCAGACATGCATGTGTCTGACCCGGACGCTCACCTGCCAGGGCCACTTTCCCTCTTGAGCCTCCTCTCCTCCCATGATTTTCACTAAGGGCTGGCCACAGCCTGCGGGAGGACAATTTGGAAAGAACTCAGAATTAAGTTGATGCCAGCGGTTCCACAGAAGGCCCAACGACAGCAGGAGGGAGGCTACGCGTGCCCTGTTGAACACCAGGGCTCGCCCTCAGAGCTGTGTCACACACTCCCCATGCCAGTCACATTCCCCTCAGAAGCCGCAGGCCAGGCAGACAGACTCTACCCAACAGCGGCCGGGGCTGAACCGGTGTCTCCCGGATTCAGGGTGTCACTAGCTCCCACTCCGGGCCCTGGCACAGTCCTCCCCTGGTCACAGTCAGCCCTTCACAAGTTACCTAAGGTAAACGGCTTGAAAGTAGAAGATTGAGCCTGATGGGCCGTCTCGGTCACCAGCGCCTGCGTGGGAGGCGGTGGGTCTACCCCTGGGGTCTCGCTGTGCGATGAGGAGAAACCAGAAGTAGAGAACACAGCTGCAGCCAGGCAGACTCCGCAGAGCTCTGACTGGAGCAGCAGGAGGCAGGCCATGAGGCCCAAGGAGCCACCTCGGGACGCCATGCCACCACGCAGGACACCGCCCTTCTCCCGGTAAGTGGCACCGGCTCCCCAGGCTCGCGGGGCTGCCCTCGGTTCCGTCGGAGAAACGGAGAAACGGGCTCCTCGAAGGGAGGCGCCAGGGCGTCAGAGGCGGCGAGGGAGGGTCGTGGCTTCCTGGGTGGGAAATGTGTTCTTGCTTACACCCAGATCTTCACGCCACACTGTGCACACCCAGAGCCCTGTCTGGGACAGAGGGGACAAACGTCCTTGATGGAGACCCCCCCACACTTCAGGAATGGCACTTCCTGCGGGGCCTGAGGTGGGAATGGTAAAGGACCGCGACTCTGGGAATAAGACGGGAAGCCCAAAAGGCACCTCAAACCGAGATCCAGTCACCAGTCTTAGACTTGTAGGTTATTCTTCTATCTCAGTCATAGGACAAGCTGATACTAAATAGCAATGTCCGGGCCTGGAGAGATGGCTCAGTGCTTAAGGGCCCTCGATGCTCTTGCAGAGGACTGGAATTCAAGTACCAGCATCCACATAAAGAGGCACACCATTCCTAACTCCAGTTCTGAGGACCCAGTGCCCTCTTCTGGCCGCTGTGGGCACCAGGCACGCACAGACCAACATACAGGCAAAAACAGACAAATAAAATAAACATCAACATATTTTTTTAAAAAACCAGCCACCACCAAAGATACCTGTAAGTCAATCCTTTCTTACTACTCTATGTCCCTGATGTGTTCTGTAGTAACTCGTGATTTTCTCTCTGTAACCCAGATGCTCTCTAGGTCTCTCCCTCTATGAGCACGTATCATCATCCCCGTTGAAGTGGGAAAACCGAGGGCCTGTCTGTGTGTCTCACGCTTCCCCATTGGAAGGAGTAGAGCCATCAGGTTTTTCAAGGATGATCAATTTATTTTTTAATGTCTTGGGCAAGGGGCACGTTCTTTAAGATGCTCTTCAGTCATAAGAAGAGGGGGCAATGAGGTCATACCTCATGAATACATCCCAATAATTGCACCCCCACCCACCAGAAAAGCCTCTGCGCTCAATTCTCCCCCGTTGGAGACAGGGTCTTATGTATGCGGAGAAGCCTCTCTGCTGTGGAATAACCCTTCTTCCACTGTGAGGACGTGTTGCTCTCATTGTTAATAAAAAGCGGATAGGCCCATAGCTAGGCAGGATTTTCAGGGCAGAGAGAATGGTGGGAAGGAGGGGGTGGAGTTGGAGGAGGGGACAGGAGACGCAGAGCAGGATGGGAAGGATGCATATGAGGTGGATGGCCCTGTGGCAGCACACAGATAATGGGTTAAATTAAGCTGTAAGGGCTAGCTAAAACCAAGCCTACGCTGTTGGGTGAGCATTTATAATTAATATTAAGTCTTGTGTGGTTATTTGGGGAGCAGCTGGTGGGACAGAGCTAATCGGTGGTCTAGATGGAAAACTCCACCTACACTTCTTGACTCTCTATATAGCAAAAAAATGACACAAACCTTCACATCCTCCTGCCTCCACCTCCCAAGTATGGGAACTACAGGCATGTATCACCACATGAAGCTTATGCAGGGAGATAAAAACAAAACAAAAAAGCAGGGCTTTGTGCTCCCTAGGCAAGCACTCTTACCAACCGATCAAAGTCCCAGCCCAGCAAGCAGCTTCTGACACCTTCTGTTTGGTGCCCAAGTGTGGGCTATTCTTCAGCTTAGGTTTGAAACAGCTCCAAAAGTGTGGACCAACAAACTCCTAATCTGGGCTCAAGCATAGCTAACCAATAGTGCTTAAAAACCTCGTAAATTCTCTTAGTGAGGCTTTGTGAGGAAGCTCTTACCCGCTGCCTTATGCTTTGCACTGGCCCTGCAGCATGCTGGGAACTGACGTAGTGGTTAGGTTCAGAGACGGTGAAGACTGAAACAGCACAGGCACAGAGTGCCACTCTATAATAGCAAACCTTCTCCAAGTAAAGCTAAAGAAGGCAAGAGGTGACAGATGAGTCAGGAAGCTGATGCTTCCATTAGCATGAGAGGGTCGCTGTGGCTGGGAGTCAGGTGTCCCCATCTGAATTATTTTCCCATCCAGTACCTTATTTTCATGTAAGAATTCTCACGGAGCTGTTAATCTATATCGAAACGGAAGCAGCCCAGATGAAACACTGCAGTTTATGTCAAGTACACCAATGGCACAATTGTAAGAAACATGAAAATACTTCAGAATCTCTTAGCTATAAGGTTAAAAATCATAGAACCTTTCAACCCAAGAGGTTAAGGTTAGAGATTCCCAGTCAAACAGCTTAGAGTATGAAGGTACTTGCTGTGCAAATCCTACCACCTGTAATCCCAGATTACCCACATTAGAAGGACACACCCACTCCAAAGAGTTTCCCTATGGACTCCACACGTAGCCCTGTAACACACACGGGCACACACACACACACACACACACACACACACACACACACGTATACTGGGGTTTGAACCTAGTACCTCATGTGTGCTAGGCAAGTACTCTCCACTGCTGAGCTATAACCTGTATCTCTGGCCCAGTGAATTATCTTAATATATAAAAGACAGAGTGTGGCCTACTGCAAGACTTTAGAGCGTCTAGGAGCAACAGATCCCAAGTAAATTTGCACCTTTCCTAGGCCTTTCTTCACAAACGTTCACCAAGTGTTTATGAGAAAGATCAGAGGCAGAGCAAAGGACCAAGGAAAGCCTTGCTTATAATGTGGATTAAGGGAAGGCAAGCAAAAGTCAAGCCCTGCGGAAGGAATGAAGTCAGTCTCAGAGCCTTACACGTCTTTTCTCATCCCCCCCCAGGAAAGTCTTGTGCTAAGAGGAAGGAGGGTCAGAAGACTGACTTTGGGGACCTGGGTCAAAGCATATGGTAGCTGGATGAAGACAGCATAAGATGGCCCATGCTAGGGGAGACCCTATCCTTATCTGCCCCAAACAAGTACCTGCCTAAGTGAGGGTGGCTCTTAGAAGTACACACACACACACACACACACACACACACACACACGCACGCACGCACGCACACACACGCGTGCGCGCACACACACACACACACACACACACCCTAGCAAGTGTCCAGGAATAAGTAACAGCAATCTACTGCTGTACTGCTGGCCGAGAGGTTTACAAAAATGGTTATAGAGAAACAACCTCTCCGAGGCATAGGCACAAAGAGAAACCCAGTAACTGAAAAGGAAACAGACACCAAGCAAAACTCAATAGCTCTCCACCTACCAGTATAATAATAACATTAGTAAACATTAGAAGAATTTGATACCTGTACACATGAGAGTAACCATGGCAATCACGGTCTCATCTGATTTTCTCATTCTTTCCACTACAGAAAAGGGAGTGTGGTTCAGTGGTGAAGCACTCACCCCACCTGTAAAACCTCAGCACCACAGGGAAGGGAGAGAGGAAAGGGAAGAAGAGAGGGATGGAGGAAAGGGGAGGGAGGGAGAAAGGAAGAAAGGAGGGCAGGGAGAAAGGAAGGGAGGGAGGGAGGAAAAAGCTAACTGACTGGAGATGCCTACACACACAAACAAAAAACAAAAAAAGAACCAAAACTATGAATAAAGAACTATATCTCAGGCACAGTAGTACATACACACCTTTAATCCCAGCACTTGGGAGGCAGAGGCAGGCAGATCTCTGTAGATTCAAGGCCAATCTGATCTACATATTGAGTTCCAGGACAGCCAGAGCTACAAAGTGAGACCCTGTCTCAAAAAAAAAATAAAATAAAATAAAACAAAACAGAAACAAAAAAGAAAAGGCTGCAGTTCTTTTAAAAACGTCGTTAGTTAACATGGAGAATTGGTTTACTTACTCTGGTATCACCACGCATGTGCAGTTAGCATGGAAAATTGTTCACTTACTCTGGTATCACCACGCATGTGCAGTTAGCATGGAGAATTGATTCACTTACTCTGGTATCACCACGCATGTGCCATGGTGCTTGGCTCTCATCACCATGCTGCCCTCCGCCCTTCCTGCTTCCCAGTTCTTGCGAATCCCTTCCAACCCGCCGTATTCCATAGTCACTCTTGTCTTCATGTCCTCTGTGTACATCTGCTTAAATCAAGATTCCGCCTACAGGAGAAACCAGGATACTTTGTCTTTCTTCTCTCCTTTACCCTCTTTTTTTTCTTTAGTTATTATTGTTTTGTTTGTTGTTATTTGTTTGCTTGCTTGCTTTTTGAGACAGGTTCTCACTACAGAGCCCTGGCTGTCCTGGAACTCACAATGTAGAGCAGACTGGCTTCAAACGCAAGATTCTGCCTGCCTGTGCCTCCCTAGTGCTGGGATTAAGGACGAGACCACCACGGCTAGCATCATCTTGACTCATCTCGGAACCAGAGTCACTGGCAGAGAGCATTCTACTCCACAATGCGCTCACACCACATCTCTCCGTCTGTGGGATACTGCCATCATGACACCACACCCACACAAGCTGCAGTGTCCTAACCCTGGATACTCAGAGCTTAGACCCAGAGGAATCACCCTGGCCTGTGAGTCCATGAGACATCAAGTTAACACGTCACCAAAGGAACACCAAAGTTCCCAATAACTAACCCCAGAAAAAAGGAAATTTATCAATTACCTCAAAAGGAATTCAAAATAATTATCTTTAAGAAATTCAGCAAGTACAGACAATACAGACAGATAACATAATCAGAAGAATGATTCAATGATTCATTTCATCAGAGTGAGATAGATGTTATGAAAACAAACCAAGGAGAAATACTGAAACAGAAGAATTCAACGAATTAAACAACCACAAACACACAGAGAGATCCAAGGATTTCAGTCATAGTTGGGGTCTAGCAGAATAAAGAGTTTCTGAATGTGAAGAAAAAGGCCCTTTGACGTAATTCAGAGGGAATCTCTTTTTTGGTAAGATTTATTTTTTATATATACAGTGTTCTGTATACATATCAGAACAGAAGAGGATATCATATCCCTTTACAGATAGTGTGAGCCTCTATGTGGCTGCTGGGAATTGAACTCAGGACCTCTGGAAGAGCAGCCAATGCTCTTAACCTCTGAGCCATCTCTCCAGTTCTTCCAGAGAGAATCTTGGTATGGTGGCACATGCCTGCAATCCCAGTGCTCAGGGGGAAGCTGGAGGAAAACTGTCAGCCTGGGCTACAGTAATGAGTGCCAGGCCTGCCTGGGCTAGACAATAAGACCTATCTCAAGAGAAAGAGGTGGGAGGGGGCCCGAGGAAATGGCTTAGTTAGTAAAGTGCTTACAAAGACCAGAGTTCCATCCACAGAAGTCATCTCAAAAGAAAAAGTAATTAACATGGCAGCACACATTGTAATCTCAGCACTGAGGAGACAGACACATCCCTGGGACTCACTGGCCAATGACTCTACTCTGATTGGTGAGCTCCAGGCCAATAAGAGATCCTGTCTCAACAACTAAGTGGATAGCCCATGATGAATGACACCAAGGTCAACCTCCAGCCTCTGAAGGTTATGTGTACACACACACACACACACACACACACACACACACACACACACACACACTGAATTGTTCTAAACAATTGGGTAAATTATGCACATTATGAGAATTGAGATGATGAAGAAAAAAAATAGCTGTAAACTTCCCAAATCTTGACAAAGACACAAACAGCTTCCAGATCCAAGACCTTTGCAGGTCCCCAGTGTATTCAATCCAGAGACGTCCTCTACAAGGCACACTATAATCACTGAAGGTGAAAGACAATTCTAAAAGCAGCAATAGAAGCCAGGTACCTGCAATGCCAGCACCTGAGAGGTGAAGAGAGGAGAATAGAGCTCAAGCCCAGTTTGGGCTATGGGAGACCCTGTCTCAAAGCTCCTCAATAAATAAGCAAATGCAGTAGAAAACGATATACTCTGATAGATGGGTAATCTTAAAACACTTCGAAGACCTACAGAATATGGCATTTAGCCGGGCGTTGGTGGTGCATGCCTTTAATCCCAGCACTCAGGAGGCAGAGGCAGGCGGATCTCTGTGAGTTCAAGGCCAGCCTGGTCTACAGAGCAAGTTCCAGGACAGCCTCAAAAACAATACAGAGAAACCCTGTCTCAAAAAAAAAAGGCATTTAAATGTTTTTGTTTTTGTTTTGTTCTTTAGTTGTTTTTTTTTTTTTTTTGAGAGAGAGAGTTTTTCTGTGTAGCCTTGGCTGTCCTGGAACACACTCTGTAGACCAGACTGGCCTCAAACTCAAGAGATCCGACTGCCCCTGCCTCCCAAGTGCTGGGATTAAAGGCATGAGCCACCACGCCCAGCTCATTTAAATGTTTTAATAACTTAAAATTCTATTGACAGGAGACATGACTGTTCCTGGCAGCACCAATCTACTCCTGAAAGAAAGATGGGCACTGAAGGCACTCCAAATGGAGCTTGATTTCTTCTTGGCAAAACTGGCCTATTGGGCAAAGAACTGCCCTTGCCTCAACTGCTGACAGTAAGCACATCCAATCTGGACAAGCTGAACCTTGCCAAGACAGGGTAGAGCAGTCTTTCGAACTTTCCTGCTTCTGAAAATGGCATGTCAGATACTCTAGGCTACAGACAAAGCTGGATGCCTCCATGCTACAGAGAAACCCTGGGTGACTGCCCAGGCAGCTGGCTCTTTCTGTCATTTCTTATATCTTTCTATAGACGTTCGTTTGCACTTCCTGCTTCCCAGGTAATATTACTTTCCTTCTCAGATCTTTGATGGGGTTGAAGATTAGAGAGTTACAGTTATAATCCTTTCATATCTTGGCCAGGTCATATGAGGTACAAGACTTAGACTTTCCAGGATAGGGCAGCTGTTGGAGTAATCTCTGTAATTACCCGTGGCCTGGTCATTTAGTGTTCTTTCCTCGCTTGATGCTGTTCCTGTTGGTTGTAGTTTCATCTTTGCTTATGCTATTACCTCTACTTTCTTCTGCGTAGTGCTTGACAGCTGTCCTTATTGTAAACAGTTTTACATTAGGATTAAAGCCTTCTTAATTAGAAAGAAAGGGAGAAGTGTTGTGGGATTTCCATCTGTGTAGCCAGTGACTTTTGGGGCAGCAAGCCCTAGGGCATGATCTGGTCTGCCATGTGACAACTGATAGCTGAGAAGGAAGAATTTCTCTGTCTCTGTCTCTGTCTCTCTGTCTCTGTCTCTCTGTCTCTGTCTCTGTCTCTGTCTCTGTCTCTGTCTGTCTCTCTCTCTCTCCCTTGCCCTTGCCCTCGCTCTCTCTTGGGTAGTCAGAGCAGGCAGCTCGCTGTTGGCACTCTTGACCCCTGGACAGAACAACGGAATGAAGGAGGGCATCTGGATCAAAGGCGGCATCTAACCTGTTCCGTGTCAGTGAGTGTTTACCTCTGTCTTATACCTAAATAAATTCTTGAGAACTGTTACCCACTCTTGTGGATTCCTGCAACAGTCAGGCTTGGTGGCTCATGACTGCAATTCCAGCATTTGGGAGACTGAGAAGGGAGGACTCTCATGAGTTGGAGGCCAGTCTGGGCTATAGAGTAAGATCCTACAGCTCAGCTACAGAGTCAGACCCTTTGTCAAAAACAAGGGAAGGATGTCTGGATACGTTGCTCAGTTGGTAGAGTGCTTGCCTAGCATGAGGGTGTTTGGTCTCTAGCATGGCATAAAACCAAAAGTAGTGGGACATGCCTGTAATCCCAACACTCAGGAGCTAGAGTCAGAAGTTGAAGATCTTTCGCTACATACTGAGTTCAAGGCCAGCCTGGGCTACAGAAGACCTTATCTGAAAACAAACAAAGGCCAGGCTTTGTTATACCTGTAATATAGCACACAGTGGGTGGAGGCAGGAGGATCTGAGTTCAAGGCCAGCCTGGGTTACATAGCAAAACCCTGTTTCCCAAAAAAGAATTAGTAAGTAAGTAAGTAAACAAGATATCTCATAGACAAACAGAACAATGGTTATCAGAGGTTTGCGAGCTAATGAGGAGGCAGAGAAGGGATGAAGTAGGCTAAAGGATGTATAATTACAGTCAGAAAGAATGCAGAAAGAAATTCCAAAAGAGGCAAACACAGAGACATAAATAGACAATGACTACCAGGAGAGTGACAGGGAAAGGATGGGCGGGTGGGGAGAGTGAGAAATTGGGAATGATTACGAATGGGCCTCGAGTTTCTTTCTTGGGTGCTGAAAATGTTCTAAAATGTGCTGTGGTGCTAGTTGCTCAACCCTGGGAACATACAAAAGCCATTGGAATGTACACTTGAAACGAGTGAGTTGTGTGATATGTGAATTATAGCCCAATAGAGGTATTTAAGAAAACAGAAAATGCCCAGCATTGAAACCACAACTGTGAAAGGCAGAACAAACAGCTCTCAGATGAGTGGAAAGAAGCCAGTTAGAAAACGCGAGCCAAAGCATAAGCAAATCCCAGGACAGGGAGAGGAGCTGATGCACCAAAACTATAGAAAGGCAGAGAATAGCCGCTTTAGAAGAAGTCAAACTCCTGAGCCAGGAGTAGTGGCTCACAACTGTATTCCCAGCACTTGGGAAGATGAGAGAGGAGGATTGGGAGTTCAAGACCAGCCTCAGCTACATAGCAGGTTCAAGGCCAGCCTGTGCTACATGAAATCCTGTTGAGAGAGAGAGAGGGAGAGAGGGAGGAAGAGAAGGAGGAAAGGAGGGAGGGAGGGAGGGAGGGAGGGAGGGAGGGAGGGAGGGAGGGAGGGAGGGAGGGAGAGAGAAACAACTAAGAAGAAATCAAAATCCTAAAACAGAAGGGAAAAATTCCATAAGCCCTGCTAGGAGTAGGAGCACATTCGTCAAATACTAGAAGGTCTGAAGAGCATGGTGACACACAACTTTAGTCCCAGCACGCAGGAGGCAGAGGCAGGAGGATCTCTGTGAATCAGAGTCCAGTCTGGTCTACCTAGTGCATTCCAGGAAAGCTAGGGATATACAGAGACACCCTGTATTAATATTAATAACAATAATAATAATAATAACTAAAGGTTTCCAAAATGAGATAGTGAAAACACAAAATAAATGGAAAAAGAAAGTTTCAGGACTAAAGGGATAAAAGACCCAAGCACCTTGCATGGGACTGTGTTCAGGTGTGGGTATGCACACAGTCTCAGGTGTCATTCCTTCCTAGAGCTGACCAAGCAGGCTACACTGACTGGCCATCACGCAGCTGGGATGCTCGTGACTCTGGCTCCCCAGTGCTGGGATTACCAGCCTGTATCACCATGACCAGCTGCTGGTTTTCACATGGGTTCTGGGAGTCAAACCCAGGGCCTCACTCTCTCCGCAGCCCCTCACATCCTCACCGAGCTGCAAAGGGCGGGCTATGTTCTTTTTTTATTTCTTTTTTTTCCAAGATCTTTAAAGATTTGTTTTGTGTGTATATGTGCTTTTTGCGTGCATGTATGTCTGGCCACTGTGTGTGTCTGGTATCAATGGAGGCCAGAAGAGGTCATCAGGTCCCTTGTGAGCCACCGTGCGGTGCTTGGAACGGAACGGGCAGTCTGTGCTCTTAGCTGTTGAGTATCTCTCCAGCCCCTGAACTATTCTTAAAGACGATTTTTGCCATCACAGAATACAGTGGTGTAAGGACAACAAAGACTGAACTAATTTGGATATCATTAATAAATACACAGACAGGTCTATCAAGAGTGACTCAACCAAGAGTAACTGGGCCTCTAAATACAGACTTTAGTAAATACTTAGAGGATTCCTCAGGGTGACTGGAGAGATGACTTCAAAACAGTTACTGCTCTTGCAGAGGACCTGGGTTCAGTTACCAGCACTCACATGTGACTCACAACTGTCTCTAACCCCAGCTCCAGGGGATCTCTTCTAGCCTCCAAGGACACTGCACGCATGTGGTGCACATATATACATGCACTAACACACATAACATAAAACAAATATGTCTAAAAGAATTCATGCACAATGTAGAAAATTGTAGGATTTGTTTTTTGTTTTTGTTTGATTTGGGTCTCTTTGTTTTGTTTTGTTTTGTTTTTCGAGACAGGGTTTCTCTGTGTAGCCCTGGCTGTCCTGGAACTCACTTTGTTGACCACGTTGGCTTTGAATTCACAGAAGACCTCCTGCCTCTGCCTACCTCGAGCTACAATTAAAGGAGTGTGCCACCACTACCCAGCTACGATTTTTAATTGCATATAGGGGCTGAAGAGATAGCTCAATAGGTAAAGGTAAAAAAAGAAAGAACTTAAAAGACTTGCCTGTGGGAAGACTACACCATGCTCACTGAAAATCGCTACCAAAATGCCCAGCACGAGCCTCAGTGCCCTCGAATCCCTTCAGGATCAGCATCTTGGGAGCCTTCCCGCCTTGGTTCAGGTATTGTCCGCTGAGAGACTAGTTTCTAGTCTTCCAAATGCCTTCCTGGGTTGCTTCCTTCCAATTCACCAAAGGTTCTCTCTTTGTTTTGTTTTAATCATGCATTCATTGTCTGAAACATTTATCCACATTATGATTTTTTTTAATGTGTTCTGCTTCTCCAGCTGGGATGGCAGCGGACACAATTTATTGTTCACACACTACACTTGGCTGCAGCTGAAGACGGAGCTGCTCCGGAATGTGACAGGTCCAGAATGTGACAGGTCCAGGGCAGGGGATCACCAGGAACTGTCTTAGTTATGAGCAAGGTGCGGCTCTCAGAGGTGGTCTTGGTGACGGCATAATGATGGAGGTGAGGCATCCATTGGAAGATGTTATCAACAATAGCTTGTGGTCCAGAAGTCGGCCAGCATCTCCTGCCTCCATGGGAACACAGGTTGGCTTTCTTGGGCCTCTCCCCAAACTTCTCTTGCTTTTCAGCCTGCATATTCCCTTCTTTCTGCAACTTACTCCCATGGTGCAAAAGAAGTCTCTACTGGGAAAGAGAGAAAGATTACTGTTAGTCTTCTATGATTATCTAAAAAAATAATAAAAATTTAAATTTCATAAACTTTGTTGGGAGGTGGAGGCAGAAAGATCTGGAATTAAGGCCATCCTTAGTTACATAAAAGCTCTAGGCCAGCCTGGACTATGTGAGATCCTGTCTCAAAAAAAAATCATAAATTTTGAAAGTATATGAAATTAAAATTAACACAAATATTAGCAGTAATGTGAACATTTTTGACATCAGGGCTTTAGTCAATATTGCCTTGAGTTGAAAAGGCAGTTAAAATATCAATAACTTAGTATTCTTTTTATAATCTCTCATTTTTTCCAACCTCAGAGAGAACTTGTGTGTGTTTTTTTTTCTTTTTTTGGTTGTTCCAAATGAAAGGTTGGAGGCGGCTGTGTGGTGCATGCCTGTAATCCCAGCCCTCAGGAGGCTGAGGTAGGAGGATTACCAGGTTGCTGTTTCTGTCAATATTGCCTTAAGTTGAAAAATGCAGTTAAAACATCAGTAACAATATTTTATAATCTTCCACTTTTTTCAACCAAGAAAGAACTTGGCTTTCCTTTCCTTCCTTCCTCCTTTCTTTCTCTCTTTCTTTCTTTCTTTCTTTCTGTTGCAGATGACGGAAGAAGGCATTGGTAGTACACACCTGTAATCCTAGAACTAGGGAGGCTGAAGTAGGAGAAATGTCATGGATTCACAGTCAGCCTGGGCTCCATAGTAAATACTGTCAGCCAGGTTTAAATAACAAAGGACCCTGTCTCCAAAATAAACAGACAAGCAAGAACAATAAGAAAAATTATATAGTTGGAACGGGTTGCTCCTGTGTGTTTGTCTTTGTTTTGTTTTAGACTGGGTCTCACTATGTAGCCTAGGCTGGCGTGGAGCTTGAGATCCTCCTGCCTCAGCCTCCTGAGTGCTAGGGTTACAGGGTTACACCTCAAGTTTTACAGGGAACTATAATATATATATTTTTAATATAATATTACATATATTTATGGCTTTCGAGGTAACTGTTTAAAACCGTCATCTCTTGAGGGAGGAAGCCATGGACAGTTTATATGCCACATTTTTTAATAAGAGAGGACAGTGTCAGAAAGGATGTGAAGAAAGGGTATGTAAAATGTCAGCAATTATGGAAGTCAGCTTAACTCGAGAAGTTAAACACAGCATTACTATATGACGCGGCAGTCCCAGTTTCGGGGAGATTCCTCCAAAGAACTGAAACTGTGCATGGTGATCCCACCTGCGCAAGAGGCTGAGCCGTTTGATGAGAATGATCCCAACAGGGTAGCATGTTTGCTTGGGGTTTTTTTTTCTTCCTTTTTAATTATTTAAATTAGAAACAAGCTTGTGTCACGTGTCAATCCCAGCTCCCCCCCTCCTCCATCCCCCCACCAACTTCCCTAACCCCCCACCCAATCCCCACTCTGCTCCCCACTCTGTGAGGCCCTCCATGGTAAATATCCAAAGTCTGTCATATCATCCAGGGCAGGGCCTAGGCCCTCCCCCATGTGTCCAGGCTGAGAGAGCATCCCTCTATTTGGAATGGGCTCCCAAAGTCTACTCCTATACCAGGGATAAATACTGATCTACTACCTGAGGTCCTACAGATTGGGGGTCTGCATCAGTTCCATGCTAGCCTCTCAGCCATCATTCTGGGATCCATGAGCTCCCCCCTTGTTCAGGTCAGCTGTTTCTGTGGGTTTCATCAGCCTGGTCTTGACCCCTTTGCTCATCACTCATCCCTCTCTGCAACAGGGTTCCAGGAGTTCAGTTCAGTGTTTAGCTGTGGGTGTCTGCTTCTGCTTCCATCAGCTACTGGATGAAGGCTCTAGGATGGCATATAAGGTAGTCATCAGTTTCATTATCAGAGGAGGGCATTTAAGGTAGTCTTTCCACTATTGCTTAGATTGCCATTTGATGTTACCCTTGTAAATCTCTAGAAATCTCACTAGTGCCAGATCTCTGCTAAAACCTATAATGACTCCCTCTATTATGGTATCTCCTATCCTGGTCTCCTCCATTCTTCCCCTTCCCCCTCTGACTCAACCTTCCTACTCCCCCAGGTCTTCTTCTCCCATCCTCTTCCCCCCCCCCCCGTCTTTCTCCCAGCTCCCTCTCCCCTCCCCCATGCTCCCAATCTGCTCAGGGGATCCTGTCCCATTCCCCTTCTCAGGGGTACTATGCATATCTCTCTTAAGGTCCTCTCTGTTTCCCAGACTCCCTGGCGGTGGGATTGTAGGCTGGCACTCCCCTGCTCCATGTCTAAAATTCATATATGAGTGTGTACATACTATGTATGTCTTTTTATGACTGGGTTACCTCACTCAGAATGATTTCTTCTAGTGCCATCCATTCAGGCTATCATGTCTTAATACTTGGTCTGCTGGCAACGGTACTCTTTAGGAAGGATTAGGAGATGTGGCCTCATTGGGGGAGAGGTGCCATTCCCAGTATGCTCTCTGCCTCCTGCTTGAGAGATATGAGCTCACAGCTACTGCCCAGCCATGGGTCACCATGCTTTTACTCTGCCATCATGGACTCTAACCCTCTGAAAATGTAAACCCGATTAAACAATTTATTTTGTAAGTTGCCTTGGTTATGGTGTTTCATCACAGCAGTGGAAAAGTAACTGAGACCTTGCCTTGGATAGAAACTGAAAAGAGCTGTCAGGGTAACTCAGTGGTAGAAAGTTCACCTAACACACACAAGACCCTGAACACACACATACACACATGCACCGCACTTGTACACACACTAGGGACTCACATACGCACTTGTGTTTAGTGTTTAGATCCTCCAAGCCTGGGAATATATTACCTTGCATTGCTAAATGTTGCTGATGACCAGATGGTGAGGACACTAGCGTGGGTCATCTGGGTGAACCCATCTGGAGAATCATTACTGACTGTAGGCAGAGAGCGATGTGACTTCTGACAGCCGCTCAGCCAGATGCATCACTGGGCTTTGAAGGCAGAGAGTTGGGCTCTAAAAGCCAGGAAAGCAAAGGACCTTCACAAGCTGGAAAAGGCCAGGGAACACCTTCCCTGAGACCTCTGGAAGGAACACACCTGGGTTTGACAGGCTGGCCTACAGAACTGAAGAATAGTCATGTCTTCTCAAGCCACTGAGTTTATAGTCATTTGTTGGAGCTGCAACAGAAAACTAACACACATCCGAGCGTGGGGACTTCAGGCCCCCAGAGTGCTGGGATTGCAGTTTATTTGTGGCCTCTGAGTCCCCACCCCCAGATGGAGGCCCATCCTAGCACCTGGCCTCTCCTTGCCTTGTCCCAGGGAAGCCGGCGTGGCTCCATGACGGAGACCGTTCTCACACAGACTCTGTTGCAAACAAAAACTATTAGGAAAAGGAAGATTCAGAAAGGGGATGCTAGAAAAAGAGGAAAGGAGAGAGGAGAAGAAAGCGGCCAGGGAAGGAGGGAGGGGGGAGGGGAGAGGGAGGAAGGTGAAGAGAATGAGTAGGGAGGCAGTGAGCTCGGAGTGGAGAGGGAAACAAAGTAGCCTGGAGAGAAGGCTCAGTGGCTTAAGAGCACTGGCTGCTCTTCAGAGGACGGAGATCAGCTCCCAGCACCCACACCAAGCAGCTCACAATCATCTGTAACTCCAGCTCCAGGGGATTCGACATCCTCTTCTGACCTCTGTGGGAACCTGTACTCACATGCATAAACACACACACATACACGCACAGAGAGAGAGTTAAAAATAAAATACATCATTTTAAAAAGAAGTAGTGTAGGCAGGACACAAAGCATAAAGTCTGAGGAAGATACAATCGTCTAAAACAAATACAAGGGAACCAAGCAAAATAGTAATAAAAGTCTTTAAAACAATTAAATCAAGAAGGCTGGGGAAAGAAAACAGCATACAGACAAAATACAAATAGAGGCAATAACAAATTAGAAAAGATAATCCATTAGTAGAGCTACATACTTTTTTAAGAGCCAAGACTTTGTGTGAGGACTGGATTCCTCTGTTCTTACCACCCTCCCCCTTGCCTAGCCTCACTAGCTCCTGACTCTGAGCCTTTACTCTGGCCTTTTGACCCCAGATATCCATGCAATTCCCTTCCTCTTCTCCTGGCCATAATCTGCAAACTTTTGTTGTAAACAGCCAGGTAGTATTTTAGACTTTGTGGGCAAAGGAGGAAAATTAAGACTAAAATGTAAGTTTTTACATACAAGAGAGGGGGAAAAAAACTAATTTCCCCAGAACATTTTTCTGATTAAATTCAAAATATAGTAAGATCTGAGCCTTTGTGTTGTTTTGTTTTGTTTGGCCTACAGGTCTGCTAAGAAAAAGAATGGTATTTTTTTAAGAGGATAAGATCAAAGTGTTCCTTGCCATTAAATTAATCACAAATGTTCCGTAAAAATCATTTTGGCTCAGTGGCAGTGGGGCCAGGTCAGATGTTGCCTCTCCAGTGAGGCCTTCCTTGGGCACCTTTAAAAACGGTGTCCCCTGAGGGACTCGGAGGCTTACCTCAGCACTAGGGAGGCTGAGGCTGGTGGATCTTAAGTTACAGGCCAGCCTGTCTTTAAATAAATGACCAGGCTTGGTGGCAGGGGCCTGACATCTCAGTTCAGGAGCTAGAGGCATAAGGCTTGTGGTGAGTTCAGAGCACAGACTGGTCTGCCTAAGAAGATTCCATCCCATCATATCCCCGACACACACACACACACACACACACACACACACACACACACACACACACACACCCCGCCGCCGCTGCAGGGCATGGCGGTGCACACCTTTAATCCCAGCACCAGGGAGGCAGAGGCAGGTGGATCTCTGGGTTCAAAGCCAGCCTGGTCTACAGAGCGAGTTCCAGGACAGTCAGAGCTACACAGAGAAACGCAATATTGGAAAAAAAATCCACCCCCCCAAAAAAGGAACAAAACTAAATCCATGCCCGTAGTTCCCCCCTCACCCCAAACTCCATGAAGAAATGGTTTTGTCTTTTCTGCTTTGCTCATGTCTGTAGTCCCCACACCCGCTGCCTTCCATGCCCTGTGTCTGTCTGCTCCTTCTCCGACCCCAGAGCTCCATTGCTCGCCTCACTGGATCACGTGCCCCCTCCGGCTCTCCTAGTTTGTCCTCCATCACCGATGAGGCTTCTGAACCAAGCTTCTTTATCCCCCCGCTCCCGCCCTGCAGTGATTTACAGCCCCCTGGATGTCTAGTACATCTTGTTCCTGATGGGGTCCCCTACCCCTTCACCTAAACTAACGATTCTTTGGGCCCCTCCGCCCCTGCTCGCCATGTCTAGTCTAACTGCCCCTCCCCCAGAAAGTCTGCCCTTACCCCTCCCTAGGCTTCGGGGTCCCTCAGTCCCCTGTGATGAGCCTTCCCTGCTTAAGCATTTGGTCAGCTGGAACACCCTGTTGCTATTACCTGCTGGGCAGATGACAACCCCCCCACGCCCCTGCTCTTCCCCAATCCCCACCCTGCCCTTGCTCCGTGCCTGTCTCTGGGTCCCCTTTGAGGCCTGCTAGCATGTGCCTGAGGTCCATCTCCCATTTCAACGTTGGTCCCTCTAATCCCCACATGTCCCATCCTGAAGCAGAGGGAAAGACTAGCGAGAGGACAAAGTTGCCAGGATCACACGTAAGGCGGGATTTGAACGCTGATACCCAGCAGGGGCTCCTGGCCCCGAGTACACACAGTAGACACACAAACAGGCAGATTTTTGGACCAGCTGGGCAGCAGGGCCCACATGAGTAGCCAGAGCTCCGCCTCTCGGCCGATGTCTCTGTACAGCCAGGCGTCAGGGGCTCACCCGGGAGCCTGCTCCCGCCCCCCTGGCATGCCGCCAGCCGTCATCCCCATGAGGTCAGCCAGGGCCGGCGATTTCGGGGAAATACCAGCTGCTTATTAAAAACAGGCGGTGGTCAGGCCCCCGCTGCTTTCCCAGTAGAAACCCTGGTGTTTGTGCCAAGAGGAGCAAAAGTGGGCAGGGAAAGGCAGGGCCGGGACCGCCAGGCGCAGGGAGAGCTTCGGGACCCGATCGGACGGCCGAGGAACACGAGGGACCGGTCACCCGCACCCGGAGGCTCAGCCGGGCAGTGAGGGGTCTTGACCCCCGCGGGCGGAACCCAGGCAGCCGACTGGCGGAGAGGAAAAGCGGAGATGCCACCACCAAGCCCGCGGTCGGAGTTGCGCGTCCAGGGCCCGCCAGGCGCACGAGGCCCTGCAGGGGGCGCCAGAGACCCGCGCTCGCCGCATCTGGAGCTGGTTAGGACTGCGCTGCTTGGCGGGCGGCGGCGTGAGCTCATCCCGGCCCGCCCCGCTGCGGTTTCCCAGCCTCTGCGAAGCGGACTCCACACAGAAGCGCCGCGCCGAGAGCCCGGGGACCACAGCGCTGCAGCCGCTGCTCCGAGCTGTGGGTGTTCAGCGGGAGGAACTGCAGTGTGTGTCGCTGGCAGTCGCCCAGTTACCCGGAGCTTTGAGAGTCAGCCACCAGCATGCGTCGCTGCTGTCCACCGTGAGTTGTTGAGATGTGAGCCTGTGTGTGTCTCACCAAGAAAGCAACTGCATGTGGGATAAGTTGCACCCCTCCCCAGCAGCACTTTCTCCTCTGGTTTTATTGAAAAAGGAAGCCAGGAGCATAGAAAAGAAGGATGAATTCAATTACCAGCCTAGTCCCTGCATGAGTGCACAAAGTCCAGGCCAGCCCTGGTGTCCACAATGCTGAGGACCCACCTCCATATTCAGGACACATGTGGTAATCTTCTTAGTCACTGCTTCATCTGACATTCCTCTAACCCAAGAACTCTCAAACTTGAGAACGCGACACTAGGGTCATGGCTAACAGTGCCCCACTATGTCACATAGGGAAATGACGCACCAGCATATGGATTCTCTCTCACAAGGGAAGCTCTCCCGTTCTGAGTTGAAGACGCCAACCGGCAGAGTGCAAGGTGCTGATTAGGCTAGGAAAAGCCTCTCGGTGAGACTTCCCTAACCCCTGCCGGGAACAGGGAACAGCTGGGCTGAAAGTCATTGAGCCCTCTACCTTACGGGGTTCCAGGTTATTTGCAATGGGCCCCTGAGGTTGCTGCTCGGGATACAAAGGATGTCAGGCTCCAGGAATCTCTTTACCAGAAATCACGGCAGAGGGGTGAGCACAGCAAGAGTCTAGAGGCTGGTGCCTCTGAGCATTTGGGGCTCTTTCCACCCAGGAGCCCGCCCTAGCCATTGCCTTCCTAGTTGGCTCCAGGTTCTCCATGAACACTACTGCACAAGGCTGTGCTCTCTAGCTGCTCTGGTCCTTCAGGTCCCCACAAGTAAGACGCAGAGGCCCCCCCTGCTCCGTGGGGTACACAGACTATAAAGAAGTGACCACCCACAGAAAGCATAGGGGGTCCTCAGTGCCTAAGAAACTGGTACAAGCTGGATGAGGGACTTTTTTTTAAAACTGGAATGACTATGGTTTGCATAACCAGAGCTTCCAAATTACTTAACAAAACATGTTTGCTTTTTAATTAACATGTGTTTTTTTAAAAAAATGGTTTTAATTAAAGTGGATAGAGGAGAGAAGGGATGATGGAGGGAATATTCCAAGCAGTTCCAAATCCCAGTCCAGACTTCTTAAAAATAAAGTGGGAGGAGGTTTGGAGGAGGCTGAGCATGGTGGTCCAGGCTTATGATCCCAGCACCCAGCATGCAGAGGCAGGAGGATCAGGAGTTCAAAGCCAGTCTCAGGTATGTAGCAAGTTGGAGGCCAGCCTCTGCTACTTGAAATGCTGTCTCTAGAAAAATAAATAAGCCAGGTGGTGGTGGCGCACCTTTGATCCCAGCACTCCCGAGGCAGGGGCAGGCGAATCTCTGTGAGTTCGAGGCCAGCCTGGTCTACTCAGTGAGTTCTAAGTAAGCCAAGGAAACACAGTGGGAACCTATCTCAAAAAATAACAATAATAAAACTAAAATAAAAGATAAATAGACAGTGGGAGCCCTACCCCAAACCAAAAGAGACTATGAAGAGAGAACCCTTGGAAAGCCCAGAAGAGCACGGGGTGGCTCCATCCCCTCGAGCCTTCTCACTAAGAATTTACCCTTCTTGCGGTTTAGCTGGACTTTCAAAATGCAGCCCAGCAAGCAGATGGGGACAGAAGCAGCAAGACTGAAAACCTGAGAGTGGACGCCATGACGAGGGAGCCTGAAGTTTCCTAGAGAGTTAGGAGTGGGGTGTAAAGTCATGAAAACAGTCACACCGTGTTCCGCCATTCCCAGTAATGGGAAGGCAGGTGTGCACTGGGAAAGTCCCAGGGACACCGAGGCAGGAGAGATGCAGGCCGAGGCTAGGGACCACAACGTGAGAAAGAGGGTATGTTAAGAACTGGCCAGAGGGAGGGACTCTGTGGAGACTGGAAACACGAGGTGCCGGGGTCTCTGGGTGGGTGCAGAAGGGGCCGGCGAGCGGAGCTGTAAATTACCCCACTCCAGCAGGGGTCAGCCTTGACTCCCCGACAGCTGAGGCACCAGTTGGAGCTCAGTGTCTGCTGATGGAAGAGGAAGGCCCTTTCTGGCCTTTGGGGGTCTGGAGTAGTAAGAAGGGTCAGATATCAGCATAAGGTTGGGACAACACCCAACAAACTCCCTAAGTGCCAACCAAGGGAGATGAAGGGGAGCCTGAGGAAGCTAAGGCAGCCCCAGGGGTCTGATGAGATGGTCCAGAGCCCTAGCTTGCAGGATTTCCACCCAAGACCCTGTTTCTCATTAGGCGCCTCCCATCTCACACCCCACATGAAACGTGCCTGTGCTTAATTCATTACACCCAGCCTGGTGGGAGGCCCAGCGGGGCGGATTATTTTCCCCTGAGCTCAGACATTCCTTGCTTTATTATTCTGCACATTTCAAAGCATCTGTCGCCTCCCCAACCGCCTCCAACCCCAAGCTCAGAGTCTAAAAGGGGTCCCTCAAAAGTTCCCAGGGCTTGTCTATCTGGTCACCTGAGGCCCATTGATGAGCTGGATAGAACTCTGGGACGGATAGATAGGGCCCTTCTGCCAAAGCCTGCCCCTGAACTTATGCACTATATGGGCCCAGCCACCATCCCATCATACTACCTCTCTCTTATGTTTACCCCTCTCTGGCCCGCCTTCCCCACGGGGAACCTCAGGGACAGCTCCATAAGTCAGAGCCAGCCTCCATCTCCCCCTCCTGGAGTGAGAGCTAGGACAATTATCAGGGCTTCTGCCCTGCCCTGGGCCTTACCCAACTATGCTCCAACAGAGTCAGTTGCATCGCACAAGGCGGTATCTATTCTCAAGTGAGTCTTCAGCCTAACAGCAGAGGTGGGCTCAGCCTCAAGGACCACTAAGGGTGAAGGGGAAAGGGTTGGTTCTGGAGACTCAGTTTCAGGGAAAAGGAGTGGGTCAGGGAGTGTTGGACAGATTTCTACTCTACCCAGAGAGCTATCTCTGCACAGCTGCCTCAGCAAAGGATGGGACCCTGATAGCAGAGGCATTCAATCCGGCCTCAGATGCCTGGGACGTCTTCCTGCTCAGCCTTTAGGTTGAAGTCTGGGGCTGACAGGCATTGGTGAGTCAGATGAGGAGTGGGGGACCCCTCTTCACTCCATTAGGGGGCCACCAGATAGATACAGAAGTACAAACCAAGGGACAAGGAAGACGTAAGATCTCAGCCCCGGAGTTTAGTGATTCACTAGCCAGCAGCATGGAGAGGCTTGAAACACAGTGCAAGGGGCTATCACTGGGTGGACGGGTGAGGTGGGTTTAATCTGGACCCCTCCGCAAAGAACTTGAGGTGGAGGCAGCAGCAGAGGAGGCTGGGGGCGGGGCTCTACCTTGGGAGGAATCCAGGCAGAAGCTCAAGGAGGGATGAGTCTGCTGGTTACTCTTGAAGATGTGACACTTGGAAGCCGTCTTACCCCAATAGATCCTGCAGCAGGCATGTCTACCAAGGTATAGACTCCATGAAAACACCCTGAGACCCTCTATGGTAGGAATCACTCTATGACGTAGACACGGTGTGTTCTGAGAGCCCAGAGCAAATGTGGAAGCCAGGGCCTGCCCACATTTCCACTCCTGAGAACTGGCCTGGAGACCCCTTTTGACTCCAAGCCTTGGCTACACAGAGCTGGAGAGTCCTACATCAGAGTAGCCACCAGTGAGCCCTGAAACAGGCTCCTCTCCCCCTGCGCCCGCTTCCAGGGTTAGAGATATGTTAGCCTAGAGCTAAGGCAACTGACCGCATCACAGTCACGGGGACTCCTAGCTCAGGGCTCCCTCAAGCCAGGTGGAGGGAACCCTGGATGCCTGCTCATTTCCCCAGGTCTCAGCACCAGCATTTTATGCGCCTTCCTGCAGCTGCCACCAGCCCACCAGGGATGAGAAGTGACTGTCACCAGCTTCCTCACCTCAGCTACAGGTCCCAGAGGTGAAAACAGACCTTGTGTAGTGACACTGAGAATGTCAGGTCCCAGGTCCGCCTGCACAGGAAGCTGAGGCGACACATCCCCTCCACGTGCCCTGATCTCACCTACCTCCCAGGATTCACTTACACTGTCAAGACTACACACACACACACACACACACACACACACACACACTACACTCCTTCCCAGTGGTGGGGCTAGGCTATTCACAATCCCAGAGGGAAATGTCATCACTAGTAGTATAGATGGGCAGAGTGATTGGTGGCTTGATGGGCTGACTCAAAAGCATCTAGAGCCTTGGACAGATACCCCAGTCCCAGGGCTTCTGTCCAAATTTCCTCAAAACTTAAAAGCTGACTTGTAATGTTGTGCTTTGCCAAATGAAGGCAGAACACAACAGCTGCCAGCAACTGTCACCATTGTTTTGTAAACAAAAGAATATTTTGAAGAGGTTGAGGGGTTGGGAGGGAACCAGGCTTGGTGGTACATGCCTATGATCCCAAGTACTTGGGAGGCAGAGGCAAGAAGATCACGAGTTCAAGGCTATCCTTAGCTACATAGTGAGTTCCAGGCCAGTGGGTGCTGTGGAGTGAGACCCTGTCTCAAAAAAGAAAAAGAAGGAGGAGGAGGAAGAGGAAGGGAAGGAGGAGGAGGAGGAGAAGAACAAGAAGAAGAAGAAGAAGGAGAAGGAGAAGGAGAAGGAGAAGGAGAAGGAGAAGGAGAAGAAGAAGAAGAAGAAGAAGAAGAAGAAGAAGAAGAAGAAGAAGAAGAAGAAGAAGAAGAAGAAGAAGAAGAAGAAGAAGAAGAGATGAGATCTCAGAGTTGTCTTAAGATGCATAAATTGAAGTTCATGGAAATCACACAACATACGACTTGCTTGGGTTCTTGGGTATTGATGTTGGGACCACAAGTTTGAGAAAACCCAAGTGCTTTCAACCCCCACCAAAACAAAACTCCCTTCTGCAACCTTCTTGACTGGAAATACACGTCTGCTCTGCTTGCACACCCCTCAGGACAGGATGATCACTACCCATCCTCAATGACTTGGGAACTAGGGAGACTGATCTAGAGCAACTCAGAATGCTTCTCAACCTTTTGTGGGATGGAGGAAAGAAGCCAGGGCTGGGGTACGGTGACAGAGGGATGAGGGAAAGGAAAGCAGAGGCTTCCAGACCTACAGTATGGAGTAGTGGGGGAAGGGCACTCACCTGTACTGGGGGCAAAATAAAGAAAAAGGAAGCCAGCCATTATGGTGCACACCTTTAATCCCAGCACTCGGGAGGCTTGAGTTCAAGGCCAGCCTAGTCTACGGAGTAAGTTCCAGGACAGCCAGGGCTACACAGAGAAACCCTGTCTTGAAGAAAGGGGGAAGGCAGGAAGGAAGGAAGTTGGTCCTACACCATCTTCCCCATCTGTGAAGCCCCAGAGGCTACCCACTGGCCATTCCCCTCCCCACCAGACCTTCTGAAAGTTTCAGACACGCTGAGGCCCTGTGGATATGATGGCCGTGCACACAGGGGATGCAAGAGGCACCTGGGCCTACACACCGGAAAAGGGACTAGAGCATGGAAAAATAGTAGAACCCTGGCCATGCCAGCCACCTGGAGGAGGGGCTGGAAAGGACCCTTGCAGCCCTGACAATCTAGATCCTTCTCAGTGCAGGAGGCCCCAGGCCCGGGCTGCTGAGAGTGGAGGGGCTTGCTGGGGCGGGCTGTCCTGTAGGCACTCACACACTCCGCATTCCAGCCGTGCTCTGTCAGCATTTGGGCAAACCCAAATTTGTGTGGCTTTGGGAGGGTGGGGAACAAATAACCCCTAAGCTTGAGGGAGGGAGGGGCTGGAGCTGTTTGAAGGGAGTTGGAGGGAACCCCAGGAGCTACTTCAGTGCAAGGTCACGAGTTCAAGACCTAGGTTTTCAGCTTCTCCACTGAGACGGGTCAGCTCTCCAAGTTGGGGCTATCTCCGTCCCCAAGCAAGTTGGGGCTATCTCTGTCCCCAAGCAAGCATACTTATGCCCCTCTCTGCAAAGTCTCACCAGACCGAGCAAGGACTTGCAACCAAAAGCACAGCACAGCAGTCTGACTCCCCAAGCACCTATTATGCAACAGGAGGGGGCTGTCAGGCTGCTGCCAATTCCCTTTGGCTCCTCCCCTCCCCCTCAATTTCATACATTCCTTTCTTTGGACCCTTTCACTCCACACCCTGCCTTTTCTCCAGGCCTTCGCCGGTTTTCGGCGGCCCCCCTGTGGCTGACCGTTTTGAGCCCCACAGTTCCATTTCTCACGCCGGCAGCCCAAGCTCTTTCCTTCCGTGGCCCCACAAGATATTCACAAAACGCCCTGGCTCCTTCAAGACCCTGACTTCACTTTTCTTCTGCCTGAATTCCGGCCTTTCTGAATCTACTTCATGTGAGCATGCGACTCAATCCATGTCCCCTGGTGTCCCTAAAGTCCCTGGGAATGGTGTCTAAAAGAGAGAACACAGGATGTGGAAGATTGCCAAGAGCCATGGGTGGCCCTGTAGGACATCAGAGCAGGGAGACATCACAGGCCCAGCTTCTCTAATTCTCTGTCCTTTGGATCCAAGTTCCAGCTCCTAAGCATGTGAGTTCCAATGGCTCACTGGACTGGGCCTCCTGAGCTAAGTTCCACAGCTTCATGGAGACCATCTGGCCCTGTCAGGGGTCCTGATACTGAACCCTGCCCTCGACCAACCCTCTGGTTCAGCCTGAATCAGAAGCGGAGAGGCACCTATTACTGCCACCTAAGAACTCAGAGTCCCAGCTCAGGCCAGAAGAGGGTCATAAGGCAGAGAAAGCCCACAGCAGACCCAGCCTTATGGTGCATGTGGCCTGACACTTGAGGCCCAGAAGGATCTAGGCTGATGGGAGGACAAGCCCCTCTCCCCTTTATATCCCTTTATACCAGCAGTAGGGCCACAGGCTGGACCACCCTGCTTGAGGGGGGAGCTGGGACCAGTGTTTATGCAACTGTGGGGAGGCCACAGCCGGGCTGGCAATGCTGCCTGCCCAGCACCGGTGCTGACTCAGCAGAGCCTCCCAGCAAGTCCACCACAAACACACAGACAAGCACAGTCACACACAGAAGCAAACATACATGTACATATGCACAGATAAATGAGCACACATGAACCCACATATTCTCAGTCATTCATGCATACAACGTGCATAAGAATACAATCCCTGACATATGCACACTTGTGTACATAGAAGTGTGTGCATGCACTCGTGCATACACACACACACACACACACACACACACACACACACACGCACAGAGGACCATACCAAAACTCACGCATTGTCTCCACAACTAGACGCACTGGATAATGGTGAACACGGTGAAGGGTGTCTTCAGCAGCTGAGTGTCACCTCCCGTGGACTGTGGTCCTATCTGAATACAAAAGAGAAAGAAAATGGAGCACTGCCATTCAGCTCTGTTTCCTGACTGTGGACACATGTCACCTCATAACGATGACACCACACCTTCCCCATCATGATGAACTGAACTCTCAAACTGTGAGCCAGAACAAATCCTCCCTTCCTTAGGTGACACTTGTCAGGTATTTTGTCACAGAAGCGAGCAGAGTAGTAACTAACACACTCCCCAAACCAGACTCCCCAGGACCTACCTTCAATAGCCCTAGTATGCCCCACCTGGCCTACTACACAGGAAGCCCAGCAGGGCAGGGCCGCTGTGTCAGGGAGAAACATATGAAATGCTCCCTGCCCCTCCCACCAAGCCAAGGCAAGCACTCAGACTGCCTCTTGGAGATGTGGGGTGAGGGGTGAGGGGTTAGCTTGGAGATCTAGGAGATTTAGAGGTACCAGATGAGGAGCAGACTCTTTCGGAGTAGGACACACATGCTCCCTGACTGACATGGGAACCTGGCCACAGGGCTGCTTCTTGCCTCCAATTGATTAAAAGCAGTACATTTCCTGCTCAGGACTCCTCACCAAAGTGGACCCCCATCAGCAGGAAAATGCTAAGACCGCCCAACCCAGTCCTGCGCAGGGTCATTCATCCGTGTACCAGAATTCTCTTCCTCATAAGACTAGCTAAGTCAGGTGTGATGGCACTCACCTGCAATTCCCATACTGAGGAGGCTGAGACAGGAGGATTACCACGAGTGTGAGGACAGCCAGGACTCCCTAGATTTTAAAAAAAGAAAGAGAGAATGGGCTGGAGAGATGGCTCAGAGGTTAACAGCATTGACTGCTCTTCCAGAGGTCCTGAGTTCAATTCCCCAGCACCCAAGTGGCAGCTCAGAATTGTCTGTAACTCTAGTTCCAGGGGACCTGACACCTCACACACACAGACATGCTGGCAAAACAGCAATGCACATAAACTAAAGTAAACAAATCATTTTTTAAAGAAAGAAAAGACTGCGGGATTTAATTGGATAATGCTTGCCTAGTGAATGTGTGGGCCCTGGGTGTGACCCGGTACTGCACTATCCCCTGTGACCCGGAACTGCACTATCCCCTGTGATCAGGTGCTGCACTATGACTTGTGATCCTTACTGCACTATGACTTGTGATCAGGTGCTGCACCATCCCCTTGTGATCAGGTGCTGCACTATGACTTGTGACCCGGAAGTGCACTATGACTTGTGATCCTTACTGCATTATGACTTGTGACCCTTACTGCACTATGACCTGTGACCCGGAAGTGCACTACCCCTTGTGATCCTTACTGCACCATCCCCGTGGATGTTTGCACGGTGATTTGTCCGTCAGTCCACAGTAAACTGTTTCCAGCTTGGACTACTTGTGAATGAGCTGCTGCAAGTCATACATTTGAGATCCTGTCCTGGATTTGAGAGTGCATACATTCAGAATGGGAACTGTGTCGTGTGATAGCCCTGTTCTCCTGTATGTGTGAGTGTGTGTGTGTGTGTGTGTGAGAGAGAGAGAGAGAGAGAGAGACCTTCAGGCATTGAAGAATTGCTTTTGCCATAATGTCTGCTACGTTTTACCCTGCCACCATAATGGCTGCTTCCTTTTACCCTGCCGCCAATACACAAGATTCTCATTCCTCTACACCCTCACTAGCACCTAATTTTCTATTGCAGATGATGACTGTTGTAGTTTATTATTCCTTTGTTTGCTCCGTTTTGATCTGGTTTGGAGTTGTTTTTCTGGTGTTTGTTTTTTAGATGATTTCACTATGTAACACAGGCTAGCTTCAAACTCCACAACAATCCTCTGGTCTCAAACTTCCAAATGCTAGGCTTACAGTTTCGATTTGCCTTACGCTAATGATTAATGATACCCTGACTCAGGTAAATAAATGTGAATAATGGGTTGGAGGGAGGTGAAGAGTACTTCCTGCCCCTGCATAAAGTGAGGCTCAGTCCCAGCACCCACTCGGTAGCTCACAACCCTCTGTAAACCCAGGTCTAGGGGGTTTTGGCCGCCATGGTTATCAGGCATACACACAGTGCACGTATATACATACAGGTGAAACACTCATACACCTAAAATATAAATAGATAAATCTGGGAGGCATTGAGACAGGGTTTCTCTGTTTAACTCTGCCCCTGGAACTCACTCTGTAGACCAGGCTGGCCTCAAACTCACAGAGATCCACCTGCCTCTGCCTCTGCCTCTGCCTCTGCCTCTGCCTCTGCCTCTGCCTCTAGTTCTGGGATTAAAGGTGTGTGCTGCCACTGCTCAGCATTAAATAAGTCTTTTTAAATGTGCGTGTTATTCCACCATATAACACATGACAAGCATGGGTGAGGTGACGAGTTCCATCCTCATGCCATTTTGCTGGTTGGTTGGTTATTCGGATATCTTTAGTTTGGGTTTTTTTTTTAGTCACATTTGTTTGTATTGGAGCGGATGGTACATATATACCCCAGCATGCGTGTGGAGGTCACAGGACAGCTTTCAGGACTTGTTTCTCTCCTTCCACCGTGAGGGTCCCAGGGATCACTGTAGGTCACCACACTTGGCAGTAGACATCTTAGCTACTGGGCCATCTCAGCAGCCCCAGGTGCATATCTCTTTTAAATTTTATTTTATTTATATATATATTTATTTACTGTGTATACAGCCTTCTGTCTACAGGCACCAGATCTCATTCAAGGTGGTTGTGAGCCACCATGTGGTTGCCGGGAATTGAACTCAGAACCTCTGGAAGAACAATCAGTGCTCTTAACCGCTGAGCCATCTCTCCAGCCCCTTAAATTTTATTTTGGTACTAGAGGTTGAGCCTTGGGCCCCGTAGAAGCACTCTACCCCTGAGCTCCATGCCCAGACCCATGTCGATCTCTTTTTTTCTTTTTTCCAAGAGAGAGTTTCACTGGTCTCAGACTCACAGAGATCCACCTAGCTCTGTCTCCTGGGATGAAGCCAGGAGCCACGGCGCCTGCTTGTGTCCATCTTCTTTATAGATGTTTACTCAGGTCCTTTGCCCAGTTTTTAATCAGATTGTTTCCAAGGGGGTGATTTATATGAGTTCTTTACATACTCTGAATATTAGCTCCTGTCCTTCAAATCTTTGTCAGGCTCTTACCCTCTCATATAATCCCTGACCTCATTATTTACAAGTCAACCAGCTCCAACGCCGTCCCTCCTGCCCCTTGCCACCCACTCCAGTCCCCATGCCCCCAAGTTTGCTCAAGCACACACGCGTGCACGTGCACACACACGTACACTTCTAGCTCTTTCCCGGCTTTCAGGGTCCCCTCGGCCTCCCTTGTCACTTGATTCTCAGCAGACAGTTCTGGCGTGTCTGCTTTGCGTGGGTCCCACACACAGAGCTCTGCACCCCCCACCCCCATCCGGCACTATGTCCCCAGTGCTTGGAACAGAGCCTGACACCCACTGAGTGCTCAGTGAAAGGTCAAATAGTTTAACACACAGAAAGGTTAAAATCGGAAGCAGTAGCAGACTTCTGTGGCACACTGACACCCTCTCTCACACACACCCTCTCACACACATCCGAATGTCCCCACAGTCCTTACGCACTTGGACTACACTGATGCCACACCAATACCCCCAGGCAGCCTGACTCTAGGACGCACAATCTAGACACACTTAAACACCAGGCCATGGAAATGGACCTTGATGTCCTGAACTCCTGGGCTCCTCTGGTCCTGTGGGCTTCCCTAGCCCTGTGTAGTCCAGTCTCCCAGTGGCCACTCCATTTCCAGTCTCCAGGTCTTGTGGCCCTCTATGGAGTGTTGGTTTTCCTACCCATCAAACCTATGAGGGCCACCTCCTCCAGGAAGCCTCACAGTCATGACTTCCACTGAGAAACTGGGGCCAAGGGACCTACCCCAGTAAGGTCCTTTTTCCTCATACAGAACACCTCAGTCTCTCCATCAGAGTCAAGCCCGAGGCTGATGCTCCTTCGGTTCTGACAAAGTCAGCTCTTGCCTTGTTACTCATCCCTATTGTCACTCAGGGCCACTCCCTGCGTGGGGCTTGAGCTTAGGCTTCAGTGGCTCAGGGCCAATGGCCTGCAGTTAGTTAATTGCTCAGACGGCGCTCTTGGGCTCCCAGTGGTATCCATGACTGTGGTCTCCCAAAGGGAGGCTGAGGTAAGAAGGAAGGAAGGGCAGCTAGGCTTCCCCTCGCTCAGCACCACAGGGTGAACTGAAGTGAGCTAGAGAGCAATGGACAGGAAAGAAAGAAGGGGAAAGGAAAGGAGGGAAGGAAGGAGGGAGAGAGAGGGGAAGAACGGAAGGAAGAAAGGAAATCATTTATTCATAAGGCCATAGGGTGGAGTCAGAGAGGCAGTCACAGGTGGGCAAGCACATCCCAGCAGGGGCCAAAAAAGACAACCACACACACAAACGTGGTCTGGCCCACCCCCTTCCTTCCCGAAGCTCTGGACCTGGTGTCTGCATCACGGCGGGGTGGTGCGATGTCCCCAGCTTGGCCTGCCCTGGGATGCCTGAAAAGCAGCCACAGGTTACAGATGAAGGGTTGGATCAAGACAGCAGACCACCGACTGAGAATTGGAGTT
The DNA here is from genome assembly GCF_017639785.1 of Mesocricetus auratus. NCBI lineage: Eukaryota > Metazoa > Chordata > Mammalia > Rodentia > Cricetidae > Mesocricetus > Mesocricetus auratus. The sequence continues at coordinate 48,112,300 of NW_024429267.1, read as the reverse complement.
GGTGGAAATGGGGTGGGGGCCGGGGGCGTTAGAGTGAGGGTCTCACCCGAGGGAAGCTCAGCTGGCCATGATGTGCTTCACAAACGCTGTAAGGAGAGGGGAAATGAGAGGCTGGGGCTCTCGATGGGTAGCCAGGGGTGGGGCTGAGGGCACGACCGCTCTCCAGAAGACCCTTCCTTGGCTGAGTCTCCATGACTGCTCCCCAGAAGATTCCTGCCCCTTTGCCTCTCTTCCCCACTAGACTCCCACCTGCTGAGTTGGGTTACCCCCTGCTTACTCCCCAGGAGGCCCCCAAGCTGTTGAGCCCACCTTCATAGTTGATGCAGCCATTGGAGTCTTCTTGACCAGCCATCAATTTCTCCACTTCATCCTCAGTCAGCCTCTCGCCTGGCAGGAGTGGGAAGCTACGTCACACCACCCAGACATGTGACTGACGGGGGGGGGGGGGAGCTTATGGAAGCCTTCTGGATGGTGGGTTTGCTATAGCAGCCTTGCTCCTAAGGTCATGGCCAGCCATCATCCCTGTTTCCAAGGCCAGGATGGCCAATCATAGGTCAAGAGGTACAGGACCTTGAGCTGGCGATCTGAGCCCTCCTCTGAGCCTAGGCATCTTCATGTACGTAACTGTCCTCTGTCCCTGCCAGAAAGGCAGGAGTCCCCTGCCCCTCTGGTAGCAGTCTCTTGGGAGTAACCCTGAGGCTGGTAGAAAAGCCCGTGGAGACTTTGACAGATGACAGCGGAAGGGACAGAGAGACGCTTCACAGACAGTCGAAATTTTCTTCCCTTTGAGTGTGTGTGTGTGTGTGTGTGTGTGTGTGTGTACGTGCGTGTGTGTGCGTGAGCATGCATATCGCATTTTGCTTGCATGCATGTCTGTATGAGGGTGTCAGAGTCCCCTGGGGTTGCAGATAGTTGTGAGCTGCCATGTGGGTGCTGGGAATTGAACCCAGGTCTTTTAGAAGAGCAGCCAAGTGCTCTTAACCTCTGAGCCATCTCTCCAGCCCCATTTTTTTAAAATTTTCTTTCTTTCTCTTATTTATTTGAGATATGATCTCATGTATCACAGGCTAGCCTCAAGCTGGCTATATAACTAAGGGTGACCCTGAATTTCTCCTTCTCCTGCCTCCATCTCCTAGGTGCTGGTATTACACGCATGCACCAACCCAGGGCTTCCTGACCTCTAGGCAGCCACATTCTCAGCCAGAGTCTGACTGGACTGTACAGCGCTTTCACTGGTAAAGTACCAACCGTGACGACCCCACGCTGTATACACACAACACTCACACAAATGTGTGTGTGAACCCTGAGGCCAACATAGTGAACACAGCGGTTGTGTAATAAATATTTTCTGCTGGAAAAAGTCACTTTGATCTGGGCTTTGGTGGCTCACACCTTTAATCCCAGCACGCGGGAGGCAGAGGCAGTGGATCTCTGTTATTTTGAGGCCTGCCTGGTCTATAGATCGAGTTCCAGGACAGCCTCCAAAGCCACAGAGAAACCCTATCTCAAAAAACAAACAAACAAAAACCAGTCACTTTAAGGAGTTAGGTCAGATGCCTGGTGGTGGTAAAGACAGTGGAGGTACCTACAGCCCACGGATGTCACAGGGATGTCACCTCCTTAGCCACAAAGAATAATGAACGCCAGGACTATTAATCCCTGGGTACCTCCCCGCCCTATCTCCAGCGTTGTCCCTCCCTCACTGCGGTTCTTCTGGCCTTCCTTCAGCCACACCTAAATGGTATCTCTGCCTCTTACCTTCCTCTTACCTATCGTTCTATCTGTTTCCATTTCCCTGATGAGGCACCGACCCAATGGCAGGTGACACAAGGGTTTTCCCCAGGGTACCCCAGAAGGAGATGGGTACAGGGGAAGGCTGCCCTCACCCAGCGTGGCCAGCACGTGGCGGAGCTCTGCGCCCATGACTGTGCCGTTGCCCTCCTTGTCAAAGACCCGCAGCCCCTCCACGAAGTCCTCGTACGTGCCAGTGTCCTTGTTCTTGGAGATGTGCTGCAGCATGGGCAGGAACGTTTCAAAGTCCATCAGCTTGGAATTGAGCTCTGCAGACAGTTGGCCCCAAGGTCAGAGGATGGACAGGCACAACTTTCCCCTGTGCCTAACACGGAGGGGCCACGCCTCTCCCATGGCTCCGGAGCTCTGGGATGCATGCGCTGTGTACAAAGCATGCCACCACCCCAAGGCACTTGACGGTCTACTGAGAAATGCCTGGTTTACATAGACCTTTGTTATCCCAAGTGGAGCCCAAGGTGGGCTTGGTTCTTTACTCCTCTCTCTGTGTCTCTGTCTCTCTACAGGATCTTACTACCTATCTCAGGCCAGCCTAAAACTTACCAGGCTGGCCTCAAATTTATGGCCATTCCCTTGCCTTTACCATCCTAGTGTTGGGATTAGAGGTATACACTACAATATCTTTATTCTTTAGACTTGGAACATGCGCCACCCTGCACTGTTTAGGTAGTGCCAGGGACCAACCCACGGTTTCAAGTAAGCTAGGCAAGTACTCTACCAACTGAACATCCTCAGCACCCCTCCCCCTTCTTGAGATAATGTCTCACTCTGTAGCCCAGGCTATCCTGGAACTATGTAGCCTAGACTGGCTTCCAAGTCATGGGGACATACCTACCTCAGACTTTTGATTGTTGGGTTTGTAGGCCTATACTGCCATGCCCAGGTCTCATTTCTTATAGACCTTACCCTGTCTGTGCCCTGTAGACTCAGTTGAGCCCAAGAAAGGCCATCCCTTGACCTATGATGAGGGCCTGGGTATGTCACTCTTGGCAAGTCAAAGCAAGCACCAAGGTGAGGGAAGTTGTCACAGATCCACAAAGGGACGCTGAGGAGGCTAGGCCGGGGTAAAAGCAAGCACCCGTGTCCCCTGACCGACCATTGCACCAGTACGGATTCTGGTTAGTACTAGGGTCCATCCCTGTGGCAGGAAGGGTTCAGCATGCCCTTCCTGCTTGTCTCCTATCGCCATGGCCTGGTAGCCAGCTTCGTATCCTCGTCTCAATAGCAGGAGAAAATCAGGAAGCAGGTCAGTGAGGTTCCCACGATACCCAATACTCGCCCACCCTGTCACCTCCCCTGGAGCTGGCACGAACGGTCAAGGTGTGCTACCTTCCTGTTTTGGCTTCCCTAGGACACGGAGCACCTCTGCCTGCGTAGGATTCTGACCCAGAGCCCGTAGGACGTCCCCACACTGGCCGTAAGTGATCTTCATCTCGCCCTTGGGTGTGCGGTCAAACAGCAGGAAGGCTTCCTTGAACTCTGTGGGGAAGAGCAGTGAGCTCTGGACACTCCCTGGGGGATCCCACCCGACTCTGCACCCCACAGTTTGAATTGGGGACCCCTGGGCTCAGTACTGTGCTCACCTTCGATCTGTTCGGGCGTGAACTCGATCTGCAAAGAAGTCCAAAGACTGAGTGAGTGCCTTTGGGTCATCGTGGGCCACCTGGGCCTCAGGCCTTTGGCTGTGCCAGCTTGGCCTCATAAGCCTCTACCACCCAGGACCTCCTGCTGTCCACCTAGACACCCTCCTGCCGCAGCAACGACCCCACACACATCTGTTCAAACTAACGGCCTTGGGTCTATGTGTAAGCAAGTTGTGATACCAGTCAGGCCACAGCGGATATGCTCAGTGTCACAGGCTGACCAAGCTGACTTTGAGGGGAGGAGCAAGAACCCGGCTTCAGGCCAGAGGCTGTGTCAGCATGGAAGCATGTCTGTGGGTAATCAAATGAGCATGCTTGTGCACATATGTGTGTTTGTCCCTCACAGATCCCTTTGGGGCCTTCAGGGCTGGACACTAATGCTCAAAGCCCTGCCTGTACTTGGCCCCAAGGCAGCCCCCCCCAGCCCAGCGCAGCACAGAGATAGAGCTATGTAACATTCTGGGGCCACCCTGAGGTCGAGAGGCCTCCTGGGACCCAGGAGCCCCCTCCTCATCTGCTTCCAGGCTATTTTTATCACTGCAGTCACTATCCCCAAAGTCAAGGTCACGTCAGAGAAAGGAGCTGGGAGAAGAGGGCACGACTGGAATCGAGGGCCCCTCCACCCTCCATAGTGAGTAGCACTGCACAGAAGGATACTCTCTTCCTGTCACCTGCTGTGGTGGCCCTCCACTTTGGGGCTCAACCTAGTATTGAGGAAAACATCATTTCCGACTCTCTGGGAGCTCTCCATGGGAAAACCTGGGGAGACAGGACTCCCTGGCTTCTGAAAAAGGCTCTGTCCTTCTCTGCCAGCTGGGGAGAGAGAAGGAAGGGGAGGGGACCTCTTCACCTCCCTCTTTTGAGGCATAAATTTATGCCTGGTAAGATTGGACAAAGCCACCATGGGACTCAGGTAATTGGAGCCTTGCAAGGCATCCTGAGGACACATTCTGGGGCCTAAGGGTAACAGAGAAACAGGGAGCCAACTCTGGGGTACAGCAGTCTTGAAAGTGGGGGGCTCGTGGTCCCATTTCACAGTTGAGGAAGCTAAGGGTTAGAGCAACTAAGGTAATACAAACCCAACAGCCGTAGGCAGGTGCCTCTGGGAAGGGAATATGACCAGATGGAGGCTCTGTAAGGATGGCTCGGCCTGGGTGGATGTGTGTGGGTGGAGAGGGCTCCTCCACAGGCCCCTCGGAGCAGCGGTGGCCTCTGGCCAGCCGAGAACAGGACGCAGGCTGCGTGCTGCTATGCGGATGCCACAGGTGGCAGGCGTGGCTCGCCCTCCCAGTTTAGACTCCGGGAAAGACAACTGGGCCAGGACAGCTCTTGGTGCTCTTGGTCGTGCTCCACAACCAGCTTCCTGCATGACTTTCAGAGCCTCCCTTCCCAGCCTGTTCCTCCATTTTCCCAGCTGAAAGGGAAGCGGGGGGGGGGGGGTCTGCCAGCTCTGGGCTTGGTGATCTTGGCAGGGGTGAATGTCACCCAGCCTGAGCAAGGACCTGATTTCCCTTACACATCCCACCACCTAAAAATGCCTGACAGACCTGAGACCCCGTGGTCAGAGAAGGAAGAGACCTGTAGAGTGGGGAACAGCAGGATTTCCTAAATATGTAATCCGGAGAGAAAAACAAGGGGAGTGGGTTTTCAGAATCACCAAAAGTTATTTCCCAGTCCGGACTCTTAAGTGTGGGGACCTCTCAGGAGCCTCGGGGGGAGTCTCACCAGCTATCTGATCACCATCCCTCCTCCTTTGGTCCTGCGGATGTCTAAAACAAGCAGATCTTGTTTAACCTCTGCACAGAAGGTCCCAGCTTCTTTCTAGGGTCTTATCTGCCATGCCAAGTCCCACCCTAAGATCCACTCATTTGCTCTGTCCCTCCTGCTACAATGCAGTCCCTCACTCACCTTAATCTTGGAAGCATCAAACTCCGCTTCCTTGGGGCGCTCGGGCTCAGGTGCAGCCGCAGGTGCAGCTGCAGGGGCTGCTTTGGGGGCAGCAGCCTTGGCATCATCCTTCTTGGGCTCTGGCTTTTTGGGGGCCATCGGAGCTGTAATCACAGAGAGGAGGGAAGAAGGAAGATTGAACAGAGTGGGGTAGGTGAGCCTTCTGCCGCCCCGGGCTTTATCCTGCCCTAGACCTCATGACCCCAGCCCCACCCCTACCATGCACAATAGGGACAGGGCCATAAAAGGGCATTGGCTCTGCTCAAGGGGCTATTTTGGGTCCTGGAGAGGGCATTGTTCAGGCCCAGGAATGGGTTGGGGGAGGGGAGGGTGCTCCATTCCCTCAGTCACCTGTTGGGGAGAGGGAGGGAGAGGGAGACAGAGGCTATTGCTCAGCATGTGCTCTGAGCACACAGACACAGACAGACAGACAGACACACACACATACACACATACACACGTACACACACACGCGCACGCGCACACACACACAGAGCTACTCTTCTGCAAGCTGATACATTCCGGACAGGTAAAGATTAGAAAAGTGTGTGCTGGATGCTTTGCTCCATGGCAGGGGCTGCGGTGACCTAAGGGTCACTCCTGAGTAACACTTTAGACCTGGGCATCCCAGGTCCTGTGTTCAAGAGCAAAGGGAGGTAGGTGTGGATCTGTGTCCAGGCCTTCCCAGGTAGGGGATCCGGGCTAGGTGAGTGGTGGGGGCCTCTGGACATTTGCATGGGTTGTCTTGATGTCTCCAACGCCAGGGTCTGTGAGGGGCCGGCTGGGTCTGGGAGAAGGGTCTGTTTCCAGGTGTTCGTGTTCATGTACGTCTATGTGGGTCTGAGTGGGTGTCTGTGATGTGGCCTCTGTGTATTTATGTCTGGGTGTTTACATGTGCTGGTGTATGAGCGTCTAGCTACAGCAGCCAGCTGCAGCACAGTCATAGGGTCCCAGGGTCTCCAGGAACACCCAAGCGCAAGCAGAAAGGGTGGCGCTCCCTCGAGGACTGTCCCCCATGCTGGTTCAACAGCTCCTTCTACAGCTCCTGCCAACCCCTGACTAGTGTCTCGGGTTGTCTGGATGTCTCCATGCCAGGGTCTGTGAGGGGCAGGCTTTGCTCGTCTCTGCCCCCCCCCCGTGATGCCCGGTGTTCATCTTCCTCCACAGACTCCAGGGTCCAGTCTCTTGCTCGCCCCTAGTTCCCACCGCTCCCTCTGTCCCTCCCTGCTTGTCCTCCATTTGCCCTCTCTGAAACTTTCTGCTGCTCCTCCCACCATCCCATGCTCCCTTCTGCTCCAGGGGATCCTGTATCTCTGAGGGACCCCAAGGTGCTGGGCAAGGTTTGCCCCTGGGCTTCAATCTAAGATTCTCACCCCTCAGTTCCTACCCTAAGGTTCACCCCCCAGGGCGCAAGCAACAGTGCCCAGCCCCTGGAACCACCCCCTTGGTCCCCTGCCCTTGGCGGATGGCTATGACATAGCACAGCCTGGCTGGGCCACCACTTGGAGAAATGGAGAGACTGAGGTGGCATAAGGCCCTTCCAGCACAAAGTCAGAGAGTGAGGACATCTTGCAAACACATTGGGTTCTGTTCCCGCCTAGCGTCTGTGCATGTGGGGGGAGAAGGGGTGTTCCTAGTTATTTTTAAGTGCCTGAAGCCTTTGATAGAAACTTCAGAGGCAGTGCCTCCCGCCCTAGGCCCCAAGGGACTTCTCAGGCATGAAAAACGGTATAAATTCAGCTGAGACAAGGTACCAATGCTTCGTCCTAGGACAGCGCACCATCTTCCTCCTGGATCCTGAATCCCCTCACCTTGTCACTCAGCCTCCCGATGAAGGGATAGAAGTCCAGGGCTGAGTCCCCATCCCTGGCTGGAACACATTCCTCCCTTCATCTGGAGGGCAGAACACCCCACATCTGGAAATCTGACAACATCCGGGCCTGGGAGGGGGGGACAAGTTTTTCACTTTTCTTCCAGATGTTTGGCATGAGTATTGAGAAAGAGAGAAGTGGGGGAGGGTCCACAGAGACATCAGAAATACCACAAAGGAGAAGTCAGCCCAAGGGAGACACATACAACATACATACATACAACATACATGCATACATACGTACACACATACATACATACATGCATGCATAAATACATACATAGAGAGAGAGAGACCTCTGTACAGCCCAACTGCTCACACCTACTGACTCTTAGCACACACTCCAACACCCCAACCCTGGCATAATTGACTCTAGATGGTGGCATCATCTACCCACAAGGATAGCCAAGACACCACCCAGACCCCTTTCACTGACCAGTTTAAAGCTTAATTTCAGGACTGAGGATGTATACACAGGGTGACCCAGCCTTCCCACCCCATTTCGTTCGCCCTAACCCTGTCACCCTTTGGAAAGAGGCTCCGACAGGGGTAAGTGCCTAGCAGACTCATCAGGAACTGTGATCTGTGCATAGAGGCTCACATAGTCAGAGCCTCACGGTGCCCTCTTCTTCTCTCTAAGCTGGTGGGAGGGAGAGGTGTCTTGATCCCACACCCTTGTACATAGGGCAGCTGTGCTCATGGAGAGAAAGTATATAGAACTCCTTCCTTCCTCCCAGGGCTCAGACGGGGGCTAAGACTAGCCTCTGCTCGAATTCTGACTCTCAGGCTGCCCAGGCTTGTCCTCAGGAGTACTTCCCACACTAAGACAGGTACCCATCACCCAGCAGGGACTCTTCCAACCCCTACCAAGGCCAACTTCTACAGCGAATGGGCTAAAGCCAGGAGAAAAACCATGGTGGGCAGGTGGGCAGGCAAGGGAAGATGGCAGCAAGGACAGGCCCTGCCCATCCCTCAGCTCCCTGGTCCAAGATGGTGCTTTAAGCCCTCCACCAAAGACAGCTGAGCAGACAGGGTCTGGCGAGGCCTAAGGGGCCTAGAGAACCAAAGGGTGGGAGTCTGAATCCCACCCCCAACCAGCTCTGACGTCTGAGCCCTGGCCCAGCCGACGACAAGTCAAAAGCTGGGTTCTACAGTCCTGGGGTGAGGAGAGCAGTCACCTTACTTCTCTTTGCCTGACTTCTGAGAGGCCTGCGGATCTGGGTAGGAAATCCTGGGAAACTTTTTTAGACCCTTCCCGGTTCACCAGGCTGTTTCCTCTCCCTGGTGGCCCTGCTCACCCCTGAGACTCCTCTGTTCCCTCTTCCCCGTCTCCCCAGTCCCCATCCCTGTACACCTTAGTAACAGTTTGTTTCTTCTTTATCTGTCTTACAGGTGTAGCCGCCACTTCCGTGCGTGCCAGCTGTCCCAGTAGGAACCCCCTTCCACTGTTATGTGTCGCCAAAGCCTGGTACACAGCAGGTCCTCAGTAAACAGTGGCTGAACCAATGTCTCAAATTTCTAAGTTTGCCATCTCTCAAAGGCTATTAAGCCCCTCCCAACAGCTATGGAGGGAAGGTATACCTGTAATCGCAACATCCAGGAGGCAGAGGTAGGACATCGGTGATTACGCAAGTGAATCTGAGGCTAACCTGGGGTACATGAGACTTTATCTAAATCAATATATAAAGAAAGATTTCTTAAATTAAAGGCCAAGTGTGCTGTGGCTTTAATCCCAGCACTTGGGAGACTGAGGCAAGTGGAACTTCGAGTTTGGGGCTAGCGTGGTCTACAGAGCGAGTTCCAGGACAGCCAGGGCTACACAGATAAACCCCGTGTTGAAAAACCTAGATAGATAGATAGATAGATAGATAGATAGATAGATAGATGGATGGATGGATGGATGGATGGATGGATGGATGGATGGATGGATGGGGACTGGAGGATGGCTCAACAGTTAAGAGCATTTGCAGAGGCCCAAGTTTCAGTTCCTAGCACATCACACCTGCTTGTAGACGCAGCTCAAGGGGGTCGGACATATTTTGTTCCCCACAGGTTATATGTGTGACTCTCTCTCTCTCTCTCTCTCTCTCTCTCTCTCTCTCTCTCTCTCTCTCTCTCTCTCTCACACACACACACACACACACACACACACACACACAAATAAATCTAAAAGAAAAAAATTAAGTCCTAAGTTTGCCTCTGGAGTTGGGGAAAATGGAGGGACTTCCTGAAGACATATTCTAATGACCACAGAGCCCCCACACCCTGGACAGTATGGAGCCAAAAGTCCTCAAACCCACCTTCCACCTACTGTCCCCTCCTCTTCTTCCAACTCAGTCCAGGCGAGCTGCTCACTGCTCCTTGCTCCCTAGCTACTGGTCAAGACCCGGTCGCAGCCTAAAGGTAAGGGTGAAGTGATTCAGGTAAACGCTGACCAGTGATGGCTGGCCAGCAGGGGGCATAGAAGGGACGGGAACCAGCAACCTTTGGTCCCCAAACCCAAACTCTAGAATACTAACTAACTCAGACCCCAAAACTGAAACGTGGAAGCCTAAATCCAGACACCAGACCAAGGGTTCACAGCCTGAACCCAGACCCCAAAGTACAGCACATCTAGACCCAGGCCCAGGTCTTACACCCTGAATCCAGACTCTAAAACCTAGAATGCCAAACCTTAAACCCAGACCCCAAAACCTAGGATGAAGAATTCTTTTATAATTCCCCTTCAAATTTTCAAGACATTGTTTCTCTATGTAGTCCTAGCTGTCCTGGAAGCCACTAGGTAGACCAGGCTGGCCTTGGATTCAGAGATCCTCCTGCCTCTGCGCCCAGAGTACTAGGATTTAAGGCATGCACCACCATTGCATAGCAGGACAAAGATTTCTAACACCATATCTGAGATCCAGGATTCAAGACCCAAGACTTTAAATCCAAACCCTCGCCTTCGGACAGGCTGACAATGCCATTCCTCGTGGACACCCCCAGCTGCATGAAGAGGACAAGGCAGGCTATTGGAGAGTAAAGTCTCGGCAGTCGGTGGTGGGTGCTTGGCAGACGGTCCCACCAATGTTCAAAGGGCATGAGAAATGCCCCTCATTCTACCAGAGCCAGTCTGGGTAGCTAAGAGTATGGTGGCCACATGGGAAAGAGGGTTGACTGTCCCTTGGGCCCAAGAGCCAGAAGCAGAAGGAGGGTCAGGCTCCCCACATGTCCTTGTCCCCCAGCCACAGGCTCCACACATAGTACTGGCTTGCCTGGGCCCGCCCCTCCTGGCTTACAGCCTCTGGGCTGGGATGCAGGCCCACACTTCCCGGAGGAGTAGTCGAGAACGTGGCCTGGGCCAGACCCAGAGCCTTAGAAGTAGGTCAAATGTTGCTGTGCAGCAGGTCCTGGGGACCCTGTCATGGCCTACGCGGGCCCACACACGTGTGTGTGACCAGAAATGTGAACTCATGACCATATGTTGAGTCCCCATGAACACAGACCCTTACTGCAGTCTCTGGGCTCTGCCTCAGTTGCACAGATGGAGGATTTGTGACCCTGGGAATGTGAAGCAGCCGCCCAGTAACTCTGGCTAGAGGTGTCAACAGGCAGTCAGAAGGACCGAGAAAGCATGAGCATCTGTACCATCCTAAGGCCTTGGGTGAAAGTCTGACTCCAAGGAGGACTTCCCAGCAGGACTGAGCAGCCACCAACAGGATGTGGCCTGCTTCCCATGGCCCAGCCTGGAAAAATGGAAAACGGTGCCTAAGGAGCAGGCAGAAGGCTCTCTCTCCATGCTCTTGAGAGCCAACCTGGTCTCTGTTCCTCCTGGCCTCAGTTTCCCTACCTAGCCAACGGACAATGGTGAGGTAGATGATGGTGGGTTCCAAGGGCAATGTCTACTATTAAATACGGGGCCATCCTCACCACCACACACAGGCAACTCTGTCTTTGGGTAGGCCAAACACAACTCCCAGGCCCCTCCCTTTGCCACTGTGCTGACGGGGACCAGATGCTCCAGCCTTGTGGTTCTAGGGGTGGGGGTGGGGGGGGCTCAGCGGGCTGGCAGGCAAACCCTGGGTTTGGCCCAGGGACCTATAATCAGCTCCTGCCCCTCTGATCCTGGCCCAGGACTGACGCTTTGGGGCTGCGGTGTCCTGGCCGGCTGTGGCCATGGCCGCTATATTTGGGAACCTAATTCAGCATGAAGGAGGAGGTAGGAGGCCAGAGCCTCCAGGGCCTAGGGCCTCATGGGGGACAGTGTGAGGACAGCAATGTCCAGACGTGGTCCATTATGGATGGAAGGCACATCTGTGTTTTCCGGAGATGAAATGGGTCTCACAAGTCTGCCGTGAGGGCCCTTGATCCTGCCCCTCACAGTTCACCCAAGAAAGGACTCTGAAACTATGTCTGAAAACACTGACCCTCTTACTGGACCAAAGAATAGGAATGCAAGCTGGGGCTATGCAGGCTAAAGGAGTGAGAAGAGGTCAGGGTGAATGGAGGCCAGGGAAGGCAGCTCAACGGTAACATGTTTGCTATACAACCACGAGGATCTGAGTTCAGATCCCTAGACTCTACATAAAGCCTGGACATAGTAACCTCAGTGTCCCTGTTGGGCGATGGGACACAGAGACAGCTTGGAAGCCTGAGGACCTGCCAGCTTGGTACACACAGAAGCAAGCAATAAGAGACCCTGCCTCAAACTAGACGCAAGGTCAGGACCAACCTCAAAGGTTGTCCTCTGACCTCCACGCATGTGTCAAGGAGTGCAGGGACCCACATTCCACACATGAACATCAGACATACATGCAAACATTTTTACTTATTTTAATTAGCTTTATGTGTGTGGGTGTTCTGCCTGAATGTATGTGTACCACACGCATGTCCGATGCCCACAGAGACCAGAAAATGGCATTGGGTCATCTGAGACTGCAGTTACAGATGGCTGTGAGCCACCATGTGGGTGCTGGGAATCAAACCCGGGACCCTCTGGAAGAGCAGCCAGTGCCCTTAACTGCTGAGCCGTCTTTCTAGTGTTTGGCAACATTTTTTTTTTGAGTGAATGGGGTGGAGGAAAAAGCTCATAGGGAGTGAGACCTGGGGGAGAGGGGTCTGGCAGAAAGGACGGGTCTCAACATGATGGCTAAGGTAGCTGAGGAAATGGCCCCGGTTGGGACTGAAGAGCTTGAGGTGTGTATCTCTGAGCTCCAGTCCCCTCAGCCTGACTGCTGGTGTAGCTTCCGCACAGGGCACAGCCCCTCCCCCAGCATGGCCTGTGACCGCCCTGAACGGCTCTGACATTCCCTGCCATTGCGCCAAGCCCTGTTCTCTCCCACCAGCAGTCTCCCAAAGAGCAAATATTTATTGTCCTTGGAAGAAAAAAAAAAAAAAAAAGAAGAGTCCCCTTTTAGGATCCTTGGAAGAAAAAAAAGAGTCCCCTTTTAGGATAGGGGTCTGGGAGCTGCTATGAGGTTTGCAAGGACTCAGCGGTGGCCTGAGATGACCAGAAACCCCCTGGAAAGGACGAGGGAGGGAGAAAAGATGTCAGTGTGGGCTGGTCTTGGAGAATGCTGAGCTGGGGCTCTGCCCAGCTCTGGATTCAGGGCTCCGTTTTCCCTCCCCTTGCCTCTGTTTCCCCAAGTCTTTCCCAGACCAGGAGTGAACGTGTGTGCTGCCCTGAGGTGTGAATGTGTGTCTGCTTGTTGTTTGTGGGTTATGTGTATGTAACCATGGGCAAGAGGGTGGGGCCACACGTGTGATTGTGTGGGAGTGTGTGAGCTTGTATGCTTATATGTGTCACTAGGCTGTGGCCACACATAGGTCAGAGCGTGTCTGGGTGTTCCTAGTCCTGTGTGCACGTCTGTCTGTGAGCCTGTTCATCTGTTGGCATGAGGGAGTGAGGCCATGGGACACAACCTCTGTTGAATGGCCGATTCAGTCCAGAATGCAAGTAAATTTAGCAGAAGGAGAAAAAAAACCCGTCAGTCATACGAGGAGTCTGAATTGACTGGTTGTTTGACTGGATGGATCAGCTGTCTCAGACAAACAGTTCACTTTGGCTGCAAGGAATAGCCAGCTCCCTGGGGACACCGTGAGAAACTGGACCCAGGACCCTTGACTATGACAGACATCAAGGCAAAGATGAGGGTCGGGAGACGCAGAGGAGCTCATCCAGAAGCAGGAGGCTGCTGAGGTGGGTGGGGGGCAAAGGTCGGCCCGAGGAAAGATGAGCTAGAGGTGTGGTCACATGGACTCACACAGCTTGTCACCCCTAAACTCAGCTCCAAAGATGAGGAGCCTTCACTCTCAGCCCTCAACCTCAAGCAGCCGGAGTAGACACGGAGCGAGGCGAGGCAGTGAGGCCTGAGGGAGGACCCGTGTGCGAAAGAAGCAGGGAACAGGGTGACTGCAGGAAGGTGACAGCATGCACCAGTGAGGATGCTCTGATAAGAGCAGCACAGGGGGCTGGAGATGGCTCAGTGGCTAAGAGCACTGGCTGCTCTTCCAGAGGCCCCGGGTTCAAGTCCCAGCACCCACATGGTAGCTCATGACCATCACCTAAGACTCCAGTTCCGTGGGGACCCAAGGGCACCAACCCCACATGCGTGTGGTGCACAGACACACATGCAGGCAAAACACCTATGCACAAAGACAATCTAAAAAAGTTTAAAGGCAGTGCAGTCAAGTGTGGTGGCATACCCCATAATCCCAGCACTCAGGAGGTGGAAGCAGGAGCATTAGGAGTTCAAGATCATCCTCTGCTACATAGTGAGTTGTGACCAGCCTGGGCCATATGAGACCCTGTCTCAAAAAAAAAATGCAAAGAGAAAGCAGTGTGGGTTGGGATGGCTTCCCTGTCCCCTAACAAGCCCCTCCTAGCTCTGGTGGCCCCAGCAGACCTAGGGCTGTCCCCTCTCTGCCCCACCCAGCACCAGCTGTGTCTCTGCCTACAGTGGCCACACAAAAACCCTCTGTGGTACAGGGTGTGGAGACTGCGTTATAAATGGCCCAAGCCCCCAGACAGGAATAGTTAGAGTTGATTCTGGTACCTGCCTTAGTAACTATTTATATATCTACCCACCCGCCTTGTGTGGTTAGGCTGAAAATGCAGTCACACACACATACACACACACACACACACACACACACACACAGAAAGACAGACAGACAAAGACATACACACACACACATGCTTGCATACATGTGTGCATGCACACAGTCAGCTGACCTTCAACACTCCCCACTCCACCTCTGTGGAAAGTAAACTCAAAACTGAGCTCAGAGGTTGTTGTGTGCAAACGCTTCCAGGTTCATACTTTTCTGGGACAAATGTCACCAGTCCAATTATACTAACACCAGAGTCAATAGGAATCAATGCAAACTAGTGTGTGTGTGTGTGTGTGTGTGTGTGTGTGTGTGTGTGCACCATACTCATTCAGGAACCTTACTCCATAGGTACTTTCTTTGGTATTCCTGACCATGTATCTTTATACTAATACCTGCACACTAGATAGAGGTGTTAGAAGGTGTATCCATACATCTGTACATACACATGCTTTTGCACACATATCTATAAGCATTTGCACACACCAGGTGTTCCAGCCTTTGAGCTCACACATATGGAATCAAGTCTGGTTGCACAAAGGAAGAAGAGTGTGGCCTGTGTGTGTGTGTCTGCCTGCCTCTCTCTCTCTCTCCCTCTCTCTCTCTCACTCTGTGTGTGTGTGTCTGTATGTGTGTGTGTGTGTATATACTTCTATCTGTCTGTCTGCTTGTCTGCCTGCCTTCGTGTGTGTGTGTGTGTGTGCGTGCGTGTGTGCATGTGTGTGTGTGCCTGTGTCTGTCTGCCTGCTTCTCTCTCTCCTCTCTCTCTCCCTCTCTCTCTCTCTCTCTCTCTCTCTCTCTCTCTCTCTCTCCCCCCCTCTGTGTGTGTGCCTGTGTCTGCCTGCCTGCTTCTCTCTCGCTCTCCCTCTGTGTGTGTGTGTCTGTAAGTGTGTGTGTGTATATATACTTCTATCTGTCTGTCTCTCTCTCTCTCTCTCTCTCTCTCTCTCTCTCTGTCTCTCTCTCTCTTCTCTCTCCCTCTGTATGTGTGTCTGTATGTGTGTGTGTGTATATATATACACTTCTGTCTGTCTGCTTGTCTGCCTGCCTGCCTGTGCGTGTGTGTGTGTGTGTGTGTGTGTGTGTGTGTGTGTGTGTATACTTCTGTCTGTCTGCTTGTCTGCCTGCGTGTGTGTGTGTGTCCAGGTATTTGGAGCCTTCCTCCCATTGCCTCCTCCCACACACCTGTGGAGCTCACTGCACCATTCCACTACTTTGCAGTCTTGAATGGAAGTTTGTTCACAGAAGGGGCGACAGAGACTTGAGCAGAGCAGCTGGGCTGGGAGGTCAGCATCCCCGAGTTCAGGCCTTCAAACCACAGCATCTGTGTTGTTTTTGGCGTGTCTAGGCCAGATAAGGATGGGGTCAGCACTTGGCTCTCATGGGAAAGGACTCTCTGGAAGGTTCCCGACCCATTTGTTTCCCATATCTTGGACCCTAGGACAAGCACAGGGAAGGCAAAGGGGAAAGAGGGGTGGCTGGGGGATAGGCCAGTTCCTGTTGCAGTGATCTTGAGGCTACTGGGAGCTTACAGCTAATTCAGACTCTCAGATGCCTGGAACCAGGGAGTGAGCCCTAAGACCATCCCACAGGCCCCCAAGTGTATGACCTAGAGAAAATGAGACTCAAGCCTCTGTAGCAGGGAGCCCCCAGAAGCTCTGCAGTCAGGACTGAGGTCAGAAAGCTCTGTACTTTGGCTAGCTAGATGGCTCATGTATTTGGAGGCAACATTTGGGACATCAGGAGACAACAGGGTATTATCACTCTTGTCAAAGCAGATCTGATGCTGGGCCTGGATTCAGCACCAGCTAGGGACCATCATGCTGGCCCTATCGCCGATTCCCAGCTCCCTTCCCCTGAGTTTCCAACGTTCACTTTTGTACCACGGGCTTGGGGAGGGGTGTTGTCAGTTTTGCTTCTGAAGCATCCTTAGTCCTGATTCCCCTCCTTTTCCCACTTTGCCAACCTTTGCCCCTGTCCAGATTGTAGTGAAGGATGGTCAGCTGCAGCTTAGAGCTCTGTCAACAAGGGGACAATGGGGCTGTCACAAAGGGCCCATCCCAGGCTGCAGATAAGCTGGGAGGGACTGTGGGGTGGTTGCAGCTCGGGAACTCTGTTCACAATGAGCACCCCCACCCCTCAATCATATCTTGCTTTCGGGAGTCCTGACCTTATACTATAAGCAAAAGAGCCTGTAGTGTGTGTAGCAAGGGTTACTCTGTGGCCTGAGACCCCCTCCAAAAGCCTATGCCCAATTCTCCCAGCCTGTAATCACTGTAGATTCAGCTCAGCAAAACAGAGGGGCTGGAGCCACGGATCAGTGGTTAAAAGCACTTGCTGCTCTTGTAGAGGACTGGAGTTTCATTACCAGCACCCACATACAGCAGACAACTCACTGTAACGCTAGCTCTGGGGAATCTGACACCCTCTTCTGGCCTCCAAAGGCACTTGGATTCATGAATGCATTCTCTCTCTCTCTCTCTCTCTCTCTCTCTCTCTCTCTCTCTCTCTCTCTCTCTCTCTCTCTCTCTCTCTCTCTCTCTCTCTGTCTCATCTCTGCCTCCTCCAGGTTCCCTGTCCTGATTCCGAGGTCCAGAACAAAAGCACACCACACTCCCTACCCATCATCCCTTCAGGGATGGCTGGACTGAGGCTAGTGTGGGTCCTCACTTTCACTCTGAGGGCTCCCCAGCAATGGTCTCCCTTCCATTTTGCAACTTGTCCCTAACCTTCTTCTAAGGACCTGCTGTCAGGTGGAGTCAGTGTCAGGATGCTCCCTGGAAGAGAACTTTCTAAGGAGACTTGACTGAGGCATAGGAGAGGTTTCCTGAGATCCTGGGACCTGCCCCCTCCTCTTGAAGCAAGTGAGGCTCAGAAAGGAGGCCCCTTCCCAGAGCAAGTGGAGGATGAAGGGATGAGCCAGGCACAATGCTGGGAGTCCAAAGCTCCACCCAGGAGCTATGCCATCCTTGAGACCAGAGAGATGAGCCTGCCCTGGGTCTGAGGCTGAAGCTAGGCAGGAATATGATTTATACTGGATTCACCCCAGTCCCACCAAATGAAGCCCCAAGCTAAGAATCAGGATCTGTAGGTCTTGCTTTGCTGGGGCTAAGCTGCAAACCCTGGAAGGTTTCTGAGAGGAGGAGACATTGGAAGTGCATATAGGAAAAGGGATGAGACAAGTCAGGCTTCAGTGCAAGGCAGAGACCCCGGGCTCACGGGGGCTTTAGGGTCATGTCTGCTTTTTTCTTAGAAGCTAGAGCCTGAGTCCAGTCCAGCATACTTGCTTGACCCTCTCCGCCCCAAGGAGCCATCTGCGGCTATGCTTGACCTAGGCCATTAGTAAGGGGTCATCTTAGAACCAGTTCTGCTCCTTGGGCTGGGAATGACTTTGGGGGGAGGGGGGAGGTCAAGCAAGGGTATTGCTTGCAGAAATGGCCCTGATGCCAGAGATGCCGGAGCGCTAGTCCCCTGCTTCTGTGTCCTGGCTCGGGAAACAGGGAAGGAAACGAGGCACCAGGCCTGGGGAGGCCTCCAACAGGAGTGTACTACTGAGAGAAAATGGGCTTTTCATCTACGCCAGAGAGGGCCGAGGCACCTCAGGAACACAGCCTTGGTCAGGGCAGGCAGAACCTGCAGTGTGTACCTTCCCGCAGTACCCTGCCCTGGCTGAATCTGGCCCTGCTGCCCCCTCCAACTTTAACGCCAGGGTGGTATCTGAGCCATCTATCTATCTATCTATCTATCTATCTATCTATCTATCTATATCTCTCTCTCTCTCTCACACACACACACACACACACACACACACACACACCACGGTTTTATAAACTTTCTGGAAGTGTTTCTTCTCTCTGGATAGTTCAGCCAATGTCCATGGTGGCTGCCGCTGGCCCTGCTGCTGGGCAGACAGGCAGACAGGCAGACACAGCTCTGATTAAGACGGGCAGATGCAGCCCTCATGCCCCAGCCTCAGAGGTGCTCCCAGGATTTGGCCCTGACCCAGATAGTGTCCACTGAGGCATTTGGGATGACAGGAAGCAGTCCCAGAGAGGGCCCAGAAGACATTAAATGGCCCAGCATGGCCAAGGACCACCCACATAGAGGATCTCTCAGCCCAAAGACAGGCCAGAGCGTCAACACCAGTGTTTCTCACCCAGGTCCCTGTCACAGCTCCCAGCCTGTACCCGGGGTCTGAGTTCATGCCTCCTCTTTCCTTGGCCCCCTCCTCCCTTCAAACCACAGCGCCCCGAGGCCTCTGGAACGCGTGCCCAGGACCTCAGTGATATTTTGAGTTTAAGAAAACTCGGCAGTCGGCAGGAGCTCTTAAAGGTTATAAATAGCAACCGCGGGAGCCCATGCCGGGAGAGGCGGAAACACGTGTCAAATACGCCTGGGAGGAGGGTATTCCAAGGCACAGACACCCCCCCACACGCCCCCACCCCGCACACTAGGGACCTACCCAGCTTCTGGGCGTTTTACAACCACTGGAGTGGGAAGTCACACCCCACCTGGAAGGTGGCTAGGAAGCAAGACCCCCCTTCCGTCCCCCAAGCAGGGTCCCCGCTGGCTGCATAGGTCGCCTGGGGCACGTGCGGGCACTGTTGAATGGAGATCTGGGTGGGAGCTTTCTCTTTCCCCTCTTCCTCCACCGGCCCTCACTGCCCCCCTCCAGTGAGAGCTTACTACCAGAGAAGCACACACAGGACTTGGGACAGCGTTCGCTCTAACTCAGCAGCTAGGAGCCCTTTGGACCAAGTGGGAAGGGGTTATTTTAAAGTCAAGAGAGAATGAGAGGGCCAGGCAGTCTGTAGATCCACAAGCCCCAATTCCTTCTGTCAAGCGCTGCTGCTGCCGCCCCTCCTTTCCATTCAGAGGGACCCTGACCAGCCCAAACAACGTGTAATTGAAGGACTGGAGACGACAGGAAAGGTCCAAGAGGGAGGTAAGCGGATCCCAGGGCCTCATTCCTCCAAGATCTGATCCCAGTGTTTCTGTCTCAAAACGGAGAAAAAAAGTCCCCTTTCTGACAGTTAAGGAAGAGAAGGCCAGGACATGAAGACTCCTTTGCTTCAGCGTGATAAGGGGTGTAGCTTGTCAACAACCCAAAACAGGATGCAAAGGCCTCAACAAGAAGGTCACTGAGCAGGGACATTACCCTCTCGGGCTTTAAAGTCTGAAGATGTCCTCCGGAGCCTGGGGAATGCAGATCCGTCCTCAGGGAGCGGATCTAAGACAACAGTCCTGAAGGCCCCACAGCTACTGAGGGAATAGTGGACCTCCATGACCACCAGAGATCTTCCCAACTGCCCTCCAGCAGGTCTGGGGTAGGAACTACTACCCCCTCGTGCAAAAAGATACAGAGGGAGTTATGGCCTCTACTCACTGTCTTCAGTCCTGCCTCTCTCATATTCCTATACTCCTGCCGGTCTCTAGCGGGTCTGGGGGAGGCAGCCACGCTTGGCATCCAGGCGCTCTGAACCTCAGGGAACCCCCAAAGGGTTTATGGGGCTCCCAATGAATGGGAGCCTGTTGAGCTCTGAGGGGGCCCAGCCCAAGTAAACATAGTTGGGTCTGAGCTGCCATTCTCCCCCTGCCTAGTTACGCAGGACCCAGGACCAAAATACGATTTCCTGTCCCCAGGCTAAGGGCCAGGATCACCCCTCACAGCCTTAGGCTGGGGCCCACTGAAGGAACAGACCAGCCCGACTGCCAGATTTTCAGATGTAAAGCTCTGCCCGCATCCAAAAAGAATCCCTGGTCACTTTGACTCTCAAACCTTTCATCTGTTAACGGCAGATTGGAAACTGAGACCTTGAGTACAGAGGGGTCCAGCTCAGGGCCACACAGATCAAGCAAAATAGGCCCCAGGCAGGAAGCGGCAGGAATGTTTAACAGGAACCAGGGGATACCTTCCTTCTTTGGATATAACAGCCCACAGATCTGTACAAATAAAATCCCCTGTGACCCTGGCCACAGAATGGCCAATACATCCTTGAATAGCCCTTGAGTAGCACACCTCAGAATACCTCAGGTTGGACAGGATGCCTATAAAAGCTGTTTGTGCTGTTTGTCATGGTCTTGCTGTATGCCCTGGTTAATCCATTCTGTTCTCAGGACTCAGTTTCCCCCACCAGGAGGTCAGGTATTAATAAGCTCCTTGCCTCCCTTTCTAGTTTGTGAGCCAAAATAGTACACTGGAAAGCTGGGTGGGGTGGAACTCTAATCACAACACTCCACTTGGGAGGCTGATGCAGGAAGACCAGGAGTTCAAATCCAGCCCGGACAATACAGGGAACGACTATCTCAAACAAAACCGTTGACGTGGTGGTGCTCACCTATATAACACCAGCATGGAGACAGGGGGATCAGGAGTTCAAGGTAGTCTAGGATATGTATCAAATTCTCGCTGGCCTGGGCTACATACATATCAACCACATCCTGCCTCAGAACAAAACTAAACCCAAACAAGCTAAAGAGTAAAGCAGAACAAAAGACATTGGGACCAAATGTGTGGTACCCACCAGCAAGAGCCTGGGAGGTCTAAGGAGAGGTGATGCCTGGAGACAAGGGTCCTAGGAACATGCCCTGGTGACAGAAGGGTGGTTTGAGGCAGTCACCTCACGTGCTGGGCACTGGAGGCTGGGGCTGGAATGTGCTGAGCAGCAGCTGCTATGTGAATCATTAGACCTCGTCAGGCTCAGCCGGGGCTTCCAGACATAAACCAGCTCAGACTGGGCCCAGGCACAAGGGCAGTCTCCAGCCCAGGTCACTGGGTCCTGGGGACCCGGGGGTGACGTTTCCAGGATCTTGCATAGTCTCTGTGTTCCTACTTGTTTACATCTTCACCCTCAGCATCCACTCCTGGTTCTGTCATAGCCTAGTCTATAGACTCACAAAGGAGGTTCACTCTGTGTATAGGCCCCCCCACTTTGCACAAGCAGACCCCAAGTCTGGGAGGTATAGCAGTGTGGGGTCAGATAGAGAGGCCTTCCTGGCTGGCCTCATACCAGGAGCTGCATTCCAGTCAGCTATGGGTGGCCGTAAGGTTGCAGGGGTCAAGACAAGGGCTGGGGTGAAATGAGAGCCCCTACATCTCCCCTAGCCGAGACCTCAGGAATTTTTTATTTGTTTGTTTGGGTTGTTTTGTTTGATTGGTTGGTTTTTGTTTCTTCTTTATTTCTCTCTGTGTGTGTGTATGCATGTGCATGAGTGTGTGTGCGCGTGCATGCATGTGCATGTGTGTGCGTGTGTGTGTGTTGTGAGTGTGTGCATGTGCATGAGTGTGTGTGCGCGTGCATGCATGTGCATGTGTGTGTGTGTGTGTGTGCATGTGTGTATGGAGATCAGAAGACGACCAGCAGAAGTTAGTGTTCTCCTTCCACTATGTGAGTCTCAGGGGTCAACTCAAGGTTTGCTTGTGGCGGACGCTTTTACTGCTGGGTCATCCATCCCATGGCCCACTCCATCACTCCACCCGCTTTTACTGCTGGGTCATCCATCCCATGGCCCACTCCATCACTCCATCCGCTTTTACTGCTGGGTCATCCATCCCATGGCCCACTCCATCACTCCACCCGCTTTTACTGCTGGGTCATCCATCCCATGGCCCACTCCATCACTCCATCCGCTTTTACTGCTGGGTCATCCATCCCATGGCCCACTCCATCACTCCATCCGCTTTTACTGCTGGGTCATCCATCCCATGGCCCACTCCATCACTCCATCCGCTTTTACTGCTGGGTCATCCATCCCATGGCCCACTCCATCACTCCATCCGCTTTTTGAGACAGGGTCTCATGCAGCCCAGACTGGCCTCAAACTCTCTATGCAGCCAAGGACGACC
Source organism: Mesocricetus auratus (assembly GCF_017639785.1). Lineage (NCBI taxonomy): Eukaryota > Metazoa > Chordata > Mammalia > Rodentia > Cricetidae > Mesocricetus > Mesocricetus auratus. The sequence goes on along the minus strand of NW_024429267.1, from coordinate 48,090,096 downwards.
TTGAATTTCTGATTCTCCTGCCTCCAACTCCCCATTTCCGGGGTTACAGTCATATGCCACCAGGTCAAGTTTAAGTGGCACTGGAGTTCCTTTTATGCCATGCAGGAACTCTACTACCAACTGCGCCACAGTCTTAGCCCGTGTTTATTTATTTTCTCTGTGCGGTATGCCTGCATGAGTTTATGTGCACCACGTGCATGGAGGTGCCTACGGAGGCCAGAGAACTTTGGATCCCTCGGAACTAAAGGTAGATGTGAGCCACCTAATGTAGGTGCTGGGAACTGAATCCTGGTCCTCTGCAAGAACATTAAGTGCTCTTAACTGTGGAGCCATCTCTCTAGTCCCTAGTTATTTATTTTTGAAACAGGGTCTTCCTAGGTAGCCCAAGTTGGGCTCACTGTACTCAGCTCTCCAGACTCAGTGCCCCCACACCCCATTTCTTTCTCGTGATTCGTGAATCCAGGATCTTACTCATGCTAAACAAACACTCTTCCACTGAGCTGTATCTCCAGCTCAGGTGTCAGCTTTTCCCCTGGGATGTGAGGATGAAGCAGCCCACAGTCCAGTTGTTTTCAAGATGCCTAAACCTTGAATAAAATTACTTAGAGATGGCAGCCTGGGACCTCCAAGAGGGAGAAAGGCCAGAAGGACTATGCAGAAACAGGGATGGATAGATAAAAGGGAGCTAGCCAACTGAGGCACAGGCTCACTGAAGGCTGAGCTGGCCTGGTGCCTGAAAGGCAGACATGAGGGTTGAGGGGAGGGCCTAGCCCAGGGTACCAGAACACTGGCAGGCTTGGGGTCTGGGTCAAAGTCCTGCGCCAGGGCAGAGCTTGGTAAAAAATAATTAATTTTTCTTTTCAAGCCAGAGCTCTGACCCAGGCCTTTTTCGGTCCTCAACAGCAGCGTCCCTGCTCAGGCTGAGCTGCAGTATCTTCTCAAGGGCTTCCCATGGCCTCCCCATGCCAACCTGAGGCTGCTCCTCAACACGAGGCTGCATTCGAAAGACCTGTGGATTCCAGGTAAGGGGACTCATTCAAAAGACCTGTGGATTCCAGGTAAGGGGACTCCGGGAGCCAGGAGGCCTGGGTGCAGGTGGGAGAAAGGCTGAGTTGCCTCTGCAGTAACCCTCTGCTGCCTCTGCCATGCCCTGGGGCAGACAAGGAAGGCCCTCATGATCCCAGGTGTGTGGATCCGGTGTCATGACAGCAAGACACCTGTGACCATGACATCAGCCAGAGGACGTCCATACCTCCAGAAGCCTTTGGAGTGTATCCTGACTGAGACAAAGCCCCCTGGCCTCCTGGGCCCCCATCCTCCCTCCCTCCCTTCACCTTCCTGGAGGTGAGAAGCCAGACCCTGCTGCAAGAGGAGGGGGATTGCCCAGCCAGTTGCTATGGAAGCCTTCAGTGACTCAGCTGGGTAGGGGAGTGTTTATGAGCAGGCGAAATGGCTGTAAAAGTGGCACCTTGCTTCACTTACGGCCTGGCCACCCCATTCTATACTGGCCCCTTGACTCAAAAAGCTTCCAGAGGGGCCTGTAACTAGAGAAATGTCTGGGGTTTGAAATCTGGGAGGAGTCTGGGCCTGAGGTCAGGGTTCAGCCACGGGTTGTAAATCAGACTGGGATACAGGATTAGCCTGGGGTCAGGTTCATTGTGGGGGCAGAGCATAGTCTGGGAGCAGAGCTAATCTTAGCATGCGAGTGACTTTGGGGCTAAGTTGGGGGTGAAGTATGGGGGAAAGGGTGGTGTCTCAGAACCAGAGATGGGGGGTCGTGGCTCTAGGCAGGGGTTTTCTGAGAGAGTAAGACCAGACTACAGAGCTGGAAGAACTATTTGAGTTTGATGACCAAAGTGGGGTCTATGCACCTTGGCTACAGCCCTACTCAGGTTGGTGGCAGCAGGGGCCTGTGGGTCTGCAGCTGCCACACCAACCGCCGTGGAGCCGGAGTCCAGGCACTGCTCTGGCTCTGAGCTAGTGACCGTCTTATCTCCACTGCTAAGCCTCTGCTGGGGATCAAAGAGAAAAACACAGAACCTGCTCCCTACACCCAGCCTTACTTTTCCCAACTCCACTGAAAACTGATCTGAAACTAACCATAAACTAACCCTGCAGACCAGGGCCTGCCAGTCAAAGGGCAAGACTGGCTCTTCTCAACCCTGGTCTACTAGTTAATACACCATCCGAGTCCATTCCCATGGCGGCAGTTTAACCAGAGGCCTGGGGGTGAGTTAGGTGATCATAGTGTGGAATGTCTAGGAGGGAATTCTGGAGTGAGGGACTTGAATCATAGCTAGGGAAATTCGCTTAGGGGACACAGAGACCCACCATATCTCTCTAGTGACTGTCACAGCCCACCCTGGCCCACCCAAGGGCAAATCTTATCTTTCTTCTGATTTATTTATTTATTTATTTATATTTTTTAGACAAGGTCTCACTATGTAGCTCTGGCCTGTAACTTGCTACATAGATTAGGCTGGCCTCAAATTCTGTTTCCCAGGTGCTGGAATTAAAGGTGTGTGCTACCACGCCCAGCCCAAGTGCAAATAGGAGCTTTCTATTGTCAGAACTAAGAACTCTGCCCTCTCAGCTCCTAGATTTCTCTCATTCCTGATTCTTTTCTCATCACGGAGGGAAAAGACATCGGTCACCTCACCACCACATGAGATTTGGGTCACTTAGAAACACGAAACACTGAGACCATCCAAGCGTGGTGGCACAGAAGGCGGGCATGGCAGAAGAAATGTTTGAGGAAGACAGTGTGACATGAGGCAGGGCCATCCTTGAGATGGGGAACACGGGTTTTTACAGGGGGCAAGGGGGGAGTTGAGCTCATTTGCATTGAATGCTTGTGGAGCTCATGGATTTGCACACGCCCTCAAGGTCCCTTTGAGAGCTGGACATCTCCCCGATTTTGCAGATGAGAAAACTGAGGTCAAGACCCCCGGAGAGTCCTGGTAATTAGGACACAGAATTGGTAAGTAAGCAAGCACGGGTGCCATTTAACCTGCTGGCATTTTTCAGGGCACCACACTTAAAATGGCTTCCTTCAGGAGGCCTTGCGTTAGCCCCTCTGTTCCAAGCGCTCCCAACCTTCTCTGCTGCCTGATGCTTCCCACCTCGCACCCCAACAGGTGGTAGGCTTGGAAGTCCAAGGTCTGGAACCCAGGGGTCCAGCATAGAGTACATAAACTCCATTTCCCCCAAGTCGAGACTTCCAAGACAGCCGCCGGCGTTTGTGGGGACGGCGTGATGAACAGGAGTGGGTGTCCTAACTGAGGCCCAGGTCTTGTTGCTTCAGAGCTGGAGATGCCAGGCAAGCAAGCAGCTGATAGGGCGAGACATCTTAAGATACCCGGATTGGAAAGGGACCCCCCCCCCAAAGCTCCAGACCCAGGCAGGAGGAACACTGTGCGGGACTCGGGACTAGGGATGGGACAGAGGATGGAGAGGACCAGGCAAGGGCGGGGCGGGACGCGAGGGCGTTGGCTGCGCAGCCTGACTCTGGCTGTCGGTGGAGCAGCTTCCCCAGGGTTCCCACACAACCAGAACAGGAACCCCGCGGGTGCACGGACCGCGCCGCGCTGCCCGAGGCGTGCGAAGTACTAGGCGGCCTCCCCAGTGGCTCCTCTCCTGGAGCCTGCTTGCCCATCACCAGGGCTGGACGATCTGGGGGCGATGCGTGCTCTGTGCTTTCCAAAGGAGAGATTAAAGCAAAAGCGGGGACAGCGTCCCAGCCCCTGTTCTCAGGTCCCGATGTCAAGAGCTCCCTAGACTCCAACCCCCCCCCCCACACACACACTCATCCTTCTGCCGAAAGACCCGGGGCCGGGTCTCTGGAGAGATGTCCCGGGTTGGGGGGCGGCGGGCTCGGCTCTGCCCTCCACACACCCGCCCGGGAGGCGGTGGAGGGGGCAGGGGCGGAGGAGGCCCGGGGAGGGCGCGGGGGAGGGAAGAGGCTCCGGGCCGCGGGGGGGAGGGGAGCGGCAGACGCCGAGGCGAGGGACGCGCGAGGCGGGCGGCGGCTCGGAGCGGCGGCCAGGCGGGGGGCTCTGGAGGCCAGGCAGGCCAGGGGGGATCCCGAGAGCTCCATGAAGTCCCCCCGGGGCCGCGGACGGGGCGCTGGCTTGGGGAGGCTGTCGGGGGGGCCCCGACATTCATGGCAAGGCGGGGGCCGCGGCGGCGTGCTCGGAGTAAGTCGGGGCTTGGGGGAGGGAGGGTCGGGCGCGCGGGGCGCGGGAGGCCGGGCTGGGGCAGGAGGGACTCGGGGCCCGGCCAGGGCGGGCCCGGCCGCTCGGTCTCGGTGTCAGTCTGCGGCGCCTCCTCGGAGCCCGGCGCAGTCGCCAGCCCGCTGCCGCTCAGTTCGGTGGCTTTTTTGGAAACTTGCAAATGTTTTCGTAGAGGAGGGGAGGGGGAAGCGAGGGAGTGACCGAAACCGAGCTCGGGGCGGCTGGAATAGCAGAGGCCAAGGCCGGGGAGCGGGGGGGGGTGGCATTCCGGGGGGGCACGCTAGCTACAGACCGACTGACAAGCAGACAGGCTGCCCGGGCGTCGGGGCCGCAGAAGCGCTCGTGCCGCTCGGGCGCACGCGGCGCGGGTTCGGAGGGTGGGAAATGGGGTGCAGGAGGTGCCTGCCGAAGGCATGGGGGTCCAGACTGGGCTGGGGAGCCGGGCCGCAGCGCCGCCGGAGAGCACGGAGCCGGTGGCAGGAACACCGAAGGGCTCAGTGTCGTTGCAAGAGTCGGGACGGCATCCCGTAGTTGCACGCCCCGCGCAACTCAAAACGCGCCCCCTGCCCCGCCCCGACTCCCCTGTTGCCCACTGCCGCGGAGCTAAAAATAACAGCCTGGTCGCCCCCCGCAGACCGCGACCCCGACCCCTCCCCCGCCCCTCCCCCACTGGGCGTGGAGCGAAGCCACGGCTCCCAGTTCCCCCAAAGAGGGGGGAAAAAGACAGAGAGAAAGAAAGAAAGAAAGAAAAGGCGGCGCGGGAGGGGAGCGGGGGGCGGGCCGGGGGCGGGGGGCCCAGCCATATGGATGTGATTTCTCCGCTCCGAGGCAGACAGGCCGCTCAGCAGCGCTCGGCGCCCGCCCGCCGCCCGCCCGGCCTCAGGCTGCCTCCCTCCCTCCGCCCTCCCTCTCTCCATTGCGCCGGTTGGTTCTCTCGCTCGCCCTCGGCGTATGGGCCCCGCACCGGGCTCCCCGGCCTCGGGCCGCCCGGACGCCGGGGTCCCCTAGGACGGGGTGTGGGCGGGGCGGCCCGTCCTGACACAGCTCTGCACCCTCCAACCATCACCAGGGCCGGCGGCGGCTGCCCCGAGGGACGCGGCCCTAGGCGGTGGCGATGGGGGCCGCCCGGATCGCACCCGGCCTGGCGCTCCTGCTCTGCTGCCCAGTGCTCAGCTCCGCATATGCGCTGGTAAGTCCCTCTCGCTCTACACTCAAACACAGGAATCCTGGAGTTGCTCTGGGATCCCTGGGGAGAGTGAAGGCGCAAAGTCTTGGGTTCTCCCATTAGTCTGAACTTTGGGATGGTGCCCCCCCCACCCCGGCTCTGAACCAGAAATCCTGGTGCCTGCTCTCGTTAGGGTGTCTTACCTACCGTAGGTTCCAGATGCCTGAAGTTTCCCCACTTCTGAAGACTTGGCTTGGGGTCCTGGGTCTGGAAATCTGTGTTTGGAGTTTCCCTGTGCCGTGCTTCTGTGAGCACACGGCTCTGGTCGTATGTATCTCTTTTGATGGTGACAGTGTGACCCAGCGGGCTCTGGGTGTGGAGTCCCACAGACTGCTTTGGGGGCCTCTGCTTTCGCAAGTTTTGTTTGCACCCCGTGCTCAAAGCTGTGTGCAAGAAGTCGGGGAAATCACATAGACTGAGGATAGGGTTTAGAGCCCACTCCAGCTCTCGGGATCCCACAAATACACAGATTATGCGCTAATGGGACAACTTTACCCCAAGTGGAAGTCGTTGCCCAGGGAGGTGAGTGTGGTGTGGTATGGAGGTTCCCCGAAAGACCTCCTCACCGTCCACCTTGCAGAAGATGCGTGCTGGAGAGTGAGCTGATATTTGGGAGTACTGTGCATGGCCTCGGAATGGAGAGAGACCAAGAGATAGAAAAGAGGGCCAGAGAGAGACAAAGGGTTAGGATGAGAGCTCCCGACCCCAGCAGGGACAGACTCAGAACAGCAAAGACAGGCAGAGAGCTGGAGACACTAAGGGAAATCATGACCCGTTTGGGGCTAGGGTCTGGGAGCCATTTCTCAGAGAGGGGAGATTTTCCATCCCCTCATAACCCACAGCTGCCCTCCCCGAATTATCCAACCCATTCCTGAATCAGCTTTTGTGCCTGATTTTAAGGTCTTGTTGCCCCCGTACCCAGCCCTGACCAGGCTCTAGAGAGACAGGGCAGGCGGCTTCCTCCACAGGACAGAGCCTCAGATCGGAGGACACAGGAGCTCTGGGACTCCTCCAGCTCAGCGTACAGCTTGTGTGACCTTGGCTGCCTTTCCCACACCTCAGTTGCCCATCTATGAAAAGAGCATGAGAGGCATCTCCTAACACCCTTGCATTTGATGTTCTTTTTCTGTGGTCCCCAGCACTCGACCAGTTCTAGTCAAGTAAAGACTACCCCAGAAAGGAACTTGCACTCAGGGAAACAAGTTCAGAGGGCCCGTCTTGCTGTTCTGGAGATACTCCAAGCATGGGCAGCAGAGGTGTTTGCTGAATTTCCCTCAGTGACTTCTGTGTGGGCACACATACATGTGCATGGGTAGACTGGCTGATGGGTAAGGTATCCTGAGTGTGGGGTAGACTGGCTGATGGGTAAGGTATCCTGAGTCTGTGTGCCTGTGTGGCCATCGGGGTCGGTCCCTGGGATTGTGGTTGATACGTGCCTGAAACTGTGGATCTGCACACACCTCTGATGGAAGTTTGTATATGCTTGTGTGTGCACGTATGAGTGAGTGTGTGCACACAGGTCTGATGTTTACTTGCATTCAACACATGCCTCTGTGTTTTCTGTTTGCCAGTCCATTGTTCTATACGCTTTACGCAGATCGGTCAGTTCAGTCTTCCCAGCCACCCTCTGAGAATGGCGTTTTCCCTATGTTTTATTAACTCATCCAGTGCTCTGTGAGCATTGTCTGTCTTACGCTGACCAGGTTCCAGGCCCTGTGCCTCACTGTGTGTGCTGGTATGGAGCCCTAGGACTCCTCCAAGCTCTAAGCTGAAAGCAGAAGGACAGAAGCCAATATGGCTCTGCAGGGACCTTGCTGGGACATGTGTGTGCACTGGACCATCTCCTGCTTCAGGTCTAAGGGGTGTAGTCCAAGGGACAGGTTTGGCCAACCCACCTTCCCACCACCCTGTGGGATCCCTGGGCTCAGCTGGAGTCAGCAAGCACCTGGCAGCCTGCCCATTCTCTCTTCTAAGCCCGGGAACTGCTGCTGTGTCCAGATGTGTACAGGTATGGACAAAGCCCATCCACCTCAGCAGTCACCAAACCTATAAACTACCTACTCATCCAGATCCAAGGCCAGACTCACTTCTCCGGTGACCTTGGTTGAGGTACCGGAGAGCGTCCCACTGGGAAAAAACCCTGACCACAGCTGGACTCAGCTGGTCCACCTATGCCCCACAAAGAAGAGCAGAGATGAGTGTTGAAGGAGGAAGGCATAGGCCCACAGCTTATGAGCAGGCAAAAGGAGGGTCTTATCCTTTGTGATTCCTTACCCTAAGGACGACCCAGAGAGAGCCCTCAGCTCACATGAATGTGACGGTTAGCCCGGAGGCAGGCCTGGGTGTGGGGTATGACCCTTGGGTAGGAGGGCTCTGCAGAGAACTGTACTTTTTTGGGTTGACTGTGCAGGCAACCTCTTCCAAGCAGCCCAGGGGGCAGCTCAGAAGGTAGTTAACTTTTTAAAAACGTTTATTGTGTGTGTGTGTGTGTGTGTGTGTGTATGGTGTGTGTGTGTGTATGGTGTGTGTGTGAATTTACAAGTGCTTGCGGGAGTCAGTTCTCTCCTTGCACCATGTAGATTCTAGGTATTGAACTCGGGTTCAGCACTTTATCTGCTAAGTCATCTTGCCAGCCCAAGGTGCTTGCTTTTAACAATAAGAGAATTTATCGAGCAGTAGCTTTCCATGGAGTCTGATTCTCTCATCCCACCCATTGTCCGAGCCATGCTATAGAGAAGTGACCTTGAGGCTCATGTAGAAGCGGGGTCTGAACCATTTGAGCCCAGGACTCAAATTCCCACAGGACTTTCTCTTCTGACGAGGTGAGGGTAAACTCCGGGCACAAGGTCCCTCTGTGTCGTTTTGGGGTTTCTTTTCGTAAAAGAATGAAATCTTTGTTATCCTACCTTTTTAATTGTTTATTTCATAACTAATACACGAGCACATGTTTTTTTATAATCATTTCTGTATTATTTTAGCGGGAGTGTGTGCATGCGTACGTGTAGGTCTGAGGGTCTGAGGACAGTCCGGGTGTTGTCTTCGTCTTCCCCCTTATTTGAGACAAGGTCTGCCTGACCTGCCGCTGCCGCCGTGTACACCAGGCTAGCTGGTTCTCAGGCCTCTGAGGATTCTCTGGTTGTCTTCATGTGGGTTTAGGCTAGTCCTCATTTGTGAGCAGCAAGCGTCTTCCCCACTGAGCCATCTCCCCAGCTCGTGAGCTCAACAGAAAAAACAGAAGCTTTCTTTGGGCACTATCAGATCCCCTCCTAGAGAAAGACATTTTGATAGTCTGCAGGGGTCCTCTCTCTCTCTCTCTCTCTGTGCTTCAAATGGCACCTCTTTGTATACACAGCAAGTGGACGGATGTGTCTTGTTCCCTGTTTGTTTTGAAATGAATCCAGCAAACTTCTCCATAGGGCTGTGTGACACATGCATCTTATACCTGAAGGTGCGCCTTCATATTTGTGAATGTAAATCCTTTAAAATATTTGTTTTATGTTTTTTAAGTTTTTGGGGTTTTTGTTTGTTTGTTTGTTTAGTTGGTTGGTTGGCTGGGTAGTTGGCTTTTTCAAGTCAGGGTTTCTCTTTGTAGCTTTGGAGGCTGTCCTGGAACTCTCTCTGTAAACCAGGCTGGCCTCGAACTCACAAAGATCCATCTGCCTCTGCCTCCAAAGTGCTTAGATTAAAGGCGTGTGCCACCACTGCCCGGAATTTTTTACATATTTGTATATTCTTGTGTTGGTTTGTACATATATGCAGTGCCTGAGGAGGCCAGAAGAGCCTGTCAGATCCCTTGGCGCTGAGGTTACAGGCTGCTTTAAACTTCCCAAAGTGGGTCTGGGGACAGATTTGGGTCCTCTGCCGGAACAGTATGTGCTCTTATCCACAGAGCCGTTTCTCCAGCCTCCAAATCCTTTTTGAGTGTGTGAGTGTGTGTGTGTGTGTGTGTGAGAGAGAGAGAGAGAGAATGTGTGTGTGTGTGTGTGTGTGTGTATACGCACACACACGCTTACTGTTTTGGCTGCATGTATGTCTGTACATTGCATGCATGCAGTGCCTGAGGGTGTCAGATCCCCTGGAACTGGAGTTACAGGCAGTTTGTGAGCCACCATGTGGGTGCAGAGAATCCAGCCTGAATCCTCTGGAAGAACAACCGAGCTAGCTCTCCAAGTCCTTTTTAATCCTGCGTAGTATTCCAAAATATGAACCTCTTAAACCCTCCTGAGGAATGCACGTTCAGATCCTTTCTCCACAATCCCCGGACGAGTGTGTGTGCGCGCATGCAGGGGATGGCCCAGATGGTGGCAGAGAAGCTCCTTGAAATGCCCTCTCGGTTCACCATGTGACCATTTCCCGGTAGGATATTTCTAGAATTTGTCTTTGCTGGGTCTGAGAACATGCACATTTTTTATTTTAATAGGCATGGCCAAATTGCCCTCTAAAAGCTGTGCTGGTTTATACTACCCAGGACCGACCACAAGGCCCTCTCCCTGCTCTGCCCAGCTCCACAGGATGCGATGAGGGGCCCTTTTGTTTCCCTGTAGCATTTTGTTGGGTGAAAAGCAGTGTCTCCTGTCGTTTGAATTTACACTCTGCCAGTGATTTTTCAGACTTTATACTTGTTTATTATCCAACTTCTCAGAGAGCTCGCTCAGAGCCATTACCCGTCTTTCTATGGGTTATTTATCTTGCTTGTATTGATTCGTCTGAGCTTTTTATATCACCTGTCTTTAAACACATCCTCTTCCCCCACCCCCCAGCTCCCAGAACTGCCTGAGGACAGAGCTGTAGCAGGGGGGCACAGGCCCACGGGAACTTGGGTTTTCTTCGGAATGTTTTAATGAGGCGTCAAGCAGCCTCCCCCAGATTCCTGTTGTGGGCCTTCTGGGGACACTCCCTGGTCCAGCTACCACATCAGGAAGGCTGCTATTTCAGAGAGCCCCAGGAAAAATAAAAGGTATGGTGGAGTTTTCACAGAAGCTTGAAATTGTCTTTACGGTGACTAGGGGACCGTGTACAGGAGATAGTGCAAAGCTTGCTCATATTCACAGACGCTGGAGACCCCACAAGCTCTCTAGAACCCCAGCTGCGGGCCAGCCTTGTGCCCAAGCTGAGAGCTAGTGAGATCCCATTCTTCTACCCAGCTGGTGTTAGGTTAGGCCATCCCATCCTTCTGGGTCTTGGTCCTCCTGCCTAGCTCAGGTAGAGGCTGCCTGTGAAGATCCACCCTGTCCTAGGAGCCAACTCTGCCATCCCAGGCTCCGTCCCACGGCCTGCCCCAAAGGCGGCCACGCTGGCTGGCCGAGATGAGAGGCGTCACAGTGCCTCCCCCCCAGCCTCTCCCAGCCCCAAACACAGGCAGCCTGTTCAGGAAGGCCTGGCAAGGGGGAGGAAAAGTCAGCACTTGTCAGTGGTGGCGGGGCAGGGTGAAGAGCCCGTCCCAGCCGTCCATGGCCAGCCAGATGGACAGAGGGCAGCAAGGGACAAGAGAACGGTCCCTAGCCAGCTGGCATGGGAGGTAGCGAGAAGTGCCAGCATGGGTCCCAGTAGTGGGACCTGGAGAAGGGGTGCAGGAAGGCCACAAGGTCACAAGAGGATCTCCTGGGAGCCAAGTATTTCTTTTTTACCTTGCCGGAGTCATGCACATCCTCACTTAATACCAAGGTCCAATTGTCCTCTGCCCAGTTAGAGGGGTCAGCTGCATCCCAGCGTCAGTACCCCTGTTGCTTCTATGGCTGCTTCTACCGCTGATCAATTCCCTTTGTGGATGCTTGCTTGGTGCAGCAAAGGTTACATACAATCCAGGGTGCTGGAGAGATGATGTTGTGGCTGGTACCACAGCATCCATGTAACTGTGTATTTGCTTTGCTCCAAGACTCCTGCTTTGGTGTAAAGTACACCTTAGCGCTGCTCCTGGCCCTCTCCTTCTAAGTGCTCTCCAGGCCCCAGTCTCCCCTGTGTGAAATGAGTTATGCAATAGAAGGTAAGGCTGACTTAGGTGCGGCAGACAAAGAGGGTCTTGTGGGACAGGAACATCCAAGGGCAATCACCAAATATGTCTGCCTTCTCCATTGGCAGGCGACAAAGCTGACACCGGCAAGGGGGTTGCTGATGTGACCCAAGAGGGCACCCTGCTAAGAAAATATTATGCCGTAGGAGCCCCTTGCACAGAAACAGATTGTCAGCCGAAGAGAGAGACCCCTTCATTTGGTTGGAGGGGTGGAGTTTTGGTCTGGTCTGGAGGGGTAGAATTTTGACACATCTGAGATCACAGATGCCAATGTGTAGAATCTGGCGGGGAGGGGAGGAAGTTAGGAGTGGCTTCATTTGGGTGATGGTATGGACCGCTGTCCCTACCGTCATCACTGTCACCAGCCTTGACATGCCAGTGCACTAACTCCATCTGCGTTCTGCTACCTTCTGCTTCACCATCCATATCCTGGGAGCTAAACTATATTAGAATATCTTGGCCAGCCATGGCAGTGTCTACCTGTATCTCAGTGTGCAGAGCTGGAAGGTCTCAGGTCATAAGAGTGAGGCCGACTTGGGGACGACAGAATTCCTCAGGTCTGTTGACAGCACATCCTCTACAATGGGGTCAGCGGCATCCAAGTTTGCAAGCAAACATGCCAACTTCAGCCCTTGTCTGTCTGCGCCTTGCCTGGAGTCTCACAAGCCCGCCTCAGTGTTTGCAGGCTGCCCTCCCAGCTCAGGGCTGAAGTTGTATGACACCAGCCCCTGCAAGTTTATGCCTCTAGACCTGCTTGTGTGTGCACGAGAAGGCTCGTGCCGTGCTGCCTGAGGGGGCACTACGGTAGGTGGGTCAGAAAAGCTGTCAGCCCTAATTCATAAAGTGGAAAACAGTATGCAGGACAGCTGGTGCCAGGGCCGGTGACCTTTTCACTGGTGAGTATGGACTAAGGGCACCTGGCTATGACCCAATCTCTAGTTCCTCAGTCCTGCCCCTGAGACCCAAGATGCAGATTCTCGATCTAAAAAGATGCTGGTCTGAGTTCTTCATACTCTGGAGCTGTGCCAAAGAAGACAGCACTCTTAAAGGGAAAGGAGGTGACTGGGTTGGGGAGGGGGAGGGGAGCAGCAGACAGTGTTGATGTCTGGCTAGTCAGAGTCGTCAGCATTTCCCCCCTCATCCCTCTGCTACCAGGATAGATGTCTGGTAATCTTTCCTACCCCCAACCCAAATATGGGGGTCTGCAGTGGCCTTGAGTGACAGTGTGAGTTCAGGGAACTATCCAGGCACACCTCCCTTGGCACTGCCCCCATTCCTGGCCCTCAGTTCTCTCCAGGGTCCCACAGCCCACCAGCCCCCTGCTGTGGACCCCTGCAGACAAAGGGATTGGGGTGGGGTGGGAGTGGTGGGTTAGTCCCATTGCTCACAGCAGCAATAGCAGTAGCCAGCTCTCCCCAGCCTGCCCTGCTCAGGCTTTTGATGCAGTGCTCATTTAAATCCACAGCGGCCCTACAGGAAAGCTAAAGCACTGCACACAAGCAACTTTGCCAGAGACACTGGTCAATGGTAGAGGTGGGGTTCGAACCCCAATGTTAGTGGGGAATCCCTGAGGTGCAGCTGAAAGAGAGTAGGGTGTCTGGGCATTCCAGGAGGAGCTGTGCTCTGAGGCTGGGGAGAGGGCCGCCTCCTCCCCTTGAAGAAGTACTTTCCTCACTCTGAGCTGCCTCTCTTCCTGTGCGGCGACTCTCTTCTGATTGGGGTGACAGAGAAGTCGGTCTTACTAACACCCAGGGAGGGCAGAGGCAGGGCCATTGCGCCTGGAGATGGATGAAGGCTTGCGGAGGAGAGGAGGATGCTGGCAGCACATGGCCTCCCCTGTCCAGATGAGACTAAAAGGAAGCTGACAACAAGGGGGAGGGTTAAACAGCCACCGCACCCCCACCCCAGGCCCCTGAGTGGGCATGTTGCTCGGTCTCGTCAGCTGGACAGTTTTCAGCCCTTGACCTCTTCCCTCTAACCTACACCATCAGCTTATACTCCCTGGTCACATCAGTGGCCAGCCAGGCCATTAGAAAGCTAATGCATCTTTAGAGACCCATGGGCGGTCCAGTCAGTCACTCAAGAGCACTCCACCAACTGGGAGAAAACTACAGTGGATTCCATACCTTGGGAAGGGAGGAGATGGGCAGAAGGAAAGGATCATGGACAAATGGCTGTGGGAGGGAGAAGTGACAGGAAGGTGTTACGGATGGTGGTAATACTGAGCTGATGGTGCTGATGTTGCCTGTGGTGGTTCTGGTCTGGATGGTGATGAGGTAGGCAGATGGCGGTAGTAGCCGTTCTGGAGGTGGTGTGATGGTGCTCTGGTAGTGGTGATGGTAGTGGTATTGGCCCAGTTATGGCAGTGATTGTGGGGGGAACGGTATGGGCAGCAATGGTGGTGGTGACGTTGGCGGTGGTGATGGTTATGTTGGTGCTAAGGAAGGGAGGCAGTTGATGGAGATATTAACTGCAATGACAGAACAGTAGTGAGTAGTTACTGGGATGGAAGTGAGGTGGGTAAGAACCAGAACCCTTACTGGTGGGCTCCCCAGTGTTGGACACATAAGGAGAGCTTCAGGGTGGCTTTGGAGGCCCCTGGATCTTAGCAAGCCAATTTGCCCTACCTGGTCCTTATCACTCTGCCCCAACCAGATGTGGTTAGGACAGTGGGAGGTTAGACCCAGCCTTGGGACTAGCAGCACATTGGAATCCACTTCAGCCTTCCTGGGATTCCTAGGCATTAGGGCCAGCTGAATCCCGAGGGTCCGTTTCAGATCCAGGCTCTGGAAGCAGCAGACATAGGCATGCATGTTGAGAAGTTCTACAATACTCCCAGAAGCCCACACATAGTCCTTTGCCCACAAACATGTACACATGCATGTTCACAAACACACCAGGCTCTAGGGCCCAAATAAATGTGTTAAGCGGTTCCTACGTGAGGACTTAACAGAAATGGGGCACTCAGAAGTTTACACCCTGGCCAGACAGAGGGTGTGCGGCCAGTCACACGCACGCGCAAAGATGCTCGCGCTCCTCGGCTAAGCAAAACCAGCGAGACTCAGCTCCGCGGAGCCAATTGGAGACTCCTTGGCCTGGAAGCCCGAGCTGCTGCCGCCAAGAGACGCGGTCAATTAACTTCTCTCTGCAGCCGGACTCCCTGACCCGGGCCGCCCGCCCCCTCCCGCCGGCCCGCCCCCACCCTGACCCGCCTCCTTCCTTCCAGGCTTCCAAATTCTCTGGCCCTCGTAGCTCCACCCTTACTAAAGAGACCTGCCCATGGCCGGGCTTGAGCTTTGCTGCGCTGCCTGCCTGTTCAGGGAGATCAGGCTGCATTCTCTGGAGTTTAAGGGAGAGCTAGCTTTTCTAGGGAAGTCTCAGGGACCATGAGGTGTGACGGCCCTGGGCTGTCCCAGCTACCCCGGGGTGTGATCCCTTAGGGGGGCGTTCTCAGGGTGGAGATAACCACTGCTCCCAGGCGGGATGCTGGCTCCAGCTTCCAAGTCAGGGGAGACTCGGACTGTCTCTAGCAGCCACCAGCGCAGCAAGAGACTCTCCCCTACCCCTACACTGTTCCCCTTTCCCTGGTTAAGATGATGTTACTGGGTCCCAGTGGGTGTACAGAGTGGAAAGAAGAGAATGAGGCCATTGCTGCAGAGAGGTCCGCAGGAGCAAAGGCCATGCCTGGTCACACATCTCCTGTGGTGGAGGACCTTCCAGCAGATGAAGCTCTCTAGTACTGCATGTGGGGGTCCTGCATAGCCCAGTGATCCCCACAACTAGTCTCCCTCTTTGAGACCCTAAGAAGGGAGGGTGAGATCCTGACCCTTTACTGGGAAAAGTACTGACTGGAGGCTGGACCAGGATGGAAAATGGTGACTGCCATGGTCCCCAGAGGCCTTGAGACTTGAAGGAATCCAAGCTGGGTTTGTCTCTTCAGAATTCAGCACTCCAGATCCAACCCCAGGTCCCCAGCAGGCAGCCAGGACACTGTGAGGCTCCATCCTGGGACATTCCATCCGTTCCCATGTGTCCCAGGGGGGTGAACTAGACAAAGAATGTCAATGGATGCCGGGTTACTGCTGGACATACAGGGGACAGCCCCCACTCCTTTCTCCTCCCTGCAAGGGGCAGTCCCAGCCCTCGTGTTGCTATGGCTTCAGAGCTTTAGCGGGGAGCTCTGTAAGGCAGATGCTCCCCACAGGGCAGGCTTCCCACACCCCCTTTAAAGGGAGGACATTTGGAAATGGGGGACCCCTGGGGATGTTGTTGCCTTTGGGACCAGCTGCCTCGGCATTTGCCTGGAAATGCCGCCTACAGTCTGATCTTTGGCTTGGCAGGTGGACGCCGACGATGTCTTCACCAAAGAGGAACAGATTTTCCTGCTGCACCGCGCCCAGGCCCAGTGTGACAAGTTGCTCAAGGAAGTCCTGCGCACAGCAGGTGAGGGTGGGAAGGAGGTGGGCATGAGGTCAGCGTGTGGCAAGGGTGGGAGCCTGGGAGGCAGGGGCGGGTGAAGGGGTTGGAGGTGTTAACTTACGGGTGAGCTTGAGAAAGGAGGCCCAACCAAAGCAAAGACCTAAAGTGAAACCAGCAGGCTCAGGTGGTCCATACCGTGTGTGTGTGTGTGTGTGTGTGTGTGTGTGTGTGTGTGTGTGTGTGTGTGAGAGAGAGAGAGAGAGAGAGAGAGAGAGAGAGAGAGAGAGAGAGAGAGTAGCCTTTGGTTTCGTTTGCAGATAGACATGTGTAGGCAGGCAAAGTGTATAATAACCCCATTGGATTTAGATGGGGTGAGGCGAGCCAGGAGCTTTGACGGGGGTGCAGGGCCCTAGTATGGTAGGCTGGACCAACTTCCCCAAAGAAAAGATAGCCAGGCCATGTCTAGAGAGATGAGGCGGTCCCTGAAAGAGGCCATCTGGACATGAAGCTCCATCATAGAACTAGAATCTCTAGAACCAGTTCGGGGTGGCGGAGCCAGAGGGATTGGAATAGGTGTGTGACTCAGTCTATAGCCCGGAGAGGGTGTTTGGCCCGCAGAGTGGGGTTTCCCTCAGCATCTCTAAGGGACCTTTACCACGGGGAAGGGAGGCATCACCCATTCAGTCACAGTTCTGGCTCAGGGGTCTCTTCCGCCCCCTTCTTCGAGTCCATTTCCTGGAAGCAGGTATAGGAGGCCACAGTGGCGTTCATCCAGGCTTCTGAAGTCTGACCAGTCTCATCAGCAAAGGAGGTCAGACCCTGACTTACTGTCCCTCCAGAGCGGCTTTCTCCCTGGCACTGGCTCTCAGGTTACTGAGGGACAGCAGTGGTGCCTACCCTGCACACAACCAAATGGTGACAGCACGTGGACTTGGTTCAGATTCAAGACTCTGTCTGTATACAGAGTCCCTCTATCCCGGCCTCACCTGTGGCTCCCGATCATGTAGATGGCGGGGACAGATGAACCCCTCATTGATGCTAACCCTCTGGCCCTCTTTCTATTGTGGAGCCTGTGGTGTGTGTGTGTGTGTGTGTGTGTATGTGTGTGTGTGCGTGCGCGTGCGCGCGCGCGTGCATCTCTGACTCCTTCTCGTCCACCACGAACCCCTCCCTGAGGGTGGAGGCTGGACAGCGCTGACAGAGCCTGATGCGGGAGTCACACAAGTCAGAGAGCAAGGCCTCCTGTGTCCTGTCAAGGAAGAAAGGCGGGCTGCAGCTCAGGCGGTGTCATGGGGCACGTGCAGGCACTCCGCGCCCCACCCCTGACACAATGCAGTCTTCACCCTTGGTCCTTCCTCACCAGCCCTCACCTGCACGCCGTGCTAGCCTGACTCAGTTTCCTCCATCACCTCTCCACCCCATCCCGCCCAGTTTCTGCTGTGCGCCCTCTGGTGGGCCGTTCCCGTCTCCACTCTCCTGCCTACCCCACACTCAGCTGGCATTTCCCCCCTTTGAACCCCTGCTGACCAGCTCCGTTTCCTGCTTACCCCACACTCAGCTGGCATTTCCCCCCATTTGAACCCCTGCTGACCAGCTCCATTTCCTGGCTGTCTCTCCATGTGGCAAGCACTTGGCAGTTTCTTGGTCATGTACTGGTCCTTCATCTATGATCTCCCAACAACCTAAGTATTGGCATCCTTGGCAGGGGCAACTCCCTGTAAAAAGGGAGGCCTGAGGGAGGGGCAACACCCAGGGCGGTTGTTATAGCACAGCTGATGGCTACAACTGCCCTGATTTCCCAGCCAACATAATGGAATCAGACAAGGGGTGGACACCAGCATCCACGTCCGGGAAGCCCAGGAAAGAGAAGGCTTCGGGAAAGTTCTACCCCGAGTCTAAAGAGAACAAGGAGGTGCCCACTGGCAGCAGGCGCCGAGGTATGTCTGTCCCTGACGTCCTTGACCCCTGTCTTGCCAGCCATTTGGCAGGCTCAGATCCACCTGTCCCTGACATTCTGTCCTAGTCTTATGAGTTCCTGTGGAAAGTCAGAGACCACGGCTCCCTTCCCAGGAAAGCAGGCCAGGAGACAGCCCAACGGACTACACAAGATGGGGGGGGCAGATCAATTGTGTGTCCTCAAGACACAAAGAAATGTGTACAGTAGACTCACCCAGCACTCCCCGGAAAAGGATCCAGAGCTACAGGAAACCCATGACCCACCAAGGGAGTCACAGAGACGGGGAGGGAGAGGGGAGGGCTGTGTCCTGAGATGCAGTCAGGGAGAGATGGAGAGACAGAGGAACTAGATGCTCAAACCAGAAGTCTGGCACTTGGTATGTCAAAGGGGGTACAGGAAGACACATGGTGGGAAGGGCCAAGGAAACAACAAGCGGGGTTAGGACAGCCTCAGAGCAGCAGAGACAGACAGCGGGACGAGGAGAGGAGAGGAGAGAGGGAGAAGCAGGGTTGCCTCAGGGAGGTGAGGAGAGACAAACACAGAGCCCAAGCTGTGGCCACAAGGCCAGTTAGAGCCAGCAGGGTGGGCAGCAGATTCCAGATGGGCCACATCTGGGAGCCTGTGGTCACCCTGTGGCTCCCCAGGGACCAGAGGGAATTGTGGGCCTGGCGGGGTGGGGCTGGGAATATGGCGCCCAGGACAGAGAGCCTTTCACCAAGCTGGGCGGGTCCGGCCATCAAGGCTGCCTTCCAGGGAGGGTTAGAGAGCCCTGTGGTCAGAGCACTGCAGGGGGAGAGAAGGGGGCTGTAAGCTGGGGTGGACTGTGGGTGATCTGGAGGCTGGGGACCCTCTGAAGTCACTTAGCATGACTGTCAGGGCTCCAAAGTGGGGCGTGTCACTGTCCTTTGAAACTCCCCACTAGTGCTTGGGTTTGGAGGACTGTATGGGTTGGTCATGGGTCTTCCGAACGGCCCTGGAGGGTGGACGCCAAGGCTGATATGGTCACCTTCCCAATGAGGAAACGGAAACGCAGAGTGAGGGCGCCTGCGTGAGGTTAGCAGCGCCTTGTACGTCCAGCTGGCACTTAAAACCAGACTTCCTCCTTCTGTGGTCCCTAGGGAAGGGCCACATGAGAGCCTCTAAGCTGAGGGGAGGCTGAGAAAATGCCTGTCTTCAAACTGGTTGTGGTGGCGCACGCCTTTACTCCCAGAACTCTGGGGGCAGAGGCAGGTGGATCCCTGTGAGTTCAAGGCCAGCCTGGTCTATCTACATAGTGAAACAATGTCTTTCTTTTTTTTTAAATCCTTTCTTCAGAGACACCTAGAAGGTAGAACCAAGAACAGAGAGAGAAAAGGCTCAGGTGATCCCTTGAGGCGTGGCCTGCCCAGGGTCGTGTGAGCTCAGCGTGTTGCCCACTCCTCTTGTCCTTTTCCTGTGGGAAAGGGACTCATGTCAGTACTCCAGGACAGTATGCTCTCTGGAGCCAGTGCGTTTAGGTAACAAGAGGAAGGAGGAGCTCAATATATTCTTTCCAGAATGCTCTAACCGTGAAGTTTCCAGTCACAGGGCACATCATTGCCCTGTGAGAATCAAACCACAAGTGTGCTCTTGTCCCTACCCCTTACCGGTGGCTCTGACTCCCCTTCCGCACCCGTGTTCTCCCTGGGCACAGGCCGGCCCTGCCTGCCAGAGTGGGACAACATCGTTTGCTGGCCGCTGGGGGCGCCAGGTGAAGTGGTGGCAGTGCCCTGTCCAGACTACATTTATGACTTCAATCACAAAGGTGAGGCTAGCCACATGCGCTGAGAACCTCACGGATGCCGGGAAGTCTGGGGTTCAGGGCCTCAGTGGCCCCAGACCTCCTGCCTGCCCTGACTGTCCCACGGACTTACAGGCCATGCCTACAGACGCTGTGACCGCAATGGCAGCTGGGAGGTGGTTCCCGGACACAACCGGACGTGGGCCAACTACAGCGAGTGCCTCAAGTTCATGACCAACGAGACTCGAGAAAGGGTGCGAGCTCCCCACCCCATTAATGAGCCCCGACCCAGCCGACACTCCTAGCCTTTACTTCCCCAGCAACCTTAATTTGTCCTCCAGCTTGCCCTCGGTGCTCACCCTGAGTCCCAGTTCTCTGTCTCTCGCCTGCGCAGGAAGTATTTGACCGTCTAGGCATGATCTACACCGTGGGATATTCCATGTCCCTTGCCTCCCTTACCGTGGCTGTGCTCATCCTGGCCTATTTTAGGTGGGCGGGGCGAGGGGCGGGGGCGGGGCGAAGCCGGTGAGGGGCGGGGCATGCTCTAGGGGGCGTCCGGAGGGGTCCAGGATGCGAGCCTCCCTTCTCCCCCTTCACTGGCTCCATCCCCCTGCGTGATGACCCCACCTACGGCACACAGCCCAGCTTCCTGCCCGCCGCTGCGTCCCCTGTGCCCTCACCCACGGTGATGTCGCACGCCCCGCAGGCGGCTGCACTGCACGCGCAACTACATCCACATGCACATGTTCCTGTCGTTCATGCTGCGCGCCGCGAGTATCTTCGTGAAGGACGCAGTGCTCTACTCTGGCTTCACGCTGGATGAGGCCGAGCGCCTCACCGAGGAAGAGTTGCATATCATCGCGCAGGTGCCGCCTCCGCCCGCCGCTGCCGCCGTTGGCTACGTGAGTGCCCCTAGACCGCCCACAGGCTCCCACCGCGCCCTTTGCACCTGCCGGCCTCTTGCTACCTCCTGCAGCTGCAGGCCTGCAAACCCTTCCCATAGGGACCCTCACACGACTCGGCTCAGCGCCCAACCTTACTGCCAACAGCTCCTAGTGTCCCCCCTTCCCTCCACACTGGAGTGCCCCAACCACCGACTTCATCACCTGGCCATCTGCTGCTAACACCACACCCACACCCACACCCACGCCCACACGGGGTCCCAACCCAGAAGCCCAGAGTAAGCTCTCCCTTCTCACCTAATGCAGACCAGCCCTTGCCTATGAGATGCGGGCCCAAGCTCTTGGCTAACTCTGGTTGGTGTCCTAGGCTGGCTGCCGCGTGGCCGTGACCTTCTTCCTTTATTTCCTGGCCACCAACTACTACTGGATTCTGGTGGAGGGGCTGTACTTGCACAGTCTCATCTTCATGGCCTTTTTCTCAGAGAAGAAGTACTTGTGGGGCTTCACCATCTTTGGCTGGGGTACGGAGACCAGTGGGGTGGGTAGGGTGGAGGTGAACCTGCTTGTCCAGTCCCTCTTGGTTTGTAGCAGCCTGGAGGCCTGCCCATCCTGCTGTGACTCGGACCCTGTTCTAGGTTTAGGGGACTCAACTTGGCTATGGGCAGGGTTCACCCAGAACTGTTGGCTTGACAGGGCATTTCGGCTCACTTGGGGTGATAATTACTGGGTTTGAGATGAGGTTAAACTTGGGATCAGAATGGGATTTTCAGTCACTAGTTAGCCTGGGTTGGGAATGTAGTCTGAACCCTCCTTCTACCCAGAGCCCTGTGGAGGGGCTCACATTGTTACCAGGAGGTGGGGTCTCCGCTATCCAGAGCCACAGGCCCAGCAGTTCAGTACCACCTAAATTTTGCAACCTCTCTGCAGTAGATTCCTGGGATGCTGCGATCCTACCAGCCCCCCTTAGGCTCGGGATCTAGTTACTGATAATTGTCCATTATTGCTGGCAGCTCCTCAGCTTGGCTGGGCTCTGGGAAAAGCTGCCAGACTGTGGAGGGGTGGGCCAGTGACTGTATCCTCCTGGGCTCAGCACCCAGAAAGCCCTCAGGTCAGTCTCCACAGCCTCCTTGGCCCTTGGCACATGCCCTACCCCGACCTCACCATGGCAGGCCCCAGAGCTGGGCAGGTCTGGGCCTGGTTCCAGGAACTAACACAAGCCCCTGGGCTAGAAGGTGTCTGGTGGGCTGGAAACATGTGGATTAGGGAGCACACAGAGCCTTATGATCTGGGAATGTCACACCCTTACCACAAACCCAGGTGACACCCTTTCCCCCCAGTGATCCACCAGGCTAGAAATAAAGCCAGGAGGGGACCAGGCTCCCTTCACTCAGGCTGCCATGTGTCAGTGCCCTGAGGTGCTCCTATGGCCTCTGCCCAGCCTGGAATGACAAACTTCATTTTTATCTACCCTCATCCAGGAAGGCTTGGACCTTTCATGCCAGGCTTGCAGAGGGAGTTTTAGAACAGAAAAATGCTAGTCCCTGCCTCTCTCCCCATGGAAGCTCCAAGCCCAGTGCAGACTGAACTGGGATAAGCTACCTGTGCCACATTATTTCAGCACATGCCCAGCAGGCATGCATAGGCACTCCAGAGAAGCAAGGAATCCAAATGGCACTGGCACCTCAGGCTCTTAGGATGACATGAAGGAGCCCATGTGCCTAGGGTGAGGGGTGGGGCCAGTGAGCTGAGGAAAGTCATTGGGTTTGGGGCAAAATGCATAATCCTCAGACTATTCCCTGTACACACAGGTCTTCCAGCTGTCTTCGTGGCTGTGTGGGTCGGTGTCAGAGCAACCTTGGCCAACACTGGGTAGGTCCAGCCGCTGGAAATGCTTTGGCTCCCTCTTCTGTGAATTGTGGGGTGACTCCTGGCAGCAGCAGCTCCAGGCTAAAGGGTTACCTCAGAGTTATAGGAGGTGACTCTCAGGCCTCAGGCCTGGACACGCATGTGCAACCCCGTCCTGTGTCCTTGATAGCATGTGTCAGAGCAGGCCAACTCTGGGGCCCGTGTGGGCTGGCTGGGAAGGAAGAGGCCAGTGGCTAATGCTTCATCCTCCCCAGATGCTGGGACCTGAGCTCCGGGCACAAGAAGTGGATCATCCAGGTGCCCATCCTGGCATCTGTCGTGGTGAGCAGGAGTCGGGGACAGTGTGAGCATGAGCCCCAGTGACTAGCCCTTAACCAGAACATCTACAGTGACTTCCCCAGACCCCAGAACCAGAAACCCCAAGACCTGAAGACAGGTGATCCCTACTCCAGTCTAGACGGGGAAACTGAGGGCCCTAGGAACCCCCCTGGAGATGCAGTGATGCAGTGATGCCTGTGGCGCGGCCCGGGGTCCGAGACCCCTTGTGCTGTGCTAGCAGAGTAGAGTCCCCATTGCAGCCTCCCTCCACAGCTCAACTTCATCCTCTTCATCAACATCATCCGGGTGCTTGCCACTAAGCTTCGGGAGACCAACGCGGGCCGGTGTGACACCAGGCAGCAGTACCGGTGAGTCCAGGCTCTTTGGAGTTGGGGTGGAGTTCAGGGTCATTGGCTGCCAGCACCATGTACCCAAGAGAGGACAAAGGTCCTGCGGTTGAGCTTGTGAGAGGAGCCTCTGGCTCTGTGCCGTCCCGCCCCCCACCCCACCCCCCTCCCCGGGCCTGCACAGCAGTGCTGGGTCATGCTCAGTCACTTGGTATCAAGCTTTGCATTAGGGCCAGGCCTGCTAGTGTGGTACACACCAGCTACCCCCAGACAGCTGGATTCAGGGAACCCAAGGGACAGATGGGTGGAGGTTGACTCCAGTAACACATCAGCTCAGGAGAAACCCAAGGGTTAGGTCGTGGGAATGAGCGCATGCCAGCAGCAGGTGAAAGGGCCCGAGGACAGAGCGCTGCACCTGTGGGCCACTCAGGGACGCCTCTCAGGACCGAAAAGCCCACATAATACGGCCCCCTGGAAGAAGCCATCCTGACTCAGCTCGGTTGCCAAGCAACAGGAGTCAGAGCCTCTGGCCCTTCTGTCACTTCTGGAGCCTGGGCCTGGCTGGGGTGGGAGGGTGAGGTGCTGTGTTTTGGGGCAATGAGCACAGGCCAACGCGCATGCCCAATGGCCAGGAAGCTGCTCAGGTCCACGCTGGTGCTCGTGCCGCTCTTCGGTGTCCACTACACTGTCTTCATGGCCTTGCCCTACACTGAGGTCTCAGGGACCCTCTGGCAGATCCAGATGCACTATGAGATGCTCTTCAACTCCTTCCAGGTGGGCGGCCTGCCCCGGGTCCTGGGGAGCAGGGCGGGGTGCATGGCCTGCCCAGGGTCCTGGGGAGCAGGGCGGGGTGGGCCATGGTCCTATTTGAGGTGCATGGCCTGCCCCGGGTCCTGGGGAGCAGGGCAGGGTGCATGGCCTGCCCCGGGTCCTGGGGAGCAGGGCGGGGTGGGCCGTGGTCCTGATTGCATGTGCCTCTCTTTCCAGGGATTTTTTGTGGCCATCATATACTGTTTCTGCAATGGCGAGGTAAGCTGTAGGCAGCGTGCTCAGGGGTAAGGTAGGAGAGGTCAGGAAGGGCTTCCTCAAGTCTCGTCCCTCCATCCCCTCCCTGACCCCTATTCTTCCTCTCCTCAAGAACTTTCCTGCCCACACTGTGAAGGCACAGAGACAGCTTCAGAGATGATTCAGGCTCAGTGTATCCTGGGGTGCATAGGATCCTCCATGTGTCGCATAGGAAAGGTTCTCCCTGGTCCCACTCAGTTGAGGGCTCAGCCATCTTTGGACCATTTGAGCTTTCAGATTCGGGCTGTATCAGTTGCCCACTGTCAAGCACCATGTTCTGGGGATTTGTGTGATCTGACTTGACCTTGGTGCTTTCGGTAGTCTCCTGTCACTGACTGCGGCGATGGTGTCAGGCGAGACACAGGGTACAAGGGTTAAGGGCCCACCTGACTGCCCCCCATCTGTTTCCCCAAGGTGCAAGCAGAAATCAGGAAGTCGTGGAGCCGCTGGACACTGGCTTTGGACTTCAAGCGCAAAGCACGAAGTGGGAGCAGCAGCTGTAGCTACGGCCCGATGGTGTCTCACACGAGTGTGACCAACGTTGGCCCCCGGGCAGGACTCAGCCTTCCACTCTGTCCCCGCCTGCTGCCCGCCACCACCACCAACGGCCACTCCCAGCTGCCTGGCCATGCCAAGCCAGGGGCTCCAGCCGTTGAGAGTGAAACCATACCAATTACCACGGCAGTTCCCAAGGACGATGGGTTCCTTAACGGCTCCTGCTCAGGCCTGGATGAGGAGGCCTCTGGGTCTGCACGGCCTCCTCCATTGTTGCAGGAAGAATGGGAAACAGTCATGTGACTGGGCATCAGGGACTGGACAGCTGGCATGGACAAATGGACAGATGGACCCAGAGGCCAATGGTTGGCTGGTTGTTCATTCAGGACTGGACCAGGAAGAAAAACAAAAGGAAAAAAAAAAGAAAAAAGGAAAAGGGAGCTGTGTGTGCCTTCTTCTGTTTCATTCTAGAAAGGCGGGGTCTGGAGCCATGAGACAGTTTGGGGAGTACTCGCCCCATGGTTGGGAGAAGGGCCCTGGGTCTCATGACCTAGAAAGGGTCTGGGAGTTGGGGATTCAGCATTGTCCTACAGAAAGATGGCTCTGCTCTCAAGGCCCAGAAAAGGGCTTGGGAGGTGGTTCCGTTGGTGGAGCATTTGCCTGGCGTGCATGAAGCCCTAGGTTCTACCCCAGCACCTCATAAACAAGGCACACACCTGTAATCCCAGTTCTCAGGAGGTGGAGCCAGGAGGATCATTATTTCAGGGACATCCTCGACTCTATAGATCGGGTTGGGAGGCAACCTGGGGTACATGAGACCCTATCTTTAAAACAAAACAAAACAAACAAAAAATAACGATTGCCCAGAAAGGCTGGAGTCTGCAGGGATCCCAGCAGCCAGGTGGTCCTATGTGGAAACAGGCAGCCTTCCCTGTTGTCATGAACACAGTGGAGTCAGGCTTCTGTAGAGCAGCTCCACTACCTACTAGTCCCAAGTCATTACCCAGCCAGGGCCCACTCAAGTCTGAGGCTGCCAGGTGAACCTGGGGAGTCCTCCATGCATGACCGCAGCTCCCCAAATGGAAGGGCTGTGCCTGCAGCCACCAGACAGAGGTTGCAGGAAGAGTCCCCGGGCAAATGAGTGCAAGCTGGGCTGTCTGCCCTGGCTCCAAACACTAGGAGTTCAGGCCCTAAGAGTTAGCTGGGGTGCGGGTCTGCAAGGCTAGACCCATGCATCAAAAAAATAAGTCCATAGCTCTCGCTCAGCATCCCCACCTGACACCCCCTGCTCTCATGCTCATCCTCCAGGACCGCCTGGTCCGTCTTGAACTATTTATGGGCCCTCAAAAGGCCTGGCACTGAGGCTACATTATACATGGGCTGCTCGGCTCACTGTGGCTGCCAGCTTTTATACCAGCGATGCGTCTATCAAATCCCGCCCTTTCTAAGCTCAAGTCACCTTGCCTTTCCTGCAGGCCCCACCCCCACTATTTGGCCCAGGCTTCAGCCATTTAACTCAAGGACTGGGCGGCACGGGCATATACGGAGCACTTCTAGGCCAGAGCCCATATGCTGTTCCTGATGGCTAGCAAGACGAGTGACCATCCAAAGGCTTCCAATGGAGCACGGGGGTATGAATGGTGAGGTACAGGCCACGCCCTCAACGGCTCCTGAGCCAGGCTGAACTGGAGCCACTGGACATTCTAGAGGAAGAGCCTAAGATCTAAGGAAAGCTTCAGAGGCCCTGCTTCCATGTGGGGCCAGAGAGAGTTACATGAGGGTCAGAGGAGGCAGGAGAACAGGTCAGAAGACGGTGATAGGACCGGGAAAGACCCTGGCTGGGGAGGGAAGGAGTCCTCAGCAGGACAAAATCTCACTCCCCTTCCTGGGCTATGTGTTACCTCTGAACAGGGTCTTGACTGACCGGTCAGCTCAGCTCAGAGTTACAGGGCTTCCAGACTGCTAAGCCTTCAAGGCCTCTTACACTGTCCACCGAGTCTAGAAGCCATTTGGATACTAAGCCACATAAACTAGCCCCAGACTGCTCTGTCAAAAGGCCACTGGGCCTACTCATCTGAAAACATTCAGGTAGGCCAGGCGCTGGTAGTGCACGCCTTTAATCCCAGCACTCTGGAGGCAGAGACAGGTGGATCTCTGTGACTTTGAGGCCTACTGAGTTAGTTCCAGGGCATACACCAAAACAATACGGAGAAACCCTGTCTTGGAAAAGCAAAAAAACAAAAAACAAAATGAAAACATTCAGGTAGCACCCTGGCCAGGCTGTGTCTTCCTATGTGGTTATCATCCCTTTGGGTCCCCAAGATAGGGCTGTCCTTTAAAGGGATCAGATGCCCTAAGACCCATCTTGCATATTGTTTGCAGATCGGACCAGACCTTCTACATTCGGTTGGACACCCCGTCAGCAAAGCCCAGCTTCCTTCTTAGGATATCTGCACCCAGGACAGGAACAGCCCGCTTTAGGTTGGGTATTACCCCTGGCTGGATGTCTGGGACAGAGCTGACCCCCGCACATCAGCCTAAGACCATCATCCAGGACCAGCTTCCCTGACTCTGGACGGGAGCCTCTGGTCCTAGGCTGGCCTTCACTCAGGCCCCCAAGTCTCACCTGGGCTGTCCAGGTGTTGGCAGAAGTGGCAGCCCTCAGGAGGCCTGGCAGATGGTCAGGGCCCTGTTTGCCGTTAACAGCCACCGGAGCCAGGTGGCTATTCCTCCCTGCGAGGCCCCGCAGTCCAGCCAAGCCACAGGGAACATATAAACAGAACCAGGGCTGGCCAGTGAGTAGACACGGGGGAGGGCATCAAGAGACCCCTGTCCATTGCTTCCACGGTCCATCATCCCAGCACCTCACAGAATCCACTGGACTCTAGACCTGGGCAGCAAGGTGGCCAGGCCCAACTCTCACCTGCCTTGAGCCTGCCAAGAGTCTCTACCCCTCTTTGGGTCCATCTCCTCGGCACCAGCTGGGAGAGCAACTCTGCAGATCCTTAGAAGTTTCAGGGCATAGTGGCACACACCTTGAATCCCAGCACTCGGGAGGCAGAGGCAGGTGGATCTCTGTGAGTTCGAGTCCAGCCTGGCCTACAGAGCAAGTTTCAGGACAGCCAGGGCTTCACAGAGAAACCTTGTCTCGCCGGGCGGTGGTGGCACATGCCTTTAATCCCAGCACTCAGGAGGCAGAGACAAGCAGATCTCTGTGAGTTCGAGACCAGCCTCATCTACAAGAGCTAGTTCCAGGACAGCCTCCAAAGCCACAGAGAAATCCAGTCTCAAAAAACCAAAACAAAACAAAAAAAAAAGGGGGGGATGTGACCATGTCCAGGGGTCTGAGGGAACTCAGCCTTGCTGAGTATCTGGGAAGGGACACAGTCCTGCCCCAGAATCCTGAGAAGTCACTGGCTCTGGGGGAACAGACTTAGGACTAGGGATAGGGCTTCCGGTGCAACTTCAACACAACCAGGTTGGTTTCGGCTTTCTCCTTGTCCTTGATGCCTCTTGGCCAACCACAGAATGATCCTAGCCTGAAGTTGGCGCTACCACAGCAAACTGAAATAGCCCTTGGTTTGGTGGGGCTGGTCCCACTGGCCAAGAATGCCAGAGGAGAAAGGGGCTATGGAGTTCAGCAGGGCCCCGGGCCCTGGCTGACTATGTGTGGGCCCTGGCTGACTATGTGTGCCGTGTTACCCCGGGCCCTGGCTGACTATGTGTATGCTGTGTTACCCTGGCTTCTACCCTTTCTTGGCTTCTTGGAGGTCAGGCCCTGCTCAGCTTTCCCGACCTGAGTGGACTCAGAACCCCATCTCACTCTCAAGTGTGTCCTCAGGGTTAGTTTCAGTCACTTGGACAGGGCTCTCATCTTCCTACGGTGGGCACAGGCAACCCTTCCAGGATGCAAGGGAGAATCATCCATAGCTTCCCACTGCAGTATCACTGCCACGCCGGCAGGGGAGGCTTCTGAAGCTAGGCTGGAGGGATGGGCTGTGGGACTTGAGAAGGTGGGCTCTCCGCCACTCTAGACCCACCCCTCCATCGAAACCTGTGGACCCAATACTTCCTGTAATGGCTGACACCGGAGGCCCTTGCCAGAACACCTCAACTAGTGGTGAAGATTGTCCATCCAAGTCAACCTGACCCAGACTCTACAGCATTTGAGTTAGAGGATAATGTTGGTGAAGACCCCAAAATAGTTCTTGTCCAAAACCATGCTGCTATGCTACGTGCCCCAGGAAGACCACCTATACCATAAGATAGAAGGGTGCATTGTGCATGGAGTTCTATGCACATTTGCAGGTATGTGTGAACTTGTGTGTTTATTTGTATTTGTGTCTGCTTGTGGTTCTATTGGCATGTATCTCCGTCTGTCATTGAATGTGTGCCAGCGTATATTTACATCATGTTTGTATGTGTGTATGTCTTTGTACGTATCTGGGTCTTCTGGGAGACTATGTATCAGTGTCTTTTTGTTTGTATGCATGCCTGTGTACGTGTGATCTTTGTGTGTGTGTTTGTGTGTGTACCCGTGGTCTGCGAATGCCGCCTGTGGGTGGAATTTGGCTCTTAGACATGTTTGGTTTGGCTCTCCCAGTATTTTCAACATCTTGAGCCAACATTTAAAAATCAGGATATTTCACATAAAAATTCAGCTTTCCAGCTTCTCTTAAAAATTCAGAAGCCCTGGCAGAGTTAGACCAGGATTCCCATGAGGCCACTCTTCTCCTGAGCTGTGCAGGGCCAGCCGCCTCCTTCAGCCTCTTCAGCCTTGCTCCTCTGGCCCACCATTACCTTGACAACAGCTGGGTTTGGGACCCAGAGTGTGTGGTCACTACTAGATGCTAGCCTTTTAGGGTGTGTGCATACGATGAACCTACGTAGGAACATGTATGGGGTACTTCTGTGTGAGACCAATGTGGATGCTTGCATGTGCATGAATGCCTGTATATGTACAAGTATGAAGCCTGTGGGGGGGGAACGTATGTTGTGCGTGTACATGGGTGTGTGCGTGGAGGGGGCATATCCATGGCCATGTGGAGTGTGTGGGCCACTGTGGTCTGGCATGCGCTGCACAGGGGCCTCTTCCGGCCTTTGAGGGAGAATCGGATTCCCGGCTTCTGGCTGGGATGGCTTGTGGGATTTATTTCTGTCTCGGTGCCCACTGAAGGCCTGAGTAATGGGAACATTTAAAGAAAACCAGAAATACATACGGAAGACGCAGGCTGGCTAGGAACTCAGCTCTGATACCCTGCCTGGTCCACAGCTGCATGAGTCCAAGGCCAGGTCTGAGTCTAGAAAGGAATAGCCTGGGATCCAGCATGTCCACAAACGCTGTGGACTGCTGAGTTCTGCCAACTTAGAGCCACCTGGTGGGCAAGCTCACCACCCCACAGTTAACAGTAAGCAGGTGCTCAGGGCAAGGTGAGAAGATGCCATGTCAGCCTGTGTGTGGCAAGTACCCTTCCCAGTCAGGGAGTAGGAGGTCCCTATCTCCAGTATGTACTCACACCATACATCAGTCTCTCTCTCTGTCTCTCTGTCTCTCTCTGTCTCTGTCTCTGTCTCTGTCTCTCTCTCTCTGTCTCTCTGTCTCTCTCTGTCTCTCTCTCTCTCTCTGTCTCTCTCTCTCTGTCTCTCTCTCTGTCTCTCTGCCTCTCTCTCTGTCTCTCTCTGTCTCTGTCTCTCTCTCTCTCTCTCTGTCTCTCTGTCTCTCTCTCTGTCTCTCTCTCTCTCTGTCTCTCTCTGTCTCTCTCTCTCTCTGTCTCTCTCTCTCTCTCTCTCTCTGTCTCTCTGTCTCTCTCTCTGTCTCTCTCTCTCTGTCTCTCTGTCTCTCTCTCTGTCTCTCTCTCTCTCTGTCTCTCTCTCTCTGTCTCTCTCTCTCTGTCTCTCTCTCTCTGTCTCTCTCTCTCTCTCACACACACACACACACTCCCTAGCTCAAGGAGGAGCAAGATTTCTCCTTAGGGTTAGGACACTTGAAGACTCCCCAGACTGGCCTGCCTGGTCCCTGGGACCTGTCCTCTCCAGGACATGGTCACCATTGTCCTGGGTTCAGATCACCCTAATCCCATTCTAGATCATCTCTGACACCCAGCTATTTAACAGGGGACACAGGACCATGGGAAAGGGAGGAGCTTCGTGTGGTGTGGTGTCAAGCTATGTTGGTGGCCACGGGGAGAGGAGGCAGTGTTGACCGATGCTTTAGGCAGCCAGTCTGGTGTCTCCTGCTGCCACCCAGTGGCCATGTGAGGAAGTGCGGAATTACAGACTGGCGACAAGACGTCTCATCCTTGCTGTCTTTTCTTGGCTGAGAAGCCTCTTGGGGCTCTGGAGGTTCTGGGAAAAGTGCTCTTTAGCTTTTAAAGTGTGTGTGTGGGGGGGGGGCTCTGGTGTGCCATGAGTGTGTGGCGGTAAGAGGACACACTAGCGGAGGTAGTCAGTTTCCTCTACTGTGTGGGTCACTGATTGAAGCCAGGTTGTCAGGCTTGACGGCACCCCCGCTTCAGCTGCTGAGCACGCCAAGGTTCCACTTTTCGTCGAGACAAGGTTTTACACTAGCTCAGGCTGTCTTAGAAGCCATGTATAGCCCTCCCTGTCTGGCCTTGAACTCAGAAATCTTTCTGCCTTAGCCTCTTCAGTGATGAGATTATTGGCATGAGCCACGGAACGTCTGTTGTTTTTAAATAAATGTTAGTGGCTAGAGAGAAGACTTGTGGTTAAGAGCACTAGCCGTATTTCAGAAGACCCAGCTCAATCTCCAGCAGCACACTGGGGCTCACAACCACCTGTAACCCAGTTTCAGGGGATCTGACACCACTTCTGGCCTTGTCAGGCACCAGGCACATATGTGGTGCACAGACATATGTGTAGGCAAACACCCATATGTTTAAAAGAAGAGCAAACCATCATCTCATGTGTGTGCTGGGGGGGTGTACATGCCATAATACGTGTGTTGAAGTATACATGCCATGGCATGTGTGTTGGGGGTGCACATGCCATGACACGTGTGTTGGGGTGTACATGCCATGGCACCTGTGTTGGGGGTATATGCCATGGCACCTGTGTTGGGGTGTGCATGCCATGGCACCTGTGTTGGGGTGTACATGCCATGGGACCTGTGTTGGGGATGTACATGCCATGGCACATGTGTTGAGGTATACATGCCATGGCACGTATGTTGGGGGTACATGGCATGGCATGTGTTGGGGTGCACATGCCATGGCACCTGTGTTGGGGTGTACATGCCATGGCACGTGTGTTGAGGTGTACATGCCATGGCACATGTGTTGAGGTATACATGCCATGGCACATATGTTGGGGGTACTTGGCATGGCATGTGTGTTGGGGGTGCACATGCCATGGCACCTGTGTTGAGGTATACATGCCATGGCACGTGTGATGGGGTGTGCATGCCATGGCACGTGTGTTGGGGTGTGCATGCCATGGCACATGTGTAGAGGACAAGTTTGTGGAGTCGTTCTTTCACCTTCATGTGCTTTTACCCACTGAGCCGTCTCAGCAGCTCCTGTTATACTTTTAAGTATGTGATACACCATTGTACTTCGATGCCTGTGAATTATGACAGTCGTTTCACTCCTGGTACTTAACATGTCTTCTGCCAGTCTTGCTCAACGTCAGCCTTACTGATCTTTCCGAAAGACGCCCATCT
Source organism: Mesocricetus auratus (assembly GCF_017639785.1). Lineage (NCBI taxonomy): Eukaryota > Metazoa > Chordata > Mammalia > Rodentia > Cricetidae > Mesocricetus > Mesocricetus auratus. The sequence goes on along the minus strand of NW_024429267.1, from coordinate 48,057,823 downwards.
ATTTGCTGTTTCCCCGAGCAAGCACGGCTGGCTGCCTTCCTCTCACTCATGGGCAAGGTGCCTGGATTAGACCACTGGGCCGCCCTCGCCTCCTCACATCCTTGTAGCTCGCAGGAGCCTGATACACTAATGACACTGGAGGACAGTGTGGTGGGTGGGACTTGAGGTCGAGTGCAGATGCCACCTGAGAAGGTAAAGCAGGAAGTCACAGAGCAGGGACTCACATCCCTGGCCTGTCTCCTGGTATGCGTGTGTAACAGGTCAGAACACTAAGGGTTGGAGTCAACATACACGACTTTCAGAAGTGGCCTCATGATCTGCTGCCACCTCGTGCAAACCTCCTGACCCCCACATCCGGCCATCAGTGCAGCTGTGAACACGTGTGTGTGCAGCTGTGAACATGTGTGTGTGCAGCTGTGAACATGTGTGTGTGCAGCTGTGAACGTGTGTGTGCAGCTGTGAACGTGTGTATGCAGCTGTGGACACGTGTGTGCGGCTGTGAACACGTGTGTGCAGCTATGGACACGTGTGTGCAACTGCGAACACATGTGTGCAGCTATGAACATGTGTGTGCAGCTGTGAACACGTGTGTGCAGCTGTGAACACGTGTGTGCAGCTATGGACATGTGTGTGTGCAGCTGTGAACGTGTGTGTGCAGCTATGGACACGTGTGTGTGCAGCTCTCCACCGCCCCCGCGTCACTCCAGTCTTCCACTGCTCCTCGCCAATCCGGTGCTCTCCAGAGCTCCGCTAGTCCCTTTCTTCCTATCTGGGGCTAGGCTTTTCTCTTGAGACACCATCTCCCTGTAGCTCAGGCTGGCCTCAACTTCCCGCCTCAATCTAAGAGACCTGGGATTGCAGGTGTGTAATACCATCCTGAGCTCATCTTCAAGACTTCTAGTCAGTCCTTACATCTGATTCTTGAGTTATGGGGGATGGGACCCTTATTTCTCTAATAATAAAACAGACTCATTTTTGGGCTGCTGTTCTCGGCTTCTTTGGCTATAAATCTCCCTTCGCTTATAACCAACCACCTGTAACTCCGGTTCCAGGGGATGTGATACCCTCTTCTGGTTTCCATGGGCACCAGGCTAGATGCGACACACCAGACATACATGCAGGCAGAACACATAAAGATTAATGGATCCCAGTCTACCCACTGTTGGGTTATTGGCTACTCTTTTTATTTTTTTAATTTTAGTTTTTTGAGACAGGGTTTCTCTGTGTAGCCTTGTAGACCAGGCTGGCCTTAAACTCACAGAGATCCGCCTGCCTCTGCCTCCTGAGTGCTGGGATTAAAGGCGTGCGCCACCACCTCCCGGCCGGATTACTGGCTACTCTTTTCAGAACTAGACTTTAAATTATTAAAATGAGGACTGGGCATGGTGACACATGCCTTTAGTCCCAGCACTTGGAAGACAGAGGCCAGCCTGGTCTATAAAGCAAGTACCAGGACGGCCAAGGCTACACAGAGAAATCCTGTCTCAATAAGCCAAACATTTTTAAATGAGATCTGTGTGTGCTTGAATGCACACGCATGTGTCCTCCCCACGCCCCGGCTGCATGCCCTTGTGAGCTCAGATGCCAGAGGATGATGAGCAGGAGAACCAAATCCACAATGACTCTAGTCACCAGGGTTAGTGGCAAGTGCCCCTCCATCCTCCCTTGTGTAAGAGGCTCTCGTGCAGTCCAGGTAGGCCTTTGTCACCACACCTGTTTCACGTGGTGACACCGAGGGAATGCAGGACTTTGTGCACACTAAGCAAATCCTGTTAACAACTGAAGCACACACCCCCAGACAACTTTTTTCCTAAGTTGGGGCCCAGCCATTTTTTAAAAAGATTCACTTATTACGTTCTGTCTGCATGTACGCCTACAGGCCAGAAGAGGGCACCAAATCTCACTACAGATGTATGTGAGCCACCCCGCTTTTGCTGGGAATTGAACTCAGGACCTCTGGAAGAGCAGCCAGTGCTCTTAACCACAGAGCCATCTCTCCAGCCCCCAGACCGTCTTTTCACTCCTGCCCCAGACTCCCAAGTGCTGGGATTACAAGGATGTCCCAACATGCCTGTCAAAGTACTAGCATTTCATTTTTGTGATTCGAGTCCAAATGTTAGCAACATGGTAGTTTTTGTTTTTCTCTTTCCTTTTTGGGCAGTTTTTGGTCAAGTCCCCAAAAGTCACAGACTGAGACATACCACTTTTGTTAGCCTTCTGAGCAGGAGTCTAGCCCTGGGCTGGAGCCGCAGGAGTTCCCAGTCACCATGAGTCTGACTCCACCGCCCAGACCAGCCTCCTGGACCACTGAGACCTGAGACGGCATGGAGGACCCTCAACCTTCAACCGTACCTCTGCCCTGCCTGGCCAAGCTGGTCTGTCTTCAGAGGGCGCCAGAACCGCAGCTTGTCTGACACTCACCGGGGAGCTCAGCCCTCCCTCTGAGCCACACAGACCTAACAGTTGTCTCTTAAGCATCCCTTCCTCCCCTGCATCTCCCCTCCCTTGCCTCTCACCCCTCCCCCCCCCAGTCCTAACCGTCTTTCCTCTCCTTTCTGAGACAGGGTTCTGTAGCTCAGGATGACCTCAAACTCATTATGTAGATAAGGATGACCTTGAACCCCTGACCCTCCTGCCTCCTTCCTGAAGCTGGGCTGCTGTGTGTCAGAAACCCAACATGGAGGGATGGGCACACTAAATGAGTCAGGGCTGGGAGGAAGCCCTAAAATGAACTGGAGGGGATGCTCGGATGCTGCACCTAAAGTCAGTGCTAACACCGCCAGCCTGTCATCTGGAGAGTCAGCGGAGGCTCACAGCTCAGCCAGGATGTCAGGGGCCAGTGCTCAGACTCCTGTCAGGGTTAGTGCTCAGACTCCTGTCAGGGCCAGTGCTCAGACTCCTGTCGGGGCCAGTGCTCAGACTCCTGTCAGGGCCACAGCTCTGACTGAAGAGGAAAGATGCACTGCTGCTGGCCGGGCAGAATCGGGGGAAAGTGTGGCGGCCTCAAACTTGCAGCAGTTCTGTGTGGAAACCTGTCAGAGCCTGCCCTCCTCCCTCACCCTGGGAGGGTCCAGAGGACCTGCATGGGGTCTCTCCAGTGTTCCTATAGACTACTGCAAGGCTCAGGGCTGTGGCCTAAGGGTTCTGAGATGACCACTGCTGACTGACTAGAAACTTGGAGCCAGAGGCCAGCCTTGGCCCCTGCCCACCCCTCCCGCCTCAACAACGCTGGCCCAATGCAGGGGTAATAAGCACACTGAGCATAACCTCTGCATTCTAAGAGTCCAAACCCACAACACCCAGCAGACAGGAAATGATGACAGCTCTACTACATGGGAGTTTATTTGTCTCTAATTCCAGAACCTTAAAAAAATAGCTCAATATACACACATATGTACAAACCTCCGCTGACCCACGCAGGGTGGTGGGCGCCATGGAGATGAGCTGGCCTCCCCCATAGGCTGAGACTGACTGGGCTGGCTTCGGTCCTGAGGTCCGGAAGTGCTGGCTAGCCTAAACCCACCCTTGCCTAAGACCACCTTCCCGCAGGACAAGCGTGCTGGGCAGATGGACGTGGAGAACAGCTCAGTCAGAATCACAGGCCTCTTGTGCGGTGGTGGCGTCCACTGCAGAGGCCAGGCTGTCTTCCTGGCCTTTTAGCCGTTCACCTGAGCGGGGAGCACAGTGTTAAAATGCCCTGTGCCTAGGCCACCACCTCCAGGGCAGGCCCCATGGCCAGATGGCGCTTACGGATCAGCTCTGCGATGGCTCTCTGGGTCCGCTTTTCTAGCTTCTCCAGCTTCTTGGCCACATCTCTCTTGAGATCCCTGGGCAGGAAGGGGGTAGGGAAGCTAAGGGGTTGCCTGGTGTGGCCCTGGGCTCTTCCTGCAGCATTCAGCGCTGACGCCCCAGTCCCCAGGGGCTGCTCTGGGGACACTGCCTTCTCTGCTCTTCTGGGCTCCAAGGTCCACTGAGCTAACGAAGCTAAGACGATGCGTGCTACAAACCCAGCCCTGCATTTTCTCCCGCGTCGGCATCAGGGAGGGACTCGCCTTGGCCGGCTGTCAGCCCCGTTCATCTGCTGCCCCGGCCGCCCCCACCCCACTCCTGGGGCTTCCAGATGAATTCAGCCTGAGTTCTCAGCTCTGTGGTTCCTACAACACACACCCCATGCCTGTCTCACTGAATTAAAGCCCTGCAGTAGGTGCTGTACCCACATGGATCTGCAGGCAAGTAAAACAGCCTTGACCTCTGGCCCACGGCACAGAGACACGTGCTACAGCCTGCAGCACCCTGCCCGCCCCACCCACTGCCCCACCCACTTTCTCAGCTCAGTCAGAGGGCCTTGCTGCTGTGGAATATCCCTTCACACCTTGTAAAGATGTGTCACTGAGACTGGCTTAATAAAGAGCTGAGTGGTCAATAGCTAGACAGGAAGAGGGTAGGCGGGACTCCTGGGGACAGAGATGGGGGGAGAGGGAAAAGTTACGAGTCACGTGACAGCATGTAGATGAATAGAAATGGGTTAATCTAAGTTATAGGAGCTAGTCAGAAACAAGCCTAAGCCAAGCCAAGCCTTCTTAATTAATAATAAATCTTCATGTCATTTTTTGTGAGCTGGCAGCCCAAAGAAAAGTCTGCCTACATCCTGCAGGCTTCCAGAGTCTGTGTACCCCATTTCACAGTCAACACAGGGGCATAAACCCATGTCTGCTTGTCCATCCATTCCGCTCACTGGTCTCAGTGAACGGCTCACACGGGCCCTCGGGGCTGGTAGGCTCTCACCCTATGGAAGGTTGAAGGGTTAGCTGCTCTGTCATCCCGTGGGCCCTCCTCAGCGCTTACCCTCTGCGTCACTCACGTCCTGCTTGTTCCGACTCTCCTGTGGAGAGCTATGCCTGCACTGCTTGTCCCCTACCTGTCCCTGGCCGCCCTCCCAGCAGAGGCCTGTGACACACAGCAAGCACTATCGCCCCCCGAAGAGCCTGCATGGGCAACACTTACCAATCAGGTTTCCGGGGTGCCAGGTTGGCCAGGTCCTAGGGAGACAGGAGACAACTCATCAGGGCCAAGGCCCGGCCTCGGGAGGAGAGACGGGCACAGAGGTGGAGTAAGATGGAGACGGGCAAGGGAGGAAGTGGAGGGGGACAGAGACAGCTGGAGAAGAAAGCAGCACAGCCAGGGCGTGAGGCCACCCAGGTACTCACCACTTCCTCAATGACAGGCTCTGGCTTGGCGGCCTCTAGCTGCTCCTTCACCTTCTCTTCCACTAGAGGGCGCAAGAACAGCACAGGCCTGTTGGAAAGGACCCGCCACTCCACAGGGATCAGTCTAAGTGGCCCCAGGGAGGGAGAAGAACCCCAAGCTTCTTGCTTCTCCCCAGCTCTGCCAGAGGCCTGGTTTCCCAGGTTGAAGGCAGCCCCCAGGGCCCGGAAGGGGACAGCAGCAGCCTGTGGCTGGAGTGGGACAAGCCCCAGACCTCAGGCTCCCAGTAGTGAAACAGGAGATTCCTGTGGACATGTAAGTGTCCCACCTGGGTCCCACCTGGCCAGAGTCTGGGTGGCTCATCTTCCCATCCATCCCACCTCAGACTGACACTGACAGGCACCCCCCAACCAAGTCATTAGGCCTGTGGGTGGCCCCTTCTGGGGACAGATGCCAGAAACACTAACAACTATGGGCTGTGGGCTGCCTTCAGCCCTGTCTTTCTGTCCTTCCATTCTCTTGCTGACAGAAGTCCTGGGTACCTCCTGGTAGAGAGGCAAGAGGCCAGTTTCTCACCCCGCTCCCACCCCGTGGGGCGTCCGCACCCGACCGACCGGTCACTGCTTCACCGGGTGGGGAGTGGACTAGCAAGAAACGAACGGACAATGTCTGGGCTTTTGATGAGGTGGATCTCCGCGAGCTCAAGCTCAGCCTGGTGCACACAGGGAACAGATTCTTGAGGACGGAGGAGCAGTCTGCTGCTGTGGCCAGGAGGCACCCTGCTCACACTGCTGTCTCGGGCTGCATCATGGCCCTGGGAAAAGCTGGGCTGAGCCCTCCCTGGCCACTGTGTTGCTTCTGGCCGTGCTGCAGAGCGTCTACAGTCAGCCTCTCTCTGGGGTCTTTTATTCTGCCTCTTCCCGGGGCGCAGGACTCACCTTGCCCTGCTGCTCAAGGACCCCAGGTCCTTCTAATCCTCATCCCCGAGGGCTTGTGGCCCCCTCCAGGAAGGCGAGCACAAGGGGCTCTTTCTTGCCCTCCCTCATGGCCCCTTTGTGGCCCCTGAGGAGGTACTCGAGTGTCCCAGGAACCCGGTCTCTGCCTTGATAGGGGCAGCTCTTCTCTGAGGGTGATCATGAGACAGGGGGCAAAGGGCAGCCCTCGTACCTGCAACTGGTTTGGCCTGGGGGACTCTCCTCCTCTTCAGGTCCTCATCCTCTGGGACATAGTTCCGGAGCCTGAGTCCCCTGTGAGAGCAAGGCGCAGGCAGCCCGTAAGTCCGGGGTGGGGTGGGGTGGGGTGGGGTGGGATGCTTCTCATGTGTCTCCCACAAGTCCCACGTTCCCTCCTATTTGTCTGAGATGGCCAGTGAAGGAAAGCAGAACGTAAGCTCTGCCCTCCCTCACGTACTCCCCAGGCTGGGGCCACATGGCTGGGAACATTTACTAGTATCTACTGGACTACTCCATCTGACAGTGACGGCAGCTGAGGGTGACAGTGAGCTCCTGGGCTGAGTCACTCCTAAAAGAGAAGGCCCTCCCTCCATACTAGCTCTCCAAGCCCAGTCACCTTCCACAGAGCCTTCACGTCCTGGAGTCAACGTACGCCACACAGTCCGTCACATTTAGTGGAAATGGTCTGTGTGTACCAAGAGTGTGTGGCTGAGTGACATGAAGGTTTGTGTACGTGCATGCATGCATACACACGTGTGTGTGCGTGAGTGTAACACACAAAGGCAAAGATTCCAGGAGGTGACTTCTGGATCAGAGATCTGTGTGGAGGAGAAACTGGATCTGCTCCACACCCGATGGGAGCGGCCCACAGAGGCCTCGGGGACAGGCACAGCATGCACACGGCTTGGAGTCATGGTCCACTTGCACGATGGCGACACCAGCGAAGCTCATTCCCTGCAAGGTCTTTTCAATGCAGCTAGAAAAACCCAAACTTGGGGATGTGGCGTCGCAGGGGCCAGAATCACCCAGCAGGAGCCCAAATCCAGGCCTTTTAGCCCTCTGCAGACTGCCTCCCAGCTCAGCAAGCCATTCATCACAGCCCACACAGACACAGAGGACTGTTCCTGGGAGGAGGGGGCCCTGGCTACCCCACAGGGCAACAAGGTGAGTGCTCTTAGGGGCTGCTGGGCTTAAAGACTGGAGGTGGAGACAGCAGACAGAGCCCTGGACCAGAGAGACTCAGAAGTAACACCTGTTCCCCACCCCCTCTGTTTTGGGTCCTTGAGCTCTGGCCCATCAGAAAGACCTAGCTTTTCAGACAGCCTTCTAACTGCAAGACCTCTTCCTAGGGCAGGTAAAACGCTGGTGGCTTCCCCAGTTCCTGAGAGGGCAAGCCATTCCACAGGCGAGGTACATCATGCCTGTGGCCACACAACTAACCATGGCCATGCTGTGATCTCGGAGCGCCACCCGTGCCCACTCACACGCCAACATACCACCTCCTCCCTCCTGCCAAGGCCCTGGGGCTGGGCTAAACCCACATGGCCCATCCCACATGTCTGGGTACCCTGTCCCTGCTCCCTATGCCTGCTCAGGCCTATGGAAAGCAGCAGGTCACTGGGGCACACAGTGACAAAGTGGAGCCTACTGGCTCCATGGTTTTTGCTCACTACAGGGTGGGGAGAAAAGAGGAAGAGAAACTGGGTGTGGGAAGAAAATGGCAGGGATTAGTGAAAGGAAACGACAAACACCCCAAACCCCACAACTAGATCCAGGTTCCCTGATGAAGCACAAGAGAGGAGTTCCCGGCAAGAAGCCCCATCTGCGGCCCCGGTCTTCGGGGGGTCACCGGCATGACTGGGGCCTAGTACAGCAAGGGCAAAGACAGAGAAGTAAGGGAGCTGCAGTCCTGTGCCCACTTCCCAGCTCTGCTTGTGGAGGAAGCCCTGCGTGTGTGGGCATGCGCACTCGTGAGCAGTCAGGGACATCGAGGCCCGTGCTGTGAGGCCCCGGTCTCCACGCCAGTGAAGATGGAGGTTATGCTGTGCCTGGCTCCGTATCAGGCTAGGTTCAAAGGAAGAGTCTCCCTTTATAAACCCTGAACAGCTGTCCCTGCCACTGCCCCAGGGCAGGTGTCTCAGGAAAGGACCACTGGGGAGTGCTGGGTTCAGGATTCGATCCCCTCCCCACACAGTTTACACACCCTGACTGGCCTTGGAGAAGCACCAAGGTGACAGGACTGTGGGGGCTGCAAGCGGAGAGCACTGCGGCCACAAGGACCCGCCACGGCCCCTCCTTCCCCTGAACATCGGTCTCGCTAAGATGTCTGCAAAGATGAGCTTCCTGCGATGCCAGGTTGGAGAGGGAAATGCAGTGGGGTCAAGGAGGAGCAGACCCTGGCAAAGGCTTTTCATTGCGACCCCATCCCAAGAATGGCTGACTCTGCAACAGCCACAAGTAACCCACACAGCACCAGGGCAGGAGGCCCCCCCGCAGCAGGGGGTGCGATACAACTAGAGACAAGTCTCCAGCAGGGACCGGCAGGGACCGGCTAGGCCTGCTGTTGGTGAGAGGGACCCTTGAGTTCTCTCTGGAGGGGAAGAAATAACCCAAAACTTCAGATGAGCTGCGGAATTTCCATGCACAACATCCATGGGTCATTGAAAACAAGGAGGAATAGAAACACAGTCATAAGAGATCTACATACTAGAATTACCAGAAATAAACTTTAAAGTCAGGTGTGGTGGTACAAGCTACTATTGAGAAGCTGAGGCAGGAGGATTGCAAATCTGAGGGTAGCTTGAGACACACATTAAGACTATCTCCCAACACACACACACACACACACACACACAGAGAGAGAGAGAGAGAGAGAGAGAGAGAGAGAGAGAGAGAGAGAGAGAGAGAGAGAGAGAGAGAGAGAGAGAAATAATTTTCCATTCTCTTTTCGATTTCCTTGGGTTTTGGTTTTTAGTTTTTTTTGTTTTACATTTGGGGTGTGTGTGTGTGTGTGTGTGTGTGTGTGTGTGTGTGTGTGTGTGTGTGTGTGTGTGTCACAGGAGTCAGAGAACAACTTGTAGGACCCAGTTCTCTCCTACATGGGTCCCAGGACTGAACTCAGGTCGTCAGGCTTGGCGGCAAGCACCTTACTACCTGAGGCTTCTTTCGCTTTTTAAAATGGGACTCCTGTAGCCCACCTGCCCCTGAACTCCTGATCCTCCTGCCTCCGCCTCCTAAGTGCTAAGGTAATAGGCCTGTTACACCACACCCAGTTTTATTTTATTTTTTAAAGATGTATTTATTTATTATGTAGTATTTTGCCTCCATGTATCCCTGCAGGCCAGAAGAGGGCACCAGATCTCATTACAGATAGTTGTGAGCCACCATGTGGTTGCTGAGAATTGAACTCAGGACCTCTGGAGAGCAGACAGTACTGTTAACCTCTGACCCATCTCTCCAGCACCCAACACACAGTTTTAATCACAGGGTACCATTGATATGGTAAGACTTAGATATTTATAAACAGAATACCAGAAACAGACTTAAAGGAGACAATGACTGAGCCTTGAAGAGTTTTGCTCTGTAGTGCAGGCTACCTCTCAACTGGAGACCCTGCCTCAGCTTCTCAAGTGCTGGCGGGACGTACCACCATGCCCTGCAATGACTGAATGTTTCAGACAGACTCATTCAGAACTCAGTGAGCTGGGCTGGAGAGTCGGCTCAGTGGTGAAGGGCATGTTGCTCTGGTGGAAGCCTCAAGTCCAGGTTCCAGTAACAACGCAGTAGCTCACACCATCAGTAACTCCAGTCCGAGGGGATCTGACTCCCTCGTCTGACCCCCTCGGGCACTGCACTCAAGCGATGCATAAGCACACACTAGCAATCATCAAACCACAGATTACAGAAAAGTGTGAGCTCTGGGCTGGGGCTGTAGCTCAGCTGGGTGAGCACTTGGCTAGCCCTGGATTCAGTGTCTAGTATGCACAAACCAGGCATAGTGGTGCAAACCTGTAGCCCTAGTGGTCAGAAGGTAGAGGCAAGACAATCTGTAGTGAATCTGAAGCCAGGCTGGGATATGTGAAATGCTGTCACAAACGAACAAGAAAAACCATGAACCTCAAAGAAAAGTATGTGCAGGGAAACCATTGCCAAATTACTAACAGAAACAAATTAAAGACATCCACTCTTCAATGAAGAAACCGAAACTGACAGCAATGGAGTGTGGGCGTGGAGGCGAGGCTGTCCCTCAACATCTAGAAGTCTGAGGTTGGAAAACTGAATTCTACACAGCCTCAGCTACACAGTAAGACCCATTTCTTAACAAAACAAACACACCCCAAAGTGAAGCAAAGCGAAACAAGAATAAAATGTAAAGTATGTATTCACCCATAATCCTACGATTTAGGATGGAATGAGGGTTCAAGGCTAGCCTGGGCTTCAAAGTGAGATCCTATCTTAAACAACAAGTGAAAAATACAACACAAGAGGACAGGCCAAAGGGCAGAAAGAGTAACACATGGTATCTGAGGCCTGCACGGTACCTTTTAGAGCACTTGTTAAGAATGCATGCATGCTGTCCTTCCTATGAAAGACACTCAAAGAAAGGGAAGGGAGACTATATTAACAAGGCAACAGAAAAAGGGAATGGAAAGGGACAAAAGGTAAAATGCCAGGGTCTCAGACGCAAGCCCAGCCTGCCTCCCAGGCCTTCCCTTTTCCTGCTGAGCAGCCTTCCTTCTGAAGACTGGGTGTGGTGGGCTCAAGTGCCAGCCAGACTAGCAAGGCAAGTCACCACCTTCTAAGTGGTCCAGGAAATGCTGAGTGCCTGTACTCACACGGGGAAGCCATTCTTCTGGGGATCTGGGGAGCCAAATGCTGGCTCTGCCTCTCCCTCCCCTCTGTAGAATGAAATAGCTGCTGGGGAAGGGGAATCTAGAACCTTGGGCTTTAACAGTGTGACCTGGGCCCAAGTCTCGGTTTTGATGATTTCGAGACATGGACTACCATCAGTAGTCCAAGGTCGCCCATCTCTCCTGAGGTCTGTGGTGTAAAGGCTGAAGTTGTCTGAGCTGACCACCCCAGGGTCCTCTAGAACAGATGTCTTATCTCCAGGGCATTGCTCCAGCTCTGTCCCTGAGAGATCCACCTGTCAGGACAGAAGCAAAGGAGACCCACAGCACGACAGAGCCTTGTATGCAGTGGGTAAAAGGCCACCCAGCACACACAGGCAGGCCCTGTCAAGGCCCCTCAGTATTCCCCACAGCTAGCTAACAGAGCAGACAGAAAATGGTCTGTGTGCTGTCCACAGAACAGCAGGGTCACCAGGACACTCTCTGGTAGCTGAGGCTCAGCACAGGGCCTCTTCCTTCTTTTCTTCCTGTGTGCTGTCCCATTTGTCTGCTCTCCACCAGCTTGCTATCGGTTACTAGTGAGCTCTGGAAACGGGGCCAGCAGGAGCCGGGCTTCTCTTACTGGTCACCGTGGCCCTTTCTGCTGGGAACCGGGTGTGAAGCTGACTAGGGAAAGGAGAAGATGGGACCCAGTAGGGCCCTTCCCATGCTCGAGACAATACTAGGGCAAGTGCTCACAGGAAGTGTGGGGTGATCCCCAAATCCCAGCTTTCAAGCAGCAGAAGGTAAAGGTGTGGGAGGCAGCCAGGGAGAGCCAGCCTCTGTCAGGAGGTGGCAGAACAAGTCAGGGAGAGCCAGCCTCTGTCAGGAGGTGACAGACAAGCCAGGGAGAGCCAGCCTCTGTCAGGAGGTGACAGACAAGCCAGGGAGAGCCAGCCTCTGTCAGGAGGTGGCAGAACAAGTCAGGGAGAGCCAGCCTCTGTCAGGAGGTGGCAGAACAAGTCAGGGAGAGCCAGCCTCTGTCAGGAGGTGACAGACAAGCCAGGGAGAGCCAGCCTCTGTCAGGAGGTGACAGACAAGCCAGAGCCCCATTAGAGCCCCTTGCTGGAGCTATCCCCTCTTCTAGGGGAGGAGACGTGTCACATGAATCCTGGCTCTGTGCTGTCATATGACTGGGGTGTGACCTGACTAAGGTGTCTGGGAATGAAGAAAGAACAGACCCAGAAGGCTGGGATGAGGTAGACCATGCTCTCACTGCACAACCTGGAACCTCAGCATGCCCATTACACAAGGCGGGCTGGCCAGGGAGAGGAATTAGCCAGTGAGGTAGAAGGGCACTGTAGGTGAGCAGTCTGGCCTGTAAACACCCAGGAGGAGGACGCTGTAGCTGCTGGTTTGTGTCCGGCTGCCTACACTCGTAGTTCCACTGGGGACCAGAGGAAAGCTTTGCCATCCTCCCAGCCTCACCTGAACACGGCTTTGCCACGCCTATGGCTCTGAGGCTGTGGTCCTTGCCATGGCTGTGTCCGTGTCAATAACACGAGCTTCACTGGCTCTTTTTTAACTTGTTATTTTTTATTTATTTTCAAAGACTTTATTTATTATGTATACAGAATTCTGTCTGCAAATATGCTTGCAGGCCAGAAGAGGAGTCCAGATCTCATTACAGATGGTTGTGAGCCACCTTGTGGTTGCTGGGAATTGAACTCAGGACTTCTGGAAGAACAGCCAGTGTTCTTAACCTCTGAGCCACCTCTCCAGCCCGCTTCCCTGGCTCTTTACACAGCCTCTTACGGCTTCCTCAGACCCCCACACTGCACCAATGGAACAATGTCACATGGTCAAAACAACAGTGAAGACACTTGGAGTGAACGCCAAGACTCACAGCATGAAGAGCGAGGTAAGGGGTGGTGGTGCACTGGTCAACGGAGTGTGGGAACAGCCTGCCAGGGAGGGCGTGCCTACCAGTGAAGGTCTACCCATGGAAAGGGCTAAGACACCAGCCCTAAAAGCAGACTCCCAACTTAGAGGCCAGGAGTGGGGAGGGCCATTTCCTGGGGTCCCTTTACTATCTTTCAAATGCTGAAACACACACCACACATCCCCTGATAGCCAGCTGTAGTACTGAGGTCACTACGTAACCACTGGAAGTAATATCTGCAAAGAAGTGCCCGCTACACACGTGATGGCAACGGCACAGAACACATGTTGGCGGTGTCTACATCTAAGTGAGATTTTTAAAAACTTCTCTGTAATTTCTAATATTACTGAAGCAATCAGCAACCTGGCTACTAGAAACATGCAGCCAAGTAAGCACAGCAAAGGGATGGGAAGGGGAGGGAGCTGGGATGAGGCGAGGCTGGCTGCAGGACAGAGGACTGTGGCAGGGAGTGACAGCACCAGAGCTCCTGGGGCCAAAGACAGTCAGAGATCAACAGGTCTGAAGTGTATGGAAAAGGGCCAGTGAGCCCCAAATCTTCTAGGACAGTGACCTTTGCCCCACATGCACTTGGCTTCCCACAAGCCCCTACTTGGGCAGCCAGTGCCCGCGTTAAGGCTTGATACTTCCCTACAGGAGGCAGACACAAAGGACACCCCAGAGTCTCCATTCTCTGTGGTCCAGGGTTTTCCCTAAGTCTAAACTTCTTCACAGGGTTCAGGTCCCCTTAACCCCCTAGATCTCTACAGTGCCCTCCCCTAATGTCCCTACCCGCAAGGTGACACTGACCACCTCCTCCTGAGTTCCCCTCCCCTCACAGTGGCAACCTTACTCTGCATGTGGCTTTAGGCTCTGCCCAGCAAGCTCCAGCACTCAGCCTATGCTGCCTCAGGTGGAGAAAGGAACTAACTCACTGGGTGCCTGAGGTGCTTAATGACCAAGGAAGGAAGGAAGCTAAGAAGCCACTGTGTCCCCTAGATACAGGGTAGGGATGTGGCTGGGCCACAGCCTACTTCTAAGTAATGTCTACACGTCTTTATGGCCAAACCACAGGGCGATGTCCAAGCTGACCCCCACTGTGTCCATTTCTAAAACAAGCAGCATTTGCATCCATTTCCCCTGTCTCCTCCCCCGAATCTGGAAGACCTGAATGGTGTTTCGGCAGGCTCCATGACCACAGCAAGTTCTTCCTCCAGGCCAGCTGCAGGGGCTCTGGGTGTGAGCTAGCCTGGAGATTCAGGGGAAATCACTCCTTGGGTGTTTTTTTCACATCTTCCTATGTGCCACTGAAGCAGTTAGAGGAAGTCAATGTTCTCTGTGGACTGTAAACTCAGAAGTGAAAGGAATCTTTGAGAGTATGTGTCTGATTCAATCTTACCATAGACAAACAAGCATCCATGCTTTTCTACCTATCCTTGGGCATTAGTCCCTTTTCTCTCGCTATAGGTTCTGAGGACATTTCACTCTTACCCACTGCCACAAACCTTTGTAGAGAGATGGCAAGGTAGGGTTAGCCAATCCTTATAGCAAGCTCAGAAGGTCACGGTTCACCTCGGTTGGCCATCTTGACCCCTGCCTCAACCTCTCTCCCAATCATCCAGTTCCCTTAGAGGCCAGTAAGAAACAGGACATATTTCTGCTCACAGTAATAGACTTCAGGTAAGTTCAAAACTAGGATGAGCCTGTAGAGTTCCAGAGGTCAGCAATGCCCAGAGAGAACACAGCATTTCTGACTACAGAAAGCTTTCATTAAACATTGAGAGAGAGAGAGACAGAGACAGAGAGAGAGTGTGTATGAGTGTGTGTGTGTGTGTGTGCGCGAGCGCGCGCGCGCGCGCGCGCGACACATGTGTGAAGATGTCTTCAAGAGCCAGAAGATGGTGCCTGAAGCAGAAGTTACAGAGGACTGTGAGTTACTCGACCTAAGTGCTGGGGACAGAATTCCAGTCCCCTGGAAAAGCAACAAGTGCTCTGACCAGTTGAGCCATCTTTCCAGCCCCAAGGCTCTCATTCTTAAGGTGTCCAAAGTACAGAGACAGCAGAGCTCCAAGGCCCCTCTCACACACATCTCTATGTGAATAAATAACAAAGACTTGATGGCTGCTGCCAGCTGCCAGACTCTGCTGAACCACAGAAATACGTGCAGAGGCAATGATCATAGACAGTGCTCTAAAGGCTGACTGAATGGCTTCTCTCAAGACTTGTCAAAGTGTCAAACCCTTGACCCATGATCCCACTCAAGGGAGATTACTGCTCAAACACATACAGTGGCAAGTGGAACAAAATATCCTCCACACAGACGTGTCTGGAAGCAGTAGAAGTAGCAGTTGGGAGGCAGACTGCCACCCCAAACCCCAAACCTGTGCTAAAAGCACCCTTCCAGAGAAGGGACCAGATCAGGATGGTGTGATCACAGTGCCAGCTTGAAAAGGGCCCCAAAACATAAGAATAGGTGACAGGGCTGGACGGTGGTGGCGCACGCCTTTAATCCCAGCACTCGGGAGGCAGAGGCAGGCGGATCTCTGTGAGTTCGAGGCCGGGCTGGACCGATAGCCTCCAAAACAATACAGAGAAACCCTGTCTTGTAAAAACCAAAAAAAAAAAAAAAAAAAAAAAAAAAGAAAAGAAAAAAAAAGAATAGGTGACAGACATGCAGGAGGAGACAGAATATGGACACGCAAACAGAAAACTAAGGGATGTTTTCTGTCGCTGGTGCTTAAAGTTTTCCTTCAGAACTTTTAAGTGGCTGCCTGACAACCAATGAAACTTTACAAGAGTCCAGTGGTGGTGTCACTCCTAGGCCAAGGAGAAAGTCTTACAGCTGTCTTCTAGATTTGATGGTGGTGGGGGGTTTCTTCCCAAATTACAGGCCTTGAAATCTCCCAACCTTCTGCCTTAGCCTCCTGAGTGCTAGGATCACAGGTGCAGATACTGTACCCAAGGATGGTTTGTAAACAGCCAGCAGTCATTCCAGGCTAGTCACTGGTTCAGCCACTCTGCCCAGTGAGCACTGCCATATAGAGCCCCGCCCTCATTCTCACTGACTGGCTGGATTCTCTACCCATCCCACTGAAAACCCACAGCTAAGGGCACTTAAAGAACCAGAAAGAAGGCGAGAGAGAGCTGGGTCAACGGTTGAGGAGGTTGAGGAGGACACTGGCTGCTCTTGCAGAGGACCCAGGTTTGAGTCCCAGCACCCACATGGCAGCTCACCACTACTGCAACTCCAGTTCTAAAAGAATCTGATGCCCTTTTCTGGCCTTAACACTGCATGCATGTGGTGCGTACACACACACACAGGTGAAATTCTCATACACATAAAATAAAAATAGATCTTAAGAAAGGCAGGTTGGAGACGTAGTTCAGTGAGAGTCTGTTTACCTAATAGGATAGCACAGAGTTGATCCCCAGACACAGGCATGTATACACCACATTCACAGTCCCTCTCTCTGAAATACCAGACATGTCAAAATCAAGGGCTAACAAAAACATCAGTACTTATAAGTATTAGGAGTCAAAGGAAATTTATTTCTATCAGTCAAAATATGCTATAGAAAACATTTGTAAAGCCGGGCGTGGTGGCACTCGGGAGGCAGAGGCAGGTGGATCTCTGTGAGTTCGAGACCAGCCTGGTCTACAAAAGCTAGTTCCAGGACAGCCTCCAAAGCCACAGAGAAACCCTGTCTCGAAAAACCAAAAAAAAAATTTTTGTAAAATAACAGGATATGTACAAACGTGTCAGTCTGTCCTTTCCTTCTCTTCCCTCCTCTCTCAGTGTTGGGGTCAAACCTATGGTTGATCTGTAAGTGCTCACTAAGCCACATCCTCAGCCCTTTTTCATTGAGAGACTTGCTAAACTGCCATTAATCCAGACTGCCCCCCCATAACAGCCACTACTATCTTGGTCAGAGAAGTCATGATTATCCCCAAGAGGCCCTTAAGATGGCACCTGTTGCTGGCTCCTCACTAACTGAGGAGTGAGGAGAGTCACTACTTTCTCACCTGAGATTCCAGACAATCCCTCCTGAGCCCCCTTCCCAGAAGCACACAGTCCTGAGAGTGCTACAGTACACAGAAGGCAGACAGGAAACTTCACCTGTGCAGCTACAGGCACGCCACCATGCTGGGGTGGGCCTAGCCAGTGATGCAGCTGTTTGGGGTCATTCAGGCTCCTGTAAGTAATCTCTCACCCACATTCTTACATAAATAAGTCCAACAAATTGGCTGGTTCACCAAGCTGGACCTGGATGGAATAGCGAATTTGTCATCACTGCTGCCCTATCTGGTCTGATCAGGTCTCCCCAGAAAGAATTCAGGCAACAGGAATACAGGGAAAAGTCTGCCAAGTCCAGAGTTCCTCACTGGAGGCCCAATCATAACCCATAGAACACTGGGAGGAAGTGGTGTTCACCCCACCAGGCTGCCTGGCCTGCAATCGCCTGGTTGACTCTTACAGGGCTGCTGCTTCTTACGGGGCTGCCGCATCCTTTAGCCCACCCTTGACCTGAGCCAAGAGGATGTGGAACAGAGGCCAGGATTCCTTCCTGTGTGGAGCAGCATTGAAGGTCAAGAGGGCGGGGCAGGACCATGCCAGCATGGGGGCTAGGCAGAGGGCAGGGACGGCTTCATCTTCTCACTGGTGACACAGAAGGTTGCATGAGCTCACTGTTCCCGTCTTAGGCATCAGATAGGATGTAGGGTGGAGCCCAGAGTCAGCTCTACCGCCTTTCAGCTGGGAGATTTTAGCCAAGTGAGTTCACCTGCCTGGCTGCGGTTACCCCACCTGCACACCACACCCAGCCCAGAGAGGCCGGAAGATCTCAGAAAGGGGCTCTGAAAGCACCAAAGATCATGACACATAAGATACGACTTTTTTCTTTCCAAACAGAAAGGGAAGGCCCAGTGAGGCTCCCACACTCTTCCTGCACAATAGAGACATGCCCGCCCACTGCAGGTCACAGGTGAGTCAGCTTCACGGCTGCTCTTAAACTTTATTTGTTCTTCCCAATTCGCAGACTGCTCCTGAGAATGAAGAGTCAGGGAATGGGGCACTGCATGCTATGTTTCCAGGCTGCAGTTCTGGTGAGAAGGGAGCCAGAGCCATGGATTTGAGCGCTAGCACCACATCCAACAAAGACCAGGATCCAAAGCTGCAGGGAAGCTGTTTGGGAACTACTTGTTTAGGCATTTAGCACGGTACACTCCTGTGTCAAACAAGCTTGCTGCACCTCCCCGGCATTCTACTTCATAGACCAGTGGCTCTCACCCTTCCTAATGCTGTGACCCTTTAATACAGTTCCTCTGGTTGTGGTGACCCCCAGTCACAAAATTACTTCACTGCTACTTAATGACTGTAAATTTGCTACTGCTATGAATTGTTATGAAATATATGCAGGTTATCTGATATGCGACCCCCTGTGAAAGGGTCTTTGACATGCCCCCATGGGTTCATGACCCACAGGTTAAGAGCCACTGCAATAGGTCCTCTACAAGGTGGGGCCTCTAGGCACATATGGGGGGCTGCCTTCAGGAAGCAAAGACAGATGGCAAGAGCACCCCCTTTTCTCAGGCTAGTTTTCCATCACAACCTCCACAGTAAGCAGGGGCCCTGGAGAGGACTGCTCCAGGGTGAATCACAACCTCCACAGTAAGCAGGGGCCCTGGAGAGGACTGCTCCAGGGTGAATCTCTGATGTCCTAGTAGCACCAGCCACAAGAAGGCTGGCTGGGTCAGGAGAGAAAGCACAGTGAACTCTGGGGGCCAGAGGTGTCCTGTCCCCTGAAACTTGGCCCGAGGCTCACTCCTTCCAGCTAGAGGTTTGTTTGCAGGGGGACGGGACAAGATTTATCCTAGGAAACAAATAAAAAGAATTTCTGATCTACAGATTCAATGAAATTCTAATATGAATGCCGGCAAGTTTTTTTTTCCTTAGTAGACATTAATAGGCAGGTTGGCTTTTGCTTGTTTGTTTTTATTTTTCCTCTTTGGAACAGGGATTCTCTGTAACTTTAGAGTCTGTCCTGGAACTCTGTAGATCAGGCTGGCCTGGAACTCACAGAGATCTGCCTGTCTCTGCCTCCCAAGTACTGGGATTAAAAGCATGTGCCACCACTGCCCAGCTACAAGCCGGTTGTTAAAGGGGGCCGGAGCAGAGAGAGTTTGGAGACAGTCTCATACTGTAGCTCAGGGTGGTCTCAAACTCACAAAATCCTCCTGCCTCAACCTTGCAAGTGCTAGGATGCAAGGTGTGGGCCACCTTGCATCCAGCTTGACTGTTAAATCTATAAGGAAAGAAAGGACTAGAACAACCAAAGCAATCCTGGAAAAGTCTTATGGGGTGACTGGGCAGCCACCTGAGCTAGGAGTCCACCCTGGACAAGCCATGAGAAGCAGACTGGCTGGGGAGGCGGGACAGGGGCCCTAGGGTGCCCTCCCCAGTGCTCCTCAGCTGCATACCTCAGGCCTTGCAATGTTTCTGGTTGGGCAGCTGAGTCTGTGAAATGAGGCCACGCAGCTTCCTTCCAGGACTATCTAATACCAAGTGAGTAAGGTTCTGCCGTCTCCTACTCCTTCCTCTAGGTCACACATGCTCATTTCTGCTCCCATGCATCCACCTTGCTTCCCCAGCTACTGTCCTACTGTAACGTTAGCACGTGTTCTCTAAGAGTTACCTAGGCGGGTTCAAGCCGTGTTTGTCGGCAGCCCTGTTGGCAGGGAGGGCCTCCAAGTGTCTTCCTGGTCTCAGAGCCCCAGCTGGCTGGGTGCTACATTAGTTCCCCATCAGGCAAGCAAGTTTTCTTCCATTCCCGATTGTTTAGACGAAGATACTGAAGCTTAGTGAGGCATTATGACTCACCCTTTTGCAGGTCCTGACCCCTAATCTGGATGCAACTTTCAAGCCCCAGGCCACTCTACCTGCTTGGGTCCTACTCTTTCAGGGTCCATTGCTGGAACTTTTTTAAATGCATGATGACCTAGAAATCAACTGAATGGCCACTGGTCAAGTGTCTGTGCAGTGTCAAGGCAACCAGACCTCTGCAAGCAGTGCCAAGTGACCTGCAGGGCACTGGGCAAGTGGATCCCGCTCTCTGCAGGGCACTGGGCAGGTGGATCCCGCTCTCTGCAGGGCACTGGGCAGGTGGATCTCGCTCTCTGCAGGGCACTGGGCAGGTGGATCTTGCTCTCCGCCAGCACACAGGTGCGTATGGACAGCAGGTCCCTGGGGTCATCTGGGGGTTAGAGTTCAGAGCTGGGTGGCAGTGTGTGATGGAATGGCTGAGGAGGAGTCCCAGGTGAGGGCAAAAGAGAAGTGAGGAAGAAAGGGGAGAAGGAGACGGCCTTTTCCTCACCACAAGAGTCTGGGCCACGAGGCGCCAGGCACAGCTCAGTCTTGCCCATCTCTGGATTCTGTTAAGTCCCTCAGTTTCATTCCTGGGTGGACTGCGACTGACTGTGCAAACCTGGGGCATGAGTAAAAGGTTCTAGGAGTTGAAGAGCCAGGGGTTACATCACCCACCCTTTTACCCTGCAGGTTCAGGGCTCTGGGCCCAACTACCTAAATTCTGCCCTGGGAATTCCATGCCTAACTCGAGGCATAGTCTCCACAAAGCTTTGTCCTGCCCCTCAGCTGAAGAATGCTAAGCAGACACTGCTCCCTCAGGTCACTCAGGGTTGCTGTCCCCCAGGCTTGCCCTCTGACCTACCTAAACAGAAGCAGACTGTTGTTCTCACCTCCAAGGGCCCCAAGAAGCCAACTGTGCTCACTGGTGACCAGCCTCAGAGGTTATCCCTCCAGTGAAGCTGAGGGTCACTCTTTCTTCCCAAGGGGACTATGGCTATCTGGGTCTGCTGGAATCCATAGGCATCTGGCAGGAATCCCTTTCTGTCTTGGGTACCTGCCCTCTGCTTCATTCTGCCCTTCCTGGAGAGCTCAGGCCTGGAACACTGTAGTCTAGGGTCCAGTCCAAGGGTCTGGCTCCTGGTACTCTGGCTGAGACTCAGGCTTGCCTTCCTGGACCAAGCCCTGTGCTCTGAAGGCATTCGTCACAAGAGCCTGCTTTTCTCTGAGAGCCGCAAAGGCAAGTACAATTCCTTGCTAACTGCCCCCCATTCCCAAGCCAGACAAGCTTGCATGGTACTCATGGCTTCCAGAGAGCAGAGTCGAGAGAAAAGCAGAACTTAAGTCACATTTTGCTGTATTGTGGGATGGGTTTGCCCTTTCCCTTTAAAATAAAACCACACATTACAGACGGTTAAAGCCATCTCGGCCCCAGTTTCTTTGCCTCTTCATCAGTGTTAATCTGCAACTGTCTCTCCCTCCGTGTTCACTGTTTTCACGGTACCTAGCAGCTTATCAACCCTTCCTCTTGTAAACAACCTGTGTCCCTTTAGAGACTGCCACCACCTAGCGCTGCCTCCCAGGAGTGGCACCCACACAGCACAGAGCAGATTCGCTGTGAAGTTGGTACGGACTGGGTAGCATGCATGTATCACTTCTAAAGCTGGCTCTCAATCCTGAACTTGCCCCTTCTTTGCAGCAGCGCCGTCTCCCGTGCTCTAACAGCTCAGTCTCTTGCTAACTGACATGCCCACCATTCACCAGTAACCCTTCTTTCTCAGCAGGGAAGAAGATGAAAAGAGACCATCTAGTGCATCACAAACGGCCCAGAAGAGACTCAAGGCTCCAGCTGGCAACTGAGAACCCATGAACAAGCCAGAAAACCTTCTGGCTTCTAAGTACAAGGGAGACCATGTAGGCACCCACCCCCAAATCATACAAGTCTGGGGGCACATGGCAAAGAGACCCCGGGGTGCTAGGGGCTCCCAAAACCACATAGCTCAGTACAGAGCTGACTCTACCAGCACAAGGCCTCTTAGAACAGAGAGTTGTTGCCACGTTCTGAACCCAAGAGAGATGGCAAGAACTTTGAAGGGCAAAATATAAGGGTTTCCTGGCTGCTGCTGGAGATGAAGAAGACAGAGGTGAGGGCCTGCTCTTTGAGAATTCCTTTACCCTTACCCCGGTGATGCTGAGAAAGGAAGGCCTGCTCCAGTACGACAGCCCAGCTTCCTCTGGGGAGCTCTGCCTCCCCCACAGGGCTGTCCTACCTTCTACACCAAGGCCTGCCCTCCAAGCAGCAGTACCTGTGCATGAGGGAAGCTGTCCAGGGCAGAGGAGATTAAAGACGTCTGTCTCTAAAGACACCAAGTCTACCTGCAGCCACATCCCAGCTGAGGCCTGAGCAGGACAGGTGAGTGTGACTCGTGGGATGTTAGTCTGTGCTGTCATGACATCAGCTGCACAGCTCTCCCTTGCTCTATGTGTTGGCCCACAGATTTCTCAGCATCTTTTTGAAACAAAACAACACGGAGAACTCTGTGGAAGGCACTTCCAAGTTATGAGGGAAGACCTCATGCCTGCCACCCTGAGAAACGGCTAGCCGAGCCCCTCCCAAGTGTTGAGTACAGCCAACTTAAACCAACTCAGACAGACAACAGTATTTCACAAAGCAAGATGAATGTTCTCACTATACGGGTGTGTGTGTGTGTGTGTGCGTGTGTGTGTGTGTGTGCGTGTGCGTGTGCGTGCGTGTGTGTGTGTGTGAGTGTGTGTGAGTGTGGTGTGTGTGAGCGTGTGTGTGAGTGTGTGTGTGAGTGTGTGTGTGAGTGTGTGCGTGCGTGCGTGTGTGTGTGTGCGCGCGCGCGCAAAAACAGAAGGAAGAAATGGCCTCTGAGCCAAGCTCCACATGTAAGCTGAGTGTCAAAAGGGATTCCAAGCTGGGAATGGTGGTGCACATAGCACCTGGAGGTGAAAGCAGAAGAATCAGGAGTTCAGGACCTGCCTTGGCTACATAGTTGAAGCCAGCCTGGACTACAGGAATCCCTGTGTCAACAAAGAAAGAAACAAACAAGGATGACTCCAGGCTGAGAAGACAGGTATGAGTAGATACCAGATCACGTGGCTCAGACAGAGCTTCACACAGGTAAGGAAGTAGAACACACAAAGGGTCCATGACAACACTAAAAGATGTAATATATGGTTAGAATATAATACAAGCTAAGAGCTAGACCAGTATTTCTCAACCCGTGGGTCGCGGCCCCTTTGGGGTTGAATGACTCTTTATGGGGGTCACCTAAGATCATCAGCAAGCACAGATACTTGTATCATGATTCGTAACAGTAGCAAAATCATAGTTATGAAGTAACAACAGACATAACTTTATGGTTGGGGGTCCCCACAACATGAGGAACTGTATTAAAGGGTTGCAGCATTAGGAAGGTTGAGAACCACTGAACTAGACAGTAAAGAGGAAATCTCATAGAGGGACATATATAGGATATACAGGGACAGTCCTAACTAGTGAGTTCTTCTCCTCAGGTCTGAACAAGGCAGCCACGTGAGCACGTCCAGGCCTGGATGCAGCACTGGGGAAACGCTGGGAAGGCAGGGCAGCTGCAGGGCAGTGTGGCATGGCCAGAGCCCACATAGACACTACCTGTGCTTCCCATCTTCCTCTTCCTCTTCTCTGAGCTGCTTGGTCTGTGGCTCCCCCTCTTCCCTGTCCTGTAAAGAAAGAAAGAAGACTACTTAGTGAGCACTCCTACTGTGGTCCAGGTCACCTGGGGAACTGGTGAGGACAGGACCGTCAGGGCCAAGTAACTGAGGGTGCAGTGCAGGAGCCTTGCTCTTCCCTGTCCCTTCCTGGGCAGAACTTAAAACTCCACAACCCTCCCAGCACTTGGGAGCCAGAGGCAGGCGGATCTCTGTGAGTTCAAGGCCAGCCTGGTCTACATAGGAGGTCTAGGACAGTCAGGGCTACAGAGAGACCTTGCCTCAAAATTAAAACCAACAATAAAAATCTTTCCATGATCCCAGCCCAGGCTTGACACAAGGTTGTTCTTGACGACAAGCAGGAAGATCTGGAAGTCTTAGGTGGCAAGAAAGGCCACTAGCCACCTTCATGGATATGGACAAAAGCATGTGTTGGGCTGGAGGGAGATGGGGGAGAGGCTGTCACCAACAACTAGAGCAGGATGAGAACGCAGGTCTCTTGGCATTCTTTCTAGCCCAGAGACCTCTCAAGAAAGACCCATTTGGATCCCTTCACAAGCGACCTAACTTGGACCAGGCTTGGAACAAAACTCACTGCCCAGGTCTGTGATGTACTAAAGGAGATGGGGCAAAAAGAGATCATTTAACCAGTCTGTGGAAAAGCTCTCTTCTACGTGCGTACGTGCTTGCGTGCGTGCGTGCGTGCGTGTGTGTGTGTGTGTGTGTGTGTTACGCATACATGCCATAGAGCACATGGAGGTCAGAGGACAACTTCTTCTTCTTTTTTTGGTTTTTCGAGACAGGGTTTCTCTGTATTGTTTTGAAGGCTGTCCTGGAACTTGCTCTGTAGTCCAGGCTGGCCTCGAACTCACAGAGATCCACCTGCCTCTGCCTCCCGAGTGCTGGAAGAGGACAACTTCTAAGAGTCTGAAGAGGTTAGAACAATTTTCAGGAATTGGTTCTCTTCCTCTACCATGTGGGCTCCAGGGACTGAACTGGGGTTGCCAGGCTTGGTGGCAAGCACCTTGACCCACTGAGCCATCTTATTGGCCCACAAATCTGCCTGCTCCCCCATTTATGTATGACAGGTTATCTCCAAGTGCCTTGAGGATCACGACTTAAGGGCACCACCAGGGCCGCCTCTGCCTACCACAGAAGAAGTGTCCTGGGTCCCCTACTTCCTAGCATCACTGTGGTTAGACTAGCTGCCCTGTGGATGAACTGACCACAGGTGTATGTACACATGGACAGAATCAAATGTTTGGAGTCATGCCACAGGCCCAAGGCTTGAACCAAGGCCCAGGAGGAAGCCCCTTGCACACCAAGACTAGCCATCTAGATGTCAAATTCACTTTGTTACTGGTAATGAACTCTGCTGGAGTGGTGTTCTGAGAAGGATCCTGGAAGCTTCTACTTGCAACCTGTTATGGCTAAGAATATGCTGGAGCTGACATTAGATTTAAGTAGCTGCCTACAATTCCTCTCCTAGAAAATCCTGTACACCACCGACCACTGTCTCCCTATGGGGTGACATCTGCTTCATGTTATTGTCTACCAGTGCTCACCCTGGAGATCCAGGGCAATGACAGACACTGCCATTCCTTGGCCATATGGGGCCTAGCTCATTGAAAGCCTTCCATAATAGAACATATCAAGATACCTTCTGTCCTCAACCCAAGCATCTAGGTCTCATGGGGATGAAACAGTAGGAATGAAATTAGACATGATTTTGGGGGGTTAAGAATGGGAGAATCTGGGTTTCCTAGGACAGAGAGATGGGATGGGAAAGGCACCCCCAGAGATACCTTAAGCAAAGGTAGTGTGTGGTCTAGACAGAGGTTCAGGCTTGAGAAACAAGTTAGCATTCCCTGAATGGATCACAGGATAGGATGCGGCTCAAGAAACTGAGCTAACTAAAGGCTTGCCCACAAAGCTAAAAGAGGTGTAGATATTCTTTTTTTTTTTGTTTTTGAGACAAGGTCTCACTATGTAGCCTTGGCTGTCCTGGAACTCGCTATGTAGACCAGGCTGACCTCAGACTCATCAAGATCCACCTGCTTCAGTGATCTGCGTGCTAGGACCAGAGGTGTGCAGATATTCTAATAAAGAGCTCCCTACCAACGCAAATCCCAGAAATGCTTGCTTCCACCAGGGAAGGTGCTGGTAAACTGCTCCCTGGGATGGAGGTGGTAGAGCAGAGAGCTCAGTCTACCCCGCCCCCCTCCACAGCTTCTTTCTGGAAGGGTTCCATGCAGCTGACAGAAGAAGGTACGATCTGTGTAGGAAGGACCCCCCCCCCATCTCTGGGAGGAGTGCTTTGCCCACACCGCGCCCCTTCCTAACCAAGGGCAAGGTTAAACTCAGCCAGAGCCAGCTGCCGCTGCCACCTCCAAGAGCCCCAGAAACACTCAAGTGCTTGGCAAGGGCCAAGTTACTCATTAACAAGAGAGAAAACAGCCACATACCCAAGTGACATTTTAAAACCCCCTAGTGTCAGATGAGCTCAGAACTGGTGGTGACACAGGAGTGCCCATCTTATGTTCTCAGTTCAACACGGTGGGGATGGGGGAGATGGGGACAATGACAGATAATTCAGAAATGGTCTTCAGAGAAAAGAAAAATGAGAAGAGATGTCCAAGGTCACAGAACCGGTCCATGATGGTAAAAAATCTGGATCATGGCCCTCCAGGCCTGGTCCAACGTTCCTGCCAAGACAAGAGGCACAGCCTGTCAAGAGCAGTGCTGAGTTCCTGAAAATGACTCTGACCTCAGCCACCTTTCCTGTCTCCCCACATAGTTCAGACCGGCACAGCCACGTGCACAGATCCAGCCACAGCCAGCCACAGTCAGCCCAAAGCACCAGTGGACACCCAGCAAGACAGGAGGCCTAGGGGGTCTCACATCCAGACATACTATGAGACTCCCTAAACCGAGCTCAGTGTCCTAACCCTCAGCCCCATACTCGTCCCAATTTTGTCTGCCTTTCCCCTCCTTCCCAAGCCCCATCTTCCATTGTTTTTTTTTCCTTTAAATTTATGAGTTTTTGCTTGCATGTATGTCTGTGCACACATGTGTGCCTAGCACCACAGAGGTCGGAAGAGGGAGTCACGCCCCCTAGAACTGGAATTATGGATGGTTGTGAACAGCCATGTGGGATCCAGGAAATAAACCCGGGTCTCTGCATGAGTGAGTGCTCTTAACTGCTGAGGCATCTTTCTAGCCAGCCCCACCCCACATGTGTAAGAGTTGTTCACATGCGTGTCTGTATAACGCATATGTGCCCGATGCCCACAGGAGCAAAAGAGGGCACTGAATCCCTAGAACTGGAGTTCAGACAGTTGTAAGCAGCCATGTGGGTCCTGGCAATCAGGCCCTGAGCTTCTGGAAGAGCAGCAAGTGCTCTTAACCAGCGAGTCATCTCTTCGGCCCTCCTATTCTCCACTCTTGTTCCCTCTCAGGTCCTTACAGCCAAGTCTCAGTCATTCCCTTCCACCCTCACCAGCCAAACAACTCTCTCCTTTAGAATCCATATGGGGTCACAAAACTGAACGTGGAAATCATGACAAATTTAGCAAAACAGACAATAACTGAGAAGTAATTAAACACACCATGAATTCACAGGGTCTCTGGCAGTGCTCACGTGTGCTGCGTGGAGGGACTTCACCATGGCCTGAGTTCTGAGCACACAGTATGTACACTTTGTCCTGTTCATGCCATTGTCACAAGGGCCAATGGTGTCGGGAACACCACTGATGTCTACCCTAGGTTATGAATACCCTAGTATTTCTATTCAAATATTTCTGGTTTTAGAACAACTTATTACGAGAATTTTTTAAATTTTTCTACCATTATTTATTATCATATGTCAAATTAGTATATTTTTGAATTAGACTGTTAGAATGGTTTGATTTTTTTAATGTTTTTTGTGTGTATATTTGCATATGTGTATGAGTGCACATGAATTTGTGTAGGCATATGGAAGCTAGAAGTAACCCTTGGGTATCATTGCTCAGGGGTCATCCACCTTGCGTTTTTGTTTTGTTTTAGTATTGATTTATTTAATGTGTAAATGTGTGCTCCGGTGTGTGTAGGTATACTATAACCCTGCACAAGTCAGAAGAAGACTTCAGATCCCCAGGAAATGGAGTTGCAGATGGCTGTGAGCTACCACATGGTAGCTAGGGATCAAACCGGGACCCTCTAGAAGAAGAGTAAGTGCTCTTAACTGCTGAGTCACTTTGGCAGCCTCTATCTTATTTTAATGAAACACGTCTCTCAGCAGCCTGGGACTTGGTGCCAAATATGCTAGGCTAGCTAGCCAGTGAGTCCAAGTAGCCAACTTGCCAGTTCTTCCTCAGCACTGAGATTCTAGACACACAAGAGCACGCCCGGCTTTTCAGTTTTATTTATCAGCACTAACTACATTTATGTATTATTGGGTGCATGCGTGTGTGGAAGAAACCTTTTGGGAATCTCTTTTTTCCTTTCATCACATGGGTCCCAGGAACTGAATTCACATCATCAGGCTTGGTGGCAACTCACTTTATCTATGGAGCCCTTCTGCTGGCCCAGGTCTGGCTTTTTACACAGGTGCTGGGGATCCAACTAAGGTGTCCATGGTTGTGCAACAAGCAATTTACTGCACAACCCCTCTCCCCAGCAGTCCTACTTCTCCATCACTAAACAAAACCAACCGTACAGCTCATCTAAATTACTGCACAACCCCTCTCCCCAGCAGTCCTACTTCTCCATCACTAAACAAAACCAACCATACAGCTCATCTAAATTACTGCACAACCCCTCTCCCCAGCAATCCTACTTCTCCATCACTAAACAAAACCAACCGTACAGCTCATCTAAATTACTGCACAACCCCTCTCCCCAGCAATCCTACTTCTCCATCACTAAACAAAACCAACCGTACAGTTCATCTAAATTACTGAATGTGCTGGCATAAAGTAGCTTATAACACCCCCCTCCTTTTTAGCGTCTGTGAGACCTGTGGTGATGTCTACCTGTCTGTCTCGGGGAGTGAGCAGCAACAAACGGTGTTGATATTTAGCTCGAGTGTAATCACGAGTGCTGGGATTACAGGCTTTCACCACCCTGGTCTGACTTCTTTTCTCTGTCAGACAGCAAGAGCTTTATTGAGCTTCGGGTATGCCTCTGCCTGAGCTCTTCACACCTGCTGTTTGACACCAGTTTGCTCGCCATCTCCTCTTCGTTCATTAGGGGCACACTCCTGCTCCATCCACTTTGCTATCCAATTGCAGAGCCGCTACCTCGGGTTCAATCCTCAACCACACACAGGAGAGAGGAAAAGAGGGGAGACTATATTTTTTCTTACTATTCCTGTCTCCAGATTATTAAGACAGAGTCCATCTCTGTACCCCAGTTCTTTGTGCATGCTGGGTCTGTCTTGGGCTCACAGATAAAGAAAAAGGGGTTAATCTTTGAGGGTCTCAGTATACTCAAGGGACAGACCTGGTGAGGAAGGCTTTGGTGGGGCTGGGCACAAGCGGTTGAAGAGAGCACTCCAGGGAGGGTAACTGCTTGGGACAACCATCATGACCTGTAGGGCAGACCCCACAGTGGCTCTGCTGGGACCTAAAGAGGTCAGGAGTGGGTGACAGGATCTTCCTGCAGCCCTGCCTACAATAACACTTGTGGGAAGAGGACAACCAGAGTCAGGAGAGCTCCACTCCCAGCCTGGACTTGCCCCAGCCAGCTGCTCCTTGTGATAGAGTTTAAAGGGTGGTTGAGGTTAAAGTGAGAGCCAGGACCCATGCTCAGGCCAAGTGCACCAGAGATGAAGGATCTGAGCTGAGTGGTCAAGAACGAAGCCTGGGGCTGGCTCTGCTTCCAGGAGGGAGTCAGGGTCACAGGTAAGGCTAGGAGGGAGACGTGCCAGCTGCTGATGGAATGTCTTGTCACCCTGACTCCATTTCTGAAGCAGTTGAAGACCAGCGAGAGCTCAGTCCACAGACAGACATGCCTCATCAAGCACTGCATTTCCAGGGTACCAGCCCTCTGTGTATCAAGCAGCAAAGACAAGGTCTTGGGCTAGCAAAACGGCTCAGTGGGTGAAGGTGCTTCTGGACTGATGTCCTCAGTTTGACCCTCGGCGGAAGGAGAGAACAAGCTCCTGCAACTTGTCCTCTGACCTCCTCATACATGTGGTGGCATGAACACACCAACCCCCAACCCCATCCCATAATAAATAAGTAAATAAATAAAAAATTTTTTTGGTTTTTCAAGAGAGGGTTTCTCTGTATTGTTTAAGGATATAAAAAACAAGGCCTCAAAATCTTTCCCCTCCCCATGAAGACAAACACCCCAAACACTATAGCCCCCTAAGAGGAGATCTTGAGCCTCTGCAGTTCTAATTCAGGTCAGAGTAAGGAAACAGAGTGGCAGATGGTTGTGTAGTGCCCAACACAGGGGCAGGAAGAGGCCCACAATGCCAGGCAAACCTGGTAGGTCCCCCAACAGCACCCTGTTGCCTGTCCCCAGAGCCAGGGCCACCTCATAATGGGGTGGAGGGACTTCCTGTTGGGTGTGGTGGCCCTGAGAGCTGTGTTATAAGGTATTTAGTGGGGTAGGGCAGCCACTGGAGTCTGACTCACCCTGAAGATGGAATGATAAACCCTGAACTGAACACCACCATGCTTAGGACCAGAAACTGTAGGCTCTTTATTGCTCAGAGACTGGCGGGAGAGAACAGGGGTGATCACAACGGAGGTTCTGACTTCTCTAGGCAGACTGATTGCACTGAGCTGTTGTGTTCCACTTTGGGGTCCTCAGATGCTGCTTTCTGAGGGTCTACTTTGACACCCGCCTGTGAGCTCTTGGGAAGACACTTGTCTTACCAGTTTGTACCTACAGGCCTGACACCTGTGACTGGTGGAGCTCGTGTGCTCTAGCTTACAGCCCAGTGGAAAAACAGGCTGTTTCACACTGACTGTGTAGCCTTGGGAAGGTCTGCCTTGGTTTCCTCATCTATGAAAACAAGAGTAATCATGGTGACATCATCACACTATTACAAGAAGGAAATGATGAGAGAGAAAGGAAAAAACCCGCAGCTTGGGTGGGCAGGCAGTAACTACCAAAAGGCAGGGAGGAAAGAACTGTAGAAAGAGCAGAGCTATAGATGCTGGCAGCTTACATCTATGAGGTCGCAGTGGGGTTTCATTCCCATGGGGACAGCTTACAGCTACAGAGGTCACAGTGGGGTTTCATTCCCATGGGGACAGCTTACAGCTACAGAGGTCACAGTGGGCTTTCGTTCCCATGGGTCGTCTGTGATGCTCTCAGCAAACTCTGAGCAAAGAAGACATAATGCCTGCTTCATCCAGGCCATGAGAAGATATGTTAGATGATGCCTTCTAGGGGTTGGAAAGACAGCTCAGCAGTTAAGGCTGGCTGTTCTCCTAGAAGACCTGGGTTCAATTCCCAGTGCCCACCCAGTGACTCAAAACTATCCATACTCCACTTCTAGGGGGTCAGACACTCTCTTCTGGCCTCCATATGGGTATCAGGCATGGACATGGGTCTTCTGGCCCCTCACACAGAGCTCAGAGAGTGTGGCATGGCCGGCCAGAGATGGGACACAGCAGGAGCCACAGTCACCCTGTGGGTACAGCGAGTCTCTAGAGGCTTGTGAAAAGAGAAAGAAAAAAAAAATGCCTGGCCGGCAGCTGGGAGAGCAGCAAGGAAGCTAAGATAAGGCCCAGGATAGGGCTGCAACTAGGTCGGAGCCAGGTAGGGCAGGCGCGGAGGCTGAGGTCCTGCTCATGACTCACTGGGAAAATGAAGGTGCCTTGGACAGAGGAGCTGGCAGTGCTAAGGGGACAGAGAGAAAGGGTGGGGCACTTTCAGGCAGACTAGAGCTGAGGCCCGATGTGAATACAGCAGCTGAGAGTGCAAGCTTGTTCAGTGTCCTCAGCAGTGAACAGAGGGCCTCTGGTCACAGAGAAAGGCAAGACTTGCCCCACTGTCCACCGAGACCAAGGCAGCAGCATGCAGACAATGCAGCTCCTGGTGGCATCACATGGCCTTGGGCCTGGGATCACTGATATCCCATGGAAGAACACAGGCAGCTGGCCTCAGGCCAAGTCAGCTCTTGTTCTTGCCAGAAATGCAACTGGGCATCCTACCACAAGTGCAAAAGAGGGGGCAGGCACCTCCTCCAGCATATTTCCTTTATTAGTCCACAAATATTGACCAGATCCCTGGTGCCAGAAACTGCATTGCAAGCTGGGAGCCAAGGAGAAAAAGGACAAGTACACACGAAGAATTCAGTGTAATGGGAATTCTTAACTGGGGCACCCGACTGCACTCTAGGGCCAGCGACCACACACAGGTCAGGTTCTAGAAGGTAAGGCTTTCCGGAGAAAAATCCAGAACTCTTGGATTCTCAGAGGGCAGGGAGAAACACAGACCCAGAAGGGGAAGGGCTGGTATCCGCAGCATGGCAAGAGGGCAATGGCTGTCTAGGTGGCTGGGGAGGGGAGGGTCTCCAAAGTATGACCTCACTTGTGCCGGCTAAAGGGTGAATGGCAGGGGGCGGAGGAAGGGCATGGCAGGGAGCAGCTGGTACAGCTGAGTGAGCACAGGTCCCTCCCAGTGCCCAGGGCTTCACCCCACCAGCAGCAGCAGGAAGTAACCAACTGGAAGGTTAGGCAGAGGGCATGGCAAAAACCACAGCCCCCTTCCCCGTCCAGAGAGCCAGACTAGACTAGACCGGTTCATCTTAATTCCCACCTGGGTTCTCCCTGTAGGAAGCCCTGAGGTATACAGGAAGCAAAGGACTGTGCTTCTAGGTGTCTGCCTACATATTAGGTCTTCCCACGTACACATCTGCTTTGCTCATTACTCTATGCTCATCTGAGCTCTCCTTCTGTCATGCAAAACTAACCTTTCCTGCATCTAAAAAATTATCATGTGTGTGTGCCTGTGTGTATTCATGTGTGTGTGCCTGTGTGTATTCATGTGTGTGTGCCTGTGTGTATTCATGTGTGTGTGCCTGTGTGTGTTCATGTGTGTGTGCCTGTGTGTGTTCATGTGTGTGCGTGTGTGTGGTCATGTGTGTGTACCTGCGTTGTGTTCATGTGTGTGTGCCAGTGTGTGTTCATGTGTGTACCTATGTTGTGTTCATGTGTGTGCCTGCAAATATTCACGTGTAGTGCCTGTGTGTGAAGGCCAGAAAACAACCTTGGGTGCTTTCCTCAGAAGCACTGTCCATTTCTCATTGACCTTGGACTCACCAACTAAGCTAGACTGCTGATCAGTGAGTCCCAGGATCCTCCTATTGAGACAGGGTTTCTCTGCGTAGCCCTGGCTGTCCTGCAACTGGCTCTGTAGACCAGGCTGGCCTCAAACTCACAGAGATCCTCCTGCTCTGCCTCCCAAATGTTAGGATTAAAGGCATGGGCCACCATTGCCCAGGTTCAATTTTTTTTTAAACCACGATCACTTTTTACATGGGTCTTGGGGATAAAACTTTGTTCCCTATGCTTGCATGGCAAACACTTTACTGACCCATTTGCCCAGCCTTGTGACAGGGTCTCAAGTATCCTGGGGTGGTCTAGAACTCATTATGTAGCCAAGATTGACCTTGAACTTCTGACCCTCCCGACTGTCTCTACTTCCTGAGTGCTAGGATTTCAGGCCTGCACACCACACCTGGCTTTAAGTCTTACTGGAGAATGAACTGGGGCTTTGTGAAAGCTGGACAAGCACTGTACCAACTAAGTCACATCCCCAACTCAATCTTGCTCACTTCTGGAGAAAGCAGGAGAGAGAAAACCTAAATAGGGAGAAAACAAACAAACAAACAAACAAACCCTAAATAGGTTCCATAAACAAGAAGGCACTAGGTCTAGTGTTTAGGAGTGAGCTCCCCCGAGAGCTGGATGCAAGCGTTCATTTCTGTCCCGTCTTTCCTACTTGTGAGTGATAACCCACGTCATTGAATAATACTGGCATTGCTGAATATGATCAATTCTATCCAATTAGCCACTGCAAACATTTTATAAGGTCAGCATTCCTTTCTGTTTTCGCAGATGAGCAAACCAGAGGCACAGTGTAATTGAGTAACTCATCCAGAGTCACATGGCCTGGAGTTGCCAGGACCCAGGGGAGGGTGGGGGGGGGTGGAGGTAGTGTGGGGGGTGTGGCCCTCAAGCTTGGCTGTTCCTCTCTGAATGCCTGCTCCTTGTTCTGGTCCAATTTCTACCCTGACATGGCACACAGAGCTGGTCTTCTAGAGTCTCAGTCTCTCTCTGTCTCTGCATGAATGTATGGATGTATGGATGGATGGATGGATGGATGGATGGATGGATGGATGGGTGGATGGATGAAAATCCACCATGTCTAGTCTCTCTATTAGACTCTAAAGCACTCTCATGACACATTACAGGATTGAGAGCTCCTCTGATGCCATTCCAGAGAGATATAAGTCATGGCCATTTCTGGGCCAGAAACTCCAACTCTGAACACCAAAAGTAACTAGAACAACTCATGCAGGTGTTCACAAGGAAAACTGGAACTCTGACATCATGCAGCCTGCTCAGTGAAACAGGCATAAGAATGTGAGGGCGCAGCTGAGTCCCACACTACAGAGCCAAGGTTGCCACTGTGGCAACCTTGCTTACAAATGGCTAAAGACTTGATAGGCTGGAGCTGCCCAACACAACTGTGTGTAACACTTTTCCATTTTAATTCTGCTGTTGAGATAGTTTACCAACAAACAAAAGCAATCAGGAAATCCAGCTGCAAGGGACTATCTTGGCTTCCTGACCGTGGCTGGTGCACAGACCCCAAAAAAGCCTAGTCAGTGTCTTAGGAACTTTTACAAGTCAACAGCCCCCCCACCTCTAGCACTGCTGGAGCACAAGGAGAGAGGTTGGGGCCTGCACATTCCACATCCCCTTGTAACCTGGACTATACACAGCAGCAGACTCAGCAGCCACAGTGCAGGCCTGACCTCCTAAATTAGCATGAACACCTCCATTATGCAGGGCTAAATTTTTCAGCTAAGATGTTAACTGATGTTAAACAGTGAGGTCATTTCCCCCACCTTCTCACCTGGCCTCACTCCCCCCTTCTTGGAGGTGAAAAGCTGCCTCCCTGAAGAGCAGAGCTCCTAACTGCCAGGACTTCCTCACCTAGTCTCAGCCTGAGTGCTAGTAAACCAGTCACAAAGCCCCAAGGAGGCTTCCGGTGGCAAGACTTCTGAATTGTGTGACAGCTTCCTGTGGCAACAGAGAAGGTGCCTGGGCCCTCTTCCCCTACTTCATGGTAGACAGCCAGGGTCACCAGGAAGGGTCAGCTGGTCAGTGTGGGGCTGGTGCAGCCACCCAGAATCATTGTTCCTGATGATATAAGCCAATTCCTAAGCCAGACTTGAAGAGCACATGGGGCTTCCCTTCCTCCACAAGCTTCAGCTAGTGGCTGGGTCTCAGAGGCTGAGCCAGGAGGGAGGAGAGGTCCATCTCGCCCATTCTCACCATCCTGGGATCCTATGCAAATAATAAGCAAGGACCTAGAGCCATTCCAGCCCTGCGATGACACCCATGCACCTCTGACACACATCTTAGCCAGCTCTGCTTGTTTCTACCACTTTTGGGCCCTCCCAGACAGTTTCTTGACAGCAGTCAACAGCTTTCACTTGTCAGGCAACAGGGGCAACAACCCCAACAGCATCTAGGACAGAATCAACTGCTGAAGCAGGGGACATAAAAGGACATATGGGGGGATATACAGTAAAGCCACTTGCTTTCTAAACAGGGTGCAGATCAGTTAGCAGAAGGCTTCTAGCAAGGAAGAAGCCCTGGGCTGGATACCAAGCACCACATAAACCAGACATGAGTGGCACACGCCTGTCTCAGAAATAGGCAGAAGCAGGAGCATCAAGAATTAAAGGTTACCTTTAACTACACGAGACTGTCTCAAAACAAAACAAAGCAAACAATACACAAACAAACAAAAAACAGGCTCAGGAGGTAAAAAGAACTTGCCACACAAATCTGATGACCTGAGTTCAATCCCAAGATCCACGAAGGAGAGACCTGACTCTTAAAATAGGTTGACCTCAAACCTCACATGAGCAGTGGCACTCCCCCCACCAGCCAACAGCACAGCTAGGACACTAGGGCTCTTGGCATCCACAGCATGCTCTAGCTTCAGCACCTAGCACAAACTAAAACCCCCAGTTTGATTCCCCATGGACCACTCACAAGCTCCACCAGCCCACACCTGTGTGAGCCTGTGGCAATCCCACTGTTGGACTTCACCAGCCTCAATCAGTGATATCAAGTTCTCCCCACTTGATATCCCTGAAAAGACCAGTATGGCACAGGACACACCAAGATCAAGTTCTCAGCACAAAGGAGATTTTTTTTTTTTGCCCCAGAGGGACAAAGGGCAGAGAATAAGAGACAAGGACAGGAGATAGAGGACGAGGAAGAAGGGGAAGGGAACAAGGGAGAGAGAGAAGGGGTATTTGTCCTGGAGGGACAAAGGACTGCCTCTGGATAGAGAGGAGACGGATGTGGCCCACAGGCAAATGGCAGGTTATAAGTGGAAAAGGGGAAACCCTTTATTAGGATAAGCTGGTTAATTCTGATTGGACATGTTAATTAGGGCAGCCAAAAGGCAGCTTTTGATTGATGAACTTGAATACTTTGATGGTTGGACCTTGGTGGTCAGCCTCAGGAAGAGGAAGTGGCCAGATAAGGGAACAGACCTTGGTGGCAGCTTTAGGAATGCAATCTAACAGTTTAGCAAGGAAGGGGAATGGGGCAGGGCAAACCCTGCCAGTGCCATGTTTGCCATGCTCGGGCCAGCTACAGCTCTTCACTTACACCTGCAGACTTTTAAATAAGCACTGGCCTTGTCCAAAAGGAAAGCCTGCTTTTCCTTAAGAAAAATCTCAGCCCAGCCATCTCCCAAACCCAGGTGCCCAAGTTTTATCACCTGGCAAGGCAGGTAGGAACCAAGGTGAATTTGCTGGCCTTGGAACCAGGGCAGGCAAGAAGACAGCAAGTGTATAATCACCACATGGCGTCAACACCTCAGGGAGCCGGGATGGTGAGAATCAGACAGGATGAGCGCACACCCACCTTGAGCCCAAGTGGGCAAGGCAAGGATCACTAGGGTTACAGGAAAGAATAGTATGATAAGGCTGAACCTATATCCAGGCAGAGGAGACAGGGCAACTCCCAAGGACACAGGTGTAGTGGCAAGGTCCTGCCGGACAGGATGCAGAAGTCAGCCTAAGAGGGCAGACAGACAGGTGGCAACAATGTAAACAATAGTATCTAAAGAGCATTTAACAAGAGTCAGGAAGTTTGAAAAGGCAAAAGTCACTGGGTGAAGCCACTTAATGTGTTAGGAGAGCCGTTGAAGGACAGCCCAGGGAGGTCTTTCCCAGCGTCTGGATGGATGTGGCACAGTGCCATGCACTGCTGGTACATCTGCTCACACTTCACTTGTGGACACACAGGCTCTCTAGCCTCTGTGCATACCTGGGATCTGGTATTATCCTATCCCAACAACCTGGCTCAGGACAGCTAAGGTACCTGATTGTTAACTCACTGCTCACAGCAGACAAAGGCTGGATCAGCCTGTTATTGCTGCTTGCCGACTGCATCGCATTTGTGGAATTCTCAAATGACCCACAGCTTAGAGCTCTTTCTATACAATAGCAAGAGAGTTACAACCTTAGAGCTCTTTCTATACAATAGCAAGAGAGTTACAACCACGGCCCGTTCTTAGACCACTGCAAAGGCCTCAGGAGGAACTAGACCCAGCAGCTGGGAGAATGTGTGATAAACAGCACCTACCAAATTACAAGGTTCCAGGCAAGAACTGGGAACTGGCATGCTCAATGGCCCGCCCGCTCTCAGGACCTAGCTCTAGCACACAGATTAGCTAAGAAGCCTCAGTCAGAGTACATCCCTCCGCAAGACTCTGAACCAGAGAAGGAAGTGGCCCCCTGTCTAAGGGCTACTGAGGTCACCACAGTGGGTTCTGGAAACACAGCAGGCAGGACGGGATGAAAGAGAGAAACCATTCATGTGATGTAATGTCTCCTCCAGGGCTACAGTAGGTTCAAATAAAGTATGCAGCAAGACAAGTGTAGAAACCAGGCTGGACCTCGGGTCTCATCTCTGTCTCCCTCACCATGTCACTTGGAGCAGGGAGGGGAAGAAGGGCCCACTGTGCACTACAGAGACCTAAAGTGCCCCACATTTACTTTCTCAGTATAACTTACAGCAGGAAAGTGACTGGCCCTGCTGATCCACACCACATAGTCCTGGAAACTGGGAGGGTTCCCTGCGGGGGAAGGGCACAGACACCTATCTACTGACAACAAAATGGATATAAGGTTGATTCCTGAGTTGGAAAAGGTGGTCAAGTATCTGTAATCCCAGCACTTGAAAGGTGGAGGCAGGAGGACCAGGAGATCAAGGTCATCCTCAGTGGTATGAGTTGGAGGTTAACCTGGGTCACCAAAAGTACTGGATTACAGACTTGCATAACTAAGTTCTCCTGTTAAACACTTACAGAGCTGGAGAGACGGCTCTCAGGTTAAGAGTACACATTGCTTCCAGAGGACCTGAACTTGTTTCTCAGCACCCTATCAGGTGGCTCACAGGTTACAATTTCAGCTCTGGGGGATTTTATGCCCTTTTTGGTTTGGGGAACAACTACACTCACATGCACATACCACCACAGAGCCATATGGGAATGCACATAACATAACTAAAAAATAAAAACTGAAGCAAAGGCAGGCAGATTAATGTGACTTCAAGTTCCAGGACAGTCTAGTGTACTAGTGAGTTCCAGGCCAGCCAGGGCTACATAGTGACACCGTCCCCCCCCCACCATCTCCTTTAAAGATAAGATCTTACTTTGTAGCCCTAGCTAGCCTGGAACTCACTATGTAGACCAGACTAGTCTTGAACTCACGGAGATCTGCCTGCCTCTGTCTCCTGAGTGCTGGGATTAAAGGCATGTGCCACCACAGTCAGTAAAAAAATAAGTCTTTAAACAAAAATACACAATATTTAGTTTCATTTAAAATCAGCCAGTACTGATTTCTGTTGCTTGGAATGAAATGCTTTGGTTACATAGGGCCATTGACAGCAATGACCTAATGAAGCGTGTGGGGTGAAAAACCATCTTGTTTTCCACACAGATGCAGCAAGGGCAAGATTCTGTATCCAGAGCCAACTTCACAAATGGAGATGCTGTGCTGGGAGTTCACAGTGCAGTGTTGTGTGATCCCAGCATGCTCTCCAAGTTTGACTACCACAAGGACTGGTCGCTGACATAAGCAAACCAAGACCCTTACCCAGACTGCAGGTCATCTTTCCATTCCCTCTGTTTTAACATGGGATCATGTTCAAAACAAGTCCCAACATCAGGCATCCGAGTTTCTGAGCTCGTCTGGAGATTAGGGCCCTGTGGCGAGGGGAGTACACAGCTAACTTATTACGCTTCACCAAGAAACAGTTAGTCTGGCTCTGTTGGGAAGGAAGGCTGTGCTCCAAGAGGATGGGGACATCCAACTAGCTGGCCAGGTCAACCAAATCAACCCTGTGATCAACGGGATGACAGACGCTGAAGAACACTCTCAGAACCCAGAGTTTGAAAAGCAAAATTTACCTCAATTTCCAGACAAGTCAGAGGCTGCCGAGCAACAAAGTGTGCTGAGACTCCTAGGAGACTACAAGCTATTTTAACCTCGGTCTGATCAGCTGCTTCTCAGTGTCACAGTCTGTGACAGGAAGACAGCTGTCTCCTCTTTGGTGTGATCTACAAGTGATAAAATCCTAATTAAAGCCATTTGAACCACAAGTCAGAACTGGCACATTTATTTGTGGGAATACTACTTAAGCGTGGGTCTATAATCCTCACCCAGGCTTCCTTGGGAAGCAGAGCTTTTTTAATGCATGTGCTCAGCTGAAGAGTTGACAAAGCCAGACCACAGAGGACTAGATGTGGCTCTGACAACTGTCTACTGTGGGACCTTGGATGAGTTCCTGAATCTAGAGACCCCCACTCCAACTGCTCAGTTCTTGTCCCTCCTCGGCCTAAGATTCTTCCTCCTCTTCCATGCGTTCCACTCAATTTCCCAAGTATCTTCTAGTCCCTCGGCCAGGTAAAGCTGAGTTATGCAGCCTGGGACAAGGACCCCAGAAGAGGTCATAGGCTAACTGATGAGAAAAAGTAGGGCACATGTACCCATGCTGTCTCAGCTTCTACCTCCAAGTTGCCCTTGCATGTAAGTGCCACCCTCCTTCCAGGATGCTGGTGGCTTCTGTACCCTCCACAGTGCTGGGTAGTGTACTAGACGGTAACTAGTAGCATGTAGGGCTCAGCCTGTCCCTGCTTGAGATAAAGGTTAGCCTCCCTGATCCTCGGGCACAGTGTACAGTGGCACTCAACAGTAAATACGATGACAGCTCCCACCCCCACTGGCAGTGAGCCTTGCAGGAGTGACCTCAGCATACACTCACTTTCACTTCCTATGGAGAACAGACCTGCCTATCACAGCTGTAGGACCCAGAACAGGAAAGCTTGGCCAGATATGAGGAATCCAGCCACTGCCTCATCCTAAGAACACTGAGGGCTGGAGGGGTGATTGAAAGGACAAGTGCACTCTGCTCCAATCCCTAACATTTTCTCTCTAGACAGACGAGCTCTTGTGAGCCCTGGATCAAAACAGCCCTGGAGTGTGGATATTACTCCCAAAGAGGCTTTGTCACGGAAACAACTGTTTTTCTTCTTGGAATTCTTTCAAGAGCACAAGCTGTTACTTCCCTCCAAAGCAAAAGCCAGAGAGGCTAGGGTACCTGGATCAAAGGCAAGGCTCTGATGGAGGAGGAGAGTCCCATATAACACACATCATGCTCTGACCACCAGATCAGGCCCTCTCAGTTAGGAGGCAGTGGAGCTGGAGGACCCATGTGATCTGTGCATGCTGGCGATGTGTGGAGGGCTTAAGCTAGGGGTAACTGCGGGGATATCTGGGGTAAACAGTATGAATGGGGGGTGCTGAGTGAGAAAGTACTTGTGCAGGGAGTTGGGGTACCCGTTGTTGTTGGGGCTGAGGAAGTGTGAGGGACAAGAAGGACTGCAGCAGAGAAGGTACACACTGAAGTGACACTGCTGTATGTCCTGCACCAATTAAAAATGAGTTGGGAGCATGGGGTGTCACCGCTGTTTGTTGTGCGGAAGTATTCTTCAGAAGCCCAAGATGCTTGGAATATCTTTGCTTGGAAATAAAAAATTAAGCCCATGAACTACATTTCGGGTTTTGGAAGGCAGGATCTCACTTAAGCCAGGCTGGCCTCTAATTAGCCATGCAGCTAGGATGACTGAGGACTCCTGATCCTCCTGCCCTTGCTGTGAGAGCTGTGATTACAGACATGCTCCAGCACCGTGTTGCGCAGCACTATGGAAAGGACGCCAGGTAAACCCCTGTTCTCAGTGCCTGTTTAGACAACAACAGCCTGATCCAGATCTCTACAGAGATCAACAGAAAGCTAATGGCCATTTAAAGCACACTGCCCAAGCTGGGCTTGGTGGTACAGGACTGTAATCCCAGCATTTCAGTGGCTAAAGTAAAGGGATTTCAAGTTCAAGACCAGCCTTGGCTATATAGTGAAACACTGTCACAAACTTAAAAACAAAACAAAACAAAAAAAAAAACCAAGCCAACACAAACAAGCAGACAAAACCTGATTGCTAATTAACACTGTACTGAGTTAATTTCATCCACAATGGAAGGTCCTTGATAACCCTGTGAATGAGCTCTTGTGGATTTGACCACAGAAAACCCCAAAACTTGGATTCCTACTTCATACCATATAAAGATATTTAATTCTAGATGTACTGGCCATCTAAAGGTGAAAGGTAAAACAACAATGAAACTTCTAGAACACAATGTAAGAAAACATCATTATAGCCAGGTGGTGGTGGCACACACCTTTAATCCCAGCGCTTGGGAGGCAGCAGTAGGTGGATCTCTGTGAATTTGAGGCCAGCCTGGTCTACAGAGTGAGTTCCAGGACAGCCAGGGCTACACAGAGAAACCCTGTCTTGAAAAACAAAAAGAAAATATCATCATGACCTAGTTATAGATATATTTCCTTTAAGAGACCAAAAGAGGCATTCGGGTAAAAAAGTAATACAAGACTACTTTACAATTAGAACTTTTTCCATAAAAGAATGCAATTGAGGGGCCAGAGAGACAGTTGAGTGGTGGCATGCTTGTCATATAAGCAACCCCAGCTTTCACGT
This sequence comes from Mesocricetus auratus, assembly GCF_017639785.1. Taxonomy (NCBI): domain Eukaryota; kingdom Metazoa; phylum Chordata; class Mammalia; order Rodentia; family Cricetidae; genus Mesocricetus; species Mesocricetus auratus. The sequence continues at coordinate 48,016,009 of NW_024429267.1, read as the reverse complement.
AGACTGGACAGTCACACTTGTGATCCCAGTGCTGAGAAGGTAGGGACAGGGAGATCACCGGGCTAAGTGCACAGCCAGTTAGCCTACTCAGCGAGCTACAGATCCCATAAGAGACCCTGTTCACAAAACAAGGTGGATGGCCCCTGAAGAACACCCAGGGCTGACCTCTGGCTGTGCACAAACAACACATGCAGTTAAAACATGGAGACTTGGGGCCAGAGACCCAGCTCAGGTGGGAGAGCTTGCTTAGCACACAAAACATGGCCATGAGCTTGAACCCTAGCACGGTGTAAACTGGGTCTGTTGGTCCACACCTGTAATCCTAGCACTCAGCAGGTGGAGGCAGGAGGATTGTAAATCAAGGTCATCTTCAGGGACACAATGGACTCAGAGTAGACAACCTGGACTGCAGGAGATTTTATCAAGAAGGAAGAAAAGAGCGGAGAGGAGGAGGAAGAGGAAGCCTTTTTAGTCCAGTGTGGTTGTGTAAGCCTTTGATTCCAGCATTTGGGAGGCAGGCAGGGAGATCTTTAGTGAATTTAAAGCCAGCCTGATCTATATATTGAGTTCCAGGGCTACATTGTAAGACCCTGCCTCAAAGTAAAAAAAAATTAAATAAAAAATTAAAAACCACATATGAACATGAAACAAAGAACTCAAAGAATTCCTAGAAATCAGGGCCCAGAGAAACAGCTCAGTGATTTTGAGTTCTTTCTGCTCTTTCAGAGGACCCGAGTTTGGTTCCCAGTGCCCACCAAAGCTCATAACTGCCTGTAACTCTGGACACCCAACATGTGTGACCTCTGGGGGCACCTGCACTCACATGCCCACACACACCTACACAGAATTAAAAAATAACAAAACTCAATCTTTAAAAAAAATTCCTAGAAATCAGCTGGAGATCGTGCCCAGGGGAGAGCACTTAGCCGTCCAGCATGCCAGGGTGCCAGGGGTGAGTGCTTAGCTGCCCAGCATGCCTGGGATGCCAGGGGAAAGTGCTTAGCTGCTCAACATGCCTGGGATGCCAGAGGTCCTGGGTCCAGGAACATCCTGTCCCTCATTTCTATAGTCAACAGGAAAAAGTGTCAGGTAACCCAATAAAAAAGGGGAGGGGCAAGCCTGGTAGTAGCATATATACCTATGTGCGCCGGGGCAGGGTGGGGAGTGGGGGTGGGCCGATATATCCCCTCAAATTCAAAGCCAGCAAGCTCTACACAGCGAGTGCTAGGCCAGTCCACGGCAGATCTGTCTGGAGAAGGAGGCTGGGAGACTCACCAGGTCCTTCATGTACAAATGTAAAGACACTTCATCCTTTAATCACAAAGGGGTCCCACTTTACTCTCTCCCTCACAGCTACCATGAAAGCGTTAGAGGGAAGTCTTACACTGCTGATGAAGAGTCTGGCAGGAGCTACCCTGTATTCCGTGACCTATAATCACATCCCTTGGTATATAACTAACACACATGTGTACATATGCTTGCCAATGCACTAATGTACAAGACTGGGAGTCTTCCCATCATGTGGGAAGACAAGACAGAGAAATCTTGAGTGGGCCAGCCTGGACTGTATAGCTACATAGAAACAAGCGAGTGGGAATACAGGCATATCCCATAATTACTCCAGCCGGGAGTCCAAAGCAGCAGGGAACAGGCTACACGAGCACAGGGGCCCACACAGGAGGATCAGCCTGACTTCGAGGCCAGCCGGGGCTGTACGGTAAGTTCAAGGTGAGTCTGAATTACCAACAAGACCCATCTCACTCACTGCCCATGCCCCTAAGTGAATAAGTGAACCAAACTCCCAATAGCTCACATATAATGATGGATGAAAAGCCAGATAGAAAAGGACACGTGCGGCTACTACCATCCTAACACTAGGTAAGCTCAGAGCAGGCTACAAGGGCAGTAGGGTCCTACTTCTCCTGAGGACCAGTGGCTCTCACAAGCTGGGGCTAGTAAGGCCCCCACAAAGTGGAATGGGCACTCACTTGTTAGTGGAGCTCTGGCCTGTCTGTTACACAGAACCTCAATGACCTGGACACTACTTTCCCCATATACTCTGAAAAAACTCAGGATCAAGCTCCCCTACCACCATGCCCTGCCAAAATCCATTCCCAGACCTCACTTGACTCTGTGGCACTCAAGTACCCACCCTGTCTGGTCCTCCTGCCTCTCTCTCCACAGTGCCAGGACTAAGGAGTATGCCACCACACTTGATTTTTATGTAAAGCTTCACACTGCATTCCAGACATTGTTAGCACTAGACAAGTACTCTATCAACTGAGCTATAACGCCAGGCTCCCAGGGTCGTCTCTGTCCCCCAGACAAGCCAAGGAAGTGCTCATTCATCATGAGATGCTCCTCTCTTGACCCACACCCACCCCTGCCTCAGAGACACAGGGGTCACTGAAGCCTGGAAGCAGCACTCAGTCTCTCCTACAGTATGGCCAGCTGCCTAAGTCTCTGATAGTACCGCCTTCCCTGCTGACAGTCTATCCAAGCCTCCCACAGAAACCCTTGAGTCAGGGAGGCTATCTGGTTTACAAAGCAAGCCCAAGGCCAAGCACACAGTTGGTACCACAAACACCAGTTAGTGGCTGCTGTGAGGATGGGCAGCTATGGTTCCAGAAAAAGAAGCTATCTTACTTCCAATGACAGAATGTCAGGGAGCTATCACAGAGTCCCAGAAAAATGTAGTACTGAGGTCAGCTGGGGAACAAACGTGCCAGGTGTCCGGGGTGTGCACCAGGCCAGAGCGGGGGCTGGAAGAAGGGCCAGGGAGGAGCTAGCTGCAAACTGTCTTCCCGGCTGGTCCTGACACACAGGCAGCTCTGACTTCTCACTCATCGGTGCTTTGCTTTCACACGTGTACACCCTAGGAGGACGACTCCATCCAGACTGCCAATGCTGGCTCACCACCAAGTGCTGATGGAGCCCCATGACACCCACGGGGTTCCCTCTCTGTTTCCTTGATCTCAGGTCTGAGAACCTCACAAACAAGGACAGACTTACAAGAATGGAGATGAGACACCACCATGCTGGGATTTCCTTTCTCTTCCTCCTCCTTTAAAAACTTTTACTTTAAAATTTTATGTGTGCATGCATGCATGCATGTGTATAGCGTGCATACATGCATGTGTATAAAATGCCTATGGAGGCAGAAGTAGATACCAAATGCCCTGGAACTAGAGTTCCAGGAAGTTACAAGCTACCGATGTGAATGCTAAGAATGGGACTCTGGCCTTCTGCAAGAACAGTACCCATCCTTTCCTTTCTTCTTATTTAACATGTTGCTCTCAAAATGAACACTACCTTCAAGGAAGCAGGTCTAGGAGGAGTAAAACTAAGGATAACGGGGGGGGGAGGGGGGGGGGCACGGGAGGAAGGGAGGGAATGGGAGAGGGACCTGGAACTGACTTGTGAAGCAACCTTGATTCTTATCTAAATTTAAACTGGAAAATAAAATTAAAAAAAAAAAAAACTAAGGTCTGGAGGACCTTTTTGTGTCCATCATAGCAAGGCCATCTCCACCAACTGCACCTAGCAAAGAGGACGAGAGGGCTACCTGGGCTGCTCCCCTTTCAAGAGGACAGGACGAAGAGATACACATCCGTGTTTACGACACTTGTAGTCTCCATTGTCTCTATCACCCATTAGAAGTCACACCTCAATTGCACAGACAAGGGGGGTGGGCAGAGCTTTAAAGAATGACTCAAGATCTCAGAGCTACAGTGAACAGAGCTGAGGTTTAAGCCCCAGATCTGCCCAGCACTGATACCATGCTATCTCCACTACACCACTGGGCAGCCCAATGACAATCTCACAAGTGCAGGAGGTTCCTCCACGGGGACTGCAGACCCCTAAGCACTGGAGGTGCGAGTGACTGTGAAGCCAGGTCCTGAGGCGCAATGCAGGGACAGCAATAACTCAAAGCATCCCTGCAGCAGGTCCTTTAAGCCCAGATTTCTTGGTCTGGTAACTAAGAGTGAACTAATATCCAACCCTGGGACTGAATACAAGGTGAGATGGTGCCTTAAATGGCTATGCAGGCTGACAGCTTGCTGGGACACAGGCAGGACATGGAGCAGTCTTGTAGCTCTTCCCTCCTGCTCCTTCCCCCATCCCACCACACTGGCCAGGACCCTAATCGCCACTCCCAGGTCAGAAGATGCTTTTTACTCTGGCTCTGTTCCCTCTCTGTGTTGTGAGTCTTCTAAGTGTGCAGATCACACTCACAGTACTCCACTCTCAGGATGTACATACACACAGGAGGTGTGAGATCGTCATCTGCTGGAGGTACCTGCCTTGAAGATACCTGGACACTGTAATTCTTGTGCCCCACCCTTGGCTCCCAATGCTGGCCTGGAGGACCTTCTGGGCTTCTACCTCTCTCTTCCCCTCACATCTTAGTAAATGGGATTCAGGTGGAAATATGATTTGTACGCACTGAGCTAGAGCCTCTGGATGTTCTGTTTGATAAGGTGCCCAGGAGTCACAGGGGGCTATTTAGATGTAATTAACTAAAACTGAACTTCACACTAGCCACATGTCAAGGGCTAAAATCCACATGGGGCTTATGGTTATGGGTCCAGACAGTGGGGACTACAGATGCCATCACTACATCAAGTTCTACTGCATAGCCCCGCTCTGCCCCACAGCTGCTAGCCTAGGGGCTGCTGATGAGCTACAAGCAGTCAGCCAGTCTTTGGTTCCAAGGTCACATCCAACCCTTAAAGACTGTGAACAACACCGCTGGTCTCTCTCCATGTCATGGAAGCAAGAGGCAGGCCCAATGCTCCAGAAAGCCAACAGCTATGGGGTGTCTGTGCCAAGTTAGTCACTTTTACAGTGACTATATTGGACATCAAGGAAGAAAGGGGTCAAGAGGACAAAGTGGCCTCACACTGCCCTGCTGGACAGCACTGAAAGGGAGCCGCAGGGATCATCCACAGAGCCTTCCTGAAGGGGTTCACCTATCCATTTAGCTTGGAACTTCTGGAAGAATTAAAACAAAAACAAAAAAACAAACCCAACTACAATAGAGGAAAGTGCCAAGTTGGCTGCACTCCCAGCTGGAAATCCTGGCTCCAGCAGGATGAGGTCACCAAATCCCCCAGCACTTTCAGAAACAAACTGTGTCCCAGAATGCTGCCACCTCTCACCTGCTCCCCTGGAAAGCTCTCCTTTCAGGTCCCCCTGGCTTCTCTCCTCCCATTCCACAGCTCACCTCTTCTTTCCATTAAGTTGACTCTCCCTGACACTGTGCTTGGACTTTCCGGCTGTCCACCAGGGCTGGCTGCCCACAAGACACAGGCACTGTGACCTCTGCAGCATCCACCTCCCCACAGGACTTACAGGTACTAGAATCTAGAACACCATATCCCTCCAGAATCCTGGTAATCCAGCCCCTGAGCTTCTGGTGCTGAGCCCCTCACAAACCTGTCTGAGCAGGTTGGCACATCAGGAAGTGCTCTGTAAATTTACAGGAAGCTGTGTGTCTCCCACACAGAGCTATGTGCCTAGCAATACAAAAAACAATGTGACTCCAAATCTTGTCTGTCTTCACTTCCCACAATCTCAGGACGCTTCAAACTCAACCACATTAAATTATGAGCTTATAGTTGGGGCAGGGGACAAAATGATGAGGGAAACCAACCCACCCAGGAGGAGCTCACTGAAGGACCTGCCACAGACTGCAGGGAGCCATCAAGGGACAGGTGCTAAAGGTCAAAGGGCTCCCCGCCAGCAGGTGCAGGTCAAGACAGTGCTTAGTCCTGTAGTCTCGTCATATCAAAGGGCTAAAATAAAAAAATGAGGAACACTTCCTCCCTAAGGGAGGGGCCTCCTGGGGTCTTATCTGCAGACAGCAGACAGTCCACACTTCCTTCCAATCTCGCCGCTTACCATGTTGTTCAAGAGGCCACTGTGGGCTGGAAAACTAACTCAAAGTAATTTAGACACGTGTCCTTCTGCCATAGGAGAAACTGGGAATAATAAACTGATGCTATTTAGGAACTACTAAACTTGACTAGGGGATACTACATTATACAAAGTAGAACTCAACTAAAAGAACACTGCCTCCAATATAATTCAACACTGAGTAGTACACTAAACAAGCTTGTTAGAAACATCAAAGAGATCCAGGGATGATAGCCAATGTGGAATGTATAAGCCTAAGGCCTATATAAATAAAATTTTTGTAGGAGGCTGGCTCCCCATTTGTGTGTTAGCCAGAACCAGATGAGTGCTATTACAAAAGAGTTTTACGAAACTTTATCAATCTCTAAGTGGTCAGAGTAATTTCTCACTGGAAGGGATAGTTTCACACACCCTCTCACATAAAGCAAGGCGGAAAAAACATCACTTAAGAACTTCAGAGAAGCCGGGTAGTGGTGGTGCACACCTTTAATCCCAGCACTTGGGAGGCAGAAGCAGGTGGATCTCTGTGAGTTTGACCCCAACCTGGTCTACAGAGCGAGTTCCAGGATAGGCTTCAAAACTACATAGAAACCTTGTCTTAAAAAACCAAAAACAACAACAAAACGTCAGAGAGAAGCCAGAGGGCTGTGTGAGCACAGGTTCTTCCTGCCAAACCCGACAGTCTATAGAGTGAGCTCCAGAATAGAAACACAGAAACCCTGTCTCAAAAAAACAAAACAACAACAAAAACAGAATTAGCACATAGGGTAGCAATTGCAGTGTTCCACATCCATCCAAAAGAACTAAACCATGCTCAAACAATGGTCAAAAGGTGTCCATTACTGGATTAATGGGCAATAAAATGAGAGCACTGGAGTCAGTAGGGGTGAGGCTCGGTGGTAGAGTGCAGGCTTAGCATGGGTTCAATCCTCAGCAATGAAAATCCACAAGATATATGGTATATCCATATGGTGTGCTATTACTTAGCCTTAAGAAACAAAATCCTGATACTTGGCACAATATTAATGAACACTGAAAAATCTGTGCCAGTTAGGCGTGTATTATGGCTTAGAGAGTAAAGCTCTCGCTGTGCAGGCCTGAAGACCTGAGTTTGATTGCTGGATCCCACAAAAAGGTGGGAGAAAAGAACGGACTCTGCAAAACTGTTCTCTGCCCTTCCTGCACGCTGAACCAGACCTCATCACTTCGGTTAGGCGGGCTGGCCAGTTAGCTCCAAGGATCCTTTGGACTCCTGCCTCCCTGGTGTTGCAGTAACAGATGTGAATCATCTGGCTTTTATATGGCTGCATGGGCACTAGGAACCTCAGAACTCATGCCTGCATGGCAGGCACTTTACAGAATAAGCCATATCCTTAGCCCCCCCGGCCCCCCCCAACTCTTGTGGATGTGGGATGCACTCAGGGCTTTGTGTATGCTAACCAAGAGTCCTCTGAGCTGATTTGTTGTCCGTTTACTTACTAGGTGTAAATTACTCAATTTCTTTTGTTTCTTTATGAGTCAGTTTAGAAATTTGTTTTCCTATGAATTTGTACATTTCATCTAGATTGTTCAGTTCACTGATACACTGGTTGCTATTTAATTGAGGTTAAATTTTCACAGTTCTGACTTCAAAAAGTTTTTAACTTAGAAAGTTTGCATATGGGAACTATATGGCTTCTGCATTAGAATCAGGAGCTCACTACTGATTGGTCCTGGAGTTTCCTCTCATTCTCTTTAAGGAGGGCTGGAGAGAGCCCAGCCGTTAAGAGCACTGGCTGCTCTTGCAGACAACCCAGGTTCAGTTCCCAGCACCCACATGGCTCCTCACAACTGTCTATAACTCCAGTTCCAGGGGGTCCCATATCCTTTTCTGGCCTCCACAGGCACTGCATGCATTGTGATACACATACATACATGCAAGCACTCGTACACATAAAATCAAAAAAAAATCCAAAAATAAAGTAGAAGTAGCTGTAAAGCTTCCATCTTGACTCACAAGTTTTCAACTTCTGGTTTGTTTCCCTATCTACAGGCTCTTTTGGAGGAGGTGAAGGGTGTGGGTTGTCTGAGACAGGGTGTCTATATCCTTGGCTGGCCTAGAACTCACAAAGATCTGCCTTCCTCCACCCACTAAGTGCTGAAATTAAAAGGTGTGTTGCAACAGACCTGACCCTTTCTATAGGCTATTAATTTTGTTCCCAGTCCTTTTCCTGATTAGAAAGGGGAAGTAAGAGTTTCTTTCCCTTGGTTTTTCAGTTTGTATGACACAATGTTTGGTTTGATTCCAAAGGGGGTCACTGGAGGTCGCAATCTGTTCCTTTAGCAGGGATGAATACTGAGTATACCATGTGTAGGCTTCAGGCACTACAAGTGTAGCAGTGGGGAAAGCAGTCTGTCCCAGTCACCTTCTATTTGGCTGGGGAGACAAATACCAAGTGCACTGTGTCTAGTGTTAGATGGAGACAGCCCTGCAGAGGAAAAGGAGGAAAGGGAGAAGGGAGTTCCTGTGTTTGTAGCTCTAACGGTTTCATTTATCATTAAATACAACAGCACTTTCAGAGTTAACTGGGTGAATGTGTCACCAGCCCAGATTATCTTATCTGGTCTTGATGACAACCCGATAACTCAGTGGGAGGAAGGTTTTCTGTTAATTTACGGGTGGAAGCTCAAGCCAGTAGAGGTTAGGTCATGTGTCTAAGATCACATGACTAAGACCACATGAGCATTAGAGGAAGGAGAGACCCTAAGAACAAAAGTAGCTCTTTTTTGTTTGGTTGGTTGGTTGGTTTTTCAAGACAGGGTTTCTCTGTGTAGCCCTGGCTGGCCCCAAACTCAGAGATGCCCCTGCCTCTGCTGGGATTATAGGTGTGTGTCACCACTCCCAGCTAATGATGACTTTTACACACTGAAATCTTACCTTTATTTTTTGTGGCACTGATGATCAAATTTAGATCCTCAGGCCAGTTAGGCACTCACTGCACCACTGAGCTATGTATTCCCAGTCCTCTCATTCTGAGACACGGTCTTGTTAAACTAGCTTTGAACTCATTCTGTAATCCAGGCATACCTTTTGAATTCATAATCCTGAGCACCTCGGATTACAACCACCAAGCACTGTTGCTGCTGCTGCTCCTCCTTGCTGAGGTGATACACACGAGAGTGTGTCTGCAAACTCCTTACTGTATAATCTCTTTTCTTCTTCATGGTGCTAGGGTGGCCACAGATCTTAAGCACTCTAACTATACAGCCTATCACTGAGCTGTACGTAGCCACTGTGTGCTCTCTGATAAGTACTGGGTGTTGTGCATCATCTGTTCTTTAACAAAAATTGGGTTGGGGAGATGGTTTGGTGGGCAAAATGTCTAAGGCCCTGAGTTCAAATCCCCAGAACCTACCTGTTATCCTAGTGCTTCTCCAGTGAGGTGAAAACTAGAGGATCCTCAGAAGTTCACTGGCCAGCACCTGGTGTACACAGCACCAAACATCTAACCTCCAAGGGTGCACTGGGGCACGCTGTGCCTGTGCACCCTCCAACACACACACACACACACACACATACACACACACACACACACACACACACACACACACACACACACACATCTTCAAAACCATGAGCTTCTGCTGACCCCTCCTCTGCCTCACTCTAGAAGTACTGCGTTATAAGCATGGGCTTCCACGTCTGGCGTTTTGACTTTGGCTCTAAGGATCAAACTCAGATCATCAGGTTTGCACAACAAATGTCTTATGCACTGATCCAGCTCTCCTAGATTTCAAAAAACTTTTCATTGTGAAATGATGCACATTTGTATCACTTGAAATTGTATTTCAGGTTTGAATTTAGATCATTTCCAAATTTCCTGTGTGTGATACGACCTCCTCTCATAGTGCTGGGCACTACAAGACACAGCTTATTCTAGTCTGCCTTTCAGGGTTAGAATGGCTGCAGTGAATTTGTGTTTTTGTAGCTACCACCACACTGCTGCCACTAATGCCAGCCAACCTGTGGCCCACCGCTCTCTAGCCAAAGAGAAAGGGTAGGCTAAGATGGCTTATAAACAGCAAGACCACTCGAAGGTCCACTGGCAGTAAGACATGCAGAAAGCAGCTGGCTACAAAAGCCACACAGAGTGTGCCTGCTCCAGGAGGGGTATAGGCAGATACTGTGGCACTCAGTGAAATGAGATGCTCTCGGGAGTTCAGTGAGCTGATCTGCAAACTCCCAGCATCTGGAGTAAGAAATAACTTCAGGACCTCAAAACCAGAATGTAAATGATGGTTTGCAGATGAAACGGAGGTAAACAAGGCCTGTCTGGCTGAACGTCTCTTTGAAGATACTAGCCTATGCCATCTGTGCCAAACCTCTAATCATTATTCCAAAAGATATTCAGTTACCATATAGGTGAAGAACAAGTTTAAGAATCCACAATAGGCTGGGTGTTGGTGGCGCACGCCTTTAATCCCAGCACTCGGGAGGCAGAGGCAGGCGGATCTCTGTGAGTTCGAGGCCAGCCTGGTCTACAGAGCGAGTTCCAAGACAGCCTCCAAAACAAAACAGAGAAACCCTGTCTCGAAAAACCAAAGGAAAAAAAAAATCCACAGTAGAAGCCAGGATTTGGGAGGTGAGGCAGGCAGATCTCTCTGAGTTCGAGACCAGCCTGGTCTCCAGAGTGAGTTCCAGGACAATCAGGGCTACAAAGAAAGACCCTGTCTTGAAAACAAACAACAACAAAAAGAATCCACAGTAGAGGGCTGAAGAGATGGCTCAGCAGCTTAGAGCACCCATTGCTCTTCTGGAGGACCTGGGTTCAGTTTCTAGCACCTACAAGGAAGCTAACAGTCATCTATAATTCAAGTTCCAGGACTCAGGTACCCTCTTCTGACCTGGTGGCATCATATGTAAGTGGTGTACACACACACACATGCAGGCAAAACACTCAGATACATAAAATAATGTAAAATAAAATAAACACATTTTCGAAAAGAGAAAGAAAACAGAGGGCTATAGTTTTGTCACAACTTCTCTTCCCCTGCTTCATTGCTGTCTCCCTTCCTGTCACATTTGTATGTGTGTGGTAGACTATATAAAACACGAAACTTGCTGCTTAACTCATTTTCAGTTGAACTAAGTTTATGCAGTGTTGCATAATCATCACTACTGTCTCCAAAGCTTTTCCCAACTTCAGCAGAAACACTACACCTATTAGGCAATAATTTACCATTTCCTTCACTCCAGCTCCAATTTACTTTCTATGAGGTTTGAATTTCCCTCTCTAGATACTTCTTTAGATAGCAGATATCCTGTTGTGTTTGGCTTATTTTGCTTAGCATAGGTTATCTGAGCATGAATACAGTGAGAGAAACCCTATCTCACACCTGATATCAACCTGTGGTCTCCAAAAGCATAACACACATGCACACATGTGCACATATACACACTACAGACACATGTACATATACAAGAGACAGAATGAAACCAAGAAAGCACCTAATATTGACATGTATCTAGACACCTACACACCCAAATTCACATTAACAGTACATGCTCCTCCTGGCCAAAGAAAAGATAGAATCCTCAAAACCCAGACCACTTCAGTGGTCAATTCTAGCATACATTCAAAAGGTCCCCAGCACCATGTAAAAATCCATTTTAGTGGCTCAGGTTTATAATCCCAGCACTGAGGTTGGAGGCAGAGGGATTAGAAATTCAAGGTCATCCTCTACTGCTTGGTGAGTTTGAAAACAATCTCAGGCTCCAAAAAATCCTATCTCAAAAGCAAAGACAAAACAAAAACAAAAACAAAGCAAAGACAACCACAAAACAAAACCAAAAAAGCCTAACAACATCCATAGCTGAAGAAACTAAAAACAACTTAGTTAAATAGAAAGGCATCCCATATTCACGGACTAGTAAAATTTAACTTATATAACATGATGACATTATCCTGAGTGATTTAGATTCAAGACAAGCCCTACAAAATCTCAACAATGCTTTTTACAAAACAGGAAAACTCATTCCAAAATTCAGATGGAATCTTCTGTTTTATTCTTTTGAGAGAGGGTTCCTTTCAATGTACATCCAAGGTTGGCCTAAGCTTGCAGCAGCCTTGCTGCCTAAGGCTCTCAACTGATAGGGTAACAACCGTGCATCACCATCTCTAGTTCCATAGGGAATCTTAAGTGAACCTTAGTGGCCAAAACAATCTTGAAAAGAAACTAATTTCAAAACTTATTGCAAACCAGGTGTGGTGGCGCACCCCTTTAATCCTGGCACTTGGAAGGTTGGAGGATCTCTGAGTTTGAGACCAGCCTGGTCTACAGAGTGAGTTCCAGGACAGTCAGGGCTACGCAGAGAAACCCTGTCTCAAAAACAAACAACAAAAACTTACTGCAAGGCTACGCAATTCAAAATAATGTAAAACTGGACAAGGTACCATCTGCCTGTAATGCCAGCTCCTCAGGATAGAATAAAGTACAAGAATCCTAAATTCAAGGTTAGCCTGGACAATACAGCAAAATCCATCTCAAACAAACAAACAAACAAACAAAAAACCATTTATCTCTATGTATCTCATTGCTAGGGCTAGAGAGATGGCTCAGTAGTTAAGAGGACCTGGGTATAGGCTTGCACTTGCCCATAACTCTAACACTGTGGAAGGGCAGGGACTGGAGGATCTCTAGGCTTGTTGGCTGCCAGCCTACCCAAAAACAAATAAACAAAAAAGAAACACCACCAAGCTTCGGGTTAGAGAAGAAACCTTGCCTAAGTAAGGCAGAGTGACAGATGAGGATTAGGGTCAAGCCTGAGCTTCCCTGGGTCAGGCGCTGGAAGACAATTATCTGATGGCTCTCCCGGGCTGCCAACAAAAGCAGAAGCCCATTTGGTCAGCTTTCGCTCTCAACTACTTCCCCTTTCGCTTTCTCACAGTGTAGTATGAGGTACAGAACACAGTTATTCCGAAAGGAAAACAAAAGCCAACCGAGACTGACCAATCTGTTTTGTTTTGTTTTTTAAATCGCAAGCGGAGTCTCTGGTTTCTCCCATCTCTGTCAGATCTGTTTTATTTTGTTGAGTAATGGACACCGTTTTTGCCTGTATAACAATAGAGCCAACGACTTCCAGCCTGTTGGGTCCCTTCATGACTGATTTTCGCTACTAGGTTTCAAAATAACCCACGAAAAGTGAATGCGTTATCCCTCCACTGGAGAAGTGAAAGAGCACAGCGTCGAGTAACAGGGCGGAAGTCTGCACATGGGTAGTGACTTCCAGAGCTTGCCCTCGTCATTACTTTGAAAAGACCAGCAAGTAGAGATGAATCCGGGCTAACGAAAGGAAGGTGCTTCGGAGTCTGCAGCTTTTGGACTTTGGCCGGATCGACTCCGGCTGCACGTGCACAGCGAAGTCACTCGGCTGTCCTACCTAACCGAGCTCTGGAAGGTAGTGTCAGGCAGAAGGCCGGGCCGGCGAGGCAACCAGAGACGTGCAAAAACGAACCCCCCGAACATGTGCAACTAGAAGGGGCGCTTGCAACGACTAGCATGCGCGCCACCTCTCAGCTGTCGCGCGAGGACCACTGCCCAAAGCGCACGCGCGAGGCCCGCCCCTGGAGAGACGAGCCTATCTCAGCCGCCGAGGCCAGCGCCGCTCTACTGCGCATGCGCCACTCGCTCGCGCACGCGCACCTTGAGTATAGTGCTTCCCTCGTCCTCAGCCCTCCCGCTCTGACTCAGAACACCGGCCTCTATGCCTGCGGCTCTCACTCCACGTTCCTTACCTTGCGCCCGGTTTTCTCCCGGAGGGCCTTCAGCCGTTCTTTCCGCCGCAGCGCCTCTTCCTCAAGGCGGCCCACACCGGCAGCAGCCGCCGCCATCTTACCCGAGGCCCCGCCTTTTCTCCCCGCTTCGCGCAGGCCCAGTGAGTAGAAGAGTGTTTTATAGCCAATCCAAGGACGGGAATGGAGAGCCGGAAGCCCCGAAAGCCAATCAGCGCTGAGTTGCTACGGGAGGACACGCCCTTTGCTCCGGAGCCACCTGTCCGGCGAGTGAGCCGGCTGGATCCGGGCAGAGGCGTTAAGGTTCTGTCTGTCCGGCCCGAGTCAGTGAGACAGCAAGCCGACTCAGACCTGAGAGGAGAGGGTAGAGTGAGTCGATTGCTCCGCTTTTGCCTCCTGGCGGCCCTCTTGGAATGCCTACCCATCCTCACCCGCCTGTGCGGGGCCTTCTGGGGGCCTTGAGAAGCATTGGCTGGGCCGGGTGCGGGGGCGCGCGTTTACAATCCAGCACTTCAGGGGCCCAGGCAGTCTGGGTGGCCACTCTGGTTCCCGCCTCGCTCCGAGGGCAGCGTCTCCCCTAGTCCACAGCCTGATTGATGAGTTGCTCGTAAGCCTCCCTGTCCACTCTGCTCCAGACCTGCCCAGCTCGGGGCCTGGCTGCATGGCCTTTTCCTTTGAACTCAAGAATGACTTCTCAGCCCTTTCTGGAGCGGCAGCCTACTCAGGGTCAGGCTCCGGTCTCCGGAGAAAAGCAAACATCAACCAGGGCCAGCTAGGCGCCACAGAACTCTCTCCTCCCTCCCAGTGTGTGAAGAGTTCGCGGCAGATGGTCACGGATGCACGCACCCGCTTCATGCCCCTGCTGCCGCCCTTCCCAGGGGAGGACTAGCGCCTTAGCAGCGTTGCTCCCGGTCTGGAGCGTGTGTTGTAAGGTTGGTCCGCAGGTGAATGCCCCTCCCGCCCTCCCAGCTCCCTTCAAACGCCACTGAACCTCACTGTCCTCCCGGGCGGTCTTGGTTCTGTCCAGGGCCTTCCCTCACAGTAGGAGACAGGGTGGCCGACTGCTGTATAGGCCGTCCGTGCTTAGGACGTGGAAATTCAGACTAGGATGCATGGAGCTAGAAAAAAAAAGGCCAACATGTAAGGGCCGCCCGCTCCAAGAGTACAAACCCGACAGGAATAAGGACAAAGTCAGCCTTCTCTTGGCCACTCAAGATCCAGAGCCCTCCAGACTGGCCAGTTCCTGGGACTGATAGAACCTGTCTGGACCTAGCAAACTTTCCCCCACTCCTGACAAAGAACCCGAGTCCTATCCAACCCCAGGGGCCCCCTCACTTCACAAGCAGTCTGGGCACGAGGGAAGGGACAGGGTGGTGGTGACAGAGGCCCAGCAAAGAGTCAGCCTAGATCCTTGGTCCCTGCTGCCCCTGCGATCCTCATTCCGAAGCCGGGTCCTCGGTTTTTCCATCCATAAAAATAGGCATGAGGAACCCCCGAGGCATCTTCTCCCTCAGGCCAAAGGAATAAAAGGTGACTAGCCAGCGCTGGGCTGCGGGAGGAAGGGTTGCCTCCAAGGGAGCAGCTGGGAATTCCGGCTTCCTAGAGGGAGTGGGCTGGAGGTGTCCTAAACTCCTCGTGATCCTTCCCTCCCAGCTCGACACTCAGCAGGAACTAGAGGTGGCCCCTGTCTTCCGTGAGCTAGAGCAGAGCCGTGCTCGTAGTTAGCGCACAAGCGGTCCTCACGGACGAGGTTGTTACTAGTATTTGTTGTAGGACCTTTACTCATCCCCACGCGAACCGCAGTCCGCAGTCCCTTCCTGGAACGCGGTAATTCCAGGTGTGATAGATTGTGTCCCGGGACGGGCGACTCAGAAGGCGGGCACCCCCCCCCGAGCCGGGAGCTAGAAATGATCCTGCTCGGAACGGACTCTGCCTGCGGGGGCGGGGCTCCGCGCGACCTCCCGGGCCGCGCTGACCCCAGGCTCCTCCTCCAGCACGACTCCCCGCCCTTTGCACAGTCCAGGGAGAGGCGGGGCGGTGGCCGCCGCCGCGACACTCTGCCTAGTGTAGGAAGCCAGGCGGAGGCCTGCCCGGAGAGGTGGAGGAGGAGGAGGAGGAGGAGGGGCGTGTAGACCTTGGTGGCTGAGCGCGACAGGGTCGGGAGCCGCGGACTTCCCCCAGCAGTACAGAGCCGCTCCGCCCCGGAGTGACGCCCTCCCGCCCATGGGCCTGGCCCGGGGCAACCGGCGGGCGGCGCGGAGGAGGTGGCGACAGGTGGCGCGCAGCAGGGCCAGAGCCGGGTCAGGCCATGGCCGCCTCGGAGCGGCTCTACGAGTTGTGGCTGCTATACTACGCGCAGGTGAGCCCGTCCCGCCCCTGACCCGCGAGGTCCCCAGATCCCCGGCGCGCGGTGCCTGCTGCACCTGCGCCCGGTACACCCCCCACCCCCGGCCGCAGATAGGCGCGCACACGCGGGACTCCTGCCCCGCACACACGTGCGTCCTCAGGCCGGCCGGCTGCCTCGGGCATCTGTGCCAGGGGCAGGGTTCGCGGGCGCGCGTTGTACTGTAAGTCCCCCAGCGACACTGTGCAACTTCAGTTGTCCTGGCCAGACACGCCTCACCCCTTTCACAACTGGGTAAACTGAGACCTGGGAAGAAAGGGACTCGGTTTGCATGTAGGATGCTTTGCCGGAAGGTCGCATTTGCGATAGGTGGTCGTGGCTAGAATGTCATGTAGGCTGGGGGACCCGGCAGGTGCCACTCCTTACTGTAGATCAGACGTTAGTCACCTTAGACTCCTCCAGAGAAGTACTTAGTGCCGAACTCTTGCTGTGCTTGAGGCAACCTTAGTCTACCTCCCCATTCTTCAGGGGGCAGGGTCGTCAGGGGGAGGCCAGGAAGGGTGTCTGACAGGGACCCTCGGGAGGGGCTGTGACTCTTGTGATTCAAATTCCATGTGACTGTCACACACAGAAGCTCCACTTTCCTTCGGCACTGGAAGCAGGCAGTGATCCGGGGTCACGCCTCCCTCCTTGCACCTGCTTGGCACTAGGTGCCTAGCTCAGGTGTGCCCTGGACACAATGGTCCATTGTATGTCCCTGGACAGCTTGTCACCGGGAGCGGGGATACGGAGAGAGTTCATGCTCAACCCTGGCCCTCTGAAGAGACTGGCTGATGGTCTGAGTCTTAGGGGCCACACTGCCTTAGTCTCCTTAGGCTGGTGGTATGTAGGAGAGTCCCACCTAGGGTAACCCAGCCCAAGCTCATTGCGCCTGTAAGCCTCTATTTCCCCGTCGGTAAATCAACACAATCTTGCCCTCGGGCCACCTGGACTTTGTAGAGAGGGAGCCACTCTGGCTGGTGTAGGTCAGAAAAGCCTGCTTCCCCTGGGCTCAGCCTTGCTGTCTCCATCTTCAAGGGAGATGACCGGGTGAAGAGAGCTCAAACCAGGTGATGAATCGGAAGAGATGTCACTGTTGGTTTTTCAGGCGGGGGCTAGGCTGCTGGAGATGTGCTGGTACAGCTTCCTAGGACTGTTCCCCTTCATAGATGCCAGGCTGAGCTCTGTGTGGTGATGGGATGTTAGCACTCCCGTCTGCTATGCCCCCACCTCCTCCCAGGGAGCCTCTTAGAGTAGGACTTAGGTGTGGGGCACACGCTGGCTGCCTGCAGTCTTGGAAGCCTGGACAGGCAGGGGGCAGCCTGGGACCGAGCCAACAAATAAATCCAGGATGTGAGAGTGAACCCAGGAGTTGGGTGGGGTCAGGCTGCCTAGGGAGAGGAAGCCAGGCAGCCTCCTAGCACAGCCTTCCTGCCTGCCTCCAAAACACTGTCCCACCCCTCGGTGCTGGGCTCCGAAGGCGAGATAGTGCCGCTAGAGACCCATTGTGTTTATGTCCTGGGGTGTGTAAGGATGGAGCCCACTGGTGTTAAGAGACCCTGCGTGATGGCACATGCCTGTGATCCCAACACAAGAGAGGTTGAGGCAGGAGGATTGCCAAAAGTCTGGGCTACAATCTGGGCTAGACTTTGAGACTTGTCTCAAAAAGAAAGAAAATAAACCCTTTTCGTCAGTCACCAGCCACCCAGCCAGCAACACAGGTGGCCCCTCCCTTCAGCGGCAAGAGCCACCTACCATCTGCTGGCAAACCTGTTTCCCCAGTTGTGGGTCTGGGTGAGGACAGGGGGAAGCTCGCTGGTTCCTGCCCTTCCTTTCCCCTAAAGAACCCCAGATTTAGATTGCCTTCTTTCTCACCTACATGGACTCTGCCATCTTGGTGGGCTCTGGGAAGAGAGGCAGTATCAAAGAGATCCTGAGTATTACTTAGTTGGAGTTCCTCCAGGTTCTCTTGGGGAATCCAAGGGGGTCATCAGAAGAGTTCCTTTAGCCACCAAAGCTACCTCAGGTGGATCTTTACCTGAGACAACACCTGTAACTCCCCCTGTCTGGAGCCTATCTCAATCCTCGCTGTGCTTACCGCTCCACAGCTTCCCAGAACCTAACGAACATTCAGTAAGTGTTCCCTGGGTGTAGCCAGATGACTGGATGAGAAGATGCCCAGGGTAGTGACCAATCAGGAGGTTAGCCAGAGCAGGCAGAGTTGGGAATTCGAGGGCTGAAGGCCAGGAACAACAGGAATGAACACACTGAAATGGAAGATACAGGAAGCAAGCATGGAGGCTTGTCTGTCTGCTCCCCCCCCTTCACCTTTAATCCCAGCACTTGGGAAGGCAGAAGCAGGCTGATCTCTTGTGAATTCCAGGCCAGCCTGGTCACAAGCAACAGCCAGTTGTCAGAAGTAGGGAGCAGGGCAGAGCCAGCATGGTGAATGGTAGGGTACATCTACGAGGGTACCCTCAAAGAAGAAATAGAAGCACGAGAGGACCAGGCGGGGGACAGCACCTGGCAGACTGGCCCTTGGCAAACATGTAGAAGTTAATGCAAAATAGCATGCAAATGAACAGCCCCTTAGCGGCTTGGAGCAGTGGTGTGGCTCACTAGCCCCCACCCACTGAGGGTCACAAAGAGCATGGCAGGGAACCCAAGCTGAATTCCCAGTTATGCCACTGAGGAAGGACTCAAATGATGTCAGAATAGACGTTCTTTAGTCTTGCTTACCTTTCTCTCTGGTCTCTTATCCTTGTCCCATGATCTCTCCTGCCTCATGGAAACTTGACCAGGCCTCTCTGCTCCCCAAGATCCTTAGCTGGGTCCTATTTCTTCTTGGACCTCAGTTTACTGTGCGCATGCGTGTGTGTGTGTGTGTGTGTGTGTGTGTGTGTGTGTGTGTGTGCTTGTGTGTGTATAAATATATACACATGTGTGTGTTCATGTGTAGGACAAAGAAAGACATCATATGTCTTCCTCAATTGTTCTCGGGCTAATTTTTTTAATTATATACTTTTATTTTCTGTGAATGGGTGTTTTCCTGCATGTATGCCAGTGTACCATATACATGGCAGGTGCCCAGGGAGGCCAGAAAAGGGCATTAGATCCCCTATAAATGGAATTATAGTTAGTTCTAAATCACCATGTGGGTACTGGGAATAGTCTTCTGGAAGAGCAGCCAGTGCCCTTAACCACTGAGTCATGTCTAGTCCCTCCACCTTATTTATTTATTTAGACAGGGTCTTAATATGTAGCCCGTGATGGTCTGGAGCTGATTATATAGGCCAGGCTGGTATTGAACTCAGATCTGCCTGCCTCTGCCTCCTAAGTGCTGCATCTAATTTCTAAAAGCACATTTTAAAAATGCACATGCAAAGGTCAGAAGATAACATCCAGAACATCCAGGAGGAGGCCTACCATGTTGGTCCCAGGGATTGGACTCAGGTTGTCAGCCCTGGTGACAGGTACCTTTATCTCCTCAGTCATCTCGCCAGGCCTCCATTTTATTGATTAAACTAGACTGGCCAGTGAGCTTAAGAGATCTGTCCACCAACACACCCGACTCCTTCCCCTCCCAGAGCTGAAGCTGTAAATGCACCCCTGGTTTTTGTGGGTGCTGGAGATTCTAAACTCACACTTGTGCAGTAAGCACTTTACTGACTTACTCAGATTCCTAGTCCTCTCTGAGACTGAGTTTGTCTGTGTAGCTCTGCTGTTCTGGAACTTGCTCAGTAGATCAGGCTGGCCTCTAACTCAAAGATCCATCTGCTTCTGCATCCCAAGTGCTGGGATTACAGGCGTGGGCCACTGCTTGGCTTTTATTTGCTTTCTTAATTGGGCAGATGTCTTGGTCCCTTTCACACCTGAGGGGCAACTGGAGTTTCTTCCTCTCTGCTTTTGTTGCTGAGACACTTGAAGGAGGAGGAACTTTAGTGATAGAAAAATTAGCATAGAGCCCATGAGGGGAAAAGCTGATATCCTTGGGGTTGTTATGACAACCGAGGAGCTGATGGAGAAGTGTGGGATCCCCATGGAAACAGAGTCAGTTACTATGGGGACCATGGCAGGAAATTCTCAGTTTCCATAGTGATAGGACAAGGAAAATGGCTAAGTGGTGAAGTGTGTTATGAGGACCAATTAGACCCACTCCCCTTAGTACTGCTTCAGGTAAGGGCCCAGAGACCTGCCTGGACATCCAGGCACTTACACCACTGTGCTCAATGCTCAGTTGCTTCTGTGCCCTGGAAGAGTTGCCATCTTTCAACTTCATCCAGTGGCCTGCACCTTTGGCCTGACATTGCCCTCTCCCCTCTTGATGCTGAAGGGGAGATTTTAGGGTTGAGAAGCTTCTTCTTCTTCTTCTTCTTCTTCTTCTTCTTCTTCTTCTTCTTCTTCTTCTTCTTCTTCTTCTCCTTCTCCTTCTCCTTCTCCTTCTCCTTCTCCTTCTCCTTCTCCTTCTCCTTCTCCTTCTCCTTCTCCTTCTCCTTCTTCTTCTTCTTCTTCTTCTTCTTCTTCTTCTTCTTCTCCTTCTTCTTCTCCTCCTTCTTTTTCTTCTTCTCCTTCTTTTTCTTCTTTTTCTTTTCTTCTTTTTCTTCTTCTTTTTCTTCTTCCTCTTCTTTTCTTCTTCTCTTTCTTCTTCTCCTCCTCCTCCTTCTTCTTCTCCTTTTTTTTCTTGGTTTTTCAAGACAGGGTTTCTCTGTGTAGCTTTGGAGCCTCTCCTATTACTGGCTCTGTAGATCAGGCTCGCCTTGAACTCACAGAGATCTACCTGCCTCTGCTTCCCTAGTGCTGGGATTAAAGGCCTGTGCCTTGAGAAGCTTCTTGTCCAGACCTATCCAACCCTATGTCTTCCTGTCTGCTCCTGGAGGTGGAAGTAGCTCTGACTGAAAGGGATCACCCAGTATTGAACTGTGATCACTCTCCCTACTGCTTTGAGCTCTTCCCTGGGGATCACACTCTACCTTTCCTGCCTAAGGCATCAAAGTGGGAATTGCCCTAGAGGCCTCAATTCTGCATTGAGCCATGGAATGCCTCTTGCTTTCACTTATAGACAGGGATGGGGGGGTTGCCCTAGAATGCCAGGAATTTGGGCTGATCAGAGCCCCTGGTTTGGAGCTCCCAGACATCCCACCCTGTGCAATGCTGGATGACGTGACTGCCACTGAGCACATGTAGTTGTTTTGCTGGTCATAGTGGTGCACTTGTAATCCCTGCACATGAGGCAGAGGCAGGCAGATCTCTCTATGAGTTCAAGGCTAAGTTGGTCTATATAGTGAGACCCTTCTCAAGTCCCCCTGACTCCACAAAAAGAGATATTGAAGCTTAGAGAGTTTTATGTTAAGTAACAGGCTATGCAGTATTTAAACAGGGCCTGCCTGGGTTCAAAACCTCATACCCTCAGCCACCATGAGTGTCCCTACCCGTACAGCAGCAATGGGCTGTGTCCTCAGAGGTTTCTGGTTCTGACTGAGGGTGTTTCTGAAGAGGACATGTGGGAAATACAATGTGTACCACCCTGTGGGGTGGGAGCAGCAAGCCATGCCCTTGAACTAGTGGATTTGGGGAGCCTTAAATGTGGGAGAAATGACTGCTTTGCTCTGAAGAGGGAGCCTATGCCAGGGTCGTGACTGACTGACTGAGTGGTGACGGTGATCTCTGCTGGACTCTTGTGCTGGGCTTAGGCTTGTTCCCATGGCCTCGGGCAGTGTGATTTCAGGCAGCCTAGTGGCCCCTGTCCTTCTGGTAGGAAATCCCCTTCCACATGCCACAGGGACATTCCCTGAGTTACTTCCAGGAGAGGGGCAGTTTCATGCCTACCAGGAACCATCTATGCCTCACTAGCTCTTGGGAGCTCTTCCTCCGAATATCCTCTGAATGTGTTCAGGGCTGGTTATGGACAGGTTGGGATGATGGTTTGTTATCTGTCCTTCTAGGGACAGTGACCTCTATTTTCTCCCCTGTAGCAAGACCCAAGTATTCCCTCATAGGCTGAAGGGCTCTTGGGTGGGCTTGGTCTGTGTGGTGTTCCTCATCTGTCCTAAGAACTAGAAAGGACTGGAGGAGCCAATGAGGCAGAGGCTCTAAGTTAGGAGGAGTACAGATCTCAAGTTCTGCAGCCACAACCGCTGTGACCCTCCCTGTCCACTGTCCTCCCTGTCCCTACCTTCTGACCTCTGTTTCAGCAGAGACTCTGATATTTAGCATTATAGCTTCCGGCAATGGCCTTGGGGTCAGAGCTGGCGTGAGGCCTCCTAGGGAGGAGGAGTGATGCCCAGAAGAGAGGGACTGGCAGCTGCTCCCGTCACTGGTTCTGTGCTTTTGACTCCTTCACTCCCCTCAGAGCCCATGAAGTTGGCCTTGATTGCCCTAGCCCTGAAGCTGGCTCAGCCCAGTCTAGATCGTTCACAGGACAAGACACGCCAAGGGTGTGGTTTAAGGGAGAGAAAACTGGAGTGGCCATGAGGAAGATGGAAATTCCTGTTTAATTACCCCAAGCCTAAGTCACTGGGGCAGTAGAGTGGGGTGTAGAAGTCGGCCACAGGGTAATCAGAGGGTGGAAAGCGGGCTAGGCTCAGCAGCTGGGCACTTATTCTAGGTGTGAGGAGGGGTCAATTGGGGATTTAGGTTCCCATATTTTGGGTCAGAGAAGACTGGTTTGATAGTTAGGGATAGAAGAGGGAAGACAGTGTTGGGCTAGTGTGTGTGTATGTGTGTGTGTTGAATGACTCACATTACCTTATTTTCTGAGACAGTCTCTCACTGCACCTAGAGCACAGAGTCACACACCTGCTTGCCTCTGCCTCCAAGGTGCTGAGGGTAAGAACATGTACAGCCCATCCTGACTCTCTGTGGTGCTGGGGATCTAAACACAGATCTTCATGGATATGTGGCAAGCATTTTGACTGACCCATCTGCCCAACCCAATGTTGGGACCTTTTTGAAACCAGAAGGATTCTATAAGGTCACCGGAGAGGAGCCAGGGCCAAATGGCCAGGTCCCATAGCCTAAAGCAAAGACCTGGCTGCATTATCCCAGAAGGTATAGCTGGAGATGGAGATGAGACTTTTCTGAGGTTTCCCACTTCCCCACCTATAACAGGCTCAGAGCCCTGGTGTGCTCTGATAAAATGTCTGAGAGGGCCACCTCAAACGGGGGAAGGGTTGTTTTGGTTCGTGGTTTTGGAGGTTTCAGTCCATGGTGGTCTGACTCTGTCGCTTCCATGCCTATGACAAGGTAGAAGTATCACAACAGAGGAAGGAAAGCTGCTTTACCTTGCGTCCACCAGCAAGGATAGTCATGGCGGGGTGGGGGAGAACATGCACAGGCCAGATATGAGTATTCAGGGACAAGATATAGCTTCCTAGAGTGTCCCATGGCTCTGCTCCTCCATCCCAGTAGCCCATCAGATTATAAGCCTATCAATGGGTAACCCACTGAGATGGACTGAGCCTTCCTGATCCAGTTACTTCCCCAAAACCCCACTCGAACACTTTTGTGTTAGAGACCAGGCTTCACATGAGCCGTTAGGGTAATCCTCCAGATCCAACCTGGTCTTCTCGGGTGGGTCAGAGTCCGGGCATCTAGTCTTTTTGCTGGCTGATAGGGAAGGAGACTTGCAGAAAGATGTGGAAAGGCGAACAAAGGTAACAAGACAGATAAAAAGTCACAGAAATGTCCTACTTCGTGATGTCTGTGGCCCCTTTCTAGGTTGCCTGAGCTTTGAAAAAAAAAAAAAGCTGGGCTGTGTAGTGAATGCCACAGTCCCAGTTCTCAGGAAGTGGAATCAGGAGTTCAAGAGTAGTCTTAGCTACTTAGAGAG
Source organism: Mesocricetus auratus (assembly GCF_017639785.1). Lineage (NCBI taxonomy): Eukaryota > Metazoa > Chordata > Mammalia > Rodentia > Cricetidae > Mesocricetus > Mesocricetus auratus. The sequence continues at coordinate 47,992,107 of NW_024429267.1, read as the reverse complement.
TTCAAGGCTTCCTGGGGCTATGTGAGACCCTGTCTCAGAAAAACAGGCCAGGGGGAGGTGACTCAGTGTTTGCTTCACAAGCATGAGGACCCGTGTAAAAGCTGGGCATGGCATCACAAGTATGCCATATAACCTAATACTGGGGACAGAAACCAGCAGATCCTGGGGACTCTCTGACTAGCCAGTGTAACCCAGATGGTGAGCTCTTCTTCAGTGAGAGACCTTGTCTCAAGAAAATGAGGTGGAGAGTGATAGACACATACAGCTATCTCTGGGGTACACACACACACACACACACACACCATGGGCAGATGAACCCACACCCAAACACATACATGCATGTGTGCTCTCTCTCTCTCTCTCATATATATATACACATACACACACACACACACAGACATGCTCACACATAATATAAATAATGGATAAAATCAGCAAGGAAGACATCTAGACACAGTGGATAGCTGCTCCCGCTAGGTTTTGTAGGGGGGCTGCTCCAGCTCTGCTGGCATCCAGGTCAGGGCAAGCTACATGGGAGGAGATTACTACAGGTAGCACAAACAAACCAGTCAGCCTTTATAACAGTAGTTTTCAGCCTGTGGGTCACGCCCCCTCTGGGATCAAAAGACCCTTTCACAAGCATCACCTAAGACCATCCGAAAACACAGATATTTATATTCCGATTCATAACAGTACAAAGTTGCAGTTACGAAGTAGCAATGAAAGTAATTTTAATGTTAGGATCACCACAACATCAAGAACTGTACTAAAGGGTCGCAGCATTAGGAGGGTTGAGAGCCACTGCTCAATACATTTTCCATAGATCCTTAGGTATGAGGTCCCTACCCCTAGAAGCAACCTTGGGCCCTGCGAGCACTGACTTCTCCTGACCTTCTCTGTTGTAGTTCTCATCTCCTCCCTGACTTGAGAAAGGTGGATTGCTCTCTGGGGGCAGCTGCTTGGGCTCCATATTGGGGGAGGTCCCACTTTCAAGTCCTGAAAATGGCATTAAGTTAGGGCTAATGAGGGCAAGTTGCTAGCAGTGTCACTGAGCAAAAGACCTGTGGAGTCCAGGTGGGTGGCAGGTACTGGTGAGGGACAGGGATAGGAGGAGGCTTGCGCTTTTTTTCCCCCTAGGCTGAGGTCTCAAGCCAAGCTGGGAAATGTGGCTACTTTAATGACGGTTACCTGGCTCCCCAACAGCAAAGATGGCACCCAGGGCAGGGTGACCCCCACCCCATGTGCTGCAGGCCCTGCCCATAATGCGTTTGCAGCCCAGGGTGCCCCGGGGCCCCTTCCACATCCCTGCGGTCTGCAGGGAGGAAGCGGCTGCCCTCCCCCACCGTGACTCTGCGCTTCCTGCCCCAGCCAGGGCGGAGGAAACGTTTTTTGTTCACACCATAGTTTCCTTGGCGGCGCCCATACACTGGCTCAGCCACTACCCACCGCTATTGCCCATGGAACCAGCTTTGGGGCCTGGGGTCCAGGTAAACAGCAAGGGCAGGTGGAGGTTTCAGGGCAAGGGCGGGCTGTTGTGTAAGGATGCTGTAGTGTTGAGGTCTCCGTGTGACTTGGGCACCTATCCAGCAGTGCCTGTGCATCCTGGTGCACGTAGTGCCAGAAGGTTCTCAGGAGGTGGTGGCTGCAGAACTTGGAGAAGGTGGCAGGGCAGGACACACCCCAAAGCTTTGGCTAGAGAGCGGGTAGCTACTGAATGGGAAATCAGCAGCAGCCCTAGTGTGGACCATAGCCACACCCCACTTAGGCTCCTCCTCTGCCTGTATCAGGTCTGCGTGGGTCCCAGTCATAGAAAGGTGGGAACAAAGACTGAATGGACTGAGAGAAGCAGACAAGGTCCTGGAGGTGACCTGTGGATACCACAGTCCTCTGAGTGTGACCTTCCAGTTCCTGTCCTCCGGGACCCACCCCACCTGCCATTCCTGTCTCTTCTCTCATTCTCTTGAAATCCTTTGTCAACAGAAGGACCTTGGCTACCTGCAACAATGGCTGAAGGCCTTTGTGGGTGCCTTCGAGAAGAGTATCTCATTATCCTCTCTGGAACCTCGAAGGTAAGGTTGGATTTGCCTCGAGGTCAGGGCCAGGCAGGTAGGCTGCCCTTGGCACTCAGCACCTCTCCCTTCTCACAGGCCAGAGGAAGCAGGTGTGGAAGTCCCCCTGCTCCCGCTAGATGCTCTGCATTTGCTGGTGGAGCAGCTGGACCAGGCCGACCTGGAGCAGGCCCTGCTGTTGCTGAAGCTCTTCATTATTCTCTGCAGGTGGCTTTTCCCTAGTGTCCTCTGAGGGTGGGCAGGGACAGGGAGTGAGGGCCGCCTAGGACATCAGCATGACCTCTCCTGTTCTTCTCCCCCACCCCAGGAACCTGGAGAATGTAGAGGCTGGTTGGGGCCAGGTACTGGTGCCCCGAGTGCTGGCCCTGCTCACTGGATTGATGGCTGAGGTGAGGGGCTGCCCAGATAGGGTGGATAGGGCTACTGCAGGTATGGCTGGCTGATGCCCCTCTCTCTCCCACACCTCAGCTGAAAGGATCCCCATCACAGGAGGACCACAGGACCCGGCTGGAGAATGTGACCCTGCATGCTCTGCTCCTCTGCGAGGGGCTCTTTGACCCCTACCAGACCTGGCAGCGCCAGCACAGTGGGTGAGACCCAGCCCTTAGGCAGGGTGACCTCCAGGAGGACGGGCAAAGGAAAGGGATGGGATGCCTGTGTGCAGGCTGGAGGAGAATGGCCAGTGACTTGACCAAGCAGAGGTGAGAGTTCAGCAGATGGGTCCCAGTGCGGGCTTTACCCCAACTCTCCCCACCCCCACCCCCAGGGAAGTCATCAGCCCCAAGGAGAAGAGCAAATACAAGTTCCCTCCAGCTGCTTTACCCTGCGAATTTGGAGCCTTCTTCCAAGGTCAGGCTCCACCCAGTCCTGCCCCCACACCTAGGTCCCCTTCCTGTGGTTCCCTAATGCCATCCACTGGACAGGGACTCCCTGGTGGTCTGGCCTGGGAGAGTCAGGAACTTGCAGCAGGCAAGCAGGGGTAGAGAGAAGAGAAAGGGCATGCTTGGGCAAAGACATTTTCTCCTAGGCTGGAATGAGGAATTTCTATCAGGTCAGTGTTGACCTGTCCCCTGAATTTCCCATCTTCCTTCTCTCTGGCTCCTCCCAGACACTTGTACCTTCTTCACCCCCTGCCCGTTCTCTCTGCCCAGGTAACCCCTATCTAGGCTCTGTCCTCCTCAGGCCTCTCTGTCCTCCTCAGGCCTCTCTGTCCTCCTCAGGCCTCTCTGTCCTCCTCAGGCCTCTCTGTACTAGCTTTCTCCTATCTAGGCTCTGTCCTCCTCAGGCCTCTCTGCACTAGCTTTCTCCACCTACTTCTTCACTCTTTACTCCTGGAGGTGTGTCGCCCAGAAGCCCCTCTGGCCATTTGTTCTCCCTAGCTTTTTTTTTTTTCTGGTTTTTCGAGACAGGATTTCTCTGTATTGTTTTGGAAACTGTCCTGGAACTCGCTCTGTAGACCAGGCTGGCCTGGAACTCACAGAGATCTGCCTGCCTCTGCCTCCCGAATGATGGGATTAAAGGTGTGACAGCAGTTCTCCCTGGGCCTTCTCTCTCTCCTCTCATTGGAGGGACAGCAGGTAGCACTTGATGTAGTCAGAGCGGGAAGTGACTGGACAGAGACAAGCAGGGCTGTGGGAAGGTGGACTCTTTTTGGAAAGTCTAACAAGTCAGTTGTCCATGACCCCAGGAGGGGAGATCCCTGGGGAAGCCTGCTCCATTTCCTACAGCCTAGCACTCTTAGAACCACCTAGATTTGTTTCCTCCCATTTGTAGGAGCCTTCAGTGGCAACCTGATATCCTCAGGATTGACTCTCATTCCTTCCCACTTCTGTCCCCAAATCCCTAGAATGTCACCAGTTACTCCTCCTCAGGGTATTGGCCCAGGCTGTGTCCTCTCTCCTTATAGAACAATTTTATCCTTAGGTCTTGACTCAAAAGTCCCATTGCAGGGAGGCCCCAACCCCACCCACCCCACCTGTGCTGCACAGTGAGACTCCGGCGGGACCCTTTTGTCCTTTAGGTTTCTCTTCATTGCCTGACACCTGGTCCGGCTTGGCTGAAGCAAGGCCACATGTGAGGCCATGAAAGCCCCTAGAAGTCCCCAGTGGGGGAGGGGAAATGTCAGTACAGAGAGCAGAGCACCAGAAGCTCCACTGTCACAGTGGGAGAAGGAATAGACTTGTGTCTGAGAAGCTAAACCTTGTGTCTCTGTGGGAAAGCACAGTGGCTGTGTGTCACTCCGGGACACTGCCATCTTGGGACATAAGGATCTAGGAAGCTGCCTAGGCTCTCAGGGCTGGACCACATGTCCCTCAAGAACCATCCCCCTACCATACAGCCATGTCATTTTAGGCCCATATCAGGGGAGGTTTCCTTCCTCAAGTCTGGGCTTTTGCCAGGCTCAGCTTCTACCCCACACCCCCATGGTGGGATACCCCACCTCCTGTGCAGTCCTTTGGCCCATAGCCCCACGACCTTGCTGACGTTGTCCTGCTCTGCCCACTACTCAGAGAGCCTGCAGGATGCCGACTGTTTGCCTCCCACGCTGCTGTTGCGGCTCATTCACCTCTTTGGTGCTGTCCTCGCAGGAGGAAAGGTATGCTGGGTAGAGAGCCCGTGGACCAAGGGTGGCTCTCTCAGCACCTTGCTCCTATGCGAGTCCGCCGCCATCTTTCCCCACCCACAGGAGAACGGACAGATAGCTGTGAGTGCCGGCTCTGTGCAGGGACTGCTAGGCGTGGTGCGTGGCTGTGGCCGAGGCCCAGCTCAGGACCTAAGCCAGGTGCTGCTGGCCCTGGAGGCACTGGTGGGCGCAGTGCATGTCCTGCACGCTAGCCGAGCACCGCCCCGAGGACCAGAGCTCCGCGCCCTGCTTGAGGGCTACTTCCACATCCTTAATGCTGACTGGCCAGCCAGTCCAAGTTCAGGCCCTGAAGAGGCCCTTGTCACCCTGCGGGTCAGCATGCTCGGTAGGTATGGGCCCCCAGGCCCTTGAGGAGGGGAATGTCCATGTACTGGTGGTAAGGCAGGATTGGGCAGCAGGAGAGGTGGGGTGTGCGAGAGCACTTGTAGGGGAGTCTGACCTTGACCCCTCCATAGATGCTATCCCCATGATGCTGACATGTGAGGACCGGCCAGTGCTACAAGCCACCTTCCTTAGCAATAATTGCTTTGAACATCTTATTCGCCTCATCCAAAACAGCAAGGTGGGTGGGGTTTCACCTGGGGCAGGGAGGCCTGGAACCCAGGGGGAATCACATAGACATCCCAGGTTTCTGCTGAGCAAACCTGGCTGTGGCCTGTATTCACTGGGAGGGCCTGGGACCCGGACAGGGTTTGTCCCTTTGGGTTTTGGCCCCACTCTGATAGGAGAACTTTGCCTAGGACCCAGTAGGCCATTTCCTACTGGTGCAGAGCCCTGGCAGCAACCCCTGGTCCTGCTCTAACCTCTCCTCCTCCTCCTCCTCCTCCTCCTCCTCCTCCTCCTCCTCCTCCTCCTCTCCCTCCTCCACTCTGCCCCTCCTCACAGCTGTACCTGCAGGCCCGGGCGCCCCCTGAGGGGGACAGTGACCTGGCCACCCGGTTACTGACTGAGCCCGATGTTCAGAAGGTACCGCCCTGAGCCACCCACCCTGGGCTCCTTCTTTGACCCTTTCCTGTACTCTAGGATGGTGGATGAGTAGATGTTTGAGGCTTGACATACCTGGCAGCAAGGGTGACTCTCCCATGCCCTCTTTGCACCCCACCCTTCCAAGGCCCTACCCTAGAGACTGGAGTGGACGTGGTCTCTTGTTTGCCTGGTGTTAGAATTGGGTGCTGGGATGTAGCTGGAAGGACCCTTCGAAACCCTTCACCACCTACTCTACCCCCTCTCAGAAGAAGACACAAGTACAGACACTAAGCGCTTAGGTTGTAATCAGGGGTCCCCAGAGGGGCCATTTCTTCTGTGGCTCCTGAGTCCTGTACTAAACAGATCTGGTCCCTGATAATGTATCCCATGCCTCACTGTCCATAGGGGCTGGAGAAGCTGTGGGGTATCAGATGGGGGCTCCACACCTGGGCCCCCAACCTCTAGAGCCTCTGGCCTGGCTTTGTCTTTATGGAGCAGCCTCATGTTTATTTCCTGTGGTGACTTTCTGAGAGTCCACCTGTCCATGCAGCTCCAAATCAGGCAGGGCTAGGTGACACCCCCTCACACACACACATACCCTCAATTTTATTACCAGATAAGGAGATAGGCCTGGAGAAGGGAAGATTGTGTGAGGTCACTTTTCAGGGGGACTGGGTAAGGCTGGGAGCAAAGGGCCCACAGGACTAAAACATGTCTTAGCACTTGATGTCAAACTCTCAACCAGAATGGGTAGGGGAGTAAGCAGTGTGCCTCTGACTGTTAGTTTCAGCTAGGCTGGAAAGGGATGGGAGACAGGGTAGGCCTTGGAGGTCTCGAAGGTTCTTCTGGCTCTAATGCCCTGTGATTGATTGCCCCTAAGCCCCTAAATCTCTGTCAATCATCATGGGTGATGGCACACTTTTGATGGCTTGCTTGCATGTGTTTGTCTAACTTGGGTGGGATGTGGGGACTAGTAAATTCATGGGGGAGGACACAGAGGCAGTCTGCACCATTGGTCTATCCTTTCCCAGCCTAAGTTTCTTCCCAGGCCTCTTTGCCAGAGGTAGTCTTGCCCAGCTGCTCTGAGAGCACTCCAGTTCAGGGCAACACAGCCTGTGGGGCAAGAGAGGGCCTGGTGTTCACTGGGGGTTGCTAATCCAGCAGATGCCCTGGACCTTGGTGTGCGTGGCCCTGCACCCCTTTTACTACCAGGTACTGACAGCTGCTTCTCCTGACTTCCCCTCTACCTCAAGGTGCTGGACCAGGATACAGACGCCATTGCAGTCCACGTGGTCAGAGTGCTCACCTGCATCATGAGTGGCTCCCCCTCGGCCAAGGTGAGAATACTTCAGACTTTCTGCGATAGGAGTCGGAGGTGGAGTTTGTTGTCCTCATGTTTCCAAAACCGGCCTGTAAATCTTGTTCCCTAGAGAGCACATGACTGCCATCACCTCTGGGGTGTGGCTCCACATGCTTGGTGGGTGTGGTTATCAGTGTGTCCTGGAAGCTGGGACCACCATCTATAGCCTTCTGAGATAAATATATGCTACTCCTCCATCCTGTATGTCGTCCTTGTCCCTTTCTGTACTGTAACCTACAGGCAGAGCTAGACAAAGAGTTCCAAAAGTGGAAGGTCCCCATGGGTGTGAGTTGGCCACAGATCCACAACTTTGCTTCCTTCCACGCTACTTTTCAGGAGGTGTTCAAGGAGCGCATTGGCTACCAGCACCTGCAGGAGGTCCTGCAGAGCCACGGGCCCCCCACTCATCGGCTCTTGCAGGAACTGCTCAACATGGTGAGGACTGGGTGGGGGCCTGGGTCCCAAAGTCAGCTGGCCTGAGGCAGGCCCCTAGCCTGGAAGACTGTTAACTGTGGCCGGTGCAATGTGAGCTATGGCTCAGTCATAGATGTCAGTGCCCTGAGGTGAGACCCCTACACTCTAGACCTCAGAACATTCATTCCAGGAACATATAGTTAGGGGCTTGGAACAAGCTGAGTACTTGTTTTAGCGGCCACGATCATCCATGCACTTTTGGCAAGGCACCAAGATGGGGTGGCACATGTTTCTTTCCCCTACTATAGGCAACAGGAAGTCTCCAGCTGGCAAGGGGCCACAGGTGACCTGGGACTGTCACATTCTTTCCACCTACAGGCTGTGGAGGGTGACCACAGCATGCACCCGCCCCCACCAATCCGCAATGAGCAGCCAGTGCTGGTGCTGATGCAGTGGCTGCCAGCATTGCCCACAGCTGAGCTGCGCCTCTTCCTGGCACAACGCCTCTGGTGGCTCTGTGACAGCTGCCCTGCCAGCCGTGCCACCTGTGTGCAAGCAGGTCTGGTGGGTTACCTGCTAGAGACACTTGGCACCGGGATGGCCCTGGGAGCCCGCTGCCAGGAGCAGCTGTTAGCGTTGCTGCAAGCTTTGGGCCAAGTGTCTCTAAGACCCTTGGAGCTGCGTCGCCTGCTGCGCCCCCCGCCAGGTCTGGACTCAGAGTCACATGGAACTGAATCTCAGAAGGCTCAACATGCAGGTGCCATCATCCGAGCGCTGTCAGGCATGGCCCGACACCGGGGTCCTGCTCGTGCCCTGCGCTACTTTGACCTCACACCTAGCATGGCAGGCATCATGGTACCACCTGTTCAGCGATGGCCGGGACCCGGCTTCACCTTCCATGCCTGGCTCTGTCTGCACCCCACAGAGACAGCTCCTACCTCAGCTCCCAGCCGACCTCTCCAGCGGAAACAACTGTACAGGTGGGTAACTGCCCAGGGCCAGGGACCCACTGCCAGGGTGAGTAGGAAGAAGCAGGCATGATTGGCTTGCCCCCCCCTCAGCTTCTTCACCAGCAATGGCTCAGGGTTTGAGGCCTTCTTCACGGAAGCTGGGACCCTGGTGGTAGCTGTGTGCACGCGGAAGGAGTACGTAACCCTGAGCTTGCCTGAAGTGTCCTTCGCTGATTCTGCCTGGGTGAGTCCGCACCCTCTCACATGGCCTGCGTGGAATGGGGGACGCCAAGGCTCAAGTGTGGCTTGAGTCACCATGGCTTCTCTTACAGCACTGTGTGGCCATTGTGCATGTGCCTGGGCGCCGACCCTTTAGTCAGAACCTGGTCAATGTCTTCAAAGATGGTCATCTGGTCAAGACAGCGCCTCTCCGCTTCCCTTCCCTCAGTGAGGTGAGCTGCACAGGGTTTGTGGGGGCTTGGGTCAGGTGGGGGGACTTGGACCAGTGTGGACTGGAACCCCTGTGTGTCTTCAGCCTGCACTCTCCATGGTTTTGGAAGTCATCATAAGCTGGATACAGGTGGACTCGCAGGCACCTGACCAGTCTCCCAATCCTGACCCCGCAGCCTTTCTCCTCCTGCTGTATCGGTTCTGCTGGCCACCGCACCACAACGACCACCACAGGGCTCCCCACTGCCTGGCCTCACACTCAGCCCTCCCTCACTCGCTCCCAGTCAGTCCCAGCCTCCACAGGCCTGGGCTGGGGGTCTGGCCTGGGGGCCCCTCTGCAGGAGGGCAGCATCAGCTCCACCCTTGCAGGCACCCAGGACACTCGGTGGGGAAGCCCCACATCTCTGGAGGGTGAGCTAGGGACTGTGGCCATCTTCCATGAAGCCCTGCAGGCCCCTGCCCTGCGGGTCCTGTGCATCCTGGGTATGTAGCACCTGCTGCCTGTCATTCCCCTGCCCTGGTCCCAGCCTCTACCCCATCGTCCCAGTTCCGGGGCATCAGACTTGCAAAGTGCCCAGGGGAAGGTAGCAGCCCTAGGAATCTGTCCCCTGGGCAGGCATTGGGGAAGGCAAGCCGTGGGTGGGGCTTGACCAGAGGCCCCGAGGTCTTAAGGGCTTGGCCTTTTCTCTGCAGGGCCCAATGAACCAGCACCCTTCAAGCCTGAGGGTGAACTGCACGAGCTTGGTGCCAAGTTGCTCCTCCATTATTCACCTCAGGTATTTAGGGACTAGGGAGTAGTCACTGCCCTTTGGTTCTGCCCTCAGGCTCCCACTTTTACTCTGTCACCCCCTTCTCCATTTGATCCAGGCCTGTAAGAAGAACATCTGTCTGGACCTGTCTCCTGGCCATGGGCTGGACGGCCGCCTGACGGGGCACAGGGTGGAGACATGGGATGTGAAGGTGTGTGTACAGTATACAGTGTGCATAGGGCTAGTTGGAAGCAGGGCTGGGCTCTGGCGGTGCTTGGGAGACCAGTTCAGGAGACCCGTACTTTGAGTCCAGGCTTCTAGGCAAGATGCTGGTGGGGAACAGCCCTCTCATCACTGCTCCCTCCTCCCAGGATGTGGTGAATTGTGTAGGGGGCATGGGTGCCCTGCTGCCTTTGCTGGAGCGAGTAGCTGTGCAGCCCCAAGAGGCCGAGGCAGGTCCAGGTGAAACGCATGACCTTGTGGGACCCGAACTGACCTCAGGCCATAACACTCAGGGCCTGCTCCTCCCCCTGGGCAAGTCTTCGGGTGAGTCCTGCATCCCTGGATTGAGGGAGAAGGTCCTGGTGTGGCAGTGGGGGGTGTGTGCGTGAGGTAGTAGCTTTTGGCATGCCCTTGACCAACCTCTGTCCTCTTCCTGGTGGTCGGCAGAGGAACGGATGGAGAGGAATGCAGTGGCTGCCTTTCTCCTGATGCTTCGGAACTTCCTGCGGGGCCACACTGTGAATCAGGAGAGCCTGGTGCAGTGCCAGGGACCTGCCATCATAGGGGCCCTCCTGCGTAAGGTGAGCCCTCCTGGACAGTGGCATCTGAGTGGCGCCTGAACGGGCAGGTTTGGTTGTGAGGAGTGGCGGGGACAGCAGGTCGGCAGGGCTGACAGCTCACGCAGCTCCTTCTTCCCTCAGGTCCCCAGCTGGGCCATGGATATGAACGTGCTCATGTCTGCCCAGCTGCTGATGGAGCAGGTGGCTGCTGATAGCGGCGGGCCCCTTCTCTACCTGCTCTACCAACATGTGCTCTTCAACTTCCACCTCTGGGCCCTCAGTGACTTTGCTGTGCGCCTCGGTAGGTGAGGGGCTTGGGAAAGAGGCCTGGCTGCAGGGCTGGGTAAGAAGTCACAGCCTTGCTCTCAGTAATCTGAGGGGACATATCTGACAGGGTCAGAGCTCCGCCCTGGGGTGTGTGAGGGAACGTGATGGTGTCTGGGAGGTGTGGCAGAGGCATGGCCTTGCCCTGAAGGAAGCTTTCTGTGATGTCCACTCAGGTCACATCCAGTACATGTCTAGCATAGTCCGTGAGCACAGACAGAAGCTTCGGAAGAAGTATGGAGTCCAGTTCATCCTCGACGCTCTGCGTACGCACTACAGGTTAGACTGGTGGCACCAGGTGGATGTTGGGGGCCTGGCACAGTAGTGCCTGGTATTGGAGACAGGACGACATGCTGCCCAGCTCACATGCCCACTTTCCCCCCAATCTTGCTTCTCTGACCTGCTGGCTCTGCTTGCTGGATCCTCTAGTCCACAGCGGGAGCGCCCCCTTGCGGCCGATGACCTACACACAGTACAAACTTCGCTTTTGGGTCTGGCACGAGAGTTCCTGGTTCGGAGCTTCTCAGTGGATGACATGCAGGTTGTGTTGAGCTTTTTGGCAGCCACCAGTGACGATGGCCAGGTAGGCAGGAGGTTGGTGAGGGTGAGGCTTGGGTGAGAGGTATATGGGCCATCTGGAGAACCCAGCCTGGAGTGACATTCTGTATCCTCAGGTGGTGGGCACACTGGACCTGTTGCTGGCCCTGCTTCAGGGTTCTCCAGCACAAGAGCCCTTGGCCACCTTCCTATTAGAGCCAGGGAACCTTGAGGTACTGCTCACACTGCTGGTGCGGCCAAGATCACCACCCCTTTTGACTGACAGAGTCTGCAAGGTATACCCAGCCCCCTCCTGACCTCAGGCTCCCATTCTCTGAGGCCCCTGGCTGGAATCTAGGGAAGCCTTGCACCAGTGAATAAACCACTTCCACGGACCTCTTCCAGAGCCACACACCTGTGCAGTGACTTCTCATCCTATGTTAAGTCCTCCGTGATGACGGCCCCTTGGTCTCCCTCACATAGATCTTGCGAAGACTGCAACAGAATGAACGGTTACCTGAGCGGAACCGCCAAAGACTCCGGCTTCGAGACTGTGGTCTCCAGGGTCTTGTTGCCAGCTTGCCTGAGGGGACCATCTCTCCCCAGCTCTGCCAGGGTCTCTACAAGCTGTTTGTGGGAGCAGGTATGACCTGGTTGGGACCAAGAGGCCCATCATACAGAGGGGAGGATGCATTTCAGTGGTAGAATTCTTACCCAGAATTTGCCAGAATTACCCAACACAGCAACAGACAAACAAAAAACAGCAGGCAGAGGGGCAACACCTATCAGGGGAATGGGACTGGTGGGAAGAGGGTGTCCCCTGGGTAACAGGATCAAGAAAGTTCCCTCCTACTGTATCAGTCCCTCAGGTTGCATCTCCAGAATGCCTGAATCTCTCAGATTTGTTGGCTGTGGTACAGCTGTCCCTCCAGGCTGACCTGAGCGTCCGCCTGGATGTCTGTCGTCAGGTGAGTCAGGAGAAAAGCTTGGGGAAGACAAGAGAAGGCTTCTGCTGTCTGGAGTTGGTTTTGCCTACCTGGGATCGGGGTGTCTTTGGAGGCGCCACTGTTAAGACCTTGGGATGAGGGTCGGGAAGCAATCAGACGGCCTCTAACTTGGTGCCCTGGCTCGGCAGCTGTTTCACCTCATCTACGGACAACCAGAAGTAGTGCGGCTGCTGGCCCGACAAGCTGGCTGGCAGAACGTGCTGACCCGGCTGTATGTCCTAGAGGCTGCCACAGCCAGCAGTCCCCCACGCTTTCTCCCAGAGCTGCCCACCACCCTGGAGCCAGCCCTGTCCCCACCGCCCACCGAGTTGCCTGCTGAGTCTTCCGATGTCTTCCTACCCTCAGAGTTCCCCTGCCCTGACCCAGATGCCTTTTACCAGGCCCTCTCCCCGTTCAGCACACCCTTTGACCTGGGCTTGGAACGGGCCAGTGTTGGCTCAGGCAACACTGCTGGCGGTGGCAGCAGCAGTGGGACTATTACTCCAGCCAGCCAGCCTGGCACACCTTCCCCACTGGATGGACCGAGGCCCTTCCCTACTGCCCAAGGCCGCCACAGCTCCAGTCTCTCCAATGTGCTAGAGGACGGAAGCCTGCTAGAGCCCACCATCAGCGGGGATGACACCTCGAACACGAGCAACCCCCAGGTGAGGTGGGCCCTCCTTCTGACATTGCATTGTGTCTGGAGATGACACTTAAGAAAAGCAGGGTTAGCAGTGTGACCTCTGCAAGGGTGTGCCTGATATCAGGACTGATATTCTCAAGTGCAGTTCTGTTGGGCCACAGTGGAGGAGAACAGCCATGTAGGGCCCAGACTTTAAAGGGCCTAGGGCCAGCCTGTCTCTTGCAGAGGAGCAGCCAGTGCTCTTAACTGCTAAGTTGTCTCTCCAGCCCCGCTTCTCCCTGAGAACTCCTTTATGAATATCTCCCCTCCTCCTCGGAATCCAGCAGAGCCCAGGCTTTTCCCCAGAGTTCAGACAGTGACTGAAGCGCCCGTGCCATTTTTCTAAGGCCTCTGCACGGTCTGGCTGTTTGTTGAGGGCTGCTGAGCTGGGATCCCTTCCCCACCCGGCCCGTGGCCCTTACTACCCTCCTGTACCCGTAGCAAACCCCTGAAGAGGAGCTGTGCAATTTGCTCACCAATGTGCTGTTCTCAGTGACGTGGCGGGGCGTGGAGGGCAGTGATGAAGCCGCGTGGCGGGAGCGTGGCCAGGTCTTCTCAGTGCTTACGCAGCTGGGGGCCTCAGCCACACTTGTGCGCCCAGCAGACTGTATCAAGCGCAGGTAAGAGGGTTGATCCGGCCGTGGTGGGTCTCTGGGAGCCTAGGAACCAGAGAAAGTGCAAAGCAGGTACTGAGTCCTTCTCTTGGCCAGCCTCCTAGAGATGATGTTGGAGTCAGCCCTGACTGACATCAAGGAGACGCCTCCAGGAAGCTTGGCCAACCTCACCCAGCAGGCACTGTGGCTGCTACGTCTGCTGCAGGATTTCCTGTGCGCCGAGGGCCATGGTAATCAGGAACTATGGAGTGAAAAGGTGCGACCACTCAGAGGGGCGTGAGCCACATGCATTCTTGTGAACCTGGGGTATTTAGTCTGGGAGATGGGTGAGTGCCCAGGGCAGTCCTGGACACATCAGCATGGACATCTATAGGCATGTCTAGTCAGGCTAAGGTTTGGGGTGGATGACAGTGTAGAGTGAAGCCTTTTCCTTGTCAGCCTCTTTGGTTCTTCCCCACCAATCGCCTGGGCTCTGCCACATTGTAGTCCCCAAATAACACACAAGCCGCCGTATTAATTATGAAGCTGTTGGCCTTGCTTGTTTCTTACTGGCTATCTCTGACTTAAGTATTTACCCATCTAAGTATTTCTCTTACCGGATAGACATCTTACTTCTCTGGCAGGCTACATGATGACTCCCTGTGTTTCTCCTACCCAGAGTCCTCCTGGACTCCTAGTCCCACCTATCTTGCTTCCCTATTGGCCAACAGTGCTTTATTGACATGTACTCAGGACTTCCCCATCATAACAGTGTTAGAGATGGCCGGATATACCTTACAGGACTGGTCAAGCAGTGAGGGCTCAAACCTCACCTAGCCTCCAGCTCAAACTACCTTGCCGTTTCCCTGGCCTTGTGCGGTAACGCTGGGAATGTTGTATGTGGCAGCTCTTTGAAGGTGTGTGCAACCTCCTTGATCGCCTGGGCGCCTGGCCACATCTAGCCAATAGTATACCGGCTCTCTGTGAGATGGCACAGATTGGCTTGCGTCTTGTGCTTGGCTACATCCTGCTGGAGGACCCACAGGTGAGCTTGCTGGTGGGCAGTGGAGGCAGAGGTGGAGCTGGTGGAGGTGTAGCGATTGGTGGCACCCCCATTGCCTTTCCCTACAGCTGCATGCCCAGGCCTATGTGAAGCTGCATACACTGCTGCAGACTGCAGTGCCGGCCCGCCGTGAAGAGGCATGCTACGTCCTCTCCAAACTGGAGGCTGCACTCAGCCGGGCACTCCACACCTCTTCCTCCGAGACGGAGCATGCACAGCCTCCGTCTACAGCTGTGGCGGCCTCTGAGCGCTGTTCGTGGTTGGTGCCACTGGTCCGCACGCTGCTGGACCGTGCTTATGGGCCCCTGGGACTGCAGTGGGGGCTGCCCTCCTTACCACCCACCAATGGAAGCCCCACCTTCTTTGAGGACTTCCAGGCTTTTTGTGCCACACCCGAATGGCGCCACTTCATTGACAAGCAGGTGCCTAAAGGAGGTGGGGATCAAGGAAGAGGAGTGGGGGCTGGGGCACACCCCAAGCACTGGTCTCCCCCCATTAATCCTCCAGGTACAGCCCACCATGTCCAAGTTTGAAATGGACACATACGCTAAGAGCCATGACCTCATGTCAGGCTTCTGGAATGCCTGCTATGACATGCTTATGAGCAGTGGGCAGCGGCACCAGCGGGAACGCATCCAGAGCGGAAGGGCCTTCCAGGTGTGTAGCCCAGAAGGGGACAGGGCTTTCTCACCTGTGTGCCTGGGAGACAGCTAAGAGGGCAGGGTAAAGAGTGGCTTGGAGAAACTGCAGCAGTGGGATTGACTTATTCTTGTTACCGCAGGAGCTGGTCCTCGAACCTGCCCAGCGCAGGGCTCGCCTGGAGGGGCTGCGCTATGCAGCAGTGCTGAAACAGCAGGCAGCACAGCACTCAACGGCCCTGCTACACTGGGGAGCATTGTGGCGCCAGCTCTCTAGCCCCTGTGGGGCCTGGGCACTAAGGTGGGCTGGACTTGTAGGGTGGAGGAGCTGGGCGTGGTACAAAGGGAGTGACGTAAGAGTGCCAGCTTGCCTTTGGCTCCCTGCTCAAGGACTCAAACAGAGACGTGTAACATGAATAGCAACAGCAGTCTTAGCCACGGCGGGTGGGAGGGAGTGGTGGGGAATGGTGGGTGTTGGTAGTAGCATGCACCTTTTATCCCAGCGCTCTGGAGGCAGAGTTCCAGGACAGCCAAGGCCACACAGAGAAACCCTGTCACACACACAAAAACATGAGTCTTGAAGTGGGGGCCCTGTAACGACAATTGCTGGTGATGTGTCTACAGGGTCCCTCCAGCCCCCCACTGGAAGTTGTCTAGTGCAGAGACATACTCACGCATGCGACTGAAACTGGTGCCCAATCATCACTTTGACCCTCACTTAGAAGCCAGTGCCCTACGCGACAATTTAGGTGAGTGTTGTGCTTGGTCCACCCAGCTGGCGTTTCCCATCATACCTTGCCCTAATTAAGTACAATCGACCTTGTACAGGTGAAGTTCCTATGACACCCTCTGAAGAGGCCTCACTGCCTCTGGCGGTGACCAAAGAGGCCAAAATCAGTGCCCCTCCAGAGGAGCTGCTCGAAGACCAGTTAGGGGAGGATGAAATGGCTGTGCTGGAGACCCCGTGAGTGGGAGGCCTGGGGGCTGGGCCGGGATATATACCTTCTGTGGACTCTCTAACCCCAAATTTGGAAGTTATTTAAAAGGGTGTGTGGCTGGGTGGTCTTTAGTAGCTAAGCATCTCTGAGCAAGGCTGAGAAAAACCAGAACAGTGTGGGGACCAGGGTGAGGGTGCGTGAGGAGAAGCAGGGCAGCAGGAGGGGTGACCTGACGAGCAGCCAGACGGACTTTTACATTCAGCTAGGGCACAGGGTCGGTGAGCACTAGGCCCTGGGCAACTCGTCTCTGTGAGGGAGGTGTGGACTCATTGTCAAGAAGGGACGCCCCCATCACTAGCTGAGCTGTACGCTGGCCCCCAGGATGGAGGCAGCGGAACTAGATGAGCAGCATGAGAAGTTGGTGTTGTCAGCCGAGTGCCAGCTCGTCACAGTGGTGGCCGTGGTCCCAGGACTATTAGAGGTCACCACACAGCACGTGTACTTCTATGATGGCAGTACGGAACGTGTGGAAACTGAGGAAGGTGCGATCTGGTGGGATTGGCGAGGGGATGGCAGAGAAGGGCCAAGGTCTGCGCTGGGCAGGAGCAGTGACTCCTTATACCACTGTTGGTCCTGTAGGCATTGGCCATGATTTCCGGCGCCCCTTGGTTCAGCTTCGTGAGGTCCACCTGCGGCGTTTCAACCTGAGGCGCTCCGCACTAGAGCTCTTCTTCATTGATCAGTCTAACTACTTCCTCAACTTCCCCTGCAAGGCGTCCGGCTCCTCAGCTTCATCTCCTTGCCAGGCTCCCAGGCCCCAGCCCTCCCCCATCCCATCCCACACCCAGGTACGGAACCAGGTGTACTCGTGGCTCCTGCGCTTGCGGCCACACACCCAAGGCTACCTAAGCAGCCGCTCCCCCCAGGAGATGCTTCGTGCCTCGGGACTCACCCAGGTAAGAGGCCCAGGTGTTGTGTCTGTGTGGAGGGTGAGGTGGGAACTTTGTAAGTTGAGGGTTCTGGACAATGTCACTGCTTATCCTTTGCCATCCTGTCCTCCAGAAATGGGTACAGCGAGAGATATCCAACTTTGAGTACTTGATGCAACTCAACACAATCGCAGGACGCACCTATAATGACCTGTCTCAGTACCCTGTGGTGAGGGCCCCACTCTGTATGCATACCCTGCCTCCTGCTCTCTGATTCGTCAATGCCAGCTAATGGGCGAGGCCCTAAGCACGGCCCTGAATAGTTCACCCATAACCAAGGTCTGGCCTCCTCCCCTGCCCTCTTTTCTTCCTGCTGGGCCCTGGTCTCCCGGAAGGAGTGTCCATCTGTGCTCCTGCAGCCTTCCGAGTGGAGCTGTGAACAGGCTCTACTCATCTTCCCAGGGTTGAGGGCAGGGCAGGGTGGGCTGGCCAGCCATCAGGGTCTTCATGCAGCTTCTTCGCTGGGTGGGGGGCCAGTTCCCCTGGGTCTTGCAGGACTACGTGTCCCCAGTCTTGGACCTCAGCAATCCAGCTGTCTTCCGGGACCTGTCCAAACCCATCGGTGTGGTGAACCCAAAGCACGCCCAGCTCGTGAGGGAGAAGTGAGCATGTTGTGGGCAGGGCAGGGCTCAGTGGGCTGGGGTTGGGTGGGCGAAAGGCTCCCGCTGACTTCGGTGGCCTGTGGCTTCAGGTATGAGAGCTTTGAGGACCCAGCAGGTACAATCGACAAGTTCCACTACGGCACGCACTATTCCAATGCAGCAGGGGTGATGCACTACCTCATCCGTGTGGAACCCTTCACCTCCTTGCACGTCCAGCTACAGAGCGGCCGGTACGCCCAGGGCTGATGGGGGGTTGGAGAGGAGGGGGACACAGCCTTGCTGGCAGCTGCTTGTCTGCCTCTGTTTTTATACATCCGTCTGTATTTATCATGTGGCCTTGGCTGTGTCCCTCCACCAGCTTCGACTGCTCTGACCGGCAGTTCCACTCTGTGGCAGCGGCGTGGCAGGCACGCCTGGAGAGCCCTGCTGACGTGAAGGAGCTCATCCCAGAGTTCTTCTACTTTCCCGACTTCCTGGAGAACCAGAATGGTAGCTGCAAGGCACTGGCTGTGGGAGTGGGGGCCTGGGCACGAGTGCCCATGTGGTGTGGCCAGGGACACACGGGACACTGCTAGCCTTCTCCTCTGCTAGGCTTTGACCTGGGCTGCCTCCAGTTGACCAATGAGAAGGTGGACAATGTGGTGCTGCCCCCATGGGCCAGCTGTCCAGAGGACTTCATCCAGCAGCATCGCCGGGCTCTGGTGAGGGTGACTGCACACAGACAGGCAGCCGGAGTTGGGCTGTGGTGGGGTTTGCAGTCCTAGGACTGACAGCCACTCCCTGCCCTCAGGAGTCAGAGTATGTGTCCACCCACCTGCACCAGTGGATTGACCTCATCTTCGGCTATAAGCAGCGGGGCCCAGCAGCCGAGGAGGCCCTCAATGTCTTCTATTACTGCACCTATGAAGGTAGGCAGGGCGCTACGCGGAGGGTGGGCCAGGGCGCAGATGGAGTGGCAGTGCAGAAGACGCAGAAGGAGCTCTGACTCCTTTGCCTCCCTCTCAGGGGCCGTAGACCTGGACCATGTGGCAGATGAACGGGAACGGAAGGCTCTGGAAGGCATCATCAGCAACTTTGGGCAGACCCCTTGTCAGCTGCTAAAGGTAAGAGCTGCTTGGAATACAGTGGTCAAGAGCGCCCATGTCAGCTGGGCGCTGGTGGCACATGTGTTTAATCCCAGCACTTGGGACACACAGGCAGGAGGAGCTCTGTGAGTTTGAGCTAGCCTGGTCTACAAAGTGAGTTCCAGGACAGCCAGGGCTGTTACACAGAGACACTGTCTCAAACGAAACAAAAGAGCCCTCATGTCAAGGTGCTGACCAGCTCTCCTCTCCAGGAGCCACATCCAGCCCGGCTCTCGGCCGAGGAAGCAGCCAGTCGCCTTTCTCGTCTGGACACTAACTCACCTAGCATTTTCCAGAACCTGGACCAGCTCAAGGCTTTTTTTGCTGAGGTGAAAAGAGGGCAGGAGCTTAGCTTCTTCTGGGAGATGGGTTTAACTACACCGTCCTTCCCTCTTGTGGGGCCAGACAGGAATACTAAATGCATTAACTGACTTAAAGGCATCTTGTGGACATTAGAGTAGGAGGAAGGGGGCTCTCTTGAGGAGGGCCAGGACAAGTTGTGACTTCTAGAACAATCTCTGAGAAGCTGAGTGGGGCCAGGGGTCTGGATGGAGGGACTCTGGCCTAGGACCCTTCCTGCATCCTCACACAGGCTTCGCTTTCTCTCCGGTCATTGGGCTGGGGCCCGGGAGTAACAGATGGAGGATCAAGGCTGAGCCTGAGGTCTTCCTCTGTCTGTGATGCCGTTCTACATACTCAATGCCGTCACTCAGCCTCTATATGACACCCACTCTGCACCCCTGGGGGTCAAGGGCAAAGGAAAGAGGGTACCTGTTGAGAAGACTGTCTCGTTGGGGCTTCTGCTGCCCCTCAACACAGCCAGCCCCCTCATTTCTCTGCAGGCCATCAGTGAAGGCGTACCTCTGGTGTTAGCGCTAGTGCCCCACCGGCAATCCCACTCCTTCATCACCCAGGGCTCCTCAGACCTGCTGGTAAGTGAGCTGGGCAGGGCTCCTCCTCAGCTCATCCCTCCTGCCTTCCCCTAACCCACCTCAGCACCCTCTTTCCAACAGGTGACTGTGAGTGCCAGTGGGCTGCTGGGCACTCATAGCTGGTTGCCCTATGACCGAAACATCAACAACTACTTCACCTTCAGCAAAGATCCCAGCATGGGCAACCCCAAGTAAGACAGAGGCGTGAGCCATGCGCTATGCCTGGACCACCTCCCCACCTAAACGGAATACAGACCAACGGCAAGGGAGAGGTCCGCCAAGTTTCTTCTCTGGCCCAGCCTCCCTTACTGTCTTCTCATTGGCTTAGGACGCAAAAGCTGCTGAGTGGGCCGTGGGTGCCAGGCAGTGGCATGAGTGGACAAGCACTGGCGGTGGCCCCCGACGGAAGGCTGCTCTTCAGTGGTGGTCACTGGGATGGCAGCCTGCGTGTAACTGGGCTACCCCGTGGCAAACTGTTGAACCAGCTGAGCCGACACCTTGATGTAGTGACCTGCCTTGCGCTGGACACCTGTGGCATCTACCTCATCTCAGGCTCCCGGGACACCACGTGCATGGTGTGGCGTCTTCTGCAGCAGGTGTGTATGGAGGGCAGGCCTGTGAGGCTCCTATAGCCCAGACCAGAAGTCCAGCTGCTCCTCAGGGGGCCCTCAGGGCTGCCCCCCCCCCGGTCCTTTCCTCTTACTCCCGTGAGCAAGTCTGGGCCTCCATCGCCCTCCAACCCTCTGGCTCTCTTGCCTGAGTCTTAAGCTAGCCCTGCTTCCCACAGGGTGGCTTCTCGGTAGGGCTGGCACCAAAGCCTGTACAGGTTTTATATGGACACGAGGCTGCAGTGAGCTGTGTGGCCATCAGCACGGAACTTGACATGGCTGTGTCTGGATCTGAGGTGTGTGTGCACGCGCCCCAGGGAGGCTGTTTGCTAAGGCACTGTCCCTGGAGCCTTCAGTTCTCTGCTCAGCATCCTACTGCCTTCCGTAGGCTGGAACTGTGATCATACACACTGTACGCCGAGGTCAGTTTGTGGCAGCACTAAGGCCCCCAGGTGCCACACTGCCTGGACCTGTGTCACATCTGGCACTGGGGTCTGAAGGCCAGATTGTTGTACAGAGCTCTGCTTGTGAACGCCGTGGGGCCCAGGTACGGGGACCGGGTACCCAACAGAGACACCGGGGCAGCTGGCACAGTGGGGCAGTTGCTGATGTCCCCATTTTTTCCAGGTCACCTACTCCTTGCACCTGTACTCGGTGAATGGCAGATTGCGGGCTTCATTGCCCCTGGCAGAGCAGCCTACAGCCCTGGCAGTGGCCGGAGACTTTGTCCTGCTGGGCACCATTCAGTGCTCTCTGCACATCCTCCATTTGAACAAGTGAGCCCCGCTTGTAGCTCCTGGCCCTCTAGGTGGTAGTTGTTGGCACAGGTAACAGGGAGAGCACTCTACCCAGTGGCGCGTTCTTCCAGGTGTGTTACCCAGGGGGATTCCCTCAGCTCCACGGTTGTGGGGTCTTACGAATCCGGGGTTGAGTTTGGGCAGCCTTACAACGAGGAGAGTAGATACAGGATAACGCAGACGTCTGTTAGCTGTGTTTGGGCTCCTTGGTCGTTTCTTACTGTGTGTCTACCTCCCTGCTCTAGACTGCAGCCTGCTGTGCCTCCCCTGCCCATGAAAGTGCCAGTGCGCAGTGTGTCTGTGACCAAGGAGCGGAGCCACGTACTGGTGGGCCTGGAGGACGGCAAACTGATCGTCGTGGGCGCCGGGCAGCCTTCCGAGGTGGGGACAGCAGGCGGGCCAGGCCCGGAATCCAGTAGGGCGGGAAGAGGCCGCCAGGCTCACGGCTTCCCATCCCACCCCTGCTTTTGCCAGGTGCGCAGCAGCCAGTTCGCACGGAAGCTCTGGCGCTCCTCGCGGCGCATCTCCCAGGTGTCCTCCGGGGAGACCGAGTACAATCCTGGCGAGGCTCGCTGAACCTGCTGTCTAGGTGCTGCGACCGTGCCCGAGCACGACGCCCTGCCCACGAGACTGCTGCACCAGGGGGTGGGCGGGGCCCACCCTCCAGCTCAGGGATCGGCAGATGGCGTCACCAGGAAGTCCCGCCCCTCGCCGGCTGAGGGGAGACCTAGCGCCGGCCTCTGAGGCCGCAGCTGCATATTTTGCACAATCTGGGGGGGGGTTCCTACTTTCAAGCCCCATGTTTCAGTGAAGCACAAAGACCGCCCGTGGCCTTAATCCCTAAAGGTGACTTCCACTGCCCATCCTCAGCAATAAACTTGGCCTAGTTTTGTAGCCGCTTGGTTTCTTGAGTATACATGTGCCCGCCTTCTCGGCCTTCTGTGGCCACCATTCTTAGTACCCCGCCACCCGGTCCGGCCTGACATGTCATTCTTCCTGGGTAGGCTGGCCTCCGTGTAGCCAGCCAAGCCACCTCTGTCCTTGCCAGCCGTTTCCTGGCTCTTGGTTCTCAGCTCTGACGGTCCATCGCGTGGCTTTTGCAGGCCGTTTGCGCGCACTGGCAACCAGGCCTGCGTCGGCTCTGTGCTCCAGCGTGGGGCGGGGGCGAGACCGCGCCCTCGAGCTCAGCCCCGCCTCTTCATTGTCCTGCTCCCCTTTCCAACACCCCCACCCCCGCCTTGGCTCACTCTTTCTTGGGCAGACCGGAACCTGCCCTCTCCCGCTGTCTGCCCGGCTGAGTGTACCCTGGCACCCTTGGAGGGGTGGCCGCAGAAGGTCAGGAGGGGTGGGAGTGGCGAGCCAGGTTCTTGCTAGGTGGAAGGGGACAGAACTTTCTTTCTCCCACCTCGAGTGCCCTGATCCTACGGGTACCAGCGTCTGTGTTGGGGTGTGTACAGGCCTGCGGGGGCTGCTGAATTGTTTCTTAGAATCTTGGGCTTAGAGATGGGTGGGGAGGCCGGGACGAGTTCCAGCAGCTCAGGATGGGTGGGGTAGATTCCAAGGCCTGTCTGCTGCTACCGGTTTACAGGCCCACACACCAACTAGGATTCCGGAAGCCCCCCACTCCCAGTGTGGTAAGTGACACAATGGTACCTAGTCCTTAAAGGGGCCGCCCACCCCCGAGGCTTACCTGGCCACACCACAGACACAGCATGTGGTGGACCTTTGGTTAAGCCCCAGTAGCGTCGGTCGGGGCCCTGGGGGCCCTTTCTGAGTCTCTTCCTTCTCCGGGAGGTCTCTCCTCCCTCTCTCAAATTTCCAAATGAGAAAAGACTAACCTTAGGTCCCCGGATCTACAGGTCCGTGGCCTTGCTGAGCCCATTAAGGTCACTCAGCCCTGACCAGAGAGGGCTGGCACCGGAGCAGAGTGGGAGCCTGGTCACTACAGGAGGTCCTGCCTTGGGACCTCAGGATGTTGGGTTTTGGCAGATATGTGTGAGCATGAGGTCCCTAGGGGTGCTTCAGCATGAGATGGAGTCACACTGCATTTATCCGCGCTCTCCTTAAGTCCCTGGACTCAGCCTAGGTGTTTGCCAAAGTCTTTGAGGTAGGGTGATTTCTATCCTGAGCTGTACCCCAGGCCCCCAGCTCAGCCACCTCCAGGCCTGCTCAGCCCTGGCGTGAATCATGATGGAGTGAGCTAGTTATAGGGACTTCTGACGACACATCTGAGGATCGCTTTGTGTCCCCACAGAGTTCCTCTGGACCCAGAAAAGCAGCCCTGTGGCTCCTTCAGCTCAGTGCTGTGCACGACTCACCTTCAGCAAGAAGCAGCCCAGCAGGCAGTGCCTGGCAAAGCCATGCTCTACAACGTCAGCCACAGCAAAGGTGTGGTCTACACAGGTACGCATTCTTTGACCCAGATCCTAGGTAGCAGGCAGACTGGGAGGTGGAATAGGTCATGTGCAATCCATTCACCATTGAACCTCTCTACACTGGGTACAAGGACTGGTCACTAGACGTAAGGCCGAAGAAAACACCAGTATTTACTTCCAGTTAAGTTTTGTTTGGTTTTTGGTTTTTCAAGACAGGGTTTCTCTGTGGCTTTGGAGGCTGACCTGGAACTAGCTCTTGTAGACCAGGCTGGTCTCAAGACTCACAGAGATCCTCCTGCCTCTGCCTGCCGAGTGCTGGGATTAAAGGCGTGCGCCACCAACGCCCGGCTTCCAGTTAAGTTTTATTTTTATGGTTTTGTGAAAACAACACACATCAGTGAGGTCTCACAGACAGTCCAGTGCCACCACGTAAACAGGTGGTGTAAACAGAGAATGAAGAGAGGAATTTTTTTGGTTTTTCGAGACAGGGTTTCTCTGTGGCTTTGGAGGCTGTCCTGGAACTCGCTCAGTAGACCAGGCTGGCCTCAAACTCACAGAGATCCGCCTGCCTCTGCCTCCCCAGTGCTGGGATTAAAGGCGTGCGCCACCAACGCCCAGCAAAGAGAGAGGGATTAAGGAAGGCTTCCAGAATAGATAACTGTCATGTTTTTAGAAGGATCCGGTATAACACCAGAACACAAGTCTAGATACAGCTAGATGGTGGTGGTGCACGCCTTTAATTCCAGCTTTAATTCCAGCACTTGTGAGGCAGAGACAGGTGGATTTTTGTGAGTTTGAG
Source organism: Mesocricetus auratus (assembly GCF_017639785.1). Lineage (NCBI taxonomy): Eukaryota > Metazoa > Chordata > Mammalia > Rodentia > Cricetidae > Mesocricetus > Mesocricetus auratus. The sequence goes on along the minus strand of NW_024429267.1, from coordinate 47,967,736 downwards.
GCCAGCCTGGTCTACATTTAGTTCCAGAACAGCCAGGACTGCTACACAGAGAAACCCTGCCTTGGAAGATGGCAAGACACATCTGCATCATCCAGTGGCAAGCAAAGGGCCAGTCACCTTAAAAAATTATTCATGTGTACATATGTACCTGTACATGTATATGTGTACATATGTAACTGTACATGTGTGCATATGTGTACATGTGTACATATGTGTACATGTGTACCTGTACATGTATATGTGCGATGTTGCCTCCAGAGGTCATAAGAGGGCATCAGACCCCCTGGAGCTCGGGTTCCAAGTGGTTGTGAGCCATCCAGTGTGCTGGCAACGAAACTGTGGTCCTGCAATGGAGCAAGCACTGTTAACCACCTAGTAAGCATGTAGGGTTCAGAGGACTTGTAGAAGTCAATTTCCTCCTTCTACCATGTAAATCCTGGGGGATCACTCAGATTGTCATGCTTGGTGGCATGTGTCTGTCTGCTGAGCCATTCTTGCCAGTTCAGGGCCAGCCAGCTGTGGATGCCATGCTGAATCCTTAACTACCTGGTGAGCTCTATTGCTTTTGGAACTTTCTGCCAAGATGGTCTGGGTGAGGCTGCTGTGGCTCCCCGTCTTGACCACTTCGCCTTTGTCTTCACAGATACAGCCCTGAGGGGGCAGGGTAGGGACAGGGACACAGTGTGGGCAGGCGCTGAAGGTGCCCTGGCCCCCAACACCTCCTCCCCGTTTCCCCCCGAGCCTCCAGGGGCCTCCGGCAGCATCATCCCCGTCTACTGTGCTCTCCTAGCTGCTGTGGTCCTCGGTTTGCTCGCCTACGTGGCCTTCAAATGGTAGGTGGTCTGGGTACTGCCCTGTGGCACCCGCATATCTGGACCCCCAGCCAGCTCCTTGTCTTGCCCTCTGCCCCCTACAGTTGGCGCTCACGTAAGCAAAGACAACAGTTGGCCAAAGCTCGAACCGTAGAAGTTGGAGACCCTGACAGGGACCAGCGGCATGGTGACAGCGGTGTCTTCATGGGCGCTCACAGTCTGGAGCCCTGTATCCCCGGCCAGGGTGCGCATCTTTCGTCAGCCGGTAGCCCTTAGTGTTTAGTGCTCTCACCACCCACTGACGGATCTCATCTCCTACCCAGGACCACACCCTGACCCTGGCTGCCGACTCTACCTGCATATTCCCCAGCAGCAGCAGCAGGAGGTCGAGCGGCTCTTGATGTTGGGTGAACCTGCCAAGGGCTGGCAGGGGCTGGCAGGCCAGCTGGGCTACCAGGCTGAGGCTGTGGAAACCATGGCCAGTAGCCAGGTGCCAGCCTACACCCTGCTGAGGGACTGGGCTGTCCAAGAAGGAAACAGAGCCACCCTCAGCGTGCTAGAGGACGGCCTGGCTGCCATAGGCCGAGAAGATGTGGTCCAGGTTTTGAGCTCACCAGCTGAGGGCTGCTCTGTGGTGTGAGTGACACCCCCGTGCTACCCGCACTGGCACTCCTTACCATTCTTACCACCTCAGGTCCCCTTCTTGAACTTCTGGCTTCGGTCACTTCATGTCCCTTCACCTTCCTTTCCAAGACAGAAAGCGGGGTATGGGGGACGGGAAAGAGTGGGGCACAGCTCTGCCAGCAGATCCCTGGTTCTGCTTCCCTTCATTTAGCTCCAGCTATTTTTTAAAAACCACGTATTAAAGGCAACTTTGACTTGTGTTCTAGTCCATTCGGCTCCTTGGGCCTACAAGACAATTGGATAGCTGTGAAAAGGAAGTCCGTAAGATAGGGAGGACCCTCTCCATGCAGCAGCTGGGATAGCAGGCACTTCCGTACATGGGCTATGGGGTTCGTCCCTGCTCTTCAGTATTTGGATTGCATTAGGAAGCCAAGTGTCCTTCGCTTAGCAAGGGGCATGTTAGTAAGTTCCCTATCCCCGAGATCCCATGTGCATCACAGGACCCTTGTGACCTGTGCTGTGACAGGCAAGAGGTAAGATAGTTGTGGCAAGCTACGTGTTGAGGACTTCAGGTCATCTTTAGACAAGAAAAAACATTTCAACACTGGGACTCTGGGCTGGGGGGTGTAGCTCAGTGGAAGAGTACTTGTCTAGTACACATGAGATTCTTAGATTCAATCTCCAGAGCTACAAAAAGCAAAAAGCAGACTGTCACTCAGGCAAAGGAATTCCACACAGGCTTCCACAGCTGCTCGTGTGGCCTGAACACAGTGGGCAAGCAGGCTGTTCTGGACGGGGCAGCTGAGCCAAACCACTTGTACTCCCACGAATATTCCCATCCTCAAGTGGGAACAGGTAACTGCGTTACTCTGCCTTCTGAAGGACCAGTGCACATGGATTAGATGGCTTTAGGTTCATCCAGACTCACTGAGAAAACCGGGGTTCCAGTCAGAAGAAACAGAGCCCAAAGTAGATCCGTCTCTGCCTCCCTCACTGCACTGAGATGCTCCTGGCATTGGCTACTCTGTTGCTCCTCAGAAATAGTTGACCATAGTCACTTAACAGTCTGTCCTTGTTGAAATAAATGTCAGCCAGGCAATGGTAGCTCACATCTGTAATCCCAGCATGGTAAGAGCACAGGTTCGATGGCAGCCTGGCCTACAGGGAGAGCTTCTAAAACAAAAAAGTGGGGGAGGTGATATTACCTTTACCCGAAGAAGGCCCTAAAGCTACTCCCCAAGGATAAGGAGGAAAACCAGAGAAAGCTCACACTAGTACTCAAGGAACACCACACTCCACTTCAGCAGGCAGCTGCAGGATCACCAAGTTAGCAGTAAGTGTAAAATTTTGCATGTACAGACTGCGCAGTTTAGCCCATCCTAGGAAATTTGAACATTAGGGAGCATATGGGGAAAGATAAAAAAAAAAAACATTTGGGGCTGGAGAGATGGCTCAGCGGTTAAGAGCACTGACTGTTCTTCCAGAGGTCCTGAGTTCAATTCCCAGCAACCACATGGTGGCTCACAACCATCTGTAACGAGATCTGGTGTCGTCTGCTGGCAGGCAGAAGACTGTATACACAATAAGTAAATAAAATATTATAAAAAAAGTAAAGCTCAAAGATGTCTAAAACTTTACAGCTAGTCACCACTCTAATAGGAGGCTGCCTCAATTTCCCTGGAAAAACACGGGAGCAGACACACTAGAAAACGTTGAGGGTTGAGTGAATCATGGTCCGCTCATGCTGTAATGTTACGAAGGCTATCGTATTGTGGGAAAAGGCTTTATTTCATTAGTTAGCACTTGATATCCAGGGCTCACAACTCATGAACTGTCTCAAGTAGCTTTGTGTATCAGTGGCATGGTATTAGGTACTAGAAGCAGTCCAGATACCTGAGATATGAAGTAAGAACTCTGCCATTTCATTTAAGGTACTTGAATATCCATACACTTGTAGTCAATCCCCCAGAGGTAGCGAGGAAAGATTTGCTACAAAGTGTGTATTACCATAAAGTAAGGGTTTCTGTCCCTTGCTTTGCCTTAGTCTTGTCAACAGTGCCAATCTCTGGAAGACTTGTAAGGATTAAATGAATATTCCCTACTCTCTGAAATGCTGAGCACAGGCACGGGGCTCTGTAGGTCCTGACAGCCTCAGCCTAACTTGTCTTTTCCTTTCTCCAAGAGAGTGCTGGAGTGAGCAGAATCACACTCTTGAGAACAGACAGCCCCAATCTAGTATGAACTTCCTCCCTGCGCATCACTAAGGAGAGGCTTGCTGAGCCGCATCCACAATAGCAAGCTGCACGCCAGCACCCATCCCCTCCTACGCGGTCCTCACTGCCTCCCTCTACTGCCCAGCACCCATCCCCTCCTACTCGGTCCTCACTGCTCCCCTCTACTGCCCAGCACCCATCCCCTCCTAGGCGGTCCTCACTGCCTCCTCTACTGTCCAGGCCCAGTGTCAGGTAATCAAGTGGGAAGCCAGGACCCAAACATTTCTCCCAAACTGTTGGCTGGGAGAAATGAAATCTGAGGAACACTCTCCGGCCAGGGCGTGCGAGTGAAAAGGCATTTGGCTTTTCTCTTGACTGACCCACTAACCAAAATAAAACAGCCCAGTGGCAGTGAGGTCTCAGGTCATGCTTCCTCCGCTCTGGAATGACTGAATTGTCTCACCTGAGCTCAGACTTAGACCTGAGGTCTCAGCCTGTAGGAACAAAGCTTGCAATAAAATGCAGTAGCAATGATCCATCTTGGACTCCACACACCAGTGGCTACTACATCTTTTTTTCTCTCCAGTAACATCAACAAAAACAAACTTGATTAAGTTCTAGGGAACACACATTGCAAGTTCTTTAATTGATTTTATTTTTTACATAAAAAGTTCAGTAAAAATTGGATAAAGTAAAGTGATCTTAAGCAGTAAATCAATCTTATCAACATAGCACAAGGCTGGCCAAAACCACAAGGCAGCCTGCTTTGGAATATTTACATGATAACAAATTAAACCTTGCAGGAGAATTTATACTGTCCTTACAAAGTCTTCCCATGATTCTAGCACATAGAGGCTAACGGCAAACAAAAACTGAACAAAAACCAGGAAAAACAAATTATTTTCAATATATTCACATATACATTAAAATATAATACAGATCATCGGGGTAAAGGGTCTTGGGGGAGGGTGCGCATGGGTCTGTGCGCTGACAGCACCGCCAAGGGGGAGACCCAGATTTGAGAATGGGGTCGGGTGTGGCCAAGGTCTTCCCTAGGCTACTGCCTCTGATGGCCGGTAACTGTTCCATCCTAACAGTTCACAACTAGGGTCATTTGTAATAGAGCTCGTTTGTGGCTTACAGTTGACACCTGCAGGTTACAACTGCTCAGGATGATGGGTCATCACACCAGATACGTACAGGCCTGGCCATGGGGGAGGGCAGAAGCCACAGGATTCGTCCTTCCTGATCACAATGCAAGTCACTCTAATTCAGTGTCCTCTTTAGGTTTGTAAACAGCCCCAAACTTCTGCATGTACTTCTTAATGTACTCCTTGGTTTTGTGTTTCACATTCTCATTGCACTCCAGGTCCTCGGGGTTCTTACAGTACTTCAGCTCCTTATTCATAACTCCGTGAGTCAGCTGTCCAAGGCAAAGGAAGAGCAGACACCATCAGAATGGAAAATGACTGGATAGGGAGGATGAATGAAACCAAAAGGTGGGTGGGGGCAGGCTGGCGCAGGGACAGAGGGGAAACCCAGTTTTCAAAGCCTCTTGGACGTCTACTTTCCCACCTCTGAACCCCGCCTCACATTCCTGGGCCCAAGCCTTGGCATCTGGCGCACAAAAGCACCTTTTCTGAGAAGGAGAGTATCTTAGAACTGTGACTCGCTGAGGACCAGCACCAGCAGACAGAAGCAGAGAGTACCTTTCGAGCAAGGTGTTTGAAATCCTCAGTCGTGCTGATTCTGCCCACCTTGCAGTCGGGCTTCCGGTAAGGATTCAGGCACTGGACAATGAACTGAGACATCTGCAGACAGAAGGCAGGAGACAGCTGCTCAACTATGCCGATGGGGTCATTAGCAAAGGCAGCAAGAAGCATGGCTGCCAGTCCCCATCGTCTCCCTTGGGTGCTGATCTGGCCAGCAGAGTGCTAGGAAGCCAGTGAGGTCTAAGAAAGTGATCCTGGCCAAGCCCTGAAAGGCAAAGAGCCTCTTTAGCCGCACCAACCAAACCTCACTTAAGAGAGGCTGCAGCACCAGCAACAAGGGTCCAGGAGTAGCCTCTGGTTTCACACAACTAAAAGTCCAATGTTAAGAGGCTGGACCTATGAGAGGTAATCAGGCCACAGGGCTTCTCCATCATGAGCAGAGCTTCTGGAGTCTGGGCTAAAGCTCAGTTGGTAGAGTGCTTGCCTAGTACTGTGTACTCCTAGGAGGAGTTAGTGGCTAGCTTCTCTGGACCCTGGGGGCAGGCCAGAGCATCAGAGTATTTCTCAGAGTAACCCTGAGCTGCCAGAGGGCTCTGCAACCCCAGGGCTGCAGGTAGGCATTTTGCCCTTAAAGATTACTGCAAGACTGTAAGTATTACATGTTTATTCACAGACCACAACAACCCAAAGCATATGGACACATGGGTGATTATGATGCAGGGCAGGACTCTTCAGTCCACTATCTCCAATGCTGTCTTCTGAGCTGCTTCTGTAAGGTTTATCCTATCCAGTAGCTCTTAGGGGTCCCTCAGGGTCACAGAGGAAAGAATAGAAAAGGAGCCACTAACAGTTACTTCACAGAGTATCCTGAGCAGGCCTCTCTACCCCGCCAAACTCTGTGACCCTTAAAACATTCAAGGAATGGGGCTGGATCACAAATTGGATTGGTTGAGCTGGAACACCAACACCATACATGGGCAGGAGGAACTGTGATGTCTGCACGACGCTTTTGGTTTAGTTGCCACAGCTGGCTGGATAAACCGGTCAAAGGATTTTCTGTGGTTGCCTGGCCTCCAGATTTTCCCCTTTAGACCACTCTTCACTTAGTCAAGCTTTGATCATTCTCGGCTTACACCAGCGGTTCTCTAAGCACACAGGCACAAAGCCCCACACGAAAGGGCACAGTGCTGCCCAGCCTTATTTCCACCCTCACGCGACCAGTGCTCAAGACTGAAGGGCTGCTCTCAACTTCCTCAGTGCTTCTGTACATTCCCATGCTACCCTTGCCTTCCCTTCAGACCCACGTGAACAGCTTCTACCTTAGATTCAAGAGCCTTTCTTCTTGAACTCACAGATCCGCCTGCCTCTAACTCCGAGTGCTGGGATTAATGGTGTGTGCCACCACCGCCCGGCTCAAGAGCCACTCTTAATATTCTAAGTACTGGGCTCTAATCCTACCATGACACACTCTTCACACAGCTGCCATCTTTACAGTTCTGTTAACTTCAACACAGTGTGAACCCTTGAATCAATGAAGTCTGGAGTTTAGAATCTGGGGGCTGGTGAGATGGCTTACTGGATCAAGGCATACATCACCAAGCCTGATGGTCTGAGTTTGATTCCCAGGATCCACACTGTAAAAGAAGAGAACCACCTCCCACATCCTGTCTTCTGACCAGCACACATGTCATGGCACCCCTCTCTTAACAAACAAATGGGCAGTGAGACACACAGTGTCAAGATGGAGCAAGCAGTCAAGAGACAACAAAGAAAGAGAACTACAATTCTATCAGAGGATTGGAGGTTCAACTCCGAGTTCTGATCTTCAAAGTTTTCTACATATGTCAGAACAACTCCCAGTTTGTTTATCTCAAGGGCTGTTGAAACGGATACCAAAGTGTTTAGTTGTAAAGGGACACACCAATGTGTCATCACAAAACTACTACATAGTCAAATCACTATAGTAGCCTAACACTACACACAGCTTCCCATTTCTGAGATGCCATAGAAGGCCCACAGTGAAACAGCAAATGTGCTGGCAGATGGACTCCTCCCTCTCCTGGCAGCAAGAGACAGCTATGGGATTCTTGATGGGTAAAGCAGCACTTTGAGGCAAGGGATACAAGTTAAACCACCTTTAGGCAAGACAGATGGACAGACTTAGGCCCAAGGACTATGCTATCCACATCTTCCAAACCTTACCTCTTTTCTGAATACTTCCTTGCTTTTTTTTGCCAGCTCACTGGACGTGTCTGCTTCTGCTGTCTTGGGCTTTTTCGATGTCTAGAAAAGAGAAACACAATAGTGCTAACATGAGATGCCAGTTTGGTGATGCCCTACTGTTCCACAACTCTCATGACTAAAGGACAGGGCCTGGAGTCCCCCTGGCTAACAGATGCAGTTTCAATCACCTGTCTCTGTCCTCCTAATAAGCCTACTTCCAGTCCCCTATCTTTCACATGGCTACACATTTTGAGCTGTTTCACTGGCACTCTCTGTGGGGTGCCTACTCTACACATGACAGCTTCAACATGAGAGGAATGCCTTACAGGTTCAGGAGTGTTAAAACTAAGGAATTATAGAGCATACCTGTAATCCTAGTTCTTGGAGAAGTGGAGGCCGGAGAATCAGGAGTTTAAAGTCAGCCTTTAAACACAAACTTACAGAGAGCCATCTAACCTACATGAGACCCTGTTTCAAACAAGCCCCCCCCCAAAAAAAACAAGGAGTTGTAACACTGGTGGACATGGGATAGGTGCCATTCATTTCATAGAACAGGTAACTAGATGCCAAGACAGCTAATATCCTTTCTCCAAAATGACAAGATGATGGTGAATCCACAAATACACCATTCTAGCATTGCCAGTGCAGAGGCTACCAACCCCCCCACACCCAGGCAATACCAAGAAGTGATGAGCTATTAGTCTGTCATATAAGCCATGTCCACAAGCTAGATGGCCCTTCCTAGGATAAAAAATAATTATCAGCTGGTCCAACAGGTTTAACTTTAAAAGAGACTTATGTGTACGAGTATATGTGTATGGGCACCACATGCATGCCAGATGACCCCTGGAGCTGGAGTTACACCTGGATTATGTGAGTGCTCTGCCAAGAGCCATCAAGTATTCTCAACCACTCAGCCGCCTCTCTAGCACCATCCCCTCATCCCTTTGGTTGAGACAGGGTTTCTCTGTGTGACAGCCCTGGCTAACCTGGAACTCACTTTGTAGACCAGGCTGGCCTCAAACCTACAGAGATATGCCTGCCTCTGCCTCCTGAGTGGGTCATTAAAGGCGTGTGCCACCACCGCCTGGCTTTTCTTCTTCTTAGCCTCTATTTTTATGATCTTTAATTATGTATGTTTATGTCTGTGTCTGTGTAGATATGTGCACAGGAGTCTGGGTCCCTACAGAGGCCGGAGGCATCAGCTCCCCTTGGAGCTAGAATTACAGGTGTTTGTGAGCGACCCCATACGCTGCTGGAAACTAAACTCTGATCCTCACAAGAAAAGTTATGTGCTCTTGACTGCCGAGCCCTCTCTCCAGTCCTGTTCATGCTTTCATTGGGGTTTCAAAGCAATGTACTTGGTGATACCCCACCCATGTCTAGTTCTGTTCCTTCTATTTCCACAACAGCAGACTCTGGTGATGAAGAAGCTGTGCAAGCCCCTCTGCCTGCGTCTGAGGAAGGTAGCTGTTGGGTTGCCTAAAGCTTTGTTAGAAAGGCTTAAAATTTCCAGGTTTGGTGGCACTCTTAATCCTAGCATTCAGGAAGCAAAGGCAGGTGGATCTTTAAGTTGAAAACAGTCTGGTCTACAGAATGAATTCCAGGATAGTCATAGCTGTTACACAGAGAAACTCTGTTCTGAAAAACATTTCTCTATTTTTTCCTATGGCGGTTGGAGTGAAGGTGGTGGCTGGAGGATGGAATAGATCCCCCTTCTGTTTTTAGGGGAAAAGTGAAACAAAACCCAAAGAAACTCTATTTTTAGTATTTTGATTTGCCTTTTTTTTTTTTGGACAGGGTCAAAAACTTGCAATTCCTTTTGCCTCAGGCTCCTGAGCACTGGGATTGTAGGAGTGCCACACATGGTTTATCTTGAATCTGATTACATTCCCACCTCCAATCAGTGTAAATCCCACAGTCAGGTATCAGATAGCTAGAGATCCAAAATTATCTGGATATCTGAGCATGGTGGCTCACACCTGTCATCTTAGCTGAGAAGCTGAGGCAGGAGAATAGCTCCAACCTTAAGTCCAGTCTAGGGTCTGCAGTAAGCTTTAGTCCACCTTGGGGAACAGAGAGAGACCATCTCCTAAGACAAAACAATTATATATAAATAAGAAGAGAACACAACGCCAGATGTTCTCTTACAGATCTCAGAAGTGAGTAAAAACACAGGAAATACAGAAAATGCCTTCAAAACGTGACAGTCATTGCTAGGATCCTGATCCTGTGGAAGAGGCAGGGTTGGTGAGGGTCCTGCTTCCCTTTCAATCAGTAAGTGGTTTCTGACCTGTGGGTCTCAGACCCTTTCAAAGGGGTTGGTTGCCTAAGCCCATCAGAAAATACAGATATTTATATTACAATTCATAATAGTAGCAAAATTACAGTTACAAAGTAGTGGCAAAAATAAATTTATGGCCCGGGCCACCACAACATGAGGAACTGTATTAAAGGGTCATAGCACTAGGCAGGTTGAGAACCATGTGCTACCTGGAATGTCGCTGAGTTGGTAGAGTGCTTGTTTAACATGAAGGAATCCCTGCGTTTGATCCTCAGCACTGTATAAGCTTGGTGTGGTGATGATTGCCTCCAATCCCAGCACTTGGGAGGCAGAGGCAAGATGAGCAGTTTAAGGTCATTCTTGGTCACCTAGCAAGGACTCTGTCTTCAAAGGGGGGTTTAAACTGGGTTCAGTAGTTAAGAGGATGGGCTGCTCTTCAAGAGAACCCCAGTTTAATTCCCAACACCCACATAGCAGCTCCCAAACATTTGTAACTCCAGTTCCAAGACCCTCTTCCATTCTACAGCGATAGGCATACAAGTGGCACACAGACATACATGCAAGTAAAACAACCATACACATAAAATAAATTTAAAAAAATAGAGAGAGCTAAAGAAATTTGTAACTTTCTAATTCAATCCTGACTGGGCAAGACTGGGAGAGCTTTAAACACACAGGCATAAAGCACAGTGCACCCAACTCGGTCAAGGAGAACTGCTCTTGATGTTGAGCAGCTGGGACTAAGAAAGAAATGTTCAAATGAAGGATGCTACTCTTGAACATCACATAAATTATGAAACAAAACTAACAATTCTTGGGAGAAGTGAAGTTCTTTTCTTTTTTCTTTTTAGAGACAGGGTTTCTCTGTATTGTTTTGGAGGCTGTCCTGGAACTCGCTCTGTAGACCAGGCTGGCCTCGAACTCACAGAGATCCGCCTGCCTCTGCCTCCCAAGTGCTGGAATTAAAGTCGTGCATTACCAACTCCCGGCTTCTTTTCTTTTTTTGAGACATGGTTTCCTGATGTAGCCTTGGCTGTCCTGGAACTTGATCTGTAGACCAAGCTGGCTTTTAAATCAGAGATCCACCTGTCCTGAGTGCTGGGATTAAAGGTGTGTGCTACCACTACCCAGCATGAAATTAATTTTGTGTCTACACGGAATAGGACTCATTCTGGCACTAACAGTTCCTCAAGCCTAATGCCAGACAAAGGAGCAACACTAGAGTCTAGACAGTATTTGCTACTGCCATGAAAAATTTTGGGATCCCCCAACTCCCCAAAAGTTCCACTTGATATTTTGGCATTTCTAACAATAGGCTCCCATTGCCTTTGAAAAATTCATTAACATCAGAAAAGACATCAGGCTAGAGAATTGACCTGTAGAGAAAGCAGCTTCACTGAAATCCAAGGAAACCACTGGAGGGGACGACAGACAACTCATACATAAAACAGCCAAGTGTTCTCAGGTATGCAGCAAATTATCAGTTTGCTTTTTCCTTAACTTGGGTCATATGATGTGTCAGTCAATGGAAAATTCTGGTGGGAGCTTATGTAAGCAACAGTCAAATGAATACACAGAAAATGAGCAGGCAAGAGGGCCTGGAAGAAAGCCAGAGCTTGCTGTTTGCAGAAGCTGATCCTGCCGTTAGCCTTCATCTATAGTACATCTGATTTCCCAGGAAATGAGAGAGAGAGAAATCTCAGCACCTTCCTGTTACAGGGCTTTGAGTTCATCCGCATTCACTGGCAGATGGTCATTAAGCCTACTGTGTGGCTGGCTCTGGTATTCACGAAGAAAATGAATGATACAACAAAAGCAAACTCCATTCTTTATTAGGCATACAGATGCAACTAAGTCAGAAAAACTCTGTGCCTTGGAAAGGGGGAAGAGAGTGAAAGTTACAGAGATGGGCTCTGAAAAGGAGAGAGTGAAATATCACCCAGCTACTATCCCCCTCCCCCAATTTAATTAAAACCTCTTTAGAATGTGAAATGTAAAATGAGGAACTGCATGTTTGGAAGCAGCTTGAATCTAGAAGTAGAGCCTGAGCCATCAGAAACATGCATTCAATTCAATCAACCCAAGTTCTCCAACACACAGAGGTGGCTGCACATTAGGTACAAAGTTAGGAAAGGCCACTGACACCACTCTTCTGGAGTTGCTGCCCCTCTTAGAAACACTTGCTGGGTGCTTCTAGAGAAAGACTGCAGTTTACTCTTAATTTGTAAAAACAACAAACAACTAACAACAAAATCCAAGGGCAACGAATGGAAGGAGGGAGGAGGGGAGGGAGGAGGAAAGGGACCCTAAACAAGCAAATTCTAACAATAGAGTTACAAAGGAAAACAGAATTTACAAAATCCATGTTCTTTAAGACATTAACTAGGAACCAGTGGGCTCCTAGTCATATATTTCACCTCCAAGTGCAAGGCAGGCTTGGAGCTCTCTCTTTGTGCCATACTAACTGAGTGACTTAAACCATCTTCTCTATAGAGAAGACTGTCTTTCTTGTTCCTGACAACCTTTCATTACTGTTAAGTGATACTGTGTGGAAACCATTTTGCAAATTGCTCCAACTCTAAACGAACAAAAAGAAAACAGGATCAACAACTCAAAAACCTCTTTGTTGCAAATCCTACCCTTAACACAGGGACACCTATGGACAGCTGGGATGAACGTGAACCCAGGAGGCAGAAGAAGTAAAGTGTTCTCGCTCTCTCTCACTTGTGCAAGCAGTCAGCATGGTCAGGTCTGAGGCTCTCAAAGGGGAAGATTTGACTTATAGCACTCACCACATGATGGATGATGGAACAGAGTACAAGATGATCAAGAGTGGGGAACAACACTGGAGGGAAACAGAGAAGGAAGGCTCTCATAGATGCTTAGTCTAATCATCAAAAGCTTTTACTACCACCCAGCACTTTTCAAGGAATTCTCTGCCCACTGCACACCTTCCCCTAGTATGTCGTTATCATAATACATTCTCTGTGTGAGTACCAGAGCCACACAATAACTTAATGCCATCTGTCAACTAAACCAGATGAACTCAAGCCCCAGTTTGGGTTGTGAAACACATCTACACATACCCATGTTTTTCCATCAAGAGTCAATTTACTGAATAACTGCCATTCCTATTCTGAATCCTGCAGGAAGCTCAAACAGCTTGAATCCCACAATTAATTTATATTTCCCCGTGCTCTTTCCCCAGTACTGATGCTTAAACTGAATGATAGGACCTACTCCACCTCAGCTAAAACTGGACAATATTGGCCATTTTTGCTTCTTCCTTATCCACCTCGTTTGCTATGTCTTTCTTGTTGTTAGTTTGTTTGTTTTTTGAGGCAGAGCCTTCCACATAGCCTTGGCTGGTCTGGAACTTGATGTGTAGACCAGGGTGACCTTGAACTCACAAAGCTCAGCTTATTTCTACCTCCTTGGTACTGGAATTATGGGTGTATACCACCATACCTAGCCTGGTTTGCTTAACTTCAATAATACCTCTCAAATGTCTTTCTGTGACTTCTCTATTCTTAGTTCCTCACTTTGTCAGAGCAAGAGCAACGGTCTGCACTGCAAGAGAGACACATACTTGTTTTATTTGATTCATCTGCATCAATAATTTTCCTAGATCCCAAGTACCTATTGCGCGCTAATCACACTGGCAGACCTAGACAATTTATTCCTGACATACTTTTCAGGATGTGGTTTTGTTATTTCTTTGTTATTTTGGGGACTATGCTCAGGACAGAACCCAGGGCATGACGAGTACTAAGTGAGCAACCCTGCCAGTCACCACACCCCAGGTCTACCCTTCCAACGTTTCTGTCTTGTTCAGCATCTCGTATGTACCCAAAGTCTTACTAGAGCAGACATTTTTGACTGTTTGCAATTTTGACCTTTACAAGTTTGCAAAGCTTTTAAGAAATCACCTTTACTATGATGACACTCAAGTGTGGTCTTAAGAGATAACCACCGAACTCCTCAAAGCCCTTGTAGGAATTTCCACTACAGCAGCTTTCTAAGCTCAACCTTCAGTTTCAGTTCTTTCCATCTCCATGTGTCACACAAGGTTTGTGAACTGTCAAAAACTTGTTCCAGTGGTGCAATGTGTGGCTCTGAAAGGCTTACATTATAAATAAGACACAAGGGAATAAAAACGGAACACAAGGAATGGAGACTTTCCTTCTAAGTGTTCTCCCAACTACAGCTATGTTCAGTAGATGAATGAAATTGTAAAATGCTAAGAAGGATAATTCAAGTAGAGTCCAGCTAGTCAAGCCAGACTGGGGCAAAGAGATCATTCATGGTCTTAAAAGAGATCCAAATACTGATTGACACCCCAAACCATTGCCCTATGCTTTAGGGAAAGAATGATTGAAAGGTCACCTATGATGCTTAAACCAATTAGCCACCTAGAATGCTTTGATCTGGATTTTTACATTAGAAAGACAAGAAAAGGCAGTATTTCCATAGAGAGACCCTGTCTCAAAACAAAAGCAAACTTTTATAGCTGATGCATACTTGAAATTTTAAAAATCATTAATACTGAAAGAAGACAACAGGACTATGCCAATGATTCTAAGGAAAAAAGAACTGAAAAAAAAAAAAGGTTTAAAAAATCAGTGGCCTGTGAGAAATCAAGCAGTCTAGCAATATGTATACAATTCAAGATGGCAGGAAAAGAACATCACAGTACAAAAAACAGATTTGAAAAAAAAGTAATAGCTAAGATATTTGCAGCTTTGATGAAAACTACCAATCTGCGTTCAGAAGCAAAACCACAAGAGAGTTAAACACAAAGAAACCTGAAACACACAGCAAGAAAACCCCAAGGCAAAAACAAAACCGCTGAAAATCAATAGAAAAGAAACAGTATATAAAAGAGACAAAGAATATATGCTTCTTATCAAAACAATTATAAGCCAGGTGTGGTGACACACACCTGTCACCACAGTTCAGGAGACAAAGGCAGCAGGACCACATCAAGTTCAACATCAGCTTGGATTACATAGCAAGATCCTGTCTAAACAAAAGAGAATAGAATAGAATAGAATAGAATAGAATAGAATAGAATAGAATAGAATAGAATAGAATAGAATAATAAATAAGAATTGAAAAGTAGGTAGGGGCTAGTAGCACACGTCTTAATTCCAGAATTCAGGAGGGAGAGGCAGGCAAATCTCTGAATTTGAGGTCATACTGGTCCATATAGCAAGTACAAGGACAACGTAGGCTATGTATAAAGACCCCAACTCAAGAAAAGAAGGAGGAAGGAAGGGGAGGGGGGAGGGAGGGGAGGAGGGAAGGTTGAAAGGAAAAAGTATCAGTAAGAGCACTGTCTACTTTGCAGGAGACCTGGGTCTGATCCCCATATGGTGGCTCACAACCACCTATGACTCCAGACCTGGAGAACTGACACCTTGTTTTGGTCTTGTGGTGCACAGACACACAGGCAGAAAAAAATTACACATGAATAGAAGATAAGAGAATTTTATATCCAGTGACAATACCCTTCAAATAACAGTCTCAAAGTTCTACCAAGTTGAACATATTCCTATCATGTAGTTCAGCAATTATGTTCCTTGGTATTTACCCCAAAAACCTAAGAACCATGTCCAAGCTAAAATCCACACACAGGTGTTTCCAATAGTTTTATTCAAAATTACAAAACCTAGAAGCTAAGTAAGATACCCTTCAGCAAGAAACTGGCTAAGCAGTGACGCGACCAAACACTGGACCTTTACTCAATTCCAAAGTGAAACAAACACCATCCACGGAAAGACACAAAGACCCTAAAAGCACAGCTCTGACTGGGGCTAGATGCCAATGAAGGACAGGGTATGTGAACATAATAAAGGAATACGGGAACACCAGGGTCTCATTTTTTATATTTCATCTATTTTCTGCTCAGTTTAGCTGTACCAAAATACAACTAAAATTACTCAGTATTTGTTAAAGAGATGATAGCTTGAGGTTTTTTCTTCCCCAGATAAAACAAGCTTACAACCTTCATCACCAGGAGATCTGAAATACTAGAATACTAGAAAATTCTTAAGGATGAAAGAAAATAATTCCAGAAAATTATTCCAGATGGAAACAAAATTCTGTATCAAAGAATGAAGTATTGGAAATGCTACATAATAGATAAAAACAGGACCTAGCTAAATAAAAGCTTTAAATTTTTCTGTAGGCCAGGCGTTGGTGGCCAGGCACGCCTTTAATCCCAGCACTCGGGAGGCAGGGGGAGCCTGTCCTGGAACTCACTCTGTAGACCAAGCTGGCCTCAAACTCACATAGACCAGCCTGCCTCTGCCTCCTGAGTGCTGGGATTCAAGGTGTGTGCCACCACCACCCAGCAGAAATTATAAATCTTAAAACAGTGATTCTGAAAGCTTAGGACCTCAGGATCCCTTTGTATTCTTAAAGTACTAAGGCCCTCCCAAAGTTAGAAATGAAGTTCATTCTGGCCTAGTGGCATATGCCCATAGGCCTAGCACATGGGATCCCTGGGTTTCAGGTCAGTCAGGCCACAATGTGAGATGCCCGCTAACACATAGCTAAGAAATTAAAACATTTCCTAGGAAAGTTAACGAAATATAAAAGAAGGTATGGATCTGCTCAAACTTGTCTTTCATTCTAGTTTCTTTTTCTTCCTTCTTCCCTCTCCCACCCATCCCTAATAACTTCTGTGTCTCTTCCTATGTCCTTATGGAAAAACAAAACAAAACAATAAAATGTTCAGGTTTTAAAATACACAGAATGCCATCTGATTTATGATAACTCATCCTTGGAGTTAATTTAGTCTTATCAATAAATAAGGATAAAGGATAATTCAACTAGCAACTACTTGTTTTATATTTTATATTTATAACCACATCTAATCTCAGTAACTGCTTTGTCAGAGGAAAGAAAAAGAAAAAAATGTTGTTTTATCTTTCTGGCATTTCGACACTGTCTTCTTCAGTCTCTAACAGACCAGAAAGGAAGCAGTCTTATGCTCTGAGAGCCACATGCAGGGTCTCCTTTTGTTGCTTGGGGGGCGCACGCACACACATACGCCACAGCATGCATGTGCAAGTCAAAGGACAACTTTTCAGAGTTGGGATTCCCCATCCAACATGGGTCCCAGGGATTACACAGATCATCTGCCTTGGAGGCAAGCTCCTCAACCTACTGAGCCATCTCACATACTGTTGATGGCTTTGTTTGTTTGCTTCCCTTTAGACTTGATCTTGCAGTGTAGCTAAGACTGGCCTCAAATCTGCAACCCTCCTGGCTCCTTGGGTGGGACTCATTCATTATCTACTTGTATGTATGATGTATGCGTGTGAATAAGGGCATACCACTAATGCCATGGGTTTGTGGGGTTCTTTTTTTCTTTCTTTCTTTTTTTTTTTTTTTTTTTGAGGCAGAGTCTCGTTATTTCTTGCCAGCTTGCTATGTACGCTAGCCTAGCTGGCCCAGGAGCTCCTGGGCAATTCTGTTTCTGTCTCCTATTATACTAAGTGCAGGAGGATCTGAACTCTGACAGGTCACCTGGCTTGTTCTCCATGACCCCCTTGGTGAGTTTTAACACAACCAGTTTAAACTCATTCCAGATTGAAACAATCTCAAAATAAGAGGACATTAAACTGTAATGTCCATTGAAGTATTCAATTTAAAGAGTCGAACAAGCAGATTGCGTTTGCACATGCTTGTGATCCTAACACTGGGAGAACAAGATCACTAGTTGGAGGATAGCTTGGACAAGAGTGACCATGGTCAAAGTACAAGTAAAAAAATTCTATACAGTTCAATATCAAGAAGGAAAGAATTAATATACTAAAACAAGTTATAAAGGAGTATAGAATATAATTATCATGGGTCCTTTAGTTTCCCCTTTAGCCTTCTGTTACTATTACTAGTGTTACAAAACATTTTCATAACTGGTCTACTCATATATTCAAAAAATTTCTAAATAAATTTCTTAAGCAATTAAGTAACTAATCTGCATCTGAGACCTTGAATGTCTAAAAACAGTCTTTCTCTTCTCTTCCTTTGACACAGAACTTCCACATATTTCCCAAAGAAAGAGGAAAAATATTCTGAAACTATATGGCTCGTGACCTTACTGAAAGGTCACAGATGCTCAAATGGTCAGGACATACATAAAAGATACACTCACCTTCATGGGGTTTTCATCATATGTTGGGGTTCCCAGGTCCATCTCAGCTTCATGCTCAAGGCTGGCATCATCTCCTGGGCTTTCCCATGTGGGAGGATCCCACTGAGTCTGCCTAGAAGAAGTAAGAACAGAGAAGCTGTCATGGGTAGAAAACACTCAACCCTGGCATAGAGCTTAAAATATAAAATATGCAACAGGACAGAATAAGCTAGAACTATGCGATTGAGACATGCTTCTGATAGCTTCTTATCAGCAACAACTCTAGACTAGAGATATACACCTAATTAATCCCATCATACCTTTGAAGTCAATTATGAGATAATGCTGGCTAGATACTGACAACAGCAAGAAAACCAAACACCTTGTATGCTTTTAAACTGGCTCAGTGTACTAGATATATCCTGGTTTAAAGAGTATGGAGCACATAAAGAGATCAGTAACTACAATAACTGCTATGTATTTGGAGAAAAATAAATCACATCCCTTATACTCCTTGACCATGCTGGCAGTTCTACACTTTACTTAATGACTGAAAACCTAGGAAAAAAATTGTTTAGTGTGTGGGTGTGGGTACGTGCACAGGAGTGAGGATGACCACAGAGGCAAAACAAGTTGAATCCCCTGGAGTTGGGAGTTACAGGTGGTTATACCCCGATGTGGGTGCTGGGAACTGAACCTCAGTACTCTCAAAGAAGAGCAAGTGTTCTTAACTGCTGAGCATTTCCCCAGCTACCCAGCTGGTTTCACTATTTTATGTACAGGGTTATTTTGCTTGCATGTGTGTCTATTAACCACACACGTGCCTGGTGTCTGCAGAATCGAGAAGAGTGCTGAATCCTTTGGAACTGAAGTCGTGGATAGTTGTGAGCCACCATGTGAATTCGAGGAATCAAACCCCAGAATAGCAGCCAGTGTGCTTAAACGCTGAGCCTTCTCCTAAATTTCAATTTTTTTTTGTTTTGTTTTTCGAGACAAGGTTTCTCTGTATTATTTTGGAGCCTATCCTGGAACTCGCTCTGTAGACCAGGCTGGTCTTGAACTCACAGAGATCTGCCTGCCTCTGCCTCCCCCAAATCTCAATTCTTAAAAATTACATTTATTTACTCATGAGGCGGCAAGGGGGAATGTTAAATCAAAGAGCAATTTTTGGGAGTCTTCATCTTCTTTTTTATGGGTCTTAGAGCTCAAACTTAGGTCATCAGACTTGGTGACAAGAACAACCTGATTTTTAGCCCCCTCACTATATAGCCCTGACTGGCCTGGACCTCTGCTTCCTTCCCAAGTGCAGGGATCAAAAACAGGTACCGCCACATTTGGCTTGATTTTTTTTTTTCTTTTTTAAAGCTAGATTTATGGGTAAAAACTTAAGTAAGGATATCCACAGTCAAGAGTCTGAAATCAAGTCAGGCTGTGACGACACATGCCTTTAGTCACTCGGTAGGCAGAGGCAGGCAATCTCTGTGAGTTCAAGGACAGGCTCCGAAGTTGCACAGAGAAACCCTGTCTTGAAAAACCAAAAAGGGTCTGAAATCAGCTATCACAGAGAAATTTATGAAAGCAGTATTTAAAGCATTAAAGCTGGAGCTATGGGAATGGCTTGGTGGGTTAAAAAAAAAAAATCACTTGCCAAACAAACCTATAGACCTGAATTCAGTCCTTGGAATGCACACAAAAGAGCTAAGTACAAGACTGTGCCCCGCTGGGCATTGGTGGCGCACACCTTTAATCCCAGCACTCGGGAGGTAGAGGCAGGCAGATCTCTGTGAGTTCGAGACCAGCTTGGTCTATAGAGCGAGTTCCAGGACAACCTTCAAAGCAATACAGAGACACCCTGTCTCCAAAAAACCAAAAGAGTGTGACCCTGTAATCTCAACATTTCAACTTTTTTTTTATGCCCTGTGGTGGTCTGATTGCTGTGGGCAGTTTGTTAAGATTTATTTATTTGTTTAATATATATATATAGTGTTCTGTCTGCATGTATCCCTGCAGACCAGAAGAGGGCATCAGATCTCATTACAGATGGTTGTGAGTCACCATGTGGTTGCTGGGAATTGAACTCAGGACCTCTGGAAGAGCAGCCAGTGCTCTTAACCTCTGAGCCATCTCTCCAGCCCCATTTAACATTCTTAGCTCCAGCACTAGGGGAAGAAGACTGCTGGTTCTCTGGAGCTCTATGAACATCCAACCTGAGACTAAACAGCAAGCCCCAGATGCCAGTGAGAGAAGATGTTTCAGAAGCAAAACGAAACACAGGTGAATGATTCCTGAGGAACACCACCTTAGACTGACCTTGAGTGCCCATGTATACCCTCAAGTACATGTGACCCTGCCCAGAAGAGAGTCTAGAAATTCAGTAGTCCTTAAGGTCAGCCCAAAGCCAATAACTATCAAACTTCATGCTGGCAGCATAACTGATTAGGTAAAACCAGATCTGTCTGGGAAGCCCCATGAAACCTCTTACCTTGTGATTACATGGTAGTAATAGATCTTCCCTTCAGGATCTCGGGCTGTCTTCCAGTTGGGAGGCAAAACAATGGTTTTTGGTTTTGGAGGAGAGGGGGGTGGCAGATCCAGTAGATTGTTGGTTACAACCATTTCAGGCTTTAAAAAAAAAAAAAAAAACACACACACACACACATTTTGATCAGTGATATTTCTTTCAATGTCACAATTGGGCGAAATGTCCACTTAAGCAATAAAAAGTATACATTCAGTTTCCCTTAAAAAGAATAAAGGAAAAATATACCATAGGAAACAGCTAATAAGACAGTACTTAAGAAAACCCTTAGGAGCTGGGCGTTGGTGGTACATGCCTTTAATTCCAGCACTCGGGAGGCAGAGGCAGGCAGATCTCTGTGAGTTCGAGGCCAGCCTGATCTACAGAAGGAGTTCCAGGATAGCCTCCAAAAAAAAAAAAAAACAAAAAAGAAAGAAAGAAAAAGAAAACCCTTAGGAACCCCCCCCAAGCTTTAAGTATCACATTTTAAAAACATTTACCAGCTTTAATACAAACAAACCAACCAGCAAGCAACAACCACAAAGGTCAATGATAATGGCACATAAAACTCCAGGATACTGGGGTTGACGAGACGACTCAGTGGGTAAAAGTACTTTCTTGCAGAAAAAGTGGACATGATGCCCAGCCTCCACATGGCAGTTAACAACTTTACAGTTCCTGGGTATCTGATGCCTTCTTGTAACCTATGAGGCACCAGATACAGACATCTACATTGGCAAAGCACCATACACTACAATAAAAAGAGGTAGGTGGATCTGAGTTCCAGGACAGTCTGTACCTAGCAAATCTGGGACAGCCAGTGGAGGGTGGGGGGGAGTGGGGAGGAGAGAGAGAGTGAAACAGAGAGAGGGGGGAGGAGAGAGGGGGGGGAGTGCCTGTCTAAATAAGTAAACCACCAGGCAATGGTGGCAACTGCCTTTAATCTCGGCACTCTGGTGGCAGAGAAAGACAGATCTCTGTGAGTTCAAGGCCATTCTGGTCTACAAAGTGAGTTCCAAGACAGTGAGGGCTGTCTCGAACTCCCCCCCCCCCAAAAAAAGCAAGCAAGCAAGCAAACAAAACTTGTAGAGACTGAGTAGCTGGCTGGCTTTAGGTAGGCTTGCATCAATGAAAACAAACCTGAAAAGCAGAATACTAACATTTTATCCATTATATTCTTTACTGTATTTTATAAAAAATAAGTTATGAAGTTTCAGTTATTTGTTTTTTCATAACTACACTTTTAAACCATAGTACTTAATCACAAATCCATCTCTCCAGCAATGCTACACTTGCAAAAACTAATAATCACTGTAACAAACCATTCAGTGTCTCTCCAAAATTCATGTATGTAGACAGAGTTTCTTTCCCACTAGGCCCTACAGCCCTTTATGTAAGGTTCAGGGAGGTCAAGAACATCCATGAAAGAACATCGTAATGGGAAGCTTGCAGAGAGAAGAGCATGTGAGGACACAGCACGGTGGCTTCAGCTCAAGTCAAGCTGAGAGGCTTCAGGAAAGTCAACCTTGCTGTCACCTTTTCTTAGATGTTCAGTCTCCAAAACTGTTCTATAGTGTTCTGTAATAGCAGCCTTAAGAGATCAATACAATCACCATTTGGATATATGTCTCTCAATGTTTTTTCTATGTAAAACAATGAATAACTTTTAGCTTTATCTCTGCAAAGTGACCCAAGACTCTGGATCCAGAAACAATCACGTGTTTTTGAACATTCCTAGTCTATACATTCTTTAGTCCATCCCCACCCAATTTAGTGTAGTTGAAGGTTTGGACCAGCTTAAACTCATATCCTTAATTCCCATAGGATCTATATAGTCAAGGAAAATTACTTTTTTTCTAAACGTCTATGTAGATTAAGATTACTCCAAATCATTAATGACAGTTCTGTCCTTCCTCAAACCAAATCCTCAAGTGCCTTATCTGTACCTTTTTTTTCTCTTTCTTTTTGACCTAGAATTCACTACATACCTCTCAGACTGACCTAAAACTCCTATCAGCTCTCTTCTCAGTCTTCCAAGTGCTATATTATAGGTACAAGCAACCTCAATCTTACACATGTTTCTTTTTTAAATGACACTACATATTGGCTACTTTGAATGTGATTTAAAGTGTGGTTTGAATAAGAATGACATATATTCTTATGCTTAGGTACCAGGGAGTGGCACTGTTTGAAAGGATTAGAAGATGTGGCCTGGAAGAAGTGTGTTACTAGGGGTGGTTTCAAAAGCCCATGCCAAACCTATATTTCCCATATATTTGCTTAGTAGAATGTGGATTTTGGATTAGGAAAGCCTTATATTGATTGTGTTGTGAGCTAATTAGTAATCAGTCATATGCAGATCTATAATAAAAAGGAGCAAGCTGGACAAAGAAATACAAAACGCACAGTTTGGGGAGAAAAGGGACAACAAGAAGCATCATGGAGCTAAGCCAAGTGTACAAGGAGATAATAAGTTGTAAGAAAAGCCTGATGCTAAATGGAATAAATGGAGTGGTGGCCTCAACTTGTGAAAAGGAATTAAAGAAAAGCTTAATCAATGAAGGATTATTCGGAAAACTGAATAAGGGGACCAAGTTCTAGCCCCACAAGCAGCAGAACTCGGCAGGTTCTGGCTTTAGAGTGAAAGATCCAAGAAAAGGGTTGAGAAATCTCCCTCTGCAGCTAAGAACAGCCACAGAAGTCAGGTGTTTGTCAAGGGTGGCCCTGTATACAGACCTACCGAGGCTATTGCACAAAGATGTGAAGGTGAACCCAAAGATGTTGAGTATGCCAGAGTCACGGGATATCTGCTGAGGAAAGCTGCAAACCAGGTATGGACCAGAACACAGAGAGAAGTGTATATTGCAGTCCAACAAAGCTGAAAGGAGTTGGACATCATAACATCAGGCATGGAGATGCAGAATTTGGATTTTGCCTGGCTGGTTTCCAGTATTTCCTCCCTTTTGGAGTTCTAACAGCTTTCCTGTGGCTCTATGTTGAAAGTATGTAACCTGCTCTTTGCTTTTGGTTTTATAGGGGATTGCAGTTAAGAGACTGCCTTGCGTCTCAGATAATTTGAACTCTGGACAGTTAAACAGTGTTGAGACTGACTACAGGGACTTCTGAAGTTGGACTGAATGCATTTTTTGCATTATATGGCTAAAGCCTACGGGAGCCAGAAAGTGGAATGCGGTGGTTTGAATTGGTTTGAAAGGATTAGGCAGTATGTCCTTGTTGGAGAAAGTGTAAGCCAGTCACCAATTAAACGCTTTCCTTTATAAGAACTGCCTTGCTGGGTGGTGGTAGAGCTCTTTTTTTTTTTTTTTTTTTTTTTTTGGTTTTTCGAGACAGGGTTTCTCTGTGGCTTTGGAGGCTGTCCTGAAACTCACTCTGTAAACCAGGCTGGTCTCGAACTCACAGAGATCCGCCTGCCTCTGCCTCCCGAGTGCTGGGATTAAAGGCGTGCGCCACCAACGCCCGGCTCGGTAGAGCTCATTTTTAATCCCAGCACTCAGGAAGCAGAGGCAGGTGGATCTCTGTGAGTTCCAGGCCAGCCTGGTCTACAGAGCGAGTGTCAGGGCAGGCTCCAAAGCTACAGAGAAGTCGTGTTTCGAAAAAACAAAAACAACAACAATAACCTTGTCTTGGTTATGTTGTCTTTTTCACAGCAACAGAAAGGTGACTAAGATAAATGGTTACCATCACCTCTCTTATTTAGAATGTCAGTTTGTAATAGGAAAAGAATCTTAAGTCATCATATTCACAATGCCTAGCAGAACCAATTTACAGCAAACCTTTAAATACCTCCTTGTAGGCTCATAGTTTATTTTTTGCGGGGAGGTGGGGAGTTCCAAGACAGGCTTTCCTGGAACTCAGAGATCCACCTGAGCTGGCAGCTTATTTTCAAACTGATTTGTCCACATAAAACATTTTAATTCTACCTCCACTACTTTTCCTGTCTCGTTAAAGTTGCCATCAACTGCCAAAAATTGCTACAAGAGTTTCTTTGGAATTGCCAAGTGTTCTAATACAATATGATCACATTACTTCTTAGTCTTCCCCATTCTAATCACAATCCTATTTTACTGAAAACTAATAACAATAATATTTCATCAAGATTTTACCATATCCTTCTCTATACATTTCAGGTTACTAAAAACATCTCTCAATATTATACATATCATACAACATACAAAGTGAAGTATGTCACATAATTCTATATCCCCAGCTTCATCCACTGTATGTCACATTCTAGTACTCAGCAGACACCAACAGGTCAGGTATGGCAGGGAAATGTGTGAAATGCCACTGTTGTGTGGGTGATGTGTGTGATGCCACCATGTGGTGGGGTGAGTGGGTGGGTAGATCACTCTGTGAGTCACTTCTTCCCTTCCACCTCTACAGACGCTCCAGGAAACCAAACTAGGGCTGTCAGACCTGCACAGCAAAGACAGTGCTAATTTAGTTATTTCAACCGGCCCCAAAATAAGTTCTCTGCCCTTCAATCCACTGTGTAGCCCTGGCAGTCTTGAACTCACGATCCTGCCTTCAGAGTATATACCATCATTCCCTGCCTTGTGTCTAGAAAATTATTACTTCAAAAATTATATAAAAATATAAGATTATTCAAGGTTAGTAACAAAAATGATCCTAGCTAATACATGTGGCTGTACTGTCGTTTCACAGAATGCATGACTTCATGATAGCCAAGTAAAAATTGGTGGCTACATAAATCATAAAGAATACAAAAAAAAAAAAGAAAGAAAGAAATTAAAGACAAGATATTACACCCTGAGAGGGTTAACAAGTGAAACATTTCTTACTGGCTGTAAGGACTGAGGCTGCCCTGGTGCAACTATTGCAGTCACGGCTGTAGGTGGCTGCACCACTACTCCTTGTGGGTGAGCTGTGAAAATCTGCTGTCCCTGGATATACTGAAGACTCGGCTGGGCATAACTCTGAAAGACAAAATGAACAAAGTCATAATTTATATTTCTCTGGATCCTACTATGTGAGGCAGTACCTGATTTCCAATATGACATAATACACACACACACATACACACACTTTTAGAAAAGATACTTTTATATGTATATTTGGATTCAAAGGCATATAACAATTTTGTTTCAAACACAGAAGGTTTTTTCTTTTGAGACAGTCTTTTAGTAGCTTTGAATGGCCTTGAACTCAGAGATCCCCCTGGCCTTTGCATCCCAAGTTCTGGGATTAAAGCTATACACACACATGCATGCATTCCACTACTATCACACCTCTGTCCATTCTGCTCTTTTTGGGACGTAACCCCCAACTTCTTTTTATTTACAACTCAAGCTGGGTTTGAACTCACAATACTTCTGCCTCAGTTGCATAAGTCAAAATTATAAGTACATACCACCATATGAGGCTTTAGTGAGGTCCTTTGTTGCCAACAAGTAACAATTAATAGTTTGATTTGACACAGAGAGGTCAACAGCAGTGATTCACAATATAAGATGATCAAATATTAAGATTCAATTCTTGTTTGTTAGCTTTTGTAATCTATAATAATAGCAGAATGTAGTGAATCTAACATTTTTAATACACAGAGATTTATACTGGAAATGAATCCAGAAAGTACCTCTCGATCTCGTCACATCTAGAATCTCTAAGAAATAAGGAATCTGTCTAAGACTTAAATCTATTCACAGAAAATTTAATTAAAGAGAATGTGTGCAAAAACTTTAAAAATGTTAGGTGATGACTGCTTACAGAGTTGACTACATTTAGATACTTCATTCAAGGGCAGAGTCTGAGCCCAGGGGCTGAGATACTATCAAGTATGAACAAAAACATCAGTACAAATACAGAATAAATCTAAATGATACCGGTAAAAAACCCAAGCAGTATGAAGAGGTTGGCTTTCTCTTCTTCCAAGGATGGATGAAGCTCAGGTTGTCAAACCTGGTGGCAAGAGGTCTTCACCTGTTAAACCAGCCCAACCTTTAAAACTGTATATTCAAAATATGCTAGGTGTGGTGACACACACTTAGTCTTAGCACTCAGCTGTTTAGTGTGTATCAGTATATATCAGTGTGCATGTCATCAGAATTTATCCAACTTCTAAGAGATACTGTAGCCCATGGGTAGTTACTTTCAAAGTTACCAAAGCTGTCATAAGCATCCAAATTTACAGCTTAAATCCTCTACTTAGGACCAAAGAAGAAAACTTAAGATAGTCTAACAAAGGAAATGTATTCCTAGTTAAAGTTTCCCCTTGAGATGGTGTTCAGTTTTTCTCTGGCATGGTGCTTGGGTCATTCTCTGCCTAAATGTGAATCCAAGCCTTCCTTAAACAGACCATGATATTGGGACATAACCTCTGATGTTTAAAATCACAGGTTAACAAGAAACTGAATTTTCAATGAGACCACCCCTTATCAGAAAATACTTCCTGATGTCACAAGGGACTGGGCTCAGATCTCAAATCAGAGTATGGAATATGTTACCAAAAAGTTTTTTAACCTAATATAAAGCTTAACACCAGACACTGTAGAGAATTGTTTTAAGAAAAAGAATGTGGCTTTCCTTCCCAATCTAATTCATTAGCAAATTATGTTAACTCTGTCTATATGTAGTCTTTCACATAGATATCACATGCAACTAATTCTATTCTTGGCTAGATTACTTAACAATCTTATAATTAGACTACTTTTGCCCTTAACTCTCATTATTTTCTTTCTCAGAGCAACTAAAGTGATCCATTTAGATTATGCCAAATGATATTACTTTATTAGACCATGTTAGAGGGTTTCTACATTATCAAAACAGATAAAGAAATCTCCACAGTCTGTCACCTTATTTCCTACAGCATAGATTTCATAATCATCCCATATAATCTGGGTTACAAGCATCTAATAGTAGACTCCACAAAACATCTTAAAAGCTAGACCAAAACAATTATCCTACCCCCAACTCTTTGAAAGCAGATCTCACTGTGTGGTCCAGGCTGGCCTTGAACTCATTATCCTCTGTTGCAGCCTCCCACCATTCTGGGATTACAAGCTCCAACCAACCACAACAAGCTTAAACGCTAGTTTAAAGAAAACAAACAAAATGCAGTACCAGGGTGAAACATGTTATTTCTACAGGAAACAGGAGGCCAAGCATGCAAGCCTACAGTAGGAAGGAAAACCCTAGTATTTTGAAAGCTAAATTCCTTGAGCCTCAATGACACCATGTTCATAAATTTGTTTCACTATGTGAAAAAATTTCTTTTTTTTGAGACAAAGTTTCCCTGTGTAACAAACAGTCCTGACTGTCCTGGAATGGACTATATAGACCAGGCTGACCTCAACTCACAGAAATCCACCTGCCTCTGCCTCCCAAGTGCTGGGATTAAAGGTGTGTACACCATGACCATCTATCAGGCTTTCTCCTATACCAGATATTAACAGATTTTAAAATATAAGAGGTTCCAATATTAGTTACCTGCACAATTGGTGGGGTTGTCTGTGAGTAAGGAGATGTCACACCATAGACAGTTGAACATGTCTGTCCTTGATAATATATGGTTGCTTGAGACTGTGCAGGAGAGTACTGCTGTTGTACACTGACAGACTGTTGATTTGAATCCCAGACACTGTAATTCTGTCCTTGGACTGGGCCTGGAGCTTGTACTGGCATTACAGGAACACTGGAATCTTGGTGTACCACACTTTCATTCTGAGCTACATACTGTGAACTGGAAACTTCCACAGAGGCTGCCACATGTGGCACCACTGGCACTGACGAGGGGGTAGCAAGGGACTCTGTAGAATGTCCTACTAAGGGCTGAGCATGGTCGTAAGGAGCGGGAGAGCACACAGGGTCCATGCTAGGCGTGGGCAGGAGCACCTTTCCAGCGTTGGGGTTGCTGGGGTCCACATAAGCTTGCATGGGATAACCTGGTGGATAGCCAGCAAAGGGGTGATGAGAGGCATTATAGCCCAGAGAGTCAAAGGGCAGTGGTGATGTCATCCCCAAGTTCTGCATCTGTTGCTGTTGCTTCTGAGCCTCCCTCTGGGCTACCTCTTGTTCAAACAACTTCCTGCGCTCCTCTGTAGAAAGTTTATTCCGGTCTTTGATTCGCACTTTCTTTTTAGAAGTTGGTGTATCGTATCTACAAAGGAAACAATACCACAAAAGGTCACCAAATCATGTACATAAAATCAAAAGATTTATAAAACAGTAAGGCACTCACTGACATTGCCTCACAAATCACCAAGAAACCACTGATCACATCATCAAGCCTAATTTGGCACGGACTAAAAGTCATATTCAAAATTAGTTAATGAAAGTGGTTATCAAGGGCTTGCCTAAATTCAGCACCCAGCACTGCACAAACCAAACAAAAAACACGAGATGGCTCCGCAGGCAAGAGTCCATACCACTCTTGCAGAGGACACGAGGTTAGTCCTCAGCATCCATGTCAGGTAGCTCACAACTGCCTGTAACTCCATTTCTAATAGGATTCAATGATTTCTGGCATCCAAAAGTATTCATGTATGTATACTCATACATATGTATTTTAAAAATTTATCTTTAAAATACACTGGGCTTGGGAATATAGCTCAGTGGCAGAGTGTGTGTCTACCAGGTACAAGTAACCATAAAATAAACAAAAAGTAAGGGACCTGGCCGGGCGTTGGTGGCGCACGCCTTTAATCCCAGCACTCAGGAGGCAGAGGCAGGTGGATCTCTGTGAGTTCGAGGCCAGCCTGGTCTACAAAGCGAGTTCCAGGACAGCCTCCAAAGCCACAGAGAAACCCTGTCTCGAAAAACCAAAAAAAAAAAAAAAAAAAAAAAAACCAAAAAAAAAAAAAAAAAAAAAAAAGGTAAGGGACCTGGCAGCCAAAACAGGAAATCCCCCCGCCCCCAGGAAATCACTTGAATAATTCCAATTCTATTCTTAGATTATTTTACACCAGCCTCTTCTTCTTTAGAGTTAAGGCTGATTCTGTAACCACAAATATAGCATAACAAAACCCATTTCTTTGTAAAGAAGAAGAAAAAACGTGATACAAGAAAAAAAAATAGCTCAATATCAATCTAATAATTCAGTGCTCCTACGGTCTCCAGAATTAGTCAGAAAAGCAGGAGGAGTGTCTAAGCTTGACCCTCAATAACCACAGACAAATCCAGTAGTAGTAGCTGACACATGTCATCTCAGCACGCTGGAGACCAAGGAAGGAAGACGGATTGCTGTAAGTTAGTCCCACTATGGCAATATAGTGAGATCCTTTCTAAAACAGGTAAGTAAAAATCTGTTTTAAGACTCAACAGTAAGCTTCTATTTACTTATCTAGAAGACACTAATTCCAAAAGGCACTGTTGTGTATATGTCTGTCTATCTTTTAAGAAAGGGGCTCACTATGTAGCCCTGGCTAGCCCGGAACTTGCTATGTAGACCAGGCTTTCAACAATCCTACCTCTGTCACACAGATGCTGGGATTACAGTTATATGCCATTGTGCCCACTCTTGACTTACTTTTTAAAAAAATAAATCTTCCATTTACTTATTTTATGCATGTGTGACTGGGCACACCATAATACAGTTTTGAAAGTCAGAGAATAACTTGAGGGGCTTAGGTGTCTTGTTCCCTCATGTGAGTCCTGGGAAAAGATCTTAGGTTGCTAAGCAATATCTTTACCCTCTGAGCTATCTCTGTGGCCTCAAAGTTTCATACACATATACAATGAATTTTAGTTGTGGCATCCTCCCATTCCCATCATTCTTCTTTTTCCTACAAGTCCTCCCTACTTAAAAAAAAGTCTATTATTATTAGTCTACTCAGTGTGCAAGTGGCGTGTGGATGTGTGCCACTGCACAGATGTGGGTGGTGAAGGACGACCTGCTTGAGTTGGTTCCCTCTTGTTACCATGTGGGGCCCAGGGACAGAACTCAGCACTATCGGGCTTGGCAGCAGGCTCCTTTACCTACTGAGTCCTCCACCTTTCCATTTTCATGTCTTTCTTTGTGACCTGACTTGCAAACTTTTGGATTTGCCCAAACAAGAAACAGACACACACACACACACCTGTCATCTGGCCTTTTTGTTCCCCGCTCGTAGGCAGAAGAAGGCGGTGAAAGAGAGCCCCTTCGTTTCCTTTTCTCTTTATTCAGGGTCGGCTTGTCTGGGTCTCTCTCACGTGATCTGTTAGGAGTCTTTGGAACCGTTTGATCTCTGAAGGCAGCAGCATCCCTTCCTCGTTCAGTTACTAGGAGGAATTAAGTTATTTTTTTTTAAGTTTATTTTAGTAGGAAAGTAACACATCAAGAATACAGTAAAACTTCTACCCAGCAGCAACTGTATAGACTCTTCTCCTCATTTAGTCTTAACTTTGAATTTCAAAAGTTCTAATTTTCAGCTGTTTGACACAGGAATCAAAACCAAATTCCCATTTCCTTATTCTAAATCTGAGACTAAGCAGGAAGATTTCATATGCAAGGGAAAGACTGAATTTACTATATAAAGGGTTGCTCCTGAAAAAAAAAAACATCAAGATTATCTTTTGCAGCTCCCCAAGGGCTATATTAGACCAGATACTTGAAAGAACTGCCCAGCACTATCTTCTTTCTTATAGGAGTTCTTTATAGTCCCATGTAGGAAGTCTGGCTATGAAAAGAACCTTACCACACAGGTAAAGGTCAAAACACACACACACACACACACACACACACACACACACACACACAC
Source organism: Mesocricetus auratus (assembly GCF_017639785.1). Classification (NCBI taxonomy): domain Eukaryota; kingdom Metazoa; phylum Chordata; class Mammalia; order Rodentia; family Cricetidae; genus Mesocricetus; species Mesocricetus auratus. Next base: position 47,936,492 of record NW_024429267.1, on the reverse strand, counting down.
ACACACACACACAGAGAGAGAGAGAGAGAGAGAGAGACAGAGAGACAGAGACAGAGAGAGAGAAACCATAAACCAAATAAATACTTTCTTTAGAAACCAACCACAGTCCATAACTGAATTCATTGCTTTAGTGCCTTAAAAAAAAAGTTTGTCAGAGACACAATAAGGCAGTAAAATCAAGAAACCAGGACTAACTACCATAAAATTGTACTATCTGTTCTGTAACAATGATTCTGAGCTTTCTCAGAGGTCACTAACTACTGGAGAATCTGGTTATGACTAATTTAGCCTTCCCTGGTAAAGTAAACATACACACATACACATTCTACATTTAAACAGCTAGAAGAAAACACTGCTCGCTCCACAGACCTCCAGGAATATAATACAGAGTTAAAGATGTCTCCTTTGGAGCTAGAGAGATGCTCAGCAGTTAAGAGCACTTGCTGTTCTTGCAGAAAACTTGTGGCTGATTCCAGTGTCCACATGACAGCTTACAACCTACAGATTATCTGTAAGTCCAGTTCCAGATAATCTGGTACTCTTTTTCTGACCTCTGAGGGAACCATGCACACACGAGATACAATACACATATACATACAGATAAAACATCCATAAAGAAATCCTTTAAAACAAACAAAACAAAAAACCAAAAAAAAAAAAAAAAAAAAAAAAACCTACGGGGCTGGTGATATCTCTTGGAGAGGACCAGCACCTATTTGGTGTCTCACAATCTCCCCTAACTCTGGTTCCAAAGGCTCAAGAGCCCTTTTCTGGCTTCCCACAGACATCAGGCCCTCACATGGTAAACAGTCATGCATGCAGACAAAAACATCATACACACATAAATAACTCTAAATTTTTTCTTATTTTTATTTTTTAGAATGTCTACTTTAGGGACAGGGAGAAAAGCTCAATGGTGATGGAGTACTTGTCTAGCATATGAGGAAGTCTGGGTTCAGTCCCCAACACTGAAGGAGTAGGAAAACAAACAAACAAACAATCTCTATTCTACAGGGACAAATGAATGAAAGATAAGTTACCAAAGCAATAACACAGGCAGTATAAGAAACACCTTTAATCTCAGCACTTGAGAGGCAGAGGCAGGTGGATCTCCGTGAGTTTGAAGCCATCCTGGTTTACAAGAGCTAGTTCCAGGCCTAGAGCTCCAAAGTTACACGGAGAAACTGTCTCAAACCCCCCCCCAAAAAAAGAAAAGGGGGGGGAGACAGAGACACAGAGAGACAGAGACATCTCCCTCGGAAAATCCACTAAAAAAGAATATAGGTGTAAGTTTCCAAATTATCACATCCAGTGTTTCATTTTTCTATGTATGTTTATTTTAAAAGGAAAAAAAAAAACTAAAGTTCTTACTAGTTGTCTCAAGTTCCTAAAGAATCTTTATAAAGCTACCTACACAAGTATTCTTCAACCTACCTGTGCTCTCCTTTTCAGTCTGACTTTTCTTTGGAATTCGATACACCTCCTGGTGGGGGAAAAAGATGAGTTAATAGTGTGGGATAAAGAGATAGGTGCTCTGAAACTGATCATTTCGTGGTAGCATAAATGTACGGGGAAGCAGGGAAAACATACGACAAGAAGAACAGATTGGTTGGTATATAATTATTGTCCGAAATTTAATACATTTGACTTCAAATAAAACAGGACCTGGCCCTACGAAAATGAATAAATGAAGATGAATTATGTACATATTTTACATTTACCAAGGTTGTAAAATCTCACTTCCAACATAGCAGAATAAATGACTAAGGAAGGCACTGTTTCTGACAAAAATCAACTTCCTGAGAATTCTAATTCCTGAATGCCCTTTGCATACACATTTCTGAAAAAAAAAAAAGAGGTCATCTATAGTTCCTTTACTGAGTGCATTTCATAAGGACAGTTCTAAGTCACCATTCTCTCTAAGAGCAGTAACTCAGTTTTACAAAAGTAATTTGAAAATTGCATGTACAAAGACAATTCCTGCTAGTCAGCATATTTCTTCTGTGCTGTATATGTGGTGTTGGGGATGAAAACCACAGTCTCTCTCACACACGCCAGGCAAGCATTCCACTATGGAACTATGCTTTATCCCCAAGCTGCCGTATCCTTTGCCGTGCTAGAGAAAAAACTTAAGGTCTGTCTACACTTGGAACAATTCAGTGTATCTTTCTATGGCCAAATTATCTAGTTTCATACAGCTTGGGAGGGAGGGGGTGGAGGAAGGGAGGGAGGGAGGGAAAGATCAGCATTATTATTAGGTCACCAACACTCTCAAAATTGATCATGAAAAATGCAAACTATGTTTTTATGCCTTGACATAGTAGTAGTTCATGGACACAAGTTCTTACCAATTAATGACAAGCCTACACATTCTCAATGGTACATAATGATACTTTGCCTTTACAATTGTGTAACATTAAACACACTCATGTTGTCTGCTTACCATCTGTGTGACACAATTTTGAGAATGTACGCCAAGAAAAGTGAAGTCATTCCATATTATAGTTAGATCTAGCAATATTTGGGGAAAGTAAACAGTTCACATGTTACACAAACAAAAAGGGTCAAGATGAAATATTCAAGCAGGGAGTAGTGGCACATGCCCTTTAATCCCAGTACTTGGGAGTTCGAGGCCAGCCTGGTCTAAAGAGAGAAAGAGAGAGAGTTCCAGGACAGCCAGAACTACATAGTGAGGCCCTGTCTTAGGGGATACAAAACAAAAACCTCTCCAACAGTACATGAATGCTGACAGATTATCCAATAAATAAAGATTACTATAATTTTATCTGTGTACCTCACGTGCACTATCTAATTTAAGCTTCAAAGCAAACCTCTAGGATAGAGGTGGCAGTACAGAGGTACAAGTGTTTCTCTAGTATGTATGTGCAAAGTCCTAGGATCACTCCCAGCACCATTCAAAAAAGGACTGAAAAGATTCAGCTATAAAACAAAACCCTCTGTTTTACAAAAGGGCAACTACTTGAAAGTTTAGCTACCTATCCAACATTATGATGCTATGAGGCCTAATGCCAAAACACTTATCTGATATAGCTGGCAGCATCTTATTGGGACACTGAGTAACACTGAGATTAGTGTACAAATGTAGATCCCTCCAATGTTAGCCCCAGATCCCTCTTTCCTATGCTAGGACTTTACTATGATTCTTTACCACAGCTGCACAATGATTTTAGGAATTCTTTCACATTACCAACACCCAAGACAAATTGCAGCTTTGGGTGCGGGTTTCACAAATCTTTCTTTGTAAAAAGCTCTTCATATAGATGAAAACTCCTGAAGTACTTCGGGGCTTTTCTTAGAAGTTCCCATACATCGTAGCAAGATGGAATCTGGGAAAAGGGAAAGAACTATCTGTCTGCCCTTGACTCAGATCATCAGGGCTCTTTCTTTTTGAGCTATTTCAATCTGCTACTCTCTTCCCCTCTCGGGGAAGCCTACAGTCATCTAGCTGTCAGTTTCTAGCTATGGGTACTGCATCAGTTATAAAGGCAAGAGGGAAAAACCAACATACTTAGCTCTGATTTCTCCATTCCACTGAGTAACCAAACTACTATTTATTAGCAACCACCTGAACTGTCAATTAATCTGAAGAAGTCTGACAACAACTATTTGAAAATACCATATAAACCTTGGTACTCAAAAACCCTACATGTTCATTCATAAAGACTACTTACAATAGATATATCAAAGGCCCACTAAGAGATAAAACAGCATCATTCTTTACCAAGGATCCTGACATTAAGTGTTCATGAAAAGTAACAAAAAAATTATTATTACATAGATTTCAAAAGTTGGGGACCCATTTTCTGTGATGATAGTAAATGTACCATAGAAAATGCCTTCAAAAGTTTACATTGCCAGGCATTGGTGGCTTATGCCTTTAATCCCAGTATTCTGGAGGCAGAGGCGGGTGGATCTCTGTGAGTTCCAGGCCAGTCTAGTCTACAGAGTGAGTTCCAGGACAGGTATCAAAGCAATACAGAAAAACGAAAAAAAAGTTTACATCAACTGCTAATTTGAAAATATATTCTGAGGTCAGCAAGACCAGCAGGTTAGGGATGTCTCCTGGGACTCATAGTAGAAAAGAATGACTGGGGGGGTGATAATCAACACACACAATTTTTTTTGAAGTTATGTATATGTGTGTAAGTAGGCATGTGTACATGAGCACTGGTGTCCAGAGGCCAAAGGTACTGGATTCCTCTGGAGCTGAAGTTACAGGTGGTTGTGAGCCACCCGTTATGTGTGTTAGGAAATGAACTCAGATCTCTCCCAGGAAAAGCAAGGGCTGTACATGTGCTCAACTGCTGGGCCACCTCTCCAGACCAAACTACATGTTTGTTGTTTAAAATATACTTCTTACATTCACAGAACAAATTACTACCACTGACTTGATAATTACACTGTGGTAAAGATGACCAGTACTACCTACAAATAAGCAGAACAAGTTTTATCAGTGTATACCCAAGATTGGGAGTTTCATAACTCAATCTTCCACTTTATGGAGCTAAAACCATGTGGAAATAGATTATCCACTCCCTCCTATTCAATTAATGTATTAGGAGACTGAACTCCTAAAAATGCCAATGGACTATATAAAGTTCCATGATATTTTGAAAGATGAGAGGGAAGCAGTCTTGTGAAGAATCATTCTTACTTCTTCATTCTAGCCAATATTTAGATACCACTCTTTCTCATTTCTTTAGTGCTTAGGTAGTATTCCCAACTAACACACATACACACCCAAGCTCGAACTATTATGAGCCAAGAACATCTCCTTTGCTGTATTTCTAGCACCAGAACAGTGCCCAGCAGATAGTCAATACTCAATTGTTGAGTCAATTAACAAGTGAAATTTTAGTCATTTATAGAAATCACCACACAGTACACTACATAAACTATCTCAAATAGCAGGGTGGTGACCGACTGAAAATAATTACCTATAGAAATCTAGTTTGCTTTAAAAGCATACGCCAATACTCATATTTTGCATACTTGAGATATGCCACAAGGGAATTCACAGCATAATGAAAACTCTGGGAATTGGTGAATTAGCATACCTGCAATCACAAGACTTGGGAGATAGGGCAAGATGACCTTAGCTATAGAGCAAGTTCCAGGCAAACCTGGCCTACCTGAGACTGTTTTAAACAAACACCCAGAAGAATGGCTGAGACTTGATGGTGTGTTAAGTGTCATATATATTTTTACACTGCTAAAAAAGAGGTTATTACTATATGTACATTACATGCAAAACAGACTAAAAGAGGCTAAGTAACTATGCTTGATCCAGGATCCGAGATCAAACCTAGATTTTGTATAAAACACAAATCTTCGGATTTTTTGGAGACAGGGTGTCCCAAGTACAAGCTAACCTCAAACTCAGTACAGTTGAGGATGACTTTGAACTCCTGATTCTCCTGCCACTACTTCCAGAGCATTGCAATTATTTTCTATGACAGAAATCACCTTGTCATTTTCCTTCTGTTTTTGCTTCAAACCATAACAAACTTTATTTAAGTAGAAAACCTCCAAATAAACTAACTTAGATTTTGCCCGGGACCAATGTTCACATTCAATATTTATCACATCACAAAATTTCTGAAACAAAAAATCCTAGAAGGAAAATTTAAAGATGTCTACCTGAATGTTTTATTTTTATTTTGAAACAATAATTATCCCAGTCAGTTATTAAAATGTGGTATTTTTTAAGTGCCAACACATTTCTAGTTTTCATGAAAATGTTATCTACATTTGTGTATAATAAATCTACATATACAAAAAGATTTAAAATAACAGCATATAAACTCTATACTTAGAAACATTGATAAAATAGAGCAGAGTCAGATTTCACTGACCCTCACACTTTACCATATCCACAAAACCCCAAATCTTTTCTCTTTTTTAGAAATAGAGGCTTATTTTGTCAAATGAGAGGCTGAAAAACAAAATTTCAGAAGTTCTACATCTTAAAAAAGGAAATCCAACAGGTCAAAGGAAGAAAAAATAATTCTGTGGAAGAAAAACTAAAGGTGCTGAATAGATAGCTCAGCAGTTAAAAAGGCACGTACTATTCTTGAAGAGGACCCAAGTTCAATTCCTAGCACCCACATTATAATTTGCTGAGAACCTCATAATTCCAGCTCCAGAGGGTATGATACCTCTGCCTCCTCGGGTATTTGCACTCATACACACATGCACAGACAAACACACACAGACACACATTAATAATACGTTTTCAATATTTTTTTTAAAAAAGAAACAATACAAGAAAAAAAGCTATGGGCTAAAAGACAATTGTTCTTATCTCATGGAAAAGGAATTGAAGAATCCACCACAAGAACTGAAATTGCACCGGATGGGCAGGGCTCAGTTGGCAGAAAGCTTGCCTTGTATGAACAAAACTCATGCACCACATGGTGGTGGCACCTCTGTAACCCAGCACTTGGGAGGTGGAGCAAGGGTGATCCTGAGTTCATACCCTCAGCTATGTGTGTGTTTGAGGGTAGTCAGACATACATAACAAATAAAAACACAAACCAAACTTATAATTGGCAGGTCCAGTATCTTCATTCTAAAGGAAAATTTAATTTTAAGTGATAACTATATATCTGCCAAACAAAAGGGAATAAATTAAAGGTATTTCTTAGATTTGTTACGTTTTAAAATTGTATCTTTCAGAAGACAACACTAAAAAGCCTCCATAAAGACTGGAGTGAGAGACCTAAGTCAACAGTATGCACTGTACCATATTAGATGGCTAAAATTTACTTAAAATGAGAGAATGAAACATAAGCTTTGGAATATTAAATGAATCCTCCAGCACTTATTAATAATACAGTCATGTATAAAACTCAAATGGGAATTCAACATTGTGAATCATATAAAACATCTAAAACCCCGCAAAGATTGTTTTTTCAAACGAGTCAATACTTTGAAAAAGGTTGTATTAGGAATAAAACTATCCATGAAGCTACTAATGGAAATTAATATTGCAACACGAAGAACCAGCTTGTGGAAGATTTTTCCTTGAGTCTGAAAAAGAAGTTCATGAGAGAGCTAAAAGAAAGCTGAAAATATACATGTGAAATTCAGGATCTAAAAGTAAGGGATCTATAAATGGGAAAGTCTTAAAAAAATAACAACGTAGGGCTGGAGACATGGCTCGGTGGTTAAGAGCTCCGACTACTCCTCCAGAGGACCCAGGCTCAGTTCCCGGCACCTTCACGGCAGCTCACACCTGTCTGGGACTCCAGTTCATGGGCTTCTGACACCTCACACAGACAGACATGCAGACAAAACACCAAAAAACATTTTAAAAATAAAAGCAAAATGCCAGGGGGGTAGTGGAACATGCCTTTAATCCCAGCACTCAGGAGGCAGAGGCAGGCAGAACTCTTGAATTCGAGGCCAGCCTGGTCTACAGACTGAGTCCCAGGGTAGGCAGGGCAACACAGAGAAACTCTGCCTTGAAAAAACAAAAAAGAAACAAAACAAAAATTTAAGTTCAGGTACTGTAAGAATTTGCTACCACAGAAAGGATATACACAGAAAAACAAGTTGATTTGAAAGAAAACTAAGTTGAAAGAAAGGTCTTTGTTGTTGATTAATTTGTATCCTCATTCTTTTTTTGTTTGTTTGTTTTTGGTTTTGTTTTTTTTTTTTTTTTTTTGAGAAAGGGTCTCTCTATGTAGTCCTAGCTACCCTGAAACGCACTGTGTAGATCAGGCTGGCCTTGCATCTGCATCCCTAGGATGGAAGTCATGTATCACCAAAACAGGCTGTTTTTTCACTCTTAAATCTATTACTAGATTACAAGACCTACCTGTTCTCCCTAGCAGTTTCTAAAAGGACTCAGAAATTCGTTTTGTTTTTTTTTTTAATATATATAATACTTTAGTGAAACATCCTGGCTATTAGGAAGGCTGAGGATTGCAAATTCAAGATCAGTCTAGACTACAGGGTGAGTTAAAGACAGCCTGGGCAATGAGTGAAACAAACCCTGTCTCAAACTAAAACCTACAAAAAAGGTTGGGGATATAAACTAAGTGGTAAGGTGCTTGCCTAGCATGTATAATGGACCTGAGTACCATTCTCAGTACCACTGTTCCCTTACAATGACAAAAATCACAAACATGCTGCTAGGAATGTACTATAAAAGTAAAATCATAATGAAGTAGGCAACAATTTCTAAAACATTTTGGAAAAACTGGGATATAGTTCAGTGCTTGTCTACCATGTACAAAGCCATTAATGAAATAATTTTTTGAGAAAATGAAAAAATACTCAATACTGACTTCAGACCCTGAGCTAAAGCACTTACCAGAAGAAAATAATGGTATCTGTCCTATAATAAGAAGTGCATTTTATTTTAAGGTATGCACATACACATGTGTGTGGGTATACTCATTTGTGTGTAAGCACACAGAAAACACAGGTCAACCAAGCTGCTATCTTTTTTAGCTCTCCATCTTTGTTTTCCCCTTTCTTTTCTGAATACAAGGTCACTTTACTGAATGTGGGGCTGACCAACAAGCCCCCAGGATCTGCCTTTCTCTGCCTAGGCATGCTGGAGTAACAAGAAAATTCCACTTATTTTACACGAGTGACAAGCTGAAGTCCTCAGGCCAGTGCTGCAAACATGCTATTCCCTAGCCAACTCTATAACCCAGCAGGTCTATTTTGAAAAGCTAGATTATTTCTCCTTGTTAGCCACTGAATCTCTTTCCTAAGCACTTTCCTGAGAAAGCAGCAATTCTAAGAGAAGCAAGGAAAGACTGAGCAATCCCATTATCATAGCTGAAGACTAGATGGAAAGAGGAGGAGAGGATAAAGGGACACAGTCAAGTACCAACTTCAAGGAAAAACAGAATTCTAAGAAAAAAGGAAATATTTTTAGAAATAGTGAAAACATGCTTTACAGGACTGAAGAAATATGAAATACTTCTGATTACAAATGTCAAAAGAAACAGGTAATTAAAAACTATAGCTTAATAAGTCTATTATCCCTAGGAAACTGCTTGTCAGAAATACCTGAATGGAAAAATTACAAAGAGGACTTCAGAAGGGTTTGATGCCAAGTCTGAGGACCTGAATTTGATCTCTGATGCCCACATGGTAGGAGAAAAGTGACTCCTACAATATGTTCTCTCGTCTTTCATATGAGTACCATGGCATGTGTACAAGCATAAGCATCCATATGCATGTGTGTGCATACACACACACCCCACACAGAATAAGAAGTATTAAAAAAAGAATCCAAAGATAACATGCATGTCTAGACACAGGAGAATAGGGAGCAGCATAATGTGCTGCCCATTTTTATTCATTCATTCATTTATTTTGGTGCTGGGCTGAAACCCAAGGCTGTACATGCTAAGCACAAGTTCTACCATTGAGCTACTCTCTTAGCGTCACCTGTTTATTCTTTGGGAGGGAGGCCTCTGAACAGACATTTTTATTTCTAACTTCAGAATGCTGGGCACCCAAGAAGTGAAAAACAAATAAGGTCCAGTATCAATTTTCATCCACTAAGTACCGTGCAACTAAGTCGAGCAATATGGGTGTCTATCAAAGTAACAAATAATGCACACAATGACTCAGCTATGCTTAAGTATGAATTACCCACTATTGAGGCAAAGAAAGAGATCAACATACATGGATATAATAGGGGACTGAAGTTATAGTACACTTATAAAACTAAATACCATATTTCCATAAAAATATTCTATATGCTTGTATGAATAGTCATGTTTATTAAATAAAAAAGTAAAAAAAGCAGGCTGGGTGTGGTGACACATGTCTTTAATGATAGCACTTAAGAGGCAGAGGCAGGCAGATCTAAGTTCCAAATCAGTTTGGTCTACATAGCAAGTTCCAGGCCTAGCTGAAACCCTGACTAAATAAATAAATCAAAGCTGGCCATACATATGCATAATATGCAAGATTTCTTTCTGGAAGGCTGAACAAACACTTGTGCGCGCGCACACACACACACACACACACGCACACGCACACACACACACACAATGCCAATTGTCCCTGAGAACCACTATAGGAGACAGAGTGGGAAAGAAACACGTCATTATATGCACTTTGTCTCACAAAGAATCATCTTTCTAAAACAGAAAAGACCACACATCTCAGAAGCAGCTCTAGGTATATTACCAAAGGACTTGTCCTGCACAGTGAGTGTGTTCCTGGTGAAGACCTGGCTACTCAAGAGGCAACGGCTAAAATGCTGTTTGGCAGAGCCCTTGCTTCATTTTGAGTTGATCGAAGCTTTTTTTTTCTTACCCCTCCTTCTCAAGCCCTGCCCATTTAGACTACAATTCAAAGAATCTCCCTTGGCAATGCTCACTTTTATCCTGCATATATCATGAAGCACTGAAAGTTAGTCTGCTGTCAAAGACTAAAAGTCAAATACTTGTGCAGGAAAGAAAACAAAAAGCATATTCAAATAGAATAGCAACCATTAATGAGTAATCAATCATGACTAAATGTTTCTTCAATTTTAGATCTGATTTTCCGGCCAAATTAAATCTAGATCTAAGATTTTTCCTAAAACTTTTTCAAATGCAATTATATCTGATATGTTTCAAACATAAGACTCATCACAGGCAGCCAGGCTGTAGTGGCACACAACTTCACTCCCAGCACTCTAGCAGAGGTAGGCAGATCTCTGCGTCTGAGACCAGCCTGGTCTACAGAGTGAGTTCCAGAACAGCCAGGGCTACACAGAGAAACCATTTCTCAAAAAAGACAGACAGACAGACAGACAAACAAACAAAAAACCCTCATCATAGTCTTGAAGTGTGGGTCCTATTGATGCCCAGTCATCCAGAAAACACCTTTAAAGTTTATTCTGCCATCTGACAGCACACATTCTTATTAGAGAAGCTGCTCTAGCTACAAGCCCTTACAACTGAAGAGCTGAAGCACCATGTGCTTTCAGAAATTATGAATGTCCTTCAAAGTTCAATCACAGCACATAGGCTGAAAACCACTACAACATTAAGGGTGAATGGACACTTGAGCAAACACTGATGTAATGGTTGTTACAACTACAGAAGGAATCTCACTAGTTTCTAAATCAGACGTAGATGGGGAAAAAATGTGTGGCACATATTTACCAACAATGACACAATTCCATGGGCTGCTTGGCAAGAACAAAGAAATCAGTATTATTTGAGTCAGAATAAAGATCAAATGAATATAAGGTTTAAATCAGAAGTCAGCTCCCTCAACCAAAAGTCAACTTCATAGCCCTTTTGTTTTTCAGCTGATAAAAATACCACCATAAACTTCATAGGTTGAAAAGATCACGATATGTATGTAAATATTTTCTGATTATCTATCAAACACAAAACTCACACTACGTATTAAGTAATATAGTGTCATGGAATTCACTTTTTCACTCAACTATTTACAAAGTGCCAAACTGTAATATGTTAACAGGCTCTTCACAGAGACTAAGTAGAACATGGTGGGCAAGGGGGAGAGCAGGGAGGGAGACTACAGGAACCAAAACAAAAGTCATCACTGCTTTTGCTTCAAGTACTACTGTGAAAAGTCATTTGCTATCATTGGAAAGGATGTGATGAGAATATAAGCAAAGGGTAGGAAACAATACAGTCGTGGAAAACAATTATTTCCCATGGGAAAGGAAAAAACTTAGAAGAAAAATCTAAAAGAAAAGCAAGTGTTTTGAGAAAGTACAAGGACAGTAGAAGCTGACCACGGTTCCTGGACTAGAATGATCTGAGAGCAAATGAAGACATAAGTGGAAGTCAGACTATGCTATGCAAGCAAGCCACATTAAGAAAAATGTAACCAACAGTGTAAAAGTGGAACCATTTTCAAAAAATTTAAAGGACACTAACACGAACAAAGTTGTACTACCAGAAGACTATCCTAGATGCCAAGTACATCATCGATTGTTAGGGGGATGCAATTAAGAGGGAACTTACTGCAACCAGTGCTACAAAGATACCGTAAGAAACTCTTAAAACCATTAAAAATCATCCATCCAGGTCACATGTGCTAGTCCATGACTATGATCCCAGCACCCAGGAGACAGAGGCACAAGGACCATCAGACTAAGTGTGATGTCAGGTCAGTATACAAAGCAAGTTCCAGGTCAATCACATCGCAAGATCCAAAAAGCATTAAATGGCTCGTGCCCTTGCTCGTGCAAGAAGAATTTAACATCCATGCAAGTAGTTTTTATAAACTATTAAAAAAAACAAAAAAGAAGATATTCTAAACTAGGAGAACAATATGTCTGAAGATATGGAAAGATGAATATACATATGAACAGATGACATAGCTCATGACAAGAAAACTTGTTGAGCAAGATGAGACAGACACAACGGTCATTTCTATAGGTTTGTTCTTTAGGTACTTAATTAACACTGTTTTTAAGGTGACTATGCAACGCTACTACTACAAAGTCCTCTGAATCTTATTTACAATTCTAAAAGATAATGAAAGATATTATGTTGAAAGCAAAGATAGCAAGAACAAACAAGGGTCTGTAAAGCAAGACAAGGCAGGAGTCTACATTAAAAGTGTTAGATCAGATACTAAATGATCTATTTAACCTGCAGAATAAAAGAAATTTACTTGTTTGTGTGAATGAATGTATGTATGTATAGGTGTGCAAACCATATCACACATATGGAGAGCAGATGATAATGCTTGGTAGTTGGTTCTCTCCTTCCATCATGTGGCTTCCAAGTATCAAACTCAGGTAGGTCCTCAGGCTTGGAGGCAAATAATTTTTTTAATTAAAAAAATTTACATATACGAAATTTCTCACCAGAAAGAATAAGTATTTGAAAAAATGGCTAAGAGCTAGGAAGGTCAATTATAAACTGAAAATGGAACAGCATGCTATGTCAGAAATTTTAAAACAGAAACACACCAAAATGATGCAGAAGGAGTTTTCATAGGCTTAATAGGAGGCAATTTAAGCACCAAATGTTGAAATTAATACAACATAATCCACTGACTAGAACAAGAAGCCATTAGTCTAAAAATACTGTTAGGCAATCATCAGTGGCTCAAGGAAATAACTTAATGCTGAATTAATGGACACTTTCAATGAAATATACAGCTTTATGTTATTTCCAAAACTGCTCATCTGTAGTTTTATTTTTGTCTTGTTTTCATCTAAATGAAGGGGAGACAGTGTCTTAATGTGTAGTCACCCTGACCTGGAATTATCTATGTCACCCAGGTTGGCCTGGAACTCAGGATCCTTCTGCTACATCTCACCTCTCCTGGTGATGGGATCACAGGTATGGGCCATCACTCACAGGTGTATAGTGACTTTAGCAATGTCACTGAAGGCTGACACTGGATATATCCAGTAAATATTATGAGAAAAATAACATGCTAATATTCCTGATAGGAACAAGTTTTTGGTTTTGGTTTTTGGTGTTTTCTTTTTTTTAGACAGGATTTCCCTACATAGTTCTGGCTGTCCTGGAATTCACTCTGCAGACCAGGCTAACCTTGAACTCACAGAGATTGGCCTGCCTCTGCCTCCCAAGGGTTAGGATTGAAGTTGTTCGCCATCCCCCTCCCCAAGTCAGAAATATATATCATTTAACTTAGAAAAATTCAGAGAAAATTATAGTGAAAATTTGGCAAAAACGTTAGCATTGCAGAATTTGAATAAAGGGCTTGGAAAATTTTTAGCCAATTTTCTATGTATTTATCACTAGAATATGAATTTCATGCTGAATGCATACAGAAGATTCTTGGATGTTTCTAAATCTAAATTTTTTTGGTACTAATACTAACTAGAAAAATGTATGTGGTTTAATCTGCATTAGAAAAATCTCAAGTCACTGACTGGTTAGATCATGGTCCTGAGGAACAACACTGCTGAAAGGCTTTTCTCACTAGGAAGTTCTTTCTATAGTGTTCATTACTTTCCTGCATCTCATACAGTCTCACACTTGAGGTATCTTTTTGTAAACAGAGTGACTCTGTACCAACAAAATCTAACTTCACAAGTGATAGAAACATTATTACTGTCTTTGGGAAAACAGATTTAATAGCTCGCCCAAATGTGTAAAGTAAAAGTGACTTTGTTTAGCAAGATGTTTAAAGCATGTATCACAATCTCTATAATCTATCCCATCTCTGTGGCAATTACCAAAGTCTACCATTACAGCAGTCACAGCCAAAATATAAATAAACAAGCATGAAGCACAACAACGTTTAAAAACAAGACTGGTAGTGCCTCAAATATCCAACTGATAGGTTTTTCTTTTGAGACAACATCATACTATATAGCCAGACTGACTTCCAACTCATGATCCTTTTCTCTTAGTTTCTAGAGGATTACAGGCTACCACCAAGCAAGCTGCACTACCATTTAGACAAAAATAGTTTAGATAACAAAATGGACCACAAAATAAAAAGTGACCTCAGCCAGGGATGGTGGTATATGCCTTTGGCAACAGCAGGGGATAGTGAGTTCCAGAAGCAAGAACTACATAGTGAGAACCTACCTTAAAAATTTAAAAATTTTAAAATGTGTGTGTTGGGGGGCTGGGGGGTGCAGGACTCACTGCTGATGGAGGTGGCACATACCTAATACACACACCTTTAATCCTAGCATCTGGAATACTATAGCTAGACCCTGTCTCTTCACCAAAGAAGGATAAACAAACCAGGAAATTTTAAACCATTTTTGCTCTTTATAAAACAAGACACTTGGGCTGGAGAGATGGCTCAGAGGTTAAGAGCACTGCATGTTCTTCCAGAGGTCCTGAGTTCAATTCCCAGCAACCACATGGTAGCTCACAACCATCTATAATGAGGTCTGATGCCCTCTCCTGGGGTACAAGCATGTACACAGATTAAAAAAAACTGTATGAATAATAAATAAATAAATAACAAAAACAAGATACTTGTCAGGTGTTGGTAGGTAGCACATGCCTTTAATCTCAGCACTCACAGGTGGATCTTTGTGAGTTCAAGGCCAGCCTGGTCTACAGAGCAAGTTCCAGGACAGCCTCTAAAGCCACAAAGAAACCCTGTCTAAAAACAAAAATAAACAAAACATACATACAAAGACAAGTCACTTAAAAATATTCTCAATGTAGCCTAGCATTGGTGGCTCACGCCTTTAATCCCAGCACTCTGGAGGCAGAGTCAGGTGGATCTCTGTGAATTTGAGGCCAGCTTGGTCTACAGAGCCAGTTCCAGGACAGCCTCCAAAACAGAGAAACCCTGTCTCAAAAAAAAAAAAAAAAAATCTCAATGGTGCACCATCTAAAACAGCTTTTGCTGGAGGTAACTCTACATAGGCTCATATCCTCTTTTAGTCTTTTCTTCTATCTTCTATAGACTTAACAAATTTATCACAGCTCAGGACATACAACTTCATTTCCAAATGTACATATCTTTTACAGACAATGCTGGTGAGGGAGTGAAATTTCATTGACTCAAAACCATTCAATTTAGGTATGTATTTCAGCTTTCTATAAAAAGTTCAATGTTGTTTTCTGACCAAATATTGTTTCTTTCTTTTTTTTCTTTTTGGTTTTTTGGGACAAGGTTTCTCTGTTTAGCCCTGGTTGTCTTAGAGCTCACTATGTACATCAGGCTGGCCTCGAACTCACAGAATCTCCTGCCTCTGACTTCCAAGTGCTGGGACTAAAGATGTGTGCCATCACCCCTAGCTAAAACAGTGTATTTATAAGTTAAAGGTAGTGTCTACAAAAAGATAAAATAAGAGAGTAAAAGTAGTCATTAAGGGGCTGGACAGAGAGCTCAGGGGCTAAGAGCAAATGGCTGCTCTTCCATAGGTTCTGAGTTCCAGCAACCATATGGTGGTTCATAACAATCTATAGCAGGATCTCATGTCCTCTTCTGTCTGGCATGCAGGTATACATGCAGAGCACTCATACATAAAATATGAATAAACAAAATTTTTAAAAATAAAAAAAGTAAGTCATTAAGAAGTACTAACTTACTACTTAGAGGAAGCTTCTGTCCCCAAATTATCTAATCCAGGTAGAAATAGAACTACCAAGGTGATCAGAAGGAGAGTAGCACATCCTATACTTAAGTGTTTGTAAAGAAGGCCTTAGTTATTATATTTATTAATCATTGTATGTTATACAATATTTATGTTATTGTATATGTTAACAAATAAGAAAACTGCCAAATTCATGAGAACCTTACCTCTTTTTCATATGATCCAATTGGATGAAGATTGTCCCAGTCAAGTTATAATTATCAACTGTAATCACTGTTTTGCCTTGTGAAATCTAGACTACATTTTCAGCAAGACAGGTGATGCACAGCAGTTCTTTTTCCACACAGAAATAGATACACATGTCCCTGCTAAAAATGTAGCCCAGTTAGTCTGCATGTGAAGTTGAACACATTTGTTAATTGCAATGTGCTAGGTGATATGAAAGCTACTATAGGAGGAAAATGTGTATGATAAATGCCTTGCAAAGTCTACGCAGTGATCCTGTATATATAAGGTATAGAAAAAGTAGCTCACTTAATCCTTTCTTGCCAGAAGTAGGGATTTTCCTGGAACAACAATTGTTGGCAATGGACGCACCAAAATAATGCCGGCGCCAGTGAGTTAACCACCTCTGTCCTCTTTTCACCTATTATATTTTTCATGCATCATCCAACTTCCCAACCATCTTCCTGTTTCTTCACAGAACGCACGCTAGGTTCTTGTTTTTCTTCAGCACGAAGTTGAAAATGGAGTTGAGAAAAGGAGACACATGGTCAGCTGGTGATGTTAACAAGCTCCTTGCTGCCCTGAGAAGCTAGATGGAAATGGTTCAAGTTACAAGGGGGATCATCATCAGATCTGGGAGGACAAAGAAGCTTCATTCCCTTCCCTCCCACCCTCTCACATTTTATTGATGATCCCTATAGTCTGTCTTAACAGCAAAACCAAGATTAAAGAGTATGAAGTAATCCTGTTCAGTTCTTTACTCCATCCAATGTAGAATGGACAACTGGAATGCAGCTCCAGTAATGTTACAGCAGCCCCACAAGATCAGGAAGAATCAGAGTGGCCAAAACAACCACAATCAATGCTTTTTAATATAAACTAAATATCAGCAACCAACACAGTACTTGGTCACAGGTGCTTAGTACGGTTGAAAGACTAAGACATTTTCTTTTCAGCTAATGTCTACTTGAACTCATAGGTGAAGTCAGACAGAAGTAGTTAACTCTTTCAATGCCGGGATAGTATGGTACACAATAAACATATTAGATCAGTATGTTTCTCTAAAACATGTACAATTTATCAATTTCTAATTTTAGTCTCCTAGCAAACTGCCACCTAAGTATTTTTCTTAACTTACAAGACAATAGTAATCAGAGTTTAGAAACCAGACACATGATGAATGCCAATGAAAAGAATAGAAGAATTAACAACCCAGCACAAATATGTAACCAAACATCACAGTTCACAGTAAAGATGTTTCTTAGCAATGCAATGCCCAAGCAGGTTTGAAAAAGAAAAGAGACTTGCATTTAATGGTTCCTTTGATGTTAAGAAGTCAGATAAATACAAAATATGAAATCTAAGAGTTTATTTTAGATATAAATAAAAATATAAACAGTCAAGAAGATCATTAACATACACATTATTGTGAAAACTACTCTGATCTTTCAGATAGGAGTTCAAAGAATAAGAAGAAATCATTTTTTAAGAATGAAAAATGGGTGTTCAGAGTGAGGTTAATTATTTCAGTTATATCTAAACAGTTTAAACACATCCCAGAAAGTAAATCATACATTTATAATTACAGCTAACTTTACACAGAGAATCAAAAACCTTATATCTTATAATTTTAAGACAAGTGTATGGAATTATAACAATCTGAGAAATGTTGACCAGAGACGTCTCAGCAAGCCAATGGCTTTACAACAGCTCTCTCTCTCTCTCGTCACCTATGGACCATGGCTTTACATGTCTTTCCTGTGTCCACTTCTGTACTTGCTTCTACGTCTACCATTACTTCTAAATTATTCATTATGCAGGCTCTGACAGCTGCCTCCAAACAGCAGAGGAACGTCTTTTAGGACCCCTGTGCTTTAAACAAAGGTCCAACAAGTGGGCATCCTAGTATCTCTCGTTTAACAGCAATTCTGATTCCTGCAAGTTATACACGGCATCATAAACAGATTTACTATGAAGACTTCTTTTGTAATTATAAAATAAATTCAGGTTTCACATTAAACAAAGCTGGATTCATGCTAAATTTTAAGTGATCAAAGATTAATGTACGTAAGTAAGAACACAGACTGGTATATGAAAAGGTCTCAACAGGATGAACAGGCAGAACCTTGGACAACCAAACGACTGCTCATTAGGTTCAGTCTAAATCCCATTGGGTCAAAATCACATGATCTAATCCGATGAGCTTCGTAGTTTTGCCTTGCTACAAAAAAACTGGATTGCTATTTATCTAATTGTTTCAATTCTGAGGGAAGAAAGGAGGAACAGACAATAAAAAGTAGGAAATAACTTGTTCTCATGGGTTCCTCAAAACCTGGATCCCAGACCCAGAGCACTTACAATAGGCTCAAATGTTTATACATTCATATATATTCAAGATCCAGACTGGGTTTTCTGAAAGGCAAATTCTACACATCTTATTGCATTCCTTATCAAGAATATTCATACATACATACATACATACATACATACATACATACATACATGCATGCATGCATACATACATACACACACACACATACATCTGCCTGCCTCTGCCTCCAAAGTCATGCACCACCACTGCTTGGCTATTTATTGAGATAGGCTCTCTGTATATAGTCCTAGTTATCCTAGAGCTCACTATGTAGACGAGGCTTGCCTTAAACTAAAAAAATCTTCTGGCCACTGCCTCCCTAAGTGTTGGGATTAAAAGTGTACACCACCACTCTTGGCTTCCCCTCCTTTAGATAACATGCTTTGTCTAATTAAAAACAAAATAAAATTTAAGTACAGGCCTATTTCTAAAAGAAAAAAAAATAAACTAGTGCCATGTTTTTTTCTAGAATAAAATTTCATAATCATTTTATAACAAAAAGTTCCTAAATTACCAGGGTGTTCCAATTAATCTCATTAACTTTCTACTAGCCCATTCAATTGATTTCCAATTAATTTAAACATCTGCTCTCATTACATACAGTTAGTTAACAATAAAAGGATTTTGTTTTGTTTTTAATGAAGAGCTCTTGTTATTAAAATCACCAGTATGACAGACTTTTCTCAGTGAGAGAAAAGGGGGACACATCTCCACAATAGTTTGACTGGTATGACTCCTTATGGTGACCAAATAAACAAACAAGTAAGAAAATAAATAAGTGCTTTCTTACCTTGAGGTCTTTCCAACTGTCTAGCAGCTTGGTGGCCAAATCACTTATATCCACTGTTTTATCTGGAGGTTCTTGGCTTCTCTCACTTTCAACATCAGACACACCCTCTTCTTCATCTTGGGATGGTGTTTCCTCAGCAATAGTTTCTTCTAGTTTTGTGCCACTGCTTTCTTTGAGCTCTGTCTCAGTGTCAGCCTCTGGTTCAGATGTGGGTAATTTACTGACTTCAATGGTGGTTTCACTCTCAACTTTGGACTCACACAGCTGTTGTGGCAGTAGCTGTTGTGACTGCAAGTCGTCATCTTCTTCTACAGTGACAGTTTCTAATGGATCAAGGTCCTCTTTGCCATCCTTGCATTCTAACTCACTGGTTACATCAGAGATCGCACTGTCCATGCTATTTTCACTTATAATTTTAAGCCTTCGAAATATGAGTTTCTTGGGAGTCTCTGTATCCACTTCTGTGCTTAGCTTGATGGAAGGATCAGGCGTATTAAGTGGCGTGTGAGCACGTGATGTATTCTCACTAGAATACCCATCACCTTCACTTAATGGAGGGACAGCAGTCTTGGTCTGAGACCAGCGTTGAATGATTGGAAGCACTTTACTTTCTTCCAACATATTTTTAGTAGGAATGGGCAAATGCTCCAAAGTCTTTATAATCTGATTAAATAAAATAAAAAAAATAATCATATCATTTGTACAGCTGCCCTTGCAAACATAAGGTAAGTACTCATAGAAGTAATACTACATTCGGGGTATTGTCATACTAAATTAATACCTACATCTTCAAAAATATAGATGCAGTTGAAGATTATAACATTTCCTTTTAAGAAGGAAGAAAAACTTTTAGTAAGTCTGATCTACAATAAAAAGTACAAAGTAATGACATAGTGATTACTCACACACTAAGTGTGACTGATAAATACTCTCTACGAAGAAGGAATTCCCAAAACTATGCAGCTTAAAAAAAAAAAAAACAAAAACTACTAGACCTCATTTCCAGTCTCCTTTTCTATAAAATTCCCCCAGGTTACTATAATAAAAACTTGGGAACTATGCAACACCATGTGTTTAAATGATAATTTCCACACTTAAAAGATTCAAATATAGTTGGTGGAACACACCTTTAATCACAACACACAGGAGGAAGAGTGGATCTTGGTGAGTTCGAGGCCAGCCTGGTCTACCAATAGTTCTAGGACAACCCTGTCTCAAAAAACCAATAAATATCTGTAAAAAGTGTTTTTTATTAAATAACTATGATTTTTAAAAAGCTACCTATCAGGAGCTGGAGAAATGGCTTAGCATTTAAGAGCATTGGCTGTTCTTCCTGACAACCGGAGTTCAATTCCCAGCACCCAAATGGCAGCTCACAACTGTCTGTACCTCCAACATGTGAAACCCTCACAGAGATACACAGGCATGCAAAACACCAATGCAAATGAAATAAAAATAAATTGTAAAAAAAATAAATAAAGAGTTACCGATCAGGGGCTGGAGAGATGGCCCTCATATACATAAAATAAATCTTTTTTTAAGACTTAATAAATACATATATTATGTATAATGTTCTGCCTACAAGGCAGAAGAGGGCACCAGATCTCATTACAGATGGTTGTGAGCCATCATGTGGTTGCTGGGATTTGAACTCAGGACCTCTGGAAGTGCAGCCAGTGCTCTTAATCTCTGAGCCATCTCTCCAGCCCAAATAAATAAATCTTTAAAAAAATACTACATATCAAAAGTCAGAAAATACTAATTTCATTAAAACCTTTAACACTGCAAATCCACTATGTGCCAAGTAATCCTTACTTAGACCTTTGAAAACATTTCTTTGTTTTTCAGGATGTTATAATTCTTGTCAACAATTAAGAACTCCAAACTTCAATTTTTCTGCGTTTTGCCATAATTTAAAAGTAATAGTGTTAGCAATAAACTTAATTACTATCATGATGTATCTTGCTTACATTTTCTGTTATACAGAGCTGACTTTAAGACACTATGGGGAAAACCAAAGGCAAACTTACTACCAAAACTGAAGTATATGTAAGGTTATAACAATGACATAGGCATAATAAACTTTTTATTATTTGATACTGATGGCATAGTGTCATGTCTCCTCCGACTAAGCAATCAACAGAAGCAGTTCTAAGAAATGTGGAAAGACTGTGAACTGACCTCTTCCTTCTAAGAAATGTGCAAAGACTGTGAGAACTGACCTCTTCCTTGTAAGAAATGTGGAAAGACTGTGAACTGACCTCTTCCTGAAGCTTCTGGTTGCTTTCCCGGCCATCGCCAAGCTCTGCCATCCAGATCCACAGCAGCGACAACCCATGACGTTCCAGAAATGACTTGAGGCAGGACTGTGAGTGTGTGTTCTTTCATGGGAGGAAAGAGGCATGATGCAGAGTGTTAAGGGGGCAATTCTAGTCAAATGTTACAGAAATTCATGGTGAGAATTAAGAGTTTGCTTTAATGCACACACACACATCCAAAACCTCTATTTTTATCAACTACAATTAGACATCTAACAAATACCATAGGGAATTTTAATATTTGAGAAATTTCGTTCTTTAATGTATTTTTGTCAAACTTACTCCCAATTATCTGCTCTTGCCCCCCCCCATTCTCATTGATTTTTTTTCAATGAGTACCCCTTCTACTTTTAAGTCTCTCACAAATTTAATTAGTTACTGGAACAAAACTAAACAACTGAAAACAACGTCTCCTTACACCTTTAGTCCCAGCACTTGAGAGGCAGAGGCAGGCTGATCTCTTTGAGTTTGAGGCCAACCTGGACTACAGAGGGAGTTCCAGGACAGCCAGGGGTACACAGAAAAAACCAAACACACACACGCACACACACACACACACACACACACACACACACACACACACACACACACACACACACACACACGTACATTACAACTTGGACTTCAGAAAAAATGGGAAATGATTAAACTATTAATGTGTCATTTATAGAGAAATTCAGTTCTGGGCCTGGCAAGACAGTTCAAGCAGTTCAAGGTACTTGCCTATAAGTCTGATGGCCTAAACTGAATGTCTGGGTCTCACATGGTGAAAGGAGAGAACTGACCACCACAGGCATGTGCCTACACACATACAATAAACTTAAAAATAAATAGATAAAAGTTAGGAGCTGGATAGAGAGTTTTCAATAGAGGAGTCTAAAATGGCTGAGAGGCACTTGAGAAAGTGCTCAACATCCTTAGCCATCCGGGAAATGCAAATCAAAACAACTCTGAGATACCATCTCACTCCTGTCAGAATGGCTAAAATCAAAAACACCAATGACAATTTATGCTGGAGAGGATGTGGTGAAAGGGGGACACTCCTCCATGGCTGGTGGGAGTGCCAACTGGTTCAGCCACTTTGGAAATCAGTATGGAGATTCCTCAGAAAAATGGGAATAAACCTACCACAAGACCTAGCAACTCCACTCTTAGGCATATATCCAAAAGATGCCCATTCATACAACAAAGATGTCTGTTCCACTATGTCCATAGCAGCTTTATTTGTAATAGCCAGAACTTGGAAGCAACCTAGATGTCCCTCAACCGAAGAGTGGATAGAGAAAATGTGGTACATCTACACAATGGAGTACTATTCAGCAGAAAAAAGTAATGGAATCATGAGATTCGCAGGCAAATGGATGACACTAGAAGAAACCATCCTGAGTGAGGTAACCCAGTCACAAAAAGACAAACATGGCATGTACTCTCTCATATATGGATTTTAGACATAGATCTGGGGAGTGCCAGCCTACAATCCTATGGCCAGAGAGTCTGGGAAACAGAAACTTCATTTAGTGGCTAATCGAAGAAGAGGCAGACTCCCTTGGTTAAGTACTGAGCTGAACTCAAGAAAGCCAGTAACAGAGAGGGAGGACTGATGATCAAAGGGATTAAGTCTGGGCCGGTTTAACCCCCCAGAAACAGCTGACCAGACAAAGGTTAACTCTTGAATCCCAGGCATCAGCCTGGGAATCCAGCATGGGACTGATCAAGACCCCCTGAATCTGGGTGTCAGTGAGGAGGCCTAGGGAATCTATTGAGCCTTGGGCAGCAGATCAGAACCCATCCCAAGTATACACACGGACTTTGGACTCCCATAGAACAATGGGAGGTGCACTCTCACCCTGAACTCTTGGGGAAGGGTCTAGGCCCTACCCTATATGAAATGACAGACTATGGACACCCCCATGGAGGGCCTCACCCTCCCTGGGGGAATGAGGGGATAATGGGGGGGGGTTGGGGAGAGGGCACGGGAGGAGGGGAGGGAAAGGGAGAGGGACCTGGAACTGACTTGTGAAGCAACCTTGTTTCTTATCTAAATTTAAACTGGAAAAAAAAAAACACAAAATCAACAGGAAAAAAAAAAAGTTAGGAGCTGGGTATCGCTCAATGGTTAGGAGCACTTGTTTCTCCCAAAGGACCTGGGTTCAATTCTTAGCACCCACATACATGGTGGCTTACAATTATCTATAACTCCAGTTAAAGGGACTCTCTAATACCCTCTTCTGACATCTGCAGACACGAGGCAAGCACAAATTGCAAATTCGTGTATAAATGCAGGCAAATACAAAACTATACCACCAATCCTAAGATTTTTTTAGGTTTTTTTTTAAAGATTTATTTATTTATTATGTATACAGTATTCTGTCTGCATGTATGTCCACAGGCCAGAAGAGGGCACCAGATCTCATTACAGATGGATGTGAGCCACCATGTGGTTGCTGGGAATTGAACTCAGGACCTCTGGAAGAGCAGTCAGTGCTCTTAACCTCTGAGCCATCTCTCCAGCCCAAGATTTTTTTTTTAGATATATTTTTTATTATCCATTTCTTATGGCATACTTAGTAAATTAGAATACATGAGACATAGTAAAATAGTTTTGGTATACTAGTAACTGGTGGGAAAGAAGGGAACTATACCAAGTACCATGAATTATTACACTAAAAACAAAATCCCATAATGTGCTTTTAACTGAAAGGAAAAGCAAACCAAGTCTTGTATTAATAATAGTGAACTTGCTAGCCATTTTAGAGGGTATAAGCTTTCAGAGTCCTAAAGAACTTGTATTCCTATTTAAAATATGACAAACCTTTCTCCATCAGCCATATTGCAGTTTTTAAGTGTCCTACCCCAAATTTAGAAATAAAAATAAATTAGTATTAAAGTGTTTACCTGAATAAGCTTGAGACAGGTAAGTTTCTGTTCCAGAGTTTCAATTCTAACCATGAGCCGGGATAAACTAAGAACCTGGTTTTTATCAGAGAGGCCCTCACCATTTTCCATCAGCGCTTCTAGCTCTCCATCCACCTACCACAGCAAAGAAAAGATGTAGTTATAAAACAAGTACAATCCAGTCACACAACCTGGAAAAAATACCCAGCTTAAAATGAAAAGTTAAGATCACAGGAAGGAATCATGCTATGAGACTAATTGGGGGTGGGGGTGGGGAATACAGGAGATACACACACACACACACACACACACACACACACACACACACACACACACAGAGCCATGTATTATCAGCACTGAAAGTTGAGGCAGAAGACTATAAACTCAAGGCCAGGATAAACTATTCTGTCTCAAAACAAGCAAGCAAAGCAAACAAAGCAAGCAAGGAAAGGCAGGGATAAACACAATATATGATAATATTAAATCTACTGTTCAACTATAAATTAGCTAGGAGTGGTGGTGCACACCTTTAAACCCAGCACTAAAGGTGCAGAGGCAGACAGAGTTCCAGAACAGCCAGCACTGTTAAACAGAGAAACCCTGTCTCAAAAAACCTAAATAAGCTGGGCAGTGGTGGCACACGTCTTTAATCCCAGCACTTGGGAGGCAGGGGCAGGTGGATCCCTGTAAATTCCAGCCAGCCTGGTCAACACAGTGAGTGCCAGGACAAGCTCCAAAGCTACAGAGAAACCCTGTCTCAAAAAAAATCAAAAGAAATTATTTAAAGGCCTGGGGATATGGTTCAGTGTCGAAATACCCGCCTAACATATACAAGGCTCTGAGTTTAATTCCCCAGCACTTGGCATCACTGGACATGGTGAATCAGGCCTATAACCCAAGAACTTAGGAAGCTGAAGCAGGAGATTCTTTTTTTTTTTTTTTTTGGAGGGGAAGGGTCTCAAGACAGGGTTTCTCTGTGGCTTTGGAGCCTGTTCTGGAACTAGATCTTGTAGATCAGGCTGGTCTCATAGATTTGCCTGCCTCTGCCTCCCCAGTGTTGGTATTAAAAGTATGTGCCGCCACTGCCCAGCTGAAACAGGAGATTCTTAAGTTGTTTCTTTTTGTTGTTGTTTTTATTATTTATTATATATACATTGTTCTGTCTGCGTGTATCCTTCAGACTAGAAGAGGGCACAATATCTCATTATGGATAGTTGTGAGCCATCATGTGGTTGCTGGGAATTGAATTCAGGACCTCTGGAAGAAGTTAGTGCTCTTAACCTTTGAGCCATCTCTCCAGCCCTGTTTTTGTTTTTTAAATGATTATTTACTTATTTTTATGTTCAGTACTCTGTCTGAAAGTATACCCGCCATTACAGAAGAGGGCACCAGATCTCATTACAGATGGCTGTGAGCCACCACGTGGTTGCTGGGAATTGAACTCGGGACCTCTGGAAGAATAGCTAGTGCTCTTAGCCAGGCTACACAGAGAAACTCTGTCTCAAAAACAAAACAAAACAAAGTCTTTAAGAGCGATAAACAACAAATCATGAGATGAAAATATAAAATAAAAAACCCAAAGCATTGCTAAAAAATACAAAACAGTTTTATCGCCTTTGTCCAGCAATGTCACTGAAAAACACAGAAACCCCTCTGCACATGTGCACCAGGAAATGCCTAGAACGCTCACTGCAAGCACATTCATGATGGCAAAAAAATAAACAACCCAAATGTGTATAGCACAATTAAATAAACTGGTATGTTTGATCATTGAAAAACTTATGGGGCAGGCTCCTGCAGACTGTTCTAACCTTCATACTGTGGAATGTGTGTATACATGCAACCCTGAACAAAAACAAGCTCAGAGAAAGCATGAGACATGGATTTTTAAGCATACTCTACAAGTTCCCAGTACTCTAATCTCTATTAAAATAAAAGCATTCAGCCACACCTCTTTTCCAATGATATTTCATCAAAATCTGAATTTTCCTTTTACATTAAACAGAAAAACTATTTTCTTAAAACTTTTTTTTTTTTTTTTTGCTTTTTGAAGACAGGGTTTTCTCTGTATTGTTTTGGAGGCTGTCCTGGAACTTGTTCTGTAGACCAGGCTAGCCTCGAACTCACAGAGATTCACCTGCCTCTGCCTCCAGAGTGCTGGGATTAAAGGCATGTGCCACCAACGCCCAGCCCTCCTTAAAACTTTTATCCTAAATCTGAAAACCAGATAGCATACTTACCGAATCCTTCTTTCGAGAGCGCTCCTTTTTCATCTTCCCTCCTGCTGCTCTAATGCTGACTCTGTTTTCTCCTCCCAAGTAACCCCGGCAGTTAGCTGACCCACAGAAACACTTCTGAGCTTCTTTGCTGTTAAGAAATAAACTCAGTTATGGAAAGTAAAGCATGTAAAAGTGACAACAAATTAAGAACCATGCTGACCCACAGGAAATATACAAGTATTCATTTAAGAGATCTACTTCTAATAGAAATGCCTAAGAATTGCTTAGTAAATCCTTTTATCATCGTGTGTGTGTGTGTGTGTGTGTGCGCGCGCATGCGCAAGAGAGAGACAGACAGACAGACAGACAGACAGACAGACTAGAAATCCAATCCATGAGTTCCACATGTCCGACAAGAGTTCTACTAGTAAGCTTTATTTCCAGTCCCTTTTCTACTTTCTATGTTCGAGACAATTTCTCCAAGTTGACCAGTCTAGCTTTGACTGCAGCTCTCTCGTCTCAGCCTCCCATGTATCGGGATTGGTTTCACAATTTTTCTAATTTTTTACCACCTATTAGATAAAGCAGGCCAATTACTTAATGGTTTCTCAATCTTCTAAGACTACTTATTGAAACATGAAAATAAGAGACTATTTATTATAAAAACAAACTACAATGTCATCAGGGCACTCAAAAGGAAACATATGATTTAAAACCTTATCATATAGAAGACTTCCTGTAATATCAAATATAGTAATTAAATGAAACCATGGATCCAAGTAAAGTGGTAGAAAAGAACACTGACTTAAGTCCACAGGCCTGGGTAGAAACCACCTCTGCAACTTTGTGTCCAAAGTTACCAGAAGAAAATATGAATGAATATTTTAAAAGTACATGGATAGATTTAGTGGGCAGGAGGGGAGACAGAAAAAGAGAACCAATCAGAAGCAAAAAAAAAAAATAGTTTTATGTACAAAGCAACGATTCACGAACATTTCTTTGACCTCAGAAAAGAGTAATATAAACACGGAAAAACAGTGGGAATCCTAAACAGGACCTGGTCTCTAACTTATCTCCTGCATACATGACGAGAAAAGCAGGCAGTCAGAACAGAAGTACTCCCTGACATTTATCCTGGCTTATAAGGAGATCATCAGTCTCAGACCTGAAGAATCTCAAGAGTCACTAAACTCTGAAACATGAAATATGTGAAGGAATACCTGAAACAGTCCCCCTACTGAGTCAACTATCTACCGGTAAAATACACTTGATAAAGAAAATTACATCTTCTAAAAAGATAAAAATATCCAGGAAACAGAATCTGTGTGCCTGTTAATATTAAGCATCAAAAACTACCAAGTCACAAAGGTATAAGGTGGGAAACAGGGAACCCTTTAGAGTTTTATAGTTTACTCAAAACTTCTATCCTTTAACTTTACTGGGGTATTTTTGTTGTTGTTGTTTTTCAAGAGAGGGTTTCTCTGTATTGCTTTGGAGCCTGTCCTGAAACTTGCTCTGTAGACCAGGCTGGTCTTGAACTCACAGAAATCCACCTGCCTCTGCCTCCTGAGAGCTGGGATTCAAGGTGTGCGCTACCAACGCCCAGCTAACTTTACTCGTTTTATTAATTTTGATCAGTTTGCTTTTTGAGAGTGGGGAAGACAAGCATGTACCACTATGCCTTGTTAAAATAACAGTCCCACTGTAGAGCTCTGGGTGGCTTGGGATTTACTATGTACTATGCAGACCCAGGCTGCCTTGAACTCACAGGGATCCACTTACCGCTACCTCTCAACTGCTAGAATCAAAGGAGTACACCACTACCCCTAGCCTTCAAAAAGTTTTTTATTTTTATTTTATATGCATCTGCCTGCATGTATGTCTGTGTGAGGGTGGTTCCAACATGAGTTGTAGACAGTGGTGAGCTACCATGTGAGTGCTGGGAATTGAACCCAGGTCCTGAAAGAGCAGTCAGCACTTTTTTAAAATTCATTTTTTACGTTCCAATCCCAGTTTCCCTTCCCTCCTCTCCTGACACTCCCCATCTGCTCCTCAAAGAGGGTAAGGCATCCCCTAGGAAGTCTACTAAGTCTGTCCCATCATCTTAGGCAGGACCAAGGAAACTCCCTACCCCACACTCCTGTGTCAAGGCTGGGCAAGGTATCTCTCCATACAGAATGGGCTCCACTAAATCAATTTGTGCATTTAGGGTTCTGCCAGGGCCCTCACATATTGTCCCAGCCACACAGTCAGTGCTCTTAACCTCTGAGCCATCTCTCCAACTCCCAAAAGGTATGAATAAGAGTACAATATGGTATAGGACAAACAAAATTAGCCAAGAGTTGATAAATGAGGGATAAATAAGGATATTATTTTCTTCACACACACATGTTCAGGGTTGGCATTTCTATAATGAATTATGTTTTTTATTTTGTTTTTTTTTTTTTGAGAAAGGTTCTCATTTAGGCGAGGCTGTCCTCAACTTGATACATAGGCAAGAATGATCTTGAACTTCTTACCCTACTACCTCACCTCCTACAATCAGCAGCTCTTAATCTGTGGATCATGACGGGGAGGGGGGGGATGTCAAACAACCATTTCACAGAGGTCACCTAAGACCACTGGAGAACACATATATTTACATTACAGTAGCAAAATTACAGTTATAAAATAGCAATAAAAACAATTTTATGGTTGGGGGTTTCCACAACATGAGGAACTATATAGGGTCGCAGCATCCCAGGCATGTACCACCACACTCCATTTTTTATTCTGTGCTGGGAATCAACACCAGGGCTTTATGCGTGCTAGGAAAGAGTCACTCTATCGTCCGAACTACATTCTCAGTCGTATAGTAAAGTTTTATTATGTTGAGTTCAGAGGAATTTTACATACTTCCTATACTGTAAATTCCTTAATGGCCAGAAAGATCACATAATAGGAAAAACAAAATGATGGTACACTATAGATGAGAATTGATAGTATATATAACTTCTAAGTAATTCACATAAGAATTTTATATCTCTATATCTGAACATCTATTTTCCATATTAGAAGCAGCAAAACAGAGCAAAACCATTACTTACCCATATCTTTGGAACTGATAGTCAAATGTTAACTCTGAGCCCGAAGGAACTAGTTTGGTGGTAAAAAATCCAACCCTCAGTTGTCCATTTACAGTCCACTGAAATGTTTTGAAAAGAATAGACATTGGTAACTGATGTTTATGCATGCATACGTATAGAGATCATCATCATCTGAGTGAATTATGCACATGGATCTATTATGTAGTAGTAAGTGTTTTCTCAAAGCAAATGGATTGATTTTTCCTTAAATAAACTAACCAACATTATCATTCTCATTTAATAGACTATAAGATTCAACATCTATAATTTGCCTGTAATACAGTAAAATGAACTGCTACTGGACTGCAGAACGCAGTTTAAATGGAAAGCACTTGACTAGCAAGTATAATTCCCTGTATTTACTCTCTAGCACAGCAAACAGAAAAAAAGGAAAACTGCTGTTTTAATTTACATACATTTACATATATGAAAGCTCATTTAGTCTTAAAAAAAAAAAGGCAAGTAGGGGATTCTTGGTGTCACTAAGTATCACAACCTGAGTTCAATTCCCAGCATCAAACTTAACTGCTATCTCCAATCCCACATCCACTTTGTTTTGAGGCAGGGTCTCTCTTCTGAGTCACGGACTAGCTAGCCCACAAGTTTCCAGGCCAGTCCCACCTTGCTATAGGAGCGTTAGGATTATAGATACCAACCACCACATCCTGATATCCAAACTTATACACACATGGCATGTACTCAGACAGACATTCACACTACACATAAATAAATATTAATCTCTTTTTAAGAGAAAAATGAAGCCGGGCGTTGGCGGTGCACACCTTTAATCCCAGCACTTGGGAAGCAGAGGCAGGCGGATCTCTGTGTGAGTTTGAGAACAGCCTGATCTACAAGAGCTAGTTCCAGGACAACCTCCAAAGCCACAGAGAAACCCTGTCTCGAAAAACTCGGAAGGAAGGAAGGGAGGGAGGGAGGGAGGGAGGGAGGGGGGGAGGGAGGGAGGGAAGGGAGGGAGGGAGGGAGGGAGGGAGGAAGGAAGGAAGGAAGGAAGGAAGGAAGGAAGGAAGGAAGGAAGGAAGGGAAAAATGAAGCCTGGTGGCACACACCTTTAATCCCAGCATTTAGGAGGGAGAGGCAGGTGATCACTGTAAGTTTGAGGCCAAACGGTCTGCACAGCAAGTTGAGACCCTGTTGTTCAAAAGAAGGGAAGAACAAGGAGAGGAAAGAAGGAAAAGGAGAACAAGGGAGGGGGAGGAAAGGCTGGAAAGATGGCTCACTGGCCAGGAGCGTTAGCTTTCTGCCATAGGACCAGGGTTTAATTCCCAGAAACCATGTGGTGGCTCATAACTAATTCCAGTCCCAAGTAAATCTGACATACTCTTCTGGACTGTGTAAACACTACACACACCTAATGCACAGAGACAAGTAAAACACCTACAGACATAATTTTAAAATTTAAAAGAAATTCAATTATACAAAAAAACCCAAATATGACAATAACCATTGGACTTTGTGAAAGTCAATTATGGTATTTTTGAAACAGAATATAAAATAATTACAGGCAAAGTAATAATCAAATGTAACAACTTCTGGACTGGATTTTAGAATAGAAAAAGTATAACTGTAAAAGTTATATTAAAAGGATGTCAAGGTAGCTCATCAGGAAAAAGCATTTGCTAGCAAGCGATTAAGTTTAATCCCATGTACTACATGGTAAAAGACTCAAGATTTCCTCTCACCCCATATGCATATGGAAGCACACATGAGAACAATTGCACGCATACACATGAACACACAAAAGTACATACACACGTAGACACACGACAACATAAATTATAGTAAAGCCTTTGGTTAATCTAAATTTTCATGGATATTACCATTAAGTTATGATATTATATACTACGTTAAATAAATACTTGAAGGTAGATGAGGTGTGGCGTATGGGCATAAACTCTGTTTCTGCAATGCTGTATTTTTATATATCTAAATTTATTCCAAAATGAAATAAAGTAAAATAGGAAAAGATTTAAAAGAGTACCTCTGGTGCAGAAATTAAAATTGTCAAAACAGCAATCTTGAATAAATATTTCAAAATTTAAATAAATTTACAATGAACTCACTTTTTGGGTTTCACAGTTTGGCTCACAGCTATGATTCATGAAGCGAGAGCAATTCCCTTTTTGAGTGGCATCTATTATCTGGGGAAAGAAGATAATTTTAACAGTCTTAAAATGAGATCTTAAAAATATCCACACATTTTGAAAAAGGAAGCATTAAAGCAGCCAGGTGGTGGTGGCACACACCTTTAATCCCAGCACTTGGGAGGCAGAGCCAGGAAATCTTTGTGAATTCAAGGCCAGCCTGGTCTACAAAGCTACACAGAGAATCCCTGTCTCGAAAAACAAACAAACAAAAAAGAAAGCAATGTGAGGGTAAAAAACACATACATCCCTTTGCCTCTTACCTTATTTTGCTTTTATGCAAAAATTGCTAAATACAGATAGTGTACGTAAAGGCAAAATGATCAACACTTCATAAAACCAGGCATAGTAGCACTATAATCCCAGAAACTGAGAGGCAGGAGGATCATTCCAAGTTATCCTGAAGTACTTACAAAGTTCCAGGCCACAGTGTCCCATGCCTTTAATCCCAGCACTTGGGAGATAGGGCAGAAGAATCACTGAGATCCAAACCAGCCTACTGAGCTCTAGGTAAACCAAAGCTACAAAGTGAGATCCTGCCTCAAAAGCAAAAAGAAAATAATGTCTCTCTTACCTACTTTTAATTATTTCTTACGTTTTACTGCATTTCAATCTTAATGTGAAATAATTCCTTTTAAAACAAGTGCTGAAGCCGGGAGTTGGTGGCTCACGCCTTTAATCCCAGCACTTGGGAGGCAGAGGCAGGTGGATCTCTGTGAGTTCGAAGCCAGCCTGGTCTACAAGAGCTAGTTCCAGGACAGCCTCCAAAGCCACAGAGAAACCCTGTCTCGAAAAACAAAAAAAAAAAAAAAACAAAAAAACAAAACAAAAAAAAAAACAAGTGCTGTGCCATAGTTTAATAGCTCTACAACTTGAATGTATGTTCCAATGCCCTGGAGTGAAAGTCTGATAGGCCATATCCAGAATGATAAGTGGGTTTAGAAGTAGATCTCTAGATTTGGCATTTCTACCTTGACTATAGAGACAAATATGAGGATATAAAGCACACACTGAAGATTTATAAAATGCAAAACACTTCATTAACATGTCACTTCTCACAAAAGTTTCATGAGAAATTATTTCATAGATTTGTATCAACATGTAACATGCTCATGAATATCACTTTTTTTTTTTTTTTTTTTTTGGTTTTTACAAGACAGGGCTTCTCTGTATTGTTTTGGAAGCTATCGGTCCAGCCACCACCGCCCGGCCATGAATATCACTTTTAAATATGATGACAGACACTTCTAAATTTCTCAGCATTAAAATATAACACAGGGGGGTTGGGAAGATTGGGGGACCGGGGAAGGAGGGGAGTGAGAGGGAATTGAGAGTAACGTGTAAAAAGATAAATAAACGAAAAAATAAAATATAACACACATAAAAACCTTCTGGAGGCTGGGTAGTGGTGGCGCACACCTTTAATCCCAGCACTTGGGAGGCACTCAGTGAGTTTGAGGTGAGCCTGGTCAATAAAGCGAGTTCCAGGAAAGCTAGGACTGTTACACTGAGAAAAACCATGGGGGATGAGCTGGGGGGGAACGACGGACATTCTGGGGAATCATCCATATTTTTTAAAGTTGCCATATGAAGCATGTATGCTTGTACTTTACATATAAACACCACCCTTTCCCATCCTTTTATAAACAAATAAAAACTATATACTATTCTAATTCTTTTTTGTTTTGTTTTGAGACAAAGTCTAACGTAGCATAAGCTGGCCTCAAATTCCCTATATAGAAGATGGTCTTGAACTCCTGATCTTTCTGCCCCCATCTCCCCAGCGCTGAAATTATATGTTCATTCTTCTGGCCCCAATTTTTGTCACTTTAATGATGATTCAGTATACCACACACCCCCCATCCCCAATGCAACTGTTTTCATATCTGTTTCAAAACAAACACATCCAAGCTGCTCACCTCATCATTTTTCAGGGCCATGAAATAGTAGTGGACATTCTTGTTCCGTGCATATTCTTTCACTCTAGCTTTAAACTCTTTATGGTCAAGCACCTCTCCACAGTACTCCAGGACGAAGGTGTTCCTGCAAAACAGTGAGGGAAGAGCACATCCAGATTAGGATCTATACTATAGATTTACAAATTCAAACAAAACTAGTAAGAAATACTGCAGGGTAGAGAGATGGTTCAGCAGTTAAGAGCACTGGCTGCTCTTACAGAGGTCCTGAGTTCAATTCCCAGCAACTACATGATGGCTCATAACCATCTATAGTGGGATCTGATGCCCTCTCGTGACATACAGCTGATAGAACACTCATATATATGAAATAAATAAATCTTTAAAAGAGAAAAAAGTAAAGAAATACTGAAAAAAATATTTTATCTTGTACGCAAGGCCCAGACTGGCCTTGAACCTGAGATCGTCCTGCCCCAGTCACTTGAGTAGCAAGACAATAGGCATACATCACCTACCACTTTATTTTTTGTTTTTCGAAACAGGGTTTCTCTGTGTAGGGTTTTTTTTTTGGAGCCTATCCTGCACTCACGCTATAGACCAGGCTGACCTCGAACTCACAGAGATCTGCCTACCTCTGCCTCCCGAGTGCTGGGATTAAAGGCGTGCGCCACCAACACCTGGCCACATACCACTTTCTTAAAATGCCTCTTTCCTTTAAAGGACCATTACATCTAAGAAAATTTTAAACTTATAAATGCTTCCAAGATACACATTCTTTATCTACATATTAAAACACCATGCATACATGCACATGTGTGTGAGATTTAAATACAGCTGGGAAAGAACGCTGAAGAACTATGACATTGAAAACTGTTAGGAAAAATTAAATACAGCACCATCCCTTTGTTGCTCTTACTTTCAGAGTTCTTTAATAATAATGAAAGTCAAATCTGTCTCTGGCTTCTTGACCTGTCTCACTGCCCAGAATACATAGCAGGAATTTTAATAAAACAGTTGTACAAAATGGCAATGAAGGAACTTTACTTCCCAAAGGGACACTCCCAAGAATAACCCAATAAAACTGTGTTTCTTTCACACCACAAAACAATAAGAGAGGAGGTGAAGGAAGGGAAGGGGAGAGGAAGAACTATCTGTATAAAAGGTATAAAGCAGCACTCATGCTTTCAGAGCTGGATTTGGCCTAAAGACCAAATGAGAAGTTGCCTATTTCTGCTATGAACAAGGATAATGAAGTTTCACAAGTAAGTCCAATGAAGTCTTATGAAGTAATAACAACTTACATAATGTATATTCTACAGTCACTGGAAATCATAACACATCTACATTATAATACGTTTGTATACTTTTCAAACAGACAGCATATCACAGGCCATTCAGAAAATGCTTAGAATAAAGGTTGAGAAACTATATTCTATAAGCATGAACAACTTTACTCTTATAGAAGTGACTTGTTCAGGGGCCTGTATAAATACACCACATGTTTAAATAAATGGTAACTACTATGCACACCTAACACCTAAGGGATATTAAAGAAAACACTGATGAGCTCAAAACTGGCAAATTACAAACCTTGGTCCAAGGGATGGTTGAATAAATTATTCTCTTATGAGTCAACCAGAGACCTGACACATCTTATATATATATAAGATTCACTTATTTAATGGGTTTAGAATTTTGTGTGCATATATGTCTGTGAACCATGTGCATGCCTGGGGCTCACTGAGGTCAGAAAAGGGCATCAGAGCCCCTGAAACCAGTTATGGATGGTTGTGAGCTGCCAAGTGGGTGCTGGGAACTGAACCCTGGTCCTCTCTAAGAACAACTTCTCTCCAGCCAGAAGTTTGATTTTTTTACTTTGGTTTTGGTTTTTTGTTTCTGGCTTTTTTGAGACAGGGTTTCTCTATATAGCCCTGGTTGTCCTGGAACTCACTGTGTAGACTAAGTTGGCCTTGAACTCAAGAGATTCACCTGCCTCTGCCTCCCGAGTGCTGGGATTAAAGGTGTGTGCGTGACCACCACCACCTGGCCAAAATGGGCTTTTTTTTTTTTAAAGATTTATTTATTTGTTATGTATACAGTGTTCTGTCTGCATCTATGCCTGCAGGCCAGAAGAGGGCATTATTACAGATGGTTGTGAGCCACTATGTGGTTGCTGGGAATTGAATTCAGGATCTCTGGAAGAGCAGTCAACACTCTTAACCTTTGAACCATCTCTCCAGCCCCCAAAATGGGCGTTTTTATTTATTTTCTAGAAATCAACTTAACAAATTAGTTATCAAGTAATCATTCTACATAATAACCATTACTAAACACCATTGAAATAAATGATTTCCTCCATCATGCCTAACCAGATTTACTCACACAAAAGAGAAGTGAAAGCTGACTGAAACCAAACTTACGAAGGAAGATCCTTGGCAGCTCTTAAACCCCAGCCTTTCTTTTCCGTAAGAATAACTTCCACATCTGCATGCTGCTTTCTCTGAAACCGTCTATTCGAACAATAGTCTCCATTTGGACATCGAGAGGAACTGAAGTGAGAAATGGATAAAAGATTATTCTTTGAGGGTATTAGCAGTGGCACCAGGACATATCCCAGGACCATGAACTGGCTTTTTGGAGTCCATTCCTCATGATGGGATGCCCTGGCTCCACCTTTATACAGGGAGGAGGGGCTTGGTCCTGCCACAACTTGGTAGATAGACTTTACCAACTTCCCAAGGAAGGCCTTACACCCTGTGAGGAGTGGATAGGGTGTGGGAAGGGAACAGAGGGGGACCTGGGGTTGGTATATAAAATGAAAAATAAATTTTAAAAAGGTAATTCTTTAAATACCATAAGGAATCTTTAACATCTTTGCTAGAATGTGCTATATAACAACAAATATTCCATTGGTATTGCATAGTCTATTTGTGGCTAGCCAATGACCCTTACTCAATATTATCACTTACATCACAAAAGCATTCCTTAGAGTTCAGTGTCTGTATACACTTACTTCCATTCAAATAATCAATTTGGTATTTTGAATGCAACCACACACACACATGCTCAACACACAAGCACAAAATTAAAGATAGAAATAAGGGCTGGAGACATGGCTCAGTGATTAAGAGCACTGACTGCTCTTCTAAAGGACCTAGATTCAATCCCCAGCACCACATGGCAACTCATAACAGTCTGCAACTCTAGTTTTCGGGGATCTGACACACTCACACAGACATACATGCAAGCAAACCACTAATACACATTAAAATTTTTTTTAGCCGGGCACTGGTGGCGCACGCCTTTAATCCCAGCACTCGGAAGGCAGAGGCAGGCGGATCTCTGTGAGTTCGAGGCCAGCCTGGGCTACAAAGTGAGTTCCAGGACAGCTTCCAAAGCCACAAAGAAACCCTGTCTCGAAAAAAACCAAAAAAAAAAACAAAAAAAAATTTTTTAATATTTTTTAAAAATAGAAATAAAGGTGAGTTTTCTTATTCTTCTGAAATATGTGTTTTTTATTTTTATGGAACTATAACAGGAACAAAAATAAAAGCTAAACTTTACCACTAAAAACAATTTCATTAACATTAAAAATATGGAGCCCTGGAATGGAGTGGTGGCTCATTCCTGTAATCCCAGCACTGAGTATTCATAGGGAGGCAATCTCAGAGTTTGAAGCTAATCTGGACTAGAAAACAAAAAAAAGTACCTACTTGCTATGAAGGACTGGCTAGATTCACACTCAGAGATTTGAGGCCTCTTCCTATAAGTGCTGGAATAAAAAGTGTGCACCACCTAGACTAATAATTTTTCCATATTAAAATAATCAGGCTGGAGAAATGGGCCAGCTTTTCTTCCAGAGAATCTGGGTTTGAATTTTAGCACATATATGGTAGCTAACAACCATCTGTAACTCTAGTTCCAGGGCATCTTAGTGTATACATATAAATGCAGGCAAAAACATCCATACACATAAAAAAATAAATATTATTTTAGTTAAAAAAATTATCAAGTCAGATGGTGGCTGTGCACCCTTTAAAGCCAACACTCAGTGGGCAGAGGCAGGCAGATTCTCTTGTGTTCAAGGCAACAGAACTGTTTTATAAAGAACTTACATGCCAGATGCTATCTATAATCTAAAGAGCAATACAGGGGAATTTGTCTTAATTTCTGTTTTCTATCAAGCACTGGATGTTTTATTGCTCATAAATATTCATTTACATGTAGGGAGAAGGTTAAAATTCAATACTTCATTAACTATTTTCCGTATTTACACACACACACAGAGGAGCTGAGTAAGAGCGAAGCAGAGTGTTTCCTCACCACTCGATCATGAGGAGGCGATTAAGGCAGTCTTCCCCACACGCCACTTCACCTTGAGCTCGCTCATCTTTAGAGAGAGGTGCACACTCACACTGCATTCTTTTAATATCCCGATGGGATTTGTTCTTCTTTCTATTGGGGAAAATTTCATAAAATTTAGTTACATAAGTTTCTTGATGATAATATATTCAATCAAGTAAGTACCAAATCTGTTTGTTTCTGTAAGTCCACCACCCAAAATAAAGACCACACTAGGGTGGAAATAGACTGAGTTCAAGACCAGCCTGGACTGTAAGAGCAAGATTCTATGCCCCTACCCCCATCCTACCAAAACCCCCCCAAAAAAGAAGAGGAGAAAAGAGGATGAGATGATGATAATCATCTAGTCACTGCCATAAAAAAGCCAGGTGTGATGGTATATGCCTGTAATCCAAGGTATTCAGGAGCCTGAAGGAAGGTCACAAATCAAGGCTTGGCTAAACCAGGAGCACAAGTCCAATCAGAACTATTTAAGTCATAATTATGGAGACCAGGGGGTAGGGAGTTCAGGAAAAAAAAGTCTATGGAATATAGGTAGCTCAGTTAGCAAAGCACTTACTAATATCATACAAAGAGGCCCTAGATTCAATTCCTGAACATCACAGGGAGGGGAAGGGAGGGCGGAGGAAAGGATAGAAAAAAGGAGTATGTGGCAATGAGGGGAAGAAATGAGTTTAAGTCTTAACATTTTGAAATTCAACCCTTACTTTCTAGTTCAGGTCAGCTAAATCCCAGACTGAACAATTTCAAGTCACAGCAAGTTTAGGAGAAAATAGAAAAGTTTATGAGTTCCAAATGATGAGGTAACTGGTTAGCTAAAGTTTGAGAATTAGACCAAGGTGGCATATGCCTATAATCACAGCACTCTCAAAAATCTAACCCATGAAATCTTGGGTTCAAGGTCTCAGTCTGGGGTCTGGACTGTACAGCAAGACCTTATTTCAATGGGAGAGAGAAAGAGAGAAGGAAGGAGGGAAGAAGGGAGTGAGGGGTTACAGGAAATAACTGCTAAATAAAAGTTTGTATGGGGCTGGAGTGATGGTTTGGCAGTTAAGATACTTGCTCTCTGGCAGAGGACCCAGGTTCAGTTCCCAGCACCAATGTGGTAGCTTACAGCTGTCCATAACTCCAGTTCCAGTGCCTTCTTCTGGCCTCCAAAAGCACCAAACATGCAGGCAGTATGTATACATACATGTAGGCAAAACATTTATATATATATAATATAAATCTAAAAAACTTTTTTTAGATATAAAATTCTGTCTCAAAAAAGCCAGCACTCAGGAGACAGGGGCAGGTGGATCTCTGAGTTCAAGGCCAGCCTGGTTCCAGAACAGCCAAGACTGTTACAGAGAAACCCTGTCTGGAAAACAAAACAAATGTTTAATAAAGAGCTTTGATTCAACTAGATCTGGGTACAATGGCACATGCCTATATTCCCAGTACTAGGGAAACTGAAACAAAAATACCAGTTTACCAGTTTTATACCAGCTTTGGCTACTTAGCAAGCTCTCTAGACCTGCCTGGGTTAAATAAATGGGATTCTGTTTTACATGAGAAAGAATGTATATTTAACTTAACCAAATCTTTTATGGGATCCTTTACTGGTATACATCACACTTGTATACATCTGTTTAAAAAGTGAACAGACTTTTTTTTTTTAAATGAAGCAAGACTATAAAACAGCCAGAGCCAGGCATGCCAGTGAATGCCTGTAGCACTAGCTCAAGGAGAGTCAAAGGCAGGAGGATAGACAGATTCAAAGTAAGATCTGGACCAGCCCAGGTAACATAATGAGACATAATCTCAAAAATAAATGCAAAAATCTAAAAAAGAATAATCAGGTAAGATTTCAGAAGCAAAATTTTCTCAAAACTGATAGTGGTGACATTTACTTGTAGTCCCAGCACTTGGAAAGTGGAAGCAGAAAAATCAAGAATTCAAGGTCAGCTTGGGCTGCATGAGCCTTTACCATATAAGCAAACAAACAAACAGAATGAAGTCTTTTCACCTTATGCATACATCAAAAAAAATTAACAAACCTTTCAAAGTGCTTAAAGAGATGACAGCTAGACTGACTCCCAACTAGGAGGTACTCTACACAAAAGGGAAGAGGTCAGTAAGAAAGTATACATTACAAAATACATTCAACAGTGAGAGATGGCTCAGCAGTGAAAGTGCTTGTTATCCATCGTTTCAGAGGATCCGGAAGGAGTGATTCCCAGCAGCCACCTCAGGCAGTTCACCATTGCCTCTGGGACTCCAGGGTACCCCCTCTTCTGGCCCCAATTCACATTCATGAGCACCCACACACAATTTAAAATATCACTGCACCCCACACATACATATGCACACAATTTAAAATATCATTAAGGCAACTGGAAGAAAAACTACTACCTAAAGGTGCTTTGTGTGCCCTTGTCTGAAAGAAAAGAGTAACAATCACTTGTCCTTTTTAAAAACTATTTCATTATTTACTTTTACGTGTGCATTTTGCCTGTGTGACTGTGCACTGCGTGTGTGCAGTGCCTGAGGAGACAGATGAGGATGGCCAGCGACTGGAGCAGCTGACAGCTCTGAGTGACCAAGTGGATGCTGGAACTGAACTTGTGTCCTTTGGAAAAGAAATGTTCTTTCACTGAATCACCACTTGGCTGCTTTCTAGAGTTTTCTTTCATTTTTCTCTCACAATTTCACATGAAAAAGGGAATTTAGAAAAAGTAAGATAGGTTAAATTATACTTTAAAAACCTATGAAAGTGGAATGAATTAAGAGAAAAAAAATTAGGATAGCTTAAACTTTTTTTTTTTTTTTTGGTTTTACGAGACAGGGTTTCTCTGTATTGTTTTGGAGGCTGTCGGTCCAGCCCGGCCTCGAACTCACAGAGATCCGCCTGCCTCTGCCTCCCGAGTGCTGGGATTAAAGGCGTGCGCCACCACCGCCCGGCTTAAATTAAACTTTTAAAAACCAAAGCAATCATAGAAAAAACTAGACACCACTTTTCTTAAGAGGAAAATAATGGAAAGAATCTATTAGTAAACCTAAATAGAAAATGAATTTTATAGATTGTTACTCTACATTTTATCACACAACTCTTATTAAGCCTAAACTGCTGAAAATTTTGTTATTTTCTTTTTTTTTAACAAAAAGCAGCAAGAATTTATTCAAAAAGCATTAGTTAGGCTCACCTTTCTGTTAAATAAACATTTTCTTCAATAAGATCAAAGTAACAAGGCATCTTCCCCAGCTTGGCAAATTCTTTCCACCGCTGTGGGTCCCTGAAGTCATCCATAGCGCAGGAAGGCCCCATGAGCTCTGACTGTAGGGGCACTGATGTCTCTCTTGGCTCACTCTCCACTCTGACTTTCTTTCTAGCCTGAAGCTCACCATCACTCTCAGAGTCACTTTCCACTTCCTGCCTTCGTTTTTTAGGAGGGCCTCTCTCTTTTATTTCATTTTTTTCAAAGTTTTTTGAAAACTCTTTCCTTTCATTTGGAACAAGAGAGTCCTTAACGGAATTGCTGCTTATTTCAGGTGCTTGCACTGATCCCTTGTCCTTTTGATGGAAGAATAACTTACTGGACTGGCTTGAAAAATGTGATCCACTTCGTTGATCCCAACTCTCCTCCTCTTCACGATCATCTGTTAGCGAATCTGGTACCTGCCCTTGAATTCGATCATAAGTTCCAGGAGGTCTGCCTGCTGATCTTGGATCCCAATAGCCATTGCCTTGCCAATAACTATGGGTTCCAGTAAAATGTTCAGTATTCTGTTGATACTTGTGCGTACCACAGGCTCCATAGCTGCTGTCAGGTTGCTGATAAGTGGTAGTGGGCCTTTCTTGTTGGGAGAAGTCCCACCCCAGGTTTCTAAGCTCTTCTGATGAGTGCAAGCCATCCACACAGGAAATGTCACAAGAGGAAAAGTTCAGCTCTGTTTTTCCTAGTCTACTACTATCTGGCCTGTTAGAGAATATTACCTGTTGCCGAGACTTATTTGGGATATCTTCAAAATCATCAGAAGAATAAATGGGTAGCTCTTGTGACCTAGATGTTTTTGCTCTTACTGTGTCCTCTGAATTCAGGTGACCTAGAGAGTCAGATTTCAAGTCTGTATGACTTGTACTATCAACTCCATCACTTTGAGAATGAGCAATTTCAGGCAGGTGGTTATCTACTTTTCTGCTGAACTGTGAATAAGAAGTTTCTGAATTCCTCTCTGTTCCTTTATGAAGGAAGAATTTTTCAGTTTGAGGACAGCCTTTACTTGTCATACTCTCAAACTTATCCTCATATGAATGTCTCCTTGACTCTAATCTTTCATCTTCCCAATGGTCAGAATAAAGTCGGTAGCTATGACTGCTCCGAGAAGAACAGGGACTTGTCTCTTCCATGGGCAAAGTAGAATTCTTTGGCACAACCACAACAGATTGGAGACGGTTTCTTGGAATACTGCTATCATCAGATTCTGTATCTTCTGAATCACTTTCATCACTTGAACTTCCAGATGACTCAGAATAATCCTCATGGACAGTAGACATTTCAGGAGCATTACCACTACTGTCACATTTTAGGGTGTAAGTTATACTGTCACTGTCCTCCATGGTTAAGTTCAAATCATAAGAAAATACAACCTCTGAGTCATCAGAAGTATGTGTACGCCCTCTTCCTTCTTCCTCATCTACAGAGATTTCTGGTCTTCTATCATGCAATATGGAATTCCCTTCTTCTTGAGCCTCTTGCAAAGACTGCCCAGATAATACATTATTGTGCCTGTTTTCCCAAGAAGCAAATCCCTTTCCTGAATCAGGAAGGGCACTACCCACTTCTGTTTCTTTCCCTGCATACTTTAAAAACTCTGTGCTTTTTTTACTCTGCACTGCATCTAGAAGTGGAGACGTATTCTCTTCACATTTTACTCCTGACGGAAGACTCTGAAGAGATGAAACAATACCTGAACTCCCTGCAGACTCATACGGATCATCAAAATGGTTAAGTGAAACTGAACTAGGGCCATCGATGCTCTGCTTATATTCACCACATGCAAATTTTGAGTGCTGATCTGTCAGCTCTGTATTATCACATAGAACTATTTTTGATTCCAAATGCACATTCATAAAGCTATTTGAAGAAATCTTCACAACCGAAGTTTCAGTATTTTCAGCTTCAGAGTTCTCATTTGGAGAACAGTATCTATCTGAATCTTTGGTT
The DNA here is from genome assembly GCF_017639785.1 of Mesocricetus auratus. Lineage (NCBI taxonomy): Eukaryota > Metazoa > Chordata > Mammalia > Rodentia > Cricetidae > Mesocricetus > Mesocricetus auratus. The sequence goes on along the minus strand of NW_024429267.1, from coordinate 47,892,884 downwards.
TTGCAGCAAGAACGTCTCTTATCAACTGGATCTTTAATTAATGTTTTGGAATAATCTATAGTCTTAACTGGCAAAGATAAGAGTTTATCATGGTGTGGTGACAACAAAGGTTCCGTTTCCCTAAATGGACTTTGTGACTTACTATGCTGCCTATAGATATCATCTGAGTCTTCTTCTTTGCACCTACCAATATTCTGAAATCCATTTGATGAAAGCATGCAAGCCTTAATCAAAGGGGATACCTCTGATCCAGTCACACTATCATCAGAAGTCAATAAAAAAGCATCTGTTTTAGAAGCACAAAATGTTGCCATATCAGATTCTGTCTCTGGAGATCCATTTATATTTAATTCAAGGGAACAAAAACTTCTTAACTGATCATTTTTCACTTTTGATAATGACTCCAATTCTTTAATACTATCATGGCTATCATGTTCTATAAATTCAGGCTTAAGTATAGGAGATTCATCTAGCTTTTTAAAAGTAGGTGAATCATTTAATTGATTTGATGGAGATGGAGACCCAGTCTTTTCTCTTTCAGGAATTTTATTACTTGTTCTTAACTCACTACCTTTTGAACAAGGAGTCTGCAAACTAAAATGAGTTTGTTTGTTTTCCTCATTTAATTCTGTACAACAGAAAGAATTCTTAAATTTATCAGACTTGGATACAGGTTTTGAAAGGGCAGATTTGTAACGGGAAGCACTGTTATCATGCTTGGAATAGGAGGACCCCCGTCGGAATCCCAGTTCAGTCATGGGAGAACAACATCTTTTTATGGCTTCATGTTCTGAAGTCCGCTTGGATTCTCTTTCTAGTTTTGAAGAATACTTTCCTCTTCTCTCCATCTCTAAGTAAGAGGTCTCAGTTTTACAGTCCCGATCAAATTTAGAGTAAGATGATGATGTCCTTAGGTCTCTGTAGGAATGGGATGAGGTGCGCCTTGGATATGTCTTCTTATATTCATCTTCAGAGTCAGAGCTCTCCCGTGCCCTGTTATCTGTATACAGCCGAGAATAGCGTGTCCTCTCACGGTAAGGGGAACTCCTATGGTAGCGCCGATCAGAATCATAATAATGAGATCTCTCTGACCGAGAATAAGACAAACTGGTTCTAGAGACTCTGTCAGATCTAGACCGCGATCGGCTCCGCCTTCGGTCTCTTTCAGACCTACATCGGGAAGATACATACCGAGTATCTCTTTCAAGTTTTGAGTAGCTGAAGTATTTATCATCTCTCTCTGTTTTAGATCTCAATGATTTACCCAAATCCTCACTTTTTGAAGGTGCTGAGCTCTTTTTAAAATCTCTTTCCTTCTCAATGCTTGTTGAAGATTTTAAATCATGTGATCTTTGACTGGAGGAAGTCCGTACAGAATCTTCATCAGATTCTGAACCAAGAAATGTGCCTTCAAATTGTGACGGTTTCTTCTTAGAACTTGCTTTTTTAGAACTGAGGCTTGTCTTAGAACCATCTGAAACTTCTTCTTCCTTCCCAATATGGGAATCTTCTCTTTGCAGGGGATTATCTGCTTGCTCCTTTAAAGTTTGAATTGTGTGTTCTTCCAAACTATTAGATACAATATCCTGCTTCATACCCACCTCTAATGATTCTGGTACAGTTTTAGCTGGTGGTTCTTTCTGAGCACTATCCACTGGTGCAGTCATTAGTACTGTTACTGGGAGATGTGGCGAGGCCACTGGCTCCGCCGATATTGGTGCTGGTGGTGAAGGCGATGTGGCTTGGGGAGGTGGAGGAGGTGGGGGTGGAGAAGAAGGTGGTGTTGATTCTGCTGTGACTGCTGGTAACTGTACTGTAGGAGGGGGAGATGTGGTTGTAGCCAGCTGCGGCCTGGATGTCACGTGAAGTAGATGTTTCTTAAAATGAATTCTACCCAATTCAACTCTTGACTTTGGTGGGGAAGATTCTTCTGTAGTAGGGAAAGTATCTCCTGTGTCCATTTTAACTTTAGGGCTTGAGTCTACTTGAAGAGGCGTAGCTGGGGAATTTGGAGAATCACTCTGCTTTTCATTGCCAAGTGCAGTGAGAAACCTATTCTGTAAAGTTTTCTTTGTAAGACTGAAGCTGAATGACACCTTCTGCCGTCCCTGTTCCTCCAAATTAACTTTTGTCTTCGTGCCTTTGGGCAAAAATCGACTAGAAGCAACACCTTTAAACATTGGTCCTTTGATGAAACCTGTTTTCTGCACATTTTCAATCTTTGCCTACAAAAGAACAAAACAGAGTAATAAATGCTTCCTTTCGAACTGTATCACATTCAAATTGTCAACATCAAAATTTAAAATGTCAGAGATATTTTTCAAAACTAACAGTAGTATGACTTTCACTATGCTACAAATGGAATTTAGCTTTTCATTATGAAACATTTTAGGCATAACCGAAAATATAAAGAATAACAAATCACTAAGTATCCATCCCCACATTAACAATTACCAGTATTTTTCCATTTAATCCTACATTAAACAATTTTATCCACTTTGGCACTATTTTCTAGATATCTAGTTTTTTCTTTTCTTTTTTTCTTTTTTTTTTTTTTTTTTGGAGGGGGAGCTTTTTTTGTTTTTGTTGTTTTGGGTGTTGATTTTTTTTTTTTTAAGTTTTTTGCTTTGGTGGTGTTTTTTGGATGTCTGTTTTGAGGCAGAAACTTACTAAGTAGCCCAGGTTTTCTTTGAACTCATTACTCCTCATGCTTCTACCTCCCCAGTCCTGGGATTACAACCTTGCACTATCATGCTCAGCGCAAATAGCATTTTCAACAAGAATTTTTTTTAACCTGGTATGTAGATGATGTTTATACATATGGCAGTAAGTAACATCTCAGTATACAAAATAGTTTGTTCTTGTTTTATTTATATAAGAAACACCAAAGATCAAATAAACCAAGGGTCTTCTAGTATCACACAGAATCAATAGAGTACAGAGTAAAAAATATATATGAGCCATAGCTCAAAAATGAAGCAAATACATTGTTTGGGGTATTATTTATATTTGCTTTAAGGCAGGGATCAACAAGCACCAGGCAATTTTAATGACCTTCTCTGGTACAAATTAACCTTACCACATTCATTTTATTGATAAAGCAGACAAAAAAGGGCCAGGCCTTTTGCTGTACTAGAACTTGCTCTACTTTAGCACACACACTACCACTATATCTTTGCCTGGGCTATACACACGTTGGTAATGCTAATTTATTCTTTTTTTTTTTTTTTCGAGGCAGGGTTTCTCTGTGGCTTTGGAGGCTGTCCTGGAACTAGCTCTTGGAGACCAGGCTGGTCTTGAACTCACAGAGATCCGCCTGCTTCTGCCTCCCAAGTGCTGGGATTAAAGGTGTGCGCCACCAACGCCCAGCGCTAATTTATTCTTTAATATCACCATATGAACAAGATACAGCTAAACAGAGTGGTAATAGTGCATGCCTTTTTAGTCCCAGCATGTGGGAGGCAGAGGCAGGCAGATCTCTGAGTTTGAGGTCAGCCTGGTCTACAGAGAGAGTTCCAAGACAGTCTCCAGAGCTACACAGAGGAACCAAAACCAAAACCAAACAACAACAAACATAGCTAAGAAGTGTTCTCCATTACCCAAGGAAGTCTCTGACAAACCACCAGTGGAAATGGTGGGAGTCAGAAGTTAAAGGTGTAACCTAGGTTGCTGAAAGAATAACAGAAAAATCCACAGACACAAATTCTCTCTAATGTAGCCCAGGCAGGCCAGGAATTCACAGAGATATATGGATGTGCACCACCACACCCAGGCCTTAAGCCTATATTAAAGATTAATATCACAAGAGAGATTCAAGTCCAAATTAAAATTTTGCCACCTATAACACTTTTCTAATAGATGTTATTTAATTTATTTTGGCTGTTTTTTTTTCTCAATATGTTTTTATTTAAAGTAGAAACATGAATGTTTCACATGTCAGTCCCAGCTCCCTCTCCCACCCCTCCTCCCTTGTCCCTCCACCAGTCCCCCAACCCCCCCCCCCAATCCCCACATCATTCCCCAGGGAGGGTGAGGCCCTCCTTGGGGGGGATCTCTAAAGTCTGTCATTTCATCCAGGGCAGGACCTAGGCCCTTCCCCATGTGTCCAGGCTGAGAGAGCATCACTCTATTTGGAATGGGCTCCCAAAGATCATTCATAAACCATAGTAAACACTGATCTACTACCCAAGGCCCCAGTGATTTCTGTGGCCTCCTTCCTGGCACTACATTCATGGAGTCTGGATCAGTCCCCTGTTGGCCTCTCAGCCATCAGTCTGGGATTCAAGAGCTCCCTCTTATCTGGTCAGCTGATTTTGTGGGTTTCATCAGCATGGTCTTGACCCCTTTGCTTATCACTCCTCCATCTCTGTCACTAGGTTCCAGGAGTTCAGTTCAGTGTTTAGCTGTGGGTATCTGTCTCTGCTTCCATCAGTCCCTGGATGAAGGTTCTAGGATAGCATATAGGGTAGTCATCAACCCTAGTATCAAGGAGGGGCTATTAGTGTAGTCTCTCCACTATTGTTTAGTTTGCCAGTTGGTGTTATCCTTGTAGATCTGTTTAAATGAGTAATTTTCCTCCTGAATATGGTATAATTGAAAATCAGTTCTAAAGCCAGGAGCAATGGTGCATGCCTTTGGTGCCAGAACTCTAGAAGTAAACCCCTGAGTTTTGAGGCCTGCCTAAGCTAGACAGAGAAACTGTCTTTGAAAAACCAAAAAAAAAAAAAAAAAAAAAAAAAAAGAAACAAGAAAAAGCATACAGGAACTTCAAGTAAGGAAATAAAAGCTTTTACATTATATATACATATGAGATTATTCATATAGCAGTGGTTTTCAAAAATTTAAGAAACAATTTACTTTTCAAATTAAATTTTACACAGAAACTTAATAGAGACAGATAAAAATCTGTTTCTAGAAATACTGGTTTCTGCCACCTTTCTGAATTTCTTGAATCTTTTAAATTTTAAATTATTGTCTTGCTATATACAATATCCCTCATTGGAATGAGTTATTATAACTCCAAAAAATAAAATTGAACAAAACTATTAGCTTCATTTCACAATCACAATAATAGTTAACTTTAAATATTTCTAGCTTTTATCTAGATTCTAAATGTACTTAAAAGGCCATTTCTTGAGAGACAAGGTCAATTATACTTACCTCATTTTCTTCTTCTCTATTCCCATTCAGCCAAGAAAACATGCAAAAGAATAAAAAGAATCATAAATATTTAAAACAAAATGGCTCTTTTTATTAAAACAGATACTTAAATAACTTGTCCTTTTTTCATTGTCCTAGTGACAGTTTTGTAACAACTACTTCCTGAAGCTAATGAAAAACCATTATGCTTAAATACTAGAAAGCAAGTAAAGTGCATCTCACCTTGAAGGCTAGGTTTTCTAATAAGTAACAAAATATGATTGTTCCAAAAGTAATTCCAACATAAAGGAGTAAATATAAAGACTGAAATATATACAATGTAGCAGCAAACTCTACGACAACTCAATTAAAAAAAATTTTTAAAGACAGGAATGCAAAGAATCCCAAGAAAGGAATTAGTTTTACTTTTGGAGTGACCTCAGGCAAAAGGCGAAGATTAAAAAGATTAACTGCTCCTATAAGTAAACTAAAAAACATTCATTGTTACATAAGTATAAGGTATGATATAGAAAAAGATGACAATTAAGTAGAATAAATAGTAGTGGATATGTTTCTGATGAATCACATTTTTATGCATGGGTAGGTGGGTCCCAATTTCTCATTTTTTAATTATTATATTTAGTAACTATTCATTAGTCCCTTTGCTAAACAGAAAATATATATACTGTGCTCTGCATCACAGTTCTACTACCTCATACATCCCAGCACCTAATATTCTAACACAAACACACAGATTCCTATGAAGAATCAAATACCAAGTCTGTTTTGGGGGTTTTTTCGGGGGTGGGGGGACAGGTTGAGACAGGATTTCTCTGTGTAACAGTCATGGCTGTCCTGGAACTAGCTCTGAAGACTAGGCTGGCCTCGAACTCACAGGGATCCAAGCGTCTCTGCCTCCCAAGTGCTGAGATTAAAGGCGTGCACCACCATGCCCAGCTTCAAATACCTAGTCTGGTGTGCGATAGTGCAATAAGGCACACTGGGGACTATCTACATGAGAAAAGGAAATTTACATAAGTATGACACGTATGTTGCTTTGTGGACTATGTGGCAAGACTCAAACACACTACATGTTTGAAGCACTCCTTAAAAGAAATATACAAAAATCCTCTCTCCAAATATAGGCCTACACAGTAATTCAGTTGATCTATTAGCAAGCATTTATAGAAGTTAGAACAAAGCAATGGCTAGTGTGATGAACAATGCCAGTAATCTAAGCTACAAAGCACACTGAGGCAAAGGGAGTCCAAGTTCAAGGACTGCAAGGGCTACATAGTTTTAAGCCGATCTGCACAACTTAGCAGACCCTGCCTCAAAATAAAAAGATTAAAAGGTCCGAGAAGGAGAGGCATGGTGGTGCATGTTTTAGGGTTCAATACTTGAGAAACAGAAGCAGGAAAATCACAAGTAAAGGCCAGTTTTGGTTGCATGGTGAGCCAGAGGCCAACAAGGGCTACATGAGACCTGCCTCAAACAGAATAACTGAGGTTATAGCTCAGTCAGAGCGCTTGCCAAATGTGAAAGGCACCTAGGTTCAGTCCCCCAAAAGAGAGAATACTAAAATAACAAAAGACAAAAAATGTAATAAAGATGTATTGATAAAATCTGGCAGGGCAGTGGTGGAACACGCCTTTCATCCCAGCATTCGGGAGGCAAAGGCAAGCAGATCTCCGAATTTGAAGTCAGTCTGACCTACAGAGTGAGTTCTAGGACAGCCAGGGCTACACAGAGAAACTGCCTTGAAAATACACAAAAATAAACAAACAATAAAACAACCTAATGTTAGTAGTGTTGTAACTTAAAAAGTGGCGGGTAAGAGAAAGATGCCACACAAAAGAGCTTAAGTAGAGGGGTTTTTTTTTATTGGAGGAGACTGAATGAGAAAGGGGAGGAGGAGGGACAGGAGCAGCAGATAAGAGACAGGCAAAGAAAGAGAGGAGGGACAGAGAGACAGGCAGAGAAAGGAGAGAGAAGCAAAAGGAGAGAAGGGGGAGGGGGCAGAGGGAACACAGTGAATGTGCACAGGTGGTGCTCTTAGTGGCTGCAGCTCAGAGTGTATCCTGTCAGAACCCCCAAGGGCAGGCCAGTACAAGTGCCTAAATACTAACAAGTAGAGAAAAAAAGATGAAATTACAAACAAGCAAAAGGAAAGATCTCAAATCCAATCTATTATTATTTTGATCTACAAAACCTTCTAACACATTTGAGAGACTGTGTGACTTGTATTTAAACCATGCTATACAAGCTATTATGTATTTTGTTTCTTTCCTTAATCCTAAATACAGTTGGTAGCAAAAAAACATGAATAAATTACAGAATTACCAAAAAGCATTAGGGGGGAGATGGTGGTCTTGAAAGAGCTCAACAGATGAAAGTTCTGGCTTTAAGAAGCCCTGAACCCACATAAAGGAGGGTGGAAAGAACACACTTCACAGGTATCCTCTGACCATATGCACCCCCTCACACATACAATAATAAAAAAGTGAAACTGTTTTTAAGAGGGGCTACAAACAAATGAAGACAGAGTCAAATTTCAAAATAAAATCTAGGCCCTATGGCATTTGACTGTAATCCCAGTCACTTAAGAAGGCTGACATGGGACTGACTAACAACATTAACAAGGCTCTTACTCAAACCACCCAGTCATGGGTATGGCTGTATTCACCGGTAATCCTAACACTTGGGAGGTAGAAGCAGAAGGATCACAAGTTCAAGGCCAGCCTTGATTACACAGCAATAATCAAAACTATCTTGGGCTACCTATTTAAGACACTGACTCAAAAAGGGGACAGGGCAGAAAGAGAGCTAGGGAACGTAGCTCATCAAAGAGCACATGTCTAAGTGTGGTTGTGCACGCCTTTAGTCCCAGCAGAGTGAGGGCATCAGATAGATCCCCAGTGACGAGTTACAGTGGGTTGTAATCTGTCACATGGGTGTCAGGAACTAATCCTTGAATGCAGGATTTTAAAAGCCAATTGGGTCAATCATGGCAGCACAAGCCTTGGATCATAGCACCAGTGAGGCAGAGGCAGGCAATCTCTGAGTTCGAGGACAACCTGATCTACAGACAAAAAACACAGCTGGGCGTTGGTGGCGCATGCCTTTAATCCCAGCACTCAGGAGGCAGAGGCAGACAGATCTCTGTGAGTTCGGAGGCCAGCCTGGTCTACAGAGTAAGTTCCAGAATAGGCTCCAAAACAATACAGAGAAACCCTGTCTTGAAAAAACAACACCAAAAAAGTGCTTGTGTAGAGAGGGAAGTTTCTGTCCTGCCTGGTCCTGCAGCTATTCAGTCCCAAATAAACAGAGGCTTATATTAATTATAAACTGTTTGACCTACTGCTCAGACTTATTACTAACAGAGTTCTTACACTCAAATTAACTCATAGTTCTTATCTATGTTTAGCCACGTGGCTTGGTACCCTTTCTCAGTAAGGTGCTCTCATCCTCTTCCTCTGTGTCCGACTGGCGAGACTCACTCACTCTCCCCACCTTTCCTCTTCCCAGCATTCTCCTAGTCTGGTAGCCCAGCCTATACTTCCTGCCGGAGTGACAAGTCTTTACAGTGTACAAAAGCATTATCCCACATCATGCTTGTCTAACACACATGAAAATACCAAGTTTAATAGCCAGGACTGAATAAACTAGGTGTGGAAGTGCATGCCTATAATCCTAGCACTTGAGCGGCAGAGCCAAGAGGATCAGAAATTCAAAGTCGTATTTAATTACATAGTGAATTCAAGGCCAACCTGTGCTACATAAGACCCTGCCTCAAGAAAATAATGGTTAGAACACTTTAATGTTTGTGGTTTTACAAACACATACATTGGGGCTGGAGAAAAGAACTGAGAGCACTGGCTGATCTTGCAGGGAACTCTGATCCAACTCCTAGTACCCACAACCAGACAGCTCACAACTGTCTACACCTAGAGTCATTGACATCCTCTTCTGGCGTCCAAGGACACTGCATACATGTGATGCTTAAGCATATATGCAGGCAAAATATTCATAAACAAAGTAAAATTGAAAAAAATCAACACATGTGCCCAAGGGAAAATATTATAAAAACATAATTATAAACTATATTATTTACATCTACCTTCCCAGAGAAAACTATAAACCTACATATCCTTCCCAAAATCTCATGAGATTAACACAAAAGAACAGAAGCTTATCTACTGAATGCACAAACTATCCCTGCCCTTTACCAGACTGAGATCTTTATGTTGGTCTTCAGTCCTATTCTTGCTTAACCTGAGCGGCATTAAACAGGAGGGCAAAAATAAGTAATGCTCAGTCAACTCTTCGAAACTACTGCAGATTTTTTACACAGAATAGCAAATCTTTTGAGACAGTCTTACTATGTAGTTTTAGTTGACCTGGAACTCCCTATGTGGCCCAGACTGGCCTAAACTCAGAGATCTAGATCTGCATGCTTCTGCCTCCCTAGTGCTAGGATCCAAGGCATGTACTGCCATGATCGACCATAAATTAGCTTTTAAAATCCTGCATTCAAGGATTAGTTCCTGATACCCATGATAGTTTACAACCTACTGTAACTCGTCACTGGGGATCTGATGCCCTCTTAGGCTTCTGTGGGCACCAGATATGCATGTGATACACATATATACTTGTAGGCAAACACTCAGAAGTACAAAATAATAAATACACCTTTTAAAAATCTCCAGACGGGCGGTGGTGGCACAGGCCTTGAATCCCTGGGGAAGCAGAGGCAGGCAGATCTTTGTGAGTTTGAGGACAGCCTGGTCTACAGAGCCAGTTCCAGGACAGCCAAGGCAACAGAGAGAAAACACTGCCTTAAAAAAAAAAAAAAAAGAAAAGAAAAGAAATTCCTACCTTCATGACTAGAATACAGTGCTGGCCTAACTTGCAAAGCCATGGTTTTAATCCCAAGACCCCTACTGCAACAAGCAAAACAAAAAACACACCTTCAAAATAAAAACAATGAAAGTAAATCTGTAACACTATTATCTTTATACACAAAGAACTCTTTCCTTCATTATACCTATTTGTTTGGTATGAATAAGAATGATTCTTGGGGCTAGACAGATGACTCAGAGATTAAGAGCACTGACTGCTCTTCCAAAGGACTGAGGTTCAATTCCCAGCACCCATATGACAGCTAACCCATATGTCTGTAACTCTATGATCTGACACTCTCACACAGACATACATGCAGGCAAAACACCAATACATATAAAGTAAAAAAACAATTTACTTTAAATAATGATTCTAAACCAGACAGTGGTATCAAACACCTTCAATCCCAGCACTTGGGAGGCAGAGGCAGGAAGATTTCTGTGAGTTCGAGGCCAGCCTGGTCTACGAGCAAGTGTCAGGATAGGCTCCAAAGCTACACAGAGAAACCCTGTCTCAACACGCCCCCCAAAAAAATATTCTAAAAGCTGAGTATGGTAATAAACACCAGTAAACCAGCACTTGGGAAGCAGGGGCAGGAGGACAGAGAGTTTGAGGCCATCCTAAACTACTTGAGGGAAAGAGGGAGGAAGGGAGAGGAAGAAAAATATTTGGGTTGCTCTAAGGGAGATGAATAGACAAAACCAAAAATGGTAAAACTGTCAAGCCTGGATGAGAACACGGTTGGAGGGATATTCATTATACTACTAAGGCCCACTCAGCTATCTGTGATTGTGCACAAGCAGAATTACCAAAATTGAGTTGTAAGAACTTTTACTCACCAATAATAAATAGAAAACATGAATAACCAGAGAATATTGTTGCTATGAAAAATATTTCTATAAATTAACCTTTACGAAACAGCATGTAGTTATACTTTATGATCATTTACTGTGAGATTCAAAAGAAAGAAACAGTGTGGAGGAAGGTGAGATCTTAACAAGAAAAGATATAAAACTACCTAAATCAGGCCAGTAGTGGCATACACCTTTAATCCCAGCACTCAAGAGGCAGAGCCAGGCAGATCTCTGAGTTCAAGACCAGCCTGGTCTACAAAATGAGTTCTAGGACTATCAGGATTACAGAGAAACTTTGTGTTAAAACCTCCCATCTACCCCTCCCACAAAAACCAAACAAACAAACAAACAAAAAACACCTAACTACCTTGTAGGCCAGTCTGTAATGTAATCCCAGCACTCAGGAGGAAGAGGTGGGAGAATGACCAGCTCAAAGCCAGAATGAGATATATAGTATGTAACACCCTGCTTCATAAAAGCAAAACTTCAAATATGGTAATGCAGGCCTGTCACAGGAGGCAGAGGCAGGAGGATAAGGCCAGCTTCAGTTGTACAGTGAGTCAGCCTGGACTACAAGGGACTGTGAAACCGAAAACAAAACAAAAGGCTTAATTGTTAAAAAAAAAAAAGTCAGACTAAATTTGAATAAATTCCAACATTTTCTAAACTAAGTTAGTCCCAAAAAGTAGAGGCTACAGAAGAGATGTATAAAACTGATAGCAATACTGTATTTATCATAGAGAATGTGTCTAACACCCTCCACACAACATTGGCATAAAATGTTTAATAAATGAGAGCTGTTAGTGGTTTGTTAGAAATGTATAAAAACTCTTTAATTACACTAGTCTTCTCTATTTGAATAAACATTTTGCTCATTTCCTGTATTCTTGGGACCCGGGCACAGTAAGTAAATTTGGACTGTGGTAAGAGACGAGACAGAAGGATGGCTTGGGTATGAGAAGTAGCGAAGGGAAGAGCAATCTATTTAAATGGATTCCAGGCCAGTGCCAGTCAACTCACTGCTTTTTATCTCAGTGAAACTGAGCCGCAACCAGAAACTTTTACAACAAAGTGACCTTGACCAAGAGTCAGAGAAAGTTCCAAAAAGTATTCTTGTACTCTACCCAACTCTCAACAGTAACCATATGGCTTAATAAGCACACTATGAAATCAGTAAACTGATATTGGGTCAAGTTCTAGTTTGATTTTTGTTGCTGTGATAAAACACTGATCAAATGCAACTTGGGGGAAGAGTTTATTCAATTTATATTCCAGGTTACAGTCCATCAGCCTGGGAAGTCAGGGCAAAACTCAAGCAGAAACCATGGAAGAATACTGCTGTTTTGCTGGCCGGCTCAAGCTTAGCTTTCTTATAATAGGCCAGGACCATCTGCCCAAAAAAATGGTGCTGCCCACAGGCCAATATGATCTGGGCAACTCCTAAATCAATGCTTTACTCTCTAAGACGACTCTAGGCTGTCTCAAATTGACAACTAAATCTAACTAGGACCATACATTACTGCTCACTAGATTAAATCTTTTTTTTTTTATTAAAAACAAGCTTGCTTCAATCCCAGCTCCTTCTCCCTCCCTCCTCCCCCCAATCCCCACCAACTCCCCCAACCCCCTCACCCAACCCCCACTCGACTCTCCAGGGAGGGTGAGGACCTTCATGGGGGATCTCCAAAGTCTGTCATATCCACTACATTAAATCTTGTCATTTTTTAAAGATTTTATTTATTATGTATACAGCATTCCATGTAAGCCTGCAGGCCAGAAGAGGGCACCAGATCTCATTATAAATGGTTGTGAGCCATCATGTGGGTGCTGGGAATTGAACTCAGGACCTCCAGAAGAGCAGCCAGTGCTCTTAACCATCTCTCCAGCCCCAAAATCTTTTTTTTTTTTTCTTTTTTTGGTTTTTCGAGACAGGGTTTCTCTGTGGCTTTGGAGGCTGTCCTGGAACTCGCTTGGTAGTCCAGGCTGGTCTCGAACTCTCAGAGATCCGCCTGCCTCTTCTGCCTCCCGAGTGCTGGGATTAAAGGTGTGCGCCACCAACGCCCGGCTTCAGCCCCAAAATCTTATCATTATTTTTGTTGTTATTGTTGTTTTTATTTTCGAGACAGGGTTTCTCTGTATTGTTTTGGAGGCTGTCGGTCCAGCCCGGCCTCAAACTCACAGAGATCCGCCTGCCTCTGCCTCCCGAGTGCTGGGATTAAAGGCGTGCGCTACCACCGCCCAGCATCATTATTTTTTTAATGGGACTAAAATTCATCTCTGTGCACAAACAGTTCTACACAATTTCATCCCATGTAGATATGCGCAACCACCAGGACAATCAAAAAATAACTGTTCAGTGGCTCAATTATTTTCAATGTCTAAATTTACAATTTTTTATGTGTAAGGATGTTTTGGTTGCACGCGCGCGTGTGCGTGCGTGCGTGCGTGCGTGCGTGTGTGTGTGTGTGTGTGTGTGTGCAGTAAGTGACTGACTGACTGGTGCCTGTGAAGGCCAGAAGAGGGTGTTAGATCCTCCGGAACTAGAATTACAGATGGTTGTGAGCGGCCAAGTGAGACCAGGACCCAAAACTTCTGTACTTACCCTGAGTCATCTTTCTAACCCAGTGTCTACATTTTTCATTTTTCTAGGAACTCAATTTTTTGATGTCTAAAAAGTTATTCATCCGGGCTGGAGAGATGGCTCAATGGTTAAGAGCACTGCCTGTTCTTCCAAAGGTCCTGAGTTCAATTCCCAGAAACCACATGATGGCTCACAACCATCTGTAATAAGATCTGGTGCCCTCCACTGGCCTGCAGGCAACATGCAGGCAGAGCACTATACACATAATAAATAAATCTTTGAAAAAAATATTCATCCATGATCCATGACAGTAAAATGAAAAGAATACCCAATTTATATTATATATAAAACACTCATCATAGTCCTCAAATTTTCTAGTACATCAAAGTACAAGATTTCCTTAGGTCCACAACAAAACAGCAAGAAACAGATGAATGCTAAACTAGCAAGGCTCTAATATTAGCAACCATTGAAATCATCTTAAAAATCAGGAAATTAACAACTGGAGATGCTCCTGGCAGTGGTGACACATGCCTTTAATCCCAGCACTCGGGAGGCAGACAGGCGGATCTCTGTGAGTTCCAGACAGCCTCCAAAGCCACAGAGAAACCGTCTCGAAACCCCCCCCAAAAAAACAACTGGAGATGCTTTGCCTCAAACTGGGTGGCCTTCTCCAGTCTTAACACAATGGGAGGTAGTCTTAGTGTAAGCTGATATGCCATGTTTGGTTGATATCCATGGGAGACCTGCCCTTTTCCAGAGAGGAGTGGGGGCGAGGCAGGGAAGAGGTAGGGGGAGAGACTGGGAGAAAAGGGAGGGGAAACCGCAGTCAGGATGTATGTGTGTGTGTGTGTGTGTGTGTGTGTGTGTGTGTGTGTGTGTGTGTGTGTGTGTGTGTGTAAAATAATAACAATAATAATGTTTTTTAAAAAAGAGCTGGGGATGGCCAGGCAGTGGTGCCACACGACTTTAATGCCAGTACTAGGGAGGCAGAAGCAGGCAGGATATCTCTGAGTTGGAGACCAGGCTGGTCTACAGAATGAGTCTAGGATGGTTAGGAGTTCAAGTCCCAACACCCACACAGAATGGCTCCCAACTGCCAGGGGAACTGACACCTCTGGTTCCTGCATTCATGTACACATAAATATACATATATTCATAACTAAAAATAAAATCCTCACTCATATAGAAAAATAACAGTGAAAACAAAAATGCTTACAGTGAATGTCATAAAAACAGCTAACAAAATTTCCAGAAAGCATATGCTTAGCTGAAAAATATGCTATCACAGATTTTTAATTCCTGCCCCTCATTTCTCAATGTCTAGTACCACACCATTATCTTCTTTAATAGCAAAGAAAAAAGTACTCCAACAAAGAACACTAGGTTCTCCCTGGTAGTCACACTATTATTCTAAAGCACCTAACCAATAATGTAATTCAGTAAACTCTTTTCTATTCAGCCACCACTATTCTAATGTGTTCTTATCTGCTAGTAGCATTGCTTCTCACACAAACTATTGTTAATGTGTAATATACATCACATGTATAATAACCAATATTGCTTATAATTGCACAACTGGCTTCCTTTATTACATAATAGAAGTTTTGTTTTTTAATGGGCCTGGTAAAGTTACCATAGAGTATGCCTATTATGGTTACTTTAAAGGAACTTTTGAAGCACTTTTTTGTTGTTGTTGCTTGGTTTTTTTTTTTTTTGCTTTTTCAAGACAGAGTTTCTCTCTATTGCTTTGGAGGCTGTCCTGGAACTAGCTCTTGTAAACCAGGCTGGTCTTGAACTCAGAGATATGCCTGCTTCTGCCACCACAGCCCAGCTTGCAGCACATTTTTACCAATTTCTTTCTTTCTGGTTTTGGTTTTTGGTTTTGTTTTGGTTTTTTTTTCAAGGCAGAGTTTCCCTGTATGGTCCTGGCTGTCTTTGAACTCTGTAGAACATGCTGTCCTTGAACTTACAGAGATCCCCCTGCCTCTCTGCTAGGATTAAAGGGGTGCACCACCACACCCTGATTTTGTGTGTGTGTATTGGTGTTTTGCCTGCAAGTACATCTGTGTGAGGGTGTCAGATCCCCTGGAACTGGAGTCACAGTTATGAGCTTCATGTGAGTGCAGGGAATTAAACCCCAGTCCTCTGAAGAGCAGCCAGGCTCTCAACTGCTGAGCCACCTCTCCAGCCCTACATTTTTACCAGTTTCTAATTAGGTACTTTATTGTGTGTTAATAAAATTCACCTCCTTACTTTAAATAACTCAGCTATACTTTCAGCACAGAAGCAGTACTACAAAATATGTAGCTCATGTTTTACAATTCACACAGTTGCCCTAGGAATAGATAAATTAATGGTAGTCATACTTTTAACCTGACAATTTAAAAAAAAAAATCAAGGTCTACAGAGGAAGTTTCAGGACAGCCATGGCTACACAGAGGAAACCCACCCTACCTCAAAAAACAGGAAAACAGACCAGGCGGTGTTAGCACACACTATTGATCCCAACACTCGGGGAGGTAGAGGCAGGCAGATCTCTGTGATTTTAAGGCCAGCCTGTCTACAGCACAGTTGGGGCTGTTACACAGAGAAACCCTGTCTCAAAAGAAAAAAAAAAACCAAAAACCCAGGAAAACAAAAGTAGGGCCAATGAAATGTCTCAGCAGGTAAAGGCACCCATCACCAAATCTGACAATCTGATTTCAATCCCTGGAACTCAACTGGCAGAAGGGAATGACTCCCAAAAGTTGTCCCTGACCTCTACAGGTACATAGGTACTCACACACATATAAAATAAAACTAGCTTTTGTGCATGTTGAAGAATAGAATAAATGGTTTCCGTAAAAAGGGTTTCCATAGCCATTATATAATTAATAAATATTTATTCTACTTTATAAAACCTATTATATAATTAATAAATATTTATTCTACTTTACACTCTTATGTGTCAAACCTGGTGTTGTCTGACTACTCAAAGAGTAATACCTACTTACCAAGAAGCCAAAAATATCAGACAAGAGACTAAAAAATATAAGTTACAACATGTTTCACAAACAACACTTAGAATCACTACATAACCCTTCCTAAAGAGAAGGTCTAACTATACTTGGCAAGGAAGTGGGCAGTAGCAAGAGCTACAGTCAAAAACCACCACTTGCTCCAAATTCTTGCAAGCTCACAGCAGTGTTCCCAGGAAGCAGCCTTCTATCAGGCCTGTTTGCACAATTATATTCTTATCAACACCCACATCATCCCAAAGCTATTTTCACTAGCAAGATGTTAGCATTTGACAGAAAAAGCACTCTAAAAGGCAGCTTTTGAGACACACCAACTTTAGAACTCAATTGAAATATCCAATTTATTTACTCAGCTGGAAAAGACACTAAGTAGCCACTGGTTCTGACCAAAATGAAACAAAAGGACTACCAGACTTTACTGTTTGTAAAATGCCTCATTTGTGTTTAGCAAATACAGGTAATTGTAAACTACCTCCAAATTTTAAATACAAATATACTTGGGAGATTGAAAAAATGGTATGATTACAAATATTAAGTTATCTGAATGTGCTAAGAGGATGCCTTAAGGTCATATATTAAAACACTCAGGGAATAAGAAGGATCTTGTTGTGATGATGTTGCTAACAGTTCAGCCAAAAATATGTTTCAAAAAAAATTGAGAGGCTGGTAAAATGGCCCACCAGGTAAAAAGCAAGGCTCGCCACCTCTGTCTGATCCCTAGAACTCACATTAGAAGGAGAGAACTCATTCCCAAAAGTGCTTCTCTGACCTCCACATTCAGTGCAGCGTTCACATGCCCACCCAGACATATAGACTGCTCACTGATTTTCATATACATGCGCGCACACACACAAATTAGGGGAAAGTAATACAAATAGCAAAATCTCTATTACTGGTGGTTAATCTAGGCTCATGTCTATGCAAGTATTTGTTAAATTGAGTCATAAGGATTGGGAAAGTCTTAAAATATGTTATACTATTATAACCTGAGATGGTGGAAATTGAGTTTTTCTATCATGGTTTCTCTATGCACATGTCTATAATCCCGACCCCAGCACTCTAGGGGCTAATGCAGGAAGACAATTTCCAGGCCAGCCTGGACTACACAGCAAAATCTTGTACCAAAAACAAAATGAGGGGTTGAAGAGTTGGTGATGGACCCAGGTTCAATTCCTAGCACTCACATGGAGGCTCACCGCTTCCTCAGGCATGCATGCAGTGCACAGACAGGCAAAGCATTCATGAGTCAAATAAATCTAAAAAAATTTTTTTTGGTTTTATGAGACAGGGTTTCTCTGTATTGTTTTGGAGGCTGTAGGTCCAGCCCGGCCTCGAACTCACAGAGATCCGCCTGCCTCCCGAGTGCTGGGATTAAAGGCGTGCGCCACCACCTCCCGGCCAAAAAAAATTTTTAATGAAACTTACAACCTAGATTTTCTCAAAAAAAAAAAAAAGATCTAAACCTGTTTGTGATTCTAGATATAAACTCTCTCTACATCTTATAATAGTTTTTAGTGCATTATAAAAATAAGGTACTATTCTAGTTTTTGTTATTTTATCTTCTTGTTTTAAGGTACTATAGTTACCTTAAACAGAAATTGTTCAGTGAGTCTCTAACCCAAGTTGGTCATCTTTTGCTGTCTGTCATTGACTACTCTGTCTTCTCAGCACAACTAACAAGACTCATGGAACAACAATACTAGAGCTCAAAAGTTATTATTAGAAATACCTATTAATAGCCAGGCGTTGGTGGCGCATGCCTTTAATCCCAGCACTCGGGAGGCAGAGGCAGGCGGATCTCTGTGAGTTCGAAACCAGCCTGGACTACCAAGCGAGTTCCAGGACAGCCTCCAAAGCCACAGAGACCCTGTCTCGAAAAACCAAAAAAAAAAAAAAAAAAAAAAAAAATACCTATTAATAAATAACAACAGACTATGATAGTGAACGCCCTTAATCCCAGCACTCAGGAGACAAAGGCAGGAAGATCTCTGAGTTCAATGCCAGCCTAGTCTACAGAGTTGCTAAAACAGCAACAGCTATAATAATAATAATAACAACAACAATAACAAGGCTGGAGAGAGGTTAAGAACACTAGGTTCCAGAGGTCCTGAGTTCACATGGTGGCTCACAACCATCTGTAATGAGATCTGGTGTTCCCTTCTGGCCTGCAGGCAACATGCAGACAGAACACTGTATACATGATAAATAAATAAATCTTTACAAAAAAATCATCATCAATTGCCAGGTATGGTGGCCTCTAATCTCAGCACTCAGGAGGCAGAAGCAGGCAGATCTCTGTGAGTCTGAACCCAACCTGGTCTACACATAAGTTCCAGGCCAGCCAAGGCTACATAATAAGACCCTGTCTCAAAAAAATAAAATAAAATATATCATGCTGGACACAGTGGCGCACACTTCCCCTACCACCATACTGGGGCTGGAATCCAGGGCCTAGTGCATGCCATGCAAATGTTCAACCACTGAACTCTATCACCAGCATGATTATGATTTAAGACAGGGTCTTAACCGGGCGTTGGTGGTGCACACCTTTAATCCCAGCACTTAGGAGGCAGAGGCAAGCAGATCTCTATGAGTTCAAGTCCAGCCTGGTCTACAGAGCAAGTTCCATGACAGCCTCCAAAACAATATAGAGAAACCCTGGGGGGTTGGAGGACAGGACAGGGTCTTACCATGTTGCTAAGGCTGACCTTGAATTAACCCAGTAACCCAACCATGCCTTCAATATTTGATCTTCCTGCCTCAGACATACCAATCACTAGTAGTATTTCTAGTCTGCACTATCAGGCTGATTGATGGTACACACCTGTAATCCTAGCCTTTAGGAGGCCAAGGTAAGAGGTAAAGGTCACCAGGAGGTACTAGTGAGATCCTGTCTCAACAGCAAACACCAACAAAAGCTCACACTAAATCTTCATAGAGGAGCTTCAAAACAGCATTCCTTGCCTCGTGGTGTCACCTATATTCTCAGCATTTAGGACGCAGAGGCACAGGAACCATGGAGTTCACATGAGCCTTGGCTACATACTAAGATTTTATTTAGACTATAAACCCAGATGAATTTTTGGCCTTTATTTTTCTACAGTGGATGTTTTGGTAATCTCATCCAGTCTGGTGGTTTTGTACACTATCTAAATAGATGACTACAAATTTATTTCCAGCTGGGTTTATAACTTTGCTACCAGTACTTGGGAGGCAGAAGCAGGCGGATCTCAGTGAGTTAGAGGCCAGCCTGGTCTACAGAATGAGTTCCAGAACAGCCAGGGCTGTTACACAGAGAAAACCCTGTGTTGAAAAACCATGAAAAAAAATTATTTCCAGTTTAGAGCTTTCCCTTAACACGACTTGTGCAACAATCCAACCTAAATATCTTAACAAGCATCTCCACTTTACTATGCCTAAAAAAAAGCTACCAATCTCAACCTGCTCTTTCTCCCTAACTTAGTGGAGGACAAGTTTCTAACTGGCAGACCAAAACCCTTAGAATCATCATTAATTTCTCTCACGTAACATGTGTTAACAAATCATATTTAGTCCTCAACATACATTGGGCTCAGATACTACCTTGATATAAGCCACCAGCAACTCTCTTCTGGATTACTAGCTTCTTTACAAGTCTTCAGGCTTCCACTCTGTTCCTCTCTGCAATGCTACAAATGATCCTTCTGAGGCTGAAAGCAAATCATATCATTCCTCTGATTAAAACTCAGTGGGGTGCACATGCAGTCCCAATACTCAGGAAGATGCGGCAGGAAGGTCATTTAAGCTCAAGAATTCAAAGCCAGGCTTGGTTCCTCTCAAACAAAAAAAAAAAGTCAATCCAACAACCCCAGCCAAATCTTTGGAATGTCCCTACAAAGCTTTATGAAATATGCATCTGTCCAACTGTGAACCTATTTATGGTCCCTTTCTTTCTCATTCTATTCTGGCCACACTCAGAAGAGCTAGTGCTGCCTCAGCACATTATTACCTCTATTTGAATTATAATGGTTGCCCCCAACTCCCCACTACACACACACACCTTTTTGGGGGGAGGGGGTAGCTTCTATATAGCCCTGATTGTCCTGGAACTCTGTAGACCAGGCTGGCCTTGAACTCAGAGATCCACCTATCTCTGCCTCCTGAGTGCTGGGATTAAAGGGACATGCCACCACCACCCGGCCACACACATCTCTGCCTAAATATTACTCTCTCAAAGATGCTTACCAGTTTACCCCATTTTATATTGTGACTCCTTTAACAATAACAAACTACTCATATTCTATAGGATATCCTAAGGCATGTTACCTTTGTCCATTCTGCATAGTTTATTGTTTATTAACCTCACTGGAATGTAAACTTCACAAGGACAATTTTCTTTTGTTGTTCCTATTGTACCAACCTTTAGTAAAAGATAGACCTGTGTTTTAAGAAAAAAAGCAAAAAGCCACCTTTTTATCATTTGTCTGTCTCCTTTATGACAGGCCTTTGAAGACTAGGATTGGATGTACTATGACCTCAATATCTACGCCTACACTATAATGGACACTTAATACAGTTACTCAAATGATTATAGCCATTTCACCTGACTATAATTTCATTCACACTTTAAGAAAAACCAAGGCCTACACACATGCATCTGACTAAAGAGTGAATGGAAGACAAATACAGACCATCAGGCCCCAACTCAAACTCTAATCAAAACAAATTTACATTTACCTCAACTTCTCTTTTTTCAAAGAACCATTTCAAACTATCCCAAGGCTGAAAGGGAATCATTTGCCTCCGTCACAACCATGTTTCCCCTCAACTTCAGTCAACTTCATCTTTTATCTTAAATCACCTCTCAGTTTTCCCTAATAATCCTATCTAAAAGTACTTGCACATACCACCCTCTATGCCAAAAGCTGCTCACTATTATTTTATGTAATCTTTTCCAAAGCCCCAGTAAGTTGCTACCATTAGGATAACCATTCCAAAATGGGAAAACGCACGCTCGAGGGTGTCATTTGTCTGAGGGTTAGTAGTGTTCAAGCCCAGGTTTGTCTGACTCTGGGATCCGCTCTCACTTGGCCTGTGCTTCCTTCCCGTTTTAACCATA
Organism: Mesocricetus auratus; assembly: GCF_017639785.1. Taxonomy (NCBI): domain Eukaryota; kingdom Metazoa; phylum Chordata; class Mammalia; order Rodentia; family Cricetidae; genus Mesocricetus; species Mesocricetus auratus. The sequence goes on along the minus strand of NW_024429267.1, from coordinate 47,871,290 downwards.
CTTCCTCACACGGTCTGCTCCCTTCCCTTCTCACTGCTTGGTCAGGCCTCATTCTCTTCGTATGCAAAACAGGTGGTATGGTTCAAGAGCCTACCACCATCTTCAGTCCAGTATTAAGAAAACATTTTGTAGCCTCTACAGGTTAATAAACAGGAAAAAATACACATGTATCAGAATTTACTCATCACTATTAAAAACTCTGGAGCAGTAAAGCCAGAAAAGCACTAACATCTCCAGAGACTGTGAAAACCAACAAGCATTATTCCTCACTTGCACAGCAAAGATATACTTCTGACTCCTTTCCCACATATTATGAAAAATATTTTCCGCCAATAAAAAAAGGATATAATCCTATCAGCTTCTAGACTTCACCATGCAACCTGGGAAAAGTCACCGAAAGGCTGTTTGCCTTCCCAGGTTAGCATGTTACTTTGTACAAGGGAAGCACTCAATCAACATTTATTCAATGATGCAGAGTGCAGACAGAACCAAGATGCGGGAGGGTGTCTGCAGGCACCAAAGAAAGCAAGATGGGACTACCCAGGCTGCTCTTATTTTGAAAGCTGGCTGTCAAATTCTCCCAATACATTTTTATACTTTTTGAAAGCAACATAGGGATTTTGCTTTTTGTGTGGCAATAACCAACACTCCAACAAAATAACTTTTTTTGTTGTTTTATTCCAGACAGGATTTCTCTGTGGCTTTGGAGGCTGTCCTGGAAATAACTAGCTCTTGTAAACCAGGCTGGTCTTGAACTCACAGAGATCCACCTGCCTCTGCCTCCAGAGTACTGGGATTAAAAGCTTGCGCCACCACACTTTTGTGTTACAATACCAAAGAACTATCATGGAAGATCCAGACATTTCTCAACCAAGGTGAAAAAATTTGGCAAAGGTTCCAAAGAGTATGCAATGTGTCATACTTTAGTTATAAACATTTAACAGTCACTAGAAATCCCTATAAAAACAAATGTTAACTTTGAAGTGAATTTTGTGTGCTCTTATATGTAGACATCAATAGGAGCAAATCGAGTTAAACAATGGTTTTTTTTCAAGTCGGTTAGTGGCCAGCACCTGTACTGAAATCCCTGCAGCCAGGAGGCTGAAGAGGGAGGATCCCAGGTTCAAGGCTAGCCCGGGATACTCAGTAAACTCAAGACCAGCCTGGGCAACAAGGTGAGACCATTTATCTAAAACCAACAAACGATCTTGTGAGGGCTTAGGGAAGGTACTGACTCCAGACTCTGAAGTAGAAGCTTTCTTCTTGTCTCCTTTTGTTGTTTCGAGGCCTTCTTCAGTAAGCAGCCCAGACTGCCTACAATCCTAAGTCAACTCAGGTGGTATTACAGGAGTATTATCACCAAATGTGACTGGAATGGAAGCTTGATGTGCCATCAGAAGATACTGCCCAACAGGAATATAAAAGTGTACTATGCTGAAAAGAAACTATATTGGACAAAACTATATTTCGCATTATAAGAACACTATCTTCTTTAGAGAAGACTATGCAAAAAGATTTTTGGGTCTCTTAATCAAATCTCCACACGCAGTACAAAGTCATCCTTGTAGGTAAGATTCAGTTACCTAAGAAATAGTATGCCAAAGTGTTTAAACCTCATAATCGAGAAAAGAAACGCTTGTCGGGTTTTCACTTTCAGCTAAAAGCAAAAAACAAAACTGGTGTCACCTCAACAACGGGAGCAGGCAAACCTCGCCACCATTACAAAACCCAAAGGTGCAGAATGTGAAGCTCACAGCACCACTGGACCAGGATCGAGCGCCCAAGAAGGGAAAAGAAAAAAATCAAAGCCAAGACTACAACACGGGGCCCCTCCGCGAATCGCAGCCGGGAGACGCGCGCTAGGCCCTTCCGGTCGGAGCTGCCGTCACCGGTAGGCCGGGCGACGGGCCGAGCTTCCACCCGAGCCCGGGGATTCTCGGCCTATACTCGCCGGCGTCCTAGAGCCGACTTTGGCCTCAGCGGCGCCTCGGACTAAGCACCGCGGTTTGCACCAGAAGCTCAGGGCGCCTCAGAGCGTCCTGGAGGAGATGAGGGCAGCGCCGGGCCCTAGGCCGGGCGACTGAGGACGCGGCAACGGCAGTGGAGGCCGTAGCCGCCCCTCCCCCACCGGGCCTCCCCAACTGCCGCTGCGACGCGAGCAGCGGTAACCGCGCCAGGCCCAACCGCCCGGCCAGCCGAGGCCAAGCGAGGTGGCCTCAAAGTGGCTGCGCCCGGCCTGCTCCCCACCACGACCGCGCGAAGCCGCCCAGGGCCCGTTACTCCGCGCGCCGCCAGCGGTCGGTCAGGACGCGCCGCCCTCGGCTGAAGCGACCAACGGCAATGGGAGGCCGCGGACCTGAGACTTACTCAGGGGTCGGGTGCTCGGGATCGTAGAAATCCCCCATCTTCGGTGGCGGCTGCGACGGCAGCTGCTTCATGAGGAGCAGCTGGAGGCGGCGACGCTAGCCCCCCTCCCCGCGGCAGGCCGATGCGGGGGAGGGGACCGGAGGGGGAGGAGGCCGCTGGTCCGATCGCGGCGGCGGCAGGGGCGGCCCGCGTCGCTGGCTGGCTGGCTCGCCGCTCACTCCCTCTCTCCCTCCCTCCCTCCCTCCGGCAACCGCCCGCCGCTCTCTCCCTCACACACTCCCGGAGCAACGCACACCCCACCCGCCCTGCAGCCTAGCAGGCCCAGCCTCTTAAAGGGACACGCACAGGCAGCCCACCGGCCGCCAGTCGGCGCGCCAGCCCCAGCCCGCCGACCCTGGCAGGGGCGGGTGCAACCCGCGGGCCGGGCCGGGCCTAGCCTGCGGCTTCCCGGAACAATAAGTCCCAGGGCTGAGTGTAGTAGGCGGGTCCCGGGGCTGGAGGGCGCCACCGCCACCCCTCCCCGGGCGACGTCCGGTGGACAGCCCGAGGCCCTCGGGACACCGGCCTTCTTCCCTAGAAGTCCTCCACCACCCGCCGCGCGAAGCCCAGGAGCCCCGGGAGAGCCGGCCTCCAGGTTGTGAGGTGGCGCAGCTGCCGCTCTCGCCCCTTTATTTCTTCTCCCTCGCCTCTTCATCCCGCTCTCAGGGCGAACGGAAACCGGCCTAAGCCGGGGATGCTTCTAGGGCCGGGCTTCTCGGACACGCCCTCCTCCTTCCAGCCGCCCGCCGCCCGCCGCCCCCACCACCGTGTCCCCACCACCATGTACCTTCCTCCCCTCGGTACTCTGCCCTCACCCCCAAAAGTCTGAAAGGCCAATATTTGTTATTAAGGCCTCGGAGGCACTGCCTGAGGAGAAGGTTATTAATTACTTTCTTGCAGAGAAAAAAAGTTAGATAACGTGAAACTACGAGCTTTTTGTTTCTGGAAGGAGAAGCAGGATTGCTCGAGAAACTACTAGCTAAACTTGCACGACGCTAAATATATAGCAGTTGCTTATGAAAGTGGAGGTTAATAGGTCAAAATTTTGTGGAGTTTTTTTTTTTTGTTGTTTTATTTTGTTTTCTTATTTTTTTGGTTTTTCGAGACAGGGTTTCTCTGTAATGCTTTAGAGGCTGTCCTGGAACTCGCTCTGTAGACCAGGCTGGCCACGAACTCACAGATCCGCCTGCCTCTGCTTCTTCTGCCTCCGGAGTGCTGGGATTAAAGGCATGTGCCACCAACTCCAGGCTTTCATGGAGTTTTTTTGGAGGAGGAATATTAATTTCTAAATTGGATTGTCCCGACCTGCAGGACGTCGCTCCCAACGCTGGATTTACCAATAAATTGAAATGTAATCTAACAGAAATTCTTTAACTAGCTAACTTTGTCGTGTTGTTTAGACAGGATCTTCTGTAGTTTATATAGACTTTCCTTGACCTCTTGAATGTACATTGCCTTCAGTGCTGGGACTCTAGCTTATACAATATATTCTTAAGATTCTGTCTGTAGTGCCAGGCATTGGTAGAGCATCGTCTTTTATCCCAGCACTTGAAAGGCAGAGACAAGCAGATCTCAAGAGTTGGAGGCCAACCTGGTTCACAAATCGAGTTCCAGGGCAGTCAGAGCTATTACATAGAGAAGCCCTGTCTCAAACAAAAAAAGATTGTGTCTGTATGTATGGTGTGTGTGTTGAGGTACACACATGGGCGAGTGTGGAGATCAGGGGTCAAGGGTAGGGAGTCCATTCTCTGCTGCCACTGTGTGGGTCCCAAGGGGTGTAACTTACATCATAAGGCTAGGCAGCAAGGAGTTTTATTGGCTGAGCCATTTCACAGGCTCCTAAAATTTTAACTTGTAACTAGCACTATTTTCTATCATTTCCCCGCCCTGGCGCATCATAGAGGTTCAGGGTCCACCAAACTTTCTAGGTTTCAGTCTCCCACAGCCATTTTGTTTTGCTTTTGTTCTTGAGTTTTCATTTGTGGCACTGAAACTTGCTGTGTACCCTATGCTGACCTTAAACTCAATTGCTTCTACCCCAGACTCCCTGATGCTGGGATTGCAGGTGCCAGATACCACAACTGCTGAAGATGAAAGTTTAAATGTGAACAGATTCTCTCACTGATCTGAGGATAAAATGGGGCACTTGTGAAACCCTGAACTTCCTCTTTCTCTTTGCTTCTTTGTATGTTTTTTTTGAGACAGTGTTTTGTGCAGCCCAGATGGCCTTGACCTCTGTATGTAGCCAATGACGACTTGAATTTCTCATTCTCCAGCATCTTACCACTCAGTGCAGAGCTCACAGGCATGCATCACTGTAGCCAGTTGATATGGCGCTGGGGATTGCACCTCAAGGCTTCCTGACTACTAGAGAAACACTCCAACTGAGAAACATCCCCAGTCTATAAATCCCTAAACTTTAACAGATGTCAACACATTTTAAGTTATTATAGTCCGATGAATAAGTTCTAGCTGGCACTATGTAAACCAATACCAGGCATTTCTAGCCATACAACACTGGGCATGGCTGTTTCTCTGGCTTCTGCCTTGCCTATAAAATAGAAGCATATCTACTACACATAATATTGTGAACATGTTTGTACAATGCCTCTCATTAAACAATAAGGTATCTTTTTTTTTTTTATTTTCGAGGCAGGGTTTCTCCGAGGCTTTTGGAGGCTGTCCTGGAGCTAGCTTAGCCTCGACCAGGCTGGCCTCGAACTCACAGAGATCCACCTGCCTCTGCCTCCCGAGTGCTGGGATTAAAGGCATGCGCCACCAACACGCGGCTACAATAAGGTATCTTTAAGACAGGGTTTCTCTGTGTAGTCCTGGCTGTCCTGGAACTCACTGTATAGACCAACTGGCCTTGAACTCACAGAGATCTGCCTGAGTGATGGGATTAGAGGTGTGTGCCATCACCACCTGATCCTTTTTTTTTTTGGTTTTTCGAGACAGGGTTTCTCTGTAGCTTTGGAGGCTGTCCTGGAACTCACTTTGTAGACTAGGCTGGCCTCGAACTCACAGAGATCTGCCTGCCTCTGCCTCCCGAGTGCTGGGATTAAAGGCGTGCGCCACCAACGCCCGGCTCACCTGGTCCCTTTTTAAAAAAGACAGTGTCTCTTGGACTGGAGAGATGGCTCAGCAGTTAAGAGCACTGGCTGCTCTTCCAGAGACCTGGGTTCAACTCCCAGCACCCACATGACAGCATACAACTGTAACTCCTGTTCCAGGGGACCTAATGCCTTCATACAGACATACATGAAGGCAAAAAATGCATATGAAAAATAAAGGAATAAATCATAGACTCACTGTATAGTGGCTGGCCTAGAACTCACTTTGCAGCCCAAGCTGACACCTGCTTCATCTTCCTGAGTGCTAGGATTAAAGGCATGATCTACCATGCCATGCTATCCCTTTCTTTTATACAAAAAAAAATCCTCCAAAGTGTTTAAAGAAAAAAAAATATCCAAAATCCCCAACATGAAACCTATTCCTACTCCTAGAGCGCTGAACACCATAAAAACCTTGAAAACTGCTTCTCCTAGTAGTATCTCCCATGGGCCCAGACTACACAATCCCAGCAGACCTCAGGGTTGCTATTAGTGGCCCTTCAAGTCAACTTTGGTGTCTCATGAAGAAAGCCAAAGCCTGGTCATTCCCCACAAGTATGTTCTAGGGCTTGGTAAAGAGATGGGAAAATGTATTTAGGCAGGTGAACACCAGTTGATCCCCTGAGCACATTCTCCAAAATTATTTGTAAATTTTTCCCTTCCAGTGCTACAAATTAAATCCAGTGTCTTCTATATGTTGGGTACCCTAGTTAGCTTTGTCAACTTGACTTAGCCTAGAGTTACCTGAGAGGAAAACCTGTGAGGAGCTACTAGTTAGTGGAGGATGGTCTAGATCACTGTGAGCAGTGCATACCTAGGAAGCTGGTCCAGGGCTATATAAGAAAACTAGCATAATTTCGGCTCTGATTGCCCTAAATGATGGATTGTGCCCTGGAAGTGTAAGCTACTTCCTCTTCTAAACCACTTTTGGTCCAAGGTTTTTTTTTTTATCACAGCAACAGAATGAAGCTAAACCAGCAAGCAAGCAGCCCCTATCACAGCCAATATAAACTTTGAGCTAATGTCTTGACTAATATACAAATGAATATATATTGACTTTTAGAACACTTAAGCAATTAGATGTGTTCTAAGATAACACTGGCTGGTACCTTTTTTCACAAATGGCATTTTTTTTTTCTATGCACTCAGGTCAGGGTTATGACTCCCTAAGGCTCTGGGAAAAAAGGTCATTCCCCAGTTGAGTCCATTGTTGAACTGGAACTGAGTGGGGGGCTACTTCCATCCACTTCCTCCTTTCCTACCTCTCTACCTAACCCTTTCCCTCAAGTAAGGATTGTCTCTCATGAGCAGGAAGCCCACTGTTGAGGACTTGTTGGGTGCCCAGCAGACTCTCAGGATCTGCTTGTCTCTGGCCCCACTGCTGAGATTAACACTCATGCAGCCATGTTTCTTATGCATATACAGGGGATTCAAACTTGGGTCCTCATGCTTGCAGAGCCATGTCCTCTGTTCCAGCTCACATATATCTTCCCCATATAAAGCTACCCGAGGGCCTGAAGTTACCTCTGAGGTGTGGTCTGAACTATTTTCTCTCACTGCTTCCTTTGACAGGGCTTCCATGTAATTCCATTGTAGGCCTCTATCATCCTGAGCATTCAAGGGTATCAGATAGAGGATTGCTGTCATTCCATATTCAAGGTCAAAGCCTTGGCCCACAACATCAGGAAGAAAGACTACCTGGAAGTCCAGAAACATCTCACTCAGCAGAAATTGCATTTCTCAGCCCCCAAGGCACAGTGGTCAGCTGGGAAGCCCCCAGAGGGTCTGTGTTTGTCCAGAGCAAAGCAGAGTTTTTTCCCTGTGGTACCATCACCAAGGAAACAAGTCCCACAGCCTGAGGACTTGACTCAAGACGTAATGTTTCCTCTTCCCTGCTCAATCATGCTGGTGTAATTCCTGTTCCTGTCCAGGGCGACCTGGTTGCCTTCACTTGTGTTTATCTGTAGTCACACACTGAGAAGGAGACGGAAGGAGGCAAGGCAGAGAAGCAGCAACACCTATTCCATGTGTGTGCTCCGTGTGTGCTCCGTGTGTGCTCCATGTGTGTGCTTGGTTGGAAGGGGGTAGTATCTAAGGTCAGACACTCTTGGGCACAGGGATCCAGCTCTGCCTCTCCCTTTTGTAGGTCACTAACTATACCTGATCCTCTTCTGGTTTCCAAGGAAGAAGGATGGGTTGAGAGAACTTAGACTCCTTGGGAACTGTAAGAAATATTCTCAGACTAAGCTCAATCTCAGGATGTCCACTGAAGAGAGGACAGAGGCTGACAGGAGGAGCCTGGATTACTGTTTTGATTTCCTACTCAAGGCTCAAGTGGCTTTTAGTTTTTATTTTTTGCTTGAGATGGGGTTTCATATAGTCCACAGTGACCCTGAACTAGATATGTGTCTGAGGGTTACTCTGGAATCCTGATCCTTCTGTCACCACCACCCAAGTGCTGGGATTACAGGCCTGTCCTGCCATGCCTAACTACAATATTTGCTATTCTTTTTTATTTTTGGTAGTGTTGGATATGGAAGAGTTTCATGAATGCTAGTATTGTACCAATGAGCTACACTCCCAATCCTCCTACCATCTTGTGTGTGTGTGTGTGTGTGTGTGTGTGTGTGTGTGTGTGTGTGTGTGTGTGTGTGTTGCTAGGAACCAAATCCCAGGTGTCATGCTTGTTAGGCAAACATCAGACTGGGATTTAGCCACAACCAGATGTCCTTTCAGACAGGAAATAAAACAGTATTTGGGATAGTACTTTAAACTAGAAAGTAATTTTATCTTGATTTTATACATAGTAGCAAATTAAAATCAAAAGTATTTCTGTGGAGACAAGCAAGGATATCCTTTGGAGGATGTTCATACTAGCAGACAGGCAATTGTGTGTTCTCTGGGTTTGGTCCCAGCTTGCAGCAGAGTGAGTGGCTGGAGCTCTGAGCGTAGTTTAGCAGCTTCCTTAGAACAGACTAGAGTTGCTGGTCTTCAAGCTACTGATGAGACTATTTTCTGTGTGACTGCTGGAAACCCACCATGGTTTTCATATAATTGTGCTAGAAGACAAAGATCAAGAAAAGGGAACTTGTTCAGGAGGTGCGGTCTCAACAAGGAGTCACAAACTCTCTCACGTTCACTTCATCATTATTCCTGCAAACATCACACTCTCTGAATAGCACAAATTCTATGAGCAGTAACATTCCATTCAAACACTTTCTTTCAATTAAAGTGTGTCAAACTGGTTTGAAATGGTTTGGCAGTTATGTTTAAAAGGAGACATGTACTGAACATAGTGGTGCATGCTTTTTTTTTTTTTTTTTTTTTGGTTTTTCAAGACAAGGTTTCTCTGTATTGTTTTAGAGACTGTCCTGGAACTTACTCTGTAGATCAGGCTGGCCTCGAACTCACAGAGATCCACCTGCCTCTGCCTCCCGAGTGCTGGGATTAAAGGTGTGTGCCACCAACGCCCGGCAGTGCATGCCTTTAATCGCAGCATTTGAGAGATAGGTGGATCTCTGTGAGCTTTGGTCTACATAGTGAGTTCCAGGTCAACAGAGATACATAGTAAAACCCTGTCTTGAAAAAGAAAAAAAAAAAAGAGGCATGTATGACCTATTAAAACCTGACTGGGAATGGATTAAAAAAAGAAAAGATGTTATAGTTAGGATATTAAGGCATCCCCCAACAGGCTCCTGTATTTGAAAGCTTAGTCTCCACTGGTAGATCTGATTCATTGAGTCATTGAGAGGTAATTGGAAAGTAAGGGCTCTGGCCTGATAAATGGATTTATCCAATAGAGTCATAGCCTGATAACATTACTGACAGGTGGTGCCCTGAAAGGTCTATCATGTCCTGGCCCACCCCTGTTCCCGGCTTGAGCACCTTGAGACAAGCAGCTAGCTCTCCACATGCTCTTCTGAGGCCATCTTGTTCCCATTTACACAACAGAACCCAGCATGATCTGAAACTGAGGTAAAATAAACCTTCCTTCTTCATTTTCCCTTTGTTTCTGTTTGTTTCTAGACAGGGACTCTGGAAATGCACACTTGCCTTGAACCTCCTGTGCAAACAAGTGTGATTTTGAGCCTCTGATCCTCCTGCCTCCAGCACCCAAGAGGCATGTGTCACCAGCTTTGTTTCATCCTTCCTACTTCTAAGCTCTTTCTCTCAGGCATTTACCATGGCAACAGAAACAAACACAGGAGAGAAGAGGACTCAGCCTCTAGAGGTGGGCCTGTTCCTATTGCAGTCCCTCGTTCTGTAGCTGTAGTGCTCACAGATTCTACTCTTCCTTTTTAGATTTAAAGTCTGTCCTTTTAATGCACTGCTAGGCTCCTTGAGAGCAGGTAGGAAAGGCTGTCATTAAAGCAGTGGGCAGGAAAGGAGCAAATGTTAAGGCTAGCTTGGACTATGTTCCCGAGGTAAGAGGTCAAACCTGCAGTGCCAGCACTAAGCTGGAATTCTTGTTTTCTTTCTCAGTATAGCCAGTATAGTCTCAGTATAGCCCAACGTGGCCTGGAACTCAAGCTACTCCCACCTCAGCACCCCCCCCGCAAATGCTGAGCATAGGATTTGACATAACGCCTGGTTCAAGATGGAACTGTTCCTCTCTATGGTCCTTGGCACTGAACCCAGAGCCTTATACAGGTCAGGCAGATGCTCTGTTTCTCAGCTACATCCCTAGCATTCAAGCTAGAATTCCTTTTGTTTGTTTGGTTGTTTGGTTGGTTGGTTGGTTTTCCAGACAGGGTTTCTCTGTGTAGCTTTGGAGGCTGTCCTGGAACTTGCTTTGTAGACCGGGCTGGCCTCGAACTCACAGAGATCCGTCTACGTCTGCCTCCCATCAAGATGGAATTCTTGAAGGGTATAAATGATCCTGGTTTGATAATATGCATGGTAACTACAAAAAGCAAATGCAGACAGTATAGTAGTGAAAGCCTAAAATCCCAACACTTAGGAGACAGGAGCAGGAGTTTCAAGGCAACCCTCTGTACATAGAAAGTTCAAGGCATGCCTGCACTACATAAAACCTTGTTTCAAAGAACAACAACAAAACAACAACAAAAAAAAAACCAGTTCATGATGGCTCATGCATTTTTTTGTTTTTTGTTTGTTTGGTTTTTGTTTTTCAAGACAGGGTTTCTCTATGTAGCTTTGGAGCCTAAGGATAGGCTCTGTAGACCAGGCTGGCCTTGCACTCACAGAGATTCACCTGCCTCTGCCTCCTAAGTGCTGGGATTAAAGGCATGCGCCACCACCACCTGGCTGGCTCATGCATTTTTTTTTTTTTTGGTTTTTCGAGACAGGGTTTCTCTGTACCTTTGGAGGCTGTCCTGGAACCTGGCTCATGCATTTAATCCCAGCACTTGGGAGGCAGAGGCAAGTGGAGTCCAGCCTGATCTACAGCATGAAATAATTTTAATTTATGTATTTTGCAGTCCTTAAGTCCAATCAAATATAAGCTTGTAACTTAAAATATATATTTTGGACTAGAGAGAGAGCTCAGAGGTTAAGAGCACTGATTGCTCTTCCAAAGGACCCAAGTTCAATTCATATCACCCATAGGGTGACTCATAACCATCTCCAGTTCTGGGGAATCCTACACCCTCTTCTGGCCTCTGCAGGTACCAAACATCCAAATGGCACACAGACATATGTGCCAGCAAAACACCTATACACAAAAGTAAAGTTTTTAAAATGCAAGTATGCAAACACATATACATACTATAGAGCATTCTCACAATGAAAGAGACTAAGAAAAATATGAAGAAGTTCTAAGGGAGTATGGTGGCACACATCTGTAATCTCATCTTTTGGAAAGTAGATATAAGAGGATCAGGAGTTCAAGGTTATCCTTGGCTACCTGGCAAGTTTGAGACCAGCCTGGGAAACATGACTCCCTGTCTCAAACAAACCATGCAACAACAAAGCCCACCTGAGCACAGGAGGCTGCACAGAGACTCTGGAGAATCAGAGGCTCCACGTGGGACTCACAGTGTCTAGTTCCACCTCAGCTACATGTGGTCCTCTGTCCTCTGCCATTTGTGCAGGATGGCTGGCCCTTCCCCACAGGCAGTGATCTCAGAGGATTTCTTTCCTAGACTGTTATGGGCTGTGAGCCACCATACATGGCTGAGTTATGACCCAAATTCCAAGGTCCCAGCCTTGTTCCAGTCTAGAGCCAGTAGAAGACACCTATAGACTAAGGGTGACACTCAATCTCCCTAGGCAGGTACCATCACCCCCACCCAACCTGTGCCTCCTCAATAGGCTTGGCGATTCCGGGTGTCCTAGTAATAAAGTCTTTGGGGCCCCTACCCTCACAGACATGAACATCCTAAGTTACCTTCTGTTCCGTCTTGACTTTGGCATTGTAGAAGGAGATGGAATCAGGACCCTCAGGTAGTACAGTCTGCTGCAGTTGGCTGAACCTGTCCTGATCATCTTCTCCCTGGGAGAGGCCCAATCCAGCACAATATCTCAGCCTGACATCATCAGGATAAACCCAGGCAGGGCATGTACTGAGCATCAGGACAGTCCCTTGCTGGGTTTGTAAACCCACCCAGACCACGTGTAGCCTGTCAGGGTCCTCACAGACCCCTCTGTAAAGGCCACCTAGACACTACAGAAAGTTGGCAGTAATAAAAGGTTATTCCTTTGTCTACCACTCTCTATGTAGAGGTTCGAAGGAAAATGACCCCCAAAAGGAGTGGCAGTATTAGGAGGTGTGGTCTTGTTAGAGTAGGTGTGGCCTTGCTGGAGGAAGTGTGTCACTTTGAGGCCTCCTATCCTCAAGCTACCCATAGTGAGACAGTTCACTTCCTGTTGTCTGTGGATCCATATGTAGAACTCCAGCACCATGTCTGACTGTGGGCCACCATGTCCCATCATGATAATAATGGACTAAACCTCTGAAACTGTAAGCAAGCCCAAATTTAATGTTTTCCTTTATAGGAGTTGCCGTGGTCATAGTGTCTGTTCACAGCAATAAAAACCCTTACTAAGGCCAGGCATTGGTGGCGCATGCCTTTAATCCCAGCACTTAGGAGGCAGAGGCAGGTGGATCTCTGTGAGTTCAAGGCCAGCCTGGTCTAGAAGAGCTAGTTCCAGAACAGGCTCCAAAACAATATGGAGAAACCCTATCTTGAAAAACAAACAAACAAAAAAAAAAAACCCTAACTAAGACACATACTCTCGCTGTCTCTCTTTTCAAAGATTTATTTATGTGTATAGGTGCTTTTGGCAGCATGTACATCTGTACATCAGAAGGAAGAATTGGAATTCATCAGACTACAATTACAGATAGTTGTAAGTCACCATGTGGGTGCTGGGAATTGAACTCAAGATCTGAAAGAGCAGACAGTGATCTGAATCACTGAGCCATCGCTCCAGCCCCTACATATCTCTCTTTAAGATTGTGCTGGTTCGTTTTTTTTGTCAATTTGACACAAGCCTAGACATGTCTGGGAAGAAAGATGCTCACTTAAGGAATGTGCAATATCAACTGGCCTTTAGGCCAGTCTGCACATTTTCTTGGTTATTGATTGATGTAGGAGGACCCAGCCCATGGCAGGCAGTGCCACCCCTGGAAAGGCAGTCCCAGGTTGTCTAAGAAAGCAGACTGAGGAGCTGGGGAGATGGCTCAATGGTTAGGAGCACTGGCTGCTCTTCCAGAGGACCCAGGTTTAACTCTCATCCATTTACATAGTGGCTTACAACTGTACAAACTCCAATTCCATGGGATCCAGCACTTTCTTCTGAACTCTGAGCACCAGGCACACAGGAAGTGCACATACATACATGCAGGCAAGAAAAACGGATGAGGAGCAAGGCATGGGAAACAATCTATTATGCATCATCCTCCATTCTCTGCTTCAGTTCCTGTCTCTAGGTTCCTGCCCTGACTTCCCTTCATGATGTAGCTTACAGCTTTGTAAACTAAAATAAATCCTCTCCTCCCCCCAAAGTTACTTTGGAAACCTAACTAAGATAGGGTGTTTTTTAATTTAAATTTAAATTAGAAACAAGGCTGCTTCACATGTCAATTCCAGATCCCTCTCCCTTTCCCTCCCCTCCTCCCACACCCTCCCACCAACCCCCCAATATCCCCTCATTTTCCCAGGGAGGGTAAGACCCTCCATGGGGGTGTCCATAGTCTGTCATTTCATCCAGGGCAGGGCTTAGACCCTCCTAAGATAGGGTTTTTTATTTTTGATTTATGTGTTTATGTCTATGCTGCTACAACACATGTTGCCTGCAAAGGCCAGAATAGGGCATTGGAACTGGAGCTGGAGTTAGACAGTTGTGAGCTGCCTGACATGGGTGCTGAGAACCAAAGTCAGGTCCTCCCGAAAGGCAAGCTCCATCCTGGAACTTGTTGTGTAGACCAGGCTGGCCTTGGAACTCACAGAGATCTGTCTGCTTCTGTGTCTTGAGTGCTGGGATTAAAGGCGTGTGCCACCAACGCCAGGCTCAGCAAGTACTCTTAACTGAGCCATCTGTTGTCATCCAGGCAAATCTGGCCCTTCCCCTTGGGGATCTAGCAAAGCACATCACCCCACTGCACATGACAGGCATATGTACCCTGTCCCTTTAAGAGAAAACTCCACCCACTTCTGTCCCCTTCCCCTCCTCTTCCTTTTCTTCTCTCTCTCTTTCTCTCTCCTCTCTCTCTCTCTCTCTCTCTCTCTCTCTCTCTCTCTCTCTCTCTCTCTCTCTCTCTCTCTCTCTCTCCCCCCCCCCCTTTCGTTTTTCCACTCCTTTCCCTTTCCTTTCCGCCAATAAAAAAAACTTCCCACTGAACTGGGCATTGGTGGTACATGCCTTTAATCCCAGCACTCAGGACAGAGAAGCAAGTCGGATCTCTGGGAGTTTTAGGCCAGCCTGGTCTGCAGAATGAGTTCCGGGATAGGCTCCAAAACAATATAGAGAAACCATGTCTCGAAGAAAACAAAAAACCTTCTCACTGAAGCTCTGTCTGCCTGGTATTTGCCTCTTGCCCGCCATGGAGTCTGCCAAGGTCCCCTTGTGCTGTATTATAACTCCATCTCTCTAGCCCTGTTCTTCACCTTTCAGTAACTTTGGAATTCACATCCGCCTCCCTTCCTGGGCACTGGCAGCATTAGACATCAATCCACGGAAGAGTCAGAAGTACCCACATCACTGCTACTGTCCCTGCGCTCAACTCTCATCACCCCCACACCCTGGCGCTGCTCACCAGAGACACAATCCTGTTGACAGGCACCATGCCTGGCCGGATACTGCTGCCTATCTTCAGTGCTGCCTGAATGTCCTCTGGGATGACAAATGACTCATTGTACCAGATGTCAAATTCTACAAGAGTCAGAGAGAGAGCACTGAGGTGTGAGAGCCTACAGGGAAGCAGGCAAAGGCTCCCACAGGCTCACCTCCATTCACTTCCCGCTCGGGCAGCTCCTCTCTTCTCACCCCATCTCCAGCCTCCCTAGCCCTGGAAACCACACACCCAAAGCCCCTGACTAACCCTGGCCCTGCAGGTCAGAGAGCTTCAGAACTGACCCTTGGCCTTGCCTGAGGCCTCCCTTGACCTCAAGGAGTCTGCCAGCCTTCCCAACCGCAATACCCATGAGCAGGCGATGGCGGCACTCATCCACCAGGCGCTGGCAGTACTGGATCTCAGCTCTGAGGTCCCGCAGGTCTTGGTACTCATTTCGGTACTGCTTCTTCAGGTCTTTGAGCTTCAGGATCAGCAGAAATTCCTCCTCATCGATGATCATCAGGCCTTTGTTCTCATACTCGCCTGCAGGGTGATGGGAGAGGTCAGGGAATAAGGCAGCAGTCATTCAGGGTAGGGGAAGGATGGTGTTCCAAAAGCAAGGCAATGCTGACAGAGGTGTGGGTGGCTGTGGCAAGGAGTGGGCAAAGTAGAAGAAGGCTAGGCCCTGACAGCACACCTACAGGTAGAGGCCGATTGGCTGGTATTATAGAACAAACAGGAGGGATTCTGGGCAGAGGAGAGGGTAGGGGCCATGTAGCGTACTTATTTTGATCTTGTCCCATCAGCCAAAGATATTCACCCTTTAAAGACTTTTTTTGTTTGGTTTTGTTTTGTTTTTTTGAGACAGGGTTTCTCTGTATTTCTTTGGAGCCTGTCCCGAAGCTCACTCTGTAGATCAGGCTGGCTTCGAACTCACAGAGATCCACCTGCCTCTACCTCCAGAGTGCTGGGATTAAAGGCGTGTGCTACCAATGCCCGGCAAGACTTTTTTCTTTTGAGTCAAATAAATAAATAAACAGGGGTTGGAGAGATGGCTCAGCAGTTAAGAGAACCAGATGTACTTACAGAGCACGCAGGTTCAATTCCCAGCACCCACACAGCAGCTCCCAACTGTCTGTAATGCTAGTTCCAGGCGATCTGACAGCCTCGCACAGACAGACAAAACACCAATGCACATACAATAGAAATAATTTAAAAATAGACAGACCAGACGGTGGTGGCGCACGCCTTCAATCCCAGCACTCAGGAGGCAGAGGCAAGTGGGTCTTCTGTGAGTTCGAGGCCGGCCTGGTCTACAGAGCTAGTTCCAGGACAGGCTCCAAAGCCACAGAGAAACCCTGTCTCAATAAAAGCAAATAAACAAACAAACAAAAAATGTAATTTACTTTTTTAGCCAGTTATCATTGGCTGGCCTGAACTCATGGCAATCCTCCTACTTCTTCCTCCTAAATGCTGGGATTACAACAGTGTATCCCCATGCCTATCTGAATCCCCTTTTCTTTTTTTTTTTTTTTTTTTTTTTTGGTTTTTTGAGACAAGGTTTCTCTGTATTGTTTTGGAGGCTGTCCTGGAACTCACTTGGTAGACCAGGCTGGCCTCGAACTCACAGAGATCCGCCTGCCTCTGCCTCCCGAGTGCTGGGATTAAAGGCGTGCGCCACCAACGCCCAGCCATCTGAATCCCCTTTTCAAAACCAGGGTGGTCACTTATTAAAATGCAGGCTTGGACTCTGCCCTTGATTAGCTGTCACAAGTCAGTTCTCTGCTCACTCAAACTTGACTGTCCCTGACCCAAATACAGGTGTAGACTATGTGTAACTTGTGAGGGTCAAGTTCAGGGCACCCGTGTTAGCACTGTCACCATGCAGGACTTTTGCTCTCTCTTCCTACCCGGTAAAACATACTACCTGCTCTAGGGGATGAGCCTGCCAGGATAGCAATGGTGTCGGGAGCTGAATATAAGGAATGGTTTCACTGACATCATGTCACTTGGCCTCCTGGGACTCTCATTCTCATTTCTTGAGGTCCCTAGAAGAACCCCTACCACAACCGAAGCACCATCGGAAAAGGAACACTGACCAGGACTAATAACACGATGGGGTCACCAACAACTATAAAAATACAAAAGTATAGTGGCCCATTTTCAGAGGTGCCTTCAATCAGCTTAGGTCCAGCTGTGGATACAAAGGTGATCACGAACCCCTTCCAACACCAACTAGTATAGAGTAAGTAATTATTAACTGCCAAAATTAGCAAGTGACCTACAGACATGATGGGCTTATGCTGCCAAAAAGCTTTACAATAGACAGAATGTAAAATGTAGACATAAATCCATGCATGTGTTTGTTGAGTAATTAAGAAACGTAAGTGGCTGATGTGTAATACTGTACCCTCTAGGACTGAGCTCAGGTGAGCACTGTGAGTTCAAAGCCAGAGAATTCCAGGACATTCAGAACTACATAGAAAGACCCTGTTCTCAAAACAAACAAAAAACTGTACCTTCTGATTACTCAGAACTTTCTTTGTGCAGGGCAGTGGTGATGCGTACTTTAATCCCAGCACTCCGGAGACAGAGGCAGATGGAAGCCTGGTCTACAGAGTTCCAGGACAGCCAAGGCAACACAGAGAAACCCTGTCTCTAAAAACAAAACCAAAACAAAACAAAAACCCCAACTGCCTTTGCACCCCTGTAGTACACCCTGCCATTTTTATCTCTGTCAAGGGTACCCATATTTGCAAGGTCGTAAAGTGAATTGCCTTGGTTTCTCTACTGAGCCTCCAGTGTTCATTAGGAAGGGGTGGGGGTGGGGGTGGGGCTTTGTTCCTGCAGGGCCAGTTTCTCCATGAACAATAGCACAGTTAGGAGGAAGACTCAGCAGTTAGTTCTGAAATAACGCAGTAAGTGGCAACATTGGCAAAGGCTAGGCTGGGCTACCCCCTCCCATCTTGGTCCTTTAGTGCCCAAGGCTGTCACACTTACAGCATGGTGACTCTGAGTCCCCACCTCGAAGGGGCCATCTTCCCTCAGCATCTACCTTGCTTCTCCCGAAGTGACTTCTGGAAATTCAGGGCCTCCTTGGTCACATCAATCTCCTGTTTGATGGCATTGATGCGCTGGGTGATCTCGCTGGCCCTTCTCCTCCGCTCATTCAAGATGGATTTGTTTTCTTTGAAGATGCGGTTGATCTCACTACCTCGTTCATTCTTAAACTCTTCAAAGGCCACAGGCTTAGAGGGTGGAGTGCTGGGTCTGGAACAGAGGGAGAGGTCAAAGAGGAAAAGGAAATGCAACAGCTGCCTTGGAGGCACAAGGTACTTCATCTTTCTTCCCTGGGACTTCCGAGGGCCTGGGGGTAGAGGTCCCAGGCACTGTTTGTGCCAGATGGAAGTCAGTCTGGAGGAATCAATTCCTCATCTTTGTTCTAAAGACCCATGCTCACTGCAGAAACTGAGGAAAGGAAAGAAACTGAAAACAAAACCACTGTCATCTATCTGGATCCAGAATCTGCCCAATCTCCTCCAATTTCTTTGGTACTTTTTAAATGGTTGAAGCCACAGAGAGAATATATGATCTTTTCTTTTCCTCCCAGAGGCATTTTCTTATGGTATTAAATCTTCTCCGAGAGGATCTCATGGTCTGGCTTTGTGGGTACTTGTTCTGTAAATATGAGTACCTGAGTTCGTATCCCCACGTTATACAGCAATTCTCTACAGGAGGAAATAAGCAAGCTGTCTTTGTCACTGTTCTGTTGCTGTGAAAAGCCGCCCGACTGCAGCAAGTCTTTTTTGTTTGTTTGTTTTTCGAGACAGGGTTTCTCTGTAACTTTGGGGCCTATCCTGGAGCTCACTCTGTAGACCAGGTTGGCTTCGAATTCACAGAGATCCCCCTGCCTCTGCCTCCCAAGTACTGGGATTAAAGGCGTGCGCCACCAAAGCCCAGTGGACCAAAGCAACACTTAAAAAGGAAATTGGGGGCTTGCTTATAGTTCAGACTTAGTCCATTATCACCATGGCAGGGAGCATGGCAGCAGACATAGCAACATGTTGCTGGAGAAACAGCTGGAAGCTACATCCTGATTACCAGACTAAGTGAGAAACTGGGCCAAGAATGGGCTTTTGAAACCTCAAAGCCTGGGGCTTGAGAGATGGCTCAGTGGTTAAGAGCGCTGACTGCTTTTCTAGAGTACCTAGGTTCAATTCCCAGCATCCACATAGCAGTTCACAACTGTCTGCAAATCCAGTTCCAGGGGAGTCTAGTTGCTGCATCCACACACAGACATACATGCAGGCAAAACACCAATGCACACAAAATAAAGATAAATAAAAGTTTAAAACACAGAGATCTGTGAGTTCAAGGCCATCCTGGTCTACAAAGTGAGTTCCAGGATATCCAGGGCTACACAGAGAAACCCTGTCTCAAAAATAACCAAGAAAATAAAAAAATAAAGAAACTTCAAAGCCCATCTAGTGACAAACTTCTTCCAATGAAGAGCTCCTAATTGTTCTAACCCTATCAAAGAGTTTCACTCCCTGGTGGCTAAGCATTCAAACATATGAGCCTATGGGGAGTATTCTTCCTCAAACCAGCACAGAAGTTCATGAGACTCAGAAAGTAAACAACTCATGACTCTCAGGAAGTTCCTGAAACTAACAAGATTTGCAAGGTCCCCTTTCCCAAGGTTACAGAAGCAGTAAACTTCTGGGGTGGGGCAGGGGTGTGTGTGTGGTGGGAGTTCTCTGACTTGTCCAGTTGCCTACAAGTCACACAGAGTTCCAGAGATACAGCTTTTATGACTCATCACCAAGGCTGGGGTAGGCCATGTAGGTGCTGGTGATGCAGATGCCTTTAAGTCACCCATGCTCCTATAAGAAACCCCAACAGAGTCATTGGTTTGCTAACTTGGACTTTGGTGGCATTGTTAGTTTGTCTTGTCACTGGTTCCCTATCTAGAGTAAGCAGACATTGGTTCATGTCTCCTCAGAAAAGTCTCATACAAGAAGCCAAGCATTGTGTCTATACCTCCAGCACCAGGGGGCGAAACTAGACAGATCTGAAAGGGTGCTGAAATAGCAAGCTTGCAGTTTAGTGTGAGACTATGTCTTTATGTTTATGTCTTATGTTTATGACGGAGAGTAAGAGGGGAAGACACTAGATGTGCTGCTCAGGCCTTGGCATGCACACACACAGGGGTGCATCCATACACTCATGGGCATGCACCATACATACATACTCGCCATGCACAAAACTCTCTGAGAATCACAGTTAATGTGATACAACTGGTGGTGCAGAGGGATGTGAGCTGATGTTGGCAACTCATTTGAAATGCATTTTTAAAAAGGCAACACAAGGTGGGACAAATGTAACAGCCTGTCAACAGAAAGTAGAAGGCTGTCCATGCATGGGCATTCACTACACACCCATCTCTGTAACTTCTCTGAATGCTCTGAAATGTACATAGGCTCAGTGTAGGGAAAAGGGGCCAGCCAAAGAAACACACCCTGAGCAGAGCCAAAGAAACACACTTTGGCCCTGCAACCAGAACCAAAGAAATGCACCCTGACCCTGAAACCAGTGCCAAAGAAACACACTTTGTCCCTGGAATCAGAGTCAGTGAAAGAAATACACCCTGGCCCTAAAACTAGGGCTAAAAGGCTAAAAAGGACCAGAGAAATAAACACACTTTGGCCCTGAAACCAAAGCCAAATCTGACCCTAACCCTGTGCAGAAAACTAACCAATCCTCTAGCCAATCTGAGCTCAGCATTGAAATCTGACCAATCCCCCCACCTGAAAGCCCTATATAAACCCTGTGTTCAGCTTGGGGCTGTTCACACTAACCACTCTCTGGCAGAGGGCAGCCACTCTCCTGGATTCTTCCCTCCCAATAAATCCCTTGGATGAGCTTTGGGGGAAGGCCTTCTTTTGTGGATGAGCAGAGGCAACCCTAGGCAGAGCAGAGCGAATGGGGCTGTAACACTTTTGCAGGGGAAACCTTCCCCTGGCAGAGTGGAGTTGTTACACTCTACTCTCCACGCTCCTGGGAGCAGAGCTGAACTGTAGCAACTTCACCCGGGGAAACCTTCTCCTGCCTGAGCAAAACTGCTAAACTGGGCAAACATTCCCCCTCTGTAAACCTTCTCCTGCTGGAGCAGAGCGGATACACTGGGGAAGTCTTTCCCTGGGGCAGGGCTGTAAGTTGCTATGCTTACTGAGGGCTGTGGTTTTCCTTGGCTCTCGAGCTCCAGGATACCTTTCCATCTGAGCTGTGTAACACTTAGTATTCTGTGACTCCTGAGTGCCAGAATACCCGTCCCACCCGATCTGCCCTAAATGCCTACACTCAGAAGTTCTTCACGCATGTGCTTGTACAGATCAGGAGCAGGGATAAAAATTCATTCAATGCCCTTTATCTAATACCACTGAAATTGTTTACTTTTTTAAAAAATCTTTTCCAATTAATGATGTGATGAACATTTTTTTTATGTCTCTACTTCTATTTCCTTAGCCTGAATTCCTAAAATTTTGACCCACTCCCCCATTGTCCATCAGTGTATATGAATATGGGGAAGAGGTCAGAAAACCTCAGGTGTCGGTCCATGCCTTGCTTGAGGCAGTGTCTCTTTGGTTTTTTGTTTATTTTGTTTTGTTTTGCTTTTCTACAGCAAATGCCAAGCTAGCTGTCTTGAGAGCTCCCAGGGATTCTCCCGTTTCTACCTCCATCTCACTGCAGGGATAGTGGAATAGCAGCTTGGGACTCAACTTCAGGTCATCACAGCAGCATGGCACCTTTACCCACCAACCGCCTCCCCAGCTCCAATTGTTCATGTTTAAAGCCAAGGCCTTAGGTATCACACCCCAGGCTGGTCTCCAACTCTCTTTATAGACAAGGGTTACCTTAAACTCCCAATCCTCCTGCCTCTTCCTCCCAAGGGCTAGGGTTACAAGTATATGCTCCCATGCCAGGCATCTAGAATACATTACTCATGCAAAAGATGCATCACTTTAAACATAATTGATATGTGGAAGTTCTAAAATGACTTCTTTGTGTTTGTGCACACACGCACGTGCACCATAGCATGTGCATGGAGGTCAGAGGACAACTTGAGGCAGTTGGTTCTCTTTCCACCATGTGTGTCCTGGGTATTGAGCTCAGGTCATCAGAATTGGTGGCAAGTATCTTTACTGGCTGAGCTATTTTCCCAGTCCCTACAATGATTCTTCTTCATGTATCCTGGAAGACTGAGGTTGGATCATTTTACATGCATATATGTTATCACCTTTCTTCCTTTTGGACTTTCTGTTTCCTCTCTTCTGCTGCAGACACTCTTTACCTAACGTGTAAGATTCACACTCTGGTTTGGTGTGGTTTGATCTGGTGGAAGACCTGCCAGTCTTTAGATGATTACCTGGGTGGGCGCAATTCTTCCTTTGGAGAGTCCGAGGGAAGGGGCTCAATGCTGGAAGTCTCCCTGTCTCGTGAAAGCATGTCTTTGATATCCCCATCTTTGGAAGATGGAATCAGCTGGGTCTTGGAGACAGAAACCACTTCAAGGTCCTTGCCACTCACAGGGCTGCTGGCACCTTCCTTTCTTGCTGAGGTGCTGAAAAAAATGTCAGGGAAACACTAACGCCTAGGCATGGGCAGTGAGAAGTAAGACATGAGACCTTGATAAAGCCCACTAAAACAAGCAACCTACCACATTCAGCTGGCTTGCTTATTCTATTCATGTATTGTTTGTTTGAGACAAGGTTACTGTGTAGGACCTATGTTCTGGCTGGCCTAGCACTCATAGAGATCTGCCTGCTTCTGCTTTCTAAGTGCTGGAATAATAGGAGTGCACTACTATACCTGGAAGCTGTTATGTTTTTAAAAAATATGTGCATGTATGTGGGCATGTCTATGAGAGCAGTGCCTTAGGTCAGAGAGGTCAGATGTCCCTGGAGATGGAGTTACTGGCAGTTGGCAGCCACCTGACAGAGGTACTGGGTACCGAGCTCAGGTCCTCCCCATGAGCAATGTGCATTTTTCTTCTTCTTCTTTCTCTCTTTTAGAGTAAAAGAGGATCTCGTGTCTCTCAGGCTGGCTTAGAACTCCCTAGGTAGCTGAGAAGACGTTGTCCAGTGTATGTGCTGCTGAATATCAAAGCCAGGGCTTTGAGCCTGCTAGGCAGGGACTCTCCCAGCAGAGCTACATCCCCACCGCTTTCTAATTCCTTTCTTCCATCTTTTCTTCCTTTGTCTGTTCCCCTGTCTTCATGTTTCCCTCTTCCTTCCCTTCCTTTTTGGGGAAATGGTTGTACCATGTACCCCAAGGTAACTCAAACTCAATCTTTTTTAAGCATTATTATTACTGTGTGTAAGAGCCCATGATATGGGGATGATGTCAGAGGATAACTTTGTGGAATTTGTTCTCTTCTACTTCTATGTAGTTTCACAGATGGGACTCGGGTCCTTAAGCTTGTGTAACAAGGACCTTTATCTGTGGAGCCACCTCACCAGCCCTGAATTCCCAATCTTATGGCCCCTCCCTCCTAGGTCTGGGATTACAGGCGTAGATAACACACTCAGCCCCTTTCTTCTTACAACAGGGTTTTCCGAGAGAACCAGCCTCCGTGTTAAGTTATTACACAGGTTCCCAGCAGCAGAACAGAAGGACCTGGGACAGCAGTCAGGAGGTGACCAGCGTCAGTGCAGTCAATGCATTCCCTGCTACATGACTCCTGGCTTGCAGAGAGCACTTGCCGGTGACGATCCAGTGACTCATGTGCAGGGACTGTATTCCCTAGCTTATGCTCCCAGCATGGCCATTAGCTCTGCTGCTATCATTATTCCCATGGTAGGGATTCAGAAACAGGCACACATCACCTCTCATGCCTCACACAAGGAAGTCCCTTAGGGGTAAGAAGCACAGAGAAGTGGATGAGCTTAGGTCTCAGCTCTGAACCCCATGCTCTGCTACTGCTACTGCTACCCAGCATGGCCTGGGCAGCAGACTGGGGAAAATGCTTTCTTTAACTTGGACTTGGAAATGACTGTTAGCTGGGTGGGATGGGATATATCTACAATGTAAGCTCTTGGGAACATGAGGCAGGAGGGTCATCATGAGTCTGAGACCAGCCATCCTTGGCTATACTGTGAGACCCTTTCTCACAAATCCCTCAAAGCACAACACAACGGGTCTCGCCTAAAATGTGAGTTGAGGATTTAAATGGTGTGGGGAGTCTCAGGGGAGGTATTTGTGGGGGTAGCACAGAAGCACCAGCAGGCATGGTCGTGCCCTAGGGCTGGCAGTGCTCTTCCTGCACCCCACTACCCAACGGTGACAACACATGGGGAAGTAATTCAGCAAAAGGGGGTGCTGTGAGGATGAGTGGTAACTCTCAGGGTATGACCCTAGCCTGAACTCCACAGATTTCCTGGCACTGGTAGCTGAGATGCCATGGGACAGGGGAAGCCGTGTTGTGCCCTCCTTCCATCAAGGAGCCTGGGTGCTAGGCTAGACTCTGCTAGGAGGCAAAGCAGAAGATCTCTCACCTGAACTGTTCTTTCAGTGTCTTCTTGGACTTGGGTTTCTTTCCAGGTTTGATAGAAAAAGGGGCAACCCCAAGTCCAAAGCTTTGTCCATCTGGCTCACCTACTAGATGACCTTCAGCATCCATAAGCCCTGCCTGGATAGAGGGGTCAGGACAAGGGGCATGGGTTATATTAGAGGTTTGGGCCCCTCAGGATGCTAGTGCTCATGGCCCAAAACTTGGGGGTGAGCATGTACTCTACACACACCAAGATTTGACTGCTGCTGCCAGCTACAGGCAGTTCTTAGTAGAGCTGTCCCTGAACCCTAGGAAATTAACATCTACTCCCTCACTCCTTTTTTGAAACAGGGTTTCTCTGCGTTGCAGCTCTGTCTGTCTTCGAACTTGCTCTGTAGACTGAGCTGCCAACCACATCTGTAGATCATATCTCAACTCACAGAAATCTGCCTGTCTATGCCTTCTGCATAAAGGTGTGTGCCACCACCACCAAATACTCTCTAAGGATCTTAAGACCTAGTTCCAACCTGGTTCCAAACATTGATTGCATGTATTAGCTATATGTTTAATTTATGGACATCATTCCCAATGCAAAAGTGGCATACTATTTTTTCTGTGTATGCATGTATGTGGGTGTGGAGACCAGAAGTCAACCTTGAGTGCTATTCCTCAGGAACAGTTTACTGCTGGGTCTCTCATTGATCTGGAACTCACAAACTATTCCAGGCTGGCTGCCCAGCAAGCCCCAGGGATCTGTCTCTCTACCCCTTCCCAGAGCTTACACTTCAAGGATGCACCAGCATCTGGTAATTGAACTGAAGGCCTCATGATTGTGCAACAACCACTTTACTGAATGAGCTATCTCTTCAGCCCCTAAAGTGGTTTGCTCTTGCACAGGGCACTCCATGTTTACCTGGTGCTGTCTTGGTCTGGGAACTATTAGCTCTGGTTTGATGCGTGACACTTGCAGGTTCTGTGAAAGTCTGACCAGAGATGGGAAGTCTAGGGTGAGTGCTGTTAGCAAGAAGCAATTGTGCTTACCTTCTGGACAGCAGAAATGGCTGCAAAGTCATTCTTGTCTATGAGAGTGTACTTCCTGCGCAAGGCAGACTCCACTTCCTGTTCCTGTTGGCTTGGGAGTGAGATAACACTTGTTTTTTGTTTTTTTTGTTTTGTTTTGTTTTTCGCTTTGTTTTGTTTTGGTTTTGGTTTTTACGAGACAGGGTTTCTCTGTATTGTTTTGGAGGCTGTCGGTCCTGCCCAGCCTCGAACTCATAGAGATCCACCTGCCTCTACCTCCCGAGTGCTGGGATTAAAGGCGTGTGCCACCTTGTAATGGGACCATGCTGAGTATACTGGGCTAAGACCCAAATATTAGATTAAAAGTTGGTTAGGTAAAGCCCTGGTGATGGAGTCACAGCTTCATCATAAGCCAAAAGACAAGCAGACCAAAGGGCCCATCCCTCTCACAGTATACACACCCCCCATCGACCAGTGCCCAAACCTATAGAGCCACATTACATGCTGGTATATCAGCTCTAAAATGATAACACCTGTAATGCTTAACAATGTCTGTAAACCTGCATGAGGACTGTGCTGTCCCCTAAGTTCATTCTAATAGGATCCTTGAACTCAAATGATGCCAACCAGTATGAGCTTCTCAGGCAATGGGTAGATCTGCACTCAAATAAAAGTAAATGCTCCTTGAGGTAGCGGATATGGAAGATCCATGAGGCCCATCTCTGGGCACAGTCACAGCTGGCACTCCAGGGAATTCCTGTCCAATTAATGAACTTAGAAAACATTCACCAGGGACCTGGGCACACCCTAAACACTCAGCTCTGGCTCCTCATGTAGCACAACAGAAAGCTCTTCACACACACCCTACACACAAGGGTTTTCTTGAAGGCAAGTGCCCGGGCCATAGAAAATGAAGATGCAAGTGTCAAAAAAAAATGAGGAGTGGCTGGGAGACTTACCTCAGAACCACCCTGAACTGGTTGAATACCTCCTGGATCTGTCTTAGATTGATTATCTGGCAGGAGGAGAGTGAAACCTAGTTTAGACAATGGAACCAAGGAACTAGGTTGTGTCTAAGCAGAGAAATCAGGAGCCCTTGGCTGACTCTGGACCATCTCATTCTGAGAATGAGGCCTGTGCAGAAGCCTCTTAGAGGGCACTGGAGACGTGGCTCAGCAATTAAGAGCATCTACTTCCCTTGCAGAGGACACCCTTGGTTCCCAGCACCCACATCAGACAGCTGACAACTCTTTAGCTCCAGTTCCAGGGGATATGATACCCTCTTTCAGCCTCCATAGGCACTGCAGGCAAATATTTAAAACCACACTCAGATACACATATATGCATATAATAATTAGAAAAGAATATATTTTTTAAAAGTCTCTCAGCAAAGAATTAATATCACTCCCAAGAGCAGAGGTAGATACACTTGATTAATAGTTTGTTGTTTGTCTGTCTGTTTTGAGACAGGGTTTCATATATCAAGGCGGTCCTAGAACTTGTTGTATACCTGAGAATGTCCCTGAAGTTCTGATCCTCCTGAGTCCATTTCCCAAGTGGTGGGATTACAGGCATGTGTCACTAGGCCCTGTGTATATGATGCTGGGGATGCAAACCCAGGACTTCCTACACAATAGGCAAGCACTTCACCAAATGAACCATATCCCCAACCCCTGATTAATAACTTCACAATTGAGTATTCGTTAAGCCTTTATTTAAAACTATTTTTAAAGTTTTTTTAATTTTTATGTGTCTGAGTGCTTTGCCTGCATGATGTGCATGCCTGATGCTCTCAAAGACCAGAAGAGGACATCAGAGCCCTTGGGATTGGAGTTATAGACTTCTGTGAGAGGGACAGCAGCCCGTGCAGCTCCCTGGTGAAAGGTTTTATGGCCACACTATAAAAGACAAGATTTATTCCCTCTCTAGCTCTTCCTGTGTCCGCTGTTTTCTCCTTTTGTGCCCCAACACTGGGCTCTGGGGCGTGGGTCTTCTCTAATGACAATCAGCCTTACCACCACCCTTTATCAGCCTCACGGCATCAGGCAGAGCCAAGCTTATCTAAAGGGGCAACTTAGTCAACCTGAGCCTGTGTTGCACAGCTGAGGCTACTGAGCATGCAGCGCGGGACACTCAGCTGGGGAAGCCTGGGATTCCATCAGTGCTCTTTGCTTCAAGGCCTGTGTCTGTGCCTATACCCTGAGATAGACCACCTGTAGTCTAAGAGTGTGCTCCAGCCCACTGGATGCTGTATATAGCTCCATGGGTTTGTAATCCTAAACATGGACGCTAAGGCCATGGTGGGCTTGAAGGGCCCTTGACTAGAGTCTACACCACTTCCCATCTACTGTACCCATTCCATATATGGCAGTACTCAGCAAGTTCAAGCTAGTTGAGCTCCTTACATCAATCTCATCCAGGGTCCCTTCCAGGTACCTCCGCACTTGGGAGTTGATTTCAGCAATCTGGATTTCATCCATGGGGTCATAATTCACGAGGGTGCGGTTGGACTTGAAAGATGAAGCACATGTGTTACATAAGCAACAAGAACCTGAGCCCAAGCAGGAGCAGCAAGGACCATTCTGAGAGTCAAAGCATGGAGCTGGGGTACAGTATCTGACGCCTATGCTGGCTGTTTGTTTTATTGTCTGGTCCTGGCAAGGCAAGGCCTTGAAACAGGCCAGATGCACGGGTCAGAGAGAGACAATGGGGAAGGCGAGAGATGTAGAAGGCACTGTACATGAAGCCTGCTGCTCCAAATCCGAAGTCTCAGCAAACCACAAGGGAGGGAAATGCTGGCTCCGCCTTGAAAACCATCAGAATCATGACCTAAGCCCAGGTAGATCACGGGAGGACTCCACCTGCCCACCATGCCTACTGCTGATCCTCTCCTACTACCTAACCCACCCTACAGCCCCTGGCTTTAACCCAGCATGCTGTTTGCCCCTGGTCTCTGACCCCAGCAGCTTTCCCTCCTCCCCCATATCCCATCCCTTACCAGGCTATCATGGATGGCCAATTCCTGCTTGAGCAATGCCAGCTCCTTCTCCAGGTTCTTGACCATTCTCTGCCAGGGGAACATAAGAAGTAGGGAAGAGGGTCATCAGAAAAACTACCTGGTTTCTTCATATCAAATGCTCGATTTCTTTCTTTCTTTCTTTCTCTTCCTTCCTTCCTACTTTCCTTCCTTCCTTCCTTCCTCCATTTCTTTCTTCCTTTTTCAAGACAAGGTTTCTCTGTATTGTTTTGGAGGCTGTCCTGGAACTCACTCTGTAGACCAGGCTGGCCTCAAACTCAGAGATCCACCTGCCTCTGTCTCCAGAGTGCTGGGACTGTAGGCATGCACAACCACACCCAGCCAAATGTTCAAGTTCTTAATTTTGACCCAGATATCCTGGTTATTGCTGGTAATGCATAGAGTGTATTCTCAGCTTCTAGGACATTCCATCCTTGTCAGTGAACCTTCTCCAGCTGGAATGAGCTTGGTCGAAGATGGCTTTTTCAGCAAAGGAGACTGAGAACAGGAAACACAACCCAACTCCACGCAGCTCCAGGATTCCCTAGTCTCCCAGACCATGGTGCATGCGTGGAGTCAAAGCACACATTTCAGGACTCAGTTCTCCCTCTACCATGTGGATCCTGGGCACTGAACTGAGGTGCCACCAGTGGTGACGGCAAGCACCTTAATTCACCAAACACTGCATCTCAGGCTGGCCTCAAACTTTGCTATGTAACTGGCAATGATCTCCAACATCTGATCCTACTCTTGCTTCCCAAGTGCCGGAGTTATCATGCCCCAACATGCCTGGTTCACACTCTACCACCTGAGCCACCTCTTTACCTCCCTTTTCTTCAATGACAAACAGTGTCCTTACAGATTTCTATAAAATAACATCGACCTGAGATGCACTTTATGATCTCCCCCTCTCTTTTCCACTGCTCTTCTCTGATCCACTCCACTCCCCATATATTGGTACCCTTATGCCCTCAGCCCAGGGACACTACAATCCCATCGTGTGGCCAAGAATGACTGGAACTCCTGATCCTCTGGGCTCTCTGAGTACTGGGATTACAGTCATGTACTACCATGCCGGACTCCCATGATTTGGATCTTAGATGTCCACTGAAGGCTCATGTGGTAAAGGCTTGATCCTTGTGTTAGTCACTTTTTGTTGCTGTAACAAACTATCTGAGCAAGCCAGGTATAGGAGCCCATGTCTTTAATCCCAGCACTTGGGTGGCAAAGACAGGCAGATCTCTGTAAATTCAAGGCTAGCCCGGGCTACATAATTTCCAGTGAGACTCTGTCTCAGAAACAAATAAACAAACCTTAGCAAATTGCTTTGGGCCAGAAATGAGGTTTAACGTGATGTGGGGGAGGGGGTAGAGTGGGTGCTGAAGCAAAGCTGTTCACCTCATTGTGGCTGGGAAGCAGAGAGAGTGAGGAACGGTTCAGCAACAAGCTACACCTTTCAAATGCACACCCCGGTGATTTACTGCCTCCACCTGAACCCACCCAAAACCCATTTGTCAATGAGAACTCTTTGGCCTGGGCTGTGGCTCAGTTGTAGAGTACTTGCTGCCTAGGATGTGTGAGCCTTGGGGCAAGCCCTAGCACCACGACAAAGGAAAAGAAAAGTCAAGTGTGGTGGTGTAAGCCTGCAATTCTAGCACTTGGCAGGCGGAGGCAGGAGGAACAATAGGCCACACAGCACAGAGGAAAGCCTGGGCTATTCTGCAACTGTCACAACATCTTTTAAAAGGAGGAAGACGAGGAAGGAGGGAAGGGAGAAGGAGAAAGCAAAGTGCCTGCATATAGAAAACACCTCACAGGTTCAAGTAAGTAGAAAATGATAAATTTTGAGCAACAGAATTTGCCAAACCACTTACATTTGATATTTGAGTATATTTTGTAAAAGATAACAGGAATTTCTTGCTGAGACTTCTGAGGATTTTGTCACAAAATGACCACTGGAGGGAGCTGCTGCCAAAACAAGTGACCACAGGCCTGCTAAAGTCTACCCTCATCCAGTCCCATCCCCTGGGTACCCTGCATGCTTGCTGACAGACCCCTGGCATCATGGTGGCTCTGTGGCAATTTAGACACAAAGTCTGAGACTTAAGGAATGTGAACAGAATCAAATCTGGCTTAGCCGTTTAGGAAGCCTCAAGCAGGTCTCCTTCTGGAGTGGACTGTCCGCTTCTCAGCCATCTCATCCTCCTTACTCCTGAGAATGCACAATGTCCCAGATACAGAAAGTCTGGCTGATGTTGGATGACTGATCAGTGTGTCATAGGGGACACGTGGTCCACTCAGAAGGTGAGTGAGACAGTGGACCCTCTTGGGAGAGGCAGCCTCCAGCTCACCCTGAGAACAAGGAAACTTTTTCTCCTAATGCTGGACTGCCTGGGGAGCAGCTGTCTGGAAAGAGGGCTGGAGCGGCAGACCCCCACAGTCCAGGGTCCTGAAAGCACCTCCTATACCCACCCACACACATAGAAGAAAAATTTGTGAGAGACAGTTTGCTTTACAGACAATGAGGGAAGGAACAAGACACTGAACAAGGATGGTCCGATCCAGAGGCAGCAAGTGCAGCAGCAGCAAACCCGAAAACACAAACCCTCACTGGGCCGTGGGCACAAGTCTGTAATGCCAGCAAAAACACAAACCCTCACTGGGCCGTGGGCACAAGTCTGTAATGCCAGCAAAAACACAAACCCTCACTGGGCCGTGGGCACAAGTCTGTAATGCCAGCAAAAACACAAACCCTCACTGGGCCGTGGGCACAAGTCTGTAATGCCAGCAAAAACACAAACCCTCACTGGGCCGTGGGCACAAGTCTGTAATGCCAGCACACAGCACACAGGGAGCTGAGACAGGAGGTTCAGGAACTGGAGGCCAGGTTGGACTATATCAAGAGACCATGTCACAAAATGGAGGAGGGGGACCAGAAGGGAAAGGGAGGAAGGGAGCAAATAGTCTTGCTGAAAACTGACTCCTGCAAGTTGTCCTTTAACCTCCATACATGTGCCCACACATATACATGCACACATATATGCATAGAAAATAAATAGATGTGGAGGCAGGCAATGCTCAGAGACGATGCATGCCGATTCAAATCTGAAGAAACCTCATAGGGGATCGGGGGTACCCAAGTCCTTGGAGCCCCACTTGTGAACTGAGTGGTAGATCATCTAGCTCTTTCACTTTTGTGACAGTCTAGCAGGGTCTCCAGGGACTCTTAAAGACATTGGCTTATCCTTGAAAGGAAAAGGATTGACCCAGGGCCCCGTGCATATCTTTAGTGGAGGCAGGAAGGAAACCATACAAGCCTGGCTTCCCCTGTGACCTCCAGCAGATGCTCAAGTGGTAGCAAATACAAAGGAAGCAAACCCACAGACATTGTTCCCAGAGTTGGGAAGCTGCCATCAGTCCCTTAGTACCTCCGCATCGTACTTTTCGTTGATGGCAGGCTCAGTAGTGACCAACTTCATCCTGCTGGCAAACCTCAGTGAAGACAGCTGAAAAACAGACCAGACAGATGTCAGGTGATTCACCACTCACATGAGACCCCAGGATTCTCCTTCTCATGGGGTGTATCCTCTTCAGACTCTGCAGGTGGCCTTAACCAGTACTAGTTCATTTCTTCAACAGCACAGTGATCAAAGGGGAATTTCGGGGATCTGTGGATGTACATGAGTGATGCAGAATCTGATTGGCATGTGGGAGGCCCCGGGCTTTAATCCCCAGCAACAAAATATGAAGTTAAAAAAGGTGAATCTGGCATGGTGACACATACATTTATCAAGTAAGGCAAAGGATCAAGAGCTTAAGATCATCCTCAACTACATAGCAAATTGGAGGCCAGCCTTGGTTACATTAGACTCAGTATCAAAAAGACATAAATAGGGCTGGAGAGGAGGCTCAGCAGTTAAGAGAGCTTGCTGCTCTTGCAGAAGACCCAAGCACCCATGTCAGACAGCTCACACCTGCCTGTTACTCTAACTTCAGGGAAGATCTGATGTCCTCTATGGGTACCTGCACTCAATGCAATACACATATTCACAGACACACGTACATATAATCAAACACAAAGTAAATCTTAAACAGACAAGACCTTGGCAGTGAGGTCTTCAGTAGGGTAGAGAGAGGAGCAGTGGGAATGAGAAGTTGACAGGGGCATATGCTATAGCTGGGACCTCATCTTGTGTCCAGTTCCCCCAAAGACGGGGTCTTGATGTGTAGTCCAGGCTGGTCTCAAACTCACAGAGATTTACCTGCCTTACCTCTGCCTCCCCGATGCTGGGATTAAAGGCATACACCACCATATTGCTGCATACTGGAGGAAGGAGAGAGGGAGAAAGAAAACTAGGACACCTCACAATCCTGATGTCCTGTGTTTGATCCCTGAAACTCACAGTGAAAAAAGAGAACTAGCTTCTGGAAGTTGTCCTCTGGCCATGTGCACCCTTCCCCAACAATAATAATGATTCTTTTTTTGTTTTTGTTTTTCCAGACAGGATTCCTCTGTGGCTTTGGAGGCTGTCCTGGAACTAGCTCTTGTAGACCAGACTGGTCTCCAACTCACAGAGATCTGTCTGCCTCTGCCTCTCGAGTGCTGGGATTAAAGGTATGCACCACCAACGCCCGGCTTAATGATACATTTTAAGAGTGAAAAACATACTAGAGATATAGCCCAGGGATAAGGTGCTTGCCTAGCATGTGTGAAATCCTGGGATCAATCCCTCCCAGTGCCAAAAAGAAAAGCAGGTCAGGCATGGTGATACATGCCTGTAATCCCAACAGTTAGGAGGTGAAGGCAGGAGGATCAAGAGTTCATGGTAGTTTATGGCTACATACAAAGCTCAAAAACAATTGGCATACATGAGTATATAAGACTCTCTCAAGAAACATCACCCTTCTGGGGCAATTACAGCTACAGGCCATCAACAGTCACATGAGTCGACACCCTGGAAATAGTAACAGCTGTTAGATGAGGGTGGAGCACACGGCAGGCCCTGAGAATGGAGCCTCACATCATGCTGGGTTGACTGTCAGTGAAGAGGCCCTGGGATGAGGAACAGGCCTGGGAGGGTGATGGGTCACCTTGCAGTGACCTCAAGGAAGGACTGGTAAGGCTCTTCCTCAGTGGTGTAGTTTGGTGGTTAAGAGCTCTGCCATGGTCATTTGAGTGACCTTCCATAATTCTCACCACATCCTTGTACTGCCTTGAGAGTCCCTGGTGTGGTTTCTGATGCACTCTGTACAGAGAGCTCAGGAAGAAGCCTCGTTGTTGTTACAGACACTAGTTTTGTAGAGATTCAAATAAGACTCCTGATCTAAGTATGAACACTGCTTTTGCTTCAGGGCACTGGTCCCTACCCCCCAACACACACACACACACACACACACACACACACACACACACACACCCTTGTTGTTACATTTTGAGGTTTTTTTTAAACGTTTAGAGAAGAGACTCCTTAGTATCTACACCCCTCATATACCTTTGCTCTAAATTCCTAAGACCCTTCTTCCTGGACTGTGGATTCAGGCCGGGGCAGAGCCACTGAGCAGGGAGGGAATAAGACCCTGGAGGTCTCAGGTGCCAGGAGAGTTGCTTCCTGTACTCTGACTACTTCAGGGTGGAGATAAGGGGAAAAAGGGGCAATAAACTGGGCGGGAAGGCTTATTTATTTTTTTTCCTTTTTATGAAGTAGTTGGAGTTCACTAAAGATATTTTAGATAGGTTTTTAAGCACAAGGATGAAGAGGAAGAAAGGTATTCAGAATGAAGACACTTATTGCAGGGATACAATCACTCAAGCACTGAACAACTCAGGAGAAAGCAATGATGGTCACAGGGCCTCTAGAACATCAGAGTGACCTGGGCCTACTTGGTGGCAAGAACAGCCTTCCACTCTGTTAAAGGTGCCTTTGCCTTTCCTTCGTGTGCTTTCTTAGTTATATTTGAATTGCCTCTGTTTCCCATATTCTGAGATTAAAAGCATGCACCACCACAGGCCCCAAGACACATTCTTTATTTTCGTTGTTGTTTGGTTTTCCTTTTCTTTTTTTTTTTTTAATTTTTGGTTTTTCGAGACAGGGTTTCTCTGTGGCTTTGGAGGCTGTCCTGGAACTCGCTTGGTAGTCCAGGCTGGTCTCGAACTCACAGAGATCCACCTGCCTCTGCCTCCTGAGTGCTGGGATTAAAGGTATGCGCCACCAACGCCCGGCTTTTTTTTTATTTTTTGAGACAGGGTTTCTCTGTATTGTTTTGGAGGCTGTCCTGGAACTCACTCTGTAGACCAGGCTGTCCTGAAACTCACAGAGATCTGCCTGCCTCTGTCTCCCAAGTGCTGGGGTTAAAGGCGTGCGCCACCAATGCCTGGTTGGCACATTCTTAAAGCATCAGTATAATAGGAATGCTTCCTACCAAGCCACCTAACTGCCTTGACACTGTATTTGGCATCATGTATTTCTATCACAGAAAGGCATAGGATGACCCCCAATTGGGTCCATGACTAAAAAGTCCCAGCATGGGTGACCACCTCCCCAAAGCTGCATGGGGAGAGTTCTCAAGGCTATCTTTCGTAATAAGGCAGCCAGGAGGTCAAAGCTATAACTCCTCTGGGGCTCAATTGTGCTTTGTTATGAGATGAGACCAAAAGGTTCCGAAAGCCTTTCCCTGAGGGCGCTGCCTCATGTCAGCTAGAGCTCTTTGGCTTGACTTCCCAAGTCCCAGGGCACTGAATGTGTAGCAAGAGCATTCTCCCTGTGCTGGGACAATCCCTAATGCATACAGACTGGAGGCCCTACAGGCAGGGCTTGCCTCACAGCATCCCCAGAATGGTCCATTTCAACTAAGTCAATTCTCCAGATAGCTGAAGCTTGCTTTCAACATTCACAACAGTAGAACGGCTAGGGACCATTTTCCAAACCTGTCTTATGACAAGAGTGTTTTAAAGAGAGAGAAGCCCAGCCAAGAGTGGATTTATCTATGCTACTGTGTCCGACACTTATTCCTGTCTGTGTCCTGCTACTAGATTATCTCTCTGAGTCACTGTGTCCACAACTCCCCCCTCTTCAAGCTCTGTCACGGCTCCAGTCATGCCTGGCCAGACCATCAAGGCCCTGCAATTTTTCTTTCCCTCTCATGTCCTCCTGTAGGATGACACAGTCTTCAGCGCTGTCATCACCTCTACCAGGGAGACTTGTGCATCCTGCTGCCAGTATTTTTGTTTTTGTTTTGTTTGTTTTTGGTTTCTTAAGACAGAGTTTCTCTGTATTGTTTTGGAGGCTGTCCTGGAACTTGCTCTGTAGACCAGGCTGGCCTCAAACTCCCAGAGATCTGCCTGTGTCTGCCTCCTGAGTGCTGGGATCAAAGGTGTGTGCCACCAATGTCCAGCCTGCTGCAGGTCTTTTAATGCCACCCACCCCAGTGCCCACCTAAGCTTCAGGAAAAAAGGTCCCCTCCCCTGCCTGGTCCCTTGTGAAGATTTCTTCCACTGTCTTCCAGCTAGGACTCAAACATGACTTAGGGCCAGGGCTTCTCTTTCTGGATGGGGCTCTGATGTATCTTTACTAACTATCACCCCACAAGAGCATCACCCTGAGAACATGTTCTTTGTTCCCACAAAACTCACTATGTCCTTCTTGTGTAAGTACCGAAGGTTAAGCCTGCCTTACACCTTAGCTTCTTTCTTAATACAGTTTATTGCTTGGTATTTGGATCCTGGTCTCCGCCACCCTCAGCAACTATGGCTCAGATTTATCCCTAGGGTCCCTAACAATGCTATGGGTAGTGAACCATCTAAGCCAGCCTGGATTCAGCCTTACCCCATCCCTACCTCCGCCCCCCCCACCCCCAGGCACCCATGGGGAGAAACTCCAACCTGGTTGCATTGGCTGTCTCTACATACCGTTTCTTCTAACTGGGCAGCTTCTCCATAGATGTTTGTCACAAGGACCATATTGCAGTTTCCCCCTGCAGAAAGCAAAACACAGGAGAGTCTACAATCACATAAGTTTTCTGATAAGAGAATCCCTGAGGGTTGATAGGGTTGTGTTATGGACTCAATGTTTGTATTCCCACAATATTCAGAACCTCCAAAATTCCAACTCCAAACACCCTGTCTGATGTATTTGGAGGGGGCCTTTGAGGGAGTAATTATATTAGATGAGGTCTTGCAATGTGCAGCCCCTATGATGGGGTTACTGTCTTTGTAAGAAAGGAAAAACCATATCATTCTTTCTACAAGAAGTGACCATCTGCAAGGCAGGAACAAAATCTATTGGCACCTTGATCTTGGCCTTGCCAATCTACGTAACTATGAGAAACAGTTTGTCATCCAAGCCTCCTAGCCTATGGTATTTTGTTTTAATAGTCCATGCTGATTTAAAGGTAGAGGAGACAACCCTGGTCTGCCTGAGGCTAGGAGGCAAGAAACGGAGGTAGGGTTGGAGAGAGACCATAGGCACACACAGAAGGAACCAAGAGAGAACAGCAACTCAGGAGACTAGGGAGAGCGCAGGAGGGAAGGTTCGAGTTAGGGCTTTGCTCATGGCATCACAGGGATAATGACCAGAAACCAGTGGCTGTGCCATTAGGCCCAACACAAAGCCCTAGACAGTTGGGGATGACAAGGTGGCTCCCACTTTTGTGTCCAGGAAGATATAAATGAAAAGGGAGAGATGATAGGAGAGGCCGGTTCCTGCATCTCCAAGGCCACACAGGTCTCTGCCAAACAGTTTCGGGATAAGAGGGAAAGAGAAAATGTTCCCAACAGAAGCAAATGCTTGAGCAGAGATTGTAAAGCATGAGCAGCAGGAGTGCAAGAAGAAGGATTGCCTGTGTGTCTGATAGCATCATTCCTGAAGAGCTGCAAGTAAGCTCATTCCTCTGGGGTAAAATGCTTCTCTGATCCCTAATGGCACATAAGCCAGGCCTAGTCCTCCCCAGGACACAGATCCTCCTTTCTGAAGACCAACCACATCCTCACCTAAGGAGTCTTTCAGGGCATGGGTGAGCTTGCACTGCCGGAAAGGGATGTGGTCCCGCTTCTGATCCCCAAGGGCAATGATGGCCTGTTCCAGGAACGACAGCGACTTGTTGATGTAGGTGGCTTCCTTTAGAACTCTACCTTCCGACTGCAAACAAAGTGTCCGGGTCACTCTGGACAAGGGAGGGAGGCTACCCTATTAAGACTGTCTACCCTTCCTCATTTGCAGTGATGCAAAAGTCTAAAGCCAGGCTGGAGCCTCCTTCCCAATATCAGGACCTTTCTCTCCATGTTGGGAGCGTTTTCCATCTTGGGCTACTGATAATGGTAATAGCAAAACCCAGGGAGCAGTGCAGTGGTGGCACACACCTTGAATCCCAGCACTCGAGTGGCCGGGACAGGAGGACAGCCAGGCTACACAAAGAAACCCTGTCTTGAAAAACCAAAGCAAACAAACAAACAATAAAAAAAAAAAAACCCCTCACCGGAACACTCGTATGAAGGTTGACGTGAACAAGAATACATACATAAAGCTGGGCAGTGGTTGTGCACACACCTTTAATCCTAGCACTTGGGAGGCAGAGGTAGGTGGATGTCTGAGTTCGAGGCCAGCCTGATCTACAAAGAGAGTTCCATGACAGCCAAGGTTACACAGAGAAACCCTGTCTTGAAAAACAAGAAAACAAATAAATGAAAAGAATATGTACATGAATAGTCACATGGTACTCATTCCAAGACTCACCCTGATACAAATGCATATAGAATACCTGAGCAAGTATAAAATTCACACAAATATAGTAATACACACACACAAATGCTCCTCTAAATACTCTTGTGAAATGTTTATTAAAATACTTTGCAAAAATATGTTTGAAAGTAAATATGCACGTGAATACTCATATCCACACAGAGAACACCATACCAGTGTGGAACATTTATGGAGCAATTACTTAATATAGGTGAGGGATAATACAAGGAACCCAAGTCTTTCCTATCAAAAGAGTGTTCACAGTATGAAACCTTTGTGGTAAGACTGCAATCTCCCTACCTTGTAAAACTGTTTGCTTGTGCAAAGACCCTGCTATATTTTCAAAACTTGATGACCCAGAGAGGCTGACAGTTTCCTCCAGTTCCTTTGCACCAATTTTCTTTCTTTCTTTTTTTTTTTTTTTTTTTGGTTTTTCGAGACAGGGTTTCTCTGTATTGTTTTGGAGCCTGTCCTGGAACCAATTTTCTTTTTTTTTTTTTTTTAAGATTTTATTTATTTATTAATAATATGTATACAATGTTCTGCCTGCACGCCAGAAGAGGGTACCAGATCTCATTACAGATGGTTGTGAGCCACCATATGGTTGCTGGGAATTGAACTCAGGACCTCTGGAAGAGCAGCCAGTGCTCTTAACCTCTGAGCCATCTCTCCAGCCCTGGAACCAATTTTCAAAACTAGCCAGTCATCAAAGTCTGTGAAGTCAGAGCCCAGCCAATGAAGAAATGACACAACACTCTTGTGTTAGGATAAAGACCTATCATATTTTTGGCTGGGTGAACTTGTTACCTGAATGAAGCAATATGCCCTTTAGCAAAAGTAAAAGCTTACTTGCCAGTTTACTTTCACTTTGTGTGGTACTGGTGTGGTCCCTGAACACCCTGTTTATTTTCAACAAAGGCACTATATTCCCTTGGAGTACAAACTACACCCTGTAGCTGCTACTCTGCCTCCAATGACTCTTCCTACTGCACTCCACGTCACCTGGTTGCTCTCAAGCATTTAGTGTGGGAGATCATACACAGGCTCTCTGCCACACACATGGGAGATCATACACAGGCTCTCTGCCACACACATGGGAGATCATACACAGACTCTATGTCACAGACATGGGAGATCACACACAGGCTCTATGTCACAGACATGGGAGATCATACACAGACTCTGTGTCACAGGCCTGGGAGATCACACACAGACTCTATGTCATAGGCCTGGGAGATCATACACAGACTCTGTGTCACAGACCTGGGAGATCATACACAGGCTCTGTCTCACAGACATGGGAGATCACACACAGACTCTATGATGTCACAGACATGGGAGATCATACACAGACTCTATGTCACAGACCTGGGAGATCATACACAGACTCTGTGTCACAGACCTGGGAGATCATACACAGGCTCTGTCTCACAGATATGGGAGATCACACACAGACTCTATGATGTCACAGACATGGGAGATCATACACAGACTCTATGTCACACACATGGGAGATCATACACAGGCTCTGCCTCACAGACATGGGAGATCATACACAGGCTCTGTCTCACAGACATGGGAGATCATACACAGACTCTATGTCACACACATGGGAGATCACACACAGACTCTATGATGTCACAGACCTGTGAGATGCACACACAAGCTGTATGTCACCGGCCTGGGAGATCATACACAGGCTCTATGCCACAAAGTCCATGGCTTATTGACAGGGTACTCAACAACCCTCACTTACCCCTGTCTTCCCAAGCCTCTCTGAACCAGCCAGATCTACCAAGTTGATTTTGGAAGTGATATACTTTTCATCTGATAAAGTCCGAGAGTGGGCCTACAAAAACAAACCACACAGAATTCAGAAGGAGTTTCTGACCTGGCAGCACCCTCAGGGGTCACCAGTCCTTCTTAGGCGGAACAAAGAACTCCCACCTCCATGTAGATGGTGAAAATGCAGTGTGACCTGGATGAATTTTTGTTCATTGTGTGGGAGGCGATGATCCTGTTGGTCTCCCCCTGAAGAGGAAAAGAAATATATGCTACATTTTGAAAACTGAAAACAAGGTATCTGAGTCATTTTCCAACACTCATACCACTACGATCAGCTGGGCCTTCTGGGAAAGTGTCTTTTGAAAACTAATAAAAGGGAACCAAACAGGAATTGGTTGTATACTTTTACCACCCAATATTTGGGGTGAAGCGTACAAACTGGTATCTGTTTAAAAGTAAGAGACTATGAGAGTTGAGACAGAGGCTGGAGAGATGGCTTGGTATTAAGGGCACTTGCCACTCCTCCAGGTCTCAGGTTCAATCCCCAGCACTCACGTCAAACTGTCTCTGACTCCAGTGCCAGGGACCCAGTGCTCTCTTCTGATTTCAGTGGGTCTTGCATCCAAGTGATACACAGACATACACACAGGCAAAATGCCCATAGATATAAAATTATAAGATAAAAATAAACACTAAAAAATGTAAGAGGCTTAAGATATTCATGAACACTAAATTGGAATCAATTGCATATCCAATAACCAGAGACCTATCAGTACACAGGAATGTCAGGCAGCCAATGAAGTAATGATAAATCGTGTGTTTGTTTGCTTGCTT
Organism: Mesocricetus auratus; assembly: GCF_017639785.1. Taxonomy (NCBI): domain Eukaryota; kingdom Metazoa; phylum Chordata; class Mammalia; order Rodentia; family Cricetidae; genus Mesocricetus; species Mesocricetus auratus. The sequence continues at coordinate 47,830,594 of NW_024429267.1, read as the reverse complement.
ATTTTGGAGACAGAGTATCACTGTGTAGCTCTGGCTAGCCTGTAACTCAGACCAAACTGACTTCAAACTCAAGAGACTATCCTGCCTCCGCTCCCAAGTGTTAGGATTACGGGTATGAGTCATTGTATCCAGTTTGACAAAGAGGCTTTTTTTTTAAATTAATTTTTAAGTTAGCACATGGAATGATAGGTTTAATAGAGCATTCTCATACAGATACATAATTATGCCTTGTTTTTACTCATCACTGACAGTTTCAATAGCTGAGAAATGCAGAATCTAAAGTCATACTACGATGTAAGTCATACAGAAGCATCAATAGAAAAGTCATGCAGTGGTCAGCAAGACGGCTCAGCTGAATGGCCGATCCTGGTCTAGGCCTGTCTCTCCTAGAACAGGGCTCACATTGTGCTATGGCTATTGTGGACCATTACCACTCTCTCAACCCCATAGTGAACTTCTTTCTTTTGGTTTTTCGAGACAGGGTTTCTCTGTGGCTTTGGAGACTGTCCTGGAACTCGCTCTGTAGACCAGACTGGCCTCGAACTCACAGAGATCCGCCTGCCTCTGCCTCCCGAGTGCTGGGATTAAAGGCGTGCGCCACCAACGCCCGGCTCATAGTGAACTTCTTTATTGTAGCCTAGGCTGGCCTTAAATTCAGCCATCTTCCTGCCTTAACCTTCCAAGTGCTGGGATTACAGGAATGTACCATTACAAATGATTCAGTCTGGGCACTTTATTGAGAATGTCAAAATAAAGAAGTAAGTACACAGGAGAGGCTGGAGAGATGGCTCAGCAGCTAAGAGTGAGCACTGTTCGTGTATGGAGCCCAAATTCAGTTCCCAGCATCCACATGGGGACACTCATGACCACCTCTAAGTCAGTTTCAAAGAACCCGGTGCAATCTTCTGGCCTCTGTGGGTACTGCATACACATGCACAGACCCACACAAACACACAAACATGCATATAATTCAAAATTAAAATGTTTTTAAAAAGTAAAAAGGGGCTGGGAATATAGTTCAGCAACAGAGGACTTGCCTAGCATGTATAAAAACCTTAGCTCAGTCTTCAGCAACACAAACAACCTCATAGAAAGAGCTAGAAAGACATAATCTAAAATAGGTTTTTGTTGCTTTAAGTGAAAAACATTTTATGAATTTTGGTTCCTATTAAACACTAAGTTTTCTAAATAATAAATAAGCAAACATGAGTTTTCATTCTGATTATTAAAGTGAATAAAATATGAAAGTAGGTTAGAGGAAGATAAGGAAAGGGGGAAGGGAGAGGAGGGAGGGAGGGAGACAGGAAGAGAAGGAAGGGGTAAGGGAGGGAGAGAGGGAGGTAAGGAGGGAATTCTCTGATCATCTCACCTCGAAGAGGAGACTGAATGCGTCCTCCTCTTGACTTGTGAGATGGACGGACAAGCCCTTAATGAAGACCCCTTGAGGGCTTTCCACGATGGTCATTGGTGTGACTGAGGGTCCAACATAGGGTAGAGTGGATAGGAGATCAAACAGGTTCTCATTATAGATTTCCAAGTAGGAAACCCGTACAGTGATGGCATGTGTGGGGCGCTCTTCAATCATCCTAAAAACCTAGATGGAAATTTTTGAGGCAGAGTTCACACTGTGTCCCAGGCTGGCTGGAAAACAAATGAGTGGAAGAAGCCACAGCAAGACAATAAGGAAGATCTGGAAGCTGCATTCCCTTCATTAAAACCAGCAACAAGGGTCTTTGGAATCCTTAATTACAGGCTCACAGGCCATGGGAGCAGCAGGGGCCTGATTAGCATGCCTGCTGTGGCTTATTGTCAGTGAGGGGCCACTGGTTTTCTGGGGACACTGACTCTACTCCCAAGCCCAGTTACAGCATCCTGTCTCCAGAACCGGTGCTAGTTGTAGTTACTAGAAGTCTCTAGTAGAGAAGTACCGGAGAGAGAGGGTAGCTGTGTGGCATCCCAACCACGAGCCCATTCTCTACCTGCTGCAGGGCACGAGGGAGAATACCCCGGTGCTTATAATTCTCAGTTGCCCCCGTCATGGTGTATGTCTTGCCAGCTCCCGTCTGTCCATAACACATAATGGTACCTGCAAACATTTCAAAATACGTCTGAGTGACATCCAGAAAAATCACTTCATGGACAACTCTTGTATCCTCAGCATGCTTGGTGTCATCCAGGACTCTTTATGTGAAGGGAGCTAGTAGAAACATCCGCAGATATCAGGATTGGAAGAGAGTAAGTACACAGTCAAAACAAGAACATGTGCCCTCAGTCTACACTTCCATTCCCAGATGATCTGGTCCTAGGGTTAGGGAACATTGTGGCTGGAACTTTTCTAAAAAGAATAGGAGGGAGCTGAAGCACTAGACTCCAGACCTTCTCAAGGCCATGAACTGCACGAGTCAGAGTTAGCAAGAGATGCTCCACAGAGACAAATTTCCAGAAAGAGATGGCGTAAGAAAAGTATTCCTGTCAATGGTGAGCTTTCTGTTGACCTGTTTGAGACCTGGTCTCACATAGCCCATGCTGGCATCATGTTATGTAGCCAAGAATGACTTGAATTCCTGATACACCTGCTTCTATTGCCCAAGTACTAGGATAGCCATCCTGTGACTCTATACCTTTCTAAGAGAATTATTTATAGACTACACGTCTAGTTGTACTACGTTACTTCCAGAAAGGGGCCACCATGACTGGGCCATGACCTGTGTGTGTCCAGTTGCCTACCCTGAGAAGACTTTCATTTGTACCTTTTACAACATCATTATACTGGACTCACCTTGGGTCTTATTCCCCCTTCATCTTGAACTGGAGCTACTCCAAAGATCATGTCTGTGAATCTACATGGTAGACCTGGTGAGGCTACATTAGGCCCTGGGAGTCTGTGTTTGCCTTTGTTTCACAGGTGCTGGGAATGCTGGTAGGTTTTAAATGAGTGACCCTAATTCAGCACCTGGCTTGGAGCCAGAGACAATTAGCAATTAGCCCATACGAATGAACCAGAAGTCACTTCAGCTGGCATTCAGAGCCCATCTGTAGTTCTGTAGTACAAAGTGCCTGACTATTAGGTTTCCTAGTTCTTAATCCCCCCATTTTTATCTCCAGGCCACAGCCTCTCGGGGAATCATAAAAATATCACTGAGGACCATACACCTATGGATTACATGTAGAATACATTACAATGTTGGCACCTCAAGATTCATTGGATTTTCCTGACAAAACTGATCGAGTCTGGCTATATAATTCAAACTATTCTCAAATTCCTGATACCCTGCCTCTACCTCCCAAGTGCTGGAATTACAAGCATGCACAACCATGCCTGGCTCTCTTCGTGGACTTTTGGAGCTATGTATGTATGTAGCACAGCGATAGAACATATGTCTAACATGTGTGAGGCTCTGGGTTTGACACCTAGTACCAAGCAACCAACCAACAAATAAACCCTTGCAAAATAGAGAACACTCTAATCAGTAGCCATTAGATGGCAAAGTCTGTGAACTGCAAGTTTATTTTTATTTTGTAAGCTTTTTTTTTTTTAAAGATAGGGTCACATGTAGCTCAGGCTGGCAGCTCACTGGGAGGCAGCTGAGGATAACTTTGAACTTCTGATCCTCCTGCCTCTACTTCCAAGTGCTAGGATTACAGGAATTTGCTACTATGTCACACTCTCAATATGCTGGTTTTTTAAAATTAATTTTTAAATATATGGAATGTCTTGCCTGCATGTATATCTGTGGATCATGTGAGTACCTGGTGCCCAAAGAGGCCAAAGAGGATATTGGATCCCATCTGAACTGGAGTTACAGATGATTCTGAGCTGCCTTGTGGGAGCTGGGAATTGAACCTGGGTGCTCTAGAAGAGCAAGCAGCCAGTGCTCCAAACTGATGAGTCAATTCTCAACTCCACTTAAAAGATTTAACAAACAAAGACAAAGCAAAAGCCACATGTGACACAGACTTATAATCATAGGACTAGGGAAGCAGAGGCAGCAAAATTGTTACAAGTTCAAGGTCAACCTGGGATATACAACAAAATCCTGTTTACAAAAAAATTGATGCCAGCACTCAAGAACTCAAGAGGCAGACAGATATTTGAATATGATCAGACTGACTGACTGACACACACACACACACACACACACACACACACAGTTACAGGCCAGCCTAAGGCTACATTCACAGTGAGATCTTGTCTCAAAAAACAAACAAACAAAAAAACAAGCCAGGTGGTGGTAGCACATGCCTTTAGTCCAGTACTTGGGAGGCAGAGACAAGTAGATCTCTGAGTTCAAAGTCAGCTTGTTCTACAGAGCAAGTTCTAGGATTTCTAGGGCTACACAGAGAAACTCTCTCTTGAAAAACCAAAAAGAAAAACAAACAAAACCCACCATAAAAACTTTAAAATAGGGGCTGGAGAGATGGCTCAGCGGTTAAGAGCACAGACTGTTCTTCCAGAGGTCCTGAGTTCAATTCCCAGCACCCACATAGTGGCTCACAACCACCTTGAATGAGATCTGGTGCCCTCTGCTGGCATGCAGGCAGAAGACTGTATACACAATAAAAAAAAAACAACTTTAAAATAGCAGGGCATTGGTGGCACACATGACTTTAATCCCAACACTCAGGTGGATCTCTGAGTTTGAGGCCAGCCTGGTCTACAGAGTGAGTTCCAGGACAGCCTCCAAAACAATACAGAGAAACCCTGTTTTTTAAAAAAAGTAAACAAACAAAAAAACCTTTAAAATAATCTTTGACCAAATAAGTTCATAAAAAATTAGAGATGGCTGGAAAGGAGGGGCATTTCAGGGTCAGGGAGAAACCTGGTACAAGGGAAACTCCAGGAATCTACAAGGATGACCCCAGCTGAGACTCCGGCCAAGAGTGGATACTTAGACTGAACTGACCATCTCCTGTGATAAGGCAAGACCTCACAGGGGCTGGGACACCAACCTAGCCACACAACCTTTGACCTGCATTTTCTCCTGCCTATGGGATGTATGGTGAGTGGGGGAGGGAGGCAAGGGTGGCACAAAGATGTGGGAATGGCCAATCAGTGACTAGTCCAGCCTCAAACCCATGCCTGGAGAAGGAGCCCACCTCTGACACTGCCTGGATTGCCAGGACCCAGAGGCTGGATGGCCCAGAGGCCTAGGATAGAACCAAACATGATTGGAGGGGAAAAAAGTCAATGTAATGGAGCCTAACGATATTCTGCTACACTCATAGATTGGTGACTACCCCAGTTATATCAGAGAACCTCCTTCATCCAGTAACCGATGGAAACAGATACAAAGACCCACAGCCACACATTAGGCCACGCTTGGGGAATCCTGATAAAGAGAGGGAGGAAGGATTGTAGTAGGAGCCAGAGGGGTCAAGGACATCACAAGAAAACCTATAACTAACAACTAACCTGGCTCATAGGAGCTCTCAGTCTGAACCAACAACCAGGGAGCCTGCATGGGACGAAGCTAGGCTCTCTACCTATGTGATAGTCTTATAGCTTGGTCTACTTGTGGGACTCCTAACCATGGGAGTAGGGCCTGCCCCTTTCTGAACGGAAACAGAGGAGTGGATGGAGGGAGACAGAGGAGAAGTGTGGGGGGATGGGAGGAGAGCAGGGAGGTGAAAGTGTGGTTAAGATGTAAAATAAATAAATTAATTTCATTTTATAAATCCCCAATAAAGCTGTTTTAGGCTGGGCATGGTTGCTCATACCTTTAATCCAGCACTTAGGAGGCAGAGGCAGAGGCAGGTGGATCTCTATGAGTGTGAGGCCAGCCTGAACCACATAGTTAGTTCTAGGTCAGACACAGCTGCATAGGGAAGGAAAGAAATGGCAGATTCTAGAGATCCCCCATGGAGGGCCTCACCCTCCCTGGGGAATGGAGTGAGGATTGGGTGGGGGGCTGGGGGACTGCGGGGGGAGTGGGCCTGGAGGGGAGGGAGAGGGAGCTGGGACTGACATGGGAAGCAAGCTTGTTTTTAATTTAAATATATAATAAAAAGTGTTTAAAAAAAAAAAGAGACTGAGATTGGTCTCCTACCAACCCCCTCTCCCCAAACCAATGTTTGAGAGATTTGAAACAAGACCATAGTTGGCCATCTAAGAACCATGAAAAACCAGGGTCTTCTAACAATTCAGCAAAGGTGAGGTCTCGGAGATTGGATAGGACCATGCCTAAAATGTTACAAAGTAAATGTGTGTTCTACCACCAGACCACACACTGACAAGTGTATAATGTTAGTAAGCAAACTTATGTTTTATTTTATTCAGAATTGACTATCTCTTGTACCTCTTCCTTCAGGAGGGCCTCCTCAGAGTCCTAGATAAAACAACAATTGATTAAATTACCATTGTATCCATCAAGGGCTTGAGAAACTGCATCCCTGGCGACAGTCTCATAAACCAAGTCCTGGGAGGCGTCATGAAGAACTCCATCCAGCTTGAACGACCAGTCTGTCTGCTGGTTATTGACAACTCCTCTCCGAGTGTCTTTTTTCAAGTGAATATCAATGCTCTGCGGGGGTGGGGGGGTGGAGAGACAGGGAGAAGCCAGATGTGGGTGACACACGCCTAGAATCCCAGCCCTTGGAAGTCTGAGAAGGATCTGGAGTTTCAGGCCAGTCTTTATAGTGAGAAACGTCACAGAATGAAGAGGGTTTGGGCTATTTTTAGGAAATTTCTGTAAAAAGAATCTCTGATAGCACTCAGGAGGTAGATGGCGGCAGGTGGATCTCTGTGAGTTTAGGGCCAGTCTGATCTATATGTAGAGTTCCAGGACAGCCAGGGTTATATAGGGGAACTATATCAAATAAAAAAATAACAGGGTTACCTAGGGAGACCCTGTATCAAACAAACAAACAATCACTGATAAACGAGGACTGACTTAGAGAAAACAGAGAATGTGAAGTTTTTAGAAAGTTTTTTAGTTTTTTATTTTATATGTGTGAATGTTTTATGTGAATGTATGCATGTGTACTGCATATGTGCCTGGTATCTGCAGGGTTCAGAAAAGGGTGTCAGATCCCCTGGAACTGGAGTTACAGACAGTTGTGAGTGGTCATGTGGGTGTTGGGAATGAATCCCAAGTCTTCTGCAAGAGCAGCTAGTGCTCTTAACTACAGAGCCATCTCTCCAGTCCCCATTTGTCAGGTTCTAATTAAATCAGGGGTAGCTACAGCCCAAAAGCATAGAAGCTTTGAATTAGGCAAGAGTGGCAATGAAATTGGAAATAATGGCCCTGGCTCAGGCCCTGCTGTTTGGTACAGGTGGTGACACCCCTCTGTCCTCTGCACTGTGTCCAGGGTTGACTTCTACAAACATCTGTGAGACACTGGGAGCAATGACGGAATGGTCACATAAACTCTGAGCTGGACAAGGAAGGACTGGACAAGTGAGAGCAAACATTGCACTTACTTTGTTGTCATCTCCATATTTGATTATTTCATGAGCAAAGTCATCAGTAGGCTTGACTCGGACAAAGGCTTGAACCTTTTTCCTAGTACCCATTCTAGCTAAAGAGAAGAGAACAACAATAATTTCAGCAGTCATCATCAAATACCAACTAGAAGAGAGGTCATTTGTCAAGATCAGAATAAAAGCCTACCATGGTGTGCACGCATGTAACCCTAATACTTGGGAAGTGAAGGCAGGTGGATGAGTTCAAGGCCAGTCTTAGCTCCATTGTGAGTTGAAGGATAGCTTGGGCTAAAAGAGACCAGTTGCAACCCACCGTCACTACCCAACAAGTACATGTGCCTCCTGTCTTATAGCCTACTTTGCCATTTTCACTATGATTCCAAAGAGATTGAAATCCAAAGCAAAAAGAATGCTCCTTTTAGTGGCCTGATTTTAGCTGCTGTTTCTAGAAATGTCCTGTACTTAAGATGAACCCATTTGTGCTTTGCTTCATTTATTCTATTTTCTCTTGACATACTTGCCTGGAATACATTAAAGCCAGTTGCCTTTCCTTCATTAATAGACATTCTTTCGTGCCTGTCTCCATCAGACTAACCATATGAGAATAAATTATCTTTTAAAACGTATGTTTATTATTATTATTGGGGATGAGAGACACCTGTTTCAGCATGTGGTGGCAGTCAAAGGACACGGAGTCAGTTCTTTTCTTTCACCAAGTGGGTTCCAGGATCAGACTTATGTCCTCAGGATTCCAAGGCAAGCACTTCACTTGCTGAGCCAGCTGGATGGCCCTAGATTAAATATTCTTTTTTTAATTTAATTTTTATCTTTGTGTGTGTGTGTGTGTGTGTGTGTGTGTGAGTATAAATCACAGTGTGCAATTGCCCTTGGAGGCCAGAAGAATGAGTCTGATCTTCTGGAGCTGGAGTTACAGGCAGTAATGAGCTGCCTGACATGAGTGTTGGGAAGAGCAATAAGCATTCTTAACCACTGAATCATCTCAAGCCTCAGTTAAGTGTTCTTGATCTAGTCCATAATCCAATAGCCTTTCTTCTCTTAAATTGATGAAAAAAGATCACTCCCTTGTCCCTCTTGTTCTCCTAAAACCTGACTATATTCTCACATTTAAAAAGTCTATTTGCTTTTATTTTATGTGTATGGGTGTTTTTTCTGCATAAATGTCTATGTGCAATGTATGTGCAGTGCCTGTGGTGGCCAGAAGAGGATATTGGATTCTCCTGGAGCCAGAGTTACAGACAGTTGTAAGTCACCATGTGGGTGCTGGGAATTGAACATAGGTCCTCTGGAAGAGCAGCCAGTGCTTTTAACTGTGGAGCCATCTCTCCAGTATCCTCACAACATACATACATACATATGTACATGTGTGCATGCATGTGTAATTTGTTACAGTATAGTGACTGAAGACAAATGCTGTCCTTTTGTATATATGTTTCTCTTAAGAAACACTGATTGACCAGTATCCAGGAAGGAAGCACAGGAGGGGCTACCAGACAAGGAGAATTCTGGGGAAAGGATGCAGGGAGAGGTGGAGAGGGAGACACCATGTAGCTGCCGAAGGAATAACATGTTGGATTACAGGTAAGCCACAGCCTCATTGCAATACATAGTTTAATAGAAATGGGTTAATAATTAAGAGCAAGCTAGCCAGTAAGAAGCCTAAGCCATTGGCCAGTTTATAATTAATATAAGTCTTTGTGTTTATTTGGGGCAAAGCAGCTGTGGGACCACAGGCAGAACAGGAAATCCGTCTATAGACAAATATATATATATACATATATATATACATATATATATATATATATATGATGTATCTTTGTGGGATGAACACTTGTAAAAGAATAGAAGTGATAGGGAGGCAAGCTTAGTTAAAAAAAACCTTTTCTAACTATGAAGAGTTGTCTCATAACAGAAGAGATCTTGAGGTCCCAGAAACTCAAGGTCAAGTAAAGTCAAAATGCTCCTTGAAAGACATGTTACCAATGGTACTGGTGCACTTAATCCAGAGAGTGGATAAGCAAATAAGTGATTAAATAGGACTACGTTCAACTAATTTTGTTTTGTCTTGAGACTAGGACTCATGTATCCCAGTCTGGCCTTTTACATTTTATTTATTTATTTTTCAAATTAAACTTTAAATTAAAGTTAATTCGTTGTGTGGAAATCAGAATACACATTTGTGGGGTCAGTCCTCTCCTTCCACTTTTACATGGGTTCCAAGGATGAAACTCAGTCACCCATCTTGTCAGGCAAGTAACATCCTTTACTTATTAGTCATCTCACTGGCCCAAGGATGGCCTTTAACTCCTGATCCTCCTGTCTTTACTTCCCAAGTGCTGTATTACAGATGAATACTGTGATACCCAATTCATTTTTATGACTTTAAGGGGGAAGGAACACTTGATCACTTTTTCAAATGTCTCATGATATACTGATGATAGAAGACTAAATACTGACACAAAATCTTTGGTGCTCTAAGAAAAGAGAAGCAAAACCTACTTGCAATAATCATTAATTCTGTTAAATCTAGCTAAATCACACTAAAGAAACACAAGAAAAGCCTATGAAAATCACTAAATAATTGCTATTAGGCAAATTGGCATAGTAGAGTTTTAAACTGAGGCATTTTGGGTATGTACATGTGCACACTCACCTGTGAGTGTGTGGTAGAGTTAGAGGTAGAAACGGGATGTCTGTACTATTGATCTCCTCCTTATATTTTGAGGCAGGGTCTGTCACTGAACCCGGAGCTCACCACTTTGGTTATACTTGCTGGCCAGAAAGCCCACAAGATGCACATGTCCTTCGGCTCCAACATGAGCAGCTTTTATGTGGGAGCTAGGAATCCAAACTCCGGTCTTCACACTTGAAGCGACAAGGACTTTACCCAGTGAGACATCTCACAGCTCTAAGATGGGCCCTTCCTAAGAATCAGGTGCCTGCCTAAAATGCCAGCACTTGTGGAGGCATGAAGATCAGAAGTTCAAGGTCATACTCAGTGGCATAGTGAGTTCAAGGCCAGTGTGGGATAAACAATGACTTATCTAAAAAAAAATACCATTTGGAACTACTATTGTACAACGTACAAAACAAAATTTAAATACAATAAAGTTCCACACAGCAGGATGTAGGCTGCATTGTACACTTCCCCTTTAATTGCCCCATCAGGGTTGGGCCAGTTCAAGAAGGAATAAAGCATCTTCCCCCAAAATAACCTGAATTTTTATTGAGGGAGGAGACAGAGGAGGAGCAGAGAAGAAGATAGAGAAGGGGAAAGGAAAAACAAGCATCAATCAGCAAAAGAATTGGCTGAATTTACGAAGTTAGAGACGTGTCAGACAAAGGAAGATGATTCAGTCTTCTAACAAACTGAAGGGATGCTTAAGGATTTAAAAAAAAAACCTTTACAGGAAAACTTTCTCGTGTGAAACAGAACCTCTCCTAATATTCATAAAAATCATATAAGGGGCTGGGCGGTGGAGGCGAATGCACTTGGATCCAGCAGGTGGATCTATGAGTTTGTGACCAACTTGGTCTACAGCCAATGCTACATAGTGAGACCCTGGGTCAAACAGACTCATGAAAAGGGCACAAAGGCTCAACAAGATGGCATGGGTAGAGACACCTGAGCTTGATCCCTGCACAGTGGAAGAAGGACCCAGTTCCTCCAAGCTATCCTCTGACCTCCACACACGTTCTGGGGCACATATGGACGTGCGCACGCACACAAACAAACACACACACACTTAATAAACTAAACTAAAATATTAAAAGCATATCAAATAAGTAATAGTAACATTTTACATGTACTTTTCTAATATATGCTACCTAACAAAAATTATTTTAGATTTTAAAATTATTAATGGCTTTCACATTTCTAGACACAACTTGGGATCATTTCCTCTTCCAGTTACATTAGCCAACATCACCATGGTGTTATGTACCCTACAGAAACAAGTGCTACTTATTCTAGCTTCCAGTTTTGATGATGTGGATAAAATGAAAGCATCACCCATCATGTGGCCTGCAAGGGTCACATCGAGTAAGCAAACACAACACTCCCAAATTTGCCTATTACAGTGTGAGCACTTCCTACATCGTCAGGGTACCTGTTTCATGGAAGTCCTTTCCTAGCACTGGGGGATCTTTTAGAGGTTTTTTTTTTTTTTGGTTTTTAGAAAATTAACCTGGAAAATATTTGGGTAAGAAAAGAACGTAGCTTGGTTGAACATTTTTGCCTGCAAAACTGAGCTCTACACACAGCTCTAGCATGAACCCCAAAGGGAAGATTTCATTTCCAACTTCACTTTGATTTATATTACTTAGAAACTGAGAGCAGTGAGAAGTGACTTGTTGTTTGTGGTTTTAGATAATGTTTTCCCTGAGATAGTGTATCACAGTGTCACCTAGGCTGGCCTTGAACGCTCAATCCTCTTGCCTTAGATTCCCCAGTGTTGGGACAGCACCTCCAAATGAGAGCTGTGGTTTTTACTTAATTTCTACAGCTCTGGGAAACCCTCCCCAACACAAACCTCAAGAGCCCAGCTTCCTGCCCAGGAAGATTCCAATGCCATTGGGTATCACCTCTGGGAGGGATAACAAAGAATCCAGAGAGTTCTGGAAACAAGTTCACAGGACAGCTCAAAGAATTTTCCAGAGCTTTCCTCCTTTTCCAACAAGCACAAGCACATGCAGCCCCGAAGCTCTCCTGATGCTCACACAACCAAACATTCCTGGAGTCCCACAACCTGCAAGGAGCCTTTCCAACGACCTGCACTCCCCCCACGAGCCGACTACTCAATAGCACATCAACGCCACACGCCATCTGCACTTACTGAAATACCGATTGTTACCGTTCTTATGTCGCTTCATTTATGTGGGCTTCAGCTCCCAAATGAAATTACAAGCTGCTTGAGGACAAGGACTGTGTCTTTTGTCTCTTGTGATTCCCCCCACAAGGTTCAGCACAGCGCCCAGCACACAGCAGGTGCTCAAGGAATGGTGGTTGTTGGTGATACTCATGGCTGGAAGTCTGAGGGTGTCTGAATCTCCATAGGTGAGTCCATCTTCCGTCACTACTGAGAAAGTTCCAAGGTATACGATGTCACTCCTCTCCCACGCTACCTCTAACCCCTGAACTTGCAAGCTTTTTAAGAGGACACTTGATTTCCAGGTACAAGAAGCCACCACATTCAGTCTCTCAACACGCCCTCCCCATTAGGTAGTGTTCCTTTCTTTCCCTCAGGACATCGCTCGGAAGGCCCCGCCCCCCCTCGTCATTTGAACAAAATCCTTGGATACTTTCGGTGTGATAAAATGAGACCTCTGCGCTGAGAGATTCAGGGTTCCTTCATTTGTTTTGGGCCTGGGAAGGAGCATAATATACATGACCCATGAAGACTTTACATTTGATGGGATGATTGATAGGCACTAGCGGTCCCTATCTGCCGTGCTCTTACCTGGATCAGGGACAGAGACTGCCCAAGAAAAAGCAGCGTCTAAACCCACAACACCTACTGTATCACACCGTGAGATGAACCCAAAATTGACATCCAGGCAAAACCAGCCTCTCTCTTGTTTCTCACCCTGTGTATGGAATCCTTTTCTAATGTGTGTGTGGCAGGCGGCCTCGGTCCCATTCCCGTGCCCCTCTGGAGGGTTTTCCTCCTCTGCAGCTCGAGTGGCTCGAAGCGATGATGCCGAAGGTCTCTCCAGTTCGAAAACTGAGGAGTGAAGCGTCCGAATGACCCCTGTCACTCAACCCCGCGCCCTCTTTGTCTAAGGCGAGTCGTGGGACCCCGGTGGAGACTCGTGGGACTAGTGAACATTAGATCAGAAACTCCACGCTCCCCTAAGCCGCGATCAGGCTTGAAGGGGCTCAAGATAACGCGCTCTCTCGGGGTGCCTCGGGTTTTACAGAAAAGGGCGCTAAGAGGGGTTCGGAAGCCAGCCACTGCCCCAGCCAGGACGGATATCCCCACCAGGTTTCTCTTTACCTAACCCCACCGGCGAGTGGTTACTGCTCACCTCGCGAGGCAGCGGCACTCGGATACAGCGACCGCTACAACTGCAGCGACTCGAAGGAACAAACCCGACAGTCAGACGACCGGCTGTGTACACAGTCGCCATGGCAACGGGAAGCTTCCAGGGACTCCGGAAGTGGTGCAAAGCGATGGCGGAATCGAAGTCCACATTCCTCCGTTAAGGATACAGGTAAAGTCGGGGCTGAACAAAGAAGACCTAGATGGAATCAACTAACCTGAAAGGCTTGGAGCACCTGTGTATGCGAAACTGGGGTTTAGGTTGCGGGAAAAGAAGGCTAAGTATGAACCAGGAAGAGAGGCATGGAGACTTCCGGTGCGCAGGAATTTGGGAGTACGGCGGCCGCGCAGGGTCGTGGGATTTCTGCTTCGCGCTCCGAGCTGCCGTCGGCGTGCTCCCTTGCCCCGCCCTGGTTAGTGGGAAGCCTGCCGGCCAGGCCTGCGCAGTTGCGGCGGCCGGGGAAGATGGTGGAGGACGGCGCGGAGGAGCTGGAGGACTTGGTGCATTTCTCCGTGTCGGAGTTGCCTAGTCGTGGCTACGGCGTCATGGAGGAGATCCGGCGGCAGGGCAAGCTGTGCGACGTGACGCTCAAGGTACCGTGGTCTGGGCGGTGGCTGGCTGAGGGGAAAGGGACCGAGCGGGAAGAAAAGAGGGGTGGTGGACAGGGCAAGAGAGGACCAGCGGACTGAGGGCGGAGAGAGGTTACAGGGGAACACTGTAGGACAGAGAGCGGTGCCAAGCGCAGAGAGGGATTGAGGCCAAGTTGGGAGAGGAAAAGGGGCAGCCGTTCAGGCATTGGAAGGAAAGACTGAGAGTTGTGCCGCTGACGCCCTGAGGAAAGGAGACATTGGGGTATCCGCCTCCTTTTCTGTCACAGACAAGAGAAAATGTTCTTGCAGCCGGTCTATGGAGGAAGGGGCGGTGGCCGACTCCACATTCCGATGGGAACCACTAAACCATGCTACCTTGTCAGAAAGTCATCCCTTTGTGCTCCTTGAAGTTGGCTGTGCTGTTGTAGAGGCTAGTAAGCCTTCTCCTCGGGAGTCATTGCCTGCCCTTGGCGCTTTTAGAATCGGATCTGGAGATCTTTTGATGTGGACTGCTCTGCCCCACACTAGAAAACAGCCCACAGTCACCGCCAAAAGGTCCTGGAGGCCAGGCTAATGGGCTGCTTGGGGAGAGGGATATATTCACCACCTGTTCCCTACCAGCATTCTGGTCTGGTGTGCTTCGGATCAAGCTGGGCTGCCCCTTGACTACACTGCTGAGCCAGGTGGATGCCCTCCAGGTGGGGAGATGATGCTTGCCTGTGGTTTTTCCTGCTGTTCTTTGCCTGGAGGGAGTGTGTGCCTAACACTCCCTCTTCCTGTTTCAAAACAGCAGAAAGACACAAACACCTTTTAGCTTTTATTTTCTACTTAGTTTAGGAAACTTTACTTCTCCACATATTAGAGTCAGACTGATAGCTAGGATGGTTGTTAATAGTTTGGCACGTTGAAAAGCAAAACCATCTGAGAGTGGCTTTGGAGACAGAAATATTTGCATGAAAATACTAGGTGTAACCTTGAGCAAGTTACTTAATCTTTCTAAGCTTAAATTTTCCAAATGTGAGAATAAAGCTCACTCTTAAATCTCACTATTAGTGAGGATTGAATGAGATATTTGGTACTCTTTGTATAACACCTGCCATACCTTTTTCATCAATCCTGAAAGAAATGGTTTTCTATCAGAATACTGAACTGGCCTAGGAAGGGGCAGGATCTCCCCCCAGGTAAGACAGGGAAACCAGGAGGATTAAGAAAAATAAGATGGACTAAAGGATGCAGAAGATGGCAAGGCCACTAGAGATTTGGAAGCTGAAGAGTGACTTAATTGTGGCAGTAACATTTGAGATGAGTGGGACCAGTAAAAGCAGTAATAAGAAAGGAGTTTTGTGTTAAGATTTGGACTGGCAGTAGGTTGATCAGGTAAGGGCACTTGCTGCCAAGCCCGATGACCTGAGTTCAATCCCTGTGACCCATATAGTGGAGGGATAGAAATGACGCCTGGAAATTGCCTTCTGTCCTCCACAAGTATACCGTGCGTGCACTCAGGAGGCAGCAGCAGCCACAGCAGCAGCATAGATTAGAACTAGACGTGACTATAGACTCTTCTCTAAAGCCTCAGGAGAGCTCGATGGTTCTGGGAGCCATAGAAAGGCCTACATTCCACTACTCACAACAAGGGCTGTTCTCTTAGTTGAGTCTTTCCTCAAACTTCTGGCGAGTCCTGACTGTGTTTCAGTTAGGCAGGCGCTGAAGAACTGGTTAGAGGCTTTTTGGCACGTGATGATTTAGTAACTAGTTGCCCCCCATTAGGGCAATGGTTCTCAAACTTCGTCAGGTGACCCTGTTGTTCATTAGAGCTCACCCTAGAATTTCTGATTCATAGGTATGGCATGGGCCCTGTCAAGTTCACCAGCAATGCTATCATCTAGTACTACATTCCAAGAGCCAAGCTATAGAATAAAGGACTTGTCCTTTCAGAGTATGTGCAGAATCAATACATCTTCTTTGTATTCAGGGATGCCCTAGTTACCCAAGTCTGGAGTCACGAGTTCATCCTGCTCAGGTGTTTTTTATTAGGACAGTGGCAGAGCAGCTGCCTGCCCAGTAGAGGGGACCAGTACTGCCTGTTTTGGGCCCCTCCTCATGACACACCTTCAGAGGAGACTGGGGTTTCTAGTGCTTGGAGTTGGAGACTGTTCTGCAGTTGCTTGACCTCTGCATTGCTCAGAATTTTCCATCGGGTCAGGCACCGGCTTGTCTGATTTTCATCTTGTAATCTTATGTTGATGTTTGTCATCTCTCACTGTGCTGTGTTTTCCTTGGGAACTTTGCTGTTCTTGATGATCTGAGATGCAGTTGTGGCACAGACTCTGCACTGATCTGAATCCTGGTTCTGTCACTTCGTGGCTGACAAAACTTAAATTCCTTAATGCTAGGGAGTCAGTTTATTTCTCTGTAAATGGACAGCATCACCTACCTGAATGCTAAAGATTCAGTTACTTCATGAACTTCAAACTTCATATAATGAATGCTCAGTGAATAGTAGGTATTTGTGATTCATTGTTTGTTTGTTGTGTGTGTGTGTGTGTGTGTGTGTTTTAGATAGGATGTCACTAAGTAACCCAAGCTGGCTTTTAACCTTCTGTCTCATACCTCCCCTTCCTGAATGCTGAATACTGAATGCTGGGATTACAAGTATACACCAACATGTCTGCCTCATTTATACATGTGTGTATTAATATATTTTTATTTGTTTGTTTTATGTATGTGGATTTTTTTTCATGTACAGATATATATCTCTTGTGTGCCTGGTGCCCTTAGAGGCCAAAGAGGACATTGGATCTCGTAGAAATATAATAACAAATGATTGTGAGCTGCTGTGTGGGTGCTGGGAATCAAACCTGAGTCCTTTGGAAGAGCAGCCAGTGCTCAAAACCACAGAGCCATCTCTCCAGCCCTTAATAATAATGTTTAAAGAGATAAGATCTCAATGTGTTGAGCAAGCTGACCCAAAACTCTTGTGCTCAAGTCATCTTGCGTTTGTTTCCTAAGTAACTGGACCTATAGGTGCATACTGTTGCATCTGATTCATTAATAATAATTTAATGAGCCGGGCGGTGGTGGCGCACGCCTTTAATCCCAGCACTCGGGAGGCAGAGGCAGGTTGATCTCTGAGTTCAAGACCAAGCCTGATCTACCGAGCGAGTTCCAGGACAGCCTCCAAAACAATTCAGAGAAACCCTGTCTCAAAAAAACAAAATAAATAAATAATAATAATAATTTAATGATGTTTCCAGAGAAAGTATAAATAAATGTATGTGTTCGATTTGCAGGGTTTTGCTTTATTTTATTTGTGTTTTGTTGTTGCTGTTCTTTTGTTTTGCTTGTTTGTTTTCAAGACAGTCTCACTATGTAGCTTTGACTGTCCTAGAACTCACTCTGTAGACTAAGCTGGCTTTGAAGTCACAGAGATCCACCTGCCCCTGCCTCCTGAGTGCTGGGATTAAAGGCGTGCACCACTACCCCAGCTGTTTACATTTGTTTTTTGAGACAGGGTCTCAGGTATCCTGAGCTTGCCTTGAATTTGCTAAGTAACTGAGACTGAACTTGAATTCATGATCATCTTGTTTTTCCCAAGTATTCAGATTAAAGGCATGCCTCTCCACATTTGGTCTCGGTGTGCAGTTTTGAATTTATCTGAGTTTATTTATGCTCCTGGCCTTTAAAGAGTTTACAATCCATTGCTCTACTTCAGTACCTTACATTTAACAGTTGAGACCAAGTCCAGAAAGGACTTGTTCAAGATCACAGGCTGGATTAGGCAAAAGTAGGGTTAGATGTAGTCTCCATGCTCTTGTGTTGAGTCTTCTGTTACTGACAGTGTCTGAGCAGAATGATTTCAGTTGCTCCTTTGTGACTTTGAATTAAGCTCCATCAGTTCAACTGCAGTCCCTATTAACCTACATGCCCTCCTCTTTCCTCTCTTCCCAAGAAGGAAAGTGAGCCTTCACAGGATCTCACACCCTCTAAGTTCACTGCCAATACTTGAACTTAGATTTGCTTTGCCTTTGGAAATATTTAAACTTAAATTCCTTGATAGCCTGTTGGGTAGTTGAGTAGGAGTGTGACAGGAAAGAATAATATGTTCATTTTTTTAATCACTTTTTTTTGCCACGTGTGGAAGTACACACCTTTAATCCCAGCACCGTGGAGGTAGAGGCAGATAGATCTCTGTGAGTTCCAGACCAGAGCTACATAATGTAACCCTGTCTCTAAACTAATTAATTAAAAAGAGATAAAACCCCCTTTTTATTTTTAATAACCTGAACTTTTTACTAAAAACAAAACAGAAACCCATGGTTCTTCTCTTTGGCAAGTCCTTTTCCCTTAATGGCTAGGAGGGTAGTACAGGATTTCTTGGCAACCTATGGGATGTGATTGAGGTCTGGATAGAGCTGTTTGTATCCATGGAGGTTCTGATCTCCTCCTCCTATTTCATCTCTATGTCTCTAACAGAAGTCCAGGGTTCAGACTGTGTTTCTGGCTCATCTGGGTCCAGCAAGTTGGGCAGAAACCCAACTCCCAGATTCAGGGAGCGTTTTCCCTCATGAGATCTCAAGTCAGCAAGTGGTTTGTTTCTGTTTGCCCTTCACTCACATACCCCCTTTTTTATATTTGTGAAAGCAGAAGGGGAGAGTATCACCAAATCTGTGTATTTAGTATTCAGACCTATATGCTTAGAGGAGAGGGGGGAGGGCTGTGTGTGTGTGTGTGTGTGTGTGTGTGTGTGTGTGTGTGTGATGTGTGGGTAGGTGTGGGGGTGTATGTGGAGGTCAGAGTACAACTTTGTAGAGTCCATTCTTCTATCTTTACATGGACTTTAAGGGCTGAACTCAGAGGGTCTTGTATGGCAGACATTTGACCTGACAACCATGTCTCCTGTCCCTGCTAAAGTTTGAACCAGGATCTGAGAATTTAGTTTCCAGAAGGAAATGTCTTTTCCATGAGTGAAGGCCACAGGTTTAGAATATTTTCTTTTGATCTACTAAATCCAGGTACAGAATTTTCACTGAAACTGGTTTTAAGTCTGCACATGCGAGTCTGGAATCGTGCCCTGTTTGTAATAGAAGAGTAGGTGGAGAAGGAAATGAAGTCAGACTTGTTGGTGCATGCCATTTTTGTTATGTATAGTGTAGTGTATTACACAGGGATAATTATAGAGCTAGGATAACCATGCTAAAAAGAATCCACAGAAGCCTCTATTAAAGCCATTTATTTTGTAGATTGAAAGACCCTGAAGTTTAAGCTATTAAGGGATTTGTCCAAGGCACAAAACTGTATTAGCTGAGATCCAGCATAGCTGTTTTTGTATGGGTGAAGCAGTGCTCTTGTGGCCTCTGTCAGGTTACACACTTGCGCTTCAGATGGCATGAAGAAGAGCAGGATACAACCGACCAACCCATCTTCAGTGTCGCTTGTGAGCCTGGAAGGCAGTGATGCAAGTGTGTCTTAATTCAACACCCCAGATCTGTTGCGGCAGAAAGGAAAATGAAGACTTTTTCTGCTGTTTTCTCACTCTGTATTCAGGCTGTCCTGAAACGCACTGTGTAGCAAGGACAACCTCAGACTTGATCTTCCAGCCTTAGCCTCTGAATACTGAATTGTGGATGTGAGCTGTCATGACCAGTTGGAGACATATGTTTTGGATTTCTTTTGATTTTGAAATGACATTGCATGCAAAACTTTAAACTTCTGAGTACTCACTAAACAGTTTATTCCCGAGACTTTCTCTGACTTTTTAAAGTAGCTAGAGATGAAGAATACACTCCCTGAGGAGCAGGCACTTGTGATAAGAATTTGATACTCATAGATGTTTACTTTTGCCTAGGTATGGTGGCTCTCACCTGTAATCCCAGCATGGGAGGCTGAAACTGGAGGGTTGACACAAATTCAAGGCCAGCCTCTGCTACCTAGTAAATTCCAGGTTAGCCTGAGCTGCAACGTGAGACTGTCTCAAACCAGTAGGGAAAGGGAGAGAGGAAGGGGGAAAGGGTTTTGATCTCTTTCTCATTTGAATTACATTATGGGTAATGCTGTTAACATTTGGACATCAACTAAGCAGAGAGAGAGAGAGAGAGAGAGAGAGAGAGAGAGAGAGAGAGAGAGAGAGAGAGAGAGAGAGAGAGAGAGAGAGAATGCACACATGCACATAGCACTGCCTGATATCTGGGGTTTGGACAGTTGGAGGTGCAGCAGTCTGGAAAACCTGTTACCTGAAGATTGAATCCCATGGGGTTCACCCTGGCGCTTCTGGAACATGGCAGGGTGAACGTCAGAAGCCCACGCTTGTGGGTGCTTTCCTTTGTAGACAGTTCCTTTACTGTTTTGTGTATGAGACTCCTTTGTTTGCTCCTTAGGTACACTTGTTTCAGTTTGATGATGGAAGAATGAAACCACATAGTTTTTCTAATGATGCGTTCCCAGACTTTTCTAACTAACAAGCATGGCTCCTGCCTTGCCAACTTGTTGGCTCTTGGCACTCTTCGTTGTCTCTTTGGCATGAAACCATCCAGCTTCTTTGCGGTTAGTTTGTGTGCCAGCAAGACCATAGGGAGAATATCCAAACAGCTGACTGCATCATTATTTATTCCAGATGGGAACAAAATGAATGAATCAAAGTGTGTGTGAGCCACAGGGTAGCATCCTAGTAGGTGTTGGGGATTTGTAGGTAATACAGTTTCAGTTGTGGCTGCTCACTGCTTGAGAAGCACTCTCGCACAATACATCTAAGAACTAACTGGTGTGGCTGTATACTAACAAAACTGTTGGCAAAGGCAAGTGTGAAACAAACACAATTAGCTGTAGCTTATTGGCCTGAGTATGTTTTATTGGACCTTTGTAGAGCTGAAGTTTTCGGAGTAGGTTTCAGTTGCAGTTGCTTTGTGACCCACATACAGTATCTAGGGATTGGAAGTTTCTCTTACTAAAGGGTATGACTGAGGAGCTAGAGATGAGTCCAGTTCTGGAACACTCACTTAGCTTAAGGGAGGTCCTGGTTTCAGTCTCTAGTGCCACAGAAAGAAAAGCTGTAAAGATGACTTCGTGAAAAATTCTCAATTTCCAGGCTACTGCAGGTGAACCCGAGTCTGTTACTCTGGTTAGTGAATGAAAAACCCACCTAGGAGAAGTTACTATTAAAATCTGAATTTCACTAGTAAAGTTTTATATCTCTGCATGAAGCTGAATATTTTCACATTGGTGGTTTTTTGTTTTTTTTTTTTTGTTTGTTTTTTCCAGATAGGGTTTCTCTGTATTGTTTTGGAGGTTGTCCTGGAACTCACTCTGTAGACCAGGCTGGCCTCAGTCTCACAGATATCCACCTGCCTCTGCTGGGATTAAAGGCGTGCACCACCAACGACTGGCTATTTTCACATTGTTAATGAAAGGCTCCAAACTCCCTTTCTGTCTCACTTGAAGCTGAGAGTACCAAGCTACTCATGGAATAATAGGTCATTATAGGCAAAAGTGGTTAAAATGGGCTAGGGAGATAGCTTGGTTGGTAAAGTGCTTGACTTGTAAGTCTGAAGACAAGCTTGACTCCCAGAACCAAAGGCTGGTGGTACATGCTGTAATCCCAACACTGGGGAGGCAGAGACAGATGACTATCTGGGGTTCAATGGCAGTCATCCTACTGTATTTGGCAAGTTCCAGGCCAGTGAAAGACAGTCTCAAAAAAAAGGGGGGTACCTGAGGAATGCCACCAAAGGCTGTATTCTTACCTCCACACCTGTGTAGACACACATGTGCACCCTGTTCATCCATGTGCACATGTACACTAAATAAATTGCTTTTTGGTTTCGTTTGTTTTTGAGATAGGGTCTGATTCTGTAGCTTAGGCTGATCTAGAATTCACCATGTAGCCCAGATTGGCCTTGACAGTCCTCTTCCTCAGTTTCTTAAGTTATTAGTATTAGCCACATGCTCAGCCCAAAAGAAGTTTTTATCTATATTTATATACTCTATATGTATATATACATATTTTTCATTTAAGAATTTAAAATACATTCATTTATTATTGTGGAGGGGCAAGAACATGTGGGAGTCATTTCTCCCATTCTACCTTATTGAGTCCCTAGAATAGAACCCAAGTAGTCATATTTGACAGCAAATGCCTTTACTCACTAAGCTATCTCATGAACCCTTCTCTCTCTCTCTCTCTCTCTCTCTCTCTCTCTCTCTCTCTCTCTCTCTCTCTCTCTCTCTGTCTGTCTGTCTGTCTGTCTCTCTGTCTGTCGGTCTGTCTCTGTCTCTCTGTCTTTGTCTCTGTCTGTCTCTCTGTCTGTCTCTGTCTCTCTCTCTCTCTCTCTCTCTCTCTCTCTCTCTCTCTCTCTCTCTCTCTCTCTCTCTCTCTCTCTCTCTCTCAAATATGACCTCACCATGTAGAGTGAGCTGAGTTCAAATTCAGAGTCACTATTTATAGGGCTTTGTGACACTAAGTCCAAATTTGCCTTGGATCCAAATACAATGGTCAAGACATTTCACACTAAGAACTAATCTTGCCCACGCTTTATCTGTGATCTTGTGTTGGCCTTGTCACACCTCACTGTCAGTTTGATAGATTTGGAATCATGGAGCACATTCTCCTCTGGGTGTGTTTTGAGAGAATTTCCAGAAAGGTTTGCCTGAGGGGGGAAGACCCACCCTGAATGTGAGTGGGGCTGTGTCCTGGGCTGTGGTCTTGTACTGAATGGAAAGGAGAAAAGGAAGGAGCCGCATTGACTCTTTGCTTCTTGACTCTGGACACAGTATGGTGTTTTATGGGAGAAACATCCCCCATAGTCTCTAGCATTTAAATACTTGGTGTTTGGTAGTGGTAGCATTTGGGAGATTTAGGAGGTGTGATCTTATGATGGGGGAGTATGTCACTGGGGGGTGACCTGAGCCGCTCTCAAATTACTCTCTGTGCTTCCTGCTTGTGATTCAAGTTGTGGGCCCTCAGCCTCCCCCTGCCGCCATGCCTTTGCTCTGCCGTCATTGTTTACCCTCTGGAGCTGTAAGCCCAAATAAACTTTCTTCTATAGGTAAGTCGTCTTGGTCATGGTCACAGCAATAGAAAATTAACTACAGGAAACAAAATCAAAACCAAAGTGGGGGGTAACTAACACACACAGTGAGATCAGTGGCTTCAACACTTCCACTGATATGCCTTCACTACGACGGACTGCATCTCCTCAAATCGTGAGCCGCAATAACTTTCCCTTACCTGCTCCTGACAGATATTTTACCATAGCAATGCAAAAGTAACTAACTTAGGTAGTATGCTAACTCAGCTGTTAAGAGCTGAATTATAAACCAGGAATGGTGGTGCACACCTGTAATTCCAGTGCTAGGCTGGGCTATATGAGACCCTTTCTCAAAAACCAAACCAACACCTGTAATACAAATTGTATTAGCTCAGCTCTAAAGGTCACTTTAAAAGAATTGCCCTCTAGGATGGGGAGATGGCTGAGTGGATAAAATACTTGGTGTGCATGCATGAGGACCTAAGCTTGGATCCCCAGAACACACATAAAACCTGGGCAGTGATAAGGAGTGGACTTAGATGAACCCTGGATCTTATTGGTCATCTATTGTAGCTGAAATAGCAGCGTCTGTTCACTAAAAGACCCTATCTTGGGGGCTGGAGAGATGGCTCAGGGGATAAGAGCACTTTTTGGTCTGTAGAACACTTGGATTCAATTCCCAGAACCTACTTAGTGGCTCACAAACATCTGTAATTCTAGTTCCACTGGACCCAACACCCTCTTCTGACCACTTTGGGCACCAGGCATGCACATAGTACACAAACATACATGCAGACAAAATACTCTGTACTCATAAATCAAAAATAAAGAGTTACAGGCCAGCCAGGGCTACATAGTGACACCCTGTCTTGATGATATGATGATGATGACAATGACATAATATTAATAATTTTTAGGGGTTTTTGTTTTTGGGGTTTGTTTGTTTGTTTTTCGAGGCAGGGTTTCTCAGTATTGTTTTGGAGGCTGCCCTGGAACTTGCTCTGTAGACCAGGCTGGCCTCAAACTCACAGAAATCCGCCTGCCTCTGCCTCCTGAGTGCTGGGATTAAAGGGGTGCACCACCACTGCCTGGCTTCTAATAATTTTTTTAAAGATCCTGTCTTAAAAAAAAGAAAAAGATGTAGGCCAGCCTGGTCTACACAGTGAGTTCCAGGACAGCCAGGGCTACACAAAGAGACCCTGTCTCCAAAAACAAAGCAAAACAAACAAACAAACAAAAAGATGCAAAGGCAATCAAGGAAAGACATCCTGACATTAACCTTTGGTCTCCACTTACACCAGCATGGGCAAGTGCACCTGTATACACACATATACACATATGCGTGCACTATACATACCGATTAATTTTAAATGAACTTTTTTTCTAGACATAGGCTCACTAACTAGCCCCAAACTCACTACAGATTAAGCTGGCCTTGAACTCAAAGTGATTCATTTGCCTCTGCTCCCTACTACTAAGATTAAAAGCCTTCCCACCTCACCCACCTGAAAAAAAGTTGACTTCAGAGAGATGACATATTTATATGATACCTGCTGTGAGCTTACTCTTTGCGACTGATTTATAAAATCTAAATGTCTTGCTACCTTGGTAGAGCTCTATGGTGATCAGCAAAGTGTATTGTGTTATCAAGTTTTCCATGTTAGCATTGAAATAAGTTATCCATTGAAAATTTATCTCCAGATCTATATCTCTGCTCCTTGTTTTTGTTTTCAAGTAATAAACCTTCATTTCCATTTGTATTGTGCATTCTTGTACGCATTGTGTCTAAATGAGAACCCTATTGCCCTTGACAACAAATGCTGCGCCACTGAGCTACATTCCCAGCCCTTGGCCTCTCAGCCTTCTGAGCCACCCGTTGTTTTCTTTGTGGAGGGGTGACAAACCATCCATCTAATTGTGCACAGTTAAAACTCTGGAGCTGGCTTTAGCTTATGTTCATTCATTATTCCCTGTCCCCTTTGTTTTCATTTGGTTTGATTTTTCGTGACAGGGTTTCTCTGTGTAGCTCTGACTGTCCTGGAACTCACTCTGACCTCAAACTGAGAGATTCTCCTGCCTCTGCCTCCGTAGTGCTGGGATTAAAGGTGTGTGCCAATCCCCCACCTTCTGCCCCACATGTTTTAAGATTTAATTTTTATTTATGTGTCTGTGTATATACATGTGTTTGTAGGTACCTGCGAGCCAGAAACAGAGTCTGATCCATGGAGCTGGAATTGCAGGCAATTGTGAGCCACTGGATGTGGGTGCTAGGAATTGAACTCCTATCTTTTCTAAGAATTGCTAACACTTAACCACTGAGCAATCTCCCCATCCTTTCTTTTTGCTGTGTATCTCAGGCAGACACCACCACACACAGCTCCATCCTCTGTCTTTTATATATCTTGTGGTACTTTTTTACAATAGTAGTTATGTAATTATAGTTTTGTGAGTATTCATAACCCATGGAAGCAGGGTTTGAAACTTGTTTTTACCAACATATCTATATAATAGGTGTTCATAAGTATGCAGAGGTCTGAAGACTATTTTTTGAGAGTTGGTTCTCTCCTCCTACCTTGTTTTGAGGCCAAGTTTCTTTTGTTTCTGCTGTAGCACTGTGTATTCCATACTAACTGTCCCAATAGCTTAGGGAATTCTCCTGTCCAAGCCACCAATCTCACTGTAGGATTACAAGTGCTCATGAGACACCTCTGGGTTTTACATGGGTTCAGGTTATCGAATTTAGGTCATTAGTCTTATACAGCACGTGCTTGATAAAACATTTGCTATGTCATCCTGCTGGCCTTCCCAGAGAATTCTTGTAGAATTTAAGAAATGTGCCGGGCGTTGGTGGCGCATGCCTTTAATCCCAGCACTCGGGAGGCAGAGGCAGGTGGATCTCTATGAGTTGGAGGCCAGCCTGGTGTACAGAGCTAGTTCCAGGACAGCCTCGAAAACAATACAGAGAAACCCTGTCTTGAAAAACAAAAAAACAAACAAACAATAAAAAGAGAAATGACCATTGTGTATCCAACAGATTGACATGTATATGCATACGCGCGCGCGCACACACACACACACACACACACACGCATATTCAGCTCTCTGATCCTGCTCTTTCTGGGTGGCTTTTAATTTTATTCAACAGATTTGTCTCTGTCTTGCATGTTCATGGAAAGTCTTTGTGAATGCAAGCTTGTGCTCATAGTGGAATAGCAAGCAGTAAACCAAGAAACTGCTATGAATGTCCGGTAGTGATGAGTGCATGAAGACATTAAAATAGAATAAGGAGCCTGAGAATGCTGTTTTTGTCAGAGCAGCCAGAGAGACCCTCTGAATAATGATCTACGAGCTGGGAGTAATCTGTTACATCGGGGGTGGGGGGGTGGTGTACAGCAGAAGGACAAATGAGCTCAGGGGCAGAGGCAGGCACGTGCTTGTTATTTTGTGGAACCTACAGGGAGCTGGCATGATAAGAATAGAATAACCAGACACAAAAGAGGAAGTCCATGAAGTCAGCCAAGGTTTCTCTCTTCCCCACTTGGCCTAATTCTTTACTTAACACTATGACTCTTTAAATACCTTGAGTGGCTAGAGGAATAGCTTAGGGTAGAGCATATATCCAGCATGCTTCAGGTCCTAGCTTCAATCCCAGCACCAAAACAAATGCATACCTTTATGAATAAATGAATGAAGCCAAGCAGTAGTTATTCACTTATGTGGGAACCAAAGCAGAGTGTTAAGAGTCAACCTGTAGCATACAAGGTAGAATTTGTCTTCCCCAGTGCTGAGGAGAGCACAGGATTTTACCTGCACTTTCCTTCTTTTTGTTCAGGGTCGATGGTAGAAACAGCTAGAGCAAGAACAACTAATTTTGGCCCATTCTTGAAGGCAGTCCTTTCATATTCTTAATTTACTTCATCTCATTCCTGTGTGTGTGTGTGTGTGTGTGTGTGTGTGTGTGTGTGTGTCCCTGTGTGTGCATACATATGGATGTCAGGGGTCAACAGTGGGTATCTTTCTTAGTTGCTCTACACTTCCCAACCTGGAACTGTCAGCTGGGCTAGACTGGGTGAGCACTGAGCTCCAGGAATCCTCCTGTCCTGCCTTTCCAGGGTTGCGATCCCAGACACATGCCACCTCACCCTGGTTTTTATGTGGTGCTGGGGTTCTGAAATCAGGACCTTGTGCTTGTGCTGCAAGCTCTTCACCACTGAGCTATTTCCACAGCCCCAGGAAAGGCTTCTCTTCTCATGCTGAAAATCAGGTTTTGGACATGTCGGGGGAGCAGGAACGGAGCAGAGCTGTGCAGCGGTTAGTGCTTCGGGGTAAATCCTGTTTTCTTGTTGTTGTCTTATTTGTTTTTTAGACTAGTTTGTAAGTTTTCACATTGCCAAGAGGGAGTGGGAAGATTCAGAAGCATCAGGTGGTGGCTAGTGTTGAGTAGGATTTAGGAACAGGCTTCTGGTAGAAATGACTGTCTGATTATTCTAAGCAGCTCATAGAAATCCTGCTGACTCAGGGGCAGGCGAAAGGCGCTTATGGACCTCTGTTGCTGGCAGGCAGCCCCAACTGACATCTCTAGTACTCTCAGCTGTGTTTTCGGTTACCAGAGACTTTCCACTCGCCCCTCTTGCTCTTCTCCCCTAATTGACCACAGCCTCCTGCAGTAACTGGCTGGCTGTGGTCTGCGCTCTCCATCCCCCAGGACTTCCTGCCCTGGAAATTTCCAGACACATCTGTTGGGCAGGGTCATGTCCATGCTTCAGGGCTCCTTTCATCTTTTCTCAAGGAGAGACAAATAACCAAGCCCTCCCCATTCTGTAGAGCAGCAGTTTTGTTTGCCTGTGAAGCAAGGTTTCATAGACCCTTGCTGGCCTCACACTGTCTATGTCACAGATGACCTCGAACTCATGGTCCTGCCACCATCTCTCGAGTGTTGCCATCATAGGTGTGTGCAGCCCCTGGGGTCCTAGAGCACTCTGCATCTGTGTTTTGTTTTGTTTGGTTTGGTTTAGTTTTTACGAGACAGGGTTTCTCTGTATTGTTTTGGAGGCTGTCGGTCCAGCCCAGCCTCGAACTCACAGAGATCCTCCTGCTTCTGCCTCCCGAGTGCTGGAATTAAAGGCATGCGCCACCACCGCCCGGCTGCATCTGTGTTTAGTGTTGACTCCTGGTCACAGGTCCATACACCTCTCTCTCTGCCAACTGTGTGTTTCTGTTTGGAAGTGACCCATGTTTTTTTCCTTCTTTTGCCGTAACCTAACATGGGTGGTTGTGTAAAGTTGAGTGTCTGTGAGTCTCATTTTCCCTCTGGTGTGGTTAATCATTTCCTCTTCTAGTGTCCCTTCCATAGAAGGAGGCTTTAGACTGTTGCCCTTAGACCACTAGCATCAGCTTTGCTTGGAAACCTGTCTGAAATGCAGAATTTTAGGGCCCTCCACAAGCCTGCTGAACCGGACCGAGTGATGCTTAGGTGCTGTGCCCAGAAGCTCTGCTCCCGTGCTCTTAACTGTAGGGTGTGTTGTTTCTCGTCTCCTCTAGGGGGTAGCCTTGGAAGCATCCGCACCTCCCTTCCCTCCTGTTCTTTGAATGCTCAGAAGTGTTTGCTGAGGTGCTATGTTTGTGATGTTCCTTTAGTCAGCATACTGTCCAAGTACATTCACTTGTGCGTGGTTCTTGGCTAGCTGTGCGAGGGGCAGCATTCACTGAATGAGTCCACCTCAGAGTGGTAAATTCTATGATTGCAGAGATGTAACCAGTAGCCTAGAGGAAATCACAGGGTGATACAATATGGAAGGCTTGTGCCTGTTCCATGGGAAGAGGCATTCTAGGCTGAGGGGGAGAGAGGGTACTCCAGGGCCCAGGCTTGGAAGTAATATCAGGTTGTTTCACGTAAGTCGGTCTTAGTGGAGCAAGGTGGAAGGTGAGATGGATGTATATTGGGAACTTGGATTCTCATGATGGGGACTCTGAACCAGTAAGAAATAGCTTCTGATCACGTGATGTTGGTCTAGTCAGATGTAGTGATTCCTGAGGACTCTGCCCTCCTCTCCCTCCCTCTCCTCTCATTCTAGTGTGTTGGATATGGGTGGTGAGAGGCTTTGGAAAGGCTGGGAATATGCTTGTCATTGTCAACTGGCCAGCCACTGTCTCACTGCCTTCCTGACCATAGTGGGGTCCATAAAGTAGAAAGACCAAAGCTTCATCAATGGTTTGGAATGTTCCTTTCTTTTTTTTTTTGTTTTTTGAGAGTTTTTCTGTGTAGCTCTGTCTATCTTGGAAGTCACTCTGTAGACCAGGCTGGCCTTAAATTCAGAGATTCACCTGCCTTTGCCTCCAACTGATAGGGTTAAAGTCATGCACTACCAGCTGGGTGGTGGTGGCACACACCTTTAGTCCTAGTACTTGGGAGGCAGAGGCAGGCGGATCTCTGTGAGTCTGTGAGTTCGAGTCCAGCCTGGTCTACAGAGCTACATAGAGAAACCCTGTCTCCAGAAAAAAAAAAAAAAAGCATGCACCACCATGACCCTCCCCTCTTTGGTGGAATGTACTTTAAAACACTGCTAAAACCTCAAATTGAACCTAGTGTGTTAGAAAACGCTTGCCATTAGTTTCCCAGCCCTGTGAGTTTCTGAGGGCTGATATCATTTCTGCTTATGGTGAGCAGGACAGTGTTCCTCTGTCAGTATTCTGGACTGGTGGGTGGATCACTAGCGTTTAAACAGAAAAGACGGTCCCTTCTTCCTTGACAGTTTCTTACACACTAGCCTGTTAGAAGCCCATCTGAACAAAAAGCAGCTCATTTATTTCCTCAGTACTGAATGCACTGTAGCCTTGAAGTCAAGCTGCCCAGAGCCTGGCCCTTACCATGCCAGCTGAAGTTTCAGATGGTGATGGAGAGTGGCACTCTCTAAACTGTGCCACCTTTACCTCCCACCTTGATGAGATTCTACCAGTCTGGAGTCAGAGGGAGTCAGTTCAAAAGGTGATTTGTTGACGATTCTATTATCTATCTCAGGTCTGGAGCCTTTTAATGAGAAAAGCTTTAGGATTCATTAAGTACACTTATACATGAACCACATGTCATGCACTAGATACAATCTTTCCTATGTGGGAGAATATAACCTGGATGGAGGAATATTCATAAGGGATAAAGCAACATGTGCTGGAGGCTTGTACCAGTGCCACATGACAGAGAGCACTGACTGTCTGGAAATCATGGGTGGCCTCAGAGCATTTGAGCTGAATCCAAAGCTGCAGAATAATTCACTAGGCAGAAAACTGGGAGATAAAGATGCAGGCAGAGAAGATGGAGACATTTTGGGGAATTTCCAGCAGCTTAAAGGAGAGGTGTGGAGGTGTTAGAACTGAGTAAAGCAGATAGGGTAGGTTGGGCTTTTGCCCAAAATGATGGGAATCGACCTGAGCAGGCAATATTACATATTGAGTGTACTCGTCTCAGAAGGTGAGAAGCCTGGAGTCCGAGTCCGATCGCTGGGCTCCTCATGGGGAGATGATCCCCAGGAGCTGGAGTTACAGGCGGTTGTGAGCCACCTAACATGAGTGCTGGGAACCAAACTCTGGTCTTCCGGAAGAGCGGCAAATGCCCTTAACACTAAGTTGCCCTTTCTTTTGTTTCATTCAGGCCTTACTATGTTGCTCAGGTTGGTCTTCACCTGTTGGGTCCAAGTAATTCTCCTGCCTCATGCTCCTGTGTGTCTGGAGCCACAGGTGGTCACCGGCACAGTCAGCTCCATTTATTCCTCACCCTCATTTTAGTGTCCTGTGGAGTCACAGCAGGTGCGGCACTTGAAGATTCATTTTTTGCACATGGCATAATGCCATAGAATCCGCCCAAGTTGACTGTGTTGGCCGTTTTTCTTTCCTCATATTCCCTAGTAGCATCCCATGTACCACAGTGTGTTTAGTCATTTACTTACTTTAAGGGTGTTTTCATTTTCAAGTATTACAAACAAAGCTGTGGACCTTTCGCAAAAGATGGTGCATTTTTCTTTTTAGGATACATGTCCAAGAGTCCAATTGCTGTGTTCTGTTGCCTGTCATATATATTCAGACACAAGACTGTAACACGAAAAGAAACACTGGAATAGGGCTAGAGAGTGGCTCTGCAGAGTACCCAGCTTAGTTCCCAGCACCCATATGAGGTAGCTTATAAACACCTGTAAGTCCAACTCCAGGGAAATATGGTACCTCTAGCCTTTGTGGGCATCTGTATTTATGTGTGTGAAAAAGATAACGGGGCTGGAGAGATGGCTCAGGGGTTAAGAGCACTGGCTGCTCATCCAGAGGTCCTGAGTTCAATTCCCAGCAACCACATGGTGGCTCACAGCCATCTGTAATGAGGTCTGGTGCCCTCTTCTGATTTGCAGGTATACATACAGAGCACTCATACATAAAATATAAATAAATAAATTTTTTTCAAAAGTTTTAAAAGGACTGTACTATTGAACTGAGTATATTGACACATGCCTATAATGCTAGCACTTGGGAGACAGAAGCAGGAGGATTACTGTGAGTTGAAGGCAGCCTGGGCTACTTGGTGAGTTGTCGGGCCAGCTAGGGCTATAGCAAGACCCTGTCTCAAATAGCAAAGGCATGGTGGTGAAATTTATAATCCTAGCACTTGGGAAGCTAAAGCAGGAGACTCAGAAATCCGTGGTTGGCCTCATTTACACAGTAAGTTCAAGGCTCGCTGGAACTCCATGAGACTGGTTAAGTAAAAGGCACGTCATCCAGTATAAACACCTTTGTTTTTGGCTCATCTTATTTGCATCTACAGAGGAGCAAGCATTTTGTGTAGAATCAGTGTTGAACTCTACAACCTGCGATAATTTCTGCTAATTTAGCTAAGACAGCCCATGAACACCAGCAGAAGGTCGGACGTGATGAGGTCAAGGGTGTTTGTTTTCAGCAGAGCACATTTAGATTAATTAAGGGAAAGTGAGGAAAACTGCAGTATGGAGAGGTCCTAGGGAGAAATTCCCAGGGCTAGGGGGAGGGTCTTAAATAAGAATCCCCACTTCCTTCTTTCTAGAGGATGTGGTCACTTCCTTTTCTGTATTTGTTCCCTGTGACTCTAGAGCAAACATTTTCTATAAAAGGGCAGATAGTAACTATTTTTGGCTTTGTAGGCCATTGGTCACTCACAGCTACTGAACTTTGCCAGAGTGCAGAGCACCTACTTAGTGTGTACAAGATCAGGGTTTCAATTCCGAGTACCACACAGAAGAAACAAGGGTACGAGCATAATATGGACAATATATGATGCTGAAATCTGAATTTCTTTCCATTTTGGCCTCCAGTGTGTCAGGCTTTTCATTACTATGACAAACGCCTGACAGAAGCAGCTTAGGGAAGAGGGTTATTCTGTTTGTGGATTCAGACCTTCATGGTGGGGAGAGTGAAGCAGAGCAAGAGCTACCCACCTCATGGTACACAGGAAGCAGAAAATGGAGGAGGAAAGGGCAGGCCAAGACACCGTCCCTAGGAACGCACTTCCTCCAGGCCAGTCTCATCCTAACTTCAGGGTCCTCCCCAGATAGCACCATCAACTCAAGACCAAGCCTTCAGCATGTGAGCCATGGGCGATGCTTCCTCTCCAGACCACAGCATCTGGAAATGTTAGTCTTCTTTTAGCTTTTACCCCTAGCCGTTTAAAAGTGTAAAAGCTGTTCTTTGCTCACAGGCCGTACTGAAACAGGAAGCAGGGCAGATTTGACCCTCAGAACACATAGTTTAACAGCTTCTCCATGAAAGTCATGAAAATAATGTCCATAAAACATCTTTTTAATTTTTATTTATCAAGGACTGTGGTGCATTGTTTTAATGCTTTGCAGATGTTAACTAATTGAACCCTCACAGCAACCCCTGAGAGAGGTACTGTTTTCCCTATTTTACAAATGAATAATTAAGGTACACAGATGTAATTAGATGGAACCTTGATTTGAACCTGGTAGTCTTCCCTCAGAGTGTTTGTTTTGTTTTGTTTCCAGACAGGGCCTCACTATGTAGCCCTGGCTGGCCTGGAACTTGCTATATAGACCAAATCAGCCTTAAACCTGGCGGTCCATCTGTGCCATTATCCCCAGATGTTCTTATCTGCCATGGTATGCTGTTTTTCCTAAAAGATCTTAATATTTACCCTCTTTCTAGCTTATTTTTGAAGTTTAATCTGTCTGTAAAGATTATGTGTTTATTCACTCATGTATGTGGTGACTTCAGTGAGCCCCTGTACCTCTGAGCTATGAGCCTAATGTAGATGGATTTTTCTCTCCTGCCAGCCAGCTCCCAAATAACCATATGGAGACTTCCTATTAATTATGAAAGCTTGGGTGATAACTTGGGCTTGTTTGTAACTAGCTCTTTTAGCTTGAATTAACCCATTTCTAATAGTTTACTTCCTGACTCAGGACTATGTTACCTTTACTACCTATGCTGCTTCCTCTGAGTTCTGGCATCTGGAGTTCTCTGCTGTAAAAATCCTTCCTAGCTATTAACCATTTATTTAGCTTTGTATTAAACCAGTCACAGTGAAATATTTTCACACAGTGTAAAGGAATATTCCACAATATTTCCCCCCTTTTGTCTAAATAAAAGGGAAACATTTTAACTCTAATACAATAAAACTAAACAATATCAGGTAAGAATTACATTTACAATGTCTAGTCCATTTGTATTTGACATATTTGGAGAAAATACTCCATTAATGATGAGTCCAAAGCTCTGTACCTAATTTATCTTCTAAGAAAAACTGCAACTATAACTACCTAGTCTTTAGCTCCATCAAAGATCCAATAAGGATAAAATATCACCTGAGTAAATTGGAAGTGCAGAGTAAGCGGCTTCCAGAACTAAGAAATGACAGAGACATCTGGCTGCCTGAACAGTCACCCAAGGTTTCTCTGCAATGTTGAGGCATTCATCTTTGACCTATAGGCCTAGAATATTTGACAGACTTTTTTGTGAAGCAGGAAGTTTTGAAGGACTGTCCTACCCTGTCTTGGCAAAGTTCAGCAGTCATTTTTCTTTGTGTCCTGCTTGTATAATTTGGATAGTATCACTTTAGCAGTCAAGGCAAGGGCAGTTTCTTACCCAAATGGCTAGCTTTTGCCACAAAGAAAGTAAACTCCATATGGAGGTTCATTGATGCCCCTCATCCTTTTTTGAAGTAGATTGATGCTGCCAGGAGTAGACATGTCTCATTATCAAGAAAGGTCTTATGTTAGTAAACATTTTAAATGTAATGTTCTGTAGGTCTTTGAAGTGTTTGAAGATCATGTATCTATCTAAAATATATCTCTGTGTGACCTTGAAAACATACCTAATATGACTACAGGTTTTATTGTTATAGATGACTAACTGCTAACATGCATTTCTTTATTATCCTAAATAGTTTGTAGTAATTGTTATGACAAAGCACAAAGGGAACCTTGACGGATTCCATGGCAGTGAGGGTGACCGGGTTGGGGGACAAACACACCAGGCAGATGGAGCTTAAGTGAGAGGTTTTATTAGAAAGGGAAGAGGGAGGACGAAAGAGAAAAGAGGTAAAGAGACAGGGTTTCTCTGTATTGTTTTGGAGGCTGTCGGTCCAGCCTGGCCTCGAACTCAGGAGTCTTTCTTTTAAAGGGGTCCTTTGCACCTGCATGCTGACCAGGGTACTGCCTGAGTGCATTCTGCCAGGTGACAGGGGCAGGCCAGCATAATGCCTGAATCCTTACAATAATAACTTTTCAAGGACTAGAAGTTTACATTACATTGTTGAATGAGCTGCATAGGTACAATACCTTAAATAAGAGTAGAAGCATATTGCAGTATGTTCTAACAAAAAATAACCTTAAATTTGTATCTGTATACAAAATTCCATACCAGTGGGAAATAATTGAGACGAGTGGTTGTTTAAAAGTAGACTCAACAAGCCGGGCGTTGGTGGCGTACACCTTTAATCCCAGCACTTGGGAGGCAGAGGCAGGCAGATCTCTGAGTTTGAAGCCAGCCTGGTCTCCAGAGCGTGTTCCAGAACAGGCTCCAAGACAATTCAGAGAAACCCTGTCTCAAAAAACCAAAAAGAAAAAAAAAAGTAGACTCAACAATTCACCTTTTTATCTCATTTTTATATTATATCCTCCTTTTTTGTCTTCAGAAAGAAATCTTTGAATCTAATCTCCTTTCCTTAGTATCCTCCCTGATCGTGGCTAAGAACAATTGTAACCAACCCCCATAAACAGTGATAAACATCTATAACGCATTGAATGACCAAAAACCATCCACCACATCTCTCAGGATTGTAGGTGTTGTGTTCTCTAGACTGCTTCCCGTCAGCATCTTTGGGGAACCCTGAGAAAATTAGAATAATGGTCAAGTCCTGGCTAGAATAACCAGGCCCATCTCAGCCAACAGCCTTGAAGCTGTTCTGGATGTAGAACTCTGAGGAAACTTCAGCAAATACATTCTGAGAGACTGGATCACCTGGGCTATCTACTTTCTTGGTGCCTGGCCCCTTGCTCTGAAAACACAAACTTTCAAAGGTTAGCATACATATCTGCATTAACATAAGTATGGACTGTGTGGTGTGCATGAATCAGTTAAGGATGATTTTTTGTTTTATGTTTGAGCAGGTAAAAGTCATCTGTTGACTTTCTAAGTCTATTTAGACTGTATAATCAAACTGTAATATAAATCTGTATCCATGTCTTATGAAAGGATGGCATGTAATAATAAGTCATGAGGACAAGATTTATAATGTCTCATCCAGTCTCAGAGCTGTTTCCCATGTCCAGGGATCAGTATATATATCACCTGTCTTGTAGGCTTTTTTTCTAGGTTTATTTCTTTATGTCTGTAGCCAAGATTTTCGGGGGGTCTCCCCCAATCAAATCTGACCTCTTATTAATTTTGAAGGAATCCACAGCCTTCCATTTCCTATGGAAACAAAAGCATAACCTCTCCCCCAACATAATACATTTTCTGAATTCCATTTTTAAAGTTAAGACATCCCTTACGTATCTAGGCATGTTTAATTCAGCAGTTCCTTTTACAATCAATCCCATGTCTCCCAGCAGCTGCCATTACTCACCAGCAATCAAAAAATTCAAAGTCTACAAAGCACCTTACAGGATCCAGATGCCCTGTGTGTTTCCCATCTTTTCGTGGCTTATTCTTTTCATATTACTTTACCCTTCCTTTAAAGACCTAATTATTTTAAAACTATTTTTCCTATGACTGTCTATACCCATTTTCTCTTCTTTCTTCAGCACCTATGCACACTGTAGCCTGTTTAAAGCTGGTTTTGGTATGAACCTGTTTTACTATGCACCTGTAGCATTCTCTGACCTGTGAGTCAAACCTTAAACTAAGTGACAGCTAGCCCTCCGCCATGTGTCTCGGGCGGGTGGCTCTACCACCTCTTTGGGTCTGTGAAAGCCAAGCCTTAAGCCTGACTGTGAGTTGCGTTTAACGACCCCAGCTCTAGGAAGTTGGTGCCTGCACTGAGGTAGGCATTTTTACTTAGCTTGTTGTTTCGGCTTAGTGTGCCAGCTACTCAAGAGCTCTGCTGCACAGACACACCTCTTAAAGGAGTTGTTTCCATTATGTTGTTTGCTTGCTTGTTTACAGCTTTCTCAGGCCTTATGTGGAAATTCAGACTCCACATTGGACACCATATGTAGCTGGCATTTCTTTGGGATGCCAACCAGATCCCAAATAGAGACATGGAGACTTCTTATTTATGAATGCTTGATCTTAGTTTAGGCTTGTCCCACAGGTTTAACTTAATTTAACCTGTTTCCCTCAGGGCTTGCTTTTGTTTTTTCAGACAAGGTTTCTCTGTAGCTTTGGAGGCTGCCCTGGAACTCACTCTGTAGACCAAACTGGCCTCGAACTCACAGAGATCTGCCTGCCTCTGCCTCTCGAGTGCTGGGACTAAAGGCGTGCGCCACTACTACGTGGCTCCTTCAGGGCTTTTGACCTTTCTTTCTGTATGTCCTACTTTCCTGCTTCCTCTATGGCTGGCAGGCTTGCTGGCTGACCCCTGGCATCTCCCTCTCCCTCTCCCTCCCTACCTCCCTCCCTCCCTCCCTCCCTCCCTCCCTCCCTCCCTCTCTCTCTCTCTCTCTCTCTCTCTCTCTCTCTCTCTCTCTCTCTCTCTCTGTCTCTGTCTCTGTGGAGCCTAGATTCTTCCTCCTACTTAATCTTCCTGCCTAGAAGTCATCCTGCCTTGCTATTGGCTGTTCAGCGTTTTTTTGTTTTTTGTTTTTTGTTTTTTTTTTTGGTTTTTACCAGACAGGGTTTCTCTGTATTGTTTTTGGAGGCTGTCGGTCCAGCCCAGCCTCAAACTCAACAGAGATCCGCCTGCCTCTGCCTCCCGAGTGCTGGGATTAAAGGCGTGCGCCACCACCGCCCGCCCTGTTCAAGTTTTATTTGATCACTCAGGCAGGCAAGGTAAACAAATGCAACACATCTTTACATGTTCCACAACAAAAACATCTTTTTTTAAAGTTAATTTATTTTTATTTTGTATGCATTGGTGTTTTGCCTACATATATGCTTGTGGCATGTGGGTGCTGAGAATTGAACCCAAATCCTCTGAAAAAGCAACCACTGAGCTTCTCTCCAGCCCCCTTAAAATTTTTTTCCAGTGTAGGGCTGGAGAGATGGCTCAGAGGTTAAGAGCACTGACTGCTGTTCCAGAGGTCCTGAGTTCAAGTTCAATTCCCAGCAACCACATAGTGGCTCACACCCATCTACAATTCAATCTGGTGCCCTCTTCTGGCATGTAGGCAGAACACTGTATATGTGATAAATAAATAAATCTTTTAAAAAATTTCCAGTGTATGCGTGGGCGGGGGGGTGTCCATGGAGGTCAGAAGAGGGGGACACTGGAGTTACAGACAGTTATGAGCTATCTGATATGGGTGCTGAGAATCAGACTCTGGTCTTATATAAGAGAGGTGAGCATTCCTAACTACTAAGCCATCTCTCCAGCCCCTGCAACACATCTTTACACAGTTAAACTAATATTCCACGATAACTCATTAAAATGAAGAATGCTTACATTCTTCCACCATAACAGCATATTATTTTAAATACTCGAAGGTCTCTGTGATAAGCCCTGTCTGTGATGCCTGGGACGTCTTCATTGTCACTGCAGTAAGCAGAGCGGTAAGCTGTGGAAGGGGAAGATTGGACTTTTGTATGTGTGTTCTCAATATTTGTCTTTATATTTTCTTCGACCCACAGATCGGGGACCACAAATTCAGTGCTCACCGGATCGTCTTAGCAGCCTCCATCCCGTACTTCCATGCTATGTTTACTAACGACATGATGGAGTGCAAGCAGGATGAGATTGTAATGCAAGGAATGGACCCAAGGTACTAACCCCTCCCACTGTGCTTCCCGGGGGGGGGGCAGTTCCAGCCGAGCTTTGGACCACCCGAAGGCCTGTAGTGTGCACCGTGTGCAGTAGGACAGCTCCATGCACACTGTGGTAGTTAGCAGATGGATGAGCTCCTCAGTCAGTGAGCTGAGGAAAGGCTAAAATGAAAGGAGGTTTGCCTTCTTGCCAGGGCGACAGGTGAGGGTGTGTTTAGAGTTGGGACACAGTGAGATAAGGCACTGCAGAAGGCCAGCGCTCCATGGCCAGAATTTGAATTTCATTCTCAGGAGAACAGGAAGTCAAGCATACACCATGCTTAGCCTTCAACTTAAATAATTAAATAGCAGACATTTCTTTCTAAAATTACCTCCAAACAACAATACTTTTTAAAATTATAATGACAGTAAGAGGATAATAGTTGTGGTGCCTGCTAATATAGGCAATAAATTAGAACATGTTTTAGTGTTGAGTTTCATACAGCAACCACCCAAAACAGTAAACATGAAGCCACTGAAGCAGATGAGAAAGGGTTAACAAATCATCTTATGATTTGTACAATTTTATCTAAATGGACAATTATTTAGTTCTTGTTTTTTTTGTTGTTTGTTTGTTTATTCTGAGACAGGGTCTCACTTTGTAAAGCAGACCACCCTACCTCTGACTCCTAAGAGCCAGGGATAAAGATGTGTACCACCACACCTGGCTAGGATGAGTCTTTGAAATAGTTATTCCATTTAAATATAGTCTCAAAATGGATTTGTTAGTTTGTTTTGCAATGTAGTCTCATCATAGACTAGGCTGGATTTTGAACTTGGTATCCTCCTGCCTCAAACTCACATGTGCTAGAATGATCAGCATGTGCTGCCACACTCAACTCAGCTAAATGGATTTTTCAAAAGATTTGCTTAGCTAGGTGTTGGTGGCGCACACCTTTAATCCCAGCACTTGGGAGGCAAAGGCAGGCAGATCTCTGTGAGTTCCAGGCTAGCCTGGTCTACAGAGCGAGAGCCAAGACAGCCTCCAAAGCTACAGAGAAACCCTGTCTCCAAAAACCAAAGCCAAAGAAAAAAAAAGATTTGCTTATTTGTGTATATGTATGTATGTATAAGTATATGTACATGTGTGAGTGTACCTCTACTAGGTACCTGTGGATGCCAGAAGAGTGTATCAGATTCCTACAAGTCAGAACTGCAGGCATCTGTAGGACACTGTCTTGCCACATGGGTACTGGGGTCCAAACTCAGGTCCTCATGATTGCACAGTAAACACTCTCAACCAGAGTCATCTCTCCAGCCTCTAAGTGAATTTTTGAACATGGCTCATTTATTCTTCAGGTAGCGTCTTAGTCACCAGGATCACAGCAACTCATATAAAGGAAAACATTTAATTCAGTTTCAGAGGTTCAGTCCATGTCATCATGACAGGAAGCATGGCCGCACACAGGCAGACACGGTGCTGGAGAGTAGCTGAGAGATGTACATCTGGGTCTGCAGGCAGCAGGAAGAGAGACACTGGACCGGGCTTGGACCAGAGTCCACCACCAGTGACACACCTCCTCCAACAAGGCCACTCCTAATGCCTCTCAAGTAGTGCCACTCCCTGATGACCAAGCATTCAGATATATGAACCTATGGGGCCATTTTAACCACCACAGGGAGTCATATCAGTTCAATTAGGACCAAGTGGCCTGTCCAAGTGATGCTTCTCATACGTTTCCTCTTCCTTCCAGTGCCCTGGAGGCTCTCATCAACTTTGCTTATAATGGCAACCTTGCTATAGATCAACAAAATGTGCAGTCCCTGCTGATGGGGGCAAGCTTCCTGCAGCTCCAGAGCATCAAAGACGCTTGCTGTACGTTCCTCCGAGAAAGGTGAGCAGAGCGGACGGTGGGGATCACGCTCAATCCTGGGACCCTCTGCCACGCTGCTGGGTTAATAGTGTAAAACCCTCTGCCATGTTGCTGAAATAATAGTGTAAAACCCTCTGCCACACTGCTGGATTAATAGTATAAAACCCTCTGCCACACTGCTGGGTTAATAGTGTAAAATCCTCTGCCATGTTGCTGAAATAATAGTGTAAAACCCTCTGCCACACTGCTGGGTTAATAGTGTAAAACCCTCTGCCACACTGCTGAGAGAATAGTGTAAAACCCTCTGCCACACTGCTGGGTTAATAGTGTAAAACCC
Source organism: Mesocricetus auratus (assembly GCF_017639785.1). Lineage (NCBI taxonomy): Eukaryota > Metazoa > Chordata > Mammalia > Rodentia > Cricetidae > Mesocricetus > Mesocricetus auratus. The sequence continues at coordinate 47,789,921 of NW_024429267.1, read as the reverse complement.
TCTGCCACACTGCTGAGAGAAAAGTAGTGTATCTGGAGCTTTTCAACAGTGTGCTGGAAATATTACCCTGTAGAGATGGCATTTCTTGGGATCAGTGATGTGCAGGCCCATACCTTTGGACATTTACATAGCCCCATCTATACTCTTGGGGCACAGCATAGATCATGTTGACCATCCTTCTCCAATCTGACCAGCTATTATTTTATATCATTTCCCCTTCTTTTTCTTAAATTTAAATTAAAAAAATTTTTTTGAGAATTTTTTACATGAGTTCCGTATTTACATCTTTTTGTCTTGTTTTGTTGTTCTTTGAGACAGGGTTTCTCTGTGTAGCCCTGACTGTCCTAGAATTCTCTCTGTAGACCAGACTGGCCTTGAACTCACATGGATCCACCTATTTCTGCCTTCCAAGTGCTGGGATTAAAGGCCCACCACCGCCTGGCTTATATCATTTTCATCCGCACTGCAACTCCTCCCGTGCCCCCAACTCCCTCTCAAATTATGACTTTTTCTTTGTGTGTGTGTGAGTGAGAGAGAGAGAGAGAGAGAGAGAGAGAGAGAGAGAGAGAGAGAGAGAGAGAGAGAGAGAGAGAGAGAGAATATGTTTAAATGCCTGCTGAGTCCATTTAGTGTTGCTTATGATCCAGCTAATTTCTCACTTAACTAATTAGTTTATTTGGCACTCCTGAACTGTTTCATAGCCATCTCCATGTTTAACAAATGTCTTGACCTTTTCATACCGCAGCTCATTCAGAGCTCACCTACGTTTCTGTCCCCTTCTGTTCACCGGGAGCAGTCATCATGCAGTCTTTTAGAGTGCCGGCCGGGAACTATACCCCCACTATTTCTGCTTCTTGGCAAAGGGTTTCATGGGTTCCTCTGTGGTCTTTAACTGATCAGATACATCTCTTCCTTCCCCCTTAGGGGGACAGCGCTGTCATAAACTAAAAACCATGTAATCCCCAGAGATTTGGAGATGAAAGTTAGTGCTGGGCCAGACACAGGCAGAGAAAACCAGAGGAGCACCTCGGTGCGTGTTCTTCCTGGCCCAGGGTCCATGCTCAGCCTGATGATCAGCATCCCTTCATTCTCAGAGCTGCCCTCCCCTCCCCCATTCCCACTCTACCCTTACTACTCACTGAGGCTGGCTGTGGCTCCTGCAGACTGACCACATCCTACTTTCGTGAAGTCCATGAACATTACTGAGCACTGCCAAATGCACACCCACATATAGTCATGGTAGTGATGCCTCCAATGTAAAGATGCATATCTGCTACCTGCAGGGCAAACAGTTTTACCTTGAGGTCAATGGCTCTATGTTTGGTGTTGCCAATGGAAACCTTGTAGTTAGTGACATTACAGCTCCAGAGCCAGGCTTGTCCCAGGATGGACACATACCACAAGCGCCTGGGGGGGGGGGGAGCTTGATTGACGTCTTTGTTCTCATAGAATTGCAAAGTGGCTTTCAGATGGTGTGGGTGCTTCCAGTCACCATTCTTACACCTCCGCCAAGGGAGGACAGCTCCACCTAGGGGCTCCTGAGGTCATCACTCAAATTCATTTAAGGCTCTTAAACACCACTGAGCAGGACGTGATGGTGCACACCTTTAATCCCAGCACTCAGGAGGCAGAGGCGGGCGGATCTATATGAGTACAGCCTGATGTCCTTACCGAGTGCCAGGCCAGGCCAGGTCTAGACACTGAGACTCTATCTCAAATGAACAACAAAGATGCCGGACAGTTTTTCCTTTTCTTCTTGAGATAGGTCTCACCATGTGACCCAGGCTGACCTTAAAGTCATGGCGGTCCTCCTGCCCTCACCTCCCAAGTGCTGGGGTTATAGGTGTGTTCCACCTCACCTGGCCGAAGGGGTTAGTTTGTCTAAACCAGTGCAGTTTTTACTTGTGTTAGTCACATATGAGGAACAAGTGTCTCAGCTTAAAACCTGATGTTTCAAGCCTGTGTTGAATTGTTGAGTGGATTTTCATTCATGCCTGCAGGGCCTGTTCTGAGGCCCAGGCCTCTACTTCATTACTGCCTTCCTCCCTTGCCATGAGCCCCAGAGGTTTGGCCTGCTTTCTGTTTTCTCTCGAGTAATTTTCAGTTTCCAACTCCTCCTCCTCCTCCTCTTTTTTTTTTTTTTTTTTTTTTTTTTTTTTGGTTGTTGTTGTTGTTTGTTTTTGAGACAGGGTTTCTCTGTGGCTTTGGAGGCTGTCCTGGAACTCACTCTGTGGACTAGGCTGGTCTTGAACTCACAGAGATCTGCTTCCAGCTCCCTTCTTCCATGTACATTTGAAGACAAATGTGGGCTTCGTTGTTTGAAGGTTTGGATGCCAATGCCTGGAGGAAACCACTCTGGGCGAGAGGGCACAGAGAGGCTGCACTGACAGCATCTCCTACCCTCCCCACCCCCCCAGCCTATCGGCTCTTCTACCAGCTGCCTCCTCTACCCAGAGGTTGCAGTTGATTTTTTTTTTTTCTCTGTGGCCCTTTTCCTAGCCTGCAGATACGTGAGCCTCCTGGTTTTGTTTTGTTTGTTTATTTGTTTTCTTTGTTTGGTTGGTTGCTTTTCTTTCTTTTTTTTTTTTTTTTTTTTTTTTTTTGGTTTTTCGAGACAGGGTTTCTCTGTATTGTTTTGGAGGCTGTCGGTCCAGCCTGGCCTTGAACTCACAGAGATCCGCCTGCCTCTGCCTCCCGAGTGATGGGATTAAAGGCGTGCGCCACCACCACCAGGCTGGTTGGTTGCTTTTTCTTTTTTTTCTTTTTTTCTTTTTTTTTTTTTTTTGGTTGGTTGCTTTTTCAACACAAGATTTCTCCATGTAGCCCTGGCCATCCTTGACCAGGTTGACCACAAACTCAGAGATTTGCCTGTCTCTGTCTCCAGAGTGCTAAAATTAAAGGTGTGCATCACCACTGCCCAGTGGGCCTCCTCGGTTTTTGTTTGTTTTTTGTTTGGTTGGGGGGATTGGTTGGTTGCTTGGTTGGTTGGTTGGTTGGTGTTTTTTCAAGACAGGGTTTCTCTGTATTGTTTTGGAACCTGTCCTGGAACTCACTCTGTAGACCAGGCTAGCCTTGAATTTACAGAGATCCACCTGTCTCTGCTTCCCAAGTGCTGGGATTAAAGGCATGCACCACTACCTCCTGGCTTCCTCCTGGTTTTTAGATGAGCACTGGCATGAGTTTCTGCAACCTTTCTCTCAGAACTAGATTGTTTTGGTGGTTCTTTTTCCACTTGAGGTATTAGGGAGTCAAACCCAAGGCCTTCTACATGGTAAGTGCTCTACCACTATGTTGTTTTTATCTAAGTTATTCTATTTGCCAGTAAAAACTCAGGAGTCAGATGCTGGGGTGAAAACCTGCTAGCTCAGATTGACCAAGAAGCAACCAGCTGACCTTCCTTTTTGGTCAGAGACCTAGCAAGAAAGCATCTCTCCACCCGTCCCAAACCAAAAAGACCTGAGAATCTAACACCCTCCCTGCTCCTTCCTGTGCATCTCTATCCATCTCCCTGGATCCTCTGTACTCTCCATGGCTACTTCTTGCCTACTAGTTCCTGGCTCCACCCCTGATCCAAGGTTAATTTTATTAACACAGTCTTGGAGTTTCACAGTGTGATCAATATCCCCCAATACCATTGAGCTTCATTGCCAGTCTTCAGCTAGACTAAAGCTCAAATGTGTCAGTGACACAAGTCAGCGACTGCCCTGCAGATCCCGGGTCTCTGTCTTCAGTAGTGTGTGGTACCAATGCAGTCTCGTTACTGACAAATTGAGCTGTCGGTGAAGAAGGTGGCTGTGTGGGGGCGGCTCTGTTTCCCTTTGGCTTTATTTCCCTGTCTTCATCCTCCTGGATGAGCCTCTTGCTGTGTGGCCACTGCATCTTCCATTTCCATTGCAGCCCCCGGGTTCCCATCCCATACTCTGTCATGTCAGGTACAGTAGCATAGTTCACTTAGGAGGGTGTGATTGGTGCGCCCTATTAAATCAGGTTGATCAAGGTACAGGAATCCTAACCCGAGGAGAGAGTGGACAGGAATGCCAGTAGGTATGCAGCTCATTCTTTCTCTATCTGTGGGTAGGTTCTGTTCAGCTCCCAGTGTGTAGTGTGTTCGAGAATAAAAAAAAAAAAAGAAAAAGAAAAAAACCAATAGAAACTAAAAGAGCAGCAGCTTCTTACCAGGCAATGGGCCAGTACTTTTGCCTACAGTCATTTTGTTTCTTGTGTTTGTGTGCACACACATGTAAACTGTGTCTGTGGGTACTCTTAGAGGTCAGAAGAAAGCATTGAATCCCCTGAAACTGGAGCTCACGTGATTCTCCTGGGACTACAAGGCACATTACAAGGCACATACCACCATACCCGGCTCCCACGTTCTTTCTTAATCATAGCTCTAGCCCTAATAGGTGCAAAATTGTCATCCTCCCTCTCTCTCTCCTCCCCCCCCCCTCTCTCCTGAGTCTCTGTGTAACAGCTCTGGTGTCCTGGAATGTCATCATCTTTTCTGTTTTCTTTTTCTTTCTTTCTTTCTTTTTTTTAATTTTTTTGAGACAGGTTTCTCTGTAGCTTTGGGCCTGTCCTGGAACTCACAGAGATCTGCCTGCCTCAGCCTCCTGAGTGCTGGGATTAAAGGTGTGCAGTACTACCACCCAGCCGTCATCATCTTTTTTATATGGGAGAATTAATGACACTCTGTGAGCTCAGGGAGTGTGCCCAGGTTCCTCAGAGAGGGACAGGCTCTGATGAGTGCAGGTCTGCCATGGTGTTACAGCAAGAACCCTGACTTCAGTCTCAGCATCTCCAATCACTTGTCAAAGGACTGGGAACAATTCCTTGGTTTCCCTGGACCTCTGTCTTCCCCTATAAAAAGAGAGAAATCCACAGGGTTGATTTTTTAAAAAAAGATTCTTTATGTATGGCTGTTTGTCTGTCTGAATGCGTGGGTGCCTACGTGCCTGCATGCGTGCCTGCGTGCATGCATGTCATGTGTGTGTAGGTGCCCTCTGAGACCAGAAGAGGACATTAGATCTCTTGGAGCTGGAATTACATGAGGTTGTGAAACACCAAATGTGGCTACCAGAGTCTGAACTCAAATTCTCTAGAACAGTAAATGCTCTTAACCTCTGAGCCATCTTTCCAGTCCTTCAAAAGCATCATTAAGCAACTGAAGATGGAGTTCACTGATAGACTGTTTGCCTACATGTACAAGGTCCTGGATTCAGTCGGCAGCACCTCAGAAAAGTTCAAACGGGGAACTGGAAGGATGGTTCAGCAGTTAAGAGCACCTGCTGCTCTTCCAAAGAGTTTAATTCCCGGCACCCACACAGGGCAGCTGTCAGCTGCCTGTAACCACGGCACCAGGGGATCCAACTCCTCTGTCTGCACACATGTGCACATACTCACACAGAGACACATAATTAAAGGTGATAAAGTTAAATCTTTAAAAGTATAATGATTCTGCAGAATGGGTATACAAAGTCTAGCAAAGTATGTTAGTCACTAAAGTGATAAACTAATAATAATTGCTGCTGCTGTTTCTAGAGGCTTGAACTCTTAGGTTCATGGAGCTTCCCTCTACCTAAGAAAGCATGTAATGTTCGCTGTGTCAAAGAAGGTGTCTCTCCATGCCTTTCGTGCCTTCCCGGTGCCTAGAGGTAAAATAGTGCCCTGGCTACTCTCAGAGACCACAGCAGCTGGGTGTGGTGATGGGGTTTCCGAGGGCAAGCTTGCCTGTCTTTTCACCTGACGGCTGCTTCCCAGGACTCCTGAGGGTCCCCTCCACTTCCACGTGCAGAGCGCCATGCCCCAAGAAGCAAAGACTTATTGAGGCTAGCACATCTTAACTTAATGCCATTAGAAGTGAGTCAGGGAGGGGGTGCCTGATATCACAGGACTTCCAATAATGCTGGGAACAAAGTGTTACTTTTGTTCTGTGGCTGTACTCCAAACCATTTTGAGAATGATTGAAGATCACATTATTCCTTCCTCTAAACTTATTCTTTTCATCTTATGCCAAAGGCTTCACCCCAAAAATTGCCTGGGTGTGCGCCAGTTTGCTGAGACAATGATGTGTGCAGTGCTGTATGATGCAGCCAACAGCTTCATCCACCAGCACTTTGTGGAGGTGTCTCTGTCCGAAGAGTTCCTGGCCCTGCCCTTGGAAGACGTGCTTGAGCTGCTGTCTCGGGATGAGCTGAACGTGAAGTCAGAGGAACAGGTGCGTGAGCACAGCAGCAGTCTGTCCAGACAGAGGACACACTCCTTCCTTTCCTCCTCCCTCGCTCCCTCCCTCCTTCTCCCCTCCTTCCTCCCCTCCCTCCTTTCTTCCTTTCCTCCCTTCCTACCTCTTTGCTTCCTTCATTCCTTCTCTCCTTCCTTTTTTTCTTTAAACAAATGATGAATAGACAGTTTTTTAAATAATTTATTTAACCTCATGTTATGTACATTGGTGTGAAGGTATCAGATCCCCTGGAACTGTAGTTACTGACAGTTGTGAGCTGCCATGTGGGTGCTGGGAATTGAATCTGGGTCCTCTGGAAGAACAGGCAGTGCTCTTAATCGCCAAGTCATTTCTCCAGTCTGAATGTACAGTTTTTGTGTATTGTGGGGTTTGTTTTGTTACATGTGTTTTTCTAAATCCTTTCTTTTATTTTAGTATCAAAATAATATTATCTTTATCAGCTACATTTCCTTTATTGTTAGAGCTTAGTTTAACTTCAGTATTTATTATTAGGAATAATATTGCCATAAACTGAAAATCAAGCACTTGAAGTTGGAGTTGTTGTTGTTATGGTTAAGGCCAGAGAAATTATATACCTTTGACTGTTGGTGGAACTTTCCAGAGGTGGGGGGCATTGGTGATGCAAGAGAAACAGGAAAATGGTGGCTGAATGGTGTTCTGAAGTGAGGAGAATCAGAGTCTCAGGCAACTGGGATTGAGCACTAGATAGGAGCGAAAGCCATCTGCACCCATAGCAGCCCAGCAAGAGGCGGTGTGCACAGCCAGACAAGGGGGTAGGTATCTCCTGTTGACATTGTTCTGTGCTTTGTTTCCGTCTTCCCAGCTGAGAGTGAGCATGAGGGAATACTGGAAATCTGAGGGGAAGTGAAATGTATCAGATGAGTGTTGAGATTTGGAGAGGGCTTGCTAGGGAGCAGGGCCTGATGATCAGCTTAAGCTTAAAGTGCTCAGCTTTCTGGTATGTTCTCTGTCAGTGTTTTTTGGGTGCAAGTTTAGAATAAAAGGCACACTGAATTTCAAGAGCTGGATATTGTGGGTTGGAGAGATGGTTCAGTGGTAAAGAGCCCATTTTCTTGTCGTGTTCCCAGCAAATCTCTTGTGTAACATGGCTCCCTGCTGCCAGGCTGCCTTTTCCCTCAGAGCTGTAAAATTTATACCCTTCTGCTGGGATTAAAGGCATGTGCCACCACCACCAGAATGTATGTATGTATGTATGTGTGTATGTGTGTATTTGCTGGCAGAATCTCACTGTGTCACCACTGCTAGTCTGTGACGCTCAAAATCATTGCCTTTTGTGAATGCAGATGAAGAACTCATTGTGGAGTCCATGGGTTCTGGGCAGCTGTTTTTTGGGATCAACAGAGAGCCAGGTAGACAGAGAAGAGCTGTGAATGCACAGTCCTCCCAGAGGACCCATGTTTGGTTTCCTCGTGTAGGGTGGCTTAAAACTGCCTGGAACATTAGCTTCAGGGAATCTAAAACCTTCTTCTGTCATAGGCGCGCGGAAGCGCGCGCGGGCACACACACACACACATACACACACACACGCACACACACACACACACGCACGCACACACAGGCGCACACACACACATACATATCCCTCTGTGAAATTGGGAAGTTCTTGAAAGCTGTTTATAACCGTCTTACATGGTGGAGTTACTGGTAAAGCAAATGAAAGGTCTTTTCTTCTTGGAGTGGTCAAGAAAAGTTGAAATAAAAGCAGAGACTGTTCCAGAGAAGAGCAGAGGGCTCACAAGGATAGTGAGTGTGGAGACAGATTGGGGAGAGCTGTCAGTGAAGGACATTGAATACAGAGTAAGAAGTCTGTTCAGCCAGGCAGTGGTGGTACACGACTTTAACCCTAGCACTCAGGAAGCAGGCAAATCTCTGAGTTTGACGTTCGTTTGTTCTACAGAGTAAGTTCTAGGACAGACAGGGCTACATAGAGAAACCCTGTCTCAAACAAACAGAAAAATAGAAGCATAGCATCTTATCTTGTGTTTATGGGAGCCCTCCTGGGAAGTGCAGACAGCAGGGTCCTGGAGACAGCATAGGGAGACCGGTAGTGGGGAAGAGGAGGGCATAGAGGCAAGCAGAGCCTCCCCTCCCTTCTCCAGCTCTAGAAATTACGAAGGATGTTATTGATGATGTCAAACTTGGCATTTTCATAAATGTTTCTGATCTCCGGGGGAAAATCTTTGACCTGCTCCTTCTCAGAGACATCCTACACACTGTAATCAGAAAACTCCTTCACTGAGGCACCCTGTGGGAGAGATGCCACACAGTCACCACCATCACAGTGGATGGTGTCCAGCATACCTGTGCTCTTCCCCTAAAGGACAGGGTGAGGCGGCAGAGGCACCAGCTACAAGGTCGGGCGTGATGGGACACAGAGGCCTGGGCAGATCTGGATTAAGAGGAGCTGGGCTCCCACTGGCTGTCTTGATGAGGCCAGGGAATTGATGTTGCAGAGCACCAGTCCCCTCTAGAACTCTTCCAGGCCCCTCCTCTGCTAACAGTGGGAAGGTCTAAGCCATGCGGACACAGCACATGCCACACCTTTCCACACGCTTGCTGCAAAGGGCTTGGGTGGTTGTTCCCAGATAAGAGCCTGTGTGTGGGGGCTTACACAGTCAACTCAGTGCCTCTCCCAGAGCCCAAGAGAGAGCGCAGGGGGCGGGTAACCTCAGGGTTAGCCTCTGGGGCAGCAAGCTGCTCACCTCTCTACTGCAATCCCTGTCACAGCTCAAGGTCAAAGAGGTTGAACGCCTCCTTCTGAGGAATTGACCTGTGCAGTCTCGCTCCTCCTGTAAGGGGGGATGGGACAGAAGCTAGAGGCATCTTATCACATTTCTGGAGAGGGGTCCTCACTGTCCTCAAACCAGAGATGCAAACCAGAGCCAGCGAACAGGATTGCACAGCCGCTAATGTAAACAACAGGGCATCCATACAGTCAATAGAACTTCTCATGTCCAGAGAAAACCATGTTTGTTGAAGGTCCTGGGTGAAGACACATAACAGCTGATGCCTGTCCCTGGGAAATGAGGTTGTGAGCCAGTAAATGGAACCATTGCTTTAAGTGTGAATGGTAAAAGAACATTTGAAATATGTTACTTCCTAGTTCTGTTTCTAAAAGCAACATCTCTAGGTGGATTACAGCCACCCTTTGTCATTTTCTCTGTTTTATGTCTAGCAGTTTTAGCATGTGACCCTCCTCCCACACCGTTTTGGGTGGCATTGGGAATCAAACCCAGGGCCTTGCACTTGCGAAGCAAGACTACCACTGAGATACACGTTGCTATTTTAGTAGTAACTGAAATACTTTATAGTAAGAAAAGGTATTTAAAAGTCTGGTTTTGTTTTTCCTAAGTATAATTTGGGAGTGTGAGAGTGCATGCCTGTAGAGTCAGCTCTGTTCGCCGTGTCAGTTCCAGGGTCTCTGTATGCACTAAGGCAATTCAGAAGCCACACATGTGGTTTAGAAAAAGACTTCAAGTTAAAATTGCTGCTGGTGAAGTGGCCGAGTGATATGGATGGAGCCAAGGAAGCAGAGAACTTGTGTTCCTCCACAAGGCAGTCTGGGAGCTGGGAGAAGGAGACTCACCCCATCCTCCAGGAAGTTGCAGTTTCTAGGCTGCCTTTCCGGATTGGAGATGCACTCTGTCTCTTTAATCCTGAACTCCAATGAGATACTGATAGCGGAGAACTAAGGAAGGAACAGAGAACTCATGACCATCTCTCTTCTACAGATTCCGGAGCAGAGCACAGAGGGGTTAGGTGATACTGCCTTGTCAGCCTAGTCCATGTCTACACTGTCTGCCACAGTCTGGGGCCTATTAAACGGCCATAACAGAGACCTGAAGGGTACAGTCAGGGGGTGTGGTGGCACATGCCTGAATCCCAGCACTCAGGAGGCAGAGGCAGGCAGGTCTCTGTGAGTTCAAGGCCAGCCTGGTCTACATAGCAAGTTGCAGGCCACCCAGCATTACATAGATGAAGTAAGGGTACAGTTGGGCATGGTGCACACACCTGTAGTCTCAACACTTGGGAGGTGGAGTCAGGAGGATCAGGAGTTCAAGATCAGGCAGACTCCATTACATTTTGGTTGAAAAGGGAGAGGTTATAGTCTTTACTGCAAATGGCTGTATGACACTTTTTGATTTTCCTTCAGCATCGTCCTGTATAAAACAGGAATCAAAGTTCCTTTCCATCAAGTCTCATGCAAGGAGACAGGCTGACAGTACAGACTTATCCTAACTGTGAGTAGCAGAAATGGCTGGCCTAGAAGTCATTACATAGCTGAGACTAATTATAAACCTCTGATCCTCCTGCCTCCACATGCGGAGTGCTGGGGTTCAAGTCCAGGGTTCTATGCATGCAAGACAAACACCCTACAAACTGAACTACATGTCCAGTCCCCAAGTAAGAGAAACCTTCTACACTGCCTGTGTCCCAGGCTGGGGTGGCAGACACTCACCTGACCAGATGGCTGGGGGGCATCTACCAGGCGAAAGAGGGACTTTCCTGGACGCCCATTGTTGTATGCCTCTATGGCCCGGTCAACAATATCCTCATATCTTGGTGGGCGATGGGCTTCACAGGCTACCACAACTAAAGCCACCACCAACACAAATGCCTTCCACAACCTTGCCATTGTGTCTGACACATTACTTCTCTTGACTCCTTTTATTTAGGTGATCCTTAGGCTGCCTTGCCCAAGGACTGCTGGTGTCATAAATGGCTGATGGCTCCAGAATGGGGGCCCCTTCTTTACTTGGCTAGAAATCAAGTATTGGCCAATGTTATGAAACACTGTTAGCCAAGAGAGGCAAGGAGGTTTGGGCAATAGACCAGGACCTGGAAGTGAGTCTTACGCTAGAAACAAGAGACTTGTTTACAGACTGGGCATGCCTGTTCACTCTGGGTCTGAATGTCTCTGCTGGCCCCCTCCAGACCTTTCTCTACCTAGCTATTCTGCCCAGAACCCATGGAGTCCACATTGAGTTCTTCATCTGGGTTCACAAAGAGGCAACCGTGTTGAGGCTGCACTCGGGGATACTCACAGTGTCACACACATTTTAAAAATATGTCAGCTGTAAACCTCTCAAGGTCATTACTTCTTGGCCTTTAAAATTGTTTATGGACTGGATATGGTGGCACACATTTTTAATCCCAGTACTTGGAAGACAGAGCCAGGTAGTTCTCTGTGAGTTCAAGGCCTGGTTTCCAAAGTGAGTTTCAGGCCAGCCAGGGCTACAAAATAAGACTCTGTCTAGAACATTCAGCTGTGCTATTAATTCTCTAGTATGACTGTTCTCCAGTTTCTTTATGTGGGCACTTAGTGCTATGAACTTTCCTCTCAGCACTGCTTTCAAAGTGTCCCATAAGTTTGTGTATGTTGTGTCTTCATTCTCATTGAATTCCAGGAAGTCTTTACTTTCTTTTTTTATTTCTTCCTTTACCCAGGGATGGTGCAATTGTGCATTGTTCAATTTCCATGAGTTTGTAGGGTTTCTGCGATTTGTGTTATTGTTGAATTCTAATTTTAATGCATGGTGGTCTGATAAGATACAGGGGGTTATTCCAATTTTTTTGTATCTGTGGAGATTTGCTATGTTTCCTATTATGTGGTCAATTTTAGAGAAGGTTCCATGTGGCACCGAGAAGAAGGTATATCCCTTTGTGTTTGGGTGGAATGTTCTATAGATGTCTGTTAAATCCAGTTGGGTCATAACTTCTATTAGTTCTTTTGTTTCTTTGTTAAGTTTCTGTCTGGAAGTCCTGTCTAGCGGTGAGAGCGGAGTGTTGAAGTCTCCTACTATTAGTGTGTGAGATTTTATGTGCAATTTGAGCTTTAGTAATGTTTCTTTCACGAATGTAGATGCCTCTGTATTTGGGGCGTAGATGTTTAAAATTGAGACTTCATCTTGATGGACTTTTCCTTTGATGAATATGAAGTGTCCTTCTTCATCTCTTTTGATTGATTTTAATTTGAAGTCTAGTTTGTTAGATATTAGGATTGCTACACTCGCTTGTTTCTTGGGACCGTTTGATTGGAAGATCTTTTCCCAACCCTTTACTCTGAGATAACGTCTGTCTTTGATGTTGAGATGTGTTTCTTGTATGAAGCAGAAGGAAGGATTCTGTCTTCGTATCTATTCTGCTAGTCTGTGTCTTTTTATAGGCAAGTTGAGGCCGTTGACATTGAGGGATATTAATGGCCATTGATTGATGATTCTTGTTTGTGCTTGATTTATTGTTAGTGAAGTTATTTTTCTTTTTTCTTTTGGTGTTTTGTAAAGTGGGATTATATATTGCCTGTGTCTTTGTGAGTGTAGTTATCTTCCTTGGATCTAGGTTTTCCTTCTAGCACTTTCTGTAGAGCTGGATTCATGGCTCTGTCATGGAATATTTTGTTTTCTCTATCTATGGTAATTGAAAGCTTTGCTAGATATAGTAGTCTGGGCTGGCATCCTTGTTCCCTTAGCGTTTGTGGGACATCTGTCCAGGATCTTCTGGCTTTCATCGTTTACATTGAGAAGTCAGGTGTAATTCGGATACGTCTGCCTTTGTATGTTACTTGGCCTTTTTCTTTAGCTGCTCTTAATATTTTCTCTTTATTCTGTAGGTTTGATGTTTTGATTATTATATGACGAGGTGACTTCTTTTTCTGGTCCAGCCTATTTGGTGTTCTGTAAGATTCTTGTATTTTCATAGGCATATCCTTCTTTAGGTTAGGGAAGTTTTCTTCTATGATTTTGTTGAATATGTTTTCTGTATTTCTTTGTCTTCTTCTATATCTATTATTCTCAGGTTTGGCTTCTTCACGGTGCCCCATATTTCCTGGATATTTTGTGTTAGGGATTTGTTGGTTTTGATATTTTCTTTGGTTGATGACTGTATATCCTCTAATGAGTCTTCAACACCTGAGATTATCTCTTCTATCTCTTGTATTCTGTTGGTGATACTTGCATCTGTAGTTCCTTATCGTTTACCCAGCTTTTCTATTTCCAGCATCCCCTCGTTCTGTGTTTTCTTTATCGTTTCTATTTCAGCTTTCAATCCTTCAACTGTTTGAGTTGTTTCCTTCATTTTTTTGGTTGTTTTTTCTTGGTGCTCTTTAGATTCTTTAAGATATTTGTTTATTTCTTGAATTTTCCCCCCATTTTATGGACTTTTTTGTTTGTTTTTTTCTTCTATTTTTTAAGGGATTTCCTCATTTCTTCTTTGAGGGTCTCTATCATCTTCATAAAATAATTTTTAAGGTCTGTCTCCTCTGCTTCATTTATGTAGTGCTTTTCAGGTCTTGCTGGTATTGGTTCCCTAGATTCTGGTGGAGTCATGTTGGTCTTTCTATTGCTGAGTGAGCTCTTATTCTGTCTTCTTCCCATCTCTTCTTCCAGTGGGTGCTGGTGGGGTCTTTCCGTCTCCACTGGCTTCCTTCCTTCCTTAAGCTGAAGCTGGGGTTGCCGGAGTTTGGGACCTGGAAAGGCTGATGTCTTTCCTGTGTGGGCGGGTCTTCTGGATGCCAGGAGTGGCCCTGGACGATTGAGGGGATGGGTGTTGGGCAGGGGATGGGGAGTGTCTCCGCCAGAGACCCAAGCTCTCCCAAAGCTGGGCTTGCCGGAGTTTGGGGCCTGGAAGGGCTGATGGTAAGACTCTGTCTTTAAGAATAAAATGGAGGTATGGTATGGTGGTGTACACCTTTAATCCCAGCACTTGGGAGGCAGAGGTAGGAGGGTATAAGTGTTACAGCTATAAGGGGAAAGGCATCCTGGCAGTAGGGAGCCAAGTCACACAAGAGATTTATTGGAAAAGAGACAAGAAAATGGCTGCCTCTGTTTGGGAGAGTTGGGGAGAAGCAGCAAAGATCTGAGGAGGAGGCAGGCTTTATAGAGTTTCTTATGGAGAGCAGAACTTTCCAGGGTGGCATGGGATTTTGTGACCTGATCTTGGGGTAAGCCTAGGATTTGGCTGGAAGTCTGAGGGCAGGGTATGGCCACTGGAACCTCAGGGGTCTTACAGATGATCTCTGTGAGTTCAAGGTCAGCCTGTCCTACAGAGTAAGTTCCAGAAAGGGTGGACCTACACATTGAGGCCATGTCTCAATAAATAAATAAAATTTATTTACTTATTCAGTGCTATTATTTAGTATGTGCACATGTACACATAGCTGTAGCAGGAGTGTGGAAGTCTTCGAACAACTCTGTGGAATTGGTTCTTTTTTTCTGCCCTGTGGGTTCCAGGATTAAAGTCAGATACAGCAAGTCCCTTCCTCACTGCATGGTCTTGTCAGCCATTCTTGGTCTTTTGCTAAGATCAATATGAAATCTGAAAAACTGAGACCTGGTAATCCATGGTCCTCCATCCCTCACAGCTGTGGTATCAGCTTCACTGTGTTTGTCCATAGCAGCTCACAGCCCAGAGGACACGAGTTCCTGTGTGGGTTATAGGCCGTTCCAGGAAGCAGCTTGAAAGTGGAGACCCCACTGCTAGTGGGAATGGCCCCCAGCTTTTCAACCAGCCCATGGCTAAGGAGCCATTGTTCTTCTAAAGAGATCAGAGAGCAGGAGTGGAACCAGCCTGCCTCCATCTTAAGCTTAACAGTTGTCTTGCAGTAAAGACCAAATTAGATTCCTTCGTGTTTCTGATTAAACCTGTTTCTCAAGGATTGAATTATGCCCCACCTGTAACCTTACCTACAGATGGGTCTGTACTGCCTGTTCCAAGGAATGGCAACCATGTCTTTGTTTGGCATGGCTCATGTTAAGCAAATTTATTAAGACGTATAGCATCCTATTGGTCAGTGTTGGTGCATGGTCTTAATCCCAGCACTTGGGTTAAAGTTAAAGACTAACTTAGTCTACAGAGTGAGTTCCGAGTGGGTTCTAGGACAGCCAGGGTGACACAGAGAAATCCTATCTCGAAGAAGAACAATAACAAGAATGCCTTTTATATATTCTTTACTGGGGGTGGGGGCGATGGTTTGGGGTCAGCAGAAAGCTAAATCCAACAATGTGGCAAGATAACACAGGATAGGGATACCTCAAACACAGCTGCCTCTAGACTGATAACCACAGTCTTTCAGGGTAGAAAGCCTGTTTTCCAGGAACCAAAATTTATCATCTTGGCCTGGCCCCGGCCCCATACTGAGCCTTTGTGAGTTTGCCTCTGGAAAGGAATAGCACTAGAGTTCCTTTTATCTTTTCAACCTTGCCCCTGAGAAAGTCTGGGCTCATCTAGGACTTTCTAGGAGGCAACCCTTGGGATGTTAGCACAACCTCAGCTAAATTTTCTGAATATTTGGAGAGTTCCCACCCTTGATTAGTGACCAGTAGAGACATGGATCTGAGCTGTTAGCATGGACATAGAAGCCCCAACCTTCTGCTGCTAATCAGTGTGTCTTGTGGTGACTCACATGCATTTAAATGGCAATCTGTCAGGTATGATGGCTTTCAAAAAGTAATATTCTTGTGGTTGGAGGTATTAAGGAAGACTCCTAAGAGAATATATACCTTGAGCTAGACTTTAGAGAGTAGGGAGCAGACTTAAATAAAGAGAAGCAGGAAACGGCCAGCTTTGCTTGTGGGGCAGAGGACAGTGTAAGCAGAGGAACTGGCCTGGCCTGCCTGGTATAGAGAATGTAGAGCTGGTAGACTGCAAAAGCAGCAGGAAGGAAGAGAAATAGACATGTTGCTGTGATGTAGAAAGGGCATGAGAATGAGGGTCTGGAGACATGGTTCAGTGGTTAAGAGCACTGGCTGTTCTTCCAGAGGACCCAGGTTCAAATCCCAGCACCCACATGGCAGCTCCCAACTAACTCCAGTTCCAGGGAACCCAACACCTTCACACCAAAAATTTTAAATTTTAAAAAATGATAATGAAAGCCTGGAAGCTCTTACAGTAACCTAGGCTCACATTACAGAAGACTTGAAGGAAGCTTGCCATGCTCTCTCACAAGTGTCATCCCAGCACTTGGGAGGACCTTGAGTTCTTCTGGACCAGCCTGGGCTGCATAGACAACCCTGTCTCAGAAACACAAGAGTGGACCCAAGAGCATAGCTGGAGAAGTGGAAAGAAAGCTGTAGATTCCAGACTCCAGTAGGAGGAAAGCTGGATCGCCGGAGGACCTGTTCAGTATAGGCGGAGACTGAGGAAGCAGGAGTGTGGTCTGTGTAGCTGCCAGAGCATCTGCTCTTTGTCCCATAGGTTTTTGAAGCTGCATTAGCTTGGGTCAGATACGACCGGGAGCAGAGGGAACCTTGCCTGCCTGAGCTGTTATCCAATATCCGCCTGCCTCTTTGCCGGCCCCAGTTCCTGTCAGACCGAGTGCAGCAAGATGACCTGGTGCGTTGCTGTCACAAATGCAGGTAAGTATGGGTGGCTTTGTCCAGGACACTGCCCAGGGTGTAGGCAAAGAAGAGGAGTTGGCCACCTGTCCTAGCTCAGGGAAAGAGGGATTTGAAGCAGTCAGTCTTAATTCATGGTGCATGCATTGCACAAGACTCACATAGTGGTGAGAGAGATGCCACATGGGAGCAGAAGGGACTTTTTCTTCCCTAAGTTATCTATGTGTTCTTCGTCTTCATCTGCTGAGTCTATGAGTGTACTGTGTCTATGCTGCCTGGCTGGACCTTGCTCACACTGGCCCTGACTTGATTGTACAAATGGGACTTCCTGGGGCTCCTCGCCTTCTTCAATAAATAGTCGCTGTGCACTAGCCTCTGGTGAGTGATGGGAAAGGGATGTCTTGTGTACCAGTGTATGCAACTTGTACCCAGAGCCACCAGCACAGTTCCGAAGATGACTTGTTATACAATTAACACAGCAGAGAAAAAGGCCTGTCTTTCCAGTTGCTTGTTATATTCACAACGCAATGTTTGGTTTGTTTGTTTTTCCTTTACTGATAAGATTTTTCACATATTGAGTTCAGCACTATTTCACCCATAGTTGGGATCAGCAGGTTCAGGGGGAAGTCAGTGGCGTGATGCAGGCTTTGTGTGTCAGGAAGTGGGGACGTGTGGCTGGAGGAAGCTAGGGCCCTGTGACGAGCAGCCTGAAGGGTAGTATTGAGGCGTGTGAACTATCCTGCAGTAGTACATAGCTATAAAGAAAGTTCTTAGAAAAGGCAATGTGGTCTGTGGTGAAGAGGAGCTGAAGAGGCAGGCTGGGGGCAGGGAAGGTCTTCTGGAGCACTTGGCAACAGTTGCCATGGTGCAAGTGGTGATGGACGATTGACTGGAGGATGTAATCCATGGGATGGTCATTGGGGTGGGAGGGACAAGCTGAGTGTTGATGGGAAGTAGGCTGTTGAGCTTCCCCTAACACGTTCGTGTTAACCCCCACTCTGTTTTTCAAAATCACTCCTGAACCTTCACCCAGTAACTGGTGAAAGCAGACACAGAGATACACAGCCAAGCGCTGGGCCAAGATCCGGGAATCCAGTTAAAGAGAGGGAGGAGGGATTATACGAGCCAGGGGGGTCAAGGTCATGATGGGGAAACCCACAGAGACAGCTGACCTGATCTTGTGGGAACTCACAGACTCTAGACTGACAGCTAGGGAGCCTGTTTGGGACTGACCTAGGCCCTCTGCATGTGAGTGACAGTTGTGTAGCTTGGTCTGTTTGTGGGACCCCTAGTGTGAGCTCACGTTTTGGAGCCCATTCCCTATGGTGGGATGCCTTGCTCAACCTTGATGCAGTGGGGAGGAGCTTGGTCCTGCCTCAACTTGACATGCCATGCTTTGTTGACTCCCCATGGAAGGCCTTACCCTTTCTGAGTAGTGGGGGGTGGGTAGGAGGGAGGTGGGGAGAAGAAACCAGAGGACAGGAGGGAGGAGAAACTGGTCAGTATGTAAAATAAATTTTAAAATGTGATTAAAAATTCACACCTGGATTGTGCCTATTAGAAGGCAGTTGCTCTGGTTATGCTAGCTGAGGCCTCTGCTCTCTGTGCTCCTTAACTTTTGAGCATGTCTCATAGCTCTGTATGGCTTCTCGACCTCACCCTCACTCTTTGACACTAACCCTCACATAAGGGTTGGGGATATAGCTCAAAGGTAGAGCATTCTGGTGAGTGTGTGGCCCTAGATTCGATCCCCAGCATGAGAGAGAGACAGACAGACACTGATAGGTCAGATTTTCCTGAAGACTTTTCCCGAACGCCGCTGCACTGGGGTATGGTAGAGCCAGGCTCAGCAGTAGAAATATAGACCAGCGTAAATGTACTCCCTCTCCTAGCTTCTTGCGATTCATTGCAGGGACCTGGTAGATGAAGCAAAGGACTACCACCTCATGCCAGAGCGCCGGCCCCACCTTCCAGCTTTCAGGACTCGGCCTCGATGCTGCACATCCATTGCTGGGCTCATCTACGCCGTGGGGGGCCTCAACTCAGCAGGTATCTTGCAGCTCCCCTTTGCAGAGCTCTTCCTGGGAGCCCTCGGATTAACAAGCACAGTCAGGCTAGCCTGGGTTTTCTAATGCCTCTTCTTTATGCTGCTCTGTCTCCTACTTACTTTGTATAGTTGTTGCCCTAGAGTTGAGCTTATTATGTATTCATAATATTGAGTTGAAGTCAGTGCTAAAGGTGCCTTAAAGAATTAGGTTTGACAGTCCCAGGATGCTGACAGATGCCTATAATCCCAGTGCCTGGGTCATGGAAATAAGAGGATTGTAAGTTTGAAGCCGCTCTGAGTTACACAGTAAGACTGTCTCAAGAAAGAAAGAAAAGCTGAGCAATGTAACACATGCTTATAATCCTAGTACTTGAGAATAAGAGGCAGGAGAATTGCTGTAACTAAGGCCAGTCTACATAGTGACTTCCAAGCCAACCAGGACTACATAGGTAGGCCCTGTCTCAGCAAGAACAGAAAGGGGTGGGGTGAGGCAGGATGGGGCAGTACACCCCTGTTATCCCAGCCCTTGGGAGGATCCCAAGGCCCAGGGCAGCCTGGACTACATAGTGGGATTCTGTCTGAGAGTCACGTAAGTCACCGTAGCTGAGACTTACAGATGAGGAAGGTGAGACCCAGGGAACTTGGGCATTGTATACACACTCTGCTTTGGTCAGAGCTAGGACTGACTGGAATCCATCCTGGGCTTACACCAGCACTTAATCCTAGTGTTTGTTCCCTGTAGCATGTACCCAGCTCTAGAGAGAGTAGGGTAAGGAATCTTCCCGATTCTATAATCAGGCTGTTCATGCTTGCATAGGAATATCTGTTCCAGACTGAGATAACCCAGTACCCCAGGTCTGTAATTCTTTATAATTCTCCACACTGCCTCCTGTGAAGACCCTACATGGTTTACATCCACCTGTTATCAGCGGCTTGATTACACACCTGTAATCTCAGGACTTGAGCGTCTGAGGCAGGAGGGTCCCAAGTTTGAGGCCATCCCAGGTTACAGGTATTGAGACTCTGACTCCAAGCAAAACAATACACAACCACCATTATCAGCAGCTCTTGTATTTAATACGTCACATTTCTGGGGAAGCCTCGTGGAGGGCCAGTGGGAAGGTCCGATAAAGTTTATGAAAGGTAGCGAGCAGTCTTCTGCTTGTTAGCAGCCTGGCCTAGAAAAGTGTCTTTAGTAACAAACACAAGAGGGTAGCGAGTGCTTAGGCTCCCAAGCCACAGGGAAGAGGATTGTTTGAGTTGCTAATCATAATCTGAGGGGAATGAGAGGGTTCAAATTACCATTCCTGGTCTCTGTGACTACTGTTTACTAAGTTTCTAAGTATATTCTAGAACCACTTGGTGTTGTATCCATTATGCCATTTAATCCTCATGGCAGCTCTGTTAGCCTTTACTTTCACATTCGAAACAGGATGAGGACATAAAGCAGCTTGTCTGGACATTAGAGTAAGTGGCAATTATCATTAGGACCCATGCCCTTTGCTCTGGCATGCTTCCTGCATTGGGAAAATATTCTATGCATTTGCTTTTATTGTCAATTCCAAGCAAAGGCTTACCTGATTATAACAGAAAACTACTCTACAGAAGAGCAAATGCTTTCCATTTAATTCCAGAATATTTATCACAGCTAGAGCTTGTAGCGGGTTCAGTTACTGAGTGGTTCATGGGAAGACCTAGAATCAAGTCAGATATCCATATAATCAATACTCAGTAGTTGTGATCTAAACAAGTGGTCTCATTTGTTTTAATTTGAGTAGCAAATTTTTATGCAGGTGATTCCCTGAATGTGGTAGAAGTGTTCGATCCCATCGCCAATCGCTGGGAAAAGTGCCATCCCATGACAACAGCCCGCAGTCGTGTGGGCGTGGCTGTGGTGAACGGGCTTCTGTATGCAATCGGAGGCTATGATGGCCAGCTGCGGCTGAGCACTGTGGAGGCCTACAATCCTGAGACGGACACATGGACCAGAGTGGGGAGCATGAATAGCAAGAGAAGGTATTCTGGAAGCCACGTGCAGGCTGAACACACACACTGAGCATCTGGGGAGCCCCATGTAGGGGCACATAATAAAGTAAAATGCAAGTTTTGGCCTGGGGAACTCCTGCTGCCAGGCCAGCCACTGCCAGCACCTCCTGGGAGCAAGCCCCCATCTGCTTAAACATAAAATACCTGCCTTGTCCTTTGAGGAACTTGGGGAGCCAAGACATGGACATGTGGAAGTTATATTGTTATGTAAGTGCCAGCTAAGGACTGAAATGTGTGTTATGGAAGATTCCAGGAGGGCGAGAAACTGGACTGCACCATCTGGAAGATCTCAGGGAAGAGGTGGGATTAAGTTGACACCTGAAGGATAAGGAGATCTAACCTCATTAGTAATGGGAGGAAACCCAAAGTGTTTTCTCTGCTGCCTTGCTGTACTTACACTCCTCTCACTGCCCGGGAATTGCATGAATTAGGCAGGGCCACACATGTTCTCCAGATGTGAGCACACATGTATTTGCAAGGTGGACAGAACTTTCACACCATCGAACACGGTCTAGCTGTCCGTGTCCTCCACCGCTTGTCTGCCCACATTTCCGACCGAGAGGTCTGATTAGAGGACATCATGGTCGTGCCTGTGTTTAACCCTCTTAGTCCAGAGATGGCAGGCAGCGTCATTCCTTACATCAGCATGTGCTGCGGTGGCAGGGGGGCCCATACTACCAGGGCGTCGTTGGACAGGTCCCTCCACACTTGTGCCCTGTGGTCACCGCAGATGAGCAGTCGCAAATGGTCCTCTAGGGCTCTCCTCGTAGGGAAAGAAGCTCAAGACTCTTACACATCTCACCAGGACAGATCTGCCAACATCTCGAGCGTCTATGACATGGCCCAATTTTAGGAAGGAGAATTGTGTGTGTGTTTTTAAAGGATAGTTTAAAACCTACTAGCCAGTTGCTCTTTAATGGTTTTTCTGTATAATTCTGTGGTCTAACTTTTGCCTCACAAACCCATTCTTCTTACTTCTGGGTGTCTACTTGGAAGATCACGGCTGGGAAGGGGGAGGAGGCCAAGTGATAGTGTGTGGTGAGGAAGTAGTTAGTGTGGAGGGCTTTGCTGCATAAGGGTGACATGTATTCCACACTCGGCAGGATTAGCTGAGGCCGTGAGCCAGGAGGAATCTGCTCTGCAGCGAGGAGTCACGGGGGTCTCCTCCACACATCCCTTTTGGAGGAAACCATGTGTGCATGAGATGTGCTTCTCCCGAGGATGCTCAGAGTCTGCTCTTCCTTCTCCCCACCTTGCTGTGCACCCTCCCCCTCCTCTTGGACATTTTGCAGCTTTTTGTGACCGAGGAACTCATGGCTCTTCTATTTTGACTGTAGTCAGTGTCTTTCCTTGTGTGTCTGCTCTGGGAGACTTTCTTGCTTTGGTGTCGGTGGGTTTGGTGTTATTTGGGAGGAAAATCCCTTGGGTGTTCCTCTCCTTCGCTGTGGTTAATGGTCTGGTATTAACAACATGAGCATAGTTCCATTTGTCCCTTTTAAATTACAGGTTACCTTAAAATGTTCTAAGCTACTTCTCTTCTAACATCCCACATTGCTCTCCATCCTGCCAGTGAGTGACAGCTTCCTCTTGCCCTCTGTCCATCTTGTCTCTGTCTTATGGGCCAGGAACCTTCTTCCAGGTTCTTGTACCACATTGCTCCAGCCCACACTGGTCGGCTCTTTTCCTTCTCTCAGTGCTTGTCTTCTTACTTGATTGTTGCTTATAGTTTGGGAGCATGTCTTGGTTCATTCTCATATCGTTACTCAACTCCTGGCTTAACTACATTGTGTTTGGGACTAAGGCTGTAGCTCAGTAGGATGCTTGCCCTAACAAGAGAGAGGCCCTAGGTTCAGTCTCCAATACTACCAAGAAAAAGGAAATACAGTTAATTCATGTGTGTTTCATGTCCATGTCTAGAAAGTCTCAATACCTGGTAAATTTGTCATCTTACTGACCTTGCTTAAAACAAGGCCCTCTCCTCTTCTGGCAGATTGAAAGGGTCTGTTACTGCAATTTGATTTGTTGTGTGTACTTGAAAAGTGGCCGTTGTCTTGTATATTTCTCTTTCCTGTTCAACCCCAGCTTCATTTTAGCTTTCTGTAGCATCAGATGTGAAAACAGAGTCCGGTGACTTGGTCCTGTTTAATTCTGCATAAGGCTTTACATAGGATGGAAGGTTATATGATTATCTAGACACCTGAACAATCGGGATTTTAGGAAAACTTATGTATAGAGTAGGGGACTCTGGACTTGTTTCATTTAGTGCACTGGCATGTCTTCTCTGAGCAGTCCAGCTCATGCACACACACACACACACACACACACACACACACACACACACACACACACACACTCTCTCTCTCTCTCTCTCTCTCATAATGATAATATTTTTTTATTTTTTTATTATTTATTTTCATGTGTATTGGTGTTTTGCCTGCATGTATGCCTCCCTCATGGAGGCCAAAAAAGATTATCAGATTCCCTAGAACTAGAGTTCTAAATGGTTGTGAGCCATCATGTGGTTGCTGGGAATTGAACTCTGGAAGAGCAGCCAGTGCTCTTAACTCTGAGCCATCTCTCCAGCCCTAAAAATGTTTTTGAATAAGTCAGCTAGTTGTAGTGGTACGCACTTGTAATCTCAGCAGTTGGGAAGTAGAGGCAGGAGGATTAGGAGTTCAGAGTCATCCTTCTCCAGTAGACAGAAAAGTAAGTTAAACCCTGCTTCAGTGAGATGAGTTGAGGGTTTCAGGCAGATCAAGGATTAACTGCCTGGAGAGGAAGTAGCCTGTGGCTGAGCCCAAGACTGGCAGGAGCCAGCACAGACAGAGGACTAAATGCCTGGAGAGGAGGTAGCCTTCAATGAACCCAAGACTGGCGGGAGCCAGCACAGACAGAGGACTAACTGCCTGGAGAGGAAGTAGCCTTCACTGAGCCTAAGCCTGGTGGGAGCCAGCACAGGCCTGGGAACCACTGAGCAGCTTCTGGTTTTTTTGCCCTTACTAGGTTGTGTCCCTGGGGTTGGGTCTACTCTAGAAAGGCAGTTGATAGTGAACTTCTCAGTGTGAATGACAGACTGCTGGGATGACCATTCTGTCTGTTTCAGTGCCATGGGTACAGTTGTGCTGGACGGACAGATCTACGTCTGTGGAGGCTACGATGGTAACTCTTCCCTCAACTCTGTGGAGACCTACTCACCTGAGACGGACAAGTAAGGGCCGCTTACTCCACAGCGTGAACGTTAGAGCTGTGGTGTGTTCTTTAAGCTGAGTGTGTCTGTGCTGACCCCAAACTCGCAGCAGTCCTCCTGCCTCAGCCTCTTGAGTGCTGGGATTACAGACATAAACCTCTATGCTCAGCTCAAGTGTTCCCACTACCTGGCCTCATGCATTCTAGACTCCCACTCCCACCAGTTTTGCTTTGCTTTGTTGGAGAAGAGGTCTTAAACTCAAGGATTCTAATGTCTCACCTCAGCCGTAGAGACATGCAGTGCACCTAGCTTAAAAGTTCTTCTGGGTAGGAAGTGACTTAACAACACTTTTCATGTAACAGATTTTAAAATCTTTGGTTAAGGGCCAGCCAGGGCTACAAAGTGAGACCCTGTCTCAAAAAGACAAAACAAAACAAAAAATTAAAAATAAACAAAACAAATTAAACTCTTTGGTTGAATTTCAGAAGAACTGAAGTCAGGCATGGTTGTTCATGCCTACAGTTCCAGCACTTGGAGCTTAGGAGCTCGAGGCTGTATGAACCCATTTCAAACAGACAAAAGATGCAGATACTTAGAAACATTAGCTTATGTTCTGTGTCTCTTCTCTAAACCAGTCCACCCCGAGTGCAAGCCCAGGGGTAAGAAGTAACTGGACAGAAAGAAAGGATATGGTCAGAAAGCTTGGGGAATGTTGGTATCTTTTCCTTCACACTGCTTGTCTTTCCTTCATGCATATGACATTGCAAAAGTTCTAGAAAAGCTGGCAGTGAGGAATCCTGTTTAAACTTGTGTTTTCTGTAACACCCTTCCAATCTTGTAGGCTGCTTTTGCAAGAAAACACTGGCAGTGCTAGGCTGAATTCTCATTCTAATGTTTGAATCCTCCCTTTTAGATAACAGAATGTGAGCAGATGGGCTGCAGGGACCCATCAGGATGTTCTAAAGCTGATATTCTGTTACCTAGCCAACTGACTGGTTATTACCAGGTAGGAAGGAGGCTGATCCTGCCTAGAGCTCAGTTTGGCAGGCCGAGAGTGCATTGTGCTCACCTTCCCCTGGAGGCCTGGAACTCTTAGCACAGAGTGGGGCACCCTTATCTCCCTAGGGCAGGGGTTCAAGGTGAGATGTGTCAAGGATAGACAGTAAGGCTGGGGGATGGCTCAGTTTGTAAAATGTTTGCCTTGCAAACTTGAGTTCAATCTCTAGCACCCATGTAATAATACAAGGCATGGTAGCTCACACTTAGAATCCTAGCTGGGAAGTTGGAGACAGGAGGATTCCTTGGGACTTTCTGGTCAATCAGTCTAGGCTAATAGATGAACTCCAGGCCAAGGAGATAAGGGAGGTAAGTGTGGTCCTGAAGATAATACCCAAGATTCCTCTGGTTTCCACGTGCACATTCACACATGCATGTGATACGTGTGCACCCACATGCATAAGCACATTCACACACAGAGATCTTTTTGAAAATGTTAAGCAGTAATAAATGCTTCTCCTAGACAAGAAGAAAGCAGGCAGGAGGGATTCAAATCAGGAAGTTCTCATTGTGCTGTGGGTAAATCTAGAAGATAGAGAAAAGCCATGTAGTAAAGAAACACACGAAGAGCCAGGCATGGCAGTTCATCCTGAAATCTCAGCACTCGGGAGCTAAGGCAGGAGGATTGCCTCCAGTTCAAAGCCAGCCTGAGCTACAGACTGAGACCCTGTCTCACAAAACAGACAGACCACACTAAGGTCCTTGTCCATTGCCTTAGAAAAGACAGTGAGGAACCATTGCAGGGACATGGTACAGCTGCTGGAGGAGCAATTTAGTTCCCCTGGCTGTGTGGGATTGGAGTAAAGATGTCCTGAAAGCAAGGCCACACATGAGGAGGTCCATACAGTGGTCCAGGTGGGAGGCCGGAGCTGGGCAAGTGGTGTTGGGCGCTGAACAAGCAAGCTAACAAGTGCTCATGGACTACAAGTATGCCGAGAGGGAGTGTGGGGCTGCCTTTAATCCCAGCACTGGGGAGGCAAAAGGGGGGCGCTCTGTGAGTTCAAGGTCAGGCTAGTCTAAGTAGAGACTAACAGACTAGCAGTGGTGACATAGCAAGACTCTGCCAAAAAATTCATGCATGCATGCATGCATACATACATACATACATGCATGCATACATACATACATACATACATACTTACATCCTGGTGGTGGTAGCACATGCCTTTAATTCCAGCACTTGGGAGGCAGATCTCTGAGTTGAAGGACAGCTTGTTCTGCAGAGTGAGTTCTAGGACAGCCAGGGCTATAGAAAGAAACACTGTCTAAAAAGAAAAAAATCAATCAATCATCGTTGGGGCTGGAGAGATGGCTCAGCAGTTAAGAGCATTGACTACTCTTCCAGAGGACCTGGGTTCAATTCCCAGCACCCACATGGCAGCTCACACCTGTATGTAACTCCGGTTCCAGGGCTTCTGACACCTTTACACAGACATACATGTAGGCAAAACATGTAAATTATATATTTAAAAAAAAAGAATGCTGAATGCTCAGAGAGGGAGGAGAAGCCAAATAAGCACTTAACGTTTTGTAAGTGGAGTAACTAAGTAGATAGATGTCTTGTTAGCAAGACCCAGGAATGTGAGCAGTTGCAGATTGTGTGCTAGGCCTTCTTGTTTGAGATGTGCTGGTTTTGCCCACCCATGGCAACTGTGGATCTGGGGCTTGGGTGAGAGGCAGCAGGAGTCATGTAATCTGCAGAGGTGGGGGGAGTGATAAGATGCTAAGAGATTATCAGGACACGGCAGACACAGAAAAGGTGGCCTGGGCCTGGCTAAGCTGTTGTGGAAGGTCATGAACCCTGAACCTCATGCCCCCTCCTGTTCTTACTGTCTTCTGCAGGTGGACAGTGGTGACTCCAATGAGCTCAAACCGCAGTGCAGCTGGGGTTACAATCTTCGAGGGCAGGATATATGTGTCGGGTGGCCACGATGGTTTGCAGATCTTCAGCAGTGTGAGTCTGGTCCCATCCTGGGTGACTTCTTCCATCCTTGAATTTTTTTTTTTTCAAATTCATCCCTGAGCTGGGGGCACAGCCCAGTCAGTACCGAGGTCAAAAACTCTTGGGGCCGTCACATGAGACAGTACTCTCCTTCCAGCTCTGCCATCACCTAGAAGCCTTTCCTTGGGAAAATCCTTCCTTGGTTCCCTTGCGTGCACCCAGCAGGCATCAGCTTAGAACATGGCATAAGCAGGCAGGTACACAGCTGTGAACAGGTGGCATCAGAGCTAGGGCACGTGTTAACTGAGCTCCCTCCCTCTGATCTCTCCCAGTCTGCCACCACGTGAGTGTCTGAGTCCTGCAGGGTCACCCCGTGGGCCAGGCCTTGTCTCTGACCATCTTGTCTCTGCACCTGTCTCCCTGCTGCAGGTGGAGCACTACAATCACCACACGGCCACCTGGCACCCAGCAGCCAGCATGCTCAACAAGCGCTGCCGACACGGTGCTGCCTCCCTGGGAAGCAAGATGTTTGTTTGTGGGGGCTACGATGGCTCTGGCTTCCTCAGCATTGCTGAGATGTACAACTCTGTGGCCGACCAGTGGTGCCTCATAGTACCCATGCACACACGCCGGAGTCGGGTCTCCCTCGTGGCCAGCTGTGGGCGCCTCTATGCTGTGGGGGGTTACGACGGGCAGTCAAACCTAAGCTCGGTGGAGATGTATGACCCAGAGACGGACCGCTGGACATTTATGGCCCCCATGGCATGCCATGAGGGAGGGGTCGGTGTGGGCTGCATTCCTCTTCTCACCATCTAAGGAGAGGGTGGGATGTGGTGGGTTAGGGATCTGGTACAAGCATGGGCGCTCCCTCCACAGGAAGGTCCTCTCAGAAGTGGCAGTGGTGGACCGGAAGACGGGGTGAAATGTGAGCCTGCCAGAGGGACAGTGTTTCCAGGTGCTTAAGTCCTCCGTCACTGTGCTGCCCTTGTGACCGTAGGTTACCAAGGTGCACATCACAGGACAGAAGCCCCTCTGGGCCCCACAGCCAGTACCATGGAAGTGCTTTGCTGGTCCACGTGTGCACAGGCTCCATCCAAGCCCAGCGTGCACCTGCTACAGCCTGGCCAGCTCCCGCTTGCCAGAGTGCTGTGAGCGCCCTGTGCAGCTGGCCTTCCAGCCAACGCTCCTCCTTACCTGCTTGTCTGCGGCCATGTTGTGGCCAGTTTGCCATGGGAAGCATGCCCGTGATGGGGCAGCTACAGCAGCGTGCTGTGTGCACATGGGCTCTTCCTTCCTTCCATCGTGGGGCACAGAGGATTTCGTCACTGTTTGCAGCAAACAGGGAGGCAAAAGTCTTCCCCATACCTGATGATTCAGGACTTCAGTGACATCTTCCTCTGCTTGTCCTAGAGAACCAGAGGGGAATAGAGATGCTTGAAAGAAAGTGGAGGAAATGGAAACAAGAAAATACTTGAGAGAAACTGGAAGGAAAAGACGTTTTTAAGAGAACATTTTTCACAGGAAGAAAACAAAAGATATTAAAAGCAAATGCACATTTAAATGGAAAACCATTGAACATGTCAACAGTGGTGTCCCACATTTGGATCCCAGGGTCCCCAGCCCTCCTAAAGCAGTTGGGGTTCGCTCTGAGCCCCAGGGGCATTCTTGACTGGACCTGTAGCAAGGTGCTCATGGGGTTAGTCTCCTCATCCACCATCAGAGGAATTGTTAAATCCCAGGCTTAGGGAGCTGGCTGAATTACTGCCACTCATCGCTACAGGGGCTCCCATGAGCCTCCCACTGCCACCCAGCGCCCCCTCAGATCCCACGCCCACATCTTCCCCTTTGGCCAGCAGGAAATAGCACATCTGGCCAGATTCGCACTTACCCACCTACTGTCCTTGAATAACTTCTCATCATGACGTTTCTGGGGTGCATTGGCCATCTGTACCTCTAGGACCTAACCAGAGGCATGCTTCTCAGCCATGGACTAGAGTGCTCAGGTGACTTGTCTGCCCTGCCATTCCCCTGCTTTTTCATCACTCGCCAACCCCAGGGCGTCCACCTTCCTTCCAGCCCTTGGCAGACTAACCAGCAAGGTGGGCCTTTCCATTCAAGCAATGCTGGCTTCATGATACAAAGACCTAAAGACCAAAACAAAGTCTTGTGCTGCTGCAAAGAAGATATTTTCTATTTCTTCCTCTAATCTTGGCAAATGACCTCATGAAGAGACCCCATGCTCCTTCCTCCTCTGGATGGGACCTTCCCATAGCACAAGAGGCCCCAGAGAGGAGACTCTCCTGTTTGCAGTGCACTGGGCACGGGCTGACCTTCAACTGCTGCCGCCAAAATCTGGTTTTCTAAAGTTCTTCCATAGAGACCACAAGGGTACAATTACTCTTAGCCCCAAACTGGGTCTAAGGGTCCCGCTCTCCACCTGATTGCTTTCTTGCTCATTGCTGCCTGCCTGGAGCAGCCCAGAAGCCAGTTCAGAAAGGCACAATGTGAAGCCTGGGGCATCCTTTACCCCAGACAGTCAGGTTTACCGTGTGTGCAATTGCCATGGGTTCAGGAGGAAGGACTTTCGTTCGCTGCAACTTAAGAGCTGGGCCTCTGCTATAAGCACTTGAAAATAATGTTTTTATTTTAAAAGACAGAACAATCTGATAACTGATACATTTTAACTAGGCTCCCAGTGGAATGCCAGCATTTCTTCCTGCCCCTCAGTTTGTCTGCTGAAATAGACTCTGGGAGGCTATGGGTCTAAGTTTTCTGATAGTCCTATAGGAAGGGTGTGTCCGTGCTCATATTAAGTCCTTCCTTCTGTGAATGTACTGCCCTGCCTTGACTGTGAAGGTGCTGAGAACCAGTCAGTGAGCTCCCAGGTAGGTCTCCTGGGTCCATATGATGCTAGCAGACAGCATCACTGGAGCTGATACATCATCTTCCCCCAGTCTGCTGCTGTTGGATTAGCCTTCCTGAGTCCATCCCGCCTCCCAGTGGAGAGCTTACACTGTGCACATAGAGACAGTGTTTCCAAGAGATATCAAGTCAGTGTTTAGTCTGGGCTCTGAGCACACTTGAACAAACAGGAGTGCTTTCATACTCCCTGGTCTGAGGGCAGTGGCTGGTCTGACTCTTTAGTGCTGGAACTGTAGGATCATGGGAAAACAGATATCATCAAAGGACATTGTGGAAAGAATGTAACAGAGATAGGTCACACACACCTGGACAGTGAACACCACGGGGTCTGCCCACTGTCCTTCTCATTTCCCATTGTTCTTCTGGGTTTCACCAGAGATCACAGCAAAAGAGAGCTGAAGGCCGGCCTCTTGATGGAACATAAAGATGGAAATAAGTAGGAATTCTGTCCCTCCTCACCCACGGTTGTTTCACAAGAAACTATTTATAGAAAGCATGTCTTTTGTGTTAAAAAAAAAACCAAAGAGAAATAAAAAGAACACTCCCAATACTCTTGCCTTGTACTGATTGTGTGTGTGTGTGTGTGTCCGTTTGTCTGTCCATTCCTGTGTATGTGTCTAGAGTCTGAGAGCTAGCATTGTGTAGGTGGATCTGTCTTTATTGAGCATCTGTTTTCTCTGATCACATGAAACAAATCTTAAACTGCTATGTCAGCTGCCAGCACTGCTCAGCTTAGTGTCTGGTGATAACGCATGGCAGTTGGCAGCTTGCTGCGTCCCTCGGGAAGCTTCTGGGAGACATGTCTCTGTACCGCAACCAGCAAGAGAGACACAGGACTGGGAAGCCATATTGGCTCCTTTTTTTGTGTGTGTTTAGAACCTTTATAATCTTTCTCAGGTCTTGTGTGGATGTAGGTGTGCCACATTAGACCCCCATTTATTTGTAGGTGGACTTTTCTGTCTAGAACACTGGTCAGTTCTGTCCCACCAGCCACTCCCCAAATAACCACATGGAGACTTAGCATTAATTATAAATGCTTGGCTGATAGCTTAGGCTCATTTTTTAGCTAGCTCTTATAACTTAACCCATTTTTAATAATCTATGTGCTGTCCCAAGGCTTGTTTATCTCATGTACATACTTCTCATCCTGCTTGCTCTACGTCTCATGGCATCCCCACCCTTCTTCTCCCCAGCATTCTCTCTGCCCCGAAAATCCTGCCTAGCCATCGGCCAATCCGCTTTTTATTAACAATGAGCAACACGTCTTCCCAGTGGACAGGGTTATTCCACAGCAGCATGGGGCATCTCGGTTGCTTTCCACCTTAGGCTTTGAGGCAGGGTGTCTTACTGAGCTTGCGGCTCACCTATTCCACTTGACTGGCTGGCCAGCAGGCCCTAGGAACCCGCCAGACTCCGGCCCCAAGTATTGGTGTTGCAGCTTGTGCACTGCCACACCCAGTTTTGTTTTTCCCTCGGTGCTGGGGGTCAAATCCAGGGCCTCAAGTTTGCACAGAAAGCACTTAACCAGTTGAGTCAGCCCCTCTCCTGGCTTATTTTTAAATATTAGAAGTAAATTTTGATTTTGTTTAAAAGACTATTGGACAAATTACAAATATTTCCATGAATACAAGGGAAAAGCCAAATGAACCTATAGCAAAAGCAGTCCTTGAGAGATGTCCCCTATAAATGTCAGGCTTTTGAATCCGAGGTCCCCAGTTCGTGGCTGTTTGGAGAGGTTAGGCAGCGTGGCATTGCTGGACAAACCCTGTCTCGAGGGAGAAAAAAAGATGTGACTGGGCGGTGGTGGCACACGCCTTTAATCCCAGCACTCGGGAGGCAGAGGCAGGCGGATCTCTGTGAGTTCCAGGCCAGGCTGGACCGACAGCCTCCAAAACAATACAGAGAAACCCTGTCTCGTAAAAAACCAAAAAAAAAAAAAAAAAAGATGTGAACTCCTCAGCTGTTCCTGCTGCCACCCGCTGCCTCCATTCCCTGGCACCACAGGCTCTTTATCCTTCTGGAACCGTAAGCCCCAAATAAATCCTTTCCTTCTATAAGTTGCTTTGGTCATAATGTTTTATCATAGCAATATAAAAGTAGCTAATACAAGAGGCCAGTGCCTTTTATTTCATACAATGAATACTGATGGAAGATAGGCAGAGACTGTATTTACTTGTTGCTGTTGCATATTTGCTCCTGTACAGACTGCCATCACCTCAATTTTTTTCCCCTTTCCTCAGCTGCCACAAAACTATAGATTTTGTTTCCCAGTGGGATATAGCCAGCTGCCATGTCAACTGCCAGAATCCAACAGCGCCTTTTGTAATGCCGAGCAAGAGAGTCTGTAACTTTGGCATATAGGAAAAAAAGCGTAAAGATTTATGTGTGAGGCCAGGCATGGTGGCACACGCCTTTAATCCCAGCACTTGGGAGGCAGAACCAGGTGGGTCTCTGAGTTGAGGCCAGCCTGGTCTACAAGAGATAGTTTCAGGACAGCCTCCAAAGCCACAGAGAAACCCTGTCCCAAAAAACCCAAAATAAATAAATAAATAACAATTTTTAAGGGTTCATGGGCTGAGGAGATGGCTGAGCAGTTAGAGCACTCGCTGTATAATCATGACAGGATTTAGATGACAGCCTGACAGAAACCAATTTCCTTGAGGCTTATTTGTCATCAAAACCAAGTAAATATTTTTTAAAAATGAAAAGAGCATGTATAGCACATTATATAAAAGTGTGGTGTGGGCTGGAAATAATGAGCTAAAATGTTTAAACAGGCATTGCAGTATGTGTTAAGAGGCAAGAAGGTGGTAGGGATGGGTTAAACAATATGAAAAATGTATGAAAAATCCCCATGGAAACTCAATACTTTGCAAGCTAAAGTTATAATTTTTTTAAAAATCGAAGTAGTTTGGACATATATGCCTGGATAATGATCCCCACAAAAGACATGGATTGTTATTATTATTATTATTATTATTATTATTATTATTATTTGGTGTTTTGTAGACTGTCCTAGAACTGGCTCTGTAGACCAGGCTGGCCACGAACTCACAGAGATCTGCTTGCCTCTGCCTCCTGAGTGCTGAGATTAAAGGAGTGCAACACCCAACTGTGATCTGTTTTATTTTTATCTTAATTTTGATATTATAGGCAATTACAGTTAAGAGATTGAATGAATCTCAGAAGAGTCTTTGAACTTTGGAGTTTCAAACATTGCTGAGACTGTGATAGACTATGGGGACTTTCAAAATTGGACTAAATTCATTTTTCTTTATAGTATGACTATAAACCTGTGGGAGCCAGGGAGTGGAATGTGGTGGCTTGAATAGGTATGGCCCCGTTAGACTCATGTGTTGTATGCTTGACCCATAGGGAGTGACACTAGTAGGAGGTGTGGTCTTGTTGGAGTAGGTATGGCTTTGTTGGATGAAGTGTGTTACTGTGGAGGTGGGCTTTGAGGGTTCATATATGCTCAAGCCACACCCAGTGAGACAGTTCACTTCCTGTTGCCTGTGGATCAAAATGTAGTACTCTCAGCTCCCTCTCCAGCAACATGTCTGACTGCATGCTACCTTGATAATAATGGACTAAACCTCTGAAACTGTAAGCAAACCCCAGTTAAATGTTTTCCCTTATAAAAGTTGCCATGACCATGGTGTCTCTTCACGGCTCTAGAAACCCTAGCTAAGACAGGGAACATCACTGAAGAGCAGTGGAAAGAATGTAAGAGCAGCAGGACAGGGACATGACATGTCCACGTCACCCTTAAACTAACAGCAGCTGTGGTTTCCTGCACAAGATCAGGTCTACAAGGTCAGTCAGCGTTCCAGCAGGCAGCAATAACTGGACTCAGTGAGTTACTGACACACAGAAGAGAGGACATGAAGCGGGGATGGGGACACGCTGGGGGTGCTTTGGGGAAGTGGAAGGAGGAGTTGGGGGGAATAGAAGGGGAGTAGGAGTACCTGTGATCAAGATGAAATTGACACAGAATAAATAAATAGGTGTGGTTGTTCATATCTGTAATCCAAACACTGGGGAGGCTAAAGTAGGAAGATTGCTTGAGTCTGAGGTCAGTCTGGGCTATACACAGACACATACACACAAACAGTAACCTTTAGATAATGGTGACTGGTGACCTTTTCCACACCATGGCTGCTCAGGAGGTAGTCTGGTGTGCAAGCAAAAGTTTAGTGTTCTGACGGGAACTTTGTGCTAAGGAACGAATAACAGTCAGAGAGTGGGGACACACTACTCTGCTTTCCTGGGCTCCTCAGGCCCTATATTCAGTTCTTCTCTTTTAAAAATCGGAAAAAAGTTTACATTTACTTTGTGTGTTTGTTTTTATGGGTGCAAGAAGGCATGCATGCATGTGTGCATTTTACATCCATGCCATAACACATGTGTAGAGGTCAGAGAACAACCTATAGTTGTTTTCTATTTCCATTGTGTAGGTCCTGGGATCCAGCTCAGGTTGTCTAGTTTGGTGGCAAGCACCCCACCCATTAAGCCATCTAGCTGGCCCCTCACTTCCTCTATGTGGCCCCTTCTTTGACCTCATGGAGTCTAGATTTCCTCAACCCCCACCCAGGGCCTGGCCCATTCATCTCCACACCCCAAGTTCAGCCATTCCAGCTCCTACCACTTCGTTCATTCAGCCACACCCTCATTAATCTCAGAAGCATTTTATCGAGTCTCTCTTACAGGTCTTGATCTGACAACCTCCCCACCCCCTACACACATCCCAGTCTGGATGTGTAAGGGGACATTTGGTGTAGAAGGGCACAGGGACTGGACAAGGAGCAGGGGTACTCAGGATCTGGACAAAAGGAACTGTTCTTCCAGGACTCCAGGAACACCCATCATTGAAAAATCCATTCTACAGCTACCTGCAACTGGCCCAGGAAGCCCAGCTGTGAACAGATGCAGCGTGGTCTGCTGGAGACACAGCAGGTAGTACCAATGGGGTGTGAGGATTTTGAGCAAACAGATGTGGGAAGGCTTCCTGCTGGAGGGGACTTTGAGCTTGGGCGTTGAAGAGTAAATGGTTTCAGATATAGGGTAGGGCAGAGAAGGGAGCAAGTGTGTAAAGATATGAATGCTTTGGGACTTGGAGTTAATCTAGAGAGGAGCCCTCCTGTGAAGTGCAGACAGCAGGGTCCTGGAGACAGCATAGGGAGGCTGGGAGTGGAGAAGAGGAGGGCATAGAGGCAAGCAGAGCCTCCCCTCCCTTCTCCAGCTCTAGAAATTACGAAGGATGTTGTTGATGATGTCAAACTTGGCATTTTCATAAATGTTTCTGATCTCCAGGGGGAAAATCTTTGACCTGGTCCTTCTCAGAGACATCCTGCACAGTGTAATCAGAAAACTCCTTCACCGGGGCACCCTGTGGGAGAGATGCCACACAGTCACCACCATCACAGTGGATGGTGTCCAGCATACCTGTGCTCTTCCCCTAAAGGACAGGGTGAGGCGGCAGAGGCACCAGCTACAAGGTCGGGCGTGATGGGACACAGAGGCCTGGGCAGATCTGGATTAAGAGGAGCTGGGCTCCCACTGGCTGTCTTGATGAGGCCAGGGAATTGATGTTGCAGAGCACCAGTCCCCTCTAGAACTCTTCCAGGCCCCTCCTCTGCTAACAGTGGGAAGGTCTAAGCCATGCGGACACAGCACATGCCACACCTTTCCACACACTTGCTGCAAAGGGCTTGGGTGGTTGTTCCCAGATAAGAGCCTGTGTGTGGGGGCTTACACAGTCAACTCAGTGCCTCTCCCAGAGCCCAAGAGAGAGCGCAGCAGGAGGGGGTAACCTCAGGGTTAGCCTCTGGGGCAGCAAGCTGCTCACCTCTCTACTGCAATCCCTGTCACAGCTCAAGGTCAAAGAGGTTGAACGCCTCCTTCTGAGGAATTGACCTGTGCAGTCTCGCTCCTCCTGTAAGGGGGAAGGGGGGGACAGAAGCTAGAGGCATCTTGTCACATTTCTGGAGAGGGGTCCTCACTGTCCTCAAACCAGAGATGCAAACCAGAGCCAGCGAACAGGATTGCACACCCGCTAATGTAAACAACAGGGCATCCATACAGTCAATAGAACTTCTCATGTCCAGAGAAAACCATGTTTGTTGAAGGTCCTGGGTGAAGACACATAACAGCTGATGCCTGTCCCTGGGAAATGAGGTTGTGAGCCAGTAAATGGAACCATTGCTTTAAGTGTGAATGGTAAAAGAACATTTGAAATATGTTACTTTCTGGTTCTGTTTCTAAAAGCAACATCTCTAGGTGGATTACAGCCACCCTTTGTCATTTTCTCTTTTTTATGTCTAGCAGTTTTAGCATGTAACCCTCCTCCCACACCGTTTTGTGTGGCATTGGGAATCAAACCCAGGGCCTTGCACTTGCGAAGCAAGACTACCACTGAGCTACACGTTGCTGTTTTAGTAGTAATTGAAATACTTTATAGTAAGAAAAGGTATTTAAAAGTCTGGTTTTGTTTTTCCTAAGTATAATTTGGGAGTGTGAGAGTGCATGCCTGTAGAGTCAGCTCTGTTCGCCGTGTCAGTTCCAGGGTCTCTGTATGCACTAAGGCAATTCAGAAGCCACACATGTGGTTTAGAAAAAGACTTCAAGTTAAAATTGCTGCTGGTGAAGTGGCCGAGTGATATGGATGGAGCCAAGGAAGCAGAGAACTTGTGTTCCTCCACAAGGCAGTCTGGGAGCTGGGAGAAGGAGACTCACCCCATCCTCCAGGAAGTTGCAGTTTCTAGGCTGCCTTTCCGGATTGGAGATGCACTCTGTCTCTTTAATCCTGAACTCCAATGAGATACTGATAGCGGAGAACTAAGGAAGGAACAGAGAACTCATGACCATCTCTCTTCTACAGATTCCGGAGCAGAGCACAGAGGGGTTAGGTGATACTGCCTTGTCAGCCTAGTCCATGTCTACACTGTCTGCCACAGTCTGGGGCCTATTAAACGGCCATAACAGAGACCTGAAGGGTACAGTCAGGGGGTGTGGTGGCACATGCCTGAATCCCAGCACTCAGGAGGCAGAGGCAGGCAGGTCTCTGTGAGTTCAAGGCCAGCCTGGTCTACATAGCAAGTTGCAGGCCACCCAGCATTACATAGATGAAGTAAGGGTACAGTTGGGCATGGTGCACACACCTGTAGTCTCAACACTTGGGAGGTGGAGTCAGGAGGATCAGGAGTTCAAGATCAGGCAGACTCCATTACATTTTGGTTGAAAAGGGAGAGGTTATAGTCTTTACTGCAAATGGCTGTATGACACTTTTTGATTTTCCTTCAGCATCGTCCTGTATAAAACAGGAATCAAAGTTCCTTTCCATCAAGTCTCATGCAAGGAGACAGGCTGACAGTACAGACTTATCCTAACTGTGAGTAGCAGAAATGGCTGGCCTAGAAGTCATTACATAGCTGAGACTAATTATAAACCTCTGATCCTCCTGCCTCCACATGCGGAGTGCTGGGGTTCAAGTCCAGGGTTCTATGCATGCAAGACAAACACCCTACAAACTGAACTACATGTCCAGTCCCCAAGTAAGAGAAACCTTCTACACTGCCTGTGTCCCAGGCTGGGGTGGCAGACACTCACCTGACCAGATGGCTGGGGGGCATCTACCAGGCGAAAGAGGGACTTTCCTGGACGCCCATTGTTGTATGCCTCTATGGCCCGGTCAACAATATCCTCATATCTTGGTGGGCGATGGGCTTCACAGGCTACCACAACTAAAGCCACCACCAACACAAATGCCTTCCACAACCTTGCCATTGTGTCTGACACATTACCTCTCTTGACTCCTTTTATTTAGGTGATCCTTAGGCTGCCTTGCCCAAGGACCGCTGGTGTCATAAATGGCTGATGGCTCCAGAATGGGGGCCCCTTCTTTACTTGGCTAGAAATCAAGTATTGGCCAATGTTATGAAACACTGTTAGCCAAGAGAGGCAAGGAGGTTTGGGCAATAGACCAGGACCTGGAAGTGAGTCTTACGCTAGAAACAAGAGACTTGTTTGCTGACTGGGCATGCCTGTTCACTCTGGGCCTGAGTGTCTCTGCTGGCCCCCTCCAGACCTGCCCATTCACACCTCTTCTCTCTCTCCCTGCTCTTCTGTAGCAGGATGGATAGAAACCCAGAGACAGGTATTGGGGTTCAAGCTGAAGATCAGAAAAGCAAAGCAGTCAGCCACTAGAGTTCTTACCTCTACCAAGGCTAAGACCAAAAGAGGGGGGATTCTGTCCCCAGTGTGACTTCAGACTGTATGCTCTCCACCAAACCTCACACTGCACTGAGACACACTGAGCTCCTGCCTTATATTCCTTTCTAGTGCTGGGATTAAGGTGTGTCATCCCAAGTGCTGGGATCAAAGGTGTGAGCCCTGTTTCTCTTTTAGACTGATTCACTCTCATGTAGCCCAGGGTGGTCTTGAACTCACAGAGACACCTGCCTCTGTCTCCTGGGAGACTAAAGCTGTGGCCACCACTGCATGTCCTCTATGGCTAACTAGTGACTTAAATGTGTGGCTAACTAACGGTTTAGCTCTCATCTTGATTTTCAGGAAGGCTTTATTTGTTAGGTCATAAACAAAATATCACCATACTCTTCTGCTTTGATCCCAAAATAGCTGCCCAGAACCCATGGAGTCCATGTTGAGTTCTTCATCGGGGTTCACAAAGAGGCAACCGTGTTGAGGCTGCACTCAGGGGGATACCCACAGTGTCATACACATTTTAAAAATATGTCAGCTGTAAACCTCTCAATGTCATTACTTCTTGGCCTTTAAAATTGTTTATGGACTGGACGTGGTGGCACACGTCTTTAATCCTAGTACTTGGAAGACAGAGCCAGTAGATCTCTGTGAGTTCAAGGCCTGATTGGTTTCCAATGGTTTCAGCCTGGCCAGGGCTATACACTAAGACCCTGTCTTTAAAAATAAAATGAAGTCAGGCGGTAGTGGGTATAGCTTCAATATAGGAGACCTCAAAGCCCATCCCCACAGTGACAAACTTCAACAAAGCCACACCTCCCATTAGTACCTACCCCCTCTTTGAGGGCCATTTTCTTTCAAACAAACACACAGAGTTTTCCTGTTTAGCCTGGGCTGTCCTGGAACTAACTCTGTAGACGGGATGGCCTTAAAATCACTGAGATCTGGCTTTTTTCGCCTCCTGCGTACTGAGGTTAAAGGCGTGTACCACCACTCTCCAACTGTAGATCTTCTTTAGTGAAATGCTCTTCCAAATCCTTAAAATGTTTCTTTAAAGCCAGGAGGTGGTAGTACATGCCTTTAGCCCCAGCACTCAGGAGGCAGAGGCAGGCAGATCTCTGTGAGTTGGAGACCAGCCTGGTCTATAGGAGCTAGTTCCAGGACAGCCTCCAAAGCCACAGAGAAACCCTGTCTTGAAAAAAAAGTTTCTTTAATTAATTAACCAATTAATTTCTCACAGTTGAAGTTGTACCACATGCCTTCCTGAGCCTGAGGTCAGAAGAGGGCAACAGGTTCCCTGGAGTTACACACAGGATCTAAGCCTTCCACCTACAGGAATGCATGTGGTACAGACATGCATGTAGGCAAACACACATAAAACAATAGTTTAAAGAAGACATTAAGAAAAGGGGAGCAACTGGCAGTGATGGCGCACATCTTTAATCCCAGTACTCGGGAGGCAGAGGCAGGTGGATCTCTTGTGAGTTCCAGGCCTGGTCTACAAAGAGAGTTCTAGGACATTGGGGCTTTTATACAGGAAAGGCCCTGTCTCAAAAAGAAGAAAAAGGGGGGAGGGAAGCAGGCTTAGTACATATCTGTGAACAACTGCCCAACCTTCCCTTTTCTTTCTCTTATTTATTTATATCTTATTTTAAGATACAGAGTCTCACTGTGTGGCCCAAGCAGGCCTTTAATTTCTGGACTTGGGTGGTTTTCCTGCTTCTAGCTCATGAGCTGAGCTGTCAAAGAGTTTTAAAATACAGTTATGTGAACTGTCCATAATTGTCTTAGCACTAACATGTTTTATATTTCATGCTTGGAGTGGTGGCATACACCTGTTATCCCAGCACTTGGGAGACAGAGCAGGAGGACATCCATAGTACAGGGCTAACAAGGGATCATGTTTTTGTTGTTTTTTTTTTTTTTTAAGAGGGGGGACATAAAGTTGAGTGGGTAGGGAGGTGAGGAGGATCTGGGAGTATTTGGGAGCAGGGGAAATGTGAGCAGAGTATGTTGTATAAAAAATTTAATGACGGGGCTGGTGAGATGGCTCAGTGGTTGAGAGCATTTGCTGCTCTTGAAGAGGACCCAGGTTCACTCCCAGCACCCACGTGACAGCTCGCAACACACCCGACGCCCTATTCTGTCTTCCAGGGGCATTTATA
Organism: Mesocricetus auratus; assembly: GCF_017639785.1. Classification (NCBI taxonomy): domain Eukaryota; kingdom Metazoa; phylum Chordata; class Mammalia; order Rodentia; family Cricetidae; genus Mesocricetus; species Mesocricetus auratus. Next base: position 47,749,746 of record NW_024429267.1, on the reverse strand, counting down.
TGTACTCAGGCATACACGTAAAAAGTATCTTTTTAAAAATTAATTAAAAGTATAATATTGCCATCAGTGCATAAAGAATTCAGTAAAATCAAAGCTTGGGGTGGCAGGGATGCAGCTCACTGGTAGGCAGAGCACTAATCCCAGCACTGAATGAAAGAGTCAGTGCTTTAGACTCCTCGGATTCATAAGACATGGCTCTCTACAAGTTTGAGACACTCATACGGTCCTCAAAATTGACAAAGAACATAAGGCCTATAGGACTGAAGAGAGCCTTGGTGGTTATGGCACTTACAGGGAGTGCATCCCCACCTCCAGAGGAAAGCCAACCACCTGGGTAAAACTCACCCACCTATGAACTTCAGATCAGCTTCAGGGTATAGCACCAATTCTAGTTGGTCTTAATAACAAAAAGTTGGAGTCAGATACTGGGGTTAAAACTGAAGATCAGAGAAGCAAAGTGGCCCGTCACTAAAGAGTTCTTACCTCTACCAATGCTCAGACCGAAAGGGCGATCCTGTCCTCAGACTGCACCCCCAGACTGCATCTGTCTCCACCAAACCTCAGACTGCACCGAGCTCCTGTCTCCTCCTGCTTTATATTCCTCTCTAGTGCTGGAATTAAAGGCATGGGACCCCAAGGGCTGAGGTCACCTTTGTGTGAGCTCTGTTTCTCTTTTAGATTGGATCAATTTCATGTAGCTCAAGGTGGCCTTGAACTAACAGAGATCCCTCTGCCTCTGTCTCTCAAGTCCTGGGATTAATGGTGTGTGCCACCACTACCTGGTCTCAGTGACTAACTAGTGTGGCTAGCCTTGCATTCTGATCTTCAAGCAAACTTTATTTGTTAGATGGTCCCACTCCAAAATTCTGTATATCCATGTATTCAACACATAGCACGCAGTGACAGGTCTACCCAAAGATTTCATAAGGGCTGGCAAATTGTGAAGAAAGACCCATCTCAGCTCCTGTGGGCCCTTGGGAAAGCCCTTTGACTTCCTGGTCCTCCCCTTCCCATTGCTGTAATGGGTGGTCAAGAGGTGGACACAGATTCCGGAACCCTTGCCCAAGTGGTCTGAGCAAGGTGAGTGGGGTGGAGAAGGTGACTATGGCCACAATGCTCCCATGAAGACATAACCTGATATTTCTTTTTCCTCTCCTCACATTTTAGTGTGTGTGTGTGTGTGTGTGTGTGTGTGTGTGTGCATGCTGCATGTACTGTGTGTTGGGTGTGCACTTGTCACAGCATGTCTATGGAGATCACAGAACTACCAGGGGGGGTTGGTTTTCTCCTACCATACACACCTGGTGTTCTAAACCAGTGTGTGGGCATAAGTTGTGCCACTATCAACAGGCATAGGCCTTGGTTAAATTTTAGAGGTCTCCAGGCCAACCCCAGGCCTGACCCAGCAGCTTTGGCACCTCCACGGGTGCCAGACCTGTAGGCGCTCCCTGCCAAGTCCAGGATGTCTTAAGGCTCTGCCCCGTTTGTCCGAGCTATTGTTTGTTGCCTGGCACCAGGCACAGGTCTGTATGTGCTTGGAGGCGAGCATAGTCTTTTTTTTATTATTTAGTTTTTACATTCCAATCCCAGTTTCCCCTCCCTCCTCTCCTCCCACTCCCCCAGCACAGTCTTGAAGGCTCTGGAACCTGGAGATCCTCTCTATTAGTGGTTTAAATTTGTGACTGTGTTCTAGGCAGGAGAGGGATAAATTCTATTTTTTTTCTTTCACAAAGAGATTAATACAAAAGCACCCCTTACCGGGCAGTGGTGACACACACCTTTAATCCCAGCACTCAGGAGGCAGAGGCAGAGGGCTCTCTGTGAGTTCGAGGCCAGCCTGGTCTACAAAGCAAGTTCCAGGACAGCCAGAGCTCTTACACAGAGAAACCCTGTCTCAAAAAAAACAAAAACAAAACAAAAAGGCACCCCTTATAAGCCAATAAAACTGTCCTGGGGTGGGGGGTGGGGGTTAGTTTGGTGGGGTGACCCACATGGTGGAAGGAGAAAACTGAGTCCTGCAAGTTGTCCTCTGACCGGCACACACAGGCCATGGCTTACAAGCCCTTCCCTTAGATAAATAAGGTGTTTCAGGAATCCCACTGGTCAGCTAAGGAAAGCAATGCCTGACTCACTGCTCTTGGGAGGTGGATGTGGGCAGGAGCCACAGTCTCAAAACAATCGCCAAAGGGCCACTTCCTCGACAAGTCTGCTGCTCTGAGTCTGTCTCTGGGACGCACACTGGGGCAGGAGAGCACCAGTTTCCCCAAGTTGTGCTCTGACATTCACACCTGGGTTGTGACAATGTGAACACCCATCCCCCACACACAAAGAAAATGTAATTCAAAATATAAGCTAAAAATTAAATGAACCCAACCAGGCATATCTTGGAATCTGCTGGGCTTTTTGTACAGGATTTGAGCCTGTAGTTGATCAACACAGTGACCTTGGTGCCATCCGCTGGCCAAGTGACCCCAGGCACCAGGACCATGTTAGGATTTCCCCTGGCTGGGCCTCAAAGGTCTTTGAAAATCTATGTTGGTGTCTTTTCCAGACTTTTCTAGGGGGAAGTGCCCACCATTCTTTAGTTTTTCAAAGGTTCAGGACTGTCTGGAAGGAACAAGAGCAGGGGGCAGCCCATCTTTCTCTCCCGCTGAGGCACATCCCCTTTTCAGGTGTAAGGAAGAAGTCTTTCTCCCAGTCAAGGACCTGGATGATGGTCTGGAGGGAAGCAAGATGGACGCTCCTGCTCCAGATCCCCCTTTGCCACGTCTGAGTGCCAGTTTGAGCCGTGCAGTGGTGGCACATGCCTTCAGTCCCAGCACCCGGGAGGCAGATGTGGCAGATCTCTGAGTTCAAGGCCAGCCTGGTCTACAGCATAAGTTCCAGGACAGACAAGGCTATACAGAGACACTGTCTTGGGGGAAAAAAAAGTGCCAATTTGATTAGATAATAGAAGTTTTCTAATGAGATGGCATCTATTTACAGCTTCATTTGCCACACATTTCTTGAAGGCAGACAAGTTCACCTGTGTTGTTCAACAGCACCTAGAACAATTTGTGGGACCCTGGGGGAGTCAAGTAAAATCAACTGAATAAGTGAAATGCAAGGACCACTGCAGCCCAGGCTCTTACATTCACTTGCTCGGGAAGTTTGGGTGGTCAACCCCACAAGACCAGACTTGACTTTCTATGTTGGTAACAAGAGGAAGGGTGTCTGTGTGTCTTTGAGGGGCCATGCAACCTACTGGACACAGGGGTCATGGGAAGGTGAATTTACCTGACTTAACAGTGGTGTCTGCTGCCCCCTAGTGATGGGACTGACTCTTCCCTAGTACCACTGAGGCTTATGCTACCTCTAACTTCCTGCTTTGATGGGCAAATTGTTACGGGGGTGGGGAGAGGAGAACAGGACTGGACATGTTCTGCACATTCCCCAGCCCATCCACTCCCTGGTCTCAGCATTTGATATCTATGAAGCATCTCTTGCCCTCTGATGATACCAATCACCGTAAACGTTGTAATAGAATTGTTTGCCATTCCTTCCCCCAAGTCCTTGCCAAGGATGTGACTATTTTGGAGATAAAAGTAATCATTTGGCCAGGCACTGGTGGCGCAAGCCTTTAATCCCAACACTCCAGATGCAGAGGCAGGCAGATCTGAGTTCGAGGCCACCCTGATCTACAGAGTGAATTCCAGGATAGCCAGGGCTAAACAGAGAAACCCTGTCTCAAATAAACAAAACAAAACAAACACAAAAATGACCATTTGAAGACAGAGGGAAAAGATCATTGAGAAGTCAGAGAAGGCTAGAAAGAAACCAACCGTGCCAACACCTTGGCCTTGGGCTTTTACAGATATGTGATACAGAGTATTAACCCTCGATCCTCACCCCGTCTGAAACAGAGACTTGTGCTCAGGGCTTCATCCCCAGCCCTAATTTCCTGCTGTGTGATTCATTCAGTCTACTGTACTCTGTGCTTGTAGTGGTTTAACCTGAGAGGTACCTGTGGGACCAGAGGTAACCAGCCGTTCTACAGAGGCGAGAGGGCTAAGGATGGGATTCAGTGATAAGAGCGCTTCCCTAGCACATGTTTCAGAATATTCCTTTATGCTATGTGGAGAGGTGTCACCGTGACTGTTTAAGAGCAGAGTGGCTGACAGCTAGGCAGGAGGAGAACAGGTGGGACTTCCAGGGACAGAGAAGAAGAAAGTCAGTCACCAGCTGGTCTGCACAAGCAGGACAGACAGGAGGAGAGGTAAAAGCCACATGGCAGTGTGTAGATTAATAGAAATGGGTTAATTTGGGCCGGGCGTTGGTGGCGCACGCCTTTAATCCCAGCACTCGGGAGGCAGAGGCAGGCGGATCTCTGTGAGTTCGAGTCCAGCCTGGACTACCAAGCGAGTTCCAGGACAACCTCCAAAGCCACAGAGAAACCCTGTCTCGAAAAACCAAAAAAAAAAAAAAAAAAGAAATGGGTTAATTTAAGTTATAAGAGCTGCTTAGAAACAAGCCTAAGCTAAGGCTAAACTTTCATAATTAATAAGGATCCGTGTGGTTATTTGAGAGCTGGCAGGCAGGACAGAGACTCATTACGAGCACATAAAACACCTTGGGTTCAAGTCCTGGCACTGCTAAATGAGTAGTGAGCCTGAGGAAGAGACAGACGGTAAGGTTAGGATGCTCAAGAAAGAGACTCAGTTTGCAAGGATTAGGACTTTCCGCCACTCCCCTGCTCCCTGCCTGTTCCAGCCCACACTGATCCCTTTCTGGCCTTTTTTTGGGATCTAAGCTGCTGCCTCTCCTTGCTCAGCAGCTGCTTTCACTGGGCTTCCTCTTAGCCTACTCAACTGCTGTTCCTAAGTTTTGCAAAACAAACAATCAAATAAGTAAAGGATCTGCAATATTTGTTTGAGGTAGCCCTGGCTTGAACTTCAGTCTGATCCTGTCACTGCTTACAAGCTGGGATTATAAGTGTGTGTTACCCACTCCTGGGTCAGTGCAAGATCTTCCATTTTTCTTATTCTTGTAGCAAAGCATGTGTGATGTAAACTTTACAGTTTTAACCATTTGAAGTCACACTGTTACACCACCATCATTCACCTCCAGAACATTTTCGTAATTCATAATGAAACTTTCCCCATTAAACAATAACACCTTTCATTCTCAGACCTTCCAATTGCTTGGACAAAATACCTGAGGGAGTTTCAAGGAGGATTCATTTTGCCTCATGGCTTCAAAGGTTTCAACTAATTATAGCAGGGAGGACCATGGTGGCAGAGGAGCAGTCTACCTCAGAGCATCTAAGAAGCAGAGAAAGAGAATGAATGCCTGCATCACTGGCTTCCTACTTTCAAAAATTATCTTTATTATGTGTGGGCATAATGTATTGGGCCTAAGTCAAAAGACGACTTTGTAGAGCCAGCTCTCAATCTTTCTATGTTGTGGAATATTAATTAGATGTGTTACATTTGTTTATGCTGTAGGACATCTAATATTGCAAAGATGTGTTGCATTCTTTCATGCTGCATTTGTTTTAACTCTGTGAAGCTGTGTTACTGTGCCTGTCTAAAACACCTGATGGTCTAATAAAGAGATGAATGACTAATAGCAATCAGGACTAGACCTTGACCTTTGCTCTCCCTTTTAAACTGTTCCTCCCAATTTCCCCCTATCAGTTAACAGCCTGTCAGCCAGCTATCCAGCTGCACCAGGCAGAAACTTGGAAATCAACTTTGATTTCCCTAACTTCCACTCACTCCAATTTTGGATACTTTCTGTTTTCAAAATATTTCTCAGATGTTGCTCAAAGTGAGTTACCTGCCCACAAAAGGGCCATTCCCTAGTTTCTCCATTTCCTTATTTTAAAATTTTACTTTTAGATAACGCATCGCTATGTAGCCCAGCCCAGCCAGGAAATGACCTAGCCTTGTCCCTCAGGCTTCAGGGTGTTGGGATTATAGGCGGGGCCAACCAGGAACGCCCCACTATTTGCGGCTAAAATCGAGCAGTGCACACAAGTGACTTTAAAATCCCTGTTTTATAGGTGTGTCCAGAGACAAATGTTCGTCACTGGATAGTTCCTCCCAGAGTCACAGCGACCTCGGGTGAGGACTTGGCTGCTGTATGTTCATCTATCCTATTTAGATCCCACTGGGCTCTTCCGGCAGCAGAGGGTGGCGGTGTGCAGCTGTGTCCCTGCCCCCTCACCGCTGACAAAATGAATCGAGGCCCTCCTAGGCCGGGTTCCATCCCGCCACGCAGCTTGCACACTTCCTCAAGGGGCATTCACGGCCCCCTCCCCAGCGTCCTCCTCGCCGCACTATCTCCACTGCAGCACCTGTCCCCGCCCTTCCTTCACCAGTCTGAGGACGACTTGGGATTCCAAAGTCCCGGGTGAGTTTCTAAAGGACCTCCCAGGAGGGAGAACAGCGTTCTCGCCAGACGGACAATCCCAGCAAAGCCTTGGGTTTGTGGGAAACGACCGCCGTTCCCCGAGTCCCCTTCACCGTGGATTGGCTCTTTCCCTCACCCAAAACTCTCCGCGCCGAGAAGACCGAGCATGCGCGAAGAGGACTGCGCCTGTGCAAAAGACTACACGGCCGAGGACTGCATCTCCCAGCAGGCTGTGGGGGCGTGCGTCAGCTCCGCGTGACGAACGACTTCCGGCGTGGAGGGGCGGGGTGGCGCGCGCGGCTGAGGCCGCAGCTGGAGCTGGAAGGGGAGCGGCCCAGTGGCCGCCAGGCTCTCTCCGCCATGGAGGCCGTGCCCCGGATGCCCATGATCTGGCTGGACTTGAAGGAAGCTGGTGACTTCCACTTCCAGTCGGCGGTGAAGAAGGTGAGCGCGCCCCTGCTGCTGCGTATCTCCGTCGTCTGCCCGCGCGCGACGCCCCCTGCGCGCCCGTCCCTCCCTGGGTTCCGTCGCAGGTCCGGCCAGGCGTTTTCCCTTAGGGTGGTCCTCCCTTCCCGTGCCCGCACACCAGCCTTGTCTCCTCCTGGCACTGCATCCTCGTGGGAATCTGCTTTCCGCCTTCTGTCCTGGACCACCTGCGTTTGTCCCGAGGGTCCGTGCTTCCTTGCTGTGACGTTCTGGACACAGCTCTGCCCTGTTCCTTCAAGGCCAGGAAGCCCCCATGGGAAGCCATGGCTGTCCAGGTTGTGAGAGTCCACGCTAGGCCCGAGCATTGGTGGGCTCCCAGTTCACGACCGGACTAGGAAAGAATGTGGGTTTTAAGACAGGAACCCCAGTGGCCTGTAGGAATGCCGGGCTCGGAGTGAGTGTCTGTCTGTCTGTGTAGTCTGACCTTCCAATTCTGTATGGTCTCCCTACAGAATTTCTGCTCTGCAGTTCCTTTGGACCAAAAGACAACAGTTTCTTGCTGATATGAGGTCTTGAGTCACTCTGGGCTTTAGGAGGCATCCTATTAGTCATTGTGCTGGGTAGAGAGCAGTCGTTAGGAGTTCACTGGGGCAAGGGGTTTCTGTGTTGAGATCAGGTGTGGTGACGGAGTTGGGTACCTTCCAAGAATGCTACTGCGTTGGGAAGCGTCCCCAGATAGCATCGTGGACCAGAGCAGAAATGGGCAAATGGGAAGCTGTTACGGGTGAGGAGCCTTGGGGTTAGCACCGCAGCTCTTAGACGGTCTACAATCTTTCACCACTCTGGGGTGCGTGGGGAAAGTAGGAGAAAGGAAATTGGTTCGGAAGTATTTCCGATGGACTTGCCTCCCGTATTCTCTTCACGCCACTTCCTCAGTCCAGGCACTAATTGCTTGTACGTGCGGGGGGTGGGTGAGTTCAGGTGTTGGGTGTCTATGTGGGAGGGTGGTCCAGGTGGTGGGTATCAAACCCAGAGCCTGGCACAAGAAGTTAGGCAAATGCCCTACAGAGGCACACCACGCCCAAGCCCAGACCCCTTTCTCATCTCTAAAAGCAGCGTATTAAACCAATTGATCTAAATTGACAGAATTTGGTTAACTTTTTAATGCAAATATTCTTTTTAATGCAAATATGAGGTGGATTTTTCCAAAATGCGTGAAGGCCGAGGGAGGAAGATAGAGACTCAGTATACTGAGTCCTGGCAGTACAGAGTCAGGCCGGTATTTTAAGTTTCCCGTTCAGGGTTCTCCCTGACACAGCCTGATTCTGTGAGCATTTGTCACAGTCCTGTTACATACGTGTGTTTGTGTGTTTCTGATACAGGCATTCCACATTCTGTTCAGTTACTATTTCCTGTTTCCGAAACAGGCTGTTTCTCCTTAATGTGCTTTTGATAGTTGAATTCCTTCTATCTGAATGGATAGTAACGTAAGTTGTCGTGTTCGGGTTATGTGATATGCAACCCCACGTGCAGAGAGCCACTCACTGTTGTACCTAAAAGAGTGCTCAGTTTTGCCCCTTAAAGTGGCTATGGGGCCTGTCTGTAATATCTAAATTGGTTCCATCCAGCTTCCCAGGTCCAGTTAAGGCTCTTGTCTTCACCAAGCTTTCCTTAATCCTTTTATCTGGATTAGTCTTTTCCTTTCTGAATTTCTTTCCCTTCATTCTTTCCTTGAGACAGGCTTTCTCTGTGTAACAGTCCTGGAACTCACTCTGTAGACCAGGCTGTCATGGAACTCACAGAGATCCGCCTGTCTCGCCTCCCGAGTGCTGGGATTAAAGGCGCGAACCACCACTGCTATGTGCTATTTTTAATATTTATGTGCTATTTTTAATATTTATGTGCTATTTTTAATATTTGTCTCTCTGTGTGTGTAGATGTGTGGGTTAAGACTTGGCAGTGCGTTTGTGTGGAGGTGAGGACAACTTGAAGGAGTTAGTGTTCTTCCACTAGGCAGGTCCAGGGAATCAAACTCAGGTAGCCAGACCTGGCAGCAAGTGCCTTCGCCCCCCTGACCCTGCTCAGCCATTTCTTGGCCCCATATGCACTGTTTTTTGTTTTTTGTTTTTTGTTTTTTTTTTGAGACACAGCCTCACTATGTAACTCTGCCATCCTGCAACTCATTATGGAGACCAGGCTGGCTTCAAACTCACAGAGATCTGCCTGCCTTTGCCTCCCGAGTGCTGGGATAAAGGCGTGCCCCACAATACTCTGGTCTTATATATGCTATATTTTAACCTCATATGCAACTGGGATAGCAGAGGCCATCTCCATGTTCCTTTAGCCAATACACACTACATAGGAAAATGTTTCTCGAATGACTGAAAGACAGTCTAGAGGGAATTTTGGCTAGATATAGATTATGTTGACCCTTAATGGAAAAAAATCTGAGCCCGGGGTAGACAAATGACCAGTAGAAAACAGAACATCATGCTTTTGCAGAAGTCTGGAATTGGGTTCCCAGGACCCACATTGGTGGGCCACTTCAAAATTGTCTTTAACTCCAGTTCCAGGGAACCAGGCTCCCTCTTTTGGCCTCTGAGGGCACTGCATTTACATGCACATACCCACACCCACATAACACCTTAATAATAATGAAAAAGAAAATCTCAGCCTGGTCAGATATGATGGTTCCATGTCTGTAATCTTAGCATTTGGGCGACCGAGGCAGGAAGATTGAATTCAAGGTCTACCTAGGCTACATAGTGAACACTGTCTCAAACGTAACTTCAGTTCCAAAGCTCCTTGATTTTTGAGGGTGGGTAGGAGGGAGGGGCATAGGTTAAGACTAAGACTTATGGGTTAACAGGCAATTGTGGCCTCAAAGTTGCTACATAGCAGGGTTAGGTGTGACTTCAGAGTCCTCTTGCGTCTCCCTTCCAGTTCTATGATTACAGGCAAGTGTCCCCACACCCAGACCTAGAGAGTTTTTTGATTGAATGTAGTCTTTTTTGTTCTGGTCACTCACATGTACACAAAAAGTATTCAAGAATGAACCTGAACATGGTGTGCACACCTTTAATCCTAGCATTTGGGAGGCAGAGGCAGGTGGATCTCTATGAGTTCGAGGCCAGCCTGGTCTACAGAGTAAGTTCCAGGACAGATAGAGAAACCCTGTCGTGAGAAACAAAACAAAACAAAATGGCCCAAGACCACCTTGCCTTCAACGAGAGGTGTTGCTCCAGAAACAGAGTTCCTACTGGGCATGGCCACACACATCTTTGATCCCAGCACTTGGAAAGCAGAGGCAAATGAATCTCTGTGAGTTCAGGAGCAGCCTGTTCTACATAGTGAGTTCCAGGACAGCCAGCCAGAGCTATGTAGTAAGACCCTGTCTCAAAAGAAAAAAACAAAAAACCCCATATTTCCCTAGACACCAGAGGAGGTTCTGCAGTAGTCACTAGGCCTTCTCAGTCTGTGGGCCTCCACCCTTTTGGGGGTTGAATAACCCTTTCACAGGGGTCACCTAAGACCATCAAAAGACATATTTACATTATGATTCATAACAGCAAAATTATAGTTATGAAGTAGCAATGAAAATAGTTTTATGGCTGGGGTCACTACAACATGAGGAACTGTATTAAAGGGTCGCAGTGTCAGGAACATTGAATATATGTTTCTCTTATTGGCTGATGAATAAAACACTGATTGGTCAGTAGCCAGGCAGGAAGTATAGGTAGGGCTGCCAGATGAGAATTTAGGGGAAAGGATTCGGGGAGGGGTGAGACGCCATGTAGCTGCTGAAGGAATAACATGCTGGCATCTTCTCCAGTGAGATAAGGCCATGTAGAAGTACATAGATTAATAGTTATGGGTTAATAATTCAGAGAGAGCTAGCCAGTAAGAAGCCTGAGCCATTGGCCAAACAGTTATAGTTAATATAAGCCTCTGTGTGTTTATTTGGGGCTAAACGGCTGTGGGGCCAGGTGGGACAGAAACTCCATCTACACTGAATTGCAGAAACTCTACTTTGACTTAGTGGGTTAGGGTTGGATTTAATCTCAGAGGGAGATAGAGTGAGAATTGCTTCTGTATATATCAGCCTGTGAAACGATGCTGCGCTCTGGCAATATAGACGAGTAAGAAAGTTCCACAGGCCTCTATTTATTCATTTTTTAATGGTGCTGAAGACTGGGCCCAGGGCCTTGTGCATACTAGGCAAGTGCTTTGTCACTGAACTATATTTCTGTAGTACAGCCCCACTACCACTAACAAGGAGTTTGTAGTGTAGTAGAGGACATTTAAAAGTTTGAGCAGTTTAGTGTAAGAGTAGAAATATTGGGCTGGAGTTAGGGCTCAGAGGTTGAGAGCACTAACCCTAACCCTAACCCTCATCTTCTCATCCCCAAAATGATGAGACTGGATAGAGCCCGTCTTTGCTTGTGGGAAGGATCTGGCGACTGAGGCAATGAGGGCCTTACTGGCCCATTACAGGAGTTTGGGGAGTGCTGCTTCTCCGGCTTGGAGGAACAGTGAGTCAGTTTTCTGGGAGTGGGGGAAGTGGCTCTTTCTCCTTCACTGTTGTGTGACCAGCAGGGTTAGGGTTCTTGTTTTTAGAACTGATATTTGATTCCTTCAGCTGTATCCCACAGAGCCTCGAGGCTGCACTTCCTCCTTTCCATCCTGAGGGTGGGCAAGCCTGGAACTTCCCTCTACAAAGGAGCTGAGTTAGGCCACATTTTATATTTGAGGATTAGGTAGGAGTTGAATAGATCAGAATGAAGTTAGCTGGGAATCAGTAAATCAGCTTTTGATTGGTTGTGAACCCTCTAAATGCTGGTTTTTATGTTCACAGAGTTTGGGCAGAGTCTGGTAGATTTCTTTTATATCTTTTATCTTTTCAAGGGCTAAAACCACTGATGGAGTAGATCTTTTCAGATACCATAGTTCTTCAGCAACTCTTTGAGAAATTTGTTTCCCAAATTTCAATACTGAAAAAAATTGAAAGTCATCCAATTCCTCGTTACCTACTTTTTTTTACAATTAGGAATGTGGGGTGTGAGGGTATACTGTGGGGTACACATGCCATGGAGGCCAGAGAATAACTTGTAGTGTCCATTCACTAGGCTTTTGTTGCAAGAACCCGACACCAACTAAACACACTTGTTGGTTCTATTTTTAGTTGTTTTATTCTTTAAGATTTATTTATTTATTTATTGTCTGTTTTGATTTTTTTCTTTTGAAACAGGATTTTTCTGTGTAACTCCGACTGTCCTGGCATTCACTCTGTAGGTCAAGCTGGCCTCTCACAGAGATCCTCCTGCCTCTGCCTACTGAGTGCTGGGATCAAAGGCATGTGCCGACACCACCACTGCCCCTAAGATTCACTCATTCATTTATTTACTTATTTAATTTTATTTTTGGTTTTTCGAGGCAGGGTTTCTCTGTGACTTTGGAGGCTGTCCTGGAACTAGCTCACAGGCTGGTCTCAAACTCACAGAGATCCGCCTGCCTCTGCCTCCCGAGTGCTGGGATTAAAGGCATGGGCCATCAACGCCCAGCCCTTAGATTTATTTTTAGTTCATGTTTATGAATGTTTTGTCTGGATCTGTATATGTGCACCTCATGTGTGTGTTGCCTGTGTAGGTGAGAAGACATTGGATCCCTGGGAGTTGGAGTAATAGCTGTTTGTGGGCCACAATGTAGTTGCTGCTGGAGGTTAAACTCAGCAAGAGCAGCAAGCCCGAGTCATAGGGAGGTGTTTTACCAGCTGAGCTACCTTTAGCCCTGTTTTATTATTTACTGTTTGGGGAGTTATTGATTTTTTTAATTTACGCATATGAATATTTTGCCTGCATGTGTACTATGAACCACATTGTGAAGGGAGGCCCAAAGAGGGCATTGGATCCCTGATACTAAAGTTACAGATGATTGTTAGCTGCCCTGTGGGTGCTGGGAACTGAACCCGCATCCCCTGGAGGGGCAGCCTCTTCCTGAACTGCTGAACCATCTCCCCAGCCCTGTTGTTGTTATTTGAATGATCCCACTCCATGTTGGCTAGTTTCTCACCATACTCCTTAGGCCTCCTGAGACAGAGAAACTGTGTGGAGCACCTTTGTCGTTGGTGCCTTCCCTACTGTGGGGCAGGGTGGGGTGGGAGGGGTGCTGGTGGGGTTTTTACTCTTGCTTGCTTGGAGCCTCTCCGAGTTTAGGGTTATAGTTGTGACTTTAGAACAGAGTCCTTGAAGGAGGTTTAAGTTAGTGACCCTTTGAGGCTCTCCATAGTACCTGTTTCAGCTCTCTCCCTGAACTGGTAGGACTGGTGACAACTGAGAAGGCTGTGGCAGGTGAGGGACCTGCTGAGGTGCTTGCACAGGGCATTCAGCGTTTGTTTTCAGGACTAGGAGGAGGCCATCCTAGTCAGCACCTGTCTGCTGTGCTGCTTGTAGCGCAGGCCCAGTTCCGACAGCTGCCTCAATCTCAGGGCAGGTCTGCAGGTCATTCCCGTTTACATTTTGCTTGCTTCTTTCTTCCTCTAGTTTGTCCTGAAGAATTATGGAGAGAACCCAGAAGCCTACAATGAGGAGCTGAAGAAGCTAGAATTACTCAGACAGGTAAAGTAGTATGAATGAAATTGGTTTGCCAAGGAGGTTTAAAAAAAAACACACACACACACACAACTCTACTACCTTCTACTGTGGTCATATCTGAATTTATTTTACTTTTTTTCCGTAGGGTCTCAGTGTAGCTCAGGCTGGCCTTTAGTCCTGAAAGTTCTGGGATTATAGACATTACTCCTTTATGTTTACATCTTAGTTACTTTGCTGTACCTGGGAGTGAACTCATGTCTTCAGGGTTGATGGCAAGTGGTTTTACTTGCTGTGCTGTCTAACTAATTTTGAGTCTTGGTCTCATCTAACCCACATAGGCCTACAACATGGTGTAGCTGGGGATGATCTTGTAGTTTTGATCCTCCCCATCTCCTCGTGTTAAATGTGGAGGTTATAGGTGTATAACATCATCTCCAGATCCTGGATCAAACCCAGGGCTTCATTCATGCCAGGCAAGTATTCTACCAGCGGAACATCCACAGACCCTATGGGTTTTTTGTTGTTATTTATTATGTATTCAGTGTTCTGCCTGCATGTGTGCTTGTAGGCCAGAAGAGGGCACCAAATCTCATTATGGATGGTTGTGAGTCACCATGTGGTTGCTGGGAATTGAACTTGGGACCTCTGAAAGAGCAGCCAGTACTCTTAACCGCTGAGCCATCTCTCCAGCCCTTTTTTTTTTTTTTTTTTTTTTTTTTTAGACGAAGTCTCTGTGTAGCTCTGGTTGTCCTGAAACTCACTATGTAGACCAGGCTGGCCTCAAACTCAAGAGATCCACCTGCCTCTGCGTCCCAAGTACTGGGATTAAAGACCTGCACCATCTGAGTTCGAGGCCGGGCTGGACCGATAGCCTCCAAAACAATACAGAGAAGCCCTGTCTCGAAAAACAAAAAACAAAACAAAACAAAACAAAAGGCCTGCACCATCATGCTTGACTGGCCCCTATTTTTTTGTTTTTGAGACAGGGTCTCATCATTTGTCCTATCTGGCCTAGAACTTAACCATGTAGCCAGGCCTACTCATGGACTGAATCCTCCTGCCTTCTATCCTCCAAGAGCTGGCATTATAGGTATATGCCTCTATGTCTGGCTTTAAAAATGTTTGTTTGTTTTTAAATTTTTTTAATTACACTTGTTTATAGTATGTATGTGTGTAAATGTAGACATGTGTGGAGGTCAGACAACTGTCAGGAGTTGGTTCTCTGCTTCCACCATGTGCATCCTCAGACCCTCAGGCTTGGTGGTAAGAACCTTACCGGCTCAGCCATCTTGCCAGACTCCTGAGGTTGTTTTTTATAAACTTAAATCTTTAATCTATATGGTTGTCATTTAGGTACAGTGTAAGGGGCAGTTTTTCCCCTATTTTCAACCTTTTTGAAACATTCATATATAAGAATTCAGCATGTTTTGAGTCTGTTGAATTTTTTGTTCTTTTTCTACATTGTCTTTTGTCAGGCCCATGAGATCTTAAATATGGCATCTTCTCTGTTATCTGCTGTTTCATCTTCTGAAATTTCATTTAGTTTCAGTGACTTGTATTCCAGAATACTAGATGGAAAATCCAGAATAAGTAGTTGAGGAGCTTCAGATTGCTTGCAGTCCTGAGTAGTATAACTAAATCCCATGCCATCATGCTCTCTCTCATCCCACCTGGAATGTTCATTGTCTTCGTTCAGTGGTTCTACACTGTGGATTCTATCTGGTCATTGTTCACTTAGTAGCAACCTTGGTTTTATTAGATTGAATGAAATTTCATGATACCATGTTTAAATTTTTCTGTGTGTTTGTGCGCAGACAAGAGGGGGATCATGTTTGCAAGAGGGGGGAGGACATTTGTGTGGCAATCACAGGACATCTTGCGAAAGTCTGCTCTCCCCTTCTACCATGGGCTCAGGGACTGAACTCAGATGGACAGGCTTCACAGCTAGTGCTTGTACCCACTGGGCTGTCCCGACAGTTCAGTGCGCTATTTTTTTGGGGGGGGGGAGGGTTCTTGAGATGGGTCTCTATATAGTTTTGACTGTCCTGGAGATGGCTATGTAGACCAGGCTGGCCTCTGACCCCTGAATGCTGGGATTAAAGGATTAAAAGTATGTGCCACCATCTCCACGTCCCCAGCTACCCTTCCTTTTCTTTTTCTTTCCTTCTCCTTTTTTTTTCCCCCCTGAGACAAGCTTTCTGTATATAACAGTCCTAGCTGTCCTGGAACTCAATTTGTGACCAGGCTGTCCTTGAACTCAGAGATCCACCTGCTTCTGCCTCCTGAGTGCTGGGATTAAAGGCGTGGAAGACCACCACCACCACCTGGCTACCTTTCTTTTCTTTTCTTTTAATTAGAAACTGTTTTACTAATGGCTCAGGCTAGCTCTATTAATTATTAAGCCATTTCTTTTTTCTCTCTTTTTTTTTTATTTAACTTAGAACACATGTCAAACCCAGCTCCCTACCTTTATTTTCTTAATGATGAGTCTAAGTAGATAGTCATGATGCTGGCAATTGTAGATAACAGAGAAACTGTGAAACACTTTAAGTCAAGCATGGTGGTGCACACTTGCAAGCCCAGCTTTAGGAGTCAATGGCAGGATTGCTGATCGTGAGCACAGGCGATAGTGGCCCTCTTTCTTGAGCCCACATTTAGAAAAAGAGCCCCAGGTGGTGATGGTGCACGCCTTTAATCCCAGTACTTGGGAAGCAGAGGCAGATGGATCTCTGAGTTCCAGGCCAGTCTGGTCTAGAAAGTGAGTTCCAGGACAGCCAGGGCTGTTACACAGAGAAACCCTGTTAAAAAACAAAAGCCAAAATAAAACTGCTGTTTTAACATGGGTAGGAATTATCATTACAACAGCCTGCTTTTGGTTATATACTCAAAAGTGGAATTACTGAGTTATGTAATGATTGGATTTTTGAAGAATCACCACACTGTAATTTTGTACAGTGGCTAATCATCTTACATATCCACTAGCAGTACACAGGAGTCCTAATTTCTCCAAGGCTTTGCTGACTGTTTTATGAGGAAGCTCCCCCCCACACACACAACAGGGTCTTATGTAGTCCAAGCTGGCCTTTAACTTATTCTGTAGTGAAATATGATTTGATCCTGATCCTCCTGCCTCCCTTCCAAGTGTTAGACTGCAGTCATGTACTGCCGTGCCTGCTTATTTTATCTTTTTAATCAGTGTCAGGTAAGGATGAGGTGTGTGGGGCACATGGAGGGGAGTGTGTACTTGCTGAGAGCACCCTTGGTAAGGGCTCTGAATCAGTTGGTAATGCCTGGCCTTGCTTCTGGGCCCCATAGCTATTGCATCCTAGTAAGGGTCTCTGGTCCTTTTTGCAGGATGGGACAAGGGAGTTCATGTTTTTTCACCCAGTTCCTCACTGGACACCTGCTCTTTGATAGTTATATACTCTGTTTTTGAAAGTTTGAACAAAGGATTCCTATGTTTTGTTTAATTTTCCTCACAATTGAAAGCAGGATGGGTATTTGTGGCCCACGCCTTTAATCCTAGCACTGGGGAGGCAGAGACAGGCAAATCTCTGAGTTTGATGCCAGGCTGGTCTACAGAGCAAGTTCTAGGACAGGTTCCTAAGCTACACAGAGAAACCCTGTCTGGAAAAGACAAAACAAAATATGGAAAACAATAAGTATCCAGAATATATGAACAAACAAAATTTATGTTTATGTAGGACATGAATCTGTCTGCCTATCTATATCTGTATCTATATATTTGTTTAAAAGAAGGTAAATTGGGGCTGGGGAGATAGCTTATTTAGTAAAGTGCCAGACATGCAACATGAGAACCTGGGTTTGGATCTCCCAAATTCATATAAAATACCAGGTGTGGTCATGCACATTTGTAACCCTAGTGTTTAGCAGGGGGGTGAAAGGTCAGGGGAATGGAGATAGGTCTCCACTTGGAGACCCTGCTTCAACTGGTAAGGTGGCAAGTGACAGTGGAAGACAGCTGACACCAGCCTCTGGTGTGTGCCCTGCATATATGTGTACACATGCACACTGTGCATACACACAGAGAGAGGTCACTTCATACATAATCACTGTCAACATTTTGAGATATAATCATCTGGATTTTTTTCCTTTTTGGTCCATATATTTATTTGCTTATCCTAAGTTTATCTTATAGAAATGAGATCATATATTCATCTGTTACATTATTGTTTTGCCTGTATGCCATAGAAGTCATATCCATAGCAACCTTTGTCTTTAGTTTGGCTGGGGAATATTTTCTTGTGTGAGTTGCGTTGACATAGTTGATGTAAACAGTTCTCTTTAATGGAAAGTCTAGTGGCATCCAGTGTTTTAATGTGATAATGTTGTGAGAAATGCCCTTGTATGCACATTCAGGGAAACCCCCCCATATCTGCCCTTCATGAAATTTTTAGTCAAGAATGTCTTCAAGTGACTCGTCCTTCTGTCTCCCTCCTGTGTTCTGGGATTACAGCTATGCATCATCGTGCCTGGGTGCCTCTTGTATATTTTTACATATAGAGCTATGGGTGAAAAGTTAAACAAAGGGGGAGGGGTAGAGTTAAACATAGGAGCTGGAGGAATGACTCAGCAGTTAAGAGCACAGGCTGCTTTTCTAGAGGACTCAGGTTCAATTCCCAGCACCCACATGGCAGCTTACAACCATATGTACCTCAAGTTGCAGGGGATCCAGTTCCCTCTTCTGACCCCCACAGACACCAGGCACATGTGATATACATACATGCAGGCAAAACACATACACACATAAAATAGTACTTAAGGTTGAATATACATTCACAGCATATTGTAGAGTATCTTCTAGGATATGGGACAGACTCAGTCTGCCAGCCTTGGCTGGCGGTATGCTATGTCCAACAACTGCAGGTGAAGATAATGATGGTGAGCCCGTTTCTTCCATCTCACTTCCCAGAATGCTATTCGTGTTGCACGGGATTTTGAGGGCTGCAGCGTCCTTCGAAAGTACCTTGGCCAGCTACACTACCTGCAGAGTCGGGTACCCATGGGCTCAGGCCAGGAGGCTGCTGTAGCTGTCACCTGGTGAGAGCTGGCAGGCTGGGCTGGGAAGTTGAGAACTTAGGTGCTTAGACATCGGGATGCCTGGGTGGTAGGCATGATCCTTTCCCTTCTCCTCTCCTTGCACAGGATGGGGAGTGTTAGTGTGAGCTCATAGACCCCTGTCTCATACTGGAATGGTTGGTCCCCTTCCCTGACCCTTGGGCCCAGGCCAGGTCCTACCCTCTAGATGACTGAGATGCATGTTTGCAGGACGGAGATCTTCTCTGGAAAGTCTGTGGCCCACGAAGACATCAAGTACGAGCAGTCCTGTATTCTCTATAACCTTGGTAAGCTGCTGGATCCTTGCATGGGCCTCACGCCAAGCCCTTCCAGCCTTGGGTCTCAGTTCATCAGATCAGATCAGACGGCCAAAAAGGCTATGGCTGAATGAAGGAAGTTGCCTGGGTTCTGATCCCTCTCCTGCCACAGCTACACTGGCCCTTCTGCTGTTTTCTGAGGCCCTGAGAATTCACTGTCTAAAGAGCTCCTCTGCTGGGCTAACAGGAAGTTGTCACTGCACTCCAGTAGGGAGTCATGGCCTTTCTTTGTCTGGATAGTGTCGCTTACTCCCCACCCCCCTATTAATGGCTTCAGATTGAGAAGCTAAGGCTGGCCTTAGATTGCCCTTCAAGTCATTGTGGCTTTTGGCTGAGGGGAAAGCATGGGGCTCCTCCCTCCGCTACCACTCAGCCAGGTGCATAACAGGGAAGGGATCTGGCTGCGTTTTTGTATTGCTCTTCCTTGGTTATCCTTGCACTGACTGCCCGGTTCTCGGCTCTGTTTTTCTGACTGGATGACTACAGGTGCTCCCCTGCCTCAGTCTCAGTACAGGTGTGGTGGCCTGGGAAGCATCCCCAGGCACCCCTAACAGAATGTCTCCTGCCTGTCTAGGTGCCTTGCACTCCATGCTGGGGGCTATGGACAAGCGGGTGTCTGAGGAGGTAAGGACTGGGAAGGGGGGCTGTGGAGAACACTGCACGTCCTCAGCTACCAGAGTCTGGAAGATTCCTGCCTTGTGGAAATGGCCATCTTTTCACCTCTTCCCGCAGGGCATGAAAGTCTCCTGCACCCACTTCCAGTGTGCAGCAGGTGCCTTTGCCTACTTGCGGGAGCACTTCCCACAGGCCTTCAGTGTAGACATGAGTCGCCAGATCCTCACTCTCAATGTCAACCTCATGCTGGTGAGCAGGGCTTGCCCCAATGCAGCCAAATTGTTTTTCTTTCTGTTCTGAGATGAGATCACATTTTGTAGCTCAGGCTGGTCTGGAACTTACTGTGTAGTCCAGGCTTGCTTCAGAATCATGGCCAATCCTCCTGCCTCAGTCTTTGTTGGTTAGTCATGAGCTGCCACCCTGACTTTAGTTTGAATTGGAGAAGAAATGGCTAAGGGAGGAGGCAGTTTCATCTAGGTCCTGGCCAGCCATGTTGCAGGCAGTGAGGGACAGGCCAGAAGGAGTAAATGAGGCACAGGGTGTGGTAACTTGGGAGCAGCCTAGAGGGGATATTTTGGTCTGTCCCTCGGCTCCCAACAAGCGAAGGACCTTCAGGTGAGCAGGGTGTTGGCTTGCACTTGTTGCTGCAGGGCCAGGCTCAGGAATGCCTGCTGGAGAAGTCCATGCTGGACAACCGGAAGAGCTTCCTAGTGGCCCGCATCAGTGCCCAGGTAGGAGCAGGGCTGCGGATGAGCATTTGCTTTGCTCTTGGCCCTTGATGACTGAACTCACCCTAATTCCTAGGTGGTAGACTACTACAAGGAGGCATGCCGGGCCTTAGAAAACCCTGATACCGCTTCCCTACTGGGCCGTATCCAGAAAGACTGGAAGAAGCTGGTCCAAATGAAGATATACTACTTTGCAGCTGTGGCTCATGTAAGGCGAGGGGTTACTGGTTGTGGACGAGATCAGGTGGCTATAGTTCAGGCGACAAGTCATGATGCCTCCTTTTCTTTCCCAGCTGCACATGGGGAAGCAGGCTGAGGAGCAACAGAAATTTGGGGAACGGGTGAGTGGGCTTTGGGTAAGGGGAACTCAGGATGTGTCCAGGCTTCTAAGATTCTGTCTTTACATCCCACTGAAGGTGGTCTCTCCACTTCACTCCTGTCCCCTCGTCTTCCTCACCCACACCATGTGCCAGCCATCGTAGCCCTGCTGTAGGCTTGCATCGTCCCGCCTTGTAGCCCTCATCCCTGGGGTCTCTTCTCAGGAGGCAGCATGGGCTCCCCACAGGGAGGATGGCTCTTTGGAGGTGTAAGTTACAGGGTGAAGCTATTCGGGGCTATTGACTTGGCTGGCATCCACTGTCTGAGCTGCTGGTCTTATGATCAGTGATCCAGTCATCAGGTAGGACAGAGTGGGGAGATAGAACACTAGGGTCCAAGCAGGATAGGACAGACCAGGCTTTGCCCTCCACAGGTGGCCTACTTCCAGAGTGCCCTGGACAAGCTTAATGAAGCTATCAAGTTGGCCAAGGTAAAGCTGAGCGAGTATGACTGCCTTTAAGGGCACGACGGCAGATGACAAGGCTAGCTGAGCTGACGGATCTCGACACTGGCCTTGGTTATCTTTTGTCTCCACAGGGCCAGCCGGACACTGTGCAAGATGCACTTCGATTTGCTATGGATGTCATTGGAGGAAAGTAAGTGCCCGGGACTGTGGTGGTCAGGTTCTTTCTTATTAAATATCCTGTTCCTCTGTACCCTTGGGAGGAAGCTAACAGTGTCAGAGAGCAGTAGCCTGCATGGGAATCTAGTTTGTGAAACCTTGATAATCTGTGATTTCTTGTCCCTGGTCCCCTCCTTGTTCCTGCCCCCACCCTGCTCCTGACTCCCAGGTATAATTCTGCCAAGAAGGATAATGACTTTATCTACCATGAGGCAGTGCCAGCACTGGATACCCTTCAGCCTGTGAAAGGTCTGACCGCTGAGGAGAGGGGGTTGGCAGAGGAAGGATGGAATTGGGAGGAAGCTGCCTTGAGTTTTCATATTGGCCTGATCTGTGATACTCCCTGCTCTTAGGAGCCCCCTTGGTGAAGCCCTTGCCAGTAAACCCCACAGACCCAGCTGTTACAGGTCCTGATATCTTCGCCAAATTGGTACCTATGGCTGCTCATGAGGCCTCATCACTGTACAGGTGTGTGGGAGGGACTGGTCCTTCCCTTGGCACAGAGTTCCTTGAGGTCCCTCGAGTATATAGGTTTCCAGCAACTGGTCTGTTTATTCTTAGCGAGGAGAAGGCCAAGCTACTTCGGGAAATGCTGGCCAAGATTGAAGACAAGAATGAGGTTCTAGAGTAAGTATGGGACAAGCGGTGGGAGGTAGGCTCACACCACATTCTCGCCTCCCGGCCCAGAGGCTAGATCTAGGTTGTGAGTGTTGATGTGCTGTGGAGGGTGTCTGTCAGTGTAGGCATGGCCTCCAGTCCACGTGGTAGAAGACAAGTCTTTAGTTTCAGCGGAGGGATCATGCAGGCAGGCAGGCTCTTCTGTGGAGAGAACTGGGTCAGAGCCCAGCATCTGTCTGATGCTGTCCTCACCCCGACCCTTCTCTAGTCAGTTCATGGACTCAATGCAGCTTGACCCTGAGACAGTGGACAACCTGGATGCCTACAACCATATCCCACCCCAGCTCATGGAGAAGTGTGCGGCGCTCAGTGTGCGGCCTGACACCGTTAAAAGCCTTGTCCAGTCTATGCAGGGTGAGCACGCATGTCATCTGCTGTGGCCTCCTCCACTGAGGCTGCTGCTGAAGCCCTGGCCCAGGCATGCACCATCCAAATGTTCCTGTGGGTCAGTGAGCCATGGCTTCCTGTGAGCGTGGAGTTTAACAAGGGCTGGGGAACAAGCTCTGATCCAAGTGGGCAGAGGGCAGAGTGGTGCCTGGTCTGCTTACCTCAGTGGCTACCCCCAATACACTTCAGTGCTGTCAGGAGTGTTCACGGATGTGGAGGCCTCCCTCAAGGACATCAGGGACCTGCTGGAGGAAGATGAGCTGCACGAGCAGAAATTGCAGGAGACCCTGGGCCAGGTTCTAGCTGCCCCTGGCGCCTCCGTGGCCAAGGCTGAGCTTGCAGAGGTGAGGCGAGAGTGGGCCAAGTACATGGGAGTTCATGAAAAGGCTTCCTTCACCAACAGTGAGCTGCACCGCGCTATGAATCTGCATGTCGGTAACCTGCGCCTGCTCAGTGGGCCTCTGGACCAGGTGCGGGCCGCCCTACCCACACCAGCCCTCACCCCAGGTGAGCCCTGCCCGTTGCTAGTGGGGGAGGCTGGGAGCTGGGGCTTCTTTGTCCTCACTGATGGCTGCTGCCCTCAGAGGACAAGGCTGTGCTGCAGAACCTGAAGCGCATCCTAGCCAAGGTGCAGGAGATGCGGGACCAGCGTGTGTCCCTGGAGCAGCAGCTGCGAGAGTTGATCCAGAAGGATGACATCACTGCCTCCCTGGTCACCACTGACCACTCAGAGATGAAGGTGGGTTGGGTGACCGTCCATCCAGAAAGGGCTCCGTTTTGGGCCTTCTTCCTTAATGTTTTTCTTCTGCCCCCATCTTCCCGCAGAAACTGTTTGAGGAGCAGCTGAAGAAGTATGACCAGCTGAAGGTGTACCTGGAGCAGAACCTGGCTGCCCAGGACAACGTGCTCCGGGCACTGACCGAGGCCAATGTGCAGTACGCAGCTGTGCGGCGGGTGCTGGGCGAAGTGGACCAAAAGTCAGTGCCGCCCTCGCTCCTCTCAGGCCCATCTGCAGCTCTTCCCGTAGCCTGCCTCATCCTGGCCTTTCTTTTGCCCACTAAGGTGGAATTCCACACTGCAGACCCTGGTGGCTTCGTGTGAAGCCTATGAGGACCTGATGAAGAAGTCCCAGGAGGGCAAGGACTTTTATGCAGACCTGGAGAGCAAGGTAGCCGCCCTGCTGGAACGGACACAGTCCCTGTGTCGTGCCCAAGAGGCCACCCGGCAGCAGCTCCTGGACAGGTGGGTGTGGGCTTTAGGCTTCATTAGGAACCCAGCCCAGGCCAGCCTGGTTTATGGGGACTGGTCTCACTTCCCTGCCTGTCCCTTAGGGAGCTGAAGAAGAAGGCACCACCACCTCGGCCCACAGCCCCCAAACCATCGCTCTCCCGCCGAGAGGAGGCTGAGGCGGTAGAGACTGGAGACCCCCCTGAGGAGCTGCGCAGCTTGCCCCCTGACATGGTGGTTGGCTCACGGCTGCCTGACCCGTTCCTAGGGTCCCCTGCCCCACTCCACTTTCCTCCCGGCCCCTTCCCCTATCTCTCAGGACCCTTGCCCCCTGGAACCTATTCAGGCCCCACTCAGCCGATGCAGCCTAGGGCTCCCGTGCCTATGGCACCTGGGACGGTCCTCTACCCAGCCCCCACCTACACATCGGAGTTGGGCCTTGTACCCAGATCCTCTCCCCAGCATGGCGTTGTGAGTAGTCCCTATGTGGGGGTGGGGCCCCCGCCACCAGTTGTGGGTCTTCCCTCCGCCCCGCCTCCCCAGTTCGCAGGGCCTGAGTTGGCCATGGCAGTTCGGCCAGCTACCACCACGGTAGACAGTGTGCAGGCCCCTATCTCTAGCCATACGGCACCACGGCCGAACCGTGCCCCAGCTCCCCCCCCAGCCCTGCTTTCCAGTGCCTCAACCTGTTCCCCAAGCGCAGCCTCTGCCCGCGCCCTACACGTTTTCTCTGGGGACCAAGCAGCACGTCACAGGCCCTCCACCACAGCACCACTTCCCTCCTGGGGTCCCAGCAGGCTTCCCAGCCCCCAGGATCGGGCTCCAAGCTCAGCCCCAACCCCAACCCCAACCCCCACAACCAGCATTTGGACCACAGCCCCCACCGCAGCCCCTTCCATTCCAGCCTACACATCTCTTCCCTTCTCAGGCCCCAGGGATTATCCCCCCTCCCCCACCTCCCTACCCCTTTACCCCTCAGCCTAGTGGCCTGGGGCAGCCACTACCTGCCCTGCACAGCCAGCTCTATCCAGGCTCATCTCAAGACCCTCTTCCCCCACACTCAGGGGCTCTGCCTTTCCCTAGTGCTGGGCCTCCTCATCCTCATCCTACCCTGGCATATGGCCCGGCCCCTTCCCCTAGGCCCCTGGGTCCTCAGGCAACCCCTGTTTCTATTCGAGGCCCCCCCACCAGCCAGTCAGCCCACCCCTAGTCCCCACTTGGTGCCTTCACCTGCCCCATCGCCAGCGCCTGGCCCCGTACCTTCAAGGCCTCCAACAGCAGAGCCACCGCCGTGTTTGCGCCGAGGTGCTGCAGCTGCAGACCTGCTGTCTTCTAGCCCCGAGAGCCAGCACGGAGGCACTCAGCCTCCTGGGGGTGGGCAGCCCCTGCTGCAGCCTACCAAGGTAGATGCAGCTGAGGGCCGTCGGCCACAGGCCCTGCGGCTGATTGAGCAAGACCCCTATGAACATCCTGAGAGGCTGCAGCAGTTGCAGCAGGAGCTGGAGACCTTTCGGGGACAGCTGGGGGATGCAGGAGCACTGGATATAATCTGGAGAGAGTTGCAAGAGGCACAGGAACATGATGCCCGGGGTCGATCCATTGCTATTGCCCGCTGCTACTCACTGAAGAACCGGCACCAGGATGTTATGCCCTATGACAGCAACCGTGTGGTGTTGCGCTCAGGCAAAGATGACTACATCAATGCTAGCTGTGTCGAGGGGCTCTCGCCGTACTGCCCACCCTTAGTGGCCACCCAGGCCCCACTGCCTGGCACAGCTGCTGATTTCTGGCTCATGGTACACGAACAGAAAGTGTCAGTCATTGTCATGTTGGTGTCTGAGGCTGAAATGGAAAAGGTAAGCGCCTGGATGGGTATCCAGGAGGGGACAGTGGAGTATGGAGGGCAGGAGTCTGGGCAAGCTAGCCTTAACTGTCTTGTCTGCTCTTCAGCAAAAGGTGGCACGCTACTTCCCCACCGAGAGGGGCCAGCCCATGGTGCATGGAGCCCTGAGCGTGGCACTGAGCAGTGTTCGCACTACCGAGACCCACGTGGAGCGAGTGCTGAGCCTGCAGTTCCGAGACCAGAGCCTCAAGCGCTCCCTTGTGCACCTCCATTTCCCTACATGGCCCGAGTTGTGCGTTCACTGCTGTGGGTGGTGGGTCAGGGCAGACTCCGTGGGCTTTGGGGCGAAGGCGTCACGTCAGGCCTGGTTCCTACCCGCCCTTTCCCTGCAGAGGCCTGCCCGACAGCCCTGGCAACCTGCTGCGCTTCATCCAGGAGGTGCATGCACACTACCTGCACCAGCGGCCTCTGCACACACCTGTGGTCGTTCACTGCAGGTAGGGAGCGCAGCACCTGAGGGAGGCAGGCTCCACTGTGGGCTCTCACCTGGCCTCACACTTCTTCTCGCCACAGCTCTGGTGTGGGCCGCACAGGAGCCTTTGCACTGCTGTATGCAGCGGTGCAGGAGGTGGAGGCTGGGAATGGGGTTCCTGAGCTGCCTCAGCTGGTGAGGCGGATGCGGCAGCAGAGAAAACACATGCTGCAGGAAAAAGTGAGTGGTGGGCAGGGTTGAGCTGGGTCTTGCCCTTGTTGAGGATCGTCCTGCCCATCTGATTAGACCAAATGTGTCTTTCTAGCTGCACCTCAGGTTCTGCCATGAGGCACTGGTGAGGCATGTGGAGCAGGTTCTGCAGCGCCATGGTGTGCCCCCTCCAGGAAAGCCCGTGGCCAGCGTCAGTCAGAAGGTGAGGACAATTCTTTGAGGGCTCTACTAGGACGGTCAAAACCTGGTGAAATTGTCTTATTAGCTCTACCTTCTCAGAATCACCTGCCTCAGGACTCACAGGATCTGGTCCTTGGTGGAGATGTACCCATCAGTTCCATCCAGGCTACCATCGCCAAGCTCAGCATCCGGCCCCTAGGTGGCTTGGATCCCCCAGCTGCCAGCCTTCCAGGCCTTGTAGAACCCCCAGGCCTTCCGCCAGCCAGCCTTCCAGAGCCCACCCCTGTTCCATCCTCCTCACCTCCCCCCCTCTCTTCACCTCTGCCTGAAGCCCCACAGCCAGAGGAGGAGCCACCAGTGCCGGAAGCCCCCAGCTTAGGGCCCCCCTCCTCCTCCCTGGAGCTGCTGGCCTCTCTGACTCCAGAGGCGTTTTCACTGGACAGCTCCTTGCGGGGGAAGCAGCGGATGAGTAAGCAGAACTTTCTACAGGCCCATAACGGACAGGGTCTGAGGGCTGCCCAGCCTACAGACGACCCCCTGAGCCTCCTGGATCCACTCTGGACACTTAACAAGACCTGAACAGGCTTTGCCTCCCTGGCCCTTACACTACATCTTCCATCCTGGCTGTGCCCGCTCTGCCAGGTGGGGCTGCACTGCTCCTTTGTGGTACCTGATAGTTCTTAGCTCTGGGTCACTGAAATAATAAACCTAGCGTGGCCAAAGTCTGAGTTCGTCCATGCTGCCTCAGGAGTGCCAGACAATCACATTTCTTGAAGGGTCTGTGAGTAGAGTGGATTAACACAAGCAGCTCAGGCTTCAGGGTAAAATGTGGTTTTTAAAAAAGTTTAATATTACAGTCAGGAGACAACAGTTCAGAGGCAGCTGCAAAGAAGATGTCTAGGTCCAAAGACTTGCTGCCCCCAGTGCCCCAATTGGGTGGGTTGTATAGTCGACCTGCCCTCAGTCCAGTTTCTCCAGCACAGAGGGCACATACACTAGGCTGAGCTCACTGCCAAAGTTGCAGACAATGGCAGCATTGTCCAGTACCAGAATCTGCCGGGCAGGCTGGGCCTCACTGTTCTTGCCCAAGTAGACTGTCTGTAACAGGTCCCCGTAGTTTAGGTCCCAAAAGGAGACACAGCCCTGGCCGCCAGTCACCAGAAGGTTGTCTGAGATGACACCTAGGCTTGCACCACAGCCCAGATCCTGGAGGCAAGACCAGAGGGTCTTCAGTGTGAGTTCATCCCCAAACACCAGCCACCCTCCACTCTACCTGCTTACCTGCTGAATGGAGTAAAGCTTGATGCCTGTGCTGCGGTCCCAGATATTAATGAGGTCATCCAAACCACTACTAATGACACAGGAAGTGGTACAGGTAAGGGAGGTGACATCTCCACGGTGAGCAAATGTATGACTGACCCGGCTACCTGTTAGTACATCCCATAGGCAGATGGCTCCATCTTGTCCTCCACTGGCCAGTACCATGGTCTGGGGAAAGAAGCCCAGGGAAACCGCATCACAGGCAGATCACGGGTGGAGTGCTTTCGTCAACAAGGGCCAGACGGAGTTGGATTACCTTACCCCACAACAGGTCCCTCACCTGATCAATGTACACGGTTGTGATTGCCCCTGAGTGGCCCTGCAGGGTAAAAAGGCAGCACGAGTCCTCCAGTCGGAAGACCTAGGACAGGGAGAAGTAGTAGGCTTTGGTCTCTGGAGCCTTTCAAGTTTTTAGCTAGGAAATGCCTTCCATCATTCCTCCTAGGACTCCTCCAGCTTAACCTGTTTCCCACCCCTTTCCAGCTCACAAGTGCCCAGAGATAAACAATACACACTCTGAGAGTATGGTCTTGGCTCCCTGTCACCAGGCGCCCGGCAGCAGCTCTCAGCGCTGTAATAGGTTTTTGGTGTGCACAGGGCACTGTGTGGGTCAGATGACAGGCCACTGTGTTGCTGCTGTACACAGATGAGGAAGGAGAACTGCCTCGTCCTGGGGTCCCTAAGGAGGACAGGTTCAGTGAGTAGCACCCCCATCACCATGTATAATGCCTGTCCCATCCGCCCCCCACTGACCTGTGAACTGCAGGGGGCTGAGGGAAGTGTGAGTCTCCAGGGAAAAGAAATCAAGGGAACCATTAAGCCGAGCAGCTACAATCCTAGAAGAGAAAGACAGGAAAGACCATGGCCACTAGGAATACACAAAGCGCTGTAAGAAAGATGCTGGGGGTGGCAGCTACAGCTCGGCCTCTATAGCCCTTGTCATTGTAAAATGGGGTTAACAGTCCCCACCTCAGGGGTTGTAAAGGTTAAGTGTCATACACACCTGTAAATCAATACAAAAACAAGCTGGAGAGATGAGTCTGCTCTTGCAGAGAACCCAGGTTCAGTTCCCAGCACCGATATGGTAGCTCATGGAACTCCAGGGACTCTGATGCCCTCTCCTGACCTCCACAGGCACCAGTCACATGGTGTACATTCATACAAGAAAACACCAAGGAAATCTAAGAGGTTTTTTTGGGTCAGGCAGTGGTGGCCCACACCTTTAGTCCCATCATTCAGGAGGCAGAGGCAGGTGGATAAGAGTTCCAGGTCAACACATCTAACAAATGAGGAGTTCCCCTGTAGCCTGGAGCTTAAGACTCCATTCTGAGGAAAAGGACCCAGGGTGCGCATGTGCCATGGAGCCCCCATAGGGGCTGCAATCTCATAAATCAACTTTGACCCAAGTATCAGTCTGTTTCCTTCAACCACAAAAGGATCTTCTTTGTTCTCAATCCTTGGGCACAGGCTGCAGGCATATTTGCCAGTGGCTCGTACAATCACAGATCAGGTGGGGTTGTGAAATCTCGTCCCAGCAAAAGGCAGTGCATATTACAACTTTTGCCCATGACCACCAAAAACAGCTCATGGGAATCCATGATGAGTAGGGAGGGAGTTGGTCACCAGGGACTTTAAAGGTAAGAGACATGTGAGCTCTTCCGAAAGCTAGAGAACAAGCGTGAAGGACCCAATAGTTGGCCAGGCTGTGAGGAACATGAAGTAAAGGCCTGTTCAAGTTCCAGTGATGGCAGCAGTCAAAATGGAGGCCAGAGTTCCACTGGCACCGCCCCCCTCCCCCACAGACACATGCATGCAGCCAAATACCCTTTTCAAAACAAAATGCCCTGAACATGTTCAAAAAAATAAAGTACCCAAATGAGGCCTTGTTTCAAATACAAAAAAAAAAGTTCTGCAAACACATTTTCTGCCGCTGAAAACGAGAGGGAAATATCCAGGTCAGTATTCACGATCCAGTATGAGAAGCTGACTTAGGGCACCGAGAATTTAGCATGTGCCTGGCCCTGCTGCAAACACTTGACAGTTTTAAGGTGGTCACCACCTGACCCACCCTCAACTGAGTACTAGAGGCTGAGTGGAAACAGGTCAGATGCCTCAGCCAGTGAAGGAAGAGGCCTCAAGCCTCAGCACAGAGTGGCCTGACCCTGACAGATGGGGCCAAGGCCAGCGGCCGGGACTCTCACCTCCTGTCCAGGAAGACAAGGGCTGTGATGCCTGAGGACACCTCCTCGTTGCTGCAGCAGAGCACCCCCTCAATGGCGTCCCACACCTGCGAGCGCAGAGGCTGTGAGCACCCACTCCTCGTGGGAACCCCCCAGCTAGATGTGAGCAGCCCCTCGGCCCACCTCCAGCCGGCCGCTGCTCCGCCCAACCACGATGAGGTTGCCTTGCAGCTCCAAGCTCCAGATAGAGCCGGCTGTGCTGGGAGCCCAGGCCAGAGGAGGGGAGCCCTTCTCCGGTGCAGCCCCCTCTTCTTGAGAAGCCTGGGGCAGCGGGGATCCTGGAGAGGGCGGGCGCAGGGCCGGCATGCGCACAGCAGCCAGGCCCTCCTCCTGGTACACGCGCTGCACCAGACGGCTGAAGTCATAGCCAGAGTCCCTAGAGCGGCCACAGCCCGCCCGGTGCCGAGGCTCGGGCTGAGCGGGCTCTGGGGGCAGCTGCACCGAGAAGTTGGTGTCGATCAAGCAGGTGAGGTCTGGCTGGTCCCCGAAGAGGGAAGGCTGTGGAGGCCCTCGGGGACGGTGTCGCAGTGGAGGGCTGTCCCCAGGGTCCTCCGGGCTAGCTTTGCCGCCATCCGACAGCCTCTCCCAGTTCTCCTGAGTTTCAAAAGCTCCGCCTCCGCAGCTGTCCCGGCGTGACCTGCCAGGGTGGAGGAGCCAGAGTGAGCTGGGGGAGGGGCCCACGAGAGCAGGCAAGGGGCAGGGCCAACCCGAGCTCACCCTGGGCGCGGGATGCGCGTCAGGCAGTCCCCGGTCTGGGCGTCCCACACGCAGACTTGGCCTGCCAAGCAGCAGCTCACCAGCAGCATCCCATCGCTAGACAGACACTCGATGTCCTGCACGAGGGCGCTGTGTTGGCACGGGCCAAGGCCGCGATGGCCTGCTGTCCGCGGAACCCCGCCCCACTCACCATGAGGTGCCCTCGCAGCACCAGCGGCACGATCTCCGTCTCAGGCGGCGCGTAGCCGTAGTCATCGCAGGGCAGCTCTCCGCGCCTCCGCCTGCCCGGACCGCCACCCGGCTGCCCGTAGTTCCGCGGGCACAGCACCCGGTAGAGGCAGAGCAGCAGCAGCACAAGGACGATGCCCGCTGCCAGGCCAAGTGCGGCCACCCTGCGCAGACCGCGAAAGTGTGAGCAGGCGCACCCCGACACTGGCTTCACTCTCACCTACGTCTTGCCTCACCGGGGCCTTACTTGTACAAGGTAACGTCGCCGTGGGCTGGCGTTCCACCTGGCCCCTTAGGTCCGCCCTCCCAGAGGCCTGCAGGCAAAGACTCGGGTGGGGTCCAGGCACTGCGACCATCCTGAGGGTGACGTCCCTCCAGGGCCTCCCGTGGATTCAGACGCAGTGTGACAGGTATGACAGGCAGTAGGCTGATGTACCTGTAGGCAGGCAGTGAGGCCCTGGCTGAGCAGGGATGCCCTCCTCCCGTAGTCTTCTCTCTGCCTGCTGCCTCTCCCCACCAGCCCTGGCATCCAAATCTTGCTATTTTCCAACACTAGCTAGCACCCTAGCAGCCATCAATGGACCTCATTCTGCCAAGGGAAGAGGGGCAAGCAATCTCTAACTCCCAAGAACAAGGACTTCAGGGTGGCGCTCCCAGGTGTGTCTGCTGGGAACGCCACCGGCTCCTGTATCATTGCCCCATGAATTGTTTTCAACTACTTCAAATTCAGTGCAGAACTCAGACTCGTTTTCTCACCTAGTGGAGAGGAGATGCTCGGGGATGGTGAGCTCATACCAAGAGAGGTTGACAGTTGGCACTGCTCAGCTTACCTTTTGGCCAGTGTGATGTTGTAGTAGTTGAAGAGCGTGGGCCAGTGGCGGAAGGACAGTTTCCTCCACAGCTCTTCATCCTCAGGCCCCCAAGTTACCTCTGGGGCTCGGCTGTCATGGACACCCTCTGCAGGAACAGCATGCTCAGGCAGCTCACCTGGCAACGTCTGGTTCTCTGGCACTTTAGGAGCGTCGGGTGGGAAGATGGAGAAGGCAGGGTCCGGGCGGCTGGCGGGCAGCACTCCGCTAGGCACAGGCATGGGGCCCAGGGAACCCTCACCCAGTGGGCTCTGTTCTGTCACCTGGGCAGCGAGGTAGGTACGCAGCCCTGCTGGGTCTGTGTATACCAGGATGCCAATCCAAACAACGGTACCAGCCTGCAGTGGGGTGGCAGGTGCTCAGTAGGGCCTTGCAGGCTTTGAGCAGCCCCAGGCCCCAAGCAATCTTTGCCCTCACACTGGACGTCTCACTGGATGTGCAGGCAGGGCGTGACCGCAATCTGTGCTGACAACTGCCACTAGAGCCTGGCTCCCGTCCCGTGGCTAAGGAGTGGGTTTCCAAAGCTACAAACCACTGGGACTGCTTTAGTTTCACAGAGCTTCCCCACCCCCCACCCCAGCTGGAAACCTTCCCCAGGGCCTCGCTGTTACCCACTCCCCTCAGCTGCTGAGGAAAGACGCAGACAGCCAGCAGCCAGCACGCTCCACTATTCTCTGCTGCTCACACGCTACATGGAGTCTGATTAGCCACAACTCAGAAAACATGGACCATGCACAGTGGCTTCATCCTAGGCAATTCCCATGCTCAGGAAGCAAGGCCTTCAAGGGCCACCCCTGGGATTTGAGCAGGAGTGATGGGTACCATGATGAGGCGCTGTGCCAGGCGAGTACGGGCCAGGAAGTAGATGACACGCAGTCTTTTGGGGAGCCGCAAGTTTCGGAAGGAAGATGGCTGCAGTGTGATGGTATGCGGCATGGACGGCCGCACAGCCAGCTGTCTCTCATAGCGTGCTGGCCTTCCCACAGGCTTAGCTGAGGGCAGGCAGGATTCAGGGGGCAGACGCTTGTTCAGGTCGGCTAGCTGTTGGGAGCACAGTGATCAGGCCCAAGTGATTTAGGGCTGCCTGCATGGGAGTGCTCCCTCCCATGTCTGAGGAGTGGGCAGGCTCAGCACTCGCCTCCATTCGCCGAATGTCGATGGACAGGACCGTGGTGAAGAACAGCATCTGGAGGAAGAAGTCGGACACCAGGCCCACAACAGCGAAGAGGCAGAACTCCTGGAACAGAACACACTGGCTACACGTCTGCAAGCCTGGAGAGCAGATCCCTCAGGGTTAGCAGAGCACAGCAAAGACAAAGGAAAATAGTCTTCAGCTACGGATCTGGAGACTGAGGATCAGGCTAGCAGCTCACTAGGGGGCAGCACAGAGCCTGCTTACTTTTTTCAGGAAATCTAGTCCCTTGATTTCCTGAAAATCTGATCCAACCCAGAAAATTTTAAGTCCAAAGAGCCCTTCTCGGGGCTGGAGAGGTGGCTCAGAGGTTAAGAGCAATGGCTGCTCTTCCAGAGGACCAAGTTCAATTCCCAGCACCCACATGGTGGCTCACAACCATCTATAATGAGATCTGGGCAAAGAGGTGATCTGCATCCAGGCCTAGTTAAGGGGCAGAACTTGCTGAGAATTAGGTTTTCTTCCCTTGGCCTTGTTTGAGACCTGAGGCACAGCAACATGGATTTTATTAAAAGCTGGGGTGAGATGACAGGGCACACACACCCCAGCCGGCTGCCTTGGGTAAGCCTTGGGGACTTACCTGGATAGCGGGCACTAGGGTGAAGTAGCCGATGAGGATGATGCCCAGTTCAGTTGCCATGTTCTTCATAATGGACCAGCTCTCACTGCTTAAGCCTGCAGAGGGAAACCCAGAGCATGGGTCAGTGAGGACCGACCTGTTTTATGTGTGCACCTGACCTTGCAGTCCTCAGGACAGCATGAAGAAGGGGTCCAGCCTCTGGGCAGACTCCAGGAGTCGCCACCATCACAGTTGCCTCAGAGGAAAGGTGGGGTGCAGCAGAGTGCTCTGGCCATCAAAATAAAGGGGAACCAGGGCGACGAGATGAGGAAACCCGGGAAAAAAGCCCAGTGCCACCCACTGCAGCCAGAGCCATGGAGGAATTAACTGGCTCTTCCTCATGCTGCGCCCAGGGCCATGCCACCACACTGTCTTATGAACAAGTGTCTGCATTTACAGTGTGTATGGTCTCACAAGAGACTTTGTTCATCTCTCCATAACCTCATACCCTGTACAGGATGGAACAAGCTCAACAGAGGCTGGTGGGTTGAATGAACACCAGTTTCTGTTCACAGAAATGGGCACAGGATAAAATGCCTCAAGAGATCGACCTCCTTTTAGTAGGGCATGGTGGTTCACACCTTTAATCCCAGCACTCAAGAGGCTGGGGTAGGAGGATCTCTATGAGTCTGAGGTCAGCCAGCGCTACACAGTAAGACTCTGACGGGCTGGGTGGGGGGCTGCTACTGGCTGCCTAGCTTTCTTACTGGCATATAAGCCCTCATGCCTGTGCGGCGTGTACTTTACTTTCTGAGCCATCACCACAGCCCTAAAAGGTTGACTTTGAGGGCTCCTTATCTCCTTGGGCATAAATTCAGGTGAACAGGCAATCGCCCCAGCGTTACCTTGTGCAATCCGAAGCTTCACCTCGAGGTCCACTGGGGTTGATACAACTGACTTGGTGAGCACCAACACGTTCTCTAACCCAATAACCACCACCAGGTATGGGAAAATCTCACTGGGGACAGAGGAAGAGACAGGAAGGGTTGGTTCTTAGCAGGCATGAGCCCTGGAAGGCTGTGGGGCTTCCAGCCTACAGTACAGGCGGCCAAGTGGGTCCTGCAGCACAGGGCAGTAGCTCTAATATACCTCCATCCAACAGGATTCTTGTCAACAAAGCTTTGCCAAGGGGCCAGCTACCATCCCTGTCTCTTCTGCCCAGTGGAGAAGGGAGACTGGAAGAGGCCCCTGGAGAACATCACTGTCCCCACTGCCAGATCACAGCTTTCCTAACCCTCCCATACTAGACTCCAATGGCTGATGGAACCACCATTTCTAGGACCCTACACCAGTTACTCCAGGCCAAGATACTGAACTAAATGGGAGGGATGACCCTAGCCTTAACCCCTAACCTTTGCTGAGACGCTGTGTCTGGAGAAATGTAACTGCTCGCATAGAGTATCTGGCTGCTGGCTGCGCCTCACCCATGTAAGGGAAGCTCTCAAAGTGGCTCAGAAAAGGAAGCAGGCAGTCCAGGACAAGGAACAAACAGCGATACAAAGTCGCTTTTCTGTGCAGCTGTAGACGAGTGTCCTAGGCCTTGGGTCTGATATCTAGCACTGGGAAGAAAGCAGTTTTCACTAAGACTGCCTGAGCAGCCAAGGTCGTGGGAAGGCCAGCCAGTGGGTTGGTAATCACCAGACAGGCAAGGCCAGCCAGAGGCCAAAGCCTGAAGACAAACGTAGTGGAGGGCTCTGGCCTAAGATTTTCAGAGGAATGAGGGGAAAATAACATCAGTGAAGAAGATAAACGCTCTGTCCTCATACACTGATAACAGACTCACACTCACTCTGACTGGGCACTTAAATCTTTAAGAGGAAAATCCTTCATTTATGTATGTATGTATGTATGCATGAATGCACACTCACTCTCCTATGATGCAGATTCTAGGGATTGAACTCAGGTAGTCAGGCTTGGCGGGAAGTGCCTTACTCACGGAGCCACCAACCCTCTTTCAATAGTGAAGACGACACATATACATCAGTATCCCACACTCCCTGGGCACAAGCCACTAGAAAGCAGTGTGAGGCTGGAGAGATGGCTCAGAGGTTAAGAGCACTGGCTGCTCTTCCAGAGGTCCTGAGTTCAATTCCCAGCAACCACATGGTGGCTCACAACCATCTGTAATGAGATCTGATCTGGTGCCCTCTTCTGACCTGTAGGTGTACATGGAAGGAGAGTGTTGTATACATAATAAATAAATAAAATCTTAAAAAAAAAAAAGCCAGGCGTTGGTGGCGGATGCCTTTAATCCCAGCACTTGGGAGGCAGAGGCAGGAGGATCTCTGTGAGTTCAAAGCCAGTCTGGTCTACAGATCGAGTTCCAGGACAGCCTCCAAAACAATACAGAGAAACCCTGTCTCGAAATACCAACAAAACAAAAACCCAAAACCAAAAAATAAAAGCAATGTGTATATGGATTTAAAATCTAAACATCAATATCTATATATACACAGATACCATATAAACAAACACATATTCTTTATAAGAACACACAATGTATGTGTATACATACATGCGCACAACCACGTTTTCTATATTCATAGATGTGCCATATACATCACACATGCTTACAGAGGAACATGCACCTCTTCAATGTCATAAATAATAAGGCAAAGACATGGGGCAACAACAAACATCTAATGCAACGGTCACCAGGGGTCACATCAGGCCCAGATGTGCAAGGGGCCTGACGGCTCACTGGCCCTGTGAGACCTACCCTCCATTGAGTGTGGGTGTCAGGCCAAAGAGAGTGCAGAGCCCCACAGACATGAGCAGAGAGCTAAGCACTGTGACCACGGCTGCCAGGGCGAGTCCCCACTTAGACTTGACCATGTCGATCTTGCCTATAGAAGAGAGGGCACATCAGGGCGGTACCTCCCCCAGCCCCTGGAACCCTCCTTAACTGAGCTCCTGGGAGTGGATATGCAGACAATCAAGGAAGAGAAGGCTCCTGTTGTAACCAGAAGAAAATGACAAATACAGACACTTCTGGTCTCATGAACATAGCTCTTTTGGGAGCTCTAACCCACAGTGTCTTTTCCTCAGAAGCCCCTGAGACTCTATGGGATGAAGCCCTGGTTTAGTGACCACCAGAGAGATTCTCCATCTCGGCTCCAAGCCGTCTCTAACAGCAGAAGTGGGTGCCATGGAAAAGGAGACCTACGTGTGGAAAAGTAGATGTAGGCAAACAGGATGATGTAGGTGGTCACGAGAGGGATGAGCTCTGCAATACCAATCTCCTCTTTGAAGTGCACGTGGACCAGGTTCTCGGCCCGCAGGCTGCAGTTGGGGCTGGGGTGCAGGAGCATGAGCCGGGCGCGTAGGCTGCTCAGAAACCTGTAACGTAAAAGTCCCTAGAGGGGCCCAGCAGGGTCTCCCCTTCCCATTTGTTGAAGGAAAGCTTCTCTGTGGTTTCTCTAGTGTCCACAGACACCAAAGATTGGTAAAGCTGGCAGACCTCCTGTCCTGACGTATCACACAACCCCAGGTGCCAAAGGCTCAGAAGAGCCAGTCAGAGGCACCTCAAGTACCCTTGCCGACTGGAGAGCTGTGCAGTGGTTCAGACAAGACACAGGCTGCACGGAGCTCATCAGTCAGCTGAGACACTGCTCAGGGCTTAGGAAGAAACCAGAGGAAACACCAGGTCACAGAAATTGTCAGAGCTGCCTCAGGTCCCTTGTTCTTAGTCAGGCCTGAGGACCATCCTCATTCAAATGATCAGATCTAGTTCTTTGAGTAAAGGACACAAACATTTAAATAGGAGGCCTGGAGCCATGTTGGTCAGAGAAGCAACCACTCAAGCTAAGTACCACAGAGCGGTGGGGAGCCTGAGCACCTTACTTGGCATGGTAGTGCTGGAAGACCAGGGTGATGGTGTAAGAGACCATCCTCTTCCTTGTGTAGAGGCTCACCCCACTGTACTTCCCAGGGACACCAAACAGCAAGTCTGTGGGCAGAAACCAGCAAGACATAGGAATAACAACAGTCATGGGGACGGGCTGGTAGCAGAGCTACCCTTCCCTGCAGTTACTCTTAGAAACCAGGGGTGGCTCCTGACAGACTAGAGCACCCACTGAAGGAGAGAGGCGACCACACACAGGCTCTCTCCAGCCCGAGTGCTGAGGGTACCTTTGAGTGTGGCTGATGTCTGCAGAGTTTTGGGCTCATGCTGATGGATGGTCCCAATGATGTCAGGGTCGGCATGGAATCGCTCCCAGTCATTCTGCCAGAAGTTCCCAGGGGACAGCAGCAGGCAGCCATGTTCAGGAAGTAGGTTCCGGAGTTTCCTGAGTCCTGGCAGCAAGTCTGTCACCTGAAGGCAAACTTCCTCCAGGCTCTTGGTCCCCGAGCTAAGCAGAAGATGGAGGAAGCCTCTGCTGTTTCTGCCACCACAGGGCCAACCCACTGCACTTACGGGCACCACCTGTCATCAGGCTCCTCGATGCCTTATTTCCCTGGGGTCACAGTAGAGCCTGATGCCTAGGGAAATGGGAAATGCTTCCAAGTGCTCAACGTGTCCATGCACCTGTCCAGCCCCTAGAATGCACTGGAGCCCTAAAGCCCATCTCTTTCCAGGAAAGGCAAGTATGTAAGAGCCCGCATACGCCCCCACCAAGCACCTCTGCCAGTTTTAGAGGACAATAGGAGAGGAAGAAACTTTAGGGTTTTAGGTCACCCAAATTCTTGTCGAAACCTGATGGTGACAGTCTGCTAAGCCAACATGTTCCAGAAGGTACCCCGAGGTAGACCGTGCTAATCTCAGCTGTTTCTCAGTTACCTCCCTGCAGTTAGGCCCATTCACACTCCCTGTGTGCTGTGAGGACAGTCACAGAGAGACCATGAGGATCCTGAGAACTGCAGAGCTGACTGGACTGTAGTAGTTAAGACCGAGGATTGTAACTCCCTTTAGTACTCACGAGTCTGAGGCCCCTGAGAGGAGTACCTGTCTCTCAGCACGTGGTTCCGGATTTCCTCCACCAGTTGGAATGCCCGGGACAGAGGTGATCGGAACACATCTACTGCCAGAAGGTTTTTGTGCCAGGGAGACACAGATGACTTCACAAATATCTGTTGGATATACGCCACTGGGGCCCCCACGTACTGTAGAAGAGATAGGACAGGGTAGTAAGGAAGCATGGGTCCATACTCAGTAAGAGATCATTGAGCATGCACTAATGGGAAATGTACTAATGGACCAGGTATCAGGAAAACATCGCTTCCACAAGCCAAAGCAAAGCCCAGGTTCATTTTCTGTCATTTCCTGGAATAAAGGTATGCTGAAAACACCCCAATCATCCTCAGCTATATCTACCCTATTACAACAGAGCTGTGTGTCTGCAACAGATAGCTGGATGACCATACTACCCCTCTAAATCATTTACTGTCTAGCTCTTTACAGAGCACAGCTGTTAACTGCACCAGAGTACAAGCTCCCAGAGGCATGTAGCTGTCTCACTGATACACAGGCTTTGCTCTTACAGAGTTGCTCCTCTGTAGTGTGCTTAAAAGATCAAGGCCTAGGGGCTGAAGAGATGGCTAAGACCACTGGCTACTCTTCCAGAGAACCCGGGTTCAATTCCCAGCACCAACATGACACTAACAACTGTCTAACTCCAGTTCCATGGGATTCCTTTCACAGACACACAGGCAGGAGGGACACCAATGCACACAAAATAAATCTTAAAAAAACAAAATCAAGGCTTAGCTGGGCGGTGGTGGCACACACACGCCTTTAATCCCAGCATTCAGGAGGCAGAGGCAAGAGAATCTCCAAGTTTGAGGCCAGCCTGGTCTACAGAGTAAGTTCCAGGACAGCCAGGGCTACACAGAGAAACCCTGTCTTGAAAAACAAAAAAAACAAAAAACAAAAAAAAAATCAAGACCAGGTTTTTAGCTGGAATGGTGATGCCTTATATAATAACACTGAGAGGCAGAGATGGGAGGAGAGAACTGTCCCGAGTTTGAGGATCAGCCTGGTCTACAAAGCAAGTTCCTTGCCAGCCAGGCTACCTAACAACTGTCTCAAAAACAGCAAACAAATACAAACTGTCAATCCTAGACCTTCAACTCGATGACGTCAGAGGCACTTCTAACCTCCCTGAGGTCTGGGCTCCTCACTGTGAAAGGAAGAAACGCCATCCTGCAGCACCCAGATATGTGCCCACCTCACTCACACAACAACATGTAAGCACACATCTGCCCGTCTGCAGAGACGGGGTTTTAATAGAAATACTAGCACTAAGTGGCAGGGAACATTGTTCTGCATGGGCCCAGACAGCACCAGAGGAAGTAAGGATTGCTCAGGCAGTTTCGTGAGCAAACAGGGTGCCACAGTGTCTCAGGCTCAACTCTCTCACCACGTGGTACACTTTTCTCACTAGAACCTGGTGTACGCCTCCTGGTACGTGCCTGTCTCACTCCCAGGGCATGCTGGCTAGTGGTTCCATAAACTTCTGGCAGAATGACAATGAATGCTTCCATCTTGATGCTGATGTCACTGAAACCAAGTCCCAAACTGGAGATAAGAGCATGCAAATGTGCAATTTCCGGTGACACGAGTGCCATGGACTGTGTCAGCCACAGCTGAACAGCTAGGAGAATGGGAAAGTGGACGGGAGGGCAGGGAGCTCATCTGAGGAGTAAGGGACACTGAGGACAAAGGACAGCACAGAGGAGCCCTGGACGGCAGTCAGGGCAAGCGAAATGCCAACCAGGAAACCTGGTTGAACCTTCTGGGCTCCAAGTTGACGACAGAGAAAAGCCCAAACATCCCCGAGGTGGAGGGAATGCCTAACGAAAGCAAGGTTCTGGAGAGAGGGCAGAGGGTAGAGGCACAGGGAGACAGGTAGGTTACAGGGAGCAGGGCATGCCTGAGGGAGTGAGGTAGCTGTTCTGAACCCAAAGCCTGCCTTATTCAGGGACTCCACGGGCAGATGAGTGGACAAAGAGAAGGCCACTGGCCATCTCCTGGGCTCAAAGGAACAACTTAGAAGCAAAGTTCATAAAGCTCCGTTTACTTTATTTTTGGTTGAAACAAGGTCTTAGGCTTAGTCCTAGCTGGCCTGGAACTTAAGAGTAATCCTCCTGCCTCTGTTTTCCAAGTATTGGCTGTGAAGTTGTTTATGATGCCAGCTTAGTGAGGTCTCTGGCCCACAGAGTCACTAAAAGTGCAGCCAACCACTTCTGGCTGCCATAGACCCTGCCCTGAGAGCATTTCACTGACACACACACTCGCCTGAGTGAAGGAAGGAAGCTTCTTCCCAGAGGCCAGGTGCTCTAGGAGACTCTTTGGGGATCATCCCCAAACGCATGAGGCACAGCACCCTCACGGCACCATGGATCGTCCAGGCCCAGGCTCAGTCTTCTGGGTGTCAGACAGCTGTGACTCTCTGCACCTGTCCCCTCCCTCCCGAGGAATGACCTCCTGACCTTGCAGTCAATGTCCAGTACACTTCCACCTCCCTTCCCACCCAGAACCCTTGGGCCTGCACTTTTTTTTTTTCGAGACAGGGTTTCTCTGCGTAGCCTTGGCTGTCTTGGAACTCACTCTATAGACCAGGCTGACCTTGAACTCAGAGATCCCCCTGCCTCTGCCTTCTGAGTACTGGGATAAAGGTACATGCCATTCCTACCACCTCCTCCTGGATTTGGGTCAGTATTTCAACAAAGGACTAATAACTGCAATTCACAATCCGGGATATAGGGTCAGATTCCCTAAGTTTTATTAATGCCTCATTCCCCAAGTTTATCCACATGTCTTCCCGGAAGTGTGTTGTTACAGCACCATCATTCTTTCCATGGGAAGGCAGCAGCACAGCTTTCTGTGCATTTGCTTTGTGAGAGAGGGTTTTACTATGTAGCTATGTAGCTTTAGCTGACCTCAGATTTGTAATCCTCCTGCTTTAGCCTCCTGAGTGCTGGGATTACATGGGAGCAGCACCATGCCCAGTCTTCCACCATATTTCTATAGGAATATGTTGTTATCCCATTTGCCCTAGACAACTTTCTCCTTTGATGCCCCACCCATTCTGGCTAGCCCACAGCTCCTGCGCTTTCCCTGCCGACAGACCATGTTGACGGGTCTCCCATTCAGACTCATTCTTCAGCTTAGCTGGATCCCCTCAGCTACATGGCTCTTGACTCATACCCACAGACGTCTATCTGAACCTTCCAGGATAGTGCTCCATATTCTTCTAGTGCTTTCAAGATTTTGGTCCAGTCATTAACTAATCAAGTCATCATCTGATGTGGCCTCAAGTTCCCTCTCTGGACATCAATGTTCTCTCACAGTGGCAGCCATTCACAGTCCCTAGACTTGTTTGGAAACTTCCAGAAGCAGACCCTGAAACCACCAGTTCATCTGGAAGGTACAGGGAACAGGGAGGGGAGGCAGCCAGCAAAGGGTGTATTGACAAGTGACCTCACAGAGCCTGAGCAGGTAGAACTGAGACACTGCATTCTGCCCCTACAGACACTGAGGAAATGCTGTCCTGAGGAGAGGGATTCTCCAGTACCTCAGAGGTCCTCTGAGCAGGAAGATGTCAGTGGAGATGAGGGTGACCCATCCACTGCACAGTGTGTCCATCCAGTGGAGATGGGTTGTCTCAGAGACCTACCTGAAGTCCAAGTGAGAATCAGGTATGGGAGCAGACGAAGAATGGCACCCTACAGGTGTGCACAGATACACCAGTGTTCATGAAACCCAGATGCCCTGAACAAATAAAGGCCCCTGACTAGATGGGGACAGTGGTAGGTAGCCTTCTAACATGGCCCCCAATGAGCCACACCTTCTGGAGCTCAAGACCCTGTGCCACCCCCTTAAGAGGATGCTAGATCTACTGATTTATTTCTGAAGGGGATACAGCCAAAATGATGCCATCTTTGAATTTAGGTTACTGACCCTATACAAATTCCCCATCTTTTGGTACCAACACCTGGTGAAACAATATGTCACGGTAGCCATTCTGGAAAGGATTCGGCCAACACTCAGAAAGCAACTAAGAGGCCTTCGAGAACTCTGCAGCCAGTCAGCCACGTGAGTGAGTGTGGAAGCAGATTCCCCGAGTTGAAGTCTAAGATGCCTGAAGCCTGGGCTGACGCTGGACTGCAGTGTTGTAAAAGACCCTGAACTGAATACCTAGATAAGAGAACCAAGGTCAGGACAGCTAAGGGATGAGTCTAAGGTCACACTGATGATAGGGAGCTGATTGAGATTAAAGCCCCAGCTGTCTGAGCCCAAGCTTATTTCCTCCTCTACAGCCCACCTGCTCAGGTGACGTCATACAATCTTGACAAGGGAGAAAAGTCCATAAGCAGTATGGGAGAAGAGTTGGGCTCCTGGGGACCAATGGTTTCTCTGGCCACCGCTGTTCATAGCATGAGGTCTCTGCCCAGATCTCTGTGTCGTCTTGGGCAGCCACCACAAACTCTACAATGCTAGCCTTGAATAAGCCTGTAAGCCTCTGAGATCCTGCCAGACTGGTCTGTCCAAGGAAGGGCCTGGTGAGGACTGGGGTAAAGCAGTTAAGTTCAGATGACCAAGAAAGATGCTACAGGGTAGGCGTTCAAGTGCTGGAGTCCTCAGGGTTCTTCTCTTTTAAAACCCACTTTCTATTTTAAATTTAGTTCTTCCTTCATAAGTAAATAGCGCTACTTAGATTCAAACTCTAGCGCCACCATCCCTGGCTGTGTGCTATGGGTGAAGGTCTATGGGTTCTCCAAGACTCAAGGTCTTCCTTACTGCTTAGGGAAATGGGGATAAACCACCCAGCTAAATTGGGTCACAGTGAA
This sequence comes from Mesocricetus auratus, assembly GCF_017639785.1. Lineage (NCBI taxonomy): Eukaryota > Metazoa > Chordata > Mammalia > Rodentia > Cricetidae > Mesocricetus > Mesocricetus auratus. The sequence goes on along the minus strand of NW_024429267.1, from coordinate 47,706,603 downwards.
GGCCAACCAAAATAACTGATGTGAATCAAATCCAACAAAGCATCAGAATGAAAACATTACTCCCTGGAATTATGTAAACTGGATTTGGCATCCCAGGCAGTATCAACTCAGTCTACTAGTTCCATTAAGATTAATTTATTAATTACTTAAGATTGATTTCTTTGCCACCATTTTCACTGTCATGCTTTTTAAAAAGTAAACAGTGTTTAAGAGTATGAATGCTTTGTCTGCATGTAGGTGTGTGTACCACATATATGCTTAATGCTCTTGGAGGTCAGAAGAGGGCATCTGATCCTCTGGAACTGGAGTTCTAGAATCCAAACCTGAGCCTTCAGTAAGAGTGATAAGTGCTCTTAGTTGCTGAGCCATCTCTCCAGCGCAGGTCATTCCTTTAAAGGAATGGTTTCCACTATCCACTCTTGAACTCAAGGGCCCAGAAACAACTTGGGCCTACCAACCTTCTCACTTAACAATGCTCAAGATAAATAACAGGCACATTCATTGTCTCTTAAATAATCCTGCTCTTCATTTACCCAACAAGAAACCTTTCTTTAGCATTGTGGTATGTAAAATACTGGCATTTATGTAAATCTGAGTGACACAACTTCAAAAGTACAGCAGGGCAAGCATGGAGGAGCAGCAGAATCCACATGTGCAGGACAGTTAGGACAGGCTTCCTGAAGACAGAACCACTAAGCTAAGGGCAGGCCTGAGGCAGGCACACTTAGTGATCTGACAAGCAGTCCAAGCACACAAACCTTCCCTTTTCTCCTCTCTGCTCAGGCTAACAGATCTGCTGTGACAGGTACAAACATTTGTTGAATGTTAATGGTGGGCCAGGCACTACACTAAGTTTGCATTTTCTCATTTAATCCTTTTGACAATGTCTAACACAGGTATAATTATCACCCTTGTTTTATGAATATGGTAACGAAGGCACAAAAACCATTTGCCCAAGGCCATGCACTGGGAAATGAAAGTATCTACTGTTTCTGCTTTGTTTTTCTTTCTCTGTAACCACAGACCTCTGCCCAGAAGGAACTGCCCCTTGCCAATCCCACAAAGCCATAGGTCACACAAGTCTAATACAGAGTGGGCTGAACTCAGACCAAGAACCTGGCAAGGATAATTAGACAGACCCTGTAGGGACTGGAGAGATGGCTTAGTGGTTATAAGCACATACATACTGCTCTTCCAGAAGACTGGAGTTCAGTTCCCAACACCCATGCTGGGAAGCTCACAAATTCCTATAACTCTAGCTCTGGGAGATCTGACATCTTTTTCTGGGGACACAGACAGACACAGACAGACAGACAGACAGACAGACATGCACGCACGCATGCACACGCTCCCGCTTCTCTACTTCTTTCTCTGCTTCCTGTCACATGAGATGAATAGGCCCCTCCACCACTCTGCTTCCTCCATGACATTCTGCCTCATCTCAGACCCAAAGCAACAGAGCCACCTAAACTTGAACTGAAACTTCTGAAAACATGGACCATGCCATGCCACCAAGGGCTTCTCTTAGCTTGTGACAGTTTCTCAGACTTTGTTTTGTGGAGTGCTGATCAGGTGTTTTGTGGGTGTCCCTCAATTGGGACTGCTTGATGCTGTACTCAGTAGACTAGAGCCGTCCACCTGGGAGGAAGGCTCTAGCGGTACTTGTGGCTCTCATCAACCTCTGCCTCTTTCTTGAGGACTTGCCCGTCAAGTTCTCCACTGCACATACTCCTCCCTGCCTACTCTGTAGAAGGATGTCTCTAGAAACTTCTAGCAGAGAAGTTGGGTATTGTAAAACACACCTGGGCCAGGTGGTGGTAGCACACGCCTTGAATCCCAGCACTCGGGAGGCAGAGGCAGTCGGATCTCTGTGAGTTTGAGGCCGGGCTGGACCGACAGCCTCCAAAAACAATACAGAGAAACCCTGTCTCGTAAAAAACAAAACAAAACAAAAAAAAAACATACCTGTATCCAGTCTAGGCAACATTAAACCCTGTTTCAAGAAACAAAACAAATAAAAAAGAGAAGGAAATTACCTGCTAACTTCCTGAAAGTAAGCTATCTACATAAATTATCCAGAATTTTTCTGCACAAGGATTTGCCTATTGTCCCTATTTATTTATGTAATCAGTTAATCAAATAGATTCAGGACTTACAGGTATTTACCATTTACTTGCAGTATACAAACACGTGCATATAATTCAATACTCCTTAACTATATTATACAAACTGCTCCAGCACTAACTATTGAAAGCTCCTAGTGTGTGTGCGTGCGTGCATGTGTGTGTGTGTGTGTGTGTGTGTGTGTGTGTGCGCGCGCGCGCACTGCCTGAGTTTATGTGCTCCGGGTATGTGAAAGGAAGGTGCCTTCAGAGGCTGAGGGTGTTGATCTCCTGGGACTGGAGTTGGGTATGGCTGTGCACTGCCTATGGGTGTTGGAACAGAACTTCGGTCCTCTTTTTTTCTTTTTTGGTTTTTCGAGGCAGGGTTTCTCTGTATTGTTTTGGAGGCTTTCCTGGAACTCGCTTTGTAGACCAGGATGGCCTCAAACTCACAGAGATCCGCCTGCCTCTGCCTCCTGAGTGCTGGGATTAAAGGCGTGCGCTACCAACGCCCGGCTTTGGTCCTCTTTAAGAACAATAAGCACCCTTAGCTACTGAGCCAACCTCCAGAGTCCCACCTCCACCATGTCATTTCAACATATACTTCAAACTTTAAAAAACTTTGTCCTATCTCCACAATCAGGGTAACACCTTGAGCTGTCCCCATCGCATCCTGGTTTACCCCAAAAGCAACAACAGCAGAAGGAAGGAAGTAAGGAAGTAAGGAAGTAAGGAAGGAATACAAAAGCTGTAGTTTCTCTGGTGTGGGTGGGTGGTGGCTGCTGCATCCCTCCCAGTGCCCAAACCTTCATTGTTTTCTCCAGAAGCCATAACTTGTGCCCTGGAGACAGGGTCTGGGAGTGAACTTATCACGCACTAGATTTGCTGCAACACAGGTGCAGGGCTAAAGCTCCTCCAGCCACTGTTGGGGAGATGGAGAGGAAGCTGGTCCACAGATCTAGAGATAGGTTCCTGAGGACCTGGTCATGTAGTGTAGAAGGCATTTCTGGCCCTGCCTATGAGTTATGTGAAGTCTTTCTTTTCCACTTACTCTGATTTACGTTGGGTTTTCTGTTCTTTATAACTGAAATGGTTCTCACCATCTATTGTGGGCTTCTCTTCTTATCACACATAGCCAATGTGAGTGTAATAACTCATCACTGAGTTACATGATATGTGGCTACAGCACCAAGCCTTGAGTCTCCGCCATCACTCGGGGATAGAGGTTGTAACAGAAAGAACTGTATAATTCTCTGACTGTTTAGACCTTAAAACTGCTCTGCACACCTATTCACTGTCACCGCCCAAGGCCAATGAAATGTACTAATGGAAGCCCACAAATACATCTATCCTGTGCAAACAGGCCCACTGAATTCTATTAGTCAAGAAATATCCATAAACCAAAACTACTCTGTAGGAGTGAACCCCACAAAGCTACCCGCCCAACAGGGCGGGGTCAAGGTAGAGATAAAAGGTAGTGAAAGGAAAAAGGGCCTCCTCTTTTTTCTCCTGGAAGCCAGCCAAGCTTCTAACTCCTGGTATGTGCGACTCTCTCTCTCCCTGATAAATAAATATATTGTTTTTCCCTATATAGCCTCGATTATCATTATACTACTCTGTTGGGACCTAGGTATCATCAGGTCAATATAGTAGAACTATATTAAGCAGTTGATGATGGTAAAATATTTGCATCAAGAAGATCCCATCAACCTGGGACATAGAACACAAAACGGTTTCTTTTAAAAAACAAAAGAAAACCCACAATCCTATGGCCAGAGAGTCTGGGAAACAGAAACTTTATTTACTGGCTGGTTAAGTACTGAGCTGAACTCAAGAAAGCCAGTATCAGAGAGGGAGGACTGATGATCAAAGGGATTAAGACTGGGCTGGTTGAACCCCCAGAAACAGCTGACCAGACAAAGGTTAACTCTTGAATCCCAGGCATCAGCCTGGGAATCCAGCATGGGACTGATCAAGACCCCCTGAATCTGGGTATCAATGAGGAGGCCTAGGTAATCTATTGAGCCTTGGACAGCAGATCAGTACCCATCCCAAGTATACACACGGTCTCTGGACTCCCATAGAACAATGTGAGGTGCACTCTCACCCTGAACTCTTGGGGAAGGGTCTAGGCCCTGCCCTATATGAAATGACAGACTATGGACACCCCCATGGAGGGCCTCACCCTCCCTAGGGGAATGAGGGGATAACGGGGGGGGGGGATGGGGGAGGGCACGGGAGGAGGGGAGGGAAAGGGAGAGGGACCTCATACTGACTTGTGAAGCAACCTTGTTTCTTATCTAAATTTAAAATGGAAAATAAAAAAAATATTAATAAAAAAAAACAAAAGAAAAAGCCAACTTTTTTGTTTGTTTGTTTTTAAAGACAGGGTTTCTCTGTATTGCTTTGGAGCCTGTCCTGGAACTCTCTCTGTAGACCAGGTTGGCCTTGAACTCACAGAGATCCTCCTGCCTCTGCGTCTTGAGTACTGGGATTAAAGGTGTGCGCCACCACCACCTGGCTTCAAAAACCTTTTCTATGTATGTATGTGTGCCTGCATGAGTTTATGTGTATCATGTGTGAAGAAGGTTGCCTCAGAGGCCAGAAAGCATCAGATCCCATGGAACTAGAGTTACGAATGGCTGTAAGCCACCTCATGTGCATCTAGGAACCAAACCTGCTAGGAACTCTTTGACCACTGAGCTATCTCTCTAGCCCAGAACTAGATGGTCTTAGACCGTGTGTCCTCTTGACACACAGACACAGCCCCGGTGAGCACAGAAGCACATTTCTCATTGAGGAAATGTGTAACTAACACGCCTCTCTTACCAGGGTGTCCTAGTTAAGCAACAGAAGAGTCAAACTCCTAACTAGTTAGCAGGCATTAACCAGAAAGGAAACGGAGAGAAGGCGCTGTACTGTCAAGAGGTGGAGAAGAGGAACTCTGCCAAGTCTTACTCTTCCCCAAAATTCAGCAAGCCCAGCACCAACCTATGGAATCAAAGCACAACACAAGAAGGACACACAGGTAAAGACCACCATGTCCTCCCATGGTGAGCAAGATATCCAGGGATGAGCTGGTCAAGCCTGTGAGCTTCGATTAGCAAGTGTAGAAATCAGTGAGTGGGGTGCCAAGTCCGAGCCCTTCAACTGGAGAGACTTTTTTTTCTCATTCAGTGCTCAGGCCAGAACTCATCAAATGACAGCAGTCCAGTCGGCTAGGACTGGGAGAACAAGTTCTAGTCCTGTGTTGACCCTCATCAATTAAGTACCTGAGGCACCTACTTACTTTGGTTCCCAACTTTCCTTCCTGTTTAAAAAATAAATAGAACCTGGACTTTTTAAAGCACCTGACTGGATTATGAAGATAAAATCAGCCTAACTGGTCTGAGAAAACTAGGTGTGCTCTGCAGTCTCTCTGATGAAAGAACACCCTGGGGATGCTCCGCTGTTCTCATGACTACCTGGGGTCAAGGAGGAAATGCTTCTCTGGTCCCTGCACACGGTGTGTGACTAGGCCAGGTATAAACCAGGTTCAGCTGGTCACTGATAGGACAACTGAAAATCCTAGTTTTTTAGGGCAGTCACTCTTGGCATCATTCAGTGTTTTCTTTCAATAAAGGTTATTCATTACATGTATAACTAAACACTCCAGTGCCTTCCTAAAGCAGGTGAGTACATGAATTCACTAATCTGAAGCTGACCACTCTTACTGTCACTTGCAGAGTCTGCCTCCACCAATCAGCTCTCGGCTAGGGCTCTCCTCAGTGGGTAGCTGAGCACCTACCCACTCTGGCTGCTCACTGGCTTCTCCTTGTTTGTGGTCAGAGTCCACAGGTGGGGGTGAGTAGTCCTTCACAGGCGTCGAGAATTCCACAGGTCCCGTTCCAGGCAAGGGGAGCTTCAGCAGAGGGTAGCTGGGGAGAAGGGAAAGGAGGAAGAGTGAGGACTTCTGAGAGGTGGAGTCTGCTGTGAGACGGTGGTGACACAGGAGCCACTGCAATCCCAACTGCATGCCCTTTGCTGGAACTGGGTAGGAACGTCATTTTACTACCATACAATTTCGGGGCTGACATTCAGAAGTCACCTGGACCAGAAGGTTTCAAACTTATTGTAGTCACAAAGCCTACAAGGAAGCCCAACTAATAATATAACAGGCTGGCTAAATGTTTTCTGAGATTTTAGACAAGATACTAAAAACAAATTAAAACCTGTCAATCAGATACAGATAATTAAAAAAAAACTAGGAGGGAGGATACAAATCCACTGGAATTGATTCCGATGACTGAGAAACTGCTGTTTTAAAAGAACAGATCATGAGAATTGCGAAGGACATATGAGGGTTACACTGGCCCATGTTGAACTTAAGTTAATGGATCCATCAAATGGCTTCAGTCAGCAAGTTATAAAATAGGTGTGCATTTTGTTTCATGTCTCACCTAAAATTTTTATTATTCATTTATTTACCTTTTTTTTTTAAAGATAAGAGTTTCTCTGTGTAATAGCTCTAACTGTCCTGGAACTTACTTTGTAGACCAGGCTGGTCTCGAACTCACAGAGATCCACCTGCCTCTGTCTTCCAAGTGCTGGGTTTAAAGGCGTGTACACCATCACACCAGGTCCAAAATCTTTTTAATATTCTGAAGTAATTTATGTAAGAGAGCTGAGGCAAAAGAGTGGCAATTCTGAGGCCTCCCTACACTGAGATACTATCCTGAAAAATGAGGAAACAAACAAAAAGGAAGCAACTTAGGTGAGCGTAATGGACACTTCATGTACAGAGTGCTCAGTTCTCAGCTCACTACCTCGATAAGAAAAAGGACATTTCCAGAACCTCAGAAGACAGCCTGAGTCAACACATACCCAAGACCTGCAGACACAGTAACTACAAACTCAGTTCGCTCTTTCATTTGTTTGTGGTGTTGAGCCTCTTACTGCTATGTATATGCTCTGCCATCCAACTACCCACCTGCCACATTGACGTTTTTAGACTTACTTATTTGCTTATGTGCTGTGGGGGAGAGTGCACATCCCAGAGGGAGGACAACCTGCAGGAGTTCTGTCACCCTCCCATCATGCAGAGTCCAGGGACTGGACTCAAGTTACCAGACTCAACAGCAAACACTCTTTACCTATGGGACCATCTTGTCAGCTCTGTCTTGCCTACTTTTGAATATCAGACAAAATAAATCATCCTATTTATGTACTCCTTTATGAGTGGCTGCACACAGCGCCTCTCACTTTTATAGACACGTATCAGGGCTGGGGATATGAGTCAGTAATCAAGTGTCTGCCTGGTATGGCTAAGGCCTTATGTTCAACCCCTAGCACTACAACAAAATGCCTGACATCATAAGTAGGTACTACTCTTGAATAAATGCATTATGGTACATTAGTCTACTTCACTGTCAAGGTACACTTGGCTGTTTCTAGTTGAGGCTACTGAAAATAAAGCTATGGAGGCAGGAGAGTTGACTCAACAGTAAGATTTTTTCCTGCTCTTCCAGAGGAACTGAGTCCAGTCCTCAGCACTCTTCTGGGTGGCTCACATTCATCTGTAACCAACTCCAGGGGTACTTCATTGCTTACACTCATGCAGACTACTACACATAAAATAAAAATTTCGTAAATAAAAAATCTAGAGGTAACCTCCTTGCTGAGAGAGAGAGAGACAGAGAGAGACAGAGAGAGAGAGAGAGAGAGAGAGAGAGAGAGACAGAGAGAGAGAGAGACAGAGAGAGAGAGAGAGAGACAGAGACAGAGAGAGAGAGACAGAGACAGAGAGAGAGAGACAGAGAGAGAGAGAGACAGAGAGAGAGAGACACACACAGAGAGAGAGAGACAGAGAGAGAGAGACAGAGAGAGAGAGACAGAGAGAGACAGAGAGAGAGAGAGAGAGAGAGAGAGAGAGAGAGAGAGAGAGAGAGAGAGAGAGAGAGAGAGAGAGAGAGAGAGAGTCTGTGTGGTAGTGGTTCTTGAGTTTAGTTTGCATGTATGTAATTTGTGGTCTGCTTTTAATTTTAGGCCATGACAGCAGAAACCCAGGGAGAAGGTAAATCATCATCATCATAGCTCTTACATAAGATTTTTAATATATGCTAGGAACTTTTTTTTTTTTTGGTTTCTCGAGACAGGGTTTCTCTGTAGCTTTGGAGACTGTCCTGGAACTCACTTTGTAGACCAGGCTAGTCTCGAACTTACAGAGATCCTCCTGCCTCTGCCTCCCAAATGCTGGGATTAAAGGCATGTGCTACCAACGCCTGGCTGCTAGAAACTATTTTTTATTTTTACTTACATTCTCGAGACAGGGTTTCTCTATAGCTTTGGAGGCTGTCCTGGAACTTGCTATGTAGACCAGGCTGGCCTCGAACTCACAGGGATGCCTGCCTCTGTCTCCCGAGTGCTGGGATTAAAGTGTGTGCCACCACTGCCCAGCTGGAACTATTTTTTTTTTAAGATTTATTTTTATTTTATGGATATGCACGTTTTGCCAGCATGTATGTCTGTGCACCACACAAACACAGTGCTTGCAGAAGCCAAAAGAGGGCACTGGATCCTCTGGAACTGGAGTTACAGGTGGTGGTGAGCTGCCATGTGGGTGGAGGAACCGAACGCGGGTCCTCTGGAAGGGCATCCAGTGCTCCTAACTGCAGAGCCATCTCTCCAGCCCCTGTGCCAGGAATCATCCCAAACATTTTAAGTGTATTAGCCATGTAAATTCTTCTCCACAGGAGGTAAGCGCCAACATCCTTCCCTCCATTTACAGGTAAGACAAAGAATGATCAAGTATCTGGCTGAAGGTCACACCGATAAGTCAACCAAACCCAACCCAAACAGTGAGCTTCAAAAAGATACACTATTCAAATGGAACCAGAGACTAACACAGCATGAAAGCATCTTTGGGGTGGAGTGTGCTAGCACATTCTTTTTTTTTTTTTTTTTTCCAGACAGGGTTTCTCAGTATTGTTTTGGAGGCTGTCCTGGAACTCACTCTGTAGACCAGGCTGGTCTCGAACTCACAGTGATCCGCCTGTCTCTGCCTCCCGAGTGCTGGGATTAAAGGCGTGCGCCACCACCGCCTGGCGCTAGCACATTCTTATAAACCCAGTATTTGGGAAGCAGTAGGAAGGCCATTTAGTGACTTCCAAGCCAGCTTGGGCTACATAGCACAACCCTCTGTCAAAAAGACTTTGCCTTCTTTAAGAGGAAAGCATCTTTGAGAAAATTAAGATCTGCTTTCCTCTAAAGCTGTCATCCTACAATAAAAGATTTGTCTAACTGCACAGAGTGAAGTTTCTTTGGCATAGAAATCAGTGTGCAGTTTGCTTCTGGCTCCTTTCTGAACAAGGCTTCCTGGCAGTTGTGTCACCAATAATAGGCAGCCAGTTGCCTGGTAGTTTTTCTCAGTGATCCTTCCTTCAACAAATATTTGAGCATCAATTTAAGGCCAGACATTGTGCAAGGACCAGAGGTGCACAAGAGAGCGTATTAAGCAAGGGAGAAAGAAATTTACTTGGAAAGTAGGGAAGACCTTAAGCCTGAGGGTTAATGTACAATTCAGAGCTAAGAATTAGGGCCAGGTCACTCCATGCTATAGACTGCCCAGACAACTTCCTGTTAATTAAATTTCTATCACCAACCACTACCAGTCACCAATCTAATGGGCATCCTAGACCCAGGGGTCACCCAGAGGCACCTTAACCCATTAGTCTGTCCATCTGTTGGTTTCTCTTGGTGCCAGAACTCTTCTGGGCCACTCCCTTGGGTCCCAGGAACCTAAGTAGCCCCAGTAGTCAGGATGTTTCAGTGCTGTGTCCCTCCAGTCTGAAGCATGATAAACGCGTGCTCTGTCACTGCCTGGAGGTCCCCAGAGACAGGTTTTCCAAATTCTGCTTCCTCTCAGTTCTAGGTAGGTTCCTACCAGTGTAAGGTCACTGGGGCCAGTAATGCCTGAGGGAATGACTGAGGCCCAAGAAGGACCTGCTTACAGCATACTGTATTTTTGTGTGCTGCAATTTTTATTTTCATCATCTCAAGGTATTTCTAACTCATTTCTTTGACTCATTGGTTTTAATTTTCATGTATTCGTGAATTCTCCTGTTTCTTTCTGTTACTCATTTTATTTTGGTTTTGTTACACTGTGATAAAAAGAGGGACCTTTTGGAAGTTTTAAAACTGACATTTTTTTTCCCATCATTTTTTGAGACAGGGTTTCTCTGTGTAGCTTTGAAGCCTGTTCTGGAACTTTGATCCACCTGGCCTTGCCTCCCCAGTGCTGGGATTAAAGGTGTGTGCCACCAATACCCAGCTAAAATTAACAACCTTTTGTATCCTAACACTTGGTCTGTCCTGTGGAGTGTATGCATTCAGTGGTAAGTGTACTCTACGGCTGTTGGGTGAAGTGATCCGTTTATGCTTATTGGTCTAGCTGGTTTATAGTAGTGTCGAGCCTCTATTTCCTTACTTACCTTACTTTGTTGTTGCTTTTTGTATTCAGGTGGGTTTTATTTTGAGGTAAGTCACATGTAGTCTACATTGGCCTCGAACTTACTACATAGCTGAGGCTCCCTTTAACTCTTGGTCCTCCTACCTATACCACGTACGTGTTGAGATTACAGGCATGTACCACCATGCCTAGCTCCTGTCTGGATGGTACATCCATCACTGAAGTAGAAGACTGAGCCATCTCTCCAGTCATTTGTTTTTGTTTACAAGACAAGGTCTCACTGCACAGTCCTGGATGCCCCGGAACTTGCTATGCAGAGCAGGCTGGCCTTGAACTCATAGAGATCTACCTACCTCTGCCTCCCAAGTGCTGGGGTTACAAGTGTGCCCCCAAACCCAGCTCATTCACTTGCTCCCCACTTCCCAGAGGTAAACAATGCAAGACTAGGAGAATAGGATAGTAAAAGATGAAGGGTTCCCCTTCTGGTTTGCCTTCTACTTGAGTAAATCTTGGGTGATAAAGCAGTCTTTGACTGCCTACGAGCTTTGGGAATTTTCACAGGGTCTGTATGTGAGAGCGAAACAGACTCTGGTTTTGAATGCTCAGTCAGCCAGTATCATGGAGCTGGTGCAGAGCGGACCACTGGGGCCCCAGAATCTAGGCTTTAGTGCTTTGAGACTTTGGTTTCAGCCATTCTGGCCCACCCAACTATAAGCACAGACATGCTTAAGTTACTCTGATTTTTTGTTTTCTTATTGTGAAAAGAACATATAAATGTGTCTACACAGACAGAGGCAAGCTGTTACGCAGCTCACCGTGTGATCCCAAAGACAATCATAGGACAACCTGAGGTGGAGACAGAAAAGGTGGAGAAATACAGACTACTACTGCTGAGATACACAGCCTCAGCTGAAGGTGCCAGTCACTCCCGAAAAAGAAAAGCAAACACACTAGGCAGTAGTGGTGCAAATCTCTGTGAGTTCGTGGCCAGCCTCAACTACACAGAGAAACTTGGTCTCAAAAACAAAAGCAAGAGGGAAAGGAATCAAGCCTGTTCTCAAACTCCTGCAGAACCGTCATCCTCAGGAAGCTTAGTACAATCTCACTGTGATACCAACTTCCTCTCTGAGCTGAAGTCTACCTTCCTATATCCTTTTCCTTCAATTCACAGTGTGCCACATATACATACCCTTCCAGGGAAGGCCTACGACCTTCTGGGCGGCCCCTTGGGTCCCAATAGCCTAATCTCTAGGAAATATAAACACCTTTTGCTACAATGCCTATTTGCTATAGGTTTCATCAGATTTTCCCAGGAGGGGAATAAACAGTTACTGCACTTAGGAGCCAGACAGGAGAGAATTTACCAAAGCCCACATACAAGGCTCAGTGCTCAGGCTACAGGAAGGAGTATCCTCAGATCTCAGTCACTGACCAAAGAGCCTCAGCGCCAGCTTAAAGAAGAAAATCTCACCCCTGGTGCTGTCTGAGGGCATCTGACTCACATACACACACAACCTCTCAGTCTGTGACTCTTCAGCCTGATGGAGAAAGACACATTCCCGAGCCACCAGGAGTCACTGCCCACTCTAGTCCAGCTCTGTTCCTTTTTGGAGAGTACTTGGTGATGAACTAGGTAAACACAGCTGTATTGCTATAGCTCAGAAAACCACTGGGTCTGAGGAAGAGTATTAAGTGCAGGGGTCCTTTAGGTCTATGCTCGACAAGTCTCATCTAAGGAATAAAAAACAACAATTAAATGAACCCTGAATATCTAACACAATTATTAAAAGCTGGCTGCTGCCCATGCTTTGTTTTCTCCAGGCAACTCAAGGCTCTGACAGAAAGGGAGTTGTTCCAACTGAACAACTTCCCAGAATAGAAAATGAGATTTGTATGGCTAGGTCCAAGAACTCAATGAGCTCCTGTCGGAAGAAAAGGAAAATAAGTAAGGACATTTCTATACCATGGCTCAAACAAAGCTGCCTGTCTCCAAATCCCTACATGCTAAAGCACCCCGGAAACAATAACCACAAAAGCCATGCCCAAGTGTACACCCTGAACTGTAAGGGTGAAGACCCTGTACTCCTACAGGCCTGACACAGTGCCACTCTGTAAAATTAGTCCACTGACCTCTGACTCTCAGGTTCCCTTACAGTATCAAGTGTAAGAAATTGTTTAGGACTTCAACAGATCTGGGCTTCCAGAGTCATCTGGTTAGCCTTTTAATGGTACTAGCCTGTGTGCTATTCATAGCAAATGCATTAACTAGTATGCCAAAAAAAACACTCAGTTAGAGCTGCTGAGATGGACAATATGGACTTGCATTCCAGCTATCAGACCCACAGAGTGGGCAGAAAGTTTGCTCTTTACTTCCCCACAAGCATACAAAATGAATAAATAAAAATGTGGGGAACAATTTTTAAAGATACCCAGTTAGTTTGCCATATAAACAGGGAAGCTGCTTAAGAAGCTATGGAAAAGCCAGGCAGTGGTGGTGCAAGCCTTTGATCCCAGCACTTGGGAGGCAGAGGCAGGTGGATCTCTGCGGGACTGTATATCAAGTCGCTCATTTTACAAAGTCATAATCAGTCAGTCTTCAGGCTTCTACAACGTCTGTGAAAAACAGGCAATAAACACAAGCATCCATGGCTTTTACTTCAGACCCTGCCAATACATCAGGCCCCAAGGGTCAGAAGAAGGCTCCATAAGAACATGAGAAATGGCAAGCGTACAGAGAAGTCAGTCTCTGGAGTCAGCCTACACAGTACCCAGCGAGCTGTTCAAATGCACTCCACCTGGCAGCACTTGAGGCTCTTGTTATTAACTAGCACTAATGGAAAATTATGCCTTGAAGTTTCTTAAAAGGAGAAAACCACCACTGGTGTTGTGAACAAATCCGGTGTATCACTTTGTCATACCAGCAAGCACTAGTTTCCTTTTTTTTTTATTAGCTTTTACAAATTTCTCCCAGACTCTCCAGTACGCAGCTCCAATGAGTACCCTTATTAAGTCCCCACGATGTGAGAATGTGCAATGACCAAGAGCTCCATCACCGTATTTAGTGAAGTCTATCCACACAGCACTGCCCTACCACATGGGGGCAAATGAGAAACATACCAGCAGGCTAAGATGCAGAGCCCTGTGAAGAGGATGATGGGGATAGGGTAGGATGCACAGAGCAGCCCATGGTTGTAGAAGGCCTGAGATATCTTCTCACGCAGCCTTTCAGTCAGGGTCATCCTCAGCTAAGTCACCTTGTTGCCATCCCGGAAAGTGACCATGGATCAGGCCGGAAGATGTTGGATACCAATGACAATGGACATCATCTGCAGGTACCTAACCAGAAGGGAGAAAAGCAAATTAACATTAAGTATTAGGGAGCTGGAGAGATGGCTCAGGGGTTAACAGCACTGGCTACTCTTCCTGAGGACCTAGGGGTTCAATTCCCAGGACCCATACAGCAGCTCACAATTGTCTGTAACTCCTGTTCCAGAGGATCCAGCACCCTCATACAGACGCGCATTCAGGTAAAACACCAATGCACATACAATAAAATAAAATATTAAGTACTTGGTTCTGTACACCAGGACTGCCAAAGGGACGTGGCAGTTATATGGTTAGGGACTGGTTTCAGGATCTGTTGGGTCTCAATGTAGGCACATGCCCAACCTTGGTAGCTTTGTAAGTGACTGTAAGTCTCTTTCCCCCCTTTTCTCTTCCCCCCTCCTCCCCCACTCTGGTTTTTTGAGACAGGGTTTCTCTGTGTAACAGCCCTGGCTGTCCTGGAACTAGCTCTGTAGACCAGGCTGGCCTCAAACTCACAGAGATCCGCCTGTCTCTGCCTTCCAAAGACTGGGATTAAAGGCATGCACCACTGCAGCAAGGTGTATAAGCTGCTCTCTTGATACAAGAGCTAGCTGTAGGTACTAAGAGAAGAGAACCCAAGGTAAAACTGAAAGTTGCTAATTTATTTTGCAGTGAGAAGAGAGGCTAGGGTTTAAAAGAAGATTAAGGGTTAGCATAGCAAGGCCTGGAACACAGGAAGTTGAGTAAGTGGGCTTTATAGTTGGGTATGAGATAACCAAGCTAGTCAGATAAGAGGAAAGATGGGGTTCCTGGCCAGCTCTCCACCCCCACCCGCAGAAGCAATTGAGAAACATATGTAAGACGCCATCATCCTTTCACACAGTCTTGCTTCTAATGCAGCTAATCATAATAGACTAAACTGTAAGGACGGCTCCTAACAAGAAACTCCTGCCTGGAAGATCACTTCAGAGCACCCCATAGTCAGGGAGCTAAACACAGGGCTGCAAATAGTGGCTGTGATACAGGCAACACTACCATGGTAAAGCTGATCGTCTAAATGTGAAAACACAGTCTAGTACAATTAACAGCACTTACACACCTGCAAGGGTGGAGGGTGGCTACACGGGCCAAGTGACTAGCAGCAAGTAGACAGTCAAGGTGAATAATTAACAAACCTGGAAATGGATAGAGGGGGCTCCAGCCACTCCTAAGAGTGCACATGAACAGTGCATGACAGTGTACCTCCCTGCTTGGGCCACGGGGACATGCATAGATCCTGTGGGCCTTCACTGGCTCCACCCATAATACAGTCCTGAGACCCAACCAATCTCACAACAGTTACCTTGGTCTTTCATCTAGCTTTGCCATAACCCTACAAAACCTCTAAACTAAAAAATCCTGTGGTTTCTTCCTCTCTTGAAAACCCTTCTCTCTTTCAGAAGTTTCTATTGCTTTTGCTTAATTTCTCACATATCCTCAACTTTTTACTTTCCTGTAATTGCTTATAAAGCTTGTTTCTATTTTGCAGATCCCCACCTCTTAAATTTTCACTGGCATGAGACAATGAATTTGAAGTAGCTGTTTCAAGTGGATTTTTCTGGCTATTGACTGCCCAGCATCACAGATCAGTCATAAACAACAGGGCTGTGCAAGGTCCTTTGCTCTAAACCCTGAATCACTTCACCAATCTAACCAAACAAGCCAGAGACCTTCCCTTCTAGCTCTAGTTATCAATCCTCAACCTGTTTCCTTATTAGAACTTTTGCTTTTGAAGATGTTAACAAACCCAGGGCCTCACAAATGCTCAGCAAATGCTCTACAACTGAGCTACACACATCCCAACCCCCTATTAGGCATTTGTAAAAGACTACTCCCCAGAGGGCATAAGCAAGCATACCTATATAGCAAATATAACCTTCAGCTGCTCTGCCAAATGGATGCTTTGAACACCCTCCCCGTCCTCTTCTGTGCACAGACCAGACTGAGAAATCCCTAGAAAAATCTTGGCAAAAAAATGTACAACCCCCAAACACATTCCTGAACAAACAGTGATTACTAATAAAGACTGTTCAGTGTGATCTGTCCTCAGCACCAAAAAGCTTAAGACCTTGAAATAGCAGTCACCAAACCACACTTACTCAAAGACGGTAGTGTTAGGTTGCAGCCTCTGTTCTTGGTCCCACAGTTGTTCTTAGGAACTGAGGGCAGACGAATCCTGCTGTTCTGCCTGCTGTCTGTCAGCTGTCTTCTTTTAAAGTAACAGCAGCCCGTTGGCACTCACAGGCTCCCACTAGGTCCACAGGCCTGGTTATCAGTCAAGTGCACCTCCTTGAGTCAGGCCATACCAGCCGGGCCTCACTGCCTGGACACTGTTCTGAATGGAACGGAGGAAGAACCGGCTATTTATTACTGGGGGTTCTTATTCACCCCACAGAGGTTTGCTCCCAAGATCCCCAGGCTGTTTTGGCTCCAGTCCTTTCTGAAGACTGGCTCATCAACTTTTCCCCCACAGTCTATAAGCCATCACCCCATTACCTTCCAATAAATTCTTTTTCTTGTCCTAACTTACGTTTATTTCTGTTATTTGCTATTAATCATAAACCAGTCAAAGTAGGAAGTTCTTACAGAAGCTAAAGTATCTAGAATTCTCCTCTTGTATAGTTCTATAGTGGGATTCAAGTTTAAATTCATTTTCTGCTCCATGTTGCTGTTTCCTTGGTCTGTGCTATCAGGAACTTGCTTAGACATGTCTTGGTTTGATTAAGGTCACTGATGACAGCCCAGGCTATAGAGATGAATCAAGTGTCAAGACCAGAAATCAGAAGCAAAAGGAATCATATCTTAACTAACTCACAAACCAACAGGAATGGCCACCAGTCCTTCTACCTTCCTAGAAGTACTAGATTTAAGGTGCACATGCAGTTTTCCAGTCCAGGAGTCTCTCTAAGGGGATACCAAGAAGTCTCTGTAGGTCTCTTTACCAGGGAGTGAACAGAAGTAGCAGGTGAGTGCTGCTGATACAAGGAGCAAAAGGGCTCAACAGTTCCACTATTTAAGTGCTCTTCCTCAAAAGACAGGACCTGGGGGCTGGAGAGATGGCTCAGTGGCTAGGAGCACTGACTGCTCCTCCAGAGGAACTGGGTTCAATTCCCAGCACCCACATGGCAGCTCACAGCTGTCTGTAATTCCAGTTGCAGGGGACTTGACACCCATGGCAAAATACCAATGCACATAAAATAAAATAAAAAAATAAGGTAAAAAAAAAAAAGACAGGACGTGTTCAGCAATGGGGCACATACAGAGACCCCAGAGAGCAGCTCCTTGCTCCACCGTCCCTCTACCCTCCCTGCTACCCCTAAGGCAAAGCAACACAAAGTACACCTGCCAGAGACACACTAGCAAAGGTTCCCTGAAGACAGGCTACCTTAACTAGCTGCCCAAATCTCTTCCTTTAAATGTTTTCCAAAGTCAAACCCTTCAGGAAATTCCATTTCTAACCCTTATCTCTTCCCTGGTCTCTCTTGTGTACATATCAACTACACAGGAAAGGGACCCATCTCTGCAGCCCAGCTCTCTTACACTTAGAATTACATGAGGTGAGCACTAAAACCAGCATTCACTCCCATTCTGTAGCCAATTCTCTCAATCTCACTGCTATGACACTAATTGCTAATCTTCAGAGCATCTGGAAAAGTCCAAATTTAACTCATGACACAGTTCACCTGAACCTAGGAAGAGGAGACACTATGTATCTCTACTACACACTAGAAATTTTAATGCAAAGCTATTCCAAAGCAAAATTCACCCAACCTGAACCAATAACCTGTTTTTCTTTCTTACATTGCCCCAGAGTTACAGGTTGCTTCAGATCAAAATCTACAGCCCTTCTTCCCCGTATTTAAAGAGACATTCTTGCCCTGGAGGCCCAAGTAGACCTATTACATAAAAATGTAAGAAAAAAAAAGCAAGCTGGGCATGGTGGCACAGCCTTTAATCCCAGCACTCAGGAGACAGAGACAGACGGATCTTGAGTTCCAGGCCTGGTCTACAGAGCAAGTTCCAGGACGATCAGAGTTACATAGAGAAACCCTGTTTTGAAAACAATAACAAAACCCCATAAGCAATCCTGCCCCTGCCTTTGGGGAAGACCATATACAAAGGATCCCGTTATTAGAAGCCCAAATCAGAGTTTTCCATGTAAAGAAAACACTGCTAGCACAGGAGAACTGCCCAGGAGGCCTAGGAGGAGAGGACCAGCCCAGCCCAAGTACCCCAAGGAGCTCATGAGCTAAAAGGTGTTAAGGAAAGGAACAAGTATGTGAGCAGAGGGAAGAGATGACTAATATTATAGTTTAAGTGCACGTAACCTTAACTCATCCCAAGTAGGACTGCAAATATAGAGGTTTGGGGGGAAAAAAATCATACACACAGTCTACTAACATATTAAGCACTTCATTTGCTATCCTCTTCTAGATTTTCCTTTGACCATTTTCTGGAACAAATGCCTAGAAGTAAAAATGATAGGATGTACAGTATAAAATTTCTAAGAAACTGCCAAACTGGGGACTAGAGCTGTAGCTCTGTGATAGAGCACTTACTTGCTATGCATGATGCTGTGGGCTCTACCACTGGTACTGCCAAAGGGGGGAAGAAACCAGATATGGCAGCATACACCTGCAAGCGAAGCACGAGAAGTGGAGGCAGCAGGATCAAGAATTCAAGACTAGCCTTGGCCACACAGCGAGCTCAAGACCAAGGCTGACACCTTGTCTTAACCTTCAGCCAAAAAAACAAATTACCAAAATATTTTCCAAACTACAATTACAAATGCACAGCACATCTGAGGCAACACTGACCAATTTTTCATGCATTTAATTCACCACCAGCATGTCTTCTCTAGGAAGTGTCTCATTTTCTTTGGGGGGAGGGCAAGGACTTATTCTTAGTCATGTGTATTATGTGTCTGAGGCCATGTGCACTTGAGGCCAGAGGCCTCAGATACCCTGGATCTTGAGTTACAAGCACTTATAAGCTGCTGTGTAGGTGCTGGAGAATGAAGCTGGGTCCTCTGCAATAGCAGTGTGTGCTCTTAACTACTGAGTGTCTCTCCAGCCAGAAATGTCTCATTTTCTAATCGTATTATTTTTAAATTGTTGAGTATTTTTGTTTGTTCTGAGACAGGGTTTCTCTGAGTAGCTTTGTAGTCCAGGGTGGCCTTGAACTCACAGAGATCTGCCTGCCTATGCCTCCTAAGTGCTGGGATCAAAGGCATTCGCCACCACACCCGGCTGAGTATTTTTTGTTTTTGTTTTTGTTTTTAAATAAAATATTAGTCAGGCACAGTAGCTCATGACTATCCCAGAACTTGGGAAGAGGCAAGAGGAATGCTAAAAATTCAAGATTAGCCTGGTCCATACAGAAAGTTCCAGACAACTAGGGCTATAACATCGAGAACCTACCTGAAAAAAAAATCATACCATAAAAAAAAAAACCACCCACCATTTAAAATGGTCACAGAAATGAACTTTGCTGGCCTACCTGCCAACCATTATCACTAAGTCCAGAACATTCCATCACTCCTAAGAAAACCATATGCCCATTTACTATGGTTCCCTGTTGCCTTCACTACTTCCATCCTGACATCCACCAATCCACTTCTAGTCTCCACGGATTTGCTACTCTGGACATTTCATACAATGAAATCTTACAATGCCTCTCTGTGAATGAATGGCTTTTTCCATGGTGTGTTTTCAAGGCTGAACAATGCTATTAAGTTATCAGTATTCCAGTTTTACAGTTGAATCACTAAACACATATGTCACATTTTGCTTATCCATTCATCAGTTGACAAATACTGAGTAGTTTCTGCCCCTTCCATCCCCAACTATTGTGAATAGTACTACTAATAAACATTCTTGCATGCCTTTTTTTGTTTTGTTGAGACAGGGTTTCACTGTGTAACATCCCTGGCTGTACTGGAACTTGCTGCCTGCCTCTGCCTTCCAGAATGCTGGGATTAAGGGCATGTGCCACCACTGCCAAGCTCTTGAATGCTTTTTAAAAAACTGATTTTAATTCTTTTGTCCCTTTTCCCTTCTTGAGGGTTCATGTATGTCTCTCTTAGAGTCCTCCTTGTTTCTTAAGAAATAAGATTTCTTGAGTTTGTAAGTTCAGGATCAGCATGAGCAACAAAGAAGCATGTGATACCCTCCCCCAAAACTGGGTATTCATGCATCTATTTATGGACTCCCTACTTTTTCAGTGACTACAAGTTACTACTTGGTTACTGCAAGTATCAATTTTTTTTTTTGTTTGTTCATTCTCTGAGACAGGATCTCGCTGTATTGCCTTGGCCAGGCTGGTAGTCTAGGCTGGCTTCTCAGGTGCAGGGACAAAAGGTGTGTGCCACCACACCTAGCCTCAACTTTCAAATTTTGAAATGGATACTGACTCCTCACATGTCATTCTCTTGTCTATTTTTTGCAGTGCTGGACTTGAACCTAGGGCCTTGGTCATACCAGGTGAAGGACCCTATCACTGTGCTACATCCCCAGGCCTCAGTTTTATCTGAGGCAATGCCTTGCTCTAGAGTTTAGACCTGTCTTGAACTCTTGACCCTCCTGCTTTTGTTTACCTCTTTTTACTTAAAAAAGTTCTTTTAGCTATTCCATCTTGGTATTTTTGTTTTTTGTTTTTTTTTTTGTTTTGTTTTGTTTTGTTTTTTTTTTTTTTTTGAGACAGGGTTTCTCTGTAGCTTTGGAGCCTGTCCTGGAATTTGCTCTGTAGACCAGGCTGGCCTCGAACTCACGGAGATTTGCCTGTCTCTACCTCCCAAGTGCTGGGATTCAAGGTGTGCACCACCACCTGGTATATCCTAGCTTGTTTGTCTCTCCAAACACTGATATGTTTTGGAATAATCTTGTCTACAGTCTACACCCATGAAAATATTTCCACATTTTTTTTTCCAAGATAGGGTCTCACTAGGAAGCCCAGACTGGGCTTCAGTTCTCAATCTTCTGCCTCAGCCTTCCAAGTGCTGCAATTATCAGCCTCATGCCACTGTGCTTGGCTTACAGGATTTTTTGCCAAAGTATTATATTATTATTAATAATTATTATTATTTCATTTTTCAAGACAAGATTTTTCTGTGTAGTCCTGGCTGTCCTGGAACTCACTCTATAGACCAAACTGGCCTCAAACTCAAGAGTTCTTTCTACCTGCCTCTGCCTCCCATCCAGAGTGCTGGGATTAAAGATGTGCAACACCACTGCCTAGCTTAAGATTTATTTTACTTTCATCACATGCATGCAAGTATGGGTACCCATGCAGGCTAGCAGCATCAGAGACCCTGGATTGTGAGTCATCTGATGTTGGTACAAAGAATTTAGCTCTGGTCCCCTGAAAAAGCAATATGTGTGCTTAAGCACAGAGTCATCTCTCCAACCCTTGGATTCTGGTAAAATTTATGTTAAGATTGTATATCATCTTAGGAAGAAGTCATATATATTTATTATATTGAGACTTCAAATCCAAGGGCATCTCCATTTGTATTGTTTCTTTCTTTAGCATTTATAGTTTTTAGTATACAGGGTTTATACAATTCCTGTATATATCTTTTAGATATTCACTGAATCTCTCTCCCTCTCTCTCCCTCTCTCTCCCTCTCTCTCCCTCTCTCTCCCTCTCCCTCTCTCTCTCTCTCAGTAACTGTGTACAATTTTGGTTACCATTCCAATAAAACCTTAATGATAAAAAACAGTGAACTAGCCAGGCGTTGGTGGCGTCCCAGCACTCGGGAGGCAGAAGCAGACGGATCTCTGAGTTCGAGGCCAGCCTGGTCTACAGAGTGAGTTCCAGGACAGCCTCCAAAGCAATACAGAGAAACCCTGTCTTGAAAAAACAAAACAACAACAACAACAAAAAACAGTGAACTAGATTTAGGTCACAGGCTGCATTGTGCCAGTTTTTTAACCAGATGATAGATATTGAAGATTTGTTATATGACAGACTCACCTTAATACAGCGTAGCAACAGTAGCATAGTAACGGTAAATAGTAAAGTCAAAATCAGTAGTTTAATACCAGGGGAGGCACTTAGTCTTACTACAGCTTGCTATACCATGTTTTGTTGACATCCATGGTAGGCCTGCCTTTTTCTGAATAGAACCAGAAGAGAAGTGGACAGGGAAGGCAGACAGACAGGAGGTGGGGGAGGGGGGCTGGTAGGAGAGGAGGGAGGGTAAAACTGTGGTTGGGATGCATGGATGGATGGATGGATGGATGGATGGATGGATGGATGGATGGACGGACGGACGGACGGATGTCATATAATAAATATTCTCCTGTAGGTTCTGTGGCCTGCTCCAGTACCACTGTTGTCTGGGCTCTGTTATTTTGTTTTTTGCTTTTGTTTTTCGAGACAAGGTTGAGTTCCAGGAAAGCCAGGGCTTGTCTCGAAAAACAAAAGCAAAAAAACAAAATAACAGAGAGCAGACAACAGAATAACCCAACAGTGGTACCCTAACAAAAACGAAGGACAGTACCAGCTCCACAGTATTGGTGTAAGTCAGCAAGCTCAGACATCTGTAACTCTTCCTAGAAGGCATTTACATCTAATGGGGCAAGGCTTTTTTTACTTAGTTTGGGTTTGGTTTGTTTGATTTGCTTTTTACCAATTTGACCTTGAATGTCTCTCAAAGGCCCACGTGTTTAATACTTAGTCTGAGGACAGCGCTGCTGGGAAGTGATGAACCTTTGGGAGATGGAGCCCAGTGGAAGTTTGCCAGTCACCGGGGCAGGCTCTTGACAGACCGTGGGACCCTGGCCTGCTTTCGTTTGCTCTCTGGTAATAAAAGGAGACAGGTGCACTCTTCCATTTGCTCCTGCTGCCTCTCAGGCCCCAGAGCAACTCAACTGTGGGATGGGACCTGTAAAATGGGGTGTAGGGTGGCTGCTGATTGTGACCCCAGTACTCAAAGAGGCTGAACAGAAGAAAAAGAAAGGCAAGAAACACGTGGCTCTCTATAAACAAGCTATTTAAGGTATTTGGTTATAGTGACAGAAAGATCATTAACATTATCAGAAGAAAATGTGATGAGGACCCAAGAGATGCTCAGCAGGTGTACCTGCTGTTGTACACGCACGGTGACCTGAGTGTGATCTGGAGCTCTAAATGGAAGGAGAGGGCCAACTATGGAAGGTTGTCCTCTGACCGCCACACGCACACCTGTACACACTCAAACACAAATCAAATAAAGCAAAAAGTTTAAGGGAGAGGGACAGCCAGGCAGCGGTGGCACAGGTCTTTAATCCCAGCACTTGGGAGGCAGAGACAGAAGGATTTCTTGATTTGAGGCCAGCCTGTTCTACATAGTGAGTTCTAAGACAACCAGGGCTACAAACAGAAACACTGATGGGGGAGACGTATTTCATGCATCATGTGGATCTCTTATCTGAATTTCACTCTTCTCGCTTCCTCACAGGTACAAGCACACTTTCTAATCTCACTCCTCACCGTTTTCACATCTGCAGTCCCCAAGACAGAAATATGGTAGTTCTTCTCAACCTCTTTCCCCTTCTCCCAGCCCCAACAACTCTCAGCTGAGCTGTTCCCTTTGCTGCCTCTCGTCTTCTGATCTACTTCTTTCAGTGGTCAAAAAGCCTCAGATCATATCTTAACCATTGGCCAGATCCCTTCTACACTCACAACAACTCCAGATGTCTGTCCCTGCCTGCACAAGCCGTCCTGATCCTCCCCACCTCATAACTCCTCTCAGTTCTGTCCTCTTCCAGTCCCGGTGCCAGCCTCGTTTCCACGAAGGCCCGGCACACCCTGTTCTCGCTGCTGCCTTCTCTTTATAGGCTGGCTCCTTTACATCTATCAGGTCTCAGGTCACTATACACAAATAGCTCACCTGACCGTGAGCTCTCCAGTAGTTCCCTCTATTGTTCTCACAGAGCCTATTCTCTTTCAGAGAATTTAAAACTCTGGAATTATGAGTGGTCTGTACCCTGACAAGACTATAAACAAATCCCTTGCCCATGGCTGTACACCAGTGCCCAGAACAGTTCTTAGTACAATAAAAACTTAAGAATCCCAAATGGTGCACACCCATAATTCCAGCATTTCAGAGGTAGAAGGCCTAAATTCAAAGCCAGCCTGTTACATGCTAAATTCAAAGTCTCTGCTATATAAGAACCTGTCTCAAAAATCAAAAAACAGCCGGGCGGTGGTGGCGCACGCCTTTAATCCCAGCACTCGAGAGGCAGAGGCAGAGGCAGGCGGATCTCTGTGAGTTCAAGGCTGGGCTGGACCGACAGCCTCGAAAACAATACAGAGAAACCCTGTCTCGTAAAAACCAAAAAAAAAAAAAAAAAAAAAATCAAAAAACAAGCTGGGCAGTGGTGGCACATGCCTTTAATCCCAGTACTCGGGAGGCAGAGGCAGGGGGGATCTCTGTGAGTTCGAGACCAGCCTGGTCTACAAGAGCTAGTTCCAGGACAACCTCCAAAGCCACAGAGAAATCCTACCTGGAAAAAACTAACAAAAAACAAAACAAATAAAAATAAATAAAGACTTACCTGTTGAGAGATATTTGATTACACTATGTGAAGATATGTCACTGTGATTGGTTTAATAAAAAACAAGTAGCTAGGCAGGATTTTCGGGACAGAGAGAACACTGGGAAGAAAAAGGGTGGAGTCAAGAAGAGAAGCCAGGGGACACAGAACAAGCAGCATGGACGTTACAAACCAAAGGTAACTGAACCACATTAAAGAACGTAGATTAAAAGATATAGGTTAATTTAAGTTACAAGAGCTAGTTAGGAGCAATCCTAAACTATCCGTTGAGCTTCCATAATAAGTCTCCATGTCATGATATGGGAGCTGGCTGGCGGGAAAGAAAAATCCGACTACATCCAAGCATGTTATTTCCACATAGGAACTGAGAAAGTTTAAGAAAAATAAAGGTTCCAAACACACAAAAATGGAGCCAAACACAGCTTCCTAGTCCCACAGTCTCTCTTGCAGGTGACGGTACAGAGACTCATCTCCCCACCACAGCCATAGGACTTGAGCCATCAGCTTACAATGACCTAGGCTTCGCTGCTATAGATGTGTTACATTTGTTCATGCTGTGAAATTATTTGTTTAATGATGCAAAGATGTGTTGCATTCTTTTATGTTGAATTTGTTTAACTCTGTGAAGCTGTGTTACTTTACCTAGCTAAACCACCTGATTAGTCTAATAAAGAGCTGAATGGCTAATAGCTAGGCAGGAGTGAGAAATAGGTGGGGCTGGCAGGTACAGAGAATCAATAGGAATGTGCAAAAAGAAAGAGGATTGAGGGCTACAGATATGCAGTAAAGCAGATTCAGATAGGGGAAAAACCTCTAAACAATTACAGTGTGTTTAACAATGTATGTACATTTAGGGGGGAAAAAAAGAAAAAAAAAGGATACAGACAGCCATAAAAACAAAGCCAGGCAGTGATGCCATAAACCTTTAATCACACACACATGCCTTTAATCCCACCACTCAGTAGAGAGAGAGAGAGAGAGAGAGAGAGAGAGAGAGAGAGAGAGAGAGAGACAGGTGGATCTCTGTGAGTTTGAGGCCAGCCTGTTCTACAGAGCTGGTTCTAGGACAGCCAGAGCTGATACAAAGAAAAACCCTGTCTCGAAAAAAAAAAAAAACCAACAACAAAACAGAGTAAAGTCTTTAAAGAAAGAGTAAAGTAATTTAAAAAAAAAGAATTCATGTAAAGATGGGAAATACACAGGAAGTCTGGATTCTGTATGTCATTGTGCTGTCTTTGAATTTTTAGGTTGCTGATGAATAAACGATAGCTGCAGAGACAATGGATTATAAAAACTGCTATATATTTTTTTAATGTATTAACTTCAAAATGGAAGCCAAAAAGTATATTGAATTGGAGAAGAGGTTATGCTTTTGTTCTCACAGAAAATGAAAAGCTGTAGATTTATTCAAGGTTAAATAGGATTAGGTTTGATTGAAGGAGATTCCCAGAAATTCCTGGCTGCAGACATAAAGAAATAAACCTAGAAAAACTACAAAGACAGGTAACATATTTTACCTGTCCAAACTAAAACAAAAATCATCTTTGGCTGGCTTGTGTACAACACAGTCCATACTTGTGTTAATGGAGATATGTATGTTACCTTTTCCTTTTAAAGTTTATTTCAGAGCAATGTGGCCAGACACCAATGAAAATGGGTAGCCCAGGTGATCCAGCCTCTCAGAACCTCTGTTGCAGTTTCTCCAAGTTAGTTTCCGCAAAGTTCTGCATCCAGAACAGCTGCAAGGCTGCTGACTGAGATGGTCCAGCCTCACAGACTCTTCTAGCCAGGACTTGGTCATTATCCTAATTTTCTCAGGTTCCCCAAAGATGCCAACACCCCCAGACAACAGGAAAGCAGTCTAGTGAATACAACACCCACTTTCGGTGGGTTATGGATGCTTGTCATCATTTAGGAGGGATTGGTTACAAATTGTTACTGGTCATGGTTAGGAAAAAAGCTTTAAAAAGCTAAACAAAGCCAGGCGTTGGTGGCGCACACCTTTAATCCCAGCACTCGGGAGGCAGAGGCAGGCGGATCTCTGTGAGTTCGAGACCAGCCTGAACTACCAAGCGAGTTCCAGGACAGCCTCCAAAGCCACAGAGAAACCCTGTCTCGAAAAACCAAAAAAAAAAAAAAAAAAAAGCTAAACAAAGGAGATGAGATTCAGAGATCTCTTTCTGAAGGGAAAAATGGGGGATGTAGTGAGTCTTTCTCTGTCCCACCAGCCAGCTCCCAAATCACAAGGAGATTTATTAATTATGAAAGTTCAGCCAGTAGCTTATTGTAGGGGAATAGGGGAATATACGTGTGCCTGGGGCCGGTGGTGGTCGGGCCGAGGAGCTTTCCAGGAGCCTGGAGAACAGCTGCTCCTCGGCCACAGGCACATGTGAATTCCCCTACAGCTTAGGCTTGTTTTTAACTAGCTTCTATAACATACATTCCTTGGTGTTTCTCTCTCTCTCTCTCTCTCTCTCTCTCTCTCTCTCTCTCTCTCTCTCTCTCTCTCTCTCTCTGTGTTTCTTTTGCTTTTTCTTGTTCTTGTTTATTTAAGACAAGGTTTCTCTGTATAGCCCTGGGTATCCTGAAATCGCTCTGTAGATCAGGCTGGCCTCAAACTCAGAATCTACTTGCCTCTGCCTCCTAAGTGTTGGGAATAAATGCCACCAGGCCTGGCCAAGGCTTTCCTTTGAATTTTAAGTGGAAGTTGACACAATGGACCAATGGACAAAGGTTCTTGCTGCCTATAGTGATGACCTGAGTTCAGTTTCTAGGATCCACATGGTGAAAGGAGAGAATTGACTCCTACAAACTGTCCTTCGACTTCAATGACACAAACACACTAAATAAATGAAAGAAGGAAAGAAAAATTTAGGTAAGGTCTCCATAACCTCTATAACTCTTACATTATACTCTGCATCCTTCAAAACTGCATTTTATGGGTAGTACCACATGATGCTGCCAACTCAAACACTAGCTAGGGCCCATTGAACCATGACTGCAGTGGTCTCTGAGTGCCAGCATGACTGAGCCCAGGTCAGACTCCTCCAGGAGTCCCGTGCAGTAGGGAACCCAACGCTTTCTTCTCAAAGCAGTCTCTCAAATGAGCTAAAACCTTTACATGATGCTATGGGTAGAATCTGATCAATTTCTGAGATGCTCTCAATGTGCCTTCCCTACTGCTTTGGTGCAAAGTGTTATACCAGCTTCTGTAACAGTCCTAACTGCTTCAGCAGCCAAACTTCCCTGCTCCTTCTCTGGGTATGTTACAAGTTTTTCAGATCCCTCAGTTCTGCTTTATCCACCCACATGCCACTATAAAACGTCTCAGCTGAATGCTGTAATGCTTGAAATTCATTCACCAGATAAACTAATCACCTTAGAAAATTATTTTTTCTTCTGACATTTCATATATGTATATAATATATTCTGGTTACTATCATCCCTACACTCTCCTCTTCTCCACCTATGAACCTCCACCTCTTTTTTTTTTCTCAGTCAGAGTTTCATATTGTCCAGATTAGCCTCAAACTTGCTATGTAGCTGAGGATGACTTTGCATTTCTGATCCTCCTGTCACCACCTCCTGGAATGGCAGGCATTTGCCATCATATTCAATTTATGCAGTGTTGGGGATCAACTCTAGGCCTTTGTGCATGCTAGGTAAGCATTCTATAAACTGAGTTACATCTCCCACTACTAATCCATCATCCTTGCACGAAATCTCAGACCCAGACAAAACACAGATAATTTCTTTTTTCTTCTGGTACTCAGGGTGGAACCTGGGCTTAGGGCACTAGACCACTAAGTCAATCCCCAGTCCTCTTTTAACTTTTTAAAGACTCTCAGGTGGGCTGGGTGGTGATGGTGCGCGCCTTTTGTCCTAGCATTCAGGAGGCAGAGGCAGGCAGATCTCAGAGAGGATGGGGCCAGCCTGGTCTACAAATCGAGTTCCAGGGGAGCCAGAAGTGTTACACGAGAAACCCTAGCTCGAAAAACGTATATATGTGTGTATATATATATATATATATATATATATATATATATATATATATATATACATACACCTCAGACAGTCTCAGTACAAGTTACCTAGGCAGGCATACTCCTGCCTCAGTCTCGTCAGGAGATGGTATTATAAGCCTGCACCAGGCCTAGCCAAAATGTAGACAATTTTCCTGCTAGAATACAGTATAGATGATGACTTCTATCTAATTTCAACAAAGTACTTGGTCCCACCCAAAACCTCTCAGCACAGTCCTTACCGCCCATGTTTTATCAGCATCCTGACCTGCTGAAACACCACCTACCTAAATCACCTAAGGTCAATAGATAGCACTGCAGGGCTTCCCTACCACAGCTCTAAACTTTTTTGTTTCTGACAGTCTCTCTACATAGCCCTGGCTGTCCTGGAACTCACTATGTAAACCAAGCCTCAAACTCAGAGATCCACCTGCACGGAGGACCAAAGCTGAGCCGCCACTCCCTGCTCTCCACACTCTTTACAGCGCCCACGGCTTCAAACCCAGAAGGTGTGGTAGTCACAGCAACAGCCTCATTTCTCTGGGACCAATTTTCACCATTACTTAGACACTGTTGCTGTGATAAAATTCTGACACAAATAAATTAAAAGCATTATTTACTTTGGGCTCAGTTTCAGGGATTTTAGTCTGGTATGGCATGGAAGGAATGGCGGAACAATGTAGCTTCATCGTGGTGACCAGGAAGCAGAGAGAGGGAGGGAGAGAGGGAGAGAGAATGTCTAAAGTAGCAGACTTTCTCCTTTTCCTCCTTTATTGAGTTTGGGCCTTGTCTATTCCATGGAGCTACCTAAAAATTTCCTCTCTGGAAATAAGTCTCACAGACACAAACAGAGGCGTTCCATTTATACAGGTGCCTGTCTCACTCTAATCAAATTGGCAAACAAAATTAACTCATACCTACATATGCAACTGAAAAGGAAAGGTGAAATTAACTTTTGCAGATATTATTATAGCTCTAGAAAATCCAATAAAATCAACTGAAAAATCTCTTACAGTTGAAAAAAAGAATCACAAAAGTCAGTGAAAACAGACACGTAGGAAACCCATGCCAGGGCTGGCATGATGGTTCAGCAGGTAAGGGAGCTTGCCACCAAGCCCGATGACCTGAGTTGGCACCCAGGACTCACCAGGCAGAAAGAGATAAATGGTCCTTTAACCTATGCATGTGAGTGCACCCACACAAGAAAAATCAGCAAATTTTAAAAAGAAATCAATGCCTTCATGTCTATCATGAATAAGCAGATGTAAATAAGTCAAAATACTAAAAACCAAAACAAAAAGATCTGAGAAATAAAGTTCTTTCAAACTCTAAGGAACACAAACAACTTGAACAAAGAGAAAAGTCATCTCCTGTTCTCAGTAAGAAGGGCTATAACAAAAATATCACATACTGGGTGTGGTGGCGCACGCCTTTAATCCCAGCACTAGGGAGGCAGAGGCAGGCAGAGGCCAGCCTGGTCTACAGAGTAAGTTCCAGGACGGCTCAGCAGTTAAGAGCAATGTCTGCTTTTCCAAAAGACTGAAGTTCGGATTCCCAGCACACACATGGCAGCTCAAAACTATCTGTAGCTCCAGTTCTAGAGGGTGTGACACCCTCACACAGGTATACATACAGGTAAAACACCAAAGCACATAAAAATAAATAAATAAATAATCAATAAATAAAAACCTAAAATTAAAAAACAATGAAGGAAACTTTGCTGTGGGTGCAGCAGCCTCCTTCTGGCTTCTCTGGCTGTACTTGCAGCTCTGTTCACTTGGGCTTCTCAGAACCCTGTACTGACTGCAGTCCCTCAAGGGAGGGGGTCATGGCTGAGCTACTTTGTGTTGCCTGGGTGCACCTGGTGCCTCATGTGGACCAGGGTGGAAAGTCACTGCAGCTCAGTCCACTGAGCTAAACTAGTCCACCAGAACAAACAACTCTTCTTCAGGGGAAAGAAAGTTGGTTTTTTGTTTAAGCTGTTTTGCAAAATAGTAATGCTCAGGACAGGAAATTTTGCCTCTCTAAGAATCAAATTTAGCCAGATAAACTGGAGGAATTTTCAACAGACCAAGCTAACTTTACTGAAAATAGAAAATGGATTTCAGAGACCCTGAGGCACAAGCACTAAAGGATGATTTTTGACATGTTTTAGAGTCATTGGGATGGCACAGTAATACCTCCTCTAAGAAGAACTAATTGTACTCATTGTGATGGTTGTCACAGCCATTCACTTCACAATCAAGTATCAACAAACAGAGGGTCTAATTTCATCCCTCTGTGACCTAGTCAGGAATTACTAGTAAAATGACTGAACTGATTCATGACAGCTAATATGAGGAAAGAATATTTTAATTTTATTTTTAAAATGTTTACCTACATGTGTATGTGCTTCTGCATATGTGTATGAGGATTGTGTACTCAGGTGACCAAGGAGAAAAGGAGGACTAGGGTGTCCCACACCCTGAATGGAGTTACTGGTAGTTGTAACCTGCCTGATACGTTGCTCAGAACCAAACCTGGGTCTTCTACAAGAGCAGCCAGTACTCTTAAGCACTGAAACATTTCTCCATCTCCCAAAGAATTTATTTTATTGGTTTGGTTTTGGGTTTTTGTTGTTGCTGCTGCTGCTGCTTTTTGGTTTTTGGAGACAGGGTTTCTCTGTGTAACAGCCATGGCTATCCTGAAACTCACAGACATCCACCTGCCTCTGAGTGCTGGAATTAAAGGAGTGCACCACCACCATGGCTCAAAGAATCTATTTTTAAAGCTAAAAGAATCACTCAGGCCAGCCCTTAGGGGCCTCATTACAACAGATAAAACCCTTGGCCCAGGAAGCTGCTCCCAGCCTCATCAGCACTGGCAGAAGCAAGACCAGGACTTACACTCCTGCAGCTAGCCACATACCAGCACAATCCGGTCACACTAGCTAGTGTGACAATCAGGTCACACTCTTGCCCGATTCCTGCTGGTAATGTGTTCTGATGAGAGGCACCAAGACCTAGACAATTTATATAACCTAATCCCCAAAATAGAAGTAATAGATGAGTCTTTGCTCTATCAATCACTGCCACATCAAGACTCTATAAATGCTATATGGAAGACGGTTCCCCTCTAACCACAACGAATACAAAGAGCTATCTCTGAGCGGAATACAGAAGAGGCTCACCAGGGCTCCTTTTTCTAGGGACAGAGTCTGGAAGCCCTCAACACAACAGCTGCAGAGTACAGTGGCCACTTCCAATGCCATCTATCAGAGGAAACTGCATCCCTGAAACTCTTTCTTGCCCGTCTGCCCCTGTGTTTCCCATCCTATTAGATACTAACCCCAAACAAGGCCCCAAAATTCCTTCTGGATTTTTTCTTTTTCCCTTTTTCGCCTGTGTAGGTATTCATGTGTGGATATGTTTTTGATGTGTGTGGATTACACATGTGAGGAAGGGTGTGCATGGGAGTCTGTCGTTACCAATCATCCTCAATCAATTCTCCACCTTATTCATTGAGTCCTTGATCAAACCCAAAACTTGCCAACATGGCTATTCTTCCTAGTCTTGTCTTGATCTTCCAAGGCTGGAATTACAGCCAGTGGCCATATCTTAACTGGTGAGCTGTATCTCCAACCCCTTCTATACAGTCTATACAGTCTACAGAGTGAGTTCCAAGACAGGCAAAAGTACACAGAGAAACCCTGTCTCGAAAAACAAAAGCAAAAAGTAGTTGTCTCCAATACCCAACTAGTATTTATTCCCAGAATATAAGGTTGGCTCAACAAGCCAGGTGGTAGTGGTGCACGCCTTTAATCCCAGCACTCCCGAGGCAGAGGCAGGCGGATCTCTGTGAGTTCGAGGCCGGGCTGGACCGACAGCCTCCAAAACAATACAGAGAAAAGAAACCCTGTCTCGTAAAAAAAAAAAAAAAAAAAAAAAAGGTTGGTTCAACAAGCAAAATATGATTAAGTGTAAAATACCACATTAACAGAAGAGAGCTGGGGACCCAGCTCAGAAGAGTGCCTGCCTAACATGTATGGAATCCTGGAATCAAAACCCAGCACTGTCACATAAATCACTGTCAACAAGCACCTGTGAAGTCAGCACTTGAGAGGCAAAGGCAGGAAGATCAGAAGTTCAAGGTCACCCTTAATTATACACCACGTTCAAGACTGTCTTGGACTCTATGTGACTCTGTCTCAAACAAAAGTAAGATTAAGCAAAAAATTATAACGAGTCGTCTATAAAGCGAGTTCCAGGTCAGCTAGGGCTACACAATGAAACTCTGTCTCAAAAAACAAAGAAAGGGGCTGGAGAAATGGCTCAGAGGTTAAGAGCACTGACTACTCTTCCAGAGGTCCTGAGTTCAATTCCCAGCAACCGCATGGTGGCTCACAACCATCCGTAATGAGATCTGTTGCCCTCTCCTGGTGTGCAAAAAAAAAAAAAAAGAAAAAAAAAAAGAAAAAAAATTAACTAGGTACAAATATTTTCAATTATGAAATGCTATGTCCTAACTAAGAACAAAAACTAAGTACAAAAAAAAGTGACTGTGAAGTGCTATGTCCTAAATGCAGCATCTCTATAACACCCTACCCCAATACTCAGCAAACATCAAGGAAGAACGACCAGAAAGACTAAGCCAGAGGTTGAGAAGAATGTGGTAAAACAGTGTCTTTTAGACATGCATGACCATTGCATTCATGAACTCACAGCTGCTGCAGCAGACTGCATAAGACCTGTACAAGATCAAGCCAGTCAACATTCCAGCATGAAGAGGAAAGGGTCTCATGAGTCCCCACCACTAGCTAGGGAGCTACAGATAGTTGACGGCTGCTCAGGTAAGAAGAGTCAGTTTTTGCTAGGCCTGTGACACACTGTCAGTTGCCCCTGCTCCGGTGGATGGTTCTACACACAAGCATAGAGGCATAGCTAACCAGACTTTGTTGGTTAATTAAAAAGAGGAGGCCGGGCATTGGTGGCACACCCCTTTAACTCTAGCACTCGGGAGGAAGAGGCAGGCGGATCTCTGTGAGTTCGAGGCCAGCCTGGTCTACAGAGCAAGTTCCAGGTCAGTCTCCAAAACAATACAGAGAAACCCTGTCTCGAAAACCAAAACCAAAACCAAACAAACATGAAAAAGAGAACATGAAGTTGGGAGGATGATATGGGAAGAAGCCTAGAGGAAGTTGTATATGTGTGTATGATATATGCACAATATGTGCGTGTATGTCAAGGTGCTAGACATGAGTACATAAATATAAGTGTGTGAACAACATGAGGTCAATAACAGGTATATTCCTGGCTCTATTTTTTTTTCTTTTTTGGTTTTTTGAGACAGGGTTTCTCTGTGTAACAGCTCTGATTGTCCTGGAACTTGATTTGTAGACCAGGCTGGCCTCAAACTCACAGAGATCTGCCTGCCTTTGCCCTTCTGAGTGCTGGGATTAAAGGCGTGGTCACCACCACCTATCAGCAATGAACTTTTAAAAGCAAAACTTCAAAAATATGTCTATATACCAGTATTACTATAATTCTCAGAATTAACTGTACAGTCATGCTCCTGACATCATCATTCCCAACAATGAAATGATAGAAATAGCTCTAATGTTCATTGAAAGATAAAAAGATTTCTTTTAAAATGTGGATAAACAGTATTGCCTTTAATCTCAGCACTGGGGAAGCAGAGGCAGGTGATCTCCGCGTTCAAATCCCAGAGTGGTCTATAAATTCCAGGAAAACCCAGGCTATGCAGAAACCCTGTCTTGAAAAAAAAAATATGGACTAGGCATTGGTGGTGCACGCCTTTAACCCAGCACTCGGGAGGCAGAGGCAGGCGGATCTCTGTGAGTTAGAGACCAGCCTGGTAAATAAGCGAGTTCCAGGACAGAGTCCAAAACAATACAGGGAAACCCTGTCTCAAAAAACCAAAAAAAAAAAAAAAATGGATATACATTCAAGATATATGATTCAACCTGAAAAAGGAATGATATATAATAACCAATACATGGATGAACCTTAGAAAAAAAAAGAACCAGACACAAAAGAAGTACATAGGGCTAGAGAGACGGCTCAGTGGTTAAGGCACTTGTTCCTGTAGATGATCAGGCTTTGGTTTCCAGCACCCACATGGTTGTTCATAACCGTCCCTAACTCCAGTTCCAGGGGACCTGACACACTCTTCTGATCTCTGTGAGCACCAGGCATACATATGGTCCACATACATGCACGCAACTAAAACACTCATACACATAAAATAAACAAATCTAAAGTATACAATTCCCCTTAGAGGAAAGAACTTATCATAAGCAAGCTCACAGAAACAGAAGATGGAACAAGGGTTGCTAGGATTGGAAGACAGGGAAATGAGGGATTGTTTAATGGGGGCAGTTGTCTGTGTTAAATAATTAAAAAGTTCTGGAAATGGATGATAATTACAACTATACAACACTGTGAGTATATTTAATATCCCTGACTACTACATTTAATCATTAAAATCATAATTTTATGTTATTTATTACTTTCTACAAATTAAAAAACAGAAAAGAAATAATTGGAAAAGTGTAATAAATGGAATGGGGAAGGTGGATGAGATGAGAGCCCTGTCTTACTGAAATTTGTCATCTCAGATCCAACTCTATGACAGACCGCTTCCCCTCACTCATGCTGTCTCCTACTACCTCCCTCTGTCAATAGAACAGGGAGACTATGAAGTCAGTGGGCACATCAGCAGGAAAACAAGTTTGCACACAAGCTCGGCCCCTAATTGGCTAGTGACCTGTGCCTTAGCTGAGAAAAAATATGCCTTAAATTCACCCATAAAAGAGTTAACACTATCATCCCATCTGTTCATTATGGGACTTCAGAAGCTAACACTGGGGCCCCTAGCAGTGCCCAACAGAACAAGCAATCATAAAACTCAATAAATATTACCTACAAATATCATTTTAGGTGGCAAAAGTCACCTGATCATGGTTTTTTAGCAAACTCAAGATGGTAGTAAGTTGGGGCTGGAGAGATGGCTCAGAGGTTAAGAGCACTGGCTGCTCTTCCAGGGATCCTGAGTTCAATTCCCAGCAGCCAACACAGTGGCGCTCAACCATCTGTAATGAGATCTGATGCCCTCTTCAGGCCTGCAAGCACACATGCAGACAGAATACTGTATACTTATATCTTTAAAAAAAAAAAGGGGGGGCCGGGCGTTGGTGGCGCACGCCTATAATCCCAGCACTTGGGAGGCAGAGGCAGGTGGATCTCTGTGTGTTCGAGGCCAGCCTGGTCTACAAGAGCTAGTTCCAGGACAGCCTCCAAAGCCACAGAGAAACCCTGTCTCAAAAAACCAAAAAAAAAAAAAAAAAAAAAGGTAGTAAGTTACAGGGGGCAGGAGCTCATGTGGCAAAGTCTGAATGGCATGGTTTGAAGGCCTGATCCTCCATGTACAAGCTGAAAACCTGTTCAATGGGAGATAACAAAAACACACACACAGTGCTTTCACAGCCAACAAATGGATACCTACAGTCAGAGTAAGCCAACAGCACAGGATCCTAAGAGTCTTCTGGGCTCTCAGAGACACATTCATCTGAAGTGATCCTGAATTCATGTGGATACCCTAAAGTTTACCACCCACGATAACAAATACATATGTAGAGCAGGCATGGTTCCTTTCACAACTGGACAGTTAAGCAGCTTATATATGATGTCAGGCAAATCAGTTTTTAATGGCTCTGTGTTCTAGGCACCAATGAAGAATAAAGTTGTTGATCCACCTCAGGCCAGTAATCTAAATTTGTGGTTCCCAAGTTTGTGACACTAAATTGGCACATGGAAACCTTTGGAGAGATACTTTTTCTCTTTCTTTTTTCTTTCGCCACAGTAGCAAAAGAGAGAGTATTCAACGACAAATGAGTTCCAAGTAAGCCAGCTCTTCCATTTCAACTCATGATCAAAAGAATGAGTGAGAGCAGGAGCAGTGGCACACACATCTGCCATCCCACGTATTAAGGAAACTGAGCTCCAAAACAATACAGAGAAACCCTGTCTCGAAAAACCAAAAAAAAAAAAAAAAAAAAGGAAACTGAGGCAGGAGGGCGAAACTTTGTGGTCAGCCTGGGCAATGAAGCCGGAATCAAAATAAAAAGCCACAGGTGTTGTTCAGTGGTAGACCAATGCCCTAGGCCCACACCCTCAAATAATGAAACAAGTGTAGAAACAATGTTTATACTTGTATATACTGTTGGGTTTGTTTTTTTTTAAGACCGTGTGCCAAGCATAAACACTGCAAATATATATATGTATATATATATAAAACACTTTAGATCTGAAACACATTAACACAGACATAAAAAGATACAATCCATTAAGCATCATTCAGGACACACTTAGAATGCATTCAGCACTAACTAGACACACTTGATCCTGACTCTGTAATAAAAGCTTCACTCTCCAGCACAACAACCTGAGATGGCAACACACTGCATAAGCGAACTCTACAAATGCACACAAAAATAACATCATTAAAGGATGTTCCCATGTTGACTTCACAAAAATTACTGAAAGATGACCGGAGAGCATTTAATCACCAGCTCTGTCACCATAAGAGACGAAGTGAATGAGGAGAATAGGGAAGACTCCTGCCAGAGCCGCCAGCGCCCCCAGCTCCCCCGCCAGGGGCTCATTGCCCTCTGCATCGCCTCCATCTGCACAACTTTCTGCGATGCAGTGTGGACCCAAGGCTCCCTGCGGCTAGCGCTATCGCGTTATAACCGTGATGCAACAAACCCACCTGGAAGTAAACACTAGCAACATAAGCGAGCAAAGTTTATGTTTAAGCAATACAGAAAACCAGAAACCGAACACGCCCAGCAGAGTCTACATGTTGCCTCGCTATCGAATCTTAGGAAAGGGGCAGGACTGAGTCACAGGGTCTAGCCCGCACTCTGAAAACCCCGGACAACCCTCAAAGCAGGCTCCAGGGACCCAGCGCGACCCAGGCAGCTCGGCCCGGGCGGGGGCGCGGTCGGGAAGGGGACGCGCGATCGTCCGGGCCCCCGAGCCGGACTGCGGTCTCCGGAGCCGCCCTCGGGCTGCTGGACAGCGCCCACGCCCG
This sequence comes from Mesocricetus auratus, assembly GCF_017639785.1. NCBI lineage: Eukaryota > Metazoa > Chordata > Mammalia > Rodentia > Cricetidae > Mesocricetus > Mesocricetus auratus. Next base: position 47,669,054 of record NW_024429267.1, on the reverse strand, counting down.
CGCGTCCCTGCCCGGGCTCGCCCCCATCCCGGAACTCCCGGGCACGAGCGGCGCGAGGCCGGAGCCGGGGCCCTGCGGCGTCGTGGAGACGCGCGCTGAAGTACCTGTGGCGGCGAGGCAGCTCCCGGACAGCGGCGGCAGAGCGGCGGAGCGCGGCCTGCGCGCTCCTGGCCCGCGGTTCGGTGTCTGGAGCCCGCCGTCTCCCTCCCGGTCGCCCGGCGCCCGCGCAGCTCCCCGCCCCTTCACCTCTCAACTCCTACCTTTCCCCTCCCGCTCCGCCGCCCTCCACACGTGCTCCCAGCGGCGTGCGCATGCGCAATCTCGCTGTGCCAGCCGCTCGGGGTCGCCCCCTGGCGGGCCTGTGCCACACAACCGCGGGAGGAAGAACTGGAACCGCCCGGGGCCTGAAAATGGAAAAGGATGGCAAGCATCCCTTAGGAATTTTGACAGCACGTTCCCGGAAAGTCACCTAGAACACGCACGAGATGCTCACATTCTATGCTTTATAATACCAGAGGATTAGAAGCGGAGCTGGGCGTGTGACTCAATGATAGAGCAATTGCCTCAGACCCTTGGGGCCCTGGGTTTGATCCACAGCATCATCCACAAGAAAACACAGGGAATTAGAAGCAACTGGACGACTAAGTACAGGAGCCTCCCACATCAAGGATGCTTAATGAGCTCTTACAAAGAAAGATGACTCAAAACCAAGCTGGAGTCCGATTCCATTTGTTAAAAAATGCAATGTATGGGTCAGTGTGGAAAGTGACGGTGCTGGGTGGGCACTGTTTATCCCCACCTGCTGACCATCAGTTGGCCTGCACGTGCAACAGATAATCTAACAGCAACAGTTATGCTGAGTGATTGCCCTGGTTAAGGGCTGAATTCTGCATGTGCTCTCATTTGACCTTGAAAATAGGGGCGAGCGCCGGGCGTTGGTGGTGCACGCCTTTAATCCCAGCACTCGGGAGGCAGAGACAGGCGGATCACTGTGAGTTCGAGACCAGCCTGGTCTACCGAGTGAGTTCCAGGACAGGCTCCAAAACAACACAGAGAAACCCTGTCTCGAAAAACCAAAAAAGAAAAAAAAGAAAAAAAAAAGAAAATAGGGGCGAGTTTCGCAGGAGGAGGAGTCGAGGCAGGTTCCAGGCACCCCTCCTGTCCACCTGTGGAGAGAGATCTTGCCCACACTACAAATGCCCAGCTCCTGGCTCTCTGAGTGTCAAAGGTCAGAAACTCCACCCTACCCCCATCTTGGTACCCTAAACAAGCTTCTATCACTCACTTCATTTTCACTCACCCCTAAGGCCTATGTAAGTAAAATAGAAGCTGTGGTGCCTAAAGGTACCACAGAAAACATAATTAGAGTCACCATGCAAGACAGAAACCAGAGATGGCCCTCCTGGCCACTTCAGCCCAACGATCCTCCTAAACCTTCTTCAAAGATGTTTGTTTTTGTTTTTGGTGGTCTCTCAACCCCTTCACACCAAAATGAATTTCCTTTCCATGGGTCAGACGTCTCCTTTCCTGTTCTGTTGTTGTGCCAATAAAACAGTATCAAAAACAAATGTCTTATCCCAGCACTCAAGACAAGGAGGCAATTGGATCTCTGTGAGTTCGAGGCCAGCCTGGTTTACATAGTAAGTCCAGAGCAGCCATGGCTACAAAGTGAGACCCTGTCTCAAAATCAAATGTCTTTGGAAGCAGGTGACCTTTGGGATAATAGCTTGTATCAGAGTTAGGCTATGGAATAAGATGAGGATTCTTCTATCAGGCATGTTTCCAGGAGGGATGTAGCTCTGTTGCTAGACTGCTTGCCTAGCAAACACAAAACCCTGGGTTTGTTCCGCAGCACCAAGTAAACTGGGTGTGGTAGCTCATACCTACAATCTCAGCCCTCAGGAGGTGCAGGCAGGACGAACAGAAGTCCAAGGCTACTACTTTGAGGCCAGTCCAGGACACACAGAACACTGTCATTTCCCACTCCCCTAACAAGAAAAGGTGACTCTTGAGCTCAAACTGGAAAAAAAAAAAAGTGACCTGGTGTGCTTGCCCTGATTTCCCTTGGCAATAGACTGTGACATGGAATTGTAAGCCTAATAAACCCTTAGCTCCCCAAGTTGATTTTTTTGAAGATTATTATTGTTTAATGCGTAGGAGTGTTTCACCTGCTGGTGTGTATTCGCACCACATGTGTGCCTGGTGTCCAGGGCTTCATCTTCCCCTGGAACTGGAGTTATAGATGGTTGTGAGCCACTACCACGTAGTTGCTGGAAGTAGAACCCGGGTCCTCTGTAAGAGCAATAGTGCTTTTAACCACTGGGCCATCTCTCTCACCCCAACCCCCTTCCCACGTTAATTTGGGTTAGTGCTTCATCATAGCAACAGAGATGCAAACAAAAATACCTGGGCTGGTGGCAAATGCCTGTAACCCTAACATTTAAGAGTCTGAGGTACCAGGAAATGGTGGATCACACCTCTAATGCCAGCACTCAGGAGGCAGAGGCAGGTAGGAAGATCACTGTGCTTTCAAGGCCAGTCTGGCATACAGAGTGAGTTCCAGGATGGCCAGGGCTACACAGAAAAACCCTGTCTCAAAAGGGGGGTGGAATTAAAATATTTTAATCCCCTCCACCTGGTAAAACTTTTATTTTCACAACACAAACACACACACAAACACACACACACACACACACACACAGTATTCCCTGAACAAGGTAATGGCCTGGAGTAGATGACCCCTTCCCCATTTTCTTAATTTCCTTTTACATATATTCTTTTAAAACTAGTTAATCTCAAAATACTCTTGAGGTTGGACTTCAGCCAATGGGAAAAAGACGAAGTTACCACCTGCATTAGAATAAAAACCAAGTGCACTTCCTGCCCTGGTAAGCTTGCCAGCGCAACCTTTTGTGCAAAAAGAAATTGCCCTGCTAAGTTATTTTTACTCTGTTCCTGTGCCTTTGTTCAACACCGAGAATATCTGTTTCCAATACCAGTCGGTGGTGGCACACGCCTTTAATCTCAGCACTGAGAGGCAAGTGTTTCTCAGTGAGTTTGAGGCTAGCCTGGTCTACAAAGTGAGTTCCAGGACAGCCAGGGCTGTTATACAGAGAAACCCTGAATCAAAAAAATCTGTTTCCACCACCATGCATGCTACACAGTACTCCTGCAGGGCCGAGCTCTTTTACTGCTAAATTCCTGAACAGACTGTGTTTCTAAACTCGAATCACAACATAGTCACCTAAGGAAAAGTTAAAGTTAAACCAAGGTCTGCTGAGCCCTGGGCCCACTGAACTATAAGTCCTCCCTCCAGAGAGGAAGCTGGGAGCGGGTGTCACTCCCACACTGCCCTTCCCCACCCAACCTTACTCCACCAGCTGTACTTATCCAAAACAGCCTCCAAGACAAGCATTTATTTTATCATTTTATTTTTGGAGCCAGGGTATCACTATGTTGCCATGGCTAGCATGGGACTCTGCATTTAGACCAGGCAGTCCAGCGCAAGCAAGGAGCAATACAAAGTCACTCTTCTGTACAGCTGTTGACGAGTGGCCTAGGCCTTGGGTCTGATATCTAGCACTGGCAAGAAAGTGGTTTTCAGTAAGACTGCCTGAGAAGCCAAGGTTAGGGACAGGCCAGCCAGTGGGTTGGTAATCACCAGACAGGCAAGGCCAGCCAGAGACCAAAGCTTGAGGACAAATGCAGGGAAGGGCTCTGGACTAAGATTTTCAGAGGAATGAGGGGAAAAGAACATCAGTGGAGGAGACAAACACTCTATCCCGTATACTGACAACACAGACTGACACTCACTCTGACTGGGCATTTATCCCTCCCCCTTTCCTGTCCCGTCCCTCTCTCCCTCTCTCCCTCTCTCCCTCTCTCCCTCCCTCCCTCTCTCCTTCCTTCCCTCCCTGTTTTTTTGAGACAGGGTCAATCTGTAGACCAGGCTGGCCTCTAACTCAGAGTTCCACCTGTCTCTACCTCCTAAGTGCTAGAATTAAAGGAGTGTGGAACCATTGCTCAGCTCTTTTTTTTTTTTTTAATTTATTGAAAATTGTATTTTTCAGGCTGATCAAGGCCAGTCTGGTCTACAAAGCTACACAGACAAACCCTGTCTCAAACAAACAAAAAAGAAGGAAGCAAACAAACCTGAATGAGCAGGAAATCACAAAACTTAATAATTCCTAGTAGTTACATTTCTATCCTCTGCCTAGTGTTCCATTTGATCTCAGAACAACCTTCAAGGATAGAGAATGAGTCTATCTAACAAGTGCAGAAACCTACCTAAACCAGTGGTTCTCAACCCGTGGGCAGAGACTCCTTTGGGCGTGGCATATCAGATACCCTACATATGATATTTCCATTATGATTCCTAACAGTAACAAAGTTACAGTTATGAAGTAGTGGTTGGGTGTCACCACGAGAGGAACTGTATTAAAGGGTGGAAGGGTGAGAACCACTGCACTAAAGAAAACATTTGCTGGGCATGAGGACACACACCTATGACCCCAACACTCAGTAGGCGGAGGCAGAAGACCTGTGAGTTCGAGGCCATCCTGGTTTACAAAGTGAGTTCCAGGACAGCCAGGGCTACACAGAGAAGCCCTGCCTCAAAGGCCCCCACCACATACAAAAAGGTGATGGCAATTGACAACATGGATGAGCAAAAATGGCTGCTGCAAGACAAGGCACCTTGGTTTCAATTCCAGTCCAGATACAAGCCACAGCTCGGGGGCTGAGACAATCTATTTAACCTCAGGAGACGTCAAGCTACAAGCCAAGGCCCAGGACATACTCAAGAACACCACCCTCTGAGACTTTTGAAAGAAATTAAAACAGAACATGAACACACAAAATGCCTTGATTCCAGTAAGTGGCAGTCACTGCAACTACTGTTACACAGTCACTTAAAAGTGCCTGAACTCCATGGCGGGCCAGTGGCGCAATGGATAACGCGTCTGACTACGGATCAGAAGATTCTAGGTTCGACTCCTGGCTGGCTCGACCTGAAAATTTTTTAGCGGGGCGTTGGTGGCACACGCCTTTAATCCCAGCACTCGGGAGGCAGAGGCAGAGGCAGGCGGATCTCTGTGAGTTCGATTCCAGCCTGGTCTACAGAGCGAGTTCCAGGGCAGCCTCCAAAGCCATAGAGAAACCCTGTCTCGAAAAACCAAAAAAAAAAAAAAAAAAAAAAAGAAAACCCAGGTTCCCTAGCACCCACGTGGTAGCTCACAAGTATTCCTTTATACTGTGTGTAGATGAGTCACTGTGATTGGCATAATAGCAAGCTAAATGGCCAGTAGCTAGGCAGGAGGCATAGGCAGGACTTGTGGACAGAGAGAACTCTGGGAAGAAGAAAGGCAGAGTCTATAACCAGACTCAGATGAAGCAGGATGGGCAAAATGAGCAAGAGGTAAGGAGCTCATGGAAAAATATGATGAAATATAATTTAAGTTATAGGAACTAGTTAGGAACAAGCCTAAGCTAAGGCTGAGCTCTCATAATTGATAAGAAGTCTCTGTGTGGTTATTTGGAAGCTGGCAGGCAGGACTAGAAAGACTCACAACACACAACCATCTAACTCCAGTTCACGTGATCCAGTGCCTTCTTCTGGCCTCTGCAGGCAGCAAGCATGCACATGGTATATAGACATACATGCAGGCAAAATTATCTATACACGTAAAATAATGTTTAAAAATATTGAGCCACTGCGACGGCTCAGCAGGTAAAGGTGCTTGCTGTCAAGCCTGGAAATCTGAGTTAGATCCCTGGGCACAGGAGAGAACCAACTCCCACAGGCTATCATCTGACTTCCACATGTGTGCTGTGGCACATACAAACCCGCCCACAGACACACACGAAATAAATTAATAAAAATAGATAAGTGTAATAAAAATTTTAATAAGACCATGAAATAGGAACTATTATCTTTCCACTTTTTAAATAATGAAACCGAGGTCTAGAGAGGTTAAATGACTTGACTTCCCATTCCCACTCCCAGCCCCCAAAACAACTACTAATCCATAATCTGCTTCTATAGATCTGCTTTCTGGAGATGTCAAGTGAATGGAATCAGATGGAAGATGCCTCACCAGTTAAGAGCTTTTACTGCTCTTGTAGAGGGCCTGAGTTTCATTCAAAGAATGGCTATCAGGCTGCTTACAACCAGAATTCCAGCTCCGGGAATGAAATAGGCACCCTCTTCTGGCTTCAACAGATACCTGAACTCATGTATACACACCCTCACACAGACACACATGCATATAGACAATTAAAAAATAAAATAAAATCTTTGGGTTTTTTTTTGGTTTGAAATTACAATATATATTTTCGTTTCCTGACACAGGGTCTCACTGTGTAGCCCTGGCTGGCCTGGAGCCCATCATGTAGACCACGCTGACCTAAAACTAACAGACCTGCCTGCCTCTGTCCCCCCAAAGACTTGCACCACCATGCCCAGCTTGAAATAAACTATATTAAAATAATAAAATGGGCTACAGTGGTAGTTCAATGGTTAAGAGTACTTGTAGAGGACCCAGGTTTGGTTCCTAGTACCTACCTGGCAGCTCATAACCATTTGCAACTCCAGCTGCAGGGGATTCAATCCCGTTTTCCAACTCTGCCAACACTAGGTACTCACATAAAATTAAATAGCTGGGTGTGGTAGCAATTGGGAGGCAGAGGCTGGTGGATCTCTGTGAGTTTGAGACCAGTCTGATCTAAATAGAGAGTCCCAGACTAGCAGTGATGATATAGAGAGACTCTACCAATAAACAAATACAAATAAATAAATAAAGTACCAGGCAGTGACGGCACATAGCCTTTAATCCCAGCACTGGGAGTCAGAGGCAGGTGGATCTCTGTGGATCTAGGCCAGTCTGGTCTACAGAATAGGTTCCAGCACAGCCAGGGCTACACAGAGAAACCTGTGTCAAAAAAAACAAAAGCAAAAAAAAAAAAAAAAGCAAAATAAAGGAGTAAATGGAATCAGAGCTGAGTGACAAAACCTTTAAGCTTAGCATTCAAGAGAGACTAACATGGGCTACATGGTGAACTCAAAGCCAGGTACAACTGTTTCAAACCCATAATAGGTAAAAAGTAGAAGTAAATAGCCAGGTATGATGGCACAAATCTATAATCCCAAAATTCAAGAGGCTGGGACAAGAGTATTGCTATGATCCAGGCAGTGGTAGAGCACGCTTTTAATCCCAGCACTCGGGAGGCAGAGACAGGCAGATCTCTGTGAATTCAAGGCCAGCTTGGTCTACTGAATGAGTTCCAGGACAGCCTCCAAAGCTATAGAGAAACCTGTCTCAAAAAAAAAAAAAAAAAAGAAAAAGAAAAAAACAAGAGTATTGCTATGAGTTTAAGGCCAGCTTGGGCTACATAGTAAGACCCTGTTTAGAAAACAAAACAGCTTTTTCTTTGGCAGTCAAGACCCTGCACATTTCCCCCGAAAAGGGGAGCATCTGTCTTCACGGCCTATCATGTGGTCCAGTGGGGTCCACATGCTCTCCACAGAACTCCACTTCCACTTGAGCCAAGCCAACCACATCCATAGATTTCTCAACAACTTCTTCCTGCTGGCAAAGTCCAGCAGTTGAGGGTGACAATGGAGCCTGTTTGAGAGTAATGCTGTCACCGATTATGTGATGAGGGACTTTGGTGACACACTTTGAAGGCAGCAGCTCAGGTGCCCTGTGGTGGTCTGAATAAGAATGGCCCCCAGAGGTTCATATATTCAAATGCTTGGTCACCAGGGAGTGGCATTGTTTGAAAGGTTTAGAAGGAGAGCTTTGAGGCTTTAAAAGCTCAATTTTTTTCTCTCTCTCTCCCTTCTTCTCTCTTTTTGCCTGTGGGCCAGGATATAGCTCTCAGCTCTAGTACTATGCATGCCACCATGCTCCCTCCATGATGATCACAGACTAAGACTCTGAAGTTGAAAGCAAGCCCCCATTTAGATGTTTTCTTTTATAAGGGTTGCTGTGGTCGTGGTGTCTCTTCACAGCGATAGCACAGGGACTAAGGCACCACCCTGGACACCATGAACCACAACAAACAGGCCAATAGGATTGCAAAGGAGGGACCATTGATGGATACAGGTACTTCCTACCAAGTTTGGTGACCTGAGTTTGATCTCTGAAACCCTTTACAAAATGGAAATGAAACATAAAAGGCAACCTCAGGAAACCCAGTGTGAGAAGCTTTTTTATTCCAGCCGTCATTGTCCTAGTTGTCAGCCAGGATGACTGCCATTCAGGACAACGTCCTGACTGCTTCACTCTATCACAGTGGCTCTTAAAGGCACAGCCAGCAAAAACAGACAGGTGAGGCTGACGTCACGAGGGATGCTCCAAGGGACTGTTCTGCTAGGGTTCACCATGCAGCCAGCCGCTCTCAGCAGGAGCCACGCGTAGATTCCTCACCGTGTTCACTGAGCAGAGCGCTGGGGAACAAAGGCATCCACACCTTCACAGCACCATGCCACCTCCCTGGTCACGGTGGAGCTGCGGTCCAGCCTGAAGTATGGGCCCAAGGCTGAAGGCCCATTCCTGCCCGGATGCTTTATCTTCCACACACAAAACCACCCAAAGTCACTTCAGTTGTCTCCAAACCAGGTCACAGAACAGCAGGAGACATTCCCTTGGCAAAAAAGGACACATTCTTGTCCTGTATCTTGTATTGGTAAGTGAGGCTTCTATCCCGCCGGGATGTGGGCTGCGGCTTCCTCCAGAGGATCCTGAGCTGCAGAGAGGGAGAAGAATGAAGGACAGGGCAGCCACCAAGCATCTGCTCCACTGTGAATCCACTGGCCTCCTGGTTACCTTCCACAGAGGATTCTGTGACAGCTCAGGCAAATGTGTCACAGGGGAACGGCCCAACTTCTACAATAAACACTACCAGCCAACAGAAAGGCAAGGTTTGCCTCTTTATGACAGAAGCTGTGCTTGCTTGCTTCTTGTAGAAAAGAAAAGGATGAAAGAGTCCTCCCAAGAAGATCAGTAGAGTATTTTCACGTGTTTCCCTTTGGTAAGTTTTCCCCTTCCCTCTGCTGTCCTCTCTCTGTTGTTGTTTTGAGACAACTGTGGCACGTAGAGCAGGCCAGCTCCATGGGGAGCTTACTGCTTCTGCTTCCAGAATGCTGGCATGTGTCATCATATCCCTCCCTCCTTACTTTTCCATTTTGTTTTTTAGTGCTAAGGTTTGATCTTGGGCCCTGTATATGCTAATTAGTGCTCTAACACTAAGTTATACATCACCAACCACTCTTTAAAAACCATTGTTTTAAGTGGTAAGTGTGTGTTGACCTGCATGTGTACCGGGTGAGTGCCTGGTGCCCATGGAGGCCAGAGTGGGGTGTTGGATCCCCTGGAGTTACAGGGGTTGAGTCCCTGTGGTGCTGGTAACTAAACCTGGCTCTCCGAGAGAGCAGTGAGTGCTCATAACTGCTGCGTCACTCTCCAGCCCTCAGTCTTTTTTCTAAGCATGGCTTTGTGCTTGTCAGCTAGGCTGACGGTGAAAATCAACACATTCGAATAGTCTGTACATTGTACAAGCCTCAGGAAAGACATGTACACTGTTGACGCTTTAACTGACTGAAATGCTTGGGAACAGGCTGGAGAGGGTCTACAGCTGTCCAGCCACAGCTGCCCTTTACCCAAGCTGTAACATAGGTGATCCAACATAGCATTCCTGGGCTCAAACTGCCAGCCGTGCCAAGATTCTCAACAACCCCTTGCGAGTGAAGAGTGGTCAGTGTGAAATTAATTGGAAGCTCCAGGAATGATCCTGACAAAGAAGTTAAAGGCACAAATCACAAGAATTCCATGAGATGGGCCGAAACCAGCTTCCCTCCAACATTCTGCCAGTGGTAACTGGGGGCAGAAGAAAGCTGGCCCATGAGCATGGTGTCACTTTGAGTTTTTTTCTTGTTTAAAAATCTTTTTTTTTTTTTTTTGGTTTTTCGAGACAGGGTTTCTCTGTGGCTTTGGAGGCTGTCTTGGAACTAGCTCTTGTAGACCAGGCTGGCCTCGAACTCACAGAGATTCACCTGCCTCTGCCTCCCGAGTGCTGGGATTAAAGGCATGCGCCACCAACGTCCAGCGTTTAAAAATCTTTTTAAAGACAGGGATTTACCATATAACTCTGGCTAGTGTGGAGCTCAATATGTAGACAAGGGTGGCCTCAAACTCACAGAGATCTCTCTGCTTCTGCTTTGGGGGAGGGGTGGGTCCTCACTATGTAGCCCTGGCTGGCCTGGGACTCACTATACAGACCAAATTGGCCTTGAATTCACAGAGATCCACCGGCCTCTGCCTAAGCACCACCATACCCAGAAATGTATTTTTAGTTGTGTGTGTGTGTGTGTGTGTGTATGTATTGTGTGTGTGTGTGTATGTATTGTGTGTGTGTGTGTATGTATTGTGTGTGTGTGTGTATATGTATTGTGTGTGTGTGTATGTATTGTGTGTGTGTGTATGTGTGTGTGTGTATGTATTGTGTGTGTGTGTGTATGTGTGTGTGTGTATGTATTGTGTGTGTATTGTGTGTGTGTATGTATTGTGTGTGTGTGTGTATGTATTGTGTGTGTATGTATTGTGTGTGTGTGTGTATTGTGTGTGTGTATGTGTGTGTGTGTATGTATTGTGTGTGTGTGTATGTATTGTGTGTGTGTATGTATTGTGTGTGTGTGTATTGTGTGTGTGTGTATATTGTGTGTGTGTGTATTGTGTGTGTGTGTATTGTGTGTGTGTATATTGTGTGTGTGTGTATTGTGTGTGTGTGTGTATGTATTGTGTGTGTGTATGTATTGTGTGTGTGTGTGTGTGTATGTATTGTGTGTGTGTGTATATTGTGTGTGTGTGTATTGTGTGTGTGTGTATTGTGTGTGTGTATATTGTGTGTGTGTGTATTGTGTGTGTGTGTGTATGTATTGTGTGTGTGTATGTATTGTGTGTGTGTGTGTGTGTGTGTATGTATTGTGTGTGTGTATTGTGTGTGTGTGTATATTGTGTGTGTGTGTATTGTGTGTGTGTGTATTGTGTGTGTGTATATTGTGTGTGTGTGTATGTATTGTGTGTGTGTATGTATTGTGTGTGTGTGTGTGTGTGTATGTATGTGTGTGTGTGTGTGTGTGTGTGTGTGTGTGTGTCTGTGTCCTCATGTGGGTATCCATGCTGAATGCGGTACCGGCAAAGGCCAGAAACAGCATTGTGTTGTCTGGAGCTGGAGTGAGCTGCGAGATATGTGTGCTAGGAACTGAATTCCAGTCTTTTGAGAGAACACAAAGTATTCTTGGCTCTTAAGCCCTGAGCCATTCCTCAAGCCCTGTTTAAAGTTTTATTTATTTATTAGCTTGTGCACATGTACCAAAGTACACAGAGAAGTCAGAGGACAACTTGTGGGAGACATTGTCTCCCTTCACCATGTGTGTACCCAAAGCCAACTCAAGTTGTCAGATTTGGCAGCGAGCATCTTTACCTGCTCAGTCATCTTGTCAGCCAGCAAATCTTTATTTTTAAAGGAACTATGTTGAAGAGAAAATGTAAATACTGCTATAATATAACAGAGGAATCCCCCCATTATGTGACAGTACAGCTGTAATCCGTTCCTGACAACGGTCTCCTTTTTAGAGCATCAGGAAAAGTGTTTCCTGCTCCAACAGTCTATACACCAGCTGTGACTCACACTCACAAAACTCAGGACCCCCAAGGTTTCCCTTCCACCCGAAGCAGCCCACGGCTCAGCCTGTGTACCTGTCCATGTACATCCTTGCAGAATCCAGTGGCCAGGCCCTCAGCTCGCAGGACCAGGTGGCTCTGATGACTAAGGCCATTCAGCAGGATGTCATTCTCCTCATCCTTAGCATCTTGGTCGTCATGCACAAGGGCTACCACATTTCCCTGCGTCAGAGACAAGATGGACACCTGCTCCTTACCAAACGGATACCAGGCTTTCAGAGTCTACACACCTAGTCTCTGCTAGGGATAGATCAGCAGTTAAGAGTATATAACTGACTGGGTGGTGGTGGCGCATGCTTTAATCCCAGCACTCTGGTGAATCTCTGTGAATTCAAGGCCAGCCTGGTCTACAGAGCTAGTTCCAGAACAGTCAATGCTACAACAACAACAAAAAAGTGTGTAACTACTGTTGCAGCACCCATGTCAGGCAGCTCACAACTGCATGTAACTCCAGTTTCAGGCTACCCAATGCTCTCTTCCAGCCTCTGAGGTCACCTATATTCACATGCACATACTTACACAGATGCATGCACAAATAAAAAGCAAAATAATCTTAATAATGAAGAGGCAGGTGTGAGGTCAGTGTGTGCACACATCTGTGTTTTCAAGACTTGGGAGGTGGAGGGAAGAATATTAGAAGTTCAAGGTTACCCCTGGCTACATAACAAATCCAGTCAGCTTGGCTGGAAGATCTTGCCCCAAAAGAAGTAAGCATGGCAGTGCACACTAAACCACGGCACTGCAGCATCAGGATGTGGAGATGGGAATCCCTGGAGCTTACTGGTCAGATGTCTCCAAGCCCCTTGCCCTTTCTTCCTTCCATGCTGACTCTCAACTCCCTCCCTCTTTTTCTCCCCCCTTCTCTCTCTGCATTACCCTGGATCCTGGTCCTGAGACTGTAGCCAAGAGTCCCTCGAACACAGCTTCCAGGCAGGACTATGCATAACTGACAACTCCACTAATTCTCTCTACCACTGTTCTGCACGAGTCTGGCCTCTCTAACAACATCCGTAAGTTCCTACAGGCTGTGTCATCATCCACTGAACAGTGGCCACTGTGGGCCAGGCACTGCACTGGATAGCAGCCTCACTTACTCAATGTCCTTTGTGTTTGTTTGATTTCGTTCTTTGAGACAAGGTCTTACTACACAGTTCTAGCTGGCCTGGAACTACATGGCCCAAGCTGGCCTCAAACCTGAAGTCTGAGGATCATAAACGCATGCTACCACGTGCAGCTTCTCACTCAACTGCTTTGTTTTCTCCTTAAAGTTCGTTATTAGCTGTGGGTATGTGTGTGAGAGGTGTTGCTCTCCTTTCACCTTTTTTGTTTTTTGTTTTTGGAGACAGGGTTTCTCTGTCTAACAGTCCTGGCTGTCCTGGAACTCGCTCTGTAGACCAGGCTGGTTTCAACTCATAGAGGTCCGCCTGCCTCTGCCTCCCGAGTGCTGGGATTAAAGGCGTGCGCCACCAACACCCAGCTACTTTGCCATTTTTAAAGTGACTTAGTGAGAGGTTCTAGGCTCAATCCCCAGAACTTTCACCTATGAGGAAAGAAAACCTAAAGGCGTTTATAGTTATAACTTTAACTGATCTCCAGAACTCACTAAGGAAGGTCCCACAGGGCACAAAGGCAAGGACCATAGCTCTGTCCCACAGTGCTCAGCAACCTTAAATTTGAGAGGCTTATTATTTAGCAATGCCAAGTAGGGTAAAGCAGAAGGGTGGAATAAAGAATCTCTGGGTCTGCCGAGGAGAGCTAAACGGGAAGCAAACAGACAGGAAAAGCACAACAGCCAAGTCTGGGTTCTCCGAGACCACGGTGGAGCACTGACAACAGCCCCTTGATACCTTCAATTCACAGCAAACCCGGGCTCTGCAGTACTGCATGAAGTCCAGCACAGCCACTGCTCCCAGGCCCAGGCTCAGCAGCACACTGAGGTTGTCCACCAGCAGCACTGGGAACTTCCACGGAGTCTCCCCGCTGTCCACGGGCTTCAGGGAGTCCCGTACAAACTGATACAGCGACTGCAGGTTCCCTGTACTTTCCTCCCTAGAGACACAGGAAAGAAGTCACCAGAGTTCACTCTGCCAATGTTTTATTTTATCGTGAGACTGCCTCATGAACCCCAGGCTGGCCTTGAACTCACTACGGAGCCAATCAAGGCGGACCTTGACTTTCCGATCTTCTTCCTTCCACACCCAAAGTGACACCTGGTTTTACTCAGTGCTGGGGGTCAAACACAGGGCTTCGTGCTCACTGAGCAACACTGTCAACCCTGCTCCAGCCCCAGCTCTTCTCTTCAGAGTGTCACTTTAGAACTGACCTGGAATGCACTATCCTATTGTCTCTGCCTCCCAAGTGCTAGGATTATGGGCATGTGCCACCATGCCCAGCTCTACAAGTGTTTATCTGGGACAAAGTGGCACCAAGGAAGACTAGAAGAGGCAAAGAACAAGAAAACACACGCACACACACACACACACACACACACTTCACTCCAATTCAAGTATTTTCTGAGGCCTACTGGGTACAAAGGTAAAACTTAGGGGCTACAAAAAATGAACAAGCCTTGAGGCCCTGAAGAGATGTCATAGAAGCCTGGCATGGTGATCCATGCCTATAGTCCCAACTACTATAGAAGCAGGATAATAGCAAGCTGGAGGCCAGCCTGGGGAAGGCAGTAAGACTGTCTCAAAAGGAGGAAATGAAATAAAAGAACCATGCAGCCTCTCAATCTAAGAGATACTGCACCTGGAGGAGTAAGTCAGACTGGGTAAGCCAAAGAGGCTTTCCAGGAGATCCTCAGTTGCTAGAGGAAGTTAAACAGCAGTTCGAGTGTCTTGGGGAGGGGTGGCAGATATGGGCTGCTGGTATACAGTGTTTCTGACACATAGGGACCAACCCACCTCCACCTTCCCCCAGGATGTTGCAAGCAGTCATTTCCTAGCAGTGGGAGGAGGAATGAAGCATAGTGCCCAGGGCAACCACCTCCCTGCTGGCACTGGGCTATCCTCACTCATAAGGAGAACAGCTCCCCACACACTGGGATCAGGTATAATGAGCCCCTGCTGTCAGGATAAAATCAAGGTCAGGGTGCTAGGGAAGATCTCTCTCTCTCCCTCTCTCTCTCTGTCTGTCTGTCTCTCCCTCTCCCTCTCTCTCTGTCTGTCTCTCTCCCTCTCCCTCTCCCTATCTGTCTTTCCCTCTCCCTCTCTCTGTCTGTCTCTCTCTCCCTCTCCCTCTCCCTGTCTGTCTCTCTCTCCCCCTCTCTCTGTCTGTCTCTCTCTCCCTCTCCCTCTCTCTGTCTGTCTCTCTCTCCCTCTCCCTCTCTGTCTGTCTGTCTCTCTCTCCCTCTGTCTGTCTGTCTGTCTGTCTCTCCCTCTCTCTCTGTCTGTCTCTCTCTCTCCCTCTGTCTGTCTCTCCCTCTCCCTCTCTCTCTGTCTGTCTGTCTCTCCCTCTCCCTCTCTCTCTGTCTGTCTCTCTCTCCCTCCCTCCCTCCCTCCCTCCCTCCCTCCCTCCCTCCCTCTCTGTCTCTCTCTCTCACACACACACACTGCACACGGGAAGGGTACATCAGAAAGAGTAGGACAGTGAGGAGAGATCTCTCAAGACGCCTTTGTGAAAGACAAAGAGCAGCAGTCAAACCAGGGCTGACGCATGTTCAGAAAAGTTGAGAGGCACCAGCACAGCCAGTCCAGACCTGTGATGAAAACCAAACGAGATGGGAGCAGCTTTCTGTCGCTGTTCTTAGAGTCACATCAGACATATTCAGGCTTGCTGGTCCTTTTTCTTGCCTCAACTACCCAATATGTTGCTACAAAGCAAAAATAGCTAGGGACAATTAGCTAATGAATAAATATGGCTATGTTCCAATACAATTGTATTTATAAAAACAGGTCCCTGACTTCACCCCATTTCCCCTCTGCTCTCCAGGGAGGGTGACATACTCCATGGGAGATCTAAAAAAAAAAAAAAAAAAAAACAGGTCCCTGGCCCATATCTCCTAATTTCTACATGAAGGCAAGAAAAAGCAAACGTGCTGCCCGAGGGAGAAGCAGCCCATCACTTTACTGTCACACTCACTGTGATGATGCCTGCTACAGCTCTGGGGACCACCACCTACCTACCATCGACTTCAAGAAAATGGCCACAGGCTATCTGACACATAGCAACACAGGGGAAGTGTCTGACCCTTGAAGCCACACCTGCCTTCCCCACACAAGCAGAAGGAACCACACACAGCCGCCCTCGTCTGACCCCACCTACCAGCTGTGCAGCCTGACCTGAGGAACTGCAGGGCCTGGGGCTCCTCCTGAGCACGGAAGAAGATGTCCACGGAGGACTTGAGGCCCTCCAGGAACACGAGCTGCCCTCGCTCCCGAGCTGCTGTCAGGCTGACACCCTAAATGTGACAAAAAGTGGAGTGAAGTGCTGAGTCCTCTGAGGAGTCTTTAAGAGAAACTATACACCAGCTAATACGAGGGAACAAGACGTACTGCAAACCCCACCAACCGTTCTGTCAGTTCCTGTTCTGCTGTCAGATGTTCACAACAAGGACTCATGCATCCCAGGCAGACCCTGACTTAAAATGCTGTAGACGATGACCTTGATTTTTTCTTTTCTTTTCTGAGACAGGGTTTGAGAAACCTGGAACTCCCTCTATAGAGCAGACTTTTATTGTTGTTTGTTTGTTTTGAGACAGAGTCTGGCTGTTCTGGAACTCACTTTGTAGACTAGACTGACCTTACATTTACAGAGCTCCTTCTGTCACTGCCTCCTGAGTACTGGGATTAGAGTCGTGTGCTACCACACCCTGCTAGGCAAGAAAACCTTAAATGGCCACAATCAGTAGGCTTTGATCCACTGCCATCTACAAGGACTAGGTCTAGTTCTATGTTTTCAGTAAAACATGCCCAGATTCTGCATTAACCCTTTACATGAGGGGTTCAGGGTCCCAAGATCTCCTTAGTCCCTCCTCTGCCGGGTTCTCCACAATTTACACAGAACATCCGTGCACGACACACGCTCCCACAGAGGGCTGAGACACTTACCAGTTTCTGTGCCACAATATTATAGTGGCTGAAGGACTGGACGAGTGCCACAAAGCAGACTTTACAATTAGCTAGAAAAGAAAATAAATTGACCTTTTAAATAAATCCTCTACTTACAACAAGACAATAATTCATTCCTCTGGAAACAGAAGGTGAGGTAGGTAGGTCTAGGCGGCACCCAGAGGCCTTGGGCCCTGATATGATTGAGCTCAATTTCTGTCTAAGATGCATCTCCCCCTTGTCTTAGAGCTTCTACTACAGTAAAGAGATACTATGGCCATGGCAACTCCTTTCTTTTGTTTTTTTGTTTTTTTTTGAGACAGGGTTTCTCTGTATTGCTTTGGAGGTTGTCCTGGAACTCGCTCTGGGATTAAAGGAGTGCGTCACCAACCCCCAGCTGACCATGGAAACTCTTACAAAGGAAAATATTTAATTGAGGTTGATGGGAAATGTCCTTCTGTATTCTGTGAATATATGTTTCTCCTATTGGTTAATGAATAAAACTGTTTTGGTCAATAGACAGGCAGGATGTAGCCAGGCAGGAAGTATAGGTAGGGCTACCAGACTAGGAAAAGCTGGGAAGAGGACAGAAAGTGAGTTGTCAGGGAGACGCCATGTAGCTGCTGAGGAAGAAAAGGGGACCAGACATCACTGGTAAGCCAAAACCATGTGGAGATACATAGATGAATAGAAATGAGTTAATAATAAAGAGAGAGCTAGCCAATAAGAAGCCTGAGCCACAGTTTATCATTAATATAAACCTCGGTATGTTTATTTGGGACTAAAAGGCTTTGGGACCGTGTGGGACAGAAGAATCCATCTATGGGCCTGGCTTACAATTTCAGTAGTTTAGCCTATTACTGAGCAGGAAGCAATGCAGCATGTAGACAGACATGGTGCTGAGAACTCCACATTTTGATCCCCAGGCAACATAAAGCATACTGTGGTCCACATTGGGCGTGGCTTGAGCATATATCAGACCTCAAAGCCCACAGTGACATACTTCCTCCAACAAGGTCACAGGCCAAGTCTATGTGGGCCACACCTATTCAAGCCACCACATCCTTCCTCTTTATTTTGAGACAGGGTCTCATGTAGCACATGCTGGTCTTTAACTCTCTATATAACCCAGGATGACCTTGAACTCCATTTTTTTCTTTTAATTTTTCTTTTTTCTTTTAACTAATTTTATTTTATGTGCATTGGTGTGAGGATGCCAGATCCCCTGGGACTGGAGTTACAGACAGCTGTGAGCTGCTATGTAGGTGCTGGGAACTGAACCCGGGTCCTCTGCAAGGGCAGCTGGTGCTCCTTTTTTTTTTTTTTTTAAGATTTATTTATTTATTATTATGTATACAGTGTTCTGTCTGCATGTATGCCTGCAGAGGGCCAGAAGAGGGCACTAGAACTCATTATAGATTGAGTCACTATGTGGTTGCTGGGAATTGAACTCAGGAATTCTGGAAGAGCATCCAGCCAGTGCTCTTAACCACTGAGCCATCTCTCCAGCCCTTTTAATTTTTCAAGACAGGGTCTCACTACGTAGCTCTGGCTGTCCTGGAACTTGCTCTGTAGACCAGGCTGGCCCCAAACTCAAAGAGATCCGACTGCCTCTGCCTCCCAAGTGCTGGGATTAAAGGAGTGAGCCACCACTAGCCCTATTTATTTTTTTAATATTATGTATATAGATGTTTGACTCAAACCTATGTTTGTGCACCAAGTGTATGTCTGGTGCCCTTATATACCAGAAGAGGATGTCAGATCCCCTGGAACTGAAGTTACATATTTGTAAGTCACTAAGTGGGTGCTGGGAGTCAAACCTGGGTCCTCTGTAATATCAGCCAGTACTTTTAACTACTGAGCCATTTCTCCAGCCCCTGACCTTGAACTCTTGATCCTCCAGCCTCTAACTCCTGAGTGCTGAGATTACTAGCATGAGCTACCATACTTGGTTTATATAGTGCTGGGAATTCAACCCCAGGCTTCACATATATGAAGCAAACACTCTATCTACAAACTGAGCAGCAACCCCAAGTCCCAAAGATGCATTAAAAAAATTAGTATTGTGCCAGGTAGTGGTGGCACATGTCTTTAACCCCAGCACTTCGGAGGCAGAAGCAGGCAGATCTCAGTGAGTTCGAAGCCAGCCTGGTCTACAAAGTGAATTCTAGGACTTTTACAAAGAGAAACCCTTTCTCAAAAAACAAAAAAAGCCAGGTGTTGTTGGCGCACGCCTTGATCCCAGCACTCAGGAGGCAGAGACAGGCTGACCTCTGTGAGTTTGAGACTAGCCTGGTCTACAAGAGCTAGTTCCAGGACAGCCTCCAAAGCGACAGAGAAACCCTGTCTTAAAAACAAAAACAAAAACAAACAAACAAACAAAAAAGAAAACAACCCCCCCAAATTATTATTGTATCTAGAAATCAGAGGACAAGCCTGGCAGTGGTGGAGCACATCTTTAATCCCAACACTTGGGAGGTAGAGATAGGTGGATCTCTGTGAGTTCAAGACCAGTCTAATCTAGAGAGTTAGTTACAGGACAGCTAGGGCTGTTACACAGAGAAATCCTGTCTGGAAAAAAAAAAGTCAGAGGACAACTGTGGAGTCAGTTCTCTCCTGACACCTTCACACAGGTTCCAAACATGGAACTCAGGGTGGCACACTTGTGTGACAAGTACTTTTACCTGCTGAACCTCCTCACCAAGCCAAAGTGTACTTTTTCCCTTTTGTTTTCTAGGACTATTGATTAAACCCAGTTCTACCACTAAATTGCATCTCCATAGGTTGTTTGGTTATTACATCTATCTGTCTGTCTGTCTGTCTGTCTATCTATCTATCTAATCTATCTGGGGGGAAGGAGGGCTGTACACTTATATCTATCTATCTATCTATCTATCTATCTATCTATCTATCTATCTATCTAATCTATCTGGGGGAGGAGGGCTGTACACTTATACCGGGTATGAATATGGAAGACAGAGGACAATGTGAAGGAATTAGTTCTACCCTCACACCATGTGGGTCCTAGGGATTGAACTCAGTAGGTCATCAGGCCGTGCTTTTTACCAACTGAGCTACCACCCTGGTCCCTAAATACTGTGTGTGTGTGTGTGTGTGTGTGTGTGTGTGTGTGTGTGTGTGTGTGTGTTTCAGAATGGGCTTCAAAGCCACAGAGAAACCTTGTCTCAAAAAACAAAAACCAAAAACCACAAAACTGTAAGTTAGTGCTGGGGATGGGGCTAGGTTAACAAAGTGCTTGCCTAGTACTCACGGCACAGAGTAGGATCCCCAGCACTGAATAAAAACAGACATGGTGGCACACATCCGTAATTCTAGGACTTTCGAGGTGGAGAAAGGAGGATCTGAAATTCTGGGTCATCCTCAGCCTCATAGCAAGTTCAAAACTAGCTTGGGCTACAGGAAACTCGATTTCACAATAATACCACCACAAAAAAAAATCAGGGAAAGAGGCTTTTCTTTTTTCTTTCTTTCTTTTTTTTTTTTTTTTTTTTGGTTTTTTGAGACAGAGTTCCTCTGCGGCTTTGGAGGCTGTCCTGGAACTCGCTCTGTAGACCAGGCTGGTAGAGCGAGGTGGACATGCAGGAAAGGCCGGCACACAGCATCCTCTCGGGCACGGACCACGAGGCCAGGAGCCCGGGGAGACTTTCTAATCTATTTCCAAATGTAAACAGCAGGGCCATGTTCTTCTGGAAGCAGCTATTGCAATGGCAAAATGTTAACAGAGTTAGGAGGTCTAAGACATAAACACACAACGACCAAGAAACAGCTGAGCCGGGAGGCCACACGAGGACTCCAGGGAGGTGGGGGCTGCCAGAGGGAAGGCAAGGTGGCGAAGACGGGAGGTAGAATGGAGATCTGGTGGGCACACGCCTTTCCTTGGCAGGGTCTAATGATGCCCCAATAGCCTGTTGCCTAGCAGAACAGTTTACTGACTACCCAAACACCAAGGCCAAGACTAGTCAATGCTCTTCCCATTGTTTCCCTGGGGTTTTTCTTCTCCACTTTCTCAGCTGTTCTTGTGTTTGTTTGCTTGCTTGTTTGTTTGAGACAGATGTCTCTGTGTAGCCCTGGCTGTTCTGCCTCCCAAGTGCTGGTTTTAAAGGCACGTGCCACCATGTTCAGCGAAACAATTACTGATTTCTGTTTTAATTTGAAGTTACAGATGGTTATGAGCCACCATGTAGGTAATGGGAATTGAACGCAGGTCCTGAGAGAGCAGCCAATGCTCTTAAGCTCTGAGCCATCTCTCCAGACGTGAGTTTCCTGTTTTATAGCGTCAGGGAGCTGATACCTTTGAGGTAGAAGGAGAGGAAGTGATGCACGAGAAAGCTGCCATCTGTCTTGGCCTCACAGAGCAGAGTCAGTTTCCCCTGCAAGGTAAGAAGATAAGGTCCATTAGACCCACTGTGAAGATGTAAGCCCCAACAGAAAATCAAGTCAATTACGTGCATTTTTTTTTTTTTTTTTTTTTTGGTTTTTCGAGACAGGGTTTCTCTGTGGCTTTGGAGGCTGTCCTGGAACTCACTTGGTAGACCAGGCTGGCCTCGAACTCACAGAGATCCACCTGCCTCTGCCTCCCGAGTGCTGGGATTAAAGGCGTGCGCCACCACCGCCCGGCTCCAATGACGTGCATTTGTGTATACCCACAGCTATTTGCTAATGACTATGTGTTAATAACTAAATTAGCCCAAAGATGAATGAACGTCGGGGTGGAGGAGATGGCTGGGGGGGGGGGTGTAAAATCACTCACTGTGCAATAGTGAGGACCTGAGTGTGAACCCCCCAGAACTGGAGTAAAGTCAGAGCCAGTAGTGAACATCTGCAAGCTCTGTGCTTCTGCAGAGAGACAGGAGGCAAAGACCGAGAACCTCTAGAAGTCTTGTGTCAGCTAGTGTATGCAGTGAACGACCATCCCAAAACAAGAGGACTGACCACACACCCACACCAGGGCATGTGTGCAACCGTATTCACAGAAGTGGGAACACACACATACACACAGAGATTAGAAACTGAAGAAATACCAGGGCTGGAGAGATGATTTACAAGTTATAGGAATATACTGCTCTGGCAGGGCCACGTTTGGTTCCTCATACCGACATCAGGTGGCTCACAACTGCCTATAACTCTAGCTCCAGAGAGATCTAAGGATACCTCTAGCCTCCACAGACACCTGCGCTCATATGCACAGACATACATGAGTATACATAATTAAAAATAATAAATACAAGATGCTAAAAAATAAGAAAGTCAATTATTAGCTGGGCAGTGATGGTGCACACCTTTAATCCCAGTGCTCAGAAGGCAGAGGCAGGCAGATATATATCTGAGTCCAAAACCAGCCAAGTGAGTTCCAGGACATCCATGGATACACAGAGAAACACTGTCTCAAAAAGGAAAAATAAAGTCTCTGCAGTTTCTAGCCACCTGATCCAGCCATTTTCACTTCTGTAAGTAACAACATCTGGATCAAAGGGTGTCATCACACATCACCTCAATGCTGTGTCAACTTTAGGCAACCGTGCCTAATGACTCTGGGTTTCGCCCCCCACACACACATACATTACACACACCTAAAATGCAAATCACGCTGCCGGGCCTTAAAGTACCTTCCTCACCCTCTGCAGTCATTTCCTGTTGTCGCTGTGAACCTGGGAAGTGCCCTAGCAACTCGCAAAACTGGAGGCTTGGACAGACAAGAACTGTTGCACAACTAAAATCCACACGGATCTATTCAAACTTACAATTTGCCTGGCACCATAGGGGTCATAAAAGGCTTTCCACACGTGGTATGTTCACTGCAAATTATAGAACAAGACAGCTATACTCCTGGGAGAAGAAACCTCTACGTGAAAATGTGGAGGAAAACAGAACAGTCGGGCTATGCTGAATACTTTGCGCAACCACATGTTGAACTAACAGTTCTTAGACACCGTCAGAGCGGGGATGTGGGGAAGCTGTGTTCCGTGCAACCTATCGAATGTTCCAGGGGTGGAGGAAGAGGGGCAGGTAAGAGGCTCCTCTGGAGCCTGCTCTGCAACTATCTCTGGGCGCCAGGGTGGCTCGGAGTACACGCTCCCAGGGGCTGGAAACCGTGTACAGGGACGCTAAGCACACGCCAGCCGGGGCAGAAGCCCATTTTTCGCCGTCCCGAACATCCAACCTCGCCCCGGCGAGCCCTCTCCAGACTACAACTCCCAGGTGCCCGGGGTTACGGCAGACGCGCCAGCCCCACCGCGCGGCATTCCGGATGCTATCTTCCCGCATGCTCCCGGAACACGCCCCCTTCCGGGCCCCCGACATCTTACCTGCTCCGTCCTGTCTGGGGTGGTGCTGAGAAGGTTATTGAGTTCCGGGAACATTGTGAACTGGGATGAGAAATTAGGGTTCTAAAAAGAGACAGCGAAGGCCGAAGAACAACACCCGCGAGAGCTTGCTCGAACGTGAGAAAGCGCGCGTGCGTGATCTCACGCCCTGCCCGCGTCAGCCAATCAGGCTTGGGCCCGTGACGCTGCTGCGCAAGCGCATGAGCACGTGTGCGGTGATGCTGAGCAGTAGAGCGATCCCTCGTTCAGCAGCGGGCTGTGTGCTACTGGGGTCAGTAGTTTGGGGTCCTCATGTGACCAGCACTCCCTCAGGGCTTAGGGCGAGCGATCAAGCAAGCGAGCTTCCTCTTTTCTTTGGGCAGGTTCCCTTCGCGGGTCCGGCTCTTGGTCTCTTCATGGCTGTTAGGTTTCCACGTGTGTTGCACGCAAACTTGGGCTTGTCCATGGAACATATAAGGAAGATGCTGGCGGGATCATCGCAGAAAGCGAAAAGCAAAACTTACTAGCACAGAGCTACATCCTGAGAAGTTCTCTGAATAAAAGCAAAACACGGGGGGCTAAAGAGATGCCTCGGGTATTAAAAACTCTTGCTGCTCTTCCGGAGGGTTGGACTTTGGTTCTCAGCACCCGACTACTCATTTTTTGTTTGTTTGTTTGTTTGTTTGGAGGATAGGGTTTCTCTGTGGCTTTGGAGGCTGTCCTGGAACTCGCTCTAGTAGACCAGGCTGGTCTCGAATTCACAGAGATCCTCCTGCCTCTGCCTCCTGAGTGCAGGGATTAAAGGTGTGAGCGCCACCAAATCCCGGCTGGATTACTCAGTTTCTAACTCCCGCTCCCCAGGGGACCGGACACCCTCTTCCGGCCTGTGCAGCGCCTGCACACACACACACACACACACACACACACACACACACACACACACACACACACACACACACACACACACAAGCGCGCTCACGTGCACACAGCATACATGAACATTTTCAGAGGGCTCAGTAGATTTTAGAGGACTGGTTGGATTCTCACTATCCACATGGCAGCTCATAACCCTCTGTAACTCCAGTCCCAGGGAATCTGATACCTCTTCTGGCCTCCAAGGAAATCAGGCATCAAAATGGTGAATGCAGTCAAAACATTCATAGACATAGTTTTATTTTAAGTGAGTGAGGCCCTTCCAAGGCCTTCTTAAAAACAAAACAAACAAACAAAAAAACAAAAACGGAGGGTTAGAGATATAGGTCAGAGAAAGAGCACTTGCCTAACATGTGGAAAACAACACAAAAAACTGGTGCTGACAGCTGTGACCAGCACTCAACAAGCAGAGGCGGGTGGATCTCTGAGTTCGAGGCCAGCCTGGTCTACAGAGCGAGTTCCAGAACAGCCAGGGCTACTGTGAAACACTGTCTCAAAAACACCAAACAAAAAGAATAAAAATAATGAAATACATACACACCTACACACATGCAGCAACAAGGAAAGAGGTCCCGAGTGTGAAAGCAGGGGAGGCACGCGCAGGGCTTAACGGGAGGAGAGGGATGATGTAACTACTGTAACCTCAAAAGGAATACTAGAAAAGAATAATAATTATAAAAACTGTCTCACCGGGCGGTGGCGGCCCATGCCTTTAATCCCAGCACTCGGGGGGAAGGGGCAGGTGGATCTCTGTGTGTTTGAGACCAGCCTGGTCTACAGAGTGAGTTCCAGGACAGCCTCCAAAGCTACAGAGAAACCCTGCCTCGAGAAAAAACAAAACAAAACAAAGCAAAAAACCAACAACAACAACAACAAAAAACGTCTGTTCTCTGTAGGTACTGTACAGAAAAGCAGAAGATAAAGGATTTTAAAGTAGTTTTCATGGCCTCAGTAAGAAATTGGGGTTGGGATTGGAGAGATGGCTCAGCAGTTAAGAGCACTGACTGCTCTTCCAAAGGATCCCAGGTTCAATTCCCTGCACCCACATGACAGCTCCCAGCAGTCATGCACATGGTGAAAAGATGTGCATATAAATAAGCAAAGCACCACACATACAATATTTTTCCCTTGAGACAGTCTATGTAGCACTGTCCTGAAACTTGCTAGTAAACCAGGCTGGCCTCCAACTCTGCCTGCCTCTGCCTCCTATGTGCTGGAATTAAAGGCTTGCGCCACTATGCCTGGGGCAACACATTTTATCAAAGAAAGAGTGGTTGGAATATACCCTGCATGCCCATCCTCGGGGTCTTTGCAATGAAGTTTATCATTTTGGGATAATTCTTTAAAAAATAATTTATTTTTATTTTATTTGCATGTGCATCTGTGTGAGTGTGTCAGATCTTAGAGGTATAGACAGTTGTTAGCTGTCATGTGAACCCGGGTCCTCTTTCAGAACAGTCAGTGCTCTTAACCACTGATCCCCCTCTGCAGCCCTAGGGGTGATCTTTGCCAAATACTCAGTTGATTTTAAGTCGCTCCTTCAGGTCTTTGGTTCGGATGTCACTGTATCTTGGAAGCCCTCCCTGAGGGACCTGCTTAAATCATGTAATTTTGTTCTAACCTCATAAGCCCCTCAGATCATGAAAGAAAAATGAATTCCCCAAAGTCAGACTTACCTGTGTTGCCTTTGTGGAAATAGCTTGCCTAGGGCCTGATACTAAGGGGAGAGAGAGTTAATAGTTGGAAAAGGTTATGTGGAGCTTAAGTGAACGCTTTTTGTTTGTTTTTCATTATATTAAGTTCAGGTGGGATGTAAATGAAGCAGTGTGTGTGTTTTTTATAAACCCAAAGCTAAACACAGCTGTGTGTAAAAGGGTCAGTAATTGACTTGGATATTTTTGCAAAAACTACAAGATTAAGATAAGGAACAAAGCCAGGTGGTGGTGGCGCACGCCTTTAATCCCAGCACTCAAGAGGCAAAGGCAGGCGGATCTCTGTGAGTTCCTGGTCTACATAATGAGTTCCACTCTAGCCAAAGCTACACTGCACGGCCCTGTCTCCAAAAGCCAAGAAATAAACAAACAAACAAAAAACCAAGCAAGGCTGGAGAGGTGGCACATTGGTTCCAAGAGAGTACTGCTCTTGCGGAGGACTGGGCTTCAGCTCCCGGAACCCACACTGGGTGGCTCACAGCTGCCAGTAACTCCAGCCGTGGTTCCAACACTTCCCGTCTCAGTGGGCACTGACACTCGTGCACATACCCATGGTTAAGGATAGAAAATAAGACCTTTAAAAACAATAGAAAAAGAACAAAACAAACAAAAACCTGGTAGACTAATCTGATAACTTTGTGCTCAACAGAACAGAGACCTAGCTGTGAGTACCAGGTCTACTTTTTTTTTTTTTTTGGTTTTTTTTGAGACAGGGTTTCTTCTGTGGCTTTGGAGGCTGTCCTGGAACTAGCTCTTGTAGACCAGGCTGGCCTCGAACTCACAGAGATCCGCCTGCCTACCAGGTCAACTTTTGATTACCATATTCCATACTCTACCATAAATAGTATTAATAGTATTCTTTCTTTTTTGTTTTTATTTTCCCCTCAAGACAGGGTTTCTTTGTGTAACAGCTCTGACTGTCCTGGAACTAGATCTGCTGACTAGGCTCCCCTGTAATTCACAGAGATCCGCCTGCCTCTGCCTCCCACGTGCTGAGATTAAAGGTGTGGCCACCACTGCCTGTAAGGATTCAGGCATTAAGCTGGCCTGCCTCTGTCACCTGGCAGAATGCACTCAGGCAGTACCCTGGTCGGCCCAGGGGTCCATGAAAGACTGACCACCACACCCACACTCCCTCCCTCTCCCCCTCCCTCCCTCCCTCCCCTCCCCCTCCCTCCCTCCCTCCCTCCCTCCCTCCCTCCCTCCCTCTCTCTCTCTCTCTGTCTCTCTCTCTGTCTCTCTCTCTCTCTCTCTCTCTCTCTCTTTCTCACTCTGTTTCCCGCTGTTCCCCGGAGCAGTCACGATTTTTTCCTGTCTCCCTCTTCTCTTCTGTCCTCTCTCTGTCTCTGTGTCTCTTTACCTCTTTTCTCTTTCCTTCCCTCCTTACCCTTTCTAATAAAACTTCTCACTAAGCCTTGTCCCCTGGCTCAGTCAGACTCAGCTGCCATGGGATCTGCCAAGGTTCCCCTCAAGCTTTAACAGAACACTGCCTGGCTTCACTAATAGTATTCTTCTGTTTCCTTTTTTTTTCATATTGCCAGTAATATGCAGAAATGCAATTGCCTTTATTTTTGTTTTTGAGAGAGTCTCACCATGTAGCCCTGGCTTGCCTGGAAGTCTTTATGTAAGCTAGACCAGATTTGAACTTACAGAGATTTGCCTGCCTCTTCCTCCCTGGTGCAGGGATTAAATGAATTTGATTCTAGGCCTGGCACAATTGTCATTATTATTATCAAGGGGGGTAAGCGTGCCACTGTGTGCATGTGAAGGTCAGAGGTCAGTTTGGTGGAGTCTGTTCTCTTCTACCTTTCTGTGGGTTTGAGGAATTAAACTCAGCTCACCAGCCTTTCATAGTGAATATCTCTCCAGCTCTGTTTTGCTTTTTGGGTATGTGCTGCTAGAGAATGTTTCGTATGTGCTAATTAAGTACATTCCCAGTTACAATCTATTTTTGTATACTGACTTACCTTCATATCTCATTAATTCCCATAGCTTTTAAAAGATCCCCCTGAATTTTCTGAGCAATGACCATGCTGTCAGTGAGTAGAATAGTTTTGTCCTTCCTTTCTCACCTAGGCACTATGTACTCTTGCTTAAGTACAAGGCAGGAAATGGTGCAAATGCACCCATTTTGTCTTGTTCTCATTTTGAAGGAAAGCTGTTGGCCATGAAATAGGATGTTAGTTTTGGGGTTTTTCGTGGCTGTAATCTCCCCCCTGTAATTAGGGTGAAAACTCCCCCTTTTCCCAGTTCTGCAGCTGTGGTCTTTATGCTTCTTTGCCTGGCCTCGGGGAGCATATGCTGAACATTTGAGAGTGACCCCGTGTCTTACTGTCTTCCCTGGTATGCTGTCCTACGGACTCTAGGTGTCTTCCTCTCCCTCCTTAGCGCCAGTCTTTCCCACTCAGAGACTATTGGGGGGGTGGAGAGGTGGCTCACCAATTAAGACTCTTGTTGTTTTCCAAGGACATGAGTTCAGTTCCTGACACTCACCCTAGACGTCTCACAACTGTGTGTAACTCCACCTCCAGGGGAATCCGATGCCCTTTTCTGGCCTCTTCAAGCATCCACACACGTGGCAGACACATTGGCACGCACACATGCACATTCAAACTAGTAAATGCGGCTGGAGAGATGGCTTGAGGGCTAAGAGCACTGGATGCTCTTCCAGAGGACCTACGTTCAGCTACCAATATCTGCATGATGTCCAGGGGATCTGACATCTTCTTCTGACCTCTACAGGCACCGGGCACACATGTGGTGGACATATTTAGAAGTAGGCAAAATACATAAATTAAATTAAATCTTCTAAAACAAAATAGCCAGGAATGCCTTTAATCCTAGCACTCCAGGAGCAGTACCAGGTGTCTCTGCTGTGAGTTTGAGGCCAGCCTGGTCTACACAGAGTGGCAGACCAGCTAGGAATATACAATGAGGCTTGTCTCAATACTGAAAATGATTATGATGATGATGATGATAACTAAGACTACTAAAAATATGATTCCAGGTCTTGGACCTTCTCAACTTCAAAACCTTTCCTGCCATTAATGTGCCCTTGAACTCACCTCTCTGGCAAACACTCATGGTGTCTTCCCGTTTTTTACTTCCTGGGCGTTGCACTTGTTTCTGCCATCTGTCTGGGATGAAGCTGAAAGTGAACCTATGTAGCCTATACCTGGCTAAAAGAAACCTGGAGGCAAGATGGGACATTTCCTACATGCCCACCAGAGGGCAGCAGACACTGGCTAATGCTGCCAAGTTAGCAAATCCGGAGACTTGGTTAAACAGGTCATGTCTGCCTGTGTGGCTCCCATGGACAATCCCACCCAGCTCTCTTAGTACCCTCTTAGCCCGCCTCTTTTTTTTTGGGGGGGGAGATAGTTCAAGACAGGGTTTCTCTGTGTAGCCTTGGCTGTCCTGGAACTTGCTCTGTAGACCAGGCTGGCCTTGAACTCAGAGACTCTGCCTCCTGGGTGTTGGAATTAAAGGCATGTGCCACCACTGCCAGGTTTTTTTTAATGTCTAATTCTGTGTGTGAATGTGTCTGTGCATGCGCTTGTGAGTGTGCTTGCCCTCAGAAGCCAGAGGCATCAGTAAATGTGTGCAGGCAGTGGAGAGTCACTCGATTCTAGGGGGCTGGGAATTGAGCTTGGATCCAGTGGGCATGGATGAGTACTCTACGCTCTTGGCTATCTCCCCAGACCTTTAACTCTCCTCTAACGAAGCTGAGGCAGGAGGATCTCTGTGAGTTCAAGTCAGCCTGTTCTCCATAGCAAGTTCAAGGCCAGCAGAGATACTACTGTGGCAGGGTCTCTGTCACCCTCAGTGACCCGTGTCTTTGTTCTCAAAGTGCAAGCCAGGGGCCTCCGGTGACATCTGGTCCCTGCTGTCCTGCAGTGCAGGGCCACTTGGGCTCTGCATCCACTCCTCTTGTCTTAAGCCTGTCCTCACCGATCTGCAAGGATAAATAACCTCCTTGGTCTAGCCCACAAGACCCTTGCGCAGAGTGTCCTGCGATAGGCACGGGTTCCCACCAGTCTCTTGAGAAGGCGTCTGTGGGGACAGTAGTCACTAAGCAGCCCCCAGCTCACACTTTCCCCAAGGTCACTTTTCGTCTGGTAACCGAGTGGGGTAGAGATGCAGGGCTGAGCGTTTCCACTCTACGTGGGACACTGGTAGCTCAGAATCTTCCTGAGACTTTGTTGGGCTCCTATCACTTCCACGCTCTTCCTGTGTCCAAGGCTGTTTCTCTCCCATGTGTTGACCCCACACTCCATCATTTTCTTTTTTGTTTTGTTTATGAGCAGCAACTTCTAACAGATGATCCAACCTGTAGCATCTACCACTCACTCTTGATTCTTATATTTGTACCATAGAAATTACCACCATCCAACTCACAGATCAGATCACTTGCCCATGGTCCTTCCTCACTGGAATGCAAGCTGCATGAGGACATAGATTTGTTTTTGTTTTTCGAGACAGAGTTTCTCTGTGTAGTCCTGGCTGTCTTGGAACCTGCTTTGTAGACCAGACTCACCTCAAACTCACTGAGATCCAGAGGGAACAGACTTTTTTGTTTTTTCCAGACAGGGTTTATCTGTGTAAGAGCCCTAGCAGTCCTGGAACTCATTCTATAGACGAGGCTGGCCTCAAACTCACTGAGATCCACCTGCCTCTTGCTCCTGAGTGCTGGGATTACAGACGTGTGCCGCTGCTGCCGCCGCTGCATGTAAGCCCATGCATCACATGTGTGCCTGGTTCTTTCAGAGGCCAGAAGAAGTTATCAGATCCTCTGGAACTGGAGTTTCAGAGAGTTGTGAGCTGCCATGTGGGTGCTGGGAATTGAACCTGAGTCCCCTGGAAGAGCTGCCTGTGCTCTTAACACCTTAGCTCTCCCTCCAGCCTAAGAGAGTTTTTAAAAAGGCTTCTTTAAATATTTTGAACTGTGTGGATGTATGTGGCGCACGTGGGCAGGTGTTTGCACATGAGTGCAGGTGCCCTGGGACTCAGAGGCATCGATCTGGTCCCCTTGGTTCCCTAGAGCTGCAGTTACAGAGGACACTAAGCTGCCTGACATGGGTGCTGGGAATTGAAGTTGGGTCATTTGGGTCCTCTGGGTCCTCTGGGTCCTCTGGAAGAGCAGCAAGTGCTCTTAACTGTTAGGCGATCTCTCCAGTCCCAGAGGGTAGGGGTTTTGTCTCTTCATTAATGTGTTGCTAGGACTTTGAATACCTAAATACACAAACATAAGAATGAATGAAAGAAACAAGGACCTGTGGTCAGTTTGGTATAGTCAGGGGGAAGACAGTTGTGAGAGAGAATTCCAGAAACTGAGAGAAGAGGTTTTAGCCAGTCTTTTGAAATGACTGGGCTAAGAGGAAGGAACTTGGAAACGAACTCTAGAGTGAGAGAGAAGTAGGAAAGGCCTGGACAGGGTTCTGTTGTGAAACTGGAGACTGCAGAGTTCTGGGGAAAACTGGCAGAGCCTCTCCCAGAACGTGGACCCAAAGGGACAGACAAGCGGATTTTTCTCATGTAGTAAGAGTGCAATTGTTCAACTTCCATTTAGGGGGTGGATGTGGGTGTCCATGGCACACATGTGGATCTCAGAGGACAAGTCTCGGGACTCAGGTCTTCCCTTCCTCCGTGTGGGTCTCAGGGATCAAGAGCAGGCTATCATCAGGTTTGGTGGTAAGCGCCTTTACCTGCTGAGCATAGCACTTTGTTTTTTAAGGCGAATTTTTATAATTACAGGCATCTGATTACTGACTGGGTGGGCGAAGGCATGCGCACATCATAACTTGGCTGTGAAGGGCAGAGGGCAGCTTTCGGTAGCTGGTGATCTCCTTCTAACACATGGGTCCTGGGGGGCGACAACTCAGGTCATTAGGCTTGGCAGCAGACACCTCTACCCACTGAGCCTCTTGCTAGAGGGGGCAGGGATTTCTTACTAGCAATTTAGGTTTGCCAATTAGGGTAGGCTGGCTGGAAAGAGCGGCAAGGATCCCCCTGTCTCACTTCCCAAGCACTGGGATTACATGAACGCTGGAGATCGAACTCAAGTCCTCACATTTGCAAAGCAAGCAAGCATTTTGCTGAGCTGCTTCTCCAGCCCCTGGAATGACTTTCTTGGGATTCAACTCTCACGCTGAGGCGAGAGGCAGCACACACAACGTGAGTGCTGAGAAGAGGGTCTGAGGTAGTGTGAACCGGAAATAGAGGCGGGGGCCTTGGGCGTCCTGCTGCTGAGGGGCAATTGATGGATGGGTGTGTAGTCCTGAAGGCCTCTAAGCCAACAGCGCTGGCTGCCTTGCATTGGAGGAGGACAGACAGGAAGCCAGGAGATGCTGATTTCTGCCTGGCAGTGAAGACAGTGAAGTATTCCAAAGCAATAGGATCCTGAGCACCACGTGAAAGGCCGGTAGAGAGAGAATTCATCAGTAGCCAGCCCAGGTCACGGAGGAAGCATGCACGTGCAGGACTAGTGAGTCTGAGGCCTGGAGGGACCGCGGTAGGCAAGGCCGACAGCCCGCTCCGGCTTACAGCTGAAGGTGGAGGACTCGAGTCTTCACTGCTCTGGCTGAGAGTAAGAACCTTGCCTGTCTTGTCTGTAATTCCGGAGGGTCTGTCTGTAAGGTGCCCTTCAGCTCTGGGGTGCTGCCCTGCTTAGTTCTGCCTAAAATGGAGACCAAGTGCCCTCATCAGACTCCTTGGCACCACGCACGGACAAAGCTGCCCTTTGGGGGCTTTATGGAACCCCAAGAAGAGACATCACTATTTACAGTTTCAACTGCCACCTGTGTCCCCGAGAAGAAAGGGTGGCTTTGTGTAGACAGGGGAAGCAGGGTTGAGATGAGACCCTGAGAGCAGCCATGAATGGGCTTTTCGGAAGCAGGGGTGAGGAGCTTGTGGCCACTGGCCCAGCAGCGGAGGCAGGAGGGGCCCGCAGCTGCCAGGGCGCTTCGAAGAACAGGGCTATCTAACATCAAACGCTGCCTCGTAAGCCCTCCCGTGCTGTGAGCATGCCACCACTCTGAGCCCTGAAGAGAACGCTTCCATCTGTAGAGGATTTGGAGGCAGAAGCAGCTAAGGGGAGCTGAAGGCTTTGGGTATCTTGATAAGAGGCCGTGGCGGCAGCCTACGGGTCTTTTGCTTCTGACTCCTGTGATGGCTCGGTTGGAGCGTTTTCATGGTCGAGAGACTTCTTTTCTTGCTTGAAGTCTGGTTGCTATTAAGCTATGTCCTGATAGCACCTGGCCATACTGACGTGTCAGGCTGGGGAAGTGGGTCCTGGCTACTTCTACTGTGTTGTCTCACCCAGGACATTCTGTGCCGACATGGGGCAAGACCAGAAAAGTTCGTGAAACTTTCTTTTTTCTCTTTTCTTCCTTCCTTCCTTTCTCTCCTCCCCCTTGGTTTCTTGAGACAGGGCTTCTTTTTGTAGCTCTGGCTGTCCTGGAACTCACTCTGTAGACCAGAGTAGTAGATCTTGAACTCACAGAGATCCGCCTGCCTCTGCCTGCTGAGTGCTGGGATCAAAGGTGTGCACCACACCACCACTGCCCGGCTTGTGCTGCACACACTTAATCCCAGCACGTAGGTGGTAAAGGCAGGAGGATCCTTTAGCAATGCAATGAGCTTGAGGTCCACTAAAGCTAGATGTGACCCTGTCAAAAGAAATAAAGAGATATATTTTCTTTCTTTCTTTCTTTCTTTCTTTCTTTATTTTTTTTTGGTTTTTCGAGACAGGGCTTCTCTGTGGCTTTGGAGGCTGTCCTGGAACTCGCTCGGCAGACCAGGCTGGTCTCGAACTCACAGTGATCCGACTGCCTCTGCCTCCCGAGTGCTGGGATTAAAGGCGTGCGCCACCAATGCCCGACTTTATTTTTTTTTTTAAGACAGCGTCTCCCTGTATAGCCCTGGCTGACCTACAACAACTTCCTAGGTAGACCAGGCTGGTTTTGAATTCACAGACATCAACCTGCCTCAGCCTCCAGAGTGCCCTTATGCCCAGTGTTGCTTGTTTGAGACAAGACCTTATGTAGGTCATAACTGGCCCCAAATTCACTATGTAGCAGATGATAGCCTTAAACATCTCTTTTAATTTTATATTTTTATTTTACTTATGTATTTATTTATTGGGGAAGATTGTGAACATGCTCCTGCCACAGTGTGGGCATGTCGATGGAAGAGACCAACTTGTGGCTATCTGCTCTCCATCATGTAAAGGTCAGGGTAGCTGCGGGGTGGGGGGGCACCCCCCTTTTGTTTGAGGCAGAGTCTCTCACTGGCCTGGAACTTCTCCAGGTAGGTCAGGCTCGATGGCCAATACACCCCCAGGCATCCATCTGTGTCCACCTTGCATCTTGCCATCGCTGGGCTTACAAGCATATGCCATCATGGCTGGCTTTTTGTGTGGGTTCTGAAAATCCCACTCCAAACTCTATGGTCAAGAATATAAAGCCGGGCGTTGGTGGTGCACGCCTTTAATCCCAGCACTCGGGAGGCAGAGGCAGGCGGATCTCTGTGAGTTCGAGGCTGGGCTGAACCAACAGCCTCCAAAACAATACAGAGAAACCTTGTCTCGTAAAACCAAAAAAAAAAAAAAAGAATATAGGATTTAGGGGCTGGAGAGATGCCTCAGCACTGACTGGTCTTTCAGAGGGCCCAGTTCAATTCTCAGCACTTACATGGCAGCTCACAACTGGCTGTAACTCCCGTTCCCACCTCATTTAGACATACTTGCAGGCAAAACACCAATGTGCATAAAATAAAAATAAATTAAAAAAGAAGAATACAGGACTTAGCCTGGTGTGATGGCACACACCTTCAATCCCCATATTCCAGAGGTAGAGGCAGGCAGGCAGATCTCTATGAGTTTGGGGTTGGCCTGATCTACATAATGAGAGGCCCTGTCAAAACAAACAAAAACAAAACAAAATTGAATGCAGATGTCTTAGTGTTTCTATTGCTGTGAAGAGACACCATACCTATGGTAACTTTTTTTTCCCCAGACAGGGTTTCTCTGTATTGTTTTAGAAGCTGTCCTGGAACTCGCTCTGTAGACCAGGCTGGCCTCGAACTCACAGTGTTCTGCCTGCCTCTGCCTCCCGAGTGGTGGGAACTATGGTAACTCTTATAAAGGAAAACCTTGGGGTGGCTGGCTTCCAGTTCAGAGGGCTAATCTATTACCCTCATGGCAGGAAGCATGGCAGCATGCAGGCAGACATGGTGCTGGAGAAGGAGCCAAGAGGTCTGCGACTGGATTGGCAGGCAGCAGGAAGAGAGAATGACACTGGGCCTGACTTGAGCATCTAAAACCTCAGAGTCCATCCCCAATGACACACTTATTCCAACAAGGCCACACCTCCTAGTAGAACCACTCCTTAAGAGCCTATTGGGGCCATTTTCATTCAAACCACAACAACAGCCCTGTCCTTCCAACTGCCAATCAGATAACTGTCTTTTCAGGACCTACAGCTTATGCACTCTTAACAGCTAAGCCATCTCTCCAGCCTCTTTTGATATAGACTTAAGAATGGCTGTTGAGAGAGCAAAAGACTCCTTTAAAAAGGAAGATGAAGATCAGGCGTTGGTGGTGCACACCTTTAATCCCAACACTTGGGAGGCAGAGAGGCAGGTGGATCTCTATGAGTTCAAAGTCAGCCTGGTCTACAGAGCGAGTTCCAGGACAGGCTCCAAAGCAATACAGAGAGAAACCCTATCTTGAAAAACCAAAAAAAAAAAGACACAGAAGATCTTCAATGCTGCATGGTAAAAGGCATTTCATCTCTGCCTGGTACTCTTAGATGCATTACGGTAGAGCCCTCATGGCTTTGAGAGAAAGCCTGGCCTTGAATCTGCTTAAAGGCCATTGAAGACAGTTAGAGATGCTGAGGATCCCCCTCTGTGTCTACTGCCAGACTCCAGACTTGTGATCTTCAAAGAGAAGACCCCAGCTCCGTCTCTCATCTGATCACAATCCTAAGGGAGACCTGAGGCAGAGCACCCCGTTAAGATGTCCCGCATCTGTGGCCACCAGGATGGGTCAGAGCTGGTTTCTGTGTCTGAGCCACCAAGTCTGGGGGTTTTGTGTTAGACAATCATAGAAACTGAAACTTTCTGTGTGCCCTGTTTCAAAGCCATGCAGTCACCTGTCACCCCCGTGTCCCCTTCTCCACTGTGTTTTCCTCATGAGCGTTTCTCTTACTAGCAATACTATATGTTTCAGTTATTTATTTAGCTAAGTTATTTATTTGACACCTAAGGAAGAATTTTTGCCAGTCAAGTTCATTGCTGAATTCCCAGTGGGTACATTGGATTGAAGAGTGTTAGCTCAGGATTTGTTAACGGCATAGACGAGAAGAATCAACATTAAAGTCTTGTCAGTACTTATTTCTGGAGGGAGAAAGTGGACACAAGTATCAGGGGATTTAATTTCCTGTGTATTGCCTGCCTCCCTCCCTCCCTCCCTCCTTCCTCCCCTCCCTCCCTCCCTCCTTCCCTCCCTTCCCCCTCCCTTCCTCTCTTCCTTCCTGTGCTAAACATGTGCTCTACCACTGAGATGTACCACATATTATTTTCTTAAGAAAAACTGAAGCAAATATGAAAGATGTCAAATTCTAATTGTGTGTGTGTGTGTGTGTGTGTGTGTGTGTGTGTGTGTGTGTGTGCAACACTGGAGAGATAACTCTGTGGTCACAGGTGCTTGCACTAAGCCTAGTGACCTAAACTAGATCCCTGAAACTACATGGAAGAAGACGACTAACTCACCCTGACAGTCGCCCTCTGAACTCCACACTGGGGCTGTAGTGTCACATGCTTGTGACCCCAATACTGAGGAAACAGAAGCCACAGGATCAGGGCTCCAAGGTCATCTGGGTTACATACAGCGAGTGTGAGCAAGCCTGGGACACTGGAGATTCCGCCTAAAACAACAACAAACCAAAAAGTCTCACATCAGTGCAGTCCTTTAGTCCCAGCACTCGGGAGGCAGAGGCAGGTGGATCTCTGTGAGTTCAAGGCCAGCCTGGTCTACAGAGTGAGTTCCAGGACAGCCAGGGCTACACAGAGAAACCCTGTTTCAAAGAGAGAGAGAGAGAGAGAGAGAGAGAGAGAGAGAGGGAGGGAGGGAGGGAGGGAGGGAGGGGCCACAGACGGAGACAGAGAGGGAGGGACAGGGACAGGGACAGGGACAGGGACAGGGACAGGGACAGGGACAGGGACAGGGACCGGGAGAGAGATACTAGCACAGACAGGCCACCCATCATGGACACAGATCAGCCTAGCACCAGAGGGAGGACAGCCTGCTCCAGGTGGGACCACTTCCTTCCCTTCTTCATCCCAGTCCCCGCTCCAGAGGACTCCAACATATCGCCTCTTCTGTAACTCAGTTTCCCCAGACAAATGTTCAGAGAATGGAATGGTGGCAACATGCCTCTGCTGCCCTGACATTTCAGGACTTTGATTCCCATATAAGGCACTGCTGACTCAGGAAATTCCCTGCCGGTCTGTAAATGGCTCTCCCTGGACCCTGGAGCTTTTGCCTTAAACAGATGTGGTAGGCTCTAGATGCCTCCATCCATTACCGAGGGGGCAGGGCTCTCTGTGCCCCCCAAAAGAGACCAGAGAACAGACCCTCCCCCTCCACTTGGGCTTTGTAAGCCAATGAAAATTCAGTCCGGCGAATAAAAGCCCCTTGTCTGGAGTCCTGAGCCCTAATCCTCTTACATATCCCCAGCGGAAAGCCGGAGCTGGTGGCAGAAGGGACTCTCTGATTCCCTGCCAGCTAGTCCTTTGTCCCACACTCTGGTGCCAACTGCATCTCATCACAGAGAGCTGCTGCCCCTGCCAAGCTGCCCACAATTGAATGTGATTGTCCCTCGGTCCCGGATGATGAACCGGTCAGAATGTGAGCTTGGATCAGGGATGGAATGGTGCAGATGAGTCTGAGGACTCACCTGGTCCCAAGGGAGCCATAGGATACTTTAGAGCCACTACCACACCCAGTATGTCCTGGCCAAGGGTTCTGCCTCCCTCTCCTGGAAGCCTGGATTGTTCTTCTAACAATAAGAGAGGTAGGTCTCTCTTGTCTCATTGATTCCTTCAGGAAACTCATAAAACTCTCCTTGTGACAGAGATGGGCAGGTTCCATCGAGTATGATGTAGGGACAGACACCTCTGAAACATGGAAAAATACCGCAGCTCCATTGTGGTCACACGGAGACCCACCCCCTGCCAGGCCCCAGGGTGCCAAGGTGCTGAGAGAGGCCAGGGGACTTGGTTGGAATGGAGAGGAGTAGGGCAGTGGGAGCTGGCACCCGAGGCTCTGGGGCACACTTTGCAATGGGGCATGGAAACTGTCAGCGCACATGATACACTGTAGGCCTGGGCATCTGAAATGGATGTCCAGTGGGTTGGGTTTCAGGATGCCTGGGACAAGCCAACGTATTTAGTGAGGGGGAAGTTAAGAATTTACAAGAAGGGCTGGAGAGATGGCTTAGTGGTTAAAAGCACTGGCTGCTCTTCCAGGGGTCCTGAGTTCAATTCCCAGCAACCATATAGTGACTCTCTACCATCTGTAATGAGATCTAGCGCCCTCTTCTGGCCTACATGCAGACAGAACACTGTATACATAATAAACAAATAAAAATCTAAAAAAAAAAGAATTTATAAGAAAATGATAAAAAGTCAATGATTAAAAGGAAAATTAAAAAGATGAATGTGGCCGGGCATTGGTGGCACATGCCTTTAATCCCAGCACTTGGGAGGCAGAAGCAGGCAGATCTCTGTGAGTTCGAGGCCAGCCTGGTCTACAGAGCGAGTTCCAGGACAGCCTCCAAAACAATAGAGAAACCCTGTCTCGAAAAACCAAAAAAAAAAAAAAAAAAAAAAAAAAAAAAAAGATGAATGTGAGGCACTCACCTGTAATTCCAGAACTCCAGGGATGGAGACAGAAGGATCAAGAGTTCAGAGACATCCTTAGCTACATGGCAAGATTTAGGACAGCCTGGGCTACGTGAGACGCTGTCTCAAAAAACCAAACATCCCTTCTAGTTCCAAGGCCTTGGGAGCCACAGGCTATTGTGAAAACATGGCCCAAGTCTTCTACCATACACACTCAGTACCCAAATGCATAGAAATGTCATCAAGAAACCAGATCACACCAGGCAGTGGTAGCCCATGCCTTGAATCCCAGCACTCCGGAGGCAGAGGCAGGCGGATCTCTGTGAGTTCGAGGCTGGGCTGGACCGACAGCCTCCAAAACAATACAGAGAAACCCTGTCTTGTAAAAAAAAGAAAAAAGAAAAGAAAAGAAATACAGCAGGTAGGTCCTGAATCCGAAGACTCTGGCAAACAACGGGAAGGCAGTGGGTATTCATGTAAGACTCTCAAGGCCCTTGTGAATAGGAGGCTCAGTCCACGGTGCCAGCAGGGCCCGTGCAAGCACTGCCATCTTACTTGCGCTCTGGAAACCAGGTCATGGCTACAGAGTCAAGCGTCTCAGGCTCTGCCAACCAAAGGCCAAGGCCCAAACTAAGGCTAAGGCTGCAACCCCAGCTCTGGCCCAGGCTTTACCTCCTGCTGTAAATGAGGCTGCAGGGAAACCACTGAACTGGACCACGCTGTGTGTAGAAAGGTTTATTGGGGATCAGACTGCCAATGCTGTCTCTTGAGGAGGAGCAAAATGTCAGAAAGACAGGCAGATTTATGTGTGACTGCAGGTTGGGGGTCTCGGAGCTATATAGCCTGCTGGATTGACAGGGAACTAGAAGCACTTGCCTGAGGGAACTGATCTTTGGGGAGAACTAAGAGAGGCCCTGGTAAACAGAAACAGGCCTTATGAGATTCCTGAGGCTTGTTTACCCACAACTGTTGACTTTCACTGACTATGCAGATCTGCCCAAAGCACCTGGGATCTGAGGACCTTAAGGAATGGGGCGGACGGCAGCCTAATCCTATAGACTTTTTCTTTTTTTGGTTTTTCGAGACAGGGTTTCTCTGTGGCTTTGGAGGCTGTCCTGGAACTCACTTGGTAGTCCAGGCTGGTCTCGAACTCACAGAGATCCGCCTGCCTCTGCCTCCCGAGTGCTGGGATTAAAGGCGTGCGCCACCAACGCCCGGCTTCCTATAGACTTTTTAATGCTGTGCACTTTTGCAGAACTTTCTCAGGACAGACCAGCCTAAACACAACTGCCTGCCATGTACTATAGGTTGTATCTGGGACGCATGAAACAAGGCAGAAGGCCATATCCAGACTCAGGTTCAGGGAGGAGAGCACTGAGCATGTCCGTGCACCAGAATGGGTTCCATAGCCATGTTCTGACATGCAACGGGAATAAGCACGTCTCATACATTCAGTGTAAGTGTTTGTCACAGGAGGCGTGAAACCACATCCAAGAATGACGGGGAAGAAAATGCTCCTGCGGTAAGAGGCCCTCTGCCTGCCTTTCCTCCAGGAGCCTTTCTCCCAGTTCCCCAAGGCATTGTTCACCATGCACCGTTCTTTTGGCTTTGTTCCGACAAATGGCACCCTCCTGTGTAGGACACTGTCACCAGTGCTGCCGCTTCAGGACCCAGTACCTGCCCCACTTCCAGCTCAGGTCCCAAAGGTCCCCAGGCTCCTGTGAAAGCCCAGCCTCTCTCTGTCTGCCAAAATGAAGACAGATGGACTGGTGGGGCCCCTCTCTCCTCACGGTTTGCAGATGGCTGCTGTCCTGTGCTGTGTCTATAAATAAACTTGAGGCAGAATCTGTTTTGTTTTGTTTTTTTCAAGACTGGGTTTCTCTGTGTAGCCCTGGCTGTCGTGGAACTCGCTCTGTAGACCAGGTTGGCCTCAAACTCAGAGATCCGCCTGCCTCTGCCTCCCGAGAGCTGGGGTTAAAGGCGTGCGCCACCAACGCCCGGCTTTTTTTTTTTAAAGATGGATATGGTGGCACACACTCATAATCTCAGCACCTTGGAGGGTGAGGCAGCAGGATGAGGAGTTCAAGGTCAGCCTGGGTTATACATCGAGAGCTTATCTGACAAAACAGCCAGGCACGGCAGTGAATACCTTTAATTCTAACACTGGAAAGGCAGAGGCCAGTGAACCTCTCTGAGTTCCAGGCCAGCCTGGCCTACATAGGAAGCTCCAGGCCAGCCAATGCTGTATAGTAAGACCATGTCTCAAGACAAAAACAAACAAACAAAAGACAACAAAAACATAACATGGATTTTAAAAATGTAACAAAGAGTTTTTGAAGAAGTGTATGAGTGTGCAGCAATTAGGACTCTGCTGGCTTTTTTAAAAACAGGGCAGTGACATATAGACTACCTTGCCAAGCAGACAACCACAGCTCCTACCCATCAGAGATCACAATGAGCAAGGGAGGAAGGAAGCTCATCATGATAGGAATGCCAATAATTAATCTTTATAGTCACAGAGCCTCACTCTGGCCTGGAACTCACTATATTTCCCAAGTTGGATTTGAACTCCCAACCTTCCTGCTTCCAAGTGCTGGCATTATAGGTGTGAGCCACCAAGTCTGGCTCTTGGCCCGATTTTAATACACCACAGAATCAGTTGCTACCTATGTCTCCTCAAAGTACAGGACAAGGCAGGGAAGGTCTATGCTGTGCTCTGGGACCACGGCAAGAGAGACGCTCAAACAGGAGCTGCAGTCCCTGTGAGCAGAAGAGACAGCGTCAAACTGGAAACACGGCTCACTTGGGGACAAAAGCCAGGGTGGTGGGGAGGGCAAGTGAGGCCACGGGTTCTGAAGTGCAGACCTGCAGCTTGTAAAGCCAAGATAGCTTCAGGTGCTGGGGGAGGACGGGGTGGGAACTCTGCTGTGTGGGCTGCATGTTCAAGGAGTGCCCGGTCCCCAGATCAACTCTAAATGAGGCAGACCATCAGAAGCAGAGCTACTCGGGTCCTGGGAGTGAGGGCATGGTCTCGGTGACACAGACACTGTTAAATCCAGGGGGAAACTCTTCTGAGCAATGGGATGTGTAGGTTTTTTTGTTTGTTTTGTTTTTTCTCTTTGGGGGCCTGCCACCCAGCTCCAAATAAATATATGGAGTCTTATTTTACTTATGAATGCCTGGTCTTAGTTTGGCTTGTTTCTAGTCAACTTTTCTAACTTAAATTATCCCGCTTCCCTTTAACTACGTTTGCCTCTGGGCTTTTTACCTGTTTATTCTCTGTATCTTGCTTCCCTTCTTACTCGGTGGCTGGCTGTGTGACTGGGTGGCTCACCTGGACATCCTCCTCTCCTTCCTCTTTTCTCACTGTTCCTGCTTGCTTTCTTTCCTTCTTTCTTTCTTTTTTTTTTTTTGAGACAGGATTTTCTCGTGTAGCTTTGGAGGCTGTCCTAGAACTTGCTCTGTAGACAAGGCTGGCCTCCAACTCACAGAGATCCGCCTGCCTCTGCCTCCTGAGTGCTGGGATCAAACGTATGTTCCACCAACATCCAGCCATCACTCTTTAGCCTAGATTTCTCTTATTTATTCTTTCTGCCAGCCAGCCCTTCCTGTTTCTTTTTCCTGCCTAGCTATTGGCCATTCAGCTCTTTATTAGACCAATCAGATGTTTTGGAC
Source organism: Mesocricetus auratus (assembly GCF_017639785.1). Classification (NCBI taxonomy): domain Eukaryota; kingdom Metazoa; phylum Chordata; class Mammalia; order Rodentia; family Cricetidae; genus Mesocricetus; species Mesocricetus auratus. The sequence continues at coordinate 47,626,710 of NW_024429267.1, read as the reverse complement.
AGGCAAAGAATCACAGCTTTATAGAGTTAAACAAATGCAACATAAAAGAATGCAACACATCTTTGCATCATTAAGCAGATACTCCACAGCACAAACAAATGTTACACATCTTAAACTAATATTCCGCAACAGGGATGCCCACACATTGTGGGGCTGCTTCTCTTCCCACGGTTCTGGGAGCCCACTCTAACCACACCTCTGCCCCCTCCTTCTCCCCAGGCCCTCTCCGGTCGACGTCACCAATGGGCTCCATGCTGTGATCAGCTCCCTTTCATCACCGTCTTTCTCGGGCACCAGCATCTTCTCCCACAGCGGATCACCCCTTGACACAAGTTCCCCCGACTAAGTGCCCTGTCCTGCTTCCCTTTCAGTGCCCTTGCTGGCTCCTCCTCCTTCCTAGACTTCCTGTGTGGTCCCTGGTGCTCGGGCAGAGCCCACATGGGCTTAGAGCTCTACTTTGTCACTGGGGGCCAGAGAGATGGATCGGACATTAACAGTGCTTGTTGCACAATCATGACGGTCAGAGCTCCCCCAGCACCATGTGACAAGCCAGGTCTTTCCTGAACGCACCTGTAGGGACCAGCTCACGGGGAGACAGAGACATCTGGGTTTTCCTGATCTCTACTGTAGCTGAGAAAGCAGGAGTCGTAGAGAGAGGCCTTGCCTCAAAGGAAGAGGGCAAGAGTTATGAACATGGAACATCCAACGTTCTCCTCTTGCTTCCATGCGTGCATCTCCACACACTCACACAGACTTACACACTCTCAAATAAATAAATATTTCAAAAAATAAAAGCAGCTGAGCAGTGCTGGTGCACACCTTTAATCCCAGCACCCAGGAGGCAGTGGCAGGTGGATTTCTTTGAGTTCAAGGCCAGACTGGCCTACATATCAAGTTTCAGAAGAGCTCGGGCTACACAGAGAAACCTTGTATCAGAAGCAACAACAACAGAAAGAATAAATGTTTAAAATAACAACAGACAGTAATGTCAGTCCTCATCTGGCATTGGCAAAAGAACACCCTCTTCTTCCTTCTGTACCTCACCACCCTAACCACTGCCTAACTCCAGCCTAACACCCCAGACAGCTACCACACGGTCTGGGGAGTGCAGAACTGTGGCTCGGGCAGGGGAGACGGCTCAGCAGTTAAAGGCATTTGCAGACCAGAGACCGGAGTGTGATCCCCAGAACCCACACGAATGTGGAAGGAGAGCTAACTCCATACAGCTGTCCTCTGACCTCCACACTTGAATGACACACGCTCCCCACATCACGTGCATACACCCCCTACCCGCGGTAACTACAAACTTTACAATTTTAAATGTGGGTCAGACCTAAGGAGTTAAAAGAGCTCTCCAAGATTTCTCACGTGGTGAAATTGTCAATACTACTGTGACAGTGCACAGCGTGGTGTATTAATTTTTTGTTTGTTTTCAAAATTCATTAATCTTATGTCCTGAAGTTTTGTCTGCATGTATACCTGTGCACCACGCGTGTGCAGCGCTTGTGGATCCCCTAGAACTGGCGTTACAGGTGGTTGTGAGTTGCCCTGTGCATGCTGGGAACTGAACTCCAGTCCTCTGGAAGAGCAACCAGTGTTCTTAACTACTGAGAGCTGGGATTAAAGGCACACACCACCATGCCCAGGTTATTTATTTATTTTTGAGTTTTCGAGACAGGATTTCTCTGCATAGCCCTGGCTGTCCTGAAACTCATTCAGTAGACCAGGCTGGAGATCCACCTGCCTCTGCTCTCGAGTGCTGGGATTAAAGCCACTACCGCCTGGCTATTTATTAATCATTTAGCCCACTTGGATTTTTTTTGGGTTCCCTTGGAAACGCAATGAGGAAGATGACTACTGAGAAATTAGAAAAAAAGGAAAAGTAACTTTCGAGACATTCTCATGCAATGTAACACCAGCTGGTTTTGATACCCTACTTCACTCTACTGAGTGTTATGGCTACAGGCAAGTTCCACCATCAGCTCATGAGGACATTTTTTTTTTGAGACAGAATCTCACTGGGTAGACCAGGCTGGCCTCAAACTCACAGAAGTCTACATGTCTTGGCCTCTTGAATGCTGGAGCTAAGGGTGTGTGCCACCATGTCCAAGGGCAGATTTTCCAATAGGGACTCTGATGCACTGGGGAGATGGCTCAGTCAGAACGCCCGCCTTGCAAGCATGAGGACCTGAGTCTGATCTCTAGAACTCAGGTGAGAATGCCGGGATTGGTGGTGAATGCTTTAACCTCAACACTGCGTACAGGAAGGTCCCTGACATTTCCTGGCCAGACGTCTCGGCCTACTTGTTGACCTCCAAGTCAACGGGAGGGTCTGTCTCAAAGGGGATGAACAGCATGCCTGAGGATGACACCTGAAGTTGCTTTGTCCTCGGCCCCCCCACACCTGCGTACCCCCATGCCCACACACACACACACACACACACTTTTTAAAAATAGGCTGTTATCCTTGGGGAGCATATACCCACACTTGGTATCTCTTAGTTTCTGTGATTTTTTAAAAATAGCAGCCCACACAAGAGAAGACACTCTTGAACATGTCATACTTTCTTCTGAGTCTCACTCACTCACTCTGTCTGTCTGCCTCTTGTCTTTCTGTGTGTCTCTGTCTCTATTTCTATGAAGCAGTTGGGGTTTAATATAGTCATAAACACGAGGATTAAGAGAAAGTGAGATCTAGGTGTGGGAGGCAGAGGCAGGTGGGTCTCTGTCAATTCCAGGACTACATTGTGGACCCTGTTTCAAAACACACAGAAAAAGAGAGCGACAGAGACATAAGGCAGACCACCAGCTCTGGAACTGCTTGGGTGGGAGCTGTGCTTCCCTCTCCATAGTTGTCTGGCCAATGGTCTAGGCTTATTATTGGCTAGCTCTCTCTTAAAATATTAACCCATTTCTACTGATCTGTGTATCTCCAAGTGGTTGTGGCTAACCAGTGATGCCCTTAACTCTTTACATGGCCTCTCCTTGACTCTGTCTTCCTTCTCTCTGTACCTTTGTTCTGATTTCCTGCCTAGCAAAATTCTGCCAAAACAGCGTTATTCATCAATCAATAAAAGCAACACATATTTGCAGCATACAGAAGGACGTCCCATATTGCCCAGGCATGCACGTGGTACACATATATATGCATACAGGCAAAACACTTCTACAAATTTTAAAAACAGAAAAAAGATAACAGGAGCATCACAGTTTACAAAGTGCTATTCACACTCATGTTCCTTGCCATCATTAGCTTGCTGCTGGCATCATTAAGTAGCAGCAGTCTGGGGACCAACAGAGCCAGAGAGAAATGTGATGCCCGATGAACCAGCCAGGCTCTGGGGCTTGCTTGGGATGTAAACGACAGACTCAACAGAGGCGCAGGTGACAGGTGGCACTTACAATGACCTCAAGGTGATTGTAGAGGAGAGTTTGGGTCTTGAAAATGATCTCCACATATTAGAAACAGGACACTTAGGTTTTACAAGTCCCAGCCTTGGACCCCAAGGCCCAGCAAACAAATAGAACAGCGCTAACATGACTAGGGACTGAGTGGGTATCAGCTCGGCCTGACTCAATAGAGATGCAAGACACTGGCAAGTCAGCAAGGCTCTCAGACCTGGGCAAAAAGGGCCCTGGTTCTTTTCATGGGGCAAGGGAACCTCAGGGCCAAAGGACCCACCCACTTAGGAACCATCCCCTCCTCTCGTAATCCACACTTGCCACAAAAGAACCCCAGAGATTTTTTTCCGGAAAGTCTCAAACCTGCTCTCCTAAGAACAGGTTCTGAGGCTGAGAGGTGGTGGTGCACACCTTTAATCCCAGCATTCAGGAGGCCGAGTTAGGGGGATCTCTGAGTCTGAGGCTAGCCTGGCCTACAGGGCAAGTTCTGGGACAGCCAGGGCTGCACGGAGAAACCTGTCTTGAGATAAATAAAGGAAATGCCCTACAGACTTGCTACAGGCCAACTGATGGATGCATTTTCTCGGTTGAGGTTCCCTTTTCTCAAATGATCCCACCTTGTGTTAAGTTGATTAAAAAAGAAAAAACCTAACCAGTGCAATGAGTATATGCATATAAGTGCTAGTGCAGGGAGTGCAGAGCACTGGATACCTTTAGAGCTGGAGTTAGGAGCTATTATGGGCTGCTTAAAGTGGGTCCTGGGAAATGAACCTGGGTCCTCTGTAAGAACAGTATACTTTCTTAACTGATGAGCCATCTCTCCAGCCCCTAAGTTTTTATTTGGATTCCCTTACATCCTCAGAGTTTCGATGCAGAATAGCCTAGGACCCTACTACCTTCCCCCCTTCCCTTCTGCTCTTCATTCTTGCTCTACCTGCAATGAAGTCGCTTCAGGAAGCCAGAGCTAAACACCAGATTCCACAGTTTCAGATTTGTGTATAGCCCCTGCCTCTGATTTTTGTTTTTGTTTTTGATTTTTGGTGTGTATGTGTGTGTGTTTCAAACTACCACATTTCACTCCCTGGCTCCCATAAGCTTGTAATCACGTCATAACGCAAAATGCTTTTAGTTCAACTTTAAAAGTCCTCATAGTTTATCACAGTCTCAACAATGTTTTAAAGTTCAAAGTCTTTTCCTGAGGTTCATGCAATCTCTTAACTGTAATGCCCTGTAAAATCAAAATTAAAACAGATCACATACTTCCAACATTTAATGGCACAGGATATATATTACTGTTCCATAATGTAGGGAATGGAGCATAGAGAGGAAACACTGGACAAAAGCAAGGCCAGAAACCAGCTGGGCAAACTCCAAACTCTGCACCTCCATGTCTGATGTCAAAACACTCTTCAGATCTCCAGCTCCTTTCAGCTGTGTTGACTGTAACACACTTCTTTCTCTTGGGCTGGTTCCACTCCCAGTTAGCAGCTTTCCTCGGCCGGTAGCCCATGGCTCTGGCATCATCTAACATTTAACAAAGCAATCCAGGCTTCTCCTTCACAGCTTCACTCAATGGTCTCTCTGGGCCTCCATTTGGGGACACCCCCAACACACACTTGACCTCAGCAACTTTCCTTAGTCACTGAGGAATATCCATCCCATAACCCCTTTTTTCTGTCCTTGATTCTAAAGCCAGAACCACGTGGCCAAAGCTGCCAAGTTCTGTTGCTTGCTGGGGCTGGAACGTGATTCCCTCATTCAATTACATCTTCATGAGCTTCCTGCTTTTGGTGGTTTCCTACACTACCTAAACTTGACTGTCCTTAAACTGGATCAGTAGACCAGGCTAGCCTCGAACTCAGAGGTCCACCAGCCTCTGCCTTCTGAGTGCTGGGATTAAAGGTGTGCACCACCACACCAAGCTCTAAGGTTTTCTTTAATTCATTTTCACAAGTTGGCAATTTAGTAGGGTATAATCTTCCTCTGAGATCACCTCTCCATTTATTCTATTTCTTAATCTGTTTATCTCCATTCCACTTCGAGGTCCATTCCAATTTCTCCTTAAATTGTATATTTTGTATTTTTACTTTGTCAGCTTCCTCCTTTTCATTACACATTTTCACTAGAGTTACCACTAATAACCACACAGCAGACTCTATACTAGGCTGTTTGGGGATTTCCTTTACCAATGGAATTAATCCATTTCTCTTCAATTTAGCCTCAGGCAGATTTTTTGGACATGGGCAAAGGGCAGCCACCTTCTTTACCAAAATATCACAAGAATGATCTTCAGGCAACAAGCTAAAATTCTTCTCCTCTGAAACCTCTTGAGACAGCCCCCCCAATTCATCAGATCACACTCCCCACCATTGTCTTCCATGCTCCTACTACCATGGCCCATTAAGTAGCACTTAAAAGCATTCAGATGCTTTTCTGATCCACAGTCCCAAGGTTCATATTCCTTTTAACACAAGCATGGTCCACCCTATCACACCAATACTCCAGTCCCTGTACCAACTTCTGTCTTAGGGTTTCTACTGCTGTGAACATGGCATCTCTTAAGGAAAACATTTAACTGGGGCTGGCCTACAGTTCAGAGGTTTAGACCATTATCATCCTGTCAGGACGTGGCAGCGCGTAGGCAGACACGGTGCTGAAGAAGGAGCCGAAAGTCCTACATCTTGATCTGCAGGCAGCTGGAAGTGAACTGTACTAGGCATAGCTAGGGCATAGGGGACCTCAAGCCCACCCTACAGTGACACCCTTCCTCCAGCAATAAGGCCACATTTCTCAATAGTGCCACTCCCTGTGAGCCTACGGGGCCAATTACTTTCCGTCTACCATGGGTGGTTACAAAAGCCTGTATACAGCCCTAGTGCTATGAGAAGTGGTGACAGGAAAGCTCACAGGACTTGCTGGACCAGTCAAAGTCGTGAGTTCTAGGTTCAGTGAAAGGCTGTGTTTCAAAGGAATAAGGTGGAGTGATGGAGAAAAACACTGCATGTCCTCTTCTGGATTTTGTACATGTACATATATGTGCGCATATACCGAACACACACATAGGTCACAAAAGAAATAAAGCAGATTGGGCTATCGTGGGAAGACATGGGACATTTTTGTTAGAGTTAAGTTCAACTGAACCAGGCTCGTGGACTTTGGGACTTCACCGAGGTGATGTCAACCACAAGCAGGTGATAAGGGCCAGTTCATCCTTGCTCTGATAGGTCCTTGGAGTCTGAAGGGTAGAAGACATGTTGCCAAGCACTCTGAAATAAAGCTCCCTTGGTGCTTGACATTCTTTCAGTTGCTCAGGAAAGGTAAATGGAGGCAAGGGACAGGACATTGGTGCCTGGAACAGGCTTGCCCTGCTAGGTGTCAGTGGGGACTCAAGTCTGCTCTGGTTGGACATGGTCACCTCTGGCTTTTAGGTTTGCAGGAACTCTGGAGTGTATGACAGTATTCACATGGTGTCTTAGTTAGGGTTCTTAATTGCTGTGAAGAGACACCATGGTCATGGTAACTCTTATAAGGAAAAGATTTAATTGGGGCTTGCTTGCACTTTCAGAGGTTTAGTCCATTAGTCATGGTGGGGAGCATAGCAGTATGCAGGCAGCCAGGTACTGGAGAGGTAGCTAACAGTCTTATATCTTGCAGGCAACAAGAAGTTGGCTGAGACACTGGGCAGTATCCTGAGCTTTGGAAACCTCAAAGCCCGCCCCCACAGTGACACCGTTCCTCCAACAAGGCCATACCCACTGCAACAAAGTCACACCTAATAGTGTCACTCCCTGGGAGATTATGAGGGCCAATTACATTCCAAATACCACACATGGATGACTCTTCATAAACACCAGAAGCCAGAGTTATGGGTCTGATGCTTAGCAGGGCCTGGGTGGCCAAGGGAGCTGAGGGAAAGTCCTTTTTCCTGTGGGAACTCATTCCAGTTGCCAGCGAGTAGGGAGTAGAGCCTTGTTGTGGCTTTTGGCCAGGACCCAGACTGCCCAGGGTTTCTGTAGAACAGCAGTGAACTTCTGCCCAGGCTGGCTACAGAACCAGCTGCACCAGGAAGCATGATGTCCTCCTTGAGAGGGTGATGCTGTCGCCAGTGTAAAGACAAGTGAGACCCAGGGCCTGCTGCCTCCCAAGAGAGGCCCAATTAGAGCAGTAAGCAGTTCCCACCAGAGCTCTGGCTGACCCTCAAAGCCAGCCACGTGGACAGGCCCAAGCAAGCTGTGTGATTAGCAGCAGAAGCCTAGCCTCCCACTGAGCCTGGCCTCTGGGAACATCAAAGGGACGCAAGCGCTGCCAAGGGGGAAGGCCAGCTCTCTCTGCTTCCACAGGGAAGCCAGCTGCAGCACCCAGCAGGAGGAGAGCGAACCCAAAGAGCTTCTGAAGCCTCAGGACAGGTCTCTTCCTGGAGCCAGAGGGAAGGGTATAATCAGCGAGCCAGGAAAGAGATGACCCATGGGTCCCCATCAGCCTCCCGAGGAAGGCTCAGTCTTCTTTCAGGATAGGGGTAACGGGTGCAAACAAATGACTGTCTGCTATTCATCTGTTTGTTCATTCATTCATTCATTCATTCATTCATTCATTCCACAAGGACTGCCACCTAAAGAATACCTGGTAAACAACTCAATCTCAAAACTCTTCCTATGGAGTCAGATGGAAAGCAAATTAACCTTCGAGGAAGACAATCAGAGGCGATGGATTTGGTTTATGGGTACCAACTTGAACCCCAGCTCTGAGACAGGGTCTCATGCAGCCCAGACCGGCCTCAGTCTAGCTATCGGGTTGAAGATAACTTTGAACTTCTGGTCTATCAGTCCCCACCAACCGAGTGCTGGGATTATAGGCTTATGTCACATGCCTAGCTTATGCCATGCTGGGAATGGAACCCAGGGCTTCAAGCGTGTTGGGCATATGTCTCTCTTTCCCAGGCTGGTCTCAAACTCCCAGATTGAAGAGATTCTCCTGCCTCAGTGCTCTGAGTAACGGGAACTGCCATGCATGAGTTACCATGTCTGGCTCACAAGGGAGCCATTTACATTCTCCTGGTCTCTTCCTCTGTAAGGTAAGATAATTAAGTACTTGCACACAAGTTAAAAGGGTTAAGTGAGTTAGTAATTGTAGATTATTCCAAACTGTATCTGCCGTAGAGTAAATGTCTTAGCAATATCTGTTAAATTTTAAGTATGGTCTCTAGAGCTGGGGAGATGACTCAGTGGGTAAATTGCTTGCTGGACAAACATGAGGGTGTCAGTTCAGATCCCCAGCACCCACACCTGTAACTACAGTGCTGGACTTGGGTACAGAGACAGGAGCATCCCTGGAGTTCTCTGGCCAGCCAGTCTAGCTAAAACAGTGAGCTCCAGGTTCAGTGAGATATCCTGTCTCAAAACAGTAAGGCAGAGAGCAACAGAGAAAGACACTCAACTGTGACTTCCAGTTTCCATGTGTGCACACAGAAGGGAGTGCGCCCACACATATATGTAAATACACAAACACAGGCACACACAAAAACAGTTCCCAGTGATGATAGTTCTATGAAGGAATCTCACTGGGAGGTTGGAGAGATGGCTCAGCGGTTAAGAGCACTGGCTATTTTTCCAGAGCATTCAGGTTCGATTCCCAGCACCCACATGGCAGCTCACAACGCTCAGTAATTCCAGTTCTGGGGGGTCTGACACCCTCTTCTGACCTGGATGGGCACCACATGCATATGGTGTAGACATACAGACTATAAAACACCATACACTTGCTGGGCGGTGGTGGCGCACGCCTTTAATCTCAGCACTCGGGAGGCAGAGGCAGGCGGATCTCTGTGAGTTCGAGGCTGGGCTGGACCGATAGCCTCCAAAACAATACAGAGAAACCCTGTCTCATAAAACCAAAAAAAAAAAAAACACCATACACTTAAGATATAAGCAAAATAAAGTTTTACTCCTTACTTGGAGAGTATGTGAGGTAGTAGAGAGAATCTTAGAGGAAATGAAAGTTAAGAAGATGTGGTCTCCAGTAACAAGAAACCTGGGGACAAGGCCGATTGAGATCATGCCTCATTTAAGAGCGGGGTCACATGACCATGCTTACAGCCAAACACTAGTGGGCAGTGATACAGCTCAGTGGGCAAAGGTTTTTGACACCCAACCTTAGTCCAGCCCCTGGGACCCTCATGAAGGAGGAGAGAACTGACTCCCAAAAGTTGCCCTCTGACCTACACAGGCACACACAACTAAAATATAATATAAAATAAATTTAAAAAATTCAAACCAGGGACTGGAGAGGTGGCTCAGAGGTTAAGAGCGCTGATTACTCTTCCAGAGGTCCTGAGTTCAATTCCCAGCAACCACATGGTGGCTCACAACCATCTGTAATGAGATCTGGTGCCCACTTCTGGCCTCCAGGTATCATGCAGACAGAGCACTAGTTTGATGTTTTACTCTTTTGGGTTTTTGAGGTTCTACCACCCAGCTCCTGAAGATTATGCTTAGTTATGAATGTCCTGCCTTAGCTTGGCTTGTTTTCAGTCAGCTTTTTTTTTTAACTTAAATTAACCCATCTACCTTTTCCCTCTGGGCTTTTATCTTTTTACTTCTGTGTAGAGTGAAGCCTTTTCCTTGCCAGCTGCTTTGGTTTTTCCCCACCAGTCTCCTGGGCTCTGCCACGTTGCAGTCCCCAAATCAACACACAGGACGCTGTATTAATTATGAAGCTGTTGGCTGTTTGCTTCTTTCTTGCTGGCTATCTTTGACTTAAATATTTAACCCACCTAAGTATTTCTCTTACCGGATGGACATCTTACTTCTCTGGCGGGCTACATGATGACTCCCTGTGTTTCCGCTACCCAGAGTCCTCCTGGACTCCTAGTCCCACCTATCTTGCTTCCCTATTGGCCCACAGTGCTTTATTGACATATACACAGGACTTCCCCATCACTTCTGTACATCTTACTTTCCTTCTCCATGGCTGGCTGGGTGGCTGGGTGGCTGGGTGGCTGGGTGGCTGGGTGGCTGGGTGGCTGGGTGGCTGGGGTGGCTGGGGTGGCTGGGGTGGCTGGGGTGGCTGGGGTGGCTGGGTGGCTGGGTGGCTGGCTGGGTGTCTGGGTGTCTGGGTGTCTGGGTGTCTGGGTGTCTGGATGGCTGGATGGCTGGATGGCTGGATGGCTGGATGGCTGGATGGCTGGATGGCTGGATGGCTGGATGGCTGGATGGCTGGCCCCTGACAGCCTCCTCTCCTTGTTCTCCTGTTGCTCTCTCCTTCCTCGTTTTTTTCGTTCTATTTCTACTCTGCCTGTCAACCCCACCCATCCCTGCTCCTGGCTCACTATTGGCTACTCAGCTCTTTATTAGTACCACCAGGTGTTTTAGACGGACATAGAAGCACAGCTTCATAGAAGTAAACAAATGCAGCCTAGGCGAGAGTCACACACCTTAAAATAATATTCTCCAACATTCCCCCCTTGTCTAAATAAAAAGAAAGGGTTTAACTTTTTTTTTTTGTTTTTTTTTTGAGAAAGGGTTTCTCTGTATTGTTTTGGAGCCTGTCCTGGAACTTGCTCGGTAGACCAGGCTTGGTCTCGAACTCACAGAGATCCACCTGCCTCTGCCTCCCAAGTGCTGGGTTTAAAGGCATGCGCCACCAATGCCCAGCGAAAGGGTTTAATTTTAACAATAAATCTACATACAACAAAACAGCTGTCAAGTAAGAATTAATTTACAATATTTTGTCTATCTGTAGTTAGCATATTTAGAAAATAATGCATTATGTATCCTATCTTAGTGAATCCAAAGTTTTATACCTAATATACTTTATATCTAAGGAAAGCTTCAACTATAACTACGAGTCTTCAAAGACACCAGAAAGATAAAACATCATTTAAGTAAACAAAAAGTATGTTGCTGGCCAGGCGGTGGTGGCACACGCCTTTAAACCCAGCACTTGGGAGGCAGAGGCAGGTGGATCTCTGTAAGTTTGAGATCAAGCCTGGTTACCGAGCGAGTTCCAGGACAGGCTCCAAAACAATACAGAGAAACCCTGTCTTGAAAAATCAAAAAACAAAAACAAAAACAAACAAACAAACAAACAAAATGTTGCAAACAACTTCCAAAAACTCTAGAAATGACAGAGACGACACCTGACTGCCTGGACAGTTGCTCCGAGTTTCTTTGCAACATTGAGGCATCCATCTTCAGCCTACAGGTGCACTGTATCTGGAAGACATCACCAGAGCAGGAAAATTGAAAGACTTTCCTGCCTATATTGGCAGTTTGTCAGTCATTTTCCTCTGTATCCTCTAGAATGTCTTGCAGACTCTTCCTTGAAGCAGGGATTTTGAAGGACTGTCCTGCCTTGTTTTGGCAAAGTTCAGCCGTCATTTTTCTGTGGGTCCTGCATGTCCAGTTTATACAGCATACTGTCAAGCAGTCAAGGCAAAAGCAGTTTCTTGTCTAAATGGCCAGTCTTGTAACATTAAAAGCAAACTCCCTAAGGAGTTTCTTCGATGCTGATCATCTCTGAAGTAAATTGGTGCTGCCAGGAGCAGATGTGTCTCATTGTCATGAAAAGTGCTAAGTTAACAAAACATTTTAAATGCCATATCCTGTAGGTCTTTGAAATGTTTGAAGACCACCTATTTATCTAAAATATATCTCTCTATAGTCTGGAAAGCATACCAACATATCTACAAATTTTATCTTAGTTTATAGTAATAGCTTTTAAAAAGTAGAATTTTACCTTACATTTTAAATGAACTGCTTAGGTACAATTCCTTAAACAAGCAGAAACATACATACAATATGTTGAAAAAAATTACCTTAAATTGGTATCAAAACACAAAAATCCTTTAAACAGAGTAGAAACATATATACAGTGTATGGTAACAAAAATGACCTTAAATTGGTCTCAACATATAAAAGCCCTTTAAACAAGAGTAAAAACATATGTACAGTGTAACAAAATTGACTTTGAATTTGTATCCATATACCAAAATCCTTGCCAAGGCAAAATATCTGAGATGAATAGTTGTTTTTTTTAATCGTATATTCCTATATTCCCCTAAATTATAACAAACATCCATGACCCACCAAGTAACCAAAAGCCTCCCACATCCCAGCTCTCGGGATTGTGGATGTTGTGTACTCTAGACTGATTCCTGCTGAACGTGGGTGAAGACATCTTTAGGGTCCCAGAGAGCAAACAGAGATAATGGCCAAGTCCTGGGAAGACCAGCATTAACCTTTGTTGATTCATATCACCTCTGATGAAACCAGATCCCTACCAACCTGGAATAAATCCACAGCCTTTCCTGTGGAAACAAAACTCCAAAACATTTTTGTTGTCCATTTGGTAAATATTATTTTTTGGCTTTTAAAATTTAAGACATTCTTAAAATATCTAGGCTGGTGTATTTCCACAGTCCTGCTCTCAATTCCAGGTCTCTTAGCAGCTGTCCTTTGCTTTTCAGCAATAAAAAAACATAAAAATCAACACAATAGCACACAGGATCCAGACCCCCTGTGTGTTTCCCATCTCCACATGGCTTATTTCTTTTTACTACTTTTACTCTCTCTTTAGAGACTTTATCATTTTTAAACTATTTCTTTCTTTCTATGACTGCTTAATACCCCTTTCTCTATTTCTCATGCCTACGCACATTGTAAAACACACTGGAACCTATTTAGAGGTTTCTCCCGTCTGGACCTCTTTTACTGCACATCTCTAGCCGTTTTTGACTGCACAAGAAAACTCTAAATGGTTATGCTACTACACCTGCAGCTCTATCAGCTGGCCCCGCCCACTTCTCTGGTGGGGGAAGCTAAGCCTAGAGTTCATGACGGAGAGCTGCATTAAACCTTCCTAGCTATGGAATCGCATGCCTGCATTGCTGAAGGTAGTTTTTACTTAGCTTGCTGTTTCTAAGAGATTCTGTTTAGCGCTGGCAGCTGGACAGCCGGGCCTCTTAAAGGAGCCGTGTCTTCTTTTTTCAGGTTTCTCAGGCTCCAGATGGATATCCGAGCCCCACATTGGGCGCCATTTTATAGTTGCTGTTTTTGCTCCTTTTTGAGGGGCCCACCACCCAGCTGCCAAATAACTCACCCACAGAGGCTTATGCTTAGTTAGGAGTGCCCAGCCTTAGCATGGCTTGTTTATAGCCAGCTTTTCTTATCTTAAATTATCCCATCTACCTTTTCCCTTTGGTTTTTTATCTTTTTTTACTTCTGTGTATCTTACTTTCCTTCTTTCTCTGTGGTTGCCTGGGTGGCTGGATGGCTGGTCCCTGATGTCCTCCTGAGTGGCTGGGTGGCTGGTCCCTGATGTCCTCCTGGATGGCTGGTCCCTGATGTCCTCCTGGATGGCTGACCCCTGATGTCCTCCTGGGTGGCTGGATGGCTGACCGCTGATGTCCTCCTGAGTGGCTGGGTGGCTGACCCCTGATGTCCTCCTGGATGGCTGACCCCTGATGTCCTCCTGGGTGGCTGGATGGCTGACCGCTGATGTCCTCCTGAGTGGCTGGGTGGCTGGTCCCTGATGTCCTCCTGGGTGGCTGGATGGCTGACCCCTGATGTCCTCCTGGGTGGCTGACCCCTGATGTCCTCCTGGGTGGCTGGGTGGCTGACCCCTGATGTCCTCCTGGGTGGCTGGATGGCTGACCCCTGATGTCCTCCTGGATGGCTGGATGGCTGACCCCTGATGTCCTCCTGGATGGCTGGATGGCTGGCCCCTGATGTCCTCCTGGATGGCTGGATGGCTGGCCCCTGATGTCCTCCTGGATGGCTGGCCCCTGATGTCCTCCTGGGTGGCTGGCCCCTGATGTCCTCCTGGATGGCTGGCCCCTGATGTCCTCCTGGATGGCTGGCCCCTGATGTCCTCCTGGATGGCTGGCCCCTGATGTCCTCCTAGGTGGCTGACCCCTGATGTCCTCCTGGGTGGCTGGATGGCTGGCCCCTGATGTCCTCCTGGGTGGCTGGATGGCTGGCCCCTGATGTCCTCCTGGGTGGCTGGCCCCTGATGTCCTCCTATACTTGTTCTCTTGTTGCTCTCCCCTTCCTTGTTTTTTTCCCTTCTATTTATACCTCTGCCTGCCAGCCCCACCTATCCTTGTTCCTGGCTTGATACTGACCGTTCAGCTCTTTATTAGGACCACTAGGTGTTTTAGACAGGCCCAGTAACACAGCCTCACAGAGTTAAAATAATATTCCCAAACAGAACACTATACATAATAAATAAATAAATCTTTTTAAAAATTCGAACCAAATCACTGACAAGATATCAAGGATTTCCTGACAAGAAAGGGACACATCATTTCTAGGGCTATGATATTCAATATGGGAATTACCAACTGCATGTGTACATGTTAAGTTTAGGTAAAATTACTTAAAATCCAGGGCTGGGCATGGTTGGGAATACCTGTAATCCTAGCACAAAGGTGACGGAGATAAGAAGGCTGGGGATCCAAGCCCATCCTGTCTGAAAACAAGCATCAGATGCTTATTTTAGGTTGGGGGTAAGCTACTAATCTGGATAGCATTAACACAGAACAGTTTCTCCCATGCCTCACAGAAAACAAACCAAACCAAAACCAAAACAACAATAACAAAACTTGAACAGAACTATTCTAGGTAAGCCTAAAGGGACAAAGAGTTAACTTTAAAATCCCATGCCTCTTCTTTGTCAGAAAACTGAGAAACAATAATTTTCTAACCCACAGTGGCAAAATGCGGAATGATAAAAAAAATTTTGCTTTACTTTGCTTTTTTCTGAGATAGGGTTTCTCTGTGTAATAGTCCCTGCTGTCCTGAAGGACAGTTGGCTGGTAAGATGGTTCAGCGGGTAAAAGTCCTCTCCTCCAAGCCTGATGACTTAAATTTAATCCCCTGGATGTTCATGATGTATCAACTACTGAAAATTGCCCTCTGACCTCCTTATTCTTGCTGTGGTGTGTATGTGTGTGCATGCAATACAATAATATAAAATAATACCAAAACTTCAAAATTTTGTTATCTTTGCCCTAGTATCCAATACATAATAAAATCTTTTTAAGTAATCTGTTTTGAAAATTCATGAGTAGGGGCTGGAGAGATGGCTCAGTGGTTAAGAACACTTGCTGTTCTTACAGAGGACAGGGGTTCAACCTCCAGCATCCACACTGGGCTGCTCACAGCTGCCCATAACTCAAGTTCCTGAGGATCTGATGTCCTTTACTGACCTCCTCAAGCACATGCCGACAAGCAGGCAAAAATGCCCATAAATGAAAATGAATACATTTTAAAAATCCATTTTAAACATTTTCATTGCCATTGGCTAATTTCTAAAATAAATAATGACTATTGGGGGTTGGGGATGGAACTCAGTGGTAGAGCATTTGTCCAACAACCAGGAGACCCTAGGACCATGCATACAAAAATAAAATGATAGCCAGCTGATAGTGGTACACACCTTTATTCCCAGCACTCAGGAGGCAGAGGCAGGTGGATCTCTGTGAGTTCAAGGCCAGTCTGGTCTGCAGAACGAGTTCCAGGACAGGTTTCAAAGCTACAGAGAAACCCTGTCTCGAAAAACCAAAAAAAGAAAAATTATGAAATGATAGCTGGGCAGTGGTGGCACACACCTTTAACCCTACCACTAGGAAGGCAGAAGCAGGCAGATTTCTGTGAATTCAAGGCCAGTCTGGTCTACAGAGTGAGTTTCAGGACAGCCAGAGATTCGCAGAAAAACTCCGTCACAGAAAAAAAAAAAAGGAATCAAAGAAGTCAGTCTAAGAAATGGTAAGAAAGAAGAAAATTAGGAACCCAGAAGATAAAGTGAATAGCAAAATAAATATTCAAACCCAAATTTATTTGTGATATAGTATTAATGATGGAATGTTTCCGTTAAACAATAGTTCCATACCAGTAAAACCGTCCATATGTTGTTTACAAGATAAATTTCTGCAGTAAAAGATACAGGAAGGTTGAAAGTTAAAAAAAGAGACTAGACTTATATGCATTTGCAAACACTAACCTTAGGAAAGCTGCTGCAACCATAGCAACAGGAAATGAAATGGGCAAAGGAATTGTGCTGGTCGGCTTTTGGTTACTGGGACCAAATACCTGGGAAAAATGACTTAAAGGGAGAAATGCGCTGGGGCTGTAGCTCATCTGGTGGCGTGCTGCCTGGCATGCCTGAGTCAGTACTCAGCGTGGCATAAACTGGGTGCGGCGTCACATGCCTAATCAATCCTAGTGCTCTGAAAATGGTAGCATGAGAGTCAAATGTTCATGGTCATCCTTGGCTACACAATGAGTCTGAGGCCAGCCTAAGCTACACAGACACTGCCTGTCTCAAAAAGGGTGGAAGGGTTCTCCTGAGGGGATGGCTCAGCTGGTAAAGTATTTGTTGTAAAGCCTCAAGGACCCAAGTTCAGTTCAGTTGTCTCTCTCTCTCTCTCTCTCTCTCTCTCTCTCTCTCTCTCTCTCTCTCTCTCTCTCTCTCTCTCTGGTTTTCTCTAGTTTTTCAAGATGGGGTTTCTCTGTGTGGCTTTGTAGACTAGGCTGGCCTCACACCAGCCTGCTTCTGCCTCCTGAGTGCTGGGATCAAAGGCATGCGCCACCATCTCCAGGCTCTCTGGTGATCATCCTAAAAGTCAGGTGTGGTGCTGTTTGCCTAAATTTCCAGCCCTTGTGAGGCAGAGACAGGAGAATTCCAGAGGCTTGCTGGCCAGCTAATTTAGATGAATTGGCAAGTTCTAGGTTTTGTGAAAGACCATATCAATTAAAAGGAAGGAAGGAAGGGAGGGAGGAAGGAAGGGAAACAGTGGAAAACAACAGAGGAAGATTCTCACACTCAGCATGCATACCCAAGCATGTAGACCTATACATGTGAACATCTACACATGCATGCTTACACTTGAATGCATACCCACAAAACTTTTTTAAAGGAAGATCTACTTTGGTTTGTGGTTTAAGTTTCTAGTCCATGGTCAGCTGACTTCACAGTTTCTGGACTGTGAGACAGAGCGTGGAAGCATGGAGGAATGGCGGGAGTGGAGGGAGGTGCTGCTCCTTTGATGGCAGACAGGAAGAGGTGGAGGAAGGGGGAGAGCCACCCTTCAGAAGCATTCCCCAGATGGCACTTCCTCAACAAAGTCCCACCCTGGGCTGGGGACATGGCTTGGTGGCCAAATCTTCTTGCAGAGGATTACAGCTGGGTTCCCAGCATCCACACTGGGAAGACCACAAGGCCCCATTCTCTCTTCTCTACCACTTCCAATATTTTCAGTAAATTTAAGATGCTACTGGGGCTGGAGAACTGGTTTGGTGGTTAAGAGCACTGGCTGACCTTGTAGAGGGCCCAGGTTCAATTCTCAGTACCCACTTGGCAGCTCACAACTGTCTGTAACTCTAGTTCCAGGGGCTCTGACACTCTGCTTAGCCTCCATAGATACCAGGCATGCACAGGCTGAACAGACATTCAGGCAGGCAAAACACTCACACATAGAAGTAAATGTACTTAAAAAAATAAAAGACTCAAAATAACAGGGGGGTGATGGGGGAAGTCCTGTACATTTGTTAATAAAGCACTATTGGCCAATAGGAATCTAGATGGGTGGGACTAGGAGTCCAGGAGGATTCTGGGAAGGAGAAACACAGAGGAGTTCGAGATGTAACCGCATGGGTAGGAAGCCCGGAACTATTCTCCGGTAAGAAACATACTTAGATTAACAATTATGGGGTAATTACTTAAAGCAGAGCTAGCCAGTAAGAGACAAGCAAGGCCAACAGCTTCATAATTAATACAGCGTCTTGTGTGTTTATTTGGGGACTAGAAAGCGGCAGAGCCCTGGCGGATGGCGGGAGATAAACCAAAGCAGCTAGCAAGAAAAAGCTTCCCTTAACAGGGGGGTAGCCAGGCGTTGGTGGTGCACGCCTTTAATCCCAGCACTCGGGAGGCAGAGGCAGGCGGATCTCTGTGAGTTCGAGGCCAGCCTGGTCTACAAAGTGAGTTCCAGGACAGCCTCCAAAGCTACAGAGAAACCCTGTCTCGAAAAAAACAAACAAACAAACAAATAAATAAATAAATAAATAAATAAATAAATGACTCCATGGACAGTGATGGGGGATTTCCTTCTTTTTGCTGTGAATATATGTTTCTCTTACTGGTTGATGGATAAAGCTGTTTTGGCCAATGGACAGGCAGAATATAGCCAGGCGGGGCTATCAGACTAGGAGAAAGCAGGGGCGAGGAATGGAGAGAGTGGGTCTCGGGTGAGACACCATGTAGATGCTGAGGAAGAAAGAGGCCTGCGCATCACAGTTAAACCAAGGCCACGTGGAGAGACACAGATTAATAGGAATGGGTTAATAATTAAGAGAGAGCTAGCCAACAAGAAGCCTGAGCTATAGGCCAAAAAAATTTATAATTAATATAAGCCTCTGTGTGTTTATTTGGGACTAAATAGTTGAGGGACCAGGGGAGACAGAAACCTCCATCTACAAGCCTTTAATCTCAGCACTTGGGCTGATCTCAGTGAGGCCAACTTGGTCTAAAAAGTGAGTTCTAGGACAGAAAGGACTGTTACACAGAGAAACGCTGTCTTGAAAAACCAAAAAAATAAAATAAAATGCTCTATCAATGTGCTGTGTATGGTGGCACACACATTTGATCCTAGGCTTGGGAGGCAGAGAGAGGTGGATCTCTGTGAGTCCAAGGCCAGTCTGTTTTACACAGCAAGTTCCAGGACATATGTAGACCCTACTTTAAAAAATAAAAATACTCTGTCAATGTGTCAATTCATTCATCAGAGCCATTGTAATAAAATTGCCTTTCTTTTTTAAAATTAATTTATTTTAAGGTGTGTTTTTGAGACAGGGTCTTGCCTACCAAGCTGGCCTGGAACTCACTATGAAGCTGAGAATGACTTCCCGTTTCTACCTTCAAGTGTTGGTATTTTTAGGTGTGTACTACAATGCCTGTTTTTTCTGTCTAATTTTTTAATGGTTTTAATATCTCTGTAAATTGAATTGTATTCTTTTATATGTTGTTCCTATTTTAAAAATATTTATATGTTTATTAATTTTGTGTGTATGCTATTGTGCCTTGAGAGTATGTGTGTATATCACATGTGTGTAGGTACTTGTGGAAGTCAGAAGAGGGTGTTTGGTGTTGGATACTCTGGAACAGGAGTTACAGGCAATTTTGAGCCACCCATTGTGGGAGCTGGGAATTGAACCTAGGTCCTCTGCAAGAGCAGCCAGTGCTCTTAACTGCTGAGTCATCTCCCCAGCTCACCCATCTGTTCTGAGGCAGGCTCTCATGTAGCCTCGTGCTATCATGCCCAGTTTATGCTGGAGACCAAGCCCAGGGCTTTGTGCATGCTGTGGGAGCTCTACCAACACCCCTAGCTCCAAAATACTCTCTCAACGATGGATTCCCTGGCAGGGAACAAGCCATCCACCCATGACTCTCTTTTTAGTAATTTATTCATCTTTATTTTATATGCATTGGTGTTTTGCCTGCAGCCACGAGTCTCTCAGAACAACTGATATCTACACCATCAGACAGACACTGATGCTCAGCTCATAGCCACAGAGGTCAACACATCAGGAGATGCAATGGGTGGTAAATCCGTAAGTCTTCTATTGTGCAAAACACAGATTTATACAATTAGGTCCTGGCCTGGTGGCCGGTGGGCAAAGGTGTTTGCCGTTGTCAAACATCACAACTTGAGTTCAGTTCCCAGGTCCCACACGGTAGATGGAGAGAACGGGCTTCCACAGTGTTCTGTATGTGTGCCCGCAAATAAATAAACAACCTCATAAGTAAATGTAATACAAACATTTAAAAAATCATTGAACTATAAAGAAAATTAGGCAAACCCACCATCATAGTGGTTTTATTTTTATTTGTGTGTCTGTGTGTCTCTGTGGGTGTATGCTACATGTGTGATGGTGCCCCTGGAGGCCAGAGTCGGGCATCAGATTCCCCAGAGCTGGTTCTCCAGAAAGTTGCAAACATGTGAACCACTGCGCCTTCTCTCCAGCCCCCATTACGGTGATTTTAAACCCTTATCTCTCACAACTAATAAGAAAATTAAATAAAAGCCATGAAGCTACATATAGCATGGTTAACTACAATGTCCGACCTCGCTGAGATAAATGGGACGTAGAACTCCAAACTGTAATTACTCATTATACGTTATACAGAACGCGTTGGCATAATACAGCCCTATAGTGTCAGCAAAGCCAGTGTTACAAACTTTAAAGAGCTGGCAGTAGACAGGGTGCGTTTGAGGGGTCCCTGCAGGTATCCAGGCAGGGAAGCGAATGAAAACCCGGTGTAGACTGACTTCGCTAACCTGGACCAGAGGAGTGGAATGCCAGGCTGGTCACTGTCAGCACGTTTAAAACACAGTACTGTTTGGGAAAAGGTTTCCAGGCAACAGTCAGTCCAATTCCAGGTGCACAATAACGCTTAAGGTGTGACTACATAGAGGCTCTTTTACACAGTGCATGTGCCCACGAGGGCGGGTTCTATACCTGAGAGGCCTAGAATCTAACATGTTCTCTGACCAATAGCATACAGGTCAGCAGGCCATAAAGTACTTGTGATGTGTTCTCAAAGGATGGGTAATGGTCTAGGGAGGGAAGAGTCTGGGATAATCATTCTGGGGGATTTGGGTGAGGTCTGCCTCTATAGCAGAAGGTGGGTGAGGTCTGTCTCCACAAATAGCAAAAAGATCAGCAGGTCACTAACAAAATCCACTCAGCTTTCCGGATGGAGTTTTGGTATTTGGTTTTTTATCTCCTCCACTGAGGAGATGCCCTTGCGTGACTGGCATTCCTGGTTCTCTCGGTGTTTCTGTGAGTACAAGGACCTCTGTGCCCCTAACATATGTTCTTGCTCTGATTTGCTTTAAGGCAGTCTTACTGTGTACCTCTAGCCTGCGTAGGACTTGCTATATAGGTGAGGTTGGCCTTGAACTTACAGAGATATACCTAACTCTGCCTCCTGAGTGCTGGGTTAAAGGTATGCTCCATCATGGCAGGTGAGAGTATGTTCTTTAATCACAGTGTAAGTGCATGTCTGTAATTCAAGCACTGGAGAACTGGAGGCAGGAGGATCAGGAGTTCAAGGTCAGCCTGGGCTTAGTAAGATCCTGTCTCCTAGCTGGAGAGATGGGTCAGTGATTAAGAGAACCTACTGTAGCCGGGCAGTGGTGGCACACGCCTTTAATCCCAGCACTCGGGAGGCAGAGGCAAGTGGATCTCTGTGAGTCAGAGACCAAGTCTGGTCTACCGAACAAGTTCAAGGACAGCCTCCAAAACAATACAGAGAAACCATGTCTCGAAAAAAGAAAGAAAGAAACAAACAAACAAACAAAAAAGGGAACCTGCTGCTCCTGCAGAGGACACAGGTTCAATTCCAAGCATATATATATTTTTTTAAAAGATCCTTTCTCAGACAACAGCAACACAAGTTAACTAGAACATAACCAGTTACAAAATCAGACAATTTATAGTTTTAGAGACAAGGAAGCACATGTCTAATAAGCAAAGGACCAAAGGAGACATTAAATAACAAAGTGCTTTATTTCCAAACTAGTGGAAGGGCTGTGGCTGTTTCTTAGTGTTGCCCAACTCTGGGCCTGAGGAGGATCATGTTTCATACCCACCAGGACAACTGGAGCTGCTAGCAGACAAACTGTTGTTTGGTAGGCAAACTTGGGACCCTCATACCCTGCTGGCAGGGAAGGGAAATAGTGCTGCCATCACGAGAATTGTCTGACTCTTGCTTCAAAGGTTAAATGTAAGAGTGTAACAGCTTTCTTGGATTACCAGCCCCCAAATCATGGCATAGAGACTTATTAGTTATGAATGCCCAGCCTTAGTTTAGGCTTTCCCACTAGCTCTTATAACTTAATTTAACCTGTTTTTCTTCATTTAAATCTTGCCTCAGGGCTTTTTACCTTTCTTTCATTCTGTATGTCCTAAATTTTCTTATGTCTAACTGGCCTGGGTAGCAGACTACTTATCTTTGGGGCACTTGTGTGACCTAGTGTCTCCTAAGCTGTCCTACTAAGTAAGTCCTTTATAACATCAATTCCATCACTGAGTTTCTTCATCAGCACTGGGATTGTAGGTACATGCTGCTAGGCCTGGCTTCTTATGTTGGGGTCATCTTCCCAACTCTAGTGTGTCCATTAAAGATGATCATTATCGTGTGTTTGTATGTATCCACAATATAAGTACACGGGCAACCACGCCACTACAGCGCATGTGTGGAGGTCTGAGGACAACTCCGTGGGGCTGGTTCTCTACTTCCACCTTTGTGTGGGCTTTTGAAACTGAACCCAAGTGGCAAGGCTTGTCCCGGAAGCTCTGTTACTGTGTGAGCCAGCTCCCCGGCCCTAGCCTTTCCTTAGAGAGAAAGATTCAGGGCAGGCTCCGGTGCGGGATGGAGAGAGCAGACAGAAGAACATGCTGTCTGGAAACACCAGGGTGAAAAAGGCCATCCCAAGAGTTAAGCAACCTCTGTACAGGATCCCCAGAGAGGACACTGGCCACACCAAGCAAAACAAAAACCCTTGCACGAAGGAAGGCAGGAAGATAGAAATCAGTACATCTGACTCCAACACTCAGTTCCTTCTTTGCTGCAGAGCCCCCGGCAGCATGTGACCCTCCTGAACAGGCCTCTACTGTTTCCTGCTCGCTTTACTCTGTTTTCCTAGCCCTCCCGAGGACACAGCCAGGTCTTTTGAGACACATTCCCTAACACGGTCATGGGAAAAGCACAACAAACGCAGTACTTAGAAAGTCGGACTTTGATTCACAAGGTTCTTTTACACACGATTCCCCTTCATCAACCGGTTTCTTTGTGAAAGAATCCAGAAGTGTTTAGCCTCAAAGGGAAGTCCCCCAGAAATCCCATACAGGCCACACCAACTGCACCCCCACCCCAATTAGATAAGAAAAATGGTCAAGAAATTGTCTCCTACAATACGTAGCACTATCTGATAGCAAACTGCAGACTTCCTGGAACTCCATCTGGGCAGGAGTTCAAGCTGGGAACACAGGACTTCTGTTGCCGGTCAATAGGAGACTAGGTAACTGGACCAACTCTTTCTCTACACACAAAAAGCCGTACAAACATCTGGCAAGCAGCAAAGAGCAAACAGGGTACCACAGAAACTCTAGCTGCCATCCAGGGAGGACAGGGACCCAGACAGGTGGACACACCTGTCCCTTTAGACCACAAGGTGGCTGGCAGAACCCACAGGGTGGTTGAGATTAGCGGTTGCATGCAGCATCTACCAGAGTGCTGGTCAACATAGTCTGTTTGGGGTGGTGACCCCAGAGGACAGCCTCGGAAGGTTAAAGAGTTATCAAAGGTAACCAGCCTTGCTTAGTCTTATTGGTGTCAGTAGCTTAGAAAATAGCCACCATAGCCAGGCAGTGGAGGCAGCACAGGCCTTTAATCTCATGAGGCACCAGCAGTCAGTAGAGGCAGGTGGATCCCTGAGTTCCAGGATAGCCAGGGCTATTACACAGAGAGACCTTGTCAAAGCTAAACTAACCAAACCAAACAAAAACAACCCACCTGCATTTAATGTGATCCCAGAATTCCAGCCGCATTGGGCACATCACAGAATCAATCAAAAAGTCAGGAAGGGGGCTGGAGAGATGGCTCAGAGGTTAAGAGCACTGACCGCTCTTCCAGAGGTCCTGAGTTCAATTCCAATAACCACATGGTGGCTCACAACCATCCATAATGAGATCTGGCGCCCTCTTCTGGTGTGCAGGCATACATGGAGGCAGGATGTTGTATTCATAATAAGTAAATAAATCTTTAAAAAAGTCAGGAAGGAACTCTCCCAAATCTGAAGATTGCAACATGTAGTCTTCCCACCAGCCACCTGGGTCCCGAGCTGTCTCAGCCCCCAAACACAATACTAATTATGAAGCTGTTGGCCATTTGCTTGGTTTCTTATCGGCTAGCTCTGACTTGATTATTAACCCATAACTGCTAATCTGCGTATTTTCACATGGTCTTCTCTTATTGGAGAAAGGGGTTCAGACCTCTTCTCCCACGTCCTACATCATGACTGATTGTGCCTCAGTTTCCCAGAATCCTCCTCGACTCCTAGTCCCACCTATCTTACTTCCCTATTGGCCAACAGTGCTTTATTTACACAGGACTTACCCCATCAGAAGATATTCTAATCAGTTTACAAATACAATGTCCACCATGAAATAAAAATAAGGCTAGGTGTGGCCATGAACACCGTGTTCCCAGCTCTTGTTTTTGCTTATGTTTATGGTGAGAAAAGGTTTCATGCAGCCCAGGCTAGCTATGTAGTTTAGTATGACTTCGCACTTCTGAGCCTCCCGCTTTCTCCTGCTTTGTGCTGGGATTATGAGGACCCACAAATACACCTAGTTCATGCAGTGCTGGGATTGCACCTAGTACTCTGTTGTTTTGTTTTTCTTTGAGACATGGTTTCTCTGTGTAGCCCTGGCTGTCTTGGAACTTGCTCTTTAGACCAGGCTGGCCTCAAACCCATATAGATCTGTCTGCTTCTGCCTCCCAAGTGCTGGGTATAAAGGTACATGCCACCATGACCATCATGGCTGCATCCAGTGCTATGTATATACTAGAAAAGCATTCTATTGCTGGGTGATGGCAGCACACTCCTTAATCCCAGCAGTCAGGAGGCAGAGGCAGTTGGATTTCTGTGAGTTTAAGGCCAGCCTGGTAACAGAGCGAGTTCCAGGAGGACAGGCTACAAAGCTATACAGAGAAACCCTGTCTCAAAAAAAAAAAAAAAGAAAGAAAGAAAGAAAGAAAGAAAGAAAGAAGGAAGGAAAGAAAAAGAAAAACATCCCTAATCCTGTGACGGGGACTTTCAATCCAGCCTGGGCTACATGAAACCCTGTGGCAAAACAACCAGAATGAACAAGAGTAAACAGACACAAATAGGAAAATAGGACATTTAAAAAGGTTTCCAATGTAGGAACCATGGAGAGGCAGTCAGAAGTAGCCAACAGATATACACTTCCAGGAGCTGGAGTCAGATTGGATACTTCTAGAAAACTCCACTTGTCTATTTAAAACTGTCACTGTGAGGAGCCGCCCTCGCTATCGCTATTGCCGTTAGAAGATGGCGCTGACATCCACTGTCAGTTGGAGTTAACTGTCGCTGTCAGTTGGAGTTAACTGTCGCTGTCAGTTGGAGTTAACTGTCGCTGTCAGTTGGAGTTAACTGTCGCTGTCAGTTAGAGTTAACTGTCGCTGTCAGTTGGAGTTAACTGTCGCTGTCAGTTGGAGTTAACCGTTTAAACTGTGCCTCTCCCGTGACGTCATCTGGGGTGATGTGCAAACCACCAATCCCGGCTCTACACATCTCACTCGGAGCTCCTAGGCTTATATAAGGGGCTGGGTTTCTTAGCTTGGGGTCTCCCTCTAAGAAGCTGATCATCTATCTCTCAAGATGCATTAAAGCTTTACTGCAGAAGGATCCGAGTGTTCTGCGTCGTTCTTGCTGGCGAGACGGTAGCGCGGGACATCTGGTGCCGAAACCCGGGAACTCTTCAACATCGCCGGCGCCGCGGGAGACCCCTCGGAAGACGGGGCGGATTCAGAACTGCAGGGACGTAAGTTCAGAGAGGTATGCTTTATCCTGAACAACCCCTTTCTCGACTTTGGCCTTAGTTTGTCATCACCGTGGGACGGGTCAGTGGAGGCTTTGGTGCTAGTCCTGTTTGTCCTTCTCCTTCATCGTGGCTGGTGCTGACAGAACGGCGCTGTCCGTCTGGCGCTGTCCATCTGGCGCTGTCCATCTGGCGCTGTCAGTCTGGTGCTGTCAGTCTGGTGCTGTCAGTCTGGTGCTGTCAGTCTGGTAACGGAGTTGAGCGCGTTTTTAGATAAGCTGTCAGCGCGATGGGGTCGTCACAGTCAGTGGTTACAGCCTTACAGACTGTGCTAAAACAAAGAGATCTTAAAATTGCACCACGAACACTTCAAAATTTTGTGAAGGAGGTAGATAGAGTGGCACCATGGTATGCTTGTTCCGGGTCCCTCACTGTGGCCTCATGGAACAAGCTAGGTAAAGAACTAGACAGGAAGCATGCAGAAGGAGATCTCTGCTTAGGTACCAAAGCCATTTGGAAGCTAGTTAAAAACTGCTTGGAGGATGAGGCCTGTCACCCTGCTATAATAGAAAGTCAGGGAACCTTAGAGGAAGTTCAGGATAGCATGTCAGAAACTGAACGGAGTGAGAGAATGGGAGCTCGCAAAAGAAAAGACATGTCTAAGAAAAAAGGCCCTCCCCAGGAAGTTAAGAAAGGGGAGAGAAAGAAGGGAGTTATCATTCACCCCTTAACAAATCTAAGAAAAAGAAAAAGCCAGAATCTAGTCTATACCCTGCAGTAGAGCTAGAAGCCTTGGAGCTAGATAATTCTGATTCTGACACTCTGGATTCTAGCGAAGAAGGTGGTCTAGAGGAGGAGGTGGCACGGTATGAGGAAAAAAGATATCACCCTGATAGACACCGGCCACTGAAAACAAAAATGAATGTGAGGCCACCGCCTATAAATCCGGCGGGCTCACGCCCCTCAGCGCCTCCGCCATATGAGCTTCGGCTGAATACTGGTACTGACTCCTTTTTACCTTTAGAGGAACGGAGAAAAATACAAATGGCTTTTCCAGTATTCGAGAATGTGGAAGGCGGAAGAGTACATACCCCGTAGATTACAATCAAATTAAAGAATTGGCCGAATCCGTTCGTAATTATGGGGTCAATGCTAACTTTACCACATTACAGGTGGAAAGGCTTGCTAATTTTGCCATGACTCCCACTGACTGGCAAACGACAGTGAAAGCAGTGCTTCCCAACATGGGACAATACATGGAATGGAAGGCTCTCTGGTATGATGCAGCCCAGGCACAAGCTAGAGTTAATGCCACGGCTGAAGATGAGAATCAGAGGCAGTGGACATTTGAAATGCTGACAGGTCAGGGTCAACATGCCCTTAATCAAACCAACTACATCTGGGGCGTCTATGGTCAGGTGTCGGCCGCCGCTATTAAAGCATGGAAGGCCCTCACAAAAGGGGAGAGTCCAGTGGACACCTTACAAAGATTGTCCAAGGACCCCAAGAGCCATTTTCAGACTTTGTGGCCAGAATGACAGAGGCCGCCAGTCGCATCTTTGGTGATTCAGAACAAGCTATGCCCCTGATTGAGCAACTTGTCTATGAACAAGCAACCCAGGAATGTCGAGCGGCTATCGCCCCTCGCAAAAGCAAAGGTTTACAAGATTGGCTCAGAGTGTGCAGGGAGCTGGGGGACCCCTAACCAATGCAGGACTAGCTGCCGCCATTTTACAAACGCACAGGTATAGAGATTTATCTAATCGAAAAGCTTGTTTTAATTGTGGGAGAATGGGGCACCTTAAGAAAGATTGTCAAGCCCCTGAAAGAACAAGAGAATCGAAGCTTTGCTATCGTTGTGGTAAAGGTTATCATAGGGCTAGCGAATGCAGGTCAGTCCGGGATGTAAAGGGAGGCTTCTGCCCCCTATTGAAGAATCCAAGGTACCCCAATCAAAAAACGGGTCACGGGGCCCATGGTCCCAGGGCCCTCAGAAATATGGGAACCAATTTCAGAAAAGCAATCAAGAGGAAGTAGAGGTTTCCGAGGAACCTCCGGAATGGACTTGCGTGCCGCCTCCGACTTCTTACTCATGCCCCAAATGAATGTTCAACCGGTCCCAGTCCATTCCCCTGGACCTTTGCCCCCTGCCACCATTGGGCTTATTCTGGGCCGTGGCTCCTTAACTTTACAGGGACTCATTATATATCCTGGAATTGTTGACCCATATCATAAAGAGGAGATTCAAGTTCTCTGTTCTAGCCCTCGGGGTGTATTTTCTATAAAGCAGGGAGATAGAATTGCACAACTGGTGTTGCTGCCCTCCCTCGGGGATGGAGAAACCTACACTTTACAAAAAAGGGCTATGGGATCTTCTGGAAGTGATTCAGCCTATCTGGCTATACCCCTAAATGAGAGACCTACAATAAAATTGTTAATTAATGGAAAAGAATTTGAAGGGATAATGGATTCGGGAGCAGACAAAAGCATTATTTCACTCCATTGGTGGCGAAGTCTTGGCCCACTGTTGTTTCATCTCATTCTCTACAAGGTCTTGGATACCAGTCCTCTCCTGCCATCAGTGCCTCAGCCTTAACCTGGCGGGATGCTGAAGGCAAACAGGGATGTTTTACCCCCTATGTGTTGCCACTCCCTGTAAATTTATGGGGACGAGATGTGTTACAAGCCATGGGCATGACCCTAACTAATGAATACTCCCCCAGGCATCAGCCATTATGGCAAAGATGGGGTATACAAATGGTAGAGGCTTGGGTAGGCAAGAACAAGGCAGAATAAAACCCATTACGCAACACGGAAATCGGGGTAGAAAAGGACTGGGTTTTATTTAGGGGCCGTTGAGGCTTCACGACCCATACCATGGAAAACAGAGGAGCCGTTATGGGTCTCTCAATGGCCTCTATCCTCTGAAAAATTAGAGGCTGTCACAAGATTAGTGCAAGAACAGGAACGGCTGGGGCATCTAGAGCCTTCTACCTCCCCATGGAATACACCAATTTTTGTTATTAAGAAGAAATCTGGGAAGTGGAGATTACTCCACGACCTGCGGGCCATTAACAATCAGATGCATCTTTTTGGCCCTGTTCAAAGAGGCCTTCCTTTGCTTTCTGCACTTCCTCAAGATTGGAAGCTTATTATTATAGATATTAAGGATTGTTTCTTCTCTATTCCACTTTACCCACGGGATAGACCAAGGTTTGCCTTCACTATCCCTTCTCTTAATCATATGGAACCAGACAAGAGATTTCAGTGGAAGGTACTGCCGCAAGGCATGGCCAATAGCCCAACAATATGTCAGCTATATGTGCAGGAGGCTTTGGAGCCAATTAGGAAGCAATTTACATCTTTAATCGTTATCCATTATATGGACGATATTCTTATTTGTCACAAAGAGTTAGATGTTTTACAAAAGGCTTTTCCCATGCTGGTGGCTGAATTAAAACAGTGGGGATTAGAGATTGCCTCAGAAAAGGTTCAAATTGCAGATACAGGGCTCTTTTTGGGCTCAAAGATTACTCCCAAAAATATAGTTCCTCAGAAAATAGAAATTCGCAAAGACCACTTACAAACATTAAATGATTTTCAGAAACTTCTGGGAGATATAAATTGGTTGAGGCCCTTTTTAAAAATTCCATCTGCTGATCTAAAACCCCTCTTCGATCTCCTGGAGGGTGAGCCTCATATCTCCTCACCCAGAAAATTTA
Source organism: Mesocricetus auratus (assembly GCF_017639785.1). Taxonomy (NCBI): domain Eukaryota; kingdom Metazoa; phylum Chordata; class Mammalia; order Rodentia; family Cricetidae; genus Mesocricetus; species Mesocricetus auratus. Next base: position 47,596,961 of record NW_024429267.1, on the reverse strand, counting down.
CCCCTGCCGCCCACCGAGCCTTACAGATGGTGGAAGAGGCCTTACAGGAAGCACAATTACAACGAATTGAGGAGTCACTACCTTTTAATCTGTGTGTTTTTAAGACAGCTCAATTGCCAACTGCAGTCCTGTGGCAACATGGACCATTACTTTGGATTCATCCAAATGCTTCCCCTGCTAAGATTATTGACTGGTACCCTGATGCTGTTGCACAGCTCGCGCTTCGCGGAATAAAAGCAGCTGTTACACATTTTGGCAGGGATCCTGATTCCTTGATTGTGCCTTATACTGCTGCACAAGTTCAGACCTTGGCAGCCACATCTAGTGATTGGGCAGTTTTAGTTACTTCCTTTTCAGGACAAATTGATAATCATTTTCCAAAGCATCCAATTTTACAGTTTGCCCTAAACCAGGCTATAGTGTTTCCACAAGTGACAGCTAAAGACCCACTCCCAGATGGGACTGTGGTGTACACTGATGGATCAAAAACTGGTATGGGAGCTTATGTGGTCAAGGATAGGGTTATATCTAAACAATATAATGAAACTTCACCTCAAGTTGTAGAATGTCTGATAGTACTGGAGGTTCTTGAGGCTTTTCCAGGACCCCTCAATATTGTATCAGATTCCTCTTATGTGGTTAATGCAGTTAATCTCCTTGAGATAGCTGGAATAATAAGATCCTCCAGCAGAGTTGCTAACATCTTTCAGAAGATACAAGCTGCCTTGTTAAATAGGAGATTTCCTGTTTTCATTACCCATGTCCGAGCACATTCTGGACTCCCAGGTCCCATGTCCTTAGGGAATGACTTAGCGGACAAGGCTACAAAGCTGGTGGCCGCTGCCTTGTCTACCCATGCACAAGCAGCAAAAGAATTCCATAAGCGCTTTCATGTGACGGCTGAGACCTTGCGCCGTCGTTTTGCTCTATCCAGGAAAGAGGCTAGGGAAATTGTTACTCAATGCCAGAATTGCTGCGAATTCTTACCTACTCCCCACATGGGAATAAACCCACGTGGCATTAGACCATTGCAGATGTGGCAGATGGATGTTACTCATATTCCCTCTTTTGGAAGGCTTCAATATGTTCATGTTTCTGTTGACACCTGTTCTGGCGTAATGTTCGCCACACCCCTAACAGGGGAAAAGGCCTCATATGTGATTCAACATTGCCTTGAGGCCTGGAGTGCTTGGGGAAAACCCAGAATTTTAAAAACAGACAATGGACCAGCATATACCTCTCAAAAATTCCGACAGTTTTGTCGGCAAATGGATGTTACCCATCTAACTGGCCTACCTTATAACCCTCAAGGACAGGGCATTGTGGAACGTGCCCATCGTACACTCAAATCATATCTGATTAAACAAAAGGGGAGTATTGAGGATGTTCTACCCTCGGTACCAAGAGTTGCTGTATCCATGGCACTTTTTACCCTTAATTTCTTGAACTCTGATGCCCAAGGCCACACTGCGGCTGATCGCCACAGTTTAGAGCCTGATAGGCCAAAAGAAATGGTAAAATGGAAAGATGTCTTGACTGATCTCTGGAAAGGCCCGGATCCTATTCTTATAAGATCCAGGGGAGCTGTGTGTGTTTTTCCACAGGAGGAAGAAAACCCCCTGTGGATCCCTGAAAGACTCACTCGAAGAGCTCCTTCACAACTCCAGAATAAGAAGGATGGAGGCCAAGTGGGTGATGAAGACTCTCCTACTCGGGATGATGGTTCCTAGTATGATGGGAGAGTTACGGTGGGCCATCATGTCTACCTTCCCCTACCGATGCCAGTGATGCAGAATGCCCAGGTGTTCCCTAGATTTTTCACAAATAATAGAGAGTTGGGGCTTGCCTTTTTGCCTTTAGATCCTCAGATACAGAGTTTTCAGGATGAGAGAACCTTGTCATTAGTAGGAAGCTTGTGCTTTACTGTGATTTCTTCATTAAAGGATAATTTTATTCATATGGATCCAGAAAGATCTAATGCTAATCCTTTTGAATTAATGGAAGCTGTACTGATCTTTCTCCTATGATAGTGAGAAGGGACAGATTACTTTTGATTGGAAAGGGGCATTAGGCAACAGTCTGAGTGAGGGACAGAGCTCTGGATCATCTGATTGGTCCTCCTCCAATGTTAAGTATACCCCTTTTAAGAGAACTAATTATTCAGCTGCCCTTTATTTGGGTTGTGAGTAATGATACCTTAGGTAAGAATCAGAAAGAAATAAATTGCTCTGCTTAGAATTGTTTTTATGCATTATGCTGGGATGCTATTAAGCACCCTTTTGCTTTGGTAATGCGCATGCCTCGATTTGTTCCAGTTCCTGTTGAGGCGCCAAGTAATTTGAGTTTGTTTAGGGAAAAGCGAGATTTTTGGGATCTCTGCTATTATTGTGGGCCTGATAGCCACCGCCGCGGTTACTGCTTCGGTTACCGCCTCGGCCCTTGCACTTTCTGCCACTGTGCAGACAACTCAAACCATTAATGAACTATAGGCCACTGTGACCATGGTCCTAGATAAACAGGCCACTGCCAATTCTCAGATACAAGGAGGCCTGATGTTGGTAAACCAACAGATTAATTTGGTTCAGGAACAATTGGATATATTGTGGCAGATGGCCAAATTGGGATGTGAACAAAGTTGCCTGGCCTTTGTGTCACTTAGTACAATATGAGAATTTTACAAGAGCAGCTAACCTGTCAAAAGCTCTGTCTCAACATTTATTACAGAATTGGACTTTTGAGTTTGAGCAGACACTCCGTGAGTTGAGAATGGCGATCCTGCAAGTGAATTCGACGCATCTGGATCTTTCTCTGATGGAAGACCTCTCCCCCTGGATTTCATCTGCATTTTCTTATTTTAAGGAATGGGTGGGGGTAGGATCATTTAGCCTAGTTCTCTGCTGTGGAATAGTGTTGATGCTTTGGATGGTGTGTACGCTCAGAGCCCAAACAAAAGGAGAAAGTGGTGGTGGCACAAGCACTTGCTGCCTTAGAACACGGAGCATCCCCTGACATTTGGTTAACCATGTTAAAGCAATAGGTCGCTGGCCTCCCAGCTCTTGCACCCCACGAGGCTAGTCTCATTGCACGGGATAGAGTGGGTAGGCTTCAGCAGCCCAAGGAGTTGCAAGGCTAAGCACTGCACAGGAGAGGTCTGCGGTATAACGACTTTCTCCTGGGAGATAAGTCATCTTGCATGAAGGTTCTATGTCATGATCTCCTTCCCCCAGAAAAAGACATCGGACTGGTCAGGACTTCCTCTGGGGATAAGACCCTGGAGAGGAGCTTTGTACATGTTCCGAATTTGCACATGGGGATTTGACCTCTATCTCCACTCCAAAGTTGTGGGTGTCCTATTGCTTCAAAAATAAATGAATAGGGGGAGATGTGAGGAGCCGCCCTCGCTATCGCTATTGCCGTTAGAAGATGGCGCTGACATCCACTGTCAGTTGGAGTTAACTGTCGCTGTCAGTTGGAGTTAACTGTCGCTGTCAGTTGGAGTTAACTGTCGCTGTCAGTTGGAGTTAACTGTCGCTGTCAGTTAGAGTTAACTGTCGCTGTCAGTTGGAGTTAACTGTCGCTGTCAGTTGGAGTTAACCGTTTAAACTGTGCCTCTCCCGTGACGTCATCTGGGGTGATGTGCAAACCACCAATCCCGGCTCTACACATCTCACTCGGAGCTCCTAGGCTTATATAAGGGGCTGGGTTTCTTAGCTTGGGGTCTCCCTCTAAGAAGCTGATCATCTATCTCTCAAGATGCATTAAAGCTTTACTGCAGAAGGATCCGAGTGTTCTGCGTCGTTCTTGCTGGCGAGACGGTAGCGCGGGACATGTCACTCTCGCAAATTCATCTTCATTCAGTGCCTGCATTGTTACACCTGCTTTTCAGCTGGTGCTCGCCCATCCTTGTTAGCATCTGAAGTGCTGGGGTCCATCCCAGGGTGCAGTGTGTGCCTAGCAGGTGTCCCAGCACCGAGCTGCACTCGGGTTCTCCTTTCCCTTTTTATATATTGGGCTGGATAGGCCACTGGGTTGCCTAGGCTGGCCTTGAGCTCACTCAACAGCTGGAGATCCTGTGATCTTCTCCTTCCGTCCCCTAAGTAGCTGGGTTCCCGGCCTGCCTGGAGTCTGGTCTCCTGCTAGCTTCTTAGGAAGCAAATCTGACCGATTCAGGCCTATGATGGCTGAGTCTTTGCAGTCTGTCCTCAAAGGCCCTTTCCAGCTCCATCAGCTGAACCTTTCCTTCCCATACAGTCTGCTTACACAGCACCCCGTTTCTCAGTGGCTCACCCCCACCTCTGCCATGGAGGCCTCATCTCTTGTGCCACTCGGGAGGACGTCCTAGTCTTCAAAATCGGCTTTGTTGTTCTTAGTGTGTGTGCGTATCTGCCCTTATTGACGGCAGAAAACAACTTCCAGGAGTTGCTTCCCTTTCCCGCGTAGGTCCAAGGGATCAAACTCACAATGTCTGGCTTGGCAGCGAGCAGCCTTACCCACTGGGCCATCTCAATGGTCCCTCAAAGTCCACTTCCAATCTCTTTTCTGAACTCTTTCTACAAGTCTGTATTGCAGACACAGTGTTATTAGTGTCTATTTCTCAAGTGTTTCACTGTGTGTGTGTGTACGTGTGTGTGGACACACTCAACTGTTCAGACACAGATATATGGCTACCTTCCTTTTCACCTTATTTTTTAGACAGGGTCTCTCGGGGAACCCAGAACTCAGTGTTTTCTGCTAGCCTGGTTGGCCAGTTTGCCTCTGGGACTCCCAGTCTCCCAGCACTGGGGTTACAGAAGCGCTGCCGTGCAGAGCTTTGACTCGGGGGCTGGGGATCTGAACTCAGGTCTTCATGTTAGTGCAGCAAGCACTTTACCCACTGACCTCAACTTTTTGTTGTTTTCTGAAGCTCACTCTGTAGAGCAGACTGGATTCAAACTCACTGAGCTCTACCTGCTTTTGCCTCTTGAGTGCTAGGATCAAAGGCCACTATACCTGCTGTACCTTGTCTTCAAGAGGTAGATGTGACAGAATATGGATTGAATTGTGCTCACCCCTAAAATAGGGTCACATATTGACTCCTTAACCTCCAAAGCGATGGTAACTGAAGAAAAAGCCTTTCAAGAGCTAGTTAGGCTTAAATGCTGTGCTTTTTTTTTAAGGAAATCTTTTTTTAAGATTTATTTATGATGTGTACAGTGCTCTGTCTGCATCCAGATGAGGGCATCAAATCTCACCGTCATGTGGGTGCTGGGATTTGAACCCAGCTCCTTTGGAAGAGCAACCAGTGCTGAGCCATCTCTCCAGCCCCAGAAGCAGTCTTTACAAGAACAGGAAGAGCCAGGTGTGGTAAATACTCTCGTAATCCCAGCACTTGGAAGGAAGAGGAGGGAAGGTAGGGGTTAAACGTCAATCCTAGGAGGTTTCCACATGAGACCCTATCTCAGAAAACAAAACCTAAAGATATGAATGACATTTCCTTCTGTTGCTAAAATTCCTCGGTTGGAGAGGGGATGTGAGCAACATCTATTCCTCCATCTAAGACCCCAAAACAAACCAGGGAACAGTTCCTTCAAAGTTCACTTTGGGAAAACCAATGAGCTTACTGGACTTAACACCGGAGCCTAGGTGCTTCCCCCACAAGCTGTGACTTTCCCACACGCTGCCATGGATGGAGCCCCAGCCTCTAGTCTCCACCCCATATATACTCCTCCCTGAGGCTGTGGGCAATTAGGGCAGAATTGGATACAACAGCTGTGACTGCTCCCTGCCTCTCTGTTCAGGGCGCAAATGGTCAACAAGCCCAGCCGAGGTGATCTTTGCCTAGTGGATGCAGCCAAACTCCCTAAGATAGTAGCTGTTTGCCTTGGGGGATGATCCTGTACTACACCCTCTTTCCAGGCATTTTCCCCAAAATGACCCAGTGAGGACGCAAAGGACACAGCTGTTGGAAAGCCAGGAGGAGGCCTCAATAGAAACCAATCCTGCAGACACCTCTATCCCCAGAGCTGTGAGAAAATGCTCTACTGTCCAAGGCATAGTCCGGTCTGTTTACTAGGGCAGCCTGAGATGATGTGTCACTAATGCCACGATTTCAAAGATTAAATGTAAGAAAAGAGCATTTTGTGTATAAGCATTGTGTCCCCATGCACGTGTGTGCACCATACACATGCCTGACACTGGAAGAAGCCAGAAGAGGGCATCCAATCCTGTGGAGCCTGTGCTGTAGATGGATGTGAGCCTTTTTCTTTTTCTTTTTTTCTTTCTTCCTTTCTCTTTGGTTTTTCGAGGCAGGGTTTCTCTGTATTGTTTTGGAGCCTGTTGAACTCACAGGGATTCACCTGCCTCTGCCTCCCGAGTGCTGTGATTAAAGGAGATTAAAGGCGTGCGCCACCAACGCCCGGCTGCCTTTTTTTTTTTTCAATCAGGTACATGTATGTACTTGATAGGAACCAAACGCTAGCCCTCTGCACATCTCTCCAGCCCCATTTCAAACATTTTTAGACACATTTTTAGGCACACAATTTCCACGAGAGAGGGAGGAACTCAGAACTCACAGCAATTAGCAGGCAGGAGACACCAGGACCCTAAGAGAGTGGACAGCTTTTTAAAAAGTTTTATTTCAAGAACCTTGTTTTTTAAGTGGTATTCCAAAAAAAGGTGGGTCAAAGTACAAAAAAAAAGTCAGTTGAATAACAGCAGAGGTTTAGAAATCCCAGCTGCAGAAGCAATGCACAGACAGCACAGACAAAACGATCCAATATATGCAATCCTGCTCGGTTTCTTTGCTTATTTTAAGTGTTTTCCCCTCCTACAAAACACATCGGAGCATGCCATGAGATCAGAAAAAGAAAAGCTTAACAAATGGTTACGAGAAGCCAACTGTACAAGAGGAGACAGCGTCCTTCCCTCCCCCACCCCCTTTCCTGGCTTCTCTTTCTGTTTCAGGTCAGGTTATTCTGGAGACAGTTCACCTCCAAGTCAGCTTGGTCACCTTTGCCGCCCTCGAGTTTGGGTGACATGGAGTTCTGGATGTTAAAGGACTCTTCTTCTTTCAGACAGGACTTGAGAACTTCCTGGATTTTGTGGGGAGCACTGGGGTCATCCTAGAAGAGGAGAGAGTTGGGGGATTGTCGGGGAGCAAAGCTACAGGCAGAAGGACCAAAGCAATCATGTCAGGGTTTCCTAGCAGGCTGAGAGCAGCGGTCAGGGAGCAAAGTCATCTTCATGAGGTTCACAGGAAACCTCAGCTCAAGGGATGTGGGTTCAGTGCTAGCCTTGGCGACATAGCAAGTTCAAGACTGGCCTGTACTGTGTGGGATTTTCTCTCAAAAACAAATAGGCAGGCAGACACACGTAACCAGATTATGAATAATTTTGCTTCAGGCCATTCATCTTTTCTCACAAAGAGAGATGAGGAAGAAATAGGTCCACTTATTTATTTGTTTGTCTATTGGCAAGGTCTTACTATGTAGCCCTTGCTGGCCTAGAACTCATTATGTAGATCAGGCTAGTCTTGATCTCACAAAGATCAGGCTGCTTCTACCTCTCTAGTGCTGGGATTAAAGGCATGCACTGCCATACCTGGCTATTTCTTTTTTAAAGATTTTCCCAGGAAATCTGTGCTTACTATTATTTTTAGTTCTGTGTATGTGTGCATCTGTGTGTGGGTATGTGTACCTGAGTGTGGCTTCTCTGAAACTGGAGCTGGATGTTAAAGACTGCATGGGCCTCATGCCATCAGAACTGTACCTGCTGCAGAATTCACTCCGGGGCCTCCCACATTCTGTGTGGGCCTAAATCCAAGCTGAGGGTTCAGAACGCACCTTGGAGGTCCACCTGTGTCCAGAACAGGCACCTGGCCTTGGCTGTATTTGCCCATTAAGGGTTTACCAGAAGCCCACACCTGCACAGGCCTCCAATTTCTCATTTGGAGTGCTTAGAGGGCTGCCACGGCAACTCCTGCCCCATTCCTTCCCACAAAGCCACTGCAGGGAGGACTCCTCAGCCCCAGTAGCCATTGTAAGTGCCCAGACTCTCCTGATTACACAGACAGGCTCATGTTAATCAAGAGGGGTAGATAGAGAGGTGGCTCAGTGGTTAAGATCACTTACTGTTTCTTCCAGAGGACCCAGGTTCGGTTCCCAGCACCCACATCATTCCAGTTCAGGAGGGTCCCATAATCTCTGTTCTCTGTGGGTACCAGCCAAGCATGTGGTGTATATAAGCTCACACAATCACATACATATACACTTTTTAAAGGAGAGAATATGCTTATCTCACTAGATATTTTTTTTTGAGACAGGGTTTCTCTGGGATTAAAGTGTGTGCCACCACCTCGTTTTGAGATATGGTCTCAGAGTCTCTGGCTGTCCAAGAACTCACTGTGTAGACCAGACTGGCCATGAGCTCAGAGATCCTCCCGCCTTTGCCTCTGTCTCCCAAGTGCTAGAATTAGAGGCATTCACTATCACCCCCAGATTAGTTTTAAAAAAATATTTAGTTATCTGCCTGTGTTTGTATGAGTGTATGCACACGTGTGTGCTGCATGTGTTTGTGTGTGCACACATGTGTGCTGCATGTGTGTTTGGGTATGTGCATACATGTGTGCTGCATGTCTCTGAGTGTATGCACACATGTGCTGGATGTTTGTAATGGACAGAGTGGGCTTCCGGCTCCTCATTTACCACCCTCCATCTATTCTTTGGAAACAGAGGTGGAACCCCAGATTCTGTTTTCTCAGCAAAACTGGGAGCCAGGAAGTCTCAGCCATACTCCTGCCTCTGCCTACCTTGGAGTTAGGATTGTGGATGTGCATGGACAGCCCAGCTTGCTATGGGAGTGCAGGGCTCAGAACTCCACTCTCATCTCTCTAGCTCCTGTTTAAACCTTTTAAAGTTCATTACTGATATTATGGGGGTGCTAGTTAATTATTGGTATTATGGGGGGTGCCCCAGTGCTCATGCGGAGGCCAGAGGACAGTTTGTGGGAGTTGGTTCTCTCTTTTCCACCATATGGATTCCAGGGATCAAACTCAGGTCATCAGGCTTGGTGGCAGCACCTTCACTTGCTGAGACATCTTGGAAGCCCTATTTGCTTCTGAGACAGGGTCTCATGTGGCCCAAACAAGGATGAACTTGTGCTCCTAATACTCCTATTTTTGTCTTTCACATTCCAGAATCACACAATGTGCAGCTTCCTAAACACAATTCTTACTCTGCTTGTCTACTTTTAGTTTTTGAGATAGGTCTTACTGTGTAGCCCAGGCTGACTTAATGATCCTTCTACCTCAGTCTTTCCAAGTATTGAATTACAGTTAAGTGACACCACATAGTGGCTCATTCTTGCTTTAGTCACTTTCAGGTTCAAGATAGGGGCAGGAGATACAGAGATATATACCAACTCATGGTAGTGCTTGCCCAAAATGCAGGAGACACTTCCCCAACTCCAAAAAGGTAAGACAGTCTGAAAAGCCCAAGAGAAGCACACTCGGGCCTGTGGTCACCTCTCTCTAAGAACCTGGTTTCGGGTTCCTGCAAAGGCCTCTCACCCTATCACATGCTCTTCGGGGCACATAGTGGGAAAAAGTGCAATGTGTGACTTATATAGAGCGCTGATGTCACAAAGGTGGGGAGGCCACTTCTCATGGGCTCAGGGACTGCCAGCCAGGCCTGGTGACTCAGGCCTGCGATCCCAGTTCTTGGAGGGCTGGGGCAGGAGGATGACAAATTCAAAGCCAGTCTGAGCTATAGAGAAAACTGCCTTCTGGACCACGGGATGGAGGGAGCAGATCCTAAGAGTATGAAGCAGGGATTTGATCCCAAACAAGGGGTCCTGAACAAGTTTACAGCCTCCTGCAAAGAGAGCAGGGGATGGAGGGGGGTCTAAGTTAAGGTGGGGTTCCTTCAGCCCAACTTTCTCTTCCAGAGCTGATCCTGTTACGTCCAAGGTCACCGAATCCACAGCAGATGGACCATCTGCCTTTGACTTGGCAGACGTACCTGGCCATGAGGGAACAGAACAGACACCTGGCATGCATCCCAAGAACCACTGTGGACCCCCTATTCCCAGTGCTCTACCCCAGCCATATGGGCACCCCATGCCCAGAGGTAAAGTGCTCAGGCCTGGATCCCCCATGTCCAGGTGCAAACCTCTAAGGCAAAGGGCAGCGGGCTGTTGCGTCACCACACAGCCAAGTGCAGTCTGGGAAGCAGAAGAGATTTAAGTAGGAGACAAAAGTGCTAAAGGGACCATGAGGGGAAAACGGATGAACAGAACTCCCGGGAACACGCTCAGATCTTCAGAGGACCCAGGTGTTCCCTTTGATTGGACTGGTGAGACACACAGGGCAGCTGAGGGCCGGGCAGTCTGCCTGTGGGTTTCAGGTGATTTCATTCAGACTGTGCACCTGGCCCTTCCTACGCGTTCTCCAGCCCTCTCCCTGATGGTTGTCTCCAGGAGAGCGGCTCAGCCACACAGACTGAGCTGTGCCACAGGTGACAATGCCTCACCTGTGCTCAGAGGAGTGGAGGAAGGTAACAGACACTGCCCAGAGCAGCAGAGGTTTCAAAATGTTGAAATCTCTTAAGAGTATGACAGACAGAGTTTATGGTATAGGTAGGAAGATGGCCAACTCATTCTACTTCTACAAAAACAAAACAAAACACAAAACCTCGATTAAATTTATAAAACTGGGCTTGTGAGATGGCCCTGTGGGTAATGGTGACTGCTGCCAAGCCTAATGGATTGAGTTTGAACCCTGGAACTCAAATAGTGGAAGGGGAGAACTAACTCTCTCATATTATCCTCTTGACCTGCACAGTGAGATGACATACATGCTCCCATACACATGCAGGCTCAGGGGAGGAAAAGGTGTGTGTGTGTGTGTGTGTGTGTGTGTGTGTGTGTGTACATGGTATACATGTGCATGTAGGGACTATGGGTTGATCTTTGGTGTAACTCCTCAGCTGAAAATTACCTTCAAGACCCAAGAGGAGCCAGGAGACTACCACTTCCCTGAGGGCTGGGCAACTACTGTGTCAGCCAAGCCCACGGCCCCTCCTGAGGCAGATCCAAGGCAGCTACCCTGCTCTCTGCTGTTTTCAAAGCTGGGTCTCTCAACTATGACTCTCCACAGAGCCCAGCGGAGAACTGCAGGCTCATGCAGACATGCAGTTCTACGAGGAACTATTTCTTCATGTCTTTCAGAAGGGAGAGGAGACAGTAACTGAGAAGCTGCAGAAGCAGCAAACCTTCCTGAGGGCATTTGCATTGTTAAGTGGGAGAAACTCCATACTGGTCACATCTGCTGCCACATCCTATAAGATGGCAGCAGAGAAGCCGAGAGAGCCTGCATACACCGTCCTTCTCCAGTGATCTAGAAACCCTGACTGAATATATTTCACGGACTAAGCTATCTTCTCAGTCCTTTTATTTATTTATGTATTTATTTATTGAGACAGGATCTCGATATATAGTCCAAGTTGGCCTCAAACTCTCTCTCTCTCTCTCCCAGACAAGGGCTCAAGTGATGATTGAACTCATTAACAATCCTCCTGCCTCAGTTTCCCAAGTGCTGGGATTACACTGTGAGTCAGCACAGTCAGCTTCAGATAGGAAACATTGCTAACTTACGGGAGGGATCCCTGGACAGAACGGTCTAGACTATTAAGGAGCAAGGAGTCCTGATTTGCTAAGATCTAATCAAAATGTCTTTCAAACCTCTGCTTCCAAGCCATTGCCCCGGCCAGAGCATCTTGGCTAGTACCCCATCTGTGTAACTGTGATCGGTATACTGACAAAGTGCCCATCTGGAAGCATGGAGCCTGCATTGTGTGCAACATTCTTGGATCTAGATGTGATATAATTTGGTTTGGATGGCTCCTACTTTATTTTTAAAATTCTCTGAGAGCAATCCATTTTGTACTGTTCAGGCTGGTCAGTTAGCCAGTGTCTTCAGAACATGGTCTATTGTGACCTGGTTGTTGGGCTCATAAAAGGGTATGAACTTACCCTTTTAAGAACAGAATTCCGAGCCAGGTGTGGTATACACACAAGTAATCACACTTAGGAGACAAAGGTGGGAGGACCAGGAGTTCAAACCCATCATAGGCTACTTATAGCAAGTTGGAGGTCAGCCTGGGCTACATGAGACCTGTCTCAACTTTAGCCCCCTCAACCCTGTCCCTCAAAAAGGAAAACCAGTCAGTCATGTGAGTGGTTCGTGCTTACAGTTCCAGGGACTGGGAGATGGAAGTGGGAGAATCCACTGCAAATCCAGTGCTAGTCAGTGACAGTGAGGCCTGTCTCACAAAACCAAAACAGCCCCCACTCCAGACTACTACTAAGTCTAACGGTTTCTGTGCTCACTGTTGGCTTCAGGGACCACCCGGAAATTCCCCAGCAATGCAAGGTAAAAGACAATGATCAGCTTCAAGTCATAGGCCTTCTAGAAGGCTCCAGTACCTGTGACTCAGCCTGTCAGAGAAGCGATGCCCAGGAATGCTCGTCCCACCTTCCCTGCCCCACTGGGTTGCCCTAAGCTGACTCCAAAGCTGCCGGAGACTTCCTACTCTGAGATGGGGCCGGGCAGAGCATGCAGAAGGGGGATGTGAAGAAAGCGAGTTACCTGACAGACAATGTTATAGTGAGCCAAGGCACGGGCATGGGGGGAGGAGACACAGGGGGTGTCGCAAAGTTTCCTTACATTTGGATGAGAGCCCTCAGCAATGGTGGAGAGGGAGAAGTTATCGTTGTGGAGTTCAGATGGGGTCCGGAATTTGCTAGAAAGACAGAAGAGAGAAGGGAAAGTGTCAAGTGATTGAGGCAAACTGTAGTAGCAGCAGCAATGCCTCAGCTCCACTGTTAAATACCGTATTACACCGTCGATACAGTAAGACGCACCAGGACTTGACTGCCACTGGGAACGGACTTCAGCCACTTAAGCCAATCCAATACTTTCTTGTCCCCTGGGACTTTTATACTTGAAGTAGCACACTGGGACTTTAAAGAACTGCCAATGATATGAACAACTATGACCGTGTTTCTGCATGCCAGGCAATTACAACTGCATCAAGACAACCATCTGGCCAACAGTGATTGTACGATGCCAGCAATTGTACGACTCAATCCAATTTCAGAGATGCTAATATGTGGGAAGAAAGATGTGTCTTAGAATCAATAACTGTCAGTAGCATCTGCACATGGCATTCTCAGAGCAGTGACGCCCCTTCTCAGGCAACCCTGCCAGCAGCTGCCCTGACTGAAGTGGCCCCAGGTCCCCACTCCCCGCACACCCATGGCTTTGGTGTAGCCATGAGATGAGCAGCCAAGGGCCTGGCTTGTGTCCCTCTGGAGTGATCATGTGCACAGATTTGCGTCCCTGCCTCAATGCACAGGGACAAAGGAGGAGGCCTCCGCCCCACGGCGGTCAGCTGCAAGGTCACAGGGCTGTGCTGTCTACACACTGCTTGTCTTTACCCAGCACAGGAGCAACAGATGGCGTTTTGTCTTTTTCCCAGGACCCAGGGAAGTCCTTCAGTCACATCCTCTGGAGGGAGAGCCAGGCCCCTGGGACCCACAGGGGCGAGAGGAAAAGGGAAGCGAGGCTGGTCTTAGCCGTCTCGGGTCCCAAGGGAGCTGGCCAAGTCGTCTCCGGTGACACTGAAAGGTTCTTATTTTGCTTAGTGACCAAAGAGATCTTTTCCTAGTGCATAAGGTCACATTTGAGTGTTCAGGGTGTGGCCTTAACAGTAAACATGGGTCAGCTCTCAGATGCATAGCAGGCACAATCTGAGAGCCAAAACGAGACCCTGTATTCCTGTGTGGTCCTTAACTGACACAAGAGTTAACCACGCCCCCCCAGTCACTGATAAATTCTATTATGCTGGGATCGGGTTGAGCAGCATTCGTGTGTATGTACACAAGCCTGCGTATATGTATGCAGAATGGGTACAACTTACTAAGAGTAAATGAACCACTCCTGAAGGGACTATTGCAGACTAGTGTGCACTCTCAAAAGACGAGAACCAACAATGAGGAAGAGGCTGTTACACAGGGAGGGCATGCTCTCAGAGGGTGAGCCTTTCTCTTTTTATTCATATTTTAAAAAGGGACTCACATAGCTCAGACTGGCCCCAACCTCCCTATGTAATTGAGGCTGACCTTGACTTCGTGATGTTCGAGCTCTCATCTTTCCTGAGTGCTGCGACATACTGTCACTCTCCACTTACATGGTGCAAGGGATCAAACTCTAACTTTGAGTAGCTTTGAGCGTTGGAGGCAAGCATCCTATCAACTGAGCTAACCCCCTAGCCTAAAGGGTGAGTCTTTAAAAGGCAATGCAGTGTGGCAATAACATCTCTCTCCTCAGCATCCACTGAGGAGGAGAAGCTGATATTAAATAATGGCAGGTTTGAAGGGGCTTAAGTTACTTCATACTGATTAGTGAGCAAAATTCCTTCGCTGGCCACTGGGTGTCAAAGACTAGGGAAGCAGGTGGAGGCAGGGAGGGCAGGGGGTGGTAATTTATTTAGTTAGGGACCTGGCATGGGCTGGAAGCCTTCTCTTACACCCTTTCCTGGGTTTCGGACGCTGGAGTGTGGCTGGCTCGCAGCTGTGCAGGCCCAGGACTTCACCTGGCAGATTTTACGTATAAATAGATAAACTTGGGTGACCTTTTGGCATGAGCCAAAGGGCTGGGGAACTGGTGCAGGGGCCCTCCCGGGCACAGCCGCGGCTGGGGCTGGGTGCCGACAGAGGCAGAGGCTGCAGGGCACACACTCACTTGGTCCTGCGCAGCTTGGTGTTCTCAGTCTTGAGCAGGTAGAGCTTCTTGGCGAAGAACACGGTCATCATGAACAGCAGGAGCAGCACGAGCGCAGCGGAGCCCACGGCCACGCACATCACCTGGAAGTCGGTGATGATGGACTCACAGCGCATCCCCTTGTGCCAGATGTAGTCCTGAGTGTTACACCTGCAAGGACACGGAGGGGCTCAGGTGACAGCGCAGGCAGTCTTAGCCACAGCAAGAGCTCAGCTCCATAGCCGCTCGGCGGAGTGGCCAGGATGGCAGCCTCCCCAATCCCAGCAGATCCCATCACTGTCTTCACCCCAGTGTTAGAACTGTTCTGTGAAACGGGCCAGGTGAGCAATGTAGAGAAACTGAAGTAAAATCCTAAGTTACATGAGTGTTAAGTGACGGGGGTGGGGTGGGGTGGGGGGTGGGGGGGGGTGGGGGGGGGAATCCTGGACTTTCCCCTTGCAAGGGTTCCCAGAATTGTGCCTGCCATGGCTCTGGGCTAAAGACGACGATGTGGCTGAGGAGAAACGCTGGGACCTGGGACCTGCCCCGCACTGAGCAGCACTGTCACCCAGTTCACATGACACTGACACACAGAGGTGGGTGGATTTTCTTTTCCTACCCCCTAGAGCCCCAAAGGTTCTGCCCCTAAAGCTTCTCAGGACTGTGAGAACTATCCCGCCAACATAGTGAGAAATCAATCCCTCGGGGTGGGTTTTTGTCCTTTTGTTGAGTGACTTTCTCCTGCCCTTGGGGACATTCCCAGGCTCCAACTCTTCCAATGACATTGCTGTTTCCATGGGAACCAGGCTGCTTCAAAGAGGAAAGATGTGGAAGGATATAGAGGCAGGCAAAGGAGGGAGGACATGAACCTTGGGTGAATGACAGGCTAGAAAAAGAGGTACAGAGGTGAAATTATGCACCAGCAAAGTGGCTACCTCACATGCAGAACGGGGTGGGGAGGTGTGCCTAATAAGAGAGTTTTGTTTTCCATCTAAATCTCCCGGCAGTGGGAGGTACAGACGATCTGTTTAAGGCTGCCAGGGATTGCAGACCCTTCTAGGTGGGGGCCCTCTCAACCAGTGTTCTAGAAAAGTTCTCCATAGCTCAGATCCTCTCCTTGCAGCAGGTCAGGGTATCGGAGACAAAGGCATGCTGCAGTCTGCACCAGGAAACACTCAGCAGTCTCCTGTGAGTGGAATGTAAAACAGTCTGCGAGCAGCCACCAGGCCTGGGAGTGCAACGCCGAAGCAGGACCCTGGGAGGGGAGGTCTGAGCGTGGTCTTGGGACAGAAGCTAAGCGAGGGGGGTTGGTGTAGGCCGTGGGGAGAAGTCCTCCTGTGGGGAGAACAGTCCTGCCGACTATGGAGGAGGGCACTCTTTCTCCTTCTAGAGAATTCCCTGAGAGGATCAGGAGTTCTAGGCACTTCCACAGTCCTCCGAAGGCAGCCAGAGCTCCAGACCTCACACTGTGTTGGGAAGTTCACTTTGAAGGTAAAAATGGCAGGCCTCCAGTAGGATGAAAGATGACTTTTGCGGAGTCTCTGCTGTCCCCAGCCTGAAGTCACCACTATAGTTCTCCAGACTAAAGATAGAACAGACTCACAGGATCTCTTACACTTCTGGTGGTCTTTAACTGGCAAGTTCTTTCTAATGTCCCACAACATTTTTTTTTCTTTCTTTTTTGAGTCAGGATGGCTTTAAACTTACTATGTATCTGAGGCTAGCTTTGAGCTTGTTTCTTTTGCCTTGGCCTCGAAAGTGCTGGTATTACAGTCATTAGTTGCTATGTTTCTCCATCACCATAATTTTTTGATCAAAGAAATTACTCTTGGAAATGGCTGGACAACTCCTACTAGAACTATGTAGTTACATCCTATATGGATGATCCTAGTGCCATGACTATCTAGGAAATGACATCAGACACTGGAACTCAAGCCTCAATGCCAAGATGCTACAGCCAAAACTTAAGTGCTTAAAAATAAAGGAACATGCACACCTTTAATCCTAGCACTCGGGAGGCAGAGGCAGGCAGATCTCTGTGAGTTCGAGGCCAGCCTGATCTACAGAGTGAGCTCCAGGACAGGCTCCAAAATAATACAGAGAAACCCTGTCTAGAAAAACCAAATAAAATAAAATAATAAAGGAACAAAAAGAAACACTGAGGTACTTAAGAAAGAGCCATGGCTGGGTGTGGCTCAGACACATGATCCTAGGACTTGGGAAGTAGAAGCAGGGGTTCAGGAGCTCAAGGCTATCCTTGGCTACACAGGGAGTTCAAGGCCAGCCTGGTCTACAAGAGCTAGTTCCAGGACAGCCTCCAAAGCCACAGAGAAATCTTGTCTCAAACAGCAACAACACAAAACAACCCCACCAAACTAACCAAACAACCAAACAAACAAACAAACAAAAAACCAAAAATGGGCTGAGCATGGCAGTGTACACCTAAAGCCCAGCTCTAGGAGGCAGAGGCAGGCAGAACTCTATGAGTTCAAAGCTAGTCTGATCTACAAAGTGAGTTCCAGGACAGCCAGGGTCATACAGTGAGACCCTGTTTCTAAATAAATAAATAAAAGATATGTGGAGAACAGAAAGGCTCCTCAGAGGTCTTGTAAGAGCAAGACTGTGTTCTCCACTGTGTAAAGAATCACCCAGAGAAATCCTGTCTCAAAAACAAAAACGAACAGAATGGCCCAGGCCACCCTTGATTTCAGTTCTTCCACAGGCAGCTGTGTATTCGGTCAGGTAGGTGAAGGCATTCCCAGAGGTGAGGTGACCGAGAAATCCCTCATGAGATGTGGGATGGTGGCTTTAGGTGATGTCCTTAGAGCTATCTAAACTCTTTTCTTTGAAAACATTATGGACTTCACTCTCCCCCAAAAGGCAATCACCAGTCACCACCCAAAATCACGGAAGGACATTGACAGGCGGCAAGATTTCGTGAGAAGCTCCAGCTTGACTTCACCTGTGTGTGTGACTGCTCTAGGGGCTCTCCTGGGATTTCCCTTTGACTTTACATGCCCACACCGCTTCAGAGAAACTCTCTGGCGAAATGCATACAGCTTGGCAGGTACTCTGTAGCCATCCCCAGCGGGGCTGCAGGCCTGCTTCCTTTACTAGGAAGGCTGCTTTCCTAAGCCCTCGGAGAAATCCCCAGTTGGCTTTTAAAAGTTGAGTGGTTGGTTTTTATAACAAAAAGTCTTTTTTGGGGGGGGGGGGAACCATGTAGCTCATGTTGGCTTCACATTCACAACTGACCTGCCCCAGCCTCCCCAGTGCTGAGATTACAGATGAGATGTGTATCCTGGGTGGTGAATGTACCTTCTCTGGGCAGTCGTGCCTCTGAAATGCTCCCCGATGCTGAGTCTGACCCATCTACGCTGCTCAGGCACTGTTTGATAAGCCCGGGAACACCTGTCACTCCCTTACCTGCAAAAAGCCCCTATGTTCTCCACCAGGTAGCACTGGCCGCCGTTGTGACAGTAACTTGGGAAGAGGTCACACAAGGACCGGCAGGAGCCATTGTGCCTGACAAAGCCAACTCGACACACTGTGTCGTTTTCACCTGAGGCCAGGTCCCTGCCTGGATCTCCTGGGCGGGGCCTGAGGGAGATGCTGCTGCCAGGGACTACCCCCAGAGTATGCTGTGGGGGGACAGCATGCCACCGACTGGTGGGCTGTCCTGCCCCAGGCCCCACACCAGGCTTTTGAGAGGGCAGGAGAAGGTCATTCTCGTCTTCCAGGTCTCCACCCCCCACGGCATCCTTCTCCTCCTCCTCCTCCTCGTCCTCTTCCAAATCATCGTAGAAGGATGTGGTGGGGTAGAAATCCGACTCATCAAAGGGGGTGAAGTCATCATACAAGTCAAGCAGGCTCCAGGAAGGGGTCTCTCCTTCAGCATCGGGGTGATTCTCTGAGGCTCCTGGTGCGCCTGGGAAGCTGCCCATGTCTGTACCGTGACCCTCACTATCCAGTCCTTCAAAGTAGTCGATGTCAATTATATCTGAGGCCGGTTGGGTCTCTAGAGTGCCTGGAAGGGGATAAGTGGGTTCCGGCCCTTGAGGGTCGGGTGTGCTACCTCCCAGGTTCAGCCAAACCTCCAAGGGGCTCTCAGGGAGTTCTGAGCCTGGGCTAGGCTTATCATGAGTAGTGGGCGAGGGAGGTCCACCGGCTTCAGTAGCCTCAGGGATGGCAGGGGGCATTGTAGACGACCCATGGGCCTCATCAGGAGCCTGGAGAGTAGCTGGGAGGGTCTGGGCGTCGCCACTACCAGTCTCTGCGGTCACTCCACCCAGGCCTGGGCTATCTGCCTCCAGCCAAGCAGTGCCAGTCACTGCAGCCGATGCCTCTAGTGCCTCCTCTGGCCCTACCCCAGGGCCCAAGGCAGCCAGCTCACTGCCCGGCGCTCTCCACGAGGTCTCATCTTCCCCATCAGCGGGCAGGCCGGCTTCCTCCCGAGTGTCATTGGCACGCGGCTCCCATGCAAGGCCGCTCCTCACCAGCTCTTCAGCCTCGATCGCGCTGCCTGCTTCACGTGCTGTGGGAGGGCGAGGGGCAGGGTGTTAAGGTCGCCGGTGGGGGTGAGAGGGCTCTGAGAGGGAAGTAGACCAGGGTCCACCCGGGGACTCTCCTTCGGTTTCCAAGGCCACGCCCCACTTTTAAGGCTCTCCCCGGAGTCTACCTCCCAAGCCCGGGAAGTACACCTTGCCTATGGTTTCCCGCCCCAGACAACGCCCGCAGTCTGGGAGGCAAGGTCAGGGTAGTCCACCAACTCTGGCTCATCCTCGTCTTCGGGACCCCGCCCCGCCCACAAACCCCGCCCACAAATCTCACCCAGGCCCCGCCCCATTCAAGACCCCGCCCCTACCTCGAGACCCCCGCCCCCACCCCCACCCTAGCCCACCCTGCTGTCTCCTCACAGGCTACCGGCTGCTCCCCGTTGGCCTGTGTCCCCCACCCCCCATGTCCTCTCCTCCTCCTGCGCCCCTTTCCCGCCCAGGTCCCCGGCTGCAGGCCAGGCGGTGCCCCGCCCCCTTGTCACGGCTTGGGGACTCCACCTGGACCTGAAGCCAGCGAGACCCTGGCACGGGGTGGGGCGCGAGGGCTGACTGGGATCGCGGTCGCGGTGGGTACCTACCCGGCACGGCCCCAGCGGTGAGGACGAGCGTGGCCCCCAGAAGCAGCAGCGCTGGCGGCGGCCCCCAACTAGGGCCCCCGCCTCCAGCTCGGCCCATTGCGCGGAGCCCCGGCCGCCGTGCGCGGTGCGCGCGGCTTGGCTGCGCCCTCGGCTTGCCCGGCCGCCGCGCCTGCCGCCCGTCTGCGGCCGCCTCAGCCCACGGTGGGCAGCATGAGCCGCCGCATGCCGCCGTCAGCCGCTGTCCTCCGCGCGCCGCGCCTCCCCGCCTCCCGCGCCGCCGCTGCCGCCTGCCGCTGCCGCCGCCGCGCTCGGCGCCGCCCCCACTCCGCCCGCCCGCCCCGCTGCACGTCGCGTTGACGCCGGCCCCTCTCGCTCGGTCCTCCTCGCCAGGGGGACAGACAGACCCCCCCACCCCCGGCACCGGACGCGGAGAGCGCCGGGCGCGCCGGGGCGGCAGCAGAGCTGCAGGGGGAAGCCGACAGGTGCACGGGCGGGAGCCCGCAGGGCCGGCCTGCGCGGCCTGCGCTCCCTGTGCAGAGCGCGCTCGGCCGCGGACCTCCTAGGAACCCACCCGCCACGCGCGCGCAGGGAGGCGGGACGTCGCGGGCTCAGACACCCGCAGGCTCGGGGCGGGGCTCGGGAGGGCCGCAGGGGGCGGAAGCCCGCGCCCCCCGTGTGGAAAGCAGCGGGGACTGGGTACCGACTCCCGGGTTTCTGCGCCAACCCGATGTTCGGGGCAGGGAAGGTTTCCCCGTCTGAGTCTTCCCGAGAGCGGGCGAACGTCGACAGAACCTGGCAAGGAGGCGAATACGAAGGCCTAGGCTCTAATCGGATCAGACTTAATCCGTCCACAGCCAAAGCCATTAGTTTAGATCTTGCACAACCAGGTCTACTCAACGTATTACTCGGGCAGGGGGTGAGACCCTCCCCAATACTTGGACTTTACCTTGCCTTCTCTAAATCCAGGGCGGACTTTGAATCCTTTCCTATTTCCCCAGGATGCATAGTTTTCCAGATGAGCAGTACTGCCCAAACCCAAGTTTCTGGTTAGATCAAGGTCTAGATCATTGCCAATGCACACAGGATATGGCACGTGACTCGGGTTCATTGCTTACTGGGAGACCTGCTGGGAGGGGAGGCAGACTTAGACACCTAGTAGTTCCAGCCTCCAAATAGCCTATTTCTTGATGTCTTGTTATCGACCTAAATGATTATGTTCTGCTCAGCCCAAGGACATGGGGTGATGCTGGTGTTGATGCTCCTAAGTCTGTCAGATACCAAATATGATAAAGATGGAGAGGCTGTCATTTAACGTCTCACATGAATCTCCTCGTGGGCTTGCCTTTGTTCAACACTCCCATCACAACGCTGCAGCTCGTTTCCCCAGCCTGGCAAACTTTGTGCCCGAAAAGTTCGATTTCCTATTACCGTGTTTTCTGTGAGGTCCACTTGTCCTGTTCATGCAGTTAGGCCTTTATATCCTATTAAGTACCTGGGTCAGAGGT
This sequence comes from Mesocricetus auratus, assembly GCF_017639785.1. Taxonomy (NCBI): domain Eukaryota; kingdom Metazoa; phylum Chordata; class Mammalia; order Rodentia; family Cricetidae; genus Mesocricetus; species Mesocricetus auratus. The sequence continues at coordinate 47,575,525 of NW_024429267.1, read as the reverse complement.
AGGCTCTGTAGGGCCTGTAGGTGGCATCCATGGAGTGGCAACCAGCCACACCTGTCCCAGCTCCTTGAGTCTGGAGTTCCATTCAAGAGGGAGCCAATATTTGCTGCTTGTTTTCTAGGGCCAGTCTGTGTGGCAAGGGCCTTCATGTCTAGTGCATGGGCACAACGAGCAGTCTTTTCTCACTTAGGGTTAGGGAGAGTATCTGCCTAACACAGACTTTAGGTTCAATTCCTAGTACCACAAAATAAATAATTGTTTTTGCTGGTAATGGTAGTTCATGCTTGTAACCCCTGTCTAGGGCCAACTAAACCAACCAAATCCCTCTATCCACCCTAGCTTGTTTCCCATCCTTAACATATTTTGTATAACTATCCTTTTAAATTCTGGGGTTTTGATCAGTAAAACAAACACATGGTATCAAATGTGAAATATCTCATTCCTTAACTATGTTCTCTCTGGAGACAAATTTTGTTACCCCTTAGTTCAATTGTGTGTTGCTTGGAATTGAACCCATGACCTAGGGCACGAAAAGTGCCGTCAATGAGCTATTTATCTAGCACCAATTTTGAATTAAAAGAATATCAGCTGTTGACATTATGATCCTCCCTAGCACTGAGAACAGTAATTAGACCATACATATAAATTGAGCAAGGAAAAAAACTCATTCAGGGAGTGGTCTGTGGTAAGAAGAGCAAGATTTAGCATCAAGTCTGCCTGAGCAGAGACTTGAGCATGACAGGGTCTGGCAACCAGTGTCAATCAGTGGCAGGTCTGTATATGAAGGCAGAGGGGCTGAAGGAATGGTATGTGAACTAGGCAGTGACACTAACTACTGGCTGCAGCCTCCATCACGCCCTTGTTCGCTCGTGTACCATCTGAGATGTTTTGCGTGGCAATGGCTTCTACAGGCCTGTTTCCTCCTGGGTTTTGGCAATTTGCTGATAAAGCCAAGCCACAAGGACCACTGCTATGACTGCTGCATGCATCCTTATGTACAGAAAGAAAGACAGTGGCTTTATCAGGGGGCTACTGTCACTGCTCACATTATAATGGACCCTACATAGTTTGGTTTGGATAGAGAACATCTGTTGACTTTAAATCCTCAGTATAAACACCAACACACTGAAATTTTGGCATTTCTTCTTTAAAATTATATTCATCTAAATGTGAGGGCTCTTCATTTCACCCTTTAAAAATTCATTTTTGTGTGTGTGTGTGTGTTGTGCCTGCATGTACATGTATGTGCCCACACCGTACCTGGTATTCAGGAAGCCAGAAGACTAGAGATGCCCTGGAACTCGAGTTACAGTTATGAGCCACCACGTGGGTGTTCTACAAGAGCAAGTGCTTCTAACCTGAGACACTTCTCCAGACCCCCATTTCCTTCCCTAAGTATCAGAGGGACCAGGGTGCAGAGCAGGGCAACAGAAGACTTGTCTCCAGCACAGCCCAACTCTCCTCTTTCATCTGTTTATGTCCTACACCCCTTGAGACCTCAAACCAACAGGACTGAGGCCAGCCTTAAATTCCTAATCCTGCCTCTACCTTCCAGATTCTGGGATCACAAGCATGTCACTATACAAAGCTGCTATGCTATTAGTACCACCACCACGGAATGACCAGGCTTGGGGACAAACTTATTTGGGTGTGATGATCTACAACAGACCTGCTTCCACCATTTCTGGTGGGAAGGGGGTGGGGGCTAAAGAGCATCTGTGCTGACGATGTAACTTCATGCTAGAGGTGTTCTCATCCAGAGTCAGGTGCCACATATCTGAATGTGGACATTTTGCCAAAACAATGGTTTGTCATCAGTTGGAAAGGGCTTCTGAATTAGCTCCAGAGTTGGGCCAATTGTGAGAAAACCACAAAAGTTACTAGACTGCAGATGACCAGTGTTGCTCAAGAACCACCCTGTAGATGCTGCTGAGTAGGATGACCCAGAGCTAGGCACAGTGGCACGGAGGAGGTAAGGCAAGAGGACCAGAAATTGAAAGCTATCCTGGGATACACGAAGGCACCTCACAACAGTTACCCGACATAGACTAAGGCATGCTACAATCCAGATGGCTACTGCAAATTTGTCAGTGTTAAGGCAAAGACAATTTCACAATCCCTGAGAGCTACTTCTAACCCCACAACTGTTCCATATAAAATGATAGGCTGCTAAGGAATCAAGAGTGAGGGGCCTACCTACAGGTTGTGGTCACTACACCTTAAGGTACTGGTATTTTGCTAAGGTCCTAAAAAACTTAGGGCAGTGCTTTCTCCTAAGGGTAAAGCTACTGCCAGCACAGGTTACATGGCTGCTCTCCACGAAGCTACAAGAACATGCAAAGGTTTCTGGGGGTGGGATATAAGTGGTTAAAGGCACCTCCAACTTCCACACAGCAACCAGACAGGGACTTTTTCACCTCTGGTTTCGCCAGGGGCCAGAACAGGGCAAGCTGATCCTGGAGGGTACCTGAGTATTAATAATAGTATTTGGGTCACTGACTTTTCCCTCCCACCCACTACAGGGTTTCTCTGTGTAGGCCAGGCTGTCCTCAAACTCTACAGATCACCTGCCTCTGCCCACTGAATGCTGGTATTAAAGGCGTGCACCACTACACCTGGCTCCATTAGTTATTACTTCTTTTTTCTAACGTGGGAAGTTTTATTGGGGCACGAGAAGAGGGCAAGGGAAAGAAAGGGGGGAAGAGGAAGGAGGGAAGCGGCAAAGCTCTGCTTACCTTGTCAGAGAACAGCAAGAAAAAAGCTCCATTCTTCATGGCAGTAGTCTGAGACATCAACCCCAAGCTCAGAATCAAAGCCCCTTCCCCACCTCACCATGTAGCTCCTAAGGGGCTTCAGAGAGAGCCACTAGCCTCTGCCCTTTATGACAGACATGAGTTTAAGATTAACAAAGGCTGATGGCCCAATATACCACATGCAGCACACCAGAAGTGAAGCCCTACTTCCCATTGGGGATTGAATTCAGATTATACAGAGAATTATAGAAGCTTACTCAGTGCAGATTTTACACATTATCCCCCAGTTTTCTCCAGAAAAAGATTTTGTGGAGACAGGTTTTATGTATACCAGGTTGGTCTCAAACTTGGGGTCCTTCTGACCTGTGATTACAGGTATGTACTACCATGCCCTGCCTTCAGGACATTCTAGATTATTTTCATTTTCTTGAAGAATGCTTGGCCCCGTGGAAAATGTTTATTAATTTCAGATTCTGGAGGACTGGACAGCACAACTTTGCTAGTTATTTGCTGCTGTGATTTTCCTGTTTGCAAGGTTATACATCTGAAACAGCAGGATCTCGAATTTTTATTGCATGAAATGCCCTGAGAAGAACCTGTAGTTTTGTAATATACCACTTACTAAGCAGAAAAAACTTAAAGCTAGATGTGGCTTTAACAGTACTCGGGAGTGGCTTGTGGGTCTTCATTAGTGCATGATCAGCCTAGTTTGCACAGTAAGTTCCAGGCTACCAAAGGCTACATAAAATCATTTATTTATGTGTATGCATGTGTGCATGCCAGTATGTTATGTGAAGTCAGAGGACTTTGGGAGTTGGTTCTCATTCAGTATGTTGGTGGCAAGCACAGACTGATACACAATCAGGTTTGAAAATTACTAATTTTAATGAATTTAGAAAAATTAATACTAATAGTTTGAGGAACACAAGGGAGACTGGTGGCCTGCACATGGTCTGCTATGCCTAGAAAGATTTTATACTTACCCCCAAAACAGGAATTCATGCTCAATTTTACAAAGCAGTCTTTGGTTAGCTTGGATCAAGGATTCACTTCCCCATTACCCCTCAGAAACTCAAAGTGAGACTCAGTCAGCTTCAGCTCTTTGCTGAGTAGCTGGAGTTCACTGCACAGCAGACACACAAGTCTTATTTCTTTGGACTCAAGCATCTTGAAAACCAGCATTTCTCTCCTTTTTGGCACAGGGTTTGCAGCTCTGGTGCTCAGAATTGTCTTTGTAGTAGGTCATGTTCATGGAAGCTTCTGCTAGAAAGCCTGCTTCCAATCAGGAGCCATCTAACCTGCACTCCGCCTCAGGAAGCAAGATGTTAGATAACCCTGCATCTGGAGAAAATCCATCCATCTTTGTCTGAATGGGAAGGCATCAAGTGGGTAAGACATTCATGTTCAATCCTGAAGCCCCTCGAAATTTATCAACCTAATAGACCTGAGACACAATGTTAACTGCTAACCGGAGCCATGTGAGACTGAGTATGAATTCTTCACAGGATACAGTGTGAAATGAATTGATGGATGCAGAAAATGGAACTACAATTCATAAATGGTATATCATTTATTCAATGAAAAAGAGGGAAATTAAGCCACTTTCATTCATTTTCTCCCAAACTCTCAAAATTCCCTTCCCTCATTTGGAAACAAGAAAAAAACTAAACAAAAACCAAACCAAACCAAACAACACCCCACACTTAGAAACACATTTGTACAAAAGCCACACAGCCCGCCCCTCACAAAATTGGATGGGTGTTATTACAGGAATGAAACCCAACTGAAAGACATGGAAGGAGCTGCGTTGAACTCATGTTCTGTAGGTTTCAAGCACTGCAAAAGTAACTCCACTTGCATCTTTCAAACTGGAAAGTGATCACATTACAGACCTGAGGTTATAAAGGACCACAGTGTGAACCAGAGTCCCATTCTCCTTCTAGGACTCCAGGGGACAGGTGAGCATGGGAGTGAGTTTCCTTTGGGAGAGAAAGGAGGGAAATAGGGGAAACCCTGGCCACTGTCAAAAGGCACTGGGGTATTCCTAGAGGCAAATGAGTTATGTAACCTCTCAAGGAACAAGCTCACTTCCATTTCTGCTCCAAGAGTCTAGAGCATACACAAGAAAGGAGTAAGGTTCCCTTAGCTCCAATATGCCAGGACTCAGACGGTGACCAAGGTCACCAAGGGTCTCAAGGGCAAATCTCAACTGTGGATTTGTGTTCTGACATTAAGGGTTCTAAGGTGTTGTAGAGACACCCCTTCACACTCTCATATGTAAAGCTTTAAAACACATATAGAAAAAGATATCCATAAGACATTCTACTTTGCATTCTCAATAATGAAAATGGCACTAAAGTGAAGCTCTAGACAAAACACCCTCTTGCTAATCATGAAAGGACAGAAGGGGGGGAAGATAGGTTGACAAAACCAGTAACTATCAAATCACTCAAGTAGGGGCAGATACAGGCTCAAATTAAGGCTTTTTTGTGGCTCTTCCTCTGGAATGGTACCCCACCCTCCCAGTGTGAGCATCCCACTGAAAACGTCCTGCTCTGGAGCCAAGTGAGGTCATGTGCCCTCAGCATAATCTCTACAACCCCGCGACAGAGGGTACAGGAGGCTGCTGCGTGTGCTCTATTTCTCCACTGCCATTCTCAACCTCAGTACCGCTTCAAGAAACCCCATTCACCCTGGCTACAACAAGAGGTAGTTTAGGGACTTGTACCCCAGCCACCTAACCAAGTTTCATGAGATAAAACATTTAGCACAATCTACTTACCTATTTTAATAGTTTCCCCCCCCTTTCTTATAAGAGGAAAGTTTTAAAAAAACATTATAAAGTTTAGCTATATGCATGGTGATGAGGGAGATTTATGTGGGTTGGATAGGGCTCCTAAAGGTATGTGGGCAGGGCCCAAGACTCTAACTTTCCTGGCTAGTCTGGGAAAACCTAGGGAATGCCTCCCCAAATTCCAACCTTTAAAACTCACACTGTCCCTAGGAAAACAACCCTAATTCCAACCCTGCAAATCTGCACAGAAACCCAGAATTGTGGGGAAGGGAAGGAGTGGGCTCTTTTAATATTTGTGCTCTCTGGTACTACATACTAGGCAGAGTGGCATGCTCTTCCAGACAGAGTGGAGTCCTTCACAGTCCTTACCGGGGAATAAAAACAACAGGATATCTCCTCCTTCCCCAGCTCTTCTCAGGTGGGTGCATTTTTGTGTGGTGAAAGCCTCAGAAACCTCACCAGCAGCACCACTCTCAGCTCAGAAAAGTAGAAATAAGGTCACTTATAATTCCTTAAGGTGTCCCCACTCTGTGGCTGTCTGCTGCCCATCACCAGTCATTTATTTATTTATTTATTTTGGTTTCTATTAACTGAGGATGCTCTCCTTAAAAACAGGGAAAGAAAGGATAGTAATTATCGAGAATTATCCACTGAAGACAAAACAGAGAGAGATACAGAATATTAATGTCAACAGGACCTGCAGACCAACTGCCAACACCTGGCACATGGCTTACTTTTCAAATGACCAGGACACACTGGTCACCACAGGCTTCTGAGTACCAGCTAAGGACCTGACATGAAAAGTATAGGGGAGTGGAGAGACATGGGACTCATGCTTGGGGCTACAAGGGAAAAAAAAAAAAAACCCCAAAGAAAACCAAGGAAGCTGAGACACAAGTCTTGCCATCCCAATTTCAGCTTGTGATGGGTGTGGAGGCTCCCTGTGTCTTCCAGGCTAAGGAGTGGCCGAGGCTGGCGGGCCTGGAGCAGGAGGTGGAGGGACCCCGTCTGCAGGTGGAGGCTGCTGCTGCTGCTGTGGTGGAGGAGGATCTGCAAACACATTCAAGGTAACTCGTCATTGCTGGAAACAGGGAGGCCTGAGAAAGTATCCATTCAATGGAAAGTGACAGACAGGTGTGTTTTTTTGGGGGTGGGGGTGAGGGTGTAAGGTTTTACTATGTAGTCTTTGCTGGTCTGGAACTTGCTATATAGACCAGATTGGCCTCAAATTCAGAGATTTGCCTGCCTCAGCTAGTGCTAGAATTAAAGACACGCACCACCATGCCTATCGTAGAAAGCAACTTTCCTTGTAGCAGGCAAACATTGTGGGCTCAGAGGCTTGCTACCTCTGCGGTCAAGTACATGGCAGACAAACAGCTGGTGATCATGGCGCGAACCCTAACCTAACAAGCAGGAGAGGGAAGTGTCGGAATTCATCCACCCTTCTTCAAGAACCACTCATTCCAAGAACCATTCCAGACTTTTTTTATTCCGAACTTAATTGTTTTTCCATTTTATTGTATTCTAATTGTTCTCTCTACTAATTGTGTTTCTTCAATTAAATAATCAGTGCCTTCATGGGCAAGCTCTGTATCTTTATCTTTCTTTATTCCACGGTGTCTAGCCTAGCCAGGCACAGGAGAGATTATCAATAACTTCTTGCTGATTAACTGTTTCCACCAGGGCCACAGAACTTCACTCCAGGCAGCTGCTGACGAGCTGGTAGTCCTGGGAGCCCCTTACAGCTCCTCAACTGCCATCCTTGGATTTCTGGTCCAAACTAGGTCAGGTCCTGAAGGGAACAATTAGTGTGAGCGTCTGGGGTTCTTTTCTATTTCAACTCTAGCAGCTTTAGAGTACAAAGAAACCCTAGAGATCATTTAATCCAAGGCTTTAAAACCTCTAGATCTTGCTAGAAATGAAAACATATCAAACAAATAATTAAAGTATAGCTACACTAACCATACATTCACCCGCCTGCATTGTGAGAGGCTTCTAGGAAACCTATACAGCTTTTCAAATATCGAATCTAACAGTCTCCTCCTTTAGGATCTTTGAGAAGGAGACTAAGCCATGAGGACAGGAAGCTACTCATGCAGCTAGGCCTGTCCAGGGCCTAAGAACCAAGTCAGAAGATGCGATTCCCTAGAGACGCTGTTTATATAAGGTAAGACACTCCATGCTCCTCCAAGGGCTCTAATGTGAAAAACCATGGAGACCATTGATAAGTTCAGGGATATTATCTGACCACCAGAGATGACTGACTGGGTCAGCTCTCTTGGAAAGCCAGTTCTTTCTTACCTGGGAGGTGGCTGGGCAAGCACTTTCTTAGCCATTCTACTATGATATCTGACCATAAGCTCAAGGGAAATAAATTTTCACAGGGCCAGATTTTATAAACTCAGTGAAGCCAAGACTTCCTTTTGAGCATCTACTTTGTCTTAGCCTTTGGGATTTACAGGGAAGGTGTGCACGCCTCTGTGAGGAAGTCCCTTGCACCTTTACAGAGCATCCAAAGTATTTTGTAGGTCCCTGCAGGACTTTTATTTTCTGTGTGTTTCACACATGCGTATACAGTTGTATTGGTGTTATAGCACGTGTGTTGAAGTCAGAAGATAACTGTGGGAGTCAGCTCTCTTCTCCACCATGCAGGTTCCCAGGAATCAAACATATGCTATCAGGTTTGGTTGTAAGTGCCTGTACCCACTGAGACGTCTCACCCGCCATATCTCATAATTTTTACCAAACCCTATTTAAACTTTTGTTGTTCTAGAATACAGTCCATTATAGCAGGAAGTCATAGTTGCTAACTCAATTGGTTACATTTCATCTACAGTCAAGAACCAGAGAAATGAACATTCTTATCAAATCCCCCCCTCCCTTTTATTTTGTTTCCTAATTAAAGCTCAGGCAGGACAAAGATTCTTTTTTTTTTTTTTTTTGCCTGAGAAAGGGTTTCTGTATTTAACAGTTCTGGATCTCACTCTGTAGACCAGGATGGTCACAAACTCAGAGATCTGCCTGTCTCTGCCTCCTAAGCCAATTCACCACTTTTAACCTTGTAGCATAAAAGCTTTTGTAGAAAGAAAATAACAGCCAGGAGCTATGCATGTCAGTTGAGATTCAAATTAGTCAGGTTTAATCATAATCCACAACTCACTGTCAAAGGTTAAACTGTCTATGGACTTGTACATCACATGAAGAGAAGAAGGTCTTTCTTCCTTATCTGTAGCCCCACCCTAAGCAGGATGCTGAGGGAGTATCTCCCCACTGTGCTACTTACACATGCCGTTTGGTGCTGTGAGGGGTACCCTGGGTCCTAAGATGTTTCCAGGCATTGGAGGCATACCGGGAGGGGCAGGGCCACTCCCAGTAGGATGAATGTTGGCTGCCACAGTGGGAATCATGCGGCCTGGCATGGGCTGCCCAGGCATCATGGAGCCAGGCCCTGGTATCTGACCTGTGGAGGGAGATTTAAAGTATCCTAAGTATACATGCATTTGGGGGGAAAAATAACCAACTTAATGTCCATGATTATAGAGTATAGTTGAAGATTTATTTAGTTATGGTCAGTGGTGGTGCATAACTTTAAAACCAGCACTCAGGAGGGAGAGGCAGGCAGAGCTCTGAGTTCAAGACCAGCCTGGTCTTCAGAGTGAGCTTCAGAATAACCAGGGATACACAGAAAAACCCTGTCTCAAAAAAACAAAAAATATACTGAGTGTTGGTGGGACACCTTTAATGCCAGCACTTGAGAGGCGGAGGCAGGTGATCTCTGTGAATTCAAGGCCAGCGTGGTCCACAAATCAAGTTCCAGGACAGCCTCCAAAGCTAGAGAAATCCTGTCTTGAGAAACCAAAAATGATTTCCTCACATCTAAGAAGTTGTAAGTTCACCCCCAGTACCAAATAGAGTTGTAGTATATGCCTATAATCCAGGATCTGGAAGGTAGGAGCAAGATTTCAAGTCATCCTTCAAGCAAGTCATTCTGGGCTAGAAAGAGTAGGTATAAAGCTGGCCTGAGATATATGTGCCCGTCTCAAAAGACAGCAAGCAAGCACAAAGAAAGTGATTCCAAGGAAAGCATCCCCCAAAGGAGAGCATGTCTGGTTACTGAGTGAGCAGACAATCATCACATCACATCCAGTGACAGCCACAGAGAAAGAGTAGCCCAGGAACCAACACTGTGAAAGGCTCTAATGGAATTCCAGTATCTCCCTGACCTGAGGGATTCCCTAGGGACTCCATGAAGCACTGGCCTGGCAGAGTCAGAGGTGGGAGGACAGGATGAATGGGATGGATACAAAACCCCATCTCCTCCCAGAGTCTCTGTACTTAGTTGCAAAATGAGACCTTAAATATCTAACGATCTTTTTCTTCAAAGACTCAGATATTATTTAGATTCTGCTCCTGGGTGATGTGTTCCATGCATTCAACTTTGCCACTGTAGAATGCAAGCAGTCACAGATGTAAGTAGGAAGCTTACTTTTGCTTTTTTTTATTTTTCAAGACAGGGTTTCCTTGTAGCTTTGGAGCCTGTCCTGGAACTCACTCCGTGGACCAGGCTGGTCTTGAATTTACAGAGATCCCCTGCCTCCCGAGTGCTGGGATTAAAGGTGTTTGCCACCGATGCCAGGCCCGGAAGCTCACTTAAGGATAAAGAAGTACAAAACTCTAGCCAAGACTATCCCCAATAAACCTCAACAGTCAACCTCCTTAATTGTATGGCTCCATTTTGATCAGGGCAACTGTTTTATTCTTTTAAATAGTGCTTTTGTTTGTTAGTGGTTACTCTAACATGCATGTTAGCAAACCCGAGGCAAATAGTCCCTGAGGAAGAAGGAGGGAGCACCAACTGAGGAACTGCCTGGGGCATTTCTGTGAAACACTTCCTTGATCAATGACTGATAGAAGAGCCCAGAATACCACGGAAGGTCCTACCTCTGGGCAGATTGTCCTGGCTTGTATAAGAAAGCAGTGGAGCAAGCCATCAACTGCCCCTCTGGGGTTCCCGCTCACTCCAGTTACTGCCTGACTTCCTTCCCTGAGGGTGGACTGTAATTAGGAAGTGTAAGCTTTCTTCTCAACTTGCTTTTGGTCCCGGTGTTTTATCACAGCAACAAAAGTAAACTAGAACCAAGAACCAACGCTATTATCTTACAGGGAGCAAAATGAAGCTCAGAGAAGTAAAACAACAACCTGTCTTTTCATACAGGATCTTGGTATGTAGTCCATGTTGGCCTGAAGCTCATTATCTAGTCTTGAACTTGTGATGATCCTCCTGCCTCAGATGCCCCAGTGATGGAATTATAGCTATGTGCCACCATGTATTGTTCCAAAGCTTTCTTTATGGACAGAGTAAAGGAGATCATAAAATATATTCAAGCCTTTTAACTCAAGGTGCAGTTCTCTTCTCACTCATTACTGTTTCATGTTTGCTTCACTATATCATACCTACAAAATTTCTATTTGTTTACGTGAGACCTATTTCACTATGTACCACCAGCTGGGTACCAGATGGTTGCTGGGAATTGAACTCAGGACCTTTGGAAGAGCAGCCTGTGCTCTTAATCTCTGAGTCATCTCTCCAGGTCGACCTTCTTATACTCTTGCCTCTCCTTCTTGAGAACATAGATTTTAAGTAGGGGTTTTTATGTGTTTTGATGTCAGGCTTTATACAGTGCTGGAATTACACTGAAGTCTTCATGAATGTTCAGCAAGCCCTCTACCAACTGAGCTATCTCAAGTCCAATCTTCTATTGTTTTCAGCTAAACCAAATGTTTGATAAGCATGTTATGATGACCCAGAAATCTAATGTATGAAACATACTATTATGTTCTAAGCATTTCCAGAGCTTTGAAAGTTTGAACTCATTCAACCCTATTAGAACTGTTTCCCTGCTGGAGAAAGGAGAAATGAAGTGAGGAACTTCCTGAGCATGGGGGAAACTGACCTGAGGATGGAGTATACTTGGCTTTGAACATGGTCCTTGTAAACACCCTGTATACCTGTCAGCCCCTAGTCAGCTTTTCTGAAGCAACAGTATAGATAAGAGTGTGTTCCACCAGAGAAAAGGTGATTCAAGAAACAGCCTGTCAGACTTTATGAAGTGATGTTTATCCATCACATAAGCCCATGCCCATAGTCAATGGTTCACTCATCTACTCCCCCACATCTTTAGAGCAGTAAGCTGGGACAGAGTTGTTTGGGGGCTTTTTAAACCTAAGGCCAACATTTAAAACAAAAGCAAGTAAATCCTTTCCTTCACCTACTGTTAAATTTGAAGTCTGAAATTTTCTCTCTCTCTCTCTCCAACCATCATAGACAGGATAATAAAGTCATTCTCATTGGAAGGGGGTGGCAGAAAAAATGAAAGGTTAGAGGAAAACAATGACTTCTGCTTCTGAGAGCTCACTAGCCTGGCTGGGCAGCAAGCCCCAGGGATCCTGCCTGCACCTCCCCAGCTCTGCTGGATTTACCAGCGTGTGGCAATCAAATGAAGGTCCTTATGCGGGCACCAGCAAGCAGTTTACCAACACAGCCATTATCCCCTAGCTCCAGGAAAGATGATCTGGGAGCATCAAATTTGAAATAGAAATTAAGAGGACTGGAATGAAGACAAAAATCAACGTTTTGTCTATCTGAAATCTAGAGACACTCCACCCCGCACGTTACTTCACACAAGTACCACCACTTTTAAAAAAGAAGTCTAGAGATAGTCTTGCTAATTCTCACAAGAGTGAAGTACAGCTCACATAGACCTAAAACACCAAGGAGATAACACTAAACAAAATAAAGTGTGTGTATGTACACAGTCCATTAACACACACACACACACACACACACACACACACACACACACACACACACACACACACACACACACACGGCATATTTCCCTTTCTGAGGTGGGGGAGGCAGAGGTGAGAAGAAGGGAATAGAGATACAGTGAGCATGTGTTCAAAAAGCACTGGCAAAACACAGGATGGTGGGAGTCTGACCTACATACAAGCGTGTTTTAAACAGCAGGCATCTGAAGCCTGGAGAATGGAAAGGTTTGCTAAAATTAGGTTTAGCTAGTAGAAAAAGCACTCACACTCCTATGTTTATTAGATCTTTACAAAGCCTTACACCTATCATGTCTAATAGGACTTGAGTAGGGATTTTATTTTTATTCACTGGAAGGACAAGGTGAGAAGAGAGAAAAGGACCCTGTGAATAACTAGTCTTAAGCACATGTCACCCACCCATTTCTAACTATGCGGACATCCTCTGGCTGAGTCCCCAGGAGAACAGAAATAACACAATGGGGGCCGAGTGAGGGAAGCCCAGGATTCACAGAGGCTTCTTGCCCACAGCAGCTTCCTGGGGTGCCTGTCACAGGTGCTCTGTGAAGGATGGGGTCTCACTGTCAGATGTGTAAGCAGGACTTGGGGGGACCACAGACTACAAACAAGGCTGATGTGATGAGGAAGGTCCTCCTCCCTTTTCGGTGTGGGCTGAGTCCACAGTGCTGGCTAGAAGCCACAGACACTTGCTATCCTGTTGTGAACACTGCATTTCCCATGGGCAGGCTTCTAGACTGGACTGAACTAAGGGCAAAGGCTGGTCCCGAGGGATGCTGCAATAGTTTAAGGTGCTTGCTCTTTCAGAGGACCACAGCCATACTGGCTTACAACCAAGCACCCGAACGAATCCCTAGCTCAAGGCAACCGATGCCCTCCTTCTGCCCCTGTGGGCAACCCTCTACCTACGCACATGGGGCGGGGACAGCAGTGGCACAGTATCTTGAGGGGGAAAAAAAGAAGACCATGAACTGCAGGCTGTCCTGAGCTACAGTAAGACCATCGTGATTTTTTTTCAAGAAAACGAAGAACAATGAATGCCTGGTGCCTTAGCTGAGAGACATGTCCTACTTTTGTTATTCAAGTAACATTTTATAGAAATAACATTTTCCCACCAAACCACACTGATTACTTTCTCTTTTAGTGTTGCTACAAATGGATCCCAGGGTCTTGGGCATGCTAGGCAGCTGTGCTACCAGAGCTGTACTAGAGCCCACATGTAGTGTTCACCAAACCAGTCGACATTTGTGAATACAACAAAGTTAAGCATAGTTGGGGAGCACCAATAAACTTAGAATTGATGACTGGGCCAGGGAGGTAGCTAAAGGGTAAAGGGTGCTTTACTGTAGCTCAAAGGGGCTTGTGAAGCCTGACAACTGAGTTCGATACCTGGAATCCATATGATGCAGAGAACTGCCTTCCACATGTTGTTCTCCGACCTACATACATCTAAAAGGACATACATGCAGCCATACACATACATACATACATATAAAACATACATATAAAATAAATAAAACAGCCGGGCGGTGGTGGCGCACGCCTTTAATCCCAGCACTCGGGAGGCAGAGACAGGCGGATCTCTGTGAGTTCGAGGCCAGGCAGGACCGACAGCCTCCAAAACAATACAGAGAAACCCTGTCTCGTAAAACCAAAATAAATAAATAAATAAAACAATCTTTAACAACTGATTGTGCTAGGAATTGAACCTGGGTCCTCTGAAGAGCAGCCAAAGCTCTTAACTGCCAAGCCATTTCTCCAGTCCCAGCAGCTAAGTTTGTAGCTGAAAAACTGTTAAGCGCCCTTTTACACTTTACAGAAGATGAATGCAGTGTTGCCTCTTCTAACAAGTTCAGCAAAACGTTGAGACAGGGTAAAAATAGACGTGCCAACCATAGAGCAGAAACACTTTGGGATGAAGAGTTGGCTCTGTCAGAGAACCCAAGCTCACAACCGCCTATAATTCTAGCTCCAGGGGATCCAAAGCCTCTGGCCTCCAGTCTTCAAGCATACCTCTTAACATCTGCACACACAGACACAGAGATGTAGATACACAATTAAATAATAAAGAAAGGGGTTGGAGAGATGGCTTAGAGGCTAACAGAATTGGCTGCTTTTTCAGATGACCTCGGTTCAATTCCCAGCACCCACATGTCAGCCTGTAAGCCTCTATAACTACAGTTCCAGGAGATGGAATGCCCTCTTCTGGCTTCTAAGGGCACAAAACACACGAGCAGTGCACAGACACACATGCAGGCAAAACTCCCATAGGCATAAAATAAAATAATAAAACAAAAATAAAAGTCAAACTAAACACTATGTTACATAAGATGTCCTGGACTTTTGTTATGAAAACACTAACTTGGGATATATCTATATAAACTTAAGATATAGCCAGAGATAAAAAGCTAATAAAACAAGAGAGAAGAAGCATGCAGCAGACAGGACTTAATGCACTTGAATGAATTTAAATGAAGCCTGGGGAAACAAGGCAGAAAAGCTAAGCACATACACTATATACTGAGGTATACTTTAGAGTGGACATCGGCTACTTAGATGCTCAGCACCATTTGTGCTCACGGCCTAGAAGACTTAAAACAATGAAGAGTAATTTCATTACGATAAGGACTCACTAAGTAACTGGGGCTGGTCCTCCTGCCTCTGCTTTCCAATGAATGAAGTCCTTTAATGGGTCCTATCATATCGATGGACTGTGTGTTTGTGCGTACGTGCGTGTGTGTGTGTGTGTGTGCGTGTGTGCGTGTACAGATACACGTGACTCTGCACACACACACACCAGAGGAAGATGCCTAGGTGTACTCTATCACCTTGTGCTTTATTTATTCTCTTTTGAGGAGGCATTTCCTGCTGACCTGAAAATTGTGCTAGAAAAACAAACAAAAAAATAAATCCCAAATAAACAAACAAAAGGGTTATCCGCCTCTGCTAGAGTTTAAAGAGGCCCAAACTTTGGGAAATATGGCAGCATATACTGTGAAACATAGATATAACCTATGTACATTCTCAATTCTATGGGCACATACAATGAAAACGTATGAATATATTCGCTAAAAGACATGCTTCTGCTTGCTCACAACTAAATTCTATAATTGTATAACTCAAATTTGAAAAGCAATCCAACAGGAGAATTCACAAGTTAGCGTGGGAACAGATGAATACTGCACGGCAAACAGAAAAACACACACAATCACTCACAGCAGCGCAAGCACCTCTTATATACATGGTACTAAGAAAGCCAGGCAGAAATCATTACAATCAATAAAGTAGTCACTGTGTCTGGAAGTTGGGAGAGTTGTACACTTGGAGGTGCAGAGATGGAGAGCATGATTGGAAACTGTTACAGGGCAGGGGTTATAATCTGGCAAATCTCATTAAGCAAATACTTAGAATTACTCTTTATTTTAAAAAAGTATTAATTATAATACCATGTGTATGTGATTTGTATTAATGCAGGGATAAGGATGTTATGGCAAGAATGTTTGGGGTCAGAAGACAACGTTTAGGAATCAATTGTCTCCTTCCATCTTGCGTTCCACAGATTGAACTAAGGTCATCAGGATTGGGTTTCAAGTGTCCCGATGTACTGAACCCTTGTATACACTTTATATTACACATATAAACACACAATACACATTCAATGTTAGAGAAGCCTATTTTGGTGGAAAATGTGGACAAAAATGACTTATTTCTTTTACTTTTCTAGACGATTTTAATGGCACCACCTCACTAGGCAAATAGCTGCATTTAGGTCCTGTGTGGCACAAGAGGCAGTACCAGGGCATTTGTTTTACCTAGAATCAGAAGGAGCTCACTGCAAACCCTGACTCCACCAGGGCTAGGTGGCTTTGACACAGATCAGGTCTTCATCTGCAGAACACCGATTACGAGAAATGAAATAATGTGGGTGAAGCAAGGCAGCACAATACCTATTTGCTACAGAGCTCAGGCTGGCCCTAGTAGCTGAGACTACATACAGGCAAGGGCTTAGCACCCAACTTAGTTATGCTTTTTTGTTTGTTTGTTTTGAGATAGGGTTTCTCTGTGTAGCTCTGGCTATCCTGAAAGTCACTCTGTAGACCAGGTTGTCCATAAAGTCAGAGATCAGCCAGCCTCTGCCTCTTGAGTGCAAGGATTAAAGGAGTTTGCCATCACTGCCTGCAGCAACATTTTGAAGAACTACTGTGCTTGAAAAATGACTTTGTATTATGGTAATATAAGGAGTCAGATGACAACTGTACTCACCCTATAGGCAAATGATTGGTAACTTCTGAAAGATTATCCAGAAATCTGTCTTTTGAAGGAGTCAGGGGTTAGGACTTTCTGAGGCCTCAAAAAAGATCCCTGTCTATCTAACTGCTACTGCTTCTTCCTTTGAGACAGGGTTTCTCTGTGTACCCTGGCTGTCCTGGAGCTCACTCTGTAGACCAGGCTGGCCTCGAACTCACAGAGATCCACCTGCCTCTGCTGGGATTAAAGGTGTGTGCCACCAACACTTGGCCTAATTGCTTCTTTTGCATACACTGGAGAGAATATTTGCATTCTACTTCCATAAGCAACTGTGGCTTTAGGAAAATGTATATTACTATACATTTAAATGTTTACATTGTACAATTCAAACTGATACAAGCTTACAAGACAATTGTGGAGAAAACAGTATCCAAATACCTCTTATCTATGAAGAAATATTAAATAAAAATGATACAGTCATGAAAGTTCATTTGTCTTACAAGTTTTCTTGACCTGATAACAGTACAGAGAATATCTAAGAATATTTTCCTTCACCTGGGGTTGGGGATCAGGACACAGGGTCTCACTGTGTACCCAGACTGACATGGAGTTCACCATCGCTCAGTCTGTGTCTTGTGAAAGCATGGGTATGTACCACCACACCTGCTGATCATTTTAGAGGCTGATCCACTAAGGAAAGTCATGGAGCAGAGAGGTCGGAATGACCACCTGGCACAGAACCACCTGAGAATCTGCAGTGCAAGTGAATACATTTCCTGTTAGCAAAGCCCCCTCGTACCTGGCTGGGGAGGATGGGGTGGTGGCATCTGATGGTGCATCAGAGGGTAGGGTGGGGGCTGCTGATGAGGCGTCATGCCGGGGTGCCCTGCCGCTCCAAGTGGGACCAGACCAGGCCCTCCTGGGTGCTGGTGCGCTTGCTGAGGGTTCTGGCCATGCTGCTGCTGTTCCATCTGTTGTCGAGCTCGTAACTCAGCATATTTCAATTGTTCCATGTGGAAGTTCTGGCGCTCAGTGAGCAACTGCTGTCTCTGTTGCTCTAGCTGGAATAAAGAAGTAGAAGAGAAATGCTACAAGAGGCTTCTCAGGACTTTATGACATGTAGGACATGTATTTGATGCGTGAGTTTCATTCACACAGTGCTATAGAAAGAGGCCCCTTACCAGGATTGTCCCTACACTTATTCCAAAATCTGCTTTTCCTTATACTTTACAGCAGTAGGGCAAATGCCCTGTGGCCCTACTTTCAATAGACTGGTAGGCTTTCATCTGTTTAGTATTACAGGAACAGTATTTAACTTACCTTACCTAGGCCACCCTTGCATTCCTGGGCTCAAGTGATCTACTTGTCTTAGCTTCTAAATATCTGGGACTACATCTATTTGCCACTGTTTCTGAGAAAGCCTTCAGGCAATATTTTATTTACTTGAGTCTCCCAGTGTACCTTCCTTGACTTCAAATGCAGAGATCTGCCTGCCTCTGCCCACCCTCAAGGACCATCATGCTTTAAATGCATTAAAATGCATTAAAATGCATTAAAAATACATTCCACGAGGAGAGCATGATTGGAATCACATACACGAGGGGGAGTGTCCCATTACCCATTCCTCTCAGCAGCATTTAAAGCACATTTACTATTTTGACTATAAAATGTACAAGAGCAGCATGACCTTAGGCGTGTGCACAAGCATGAGCGCACACACACTTTCACTCCTGTGTAGGGAATGCTATGGCAAGGCAAATCTTAGCTTTTAGATAGCTAAAATTACACTGGGTCAACAAATTCACACATTTTCAGTCATTAAATATAATTTTAATTATTTTTTAGTTTTATGTGCATTGGTGTTCCTGCACGTATGTCTGTGTGAGGGTGTCAGATCTTAAGAGTTACAGTCAGCTGTTAGCTGCCATGTTGGTGCTGGGGATTGAACCCAGGTCCTCTGAAAGAGCAATCAGTGCTCTTAACTGACAAGTCATCTCGCCAGCCCCTAAATACAAATTTTTAAAAGAAAATTTGAAGATTATAAACATTTCAATAATAGGACAGAAAAACAGCATATAGTTCAGTAGGAGAGCACACAAATGAGCCATTGGGTTAAAATCCAACTGCCATAAAAAGAAATGAGTAAATAATTAAGAAAAATAGCTAGGTGAGTTTGCAACCCCAGCACTCAGAAGTTAGAGACTTGAGGATCAAGAGGTCTAGGTACTTCTTGGCAGTTAGTGAGTCTGATGACAGACTGGGCTGGAAGAGACACTGATTCAAAACCAATATTATTAGCTTTTTTTTAAAAAGAGGCTTATATTTCATATGCAAGAGGGCATCAGATCCCATTATAGATGGTTGTGAACCAACATATGGTTACTGGGACTTGAACTCAGGACATCTGGAAGAGCAGCTAGGGTTCTTAACCACTAAGCCATCCTTCTAGCCCCCAATCATTATTTTTGGTATTTCGAGACAGGGTTTCTGTATTGCTTTGGAGGCTGTCCTGGAACTCACCCTGTAGACTAGGCTGGCCTCGAACTCACAGAGATCAGCCTGCCTCTGCCTCCCCCGAGGGTTTTAACATGTAGCCCTAGCTGTCCTAAAATTCAGAGACCAACCTCTGCTTCCAAGGAGCTAGGATTAAAGGCATGCACCACCACTGAATGCTTCTTTTTCAAACTCCAATTAGTATTTCTTAGGTGACCTAACTTCATCAAGTCTTATTTTTTATTTTTTTCCCAAGACAAGGTTTCTCTGTGTAGCTGTCCTAAAACTGTAGACCAGGCTAGCCTCAACTCAGGTATTCTTTTTAGAAAACCAACTGACGAACCAACCAAACAAACGACCCACTCCTCCCACTAATCAACCCCTTATACCTTAGGGAAATGGGAAGAAAGAAAGTCAAACATGGGGGGGGGGGCTGCTGGAGAGAGAAGGGGGGAGCCAGGATTGACATTTGAAGCATGCATGTTTCTAATTTAAATAAAAAACATACATAAAAAAGAATAGAAAGTCAAACATGGTGGAATGTGTATAATAGTCCCTGAGAGACTTGGGCAGAAGGACTACCAGTCTGAAACTGATACAAAAACAAACAACAAAAACCAAAGGAAAAATTTATTGTTTTCCTATCTCCAATTAGCTACCCTAAATTATACTAGCTATCTCTAAACTGTCTTTTTCAGGAGCAGGGTTAAGATTTACGACTGGATCTCCCTTGTTGCCCAGGTGAGTCCCAAATACCCTGGCTGCCTTGCTTAACTGTGTCTGCCACCTGAAAACACAGAAAGTAATTGGAAGGCAGTAATTATGAAAATTAAAAAGGCAAGTGATTAAATACACATACCACACACCTGAAAAGAAAACCCAGTTAAAACCCAAAGCTAATATAGGATGAACAAGTCCCCTGATGTGAGAGTAAGTCCTAGATTTCGGGTCCCAATTGGTTCCAGATGGTTCTCAGCTCTTAGATGCTCCAGGGTGCTCTGGGACAGAAGCAGCACATATGAAAAAGCTACTACATCCTAGTGTTATCATGTAAATAAAGTATTCCAGACATTAAATCAAGTCTAAAGACTGCATAAATCCTCTTAAGTACTTAATGATTGACAAAGGTGTCAAGATACAATGCAGAATAGATAACCTCTTCCATCAAATATTTCTGGGAAAACTAGAATCTCAGATAAAGAAGAATCAATTGACACCTCTCTTTTACATTGTTGAAAAAAAAATCAAAATGACCAGCTTAATGCAAAGTCTAGCTGGGCACAGGGGTGCACACCTTTAGTTTCAGCACTTGAGGCAGAGGCAGATGGATCTCTGAGGTCAAGGTCAACTTGGTCTACAGAGTGAGTCCAAGGAAAGATAGGGCTATCCTGTCTTGAAACCCCCCGCCCCCCTCAAAAATCTATAATCGATAATTGTAAAAAGAAAGATATAGACATGACCAAGTGTGATAGCTCATGAATCCTGGCCTAAAAGTCAAGAAGCTGAGGCAGATGGACAACCATATCTTGAGGTCAGCCTAGGCTTTACTAGGCTATAGAGTGTGCCCTGCCTCAAGAACAAACTCTGGGCACTGATGGCCTTTTAATTCCAGCCAGTGTTTAGGAGACAGAAGCAGGTGAATCTTTGAGTTTGATGCTAGCCTGGTCTACAGAGAGAGTTCCTGAACAGCCAGAGCTATATAAAGAAACCCTGTCTCAGAAAAACAATACAATAAATAAATTAATCAATTAAAACAAAATATACAAGGCACATAAATTTGGTAGCTATAGAAATCAGTACGTGGTTCCTCAAAACAAAAAGAAAATAGACTTACAATAGGTATCTAGATTCAAGGGGATTCTAAATCTGCACCAAACAGAAACCTGCCCTCCCATGCACATTACAACACTATTAACAACAATCAAGACATGGGATCAGTCTAGATGCCCATCAACAGGTGAACAGGACAAAGTAAATCGGTGTATACACAACGCAGTTTCACACAGATATAAAGAACAGTTAGACTTTAATTCTAACAGGTGGATCTTTGAGTAAGAGGGAGTTTCTGGACAGCCAGGGCTATGCATGAAACTGTCTTTGAAGGGGGGATCAAAAATCAAAAAGGGTTTTAGTCATTTCCACTAAAATAAGCTAGGCTCAAAAAGAAAATAATCACAAGATTTCTCTGATATGTGGGAAGCTCAATTTAAGTGTGTGAAGCAGGAGACAGAAGGCCAACTACTGGAGAGAAGAAGCAGCGGGTGATCTACACATATAAACTGTTATAATGAACTCACAATTTTATACACTAACAAAAAAAAATTAGCCAGGAGGTGGTGGCGCATGACTCTAATCCCATCACTCGGGAGGCAGAGGCAGGTGGATCTCTGTGAGTTCAAGACCAGCCTGGTCTACAGAGTGAGTTCCAGGACAGCCTCCAAAGTCACAGAGGAAACCCTGTCTCGAAAAACGAAATCAATGAATCAATCAATCAATAAATACTACCAGAAAATAAAAGACTTAAGGCCAATTTTGGTATTCCAAACAAAAGACTGTAGCAACAACCTTCATGACAATCAGGAAGGATGAGGAGACATTTCTTAACTAGCTGGCAGTATTAAGGCACATTTTAAATGTATTCATTCAAACACTGAACCATAATTTGACATCTGGAAATCTGTCCTGTAAATTGTTCATCTGTGGGCACATGGATATTCAGTAAAACATTATTTTTGATCTATAGTTGCATCAGAATCACAGAGTGGGAAGAAAATCAATTTGCAACAGAAAATATGTATAATCCTAATATATACAAATCCCATGATCATGTATAAATATACAGTGAGAACATTCTGGAAAACACAAAACGAATAATGACTATCTCTAGGAATAAAACTGTTTTCAGTGTTATATGTATGTAGCATGGGCAACCTTTGAAAGCACACTAAGTATAAGCAGCTACATAGAGCCGGGCACTGGTAGCACACGCCTTTGATCCTAGTACTTGGGAGGCAGAGGCAGGCAGATCTCTGTGAGTTCAAGACCAGGACAGGCTCCAAAGCTACACAGAGAAACTCTGTCTCAAAAAACAAAACAGAACAAACAGGAACCTTTTATATTACACATAATATTATTTTAAAAAATTAAATATCAAGCCGGGCGGTGGTGGCGCACGCCTTTAATCCCAGCACTTGGGAAGCAGAGGCAGGAGGATCTCTGTGAGTTCAAGGCTGGGCTGGACCGACAGCCTCCAAAACAATACAGAGAAACCCTGTCTCGTAAAAACCAAAAAATAAATAAATATCGATTTACTTTATTTGTTGTTGTTTTTCAAGACAGGGTTTCTCTAGGTTGCCCTGCCTGTCCTAGAACTCACTCTGTAGATATCGCTGGCCTCCAGCTCATAGATTTACATGCCTTTGCCTCCTGAGTGCTGGGATTAAAGATGTGTACCACCACTACCTTTAGTATTTATTTAGTATTATTGCCAAGAGTTAATCGACTCTTAACAAGTTGTCCTCTGGCCTCAAGAACTGTACTGTGGATCAACATACATGAATACATGTACTCCAACAATGTTAACAATAATAAAAAAGAAAAATTAAATATTTAAGAATAAAAGCAGAGTTGCTGGGTATAAGGCACACACTTTTAATTCCAGCTCTGGGGAGGCAGTGGAAGGTAGCTAGTGAGTTCATGACCAGTCAGATTTACACAGAGAGCTCTAAGTCAACAGGGCTACACAAGTTAAGACCCTGACTCAAAAACAAACAAACAAACAAAGTAATATAAAGGCTGGGCTGCTGAGATGGTTCATGAGATAGAAGGTTTGCTTCAAAAGCCAGGCAATGTAAATTCAACTCCCAGATTGTATGCAAAGATGGAAAGCTAGCACTGACTGCCAGCGCCCAAACGGCTGAAGCAATCTCAAGTTCACAGTCAACCTTCACTACACAGGCCACACAAATTCAAGGCCAGCCTGAACCGCATGAGAACCCAATGGCTCCTTCTCCTCACGAATGGTGCCTAAAGAGAATACAAGAACTACAAAGAAATATTAACAGATCTTATGTTATTCTATAGACATCTTTCATTTTGGTTTCATGTTGAAGACATGGTCCCATGTAGTTCCAGATAGGTCTGAAACTTGCTATGGAGCTGAGGATGACTCTGACTCCTGATTCTCCCGCCTCCATCTGAGGAGTGCTGGGATTATAGGCAACCCCAGTAATGCCAGGCTCTGTCCCCATGGATAATCTGATTTTATTCTCTGGCCTCCCATTTCCTAGGAATATAGACTAGGAATATAAAAACTAAAAATAATTTAATTTAAGGTGTTAGTGAATCTGTTAGCTGTCTTCATGACTGATGGAAACGCTAGAGAATCCAGTTTCATAAAAGGCTACCTACAAGCCCCTCTCTGAAGCTCCCCGGCCCCCCAGCATTCAAACCCCACCTTCCTCTCCCTGCAATCTTACACTGTGTGTACTAAGCAGTGGCATCCAAGTGGAGCCCCCAACAGCACATTTTAGCATTAAGATATTCAACACAGATACAGCTGCAGGTGCAGCTGAAGTTCACACAAAGCTCTTCTCCCTTCTATTTGCATAGAGCAAGAGGAGGGGTGAGAGAGAAGAAAAAAGGCAGGGGCTCTGACAAAAATCCATCCACATATCCATCCTGCCAAGTACTCAGGCATCAGGAGACTGGAAGCCTCAGAACTAGTTAGTAAGTTTCTGTTTCAATATTTAGTGACAGGGAAGGAAACATTCACAGAAGAAAAACCAATTTAAACAGATACATTTCCAATCTTATTACACTCAAGAAAAAGGGAACCACAACACTCTGCTGCTTCTGTACTGCTTCAAGTTCCAAGCTGCACTGTTTGAGGAACTGTCATTCTGGTCTTGTTTTAGAAAGGAATCTGTGCCGGGTGGTGGTGCTGCAGGTCATTAAACCCAGCACTCTGCAGGCAGAAGCAGGAGGATACCTGTGAGTTTAAGGCTAGCCTAGTCTAGAGAGTGAGTTCCAGGATAGGTAGGGATACCCAGTCTCAAAAACAAAAAAAGGAACCTGTGACTAAGGTATGGCTTTCTAAGTCTTATAGACAGAGGCAATGCAATTGTATCTAGTCAAAAATACAATAAATTAAGGGCAACATAAACATAAATTAATGGAAATGAGAAAAAAACAAAGGGGCTAGAAAGAAGGCTCGGTGGTTAAGGCCATGGCTGCTCTTCCAGCGGTTGCCGATTCGATTCCTAACACCCACATGGCAGCTCACAAGCATATGCAACTCAAATTCCAAGGATCAATCACCCTCTTCTGGCCTCTGTGGATACTTCAAGTATACAATGCAGACATGCGTGCAGGAAACATTTAAGTTAAAAAAAAAAGTAAAGAAAAACAAAAATAAACATAATTCTGGAGACCATAAAAAAAAATCACTCTTGGCCTAAAACTAACAACCTATTAGTAAAGAGATATTGTTAGCTTTACCTTCAGAAATCTATCTGCAACATTACTTCTTCCTTCATGTGGAAGGCAGCCTTTCTGGTCTAAGTCATTACCACACATGAGCTCTGCTTTATCGGTTTCTCTTGTGATACCACAAAACCACAAATGAACTGGTTCTTCTTCGATCTGCCTAGGATCTGACCCTATCCTCAACTCATAGCCCAGTGGTCATTCTACATTTCTTTCAAGAGAAACTGTGTATGTGTTAAATTTTGCTGGCGGGGATTGAAGCAGGCCTTGCACAGGCTAAGAGCATGCTCTACCAATGACCCACACACCCAGTCCCAACACTTTAATCCACAGACCTTCAACAGAGAGTGCTGGTAGTATTTTTCCTTAGTCTAACCCATCCAACTACCTCCCAGTTTCCGTGACACGTAAGTCAGATTCCCTCTGCAAGGCTCTAGCCCCTGATGTCTGTCTGTCTTCTTTTTTATGTGTATTTTGTCCACATCCATGCGTGCGTACCACAAATGTGACTGCTGTATGATGAGGCCAGAAGAGGAAGACGATTATCTTAACTGGAGTTGCAGACAGCTGTGAGCTGTCATGTGGGTTTTGGGAGTTGAATTCAACAACTATGGAAGGGATACCAATGCTCTTAAGTGCCTAGCCATCTTTTAGATCCCCAAATATTAGTTTATTACTAAAGATTACTCTGATGACATCATTAATATTCTGGCATATGTATATATACAGAGCATACACAACTACTCATCACATAACAATGTAACCTCATAAACTCATTGTTCTGAGTTCCAAGAAGGCAGGTACGTGGATACCTGAAACAGAAAACACCCAACAAATGAACAGGTGACAATTCATCACGCTCACTTCAGAAGTCATCATCACCAGGACACTCATCAGGTACTTAAGACAATCGTGTCTTTCTTTCATATTTTGGAATTTGAGTTAGTCAGCCTTACAATCAAAACACCCCTTCTTCTGAAAGTTTTTCTTGATAATCCTCACTGGGTCAAACTTCCCTTCTTTCAATATATACATTGGTCTCAAAGAAATTATGTTTAATTTTGTTTTACATACATACATACATACATACATATGTATTTTTTTAACGTAAGAAGGATTTTTTTTTTTTTTTTTGGTTTTTCGAGACAGGGTTTCTCTGTAGCTTTGGAGGCTGTCCTGGAACTCACTTTGTAGACCAGGCTGGCCTCGAACTCACAGAGATCCCCCTGCCTCTGCCTCCCGAGTGCTGAGATTAAAGGCGTGTGCCACCAACGCCCGGCTATAAAGAGATGGCTCAGCCGTTAAAGGATAGGCTCACAACCAAAAATGTAAGAAGGATTTTTAAAAAATTTTATTCCGATGGGCAGTGGTGGCAGATGCCTTTAATTCCATCATTCAAGAGGCAGAAGCAGGTGAGACCGGGCTGGTCTACAAAGCGAGTGCCAAGACAGCCTCCAAAGCCATAGAGAAATCCTGTTTAGAAAAGCAAAAACAAAAAAAATGTACTTCCTGTGAATGGATGTTTTACCTGCCTGTAAGTCCGCACTGTGTATATAGCGCTCACAGAGGCCAGAAAAGAGTGATGGATCCCCTGGGACTGGAGCTGCCATGTGTGTCAACGCAGCATCCTAACATGACTGGGACTTATTCTTTGTTATTCCACTTCCTTCTATATTGTTTAACTACCCCACTATCACTCTATGAGAACACTAGTTATATCTGAAATATATAAAACATTTCTATCTCAATTTTACAATATTTGACTCCAGAGAACACTTTCTTTCGAGTCTTTAGAAGGAAAACAAGCAGGGCTGGAGAAATGGCTCAGAGGTCAAGAGTACTGAATGCTCATCCAGGTCTTGAAGTCAATACCCAGCAACTACATGGTGGCTCACAACGATCTATAATGAGATCTGATGCCCTCTTTTGATATATAGGCATACATAAAAGCATAACACTGCATACATAATAAATAAAGTTTTAAAAAGAAGAAAACAAGCAATATCATATTTGTCTGAAATTTGAAAAATTTAAAAAGATCTATTGCTACTTAAATAAAATCAACTATGTTGAAAACAGTAGCAGAGAGAGAGAGAGAGAGAGAGAGAGAGAGAGAGAGAGAGAGAGAGAGAGAGAGAGAGAGAGAGAGAGAGAGAGAGAGAGAGAGAGAGAGACCGAGACCGAGAATTCATTACTGGCTGACCTGCTCATTCCAACAGTATCGGCATCACTTATTTCACAAGAGAATAGAACAGAAGTCTGTCTATCTCAGAGCCTTTAGGTTAAAAGGAGGTAATAATGGTGTGGTTGTCCCTAAGCTATAACACAGCAGATAAATAGAAAGCATGTTTGACTCACATCAGAAGTCACTAATTTGTCTGGCTGTGTCTGTAGGAAGGCCTAGGAGACCTGACAGATCAGCATCACTGTTAGATCCTTCAATAAGAACAATCAGAGCAACATTGTGTTTATGTTGGTACTTGTCTCAAATACGTTTTAGAAGATTAAACTAAAATACCTATATATGGTACATTGTTGTGGAATATTCCTTTACACTGTGACTGATATGATAAAAAGCTAAACAGCCAGTAAGTAAGCAGGATTTTTGGGGCAGAGGAAAATGCTAAGAAGAAGAGTGGAATCCTGAGAAATCACCCGCCAGATGAAGAGGAAGTAGGATGGGGAGTATAGAAAAAAGGTAACAGAGACAAATAAAGAACACAGATTTAAAAAAATATGGGTTAGCTGGGCAGTGGTGGTGCAAGCTTTTAATCCCAGCACTTTAATCCCTGCCACAGAGGCAGGCAGACCTAAGATTGAAGCCAGCCTGGTCTACAAATCAAGTTCCAGGACAGCAAGGACCATCCCATACATCCCAGAGAAACCCTGTCTCAGAAAAGGAGGTAAAAAAAAAAAAAAAAGGGGGGGGGGGCATGGGTTAATGTAAGTTGTAAGAACTAGTTAGGACAAGTGTAAGCTATCAGCTGAGCTTCAATAATTAGTAAAGTTTCTGTATGGTTGGTTATTTAGGTGTTAGTAGGAAGGACAGAAAAGTCTGCCTATAGCACATTAGCACAGTGGCTGACCTAACAAGTTCACAAGGCTTAAAATATTAAGTATGTAAACAGCTACGATTTTTTTTTTTTTGGTTTTTCGAGACAAGGTTTCTCTGTGGCTTTGGAGGCTGTCCTGGAACTCACTCTGTAGACCAGGCTGGCCTCCAACTCACAGAGATCCGCCTGCCTCTGCCTCCTGAGTGCTGGGATTAAAGGCATGCGCCACCAACGCCCAGCAACAGCTAAGATTTAAAATGTAGACAGAGAGCCAGGCGTTGGTGGCGCACGCCTTTAATCCCAGCACTTGGGAGGCAGAGGCAGGTGGATCTCTGTGAGTTCGAGGCCAGCCTTGTCTACAAGAGCTAGTTCCAGGACAGCCTCCAAAGCCACAGAGAAACCCTGTCTCGAAAAACCCAAAAAAAAAAAAAAAATAAAATAAAATAAAATAAAAAAATAAAAAAAATAAAATAAAATGTAGACAGAAACCCATTTATTTTATAAACATTGGTTCATCAAATACAGGGAATGATCAATGGAAGAGAACACCATTATATTATCTTTTCTATCTCTTAAAGGCAGCTAGGGTTAATTTTAAATACAACATGCAAATTCCCCTTACTTACAGCCTCTTTCTCTCTGTCCATAATAGTTTCCAGTTCTTCAAAATGTCGAAGTTTGATCTCTAGTTTCTTCATCTGTGTCTCAACCAGGAGAGCTACCAAGGACTTGATCTTTCTCTCTTCCACAGCAGCCAGGTGCTAAGGGCAAAGACCACTCTAATTATTTAAATAATACAAAACATAAGAAAATGCTCAAGTTGGAATTTAGAGGAATAAGCTTTAGGCCTCTGCTTTGTTTCTTCCAAACATTTATTCCACGTAAAATAAAAACTCTCCTTCTATAATAAAAATTTCTGGTTCTTATAAAAAGAGAGAAAAACAAGCTGTCGCCCCACCCCCACCTGTTTTAAAGGGAACATCAGAATGGCTCAGTGGGTAAAGGTACTTGTTTTTTAACTGAAAATGAGATGGACCTTCAGAACACACAAGACGGAGAGACTCAACTCTCCCAAGGGTCATATGATCTCACACCCCTTTCTCCACCCCAGAAATAGTAACTTACTATAAAGGATTAATGGAAATTCTCCCAGGGCACAGAGTCTACTACAAGGAGGAGAGCCATATAGGACAGACTGTCTGAATAAAGACTTCTTCGATTATTTTTTTTGGCTTTTGAGACAGTGTCTCAATATGTAGCTCTGGCTGTAAGGGAACTCACTGTCAAGACTAGGATGGCCTAGAACCCAGAGAGCCACCTGCCTCTGTCTCCCAAGTGCTGTGATTAAAATTGTGTGCCACCAACAGTCAGCACAAAGACTCTTGATAACTGAACCTACCCTATTAATCTGAACTGAGACCCTTGATGCACTAAAAGCAACAAAGATGATTCTCTCACATCTGTCCTCACCATCCTTTCCCTGCTATGAATTTTCCAAGGATTTTTTAGCACCAAAATTTCTTTCACAAAGCTTTCCCATGGTAAGCAAACTGTGTGAGGCAAGGAAGACCAGAACAGTACTTTGCCCTAAGTTTAAAGATAGTATCTAGCGCTATACATACAAACAGGACAGAAAGAAAGAGTCATTTGGAAGATGGCCAAATGACTCCATAGCCATGAGCATAACAGTAAGTTGCGTTCATGCTTCTTGACTACTTACTAAATGGCACAAAGAAGAAAGTGCTACATTACCCATACTCAGCCAGGCTCTGACTATCTGCAATGATTAGGCCCCAACAAATTCCAAAGTGCATTTTGCAATCTCTAAATATTGCATGCATCTTCTTTGTAAGACAGAATTTAATAAAATGTAGGGAAGGCTATCTTTCTAACCTCTTTATTTCCAAAAGAATCTAAGAGTTAACATATAATAGGCTTCTGGGAACAATGGCGACATATGATACTGTATTAACTACCATGTTTTAAAGATTATTTTATTGTATTGGTTTTTTTTTCCGTTTGTTTGTTTTTGAGACATGGTTTCTCTGTAGCTTTGGAGACTATCCTGGAACTAGCTCTTGTTGACCAGGCTGGTCTTGAATTCACAGAGATCTGCCTGCCTCTGCCTCCCAAGTGCTGGGATTAAAGGCATATGCCACCACTGCCCGGCTTGTATTGTTTTTTTTTTTTTTTTTTTTTTAAGACAGGGATTCCCTGGGTAGCCCTGGCTTTCTTGGAAATTGCTATGGAGACCAGTTTTTTTTTTTTGTTTTTTTTTTTGTTTTGTTTTGTTTTTTGGTTTTTCGAGACAGGGTTTTTCTGTAGCTTTGGAGACTGTCCTGGAACTCACTTTGTAGACCAGGCTGGCCTCGAACTCACAGAGATTCACCTGCCTCTGCCTCCCGAGTGCTGGGATTAAAGGCGTGCGCCACCAACGCCTGGCTTTTTTTTGGTTTTTATGAGACAGGGTTTCTTTGTATTGTTTTGGAGGCTGTCGGTCCAGCCTGGCCTCGAACTCACAAAGATCCACCTGCCTCTGCCTCTGGAGTGCTGGGATTAAAGGCGTGCACCACCACCGCCCGGCTTAAATACACAATCTTAAAGCATATTCCCTCATACACAAACTGAAAGGACATCAACTATGAAAAAAAAAAGTAATCAGTATCATTGGATATTTAAGAACAAAACCCAGAAAATCTCAAGTGTACCACAAATCCCAGAAACAAATTATTGGGGGGGGGCACAATTCAAAAATGATTTCCTAGTTCTTTATGTAGGGCTGAGGCATTTGGACTTATCAATTGGTGATGTCACTGTTTAACTTATGTTTGGGGAGTTGTGTCGGTGAAGTTATGCTCAGATGTATGAACAGGTTACATTTAGGAATATATATACATATAATATGTGCATGGAGTAACAATAAATAAAAAAGAGGCCATGAATTTGGAAGAGCAAAGAAGGCCTTCTCAGAGGGTCTGGAAAGAGAAAAGTGAGACATATTGTAATTACATTATAATCTTCCCCCTCAGGCAGTAATGGCACACATGTTTAAACTCAGCACTTAAGAGGCAAAGGCAGGTGATCTACAGAATGAGTTCCAGGACAGCC
The DNA here is from genome assembly GCF_017639785.1 of Mesocricetus auratus. Lineage (NCBI taxonomy): Eukaryota > Metazoa > Chordata > Mammalia > Rodentia > Cricetidae > Mesocricetus > Mesocricetus auratus. The sequence continues at coordinate 47,544,746 of NW_024429267.1, read as the reverse complement.
AAAGGTATACAGAGAAACACTGTCTCCACAAACCAAAAGCAAACAAAAAATATTTTGGATTGTATTAAATTCCTTAAAACTAAACCAGCATATAGTATGCATTTAAAACTCTTGAAATTCAAAGTAGAGCCATGTACAGCGGCTAGTCAATGGAGAGTACTGAATATACATTTCTCAAGGCAAGAATTGAAAAGCATTCCTTCCTATATAAGCTGATGAAAACGAATATGCTCCAGTGGATTTTTAAAAATCACACCAAGGAGCCGGGCGTTGGTGGCGCACGCCTTTAATCCCAGCACTCGGGAGGCAGAGGCAGGCGGATCTCTGTGAGTTCGAGACCAGCCTGGACTACCAAGCGAGTTCCAGGACAGCCTCCAAAGCCACAGAGAAACCCTGTCTCGAAAAAAAAAAAAAAAATCACACCAAGGACATCGATGACACCCAAGGTGTACATTTATGACAGCCCAAGTAACAGCAACCAGGGAGATCACAGAGGTTATCAGAGGAAGCGTCCAAGTCCTCAAGAACTGATTTTACAAAGCCCAACGAGTAGACTGAGACATGGCCCAGGGGAAACCACAAGAACAGTCACTTCACTGTCAGGTTTGAGGCCGGGGTCCCAATGGGTAGAAATAATTTCTCTCGCCTCACAAGGATGAAAATTAACAGGGCTAACTGCAGATAAATAGGCCAACTTTTTCTTTGGCCGTCTATGCACAGTGGTGCAGAACAGAGAGATGATGACATGAGACTCAACCCATGACGTTTAAGTACATTATCAATCAACACCTGTGACATATGGAGCACTAATGATGTATGTTGTCTATATTAGGGGTAAGGAAACGATTTTCTGTTCAAATTTATGTTTGCCATTTTAGTTGGTGTGGACAGAATATTTTATGAAGAAATCTGCGGCAAATATATGACTTTGGGAAAATGAGATTTCTGTTTCGAAAGAAATCATTATTTTATTCGTAAAAGAGCAAAAACAAAAACAAAATCCTCTTTTTCTTTTCCCCTCTTCTCTCTCTCCCCCGGGTCTGAAGTTTCAAGTTTATTCCAAAGGTAAATTTCAGCTCTCCCTTCTAAGTCTCAACACCCAGATAGAAGAAAACTCAGTGGGCCTAGTCATGTGTGAATACACCTGCTAACACTGCCACAATCCTACTGTAAGTTTGGCCCAACACAGCTTGTCAGTAGATGCAGAAATGGACATGTTCCTGAAGTCATACTCACTCCCTTGGGAAGGGTGGTGAAAAAGCACAAGCTAGAGTCTGAGACTCTAATTACCTCCCCCGTGCTTGAGGGTGACAAACAATGAATAACAAAGCTGTTTATAGACACAGAAAAACAAAGTAAGAGTAAGAGAAACTTGGAATGCTTAGTGAAGCCTTGATAATGATAGTAATTTAAGTGAATTCCTTAACCCCTAATTACCATGCAGCTCAAAAATGATTATGTGCTGTGAGCTGTGTCAGATCCAGCTATAAGGCACTAACCTCACACGTGCAACCTATACATTAGGAGCACTACTGTTACATTACATGGGAATTCACTTTAATACTGAACACTGGAAGCCTCACTAATCCCAGCACTCGGGAGGCAGAGCAGGTAGATCTGAGTTTGAGGCCAGCCTCGTCTAGTTCCAGGACAGCCAGAGCTACACAGAGAAAACGTGTATTGGGGGGGGGGGGGGGGGATGTAATGTATAGCTTCTATAAAGAGAAGGAATCTAGTACTCATGGTCGCTAGGATATAATGGATAAAACAGATAGACTATAAAGTACAGAACAGGAGAAAAGAACAGGAGAAATTAGGCTGGAGAGACGGTTCAGATGTTAGAAGTTTCCAGAGGTCCTGAAATCAATTCCCAGCAACCACATGATGGAAAAATTACAGGAAAAGTGAGAGAACCATATTACAGGAGGGAAATGGCTATGAATGTTAGAGCCACAAGAAACAAAATAATTCCAAAGAAAAGACAAGAAAAGAAGCTTAAAACTGAATAAAAGTCCTAATCACTAAACAATTCTGAATTACCACTGAAAAATTAGAAATTTTAGTAGAGATAGGTAGGGTACTGAAGACAGAATTTCTTCAAGACAGGCATGGAGGCATATACCTGTAATCTGAGCAATCAGTAGGGCAAGAAGGTTTTCAGATGAAGGCCAGCCTAACCTACAAAGTAACATCGTGAATAATTGTGGATTAAGAAAAAAAAGGCAGTAATTCTTCATTAATCCACATTTTCATGAGAATTTAACTTTTACAATTATTGCTACTATGGGATTACATTTATATGAAGGAAAAAAAGGCCCTTGAGATGGCTCACTCACTGGTTTAATGAAGTGTGTCATAGAGCCTGATGGCCAGACCTTGACACCCAGGACCTATGTGATGGAAGGAGACAGTCAATCCTATAAATCCAAAGTTCTAAAGTCATTCTCTGAGCCTCAAAGGCATATGCTGTGACATTAGCACCTGCACACATACCAATAATGATAAATATAAAAACAAACCAGGAGACAAGCTGGGGATGTCCACCAGACATAAGGGATACAGGTAAAGCTCCTCAAGGGCAGTAATATCGTGTTGCTGGCACTGTTGCTGCTTACATGGTGAAATCATTTATGAAAACTTCAGAGCTGAAGGCTTATCTGTCCTACTTATTTCAATGTAAGTACTTAAAAAGATTAAGAAGAGATGACTCAGTGGTTAAGAGAACTGGCTGCTCTTGCAGAGCACCCAGACTTGATCGCCAGTACCCACACAGTGGTTCATCACTGTCTTTAAGTCCAGTTCCAGGGGACCAGGTACCCTGTTCTAATTTTCTCAAGGCTTGTGCATGCACATGATCCAGACACATGAGCAGGCACAATAGCCATTCATATATTTAAAAAAAAAAAAAAGGGGGGGGAGATAATATTGAGAGAGACTCAGCAGTTAAAATTGTGGGTCCCACTCTTCCAGAGGGTCCAAATTCATTTCCAGCACCTATTTAGGTGACTCAGAACCACCTGTAACTGAAACTTGAGGAGATTCAATGCCTCTGGCCTCCATGGATGAAACAACACATATGCAGTATACACTAACCCATATATGTATATGATTGAAAATAAAAACCAAAAGTTAACAAAAAGAAAAGACAAAAGACCATTTTAATTGCATGACAGAAAACGGAGCAGTGGAAACAAAACAGGTAGGGATTAAGAGAAGACTCTCTAAGAGCAGCTGGACCTTAGCAAACAAGTGAAAGCGCTATTACAGACCTGGGACCGCAAAAGTCAGGACACCTAAGACCAAGATCAGTAAGGTTACAGGTTTGAAGACTGAGAAAGAAGGGATGCTCTTATAGCTTTTAATCCTATACTGATGAGATAATCCTCAATGACATCGTGTACAGTAAGAATTCATACACATCTGGGTGTAGTAGAGTATACCTTTAATCTCAGCAAGGCTACATAGTGATACCCAGTCTCAAAAAACAACACAGAGACAAGGAGATGATGTCCAAATAATCCAAACTACCAGAAGACAGGAAGACATGAAAAAAAAAAAAAGAAAAAAAAAGAAAAAAAAGAAAAGAAAACTGGGCCGGGCGGTGGTGGTGCACCCTTTAATCCCAGCACTCGGGAGGCAGAGGCAGGCACATCTCTGAGTTCGAGGCTGGGCTGGACCGACAGCCTCCAAAACAATACAGAGAAACCCTGTCTCATAAAACAAAACAAAACAAAAAACAAAAAACAAAAAAAAAGAAAAGAAAAGAAAACTGTTTCCAATGAAGGAACAAAATTAGAGAAAAGGAAAGCAACAAACTGGCACCTATATTAGTACTTACTATTTGTAAGAGCATGCCCCAAAACTCACAAGAAAGCTAGGTACAGTAGCGTACATTTTAATCCCAGCACTGGGAGGTAGGGGCAGTAAAAAGGGTAAGAGAAAAAGAACTGTAATGACTTCTCCAGGAACACTTCCTTCAGGTCAGAGGGGAAGAAACTCTTAACTGGAGCTTTATGGTTTGAAGTGTTTGACCTACGAATTTGACAGCTGAAACACTTAAGAGTAAGTAGTTCACAGCAGCAGAATGATTTGAAGAACAAGATCATGTATATCAACATGTAAAGAAATACTCAAGATAGATGATTAGAAAAGTTCTAGAACCTGCAGGCCCTTGAAACCTGGTAAATTATAATGGAAGGAAACCACTAAGAGAGAATGGATGAATTTTTTTAATTTCATATATTCATCTTCAGAATGCTTTAAAATGCTAAATTAACACAGAGCGTGGGAAAATAACATTTTCCTGCCTTCTTAAATATGCAATGCAGTCGAGACCATGTTATAAATAGCAAAAACCACCCCCAGAAAAGCTGGCAAATTCAAGAAGAAAAAGCTATTTTAGGTTCTATCTTTTCAGTCTGTACTATCAGGATGAAGTATTATACAAAGAAGCAGATTTTGTCTTAAAATCATAAATATTTCAATTTGGTAAAAATTATTGAAACAATGGTCCAAGACAAGTTCCATAGGCAAATTAAAAATGAAAAGATAAAGGAAACCCTTAAGGGGAATGCAAAATATGCCTTCAATTGGCGGCCTTCACAAAGCTAAAGGCAATAATGAATGGAAAGAAAACTGTCACCCCCTAGGACCGGATCTACTCTGAACACCCTCTTTCTGCCCGGGGATTTCTTAACCTAGAAATGCCATTCAAGCAAACAGTCATCTCCTACCGGGAGGGAGGTTCTTTATACTAAATGTTCCCAATTAACTAAAAACAATATGGCCATTCATGGCTTAAGAGAGCACGGGAAGGGGGCTGTTGGGGCAAACCTTGGCTTTGGTAGCAGCTGAGGCGAGAGCAGCTGCTGCGGCTGTGGCAACATTTCCCTCAGAAATCTCGTGTTCCACTTTCTTCTTCCCAGTATCGCTTTCCTTTTCTTTGCACGTATCAGTGAGTTCCTTGTTCTCTTCATTCTCCTTTTCTTCTGAAAATATTTATAAAATCTTTATTAAGAGTATACTCGAGTATCTATAATCCATTAACTTCTTTTGCCACAATTTAAACACTTTTAAACCAGGAATGATGTTACATAGAGGTTTCAATGACCTTTTTCACTTAAGAGTTTCATTGACTCGTCCCCTGCATTTAAGTACACATTTATCAGGCATATTTCGGATGTGGTACGCTTTGTGTCATTTTCCTCGACTCTGTTTATGGTTCCCTTGGATATAAAGTAAGTTGAGGGGAGCACAGGTTAGGACTCACACATTTGTTCATTAAGCAGCAGAATGATCTGAAGACAACCCTGAGTCTGGACGAAATCAGACACTGAGAATAGTACTCCACAAGTCTGGGACAGACATAATGGTCTGCTACTGCAACAGACAGAATAAAGTGGCAGGAATAGGACAGACAAAGTAACACCCCCTCAAAAGGACAAAGGAGACAATAAAGCTGAAGAAATAGGACACAGACACAGAGAAAGAACAAGGGAATTTAAACGCTGGTCAACAATTTGCTTAATCTTGATAGAAAACAAAGGGGGGAAAGCTGCTTCCAGGCACATGGCACCAAGCATCTAATCTTAGTGCTTTGGAGGCATGTAAAGTCAGCTTCTCTTGAGGCTGAGACTAAAGGATAGCAAGCACAGAGATTGGTTAGACGAGAGAGAACTTAAGACTATTCTCGCTTAAAAGGAACAACAACAAACCACCAAGCAGGACTGTGGACATGGCCTGTGGTACAGTGCGTACAATGCCCTAGGCTCAACCAACTCCACAACCCATCCAAACGAAATGGAGAAAGCCAACAGGGAGGCATAAGCCTACAATCCTAAGGCTTGGGAGGAAGTGGCAGGAGGACCACGAGTTCAAAACCAGCATCAGTTCTGTATCAAGCTTAAGGGCGGCTTGGGCTATTCCAGCAACTGTTTCAAAACAGCAGCCAACACAGGAGACTAGAACAAAGTGGTTAAGAGCACTCACTGGCTGCCCTTTCCAGAGGCTAAATGCCAGCACCTGAGTGGGAACTCAGGTTTGTCAGAGCTCCAATAACAAGGGTAATGCACATGTGCTACAAAGACATGCACACAGACAATAACCCATGCACGTAAAATAAAATAAACCTCAAAAACTTAAAGCTACACAGGAAGTTGAGTTCCAGGCCAGATTGGGCCACACAGTGAGACCATGTCAAAAAAACAAGCAAAACAACCAACCAAAACCCAGTAAAAACAATTGTATTTTTCATAAAAATTAGTACTGTGGATTTTTTGTTTAACTATGGAAAGATGTGTTGGAACTATATGATGATGTATCTATCACACTTGTTTGATTATGTAAAGGTGTGTTGCTGTCTAAAGCATCTGATTGGCGTAGTCAAGAGCTGAATGGTCAATAATGAGAGAGGAGGTATAAGCAAAATTCCATGCAGGGAAGAGGAATTTAGGTTCAGGAAGAAAGAAAAAGAGATGGCAGGGGCCAGCCAGTCAGCCTCGTTTGAAGCAAGAAGTAAGACATTCAGAATGAAAGAATGGATAAAAAGTCCTGAGGCAAAGCAGTTTAAATAAATGCAACAGGTTAAATTAAAAGAGCTAGTGGGACAAGCCTAAACCAAGGCTGAGAATTCAGAATTAATAATAAGTCCTCATGTCTTTATTTGGGAGCTGCCTGGCATCCCAAAGAAACTCCCACTGCAGGGGAGAGAGTATTTCTACACCAATGGCCATAACTTCTTATATGTCTTTGTAAGTCACATGCTAACACAGTCTAAGGAGCTCTGGCCCAAGTCACCTGGTTTGATATCCTCACTAACTTCACTATCTTGTTCCTTCTCACTGTTTTTTTCATTTTCTCCATCTTGCGTTTTATCACCTTCATCCGATTCATTTTCCACTTTGTTTTCTGCCTGAAAGTAGTACAAAACAAGAAGAGGCAGTGAGTAAGGCAGTTCTTTTAGGAGTGAAAGCATCTTAAGCTGACAACAGGTTTCACTATTTTTGCCAAGAAACAGACTAGATTCTGAAGGGCCTGGTAAGGAAGACCTAGAAAAGAGAATAACAAATTCTGAGATACACATTTTTAACCAATTCAAAACCTGGGTACTCATGGGATGATAGATACACCTCCCAAGTTCATAGTGCTTGGTTCTTCTGCAACCTCTGCTACAAAGATGAGATTTGCAATGCCCAGAGGAATATCAAAGTAGCAAACCAGTAATGTGTAATGATTGCAAAACAACAACAAAAACAAAACAAAAAACCCAAAAGAAACAAACCATGAAAACCACATAGATGCACTGCAGATTTTGTGTGGTGCCCCGCTTCCCCCATGTTAATGTACTGTGCGTGCACACACGCATGAGGACGACTGTGGTGGACATGGGTAATTATCCCGAGTCACTCTTCCATCTTATTCAATAAGTCTGGGTCTCATACAGTCATCTTGCTTGGGGACCCTATCTCTGACTTTTGAAGATAAAATTATGGGTAGGCCATCACGGGCACCAGACATTTATAGGGTTCTGGGGATCCAAGTGTTTTTAACGGGCTGAAAGAAGGTAGTTGCCACTGCCAGAGGAAAGCCTGTTGAAACGATTTTATCATGACATTTACTGATGGCTTTAGGAACATAGCAACTGTGATCATGCTTTGGTAATTGAAAACCAATTCACCGGTCCTATGACCTTGAACAAATGAGAGAATACAATCTATAAAATGGAGACTATCACTGACTTGGTGAGGATATTTTAAGAAATTAATGAGAGGCTGGAAGACTGCTCAATAGACAAGGATGGATTCCTAGAATTCACATGGCAGCTCACAACCTCCTGCAATGATGCACCAGGGGACCAGATGCCCTCTTCTGGCCTCCTGAAGCCATGCAGTGCAGATTTATATGATGGGAAAACACATGCATATCAACTAAAAATAAACAAATCAGATGAAGGCAGGGTGTAGGGCTTTAGCACTCAGAAGATAGATACAGGTAGAGAATTCGTAAATTTCAGGATGATTGGTCTAAACAGTGAAGTACAGCCAGCTAGACAGCTTCACAATGCAACTGTGCCTCACCACCCACCCAAACAAACAAACAAACAAACAAATCTATGGGGCTGGAGAGACGGCTCAGCGATTAAGAGTACTGGCTGTTCTTTCAGAGGCCCTAGTTCAATTCCCAGCACCCATATAGCAGCTCACAACTGTCTGTAACTCCAATTCTAGGGGATCCTACAACCTCACACAGATCTGCAGGCAAAATACCAATGTATACAAAAACAAAACAAAACAAAACAAAAAAACTGGGCGGTAGTGGTGCATTGCCTTTAATCCTAGCATTCAAGAGGCCAAGGCAGGCAGATCTCTGTGAGTTTCAAGTCAGCCTGGTCTACAAAGTGAGTTCTAGGACAGTCAGGGCTCCTGAGAAACCTTGTATCAAAAAACCAAAACAACCCAAACAACAACAACAAAACAAAACAAAAAACGCACAAACAAAAACAACAAGCAACCCAAAGTCAAGGAAATATATGAAATCACAAATGTAGAATTACTCCCTCATATATGGGACACTGCTGGAATTGTAACCAATTGTATTATTAACAGTAGCCTCTACTTATTTAATTTCATACTATCACATGTAATCAAGACCTTAAATCACACTCATGTACATTCACTCAAATAGTGACTGAGTATCCATTACATTCTGTAAGAGATACTATCCACACCAAGGTCGTCCTTGAAGAGGCTGTACATTCAAGAACATAGCTGAGACTTTACCATCACTTATGAACAGGAACACTTAGATGACATACATAGGCTTTAAATCCTGACCCTCCATTTCAATATTTAAATTTTTACTCTTTAAAATCTACCTCAAAGATAAGCTGCTCATAAATTCTTTACCAAATATTCTTCTGGAGGCAGTGAACTAAGAGAGGGATCATTTAGTATTGTGAAATTCTCTTCTGGTACAAGTATAACACCCAGGTCCTACAATTCAATAATCAAAATAACCAACTTTTGTATTCATATTCCCGATTGTGCCTGAACAGGGTGCAAAAGAGGAGGACAAGGTGTGCACAAAACTGTAGTGAAGACTCAATGGAAATGAGCCTATATTGTGCTCTGTCACAACTATGACACAACCCATTGGTAGGCCCTGAAGCTAACTTAACATATTCAGCATGCTGGAAGGCACTGTATGGTTTTCTGGTAGGAGACAACTGAACAGCCTTTACCTTTTCAAGCTGCTGACCATCAGAATCTGTTTCCATCTTCTCCTCTTCAGACCCTTCTACAAGTGTAAGAACAAACCAATATGGAAACAGGTAAGATTAGGTGTACGGTACAACATCTGAAATAGACTTCTATGCAGTGTAATTAACCAGTCCTACTGTTGGCAAAAGAAGCCAGACATACCTAGCACGTCCTTTATGAGGAGGGAAGAAGAGCATGAGAGCAATAAAAACTGTCCAAGTCAGAAAGAGTGGGTAACTAATGAAGGGAGGAGACACCAGGTTCAGTGTAGGGTCTGGAGTGATGTTAACTAATGCTTCTTGACCTAGGGCTGTTGATGGGATTGAGTTTTACTTGAGTAAATGCACTATGCTTCTGTGAATTTTCTGAATATGAAAATAAAAAGGCTTTAAAATGTTAAATAATAAATGTAGTTCACTTTATCTAACAGATATTTAATGAGAACGTTTCAATCAGTTATCGCCGAAGACTGCTTAGTCCTGTATTTGCTGAACAGGAACACCAAACTCTGGCTGAAGCAAGAGCATCTTCTAAGGAGCCTGACAAACAGGAGAAAATATGTGGTCAGAAATGCAGTATTAGGGGGACAAAATACATAATTGTGGGTGTGTGGTCCCAATTCAAGAGGTAAGAAAAGTGAGAAAGAGGGTATTAATGTTGCTATTGGCTATCTAACATGCATTCTGGGAATGCTGTTAGGGGAACCTATTCTTTTTTTTTTTTTTTTTTTTTTTTTTTTTGGTTTTTATGAGACAGGGTTTCTCTGTATTGTTTTCGAGGCTGTTGGTCCAGCCCGGCCTTGAACTCACAGAGATCCTCCTGCCTCTGCCTCCTGAGTGCTGGGATTAAAGGTGTGCGCCACCACCGCCCGGCTACGGAACCTATTCTTAACATGAATTTTTTGTTTTGTTTTTGTTTTTCAAGACAGGGTTTCTCTGTATTGTTTTGGAGCCTTTCCTGGAACTCGCTGTATAGACCAGGACTGTCTCGCACTCACAGAGATCCACCTGCCTCTGCCTCCTGAGTGCTGGGACTAAAGGCGTGTGCCACCAACGCCTGGCCTTACATGAATTTTTTAATAAACAAGTATTTTGCTTTAAGAATTATGGAAGATTGGTTGGGCAGTGGTGGGACGCTTCAATCCTAGCACTCGGGAGGCAGATGCAGGTGGATCCACGTGGGTTTGAGGCCAGCCTAACCTACAAAGCTACCCAGAAAAACCCTGTCTCGAAAAAACAACAAAAGAATTCAGGAAGATAATGATCTGACGTCAATCTCTGGGGAGGGGTGTAGGGGTAAGAAGACAATTATAGAAAAAGAGCATTCTTTGAAACAGAAAATCAGGCAAGCATTCTTAAAAGTATCAAGAGTTTGTTACATTTTTAAATAAAAGGGTTTAAACACTTCATATTAAAATTTATATTATCCCATTGTAAATGCAATTTATCATCAATAAGGATTTAAACACTTTAAACAGGCTCATTAACCACCACAACAAAAGCACTGTTCAAACCAACTGAATAGGAAAACTACTGTCTAGATTTTGAACTTGAGTTCACAAATCTGTTTCCAGAATAATGGTTGACTAGCAGCTACTGACAAATATCTTCCTAAAACATGTACTGACAAATATCTTCTAGCAGAAGTAGTACTAGATCATGAAAACTCTAGGCCCAGGATTTGAATAGAGCAGTATTATCAACAGGTAAACACTGTAAAATCATTGAAGGAAAGAAAGAAAGAGTACCCTCCAATTCTTGCACAGGACTGCCTAAAAACTGAGGCTCTAAGACTATGCCCACCATTTAAGCAGCACTTATTTTGACTTAGAGGACTTATAATTTATTTATGTTTTGGAGATAAGATCTCAATGTATTTCTGTGGCTGGTATGGAACTCATGGTGTAGACCAGTATGCCCAGAAGTCAGAAGTTCTCCTGTCTGCCTTTTGAACACTGGGGTTAAAGGTGTGCTTCACTGAGTCCAGTTAGGGGATATATATAGCAACACTAATGTATACTATTTTATAAATGAGGCCATGAAGGTGGGTAGAAGATATGTTTAGGGTTAGGAGTGTGGGGGGAATATGAGCAAGAAGCATTATATATATATATGAAAACTTCAAGCTAAAAGAAAATGAGTACATGATAGCAGTGTATAGAAGATAGCATAGAGAAAATAACCATAAAAAGACAATGGGATGCTATAGCATAACTAAAACAAAAATGTATAAAGCTAACTCTGTCATTGAGTCTAAAAAAAGATGAGCTGCAAGGTAACTCAGAGCTACTTGTTGCTCTCGTACAGGACCCAGGTTCCATGCCCCGCACTGACAGCATCTCAAACCATCTGCAACTGTGGATCCAAGAGATTCCAATGCCCTCTTCTGACCTCCAGGCCACCAGGTATGCAGTCAAAATTCCTATACTCATAAACTAACACAAAAGACTCCAAAAATGGACAAATATATGTGTACATTTTTAATTCCAGCATTGGGTAGGTAGAAACAGGTGACTTCTCTTAAGTTTGAAATCTAATCTCAAAAAACTAAAACAACTGATATAAGTAACAAAATAGGAAAAAACACATGGAGAATGGATAATAAAGAATTAGTGATGGGCAGTGGTGGCGCACACCTTTAATCCCAGCACTCAGAAGGCAGAGGGAGGCAGATCTCTGTGAGTTCAAGGCCAGCCTGCTCTACAGAGCTAGTTACAGAACAGACAGAGCTGTTACAGAGAAATCCTGCCTAGGAAAACAAAACAAACAAACAAAAATTAGCACAGAGGACATACACAGCAAATGAAAACTCTAGTTTAAGTGGAGCAGAAGCCAAGATGAACAGGTGCATGGCTTGAGTTGACTAACACTGGAAAGAAGAGCATGTAAGTGAGTCAGAGAGGGAGGAAGACCACAGGAAGGCACACGCTCGCTCCATCATCAGTGGTGAATGACAGGCTGTCAGTCCAAGTAAAAACCAATACAAGCTGTGGGGAAAATGGTGTTTTCTAAAGTGCTGCTTATGCCCAAATGTAAAAACATGCAAGAATGTGCAAGGTTGGAGAATGCTCCACTGATCTGATGAAAAAGTGACTGCCAAACGGAATCGTTTTGATTTGTCAGCTAGTTCAACCATATGCCACTGTAATCCAAAAGAAAAGGTAGCTAAAATGGATTACAATCTCACAGAACATATTTTAACAGCTACCCGGAACCTATAGCCACATGTAAAAATCTGGATAACAAAACACTGAATGAGAAAGAGAGAAAGTCATCTCAACCTTATTTGATAAAATATTCTATATTTTATAAAAACTAAAATGCAACAAAATTATACTTAACACATGTTGTTTAACTGTTATCTATGTTAGTGATGAAATTCATTTTAAAAGTATACAGAACTCTAAAATATAGGATTCCCCTTGCTAGGAGTGGGAAGGTGAGAAGAAAAGGGAGGGAGAGAATTATCAGTAATGTTCTGATTTTAAAATGTAGCTTTTGCCATCAAGGACCTGGTAAAGCCCAAGGTGGTGAAGCCAAAGATGCCAAAGGGCCCCAGCTGCCAACTCAGCTGCCTTGCTTCATTGCTCACCCCAAGCTTGGGAAGCGGATTTGAAACTACATAGCCAAGAGTCATAGGCTCTGCCAATCAAAGCCTAAGGCTCGCACCAAGGCAAAAGCCTCCGCTCAAGCTAAGGCTAAGGCTTCAGCTCAGGCTCCCAAAGGTGCCCAGGCTCCTGTGAAGGCCCCATAGAAAAAGGTTTCTGCCACTGAAGACGGATGGCCTAGTGTGACACACCTACACATTATCTGCAGGTGATTGTGCCCTGTGATGTTTTTACACATAAACTTGAAGCAAACCTGTTTAAAAAATGTAGCTTTTGGCTGGGTGTGGTGGCACACCCCTTGAACTCCAGCACTCTGGAGGCACAGGTAGAGACAGATAGATCTGTGTTTCCAAAGGTCCCGAACTCCACATAATGAGATCATATCTCAAAGCATGAAGACTTATTAAGATCCAGGAAGAAAGCCAAATAGAAACTGCAATATATACAGCTTTTAATGAATATACATCATCATCAAAACTTAAGATACATGACTTGCTTTTGAAAAACTACCCACAATTTATATATTCAATTTCCACACTCCAAAAGTATTACACACTCACATTCTCTCTGGTAAGACAAGGTAAGTTTGACAACAACCTTTTAGAATTGGCCGTGATTCTAAGATAAAGGCAATGTGATATAATATCTGCTTATATAATGATGGTGCAGTTAAAAAGTCATTAAATACAGAAAAAATGCTTGTATTCTAAGGAAATGTCTAAAAATAGTTTAATTGTATGTTGTGTATTTCTCTCATGCTATGAAAACATGGCTTCTGTTTGGCTTGAGCACTGATAGGAACTGTCAACCCCCATTTGTTTATTTATGTATTTATTCATTCATTCATTCTTTGTTTTTTTAGACAGATTCTCTACATAGCCCTGACTGTCCTGGAATTCAGTGTGTAGACCAGGCTGGCCTTGAACTCGGAGAGATCCGCTTGCATCTGCCTCCAAACTGCTGGGATTACATGTGTGCACCACTGTATCAGGCCAGCAAGTGCTCTATTTCACTTCATGTGTATAGGTGTTTTGCCTGCACATATGTCTATACAGTACCTTCGTGCAGTGCAATGCCCCTAAATAGAGAAGAGGGCATACGATGCCCTGGAACTCAGTTACAGACTATGAGCTTTCACATAAGTTCAAGGACTCATAGGCTGCTCTCGTAAAAGAACAGCTAGTTAGTGCTCTTAACTGCTGAGCCTTCTCTCCAATCTCTAAACTGTCAATACTAAAAATGATACAGACTCTCATTTCCTTTATCATTTTTATTGTAGTTCATAGAGCAAAGGCTGAAAATACTTTGTCCTAGCTGGTAGAATGTTCCACGTATGCAGAGTTAAGAAAATAATTAAGAGCTGGGCATTGGTGGTGCACACTGTTTGTTTAAACACAACTCAGTATGTCAAAATTCTCTAAAGAATAGATCTGCAGATCTAAATAGTTGGGACATATATACATATACACCTAAAATATCAGATGGTGCCGGGCGTTGGTGGTGCACGCCTTTAATCCCAGCACTCGGGAGGCAGAGGCAGGAGGATCCCTGTGAGTTCGAGGCCAGCCTGGTCTACAGAGTGAGTTCCAGGACAGCCTCCAAAGCCACAGAGAAACCTTGTCTCGAAAAACAAAAAATAAATAAATAAATAAATAAAAATAAAATAATAATAGATGGCATGACCCCTTACTGGCCCCTGAATTGAAATGTTCGTGTTCGTTCTATTCTCCTCGAAGAAAAAGGGCTACAACTGGTAAGATGGGAGTGAGGGGAGGACTTAGTGGCAAGAGCACCAACTGCTCTTTCAAAGGGTCAGAATTTAACTTCCAACAACCGCATTGGGTGGATCACATCCAACTCTAAGTACACCTCCAAGAGATGCCACACTCTTTCTGGAGTCTCCTGGCATCTATACTCACATGCACACATGTAAACACAAATACACACAACTACAGATTGAGTTCCAGGACAGCCAGGGATAAACAGAAGAACTCTGTCTTGAAAATCCAAAAACTACTTATATTCATGCCATTATGAGAGAAAAATCATTCTTATCTTTATAAAAGACACTGTCTACAACTAATTTTAAAATAACTCAACAAAAACAACTTGAAAACTGAATGGCATTTGTTTAGATACTTACTACGGCCTTAGATTAGCTGCATGCTAGGAAGGAATCTGATGCCAGAGTCTGCCTGAACAAATGGACACAGGGATGTACTAACTTTACACATATCACACAACACTAAAATTATAAAAAGCTAGCCTGGCAGAAACTGAGAGTACAAGGATAGACTCCAGAGCTCAGGCTAGGCAGAAAGACAGAAGAGCTGGGGAAGGTTGGTCAATGGGTACTGCACTTCAGTGAGCAGGTTTGCTGTACCACTGCACAGGAGGGTGACCACAGAAAAAAAAGGGTGTCTGTTTATCTTAGAGGTAAAAAAAACTGAGTTAGTGATAGCAATGTTTTTTAAAGATTTGTTTGTGTATGTGTTGTGCTTTCCTTTGTTAGGTTTTGGATTTTTAGAATTAGGGGCGCACACCTTTAATCCCAGCATTCGGAAGGCAGATCTCTGATTTCGAGACCACCTTGGTCTACAGAGTGAGTTTTAGGACAGCCTCCAAAGTCACAGAGAAACCCTGCCTCGAAAAACCAAAAATAAACAAATAAAATTATTTAAATACTTGGGTGACACATTGTTAACTCGTGTGTGTTTCGTGTGTGTTTCGTGTGTGTGTGTGTGTGTGTGTGTGTGTGTGTGTGTGTGTGTGTGTGTGTGTGTGTGTGTGTGTGTGTGTGTGTGTGTGTGTGTAGACATGGTTTCTCTGTGTAGCCCTGGCTGTCCTGGAACTCATTTTATAGAGCAGCTGTCCTCAAACACAAGAGATCCATCAGGCTCTGCCTCCAGAATGAGTTCCAAGACAGCAATGACTAAACAAAGAAACCCTGTCTTGAAAAACAAACAAAAAAGAACACACCAAAACCTGACCAACACAATATATGAAAAGTAAATCATATTCTTACAAATCAGTAATTAGAAATTTAAAACCTAAATCAGTAATTAGAAATTTAAAACCTAAATATTTTAGGACTCTTATAAGCTCAAAGGAGGGAAATTACTAAACACACAGGGTAGTAATAAAAGAATAAAGAATCACTTTCGCCGGGCGGTGGTGGCGCACGCCTTTAATCCCAGCACTCGGGAGGCAGAGGCAGGCGGATCTCTGTGAGTTCGAGGCCTGGCTGGACCGATAGCCTCCGAAACAATACAGAGAAACCCTGTCTCGAATCACTTTCATGATAACAATACTGTCAGGGTGTTAGTTTTTCCTAGCTTGATACAGACACAAACAAAGGAATCCCAACCATAACCTTACTAAGCTATGTTGAAAATATTGGCAAAGTTTGCATGCATAGGGAAAATAGAACAGCTAACATGATACTGGAGAGGAATAAAGTAAATATGAGGGCTGACACTACTGAACCTCAAAATTTAATTGAAACTATCAAGAAAAGGTAAATGATGGCCATGCATGATGGAACACACCTTCAATCTTAGGACTCTGGAGGTAGAGGCAGTTGTTGAGTTCGAGGCCAGCCGGGTCTACACTCCAGGATATGTAGGACTGCTATACAAAAAAACCTTGTCTTGAAAAATCAAAAGAGGTACATCTCAATGGTAGAGCACAAACTCAGGAGGCAGATGGATCTCTGTGAGTTCGAGACCAGCCTGGCCTACAAGAGCTAGTTCCAGGACAGCCTCCAAAGCCACAGAGAAACCCTGTCTCCAAAAATAAAACAAAAGGTAGAGCATATGCTTAACCGGGGGGGAGATACACAGGAAATTAAATCCCCTGATACTTGTATCTACTCTCTTCCTCCAGAAATAAGTACTGACAAGCTTTAATGTTGATTCTTCTTCTCTGTGTAGTTAACAAAAAAGAAATGAAGACAAATGTGAATATAGTAGAAATTATTGAATTACATACTAAGCAGATAAAATGAGGAGTTTTATATTACAGGTATCTTAAATGAGTTTTAAAAATAGACAATTTTAAGACAACTTAAGTACATATAATAAAATAGATCATTAACCATAAGAACCTCAAAATTGTCAGGCATGGTAGCATATGCCTTTAATACCGGCATTCAGGAAGGAGAAGGTAAGTGGATTTCTATGAATTCCAAGGCAGCCTAAATCAAGGGAGTTCTAGGACAACCAGAGCTGTTACACAGAGAAAGCATGACTCAAAAAGCAAAACAAAAAACCCCAAAAATGTGATAATTGTGATAATACTGCTCAGTTACTAGGCATTGTTTTTAGGTCTTGCTTTCTCCATGCCATCGGGCACCATGCTCCATAAGCATGTGAGAGGCAATCAAAAAAACCATACACATAAAAAGTGGTTTATACTGATCATTTTGTTCGCATAAGTGTGAACAAACCCTAGTATTTTGCACAATGACAGGGAATGCAGGCATCTGATAACCAAGTCCTGGGCACAGCAATGACTCACCAAGCTTCTCTGGCTCATCAGGACCCGTGCCTGCAATACAACTGCTCTCCAAGCCATAGGTCGGATCCACCTTTCCAGATGCTCTTGCAGCTTCTTGTACTTTTTTGACATGTGCTTCAACTAATTCCAGTGGTACTTCTTCTCGGACCCGAGAAAACTCCTCTGATTCAAAATCAAAAGAAAAGAGCATATTCATTATGCATAGATATGTGTTCCTATACATGACCTAGAGTATCTAGCATAATAGTATTGATTTGGTTGTAATTTGGTTGCTCTTTGGGGCAGAGGGTAAAATGAATCAATTTACTGCTTTTTTATTTTATGAGACAGGGTTTCTCTGTGTAGCTTTGGAGGCTGTCCTGCAATTTGCCCTGTAGACCAGTCTGTCCATGAACTGTGTCCCGAGTACTGGGATTAAAAAGGCTTGTGCCGGAAACTTACAAAGACAGCTGACTGGACAAGGGGGAGCTCTTGAACCCCAGACTGATGGCTAAGAGGCCAACAGGGGACTGATCCAGACTCCATGAATGTAGTGTCAGTGAGGAGGCCTCAGAAATCTCCGGGGCCTTGGGTAGTCCTGGAATGAACTTTGGGAGCCCATTCCACATGGAGGGATGCTCTCTCAGCCTGGACATTTGGGGAAGGGCCTAGGTCTTTGCCCTGGATGAAATGACAGACTCTGGAGATCCCCCCAAGGAGGGCCTCACCCTACCTGGGGGAATGATGTGGGGACTGGGCTTGGAGCGAGGTGACCTCCCCACCCAGGGATTGACATTTGAAGTGTGCATGTTTCTAATTTAAATAACAACATTAAAAAAAAAGAAAAGAGCCGGGCGTTGGTGGTGCACGCCTTTAATCCCAGCACTCGGCAGGCGGATCTCTGTGAGTTCGAGGCCAGCCTGGTCTACAAAGTGAGTTCCAGGACAGCCTCCAAAGCCACAGAGAAACCCTGTCTCGAAAAACCAAAAAAAAAAAAAAAAAAAAAGAAAAGGATTGTGCCAACAATGCCTGTCTGTATTCCAGGTTTTTTTACACTAAACTTCATTGTAACATCTTAAATATATTTCAAAAAGATTTTTAAAGATCCATGGGTAACAATTAAAATGGCAGCATTAATTTTATATTTCTGTTGGCTAGACTGGTCATTGCAAAAACACCAAGGATCAAACAATTATAAAGCTAAAAATCCTGAAACAGCAAAGACATCTGAACAAAATTAACTTACTACAAAATATGAAGTAACTTCCAGTCCTTGGCTCTACCAAGTTCCTAATGTCACAAAAACGCCTTCTTTTCCTATATATATTCAACGGGAAAAATGTGTGTGTGCATGTATGTAAGAGACCAGATCTATTGTAGTCCAAGCTGATGCTCAAAGTCATGATTCTTTTGCCTCTGTCTCCCAGAAACTGGTGTTTCACAGGTGTCTGCTATCACATCTAGCTATTTACCTAATTCTAAAAAATACTCTATCACCAGCAAGATGGTTCAGCAGGAAAAGGCCCTTGCGCTAAACTGACAGTTTTGAGTTTAATTCACAAGGTACACATGGTAGGAGAAAACCACCCTCCCACTGTAAGTCCTCTCATCTTCAGACATATATCATATGATAGATGATCACATAAACATACACACAAAATAGATTTTGAAAAGTGAAAGAAAATTTAAAGATATGTTCTTAACTTATAAACTATTTTAATACATTAAAAGGTTATTTATAACCTTACGAAGCCCATTATCTTTATTTTTTGTGATTTACATAAATGAGTGTACCAGCTGATACGTATTTTTAAAACATTTGTGAGTATAAGTGTGTAAGTTTGAGCATGTGTGCAGACCAGAGGTTTACATCAGAATAGATTTTCCTCTTTCACGTCTCCCTCCATCTTATTCTCTGAGAGGCTGCCTGTGACCATCTACCTCTGTCTCCAGGGAAGATGCTACAAGCACAATCTGGAATGTCCAGCTCTTACACGGGCTGTGGAGATGCAAACTTGGGTCATTATGCTTACACAGCAGGCAATTTACAGAAGCCTTGAGCTCATGGCTAATGATATTTAAATGGGAGATCAGACTTTAGTGTTGGAGAGGTAACTTATACAGAAAGTACATACCCAGGGCTGCTTTTGCTGCAGCAGATGCCACACGAGGATCAACCACAGACGCTAAAAAAGCAACGGTACTCATCACTGGGTTTCCAGACTGGCTGAAAGGCACAGGCTGGTAAGCTAGAGGCCCAAGGGAAGCATCCGAATTTTCAAGGTATGGGTCCTCAATGGGAAGCCTCAAAAAGTGGAGGATGCATTCATCCTGAGTACGACTTCCAACATGTTCTGAGACTTTATTCCAATCATCCTTGTACATCTCAAGAGCCTAAATGAACACATGAACGATGGACTGTTAACATCAAGTAAAAAGGAGGTAATATGGAAGAAAACATGAAGCGTATGTTTTTCCCCCCTCTTCTATGTGACCGGGTCTCACTATGTGGTACAGACTGGTCTCAAACTTCTAATCTCCTTACTCTAACTGCAGAGTGCTATAAGAAGCAAAACCACAAGCTTGCTAAGATTCTTAAAGCAGTATTTCTAAAAATTCTGGGTAGAGATTTAGTTGTGATGGTACATGCCTTTAAACCTCAGTGCTCAATTAACTGAGACAGAAGTTTTGAAGACTACTTACTAGACTGAGAAAGAGGCTAACTCAAAATAACATAAATGAATATTTGTACATTAAAAATGGTAATTTGAAAGTTTTCTTTGTAGTAAGCTGTGAACCAGGCAACAAAAATAAATAAAATATATGCACATTATAAACCTGTCCTTTAACAGGACCAGTGCTGTTTACATAAAACCTTCTAAAGAAAAAAATGGGGTAGTGGTTGTGGATTAACACTAAGTATCAAATGACCAGTGAAAAATGAGACAGAAGAAAAAAACAATACTTGTATTTGTCTAATAACAATGAACAATTTTAAATCGGAAAAATATTTGGAACAGCATTAAAATCAAATTCAATAAATTAAGTATACGAGCAACATAATAAAAAGAAAACCAAAGTGAAAGCAATCAACAACCTGAATAACTGGAGAGATGCAGTGATTTCATTAGATGCCATTCTATGATCAATTATTCCCAAACTAAAGCATGAATTCTAAACTACAGGCAAGGGGTAAGCAACGGCTAGCAGATAAGTCGTTTGTTTGTTTAGCAGCCCATGAGGCTAGGAGGGAACTGACTTCTCATATACTCAGACATCATGTACACACACAAACACAAAGTAACAAAACTGAGATATAGAAGATGGTGTATTTCTTAATAAAATTGAAACTAATAGTAAGATTTTGAAAATACCTAATAGTCTATGTCATAAAATTCATGTATTTTGGTAAAAATCCTGACAAATCTTCAATAATAATAGATTAAAAACAAAATACTACTGTAAGAAAAAAAGAAACATAAATGTAAGGACTGAAACTACTTAGAAGAATTTTTAGGGGCTCACTGAAGTTACATTTCTCTAGGACCATGACTTCTTGCCCTTGCTGTTTTTTTGTGGTGGCAGAAACTTGTGTATGTCCTAGGAAGAGTTTCTCATTACTATTTTACAAGGCTGGAAAATGTTTAACTCAAAACAAATGTTCTCTCCTACCTTCAACGGCTTCATGTTTTATCAGTATCTTTCCACCTGAAGTCAAACGTGATCAAAACAATCCCATTCCCTCCTACTCAGGCTGAAGAGTCAGTCAGATTCCAAGCTACTACTCTAAGTCAGAGGGTGGTAGCACACAACTTTGATCTCACCAGCACACAGTAAACCGAGGCAGGCCGATCTGAGTTCCAGGCCAGCCTGGTCTACAGAGTGAGTTCTAGGATAGCCAAGGCACACAAAGAAACCCTGTCTCAAAAAACTAAAAAGTAAAAAATAAAAGTGATGATGAATATGGTAAGACTGGTTTTAATCTACGCACTTAGCGGGCAAGCCACAAGCAGAGACCATCCTGGTCTACTTAGTGAGATCCAGGAAAGTCAGGGCTATATCAAGGAGATGGTCTCAAAACAAACAAACAGTAAGTGAGCAGTCTAAAAAAATACGAATAACTAGACTTATCTATTAGGGACAAATCTAATTTTCATTTGGATATAACTCAACTCATAATTTTGCTGGTTAATTATTCTGAAGCTTATCTTGAGGATATGTGTGTAGGCACAAGTGTATGAACCGACACGCCCATGTGTGTGCATAGAGACCAGAGGTCAATGTCAGGTTATCTTCCACTATTGATCTCCACTTGATTTGTACACACAGAGCCTCTCACCTGGCTCAGCCGATAAAAGCATTTGCAGCCAAGCCTAACCACCCGAGTTCAACCCTTGGATCCCACTGGAGAAGGAAAGAACAGGCTCCATCCAGTTACACAACCAACACACATGTGAAACAAACAAAAACCACCCTTCTTTCTCTTAGTGCTGGGATAACTGAAGAGTACAGCCCGCAGCCTATCTACTATTCAAAACTGTCTTGACTCGTGGCCTGAATCACAGAAATTTTCTAACACTTCAGAAGGCTGGAAGAAAAAGACTCCCAATTGTACACCAAACGCCAAGTTACAAATATTGAGGGAAAGACAGAAACCTGTTTAGTTTGAAGGAATGCATCCTATATAGCCTCTTGAATACTGGGATTAAAGGCGTGAATCACCATACCCAGCACTTCCTATGTGTGTATGCATGCAAGCTGTTCTTTATTTAAGGTTTTAAAGAAAGTTGTCCTAACTAACAATGGAGGGCAAAGGACTTGCAATCCTCAGGCACCATCATCAAACACTAGGATTAAAGAGTGTGTATCCGAAAACCAACTTTTAAGGTAGCAATTGCTCTAAACA
This sequence comes from Mesocricetus auratus, assembly GCF_017639785.1. Taxonomy (NCBI): domain Eukaryota; kingdom Metazoa; phylum Chordata; class Mammalia; order Rodentia; family Cricetidae; genus Mesocricetus; species Mesocricetus auratus. Next base: position 47,522,479 of record NW_024429267.1, on the reverse strand, counting down.
AATTACATTTATGAATCATATTCATGGTAAACAATGCTGCTGAGGCGTAATTTCTTCTTAGGTTAAAAAAAAAAATAAATCTACATAAACATAGCCCAGACCCCACCTGTAGCACAGAAAATGTATTATTGTTTAAGAAATCAGCTATTTTCTTCAGAGTAAACAGTAGATGAGGATTTCTTATGTCACTCTGTAATTTTGGTTGTGAGTCTGGCCTTTAATGGCTGAGCCATCTCTCCAGTCCTATTCACTGATCTTAAAGACAGGAAAGGAGGTGATTTAGAACACCAGTATGCAGAAGAACTGCTGCTCTTTCCAGCTGTAGTGCAAACAAACTTTTCCTCATGACACAAAGTTTCCAAAACAGCACTAAAAACAAGCTGTGTTCACCTGTGTGTATTGGGCACACACTCTTGTTTCATCACCATCCAATGCAGGTGTTTAGTCAAGAGTTTTGATTGTGAAGGGTAAGACTGAAAAGACATGTGCATAACAATGATATCAAACAGACTAGGATAACTTAAAACAGTAACAAAAACCCCCAAAAGGGTATCTTTTTGAATTTTTATTCATAGAGAAAGAAAAAAAAAAAAGTCAGGCCAGGCAGAAACTACATGCATGGGCTGTGAGGAATGGATAGGTCAGCTTACCTCGAGGAGAAGAAGGGTCTCCTGCTCTGTCCACTCCCTTCCGGCACTAGCACCTTTACTCTAAAAAAACAAAGTCAGAAACTATTTACTCTTCAAAAATGGATTTGGATGGGACTCAAGCAGGATTTCTTTAAGCTCACAGAACTGTTTTTATCAAGTCTACTAAGATGAGTTCCCCAATAACCACATTCAAAAACTTCAAATTCAACAGAAGATCTGGCATGCTTCAATAGCTTCCTGCTTTCGTAAGTCGCTAGAACTACTTCTATGTCATTTCAACTTTGGAAGACATAATATGTGAAAATTCATAAACAATACAAAACATCTGTAATTATACAAGAATAACCTATGAGCCAGTCAGAAGATTGAGAGGTTAAAGGCTGTCACCATTAGACCTGACAACTTGACTTTGAGTTTCCAGAACCCATATTGTAGAAAGAAAACAGTGACTTCCCAAACCATCCTACTTCACACAAGTGTGAGTGTGCTTGCACATACACATAAATGAACATAAAACTTGAAAGAAAATGACTTTCTGTAGGATTCTAAGACAAAATATACCACACATATAAAACACTAAGATTAACTTTTATTTTAGATGTATGAATGTCAATTCTCAATGCAAAAGTCTAATTAAGACTGTCCCTGTGGAGGACTGGATCAGAGACAGAATTAATATTGAAGCTCATGACCATCATGATGATGATGCATGTATAGGATTAGTGATTTCAAGGTTTGAAATGCCAAATGTTTTAACTCTCACAAACAAGGTCCCATTAAGAGGGATCGTAAACAGGGCATTTAGAAACAATGCTTTTCTAAGCATAATCCAAACAGAATGTCCCTCCTTCTTGACTATGCAGAAATTGCGGCAAAGGAAGGTGTTGGACAAAAGAATATAGATCAACAAAAGACATTCAAGGTAATCCTCTGCCATCAAGAAATGCCTCTCATGGGCTGCAAGGCCAAATTCATCAAGAAACTCCTTCCTAGAGCAATTAAAGAATCTAATGGCTACTGGAAGAAATCAGATTGCTCTAGATGATAGAAGAGGTTTAGAAGACAAACAATTTTTTGGAATTCACATGTAGACCAGGCTACCCCAGAACTAACTCACAGAGATCTGTGCCTACATCTCTCTCCACATCCTTACTGTTGTATTAAGACCTTATACCACTATGCCCCATAGTTCTCAACTTTTTTTTTTTTTTTTTTTTTAACGAGACAGGGTTTCTCTGTGTTGTTTTGGAGGCTGTCGGTCCAGCCCGGCCTCGAACTCACAGAGATCCTCCTGTCTCTGCCTCCCGAGTGCTGGGATTAAAGGCATGCGCTACCACCGCCCGGCGAGAAACAAATATTTTAGGAGAAACCATGAATCAAAATGGATAAAGATTAGATAATGAACCTCCCCAAGTTAGGGTTTGGGAAAGGCTTTGTTTTTGTCTTTTCAGGAAAGTAAAAAGACACCTTGAAAAATTTAAAACCTTTCAAAAAAAAAAAAAAAAGCATTCAAAGAAGAAAGGAGAACTACCCAGAAAAGTTAGCAAGAAAGAAATAATCTGACCTAATGTGATCTTTGAAGTCTCCAAAAAGAGGATGGAATCACAGTGGGATGATGATGGCACATACCTTTAAACTCACTGATACCTTTAAACTCACTGCTTGGGAGTCAGAGGTAGCTGACTCAGTGAGTTGGAGGCCAGCCTGGACTACAAAGTGAGTTTCAGGACATACAGGACAGTTAACAAAGACAAACCATGTCTTGATAAACAAAACAAACAGATGGAATCCCACAATGACAATTCCATCAGGACTGGGATAACATCGTCAAGCTGAACACCACCAACTACCGATCAGCTTTGGACTACAAACTGCGTAACAAAGCAATTTCAAAGCGGCCAACTGAGAAGATTGAACCTCACAGACTACTCTAGCTAGGACTGGAGACATTATGCAAGAGCCTGGACAACAAATGATAACAGCTATCTCTCCCAGGACTTGACAACCTAAATTTTTTGTTTTCAGGATTCCCTAAAGATACTGTCACCGTCAAACAGCAGGAAGTAACTTTAAGAAGATAATGCCCACATTTCTAAGAGGTGGGGTGGGTAGTTTTTAGTCACTCAATAGGTTATGAATATTTGTCATTATTTAGGGGGATTGGTTACAAATCGTTACTGGTAATAGTTTTTTAAAAAAGCTAAACAAAGGAGATAAGATTCAAGGTTGCTTTGAAAAGAAAAACGGGGATATAGATATGATAGGATAAAAGGACAGATTACTGAATCTACTCTGAAAAGAAAAAAGGGAGGATACAGAGAACATAAAAAGGTAGATTATGAACTTACTTCTTAAAAAATGCTAGTTTTAAATTTTTTACATTATATTTGACTACTGTATATTGTATACAAATATTATATAGTATATATTGATATAACAAATATGAGATTAATTTGGTTAAAACATAATGTACATATATTTCTAATCTTGTTCCAGGTATTTTTACCTGTACAGCTTATTTAACAATGTAATGCAAATTTCAAGTCCTTGAAAGTTATTATTACCAACTATATAGGATAATAAGAAAATGCAGGTTATTAATTAGTCACCTATTACAATCAAACTTGTAGTCTCATCAGGCATGTTTGCAAAGTCAGGGATCTATTTTATAGAGACATTTCAAACATCTACAAAATATGGCATTTAAAGATGTTTTAATAAAGCTGGGCGGTGGTGGCGCACGCATTTAATCCCAACACTTGGGAGGCAGAGGCAGGCGGATCTCTGAGTTCGAGGCTGGGCTGGACTGACAGCTTCCAAAACAATACAGAGAAACCCTGTCTCGTAAAAACAAAAAACAAAAACAAAAAAAAATGTTTTAATAATATAGGCTCCTTTTTTTTAATGACAATGAGACATGTCTGCTCCTGGCAGCACCAACCTACTTCAGAGAACATAATGGGCATCTTTGTGCCAAAAGTAAGACACTGAAGAAACAAGTGCTCTTGCTTTGATGCTCATAATAAGCTGTACAAATATGACACGGAAGACACAGAAGAGAATGACTGCAAACCTTGCCAAGATAAGGTGGGACAGTCCTTCAGAAATCCTGCCCCAACAAAAGTCTGTCAGATATGCTAGGCCGATAAATCAGATAGATGCCCCAAGATTGCAGAAGAAACTTGGGGGCCTTTACAGGCAGCCAGCGGGTTCCTGTCATTTCTCACATTTTTTGGAAGTCACCTGCTTGCACTTCCTGTTTACTCAGTTAATAGTATTTCCTTCTCAAGTCTTTGAGAGACTTGGAGACTATATAGTTATAGTTTATTTTTTAAGTTTTCTGATGTACATATATATATATACATATAAGATTTATTATTATGTATACAGTGTTCTGTCTGCATGTAGGCTGCAGGTCAGAAGAGGGCACCAGACCTCATTCCAGATGGCTGTGAGCCACCATGTGGGTGCTGGGAATTGAACTCAGGACCTCTGGAAGAGCAGTCGGTGCTCTTAACCTTTGAGCCATCTCTCCAGCCCTATGGTTTTAATAGTTTACCAGACTCAGAAAAGAAACTCACTAAAAATGTATGTAAAGTGTAAAGGGTTTAGAGATAATTTGAGGGCTGGAGATGTGGTTTAACAGTTAAGAACACTGGCTATTCTTCTAAGAGGACCCAGGTTCAATTCCCAGAAGCCACATGGCAGCTCACAACTGTCTCTAACTCTATTTACAGGGGATCTAACAACCTTCAAACCAACGCACATGAAGTTTAAAAAAGGTAATTTGATGAAACAAATTAGAATACAAAGTCGATTAGGTATAAGACTTTAGATGGAAAAGGGAGTATTTTCTCTAAATTTGTCAAATGCAAACGGACTAGACATTGTTGATGTATTTATTGCCTGTATATATTGTGTACAGTCTTTTTAATGTTATAGTCTTTCTTTTTGTATCAGACAAAAAAGGGAAATTGTGGTGATATATTATTTATGATTTGTTTTTTGTTTTTCAAGACAGGGTTTCTCTGTGGCTTTGGAGGCTAGTCTAGGAGCCTGTCCTGCAACTAGCTCTTATAAACAAGACTGGTCTCAAACTCAGAGAGATCCTCTTGCCTCTGCCTCCCAAGTGCTGGGACTAAAGGTGTGCGCCACCACCGCCCGGCTGTATTTATGATTTAACAAAGCCACTGGTGATCAAAATGCAAAGCTAGCCATAGAGCCCAGCAGTAGTGACACACACCTTTAATCCTGGTAGTCATAGTAGCCAGCCATAGAGACCAGGCGTTGGTGATATACACCTTTAATCCCAGGACTGAGGACTCAGGAGACAGAGGCAGATGGATCTCTGTTGTTAGTTCAAGGCCACACTGAGCTACTCGAAATTGAGCCAGTCTGAAAGAGAAACAGCTCACACAAATGTGAACTCAGTACTTGGAGACAGGCATGATATGGATGGGCAGAGAGGAATATAATAAGGCAGGAGGAGATGGAACAGAGAGGTCTACAGTCTCAGGCTTGCTGAAGACAGCATTGCATTCTGAGGATTTGTGGAGACAGGATCACCCACTTTGGTCTGATGTAGAGGTAAGAGTGGCTGGCTGCTTTGCTTCTCTGCTCTCTCAGCTTGAACCCTGGTATCTGTCTCTGGGTTTTTATTATTTGTATTACATTCTACTCATGTAAAAAGAAAATTGTGAAAGAGAACAAGAGTGGTAAGGGTACTTAACTGCTCAAAGAGAAAAAAACAGGTTCATTTTCTACGACCCACGTAGTGGGGTAAAACTGATCTCAAGTAAAGATCAAAAAATATAATGCCTATTTTTGAGCTCTAAGGATACCAACCTTAAAAAGGATAGCCTATACTCACACTCAACAATATACATTCACACAAAACATTCCTATACATGGAAAAACAAAGAGAAACAAACTTTTTCTAAAAATGGCAAAAGGGATTGAAGAAAAACCTGAGCTATAAGACCATTGGCTGCTTTTCCAAAGACCCAAATTCAGTTCCCACCAACAATGTGGCAGCTCACAGCATCTCTATTTCAGTTCTGGGGACCCCCACATACTGTTTGGGATTCTGTGGACATTAGATACATGAGTGGTACACAGATTTATACATATATATATGCACATACATATGTGCATACACACACACACACTAAACATCCATACAATGGTAAGTAAAATAAACTTAATTTAAAAAAATAACAAGTCAAGCATGGTGGCACACAACTTTAATCCCAGCACTCAGGAGGCAGAGACAGGCCTCTGAGTTCGAAGACAGCCTGGTCAACAGAATGACTTCCAGGAAAGACAAGGCTACACAGAGGGAACCTATCTCAAACACACACACACACACACACACACACACACACACACACACACACACACACACACACACACACACACACACACACACACACACACACACACACACACAAACTGCAAAGGATTCCTTCAAGTCTTAATTCATTAGTCTGATAGCAAAGCATAACATTATCCAGTACTTTAGATTTATGCATTTTTCCTGTCTGTGTGTGTGTGTGTGTGTACTATATGCATAGCTGGTTGACAAAGAGGTCAAAATAGGGTGTCACCCTAGAACATTTTTGGATGGATAACTAAAAAGTGAGTGTTGGGAACTAATCTCAGGATGTCTACAAGAACAGTAAGTGTTCTTAACCACTGAGCCATCTCTCCAGCCTCATTGTTTAGTTTTGTTATTTTGAGAGTGGATATTACTTTATCAGTCTCTAACTCAAAGTAATCAGACTGCTTAGTACTGGGATAACAAGCTTGAGCAATTATGACAAAATTGGGGAATGCATTTTGTCCTAATCATGCAGTCTGTATGAAAATAAGTGGAATGTCTCTTTACTTTTCACACTATTACACAATTTGAACAAACCAAAAATTATATTATGAACAAACGTTTAAGTTATTTACAATTCAACACACGATTTTGTGATCTTTATTTTTGTTTTCATGTCCAAGGACACTAGCTATATGTCTACCAATAACTGGATATATATGTTTATCTTTAAGCACATTCCCTCCACTTTTAGGTTGCTGGAAGAAACTATGAACACTGGAATTATCTCTTTGGTGTTTTCTACAAGTTAACCAGTGGAATCTTGATCTAGACTGTTGTTTGGGGGACTACCTTTAACTACTGCTGACAACTCCATCTGCTGTCTGTATATGCTAACATACAGACTGCATGATTAGGACAAAATGCATGCCCCAGCTCTGAGGTCAATGCAGGTGTATCTTTCTCCATTGTTTATGTTCTAAACTCAAAGTTCTCGAAGATAAAAAATGTTGTCTTTGATTTTTTTTAAACCCAATTTGACAATTTTGCTGTTTCTGTGGAGTATTAAACTGTATGCAAGAATAAATAACTTTAAAAATGAAAAAAATATCCAAAACAATACAGAGAAACCCTGTCTCGTAAAAGCAAAGAAAAAAAAAGAAAAAAGAAAAAGAAACCTGTATGCAGGAAAAGAAAAACTTTATAAGGAGGGCTAAAGAGAAAGGTCAACAGTTATGATCACTAGCTGCTTTTCCAGGGGACCCAGGTTCCATAATCAACATGCAGACAGTGGCTTACAACCATCTCCAAATCTCCAGTTCCAGAGCATCTAATGCCATCTTCTGGACTAAGGAGGTACTACATTCTAAAGGTATCAGGACATACAAACAAGACATATAATTAAAATTTCAAAATTAACTAAAATACCCAATATGGCTGGGACTCAGAAGTGTAGTGGATGCCCACCATTTGTGAGGCCTTGAATATCTGTACAATAATAGTGCTAGTTAATTCTACTTCAAATACCTGAGTTAGGACTTACAATAATTTACCATTGGTCAGTCTACTATCAATATTTGTGTGTTTCCTACAAAATGCAGGAACTTCCAAAGTATACTTCTATTTCTTGTTTTTGGTGCTGTTTATGGAAGTGATCATTCACATCCACACATAATAGCCCTAAACACTTAACGTTACTATTTTTAAATGGTCTTCAGTGTTTGTGAAAAGATCAATGGCATGTCACCCACACAGCAAGAAGAATTATGTACTGTTTCATATATTGGCCTTTCAAGTACACTTAATTCAATGATGTACATTATAAAAATGATTTGTTAAATTATAATTGAATGGGTTGGAGAGAAGGCACATGGGTTACTAGCCTAGCTGCTCTTGTAAAGAACTGGGTTATTATCTCAGCATCCACATGGCAGTTCCAAAGTGCCTGTAACTCCACTTTGACCTAATCTTCCTGTGGTCTTCAAAGCCACCACACAAACAGAGCACATGAACATGCAGGCAAATGCTCAAAGACATAAAAATAAGCAGGGCTGCAAAGACAGCACAATAGTGACAGCACTCCTTGCTTGTCCAGAGGACTCAGCTTCAATTCCCAACACCCATATGGTTTCTCACACCGGTCTTCTAACTTCAGTCTCAGAACAACCCACATCCTCTTCTAGGCTCTCAGGCATGATGACAGCATGTACAACAGAGACATGCGTACAAGTGAAACACCCCCAAAATACATGTAGCCTAAAACAAAGGAATAGCCAAGAGTGTTAGGGAACATGCTAAGAAAGAAGACTTCTGGGAAATTCACAAAAGCATGCAGAGTAGGATGGTGTACTGCTGTGAGTCACTGTTGACTCGTGTTAATTCTATCTAGGCTCATTTCTATTCATCCTCCGGAACTTCAGTTGCTAACGGCAATTTCTATACTTTTAAACATTTACAAACATTTTTACCCCATTGATTTTTTAATACAGATTTCCAGAATGAGTTTGTATTCCTATACAATGGAATGGCTATTTGTCCTTTGACTTCTATCAGTGATGTTGTAGCATCAGCCATCAGTGCGGGTTTTTTTGTTGTTGTTGTTGGTTTCTGTTGTTTGTTGGTTTTAGAGGGATAGAATTTCTCTACATAACAGCTCTGGCTGTCCTGGAACTCATTCTGTATACCAGTTCTCTGACTATGTTACCACTACTTTCTGCAGCCATCAGTTTTAGTTTTATTATTCATTTCAAATTCAATTTCATTCCTTACCCATATTATTTACCCTCCTCATTTGGTTTTTATCAGTTTAAAACTGTATCACGGGGTGTTGGTGGTGCACACCATTTATCCCAGCACTCTGGGGACAAAGGCAGGCCGAACTCTTATGAGTTTGAGGCCAGCCTGGTCCGCATAGTGAACTTGAGGAGTCAGGACTATACAGTCCTGTCCTGAAAAAACCAAACAAACAGAAAAATTGTGTTTATTTATTTGGTTGTTTTGAATGAGGTGTGTATATGTGTGCATTCATTTGTGAGATTGTGTACACTGAGGTCAAGGGACAACCTCAGGTGTAGGCTCTCAGGCTCATCCTTGTTTTTGGCAATGTCCCTTTCACTGTATCCCTGTGTTGCCTACTCCATGATACTGGACCTGCAGGCTTCAAGGGGATTCTCCAGTCTCCTCCCTTCTTTTTCCAAGAAGGTGCTACCACATCGGGCTTCTATGTGTGTCCTGGAGATCTATTCAGGTTATTAGACTTGGTTGCAAGTACTGTGAAGCCCTAAGCCACCTTGTCACAGCCTCTTAATATGTTTATCTTTCCATTAGTTCTAGCACAGAGTTAATAGACGCTTTATCTATCAATCCTACTATAGTAGTGTGATTGTAATTGGCCCCATAATCTCATAAGGAGTGGCACAATCAGGAGGTATTGAAGCAGTTGCTATGGCCTTGTTGGAAGAAGTGTGTCCTATGCTCAGGATATCACCCACTATCTCAGTTGACTCCCTGTTGCCTGCAAGATGTAGCACTCTCAGCTCCAGCACATCTACCTGCACGGTATCTCTTCACAGCAATGATAACCCTAAGACACCTATTCCTACACATTTTTCTTTTCCACTACTGATAGATTAATTCTTCTGACTGCTGACAGCAGGTCACCTGGACTTTGTTCTTAATGTTTTGTCCTATCTTCACCATTAGCCATTTCCTTTTTTTCTTATTGGTTCAGTGAATAAACAGGTCTTTAAGCTCAGTACCCTGTTTTGTAATAGACTGCTGATCACTACAGAAACTAACAATGCTAATGTCTGTTTCTTAATATACATTCTAATTTACTTTTCAAATTGTATTACCTTCAAAATGTACTATCCACAGTTATTTTTAAATACCTAGCTGCTAATCATATAAGTGACTATTGAAATGCATCAGACCTCAGTAGAAACCTTGCTAGGTCCTCTCAAAGACTGGATTTGTTATAAAAGAATACTTGCAAGTGGGAGGTCCATGTGGGTTTACAAAAGTCTTTACCTTTGCCAGTGTTTTCTTGGAGTAAATGTCAGTTCGAAGACCAAAGTTCTGCAAATCAATTGGTTTTTCCTTATTCTTTTCGGGAAAATTTAACATCTGCTGAGCAGCAGGGACCTATAAGGCAGATAAATGACAAAATGACTGCATTATCCTTTTCAAATTCCAGGGGAAAGAAGATTTGAGGTTTTTGTTTTGTTTTTTATGACTAGAGGTACAGATATTGTGAGATCCCACATGTGTGCTGAGAACTGAACCTGGATCCTCAGAAAGAGCAGCCTGTGCTCTTAACCACTGAGCCATGTCTTCAATCTTAAAATATCACTTAACATTGGCTCTTAAATCTCCTAGTCAGCTGAGCGTGGTAATACACACCTTTCATTCCAGCGCTTAGGAGGCAGAAGCAGGAGGATCTCTTTGAGTTCAAGACCAGCCTGGTCTACAGGGTGAGTGCCAGGACAGCCAGGGCTACATAGTAAGTCCTTATCGCAAAACGAAGACAAGACAAAACAAAACAAAACAAAACAAAAAGAAATGCTTTGGATCAAGTTTCCACAAAAACTAGTAATAAACTCGCCATGAAAAGGCAAGTATTTTGGTGGTCCTTTAAGTCAGAGGAGAGTCAATTTCTCTAACATGATATATTCTCTTTAGCAATGAAAAAGAAATAAACTATGAACCTCCTAGTATTAATAACTTGTTTGTTAAACTAGTCTTTTCAAAACAATGTACATTTACTTTGAAAATTGCTAGTAATTTATTGCTAGAGGTTTAAAAATGTACATTTTCTCTTTTTTTGTTTTTTTGAGACAGGGTTTCTCTGTATTGTTTTGGAGGCTGTCCTGGAACTCACTCAGTAGACCAGGCTGACCTCAAACTCACAGAGGCCTGACTCTGCCTCCCGAGTGCTGGGATTTAAGTCATGTGCCACCAACGCCTGGCTTAAAATGTACATTTTCAAGACACAAACTAGATAAAAAGTTTATGTATTGTCTGCTTAGTGACAAGTAACATTGATGGCAAAGGAATAAAGAGCTAAAGAGTAATAACTAAATTTTGTAATTTCATAATATAATTGAATTGGTGGCACAACATTACTCTTTTTTTTTTTTTTTTTTTTTTTTTTTTTGGTTTTTCGAGACCGGGTTTCTCTGTACTGTTTTGGAAGCTGTCCTGGAACTCGCACTGTAGACCAGGCTGGCCTCGAACTCACAGAGATCCGCCTGCCTCTGCCTCCCGAGTGCTGGGATTAAAGGCGTGTGCCACAACATTACCTTGATTAAATTGTCGTGAACATAAAGATTTCCACTTGAAAAAATGAAAACCAAACCATATACAATTCTAAAACTATCCGTTAAGAAACAGCACTAGGAACTATCCTGATCACTAGTAGCCCTCAAGAGCACTTAGACCTAACTACTTACCTGAGGCGAGCGAAGATGCAGAGGCACGAGCCCTGAGGGTGTGTCGGCTAGCACATTGAAATGGGGGGTAGGAGGAGGTCCCATGGCCATGGGTCGACTTTCTGGATCAACTTGGTAGTTAACAAGACCCCACTGCTCTAAGAAGGCATGAACCCTGAAAGACAAGAGTTCTATACATTAAAAACTAGAGAACCAATCTCAGCTGTGAACCCATGATCATACAATTCTAAAAAAAATAAAGAAAATTGTGTTCTGCAGGTGACAAAGTAGCCAAGTATCTTGGTGTTGTCTGAGGGAAAATGCACAACCTCCAAAGTAAGTAAAATGTCAATAATACATGTGGGTGTTCGTTTTGCTTTCTATTTTTTGAGATGAAAAAACTTATTATTAGAAACCCAAATTTTAATTTTGTTCTGAAATGGTATATATAGTCCTTACTCAAATATCTTGTCATTTTATGATCTGAATAGAAAACAAAAGATATAAACTATGCAACACAGTGTTCTGGAATAGAATATTTGTTTAACTATGTAAAGATGTGTTTCTGTTTTACCTTTTCTGCCTAAGGCACTTGACTGGTCTAAGAAAAAGCTGAATAGCTAACAGCTGGGCAGATTAGGGACAGGCAGGGCTGGCAGGCAGAGAAGAGGGGAGGCAGGCAGCCAGGTGAGGATCAGACAGACAGGGAGGAAGTAGGGAAACAGGATGGACAATACATAGACAATGTAAACAATCCTTAGGATAGCATACACATGAATGGAAATGGGTTCATTTAAGTTTAAAAAAAAATCAAACTAGAAACAAGCCTAAGCTAAGGCCAAGAATTCACAATTAATGAGTCTCCATGATTTAGGGATGGCTATACAGAAACAGATTATTAAAATGAGTATTAAACATACAGAATTAAAAATACATTAATCTTGTCAGAAATGAAGGAAATAGACAGTTAAGCTCTTTCAAAAAACCCAAATTTGTCGCCCAGCACCCATATCAGACTGCTCTTTACTCCCTCTAGCTCCAGGAGAGTTGACACCCTCCTCTGGAATTCATGCTCAAACTGGCACACATGATACAACTGAATAAAATTAACAAAATATTGAAAACAAAACCAGTTAGATCTAGAACAGCAATGTAGTTCTAACCACCTATAATACAGGATCTAAGCCAAATATTTACCTCATCACAGCACACACATCTCCAGTCAGGTTTCTCCGACAAGCAGTACTGGTCAAATATTCTTGGGGGTTTAGACGGTATGTGTCAATCATAAAATTTCGATATGCCAAATATCTTAAAAAAAAAAAGAAAACAAGGGCAAAATTCGTAAGGTAGACTTGCATCTTTCAAATAAAATATTCCCAAAGCTAAAACACACATAGGCATAAAAATGACAGCAATAATAAACATCAATATTGATATTGTACTAAAATAGTAATATTTCAAATAAATTCATAACCAGTAAAATGAAAAACAAATGTCTACCACATTGTAACTTGGACACTGACACATAACCAAGTTTTGGTTGCTAAGCAGTGTTCTTCACACTGTCTGTGAAGTAGCTCACCTAATACCCATACTTCCTGCAAAATAAGTTTCATCATCCCATTCACACACAAGGAAACTGAAGCACAGAACACTTGAAGACCTGGCTGGAAAGTGAGAAGAGCAGAACACAATACATCTCAGACCTATGTTCTCAATGGGTGACCACTCTCACTTTCCACCCAAGGACATGGTTATGACACAGTAATATACTTTCTCAGGGCAATCCATTCAGGGAGACTTATCTAGACAAACAATCAAAGAGAAAACAAGTCAGGGCAAGACAAACCATACAAAAATAAGAAAAATTGAGACTAAATGTCACTTAAGACTCCACAAAATACTGTAGCATTTGTGCCACATATGCTTTTTAAAATTCAAGAATATTGGGGATGATAAGATGATTTAGCAGCTCAGAGCACTGGCTGCTCTTCCTGACCCAGGTTCAATTCCCAGCAACCACACGGTGGCTCACAACTGTTACTTCAGTTGCACATAAAATAATATGAAAAGAATTTTTTTAATTAAGAATGTAAAGGATTATGACATCTACCAAGAAGTTCCCTTGTACTGAGCCTTAGGTAGTAGATCAGTATTTATCCCAGGTATACAAATGGACTTTGGACTCCCATCCAACAATGAGAGATGCACTCTCACCCTGAACTCTTGGGGGAGGGTCTAGGCCCTGCCCTGGATGAAATGACTATGGACACCTCCATTGAGGGCCTCACCCTCCCTGGGGAAATGAGGAGATGTTGGGGGGGTTGGTGGGAGGGCACAGGAGGAGGAGAGGGACCTGGAATTGACATGTGAAGCAACCTTGTTTCTAATTTAAATTTAAAAACAAACAAACAAACAAAAAATATATATATAAAAGTTCCCGTGCCCCACCCCCAAGAAATGGTTTCTCTATGTAGCCCTGGCTGTCTTAGAACTCACTCTGTAAACCATGCTGACCTGGAACTCAAAGATCCACCCACTCTTCTGGGATTAAAAGAGTAGGCTATCACAAGTTTTTGCATGCACTAAACAAAAAAAGGTTTGCATGTAAAAAACAAAAGTCTCACAACACATGAGAGCAGCTATGTACTCGAAAAGGCAAACAATTAAAAGAGGCTACAGACCAAACATGGACATACAAAAATGACTAAACTTACAAGATGAAAAAGTGATGACTCCCCAAACACTTAAGTATTTAAAAGCATGGAAAAACAGTCTGGACTTTAAAGCCCAATCTGTAATTTAGTAACTGTAATCAGCAAGTTATCTCTGACCTCAAAGCACTGGAAAACATTTTTTGTTAAGTTGTTAAGCTGTATATGTGGGTCCATGTATTTCATATAGGAAAGAATTTAAGTCAGGGTGATCACAAGACAGTCTAACTTTGGAAGTACACACGTGCAATGGAAATAGAGTAATTAATGTTCCAAGAAAGGAGAGCTGTGAATTAATTTCAGTGAAAAAAGATTCAAGAGGTAGGTCAAGCATGCCTTTGATGCCAATCAGGAAACAAAGGCAGGCAGATAACTTTGAGTTCTAGGCTAGCCTGGTCTTCATAGTGAAACCCTACTGAGGGAGGGAGGGAGGGAGGGAGGGAGGGAGGGAGAGAGGGAGGGAGGGAGGGAGGGAGGGAGGGAGGGAGGGTGGGAGGGGAAATTAAAAGAGCAAACAACGAAAAACCTAACTTCTAGAAATACATAACAATGGATCACATGAAAAAGACAAATATTGCTTCCTAACAAGCAACCTCCTTCCATGTTTCTAATTTGTAATTAGTAATTATTTATCATGGGGATAAAGGTTCCATTCCCTACCAGACCACTATACACCTATAGAAACAAAAGCAACAAAGACAAATTTCAACAAAGCACCATTTACTAGATTCAATATTTAAGTGATAGAACTGATAAACTACAAGTTCCTTTAAAGTTAAAATGATGCAGAAATAAGATTATTTCCGAGTGATGTACACTATTTGCATATTAATGAGATTGTGTCTTTTGAATCAGGAGAGGCAGGGAGAAGGCTCAGGGGTAAAGGACTTGCTGCTGATTTTGCAGAGGATCGAGATTTGGCTCATACCCTTCTTTAACTCCAGCTTCAGGAGACCCAATGCACTCTTCTGGCCATTACATTCACTGCACATACATGGTACACATAAATACATACGCAGGAAAAACACTCAAGATACACAAAACTAAAGCAACAATTCCATGCTATGGACATAAAAAGTGTTATAAAATACTGGGCTCACATTTCTGGAGTCTTTGATTTGTTTTTTCCATTAAAAAACTCAGGAAGAGCACGACGTTCAATCACATGAATACTGAAAGAAAAGAGGTAAGTTGATTTAGATTTTTGAAAAATAAGTAAATTTTAATATTTGAGTTATATATTATTCAAGTTTCAAAGGAAAACTAATAATTCCCTTACATTTAAGAGGAATCAACACAGTTTAAAAACCTTTGTGTTTCCTATCCAAAGTATGTACTGTAGTTTCTATTCCCTAAACTTTGGCTGAGAATAGTGGCTCAAGTCTGTAACACCAACAATTGAGAGACAGTCAAGATTGACAGAGGTCCTGGGATATAACTCAAGGTCCAATCTCAAAAAGAAACAACAAAAACTGTGAGAACAATGAATTATAAATTTTATTACTTCCTCTTTATGCCATTACAACAATAAAAAAGTACAAAGATTTTTTAAAAAGTGGCTAACAAAAATCAGAATACTAAGTAAGGTCACACAATGAAGTCAGCAAAGAGTTTGAATTTATAATGGTTATTCAGACTCCTAAACATTAGTTTGTCTTCTTCTAGTCCTCAGAAATAGAGATGAACTAAAATATTTGGCAGGGACTGTCAGATCTTATTAAGTAGCTATATATAAATACATTCAATAATTTAAAAACATTCTTTAGGTTGGAAGCACTGTAGAGTCCAAGAAAAAATGACGGGCCTAGAAAACTATGTGAATCCATTGTATATCCAGATTTTTGTTACTGATGTGTATGTTTGTGTGTGTGTGGTATGTGTGATGACATGTGAGTTCCATGAAGGCTTTCCAGAGGGAAATCAAGTGTTAGTTACATGTGCGAAACAAATCAATCATCTATGAGCAAAGCTGACGGGCCCTTCAGTCTTCTTCATCTAATTTACACCATCCAACATCTAGGTCACATGATGTCCAGAGAGCTGTCTCAGTGATAAAGGATCTTTCTAACCAAATATGCCTTCAATCATCTCAAAACACACAGGTGCAGTAGAAAAAATTCCAGCAAGTTGTTCTGACCTCTACTTTCATGCTTTAGTAGGCACACAAACACAAAATAAACAAGTGCACAAATAAACAAGCAAACAAATGAGGGAATGGAGAGACGGCTCAAAAGTTAGGGGCACTGGCTGCTCTTCCAGAGATACTGAGTTCAATTCCCAGCACCCACATGGTGGCTCACACCATTTATAATGAGATCTGGTGCCCTCTTCTGGCATACAGGAAAGCATGCAGGCAGAACACCATATACATATGAATAACTAAGTCTTTAAGAACCAATGGGGCAAAGGTCAGTGAAAGAATGTATGCCTCTCATGAAAGTAACATGAATTCCACCCACAGCACCATGTGAAAGTAACTGTGTCTGTACCATACATATACAGACATCTTCCCTCTTTACTTTCTAAGCAATACAATTGTAGCCACTATTTACAAGCATTTATATTGCTATTCATGGCATAAATAGTCCAGATATTAAATCAATCTTGGCTACCTTGAATTGCTTCCTTCAAGTATGTCAGCACAGTGATGACAAAAGTAACTAATAGAATACTGGAAGATGTAAAAGGGCTATATGCAAATACTATGTCATTTTATAAGAATGTGAGGATGTCATGTTTAGCAGGGGCCCACAGAAACAATCCCCTGCAGGTACTAAGGGATACCAACTCCCAAAGCTTTGCTTTGGTCATCTTACACAATGAATGGGGGTACTGTGAAAACAGTAAACTATCAGAAAACTTCTAAAAGAATACTTTTAAGAAAAAATTGATGCTGTATATGTACTTTTCAAGTCCACTTGAAAAAAGACTACTACTCTTTTTCAAATGGCAACTGGCACAGGTAACTCAGCTCTAAGATAACTTACATTTCTCTATTATTTGCCAAACACATTTATTTTTTTTCCCAAGATAGGGTTTCTTTGTGTAGCTCTGGCTGTCCTGGAATTTACACTGTAGACCAAACTCATAGAAATTACACTGTACACTATGGCCTCAAACTCATAGAAATCCATCTGCCTCTGCCTCCCGAGTGCTGGGATTGAAGGCATGCGCCACCAACACCCGACTTATATTTAGTATTTTAAAATCATGTATTTTGTACTGATTAAAGCCTCAGTCATAAAACATTTACAGTTAAAAATAAATTGTCTAAAGCTTAAAACTTTACATGTTGGGGGTGGAGAGATGTCAACCATTAAGAACACCAGAGTGCCGGGCGGGTGGTGGCACACACCTTTAATCCCAGCACTCAGGAGGCAGAGGCAGGCAGATTTCTGTGAGTTCAAGGCTGGGCTGGACCAACAGCCTCCAAAACAACACAGAGAAACCTTGTCTCGTAAAAACAAAAAAAAAAGAACACCAGAGTTCAGTTCTCAACACAAATATGAGGTGGCTTACAATCATCTGTAACTCCAGCTGCAGGAGAGCCAAAGCCCTCTGTGTATGTACATACCACCTCATAGAAGCAGGTACACACACAAAAAAAAAAACTTAAAAATATTTTTTGAAACTTTGTATTTAAACAACTTTTTTCTAAACTGTATTTAAACAGTTTTAAATAATTGTTTCAAAAAACAGGCTAAGGCAAGAGAGAGACTAAGATCCTACCTAGAAACTTAGAAATAAGGCCAGTCTTGGCTAAAAACAAGGCCCTACAGCACAGCTGTTCTACCTTCCTAATGCTGTTACCTTTTAATAAAATTCCTCATGTGGTGACCCCAAAACAAAAGTTATTTTATTGGCATTTCATAGCTGTAGTTTTGCTACTGTTATGAATTGCAATGTAAACAACTGCTACCCAGGATATGTAAATCTGATATGTAAACCCCCAAGGGGCCATGACCACAGACTGAAAATCACTACCCAGTGAAAAGAGGGAAGACACAAGACAACAATACTTTAACACATTCAAAAACATAACTGCGCCGGGTGTTGGTGGCGTACGCCTTTAATCCCAGCACTAGGGAGGCAGAGGCAGGCGGATCTCTGTGAGTTCGAGACCAGCCTGGACTACCAAGCGAGTTCCAGGACAGCCTCCAAAGCCACAGAGAAACCTTGTCTCGAAAAACAAAAATAAAAACAAAAAAACAAATCAAAAACATAACTGCTCATCTTCTTATTCATGCTGACTATATGAAGTGGACGAAACAACACAATCTAGTTTGAAAATAAGTGTTCCCACACTTCAGGTGAAAAAAGCCTACTTACCAGTTATAATCAAACCAGGATGCATAGCTGGGAATAATGATGTGATTAGTCTGTTCTGTAACATTATCTTCACCTGGGTCAACTGACCGACTGGGATCACCTTTGCTAGGATCCTCATCTTCCTATAAAAAATAGAAAGTGAGGTTAGATCAGAGAGAAGACTATAGGCAAATCACACATATGATATTAGGTCAAATGCAATGAAAGCAGCAGATCCAATTTGAAGGACCAGAAAAACAATTTTCAGGCACAGACATTTCTATGTTTTGAAGAGAGAAAAGCAGTAGAGTCGCACTAAGCTATTTTTCCTTTACCCAAATAACAGAATATTCAAATTATCTAATAATGAGATTAATTATCAAATAAAAGAAACAATATTTCAAAATCAAGAACTAATACATATATCAATTTTTTTTTCACAAGAACTTACTAATTTTTAAAACTGTCACTATAGAGACTCCAGAACAGGGCACCAGTTCCTAAAGGTACAGTTTAGAGTGCCACCATGTGGTGGTGGGAACCAAACCTGAGTCCTCTGGAGTGTCACAAATGCCCCTCAACAGCTGTGGTATCTCTGAAATCCTTCACAATAGCTTCCTTTAATTCACACAATTTTATGACCACAATTCAATTACTAGTTTTTGTATTATTTACAAAAGAAATAAAGTTACTAACAAAGCATAATGGTGAGATTTCTTCTACTCCAAATACTACACATGAGATCCTACCAACAGCCCTATTTATACACATTAACTCATTTATCCATGATAATGATCTAAGAGTTACAATAGCACCTACTTAATATTTCTGTAGGAAAAGAAAAAAAATAGAAAGTTATAAGCATAACGTAAATCCAAGAAGCAAAGCCGAAAGGGCTCTACCAGTCATCACCGAGCCACTTAACAATGGTTCTGTGCTGAGTGTGGTGGCACGCTTTTAGTCCTTCATTTGGTAGACAGAGGCAGGAGGATCTCTGTACAGGAGCTTGATGACAGTCTTGTTTTTGCAGTGAGTTCAAAGACAACAAGGGCTACCCATCCCCAGGCCTCATGGTAGAAGGAGAAAATCAACTCCCCCAACTTTTTCTTCTCACAATTGCATACACACATCCCACAAACACAGCCTGTGTTACATAATGAGACCCTGTTCCAATTCTACTAGATCAGATATCTACCACAGACTTTAAAATGAAATGGTCCAAGTGTCTCAAAAATTTCTTTTACTGCCGGGCGTTGGTGGCTCATGCCTTTAATCCCAGCACTCGGGAGGCAGAGGCAGGCGTATCTCTGTAAGTTCGAGACCAGCCTGGACTACCAAGTGAGTTCCAGGACAGCCTCCAAAGCCACAGAGAAACCCTGTCTCGAAAAACAAAAAACAAAAAACAAAAAAAAAAAAATTTCGTTTACTGATATCTCAGAGCCTGATATCACAGGCTATACATTAAAAATGACACTCATATCTTGTAAGTGCCTTTGAATTGTTGCTCTTTCTTTTCTGGATATTTTGCACATTATTTTTTTCTTAATAGTAGGAATAGAAGGTGTTTGAAGGTCAGAGGTAATGAGAGCTGGTTTTCTCCTGCTACCTTTACATGGTTCAGAAGACTATACAGCAATTGCTTTTATTAGCTGAGACATCTTAACATACCTCACAATTCAAAGATAGTCTCCAAATGCCTATTCATGACTAGCATAAGCATACATACTACAGATGCCAGGTATGGTGGCACATACTTTTAATCCCATGACTTAGGAGGCAGAATAATAGGGGAATGTCCTTCTGAATGCTATGAATAATTTAGTGGTTGATAAAGCTGTTTCTGCCAACAATGGGCAGGCAGAATTTAGCTAGGGAATTCCAAACAAAGACACGGGGAGAAGGAAGGGAAAACAAAGATTCCAGGGAGTTAAGAGACCCGGGCATCAGAGGTAAGACAAGGTCATGTAGAGATACACAGATTAATAAAAATGGGCTAATACTTGAGAGAGTAAGTCAATAAGAAGCCTAAGCCACTGGCTAAATAACTGTAACTGATAGTCTCAGTGGGACCAGGAGAGATGGAGAAAGTCTTCTACAACAGAGGCAATGGAAATTTGAGTTTGAGAATACTCTGAACTACATAGTAAGGTCTGGAAAAATGATCAGGCTTTAATTATGCTTGCGTATGAACAAAATGTTCATGTGGAAGAATGCAGGTATGTATGTAATAGTGTCCTGCTCTATCACTGTCAAGCTTATTTTTAAGATAGGGTCTTTTAATGAACCTGGAGTGCCCTGATTTGATTGTGTTGGCTGAGCAATGAGCTCTATGGAATCAAATTTCTCCACACCTCAACTTCCCCAGCACTGGGCAGAGATACCCAGCACTGGACACAGATGCCCACTGCTGCTTCCTCATTGGGTATGACTATGGGAGCTGGAGATCCAAAATCAGGTCTTTATGCCTTATCCAACTGAGCATTCTCTTCAGCTCCTAAGCGTATAGCTTCTAACCCTATGAAGATCTTTTATATTAAGAAATTTCAAAGAAATATTTTGAGCTGGGTATGATAGACCATGCCTTTATAATCACAGCACTCAGGGATCAGAATAAGTTCCAGGCTGGTAAGGACTGTTACACAGAGAAACCCTGTCTTGAAAAACACAAAAATGAGCAAAAGAAGCCTCTATACCAGAACTGGTAAATGGAAAGCGGGTGATTAGAAATCCTGACGAGAGGGGAAAGAGATACCTCAGTGGTAAAAAGCACTTGGTCATCCTATAAAAGACCTAAATTTGGTGACCAATCAGGTAGCTCATAATGAATTCCAAAGGATCTTCGGGTCTCCATAGGCAACCAACCACACACAATGTAGCACACACTGACACAGACAAATACGCATGGATAAAACATGGGACTTCACAAACTGGACAGTGATGTCCTACAGTTTTAATCCCAGCATTCAGGAAGCACAGACCAGCGAATCTGTTGGGTTCAAGGCCTGCCTAGTCTACAAAGCAAGTTTTAAGACAGGATCCAAAGCCACAAAGAAACCCTGTTACCGAAAAACAAAAAAACAAAAAATAAAGAAAGAAAAAGTCTTTACAAAAATAAAAGTAAGCCAGGCAGTGTGGCCCACACTTTTAACCCTAGCACTTGGGAGGCAGAGACCAGCAGATCTCTGTAAATTGAAGATCTCTGTGACAAGTTCCAGGACAGCCAGTCGTGAAACACAATTAGGTAGGTAGGTAGACAAACAGACAGACAGACAAAGTTAAAGCCGAAACGTTAAAAGATAAAGTCTACGCCGGGCGTTGGTGGCGCATGCCTTTAATCCCAGCACTCGGGAGGCAGAGGCAGGCGGATCTCTGTGAGTTCGAGGCCAGGCTGGACCGACAGCCTCCAAAACAGAGAAACCCTGTCTCGTAAAACCAAAAAAAACCAAAAAAAACAAAAAAAAAAAAAAACTTATTACTGTATGAGGTGACCCTTGAGAAACATTGAGCTCCTTTTTAATATTTTTTTCTTCATTACAAAACTATCAATCAGGGAATACTAAAAAGGAAATTTAACTGGATGTGGAGTAATGACAGCAACCCTGAAAGATACCAATGAGGTTCAAGGCCAAAGAAAGCTGGACAACACTATGAAGATACATCTTTTCAAAACCCCTAGGTTTAATACTACATGTATTTCATTTCAATTACTTAGAATCAAGTATAAGACAGCAAGAATCAGCAAAAAATTGAGACCCTGTCTCAAGAAGGGGAATACACTAGGGGTCAGGTGGCAGGTGCTTGTTCAGTAAGTACACCAGCAATGCAGGGCCAATCTCCATTATCATACGAACCTGGCATGGCAGCATCCGCAGTCAGGAGGGATAGGGTAGAGGAGCAGTAATTCAAGAATATGCTCAGATACAGGCTACTTTTTGGCCGCTCTGAAAATAGACAATTCTGATTCTGCTCAGTGAGCATGACTAACAGAAAATTCTCCCAATTCTGGCCTAAATGAACTTTTACCTTTCCTCCTGCTGTAACTGCTTCTTCATCCTGCTCATCTGCAAAATCAAAACACATTGTTTTAATAATCAATCAATGCTATTTGAATTAACGTGAAATCTTTACATTCTTTAAAACTGACACTGGACAGAGAAAATTAATAACAGATCATTACTAAAACAAATTCACAATAAGTAAATGATCATTTTACACAAATGCATGGAAGTAGAAGATCATATCAACTTTTCAACAAATGAACAAGTCATAGTTTTTAACCAGCTACCATTAACATAACATCACAATGGGCTCTTGTTAATAACACATAAGAGATCTGAATGAAGCACCAGTGTCCTGTTAATTCCAAGGAAAGAAAGAGTAAAGTATTAGTGAATGAACAGGTCACTAGTCCTAGGAGTACAGAAGAGGAGGGAGGAAGATACTGAGTTTAAGGTCGGTCTGAGATATACAGCAAGATTTCAGCTTTAAAAATCAGAAAAAAAGCTGGGCGTTGGTGACGCACGCCTTTAATCCCAGCACCCGGGAGGGAGAAGTAGGTGGATCTCTGTGAGTTTGAGGCCAGCCTGGTCTACTGAGCGAGTTCCAGGACAGCCTCCAAACAAAACAGAGAAACGCTATCTCGAAAAACAAAAGACCTCAGAACTATTTTCAAATGAAAGCCACAGAGAAACCCTGTCACGAAAAACAAAAACTTACATGCTATGCGGTGAGGGAGAGCTATAGTTGGAATGTAAAATGAAATTGAAATTGAAATTAATTAATTAAAAAAAAAGAAAATTACACGTTACAGCCAGGCATGGCAGTACACATGTTAATCCCGCACTTAGGAGGCAGGCAGACCTCTGAGAGTTTATAGCCAATCTGGTTTACAGAGTGAGGTCCAGACCAGCTAGGGATACATAGACACCCTGACCAAAAAATAAATAAGAAAAATAAATTACAAATTACTATCCATGCTTGGAAGAATTTTACACTGAAGAGCATCCAGTCTTAAAATATTCCACCCTGTCCATGCAATAGGAAGAAATAAAAGGCTATTTGTAATTAGTTTTTTGCCTTTGAAATCAGTAATTAGCAGTTGTGATAGAGAAAACTGAATATACATGGTATAAATAAGTTATACAAAATCTGCTTATTACATTAAAATAATCTAGAAACATCAACGTGTATCTGTTTACCGTCTTTGATATGTTGTCATCAGAAATGCTATGTTTAAACTTTTGACACTAAAATAGAAACAAGCACCAATATACACCATTAGGGCATAAGCCAAGAAATCAGGCATGACTGAGATGAAATGTAAAACGGGGCTGGGGAGGTGTTTCCAAAGAAAAAGCACCGGCCACAAAACGTCAGGATCAATCACCGGAATTCCATGGGGAACAAGATAGTGGTTGTCCCCTAATCTTAACACATGTGAGCTTGCACTCATACACACAGTAATAAATAAGAACTTTAAATTTTGTTCAAAGAAGACAGTGTTGGGGGAGATAAGGACCTATAGCCCAGACTGGCCGGAAAATTAATACGGAGTTCAAGGTTGGCCTCAAACTCATGATGAATATTGTGAATATTCGTGAAACTCCAAAAATACAATTAAAGATTCTAATTAATCTATTCTCTAAAACTCAGATAACTCGACGGATGTTGGTGGTACACACCTTTAATCCCAGCACTGGGGGTGGGGGCAGAGGCAGGCGGTTCTCTGTGAGTTCGAGGCCAGCCTGATCTACAGAGTGAGTTCCAGGACAGCCTCCAAACAATACAGAGAAACCCTATCTCGAAAAACAAAACAAAAGACCTCAGAACTATTTTCAAATGAAAGTAAAACACTGGTAAGTTTTTGCTAGTTTGTGAGAAAATGCCATGCATTGTCCGCTGTAGGTCACGGGGAATGCAAACAATGGACAATACAGAAGGCGGTAAAGAAAGCAAAGGAAAGTAACAATATTCAATAGAGAAAGCACTGTTTAGCAGGCATATTCAAGAAAGAAAACATTTGTACAAGGTTCTTTACCTAGGTCTGCCACCGTGCCTCCTTTAACAGGTGTGTTTTCACTATCTTTCTTTGGGTTCACTAGAAGAAGGGGGAAAAAGGTCATCAGAATCATACATTAGAGGAAACAGTCACACTTTTTTTAATATATGGTGAGGAGCTGGAGATACAGCTAAGCAATTAAGAGCAAGATGCTCAGTGTTAACACCAATCCCAAGGGATCTGACACCCTCTTCTGGCTTCCTGGGGCCTGTGTGGTACACAAACATGCGGACAAAACACCCATTCACATAAGAACAACAAAAACAACATGCAGAACATGATACATATACATATCAGTAAGCCCATGTAGTTCACTACTCACTTGCATGTAAACATCATGGGCTTGGCTTCAAGACACTAAACTACAACCACATTCTATAATTTTATAATTAATCACTCAAATACCAGTATATTTCAATTTTACACATGCAGAAAAGTTAACTTGTCAACCAAAGATGTCCCAGCTCTTATCACAAAAGCTTTTGTGTATTAAGCATTAGGATATGATTTTTACCTTACTGATTTTGTTTTAAAAAGTTATTGGGCTGAGCGGTGGTGGTGCACACCTTTAATCCCAGCACTTGGGAGGCAGAGGCAGGCGGGTCTCAATGAGTTTAAAATCAGCCTCCTCCTGCATAAGTCTCCAAAGGGCTTGGATTATAGACTGACACCACTATATAAAGTATAGTTTTAAATTTATGTACCTATTGTGTCTTTCCAATAAACCAAAAATATATATACATATGTACACACACACATATATCATGACCCGTAAGTAACATGAGAAAGAATTTTTTAAAACATTATAGAAAAAACTTCATATTAAAAGTTCAGAACTGCCGTGCGTTATTGACGCACACCTTTAATGCCAGCACTCGGATCTCTGTTCGAGTTCGAGGCCGGGCTGGACCGACAGCCTCCAAAACAATACAGAGAAACCCTGTATTTCTCTGTATTGTTTTGGAGACAAAAACAAAAAAAACAAACAAAAAAAAATTCAGAACTATGGAGCATAGTGGAATAAGGTCTTAACACAACAGTAAGGATGTAGAGAGAGAGATGTAGGCACAGATCTCTGTGAGTTAGTTCTGGGGTAGCCTGGTCTACATGTGAATTCCAGAACAGCCAGGGCTGTTCGCTGTAGGTTCGCTATCTCAAACATGACATTCCTCGTTCTATGGGGAAATGACAGTCGACACTCAGTTTCATGCAGAAGCGCACCAACCGTTCTTAGGGAGAACCACCTCCTCTATATTGGGCACAGGGGTTGGGTCTTCCATGTCCTTGGTAAGATCTTCTTGCTCGTCTTCTTCTTTCTGATTTCGACGCTTCCCATAAACACTAGCTTGTCTGATACAAACAGCAGAAAAAGATCAATTATATATACTTTTAGCAAAATGTTTGGTTCTATCTAAATATAGTATTTATGCACACAAACAGAAAAATAAAATTTTTGGTTTGGTTTTTTGAGACAGGGTTTCTCCAGTACCCCAAAACATTTAGTGTAGTAAAAAAAGCAAGTTAAAAGGCAAACTATCAAAAGACTTCAAAATGTCAATAAATTTACTTTTTGGCAAAATATCCAACATGAATATAAAACCTAGAGATCCAAGCCAAGCTGTGATGGCACACGCCTTTAATCCCAGCACTCGGGAAGTAGAGGCAGGCTGATCTCTGTGAGTTCGGGACCAGCCATGGTCAACAGAGCAAGTGCCAGGACAGTCTCCAAAGCTACAGAGAAAACGTGTCTCGAAAAACCAAAAAAAAAGAAAAAAGAAAAACCACCCAAAAATGTAGAGATCCATTCAAAGTTTCACGACTTTGAAACATGCTACAAACTTCTTACCCTTTCTTCCCACTCTTCTTCCGGGATTCTGTGGGTGTGGGAGGGGGAGGTGAAGGGGAATGTTTCCTCTTTCGTGCATTAGCTGATGCTTTTCTATCTCTCCTCTCTGGACTTCTGACTGGCTGGGAAGAAGTAATGAAAAAAAAAGTATCAGGCGACTTTGTCAATTCCTATTTCTACAAACCCATTATCAGTGGTGAGTTTTCATACACTACCAAACCCACTGGATCAGAGCAAATGAAGCCACAACATTAAGCACCAAATACCAGCAATAAAGACATTTTCCTATCCACAAGGCCAGTGGCTCTCAACTGGGTGACCACCCACTGGGATGTCTAATGGCTCATTCACAAGGGTTTGCCTAAGATCATAGGAAAACATGGGTGTTTATATTAAGATTCATAACAGTAAAGCCGGGCGGTGGTGGCGCACGCCTTTAATCCCAGCACTCGGGAGGCAGAGGCAGGCGGATCTCTGTGAGTTCGAGGCCAGGCTGGACCGACAGCCTCCAAAACAATACAGAGAAACTCTGTCTCGTAAAACAAAAACAAAAACAAAAAAAAAAAAAAAAAAAAAAAAAGATTCATAACAGTAGCAAAAGTATCGCTATGGCACAGCAACAAAAATGGTTGGGGAAAAGAACAACATGAGGATGTATAAAGGGTTGCAGTATTAGGAAGATTGAGATCCACTGTACTAGACAATATATCAAAACTGAAATAGTAATCATGATCCCACACATAATCAAAGTACACTACAAAAAAAAAAAAAACCAAACCCTGCAAAACAAAAAATGTCAGTGCTTGACATTTGTTCTGTTATACAGAAGAAGCATTTCAGTAATTAATAATAAACATGAAACATGCTACTGAACAGAGAAATTGCAAAATCAAACGATCCTGTCAAAAGTATCAGCACACGCCTTTAATCCCAGCACATGGGAAACAGAGGCAGGTAAATCTCTGCATTCCAGGCCAGTCAGTTCTGCAGAGTGAGTTCCAGGACAGCCAAGGCTACACAGAGACACCCTGTCCTGAACAGAACAAAACAAAACATAAATATATAAAAATTGAAAAACAAAAACCCTATAATATGCAGTGTGATAAAGACGCTTTAGTATTAAAATTACATATAAGAAAAAATGGGCAATTTCTATTTTCCTTTAGTGGTTTCACATATATACATGCACACACACATACAGCCTAAATATGAATACCAAAGAAAACATGAAATGAAAAAAAGCAAGCCAGGCCTGGTGAAATACACTTGTAATCCCTGCACTGGACTACATACTAAGTTACAGACTACACAAGCAAACACTTGTTTAAAACAACAAGATGAAAACAGAAAGGAAATACAAAAAGGAAACCAAATTCAGCTGTCACAAATGAAGCTTATCTTAGAATCGTGGGACTGATCATTAGACTGTCACAAATCCTCAACAGTTATAAAAGGCTTTATTCTTGGTCCAAAATCAGACTCTAGTGACACATGTAGGCCACAAGTTGTGAGATTTTGTCTGTTTCTAAAGACAGGACAACCTAACAATGTAACTATGGCTAGCCTGGAACTCACTCTGTAGACTAGGCTGGCCTCAAACCCATTGATCTGCAAGTCTCTGTCTCCTGAGTGCAGGGATTCAAGGCATGCACCACCATTCCTGGCACACATAGTGATTTTTATGTAATGAATATAAATACCCAAAGTCTGAACCCTATTTAATCAGACTTTTTTAGGTTATCATATGAAGTTGTAGTTTGTAATGTAGCACCTTCATATAAGTAACAACCTGAACTTAATAGTTAATTAAAGAATGTTAAATGGCAAATTTCCTACTCTCAGAACGCTGCATTTTTTTTTGGTTGGGGGGAGTGGGATTGAGACATGGTTTCTCTGTAGCTTTGGAGCCGATCTTGAAGCTTACTCTGTAGACAAGGCTGGTTGTGAACTCAGAGATCTGCCTGCCTTTGCCTCTCAAGTTCTGCGCCACCACTGCCCAACCACTGCAGCATTTTAAGACTAGTATTTCTGTAGTATTTGGTCTGTTCAGAAAAGTTACTGAATATATTAAATAAAGAAATTGATTTTCCTATGAAAAAATGGTAAACACATTAGGCTATGATATTATTTATGAATGTGAAAGTTAGTATTACTTTGTTGGCTAAATTTTAAGATGAATTTAAAAATTAAAATATGGGCCTGGTACCCTCAAGACAGATCCCAACTGTACGTAAGTCAAGCTCCAGGGCGCCCTCATACAGAGATACATGCAAGTAAAACCCCCGTGCACACAAAGCAAGAATAATTAAAGAACAACTGCTTCGGGCTGGCGCGATGGGCAAGGGTGAAGAGAAGCAGCTGCTCTTCCAGGGAGCCGAGGCTTGATTCCTAGTACCCTCAGACGACTCCAAAGCTCCAGCCCTTCTGGCACCAACAGACACAAGGCATACACAACACAGTGCACATCCATATGCAACAGTGCATATAGACTTACCATACTACCTGACCCATTTTAAATTTTAGTGACTCAGATGGCTGTTAATAGGCTCAGTAACTTGCACAGGTACATCCTAGGTGATGCCCCATTGTGTATGTGGCAGTTTATCAAGAAAAGAAAACATTTAGAACAGAAAGGAAAAAGCAACCACAGTCAAGAAATTATGCCAAGGCCGGGCGTTGGTGGCGCATGCCTTTAATCCCAGCACTGGGGAGGCAGAGGCAGGTGGATCTCTGTGAGTTCGAGGCCAGCCTGGTCTACAAAGCGAGTTCCAGGACAGCTTCCAAGACAATACAGAGAAACCCTGTCTCGAAAAACCAAAAAGAAAAAAAAGAAATTATGCCAAAGTAAGTACCTCTTCATTCTTTGTCGAAATTCGCTGACGGAAACTGACTGGTTTCCTGTTCTCATCCACTTCATAATCCTCTTCATTCATCCACTCATTGAAAACGTCAGTGTCCAAAATCCATTTTACATGAACCTAAAGTCACATGAAATGGGCACAATTATAATTTGACACTAGAAATTTTCCTACTGTTGGTCACATCTCAGGTCACAGAAGGCAGAGGGATGTAGTGCTTGGTGACAATGAACTGAGAGCCACAAACTAGCAATTAAAACTACAGACACTTCCTTGAACACTGAAAACAAGCTGTAATATGGTAGCTAATAGTAGACAAGATGAGCGTCTGTTTCAGAACTTTCCCTGGCTAGACAAATATTTGCCCCCTCTTCATAGAACATGAACAACAAACCAGTATGATTCTACCAAATTTGACCTGAGGAAACCAGTAAGTTTGCTGGGCCTACATACAGAACATGGGTGACCCCCAAACAGATATACCACCAAGAAAGTCTCATACCACCCTGGGTGATGACTCTAGCATAGCTGCAAAGGAGTTTCCCTTTCTGCTAATCTTCTAGTCTATATACTCTCAGGATCATGAAGCCTGTGTCCAATTAGGTCAGAATTACACAAAGAAAGGCAAGTGATACAAAAGCATCTCCAGAACCCTCCCAGATGCCCCCATATGAAGGAACGACAATAGACAAGTGGTCTGATCAAGGGCGTGGTTAAGTAATCACAGCTGGTAAATAGGATGGCTGCCATGTTTGAAGGATAGTGCTTCCTAACAATATTTTGTTATAAGATTCATTTTGTCATTGCGGTTTGTTTTTAAAGACAGGGTACCTACTCTGTGTAGCACTGGCTGGTTTCAAATTCTGAATGTGAACAATCTTCCTTAATCACAGAATACCACCAGGCTCTACTAAGTGCTGGAATTACATCTGTGCAGCACTATGACCAGCAACTAGTCAATATTTTAAAACGGCAGAGACAGGGTGAAGGATGAGCCACAGATGATTTGCAAGGTCATCTGCTATGCTGTTCTTCCAAAAGAAGATCTGAAATCTACAAAGGCTTCTGTAAAGAAAGGTGAGGCATTTAGGGGGGAAAAACTGATGCTGACAACAATGGAAATGACCTTGGAGAAAATAGAAATACCAAAACAGACCAGGTATAAATAATGAAGGTGCTGCAGAGGCTAGGAGGAGAATGCGCATTTTCTGGTAAGTGTGATGACTATACATTTTAAAATACTGGGTTTTTTTTTTGTTGTTGTTGTTGTTTTTAAGATTTATTTGTTATGTATACAGTGCTCTGCCTGCATATACATCTGTATGCCAAGAGAGGGCACCAGATCTCATTACAAATGGTTGCAGGACACTACGTGATTGCAGGGAATTGAACTCAGGCACTCTGGAAGCACTTAACTGCGGAACCGTCTCTCCGGCCCCCAAAACACTGTTTTTAAAAATCAATCCATTTTTATTTTTTCCAGACAGTATTCTTTGTGTAGACCTGGCTGTCCTGGAACTTGCTCTGTAGACCAGGCTGGCATCAAACTCACAGAGATCTAAACACCTCTGCCTCCCAAGATAGGGTTAAAGGTACGTACCATCACTGGCCAGCCTTCAAGTTGTATGTTTTTAAAAAATAAATTTTGTTCTACATTTATTTTTGTTTATCCACACAAGGTTTCTATATATAACAGCCCTAGCTATCCTGGAGCTAGCTCTGCAGACCAAGCTGGTCTCGAACTCAGAGATCCACCTCCACTTCCTGAATGCTGGGTGGGATTAAAGGCGTACAAAAGCACTGCCTGGCTGAATTTTGCTCTACTTTTAAAAAGCTATTTTAACAAACTTGTCTGCTGGGGATAGTAGATTTCTGTGAGTTCCAGGACAGCCAGGAATACAGAGAAACCCCGACTTGGAAAAAAAAAAAAACATTGGAACAAAACAAAAAATGTTCTATCAGGTTTTAATTTCAGAGTGCTGGATGTCCATAATGGTGGTGAAGTCATGGTGGGAAGAACACAAAGTTGAGGGAAGTTACTAATTCAAGGCCCCCCACCCATGGTGAACTTTACAACATACATTTCTCATCCTCTGAATTGGCTTTGGATTCTCCTAAGCACTGCACGCATAAACGACTAGAACCTTGATGCTATGTAATGAGGGTCATGGATTTTCTCTTGAAGACAACATTAAAAGTTGTCTACATCTCTTTGAAAAGCACTGCTGCAGGCTAAACACAGCTCACTCTGGTAGTGTCCAGACTAAGGCAGGGTGATCATTCTTTACAGACCCGTTACCTTCCATGGCTTTTCTGGGATTGGTGGATCTTCAATTTCAGCGTCAACATCATTACAGTGGACCCAAGTGTCATAGCTAAAGCAAATTACAGAGAAAAACAAAATTAGAGGCCAAGTCTATTCACTAGAAAGACAACTCAAACATTAAGAATGTGTTAATAAAATGTAGAAAAAATGCGTAGGAAGATGATGGGCCAGTGAGACTGATCTGTAAGTAAAAAACAAATGCAAGAACTGGCTCAATAAAGCTGTCCCCACACTCGCCACACCCACAGATGCCATGGAATGAGTGCACTTACCTCACATATACATTATTTTAAAAAAAATTAGGGTCTGGGGATTGGGGATTTAGCTCAGCAGTAGAGCACTTGCCTAGTGAGCACAAGGCCTGGGTTCAATTCTCAGCTCCAAAGAAAAAGAATTACCAGAAACACCTTTGTTTCATGACCGTGAACTGCTAAGAACTGCCTGAATTAGCCAATAAGAATTTTACATAGAGGTTGTCCTTTGCTTAAAGCCCTCCCCTAAGCTTGTTGATCCACACTATCACCTGCTAATTGTTTTTCCTCAGCCCTTCAATCTCCCCTAACAGTTTGTAGTTTTCACTATATTAAACTATAATACAGACATTAATATTAGCAATCCCTTTGATATTAATTGACACAGTGGTAACTTTCAAACAAAATTCTCCTCTTGGTGATTTCATTCAAGTTTTCAGTCCTACTACAGGTCTTTTTTTGGTTTTGTTTTGGTTTTTTTTTGGCTTTTTCGAGACAGGGTTTCTCTGTATTGTTTTGGAGGCTGTCCTGGACCTCGCTCTGTAGACCAGGCTGGCCTCAGACTCAGAGATGGGGGGGGGGTCATTCTTAGATAATTAAGTAAATATACTAAGATTACAATAATGGGGGCATAATTTTATATTCTTCAAAAGTTCTGATTACAAAGTATAAGTGGCTAGCAGAACAGGTTATTGTAACTATCAAAATAAAGCAGCAGCCTTGAGAAGACAGGACCTGCGCCATCTCTATATGGTTATATTTTGTTTATGATCTAACAAAGCTTGCCTGAAGATCAGAGTGCAAAGTCAGCCATACTAGTTAGCCATAGTGACCAGGTAGTGGTGGCACACACCCTTAATCCCAGCACTCGGGAGGCAGAGGCAGGCGGATCTCTGTGAGTTACAGGCTGGGCTGGACCGACAGCCTCCAAAACAATACAGAGAAACCCTGTCTCATAAAACCAAAAAAAAAAAAAAAAAAAAAAGAATTACTTAATGGAAAGCAATTACTCAAATTTTACTGTTAACATTACAATGTTTTCTCAATTAAAAATTATCAATTATGGGAGCTGGAGAAATGGCTCAGAGGTTAAGAACACTGAATGCTCTTCCAGGGGTCCTGAGTTCAATTCCCAGCAACCACATGGTGGCTCACAACCATCTACAATTCAATCTGGTGCCCTCTTTGGCATGTAGGCAGAGCACTGTATATATGTGAATAAATAAATCTTTAAAAAAAATTATCAATTTTGCCAGGGGCAGGGGTGGTGCACGCTTTTAATCCCAGCACTCTGGAGACAGAGGCAGGTGGATCTCTGTGAGTTCAAGATCAGCTTGGTCTACAGAGCACATTCCAGGACAGGCTCCAAAGCAATATAGAGAAACCCTGTCTCAAAAATCAAAAAAAACAAACCAAAAGAATTATCAATTACAGATCGCTTCATTAATACAAAGTGTATTTGAAGACTTTTTTTTTTTTTTTGGTTTTTTAGAGACAGGGTTTCTCCGTATTGTTTTAAAAGCTGTCCTGGAGCTCTCTCTGAAGACCAGGCTGGCCTCAAACTCACAGAGATCCGCCTGCCTCTGCCTCGAGTGCTGGGATTAAAGGCGTGCGCCACCACCATCCAGCAGTATTTGAAAACAATTAACACATGCTAAGCATAGTGGCTCAGCCTGTGATCCCAGCAATTAGGAGACTGAGGTAGAAAAATCCTTAGTTCAAAGGTCAGTATGGGCTATATATGGAAGACCTGCCTGAAAAACAAAGGACTAAGCATACACTCTTAAAATTTAACATAACTAATGAGATATTTTCTTTCCTTAAAAATGTAATTATGTCAGATGAAATGATACGTAACCGTTGTTCCAGCTACTTGGGAAACAGAAGGGGAATAATAAACTGTCAGCCAAACAATTCAGGATCAAGAGCAGGCAATAACAGAGACACAAAGACAAGGAGAAATATAGGAGAGGCAAGATAGACAATAGACAAGGACAGATGGCTGCATGCCTATGATCCCAGCAGTCTTAGTGGCTTAGGCAAAAGGGCTTCAGGTTGAAAGAGTGTCTGAATATTGAGATACCAAAGCCAAAAGCCAACGGGAAAAAAGGGAACCAGGTAATTTCTGATAAGTATCAGGATTAGGTATCATTTCATTCATAATATTATGGAAAGGCCTAAACTCATTAGTCAGCTGGGCGTGGTATTACACACCCAGCACTCACTAGATGATTATAAACATTAGGAAAAAATGTTACCTTAAAAGAACTCACTTTCTTATGTGAATTCAATTACTTTAATTATTTGGCTGTATGTCTGTGCATCATGTGCATGGCTGGTGCCCTTGGGACCCAGAAAAGAAGGCTGCATCTCCTGAGCTGAAGTCACAGACAGCCACATCTCAGATTCTCTTCATCAATGGACCAGCTCTACAGCCCCCAAGAATCACAATTAATAGCTCAATAATATGTTACAAGATCTTGTTGTGGTGTGGTAGTAGACCACTTTTTGTCTCAGTGAGTTCAAGGCCAGTCTGGTCTACACATAGTGAATTCAGGACAGCCAGGGTATACACAGAAACCATGCTTTGAAAAAAACCCAACAACAATAGAGAGATCACTTTGGCAAATGAACCTGTTTCTTTGAGATAAGTAAAAGTATGTTACGGTTTAATACAAAGTCTTCCCTAAAAGGTCTGTAGGCTAAAGATAGCAACTGAATAAAGAATTTAACTTTATCAATGGATTAATTCACTGAACTCATATTTGATGAGCTATTAGGTCAGGTGGGAGAGATGAAAGTAATTGATAATTAGTGGTGTGCCTTCAAAGGACATCTTGGGATAAGCTCCTTTGTCGTGTATGTCTGTTTCTTGGCTGCTACCTCTACTGAACTGTACTTCTTCCACCACGAGGCTCAGGCATACAAACATGCAGCAATAGGCCGAGAAATCATGAAAAAGATAACTCTCACATACATGGGATGTGTGTATCTGACATACTTTGACTTTTTTGTGTTTTGTTTTTTGTTTGTTTTTTGAGACAGGGTTTCTCTGGGTAGCCCTGGCTATCCTGGAGTTTGCTATGTAGAACAGATCGGCCTCAAACTCAGAGATCTGCCTGCCTCGGCCTTCCTAGTGCTGGGATTAAAGACATATGTGTCACCGTGTGTAGCTGACATAAATCTTTATACCAGAGCATATATACTGGAATTGCCTACGTGAAGGAAAGAGCCGAAAAGGCTCCAAATACAAAGTAATGGAAAAGAAATAAAAACATGGCAGCTGGAGAGATGGTTTTGAGAGCACTGGCTGCTCTTCCAGATGGCCCGGGTTCATTCCCAGCACCACACGGCAGCTCACAACTGTCTGTAACTCCAGTTAAAGGGGATCGGACACCCTCACACAGACATGCACGCAGGCAGTAACCCTATACACATGAAAATAAGTAAATATTAAAACAAAAAAAAATAAAATCAGGAATTACCCCAAATTTTTTCAGTACAAAATGTACACTTGTATTAGAGTATCACACTGCATTTCATAAATGTTCAATGTTTCTAACATATAAAAGATGAAGATGGTTCTGTGGTAAAGCACTAACCCTTAGTGTAAAGACCTGGGTTTAGTCCTCACCCTCCCCTCCAAAAGAAAAAAAAGAGAATAAAGGGCGCAGGCAACAACGAACATTTTAACATTTTAATGAAAGAAAAGGGCTGGTGGTGGTGGCGCACGCCTTTAAACCAAGCACTTGGAAGGCAGAAGTAGGCATATCAGTGAGTTCCAGGCCAGCCATATCTACAGAGAAAGTTCTAGGAGAGCCATGGAAGCCCTGTCTCAAAAAGTAAAAAATTTCTCAGATAACACATCTTACAAGTGAGTGCTCTATTTTTTAAAAATATATTATAACTGTATAATAATAATAATAATAATAATAATAATAATAATAATAATAATAATAATATATAACTGCTTGTCAGAAGAGGACACCAGATCGCATTATAGATGGTTGTGAGCCACCATGTGGTTGCTGAGAATTGAACTCAAGACCTTTGGAAGAGCAAGTCAGTGTTCTTAACCTCTGAGCCATCTCTCCAGCCCTGAGTCCATTTTTTTTTTTTTTACAAGACAGGGTTCCTCTGTATTGTTTTTTGGAAGGTATCGGATCAGCCCAGCCTGGAACTCACAGAGATCCGCCTGCCTCTGCCTCCTGAGTGCTGGGATTAAAGGCGTGCGCCACCACTGCCCGGCTTCCATTAAGTTACCTTTTTCACGGTTGTTTGGCCTATTGCTATATGCAATAGCTGCTAATAAATTTCATCCTTATGCCCTGTAGACATGCTGGTTGATCAAGATAAATATGAACAATGAAAGTAAATATTGTTAGAAAATAGGCTGGGCATTGGTGGCTCAGCCTTCAATCCCAGCACTTGGGGAGGCAGAAGCAGGTGGATCTTTGTGAATTTGAGGCCAGCCTGGTCTATAGAGCAAGTTCTAGGAAAGGCTCCAAAGCTACACAGAGAAACTCTGACTTGAAAAAAAAAAGAAAGAAAGAAAGAAAATAATTACCTGTCAGGGTAAAAACCCCAGTGTACCAACACCTGCTTATCTTTTCTCATCACTGGTCTCAGCCATTCTTCTGAAAGAAGAAAAAAAAAAATTAGTTCAATTTTGGAATGTTGGTGAAACAAGAAACTAAAACTGAACTTATTGAGAATTTTAAGGAAGATATTTAATTTTATGTATGTGTATGTGCTCCGAGTGTCATATATATACACCACATGTGTTCAGGAGCCCAAATGGCAGATGAGGTGTCAGATGCCCTGGAACCATGATTATATAAGGCAGCTGAGGGTGCCGGGAACACAACTCTGGTTCTTTGCAAAAGCATGAAGTGCACTAAACTACTGATCCATCTCTCTCCGAAAGGCAGTTATCAGATTAATGGAACATTTCTGCACCTAGCGAGATAGCCAGTCAATGAAGTACTAGTCACCAACACTTGAGGACCAAGTTCAGATCCCAGCACTCAGATAAAAAGCTAGGAGGCTGGAGAGCTTGCATATAGCTCAGGCTTGACTCCACCTGTAATCCCCATTCCAGGGAACCCAAGAGGCTCCAAAACAATACAGAGAAAACCTGCCTTGGAAAAAAAATTACGAAAAACATTAAATGAGGAATTCAAACCTACCTCTGAAAGAACTTGGGGGAAGGGGCACCACAAAAGAACACTAATAAGCATAAACAAAATATAAAATAAAGCCTGGCACAAGGCTTTTATCCCAGTCCTCAGAAGGCAGTGGAAGGTGGATTGCTGAGTTCCAGGCCAGCCTGATCTACAGAGCTAGTTCCAAGACAGCCAGGGATACACAGAGAAACCCTGTCTTAAAACCACCATCATTCCACCCTATAATGCCCAAAAAGAAAAGCAAGATTGAAATACAAGTCCCAGGACATCTAGGCTATTTAAAGTGACCCTGTCTTATAATAAAGGACAGAAAACTAAACCTACAAAAAATTAAATAAAAATAAACCTACAGTATTAAGGAACAGAGAAGACAATCAATGAACTTAAAAATCAACTGTTTTTTAACAGATGTGCTCAAATACAAGATGAGAGAAGGTGATGACAGGTCACTTGAAATATTAATTAGAGGCAGTTAAAGGACAAAAGTAAAGAAATTTAAGGAAACAGCATTTGAGAGGTTGAGACAGTTTCAATTCAAAGCCAGTCTGAGTATGAGCTACATTGTGAGCTCCTAAAACAAACAAAACCCTCATCACTTTAATGTTAAGGAGTGGGTACTCAAGTGTGTCAGCTCAGGCAATCTATCTTTTGCCTCCATAACCCTATACACAGAAGAAAATCAATTCACGAAAGTTGTCCTGATACTCTTCCTCTACAACAGCTGGTGATGTAACTCAGTGGGTAATGAGTCACAATCCCAATACCACATAAAACTGGATGTAATACTGTCAGCATTCAGTAGGTGAAGGCGTGAAGGTCTCAAGTTTAAGGTCATTCTTGGCTACATGGAAACTTCAAGGCCAACCTGGGCTATATGGAATCCTGCCTCAATTTAGAGAGATATCAAACCATAAGTTTACCCAACTAGTTTGGTTTGGTTTTGCTTTTCAAGACAGAGCCTCTGTATAACAGCCCTAGGTGTCCGGGAACTCGATCTGTAAACCAGGTTGGCCTTGAACTCACAGAGATCCGCCTGCATCTGCCTCCCAAGTGCTGGGATTAAAGGCGTGCGCCACCACCGATGGGCTAGTATCTTCTTATTGGACTCTATGACAGTCAACAAGTAATCACCTGCTTCAGATATCCCTGCATTTGTATCAGGTCACAACATAGATCAACAGTTTATAAAGATAAAATGGCTGCTCAAATCACCAGATAAAAATTGCTACATTACATTAGGGTCTGGAGAGATGGCTCAGAGATTAAGAGCACTAGCTGCTCCTCCAGAGGTCCTGAGTTCAATTCCCATGGACTACATGGTGGCTAATAACCATTTATAATGAGATATGGTGCCCTGTTGGCGTGCAGGCATACATGCAAGCAGAACACTATACATAATAAACTGTGATGATATATTATTTATCATTTATTAACGCTTGCCTGGGGGTTCAGAAAGCAAAGTCAGCCACAAGCCACAGAAACCAGGCACACACACCTTTAATCCCAGGACTAAGAATAAGAGGTAGACAGATCTGTTAGTTTAAGGCCACACTGACTACACAAGATTGATCCAGTGCAAAGAAAAACAGCTCACACAAAGATGATCTCACCACCTGGTATCACATGTTTAATCCCAGGACTAGAGAAGTATAAAGGATAGGAGCAGGGTCTTCAGTTGGCTCAGTCTCAGGATTCTCAGCAGTTGGAGGCTTGATGAAGAGCTCATTCTTGGATCAGCCCTTTCAACCTCAGCTAGAGGTGAGAGCTAGTGGCCGGCTGCTTTGTTTTTCTGATATTCAGCTTGAAGCTTGAACCCCACTACATGTCTCTGGGTCTTTTATTTCCCATCCAACAATAAATAAATCTTAAAAACTGCTACATTTAAACAAATCTAACTGGCTAGAACATAGAATAGCACGGGTAAATATCACTTTCTAAAAGAATCTAGAGATATAATCAGACAAACACATGAGGGGCGGGGTCAAGTGATACATTAAACAAAACTAAGAACTCTGTTTTAATGACAGAGTATTTAGCCACTTTGTAGAAGAAGGCTATATTATTTACAAACAATACAATTTATGAGTTAAATAGCTCCTAACCAAAAGCTAACTTACCATCCTCTTGTGAGGAAGGACATGGATAAATATGGTGGGAAGCTTTTGACTTCTCATCAGTAAATGTCCCCTGCAAAGCAAACAAACAAGCAACATACAAATAAGGCCCGTGGTAAGCAAACTATTCGGTGCTAGATGCATACCTGAAATTCTTAAAATTAATTTCAAAGTCATCACAAAAAAGGATTGTGGGAATGCAGCAACATAAGGGTAACTGTAATATGTATTCACTTTGCAAAATTGTAGTTTTAGCTAGACCTCTGACATGAGAACTTGGGAAACAGTAAGCCAGAACTGAAGGTCATCCTCCAACACACTAAATTTGAAGCTAGTGTAGCTTCTTGTGACTGTCTTACTAAAACAAACAATAAAACAAAAAGCCTCAGGTTTCAAGTATGTAGCCTAGGATGGTCTCAAATTCTTCATCCTCTTGCCTAAGCCACCCAGCACGAATCATCATTAACTGACATGAATTTTGGCATGTAAACAGAGGCTACATCATTAACATGAATTAAGCACAGCACATTACAGATGCTGCTGTCATTTTACATCAATGTTGGAAAACTACTATAAAAATTAAGGTTAGCCGGGCGGTGGTGGTGCACACCTTTAATCCCAGCACTCGGGAGGCAGAGGCAGGCTGAGCTCTATGAGTTTGAGGCCGGGCTGGACCGACAGCCTCCAAAACAATACAGAGAAACCCTGTCTCGTGAAACCAAAAAAAAAAAAAAAAAAAATTAAGGTTAAACTATGTCTAGGTCACAGACTACTAAATATATAGAACATGAACTCAAGCTACTTTAAACGAACTGCTTATTCTTGAGACCATACAAACAAGGAAAAGTCATGTATTCAGATTTAAGAAGCAACTCAAGGCACCCTCTGCATTTCTCCTTTAACAATGATTACTTACTCATTACTATCCAACAAATATAATGCCATTTCATCTGCAGAAAACTAGAAATGTATCTAGGCGGTGGTGGCACACACCTTTAATACCAGAACTCAGGAAGCACAGGCTGATCTCTGTGAGTTCGAGGCCAGTCTGGTCTACAGAGCAAGTTCTGGAGAGTCAGAGCTGTTACACAGAGAAACCCTGTCTTGAAACACCAAAAAAAAAAAAAAAAAAAAAAAAGGAAGAGGAAGAGGAAGAGGAAGAGGAAGAGGAGGAAGGTAAGGGAAACTGAAAAGTAAAACCATGTACAACTGGCTACAATGGCTATCTGCCTCAAAAGGTAAGGCCTTCAAAACCACTGGACTACTGTATACTTCTTGAATAGCACCCCACCGGTGGGAAAGGAGTACACTATCCAATGAATGAGTCAACAGAGAATATTTAGAACCTTGCCCTGTGGAGTCTGTCACTGCTGCTTGGAACCTCAGCTCTCATTTCCTACTTAGATGACACAAGTTATTCTGTGCATGTCTTCTGTGAGGTGGAGTAAGAAATTTGTGTATTCATGCTTTGCCTGCATATATATATATATGCTATGTGTGTGCAGTGCCCTCAAAGGCCAAGAGAAGATCTCAGGCTGGATCCCTGAGAACTGAATAAAGAAGGTTGTTAACTGCCAAGTGAATGCTGGGAAGTAAACTAGAGCCTCTGGAGAAACAGTTCTCCTAACCTGAGCGATTTTCCAGCCTCATGAATTTTTTTTAAGATTTATTTATGTGTATGAATGTTTTGCCTGTATTTGTCTTTCCACCATGCGTGTCCAGTGCCCAAAGAAGTTAAGAAGAGAGCTGCAGATGCCCTGGGGTGAGAGGTGCAATAAGAAGACAGCTTCGGTCCCAGGCATCAGCCTGGGAATCCAGCATGGGACTGATCAAGACCCCCTGAATCTGGGTGTCAGTGAGGAGGCCTAGGGAATCTATTGAGCCTTGGGCAGCAGATCAGTACCCATCCCAAGTATACACACGGACTTTGGACTCCCATAGAACAATGTGAGGTGCACTCTCACCCTGAACTCTTGGGGAAGGGTCTAGGCCCTGCCCTATATGAAATGACAGATTATGGACACCCCCATGGAGGGCCTCACTCTCCCTGGGGGAATGAGGAGATAAGGGGGGGGCTGGGGGAGGGCACGGGAGGAGGGAAGGG
The DNA here is from genome assembly GCF_017639785.1 of Mesocricetus auratus. NCBI lineage: Eukaryota > Metazoa > Chordata > Mammalia > Rodentia > Cricetidae > Mesocricetus > Mesocricetus auratus. The sequence goes on along the minus strand of NW_024429267.1, from coordinate 47,481,312 downwards.
AAAGGGAGAGGGACCTGGAACTGACTTGTGAAGCAACCTTGTTTCTTATCTAAATTTAAACTGGAAAATAAAAAAAAAAAAAAAGAAAAAAAAGAAAAAAAAAAAGAAAAGAGCTTCGGGGCTGGAGAGCTGGCTCAGAGGTTAAGAGCACTGACTGCTCTTCCAGGGGTCCTGAGTTCAATTCCCAGCAACCACATGGTGGCTCACAACCATCTACAGTTCAATCTGGTGCCCTCCTCTGGCATGTAGGCAGAACACTGTGTATGTGATAAATAAATCTTTAAAAAAGAAAAGAAAAGAAAGGAAGAGAGCTTCAGGTGTCCTGGGATGAGAGGTGCATATGGTTGTGAGCTACTGTGTGGCTACAGAGCACTAAATTTAGGTCCTTTGTAAGAACAAGTGCTCTTAACCGCTAAGCCATCTCTGCAGCCCTGAAAGAAGTAATAAATGATAGTTTTTCTCTTAAGAATTTTATGGAAGCAAGACTGATCTACAGAGTGACATTCAGGGCTGTTATACTGAGAAACCCTTCCTCAAAAAACAAAAACAAACCAACAAACAAAAAAAAAACAAGATGGAGGGAGGAAGGGAATTTTGATGGACTTGAAAGATGGCTCAGAGGATGAGAGTGCCCTCTGCTATTGCAAAGGACCTTGGTTCCCAGCCTGGATGAGCAATTCCAGGACATCTGAAGCCCTCTGACCTCAACAGGTACTCTCACATACATGCATAATAAATAAGCCTGGCACAGTGACAGAATGTGGCATACTCAAGACGCAAAGTAGGCAGACATCAGAGAGTTTAAGGCCAACCTGGTCTACACAGTGAGCTCCAAGCCAGCCAGAGCTACACAGTAAGAACCTGCCATAGACAAGACAGGATAGATTCAGTGACTCCTGAGGTCTATTCCTAGCAATTCTATGAAACCAGGACTGGAGCTGGATAAAACTCACTACAAGAGGCTAGTACACATGAAGCCCAGGTTTTCAACTCTAGCAACACTAGGGAGATTTTAGGAAATCAGCTAGAAATGCTACTATCTCTTTCAAGAATATCTTTGGAAAATAATCACTATGCCTTATTTAATAATAAATAAACTAGTCACAAAAAAACATTGCAAAATATGTAGGCATTACCTCCGGTAAAATTTGTAGAAATAATTCCTAATTTCAGCTTAAAAACAAGAATGAGCAGGTTACCTCATTCTGTTTTTGTTCTATTAACAAGCACATGACGTTAAGCTATACTTGACTATCACATAATAAACAGACACTCCAAAAGAGAAAAATTAACTGAAGTGTTGAAAGCAGTAGTGTTCGTTGTAGAAGTAAAATCCACGCCCATCCAACAGCGGGCTACACTATTCATACATTACATTGTATTATACTATTTCTGTCTTTGGAAACCATTTACATGTAAGGGAAAGATTACAAAATCTTTAATTATATAAGCTAATATAAACTATTTGATTTTATGGCATGTAAGGTATTTTACCAAAAGCTAAGACATACTTCAAATTTTTTGAAACAGAAAAACAGAAGCTATTTCATGAGGCTTTTGAACCAATCCCAGATCTCAGTAAACCATTCGTCCCAGAAATGTTTTACAAAAAATTATTGTGTGCCTACATATCCTATCACAGGATTCGGTTCGTTGAAAGCAGCAGTAGACAGTCTTGCTGTATATACAGCCTCGAGTGGTCTTGAACTCCCACACTAAAGCAGCCCCCAATATCTAGAGGTATGCACTGGTAAACTTGTACAAAAAGCTAGCCTGGAAACATGAATTTTTCCACTCATTTTACAAAGAGGACATACATAAATATATTTAATTTTATGTGTGTGTGGGGGGATTTTAAAGTATACCTCACTTCCTGCAATCAACAGTCTTGCTACCAACTCTTTCGTGAGCTTGTAAATTCTGAGTTAAAGAGTATATGGGCCACTTTAGCTATGTAAGTACACTTCTAAGACTACTACAACTCATCTCACAAACTATGAATATTCCTAAAGCAGACACATAAAAAGGCAAACTTTGGCATTCACTGAAAGTAATCTACCACTGCACCAGAGGGATCATGTTTATTACCTGATGCCGTTTGATGATATCCTTCAATTTATTAGCCAACTTCAAATCAATGTCTGGAATGAGGTAGATGTTGGGTCTAGTCAGACAATTGTTCTGAGAAAACAAACAGATAAGACTTTGAAATTCAAATGATTTTGAAATGGTATACAATGACTATTCATCAACCTTACATTTTTATTTTTTTTTTTGAATGCATGTGGAAATTGTTCACCATGGCATACATGTAGACAAGCATGAATACTGAGAACTCAAGTCATCCGTCTTGGCAGCAAGTGCATTTATCCACTGAAGCACTGAAGGTCCCTGATTACTCATCTTAAAGGGGAAGCTGACATTCAAACCTTCAATTCTTAAGATAAGACATCTTTGCTTCGGTTTTTGGTTCTTTAAGACAGGATTTCTCTGTGTAGCCCTGTCTGTCATGGAACTCAGAGATCTACTTGCCTCTGCCTCCCATGTGTTGAGATTATAGGCATGTACCACCATTGTAGCCCTGTCTGTCATGGAACTCAGAGATCTACTTGCCTCTGCCTCCCATGTGTTGAGATTATAGGCATGTACCACCATGTCCAGTTTGGAAGGCATCTTTTGATACACAACATAACAGTCCTATCTCAATGAAACCTAGATGGTTTAGTGGGACATTCGAAAATCACAATCACTTGAAATGAAATTACTGCTAAAAATACAGCAAGGGGAGAGGCACTAGGCATTCAATTCCAGCACTCAGGAGGAAGAAGGCTGATCTCTGTGTGTTCATGACTGGTCTGGTCTGGTCTGGTCTGGTGTACTCAGTGAGTTCCAAGATAGCCAGAGCTACTTGTTGAGACCGTCTCAAACCCGACCACCACAATAAACAAATAAATAAAGGCCAGGGGAGAAGACTGAGTGAGTAAAGTTCTGTGTAAGCATAAGGAGTTGATTTTGAATGCTAGCACCACCACAGAAGCTGGGAGTGGTGGCACACATCTGTGGACCCAGATGATATCTCTGAAGCACAACTGACAAGCTACCATCCTACTGAGCTTCCTGGCCAGGCACTAGCCAAAAGGCCTCATGTCTAGGTTCAGTGAGAGATCCTTTATCAAAAAGGTGAGATGAGAAGATGTCTCATGGCTAACAGCACCAGCTGTTCTCCCAGAGAACTCTAACTCAACTGCTAGCACCCACATGGCAGCTCACTTCAGCTACAGGGAAAGCCATGCCCTCTCCTGACCTCTGTAGGTGCTGCACACACACAGTACATAATCACATATGCAGGCAAAACACTCAAATACATAAAACAAAAACAGACTCTTTTTTTTTTTTTTTTTTTTTTGGTTTTTTCGAGACAGGGTTTCTCTGTATTGTTTTGGAGACTGTCCTGGAACTAGCTCTGTAGACCAGGCTGGCCTGGAACTCAGAGATCCGCCTGCCTCTGCCTCCCGAGTGCTGGGATTAAAGGCGTGGGCCACCAACGCCCGGCTAAACAGACTCTTTTCAAAGGAGGTGAGGGCCACTGTAGCGAGATGGCTCAGCAACTGAAACGGCTTACACCGCAAGCTGTCAACCTGAGAGTTCAATCTCCAACACACACAAAGGTGAAGAGAAAACTCACCACTACAAACATGCCCATGACTATATAGACATAAAAATCAATTTCTCAGCCAGGAGATGGTGGTGAATGCCTTTAACCCCAGCACTTGGGAAGCAGAGGAAGTCAGATCTATGTGGGTTCAAAGAGGCCAGCCTGGTCTACAGAGAGAGTTTCAGGACAGTCAGAGATTATCAAAGGGAGGAAAAAATTAATTTCTCACCAGGTAGTGGTGAGACAGAGGCAAGCAAGATTTCTGTGAGTTTTGAGGCCAGCCTGGTGTCTTAAGAGTTCCAGGACAGCAAACACTACACAGAAAAAAACAAAAACCTTTTTTAAAAATCATTTTTAGGGCTGGAGAGATGGCTCAGAGGTTAAGAGCACTGACTGCTCTTCCAGAGGTCCTGAGTTCAATTCCCAGCAACCACATGGTGGCTCACAACCATCTACAATTCAATCTGGTGCCCTCTTCTGGAAAAAAACACTGTATGTGTAATAAATAAATAAATCTTTAAAAAAAAAATAAAAATAAAAATAAATCATTTTATGTGCATTGGTGTGAGGGTATCAGATCCCCAAGAACTGTAGTTACAGACAGCTGTGAGCTGTCATGTGGGTACTGGGAATTTAACCTGGATCTTCTGGAAGAACAAGCAGTCAGTGCTCTTAATCCTGGAGCTATCTCTCCAGCCCAGAAAAACCTTAACTTAAAAAAAGAACCAAACCAAAACCAAACTAACAGCAACAACAAAAATCCGTGGGGTGAAATGCTCGCCTATCCCCTCAGTCCTGGCTTCCATCCTCAGAACCATGGTCTTATTATAAAACCATGGAACAAATCAAAAGGTGAGTCCATAAAGACAACATTATGATCAAAGAGCCTAAACAAAAGGGCAGGATAGGGTACCTCTTCATCTAGGCACTCAGGAGACAGGGGAAGCTGGATCTCTTATGATCTAGGCCAACTTGGGCTCCACTATGAGAAAAGTGGTTTGAATAAATGAAGTAAACAGAAATATCACACGTTCTTTCAGTGAAAATTGCTGGAGGCCACTGAGAATATACAGCATATGACAACTGATAGTCCTAAGGTGACCCACTCGATGAGCAATGTCTGAAGGAAGAATCTCCCAAGCAAGGCTTACCCGACACTGCCTGCCTGTCTCAAGTTCTCATGTGCCACTGCATTTCTTCCCTAATAACAACTATTTGACCCACTGCCTGTTGTGTTTATCTCCTACATATAGTCCATTTACTGGGCATACATATAGCTGTGGATGGTCAGGAAGATTATTTCTGCTTAAGCCGTACAATTCTGAAAAATAGAAATAATACTAGGAACAAAGAAACCTGTCTTGAAAAATAAAAACCAAGCCAGGCGATTATGGTTCACGCCTTTTATCCCAGCACTCAGGAGGCAGAGGCAGGTGGATCTCAGTGAGTTCGAGGCCAGCTTGGTCTTCAAACAGAGTTCCAGGACAGTCTCCAAAACCTACAGAGAAACCCTGTCTCGAAAAACCAAAATACAAAACAGTAACAACAACAAAAAAAAGAAATAATATTAGGATATTTTTCATAGCTCAGCCTGATGTAGGAAAAGAGTAATATTCTCAGTTACAAAGACAGGAGCATTTTACACATTTATCTGATTTTGGTATTTTGTTTGTTTTTGTTTTGTTTTTTTAATGTATGAGTGCTTTGTCTGCATGTATGCCTACAGGCCAGAAGAGGGCACCAGATTTCATTATGGATTCTACCACGTGCTTGCTTGCTGGGAACTGAACTCAGGACCTCCAGAAGAGCAGCCAGTGCTCTAAATCTCTGAGCCATCTCTCCATCCCACCATTACCTGATTTTGACCTTAAAACAAATTCAAAGCTGACAGCTGTCCCTGAAAATGAACTGCACAAGGACACACAGGTCAGGCATGAAACAACTTTAGTGCCAGTTTTTAGCTTACAAAAAGCCTGGCAGGCTGGGCGTTGGTGGTACACACCTTTAATCCAAGCACTCGGGAGGCAGAGGCAGGCAGATCTCTGTGAGATCGAGATAATACAGAGAAATCCAGTCTCGAAAAACCAAAATAAAATTTAAAAAGCCTGGAAATAGCATGAAAGACACAACTGCCTATACAAAAGCCTCTCACCAATTGACTTTCTGCACCTATTCCTAACCACACTTTGTTTTGTTTTGTTTTTGAGACAGGGTTTCTCTGTGTACTATGGAGCCTGTAACCTCACTTTTATGATTCAAGTTAACTGTTCACTGCTTAGGTGCTGATTTTTTTTTTTTTTTTTTTTTTTTTGGTTTTTCGAGACAGGGTTTCTCTGTGGCTTTGGAGGCTGTTAGGTGCTGAATTTCAATGTCACTCTCTATGATGTCTCCCAGGGTATGTACAGATAGATGGTGCCTCCCACCTACACGACACAACCAAACATTACCATGGTTACTCATTTCCAATCTATCATTGTGACGTTCTAAGCCTGAGAGAAAACTTGATTCCTTCTGTATCAGAATGGCTCTGTTTCTTACTGTTTATTCAAGAAATGCTATGTGACCCTGAAAATGTAATTGACATATTGTCCAGTTTGTTCTGTGAGGAGTGTTTAAGTGTGAATGTGCAAATATATGAATCAGTGAATAAATGGGTGAGTGAATGAGTAAATGATGGAAGAGAGAGACGTAGCTCAATGTCAAGTAGACAAGTAACTGTATAGAAATTTTTCAAGATGAAGTAAGAGAGAAGGTTACCATCAGAAGGCACGTGTTTCAGCCTGGGTGGTAGTGGCACGTGCCTTTAATCCCAACACTTGGGAGACAAGAAGTCTGTGAGTTCAAGGCAAGTCTGGTTTACAAAGTGAGTTCCAGGACAGGCTCCAAAGCTACACACAGAAACCTTGTATGTGTTTCTTTCTTATTCCCTCAGAAAGAAAGTTTAGTTCATGCCACATTAGTGGGGTTTTTGTTGTTTTTTTGCATGCATGTATGCATGCCCTTGGCTGCTGGAAGCTGGCCCTCTAGATAGTGATAAACAGTGTCAGAGACTAGTTGGATATGGTGGTGTATGCCTTCAATCCATCAATTGGCAGGCAGAAAAAAGAATCTCTGTGAGTTCAAGGCCAGCATGGCATACATAATGAGTTCCAGGACAGCCAGGACTAAAACAAGAGACCCTGTCTTGCAAATAAGGAAATAAAATGTTTTGGGTTCTCTGTGAGTTTGAGACCAGCCTGGTCTACAAGAGCTAGTTCCAGGACAGCCTCTAAAGGCATAAAGAAACCCTGTCTCGAAAAACCAAAAAAAAAAAAAAAAAAAGTTTTGGGGCAAGTTATCCCAACACTTAGGAGGTAGAAGCAGGTGGATCTTTGTGACTTCTAGGCCAGCCTTGTCTATAGTCCAAGTTCCCCAGTCTCCAAAAACAACAACAAAAAAATTAAGAGACTGACAGTCTTTAAATGATCAAATCAATTACAGTTCCAATTCCAACACACATTAAAAACAATAAAATTATGTATTTCAGAAAATTCCTTCCCTTTTTATTTTGGCAATCTTGGAACTGAAGTATATTAAAGAAAATAAACCTTCAAGATGGATGGTGGTGGCACATGCCTGTAATCCTAGCACTTGAGAGGTAGAGGTAAGTGACTCTCTGAGATCAAGGCCAGCCTGCTCTACAGAGGGAGTGCCAGGGCAACCAAGGCCACACAGAGAAACCCTGTCTGTCTGTCTGTCTGTCTGTCTGTCTGTCTGTCTGTCTGTCTGGGGGGGATATGATGGATGATCATCATCAAGCAGAGCCATGACTCATGACCAAATTTAGGCATGAATGCTACTGAGCTGGGCCTAAAGAAGCCCTTTCTAAAACATGACAAAAGGGGAAGGACAAAGGAAAGGGGAAAAGGAGATGGGGGAGGGGAAGGGACAAGACCTAATTCTACAACTCACCTGTACCAATGTTTTTTCAATGTTCATGAACATTTCAACATTGCGGTCCATTCGGGATGGGTTCTGAAGATCAAATCTCCGCCTATGGAAGGAAAAAAAAGCCTTTACTAAGTCCATCTTACACACAAGGAGAAACTCCATTTTAGAACTGAATTCAAATGAATTAGAAAGGCTTGGAAAGTAGGCTAACACTATATAAAGTATGTGAAGACAGTATTACAAAAATGCGTGCTATCAATACCATCATAATAGACATTTTGGGATTTTTTTAACTTTATTTTGTGTGCATTGGTGTGAAGATGTCAGATCTCCTGGAACTGGAGTTACAGACAACTGTGAGTTGCCATGTGGGTGCTGGGAATTGAAGCCGGGTCCTCTGGCAGAGTTGCCGGTGCTCTTAACCACTGAGCCATCACTCCAGCCCCCAACATTTTGGGGTGTTAAGATGGCTCAATGAGTACAGGCACCTGATATACAGAAAGTACGACACACACAAGTGGGTGGCACAGCACATGTGGAAGTCAGAGAAAATCGTTCATGAACTCTGCAAATGAAGACAAAAGTTCTGACAAGCTCTCAGCCCTGGCTGAGCACCCACACCAAGTGGCTCACAAGTGCCTGGAGCATCAGCTCCATAGGATCCAGTGCCTTCCTCAGACCTCCATGGGCACCTACACACATGCACACCCACTGACAATACATACTTAACAAAAAAACCTTCATTTCACATCACTAAGTCATGCTAAATTATATTCTAAACATGTACCAGCAAATTCCAAAACATGGTCATATATGCACTTGAGCACTTGAAAAGTAAATGCGGGAGGCAACAATGCAAGTCCTCCTGGATAACATTCCTTCCTTACCACATCAGTCAGTTACCCTAAAAGGAGATGCATGAAAAGGATTCTATAGTCAGTCTTTACAAGACAAAACACAAAACTCACTGAGATTGGGTGAGTGGGGAGATCAAAAAAATCAGTAAGGAACTTCTATAATAACCATAAACTATGAAGCTTTAAAAGTCATCACCAGAGCCAGGCGTTGGTGGCACATTCCTTTAATCCCAGCACTCAGGAGGCAGAGGCAGGAGGATCTCTGTGAGTTTGAGGCCAACCTGGTCTACAGAGCAAGTTCCACAACAGCCTCCAAAACAATACAGAGAAACCCCTGTCTCGAAAAACCAAAAAAAAAAAAAAAAAAAAAAAAAAAGCCATCACCAGGGCTGGAGAGATGGCTCAGCAGTAGGGAGCACTGGCTGCTCTTTCACAAGTTCTGAGTTCAATTCCAAGCAACCACATGTTGGCTCACAACCATGAGATCTGGTGCCCTCTTCTGGTCTTCAGGCATACATGCAGGCAGAGCACTATACACAATAAACTTTAGCAGGGCAGTACAGGCCTTTAATCCCAGCACTCGGGATACAGAGGCAGGTGGATCTCTATGTGTAACTAGGGATATACCAAAGGAGCACATTCATAGCATGAACAAGCCCCTCAATTCAATTCCCAGTACCACAAAATTAAATATATTATTTACCTAATAAAAAAGTTATAATTTTTCTTGAGTGTAACAAGAAAAATGAAAGGAGACACTTTGCTTGTTTTGTCTGAGGTTAGGTTAGAGACTCAGAGATCTGTCTACCTCTGTCCCAAGTGCTAGGCTGAAAAGTATAGACCACCACACCTAGCTGACTATGCGCTTCAGAAAAAGACTTGAAACTGATTTAAAACACAGGCCTTACCTTACCATTAACAGTAATATTCCTACAGAACTCTCTACATACAGAGAATATGGTTTCACATCATCAAAACATGCGAAGAAATTTTTAAAAAACTTACCACCCCTGTTCATTTTTGTACTTGTAAGCAGCCCCAAGAATATGACACAAGGTGCCTCCAGCTTTGAAATCCATAAAGCATTTTGCCTAAAAATGACAAACAACACAAGAAAAATAAAGGTTCCGATGAGACCATTCATGTTATACTTGAAACTTAACTTAGGGACTCCTATAAGCTAAAATAAATGCTCTTACTGGTGAATACACTTCCAGGCCTCCTTTTTAACTCAGGTTCTCAGGTACCGTGGCTAACTGTAACCTCACTATAGCCCAGGCAACCCAACTTACCCCAGCCTCCTCAGTAGCCCAATTACATGCTTCAACTACCAGGTCTGACTCCCAGAACTTTTTACTTCTTCTTGAGTGTCTTTCAAGACAAGGTTTCTCTGTGTAGCCATGGCTGTGCTGGTACTTACTCATTCCTACTCATTCTGTGGCCCAGTGTGGCCTCAAACTCAGAGATCTCTGTCACAAGTACCTGGATTAAAGTGGTGCACCTCCAGCACCTCGCTACTTTTATTTTTTAAAGCAGGGTCTCATGTAGCCCGTACTGTTCTCAAATGACCAATGTAGCTGAGATTGAATTTAAACTTTAACCTTCCTTCCTCCATCTCATAGTTACTGAATCCAGAGGAATGAGCCACCACATTGAGCTAAACAAGATCTTTTCCCCCTGAGTTTTAAAATTACATTTACTTGGCTAGAGAGGTGGCTCACCACTTACTATTTTTACAGAGGATCAAACAAAATTACCAACATCCACATGGTGGCTCACAACTATCTATAACTCCAATCTAGAAGATCAAGGCTCTTCTGACTTCTACAAGCCCTGCAGGTCAGCAAGCACAAAAACCTACACTCAGATACACCCATATACACAAAATTAAAAATAATTTTTTAAATCTTTAAAAGTAAATAAATAGTTGGCAATGGTGGCACCTGGCAAACACCTTTAATCCCAGCACACAGGAGCAGAGGTAGGGGAATTATTAGGGGGCCAGCATGGTTCACAGAAAAACCCTACCTGGGGAGGGGGAGCTACAACAAAAAATGTATTTGCTTTGTTAAGTCTTTCTACATTCTACTTTCTTCTACAGTATTACAAACCAGAACCATCTCTTTAATTTGAGAAAATGCTGCATTCTACATCTGGTCCTACTGGCACTAAGCCATGAATTATTTTTAATTATAGCTTATGACTAAAAATATTCTCCAATCCCTTAACCCTTTTAGTAAATAATGGTTTGGTTCCCATGTTTAAAGTCCCTTGTAATGTCATTTTGGATGATGATACTTACATGGTCATAATTAGGAATAACAAAAGAATGTGAAGCGTATTTAAAAAATAAATACCTTCCTGAGACAGTGTCTTACTAAGTAGCCTTGGCTGTCCTGGAACTCACTGTTGTAGAACAGGCTGGCCTTGAATTCAGAGATCCACCAGCCTCTGCCTCCCAAGTGCTAGGATTAAAAGTGTGCATCTCTAACTAGACTTTAAAAAACAAAACAAAAAACTTTAGAATAATCAGAGCTAGATTAAAGACCCTGATTAAAAAAAAAAAAAGGGCTGGAGAGATGGCTCAGAGGTTAAGAGCACTGACTGCTCTTCCAGGGGTCCTGAGTTCAATTCCCAGCAACCACATGGTGGCTCACAACCATCTGCAATTCAATCTGATGTCCTCTTCTGGCATGTAGGCAGAACACTGTATATGTAATAAATAAATCTTTAAAAAAAAAAAAGAAATCAAAGTACTTTATGTCACTCTAAATGATATGACATTTGGTAAACTACACTTTTATCACTGTATAATTTAGATTTATTTCATATATAGATGTTATGCCTACATGTATGTAAGTGTACCATACACGTATCCATACACAGAAACATACACAAACATATAAATAATAATTAAAAATGAAGTTTTTTAAAAAACAAATCAGCTGGAAATGGGTAACACAGAATTTTAATTCCAGTACTAGAATGACAGAGGCAGGATTTGAATTCAAGGCCAGCCTGGTCTATCCAATGAGTTCCAAGACAGGCTAGAATATACAGACGTCTTATCTCCAAAAATCAAAAGAATTAACTTATTAAATTTCCATTTATGGGCTGGAGAAATGGTTCAGCCACTAAAGGCTAGACACACAACCAAAAAAATTTCCAAAATAAAAATAAAGAAAATAGGAACTGTTTTTATAGTGGGGCGATGGTGGCCCACGCCTTTAATCCCAGCACTCGGGGAGGCAGAGGCAGGCGGATCTTTGTGAGTTTGAGGCCAGCCTGGTCTACAAGAGCAAGTTCTAGGACAGGCTCCAAAGCCACAGAGAAACCCTGTCTTGAAAAAAACAAAACAAACAAAAAAAATTTCCGTTTATTAGCCAGAATCGATGGTGCACACCTTTAATCTTAGCACTCAGGAGGCAGAGGCAGGTTAATCTGAGTTTAGGGACATTATGGTGTACATAGTGAGTTCCAGAAAAGCCAAGGTTATGTAGAGAGACCCTGTCTGAAAACACAAAAACAAAACAAGAAAATGTGTATACATCTATTTTGCGTATGGGTAGGGTGTGCAAGTGCCACAGCACAAATATGTGCGTAAGAAGACAATGGGAAGGAGTCTGTTTTTCCTTCCACCACGTAGCTTCCAGAGACAGAACTTGAGACTGTCAAGCATGGTGCTGAGTGCTTTTATCTGCTCAGCCGCCTCACTGTGCCTTGATATCATTTTAAGATTATAAAACTTCAGTTAGTCAAACAAGACTGTTACAGAACTTGCCCAGTATGCACAAAGCTGTAGGCTGGAAAAGCACAATGAAAAAAAGGTCTTATTTCCACACAAGCATGCTTTTACTCTGGCTCTCCATTACAGGACCTCAAGTAGCTGATTGCTGAGGACAGGCAGCCGAGTAACTATTTTCTTTTCTTGTACATATACTCGTTGGTTTTGTGTGAAAGACAGGGTGGCATGTCAAGGTACTTGTTATCAATACTGGTGACCTGAGTTTGGTCCCTGTGACCCACATGGGGGACGAACCAACTCCTGGAAGAAGCTCTGACCTTTACATGTATGCTGCGGCAGGCACATGCCCACACACCCACACCCACACACAGTCACGCGCTAAGTAAATAAATTTAATTTTTTCTTTGTTTTTTGAGACAGGATTTCTTTCTCTAGGTAGCCTTGGCTGTCCTGGGACTCATTCTGTAGATCAGACTGACACTGTAGGTCAGTGATCTGTCTCTGCCTACTGAGTACTTCAATTAAAGACATGCACCACCACTGTCCAACTATTTAAAATTTTTGTTTAAAAAAAAAAAGCAGAACAACACACAGCTAGAGAGATTAAGAGCACTGCCTGCTCTTCCAGAGGACTCCAGTTCAATTCCTTGGCAACTCACAACTGTCTGCAACTCCAGTTCCAAGGGATCTGACACCATCACACCAATGCACATACATTAAAAACAAAACAAAACAAATACAAAAGAACTCTTGCCACAAGATTCTAACAGGTAAGTATCATTATGGACAACGCAGCAGAAACTATGGCATCCCTAACACAGAAATATTAGATCTTTATGATTGTTGCAGAGTCTGAAACACATTAAAAGACACAGCAGGCAAGAATTCTACCACCAAGCTGAGAAGACTAGCACATGCCTATAATCCCATCTCATGGAAGTGAAGGCAAAAGGATTAGGAGTTCACAGCTAGCCTCTAATTCACAGGCAGTTCCAGGTCAATCCCAGACTATGTGAGAGCCTGTCTCAAAATCAAACTAAATACTTCTCTGTACAGTTGTGTCCCCCCCACACTCATTGCAATAGCAAGGGAAATCAGACATAGGTTCACAATTCAAAGTACAGAAACTGAGCCGGGCAGTGGTAGTACACACGTTTAATCCCAGCGCTCGGGAGGCAGAGGCAGGCAAATCTCTGTGAGTTCAGGCCAGCCTGATCTACAGAGTGAGTTCCAGAACAGCCAGGGCTACACAGAGAAACCATGTCTGGGGGGAGGGGAGTACAGAAGCTGAAGATCCTATGTCACATGTACTCATGTACTTACAGGGAGTTTGGTGAAAGCCGGGTTGGTGACATGCTTCCCAAAGGCATCTTCTTGGAACTGAAGAAGCTGTACCACCAGTCCAGCCAGTGCTTTATTGGTAGGAGCATCTGCATGAACATACTGCAAGAAAAAGACAGGAACTGAAGCCTGCTATAGCTGACGCTGGGGAGAAAGCCACCTCACTTCCTACTACCTGTTAAATAACAGCACTGCACCCAGTTTTAGGTGTGTGAAGCACATTCTCCACTGCACAGAATCATAAAAACCACACGTGTGCATATATTCTTAATTTATTCCCTTTTCTCGAGACAGGGTTTGTGTAGCATTGGCTGTCCTAGAACTCTCAAAGATCTGCCTGCCTCTACCTTCAGAGTGCTAGGATTAAAGGTGTGCACCACCATAGTCAGGCCTACAAGTGCATACTTAAAAGCAGATACTGTATGCCGAAGAGATGGCTCAGCAGTTAAGATAGGTGCTCTTATCAGCATCTGCATGGCAGCTCAGAAATGTCTAAGTCCAGTCTCCTGGCCTGAGGATACCAGAGATGCACATGGTACACATACATACATGCACGAAAAGCACCCATAAATACCCACACAAAAAACACAAGCCAATGGTAGAGACAGTTTCATGACTAGGAAAGCATAATTAATGAATTAAGTGCAAAACCTTTGATAGGGCTGGAGACCAGAGTATCTAGGTTTGATTCCCAGCACACACATGGTAGCTCAGGACCACTGTCAACTCCACTTCCAGATGATCCAAATGACCCTTCTGGGTTATATGGCGCCAGGCACACTTTGGTACACAGACAAGTATGCAGGCAAAATAGTAACACATACAAACTAAAACTAAACTTACAAATGTTTTATCTGAGCCCACTTATTGTGGCTCGTCCTCATAATCCCACAACTATAAAAATGGAAGAAGGATCAGGAAAGAGCTGAAGACCATCACAGGCCACAAAGGAAGGTCTGGGGCTTCTGAGCTACAGTGATTTTGGGTCTTTCGTTTTTCTAAAGTCTTATGTAGGCCAAGCTGGCCTCAAAAGAAGAGACCTCCAGCGTCTCATTTGTCTCCTATTAACGCTTGAGATTTACATTTCTGTCTGGTGCTAGTGATGGCTCAGCAGGTAAGAATGCCTGCTGCTCTTGCAAAGGACCAGAGCCAAGGTCCCAGCACCTGCATGTAGCTTACAAAATTGCATTTACATCCAGTTCCGAGGAATTAGATGCCCTCTTCTGGCTTCTGTGGGCACACACACATACAATGAAATAAACAATTAGATTTATATGTCCTAAATACACTGTTAAATAGAAATGCTTAGTGAATCCAGCATGATGGCTCACGCCTATTCTAGTGCTCAGGAGACAGGCAGGAAGATCTCTGGAATTTAGTGAGTTCCAGGACTGCCAGAGCTACATAGTGAGACCCTGAAGAGGGGAGGAGGAGGAGGAGAGAATGTTTAAACAAGTCAACACTTTCTGACTTTAAAGCCTTAGAGACAGGGTTACTTCTGAAAACACCCAAGATTCCTGTCAAATAACAACAGTTCACCAAGCTGCAGACCCCAAGCCAGGGACTAGTTGGTCATCTTTCACTTTTTTTAGACAGGTTCTTATGTTGGAGCCCAGGCTTGCCTTGAGCTTTGAACTCCCTATGCGACAGGAAGACCTTGAACTTCTCTTCATGCTTGTACCTCTCAAAGGGTTGCAGATGTCAGCCACCATGACTGGTGGCTCAAATGAGGTGCTGGGGTTCAAATCTTAGACCTAACCCATGCTAAGGGAAAACACTACAAAACGATTTAAATCCCGAGGCCTTGCTTAACCTTTCATTCATTCAACAAACATTTATTCAACAACTATTAAGGATGAAGTCAGCTCTGATCTATAACAAATCTCAAACCCCTCCTCGGGCCTCAATGGGGTAAACACTACTCAATTTGAGAGGAGTAGAGCAAGTGTTTTGGAGTCATTCTTCAACAATATACATAGTGGGGAATTTTACTCTATCGGTGAGGTGAATACACCCAGGTAAAGAAAGGCACTCATCACCAAGCCTGACCACCTAAGTTCGATATTCCTAACACCAGTTGGTGTTAAAAAAGAATCAATTCGCTTAAGTTGACATCCACACAGGCATGGGATGCACCCCCTCCAAAATAAATAGATGTAATTTAAAAAAACAGTAATTGGTTAGTTCACAACTTTGTAAAACAACTGACTCCGTAGAATGTGCATTCGAAAGTAGGAGAAACAAAAACACATTACAAAGAAAACATGATATCAACAGTTCTCGATAAAAGACGTTAACTCTGTACTCATATCTTTACACATCACAAAAAGTACAATAAAGTAAAAACCCATCACTTTTAATAGTCCGATATCAATCCTATTGCAGAGTTTAAGCCTACATTAACTCGCAAGACAATAAACTCAGGTCCCTTAGGGAAGCCACACCGGGTAGCAAAGCCCTTAGTTACGGAGCCACTTAGAAACTGGCCTCGAAACAAAACTTCAAGCTACTTTTACTACACTGGGCTCAGTCTCTAACGCTCTTTGTTCACACACCTAAGACTAACAAAAGACAAGGGACACACGCCCTTCGGCTCAGCCCAGCTCCACCTGCTTCTGCACCGAACAGCAAGCAAGCTGGGGCTTCCCACGCGAGTGCGTGGGCCCGGGAGAGCCAGCCGCGAAGGCCCATCCCGCCGCGTGCCTAGAGCCGCCCGCGGGGGCGTGGCGAGAGGCGAGCCAGCCTTTGTTGTCCCTCGTGGCGCGCGGGGGGGGGGAGGGGTGGCCCGAGGCTCGCGAGGCCCGCGGCCACCACCAGCTCCTGTCGCGTGGTTCCTCGGTCCCCACGGGCGCGCGCGAACCCACCTTCTTGTAGTGCTTGCCCAGCCAGACTCGCACCGAATCCAGCTGGGACACCGTATCCGGGCTTTCCCAAAACTTGCTGGCCGGCCCGCCGTCCTTCCTCCGGTACACGGCCAGGCCCGAGGCCGCCGCCGCACCCCCTGCACCCACGGCGCCTGCTGCCGCTCCCGGACCGCCGCCCGCTGTCGCGGCCATGGTCACCGTCCGTCGTCTCCACCGCCCGGCCTGGCCCTCGCGGCGTTTCCCGTTCGCACCCGCGCGCGCGCGCGCAGAGACCACCACCTCCTCCTAGCCCCGCCCAGCCAACCCCCTTCCGGCGTCGGGGCCCGGCCCCGCCCCTTCTAGGCACAGGAGCGGTAACGGACTGGCGCTAAGAGCAGGCGTGCGCCTGCGCAGCACGCTGGTAGCCCCTACAACTAGAGGCGCTGCCCGCCTCTTCCTCCCGCCTCTCAGGACTCAGTCCCAGTAGCTTCTCTTCGCGGCCCCTGCTTCTGACCCTCCCCGGCTTCCTGCGTCTGATCGTTAGGCGGTCAACAAGCTCAAGGAGATTCTGTGACTGCTCGAGAAAGCCATCTCGGGTGTGCGGTGCGAGCCTAGGGGCCCACCCTGAGCGCCAGTGTGCAGTCCCCGCCTGCCCGCAGCCCTACGACACCCGGAGGCGGCGTCAGCCTTGGGAAGCTTCATTCAAGCCCCAGTTTGCTCGGAGCTTCGGCTGCGCACACCAGGGAGCTCTCATTAATGTCTCTGGAACCGCATCAGCTGGTTTCTGCCTCCAGCTACTACTGCGACCTCGAGATTATCTTCCATTTTGAGACTCGAGGCGTTCTCAAATTCAAGAAAATATTCCAGAAAACCGGTCCCTGGCTGAAAACCCAATCACACCCACCCGACGGTTTCTTTGTAGTTCTCTCCACAACCTGGTATTTTTATTCACAGGTAGATATTACTCGGCGTTGGGAAACAGGACTACACAGGTTCAGTAAATATCTTATGGACGAATGCTCTACATGAAGGCTGAAAGTTTGAAATACTAAAGTGTGCCTGGCTGTATTGGAAAAGTGAACATCATACCATATGATCCTGGAGCTCTAAGTGAGCAAGTCTGATGAGTTTTTCGGCCTTTTAAAAATGAATACAGGTGGGCCGGGCGTTGGTGGCGCACGCCTTTAATCCCAGCACTTGGGAGGCAGAGGCAGGCGGATCTCTGTGAGTTCGAGGCCAGCCTGGTCTACAAGAGCTAGTTCCAGGACAGCCTCCAAAGCCACAGAGAAACCCTGTCTCGAAAAACCAAAAAAAAAAAAAAAAAAAATGAGTACAGGTAGCCGCTGGGCGATGGTGGCACTCGCTTTGAATGCCAGAGGCACCTAGGTGGATCTCTTGAGTTCGAGGCCAGAAAAACAAAACAAACGTAAATACGTACATATATATGTACACGCAGACAGGAAAAAGTGAATAAAATGTGACTAGTAAGGACGGATAACTCGAGACAGCTGAAAGAGGCACTGAGTGTAAGAAAGGGTACCCGGCGAAAGACTAAGGTGCGCAGTTAGAACTAAGAAGGCTGACTTTACCTAAAGGACTGGGAAGCAAACTTTAACTGAGGAGGGACGTGATGAGGTGTATGCACCAGGATGCACCAGGAAGAAAGCGATCCCATGAGTGTGGAGGGTAGTTTGGGGAAATGTAGGTTCTGAGCTCATGGTGGTGGCCCATGCCAATGATCACAGCGCTGATGATGCCAGGTAAACGGGGAGGATTGCTACGAGTTCATGGACAATTGGGAAACAGGAAATAGCATGTCTGGAGCTATGGATTTGGCTCAGCTGTGGCAAGCCTGGCAACCTGAATTGGAATCCCAGAACCCACATGACCATGGAAGGGGAGAATCTCCAAAAGTTACCCCCTGGCCTGCACTGTGCTGTGGCACACATATACCTCTAATCTTCTTTAAAACGGAATGGGGCAGAGTGAGGCTGTGGTGGCTCCCAGCATTAATCCCAGCACTCAGGAGGTAGGACAAGATTCAAAGTCAGGCCAGTCAACATAGTGACTTCCAGAACTACATACAGAGACCCTTGTCTCAAAACAAAACCAAAAAAATGAAGCAGTGGTTAATGCCAAGCCTGACAGCCTGACTTCAGTCCTAGAACCCAAGCAATCGAAGGAAAGAACAAACCACCTTGCTTGTCCTCTGATCTCCACAGACAGCTGATGGTGACATGCTTGTCATGCACAGTCACACCCACACAATACACAAAGTAAATAAATTTAAAAGTTCTTTCCAAAAGAACTCAGGAAGGCAGAGATTCCAGGACAACACAGAGAAACCCAGTCTCAAAGAAAAGAAAGAATCCTTATCTCAAAAATAAATAAATAGACCAGGCAGTGGTGGCCCACACCTTTAATCCCAGCACTTGGGAGGCAGAGGCAGGCAGATCTCTGTGAGTTCAAGGCCAGCCTGGTCTACAGAGTGAGTTCCAGGACAGCTGGGGCTCTCACACAGAGAAATCCTGTCTCGAAAACCAAAAAAGAAAAAAAAATGGATTATGCCAATTAAGAACTTAAACTCTGGCCAGGAGGCAGAGTCAGGAGGATCTCTGTGAGTTCCAGGCCAGCCTCCAAAACAATACAGAGAAACCCTGTCTCAAAAAAAAAGGAACTTAAACTCTGGAACTAGTAGTAGCTATGTTTTGAGAAGCACTACATTGTACCACAATTTGTACTAATCACACCTTTTTTAAAAAAAATAGTTTTTCAAGACAGAGTTTCTTTGTGTAGCTCTCTCTGGCTGTCCTGGAACTCTCTGTAGACCAGGTTGACCTAAAACTCAGAAATCATGAACAAAATGGAAAAGCAATATAACTAATGCCAGGGAGTAGAGTCTGGTATTTTATGTGTGTAAGTGTTTTGATATCCCATCTATGTCTGTACACATGTGTGCCTAGTGCCACAAAGGTTAAAAGAAGGTATCCCCTGGACTGGAGTTACAGATGATTGTGAGCTGCCCTGTGGGTACTGGGAATCAAACCCAGGTCCTCTGCAAGAACAAGAGCCCTTAACTGCTAAGCCATTATCTCCAGCCTAGGGTTTCTGGGCACGTGCGTGCATGCGTGTTTAAACCCAGAAATTATACCCTGAAGTAAGCTCTCAAAAAAAAAAAAAAAAAACCAGCAGTTAAGAGCACTGACTGCTCTTCCAGAAAGTTCAGTTCCCAGCAACCATGGCTCACAACCATTTATCAAAATTTGGTGCCCTCTTCTGGTCTGCAGGCATACTTGCATGCAGAACCCTATACATAATGTCAATATAGGCTCCAAAGCTACATAGAGAAACCCTGTCTGGAAAAAAAAAGAGAAAAAGAAATAATTAAAGCTTGGAGGGATAGTGCAAAACGATGGCTCAGTGGTTGCTGCTGCCAGATCTGATGAGTCTCTAGGACCCATAGGGTGGAAGGATAGACTCCCACAAGTAGTCTTCTACAAGAGTGTTACGGCACACATGTCAGCATTCATAGAGGATTGTGACCATGTACACACCCACATACAAATGTAATAAAACACCTATTTTCTTAAACTTGGCTATGCTGCCTATAAACCCAGCAGTAGAGAGGCAGGAGGATGAGGAGTTCAAGACCAACCTAGGGTTCATAGCTAGTTTAAGGCCAGCCTAGGCTACATGAAACCCCAGAGAAAGGTTCCAAGGTGCCTAGTTGAACGTAATGTTATATTGCCCACAGATCTCCAGAGAAACCAGAAATGTTAGTCACAGAGGATTATCATTCCAATGGGAAAGATGTAAAACTTATTCTTCCATAAAGAAAACTGGTAGGCAGGTAGTGGTTGCACATACATTTAAAACCAGCACTCAGGAGGTAGAAGCAGATGGACCTCTGTGAGTTCTAGGCCAACCTGGTCTA
The DNA here is from genome assembly GCF_017639785.1 of Mesocricetus auratus. NCBI lineage: Eukaryota > Metazoa > Chordata > Mammalia > Rodentia > Cricetidae > Mesocricetus > Mesocricetus auratus. The sequence continues at coordinate 47,461,007 of NW_024429267.1, read as the reverse complement.
CAGAATGAGTTCTAGGACAGTCAAGCCAAATACAGTGAAACTCTATCTCAAAGAAAAACAAACAAAGCTGGTAATTGAGCCACGCAATGATAGCACACATTTTTAATCGCAACACTCAGGAGGCAAAGGCAGTCGGATCTCTGAGTTCAATGCCAGCCTGGTCTACAGAACGAATTCCAGTACAGCCAAGGCTACACAGAGAAACCTGTTGTGAAAAAAAAAGAAAGAAAGAAAAGAAAGCTGGTATTGGCAATTATTAATAGCTTGGTGAGCTGAGCTAAATTAAGTTCCTACAATTAGGACTGAAGGTAGCTAGTAAATGACCCATACATGCAGGGTCTCCTCAAGCTCCTAAAACCAGAACCTGAGATACCTTATAGTCTAAAGGGCCCTTACATTATCTGTATAGCCAGGGCTCCCCAAACTCCCACAACCAGGAACACCAGTGTCTAACAGCCCAAATGACCTCTATGCTATCTGTATAACTGCGACCAGACCAGATCCTTCCTTAGGCCTTGAGCTGTACAGGTAGCCTATATCTAGAACTCATCTTGGAAAGAAGATGAGTTTTGATGTAATTATGCTTCTTTATGTGTTGTACTGGGATTGTATTGTACCAAGAAACATTTTTTTCCAAATTATACTGCATTTAAATTTGTTGGGAATGAACCATCTGGCATCAGACTCTCCCAAGTCTTGATCTAGGATGGCAAAGTCAATACGAACAGAGTTTCAATTCTTACTGTGACCAATGCTGTGACCACCTGTGGGGTCCCCTTCAGTATTATGCCCCTATAATCCAAGTACTAGGGAGGCTGAGGCAAGAAGTTTGTGAGTTCAAGGCCAACCTGGGCTGCCTGTATAGTAAAACTTTGTCCCAGGGCTGGAGAAATATCTCAGTGGTTAAGAGCATGTGTTGCTCTTGCAGAGGACTCAAATTCAATTCTTAGCACCTACATAGTGACTTACAATCATCCATAATTGTATTTCAGGGGATCCAATGGCTTCTTGGAGCCCTCAAGCCCCAAGCATGTGGTACACATTATGCAAACAAACACTCGCATATAAAATGAATGAATCTAAAAACAAAAGCTTGTCTTAACCATCCTTGCCCACAAAAAAAGAAGGGGAAGCTGCAAAAATAAAACTTTCAGACAAGATATCCAACTACATCCTAAGTACTTGCGTATCCCGTTAAAACAGATACTAAGCCAGCTAGATGACTCATTACAAGAAGGTGCATGCTGCCAATCCCAACAAGCTGATTTCATTCCCTGCATCCATGATGGTGGAAGATGAAAACTGACTCCTAAAAGCTGACCTCCACATGCTCACAGAAGTGTGTACACACTAGAAATATAGCTTTAGTTGTTTTGGTTTAAAGCACGTGGCACCGTTCCCAGACAAATGTAAGTGTTGAAGGCATTTGTGCTGGAGGTGCAACCTAGTGATGGGGGCATGCTGCAACCTAGTGATGGGGCATGCTGCAACCTAGTGATGGTGCATGCTGCAACCTAGTGATGGGGCATGCTGCAACCTAGTGATGGTGCATGCTGCAACCTAGTGATGGGGCATGCTGCAACCTAGTGATGGTGCATGCTGCAACCTAGTGATGGTGCATGCTGCAACCTAGTGATGGGGTGCATGCTGCAACCTAGTGATGGGGTGGCTGCTGCAACCTAGTGATGGCATGCTGCAACCTAGTGATGGGGCATGCTGCAACCTAGTGATGGGGGCATGCTGCAACCTAGTGATGGGGCATGCTGCAACCTAGTGATGGGGTGCATGCTGCAACCTAGTGATGGGGTGGCTGCTGCAACCTAGTGATGGCATGCTGCAACCTAGTGATGGGGGCATGCTGCAACCTAGTGATGGGTGCATGCTGCAACCTAGTGATCGGGCATGCTGCAACCTAGTGATGGGGTGCATGCTGCAACCCAGTGATGCATGCATGCTGCAACCTAGTGATGGGGTGCATGCTGCAACCTAGTGATGGGGGCATGCTGCAACCTAGTGATGGGGTGCCTGCTGCAAAGCGCAAAGCCCTGGATTCAATCGCCAACAAACTTGACACACCCGTAATCACCTGTAATTGTCTCCCTAGGTGGGGCATCCTTAACTGTATAACGCCACAGATGGTGGGGCATCCTTAACTGCATAACTCCGCAGATACAAGGCGAGCTCCAGGTAGCAAGCTGTACATACTCGTTCTCTCTTTGCCCTTGACCAACCATCCCAAGCTCCTAGCACTGTGCTTTCCCTTATCAACAGACAGGAACGTGGAACTGTTATCTAAAATAAATCTTTCCTCCCCTAAATTGTTTTTAGTTTATCACAGCAACATAAGTGAAACTAATAAGTGTGTGTACTTTCTAGAATTTAGCTACACATATCGGCATGCTATTGTAATCACAGGAAGATTGTGCGTCTAGCCTGAGCTTCATAATGAAATCCTTGTCTCAAAAAGAAAAAGAAAAAGAAAAAAAAAGGCAGGAATTGGTACTGGAGTAATGACTCAATGGTTAAGAGCATCAACTGTTCTCCAGAGGACCCGGGTTCAATCCTCAGCCCCCACACGGCAGCTCACGACTGTCTAACTCTAAGATCTGACACTCTCACACAGAAATGCAGGCAAAACCAGCATTTTTTTTTAATTGGGAATTTGCCAGGCGGTGGTGGGATCTTTAATCCCAGCACTTGGGAGGTAGAGGCAGAGGCAGAGGCAGAGGCAGGGGTAGAGGCAGAGGCAGGCGGATCTGTGCGTTCTAGACCAGCCTGGTCAGTAATTTGATATTGATAAAAGACTACCAATGAGAGTTCAAGACCAGCCTGGTCTACCGAGCGAGTTCCAGGACAGCCTCCAAAGCCACAGGGAAACCCTGTCTCGAAAAACCAAAAAAAAAAAAAAAAAAAAAAGACTACCAATGAGACAACTCTGAGTAAAGTTGCTGATGACCTGAGGTTCCTGGAACCCACATGGTAGAAGAAATGTTTTTATCGAAGTTGTTCAATTTACCAATAAAGATTCGGGAGTCAAAGAAGCCGAGAAGCAACCAGATGACCTTCCTTTTTGTCCAGAGACCCAGCAAGAGAGCTTCACTCATTCAGTTGCAAAGCAAAACTGCCTGAGACTCTTAAATCCCTCCCTTCTACTTCCTGTGTGTCTCTGTATCCTTATCCCCAGCTCCTCAGTATTCTCTGTGGCTAATTCCTGTCAACTAGTCGCTGGCTCCATCCCTGATCTGAGTCTCAGAATCCACAGTGCTATCAAATATCCTGCAATAAAGAGAACTGACTCCTGGCAGTTTCCTCAAATCCCCACGTTTATGCCATGTCAAGAAAGGTGCATAAACACTCAAAAAGAAACAATCTGTTCCCCTGCATGCATGTCATGTAAATGTATACAAAAGACATAAATTGCAAAGTAAAATTATGGTTGATAACACTTACATGGAATTGTCTCTTATTTTTTTTTTAAATGGACTGGTCAGAGTTGGAGAGATGGCCCAGTAGTAAAGAGTACTTGCTGCTCTTCCAGAAAACTGGGATTCAGTGGCCAGCACTGATTATTGGGTAGCTTACAATTGCCTTTAACCTCAATCCAAGGGATCCAATGCCCTCTTCTGGACTCTGCAGCCACCTGTATATCCCAGGTACACATACATTCACTCCGGTATACACATACATAAAATTTTAAAAATTAAAATAAATTATTAAAAATTGTATTTTAAAATAAGAGGTCAGGGAGTGGTGGCACACAACTTTAATACCATTACTGGGGAGGCAGAGAAACACTGTCACCAAAAAAAAAGATTTGTGATTTGTTCTAAGTCCTTGAATCATAGGACTACAGTGATGAACATGGCCCCCTCCACAGGTCAGTGTAGCTGCGCTGCCTATTCACAAATGTTTTTATGTTTGTTTGTTTTTGTTTTTGTGACAGGGTTTCTCTGTATTGTTTTGGTTTTATTTTTGAGATTGTTTTGTTTTTTTGTTTTTTCGATACAGGGTTTCTCTGTGGCTTTGGAGGCTGTCCTGGAACTCGCTCGGTAGACCAGGCTGGCCTCAAACTCACAGAGATCCGCCTGCCTCTGCCTCCCGAGTGCTGGGATTAAAGGCGTGCGCCACCAACGCCCGGCTATCATTTCTTTTTCATTTGAAATTTTTATGATTGTGTGTGCTTGAAGGGTGTGCCATGCCATGGTGTGCATGCAGAGGTCAGAGGTCAGACAACTTTGCAGAGTTGGTTTTCTCCTTCCATCTCATCTTAGCCAGGGTTTCTATTGCTGAGAAGAGTCACCATGACCACAGCAACTCTTATAAAGGAAAACATTTCATTGGGTGGCTCACAGTCTCAGAGGTCTATCCCATTGTCACCATGGTGGGACACAGTGGTGTGCAGGCAGACACGGTGCTGGAGAAGGAGCTGAGAGTCCTACATCTTGATCTATTGACAACAGGAAGAGAACTGAACTAGTCTTAGCTTGAGCATAGGTGACCTCAAAGCTGGCCCTCATAGTGTAACACTTCCTTCTACAAGGCTGCACCTCTTAGCAGTGCCTCTCTCTGTGAGCTTAAAGGGGCCAGTTACATGCATTCTACCATACACATTGACATGAATCCCAGGAATTGAACTCAGGTCACGAGAATTGCACAGCAACAGCAATTACCCACTGACCCATCTTACCAACCCTGTTTTTCTCATCTTTAGTGGCTTTTGGGGGGACGAAGGGACAGGATTGAGACAGAGTTTATCTGTGTAGTCCTCTCTGTCCTGGGATTCCTTTGCCTTGATCTTACAGAGACCCACCTGCCTTTGCCTCCCAGTGCTGGGAGGAAGGTATGTGTTACCAGGCCTGGCAAAGCTATTGATCTCAACTGCTGAACCATTTCCCCAGTCCTCCAAGTGTATTTAAAATGAAAACTGGAATTGGCATTGGTAATATTGAGAAGTACAGTGTTTGCTAACCATGTGTGGTTGATCCGCAGTAACATAATTAAATGAATAAATAAATAAATCCCCCCAGGCTGGGAAGATGGCTCATGGGTAAAGTGCTGGCCATACAAGTGTGAGCACTCAGCCTCTGTGATCTAAGTGCTCCAAGGAGTACTGGTAAGACCCAGGAAAATGGCTTAGTGGGTAAAGGTATTTGTCACATAAGCCTGGTGATTTGACTTTAATCACTGGACCCCAAAGAAAGATGGAAGGAGAAGAAATCCCACAGTGTGCTGTGGCATGTACACCCCACCAAACATCATACATGCATGCATACCATTCCCAACTCTTTTTTTTTAATGTGGGTTTCTGTGTGTGTACTCATAGTACATGCGCCCTAGGAGAGGGTGTCAGACCCATGTACTTAGAGTTACAGATGACAAAACCCTTGACATAGGTGCTCGGAATAGAACAACAGGGCCCTCTGCAAGCACAGTGTGCGCTCTGAACTCTGAACCGTCTTTCCAGCACCTCAGTTTCTTGTTTTTGGGGTTTTTTTTTTCCTGTGTTTTGAGACAGAATCTCACTGTGCAGCCTGGCTATTTACAGAGATCTGCCTGCCTCTGCCTCCCAAGTACTGGAGTTAAAGGGTAAAACACTAGGCCTGATATTTTGTTCCTTTTTTTTTTTTTTTTTTGAGATAGGGTTTCTCTGTGTAACCCTTGATGTCCTGGAGCTCCCTCTGTAGACCAGGCTGACCTCAAAGTCAAAGATCCACTTGCTTCTCATGTAAGTTACTTCTCTGTATCTGAATAAATATCCTACTACCTTTTCCAAGCATCCTTGGCATGACTTGTTTCCTTTATCACCTGGTGTCATAGAAGTGGGATTTTCATGGGTGATTTTCACCAATGCAGCTGCAGCTAGCCCAGCCCCTCCCTTGAGGGCCTCGGTGCAGTCCCAAAAGAACAGCAGCCTCCTTGTGCCCTCCACCCACCCATGGGCCCAAGCGCTCCCCCCCCCCTCCCGCTGCCGCCTCTGGCAGCACTGAACCAGGCACAACGCCTGAAAGCCTCTCCACCCCAGGTCTCCACTGCTGCCTCCCCCTCCTCCCGTCACCTCCTCTATCTGGGTAGGGCTACGCACATCATTGGAAAGGCGGGCCAAGCGGCATTTGTTCCCTTTTCTGTCCATAGGTTTCGTGGCTGTTTTCTAGCTACAGGTCTCCACAATTTGCATAGATTTTTCCCACGCCCCAAACTTGCTCGCTAATTTTCTGCACAAGCTGCTTAGAATCTTTCAGTTATTATTTGGAAAATAGGTTTCGCGGCAGAACTGTGTTTGGCGGTAGACCTCCTCCATCTACTGGCCAAGGCTAGTCACTGCAGGTGAAAAATCTGCGTGTGTGTGTGTGTGTGTGTGTGTGTGTGTGTGTGTGTGTGTGTGTGTGTGTGTGTGTGTGTGTGTGTTTGTGTGGGGGGTGTTTGGCAGTACACCTGCGCCACCTGCTGAAGATGAATAATAACTGCAGGTAAAAATCCTCGGCTCAACCCAAGATAATTGAACAGTTTTTCAAATACTATAACATAAACCATGTAACTGATATACCTTACAATCCCACAGAACAAGCAGTGGTTGAGAAATCTAACCGAACCTTCAAAGAAATACTCCATAAACAGCCAGGGGGAACAAAGACCCCAAACACAGATTACATAATGCTTTATTAACATTAAACTTTCTTTTTCTTTTTCTTTCTTTTTTTTTTTTTGGTTTTTTTTTTTTTTTTTTTTTTTTTTGGTTTTTCGAGACAAGGTTTCTCTGTGGCTTTGGAGACTGTCCTGGAACTCACTCTGTAAACCAGGCTGGCCTCAAACTCACAGAGATCCTCCTGCCTCTGCCTCCCGAGTGCTGGGATTAAAGGCGTGCACCACCAATGCTCGGCAACATTAAACTTTCTTAATGCTAATGAGAAAGGACAAACAATTGCAAAAAGACACTGGACTACAGAAAAAAACTTCTGAACTAAATCAAACAGTGTATTTCAAGGATGTTATGACTTCAGTTTGGAAACCAGGATGTGTGTTATGTTTGGGAAAGGGTTTTGCCTTTGTTTCCACAGGAGAAGAAAAGCTTTGGATTCCATCAAAACTGATCAAGATTTGATCAGGAGAAATCTCGGGAGGAGGAAAGATGACAGCTCATCCACAAAGTCATATTCTGTGATGTATAAGGAGACCTCACGAAAGGAAAGGGAAGTGTTTTGTTTTTGTCTTCACAGGGAAACCCGTTTCCAAACAGAAAAAAAAACCCCAAAAAACTGAATGTATGGATACCTGAAGAAGAGAGGATGGTTACCCAAAGGATCATGAGACAAACAAGAATCTAATGTTTGGCCGGGCGTTGGTGGTGCACGCCTTTAATCCCAGCACTCGGGAGGCAGAGGCAGGCGGATCTCTGTGAGTTTGAGGCCAGCCTGGTCTACAAGAGCTAGTTCCAGGACAGCCTCCAAAGCCACAGAGAAACCCTGTCTCGGGGAAAAAAAAAGAATCTAATGTTTGGTATCAATGTCTAATTCTCTTAACCTATAATATCCTTAACCTATAATATGTATTTCTCTTTACTTCCTAATGCTCTTTTGGTCCCAATTCACTTAAACTGAAGCTGGATTTGGCTTTCCTCTTCTAAATCCCAGCATATTGTTAAAGTGAAATTCAGAGTTTCTGTATTATATCACAGAGCCACTGATATAAGACAGAAGAAAACAAAATCCAGGGACTGTCATCTGTTTATACTCGGTTCTTTCCCTGAAAGTCTAATTTCCCTCATATTTACTGTCTTCCTTATTGTTTCTTTTCCCGGTATGTATATATATAAAAGTTGAAAATTTCTTTGTTGACATTAATGTTTGAGTTTTCCACAGAGACCAAGGAATTTCCTAACAGCGGTCTTCAAAAACTTTGGCAAGAAAATGGGGCCCCACATCATCAACTCCACCTGACAAGTGCTACCCTGAAACCAGTTTGGGACCACATCACTCGACACAACCCCAGACCAATGAACTGATATGGTGCACCTTCCACAAGCTGGCCAGAGCCTCAGACAAGAGCTTCAATCAACATTAGAACTTGAGTCAAGAGCTTCAATCAAGCATCTCCCACCAAACAGAGACTGAGTGCAGATGTTGTAGTTCACTTGAGAATTTCACTACACTAACATTTCCTTCCCATGAGGTTGTCGTCGTCCCAGTTCAGCAGGAAGTAATTTTGAGAATACTATGCCCCCTTTCCCTACTGTTGATGTTACAGGATAACTTACACCTGTTGGGGTTAGTTTTCAATTATCTAGGGTTGGGATTGGAAGGAGGTGTTCAGACTTGGGCATCCCTTTCAGATAAGTTTAGGGTTTAGATGGGATAGGTATACTTAGGATAGGATATAAGTAGGTTATAATTTGTTTATCATCTTAAATGTATGTCATATATGTTAGAGTTTTGTATCAAGTCTAAATCTTTTCTTTAGACTAAAAGAGGAATTGTAGGGAGAGGTCTCAAGGACCTGCAGCACATTTGAGTGTGGTCACAGGTACACGGGAGAAACCAGGAATAAAAGAGGGGACAGGAAGAGACCCCACTCTCTTGGATTCTGCTCGAGGTTCAGAGACCATAGAGAGCTGACTCCAGCCAGTTTTCCGCTTCTTGTGTAAATTACTTCTCTCTATCTAAACAAATATCCTACTACCTTTACCCAGCATCCTTGGCTTGACTAGTTTCTTTTATCAGGTTATTTGTTGGGCCCTAGCCCCACGGGGTCTCTGTGAGTTGCTGGTCAGTTGTTTTCCAGTCCAAGTGCTTCCTGTTTTCTAGTCCTGGCTTACTGCCCTGGCCTTGACCCTCTGACATCAACATCCAGCAGGAGGAAAACACGCTCTCTTCTACCTGGGGTTTTTCCACTGTGCTGTAAACCTGTATATAAAGCTCCTCCCTCCTACAAGACAGAACCCTCTTAGCACTTGCAATGAAGACATAAACACACACATTCTCCTGGCAATAAAGGCATCACATGCATTCTCTTAGTACAAGCAAGTGGACGTCTTGTCTCTCTTTTCCTGATACCTCGGAGTTGCTTGTGGCACGGGGGCCGCAATTGGAGGTCTCACCGAGACCCAGAGAGACTTGGAAAGACTGGGAAAGATTGGCCAGAAAGAAGACTCAGGAGAGGAGAGACTTGAGAAAGAAAAGAATTAAAAACAGGTACCTCAACTTCTAAAAGTAAAATTGAATGGTCAAATCTCCAGGCTTTGCTGAAGAGATCACCTTCTAAGGAGAAGATGTATTGGATTAAATCTCCAGGCCTTCGCCTGACACCAAGGTCAGGAAAGAAAGGGGAACCTGAGAGATCGCCCTCAGTTGGAGGATGGATTAAAAGTGGGTAAATTGACGCCGGGCGTTGGTGGCGCATGCCTTTAATCCCAGCACTCAGGAGGCAGAGGCAGGCGGATCTCTGTGAGTTTGAGGCCAGCCTGGTCTACAGAGTGAGTTCCAGGACAGCCTCCAAAACAATACAGAGAAACCCTGTCTCGAAAAAAACAAACAACAACAACAAAAAAAAGTGGGTAAATTGAAAATTGGTAACAGTTAATAAACAAGGTACGGTATTAAGTAAAAGAAAAGGAAAAGATAAAAGTATATGGAATGAAAAATACACAGAGAGTCTGTGATACAAATTCAAGGTTATTTTTGTTAAAAAACAGACTGTTTCTACTTATGTTTAAGATATTGTATTTTGATGCAAATTTAAGGCTATTTTATAATACTGTATTATAAATTTCTATTTTTTATTTAAGTATTATACCTATGCAGATCATTTAAAAATACAATGTAAAGTACTACTCCTTGAAAGCTATTTAGGATAATAAAAAATACAGGTTATTGATGGGAGATGTCATTCTGTAAATCTGTCTCTCTTATTGGTTGTTGAATAAAGCACTGTTGGCTAATAGGGAAGCAAGATTGGTGGGACTAGGAGTCAAAGAAGATTCTGGGAGAGGCAGAGTCAGATACAATGTAGGCTGCCAGAGGAGTTAAGAGAAATACTTAGATTAACAATTATGGGTTAAATACTTAAGTCAGAGCTAGCCAGTAGGGAACCAAGCAAAGGGTCAACAGCTTCATTATTTTTTTTAAGATTTTATTTATTTATTATGTACACAGTGTTCTGTCTGCATGTATGCCTGCAGGTCAGAAGAGGGCACCAGATCTCATGACAGATTGCTGGGAGCCACCATGTGGTTGCTGGGAATTTAACTCAGGACCTCTGGATGAGCAGTCAGTGCTCTTAACCTCTGAGCCATCTCTCCAGCCCCAACAGCTTCATTATTAATATAGTGTCTTGTGTGTTATTTGGGGGCTGCAACTGCGGCAGGGAGGGCCCAGGAGGCTGGCAGGGAAGACAACACATTACAGGTTATTAGTTAGTCATCAGCAACAATGAAACTTATAGTTATTTTAGGTATATTTTTAAGGTCAATCAGAGACATTTTAAATATATAAATGGTCTTCAAACACTTAATAGACCTACAGAATATGATGATTCAATGTTTTATAGCAGAAGACTTTTATCACAGTGAGATATGTCTGCTCCTGGCAGCACCAAGTTACTCCAAAAGAGGTTGACGTGCATAGAAGAACCTCCATATAGAGTTTGCTTTAGTTTGTGGCAAAGTTAGCCACTGGGCAAAGAAACTGCCCTTACCTTAAGTGTTGACAGTATGGAGTCCGAATTGGATGAGGAGGACACAAAAGAAGGCAACTGTTGAACTTTGTCAAGAGAAGGTGGCACAGTCCTTCAGAATTCCTGCTTCATAGAAAAGTTGATTAGATATTCTAGGCTTATAGGCCTAAGATGGATGCTACAGCATTATAGAGGAACCTTGGGTGACATTCGAGGCAGCCAGCTTTCTGTCATTTCTAGTTTTGGAAGTTGTTTGCTCTCTGATGGGATTGGAGACTAGATAGTAGATACAGTTACAGTTTTCCTTAGTCTGATAGAAAGTAAATTAGGCACAAAACTTTGGACTTATTAAGAGACCATAGATAATGGAATATTTTCTCGATATTTGCCAAATGGAATGGACATTGTGAATGTATTTTTTTATCTTATGTTTTTATTTTATTTTTAAAGACGGTCTTTATTTTACATACCAATCCCAGTTCCCCTTTACATGAATGTAATTCTTTTGTTGTTGTTTTTTATTTTTTGGTTTTTCGAGACAGGGTTTCTCTGTATTGTTTTGGAGGCTGTCCTGGAACTAGCTCTGTAGACCAGGCTGGCCTCGAATTCACAGAGATCCACCTGCCTCTGCCTCCCGAGTGCTGGGATTAAAGGCGTGCGCCACCAACGCCCGGCAAGTGTTCTTACTGTATATAGTTTTACTATGTTGGAGTTAATTTTAGACAAAAAGGGGAATGTTGGGGGTGTTTTTGTATTGATTGTTCCAGGATCACCAACCGAGTCCATCTTTGGTTCAAAGGGTAGAATCCATGTGCAGCTGGCTGGAGTGGACCTCAGAGTTTCCTGGGGGACTCAGGAGATAGAAGGACACATGGGGGACAAAGCAGAGGAGCTGAGAGAATGCTTGAGGTTTTAGATCAGGGAAGTGGGGAGAGACAGTGTTTGAATCCAGCATCATGCTGACCCTGCCCCCTGACAATGGGTGGGACATGTGTATCGGCATTCAGGCAGACACATAGGCCGCTCAAAGGGCCCCGTGTTGTGTGGCCACGTCATGGCTACGTCATGGCTACCTCATGAGTTACAGGGCTGTGTAAGGACTCAGGTCAAATGTGCAAGCTTCTCCTTTTAAGCATGCGTCTCTGCAGTTTCTCCTCTCCTCTCTTTGCTCTCTCCCTTCATCTCCCTCCTCCGTTTCTCTCTTTCTCTCTGCTCCCGGGTGGCCAACATCCCCCTTCTCTTCTCTGTCAATAAACTCCATGTGGATTTGTTGACTCGTGGTTAGGGTTTCATTACCCGTTGCTGCAGCAGGTGTTCATTTCTCTACTGCTCCATGGATTTCTCAGGTTTATTCTCTAATATTTACTCACAAGTTTTATTATTTATTTATTTTTGGTTTTTCGAGACAGGGTTTCTCTGTATTGTTTTGGAGGCTGTCCTGGAACTCACTCTGTAGACCAGGCTGGCTTCAAACTCACAGAGATCCACCTGCCTCTGCCTCCCTGCAATATCTGTGCAGGGATTTTTATGTCTTTTGTTCCCAATTAGTTATTCTTTGAATGAAAAAACCATGTTTCACTCCAATTCCTAGCCTTTTGTGCAATGTAGAGAAAGTAACAACCATATGCCTTCCTTCCTTCTCTGTGACAGTGTCTAACTAGGCAGCTCTGACTGGCCTGGAACTATTCAGACCAGAGCTCCACCTGCTTCTGCTTCCTGAGTGCTGGGATTAAAAGCATGCACCTTCATGCTATTCTTGCTATGCAACCCAGGTTAGCATCCAACTCCCAGTCCTCCTGCCCAGCTTCTGGAATAGCTGAAGTCTCCTGTGCTGTGGCACTCAGCTAACAACATTTTTAAACGGCTGCACAAAAAAATGGTATGGTTATTGGGCTGGAAATACAGCTCAGAGTTTATGAACACTGTCTTGTTTTTTAATTTGACACAAGCTAGAATCATTTGTGTAGAGAACCACAGTTGAGAAAGTGCCCCCACCAGATTGGCTTGTGGGCATTTTCTTGAATGTTTGCTGTGAGCAGGGTGAAGGGGGGATCTGGGGGGTGGGGATGGGGTTGTCCCCTGGGCAAGCCGCGAGAAGTAAGCTGGCAACGGTTTCTACATGGTTTTTGCTTCAGCTCCTGACCTGGCTTCAATCAGTGGCCGATTGTGACCCATAAAATGAGGTAAACTTTCATCCCCAAGTTGCTTTTGGTTACGGTATTTTACCACAGCAACAACAGAAAAACCAAAGATAAGGGCGGACCCACAACAGTCTGCAACTGCAGCTTCAAGGGATCTGACGTCATGTTACCTTGTACATACCCACACGCACACACAGGATAATTTTTTTTTTTTAATTACGAGCAATGGTACTAGTGCTCCAAATATCACGAAAGGTCACATCCTGAAATACTGTCTCCCAGCTGTGAACTACCGACCAACGCCACTGAGTTTCCTCTACTGAAGGCGGATTACATGAACACACGCTTCATCCTGCTCAGAGCGTAAATGTGGATATCTCATTCCCGACAGGTGATGTGGCCGGGCTCGCAGTCGTCCCTCACCCCCATCCTCCTAAGCTAGCAGAAGCGCTCCCTTGTCCTTTGCCGGGTAGCATTTATGTCTCTGTGAGGCAGAACCGCTCACCTCCCTAAGAGTGCAGAAGACCAAGGGAGAGATCCAGGAGAGAAAAGGCACAGCACAGAGCTGCGGCTAGGGATGGAGACGAACCAGAGACAGCCACCGGGCCCCAGCTCCCGCAGGCTCCCACGGCACAGGCCGGGCGCGTCCCCGGCCGCCCCGCCGGAAGTCCCGCCCGCGCCTGGGAGTACAGCCGCGCGCCCTCCGGCCAGTGCTCGGATTCAGGATCAGACTGGTCATCTCGCACCGTGAGTTCAGGAACACTACAGTCTAGGGAGCCGAACGCCTCGCGAGCCCCTAACAAGAGGAATCCTTCACAGGAGGGAAAGCCAAAGGCCTACGCCGTGTATCGTCGGGGACGCAGGCGGGACTTCCGCCTCGGGACCCGGAAGGGACCGCGCCGTCGCTGGTGGGAGTTGTAGTCCGGCCGTGGTTGGGGGGGCCAGCGGCTCATGCGCCGTGCACCGAGGCTTGTTTCACATCTGTAACAACAGGTGAATTGGGCTTTTTATTCTACCCTTTCGTGCCCCTTGAAGCAGCCTGCCACGGTCGGGGGTGGTCGGCGCGAGGAGGGGTCCCGGTCCGGCCGGCGGCCTGGCAGAGAGTGGGAAGGAGGAGCTGGCGAGCCTGAGGAGCAGGCCGGGCATCCTAGGCCTGCCCGTGAAGCCGGCCCGGCGGAGCCGTGGGCAGTCAGGCCTCGGCCTGCGGTTGCCATGGAGCCGGGGCGGGGCGGGGGCCAGGCCGGTCTGCCGGGGCGGGCCTCGCTGCCAGGGGCTCCACGGAGGCCGAGAGAGAGACCGCTTTATTGGCGCGACGACGCCTTCGCCTCAGGGGATGCTCGGTTTTCCCTAGGCTGGGCCTGGAGGAAGTCTCCGGAGTGCCCCGAGACCTTTGTCTGCCCCTCCTCCCACTGTGCGGTCTGGACCGTTCCTCCAAAGGGAGGCCTGGTGCATTTTTTTACTCCTTTGGTTTGCCCCTTTTTGCACCGACCTTGTCACTGGGGGAAGCTAAGGGGTGAGGTGTTCTTTGTTTGCTGGTGGTGACTTGTCCCGTTTTGCAGGGAAAGACCTAATGCATGTTGGGTCCTTTGTTTGCAGTGGAGTCCCAGGGGTCCTCAGAACCCTCAAGCCAAGGGTATGGCGTCGACACGCTTTCTAGATAAGTCTTTGTGTAATCAGCTTGGGTCATTCAATTGCACTTTCCAGTGTAGAGATTGTTCACCTTACAACCCCAGTTCATAGCGGTTTGCCAGGCACTGAAGTAGGTAGACTGCAGCTGTCCAGGTGCAAGGTCTCAAGTTGTTTTGGGTGCAGTCAGAGTGAGATTATACATTACCTGACGATTTCCCCTGCGGTTTCTTGGAAGGCCCCACTGCCGTGTGCCATGCTCAGAGTCTTGACGTTTCCAGGAGGGAAGACTCTTTCCTCATATATATAGATATAAATTGTAGATTTATGATAATGCTTTTTGCTTGTGCATTTATATATTCTTTGCCAAAGTTTTTATCTATGTAGACCTGACCCCCAAAGGTAGTAACTTCTCAAGTATTTTAATTTATGAAGCTATAGTCCAAAGTTGTATCAGCTTTTGGACCCCACTTATCCTCTCAAAAATGAACCTGATACATTCAGAATACAAGCTGATGTGTAGGAAAAGTAGTGTAATATAAACCTGTAAAACCACGGGGTCAAAATCTTTAATGCATATTTCCATTCTGTCCTGATGCAATGGGATCCTGGGTAAGTTGTATAACTGTGTTTCAGTTTCCTTCTCCTGGAAAGAACCCGGTTCTTCACACGGTAGTTGCAGGGATTATATGAAGTAAAGTCTATGGATTTTTTTTGTAAACTGTGAAAATTGAGATTGTAATTTTCCCAGTCTGCAAGTGTCATTTTAGATACATTAATATTATAGCCATTATGGGTTTAGAAAAGCAAAGGGGAGGTTTGCTCTGGGCTTGGAGAAAATGTTCTTAGCATGTTCTTACAGATGCTCTGTGGGACAATTCACATTTGGTGGGTCTAGGACAGGTTGGGGGCCTCTTGAATGATGCCATTGTGTCAAAAACTTGTTAAAGTTCATAAATTGTTTTCTGTGATTGGTACAGTTTTGCCTCCTAGTGGGGATTGCCATTCCAGTGACCCAACATTGTATTTTCCAGGAGGAGGCCCAGCCTCGTGATGAGGAATAGCAAGGAGAGAATTCAACTCCAGTTCGAAAGCCTACAAAATCTGAGCCCCTCACTTCTCTTATAAGGTGAAGCGACTTAGCCCTGCCTATAGATTGTGTTGTGTATTTTGCTTAGCCACAGTATAAAGCATGTGCTTGGTGCCATTTATGGTCCTCTTAGGAGTATTGTTCATAATTTGTCATTATGGAATCTGTGGTCTATTATGGAGCTGTCACAATCTACTAGAAGTTGCGTTTCTTCACGTAAGAATTTTTTTTCTGTGTTTTTTGTTTTTTCTCTGAGACAGGGTTTCTCTGTGGCTTTGGAGCCTGGCCTTGAACTCACCACAAACATCCGCCTGCCTCTGCCTCCCAAGGGCTGGGATTAAAGGTGTGCACCACCACTGCCCAGTCACATAAGAAATTTTGACATACTAGAATTTCATGTATATCTATAAATTGTATTAGAATCAAATATTTTCTTTTTTTTTTTTTTTTTTTTTTTTTGGTTTTTTGAGACAGGGTTTCTCTGTAGCTTTGGAGGCTGTCCTGGAACTCACTTTGTAGACCAGGCTGGCCTCGAACTCACAGAGATCCGCCTGCCTCTGCCTCCCAAGTGCTGGGATTAAAGGCGTGCGCCACCACCGCCCGGCTATAGAATCAAATATTTTCAAAATTACCACCACATTACAAGGGATGTACATTTATTTTGGATCTCTGTGAGATGGTCTAGAACATTGTAAAGTGAGATGTTTTAATATCTTGAATCTTATATTTTTTGAGATGAAGACAGAAAAGAGCATACTATATGGAACTCAGTTGGCAAAGAAAATTCAATGACTTTTTAAAAGCAAAACTCAGCTGGGTATGGTGAGTAATGCCTGCAGTTCCAACACTCCGGAGCTAAGGCAGGGGGATCTCTTTGAGTTCAAGCACACTCTGGGCTACAGAGTGAGACTTGGTCTGAAAAATCTCCAAAAACTAAAATTATAGCAAAACCCAAGTTTGTTTACATGCACATTTTAAATTTCCTTGGCAAAGAAGTATTGTTTTGGGGCTACAGTTATAGTTTAGTGGTACATCAATTGCTTTGCTTGTACAAGGCCTTGAGTACAATTCCCAGTATCAAAAAAAAGATGATTAAAACATTCTGACTTGCTGGATGGTGGTGCACACGCCTTTAATCCCAGCACTCAGGAGGCAGAGGCAGGCGGATCTCTGTGAGTTCGGAGGCCAGCCTGGTCTACAGAGCGAATGCCAGGATAGGCTCCAAAGCTACACTGAGAAATCCTATCTCAGAAAAAAAAGAATAGGCCTTTTACTTCACACTCCCATGAGTTGGGAGTGAAAGGGAATTGCAGTTAGGAACAGGTATGTAGCCCTAGTCTCCTAGCAACGTTGAGCATTAACCTAATGTGCAAAACATTATTGGTCTTTTAAAGCTAGATCTAGTAAGGGTTACTAGACCCACTCCTAACCCAGGAGTGCTAGTAAAAAGACCTCTGCTAGGTGGTGGTGGCGCACACCTTTGATTCCAGTGTTTGGGATCGCTCTGAGTTCCAGGGTAGCCAGGACTGTTACACAGAGAGATCCTGTCTTGAAAAATCTAAAGCAAGATGAATTAAAAAAAAAAAGATATTTAAGTATGAATTTGAGTATTTTACACGACAATATTGCTAAATTACAGGTGTTATTTTTTTCCAGTTATCACTAGTCTCAGTTAAATGTATTATTAAAAGCCAGGCGTAGTGGCAGACACTTGTAATTCCTTCACTTGGGAGGCAGATGCAGGAGGACCAGAATTCAGAAAACCAAGTAAATAAATAAAATAAAGGAAAAAGGTACTAATAGGTAGAATGTACCACAACACTGGGTGTGAGCTACATACCTGCAACCTCAGTGCTCAGGAAGGATAATTTCAGGCTAGCCTGGGCTCTATAGTAAAACCCTGTCTGGTGGTGGAGGGGACACCAATCAAGACTTCTGGCTAGTAGCTGTGGCCTAATGTATTTATTATTTATTATTGATATCATTAACAATTATTACTTGGAAATTTACCATTTGTTTCATAGGGACTCCACCATAAAAAGCCTTTTTTCCTTTTCTTTTTTTTTTTGTTGTTGTTGTTTGTTTTTTTGTTTTTCAAGGCAGGGTTTCTCTGTGAAGCTCTGTCCTAAAACTTACTCTATAGGCCAGGTTGACCTCGAGGTCCCAGAGATCTACCTGCCTTTGCCTCCCAATTGCTGGAATCAAAGGTGTGTGTCACCCAGCTTAGCAAAACTTTTTAATTCTGAAACTTTATATGGTCACTCTTTGATACTATCAGTCAAGTCCCATTCCAAAGAGCTGTACCAGGTTTTCTGAAAGCCCAGTTTGTCCTTAGGCAGTCCTCAGTTCAATTTCCCAATGCCACTTGCAGCAGAAGGTCCCTGTGGTATTCAGTTTCTTCTTGGAAAGACCAGGAAAATCTGGAAGTGTTGTACCTAGGTAAAACTGTGTTGTCTTGACACCCTCCATCACTTTCTGTTTAGCAGGCTCAGGGAGTTATAGGACAGCAAAAAGAAGGACTGTCAGTTAGAAAGCAGCAAAGAACAGAGTGTGGAGCTAGCCTTTTGTTTGTTTGTTTTTCTGGTGACAGGGTTTCTCTGTGTAGCTCAGACTCCCTTGGAACTCATTCTGTAGACCAGGTTGGCTTTGAACTCAGAGATCCACCTGCTTCTGAGTGCCGGGATAAGGTGCCCGCCACCACTGCCTTGGCATTCTTAACCCTGGGGAGCAGCAGTGGGGCTCACTAGTTCACAGCTTCATTTCCCTGTCTTCTGGATTCTGTATTCTTGCAGTCTTTGCAGATTCTTGAACCAGGAATAGTAATCAACATTCATGGCCTTTTGACCCTCCTTCTCAGGATTCCAGCTTTCTCTCCTGGCCAGAAATGTTCAGCCTGGACTCATTCAGAAAAGGTAAGAATGAGCTGTGCATAGACTCCATGCCTCTCTTCCCTTTGATTGGCCACCATGAAGGCTGTGAGCCCGTTCCGCAGTGTGCAATCCTCTTCCTTTTCTCCCTGGGCTCAGGTGCTGCCTCGTGTCCTGGGTGTTGTGCATGTTTGTTACCTCACTCCCAAAGTTCTCCTTCCTGTCAGTCATTGTCACTGCTTCCAAAATCCTGCCTGGTTTACTTTTGTCTTCCCCTCCTCCCCCTACCAGGGTTTCTTTGTACAGCCCTGACTGTCCTGGAACTCACTCTGTAGACCAGGCTGGTCTCGAACTCTCAGAGATCCACCTGCCTCTGCCTCCCATGTGTTGGGATGAAAGGTGTGGGCCATCACCACCAGGTGCTTGTCCGTTTTTAATATAGTGTCCCTAAATGTGAATGAGGACTCATCAGATAGGAATGAAGAAGTTGAACTAATCATTTCCAGCCTTACCCTCAAGGCAGAGCCAAAATGAATTCAGAATTCAACCTTAATCTAGAAGAACCTATAGGCATTTCAGGGTTATGGTACTGTGAAAACCACACACCTGGTATCTTAAAACTTAGGAGAGAAACAGTGTGATTGAAATACATTTTATGCCTATGTGAAGCCCTCAAAGAATTTATACAAATATTGTGTTAAAAAAGAAGACATGGCCTTTAATCCCAGCACTCGGGAGGCAGAGGCAGGCGGATCTCTGTGAGTTCGAGACCAGCCTGGACTACCAAGCGAGTTCCAGGACAGCCTCCAAAGCCACAGAGAAACCCTGTCTCAAAAACAAACAAACAAACAAACAAACAAAAAAAAAAAGAAGACATGGGAAAAATAGACTTTGGGCAAGTCAGGTAGAGCGTGTGAAGAGAGGATGACAGGCACTGGTGTGTGGGCGCGTGCTTTGGGCGACCAGGGCAGGTAGCTAGTGAGACGCTAAGAATGTGCCAGGAGCACTCTGATGGAACAGGGTTGCTGAGTCAGTGCAGGCAGAAGTGAAGCTCTGAGCTGCCAGGGCTGCTTAATTTTATTTCACGTATCTCAAATTTTGGAGCTTCTTTTTTTTTTTTAATAATTTTTTAAAGATTTATTTATTACATAGACAGTGTTCTGACTACATGCCAGAAGAGGGCACCAGATAGAATTGTAGATGGTTGTGAGCCACCATGTGGTTGCTGGGAATTGAACTCAGGACGCCTGGAAGAGCAGTCAGTGCTCTTAACCTCTGAGCCATCTCTCCAACCCTTGGAGCTTCTTATAAAAGTCCAAGTGTGGTAGAGCACACCTTTATTCTCAGCACTCGGGAGGCAGAGGCAGGCAGATCTCTGTGCCAGGAGGACAGCCTGGTCTCCAGAGCGAGTTCCAGGACAGCCAGGATTACACCAAGAAACCCTGCCTCAACCTTCCCCCACCCCTGCTAAAAAGACGACGAGTGTAGATGATTAAAGCAAAGCATATAGGATGTATATTAAGACTCAGAGACCAGAGGTGATTCCAGTACTTGGGTCCAAGAGCCCAAAGTCACCTTTGGTACAGTGAGTTCAAGGGCTGGCTGCCTGGGCTATTAGATATGGTATCTCAGAAGAAAAAAAAAACAAAAAAACTCAAAACAATTATAAACTTCGTAAGGGGTAGATGAGGAAATAGTTTGAGGCCTTCTGGAGAGTCAACAGAGATCTCTGTCTGGTGTTTCTATGAGCCAGTTACTGTTCTGTTCTGTTGTGTGGAGTTGCTGCCCTGCCCCTTAGGACCTGTGGTTTGCTCTCCAGTATTGCCTGGAGTGCCACTTGGCTTCTCAGGGTGGAATAGCTCAGTTGCATGCATGTATGCACTGGGAGGGATGAGAACATGTCACCCTGATGTGTTTCTTTTTCTTTCCCCAGATCGGACCCAGCACAGGCAGCGTCAATGCAAACTCCCCCCACCCCGCCTTCCACCCATGTGTGTCAACCCTGCCCCTGGAGGGACCATCTCTCGAGGTAAGGGAGGAGGGAGAAGGAGCCTTGCTTCCAGCAACCTCTTGATCTGAGATCAGTGGGTAGGTGGGTGGTAATGAAACCCTGTACTGGGAATGTGTATTTCTGGAAAGTGACCCTGGAAGGTGGCTTAGCAGAGCTGATAGACCCGAGTGAGAGCGTACTTATAATAGTTTTTGTTTTTGGTTTTTTTTTTTTTTTTTTTGGTTTTTCAAGACAGGGTTTCTTTGTGGCTTTGGAGGCATAATAGTTTTTTTTTTTTTTTTTTGCTTTTTTTTTTTTAGATTTTATTTATTATGTATTTTGCCTGCATGTATGCCTGCAGGTCAGAAGAGGACATCAGAGCTCATTAGATGGTTGTGAGTCACCATGTGGGTTCTGGGAATTGAACTCAGAATGTTTGGAAAAGTAGGCAGTGCCCTTAACTGATGAACGGTCTCTCCAACCCTACAATAGGATTTTATAACCCTTGGTTATGTGACTTAGACCCTACAGTCTCCTTGGGCCTCCATGTATGGCCTAAAAGAAATGTTATGATAAGTTGAGTTGTTAAGCACCAGTATGGGGAATCTTCTAGGCTACAAGGAATTCTGGCTCTTGTGTTTCAGAGAAAGCAAATGCTTGAAGCAGGGTCAGAACAGAGCCCTGACCCAGCCTGGTACTCTCCATCTTAGATGCTTGGATACTGTCTTCCCTAGTACATGAAAGTACTTCACTGACATTAAAGTCTACCTGACAGTCCTTTGTCAAGATGGCCTGTCTTTTTGATAAGGAAGAATGTCTAAATACCCAGATGAATGATGGCTCACTTCAGTTGAGCATATACCTAGGGGTAGGGCCAGCAGTCAGAAAACATGAGTCTACCTTCCCTCAGACTTGCCTTTTTTTCTGCATTCTCCAAGACCAGCATCCTGGTAGCCTGCTTGTCTCCACAGGTGTTCTTCCCTGCTTCGCTGCCTGTTGATACCCCTCTGTCCAGTGGGAAGAACAGGGTTTTAGGTCATGGAGTCTGAGCTCCATCTCAAGTGGGTCTGGTGTAGTTTCTGTAAAGTACCTTGAAGGTCAAGAGCTTAGGAATGGTGTGGGAGCAGTTTCTGTGGCCTGTGCTGCCGCCAAGTTTCCAGTGCACTGCCCTCCTCTTTGCCATGGCCCTGACTTGACAGCAGTGTAGTGTAAATACATACTTCCAGCCCTGTGACCACCCGACTTACGTGTTAAAGAAATGCCACCCCTACTATTGCTAAAACAAGAGTTGATTGCCCTTTTTTTTTTCTTTCTTAAAATGCCCTGTAACTCGAAAAGGCTGAACGTTAACATTTCCAACATGGCAGGTGAGTGGCTCTGAGAGTGTTAGATGTGCTGTGACTAAGCTCCAAGATTGTTAGTTTGGGTTAACTAGGTAGGCAGTGCTCTTGGGATGATGGGTCACCTGTGGGGTGATCCATAGGTGCTGCTCACATCTCTAGCTGTGCCTCCAGAAGGTGTCCTGACAGTATGCACTGTTAGACCTTCTTTCTCCCGTGCTGCTTTCTGTTTCTTTCTTTTTTTGTGGTGGTGGGCATTGAACATAGGGCCTCACACATGTAATGCTAGCACTCTGCCATTGAGTTACATTCCCTCCCTCATCTCCTCCTCCTCCTTTTTTATTTTTGCAATGGAGACTTACTGTATTGTACATGCTGGCTTTGAACTTCTAGGCTCAAGCAGTTCTCATGCTTTAGCCTCCCTGTAGCTGGACTTATAGGTACTGTACCTGGTATGGCACAATAGTGTCTCCTCTGGTACTTCTGCCTTAAGAAGGAGCTGTGAGCCGGGTGGTGGCACACGCCTTTAATCCCAGTACTTGGGAGGCAGAGGCAGGCGGGTCTCTGTGAGTTCCAGGCCAGCCTGGTCTACAGCATGAGTTCTAGGACAGGCTCCAAAGCTACACTGAAAAACCCTGTCCCAAAAGATCCTGTCCCGAAAAATCAAAAATAAATAAACAAACAAACAAATAAAGAGTTCAAGACCAGTCTTGGCTTCAATAGTACATGAGATTTTGTCTCCCCATACCTGTAGAAAAAGAAGGTATGGGGAAAAAATTATTGTTTCTAGTGTTCAGACAAAATAAATGGCACCCGTGCTGGGCAGTGGTGGTCTGTACCTTTAACCCCTGTAGTTAGGTGTCAGAGGCAGCTCAACACTAGCCTGGTCTGCAGATGAGTTCCAGGGCAGCCAGGGCTACACAGAGAAACCCTGTTTCAGAAAACCAAAAGGAAAAATAAAAAAAAAAAACAAAACAAAAACAAATAGCAGCCAGAAGATGGTGACCATAAGGCTCATCTCCTTCCCAAACCTCTCCCTTTCCGACTGCCGATGTCTTACCATGGCCTCCTTCCAAGGGAAGGGTGACTAAATCGAGGGACTCGCCCATGAGGGTCTTTTGTGCATCTTTTCCTTTTTGCCCAGAGTTGAGGCCTGGGGCACTAGGAATACTACAGGGTCCTCCCTCGCCCAGACCCGAGGCCACAGTCTGCTCTTCTCCATGCATTTTCATGCAGTTGCGTTCCTCGTGACGCGCAGCTCACGCTGAGGGATGTGTGACATTCGAGTGTGTAAGGGCGCTCACCCAGCCCTGTAGCTCTCCTCTTCCCATCTGCAGTCAGCCTCACCATGTCTTCTTGTCACATGCTACCTGAGAGCCCCAGTTGTTTAGGTGTCGCTAACCCCTCCCCTGTTTCTGTCAAAGGAACTGTGGTGTGTGCATCAGAACCTTGGTCACTGTGGGTTTCCTCTATTATGCTTTCACGTTTCAGTTCCTAGGCCAGGCATTTGAATGATGCCTGTACTCCTGGCACTTGGCAGACTGAGTCATAAAAGGATTGTTACAAGTCTGAGGCAGCCTGGGCTACATAATTAGTTCCATTTCAGTCTGGGCTATATCAAAATGTAAGTTAAGGGTTAAGCTCCTAAACATTTACCTTCGGACTCAGATCCTCTGCACCTTGATTCCATTTAGTGGAGATGCCCTGCCTGACCCAGAAGTGGACAGCAATATCTCAGAGCTGGCGAGAGGCTTAGCAGGTAACAGTTATTGCCATGCTATCCTGAGGACCTGAGTTCAGTCCCTGGAGCCCACGGTGGAAGGAGAGAACCACGAACATGCATAAATACTAAAAATTGATAAAAATAAAAATGAAATAAAAAGAAACATCTGAGTTAATACCGTTTTATATCTTTTTTTATTTTTATTTTGAGATAGGCTCTTACTTTGTAACTTTGCTTGGCCTAAACTCTGTATGTAGGCCAGGATTAGGATGTCCTGGAACTCACAGAGATTTGCCTGCTTCTACCCCCTGAGTGCTGGGATTAAATTCATGAGCCACTATACCCAGCTATATTTGAGCTTTTGCTGTCATGTTTCTCTGTTTCAGTTAACCCTGCCATATTAGCAGGAAAGCAGGTACTGATATTACATAAGCAAATGAACATGGCTCTGTCCCATTAACTTCCTTATAGGGCTGAAATTGTTCTTCAGTGGTGCAAGAATTTGCCTAGTTTGAGATCAAGTGAATAAATCAGGTGTGATGACATATGCCTGTAATCCCTGTGCTTATAGGATCAGTAGTTCAAGGTCATCTTTGACTAATAGCAAGTTTATGACAAGACTGGAGTAAATGAGATCATGTTTCGAACACCAGTAACTAAGAGCTTACAGTAATAGCAGTGGACTTGGTTTGTTCTGTAGTTGATGGTTTGCCAATCCCTACTCTGAACCCTTGGGAGATCATAGAGATAGAACGCTTCCAAAAGCTGGTCCAAAGAGCTGCCTTGATTTTAGAGGAGTCACTGGAGTTTATGGAATGGAGTATTTGCTCAGGATGACTCCAGATCTTAGAGTACAGTGTAATTTATTTTTATTATTTTCCCATATTCTCATTATGCTAAAACCTAGGGTTTTTTTTTTTTTTAGTGAGTTTTTTTGTTTGTTGTTTGTTTTTGGTTGAAATGATGTTTCAACGTGTAGTTCTGGCTGTCCTGGAACTCACTGTGTAGCCAATGCTGGCCTTGAACTCAAAGATCTGTCTTCTTCTGATTCTCGAGTGCTGGGATTAAAGGTGTGACTCCCCCCTCCCCCAGGCTTGAGCTTTTGTTTTTAGATTTTATTTACTCTTATTGTATATAATGGGCATATAATGTGTGTCTGAGTAGAGGCATGCCAGGTGTGTGTGGAGGTCAGAGGATAACCAGAGTCAGTTCTCTCCTTCTACCTTTCTGCGGATTGTGGGGAATTAAACCTATGGCCTCATGCAGGCTAGTCACTATATCACTAAGTTATATCCCCAGCTCAAGAAGTTTTAGAAACAAGGTCTTAGTCTGTATCCTAGGCTGGCCTTGAGCTCTCAGTAATCATCCTGCCTCATCTATAAAGTTCTGGGATTATAGACATGACCACAATGCTTACTTTGACTTTTTTCCTAATGATTTATTTTTATTTTGTGTGCATTGGTGTTTTTCCTGCATGTGTGTCTGTGTGCAGGTGTCACGTCCCTTAGAATTGGAGTTACAGTTGTGTGCTGCCATGTAGATGCTGGGAATTAAACCCAGGGCCTCTGAAAGAGCAACTTAGTAGTCTTAACCATGGAGCCATCTCTCCAACACCCTTGATTTTTTTTAATAAAAAGTTTCAAGTATCTGTTTACAATCTGGCTTCTAAAATTGGAGAAAATGAACAAGGTGTTGTGGTGTATGCCTTTGGGAGGCAGATCTCAGTGAGTTCTAGGCCAGCTTAGTCTCCAAAGTGAGTTCCAGGACAGCCAGCACTGTAACACAGAGAAACCCTGTCTTGTGGAAATGAATAGAGAAGATGGCGTAGCAGATGCCTGTTCTTGTCGTTAAGCTTGGACACTTACTAGTTTTTGGCAAGTTTTGTCTTGTGTGTATTTTTTCACTTTGTCTGTTCAGAAGCAAAGCCAAGAAATCATGCATTTCTCCTGTGTATTAAGTGGCTGTCAGCGCAGAGTGTTGTACTGAGGAGGTCATGATGGGCACTTGTCAGCTTTCTAGGTGGGGGTCTTTTCTCCAGACTTGTTTCCTGCAACTGTGAGACGCCACAGTTTTTGGTTTATTCTCAGCCACTGTTGTGCCCACCCTGGCTTGGTGGACTTCTCTACTTTTGAAGACACTTGGGCTGTTTGCAATCTTTGAGCACCATGTTTGAAGATGGTTAGACCTCTAGCCAAGTAATGAGCCACAGCCAAGCGCAAAGCCCTTGGGTAAGCATGTTCTGCCCTGTATATGGATCTGGGCAGGAGTGTTTAATACAGGTGGTGTCTCCTGTGACAACTGTGTCAGAGTCTTATTATTTATACTTACATTTATTTCATTTTGTGTGTATGGGTGTTCAGCCTACATGTATCTGTGTGCCATGTGCATTTCTGGTACCAGCAAAATACAGAAGAGGGTGTCAGGGTCCCTTGGGACTGGAGTTACACAGTTGTAGTGCTGGAAATCAAACTCTGGTCCTCTGCAAGAGTGAAGCTATTAACTGATGAGCTGATTCTTCTATCATGTGGCTCATGTATCCAGTTCTGGCTTCAAACTTTCTATTTTCTATTGCCAGGGATGACCTTGAACTTCCATTTTCCAATGCTGGGATTTACAAACATACTTCCATTATACAGTACTGATGGTTAAACCTAGTCACCGTAATTATGGAGGCTGGGCAAGCGCTAGCACTCAAACTCCATCCCCTGACCTGGAAATTCCTCTGGAGACCAGGCTGGCCTCAAACATGCTACAGTCCTGCCTAATGCCTCCTGGGTGCTGGGATTATAGGTGTGGCCACCACTCTTGGCTAGTAATAATGGTTTTAGTTTTTCTTTTGTCAAGACAGGGTTTCTTTTCTTTCTTTTTTTTTTTTCTGACTTTTTAAGACAGGGTTTCTCTGTATTGTTTTGGAGCCTGCCCTGGAACTCACTCTGTAGACCAGGCTGGCCTCGAACTCAAGAGATCCTCCTGCCTCTGCTTCCCTAATGCTGGGATTAAAGGCGTGTGCCACCAACGCCCGCAACAGGGTTTCTTTGTAGCCCTGAATGTCCTGTAAGTTAACTGTAGACCAGGCAGTCTGAACTCAGATCCTCCTACCTCTGCCTCCTGAGTGTTAGAGGTTTGTGCCAAAAGCAGCTTAATAATATGTTTTGCTTATTTATTTATTTATTTGAAGCAAGGTTTCTGTGTAGCTCTGGCTGGACTGGAACTCTTTTTTGGTTTTTCGAGACAGGGTTTCTCTGTGGCTTTGGAGGCCGTCCTGGAACTCGCTTGGTAGTCCAGGCTGGTCTCGAACTTACAGAGATCCGCCTGCCTCTGCCTCCCGAGTGCTGGAATTAAAGGCGTGCGCCACCAACGCCCGGCCTGGAACTCTTTTTTTCTGTTTTTGTTTGTTTATTTGTTTTTCAAGACAGGGTTTCTCTGTATTGCTTTGGAGACTGTCTTGGAACTCACTCTGTAGACCAGGCTGGCCTCGAACTCACAGAGATCCTCCTGCCGCCCTCCTCCCCCATTAAAGATGTGTGCCACCAACACCCAGCTAGAACTAACTCTTTAGATCAGGGTGGCCTTGAATTTAGAGATCCAACTGCCTCTGCCTCCTAGTGCTGGGATTAAAGGTGTGTGCCACCACATCCAGCAGTATGTTTTAATAAACCCTCCAGGGAATTATTCAAGTCATGGCTAGAATTAAAAAACAAATTACTTCTAACCAACCTGAACTGCCAGCCCCACAAAGCTTTCTCCACAGAGCTGAGCCTCTGAGCCCCCTTCACGAGCGGCCCTCCCCACAGCCACTACTTCAGATTTGGTTTCATCCCTGTCACACCCGAGCCCTACTTCTTAAAGCCTCAGGAGACAGAAGAGGACAGAATCCAGGCACAGCAGTTTGGAAGCAAGGAAGCAGAACTGTGGAGCTGGCTCAGTTCTTGGCACTGTGCTTCAGCTCAGGGGATTGAGTCAGTTTATATTCAAGAGTCTTCACATTTACCCATAGGGCTGGCTCATCTACATCCAAGTCAGTTTTAGAAAACAGCTTGTAAGGAATTTCCCATGTGTAGGATCTGGAGGAAACTTGGGTTATTTCCTTGAATGGAGGTAGAGCAAGTACATAGCACTATTTTCTAAATCTAAAATCCGCCTCAGATCCTGGGTTTGATTTCCTGGTGAGGAGGCTTGGGCCTGTGGTATGCGGACTGGCATCCTAGCTCCCTTGCTCTCTGCTCAGCACTGAGTCCCCCTGACCAGCAGAGGGCGCACGGTACTCCTGCCGGCCGCTGAGCCCTCGGAGGTACTGTCGCACTCTGGGGCCGCAGGGATCGGCGGGATCGCGATGGCGTCTGCCAGGCGGCTCGTGGCGCTGGCTGCCGGCGTCTCTCCGCGCCTGCGGCCGCCCGATCCCCGCTCTGCCGGGCGACAAGGACTCTCGCGTGGCTTCTCATCAAGCTTTGGCCGTCCCGATGGCACCCAGGAGGCTTCCGAGGTTGAATCAGAAGTGGTCCCTAGCGAGCCTGGGGAGGGCGACGGAAGCACGGTGAACGGTGAGGGCTGTGTAGTGGAGATTGGGCTGCAGCGTGCTTGACTGGGGAAGGCAAGCGAGAGGCGCAGGACAGAGGCCGCTCTTGAAAGTGGTTTGAACCCCTTTCGTCTGTGGGTCTCTGCTCTGCTGTTAGAAAGCTTTGTGTGGCTTGGGACCACCTAGAACCCAGCACGCCTGCGCGTGTTTGGGTGGGTGGGAAATCACATGAATGTCCTACTTCTGTCAGGTTGTGGGGTATTGAGGGTTAGCACTGTCATCACAGTCAGACTCAGCCACAAAGACAACTGGAATATAGAATCTTTGGTAGACTTTGGCTGTATGGCTCCTGACTAGGGCAGAGAATGGAACTGATGATAACATCCATGGCCATTAAGATAGAGTGAGCTAGGGGCTGGAGGGATGGTTCAGTGTGTAAGAGCACAGGTTGCTCTTGCAGAGGACCAAGGATCAATTCCCAGCACCCACATGGCGGCTCACAACCACCTGTAACTCCAGTACAGGGGATCCGATGCCCTCTTCTGACCCCCACGAGCGCCAGACATACATGTGGCAAACAGGTGTCCATGCAGACAAGAAGTTCATACATACGTTAAAAAAATAGAGTGCTAGCTGGTCTTTAACCACCTTGAAGAACTGGGGCCTGTGGCGTGTGCACATCTGTGGGTCTAGTGGGTTACTTAAAGTAGGGAAGATGGGGCAACTCGCCTTCAGTCTGCCTAGGTGCTGTTTATTAACTGCTTGATTCTTACATGATTTATAATAAAGCTTTTAGGAGAGTGCACCAGGTAGAACGCTCCTATTGTGCTAGTTGACACAGGTATCTGTCCCAGGTAAATATCCCAAACTAGATAACAAGTTTACATCAGAAATCTTGGAGCAGTGTTTTCCAAACACAACACTGGTGGGATGGCTCAGCTGGTCCAAGTGCTCGCTCTACAGGTCTGGTAGAGAGACCCACGTTCCAACCCAGGGTCACAGTGGATGGAGAGAATAAGCTTGCAAGGGTTGTTCTCTGACCTCCCAATGGTGGACTCTCTCTCTCTCTCTCAGTAATAATAAAAGAATTGTTTTTGAGACATTGCCTCACTATATAGCCATGACTGTCCTGAAACTCACAGGATCTGCATGCCTCTGCCTCCCAAGTGCTAGGGTTAAAAGTTTGCAACAACTGCCAGGCGTTGATGGCACACACCTTTAATCCCAGCACTCGGGAGGCAGAGGCAGGTGGATCTCTGTGAGTTTGAGACCAGCCTGATCTACAAGATCTAGTTCCAGGACAGCCTCCAAAGCCACAGAGAAACCCTGTCTTGAGCCCCCTCCCCCCCAAAAAAAGAAAAGTTTGCAACAACTGCTGGGCAATGAATGAATGTTTGAAAAGACAAAAAAATTAAATACAAATATGATCTGAACATTGCTGGTATTCTCAGGTACCCACTGAGGGATAATGCATCCCCTGCTGTGTAAAAATCTCCCAAATGGTTATGATGAAGCAGGCACATGATACTGCATGGAACACCCACTAAGGTCTGTTGTAGGGTGTTATAGGTTGAACATAATGCCGGACACTGAAGGTGGCAGACGAGAAGGCCTTATACCCCTGAAGATTTCTCGTGCTCAGTGTCGATGGACCCTTCGTTTTGCTTTGAGCTGTTCTGAGTGGCCGCTCTGTGATCAGCTAGGCCCTGTCTGTCAGGAGCTAATGCTAGATGGGATGTCTCAGGCATTTGTATTATTTGTGTTCTGAGGTTAATGCAGACACTTCAGTGAAGGGAAGGAGAGAGGCCTCCTGGTGTCTGATGCTTCCTTTTCCTCTTGATGCCAAGGGGCAGGAAAGGGTTGGCTCCTGCCTTTGTCTTGGCTGTGAGAGGACTTCTGCAGTGCTGAGGCATAGTCTGTAAATTCTGGGTCTCCTTACTACCTACATGAGGCCAGCTTAGGACCTTCAAGTCCAAGATCAGTACCAATACTTGACAGCTGGACCTTGGTGGTCAGCCTTGGGAGGAGGAAGTGGCCAAATAAGGGAGTAGACCTCTATGGCTAGCTTCAGGGATGCAGGCTAATGGCTTAGCAAGGAAGAGGGGACGGAGGAGAAGGGCAAGGCCTTCTGGAACCATGTTCGCCATGCAGGAGCTGGCCAGAGTCCCTTTAGCGCCTGTCCTTCTAATTGTGTGAACTGCTTTATGAGGGTCTTCATCTCTCATGTGCATGCATGAAGATAGGCTTTTATTTTGTTTTCTGAGTATCCTCTTTCAGAAATGGGGTTTACTGACCATCTAGCCCTTTTCCAAGAATGCTTTGGGGTCCTGAATCAACAACTTTAGCCCAGAGTGGTTTTGATACATATCTTATGGAGTTTCAAAATAAAAGGAGTTGTAATTATTTTACTCTTATTTTCTTAGCTTCTAGGGACCTATTAAAAGAGTTTCCACAGCCCAAAAACCTTCTCAACAGTGTGATTGGACGAGCCCTTGGCATCTCACATGCAAAAGACAAGCTAGTCTATGTGCACACAAATGGGCCGAAGAAAAAAGGTAACTCTGCTGATGGCTAGCTAAGTGAATCATTAGTTTGAGTCATAGGACACTGCTGCCCTTTTCTCTCTCTTGGGTTTTTTTTTTGGTCAAAAAAGCCAAAGTAGACTTGCAGGCATTCTGCTTGTTTGCTTTTGTTTGTTTTAGTTTTGTTTTGATTTGTTTGTTTTTGTTTTATCAAGACAGAGTTTCTTTGTGTTACCTTGGCTGTCCTGGAACTGGCCTTGACCTCACAGAGATCCGCCTGCCTCCGCCTCCCGAGTGCTGGGATTAGAGGTGTGCGCCACCACCTAGCCCTGTTCATTTGCTTTTCGTTGTTTTGTTTTGAGGTAGGGTCTTACGTAGCCTAGGTTGGCTTAGAGCTTGCTGTGTAACAGGAGTTGGTCTTGGATTGTTGGTCCTCCTGCTTCCAGGTTACAGATACTGAAGGTATTCTGCACACATTGTGCCACTCTCCCCAGCCAGAATGGGTTTTCTAAGTGTGAACAGTCAGTAAAGAATTTCATAATGCAGTTAGATTTGAAGAACTACCAAAAATCCACATGCTTCATTCAGGCAAAGCAAACCCAGCAGGTGGGGTACGGAGTGCTCATCTTGTCTCACAGGCCCCTGTAGTGCTCCCTGCTTTTGGTCCCTTGTGTAACAAGGAATGCAAGGAAGAGGTGATAGTGAGGACACGCGTGCTCCAAGAGTGTCAGAGAGCCCATATCCCACAGAAGCATTCAGGCAAACCATTCCAAATAAAGGTGTTTTAGTTGGTTGTTTGCTTTGAGGCAGGGGTTTCTCTGTATAGGAATTGTTCAGGAACTCACTCGGTAGACCAGCCTGGCATTGAACTCAAGAGAGCCAGGGTATGCTTCTCTAGTGCTGGGAATAAAGGACTGTGCCACCATACCTGGCTTGTTTGATTGTTTTTGATACAGGGTCCTGGAATTTACTTTTGTTTTTTGTTTTAAGATTTGTTTATTATGTATACAGTGTTCTGTCTGCATGTTTGCCTGCAGGCCAGAAGGGGGCACCAGATCTCATCACAGGTGGTTATGAGCCACCATGTGGTTGCTGGGAATCGATCTCAGGACCTCTGAAAGAGCAGCGAGTGCTCTTAACCTCTGAGCCATCTCTCCAGCCCCTGGAATTTATTTTGTAACCTGATTCTCTTGCCTCTACTTCTGCAGAGTTCGGGATACGGGTGTGGCTACCATTCTCACTTCTTTATTCTCTTGTCACTCTCCCAGAAAGTCACCCTGCACATAAAGTGGCCCAAGAGTGTGGAGGTAGAAGGCTATGGCAGCAAGAAGATAGATGCTGAGCGGCAGGCGGCAGCGGCGGCTTGCCAGCTGTTCAAGGTGAGCTGCCTGACTGCTCTCTCTCGGTAGTGAGTCATTCAGCTTTCCTGAGCTCTTCTGCACCCTAGTTTTTGTGTGTTTTTTTTTTTAAGATTTATTTATTTTTTATGTATACAATGTTCTGTCTGCACGTATCCCTGCAAGTCAGAAGAAGGAACCATATTTTGTTATGGATGTTTGTGAGCCACCATGTGGTTGCTGGGAATTGAACTCAGGACCTCTGCAAGAGCAGCCAGTGCTCTTAACCTCTGAGCCATCTCTCCAGCCCCCTGCACCCTAGTTTTACTCTTTTCTCTCTCTGTGTGTATATGTGTGTATGTTTGTGAGGACATTACCTGTGTGTTGACTAGAGGTTGTCTACATTGTTTTTCTGTTTGTTCATTGCTTGTTTGAGACAAGGTCTTACTGTGTAGCTTTGCTAGCCTAGAGCTACCTATGTAGACTAGGCTAGCCTCAAACACAGAGATACACTTGCCTCTGCTTTTTGAGTGCTGAGACTAATGGTGTGTCTTACCACATCTGGCTTGTCTACATTGGTTTTTGGGACGGGATCTCTCTCTGTGGCCTGGGGCTCACTGATTAGGCTGGGCTGGTTGGCTGGCTGGCATGTCTTATGATGCAACTCTTTGTGCCTCCCCACCTTGGTATTAAAAGCGTTCACCACCACCACCTGGTGTTTTATATGAGTTGGGGATTGAGTTTAGGTCTTCGTGTTTGTGTGGCAAGCACTTTACTAAATGAGCTAACTCCCCAAACCTTGCCTTATTTAAAAAAAGAAAAAGAAAAATGTTTTTCTGAGATGTGGTCTCACTATGTAGCCCTGAGTGGTCCAGAATTCATTATTGTAGACCAGACTGGTTGCCAGATCGCCTCAGTGTTAGGATTAAAGGTGTGCACCACCACCACTGATTTAAAAACATTTTTTTTAAAGGCATTTATTTTGCATGTGTTGCTTGCCTGTATGTGTAATTGTAGGTGGAGTTTTTCATCAGGACCTCAATCAGGTCTGTTCCACCATCCACTTCCCAAATAACCACTCAGCTGCTTAATATTAATTATAAAGGATTTCTCCGTGTATCGCTGACTGTCCTGGAACTCACTCTGTAGACCACACTGGCCACCGAGTCTTACAGCTCAGGCCATCTACAACTTTAAGTGATCCTCCTGCCTAGGCCTGGGAGACCTAGGATTTTAGGGTTTACCTCTGTGCCTGGCATTTTTAAGTCTTCTCTTCCTTTTCTCCTTCCCTTCTGTCAGGCTTTCTTTCCCTCGCTTTCTTTCTATTTTGTTTCTTGAGATGGTCTCTGCACAGTTAAGACTGGTCTAGATCACAAGATCCTTCTCTGTCAGCTTCCACTGTTGGGATCTGGCCAGGGCTGAAGTGTGTATAGCAGAGCACAGAACAGGCTGACCAAGGTTGATAGTGATGGTGATGGTGTTGGTGTTGGTGATGGCGATGATGTTGGTGATGATGTTGGTGTTGGTGATGGCGATGATGTTGGTGATGGTGTTGGTGTTGGTGATGATGTTGGTGTGCTCCTCATAGTTTTTCTACCCGACAGGGCTGGGGTCTGCTGGGTCCACGGAATGAGCTGTTTGATGCAGCCAAATACCGAGTTTTAGCTGATCGTTTCGGGTCTCCAGCTGACAACTGGTGGCGTCCAGAACCCACCATGCCTCCAACTTCCTGGCGGCAGCTGAATCCAGAGAACATTCGGCCTGGGGGTCCTGGAGGCCTGTCCCGATCCTTAGGCCGAGAAGAAGAGGAAGATGAGGAGGAAGAGCTTGAGGAGGGGACCATTGATGTGACGGAGTTTCTGTCCATGACCCAGCAAGACTCTCACAACCCACTCAGGGACTCGAGGTACAGAGGGATGGCAGGGACCCTGGCCACGTCTTGACATGGATCAGTCTTCTCAGAGCCCCACATATGAGATTGGGTGGGGTAGTACACTGGTAGCTACTGTCTTGGGCGGTGGCTGGACTCGTGCAGACAACACCTGGTCCCTCTTTCCAGCCTGCACTTGGGCCCCACCTTTGCGGCAGTCTCTCGGCTCACTTCTCTCTGGGAAGCAGGGGCTCTGGCTTCTGCAGTATGGCAGTCACTCCTGACCGTCATCTGCCTCCTGCCTTTCTGTCCTACCAGCACTGTGCCCCACGTTGAAGTCCCAGAGAAACTTGCCTAGGAAGACAACAGACTTT
This sequence comes from Mesocricetus auratus, assembly GCF_017639785.1. NCBI lineage: Eukaryota > Metazoa > Chordata > Mammalia > Rodentia > Cricetidae > Mesocricetus > Mesocricetus auratus. The sequence goes on along the minus strand of NW_024429267.1, from coordinate 47,426,946 downwards.
TTCACCTAAACTATTTGTCCTCATAGGGGGGGTTCCTTTGAAATGACAGATGATGACAGTGCTATTAGAGCTCTGACCCAATTTCCACTTCCCAAGAACCTTCTGGCCAAAGTGATTCAGATCGCAACATCGTCCTCCACAGCTAAGGTGAGTTGGCTCTCCCAGAAGTATGTGCACGAGCCACCCTGGCTTCCCAGGGCTCAGCAGGAAGCAAGCCTCGGCTGTGGGGCAGGGCTCAGGTTGCCTGACTTGGCTCCCACCTAGGCCAGTTAGGACACAGGATCCTTGATGAATGGAAGGCAGAGCAGGAAAATAGCCACACAGGGTGTAGGCTGGGGACTGCTGACTGGAAGGCCCGGATCTGACCAGGTGGTGGGTTAGGGATGTGAAAGAATAGGAGTGGAGTGCCTCAGTTGTGTAAACGTGCTAACTGGTTGTGGGTTAGGAAGACAGGTAGTGGCATCGTGTGAACCCCGTGTTCTGCTACAGAAATGAGAAGCAAATTCAGAGGTAGAGCTACACAGGGTCATTGATGAGTGAACGACATGAAGCAGGAGGGACAAAAGGGAAGCCAAAATAAAGAACTGTGGTTGCGCCCAGTCTGGTGTGACTGTCATTTGGTGCTGTGGTGGTGAGCTCCGCCTCTGGGTTCCTTGAGGTGCATAGCCCACCTATCTGTTCATTCCTGGCCTTTGTAACTTCTTTTACCTTCCGTGCAGAACCTCATGCAGTTCCATACTGTGGGCACCAAGACCAAGCTGGCTACACTCACCCTGCTCTGGCCCTGTCCCATGACCTTTGTTGCCAAAGGGCGCCGCAAAGCTGAGGCTGAGAATAAGGCAGCAGCCCTGGCTTGCAAGAAACTGAAGGTAAGCCTCTGTCTGTGGCAGAGGAGCCCGCTTCTCTAGGAAGTCAAATACCAGGCCTTGGGCTGTTTGTGCCCAGGGAGGAAAGGATCTGTTGCCACTGTTTCTGTGACTGCTTCCTCAGATCTCTATAGGGACTGTGCCTGAGAGCTTCACCTTAGTAACACTTGGCCAGAGCCAAGGTGAAACCAGAGTGAAGTCTCACCGGCAGAGGTGTGAAAGCACTGCTTGGCTTTTGAGGTAGGCTTGGTGCTGAGAGATCCTGCTAACCTTGGTGGCAATAATCTGGATGAAACTTCAGGAAGTAAGTGGCTTTAAGGTGATGGCACTGTGGCCTACAGCTGGCAGGTTGTCACCCCTCATACGTTTTTCTTTTAAATATTCACTTACTGTCTGTGCACCATGGCATACATGTGGAGCTCAGAGGAAGGTACGCAGGAGTCTGCATTTGAGACAGGGCCTCGCTACAGCCTGGCCTGGTACCTGCTAGGCCGCTCAGGTTGACTTCCAACTCAGTCTTGTCCCCTCCTGAGTGGAAGGATCATCAGCCTTCTTTCCTCCCAAGGTTTGGGGGTTAACTATAGGACATTACTCATGTTTGGTGGCCACCCTCCCACTGAGCTGTGTCTGTGGCAGTTCTGGTGCTCTGGTGTACCTTGTGAATCTGGTTTTGGGGAACCATGTCTTAGATCCCGCTGATGGTGAGGGATACATCTGTCAACTTGGAGAACATGAGGAGTCCATGAGTTGGTGGTACTGTATCCCACTATCCTAGTACTTAGGAGGCCAGGCAGATAAAATGTCACGAGGTCAAGGCTGGCTTGTAGTCAAACAAAACAACAAAAACCAACAAAAAAGAGAACAAGTTGCATGCAGCTGGTGAAATAGGGGGTTAGGTAAGGGCTCAGCAGGGCAGAAGCCTGGGGCTCATTACAGGATGAGGAGAGTCTGCAATTTCACTTTATGCACAAGCCCCACACTCTGGGCATGGGAGAGGCTGTGTGGGAAGGAGCTGCAGTGTTGGGGAGCCGATACACGCAGACAGCCAAGTGGTAGCATTGGTGCCTTTTGTGACCTTAGCACTGGTTCTTTAGTTCTAGCAAAGCTAGATGAAGTTGTAGTGGGACGATGTCCTTAGGGAGGGAACACTTGGGCTGAGTTTGGAGAGGGAGCTAGTGAGCTCTCCACATGGGAGACACACAAAGCTAAGAAAATGGCAGGCCTGAAGGCCATGCTTTATCTCCTGAGGTGATTTTAAGCATTTGGTGAAACAAACATTTTACTTTAAAGGGCCTATTTTATCATGTTCAGTTACAGGACACTCCATTTACTTCTTTTTATGGTGGGGTCACAGGTGGCACAGAGCAGTTAGCAGCAGCATCTGCTAGTAGGATTTGGGTGGGTTAGCTATGGTGTGGCTGCACAGGAGCCTTTGGAGCAGGGCTTCGGGGGCGTGCCCGGCGTGCCTCACTGGTCCCCGGTGTGTGTTGGGAATTTGTAGAAATGAGATCAGTCTTCTGGGATACTAGGCGGCTGTGACTGCACCAGAAGAGTGCTCTCGGGCCACCATGCCTGGACAAGTGGTAGGGCTCTACTCTGATAACAAATTTAGTTCTTTAGAAAACAATGGTTAAGCCGGGCGTTGGTGGTGCATGCCTTTAATCCCAGCACTCGGGAGGCAGAGGCAGGTGGATCTTTGTGAGTTCGAGACCAGCCTGGTCTACAAGAGCTAGTTCCAGGACAGGCTCCAAAGCCACAGAGAAACCCTGTCTCAAAAAAAGCCAAAAAAAAAAAAAAAGAAAGAAAGAAAGAAAGAAAACAATGGTTAAACTTACTATTTGAGCTATACTGTGGAGCCCAGACTAGCCTGGAATTTGGCAAGCCTCATACCTGCACCTCCTGAGTGCTGGGGTTATAAGAGCACAGACTAAGCCATACCTGTCTTCCTGCAGAGCCTGGGCCTGGTGGACAGGAACAATGAGCCGCTTACCCATGCTATGTACAACCTGGCCTCCTTGCGTGAGCTGGGTGAGACCCAGCGCCGGCCATGTACCATCCAGGTGCCCGAGCCCATCCTTCGCAAGATAGAGGCCTTCCTGAGTCATGTAAGAGTCCTGCCTTCCATTCCACTGTCTCCCTCCAGACCGAAGGCTGCTTCTTTCTGCCCTCAACAGGCATAGAAAAATCTGTTTTTTCCCCACTGAGCAGGGCCCTAAGTCCCCTTAGTCTTCATGCCTATGAGGGTATCAGGGCAGTCAGAGCCCAGGTTCTCTGCTCTGTGGGTTGGGCCCTAAACATCTGACCCTGGTGACCCTTGGAGGGGCTGACTGCATGGAGTAGGAAGACAGGCACTTCTGTCATTTTGCTTGCTTCCTCGTCCTCTAGTACCCGGTGGACAGTTCATGGATTTCCCCCGAACTCCGGCTGCAGAGTGATGACATCTTGCCCTTAGGCAAGGACTCAGGGCCCTTGAGTGACCCTATCACAGGCAAGCCATACATGCCCCTGTCAGAAGCGGAGGAGGTACGCCTGAGCCAGAGCCTGCTAGAGCTGTGGCGGAGGCGAGGGCCAATCTGGCAGGAGGCCCCCCAGCTCCCTGTGGACCCTCATCGGGACACTATCCTCAGTGCCATTGAGCAGCACCCAGTGGTGGTCATCTCTGGGGACACAGGCTGTGGGAAGACCACACGCATCCCTCAACTGCTGTTGGAGCGCTATGTGACTGAGGGCCGAGGGGCCCGCTGCAATGTCATCATCACACAACCTCGCCGCATCTCAGCTGTGTCTGTGGCCCAGCGGGTTAGCCATGAACTGGGCCCCTCCTTGCGCCGGAATGTGGGCTTCCAGGTGCGCTTGGAAAGCAAGCCCCCAGCCCGAGGTGGGGCGCTGCTCTTTTGCACTGTGGGTATCCTGCTGCGGAAGCTGCAGAGCAACCCCAGCCTGGAGGGGGTGAGCCACGTCATTGTGGATGAGGTCCATGAGCGGGATGTGAACACAGACTTCCTGCTGATTCTGCTCAAGGGCCTGCAGCGGCTCAATCCAGCCCTGCGGCTGGTGCTCATGAGTGCTACAGGAGATAATGAGCGCTTCTCCCGATACTTTGGGGGCTGCCCTGTCATCAAGGTGCCTGGCTTCATGTATCCCGTCAAGGAACACTACCTGGAGGACATCCTGGCCAAACTAGGCAAACACCAGTATCCACACCGGCATCGGCATCACGAGGTGAGGGACACCCACCCCATAGTCCCTGGGCTTTCCTTTGGATTCCCTCCTCCCTGTCTTCATAACAGTGCATTATCTTCCCAAGCCTGTCTCCTTGATAAAAACTGGGGAATAATCATGCCTGTGTGTGTGGCAAGTATGTGAGGGCTGGAGTTCACACCGAGTAGCTCGCCCTCACTGTCCTTTGTTGTGTCCTACGTGTGACCCCACCCATGACCGTGACTGGCCTTTCTCCCCTGCCCCAGTCTGAAGATGAATGTGCACTTGATTTGGACCTCGTGACTGATTTGGTTCTGCACATCGATGCCCGTGGGGAACCAGGTGGGTGCTTCTCCCACGTCTCAGCCATTCCCTCTCCCTACTAGCTGAGCCAGCCAGCTCATGGCTGCAGGGCTCCTTTACAGGTGGAATCCTGTGCTTTCTGCCTGGTTGGCAAGAAATCAAAGGAGTGCAGCAGCGTCTGCAGGAGGCCCTGGGCGTGCATGAGAGCAAGTACCTCATCTTACCAGGTGAGAGTCTGAGTGTGACTGGTGATGAGCCCTGCACCTCCGTGGTAGGGAGTGGCCCAGGTGTTTGACCGTATCAAATGGCTTCTGCTTTGTCAGGGTCAGGGATGGGTGGGGGACGCAGTTCTCGTCCTGCCCTCAGTCTGAGACTCCTCTGGCTGGAACAGGGCCTGTAGCCCTTTTGTGTCTTGTACCCACCAGTGCACTCCAATATCCCCATGATGGATCAGAAGGCCATATTCCAGCAGCCTCCACTTGGGGTGCGGAAGATTGTGTTGGCCACCAACATTGCCGAAACCTCCATCACAGTCAACGACATTGTGCATGTTGTAGACAGCGGCCTGCACAAGGAGGAACGCTATGACCTGAAGACCAAGGTGGCGCCTCTCTCTTGGACCCAACCCACCCCTTGGGGGAGGACTCCTGAGGTTGCCCCGTCCCTGTCTGCTGTAGACATCCTTTTTGTGTGAAGGCCGCACTTACGGGAAATGTCTCTATTGAGGGGCGATGAGGGTGACTGGAGAAGTGGGTAGGTAGGCCTTCAGCATGTGTGTGTCTCCTGCCTTCCTCCAGGTGTCCTGCCTGGAGACCGTGTGGGTGTCAAGAGCAAATGTGATACAGCGCCGGGGCAGGGCAGGCCGTTGCCAGTCAGGTTTTGCCTACCACTTGTTCCCGAGGAGCCGGCTGGAGAAAATGGCTCCTTTCCAAGTGCCAGAGATCCTGCGCACACCTCTCGAGAACCTGGTGCTGCAAGCCAAAATCCACATGCCTGAGAAGACGGTGAGGCAGAGGCAGCGCTGGGGAAGGGCTGGCTTGCTCCTGGGCTGGACAGGCTCATGGGGTGTGGTTCTTGTTGCTGTAGGCAGTGGAGTTCCTCTCCAAGGCTGTGGATAGTCCGAATATCAAGGCAGTGGATGAGGCTGTGATACTGCTCCAGGAGATTGGTAAATGGAAGCTAGGAATGGTTGGGGTGTGGAGTAGCTCATGCGTGGGACTGACGGCTGAACTGTTGCAGGGGTGCTGGACCAGCGGGAGTACCTGACCACCTTGGGGCAGCGCCTAGCCCACATCTCTACAGATCCCCGACTGGCCAAGGCCATAGTGTTGGCTGCCATCTTCCGTTGCCTGCACCCACTGCTGGTGGTTGTTTCCTGCCTTACCCGGGACCCCTTCAGCAGCAGTTTGCAGAACCGGGCAGAGGTGGACAAGGTTAGATCCAGTGTTTCCTACAGCCCTCTTGCTGTTTGTTCAAGCATGCCTCACCCATTGTACTGAGCTCTACTCATTCTCTCGACTCCCTTACATTCCCTCCCAGGTGAAGGCATTGCTGAGCCATGACAGTGGCAGTGACCATTTGGCCTTCGTGCGTGCTGTGGCTGGCTGGGAGGAGGTGCTGCGTTGGCAGGACCGTACCTCCCGGGAAAACTACCTGGAAGAAAACCTTCTGTACGCCCCCAGCTTGCGCTTCATCCACGGTCAGCCTGGCCCCCAAGAGGGCCTTCCTGAGCACCTCCCCCCACAGAGCTCCCATCCCTAGCCGTGAGGCAGGGCTTCTGTTCACACTGTCCTTTGCTTGCCTCCCCAGGGCTCATCAAGCAGTTCTCAGAGAATATTTATGAGGCTTTCCTAGTGGGCAAGCCCTCTGACTGCACGCTGCCCTCTGCTCAGTGCAACGAGTACAGCGAGGAAGAGGAGCTGGTGAAGGGTGTGCTGATGGCCGGCCTCTACCCCAACCTCATCCAGGTGCCACCTCGAGGACAGGGAGCTGTCCTTCTGGTCACCACCCCTCTACCCTACGTCCTTGCTCATATTTCCTGTCCTTTTAGGTGAGGCAAGGTAAGGTGACTCGGCAGGGGAAGTTCAAGCCCAACAGTGTCACTTACAGGACCAAATCTGGCAACATCTTGCTGCACAAGTCAACCATTAACAGGTGGGTGGCAGGCGGGACTAGAGAGGGAGGGCCTAGAGAATGTAGCTTCACATTACACAGCACTTTGTTCCCTAGGGAGGCTACCCGGTTACGGAGCCGATGGCTGACGTATTTCATGGCCGTCAAGTCCAACGGTAGCGTCTTTGTTCGAGATTCCTCCCAGGTGCACCCACTAGCCGTGCTGCTCCTAACAGATGGGGACGTCCACATACGTGGTGGGTACCTCTCACTTCCGCCACTCCCCAGGGCTTACCCATGGCCTCAGAGGCATGGCCAACGCAGACTCTTTGCTCTTCTCCAGATGATGGGCGCCGAGCCACCATCTCTCTGAGTGACAGTGACCTGCTGCGGCTAGAGGGTGATTCACGAACTGTTCGGCTGCTAAGGGAGCTGCGGCGAGCCCTAGGCCGGATGGTGGAACGGAGCCTCCGAAGCGAGCTCGCTGCACTTCCGCTTAGTGTGCAGCAGGAACATGGGCAGCTGCTTGCACTGTTGGCAGAGCTGCTGCGGGGACCTTGTGGCAGTTTTGATGTACGCAAGACAGCTGATGACTGAGCCCCTCTTCCGCTGGGGCTATGTACAGAGTGCAAATGTTTATTTAAAATAAAGTTATATTTATCCCTTGTGAGTGCTGTTGTCATCCCAAGTGCTCTCAGCCCCAAGTCAGGGGGAACAGACAATGTTTACAGCTAGGAATACAGAGCTGGTGTGGGCCAACTCCTAAGGGAGGAAGGGGCTTAAGACCTCCAACCTTCTAGGCAGCCTTGGTTTGTGTTGGTCCTGCAGGGAGCACTGGGCACTTGTCCTTGGCCACACTCATTTCTCACAGGCAAGGGAGGGGCTGAAGGTACAAAGGGATAAGTAGGTATAGGGACTAACATGAGAAGCAACACAGCCTGTGGGATGGGATGTCAGGCAGCTTTATTGTTTAAATCAGTACAATTACAGACACAGGTAATGGCTAAGCCATGAGCAAACCGAAAGTACAGAAAGATCTCGCCCCCAAGCACGCAAAGTATACACATCACATGGCCTATATGGTCCTAATGGCCACATCAGCCTTCTTAGCTTCTGACTTCTGGGACCATCCCAGGGAGCTGGACCTCTACTGGATAGCTTAGGCCACCTTCCTGTCTCAAATCCTTTGGCCAATAGATTTGTCAATTTCAGCATCAAGGCCCCAGGATCAACATCAAGGTTAGCAAGTACCTTTATGCCCTCAGCCATCCACGCCCTGGCCCCACTGCTTCCTTCTTCCCTGTTCCATCGTGCTGCTTCTTGCTGAAGAAATACTGACACTGAAGGCTCCATCCAGCTTTCTACAGACAGCCTATGGGAGGAAAGCCACTCCCCGGCTCAGGCCGTCCTTTGCCACAGGCCCCTGCTATTCCTTGTGTGTGTCTGGAGAGCTAGGTGTCAAGATAATCTGAAAAGAAACTGCTGCCTCAAAAATGGGCCCAGGGATGACTTCCTTGGACAGAGAGAGAGATAGTACAGAACTCTTCCTGCTCAAGCTGCACCCAGAGCAGAGATGGAGGTTGTGTCAGGAGGAGGGCCAGGGGGGTCAGATCTGGGCCAGCCTCCTGACAGGCAAATCTGCACAGCAGAAAATGCCCCACCAGAGGAGCCCTTAGACACTCCCAGGCCATTTCACTACAAAGTTAGGTTTGAATCCTTTATTAGAAACCATGCAAACTTTAATACAAAAAATACAAGTGCAATAAGAATCTTGTGTTGATCTCATTCCCAGGGTTTTCTCAGCACTGCAGCCATCCCGCCCACCCATACATAGGCGACACTGGAGTGGCTGCACCACCACGACTGGCCTGGCCTCTCCTGTCCTCTCCAGTCACACCAGAAGGAAGGTGGGATGGCCTCAGTCTCATGAATTTAAATTTCCACACCTGATTCCCCACTGTTCACATGCATTCTGGACATCTCAGGCTCCCCGAGACATGAGGGCTTAGGTGCCTTGACCTGCAAGTGCAGGTCAGAGATTTCTGACCTTCATTTGTTTCTCCAGCCCTGGTTTTGTATCACACCCTGACCACTGGATCCCAGGGAATGAGACAACTCTAAAACCAGCCTCTTGGTTGGGGGGAGGGGGTTAAAAAAAAGCAGCATACGCACAATGTCAGCACAACCAGTTCCACTGGCCCACTCTAGCTGCCCAACTGCTCTCTAGGCAGTAGCCCGGCTTCTCGCTTCTCTTCCCACAGGGCCCAAAGCTGCCCATGGTAAGCGCAGCCCCAATGTCTGACAGCCTCCTCAGAGGAGACTCAGGACCTCCTCCCCTGCTTCCTTCACCACCTACCGAGAACTCTCATTTATACATGGCTTCAACCCACAGCAAACTACACCACCAGTTCATAGGTTATTGGGGAAAAAAGAATAAAACAAGAAAAAAGAAAAGTGAGACAGCAGCTACTCAGGTATGCTAAGCAGTGTGGACAAGGGCCAGTTGACCCCTGGTTAACTTGAGGCAAAAGGGCTTGGTACCACTTGCAGGGTGGCTTCCACTGTGGGGGGGGTCAAGGAAAAGGCAGTGGTTTAGGTTCCAGGGGATTCCGTCAGTGCTGGTTACCACCTGGAGTTCATCACCTCTACTAGTCCCTTGCAGTTGGACCAGGGAAAAGAGGGAGGGTTTGTCAGTTTCTTTTGGGTTTGGTCCAAAAAACCCAAACATAAGAGACTGGAACCCAGCACCCTGCCCACAGATCCCACAGAGATGCCAGCAGACTCCCACCTCTCCCTCCCAACTTTCTCCGAACAGCAGTGGTGCAGGGCTGGGATAGTGAAGTTGGAGCTGGGCCCACAATACGGTGAAGAGGTGAAGGCAGAGGGGCTGCTGCTGCCTTGAGCAAGCTAGGCAGAAGGGGAAGAGGCCTAACGGGCCGCCCAGCACCCAAGAGCTTACAAGTCTAGTAGACAGCCCGGGAAAGGGAGCCCAGGGCCCGGGGCCCCAAGCTTGGGCAGCCAGGGAAGTGGGGAGGCCGGGAGACAATGTCGGCCCCATGGTCGGTGCGGGCCCTGGCATTTGCCCGGAACGTCAGCCTGTAGGTCTCAATCTGCAGTGACACGTGAGGAGGGATGGGAGAGGGCAACAAAGGGGAGACAAGAGAGGGAACATAGGGGAGATGGAAGACGAGACCAGAATGTCATCATTAGATGCCTGGAAGATAAAAGGTCACTTTGTTAAAATTTAGGTCACACTCCAGTCATAAAACAAAGGAGTTCCAATTTCCAGCCAGTGACAGGGCCCCTGGCTGGCCCTTAGGCCAAGCCCAGCCACTTACTTGTCTCCTGGATCTGGCTGTCCAAGCTCTGGGGCTCCCTTTGGTCACCACCCCCTGACAGGGTGGTGTGGCCACTGAGGCCACTAGCTGAAGTAGGGGCGCCAGCATCAGGCGCAGTCTCGGGGATGGCCAGCTCCTCCCCAGCAGGGAGGCCCGGACACGGAGGGGCCTCACTGCCACCGCCCTCAGTCTACAATGAAACAGTGGGGGAGACAGTGGAGGGTCAGTCGGGGAGGGGGTGGGATGCATGATGGTGGTAAGGCTTCATGTAAAGTCTTCCCAACCCACACCCCCAAAACCACTGACTATACCAGGTGTCTACCCCCTCTTCCCTGACCAACGACTCTCAAGTCTGGAGCTGCTGAGTTAATGATACTCTTGGGAGTCTCATTATGGAACTCTGAATCTCATCAAGGCTGACACCAAACAAAACTTTGAAGAGCACACAACAGTGGACTAAGCCTGGCTGGGGAATAGAGGTGCCCCTGCCGACCAGAGCCAGTGCTGAGAGTATCCTTGGTAACTAAGTAGGCACTTGGCACGCTCATGTGTGTGGTAAGGTCCCCATTGTATAGCATCTTTTATGGCAGGTGTCATTCGGGGCACATGGACACAGAGGAAACAGGAAGAAGGTATCCAAAGAGGTACAGCCAGGAATAGTTATTTCAGGGGTTTAGAGCCCACCAGAAGGAAGCACAGCAGGGGTCAAGCAGAAAACAGTGGGAGCTCTTACTGAGCTGGACCACCATTTCCCAGAAAGCTCACCAGGCGACAGTAGAGACAGGCAAGGAGCAGAAGAGAAAAGTGGAAAAAGAAAGTAACACAAAACTTGGTACAGAAAAGCCTGAGTATGAATCTTGGGGAGCATTCACTTCTTGCTTTGGCCATGAATCAGACCCCAAGTCTGTAATGTCCCACTCAGTCTCAAGTCTGGGAGGTCAAACTCTAAAAGTAAAGTTCCCCAAAACCAGATGATGGGAGAAAAGGACAGCTGCAGAATGCCCAGCACTCAGTGAGACCATGCTCCCTGTTCCCTGCCCTCTTCCCCTGAGCATCGGCCCATTCGTGCTTGGAGCCTGTGAGCGGCTACCTGCACAGGTCCCCCACCCGCCCAGACACAGAATGAAGGAGAGATGGAGTCTTGGCACACAAAAGGTCTCACAGTACTGTGGAAAGGGCAGTGAGGAAAGAGGAGAGGCCCAGCCAGTGTCAGGATATACAAGTCTGTCTCTGTTCTTATGCTGTTCCAGAGTCTGGGGCAGGGTAGGCAACCAGCAGTACCCTGTCTCTGGCAGTTTAAATGACAGTCAGGTAGCTATGTGCCAGCTCACCACCTCACCTAGGCCCCAACCCACACTCCATCAGAACTGGCTGGGACGTGCCCAGTAAAGACCACAGCTCTCAGGAGCAGACACAGCCACCAGCTGAGAGGTGGCTGGGGCTCTTTGCCTCCTCTGCCTCACGCTAGACTAATGGTGGTAATGGAGACAGCAATGGTGTGACTGGACATGTGACTTTTGAAGAAACTGAGGGGCGGTGACAGTCCTGCTAAGTCCCATTCCAACTGCACGGTCCCCACACCACTCTAGCTATGCACTGGTGACCCACTCACTACCTTCACGGCACCTCCTGCAGGTAGGTGGCCAACATTATCAAGGGATCCCACTTTGGCCTGGGCCTTCTCCTTGAAGTTCAACTTCTGACTTTCAATCTTGACATCTCCTCCACCTGGAACAACAAAGGAACTGGTCACTAAGGGTGGAGAATACACCTGTAGCAGAGTCAGGAGCACAGACAAGAATCTGAGTCTGGTCATGGGTAGCTTTGTGTTTGTCCCTTCTAGAAACAAGGAAAATGAACCAGACCAGCTCCAGGGTGGTTCTGAGAACAAGAGAGGCAATGGCAATACCTCCCCTTGGAGGAAAGGCTGCTCTCAAAGCACCACTGCCCAGCCTGATAATGGCTTCTGACTCTCCAGGTTCCACTATTCTCCTAAGTGCTCCATCAGCCGGGTGCTTGACTGTTCAGTTACTCAAGTTGATGCTTGGTGAATGACAGGGAGAAGATATGGATACTGCCTGCTTAAGCCACAGAGGGAAAAGATGGAACAGTAAAATGGAAAGGGCAGATTTAGAGGTACGAGCTGAGAAAAGCTGACAGGGCCCAGTGCTCTCCGGCTGGGGCAGAAGTGAAGGATACTCGTGTACAAGGGCAAGGCGGAGCACGCCGCCAGACGAGAGCTCAAGGGAAAGGTGCACCCGGCGCGCATGACCTTCTGACCGTCCTGTCCGTCCTCTTCCACCTGCACTCAGCCCACACCTACTCAAGTTCCTGACAAACTACCCAGGTTTCCTCCCCACTGTAGAGCTAGCCCTGTCAACACCACGCCTTAACTCCCTTAGTGCCATTAGGGCAAGAGCTATCTCAGAAATGGATTTCCGAGATACAAATAACAGTGTTTGGTCTCCCACTGAAGAATACAGTCTAAATTGGATATCACAGACCTAGTACTTGGAAGGATAAGTAGGAGGATTGCTAAAAGCTCAAAAACACAACAAAACCAAGAAACAAAGTAGCCTGGAGCCTACTGAGGAGAGGAAAACTTCAAATTTAACTGTCCCAGGAGCTGATCTCAGAGGACATCGATCAGCTCTGGCACCAGACCACACAGCCCTTGGCGGAACCAGAGCATGAGCCAGGGTAGTGCTTAGGCTCTTCTCCGAGGCCTCAGTGATGCTGCCAGAGGGAAAGCCACTGGAACAGCTAGTAGATGCTCAGGGTCAGGCAGCATTCCAAAAGTTTTCTCTTCTGTCAAGGCTGGACATCAAGGAGTCTCTGCTTGGGGGCTTCATTTGTTACAGGATCTTCATCGAGTCTGAAGCATCACCCACTCCTTCAACACTACCTCCCAGCATGCTATCTGGGGGGCTGGCCCAGGTCAATAGTGCCAGGCACACAGCATACAAAACTGCCAGGCACAGGAAGTAAATATCACCAAGGGAACAGCTGTGCAAATGGCCTCAACAAACTGTTCCTCCTCCAACAGTATCCAGCCACTATCTCTGGCAGGGTTAGAAAGCTGTGCTGTCTCTACCAGGCACCCTGGGTGGGAGGTAATGCGGAGTTTTTCTTTCTTCCTTCCTTCCTTTCTGAGGGGAGGGGTTTGAGACAGGGTTTCTTTGTGTAGTTTTGGAGGCTGTCCTGGAACTAGCTGTGTAGACCAGGCTGGCCTCGAACTCACAGAGATCTATCTGCCTGCCTCTGCTTCCCGAGTGCTGGGATTAAAGACATGCACCACCACCTCCAGGCCTTCTTTTTCACGTGTATGTGGTATGTGGTGGCATGCATGTGTATGTGCAGGTGTGTGGGTTCGCATGTTCGTGGAGGCCCAAGGTTAAGTGTCAGAAAATTTCTTCAAAGGGTCTCTCAACTGAACCCAGAACTTGCAAATACAAAATACGGCTTGTCTAGCTCACCAGCTAGCTCTGGGGGTACCGTCTACACCGTCCAAGCATGGGAATTACAATCTGGCTACTATGCCCATTGGGCATTTATGTGCATTCCCGAGAACCCAAGTCAGGTCTTCATGTAGCACTTTTTTTTTTCATGTAGCACTTTAATTACTGTGCTGCCTCTCAGAACTGGCTCAAAGTTGTTTTGTTGTTGGGTTTTTTTGTTTTTTGTTTTTTTGAGACAGGGTTTCTCTATGTAGCCTTGGCTGACCTAGAACTCACAGAGATCTGCGCCTCTGCCTCCTGAGAGCTGGGAAGAAAGGCGTGCACCATGGTTGCCTGGCTCTGGCTCAAACCCGTCCCACCTACCCCAAGAAGTCTCAGCACCGCAGGCAGAGACACTCACCAGGCTTGTGCTTGATGTTAGCTTTGGACCCACACTTGGAGGAGACCTTGGAGATGTCTACTTTCTTGTTCTGAATCTGAACCTAAACAGAAGAACAGAAAGCAGATATCCTCAGAGAGAAGACACAGGTCATGGATGAGCTCCCTTGGTTATGCCCATTTCAACTCTAGTCAAGGTCAAGGCCACATCCTAAAATGATTACATGAGCCTGTTATCAACTGTTTATCTCTAACCCCATTCCCCTGGCCCAAGTCTTCCTTTCCACCCTCCAGAACCGTACCTCTTTGCAGGGTACAAACACCAAAATCAAGGCTCTCCTACAATGTCCATCAGGTTTCATCTCAAAACCTTACCTACCAAGTAACTCCTTGCCCATGGAAACCTAAACTAACACTGAATTTCTTTCCAGTGCTTTTCAATGTACATCCCCCAGATCAGTGTGTGGCCATGTGTATAGCTTTTGGACCCCTACAGGCTTCACAATACAGTCAGTCTCCCAGGAATACAAAACTGCACAAAGGACCACAAAACGATCTGTACTAAGTACACACATCTACCCCATCTACTCAGCACTTAGGTATTTCCTATCTCTGCAAAAGGATAAAGTTACCAATTTAAATCTTTTTACATTTTACCTTAAAAAGATGCATTTTTATTTTTGTGTTTGAGTATTTTGCCTGTATGTTTTATCTGTGCATCATTTATATAACTGGTACCCACAGAGGCCAGAAAGGAGGAGTCCTAAAACTAGAGTTCTAGATAGTTGTGAGCTCTCATGTGCGTACAGAGAATCAAATAACCACTGAACCATCTCTTTCCAGCCACACTTGGTATATTTCATACAAACAACAAGTAATGTCACAGGACAGCAGTATCCTCCCTCAGCTAGCAACAGATTTTGTCATTTCGACACATACTCAGCCTTCAGAATGCTGGGATTACAGTACCATATATAATGGAGCTATGATTATTTTTCAGACTAATTTTTAAATGTGCTTGTTAGCCATGGAAGATATGTACTTTCCCAGGAATACTTGTTCTTTTCAAGCAGTCAGAGTGCTACAGGTACAGTCCCGTGTGCCCCTACGGTCTGTGCCTGCAGGCTGCTCTCATCATGGACATCATAGGCTTTCATTTAAAGATATTATATCTGTTTAGAAAATAATCAAAAAAGAATGGACTGCCTGACAAGATCATGTTCCCCATGCAGGCTGTGCTGGCACACACCTCTAGTCCCAGCACTCCAGGAGCCAGCTGGAACTCCATGAATTCCGAATCACCCATGTTTTGTTTTCCTTTGAAAGATGGCCTCACATTAACATAGACTGCAGTGAACACCTGATAATCCAACTCTAAGGCCATCTTCCTGCTTCAGGAAACCTCAGAAAGCGCACATCCTCATCTGGTTGTTCCTTAAACTAGCCCACCAATGTATACTAAAGCCAGGATGGCTATCTATCCCAGAGATCTCCTGTGGTAAATTAACACAAACAAGCCACTGTCAGTCTGGACTAGGCTCTTTTCAAATGTGAAGTTACACTAGAGGTCTTCCTTCATCTCCTAACTATACTTCAATGAAAGAAGAGCCAGCAAGGCAGAGTTATGAATAAAAGACATATTTTTGCCCAAAATTAAAGGGTTGCTGGCAGTCTCATGATGATAAATTCTTCTGATGCCACAAACATGACTGATGGCTGACAGAGCATCATGCCAAAATGTGAGAGAAAAATGTAAACTTAAATCAACTTAAAGAAAACTTCAGGGCAAAGGAATACTAAATGAAAACACAGGCAACAAACAGCAAAATTAACATTCCATAAAAGAGGATGGAACTAGGGAGATAGCTCTGTGGTAAAAGTGATAGCCACACAATGTACGGACCTGAATTCAAATCTTCAGATATCATATAAAACCTAGATTCATGGCACCAGCAAATTCATAGAGAAGGGAGGCAGAAGCAGGAAAATCCCTGGAAGCTCCTCAGTCTGTCTGCGGTAGGCAGCAGATAAAAAAAATGGAAAAATCTCATCTCAAACAAGGCAGAGAGCTCAACCAAGGCTACCTTTCATCTCTACATGTGTTGTGGCTTGAGTACACACATGCACAGAGGGAGGCAGATCTCTGAGTTCAAGGCCAGCCTGGTCTACAGAGGAAGTTCCAGAACAGCCCCCAAAGCTACACAGGGAGGGGAGGGAGGATGGAGGGTAAAGAAAAAGGTGCAAGTGGCAGTAGTGCACACCAATGTTCTCAGTACTTGGGGAGGCAGAGGCAGGCAGATCTCTTGAGTTTTGTTGATTTTATTCCTTTATTATTTGAGACAGTGTTTTTCTTTTTTTTTGGTTTTGCACGACAGGGTTTCTCTGTATTGTTTTGGAGGCTGTCGGTCCAGGCTGGCCTCGAACTCACAGAGATCCGCCTGCCTCTGCTTCCCGAGTGCTGGGATTAAAGGCATGCGCCAACATCGCCCGGCGAGACAGTGTTTTTCTATGTGGCCCTGGATGTCATGGAACTCAATACATAGACCAGGCTGGCCTTGAACTCCTGCCTATCTCTTAAAGGAACACCTTCACATACAACCAATTATATAGTCCAACCCTCTACCCTGTTCTGCCTGTGAGTTTTCACAGGTCATGACTGGTCTGTGACATCCCCTACACCAATACATGCTGTTGAAATGAGCTGCCCATAGGTCTGAGAGCACTTACTCTCCCCATTATCAGGGTGATAGAAAACCCAAATTACCATAAAATCTTATGTTGGGACCAGCTACACACAGAAGCAGCTGAAACCCAATAGATGAGCACATGACTTCCTCTTTTTCCCAATGTTCGCTGGGTGTGCAGCTTGGGAACACTTGGGGAACACTATGCCTGTGATTCCAGTACTAGAATGTGGATACAGCAGAATCCTAAGTTTGTGAATATGCCCTCCCCCCAGCCAAAGTGGAAGAAATAGTAATTATTCATTGTTCCATGTATGGAGTGTATTCATCATAGTCTACATAGTCTGCTGTGATCTTCCAGTGCTGCCTATGTATGACTTCAATTCTTTTTTTTTTTGGTAGGGGGAATGCACTTTTCAGGAGGCTATCTTGAGAAGAAAGAGGATTTTTTTTTTTTTTTTTTTGGTTTTTGAGACAGGGTTTCTCTGTATTGTTTTGGAGGCTGTCGGTCCAGCCTCCCGAGTGCTGGGATTAAAGGCGTGCGCCACCACCGCCCAGCCGAGAAGAAAGAGGATAGTAGAAAAATTTTTGATGGTGTTTTCAGGTTGGAAGGTGAGGGCAAACAGTAGGTTCACAAAGTTAGGATTCTGCTGTATCTATCTTCTGAGTACTAGAATCACAGGCATGTGACACCACACCTGGTTTATGCCATGCTGGGGATTGAACATATGGCCCCATGAACGCTGGGCAAGCACTTTAACAGACACATACGCTGAAACCCCAAAACACTAACTTTTGCCACATGCAGAAAAAAACTAATTCCTTAGAATTCCTGCTCACTCACACGTCTACCCAGGCTAAGAACCCAAAAATAAAAGTACATGCTGTCTTTCAAAGTCTTAGTCACTGCAGCCTACCTCAGCCTAGTGCCAAGCATGGGGAATCTGACATGAAGAACCACTGAGCCAGGGGGTTGACTGGGGGAAAGAACACTCCTGGCTGCATTCTTCAAAATAAAACTTCAAGGAGGGAAGCAGGGGTGCAGAGTGAAAGCCAAAAGGAAAGTACAACAGCCCAATTCAGGCTGGTGAACTGAAGATAAACCCACATGGGCCAGTCTCTCTTGAATGGGAAGCAAGGGCAGGTGCCATGTGGGTGGCCCTGTATGTGGTGTCCCTGGTACAGCAATGCAGACTTCCAATTATCTAGGCACCATCACAGGAACAAGTAGGAAACACCCACCGAATGATGATGACCCCTTGAGCTGTTTGCCCAGACCAGAAGTTCTTGTGAGCCGTTTCACCAGTACCCACAACGCCCAACAGAGGCAAAGAGCTAATGTGTACAGCACTGGGATGACAAGGGAGATGCTTAGATGGGACAGACAGAAAGAGAAGACAGAAGGAAGAAAGTGAGCAGGAAAAAAACACAAAGGAAGAATACAGATAAAAGCCACAGTGGTAGGGTGAAATGCTGGTTAATACTAATTTTGTAATGTTAAAGATTAAGGACAGGCCTTAGCAGGATATGGGTACATGTCTTGGAGAAGGGATCCCCCCAGGGGCTGCCCAGGCACACAGTCAAGCATGTATATCCCAAACAATGGGAGCTTTAGGGGATTATTAGGACACCCACAACATATGTATGTCTCCAGCTCCCATCTCTTGGTAGGCCTGCTTCTTGGCAAGAGCCCAATCCAGACCACTATGATTCTATCACAGAGGGAAAGTAGCCCTCTTGCCAGGGTTTCCCACAGAGGCTATGCCTCATATGCCAAATGACCAGAGTTTATACTTACATTGCCACCTCCAGGGACATGCTTAATATTGTCCTTGGAACCACACTTGGATTGAATATGGCTGTAGCTCACTTTTTTGGAGACTATCTGGACCTGGAGTGTTAGAGAACAGAGAGAGAAAAAACAAAAACAAAAACAAAACAAAAAACACAAAGGGAGAGGGCTAGTTAGAACTTACACAGAGTAGGTGCACAAGTGATCACAATGCCAACAAAGAATGTCCTTACCCTTTGTCCACACTTTTGTTAGAACAGGGGTGGAAAATACAAGAAAAGGAATGGGAAAGCAAGGAAGGGAGTAGTAACAACAAAAGCTGAGCAGTGCTGTGTGGCTGTCCCCACTGCTCCTGGGGGATGTGCTGTGGTTTCTAAGACTCAACAGGCCCCTGATGCCCACTCAAATACTGCCCCAACTTCTCGTCCAGACTCTTCTCTGAAGAATGGATACAAGGTCTCTAGCGTTTCCCAGCAAGGATATTGATGCTCTGGGCCAGTTTCTGGAACTTGCAGCCAGACTCAGCCCAGAAACAAAAGCTGCTCTAAGAACTGTTGGGCAGCTGGCTAACAGCACAGATCTGATAACAACAGGAAGGAAGACAACTGTTGATAGAAACGGGCAAATGGATACAGAGTCCGGAACCACAGACTCCGTACCTGGCACCCTTCACCCATCTACTTCAGGCTTTCAAGAAGCAGCAGGACTCCTGCTGCGTCAGAAAATTTCCATCCAACACTCTGTGATAGACAAAGAGGGACTTCATTTTCATGGTCTGACTATGTGGATAAGCAAGCCTGGGGTATCAGACCCCAAATTCCCGATTCTCCTGTTTCACCCAGAACACTGGCAGGATTATAGCCAGCCCACCTGTCTTTACCATCCCCTGAATTCTCTAGATGTACAACAGAACATACCAAAATGGTGCTACAGTGATGTAAAATTCAGGAGGGCACAACCATGATGCATGGCAACACCCTAGCCTGGAACTGAGTAACATACATGGTCTTTCTTTGGCTCTCAAGAATAAATACTTCTAGGTCCTCCCCCTACCCCCAAACTAGGGAACCTTTGCAAAAGAAATGCTGAGCATAGACACCACGCTAGGAACTCTAATTCAGACACCTTACCATGTTCTTATTTCTTAACTTCCTTCATGACCTTAACAGTGGATCACTGTTAGTAAACTACAGTGAGGTATCTAAACAATGGGACTACATGTTTTTTTTTTTTAGTGATGACCCACCAGAAGTCACAATGCAGCTTTCATTACCCCACTATCCCCACCACAGCAGTTCCTGGGGTTGAGAGACTACCTATCTTGGTCCTTAACGTCCAGAGCCCAGGAAACCCACCTGCCTGCTATAGCAGGTGCCTATTTTTCAGTGTGCGAAAGTCACAACAAAGATGGGTTTCAGTTTCCCAATGCCCTTCAGCAGACACTGCATTCCCTACAGGGTGGTTTTCCACCATGGATGAGAATCCTAATATCCAGCTAAGAGATGAACTGGGGGAGGGGATATCATGATACAGCTCGGTAGTAGTGTACCAAAGCCTTGGGTTTAAAGGGCATCTCCAGGAAAAATAAAATAAAAAAGACCAGGGAGCCAGCAACTTCTTCATGAGGTCAGAACAGGGATGCAGGGGTCTGTGCACTGCCACTATCATCTTCTGAGGAAGAACCGAGAATGGCAGATTTGTGTGCACACTACGTGAGTTTCAAATCTCAGGGAAGTGACTGACAGTTTGCAAGTTCCCTTCATCAAGTTGAGTAAGTATCCCCGAATGGGGTATAAACTTACAACTTGTTAGCTTTCAGGGTTGATATAAAAACTGTGGGATGGCTGAGTCATTAACTAAAGGAAGAAGCAGGAACCAGTCAAGAAGCAGGAACAAAGTAGAATAGAATGGAAAATGATTCAGGCTAGAAGAATGATGTTACCATTTTACCTCAAAGAGGTAACCCTAAATAAAACTCACTTTCCCAGCAGGCGGTCTCTGTGCACTCCCAATGGAGCCAGCTGCTTTAGTGACTGCATTAGATTCGGGCTTTCCAGCTGTGGCAGCTGCCTCTGTTTTTTTCTCTACTTTGGCCTGGATGAAGATAAAGGGGGGGGGGGCAAATTTCAAACAAAGATGACAGCCCAAATGCCAAGGAAGAAGGTAGGAGAGAAGAAAAAAACAAAACAAAACAAAACAAACAAACAAAAAAAGAAAACACCCCACAACAAACCAAGGCCAGGATGCCAGGCAGAAAGAAGCAGGCCACACTTGCCCCTAGGACAACACATCCTAGACTAGACTAGATCCTCAGAGATCCCTAAGCAAGGGGCACAGGCAGAGGAACCACAGGCCAGAGCTGAAATAAAGAGGAGATCATGCATTGATGGAGAAGAGATTCAAGAGTAAGAAGATCAAATTGCTGTTTTTTGTGAGCATGTGTGAGACTGTCATTTTATATCCCAGGGCCTTCTTGACTCTGCTATCCAAATACATGTTCACAGCCACTAATTAAGACAAGCATGGCATTCATCAGGTTCACTCCAACAGACAGTCCAATCACCAGCCCAAGTTACTTAGACTCTCCTCAGCTTTCACAGCATGAAAAACTACGAAGAGCAAAGATGGGGAGACACGTCATCTGTGGCTCAGTCTGGACCCTGGGCTGGTTGTTCACGGCAACCACTGTTTACCACCAAAACCAACCCTAAGGCCTCATCCTAGAATAATCAGTTTGTCGTGATTTTTTTGCCTTATTCTTGTTCCTACTCAATTAAAAAAATTTTTTTACATGTATGAGTGAGCTGCATACACACACCATGTGCATGCCTGGTATCCACAGAGACCAGAAGAGGGTACTGAGCTCACTGGAACTGAAGTTACATACAAATGTTTGATGTGAATCACAAATGTAGATTCTGGGAACTAAACCTGGGTTCTTAATTAATGAGTCCTCTCTCTAAGACTTTTGGGTTAACAAAATTTAAGTATCTTACTCTGGATGCTGACAGAATAGTTCAAGTGCTAGCAAAGGATGTAACTGAGACTGTAACTACTCCAGACTCAGGTGAAATCAACTACCAATTCTTCCACATTCTGGGTTCCCAACAGCTGCTAACACTCAACGCATAATCTGGTTGATCATGCAACCAGAATATTCTTTTTTAAAAGTTATTTTAAAAACCTTTTATGTGCATGTATGCATATAAACACTTGTGCCACAGCACATGTATGAAGTCGGAAGAAAACATGTAGGACTACGTTTTCTCCCTTCACCACAGGGTTTATGTGGATCAAATTCATGTTGTCAGGTTTGATGGCAGGTGCTTTTATCTCACAGATCCTCCTGCCTCTGCCTCCTTCTAGTAGAATTCAAGTTGGGCTACCACACCCAGCTTCACAATTTTCTCAATATGAAGCACTGTGGTTTAGGAAAGCCAGAGTGTGGAGCCCATTCTTTGTGGAGAGATGCCTTGCTTAGCTAGGGGGAGTTGGGGGGGGGGACAGGGACACACACACACACACACACACACACACACACACACACACACACACACACACACACACACACACACACACACACACACACACACACGGCTTGGTCCTGTCTCAACGAGGTGATGGGACAGGCTTAACTGACTTCCCAGAGCAGACCTTACCCTCTAAGAGAAGCAGATGGATGGTGAGGTAGGGAGAGGGGAGGGAGAGCAGGAAGAGAAGATGGAGGGGAAACAGGAATTGGAATGTTAAAAAAAAAAAAAAACCCAAGTGTGTATGGTTCATTTCAAAGCACAGCTTCTCTTGGACACTAGAGGGCATCTTGGTTTCTTTGAGACAGACTCCTCCCACATCATGGGATGAAGAAATAATTGTTTCCAGTGTCTCTTACCCTCATAGGTTCTGAAGCTCCCTCCATGCTCCCTAACCCTGCGGTGGCTGGCTTCACAAACTCATAGTGATTCTTCTCTTCTCATTATAGGCAGGAACCACTACATCCACTTTCTAGAAATCTTGTAAAATAGAAGACTCCACTGCCCAAAGAAAAGTGTACACTGAAACCCCAACACACTGAGCAGAAGCTCCTTGTATCGATATGGGAAGAGAAAGGAAGAAGAGAACTCAGCCTGGTACTGAATGCAAGGTGCCTGGATGTGGCAGAAGAGCAGCAGAAGTCCGCAGGCTAAGATCCCCAGCTCCTGGACTCACCCGACCTCCTCCAGGCTGGTGCTTCATGTTCTCTGTGGACCCAATCTTAGAGCGAACACTTTTCAGACCAGAGGCAGAGGCAGTGGGGGCCAGGCGGTTCAGCCTGGGAGCAGAGGAACTCGGTTTAGCTGGGATGGGCTTCTTGTCCACAGAAGGAGCTACAGAAGGCCGGGAAGGTGCAGATGTGGGTTTGACTCGAGTGGAAGTCATTCCTGCTGGGGGTGCTGCCCCAGTGGGAGTGGTGTTTCTCTTCACAGAACTGGCAGGGTTGGTCTTTGAGCGACTCAAGTCAGCTGCAAAGAAATGAGAAGCAGCAGGAGTTCATGGGAAAATAGGGGAAGCCTTAGAGTAGGGGAAGTAAAGCAGGCTCATTAGGCTTTGTTAGATAATTGAATATTACCTGGTGCAGACTTGGCAGTCATCCTTTTGACATCAGCAGCTTTTCCCTCAGTCTTTGTGGCTGCACAAACAAAGCAGTATTTTTAACAAGATGACATGCTGAGATTCATCATTCACCTGACAATCACAGAATGTCCACTCTGAGCCAGACAGTGGTGGCACAAACATTCAATCCCAGCACTCAGGAGGCAGAGGCAGGCGGATCTCTATGAGTTCGAGGCCAGCCTGGTCTACAAAGTGAGTTACACAGAGAAATCCTGTCTCAAATAAACAAACAAAGCAAAACAAAAACCCCAAAATTAAATAGCCACATAAAGACTGTGTGTTCACAGTACCCAAGGCCAGGACTGTATCCCACTTTCATCAGTCCCAATAAAGATTTATCCAAAATAGCCTTATATGTAGCTTATCAAATGTGCCTATGAAATTAAATTACCTGTCTCTCTTTTTTTTTTTTTTTGGCATGAAGGAGACTGAACCTAGGGCTTCCCACACACTAAAGTTTTACCATGGGGCTGGACCCACAGATACAAGGTGCTGGGATCTATGAAGTCACTAACAATGAAGTAAACTAACTCATCTGAGAATTCACAAGAGTCACCATTGCTAAAGATTTTTTAAAATACACACAGCGGCTAAGCTCACTCAGAGATAAGGGCTTGTTAAACCGACTGTCACTGTGCAAGGTACCTAACACTGAGGGTTGTTTCATGAAAGAGTCACCATACCATCAGTGCTACAGCGAGAAGTAAAGGAAAAGCCCTATTCTCTTCCCACTGGTTACCAGGGGAAGGAAGACTGTAATACTCACCGATGGGCTTCTTAGGCAGAGGTGTGGCAGGACTTCTACTGCTTGGCCCAGTGGAAACAAGAGTTGAGGGAGATGTGGCTTTTGAAACAGCTGGGGTGGTTTTAGGTCCAGGTCTGAGGGCTGATATAGGCTTGGATGGCGAAGTTCGCTTTTCAGGAATCTTAGCATCTGTAATTGGCTGGAAATGGGAAAAGTGGAAGTATAAGCTACAGGTCAGTGATGGTCATAGGGTTTTATAAGCATAACCAGAAAATAGAGGAGACGCTATGGACTCTGAGTCTTGAACTTGAACTTGAACAAGGTGTTTAATGCTTGTGGTATCAGCACACTTGGAAGGCTTAGGTAAGAAGACTGTTTTGAGTTTGAGGCTAGCACAGACTACACATTGGATTCCAGAACACATTTGTCCACAGAGCAAGACCACAAAACAAAACAAGAAGGACCTCCAGAGCCTGGTCTACAGAGTAAGTTTCAGTACAGCCAAGGCTATACATGGAAACCCTGTCTCCAGAAACAAAAGAAACTGGTATAGCTCACTTACACATCTCCTCATCCCTGCAGCCTGCTTTTCCTTGCTAGGAGAAGTGTTCAATAAGCCTTAGTGAGGACTACTGTCCTTGATGCCAGTCACCTCCCTTCTACCTTCTTTATCAATTCTGGATCTTTAGGAGCCAAATGAATAAAGTGCAGAAAGGAAGCCTTCTGAGATATCATTTATAATCTATGACAGGATTTCTCAGCTTCTTAGCCAGTGTTTCAATTTAAGACTGTGGTCCCTAGGGTTACTTTATAGGACTAAAACACAACAGTAATCCATTAAACATGGGAATCATTTCCCACCATGAATTTAAAGACACCAATAGAAGCTAAAGGCTTAACCTATTGTGAACTACGGAAACTGATCAAAGTACACAACTAGGTGAAGAGTAAGGAATAGTGATAAGAAAGGGAGAAGCACCCTGTCTTGAGGAAAAAAAGAGGAGGAGGAGGAGGAGGAGGTGGAGGAGGAGGAAGAAGAAGGAGAAGGAGGAGAAGAAGAAGAAGAAGAAGAAGAAGAGGATGAGGAGGAGGAGGAGGAGGAGGAGGAGGAGGAAGAAAGATTGAAACTAGATGGAATATTCCTTCTGACCAGGGCAGATAAAGGTAAAAAGAATAAAGGGTTTCCTAGTGTTCCCATGCTCTCACCAATGGGCACCCAAACTTTGGAAAAAGCACCTACCTGCCCTTCCCCTACACCTTCTCAATTCCACCAGCTCATCACCTGTAGTGACACGAGCCTATCTACTGACCTGAAACTCAGAGAGGGAATCTTTTCCTGGCACAGGACATGGGTGCCTACTTACCTTCGGTTTCACGTCTCTTGCAGGTAGGGTGGAAAGCCTGGCGGTAGCAGTGGCAGCAGCAGGGCGTTTGGGTGGGGCAGCTGGCACTGAGCCTGAAGTGAGGCTCATGGATTTTTTTATTCAACCCACCAGTAGTGGTGGGAGTTGGCTGCTTAGGGAGAGGAGTGGGCTGTGTTTTGGCTTTCGATGTTGAAGTCTTGGCAGGTTGAGTGGTGGCCAAAGGCTTTTAGGTTGATGGTTGTTTAATTTTTAATTTAAAAATTTTTAAAGAACATTAAACACACAGACAAGAATAAAAACAAATTAAAATAAAGTATAAATTGTACAATTCAAAGTAAAATTATAAGCAATGAGGATTGATGCAACTGAAAGTTAGCATTTCTTTCTTCTGAGCTAAGTAAATAGCAAAGTGATACCAAGATAGAGATAAAGAAACTATAAATTTCTTCTTGATTCTTGAACTCAAGGTCTTAGGCATGCTAAGCACATGTTCTACTACTGAACTACACCCGCAGGTCTGTGGAAATGCTTTCTTAATCACAGTGTCACAAATTTCAGCAGTATGGTTCCCAAGCAATTTAATTTAATAATAGATCTGTCATGAATTAACTTTTGGTTACTGTAAGAATTCTATAAATAAAGCCATCAGCAAATGATATTTACATTACTGACTGGATCTTCTATCTTTTTTTAAATTTTTAACTAGGATCTCTGCTATGGTACAAAGGCAGGCATATAGCTCAAGATGCTCTAGTCTCAGGCTTCCAAACTGCTGAGATAGAGGGATAGGTACCACACCCTGCCTTTCTTACCTATGTCTTAACAAGACAAGAAAACACTATACCTAAAATTGGCACCTATATATTTACAAAGTACAAGTGGAAGTTTTGAAGCTATGATCTATGTGAAAAATTTCATTTCCTTTTCCTGAACAGATTTCAGACTAAGTCTATAATTGCTTTGTGTTGTTAGTAAGGGAAAAACAGGTCATTGACTACGGTGGACATATCAAGACCCAGTCTGACAAAGTCACGGGCACAATTGCCCGGAAGTACAAGGCTTGGGTCAATCTCCAGCCAAGAAGACAAACAAATATCTAATGAACATTTACTCCAAAGTGCAAAGGCAGGAGATTTGGACATTTGGGACAGACCACATGAGAAAATGGGAATATAGTTTCTAAGAAAGACAGCTCAGAAAAAAGACACTGCATCATGATTCAAGCAAATACAGCAAAAAGTTCTGTTTTTAAAAATTACTGGAAAGAATAACTCTACCATTCATTCAAGTACCTACCTTTGCTTTCTTTTCTGGGCTTGGTGGTAGCTCTTTGTTTGGTGGGGTAGTGATGTCATTTCCTGTCACACCTACAGCAGTCTTTCCTTCTTCTTGCCTGGCTATTCCTAAAGAGTGGAGAGTCAATGGTAATTATCCTAAACAAATGTCTTTACAACCATTTTAGCACACAAGGCTCAGCTGAGAGAACCCTGCAGGGCAATGCTGCTGAGGACGGCCACAGCCCCTGTGAGCTTCCTGTCTTCACAGCACTTCTAGGAGCACTTGTCTTGTGCTGAAGCCATCTGACCAGGAGCTGATAGATAATTGGTGGAAGCAAAGAGTCAAGTTTGGTATCCTTTCCTTTGAGACCAACAAAGAGCTTCTGTTACCCAAACACCTACTCCCTGAGAACAAAGGGGACAAAAACCTCTTCTGCTATAGTCTATCCCTGGAATAAAGGTTGCTGAGAGATGGGGCAAGAGCCAGCTCATCCAATGCCCCTGCCTTATTTCCTTTCCCTGTAGAGAGCCACTTACAGAGGGTGTGAGATTAGGCTGCTCCAGTTCTAACAGTGACCTAGATTCCCAACGAGGCTGAGACCCACAGAAAATAAAGGCAAAGCTCCTCTCCATACTTCAGATGCCAATAAATCTTTCCTAGAATCAAGCACTACGGTACTACAAAATGTGGAACCCTAATGTGGAAAAGATTTTCTGATTAGTGCAAAATCCAGAACCACAAAAAGCATAAATAACTAAGGAAAAGCAAAGTCATAAAATCCAAAAGGCAATTGCCAAACACAAGAAATTAGAGCCTCATCTCAAATATACAGAGATTAATTATGTAAACAACTCCTGCAAATCAGGAACTCTTTTTTGTTACTGGTGTTATAAGATAGGATCTCAAGTAGCCTGGAAATCAGTGAATATATATGGAGATGATTCTGATTTCTCTGTCACCACCTCTGTTATACCAAGTTCATGTGGCACAAACCTAGGCTTTGGGGATGCTGGGTGAGCATACTACCAATTGAGCTGTATGTCCTGTGGCTTACTTCCTTTTTTTGAAGACAGGCTTTCATATAACAGATATTGGTCTTGAACTCCTGATTCTCTTACCTCAATCTTCTGAAAGATGTAATTACAGGCCTGAGCAATTATGCTTATGTCAACAATCCAAAAGAATATGAAAACAGAAATGCTAGTGTTTCCAGGTGGTGGCGGCACATGTGTTTAATCCCAGCACTCTGGAGGCAGAGGCAGGCAGATGACTATGAGTTCAAGGTCAGCCTGGTGTACAGAGCAAGTTCCAGGACAGGCTCCAAAGCTACACAGAGAAAGCCCATCTTGAAAAAGCACCACCACCACCAGCAAAATATGAAAAGGTGAGCCAAGTACAGTAGCACATGCCTATAATTCTAATACGGGGGGGAGGTAGTAGCAGCCAGAGTTCAAAGTCAGCTCTAGCTACCTAGTGAGTTTGAGGCCACCATGGGCTATATGAGATCCAGTCTCAAGCAATAAGGGCTGGTGAAATCTCAAAGGTTAAGAGCACCAGCCTCTCTTGCAGAGGGCCTAGGTTAGATTTCCAGCACCCATGTTGTAGCATATAGATCTAGTTCTAGGAGATCCGTAGGCACCACATACACATGACACAGAAACATGCAGGCAAAAACACCCATGAAATAAAAATAAACAAACCTTAAAGCAAGCAAGCAAAAAAAAAAAAAAAAAAAACCAACCAACCAAACAAACAAAAAAAAACAAAAAGAGTTGACAGTTCATATCTTGGATCCTCTTTTCTTTCAATCATAATGACCTACCTGAGCATCTTTCAGAGGCAGAGTCTCTAAAATAATGCTTTGAAGTTCACTGCTTTTGTGTGGCTTCTCAGTGCTAACAGCCATAGAGACAGAGCAGTAGAATAAACTACTTAGGATCCTTGACCCACCCCACTTTACATATGACTTGTACATTCCAGGCACACAGGACTACTGAGCTATATTCTGAGCACCTAACCCCACTTTAAAATAAAATGTCCTAGGGCTGTGGCGATAGCTCAGTAGGTAAAGCAGGTACATGGGGACCTGTGTTTGGTCCCAAGAATCCATAGGAAAATGCCTGCTTGTAATCTCAGTGCTGGGTAAGTAGAGACTGATCAGGCAGTCTAGTCCAATGGTGAGATTCAGGGCAATGAGAGACCTTGTTTCACAAGAGGTGGGTGGTGTTACCAAGGATGGGGCTCTACACAAATGTGTCATACGCACCTGCACACACAATACTCAGGCATAAAAGGTGTTAGATTTATTTCTTTTTAATATTTTAAGCCTCATATCAGATAATACTACTGTTTTTTTCCTCTGTTAATTAAATATACCTTAAAAATTCATTAGGTATATAGTCTATAATATTGATGCCTTTTCATATCTATTGCTGTTTTCCCATTACTGAAATTCCAAATCCCCCTTCTGGGAGATTTTCTGTTTGCTGTCTCCAAGGGTCTGTGCACCAGATACAAATACTCTCATTTGTCTTTAAAGAAAACTCTAAGAATTTCTGTCTCTTCTATTCCTGGATAGCTTTGCCATCACTGATGTCACCTATTTCCTATTACCCCCCCCCAAGAAAACACCTGCTACTACATGCCCTCAGGTCTCTGTTAGAAACAGTCATTCATTCCCTGACAGTGCTCAGTTCCTTTCTACTGCTTTTAAGATCTTTATGGGGAGGGAGGGCGCTCGATCGGAGATTGACATTTGAAACATGCGTGTTTCTAATTTAAATAAAAAAAAATCTTCATCTTTCTTTTTGTAAAAGTTCCTGCTAACTTGAAAAAAGAAGTTTAGCTATGAGGTGTTTGGGCATTTTTCACATTTGTTATTTTCAGTTCATTTTATTTTTTTTTCAGCCCCCACCCACATTGGCTCTAGCTCTTACTAAATATTTTTCACCAGCATAGGGTTTTCAGCAAACAAAACACAACCAAAAAGCTGTAATTATAAACAGACTAAGATAGGTGTGCTGGTGCTTGCCTTTAAGCTGGCAGGTACAAGGTCAAGGTTATCCTGATCTATACAGCAAGTTCCTGGTCAGCCAGGTCTGCAAATTTTGTTTCTTACTGTTTATATGTGCACAGCAGCATCTCCATCTGTACATATAAACATGGCTGTGCATCGGTATACTGGAGGCTTTTCTAATGAACACTCTGGTTCTTAGATGTGGCCTACATTCTGCACTTTTGTTATTTCTGTATTTAACACTAAGCTTTCCAAGATACCCTTAAACTTTTCTATAATCCAGGATGGCCTTGGCTCCTGCCTTACCCTCCTGAGACATGAAACTTCCTACATCATCAGTCTGGAAAGAGGTTTTTTTGAACTCTTCCAGTTCACCCTACCTACTAGGAACAGGGCAGTCTTCCCCACATACACCTTGGGCTGCGTTATTTGCTGTCACTGGCAAGGAACATAGTAGTTAGCAATCAAGAAATTTCTTAGTACAGAATTTCAAACTTACTAAGACTAAATACCCATTTCTAAATATTTCCTCCATTTTTTTCTCCTAGATGACAACAAAATAATACGCAGACAGGGGGAAAAAATGAACCTATGTACAGGGAGCAGCAGAAAACACCCAGAGAGACACATTAGCTACAGCCTGGTTGTACGCATCCTTGAGTTGGATTCCATGAGGTTCTTCTATGCCCTGAATATAAATACTCCTTACAATGAACAAAGCTATCTTGGTTTTTAACTACTTTCTCTTTCCTACTGCATCTCTCTCTTTGCTAGGCTCTCATCCCAGGCTAATACTGAACTCATAGAAATCCTCCTGCTGCCTGGTGGTGGTGGCACATGCCCTCAATCCCAGCACTCAGGAGGCAGAGGCAGGCGGATCTCTGTGAGTTCAAGACCAGCCCTGGTCTACAAGAGCTAGTTCCAGGACAGCCTCCAAAGCCAAAAAAGGAAAAAAAAAAAAAAAAAAAAAAAAAGAAATTCTCCTGCCCAGCCTTTCAAGCACCTCCATACCCATTACTGCCTCCTTTATCTGGAAGTCTTCACCTCTGAACTGTGAGCCATCCTATTTGTTAAAAACCAGGATTAAATATCTCCCCTTAAAAAATGTTTCAGGAGTCACAAACTATCTCCCATCAAGCCCTTGCCTAGGTGATTTAGTTGCTTAAGGACAATGACAATTTCTAATCCCCAGTGACTGACAAATGGTAGACATGTTAATCAATTACTCTTTTAGTTTAGTATAGGGATTCACACATTTACAGATGAATAAATTAGTGGATTTATTCATTTAGAATGGTTTTCCTGTCAGCATGAACTTCTATTAGTGTGAACTAGAAAGAACCTGTTCTAAAACTAACAAAATCCTTACAAGTCACTATCCATCCAGGCTTGGAAGAGGATTACAGTCAGCGTCACATACTGAATTCAATAGTTTTGGCAATTTACAAAGCTAAGCCTAGTATGTATGAACCTGGAGCTTATCTCTACTAAAAAAAAAAAAGGAAGGAAGGAAACAACAATTAAAGGAAAAAAATCAAGTCTTCAAATCACTACTGTCTAGATGATGCATAGCACTAACTCCCTATGACCACCATGGGTTCCTAGGGATGGACAGAAAGATCAGAGGACGGTATCCACGAAGACTTTCTAAATCTTGCTACTGCTACAAGTCTGCAAAAGCCCAGAGCACTTGGTTTCTTTTAATCCTGCACCATAAGAGAGTACAGAAGAGAAACAAGCTTTTTTGCCTAGTCTGTTCAAAATAAACATAAAAAACCTGCTAATGCCCTGAGATGGCTCCTCAGGCAAAAGTGCTTCTCATACAAGACTGACAAACCTAGAGTTCAATACCAGATGTCATGTAAAGATGGAAGGAGAGACCAGATTCTGTCCACAAGTCATGGCACATGCCCACCCCAATTATAAATTAAATTTTATGAAAATGTATTCAAGAGTATATTGAGAATGGGTCCTAAGAAAGTGCTTACTTAAACAAAAACACGTGTTTTTTAAGTCCCAGTGACATCCCTGTGAATCGTGGTCCTTTGTGGTCAAACTGGACCCACAGAAAAACAAGCGTTTGAGACCACCAACAATGCCAGCAGTGGGGGTGGAGGTGGAAAAGGAATGAAGAGAGCACAAAGAGCCCAGCCACACTCAGCCGCTCACTGGGTCACAAGTCTCTCCTCTCCCCAATTTCCTTTCTTCTCCTTCTTCCCACAAATCTCAAAACACAGGCACAAAGAGAAAACTAGAAGCACGGTAGGGTCAAACATGAAGGACAAGGGGAGAATATTAAACAGCTAGGTACAAAAGGTTCCTTTTCAAATAAACAAAAGTAAAACCTCCTCCAAAGCATAAGGGAAAAAAACCAGCTTCCACCCAAACTGTACAACTTAAAAGAGGTTAGTACTGATAAGCCCACTGTGAATCTAAACAAAGTGTAGATTTTTCCAGCAAGTAAATCAATCAGCAGCAGTGGGATGGTCTGAGCTCAAGAATAATTTGGTTCAAACCAATGGAATTAGAGGGGTGGGAAGATGAGGGATGGGGTAGGGAGGGTGGTGTGGGGTTAAGCAGCTCTGGTTTTTAATGCCCACAACTCCTGCCCCCACCCATCCTACATCCAGTCAGGCATTGGCTTGACCTAGCCAGATTTACTTTGTTCTCTTTTGCCTCATTCCCAGCAAGCTTCCAATAAGGGAATTAAGCTTTCCCCCAAGCAGTCCCAGTCCAGGAGTAACAAGCTGCTGATGCTCCTGTTGGTAACCTATTGCTTTGGCTCCTTCCTCACCGTCTGCTGACTCCCAGTGGAGGCAAAATTTAGAAACATACCATCACGTGGGGTCTCTTCGCACGGCAATGATGGAGTGCTCTGGGTTGCAGTGACCTCAATTTCTTTCTTCCCTGCCAGAGCTGTCTGTCCTGGCTGTTTCTCACCTCCCTGGCACATGAAGGGACATGAATCAAATCTTGTCTCACAAGTATCTTCCTGTCCCCTTTTCTTGCTTGTTCCTTCAGGAATCTGTTCGAGCTTACTGTGGAGATATACCCCAGCAGTGTCCAGTTCTGTCTTCCCAGAGCTGCTCTTGTCATCACTGAAGTTGATCAGTGCTTCTCTCTTCTTGGCTACTGGCTCCTCAAAGGATAAAGGGGTAGGCACCTCTGAAGCAGGCAGGCTGGGTCGCTCCCCAGTACTCAACCTGCCGCTAGCTGACTGTTCCTCAGCCACTGTCATGGAACGTCTCATGGCAGGCACTCCCAGTTTCCTGGGCACAGGGCTTGGCATTGGGCTATTGATGAGAGGTAGCAGGCCAGAAGGAAGTTCCTCTTGGGCAGGCAGCTCAGGGTACTTATCAGCAAGGTTCACAGCTGGGGGCACTGAGAGGCGGTAGCACTCAGACAGGGCTCTGCGCATTGCCTTTTTCTGCTGGGGGGCTTGGTCAAGCATAGGCCCCTCCTCAGTAGAACTCAATTTCTCCAACTCCTTATCCTGGCCTGGGCTGTAAAAGCCTGCATTCAAATTGTCCTGAGTGAATTCCACCATAGTGACTGGTGGGCTGGTGGTGGGCGAATGCTCAATAGTGGGGGCTGGGTGGGTAATAGCTACCAGTAGTGGGAACAGATTCTGAGGCTGCTCAGAGTTATCATTCATCACCCCAGTCGCCGGGCAGCTAGAGATAAAGCCATTTTCTTTTCCTGGAGTTGTAGCCCTTGAGACCTGGGGGCTCTGAGCCACTGAGTGAAAGTTGGGGCTCCAAGCACTGGTTTCCTGCTCCTTACCATATTGAGCAAGGGTGTCAGCAGCCCCAGGAAAATTCAGATCTGGCTGGCTCTTGGTCTCTAGTCCATTCTTCCCTGACACCTTCCCCTCAACTACAATGGCTTTGTCTTGCCCCTCTGTGAGTCCCAGGTGGAAGTCAGCTGTTTTCTGGTGCACTAAGTTCCCCTGTGAGGGATGGCAGGCTTCTGAAATCACATACCTGCTCTCAAGGTGACCGGAGGTTGCTTGATATGCCTTGTCAGGCTCTTCAGTGTTGAGGTCTTTGTCTAGCTTCCCCTCAAAGAAGCAGAGCTTATTATTCTGTTCCAGGAAGCTGGTATTCTTCACAAGCCGCTCTTTCAGCTGCCCGTCCACGCTGACATTCAGCCCGATTTCATTCAGTTTACCCTCTGTCCTCTGCCATTCAAATCCAGCCTGACTGATTTCTTTTGGGGAGTCCATTCCGCACTCTAGAGGCTTGCCTTTGGAGAGCTGGTCGTACGCAGCAGTGAGAGCAGCTGGCTGCTTGTCTGGAAGCGACATCGTCTCTTCCACTGCTCCCCCACTCACTCCTGGAGCTCTTACACCACCCACGTTCACACGGAGCTTGCAGTGACATCACAGCAAGTTCCCGGGATTCATGGTAAGCTCTATGGTTCTCCCAATCCCCTTTCTCCTCAAGCAGTTGGGTGCTAAATGTATTTACCAGGTGTGAAAAGGAAGAATGAACAAAAGAGAAAGAGAATGCCACTGTTTGTTAATCTGTAACTATAATTTCCTGCTAGCTAGCATTCTGTTTAGCCCTATAATTTAAAATACAGTATGGTGTCAACCCAGGCAGTGAGGATAGTAATTATTCCAGCTTTCACTGATATACATACATGTGTACCCACACATCCACTTAACTGATTCTATGCCTAGTCTGCTAAATTCACCCACTTAAAAAAACTGTTTTAAAAATAAGCAAGGCTCATTTGCCAATCAATCCTCAGCTATAAGCCCCGAAAAACAATGATTCCAGGAAACTGTTCAAATTTGCACTTAAAGAAAACACCTTAATGTAAAATTAAGACTGAGGCATTCACTTCTTACAGGTGGGTTTTGCTGTCAGAGCAGCTCACAAATTCTTTCAAAAACGGACTTGTGGCTTGTGGGTATTTGCCTTTTCTCTCTCTCAGCTCACTGGCCCACTCCCATTCTTGGGAGAGCTTTTCCCTCAATTCTCTGTTTATTTAACATATATGCACTCACCACAGAAGCCAAATCTACTTTCAAGCAATGGTTCCCTTAAGTCATGTGGGTTCCAGGGATCAAATTCAGACTATAAGGCTTTTTCACAACTAAACCCCTTCCAGTCCAACTGTCTCTATTTCTGTTTCTTATAAAAATTCAAAACCTGGCTTGGGTAGGATTTCCAAAGACCTATGAGTTCTACTGGTATCTGTACTGGGAGTGTAGTGAAGGGCTTAAATACATCAGTATGCTAGACTTAGTGGTGCACAACTTTAATACTAGTACTGACGAGGCAGATGCAAGTGGGAATTTGGGGCCAGCCTGGGCTACAATAGTGAGATCCTCTCAAAGACACCAATGCACAGGACTTTTGGACATGTATTCCAATAAAGACACCCAAGTCCAACTGTGTATGACACTTGTGCTTTTATTCTTGTTTCTTTGCATGAGCTGAGTGCTCCCTCCTACTCATTCCAAGGACTGACTGTGCAAACACACTTGACAACAGTTCATCTTCTTTTCATCTCTGTGGCTTGGAGATTTTCCTTCCCATTAGCCACAATTTAGCGCAGGCACACTCCCTTCCTTCCTTACTTGGTAGCTTACAAATCAAAATTTAGGACTGAGTGGTCATACAACACAAGTTCTAGACTGGGAGAGATCACCTTATATGATAAAACTGTATCGTGCACTGCTTGGAGCAAAGTTGATTTTGTTATCTGGTTTGTACTTCACTTCCTGTCTTAACTATCCTGTGAATGTATGTAAAACTGCTGGTGGTATATGTATATCCCTGTAGTCCTACAGACTCAGGCGGCTGAAGAAGAACCTGCCCCAATTCAAAAGAAAGAAAAACAATGACCCATTCTCTCTTTGGTTTGAGTACAAATTTGAGGGATATACAGCACTTCTGAAATCCCTTATATGCAAGTTTGGTACACGGAATTCTGTGGTTTCTGTCATCTCTGGATTACCAATGTCATAGAACTCAGATCCTTATGTTTTTTGTTGTTGTTGTTTTGTTTTGTTTTAAACTTGGGATTCTAGTAGCCACAAAGTCCAACAGCCCTCTTGCCTCATGACAATGAGGTAGCAGTGTGTCTGAATGCAGTGACCATGAGCTGGCTATCAAATGCCTACAGAAAAAGTATCATGGAAACTTGCTGCTGAGAGTCGAATTATTTTTACTTTTATTCAGTTTACCCCAATAAGTATTAAAAAAAAAAGACAACATAACAACCATCATGCATTTAAGACCTAATTTCAATTTTTAATTAATAGAAAAGAGAAAAAAGCTAACTCTCAAAATGCAACTGCCTAAAAGAAAATATTCTATGAACAGTACTGCAAGGACACTGAAAAGTGTACATAGGGTGCTGAGCAGTTCCTGTGACCGGTTCCCCTCCTTTTACAGAAAGAACATCCAAAGGGGAGGGGGGTGTGTTCTGCCCACAATCAATAGATGAAAATATAAAGGGAAAGCCGTGGTCTCATTTCTGATCACCCCGTATATGCCAGGCAAGTGTTCTTGCACTTAGGGAAATCCCCAACTCAATTCTAAGTCTAAAAAGATAAAAATATGTTTGCATGGATACATATGAGTATGTCTGGAAGCCAGAGGACAATCTGCAGAGTCATTTTGAGGAACACCATCTACCTCTTTTGAGATGGGCTCTCATTGGCTGGGAGGTCACCAATCAGGTTAGACTGGCTGAGCAGTGAGCCAGCTCCAAAGTCCTGCCTGCTTCCAACTTCCTAGCATAGAATTTACAGGTATAATCCACTTTACCATCTTCTTTCCACAGGTTCTGGGAATCAAATTCAGGCAGGCCTTCATGAATACAAGGCAAACACTTCCAGAGTGAGCTATCTCCCTGGTTCTTCCTTTTCAAGTTTATTATTTATTTGCTAATCCCCCTCACCACATTTAGACAAAGTGTCTACACAGCACTGGCTGGCCTACAACTTGCTATATATGGCAGGCTGGCCTAGAATCATAGAATTGGCCTGCCCCTACCTCCTGAATGTTAGGATTAAAAATGCATACAAAGATACCTGGCCAACTCATTTACTTTTGAAACAAGGTTTACTATGAAGCCTATATTGGCTCTTAATTATCTTCCAGCTTCAAGTCTTCAAAGTGCTAGGGTTATCCATATTCACCACCATGCTTAGCTCTGGCTCTGTTTTAATGTTCTTTAATTAGCATAGAAAAATAGTTTAATGATTTATGAACTCCATGGTAATCTTTTATTTATAAGCATTTTCTGAAAGTTCCTAGGGAGGGAAGATGACCTGTCATACCTGTTATTTGGGTGACCAGCACAGAGGTAAATGAACAATAAAATACTCTCTTATGGAGGCAGAGGCAGGCATATCTCTTTGTTCACAGCCAGCCTGCTACATAGTGATTTCCAGGACAGTCAGGGTTCTGCAGTGAGACTCAGTTAGTGGGAGGATAGATGGGCAGCAATATTTCAGTATCATTTGATCAGCTTTCTATTACTCTCAAAAGCTGACACATGTTTTCTTTTTTTTTTTTTTCAGCACTGGGATTTGAACCCGGAGCCTTAAACCCAGGGCTTTTTACTGAGCAGCGCCAGCCCCAGTTCAAGAACTAGTGATGTGGAATGCTAACTGGGCCTATGATTTGAGGTTCTATTTTATTCAGGTTAAGTGTGATAAAAGTAACATGGATTTCTAGATCTGGTCACAATGTGGTTTCTAAGACTCTTTGGTCAGATATACAATGTCCAAATGGGCTGGTACAGCCAGATGTACTGGCAGATGTTACTGTTCTTTTGTGCCTGGAGTTGATATTTAACCTGTTCAGGGCCTTAGATTTTTGTATGTTCCATGGTTGGTTTCCCTGCATTCTCATTAGTTACCAAGGCAACATTATATTCCAGATTGACCAACTGTTCTGTTAATTGTCTCCAGGAAACCATCCTAATAAATTATCATTACAATGAAAGTTAGTAATTCTAAATACAATGACTGATAGTACTTCTTTCTAATAGCCCAAGGTTAAAGTTATAATCTGTTTTTTTATTTTTTACATGGATATAATAGTTATACATATCTATTTTCAAAACCATATTTAACTGAATTTTAAGAACATATCTTAGTACGTGTTCAACTCAAGGACATCATGATTCTCCCTGATTAACATTCAAAAGTTGAGAAGTGAACAGACAAAAAAATGGAAAAAAAAAGTAATCTGATTTATGTAACCTCAAAGCACTAAAATGAAGTCAATGAAAAAACTCTATCAAGGACAATTTCCTTTTAAGCAAAGTTCTGACCTTCTAATAGCCTCTACCAAAAGAAAAGAACATGATCCAATAAAAACCAGACAGAAACACAACTCCATTGACCAAATAGTTCCAGGGTAATTTTAAGGTTATCTGTCTATGGAGGCACACAGGACTCCCTAGAGCCTTTAGGAATTTATCTTCTTTTTCCCAATCTCAATTTAAAAGGCTTCAGAGATTTCACTGGTTTCCCAATGACATCTCTACCAATCACACCACAGCATTTGCCACTTCCTTAAGATACCATGCAACTGCAGGCCACTATCATGTGACTCCTCGAATGCTTTGCTTAGCAAAGTCTTAGCAACACTTCCTGACCCATTCAGACCCCAGAACTCTTGCTCTTGTATGTGACTAATGCTAATCTGTTCATAAGATGATTTGTCTTCAGTGGATATGTCATAGGTTAAATAAAATAAGCAAGTCCCATTTACTGTTTATTGTCATAATTTAGTGAAATTCAAAAGTGTATTTTTACCATGTTTCTTGAATCTCCTAATGAAAGAATGTGAAGGACCTAAGGGTAGCTCAGTGATGGAGTGATTGTGTAGCACATGTGTGGCTCAGACCTCTAGCTTCAACACGGCAAAGAACAAAAGAATACTAGTATCCTTTGTAAGGAGATAGATAAAAATGAAACATACATTTATTTATTTATTCTTTTTTGGTTTTTGAGACAGGGTTTCTTTGTATTGTTTTGGAGGCTGTCTTGGAACTCACTCTGTAGTCCAGGCTGGCCTGGAACTCACAGAGATCCGTCTGCCTCTGCCTCCCGAGTGCTGGGACTAAAGGCGTGGGCCACCAACTGCCTGGCTGGAACTTTTATTTCTATTTTGGAGTAATTTGCACGTGTTCAATCGCCATCCCACATTTATCCATTGACATAAGTCAATGCAAGATAACTGATAAACAACAATCAAAAACATATTTAGATGTTTTCTTTCAAACAAGGTGATAGCAATATCAGCAAGTGGGAATGTTTAAGGGTTAACTGAGAATGAAAGAGAGTTTACAACAGTGCTGGGCAAAGCAAATTTTAATACATGTTAGCTGTGTGACATAGAATCCCAGTAAATTCCACTATATGCTAAAAAAAAAAAAAAGCTAATCTGGGCAGAGTAGCACAAAAGCCTTTGGTACTGGGGAAATAGAGGCAGGAAGATATTAAGATTAAGGCCAATCTTGGCTGCAAGAAGAGACTGTTAAGGAAACCAAATACCAGACAATTAGAAGGCAAAAAGCATACCACAAAGGGCATTCTTTTAAGAAAATATTATGAAATGAATGTTTCTCTAGTTGTGAAATAGTAGCAACTCCTAAGATTACAAACGCTTTTTTTTTAAAACTCTGCTGAGCATATTTTATTTATGTATAAGGGCTTTGAAACTGTTAAGAGTTTAAAATTACTTCAAGTTTCACACCAAGACAGTTTCCCATGATAACTGACATTCCCAGCTGCTGGCAAATAGTTGCTGAGCTCTAGCAAACTGAAGTAAAAGAAAGCCAGCCAGATTAAACAAAGAGAAGAGGCTTTGGGATGGCAAGGAAGGGCCTATCTATAGGGGTCCCCAACTGTCACACTCACAGCAGCAATACATCCCCAGTGTACTGTCACTCAGCTCTATTTGGTTTCCAGGGAAACAGTTAATGAGAAGGATATAGTATAACCCCACCCTCCCTTCCAAAACTTGTGCTTCCCTTCACCCCTGCCCGATGACGGGGGAGTGGGGGGGGTAGGAGGTGGGGGGGTGGGGGTGGGATATCGTTGGTGCCGTAAGACCTGTTTTGACAAGTTGAACTCAGGCTTCCTTGTGCACATCCATAAATCTTTCCTGCCTAGAACAATATGCATCATATGTAAAGAACCTTTTGCTAAAGTTTCCCCAAAATTGAAGGTGGAATGAACTTTAAAGAAAAAACAGGATGTTATAAGAAAATTTACTTTCCTCATTTCTAAAGAGGCTAAGGTTTATAGAAGGTAATTCATTCTAAATTTAAAATACACGAAAAACGCTGCACTAAATACAAAGGAGAATATCTCAGTAAATCAAACATAGTATGGAAAAATACCAGACAGGGCTTTCAAGGAAGGACTTAGAATTTAATCCTAAACTAAACTAAACAAAAACTATGCTGGGTGGGGTTAAACAGGCTTTTAATGCCAGCAAACAAGAAAGGCAAAATATGGTTACTAATTGTCACCCACCTTCCTATTGGGAAGTACCCGCAGTTTATGTATGAGGTTCTCTTGAGGAAAGGATGAATGACACTTCAGATTCAGGCTTGGGTTTAGAACTTAGCTCCTCTACACCTCGGTATAATCTTGAGAGTCTCGTATAAAATAGAGTCTCTTTGTGTATGCATGTGTGAGAGAAACAAAGAGAGACAGAGACAGACATACACAAGTCTTCTTTCTACAGGTAACTAGATAGTTAATATTCATTCACCGGCCCACGGCGAGCACTAGTTTTATTTATTGTGTTTATTACATACGCATGCTGGAGGTCAGGACTGCCTGCAGGAGTCAGTTCTCTCCTACCATTAGGCTCTGAAAATCAGATTCAGGCCATCTATCTCAGCAGCAAGCACCTTCATCTATGGAGCCATCACGCCACCCAGCACTATTATTTATTAATACACTAATATCTACACTGACCAGAGATTGAAATTCACGTCTAACTCCATTGACAAGACAAATGGAGTCAAAACAGGTGCGGATCAACAATCCAGGATGAATGACTCAAAGTGAAGAGCAATGGTAAATTTTACCAAGGCAAAGCCTACTAACTAGCCATTGATTAAAAAAAAAAAAAATCAGAGCAGATAGGGCATGGAAGTATGTGTCTGGAATCCCAGAGGAGACAGAGGCCATCTAGTCATAGAGAGTTTCAGGCCTCCCAATGTTGAGAGTAGGAAGGGCCTTGGGTCCACAGATCACTGGAGGAACCAGGAATGTTAAACACTCAGGACTATCCTTTGAAGGGGCCGGACATACAACCTTCTCTTCCATCTAGAAAGCTGGTAATTGGAGGTGATTAACAGCCTGGTTATGTGCATTATCTTCTTACCAGGACCAGAGATGGCTAGTAATCTAAATGACCATTACCTGTTTAGTCAGGGACTTTCAGAGATGGCTAATAGCCCAAATGATCCTGCACTAGCTGTATGACCATGACCAGGCCAGATCCTTCCTTAGGCTTTAAGCTAATACAGGTAACTTATCTCTAGAACCCATCTTTTTGGAAGAAATGACATATACTTTGAATTGAGTTTCAATATAAATATGCTTCCTTTTGCACTGAGTATTGTATTATACAAGGAATCTTTTTCTCCAAATTGCACTGTGTCTAAATATGGTGGCAATATACTGTTACGAGTAAGTCAAACTGAACCAAGCTTGCATTCTTACATCTCTCCAGTTTATTTCCCTGCCTGACACCTACTGATACCCCAGGCCCACCAATCCCAGGACTACTGTGATAAGAACCTGCCTTAAATATGAGTATGACTACGTATGTATGCACTGAGCTGTAAAGCTCTTTTGGAAAACTGGCAAGTTTAACAAGATTTGTATGCTGGGATGTGGTGCCACCTTAGAGGTAGCAATTGATAGACTTTAGAGACACAGCAATAAATTTTGCTCATTACTCATTATACTATCAGCCACTCTGCAAAGTTGATGCCTGGGATGACCTGACAGGGTCCGGCGAGCTCTGCAGGTTCTAACTAACAACAAAACTGCTTTCTAGAATTGTCTGCAAGCACTGGCTAGTTTCTCCCAAAATTTACTTGTTACCTTTTAATCACTGACAAAACTAAAGAACAGTGGTAGAATGCTGGAATGCTTTCTACACACTATTCTATTTCATTTTTTACTTTGATAATAGAGTAGCTAAGAGAAGAAAAATAAAAGCAGAAAGATGAAAATAACATGTGCATCCTTTTTCACAGCAAAAGTATTTCAATCCAGGTGCTCATTCATGTACAGCACAAGCTTTCCCCACAAGGACAAGTCCACACCGTGCACAACACAACTACACGCTGAAGCTCTACACAGGTCTAACTGGCTACTTAGCCTACTCAACTGGTATTTTTTTGTTGTTGTTTAAATTTCTCAAATTAGTAGCTGGATCATGCAAACTGGTTAAGAA
The DNA here is from genome assembly GCF_017639785.1 of Mesocricetus auratus. NCBI lineage: Eukaryota > Metazoa > Chordata > Mammalia > Rodentia > Cricetidae > Mesocricetus > Mesocricetus auratus. The sequence continues at coordinate 47,385,300 of NW_024429267.1, read as the reverse complement.
AGCACTGTTTATTGGCTACAAAAATCTTCAAAAGCAAAGAAATCTTTTAAAACTTAGGTTCAGGAAAGCCATGACAAAAATGTGTACTGGAGTGGCGGGGTCCAACACATGCAAGCACCCATAATTAATCCCTAAATCTTAATTTCACTCGTTACTTATTAAAGTCCCAAAGGGTAAAATTGGGAAGGATTTTACCAACATATGTGAAGCTTATGAGCAGTCTGATAAACACAGACTATGCCCAAACTCTAATCCACATGCAACTATTGACCAATGGTAGTCACCACAGCAAAACTAGTCAAACCAGCCTCTCCTAACTGGTACCTTAAGAGATCACTTCTCACTACTAGAAACACGAAGTTGGTGCCTACCAATGCTAATCTGGGGCTACTAGTATAAAAGCATACTATTTTCATTTGAACTGAAAGTAATTTGGATATTTATTCCCACTAGATTGAGCTATTATATACTAAAAATAAAAGAACAAATAAAAAAATAAAGCCAAGTTTCACATAATCATCCAGACAAATATTTTTCTATTGTAAATATTTACACCAAATAATGATTGATACTTTGCCTAAACTTTATACATAGGATGTACAATACTAAAAAAGAGGATTGTAATGCTCTCCCCCAACTTCCCATTAAACTCAAGATTCAGTGCTGCATTAAAAAGGCATGCAACAAGTTTGCCAGTCTCAAGCTGAACACAGGGCATGCCTTTGTTGAAAAAAAAAAAAAAGTAGTAGCAGTTACAGGGTTTCATGCCAACAAACCAATCAATGATCAACAAGGATGATTAGAGTCTAAATGGAACTAAAGCACAAGCTGTTTTCTTTTTTGATACTGACTCAAAAGCCAAAGCACACACATTTCCCCATGGCAGGGTCATACCACTGGACTTGAGCAGCTTGGATTTCTCTCTTTCCTGGCTTGCAGACTTTGGCAAATGTGGAGTAAATCCTCGAGACTTCGTAGGTCTCATGTAGCCTTTCATTGGCTCTGTCATTCCTTTTTTCTCTTCCTTTTTCCTTTCACTCAGCACCTTCAGTTCAGATATCCCCATCATCTTCTGAGGAGCTTCGATCTCGCTACCTGTGAACTGTGGGACTTGGGATTCCTTGTGAACAGTCACCAATTTATTTTCTCTCTCAATACTGCCACATGAGAAATCAGACTGTTCTGTTGTCAGCATGGCAACACATTCCAGTTTTGTGGCTTCGCAAGACAGACTAGGTTCTTTTAATTTATCCTTTTCATTTTCTGGAGGCAAAACAATGGTATCTACCTTCTTACCCAAACTATCTGAGTCCTTGGAATATCTCTCATTTTGATCTTCAGACGAACTGAATTTCTGTGCTTTACTTCTTAGAGGGTCGGGGTTTTGACTTGGAGTAGAGTCTTTCTCAGTTCTTTTCTCTTCATTCACTAGCGATGCTGGCAAATCACCACTACCTGCATGTGTTCCTACAACTGTGATCTCTTCTGGTGGGTTCTGGCTTTCAGTGGGCACACCAGGAAGGAAGTGGCCTTTAGTTGGCTCTGTAGCCTGCTGTACTAAATATTTAGAGGACCCATCCTGCTCTAACTCAGATTCTCCTACCTCATGCCTTTCAGGGATTATCCCTACTTCATTCTTCCTGCAATCTGAAATCTTACCTTTATTCTCAAGAGAATGATCTCCATGACTGTTAAACTTTCCTTGGGCTTCTGTAGAAGTCCCAGAAACAACTTCTGTGTTAATAGAGGGCACAGTAGCAGAGGGACCCTTGGTCCTTTCTTGACCTGGGACTCCATCTTTGCTGTAAGTATCCTGTACTAATAATTTTGAGTTCTGGGCTAGGAATCTCTCTTGCCTACTTTTTCTAGAAGTGTCAGAGAAGGAATCATCTTCCTTCACTACTTGAGGAGTAGGGTAGGTCAGTGTTTCACAACCTGCTGATCCCATAACCTCTGGAGAAGGTGACTTACTTATTGGCCCTAATGGTGCTCTCTCAGAGGTAAATGTAATATTTCTATTTTCATCCATATAGCCCATTTCTTCAATTCTGAAGTCTCCTGGGGTTCCCATGGGAATATGTATTTTTGTTGTATCTGTCCTAATCTCCAAAATGTGCTTCTCAGGAAAACTATTTTTAACTTTTTTACATTTCCCATCATTACTCCTTTTATTAGGTTTGTCAGCCACTGCAGTGTGTCCCTTGGCTACCCATGCCTTGTTTTCCTCAGGTTGTAGTGAGGGAACAAATTCTGCCCCCCAGATTGGGTCTTGGGAGCTCCCATCTGTCACCTTGTCAGCTGGTTCAGTAGTAACAGTAGAATCTTGGACTAAATTTGTTTTATTCCCCACAAGAGTCCCAAATTCAACAGAATTAGACTCAACATTCTTACTCTTTTTGTCTGCAACTTCCACTGTGGGTGTGTGTGGTGTGTGTGAGAACAAAGGATCGTGTATTTTAGAGAAAGTCTGCCCTAGCTCCCTGTTTTTATGGGCTATATTACCATCATCACTCTTCTTTTCTATACAAGGTAGGCTGATGATTGGCTCCTTGCCCTCCATTTTGCTAGGCTGTACAGGATAATTATTTTTAAACTTTTTGCTTCTGCCTTCATTGCCTCTCTTTTTAGTCTTTTCAGATATCCAGGGAGCTGACTCATGATCCATCCAAGGACACTTCCCTTCCTTGCTCTGGTTACTGATGCCCATATTTTTAACCTCAGCTCCTTTTTCTGTCCTAGCCTCCGAAGCCTGAGGCAAGCTTGACCCAGTTTCCAAAGGAATCAATGGCGGTAGGGTGCTCACACCAGCATCAGTCATGTCTGTGGCCACCCTCACCACTGCCTCTGTGAGATCAGTAAGAGCCTCTGGTTGGTTTGAAGAATCCAAGCCTAGTCCTCTTCTCAAAGCCTCAATGTTCACTATTTCAGGTTCAGGGACTGGATCCCTTGACACAGCAACAGCCCTCCCCTCCTTCTCACTATTCAGAAGGGATGACACCTCAGATTTGGCTCCTAACTTCCCTGAGCCTGCTCTGACTTTCCCAGGACCCTTTCCCTTTCTGCTCTTACTGTCACCTGTCATTCTCTTAAGTGGCTCACGCTCTAGTCCAGGAGCCTGAATTAACTCTTGGTCTTTCAGCTCCTTAGAAGTAGACAGACTAGTTCCTTCTCCTTGCTTGAGGGATGTCTCTGGTTTGAGTTCTTTAACATCCTTAACTCCGTCAGAAGACACCTGCAGTTTAGTCATTTTACTTTCACCATTCCCTTCCTTTAGACAACCTTCTAATGGATTGTTTGCTGTTGAAGCGAGGGTCAAATTTGATAGTACTTTTTCTGTTGTCTCTTGGCCTAATATGGGGGAACAACCCCCTAGGAGAGTTGTCACTTTGTGCGCAGCACTATCTATCAGGGATGAACCCAATGCCCTGCTTGTATCCACTAAAGGCTTCAGGTGTGGTGTAGCTGGGGATCTGTGTTGCTCTTGCTGCAACAAGTTCTCATCTTGGTTCTTTGGCACTGAACTGTTACCTCTGTTGTCTTCCTCTGCTCTCAGCTTGAGCTGAGCACTTACCACAGTCTCTGGAGGTTGTTCTGGACATGAAGTAATGCTGTGACTCTCTGCACAATCACACTTCAAGATGTCTCTGGATACAAGTCCATATTGTGTGCCCACAGCATTAGGCTGGCTGGGGCCAACACCTGACTTCAAGGGCCCAGGAGCAACAGCATTATGATCTTTGGGTTCATCTGCATTGTTATCCCAAGGTCCCCCAGCACGGGACTGAGGATATCTCTTTTGCTTTGGTTTCTTCTTCTTTTTCCTCATCATCACTGGCATGCTTTCTACATCCCTGGCCTCCCTACCATGATCTCTTTGGGGTACTAGGAATTCAGCATGAGTACTCTTTCTTTGGTTCCCATGATCAACAGAGGAAGATGAACCAGAGACCAAACCCAACTCAGACAAAGGGTAGGGGCCCAGCATGGGATCAAGAGTCTTCCATGAAGGAGAGCATTCCAGCAGCTCAAGAGGGGTTCTGGCAGGCCTGGCCCGGGCAGACCTGCGGTCACTGGGTCTGCAAACATGTTTACCTTGTGAGGGAGGGGTACCTGCAATACATGAACTTGGCTAAAATTCTAAACAACAAATTCCTTATAAACAATTTTAAAAAGAAAGTTTGATGGTTCATTTAAGTAGTCTATTTGCACAGCATTCATTCTCAAAAGCTTTTTTCCAAGACATTTTTCAACCCTTGCTGGGGTAAGCAAAGATCATCACTTGAGATCAAGAATTTTTTTCAGATATATATATCAAATATTAGGACATTTAAAATTTTTTACCTTATTAAAGAGGCTGAGTAAATTGAGAAGACTGAAATAACAAGCTGAAGACCAAACAGAAGAGTGAACAATTCAATTGGATCAAAATTTAGTGACAGAATACTAAAAATGTAAGATGCTCACCTTCTGCCTAAAGCAATGGAATGTACTGAAGAAAGCTTACTTCATAAACTGTACTGCTAAAATTCCACCACACCACACACACGCCATCATCATCTCACCACTCTTAATTGCAATATTTGAAGGATTGCCAACTTACCTGAAGAAAGTTCAGAAGGCTGACTGCCAGATGTTTCCTTTTGCTCTAAGTTCTCTAACAGAGAACCTTCATCTTTTGGCAAGTTAGATTGTTGGTCAGCAGCTTTGACTGGTTCTAAAGGTAATAGCAAAATTCATGTAGGTTTCAGAGAAATAGTATTTCAACTATATTTTTTATCTGTCATAAACTGAAGATGAGAATGTGTTTTAAAAAATTCTCCTGCACTAAACAACAGAAAACTAGAAGACTGAAAGTGCTGTTGGAAGGCAGGGTCAAGAGAGTTCCCTGTTTTTTTGTTCTTTTTTATTTTTATTTATCTTATGTGGTGGAGGAGCATGCATGTCACAGCATATATTTGGAGCTCAGAGAACAGTTTGTTAGTTGGTTCTCTCCATTTAGCATGTAGGTCCCAGTAATTAACTTAGGTTGTCAGGCTTGTCTGATGCCTTTACACAATGGGACATCTTACCAGCACTATTTTTTTCTCTGTAGATAAAACAAAATGAAAACTAAAAAGCAAAGAATGTTTTTGAAAACCCCAAGGGAATGATCCCCTTTTTTTTTTTTTTTTTTTTTTTTTTTTGGTTTTTCGAGACAGGGTTTCTCTGTGGCTTTGGAGGCTGTCCTGGAACTTGCTCGGTAGACCAGACTGGTCTGGAACTCACAGTGATCCGCCTGCCTCTGCCTCCCGAGTGCTGGGATTAAAGGCATGTACCACCAACGCCCAGCTAGAAAGGAGATTTAATTAATAACTGAAAGGAGAAGGATGGCTGGGAAACAGTATACTGAAGGGAATGGAACCTGTTGCCACGTGAGGAGCAGTTGGTTTGACTTCAGTTAAACCATAAAACAGGAGAAAGGTAAAGGCAGTACAAGACACTATGTTGTTGGGCCCCAGCCCCACGGGGTCTCTGTGAGTTGCTGGTCAGCCTACAAGTGCAACTTGTTTTCCAGTCCAAGTGCTTTCTGTTTTCTAGTCCTGGCTTACTGCCCTGGCCTTGACCCTCTGACATCAACATCCAGCAGGAGGAAAACAGCGATCTCTTCTACCTGGGGTTTTTTCCACTGTGCTGTAAACTTGTATAAAAAGCTCCTCCCTCCTACAAGGGAGAGACCTCTTAGCACTTGCAATGAAGACACACACACAGACACACTCTCCTGGCAATAAAGGCAGCACATGCATTCTCTTAGTACAAACAAATGGACGTCTGGTCTCTCTTTTCCTGATACCTCGGACCTAGTTTGTGGTGCTGGCGCCACACTATGTAGTTGAGGTAATGATAGTTTGTGAATCTTGTCTTACTTGTCATGTGTCTAGAAGAAAAGCAAGGATGAGTAGAGAATGGGACTACCCATCAGAGGGAGGAGAGTGTGAGAACACTGATTAGGAGTAATGAGTGGACCTATAAAGCAATGAGGCCCTATTTTACCAGGCATGACATCTGTCCCTTACAGAGGATACTGAGAGAAAGCAGGAGCCCATACCTGGTAGAATAACACAAGGAGGTACTGCTGACAGCCCCATGTGGTGGGCAGATTCTAGCTGGGAGTCTTCATTGAGTTCTTCTTGCGCTTGTGCATTTCCCTTGTCTTTAATTTGAACTGCTGCTACTTCTGTCTCTAAGGGTAGTTCAACATCTTTGGCTAGAGTCACGTTGTTGTCCAGGGTCAACTCTGTTTCAGAGGGCAGAATGGCATCCTCAGCCAGGGGAGCCTCTGCTTCTGGAGGCAGAGATACGTCCTTCACTGAGGCCACCTCTTTTTCTGAAACTGGGGTACAACTGTTGAACTCAGTCACCTCTGTTTCTGGAAGTGTAACCACTTCTTTGCCCAGAGACACTTCTGACTCTGGGAGTGGAGCCATTTCCTTATCCAGGGTCATTTCAGTTTCCAGAGATGGAGTCATGCCCTTGGTCAGAGATCCCTCTGTTTCTAAGGGCACTGCTACATCCTGTGTCGAGCCCATCAGGGTGTCTGAAGGCAGAGCCAACTCCTCAGCTGAAGGTATTTCAGTAGAGGACTCAGCATCCTTAGCCAGTGACACTTCTACTTCTGAGGGTGAAGCCATGCCCTTGACTGGTGCTAGCTCTGTTTCTTTGGGAAGTGCCATATCCTCAGGTGGTACCAAGTCCATTGTTACTGGAAGTGTCGTCTCAGTTTCTTCGGGCAGTGTCACATCCTTGCCTGGGACCATTTCAGCTTCTGTGGGAGGTGCCACACCCTTGGTCAAAGATACATCTGCTTCTGTTGGCAATATGATATCCTTAACAGGGGCCACTTCTGTTCCTACATGTAGCTCCATGTCCTTAGCCAGGAATATATCTGATTCAATGGATGGCTGCAACACATCTGACACTATCACATCTGGTTTGGTGGCCTCTTCTGCATCTTTAGTAAAGCCCACTTCTGCTTCTGTGCCTGGTGCCATGTCTGTGGAGAGAGGTACATCTGTCTCTCTAGATGGCACCGCATCAGTTGCCTTCTCTTCCGCCATCATTTCCAACGCTTTAGCTGGCAGCTGCTCTTTCACCGACTCTCCTTCCATTTCCTTGGATAGCTCTAAGGAAATGAAGATTAAACAATTTAGACCTAACAGGGCTGGAGAGATGGGTAAGAGGTTAAGAGCACTGGCTGCTCTTCCAGAGGACCTGGTTTCAATTCCAGCACCCACATGGCAGCTCATAACTGTCTGCAAATTCAATTCCAGGAGATACAACAACCTCACACAGACATACATGAAGGCAAAATATCAAAGCACATAAAAATAAAAATAAGGAAAAATAATTAAAAAAAAATTAGGGCCCAGCATTAGCCATTCATAACCCTGAATTTAAAAATTACTTTCTGGCTACACAGAGAAACCCTGTCTCAAAAACAAAACAAAACAAAACAAAAAACAAAAACAAAAATTACCTTCTGGGCTGGAGAGATGGCTCAGCAGTTAAGAGCACTGACTGTTCTTCCTGAAGACTCAGTTTCTATTCCCAGAGCCCACATGGTAGCTCACAAGAATCTATAATTCCAGTTTGGAGGGATTTGATGCCTTTTCCTGGCCTCTGTGGGCACCAGGAACACAATATGGTACACTTACATATAAACAGCCAGAACAGTCACATCCAGAAAATTTTAAGTTATGAAAAAAAATTAAAGTGAAAATTACTTTCTTAGGGAACAAGAAATACTTGGCTAATTAAGAAGCTCCAGAGTTAATATACGATGTCTATCTTTGACAGCTCAACATTTAAAACAATAAAATGACATTAAAAAGACAAGTCATTATGCCGGGCAGTGGTGACATGTCTTTAATCCCAGGACGTGGGAGGCAGAGGCAGGCAGATCTCGGTGGGTTCAAGACCAGCCTGGTCTACAATGGTTAGTTCTAGGACAGGTTCCAAAGCTACACAGAGAAACCCTGTCTCTGAAAAAAAAAAGTCATTATTTTTTGGCTTTTGACTATGACTAAGAATACAAGGTGTGAAGTAGACGTGGCCAAAAGAGAAAATACATGCTTAAAAGAACAGTTACATAATCAATAAATCAGCCATAAACAATAAAAGTTTGAGGGCAACCTGATCTACATAGTGACTACCAACCCAGGCAGAAAGGATTTTAAGCAAGACCCATTCTCAAAAAGAAAGAAAAAAGACAAGTTTATCTGTACCTGCTATAAGCTACTGAGAAAAGTGAGAGCTCTGTGATTACTAGTGCTATAACCAGTAACTGACAAAGTAGCTTTTAATGATTTACCTGCTGTTGGCTGTAAGGTTTCAATAACTACTTCTGGAGAAGTGAAGGACTCTGGGTGTGGAGAGTTTGAGGCTTCCACAGACCATTCCTGAGATTCAACAGTCATGGGAGCAAATGAGTCCCCAGGAAGCATACCTAATATTGAAACATAGTTTATATTGAGGCCATCAATAGATGGTGAAAAGTATTTGACAAGAAGCACAAACTCAAGGACCAATAAAAGCAGAGGTTTTATAGGAGGGTATGCTGGCATTCTTCAGCTTTAGGTTAATTGCTGGTTTTTAAATATTTACTTATTTGGTGTTGCAGTTACTAGTTGCATCAAACTTTTTTTTCCCCCCCGAGACAGGGTTTCTCTGTATTGTTTTGGAGGCTGTCCTGGAACTCTGCTGTGTAGACAAGACTGGCCTCGAACTCACAGAGATCCGCCTACCTCTGCATCCCAAGTGCTGGGATTAAAGGCGTGCGCCACCAACACCTGGCTGCATCAAACTCTTATTCTTTGCAAAAACAGCAAGTGCTCTTAATACCTGAGACACCTTACTGCCCAGGTTTGAGATGAATTGTTACCAGGCAAGAGTAATACTATATCCTAGTAGCACCAGGGATGCATATTTATTGGTTACTTTTTACTGGGTGTCACAAAGATTTAGATTACTGAAGACTGAGCACTACCAACACAAACTTCAATGGAATATAGTACAGAGCAAATTACTGTGAGCCTTTATTCACCTATAAAACAAGATTGAATCTGTCTTTATGTAAATGTTTATTATTAGCAAGTTGACAAATACAAGGATTATGTTCTGTGTCAGACATAATATGAGATTTAGTGTCAGATGTTTCCAGTTATTACCAATGATTCAATTTCTTGTTTCACTATTTTTTAGGAGACAGAATCTCACTGTTTTATAGGTTAACCTTAAACTTCTGAGCTCAAGTGATCTTCCTGCAAAGCAGCCACAGTAGGTGGTGCTATAGGCATACACCACCACATCTAGCAAGATGACTGCCATTCAGCTAGAGAGGCAAAATAGGCGCACATCAAATAACAAACAGTACGGTGTGGACTAATTGCAAATAGGAATGATATGAAGAAAGAACTTTGAGGATTAGATTATCACAGAAGATTTCAGAGAAGTAGGAGCAGAAAAAGGGCTTCGTCAATATTAAGGATTAAGAGCCTTCTTAGCAGCTGGGCAGTGGTTATACAAACCTTTAATCCCAGCACTTGGGAGGTAGAGGCAGGTGAATCTCTTTTAGGCAAGCCTGGTTTACAGAGTGAGTTCCAGGACAGTCAGGTCTACACAGAGAAACTCTGTCTCAAAAAACCAAGAGTCCTCTTAAAGAAAGCACAAAGACACCAACAAGTCAAGAAGCTGCTGAATTATGCTATCAATTTTATTCAAGTAGGTCTGGCGTAACCTACAGGACAAACAGGACTATACAAACCATGGGGAAATGACCTGAAAAAAAAATCAAAGAAATTTAAAATTGCATAAAGACATAAATATTTAGGGATTCAGGATGAGCAGTAGAAATGGACTATTTAGACTGGGGCTAGAAAGAGTGATTGGGAGAATAATGGGGTTATCTAGCTGTGATGGGATTTAAACTGGAAAAAAGCTAAGACGATACAAAAGAATGTAAGGCATAGTCTACAAAAAGAGAGCGCATGATGGCACACAACTGTAATCCTAGCTACCAGCGAGGTTGTAGGATAATGAATGTGAGCCTACTCCAGACAACACAGTAGACTCAAAGGAAAGGAACAGAAAAGAAAGTGGTCATAAAGATACCAACAGACAAGAAGAGGGTACTGCTTACAATGTACCCAACACCACGTTCTATTTTTAACATAATTTTCTTTAATCAGCATCATATCTCTAAAGTAGGAACAACTACTGGCTCCAGTTATATATTTAAAAGATCAAGCAAGTATCAAGACTTAGCTGTGATCTAGTCTTCATAAATAGGTACTGGTGGTATCCATATATAATCTCAGTACTTGGTAAATGGAAACAGGAAGAGTAGAAAAGGTAATTCTTTGCAACATAACAAATTTGAGGCCAGTCTAGGACGCATAAGATCCTATCTCAAATAATAATATTAAAAAACTGGCCGGGCGGTGGTGGCCCACCCCTTTAATCCCAGCACTCGGGAGGCAGAGGCAGGCAGATCTCTGTGAGTTAGAGGCCAGGCTGAATCGACAGCCTCCAAAACAATACAGAGAAACCCTGTCTCATAAAAACCAACCAACCAACCAAACAAACAAACCAAAAAACTAAAATTTTGGAAGTAATTTTTTCTAGACCATGAGAGGTAAGATATGAACAAAGAATCTGACCATACTTCATAAGATTCAAGGTTTTATGAAAAGTCCAAATGTGAATTCTCTAATTAGCCACTGGAGATCCTAGAAATCCTTACCTTTTCTGTTTTTCAGTTCAAGGTGCTATGAAATATAGTGCTTTAATGCTATCTTAGTTCCATGGTGTGTGTGTATGTTATGGCACTAGTAATACCACACAAACAAACACACAAATTCATTTTTCATAATTTCAAATTAGTTCAGGTATGATGGCCCAATAACTAGAAGGTGGAGATCAGAGAATCAGGAATTCAAGACTGTCCTTGGTTATATAGCCAAATGTAGCCTAAGCTGATTTCTTTTTTTTTTGTTTGTTTTTTTTGATTTTTCGAGACAGGGTTTCTCTGTGGTTTTGGAGGCTGTCCTGGAACTCGCTTGGTAGTCCAGGCTGGTCTCGAACTCACAGAGATCCGTCTGCCTCTGCCTCCCGAGTGCTGGGATTAAAGGCGTGCGCCACCAACGCCCGGCTTAAGCTGATTTCTTATATAGAACTTATCTGAAAAATTTTATTGTATTTTTCTCTTAATTATCATTTATTGTATGATCTCTGTACAATGAATAAACGAAAGATCCGACATAATGAACATAGTTGAAGCCATACCGTAACTGTCTTCCAGAGGATCATTTTGCCCTATAAATGCTGAAGCATTTGGGGGTTCACTAGAGACAAAGAGCAGATCTGCCAGGCCATCATCATGGTGAACCTTAAAAGGATCTAGAATGAAAACAGAATCAAAGACACATACAATTAGAATGCAATTAGAAAGATTATTATTTCTTATTTCCTATGAATGTTGATTTGGTACATTTGTATTGCCATAGTAAATTATATAACATGGCTACATGACAAAGAAACATTAAATATTCACGAACTCATTTGTTATGGGAAAAATATGATCCATTGTTCTCTTAAAATGTGATTATCTAGGAGAGCCAGCAAACATAAAACCTCATGAAAGAACATCCAATACTCCACTTTAGGACTAAAGAAGTACAGAGGAAACAAATTTCAATATGCTAATAGACATACTTTTAAGGTATTAAACAAACTAACTTAGCTAGAAAGCTATCTGTAGAACAAAAACTGACATAACATTTTTTATCTCTCGAGAGCATTGTGAAGAATACTGCATTTCAGAACCTTGCTGAGAACAGTATGGTGGTGAATGCTTTAACCCCAGAGTTCCAGGCCAGGCCAGCCAGGGCCACATAGTGAAAAGTTATCTATCCTTAAAAGTAAAATCTTGGGACTGAAAGACAACTTTTGAGAGTCAGTTCTTTGGCATAAAGTTAAGTACTGCTATTACTGCAGTAATTCCTATGGAAACAATTAGTAATTTGTTTAGAAAAGATTAAACACACACACACACACACACACACACACACATCCCACCCCACCCCACCCCACCCCACCCCAGGGGGCTGGAGAGATGGCTCAGAGATTAAGAGCACTGGCTGCTCTTCCAGAGGTCCTGAGTTCAATTCCCAGCAACCACATGGTGGCTCACAATTATCTGTAATGAGATCTGGTGCCCTTTTCTGGCCTGCAAGCATACATACATGCAGGCAGAACACTGTAAACCTAATAAACAAATCTTAAAAAAAAAAAAAAACCTACAGGGATTAAGGGCTTTTGATGAAAGAATAAATAAAGTTGGGTATGGCTGACCCATCCCTGTAATTGTAGCATTTTGAAGCCTAAGGTAGGAGAACTGCTGCTGTGGACTACAGTATGAGACTATTTCAACAGAGAAAGAAAAAATAAAGGACAAATAAAGATAAAGGTCAAAGGGAATGTTTATGGAAAACAATACTTTGGCCACACCTTATGGAGGTATTTTGAAGCCAAAATGCTTTGTCACCTACTACCTCACAGCTCACACTCAGCAGTCACACACAGCCTGAACTTACCAGCCTGATTAGTACCTAACACTTGCTGAGGCTGGAAACAAAAACCTGCATCTTCTGGCCAGTTCTGGCTGTTCTGATATTCCTCGTAGGCCATTTTCTCTTCAAGGAAGTCAGTAGGAGACCCTTAAGATACAAACAAAACAAATTACAAGATACCAGTGTTTCCAATCTACTAGAATTTACATGTTACAGATAGACCAATATAACACATTCACATCTAATATACACCTTTTGGGGGGAAAATGTTGTTTTCTGTGTTTTTGAGACAGTAGCACTGGCTGGCCTGAAACTATCTGCCTTTATCTGTTTCTTGGAGTACTAAGATTAGAGGTATGGGGGGCTACCAAGTCTAGTAAGGAGAAAAAAATGTTTTTTAAAGCTAAAAGGAAATGGAAAGGTACTCCGGTGTCAAAAATGAAAGATTCAATATTAAAGTAATTCTTGGACAAGCAAGACACCTGAGTAGTAAAGATACCTGCTAGCAAGCATGATGCCCTAAGTTCAATTCCTAGGACCCACATGACAGGAACAAGAACCAACTCTGCAGGTTGTTGACTAATTCCCACATGTGCAACAAGCACTTGCTCCCAGACACACATACACACATAAAAATTTAAACAAAGGCAGTTCTCAAACCAACCAATAAACTCAAGGTAATTCTTGAATTTTGGCTTTCTGGCTAAAATTAAGTTTAGATTTGGGACCGGAGAGATGGCTCAGTAGCTAAGAACACTAGCTGGTCTTCCAGAGGTCAATTCCCAGCAACCACACGATGGCTCACAACCACCTATATAATGAGATCTGGTGGCCTATAGACAGAACACCATACATAATAAATACATAAGTCTTTTTAAGAAAAGTTTATATTCAAAGCAAATAAATTTAAAATCACAGAAGTTCTATAATCTATACAGATAATAACTAAACACTCAAGTGCTGTTACACAGAAAAGAGCTCAGAAGCAACTGGTGCCCAGTGGTTGTGGCACACATTTTCAATCTCAACACTCTTGGAGGCAGTGGCAGGTGGATCTCTGTGAGTTCAAGGCTAACATGGTCTATAAGATGTACCAGAGGAGCCAGACCTATTACACAGTGAAACCCTGTTTCGAATAACAACATTGCAATTGGCTAATCCCAACACTTGAGAGGCAGAGGCAGGTGGATTCTGTTGAGATTGAGAACAGCCTGATCTACACAGCAAGTTCCAGTAGAGCCAGAACTAGATGGTGAGGCCCTGTCTCCCATTTAATTAAAAAACAAACAAATAAACAAACAAACTGGGGGGCGATCCATTGGGTTTCATGAAAGATGCCAACATAAACAGTTTAAGAAGGGGACTGAGACAGCTTCACTATGTAGCCTTGGCTGGGTGGATCACACTTCTTGGATGTAGACCACCTTGACCCTGGACTTACAGAATACTGTAGTCCCAAGTGGTCCCAAGTGCGGTCACCATTCCCAAGTGGCTATAATCACGAGCGTGGCCCGCCATTCTCACATGGCTGTTTTTTTGTCTTGTTAAAATGTTCTTAATGTGTATGAGCGTTTTGCCTGTGACTATCCATATGCCTGGTCAGAAGAGGGCATCAGATATCTGGAACTTCGGTTATGAGACAACATATGGATAGTGGTAACCAAACCCAGGACTTCTGTAAGAACAACCTTTAGTCTGACTACTGAGCCATTCATCTCTACAGCCCCGACAGTTTTTCAGCAAGGAACACAGAAGCAACTGGACACTTCATTACACCATCTACAAAAGTTAACCCCAGATACAAAGACCTAAAAACAAGAATTATAATCTTAAAAACTTGCAAAATGCTAGAGGAGAAATCTCTATGTTCTTCAGTTTATGTAAAGATATGTTGGTGCATCAACTAAACAGCACTGTCCACAGCGAAAAGACCATTCAACTAGATGCCAAAATTTCAACTGATGAGCAAGGCAGAACAGTATACAATTGTTAATTCCAGTACATGAGAGGTAAAGGCAGGAAGATCAGGAAGGCCACCAATACACACACACAATTTAGAAGACCATAAACCTTTATTAAAGGACTTACATTCAGAAAAGGTTAAAATCAATTATAATTCAATTATAAATCATTTTATTAGACATTCCAATAAAACACATACAATGGATATTACACATAGAAAAGCAGCTCATTATTATTAGCCCTTAGGGAAATATAAATTAAAATGTTAATGAGGAGCCGTAATATTAAAAAGCCTATAATCAGCTAGGTTTTACTGAATGGTAAAGTGCTTGTCTAGCAGGCACAAGGCCCTGAGTTTAATTCCAATCACTGAGAGGGAGAAGGAAAGTGAAGGCTGAAGAGATGACTCAGTGGTTAAGAGTAGTTGCTGTTCTTGTAAAGGATACAAATTTGGTTCCTAGCACTCATAATGAGTGGCTCGTATCTGATATCTCAGTCCCCTATGGGCATCTACACTCACCTTTAATCCCAACATCGAGGAGGCATTAAACTCAAATCATCAAGCTTGGCAGCCAGTGCCTTTACCTGCTGAGCCAATTTTCCTTTCATAGCTTAAATACTATCTTTATTGAGATGAAATTCACATCAGTGAACTCAATCCTTTTTAAATGCAGCATTGAGGTGGATTGGTATGGTGACAGAGATGTGCTAGATCTAACTTTGGAACATTTTCTTCATTCTCAAAGAGAAATTCAAATTCTATAACCTTGCATTGATAAGTCTATCTTATCCCCTGACATCTATGGACTTACTTATATCAGGTATTTGATATAAATATAAGCCTAACATATTTGACCTTTTGTAACTGGCCTCTTCCATTTACAATAATGATTTCAAAGTTCTATTACATTGAATTGTAACTCAGAATTACCTTCTTTCCAAATAATACAGCCAAATGATACCCCACTGTGCAACTACCTTACACTTTTATCCATTCCTTAGCTGAAGGTTGGTTGGCCCTACTTTTTGGCTACTGTAGTGACCCATGAACACCTAAAATCTATATTTTTAGATGTATGCCTGTAAGTAGAATTGCAAGGTCACTCAACAATTTCATGTGGAATATTTTTAGGAGCTGTGAAACATTTTTAAAATGGCCAAACAATGCCGGGTGTTGGTGGTGCATACCTTTAATCCCAGTACTTGGGAGGCAGAGGCAGGTGGATCTCTGTAAATTCAAGACCAGCCTGATCTACCCAGCAAGTTCCAGGAGAGGCTCCAAAAACAATGCAGAGAAACCCTGCCTCAAAAAATAAAGGAATAGATAAACAAATAAAATAAAATAAAATGGCCAAACACTACCCTGTAATTCCAACAACAATACATAATTGGCCTTATTTTTTCCATGTCTATATCAGTGCCCATCTTATTTAGCTCTACACTACATCTGGCTGTATTAGATTATTCTGTTGCGGTGTTTTTCTTTTTTGTTTTGTTTTTCGAGACAGGGTTTTTCTGTGGCTTTGGAGGCTGTCCTGGAACTAACTCTTGTAGACCAGGCTGGTCTCCAACTCACAGAGATCTGCCTGCCTCTGCCTCCTGAGTGCTGGGATTAAAGGTGTGTGTCACCAACGCCCGGCCGAGGTTTTTTTTCTTTAAAAATGTCTTTTTCTGGGGTATGAAGAGATGGCTCAGTGGTTAAGAGTGCATAGTGCTCTTGCAGCAGACCTGATTCTTCGTGACATTATTTTCTACATTCACAACATACTTTGGTCACATTCATTCATCCTATCGCCTCTTGTTCACCTTTCTCTTCTCAAATACCTCTTGTTTATGCATCTTCTCTAGAGTCTGAAATCACTAGAAAAAGCATGTAATGATTTGTGGGGCCTAGTTTATTTACTTTATTTACATTATGATTTTTAGTTCCACCCATTTCCTGAAAAAATGATTTCATTGTGTGTGTGTGTGAGACTTTATTCAGTTGGCAATGATCACACAGGATGATTTCATACCTTGCCTACTATGAATCAAAATGTCATAAACACAAGTATCCATGTGTCTCTACTGTGGCTGATTGAGTTGTAAATGGGAGAAGTGGTATGTTTTCCTCACACATTCTGGAGAAGACACATTCAAGTGTGGTTACTAGGCTTTCTTTCCAGAAGGGAACAGCAGCACAGCTGGAAGCAGCTATAAGCAGCCTCGTTCAGAACAGGCAGTCTCTAGCTATCAGTATTATTAATGAGCAGTGTTAGTAGAAACTCACTCCTACATATTCAGCAGACACTGCTGACCTAGATTCTCTGCTTAAAACTCCTTAAGCTAAGCAGGCAAACTCCCCTGCAGGAACAACAGCATTTGGACTAAAATAAACTTTTCCTTCTCTCTCTCTTTTTTTTTTTTTTTAAAAAAAAAAGGCAGCACCTTACTCGTCCAAGCAGGTCTCAAACCCTTACAAATCTCTTGCCTGAAGACCACTGAATATTGGCTGAGATTACTACACATGTGAGTCATCTATGTCTGGCTTTT
Organism: Mesocricetus auratus; assembly: GCF_017639785.1. Classification (NCBI taxonomy): domain Eukaryota; kingdom Metazoa; phylum Chordata; class Mammalia; order Rodentia; family Cricetidae; genus Mesocricetus; species Mesocricetus auratus. Next base: position 47,368,201 of record NW_024429267.1, on the reverse strand, counting down.
GAGCTTTTTGTTTTTATTAATATAACTGTAATTTAATCAGAGCCAATTTTAGTAAGTAAAAATGAAAAACAAAACTGTAAACAGTAATTCAATTTACATGAGGAACTGGAAATGACTTTATTTAGGAACCTTGGTTTTTGCTGGGCAGTGCTGGTGCACACCTTTAATCCCAGCACTCAGTACACAAATGTAGGCAATCTCTTAGTGCAAGGCCAGCCTTGTCTACAGAGGAAGTTCCAGAACCACCAGAGGAATACAGAGTAAACCTGTCTCAAAAACAAAAGAAGCCTTGGCTTTCTATTCAAGTACACTGGTTGGGGCTGGTAATGGCACGTGGAGCACAACCCTGATGAGCTGACTGTGGAGAGCTCCAGAAGCTGAGTAAAGAGAGGAGAGGATTAAGTCAGAGATAAAGCTGTTCTCTGACCTCCACACATGTGCTGGGACACTCGTATCCCACGCCCATATTAAAACTGTTTATAAAATGGGCTAAAGGGGTAACTTAGTGGTTAAGAGCACTTATTGATCTTACAGAGGGCTCATGTTCAGATCCCAGCACCCACATGACAGCTAACAACTCTTCTAATCACCAAGAGCACTGTGTGAATGTACCGTACATACATACATATTCCCTCTCTCTCCTCTCTTCTCTCTCTGTAATTTTAAAAATTTTATTTATATGTGTGAGTCTTTTGCCTGTATGTATGTATGTATGTATGTATGTATGTATGTATTTTTGGGTTTTAGGAGCAGGGTTTTTCTATGTCACCCTGTCCTGGAACTCCTCAGTAGACCACCAGGCTAGCCTCTGTTAGAAATAAAGGTATACACCACCACATTCAGCTTAGACCCTGGGTTTTAATATAATAGCATAAAAAAAACCTTCACAGCTGTGGTTTCACATGCATATTGCTAACAACCTTTACAAAATTATCACTTGTCAAGCTTTCTAGCCAAATCAAATATATATATATATATATATATAGTTACGGGGGGGGGGATCCAATACTCCCAAGTATTTATATTTGTGAAACAGATTTCCTTCATGTACTTCAACCCAAACAACATGATGACAAAATGAACACAGTACCTACCACATCTTACCTGGCACCTAAATAGTGTCCAGAAAATGATGTTAAATGAACAATATAAGCAATTGTAATTTAAAGAAGAAAAAAATTATCTGAAGATAATATTGATTAGTATTATTTTAAATTTATTTAACTTTATTCGATGTGGTACTGGAATTACAGACAGTGGTGAGCTGCCATGTGGGTGCTGGAATTGAACCCAGGTCCTCTTGAAGAGCAGTCAGTGCTCTTTATCACTGGCTGCTTGACAGGTATTGGATAACTGCTAAGCTCTCTCTCCAGCTGGTTGACTAGCACTCATAGCATTTTATTGTCTTGGCAGTGTCTAAAATATCCCATGGATTTATTTAGTGGCTGATCGAAGAAGAGGCAGACTCCCTCGGTTAAGTACTGAGCTGAACTCAAGAAAGCCAGTAACAGAGAGGGAGGACTGATGATCAAAGGGATTAAGTCTGGGCCGGTTTAACCCCCAGAAACAGCTGACCAGACAAAGGTTAACTCTTGAATCCCAGGCATCAGCCTGGGAATCCAGCATGGGACTGATCAAGACCCCCTGAATCTGGGTGTCAGTGAGGAGGCCTAGGTAATCTATTGAGCCTTGGGCAGTAGATCAGTATTCATCCCGAGTACACACATGGACTTTGGACTCCCATCCAACAATGTGAGATGCACTCTCACCCGGAACTCTTGGGGAAGGGTCTAGGCCCTGCCCTATATGAAATGACAGACTATGGACACCCCCATGGAGGGCCTCACCCTCCCTGGGGAAATGAGGGGATAACGGGGGGGGGCACGGGAGGAAGGGAGGGAATGGGAGAGGGACCTGGAACTGACTTGTGAAGCAACCTTGTTTCTTACCTCAATTTAAACTGGAAAATAAAATTAAAAAAAAATATCCCATGGATTTAAACCACATACACAAAAATGACTTTGAACTACTGACAGTCCTGACTCTAATTTCCAAGTGTTGGAATTACAAACATGCCAGGCTTACTTGATGCTAGGGATCAAAGCCAGGCCTCCTTGCATGCAAGACAAGCACTCTGCTACTTTCTTGGCCCTTCTTAAAGGTTTTTCTTAGAAATAATGTACTGATTAAGATTCTCCTCATTTAAGAAAAAATAAAAAACTTCTGCCCATTAAATTTCATTTCTGCTGAAAGATAAAACTAGTACAGTTGATGTGTAATTTAACTTTTCTAAAAACATAACACTATTACACAAGCCGGTTTACATTAAAATAAGCCAATTCATTAAATAAATTGAATCAGGTCAAATAGTGTAAGACACGAGAGAATAAGGGATGTAACTACAATCAGGTGAGGAAAATAGGCATAATACGTCAGGTCATTGTCTCTGACATGATGTATAGATATCTAAATAGAGAAAAACAGAAGCCAGGCTCTTTTCATTTTTCATGCAATAGGGATTGAAATATTTCCTTAATGCATACCAGTAACTCAAAATGAACCCTATTTCTACTTTTACTTTCTGTTAAGCAGGTTATGTTAAGTATTAAGTAAGAAGTTAGGGAAGACATGAACAGAGTTTGTATAAAGTCAGAAATTTTATTTATATGTAGTCATAATCAAAATTCAACTGTGGTAACATGTGATTATTAAACTTTATTTTTGTACATATCCCATTTTCAATGGTTTCTAGTATTTCTAACAATGTATTCAGGCTACTACAAATAATTGGCCATTTGTGCTCTATGACAAAAAAGAAGAATCTACTCTACAAAGTATGGCAAATTATCCAAGGATATCTAATATTCTCATAATAAAAGTTTACTGGACCAGTGTTTGTGCACACTTTCAATCCTAAGCACTGGATCTCTATCAATTATTGAGTTTAGCATTGTCTACAGAGTGAGTTCTAGAAAAGCCAGGGCTGTATATTCCTCTCTGATTCTTCTCTGCTAGAGTGTCAGCTGAGGACTGCCTTGGTTTCCTACCCCTTTCCCATCCCTTCTTTCTGGTACAGAGCTGGCCATGTGGCCTTGTAGTCTGACCTGGGCAGTAAAGAAAAGCATTCAGTCAGGTAGGCTTTTGGTTCTACATATAAACAAAAACAAAAACCCTAGATGTGGTGGTACACGTCTTTAATCCTAGCACTTGAGTAGCAGAGGCAGGTGTATCCCAGTAAGTTTAAGGTTAACCTGGTCTGCAAAGAAAGTACCAGCAAGCCAGGATAATGAGACTGTTTCAAGTAGGTCAGGTTATTCTAAAAATCACTAGTAGGCAAGGATGATTTTGACCCAGGCATGGTGGCACATCCCTTCGATCCCAGAAGTCAGGAGTTCAAGGCCAGCCTGGCCTACAAAGCTACACAGAGAAACACTGTCTCCAAAATTAAAAAAAAAAAAAGGTTTTGAATTTTGCCTGGTTTAGGCTCAAGGCCTCCTTTGCTGTTAAGCAGGTACTACTAAAACTAAGCTATAATCCCCAGCTCTGGGCTTTACTTTTAATGCTTAGTTGCTCCCATAACACACAACATTAAGCACATTGCTTTTCTACCTACCATAGAACTGAGATAAATCCAGAACCCTTCCTTGTTCTACTAGTGGCCAATAAAAGCATATCATTGCACACTGCACATATTGATAACAGCAGGGTTTTTTTTCTCTTCTCTGAAACAACCCAAGTGCTATATCTTTCATAGATATAGGTTGCAACCACAACCCACCACACCTGCTTTTGAAGGCTGTCCTCAGACGCCACACCTATGAGAACACAGTTGAGAGAGAGAGGCGCAGAGCGAGCGAGCGAGACAGAGACAGAGAGATGGGATGGACAGACAGACAATTTGAGGATTTCACTATGCAAGCTGGTCTGAAACGTAACAGTTCTGAAATGCTTCAATACATACATAACATGAGCAAGCATGTGTACACACAAAAATGTTTTTTTTCCTTGTGTGTGTGTGTGCGCGCGCGCGCGCGCGCGCGCGTAAACAGATCTCTCCTTCTACTATCTGGGATCTGAAGAATGAACTCAAGTATCAGGCATGCCAGTGAGGTCTTTTTCTGCTGAGCCATCTAAAAGGCCCTGAGGATGATCTTGAAAGTCATCTTCCTGCCTCCATCTCCAAAGAATTACAGACATAGGTTCTCATGCCCATCTTCTTTCTGTTGGTTCTCAGTGGAGACCAAATGCCTAACAATGAGACATAATATAAGATGACCCTGTAGTCTCTCAACATGACCTGCGTGTTATCCAACCTATGCCTCAAACTAGGCATGGGCAGTACCCATCTATCAAGTAGAAACATTAAAATCAAGCAGGTCCTGAAAGGTAAGTTATGCAGCAGAGAATTCAAACGCATTCACTGCTGTCTTCTTTTGCTTTCACCTCAACCCATGCTAATGACCTCCTCAGAGTTCCCCATGGTCAACTGATCAAGGGAAAATATGTGATTTATACATGGTTTTATGCAACCTTCCATACCTCTACAGCCCAACCCACTGTAACACTGAAAGACGGTGTTAATGCTGTAAGTCATAGTCTTTCTCTAATGACTAGAGTGCTTGCTTGACAGACTCAGCTGGTGGATTGGGTTGGCCATGGTGACAAAGCATGGACTCAACAATATAGTCTTCGCCTACAGAAATCTTACCTGGCCGGGCGGTGGTGGCACACGCCTTTAATCACAGCACTCGGGAGGCAGAGGCAGAGGCAGGCGGATCTCTGTGAGTTCGAGGTTGGGCTGGTCCGATAGCTTCCAAAACAATATAGAGAAGCCCTGTCTCGTAAAAACCAAAAAAAAAAGGAAATCTTACCTGACACTAAAATTAACAAGTAGACATAGAACACACTAATGAGACCAATTTCTCCAGGTGAGACTAGCTAGCCACCTGGTCTTCGAAAATGCAACAGAAACATAAATTTCCTCATCAAAATAAAATGGACTTACAGGACAATGCCGACATCAACATGCTGATATTTCACGTAGCTCAGCTTCTAACCAAGTGATTAATGGGCATTTTAACAGCAAAGAATTACAGAATGGAGCTCATGTCAGTAGGATTCACTGGTTTCAACCTATCCCATCACCTAGAAAGCCTAATTGAAAAGAGATAGAACTGCTTACTGTTCAGTTAGGAATATAGCACTGTGAAAGGTCAATCAACACTTTAAATTAGTGACCTTAACATGGGGCTGTCTCCCTAATGCCAGAATACACACATTTACAATCAAGGAGAAAGGCAGGTGTGCTCATTCAAGTTATTTATTTTGTTTATATATGGGCTTGAACCCTGGTCCTCACACATGCTAAGCACACAGTCTACCTCTGAGCCATACCCTAAGCCTCTGCCATTCACGATTCTAGAACCCAATAATCCATCGCAAGAATGTTGCTTCACTCTGCCAACTGAGCTCTACCAATTTGAAAGTTTTAGTCTCTAAAGAGGAAAATACATCTACCAAACTACACAACTAATGATGCAATTAAATTAGAAGATGGGACTGACTACCAATTTGGTCCATTGGGACTCTTTATGTCACTGAACCAATAGTCAGAACCTATGGGTTGGAATGAATGATCTCAATTATAACAGAGAAGTTACTCAATAAAGAAAGCCAGGAAGACTGTCTGGAACCCAGAGGACCCTTTGAAGCACCTCTTCAAACTTTATTGTCAAAATCAGTGGAAAATTACCAGGCTGGACTAGAGAATGAAATGTTGAATAGTTAAAAAAAAAATCAAATAGCTCAAGTTCTGCCTAGAGAAAGGGAAATATAAAAATGGTAATTTAGAAAGGTGAGGAATGGTGGTGCGTATATTTAATCCTGACACTTGGAAGGCAGAAGTAGGTGAATCTTTGTGAATGTGAGACCAGCATGAGCTACACAGCAAAACTCCAGGCCTGCCAGGGCAAGACAAAGTGAGACAGAGTCCCATTATGTCACCCTGGCTATCCTAAAACTCACTATGTAGACCAGGTAACTTCAAAGTCCTGGTACCACATCCTGAGTGGTAAGATTGCAGGCATGTGCCACTACACCACGCTGAAAAATATGGTAGAAAATATATATATATATATATATATATATATATATTTCTGGTTTGAGAAAGATTGTTTTTGTGTCCCAAGCTAATCAATCTTTTTTGTTTTGTTTTGTTTGTTTGTTTGAGATAGGTTTCTCTGTAGGTTTGGAGACTGACCAGGCTGCCTCAAATTCAGAGATCCGCCTGCCTCTGCCTCCCGAGTGCTGGGATTAAAGGCGAGCGCCACCAACGCCTGGCATGACTAGTCATTCTACCACTACCTCCACAGTACTAGGAATATATAGATGTGTGCTACCTTAAACAGGTTTGTTTGTTTTGAGACAGGTTCTCATGTATGCCAGGCTGATCTTGAACTTGCTATGTCTTCAAAGATGACCTTGAACTCCTGATCCTCCTGCTTCCACCTCCTGAGCACTGGGATTACAGGCTTAAAGCAACATACCTAGTTTATGCATGTATTCTAACCATTTTCTTCTTCCCATTATTATGACCGCGATTTATGAGCTTAGTATGATGTTCACGATCGTAACCTCAGCAGCATGTAGGAGGCAGGTACAGAGGAATTCCCGAAAGTCTAGGCACAGTACCAGGCTATATGGGGATATACACCAAGATTGTCTCAACAAGTAACCAACAAGGACCTACTTCAGTTGGTAAAGCACTTGCCTTCCACAAACAAAGTACTAGGTTTAATCTCCAACACCAAATAAACCAGATGAGGTGGTGCATACCTATGCTATGTTACTAACATTCAGCGGGCAGAGTGGCAGGAAGATCAAGTCCAGCTTAGGCTACATGAGGGAGGGAGGGTCTCTCTCCCCTCCTCCCTCTCCGCGCGCTCGCGTGCGTGCGTTCGTGCGTGCGTGCGTGCGTGCCAAGCTTGATGACCTGAGCTCAATCCCTAGCCTCCATGTGTTGTTACTCCTGCAGTTTGTCCTCTGATCTACACAAGTATGTCAATGTTCAAAACACCCCCAAGCACACAAGAGAAATTAAACATGTAACTAAATTTTGATAAATTTGTTGCATTGGAGACACTGCCTGTAAAGTGAGCATCTCTTTGCTGTAGGAAAAAGATCAGAGCTATTTCATCCATAGGGGAGGTAAAAGCATCTTCCTGGCACATATCTGCCAGTTTTCTATAATGGCCTCCAGGTAACTTACCAACTGAAGAAACTTAGCAATATCAATGAAACCAAGTAAACATAGGGAGGACTAGAAATATGGTCAGAGAGATGACAGGGATATCTTGTGGTCCCTTGTAGTATATGTTGGCTGAGGCTTTTAATTTGACATAGGTAACCACTGGAGGGTTCTCAACCTGCCCTCCAAAATTATGATGTATGTGCAGGGCCACATCAGATACTTTTCAAAACTTTTTAATTAACATTCCCCCCAAATTGGTTATTTTTTTAAAATATTTATTATACAATCTTCTGCATGCCAGCAGAGGGCACTAGATCTCATTACGGATGGTTGTGAGCCACCATGTGGTTGCTGGGAATTGAACTCAGGTCCTCTGGAAGAACAGCCAGTGCTCTTCTTAACCACTGAGCCATCTCTCCAGCTCCCAAATTGGTTATTTTTAAGAATACACACTGCAGAAGGCAGGCAGAAGCAAGTTAGAGGACTAATTTAGAAGACCATGGTGTTAGGTGGTAATTCCAACTAGGGAAAGACCAGAAGAGGGTATACCCAGAGATGGTCATCTATTTTTTGAAAAAAGCTAGACATGGATTACAGAAATCACAGTAACACAGATGTTTCAGCCTGCTTGCTAAAGGACAGAGTTTGCAGTTAATGAGACAGGGAGCAGGTGTTTCTGTTTGGGTCTTACTCTTTTTGGGGGTAAGGGAGGGATAAAGAGTTCAGTTTAGGACATCTGAAACGGGAAATGTTCAGTTTTACATCCAAACATCAATTTCAATTTCTAATCTTCATAGGAGTTATATATATTCTTACAAAAAATGTTCTTTAACTGTCTAGCATTTAAATAGTTATCTACATATTTATGTATTCTCTCTACGACTTTTTATTTTGCAAAACTAAAATTCTGCATCCAAACACTAACTCCTCAACTCCTGCAAGTTGCCATTTTATTTTTCATTTCTATAAATTTGGCTCTTCCAGGAGTCTCATATAAATGTTATCATAGCATCTGTGTTCTGTGATTGGCCTGTTTTCTTTGCAGTACTAGAGATTTGAACCTAAGATCTTCAACATGCCAGGCAAGCACTCATGTTATTTATTCTACATTCCCCAAAACTTAAACAGCCCCCTTTCAATTATGATGTGTCATCATAAGGTTCATCGTGTTGTAGCCATATCAGAAGTTAATATGCTACATTTTTTTATCCACTCCTATGTTGATGGCATACCTGAATAACTTCTATCTTTTGGCTAATATAAATAATACACTTATAAATATGGATGAACAAAAGTCTGTTCAAGTCCCTACTTTTAATTTTATTGGTAAAATATCAAATATCTGTAATTTAGATAGTCTTTCTTATTGTTATTTTGTTTTTGAGATGTTTTTGTTTTGAGATGAAGTTAGCCCAAGCTAACTTCAAACTTGTTTTAATCTCTTGCTGCCTCAGATTCCTAAGTGCTATAATCACGCTTCAATAAAAAAAATTTTAAAAGAAAGGCAGGGTCTCATGTGTGCTAGGCTAGCCATTAACTCAGTATGTAGCCAAGCCAAAGATGGTCTTGAGCACTGGGGATTTAGCTCAATGGTAGAGTGCTTGCCTAGCAAGACAAGATTCTGGGTTTGCTCCTCAGCTCCCACCCTCACCCCACCCAAAAAAATTTCTAATCCTGTGTTACATCATAGCCCCCAATATAACCCCCACCTGCCCGCCACATATTTTTTGGTTTGTTTTTTGTTTTTCAAGACAGGGTTTCTCTGTGGCTTTGGAGGCTGTCCTGGAACTAGCTCTTGTAGACCAGGCCAGTCTCGAACTCGCATAGATCTGCCTGCCTCTGCCTCCAGAGTGCTGGGATTAGGGTGTGCCCCATCACCACTCAGCCCACCACACTGTTTTTTTTTTGTTTGTTTGTTTGTTTGTTTGTTTTATGGGCAGGGTTTCTCTGTATTGTCTTGGAGACTATCAGTCCAGCCCGGCCTCGAACTCAGAGATCCACCCGCCTCTGCCTCCCGAGTGCTGGAATTAAAGGCGTTAACCACCACCGCCCGGCACCACCACACTGATTTTTAAAGAATTGTCTGTGTCTGTCTGTGTGTCTGTTTTAAAAAGATTCACCTCAGCCGGGCGTTGGTGGCTTGCAGGCCTTTAATCCCAGCCCTCGGGAGGCAGAGACCAGCTTGGTCTACCAAGCGAGTTCCAGGACAGGCTCCAAAACAATACAGAGAAACCCTGTCTCTTAAAACAAAACAAAAATCCACCTCCCTCTGCCTCACTGACCACCACCACCACGCCATTTGTAAAATTAGTAGCCCATACCAGCCTCAAACTTCCCAAGAATTACTTCTGCACCCTAAGCACTGGGAGCACAGGCAAAAATTCATTTTTAAATAGCTCTTACATATGGTATAAAGGTATAATCATTTTTGAGATTTATTTTATTTTATTCATATGGGTACTTTGCCTACACGTATATGAGAGCCTGGTGCCCCAAAGAGGACCTCAGATCCCCTGAAACTAGAGTTACACATGATTGTAAGCCAGCAAGTAAGTGCTGAGAATTGAATGTGGGTCCTCTAAAGAGCAGTCAAATTGCTAAGCCATTTCACTAGTATCATAACAATTATTTTATAAATGAATATCTAGATTTCCCAACACCATTTGTTGAAAAGGCTATAATTTTCCTAACAAATTATTTTGCCATCCTCGTCCATATGTACATATATGTAAAGATTTATTTATTGGCTTTCTGTTCTGTGCCTTGGTCTAGATATCTACCAGCACCACGGTTTGCTGTTGTTTAAAACAGGGTCTTAGGTAGCCAGACTAACTTGAACTCATGGTCCTCTTGCCTTCACCTCCAAGAGCGAGGACTACAGAAATGCACCACTACCACTCCTGACACTTAGTATTACTGTCAGATTTACTTAAGTCAGCATACTAAGTCTTGAAATCAGCAAGTGTTAGACTTTCAACCTTTTCTTTTCAAGATCGTTTTTTGCTATTTGGGTTGGTTTTTGAGGTTCATGTGGTTAGTTTTTCTGCTTTTGTTTTTGTTCCCCCTCCCCCAAAGAGATTACTTTGAGTTTTAGGGAAAGTCACTTTCAAAACTGGCATAATAAATCTTCTAACATTTCACTGCCATTTGGAAGCTGCTTTCAGAACCTAGCCACACTTATCATTTGTGTACATTTTTTTGTGGCTGGCTTTGTTGGTGGTGGCTGGGGTACTATTTTTGTGTGGAGATAAAAATAACCTCAAATATAAATCAAGAATGTCCTCCAGGCCGAGTGGTGGTGGCACATGTCTTGCTGTTGTTTGAGACAGGCTTTCTCTATGTAAATGTTGTCCTGGAACTAACTCTGTAAACCAGGGTGGCATGAAATTTAGAGATCTGCCTGTCTCTGTCTCCTGAGTGCTGGGACAAAGGGCAACACACCTGGGAGGCAGAGGCATGCAAATGTCTGTGAGTTCAAGGCCAGCCTAGTCTACATAGTGAGTCCCAGGACAGTCAAAGCAACATAAAAAATGACCCTGTCACAGGGGGAGAAAAGAGAGAGGGGTGGAGAGCAAGCCTTCTACTGCCTTTGAAACTAAGTCTCTCATTGGCCTGAAGCCCATCAGTTAGGCTGGCTGACCAGAGAGCTCTAGGGCTATGCCTCCTGTGGCCTCACCTGTTGTATGGCAAGGGCTCCAAAAGTAAAATATTGCCTTCAGAGAGAAGAGGATGCTCACAGGCCTCAGGAGGTTAAAAGGTCATATATGCAGGAGGACAAAAACTTTTAAGATTCTTGAAAGCCCCTATCAACAGCTACTGGGAGGAGCGGATTGAAAGAAAGACAAGTTGAGAACTGCCTTCAAGTTACAGTGCTGCAGGCTTCTGGAGCCATGCTGGAGTGGGCTATTTGTGATGCAGCTACTTTTGTGTTATCCTTGCTCCTTGTAAGTAACCCTTCACCTATGAGTGATCCCAATAAGATGCTCAATGAACATTGGTGCAATCATTACTTTCGCCTGTCCTGAGCTTCCTTCTTGGGTGAAGGCATGTATGTGTGTGTTTGTCTCCCCAGGAAAGTCTACCACACAATCCCTCCACATCCAGCTTTTACATGGGTACTGAGGACTGAACTCATGTCATCAAGCCTGTGACTTAGCCATATCTCAAGCACTAAGAACACTAAAATTAGGTGCTCCTCCTTTGAAACTCTAGAAATCTAGTTAGTCCTGAAATTAAAAAATTTAATTTTCTAAATTAAAATTGTGTATGTGGAATTTCCTGAGAAAATTTGTTTGTATCAGGAAATGATTGATTAAGAAAAACAACAGTAGGGCCGGAAGGTGGTGGTGCACACCTTTGATCCCAGAACTTGGGAGGCAAAGGCAGGTGAATCTAAGTTCAAGGTCAGCCCGACAGCCAGGGTTACACTGAGAAACCCTCTCAAAAAACATAATAAAAAAGCCATGAAAACTTTACAGAGCATTGATTGTTGGTATGTCATTAATGTCTCCAATAGTTGGCTTATATATGAAAAAAAACACAAAAGAACTAAACCTTTATTTCTAATATTTCTGGGGGAAAGAGAAAAATAAGGACATATTCAAGATTATAATGTAACATTATATGTTTGAACTTCATTTATGACATGTCAGCTCATATATTGTTTGTAGAAGCTGTTCATATTAAAGATTCATTTATCTGTTAAAAATCTTTTATGTTTATCTGATGAGATCAGAGACAGAAAAAAAACACATAGCACACCTTCAGTGTTAAAGATGTCAAGCATAGGAGTTACTATTTTGAGGCTGATATGATCTTCTGGGCAGACATATCATAGAAAAAGTATCACAATAAAAACATCTATGTGCGTACACACCCAAATATATAGTCATTTCTACAGAGAACAAAACACACACACACACACACACACAACACACACACACACAAGAATTTTTTTAAAATCTACCTATTCCAATTACAATAGAAGTAGCCAGCAACACTGCTGGATAATATAGTTTTACATATAGTAGCACTTTGTATTTGTCCATTATGTATTATGTTTTGCCTAAAACACTCTCTCACCATATTATCATGAGGAGGAAGAACCAAATCATACGCAGGTTTCAATTACCATCAAGAATTGCTCCTATAGTAAATTGTTCCTGCAAGAAGCAGTAGCAGCCGGGCGTTGGTGGCGCACGTCTTTAATCCCAGAACTCGGGAGGCAGAGACAGAGGCAGGCGGATCTCTGTGAGTTCGAGGCCGGGCTGGACCGATAGCCTCCAAAACAATACAGAGAAACCCTGTCTCATAAAAACCAAAAAAAAAAAAAAAAAAAAAAAAAAAAAAAAAGAGAGAGAAGAAGAAGAAGCAGTGGCATACACCTGTAATTACAATCACAAGGAGGCTGAAGCAGAAACTATTGTGCATTGAAGGCCAGCATGGGAAATGCATGTATCAGATCAGACCAGCAAGGGTTGCACAGAACCTCCCTCAAACAAATTAATAATGATAATAACAATAACAGTAATAAATTTCTGTTATCGCAAGTAACACATACCTATAAAAAGATAGAAAGGCTATGAAATAGTCTTTATGGTATATAAATTTTACACTGAGAGCCAGTATGGTGGCATATGCCTATAAGTCCCAGCACTCAGGAAGCTAAACTAAGAGGACTGACATAAATTCACACCCATCCTAGGCTAAATAACTAGACCCTATCTTAAAACAAAATATACACTTGAGTTTTCCCTTTCCTGCCCAATTTTCACCCCCAGGTTTTCTGAGACAGGGTTTCTCTGTAGCTTTGGAGCCTGTCCTGGCACTCACTGTGTAGCCCAGGCTGGCATGGAACTCATATAGATCTGCCTGCCTCTGCCTCCCAGCTGCTGCCCCAGTTTGAGGGGGGGAAAATTATGTTATGCACACTATGAAGGCTTGGAACTCTCAATCTTCTTACCGCTACCTCCTAAATGCTGGAACTACAAGTATATACCACCATCCCTAGACTCTTAAAAGGTGTCTTAATTCAGTCAACATACTACATTTACAAATTTTTCTACTGTACAAATACAGCATTCTACACACATTAAAGTTACCAATTAAATATTAGCGAACATAACAAACTTTGTTAGATAAACCCAGAAAGTATTGCAAGAAAACTGTGGATACAGATTATTTTAATGTGGTACTATAAAGTATTTAACAATTGATATGCCACAGACACTGAAGACCTTTTTACCATTCTGCCAATTCAGCAATAGTCAACTGAGATTCCTAATGCTCAGATTCTGGATAATACTGAAGTGAAAATGCTTCAGAAGTTCATAGAAACACAGAATTATGTGAGTGGGATCCAAAGCTTTGTTAAGACTGATAACTCAGGTCTCAAAGTGTCTAGTTATACACTTAAATAAGTAAGACCCCAGTCAAAATCCAGTTCATAATATGTTAATGTATGTTTATTAGTGTAATTTAATTAGCACAATGACACAGTATGTCTAATATACAAACTGTTAAAAGTCTAAAGTCACAAAAAATACAAATGAAGCTAAAAATTTGTTTAAAAAATGAATAGACTTCTACATCTTCATTATTGGGTGATACAAGGATAGAGAGAAATGAGAATCATCATCACATTAAGTAGAGAGGCCCCATGTAGTCAGTGACTATCATAGTAACACAGCACTTTATCCTTTTTCAAGGGACAGGCTACTTCCTAAGTAGCTATATATGAAACATTACATTACTACTTTCAAAATAAAATAAACAGATGGAGCTAACAAACTACATTAATTTTCATCTGACTATTAGCAGAAAATCAGAACATTTGTATAAAGCAATAAAGAAAACGCATTTAAAGTTTTAAAACAAAATAAACATAAAATGGAGCAAAACAATGCAAATTATGAAGTATGAATGTATGTGACATTTGCTGCCTTGTAGTTATCTACCTACCTGTCACTTAGAAAAACTACAGAGATTAGTTTTTAAAAAAAAGGCAGCATCAAAAACATATCAAACATGACTTTAAAAAGCAAATGCTACTATTTTTTTTTAAAGTTCCCTGGCCAACTGTCCACCACTGAATAAAAAGAGGAAAAAAGCAAATATATATTAGAAGAAGTGTGTTCTATTTGATGGCGTATTTTCCTACAAGAGTTTCACACTGTTACCAACAGCATGGAAGACAAGCTGTACCTCTTTTAGTCCTCTGCTTAGACCTACAGAAGATACTAGCCATGTGATTGATCACACCCCCATAGAAGACAATGCTTCAGTCCCAGAACTGACTGCAAGGACTTTCTTAAATCTTCAAGTTATTCTGACTTTACTTTCCAAAAGCACATTTTTAGAGGTATTGTTTGTTTTTGAGACAAGGTCTCAAAAAGCTCATAGTAGCCTTAAACTCACAATATACCCCAGGCTGGCCTCCTACTACTAGAATCCCTAACTCTTCTTACTGGATTCTGAAATCTCAGATGTGAACCACTACAAACAGGTTTCAAAAGTAGTTTTGTGTCAGAAGATCAACTAAAAAGCACATTTCACATTCTAGCTCTTATCTAAGAAATCCTCTAAGATCTCAAACATGGTATGCAATTTATGTTCTACTCCTAAAAAGTTTCCATAGTGCTTATCCTAAATGGTTCTAGGTTTTATGTTGTTTTGTTTCTTTGGGAAAATGTAGAGAAAAAAAAGTAGCAATGAGATCTTGTTTTATGATAAAGGATTTTACACTCAGGACTTCATATGATACACCATTTCTACTAGAATGCTGCAGGGAAAAAAACAAATAAAAAAGCAGTTCAGATCCTGAGAACAAACAGACCTTAATCCTGAATACATTTCTGGATCAATCAGACAACAATATGACATACTAGCACAGTGACACCTGTATGAAGTCTCAGCTAGGAAAGGGGATGCTTGAGTCCAGCAGTTCAAAGACAGCCTGAAAGTGGCTGGTGTGCAGGGGCCAGGGAAGTATAACTGCTTTAGAAGCTGGCTAAGCTGCTGTCAGCTTCTCTGTTGTTCAGGAGAAACTGCTTTTTATCCTATATTACCCTCTGCCCTACTGCAGGAGCCAAGAACATTAAAGCTGGGCTCCAGTTTCTTTAACTTCCCAATTCTTACTCTGATACTTTATGATTTTGTTCAAAAAGTAACTTAATATTAGAAATTAATTCACAATAGTCGTGTTGTCAAATTTTCAGTAGAGTCTAGATCTCCACAAATAGGTAATATAGTTTATGATAAAAACAATTTGCGTCCACCTTACAAATAACAAAGACATAAAAAAAAAGACAGGGTGTCACTGTAGCCCTAGCTGGCTGGGATTCAGAAATATCAGCCAACCTCTGTCTGCTGGGATTAAAGGTAATTACCACAACACCCAGCACAAATAACAGTTTCATTCAGAGCAATAATTTTTCAACTGGAAAACATTAATGCAGATTTTAGTAAGGTGGAAAGAAGCCCTGCTCGCCTGAAAGCCTAACCTTCACTAAAAGCAAGCTCACAGAGGGAAGCAGGAGAGGCAGGAAAGGGATATTCACTGCAGCTCGGTGGCCTCAACCCCTTTATGAAAGCACAGGTTCTCAGCTGATTTTACAGTGTGCCGATTCCCATTAAATGCGAATAAAAGAAAGAAAAAAAAACAAATGGAGAAAGGCCAACTTAAAACTGTTTAAAGAAAAATGTAAGGCTGAATTAAATGATAAAATGAATCTAAAGGATCAAGAAAAAGAAATGACATTTGATGATTTTTATAGATATACTAAAAAGAATTCATTTTGCACATTGTGCTCACAAAGGGAAAGGAGGTTCCATCAAGCCCTGCAGAACACAAGAAGCAGGTGGCTTGCTCAGGCATCAGCAGAAATAGGCCCCGAAGAACCACCCTCAGCTTCTTGTACATGGTGTCCAGGAAGGAAAAGCAAAGCTGCAAAATGCTGAAGGTTTTAGAAGTGTAACGGTGCTTAGGAAAGATCACTGGTCTGGTGTTGCAGCAGCCCCAGTGTTGAGAGACACGCTAGGCTTCTACGAGGAGAAAAATAGAAAGGGAGAAAGAAACAGGAAAGGGTGGAAAAGCACAGGTCATTAGTAAACAGCAAGTTCAATACAGCAAGATGTTCATATACTCCACTACGCTATTAGTGGAACTGCTCCTCTCTCAGCTCTACCGACATCATTTTGAGGAAAACTGAGAGGGGACTTTTCAAAAAAGCACTAAGCCAGATGCTCTAGTTAGTGATGGCAAACTCAGAAGCAAGTCACAACATGCTCCCCAAAACATGCACTCTTCACCCACTCTATTTCTTCCCTCTTCTAATGAAATCTGTATACTCAGTAAGCCACTTGTTTTTAGAAGCAATTAAAAAGGTCAACCTCAGACCCCAAACAATCTAGATGTGAACACTGTATTTTACCTAAGGAAGGAAAGAAGTCCAAATGTAGAAACACCTGCTCTTATGGTGCCAATGGGCAATTCACTAAAGAGCTGAGTTCCCCCTTCTGTCATCAGGAAACTCTTGATGTTCGAAGACTTGTCTATTGGGTGCACACAGCCCTCTCCCAGCCACTGCATTATTAAGATTTTTTAAAACACTAAGTCTCAGAGCTGGAGAGATGACTCTTTCAGAATACCTGAGTTTGATTACCAGCACCCACATCAGATGATTGACAACTATTTGTAACTGCAACTACAGGAGATTCCACGTTGTCTCCATCCCCCTCACACACACATAAATAAATAAATAAAAATAAATCTCAAAAAAAAAAAAAAACAACAACAGCCGGGCGGAAGTGGCGCACGCCTTTAATTCCAGCACTCAGGCGGCAGAGGCAGGCAGATCTCTGAGTTCAGTACATGGCTGATGTACAGAGTTCCAGGACAGCCTCCAAAGCCACAGAGAAACCCAGTCTCAAAGAAAAAACAACAACACCAACAACACAACACCAACAAAAAACCATTAAGTCTTTTCTGGTCCATCCTGCTGGAGAAGAAGTCTAATCTAGATTTGACAGCTGTTCCTTCTTGTGTAAAAAACAATACCCACTTGTTCCAAATAGTTTTTCATATAGATATCCTTCATGCCTTCTTCCTTCCAGGACTAACTCCAGGTTAAAAGTACCACGTTTACTTTTTTGTTTCACTATGGTTGCTTTTGTTTTCAATTATGTGTATAGTGGGAGTATGTCTGTGTGTGGGTAAGTATGTGCATGTGAGTGCAGCTATACCCTAAGCCCAGAGGGAGATCCCCCTGGAGCTGAGGTAGCAAACTGCTGTTATTCACCCTACATGACCCTGCTGGAAATTAACCTGGGGCCCTGCAAGATCAATACAGCTCTCTAGTCCTGTGTGTGTGTGGGGGGGGGGGTGTATGTGTATAGAAAGGGACTTCTTATAAGGTCCAAACTGTCCTCAAACTGCCGGTCAAGCGCTGTAATTACAGGTGTGAGCCAACACATGCTGGCTGAAAGCATTCAAGTTTAAAAGCTCATGTTTAAACCACCTTTCCTTTAATCATCTCTCTTTTCAAAGCAGGAACAGAAATAATCAACACATGAGTACAACTGTCAAAGTAAAAAAAAAAGAAAGAAAGAAAAGTCAAGCTGGGCGGTGGTGGCGCACACCTTTAGTCCCAGCACTTAGGAGGCAGAGGCAGGTAGATCTCTGAGTGCTAGGCCAGCCTGATCTACAATTCAAACTTCAGGATGGCCAGGACTGTTTCACAGAGAAACCATGTCTCAAAAAACTAGAGAGAAAAGAAAAGTCAATTCTTTTGAAGATAACACTTATGTGTGTTACTAGTTTTCAAAGTACAATATTGCTAGTAAGAAATTAATTTGATGCAGTAAAAACAAGCTTACAAAAAAAAGAATTTCTTTGAGATATAAGGTTATGTACATTTTTCCTTTATAGGGGGAAATACTGTAAGTTGGAACTATGGTCTCATACATGTTTGGCAAGTTAACTATCACTACATCACTGGGTGTTTTGTTTTCAAATAAAGACTTAATAAATTACCCAGGCTGGCCAGGAAGTCACTCTATAGAGGCCTCAAATTTGTGCTCTTCCTGCCTGTGCCTCCCAAGTATCTGGGGAGTCAGGGCTGGAGAAATGGGTCAGCAGCACTTGTTGCTCTTGCTGAGGACCCAAATTTAGTTCCCAGTGCCCACATGATGGCTCACAACTATTTGTAACTTCAGTTCCAGGTATCTAATACATGCTTTTGGCCTTCTCAGGCTCCTGCACACATGTGGTATACATACTCATGCAAGCACATACATATAAAAATAAAGAGCACATTTTAAAGAAACTGTTAACAAAAAGCTCTTGAAAACATAAACGCTATGGTAGTTAAAGGGAAGGTTTTTCATGGCTCAATCATAAAAATTGAAAGGAAAAAAATACGTACATCTTGTGCTTTCCTCCAATGTACTGATGTGAATCAAAATGCTACACCCCAGAGTTAGGAGAGTGTTCTGATGCAAGAAAAATATACTCTGCTTGAGCACTGAAAACCAAACTTATTTGGGTCAACTGTGTCGGCCTGATCACAATTGCAAATTAAGTGCACTTATTTACAAAAATGAGTGTACGACTCTCATGAAGGCTACCTAAGACAAGTTTTTTTTGGTTTTTTTGTTTTTTTTACGAGACAGGGTTTCTCTGTTTTGGAGGCTGTCGGTCTAGCCTGGCCTCGAACTCACAGAGATCCGCCTGCCTCTGCCTCCCGAGTGCTGGGATTAAAGGCATGCGCCACCAACGCCCGGCCTCCTAAGACAAGTTTTTTATAATACAACACATTCCATGTGGACTCCTGCTATGGTTATGGCAATTTTACTCATTATAAACACACTGAGTGAGGGGATGAGGTTCATATGGTTATGAGGCGAAACCTAAAAGAACTCAGTGCTGAAAGATTATCATAGGCATAGTAACAAGTTACAAGTTAAAGATAGAAAAAAATCCCAAAAGCAACAGTAAGGGAAAGACAGGAAGAGAAAAAAGGGAGAGAAAAAAAATTAAAGACAAAACACAAAGCAAAGCACTTTACAGTTGTAGGTTCGTTCGTTCGTTCCTTCTTTCCTTCCTTGTTTGTTTGTTTGTTTTGGTTTTTTGGGGGTCAGGTTTCTCTGTATAACAGCCCTGGCTGTCCTGGAACTCGCTTTGACTAGGCTGGCCTCAAACCCAAGTGCTGGGAGTAAAGGCATGCGCCATCAGGCTTGGCTACTGGAGGTTTAATGTTGGCTTTAAAAGGAAACTAAGTGCAGAGCACATCCAGGTTGGAGAACTGCCTTTACTTCTTGGGCTGCAGGGAGCAGAGAAAGGCTTCTCATATAGCAAGGTAATGGATTTTTTTGCTTCTTTCAGAGTTCATTTTAAGACTGGACAGGGACTGGAGAGATGACTCATCGGTTAAGAGTACTGACTCTTCTTCCAAAGGACCTGGGGTTCAATTCCCAGCACTCATATGAAAGTTAACAACTGTATGCACCTCCAAGATCTGACACCCTCACAGACATACATGCAGGCAAAACATCATCAATGTACATAAAGTTAAGAAAAAAAATTACTTTGTCCAAAAAAAAAAAAAAAAAAGACTGGTCCATTTCTTATGTGGCTCCCTCCCAGTTAACATTCAAGGACTATGAAAGCAAATTCTCTATTGTTGAGAGATGCCCTGGTTTAAAATACATCCAACAGAAATGGCAAGGTTCTCAGAGATAATTCATATACTTCCAAAATAATACTCAAAAGGAACTTGCCAAGATGTTCAATATGAAAACTTCCACACTTGAGGAATTCCAGTGACGACTTACCTGTAGTGTTATTACCTGCCACTCCATGATCACCATTGGCTAGAAGAGTTGGTTTAGAAGATGGAATACCTGCAATAATTACAAAGAATTATACATTGTATAACAAAGTAAAAATAAAAGGAAATGCTGACTGTGCAATTTTGGTTACTCTTTGCAGTATTAGCACATCAACTGTCAATCTTCAGTAAAAGGAAACATACTAATTCCTGTCCTGCTCAAAACCTTCAGTACTATCACCACAGAAAAGACCTTTCTTTTTTTTCATTTTTAGATTTATTTATGTATGAGTTTTATGTGCATGCGTACCTATGTCTGGTACCCAAGGAGTTCACCTGAGGGAGATGAAACCCTTGGGAGTAGAGTTTTATTGATGGTTGTAAAGCCACCTTGTGTTGGTGCTGGGAATCAAATCCAGGGCTACTTCTAGAGCAACAATAGCTCTGAGAGCCATCTTTTCATTTTGAGAAAGGCTTTTCTAGCAAGCCAGATTAGAGTCCGTTTGTCCCCCACCAACCACCAAGCAAGGTTTCTGTTTCTCTGTGTAGACCTGGCTGTCCTGGAACTCACTCTGTAGACCAGCTGGGACTAAAGGCATAAGTGTCCTTGTTTTATAAATTGTCAAAGATTACTAACAGATTCAATTAACCTCAGGTAAACTAAGCATGTTTCACAAGAAATAATCCAGGAATTTAGGAGAGTCCTCCAATAGGAGCTCCAGGACACCATCACTGTTCCTGGACAAAAAGACTACATGGAAATACTAGTAATCCTCTGCTCTGTATTGTTTGCAGACAGTGTCTCATAGCCCAGTTTAGATGCAAACCTGTTTGTATACGCACAGGAAGTCTTTGGATACTGCACAAAACTGGGAATGGTAGTATACTCAAGATGTGTGGCAGGAGGATCATTATATTCATGATCTTCCTCAACTATAACGTAAGTTTAAGGCCAGCCAGGCCTACATGAGACCCTTTCTGAAAAGGAAGGGGAGGGGAAGGGGAGGGGAGGAAGATTGGGGTCAAGGTTCTGTGTTCTTGTAAATGGATACCTAATTGTCCAGCATTATTTGTTGAAAAAACTATCTCTGCCCTATTGAATTTCTGGCACAAATGTGCAACTTTGTGTTTAATCAATTGACAACATTTTGTGTTAGTCTGTTTCTGGGCTTCCTATTCAGGTAGCATTGAGTTTCTGTTTCATTTCTGGATATGTGTGCATGTTTGCACATATGCACAAAACCCAGAGCTTCACACTATACAGTGCTTTGTTTTTAGCAGCTAAGCATTTTACTCCTGAACTCAATCTCCAACCCTGGGCTTTTCCTCCAATTCTGTTCTTTTCCATGTTTTTTTTTTTTAAAGCCTAGGTATTCTGATACCCCATAAGCTTGGTAACAGTAGATTTTCTCTCTGAGCAGAGTCAGGCTTAATTCCCAGGCTGGCTTTAATTTTGTTGCCCAGACAGTACCAACAGAAAACAGAAAAACAAGCACGGCAGCACCTACAACCTCAGTGTTGGGGAGGCAGAAACAAGAGGATCCCTGGAATTTGCTGACCAGCCAGTCCAGCCAGATCAGCATGCTCCAGGTTCATTGAAAGACATGCCAAGAAGGGAAAGGGAAAGGAAAAGGAAGAGAGTTGGAAGGAAGGCATTCAAAATATTCCTCTGGCTTCCACACGAGCCAGCATGTGTGCACATAGTTTTGATGAGATCTTATTTACAGCTTAAATGAAAAACCAGTTGGGGATGCACATTTTCTGAAAGGCTCTGACTAGAATTAGTGCTTCTGTAGTGATATATTATTTATGATTTATTAAAGCTTGCCTGAGGATTCAGAAAGCAAAGGTAACCTCAAGCTATAGAGATCAGGCAGTGGTGATGCACACCTTTAGTCCCAGGATTAAGAGATAGACGGATCTCTGTGAGTCCAAGGCCACCCAGATGTAAACAAGACTGACCCAGTCCTAAAGAGAAACAGCTCACACAAAGATGATCTTGGCACTTGTGATCACATGTCTTTAATCCCAGCACTAGAGGGGTATAAAACATAGGAGCAGGGTGTTCAGTAGTCAGGATCAGGCATTCAGTCTACAGCCATGTTGAGAATAAGAACGCCCCAGCTCTTTTAGCAGTAAAAGCTCTGGTAGGCTTGGCTGCTTTGCTTCCCCAATCTTCAGCCTGAACCCCAATATCTGTCTTCTTTAATTTTTCATGTTATGTACTTCAGCAATCTGCATACTTTGCCTGCTGACCACAAAAGTCTTCCCCACTGTGTTACCTCCTGGGTATATTTCACCCTGTGGAGAAGGGTCAGTGACTGCTTAGAGTAAACAAAGCTAAGACCACCCCCTTTCAGGTCTTCTGCCCCTGTTTGAAAGTGTTCATGAGAGTGCTCAAGCAAGACAGGCAAAAGAATTCTTACAGGGAGACATCTTTCAACCTCTGAAACATTTTTACTTCAAGAAAATGGCACAGTCATCCAGTTTGGTAGCTAGTCAGTCAATCAACAGTATTGGATGCCACTAAGCACGGACCCTCCCTAGTTACCAACTTTGGACACTCCCACTCATCTCCCTGGTAACATATTCATCTCAGTAAGAAAGGGAAACTGCAGCTGGGATGTAAAATAAATACATAAATAAATTTAAGACAGAGTCAGGTGGATCTCTGTGACCTCTAAGCCAGCCTGGTTTAGACAGTGAGTTCCAGGATAGCCTCGGCTACATAGAGAAACCCTGTGGTGGGAGGGAGAGGGGGACCACCTCAGAGGCATTTTTCACAGCAACTTTTCAAAGACAACAGGGAATCTAGAAACTACACTACCTAAAACTGAAAATGCAGGGTGCACAGATCCTTGATAGTAATATAATGTTTTACTGAAAAGACTCTCTGTTATCTCAGAGGAACAAAGAGAAGCAAGGTATATCAGAACACTAATTAGAAAAGAGATAAGAGGCCGGGCGTTGGTGGCGCACGCCTTTAATCCCAGCACTCGGGAGGCAGAAGCAGGCGGATCTCTGTGAGTTCGAGACCAGCCTGGACTACCAAGCGAGTTCCAGGACAGCCTCCAAAGCCACAGAGAAACCCTGTCTCGAAAAACCAAAAAAAAAAAAAAAAAAAAAAAGATAAAAGGGTGGAAAATGAGTTTCCACTAAATATGCATAAATAATGTTCTCCCTGCTCATTCTTCACATAATGTACTGTACTGATCCAAGAGATGCCAGCTATGTTCTACCCCACACTTGGCATCAAGTCCCTCTACTCAATCAGCACTTAAGATTCATCATCCCTAGCTTAAGGAAAGAGGGCATATTTTAAAAAATCTGTCCTGTTTTTTAAAAAATGGAAATTATAATAAAATGCAAATTTTACAAAAAATTTTCATTTTTGGCCAAGGAAGTGATAAAACTATTTTATAATCTAGTAACAGTACTAGTAATAGCTAGTATGACTAAAGGGTAGGAAAACAGAAAATCTCATTTAAATAATTAAAACAAAGCTATATAGCTAACCAATTTATCAACTGAGAAATACTAACTCAAAAATTTATTATCAGTATTTAATTCATGAAAAAAATAAAGACACATAAAATGAATATAAACAGAATGCTGTAGCATTATTTTAAAAATATTGGGCTGGAGAGATAGCTCAGCAGTTAACACTGACCGCTCTTTTAGAGGACCTGGGTTCTATTTCCAGAACCACATGGCAGCTCACAATTATCTGTAACTCTAGTTCCAGAGGATCTGACACTCTCACACAAACATACATGTAGACAAAACACCAATCAATGCTCATAAAACAAAAATAAATAATTTTTAAAAATGGGCCAATACCCATGCAAAGATTCACCACAGAGTAAGATACATACGGGCAGGAGTGAGAGAAGGGTACGGAGAAGGTTAATATGGCAAAGTAAGTATTATGAGAAGATACATTCTCATCCTCCCCCTCTCAATTAATCAGAAAATAATATGAAACAAACAATGCTAGCAAATGTTAAGGGAAAAGATAGGACACAGGGAGTAGACATAGACTTTCACAAAATCTTGTCTCAGACGGATATTTGCAGAATTTAAGAAGTTAAAGATGGCAAACTAAGAACATGTCAACTTCAACATACTAGCAGAAGTATTTAAAAGCATAGGACTGGAGAAATCCTAAATGTTCTAATGCCCTCTAGTGGTCTCCAGAGATGCCAGGCATGTAGCCAGTACCTAGACATATGCAAGCAATATGCAAACACAAAATAAAATTAAATGAATCAATTCAATGCCAGCCTCGCCTAAATGATAAAACACTATAAAGGAGAAAGTAATAAAGAATCTACAAATGAAGAAAAGTAGACTAGGGTCTGGCAAGATGACTCAGCACTTAAGAGAGCATATTGCTCTTCCAGGTTCAATTTCCAACACCTCTGGGGGCACCCATGTTCATGTACACATATCCACACCGAGAAGCACATACATACATACATACATACATACATACATACATACATACATACATACACACACACACAAATACACAAACACACACACACACAAATAAAATTTAAAAGACTAGCCTCCAATGATCTAGAAACTATGAGAATATGCATAAAAATGAAAACAACCAGAAATACATAAAGAAACTACAGGCTAAATGTGGCAAAGTTTGCCAACTTTGTCCCTTCTCCATATTAATCAATCTTCACTCCCAGTATAGTCAGCCTCTTGTCACCTCTCACATGGAAGCAGACCCTAAACACTATAGCAGGAAAGGAAGCTATCTTACCAGTGACAATGATATCCAGAGGAGAGGAGAGCTCTCACACCAGGAGGATTAGTCACTAACACACTGTGGTAGGACCATCACATATTGTCAAAGGCAAGCACAGGAATAGTTATCCATCACAACATCTTTCAAACAAAACTTCCAATAAAAACTTCCAAGAAAAAGCACCATTCAAAGACAATCAGTACCACCCAGGCAAACCATGTTAACACAGCTAGACAAGCATATATCCCAGTCCAAATTCTGTAAAAGACATACTTCCCCTCAGGGAGACAAAAACAACCATGCAACTAGAAAGCAAAAGTATGATCTAAGCAAAATACATTATCTAATGGCTAACAAATACTTTAATCCCAGCACTTGGGATGCAGAGGCCAGCCTGGTCTACAGAGTGAGTTTCAGAACAGCCTCCAAAACAATACAGAGAAACCCTGTCTCGAAAAACCACAAAAAAAAAAAAAAAGAAAGAAAGAAAGAAAGAAAGGACAGGAGCAAGATCTCAGTATCAGGCAATCATTCTCCTGCCAGATGCAGGATAGGAGGGATTCATTTTCTAGCCATGCTGAGAATAGGAACGCCCCAGCCCTTTTAGAGGTAAGGGCTCTCTGGTAGGTTGGCTGCTTTTCTTCCCTGATCTTCAGCTTGAACCCCAATATCTGTCTCTCAGTCTTTTATTTTCAAGCTACAAATAACTGGCAAGAGAAGAATCAGGGACTCCTCCCAAGCCCAAGTGATTTCTGAGGATCAGATCATCACCTGGCCTTGACAACAAATGGTTATTAATCGTGGCCACCTGTATGTATCTCTTCAATAGTCCTCAAATACTGTACTTCACTATATGACATACTATTTGGACAACCATTTCCCACTAATGATTCTCTTCAAGATTAACAGTATCTATTTCTAGAAGAGGGCCTTCTCAGGTGCTAACCAATTGTGTTTCCTGATTAAAGGCAGCTGCCAAATACCCTGTTGTCAAACTTACTGATGCTGATGTGAAGTTGTAGCTTCAACAAATAAAACCTGGATTTCAGGTTTGACCCATACTGTCCACTGGAGGTTACACTGGGTATACAGGCAGATGTAGCTTTTACTGGTAAGATACTGCCAACATCTTGTGGCAAACAACGGTGGCAGAGAAATCAAACATATTGATAGCCTACAAGAATTCTTTGGACATTGTCAGGCGGTGGTGGCACCGCCTTTAATCCCAGCCCTCGGGAGGCAGAGGCAGGTGGATCTCTGTGAGTTTGAAACCAAGCCTGGTCTACCAAGCGAGTTCCAGGACAGGCTCCAAAACAATACAGAGAAACCCTGTCGGGGGGGCGGCGGCTCTTTGGAAATTTTCTGGTATATTCTTTTCCTCTAATGAGAGCAAAACTGCCTCAACTTTTTTTCTAACTATACTCCCAGTAGTAATTACAAGTAGGAATTACTAACCGTTTCACTTTTTTTTTTTTTTAAGTTTTTCAAGACAGCGTTTCTCTGTATTGTTTTGGAGGCTGACCTGG
Organism: Mesocricetus auratus; assembly: GCF_017639785.1. Taxonomy (NCBI): domain Eukaryota; kingdom Metazoa; phylum Chordata; class Mammalia; order Rodentia; family Cricetidae; genus Mesocricetus; species Mesocricetus auratus. The sequence continues at coordinate 47,341,834 of NW_024429267.1, read as the reverse complement.
AACTTGCTCTATAGACCAGGCTGGCCTCCCAAGTTGTGAACTTAATTAAAGGCATGTGCCACCACCATGAAGCTAATCTTGCTTTTTAAATATTACAGATGCTACCCCACTCATATGATAAGCTCCAAAATACCATCACTAAATGGCTGTCTTATGATCTGGATCATCACCATTGGTTAAATTTTATCATGGTCCCTTAAATAGACCCCCTGAGGCTCCCTGACTGCTGCTGCCCCTCTCTGACTGCTGCTGCTCCATCAACACTTTACCAGCTCTAGCTAAGTTGTTATGCACAGAATCCCTAAGAGCAGTTAGTGACAGACTCCCTGATAACCAGACAGATAGGAAGAGGCGTTTTTTTCCAATATGGTCTGCTTCTTCCTCACCCAACTGACCTGAAACAAAGCTTAAAACAGAAATTGTAGGCTGTCTCCAGCCATCAGGCCCCCTGCTAATGGACTGGCTTAACAAGTTTAAGGCCTGCTCAAGACATGTTACACAACAGTTCTTGGCTAACCAACCATGTTAGCTTTCTTCAAACTGAGCAATCCCCTAAGGAAAAGAAAAACCCTCAGGTTTTAAAGCCCACAGCCCTCCAGAAGAGACTAGACTTTTGGCTTTCCCAGTCCTCCCTCTGCTTTGTGTATGATGTGTGCATATGTACCCTCACCACAAATACATGCCTTTCTTCAACTTCTTTAAAATTTTTTTACTTATTTTTGCCAGGCACCCCTTTAATTCCAGCACTTGGGAAGAAAAGGCAGGGGGGATCTCTCTGAGTTCCAGGACAGCCAGGGCAACACAGAGAAACCTGGTCTCAAAAACAACAGCAACAACAAGAAAATTTACTTCTTTTATGTGGATGAGTGTTCTGCCTGCATGTGTGCCTGTTCACCACATGCATGACTGGTGCCCACTGAGGTCTTATGGGAAGTCAGAAAAGGGCATCAGATTCTCTAAAACTGTAATTACAGGTGTTTGTGAGCCACCATGTGGGTGCTGGGAATACAATCTGCTCCTCTACAGGCCAGGCAGTGCTCTTAATCACTGGGGCTCTCTAGCTCCATTTCACCCCTTTTTTGTTTTGGGATTTTTGGTTTTTTGAGACAGTATGTTTCTATGTAGTGTGATTAGCATGGAAATCACAGAGTTTTTGCCTGCCTGTTGTCTAAATGCAAATGCCAGGAGGAGAGAGAGAGAGAGAGAGGAGAGAGAGAGAGAGAGAGAGAGAGAGAGAGAGAGAGAGAGAGAGACAGAGAGACAGAGAGACAGAGAGACAGAGAGACACAGAGAGACACAGAGAGAGAGACAGAGAGAGAGAGACAGAGACACAGAAAGAGACAGAGACACAGAAAGAGACAGAGACACAGAAAGAGACAGAGACACAGAAAGAGACAGAGACACAGAAAGAGACAGAGACACAGAAAGAGACAGAGACAGACAGACAGACAGACAGACAGACAGACAGACAGACAGACAGAGAGACAGAGAGACAGAGAGACAGAGAGAGAGAGAGACAGACAGAGACAGACAGAGAGAGAGAGAATGTATGTATGTATGTATGTATGTATGTATGTATGTATGAAGTGTGTAAGTATGTATGAGCATGCTTGCCAGTGCCTGTTAATGTAGGTAAGCCTATAACCTCAACACTTGGAAGGGTAGAGGCAGAGGATCATGAGTTAAAGTCTCCAGTTACATAGTGCATTCTGGACCAGCCTGTGTTGGGGGGGGGCAGGAGTTACATATCAACTGTGAGTGTTAATTGGACAATAGCTTATAAGTAACCTTGTGAGAACACTTTTAACTTTGCATCATGTAAAACTTTTGATTAAGAGCCAGGCATAGTGGTACATGCCTTTAATCCCATCTCTCTTGAAAGGCAGGGGCAAGCAGATCTCTTTACGTTGAAGGCCAATTCCAGGACAGCCAGGGATACACAAAGAAACCCCGTCTTCTTAAACAAACAAACAAACAAACAAAAATCTTGATTAAGGGGCTGGGGATAGTTCAGCAGTTAGAAGTGTGTACTGCTTTAGGAGAGAACCTAAGTTTAGAGTAGAGTACCCATGTTGGGGCTCCAGGAACCAAAATCCTCTTCCAAGTTCTACAGCCACCACTGCACATAGTACACAGACATACATGCTGGCAAACCACTCAAAGACATAAACTAAAAATAAATCTTATAATAAATTTACAATCTGGTTAAGTGACAGTACCATATTTGTAAGAAATAACACACAAAGCATTTATGTTAAGCACTGCACAGTACTGGGAAAGTCCTCAATCAAAAGAGCTATACTGCCCTCTCACAGAATTCCACAGAGGATCTTCATTCAATGAAATAACTCTTAGTTCAACATATGCAGTACTGAAACAGCACAGGGAAGACTGAGCACAGGCTGGACACAAGCTCCTGCCAACATCACCCTCTTGTGGCAAATTTGGGCAGACTGCACTATTTCATTAAGGCCACACCCTCTAACCTGTTAGGCCTCAACCCTGAGCCTATCCACTGCACTTTGCACAAGTTCCACATGATCTGAAATTGCTGGTTCAAAGGCCCACCCTTGAGGAGCACGTACCTAGTTGTCCTAGAACTCACTATGTAGACCAAGCTAGGCTCTTCTGGAACTCAGAGATCCACTTACCTTTGCCTCCTGAATGCTGGGATAAATGGCATGTACCGTCATCTAATTTTTATTCTACATAAATCTTGGCCTCAAAGAACTCATAGAATTACATAAAAACTATTAACCTCAGCCAGGCGTTGGTCACGCACACCTTTAATGCCAGCACTCAGAAGGCAGAGGCAGGTAGATGGATCTCTGATTTCAAAGCCAGCCTGGTCTACAGAGCGAGTTCCAGGACAGGCTCCAAAGCAATACAGAGAAACCCTGTCTCGAAACCCCCCCCCCCAAAAAAAGGTAACTTTACTACTTTGTGATAAATGTCATGAAGGCAGTCATGCTTTTTTAAATTCCTCATTTTATTATTGACTATTTTTTGTTTTATTTTGAGATGGGATTTCTTCTAGCACAGGTTAGCCTTGAATCCCCTAAGCAGCCACAGATGATGCTGACTTTACCTTACCTCCCAAATACTAGGATCTCGTAGGTGTGGACCATATTTCATGATTACTTTCCACTTTCAGTTGAAAGTCTTTAGGGTAGCCATATAAGAAATAAAGGAAATGAAAATTATTGTCCAAAGAGATCTATTATATGTAGCCCGTTCAACTGCTCCTTCTGTATCTAGATGCAACACAATGGTTTAAACTTCCCTTGGTTGACCTGAAGTTCAATCAAACAAATGATAGACTACCAAGCCTATTCTAAAAGCAAAAACCAAATTTAGGTGTGTGCCTCTGGTCTGGGCACAAAAAAAGGGTTAAACATACAAAAAACATAAAGATAAAGAGTGCACTAGGCTTTGAAGAACTCTGAGAAAGTTGAGGCACGAGGATCAAGAGTTCCAGGGTAACATAGGCTACATCTTAACACCTTATCTTGTAGAACAAAAGTAACAAAATCTTTACAGCTCTTCCATTGTGTCTGAAAACTGTTCAAAAGAACTTACTTGGGGTTAAAGAGATGACTTGTCAGTTAAGAGCACTTCTTGTTCTAGCAGAGCCAAATTCAGTTCTCAGAACCCATGCAGAACAACTTACAACTGCCTAAAACTCCAGCTCCAGAGGACATGACACCCTCCTCTAGCCTTCATAGGTCACACAGTCAGGTTTCCCCCACAGAGATCCACCTGCTTCTGCCTTCTGGTTGCTGGGATTAAAAGGTGAGGTCCACTACTGCCCAGAGAGACAAATTAATATTATAGATACTGATCAAATCACTCTAGATGAGATACAGCCAAGTGTCATGGTGCACGCTTTTAAACCCTGTGTTAAAGAGGCAGAGGCAGAAGGAGCTTTGTGACCTGGAGGTCAGCCATCATCCCCTCCCTGCAAAAAGATAAAATTCTTTCTACTGCTTCCCTGTCCTTACCCCTTTAGATCAGTCCCAGACCGCAGAAGCATTAAGCAGCTATAAGACAACAGAAAAGAAACACGCTTCTTCAACCAAACTCTGATGAGCATCAGTTACTGGAGGGTGGGAGGAGCATCTTAGCTACCATTAGCTACTACCATTTAAGTCTGACCATTTCCTTCCTTTCTACAGAATTTCCTTTATTTTCATTGTGAGTCAGTCAAAGAACCATTGTGAACTATTTTCCATTAAGATATCCAATTTTTTTTCTTGAGGCAATTATTTATACTAATATGGTAAGATCTTAATTCTCCCAATTCTTTACCTGATGTCTCCCCATAAAGTATACACAAAGCTACCAGGCTTTCCACTTTGGTTATAGAAAGTCAAAAGTAATATATCACTCCCACTTCAACAACATGAAAAAGATAGCTGAGAACTACAGAGACTAGGGAGACAATGTGCTTAATTTGCAAGCAAGGACCTGAATTAGATGCCAAGAACAAAAGTAAAATAGATGTGGTGGTATGAGTTAATAAGCCCAGTGCTGAGGGGGTGGGTAGAAATAGGCAAATTTCTAAGGCTTACCAGTATAGGTTATTTGGTAAGTTTCAGTACCTTGTTGAAAAAATAATAGTAATAACAAAACTGGCCCAGTGAGATACATAAATGGGAGCATTTGTCACCAAATTTGATAACCTGAGTTCCATCTCCAGGATCCACAAGACAAAAGGAAAAAACTGGCCCCTGTAAAATGTCCTCTTTTACTTTGAATGCACAAAGGTGCCAGAGAAACAACACCCAACATTGTCCCCTGGCCTACACCCCCACACACCCCAACTCACGTCTCTTTTAGACAGTCATTGTAACTCTAGCTTGGAACCTGACAGGTGAAGCAAAGCTTCAAACCCTCAAGTTCTGACCCTTCATCTTCACCTTCCAGCGGTAGCGTGACAGGTGTATGTGCTGCCAAGCCTAGTTATGTGGTGTCCAAACCCAACCCAGAGCTTCATATGCTATGTGAGCTTCATCCCCATTCTTCTGTTGTCTCATAAAGAAATTTAATCCCTAATTTAAAACTCAAAACTATGCACAGAATTGATAAATTCCATCAGAAAACAAAAATAAAATAATTTTATATTAACTATTCTAGAAGACAAACACTTCCCCATTCATGTTATCACTGGCCTATTATGTAGTATTTTGTTCTGTCTCAGTTTGGTTTGTGGACACAGACCTCAACTCTTTTTGTTTTCTGACACAGGGTTTCTCTGTGTAGCCTTGGCTGTCCTCTAACTCACACAGATCTACCTGCTTTTGCATGCTGAGTACTAGCTAACTCATTTGTGAAGTCTGCATGATTTCAAATTTAAGACCAGACCCCACCCCCAAAAAAAACCTGGCATATTGATTCACACTTATAATGCCAGCTCTATAAAGGATCAAAGCTAACAGCCATGAGTTCAAGAACAAAATAAGCTAGACAGTGATTTCCAAGGCAGCCTGGGTTCCAGTGTGAGATTCTGTCTCAAAATACCAACCAACCAACCAAATATCATACAAATTACTAGACAACTAAAGTTCAATACCCCTCTTAAATACGGACACAAAAATCATCAGCCAGCTCAACTGTGGTAGCGCACGACTTCAATCCCAGTACTTAGGAGGCAGAAACAAGTGGATCTCTGAGGCCAGCCTGTTATACAGAGCTAGTCCCAAGACAGGCAATGATACACAAAAACAAGCAAATCTTCTGTCAAGTATTAACAAAAAACAAACAAACAAAACTTTCTTTTTTGGGGGGCACTCAAGACAGGGTTTCTCTGTGTGTAACAATCCTGGCTGTCTTGGAACTCACTATGTAGACCACAATGGCCTTGAACTCACAGAAATCTACCTGCCACTACCTCCCAAGCACTGGGATCAAACAAAGGCAAGTGCCACCCCTTCCCAGCTGCTGTAAACCTTTCTTAAAAGATTTAACTGTGTTTTACTCCAGACATAAAGATCACCAACAACCTGATTCCAACCTAAGTTGGAATATAAGCATAAATTTAATGAATTTAACTTTACAAAACTATGCTTAAATAAAAGAAACAGCAAGAATGTTAGTAGAGGAAATTAGAAAACAGGCTAGATAGTAGATGAAACATTACAAAAGTCATATCCAGCTTCACCAACACTGATTTGACTAAAGGACAACATAAATTTCTTGATTTGTAAGAGAACCTTCAGCCGGGCATTGGTGGCGCACGCCTTTAATCCCAGCACTTGGGAGGCAGAGGCAGGCGGATCTCTGTGAGTTTGAGGCCAGCCTGGTCTACAGAGCGAGTGCCAGGACAGCCTCCAAAACTACACAGAGAAACCCTGTCTTGGAAAACCCCAAAAAAAAAAAAAGAGAGAGAACCTTCAAGTGACTAGCCTACACCAAAACCTCAGTAGTGACAAGTTATGACCTCCAATGGCACCCTGAACACATGCATCCCTTTTAGCTTAAATACCTACCCTCAACCTGGCTAGTGTCTGAGCATGGTTTCTTTTTGGACTCTGGGTTCCCAGCTTTCTCTTCACCATCCATGAGAGGAATATACTCAGTCTTCTCCACAGTTTCTCCCACAGTGTCATCATACGGCTCAGCCTCCAATGTGGCAATGAAGTCTCGCTTTATCTCTCCCTCAATCTCTGGAGGTGGCTCTGTCAATGCATCTACAAGACTGAGGTCCGCCATTCTGTACCACTGCAACTGCCTGTTAGGGAAAAAGAGAAGTTCCCATGAACATTGAGTATGAAAAATACAAAAGCATTTCTAGAGGCTCTTATCAGTTATTTTCAAGAGAATCAAAACCTGAAATTTTAAGTACAGTCAATGCCTTCTAGATGATGAGGACATAAAAGTCCTCTTAGAACACTTAGCTTAAGTGAGTCTCTTCTCCAATCTCTCCAGGGCAGAAAAGCCACGCATTATTTTTGTTCTTTTTACTTACTTGAGGTAGGATCTTGTTATATGCAGGCCAATCTAGCCTAACCCGTAATCAATCTTCTGCCTCAGCCCCCAGAATACTGGAACTATAGGACAGTATAATCATACCAAGCTTCTTTTTATTAGTACAGAAAATAAAGCACAAGCCTGGCAGAGGTGATGCCTTTCAGCCTAGCACTCAGGAGGCAGTGGCAGGAGATCTCTGTGAATTTGAGGCCAGGCTGGTCTACAGAGAGAACTCCAGGACAGCCACGGTTACAGAGTAAATCCCTGTCTTGAAAAGCCAGACTGACCCCCCAAAGTTATTTTTAGTGTGTGTGTGTGTGTGTGTGTGTGTGCGTGTGCGTGTGCGTATTTTGCTTGCTTGCAAGTATATTATATGTGGACAGAGGAGGATGTTAGCTGTGCTGGAGTTTGTGAGTGCTGAAAGCCTAACCTAACTCGGACCGCCTGAAAGAGGAGACAGTGTGCTTTATCACTGAGCCATCTCTCCAGCCCTTAAGTCAGGTCTTTTAACCTCAATTCTCATAATATCTTTTCAATTACCCCATATTTCCACATCAGGTCCCAAAATAGTTTTTAAAAGAATATACAAGATCAGATTAGAATATTTCTATGAATAAGAAAATAGAATGTTTTATCATAAGACTGAGCATGAAATCTTTATCTTGGACTGAGTATTGCCTCCTTGTTCACTTGTAGAAAGCTGAGTAAACCAATGACAATACTCAACACTACTATACTAGTATGAAAAATAAATTATTACAGCCAGCAATATCGGTCAATGGATAGATAAATGCACTTGCCATGAAGATTGACAACTTGAGTGAGACCCAGATTCCTCTGTGACAGTGGAGAGAAATCAACTTCTCACAAAGCTGCCCTTTGATCTCCAAGTGTGCCACCTCTCACACACATCATATACATATAATTAAAAATTTCAAACAAGCTGGATGGTGGTGATACACAACTTTACTCCCAGCAGTTGGGAGGCAGACACAGTCTATGAGTTTGAGGTCAATCTGATCTATAAAGTGAGTTCCAGGACAGCCAACTGTTTACACAGACAAACCCTGTCTCAAAAAATTAAAACAAAATGATTTGATAATAAATAGCTTGAGTGAAAGTATCCTCTGTGGGTGGAAAAGTCATTCCCAGAAGCTACAAGGTTACAGAATGAAAATCCTAGTGCCAAAGTAGTTCTTCTTCTCTAGGAGATGTGAGCCAAGAAGACCCTGTGGAGCTGGGAGGGGAGAGTCAAGCTATAACTAAGTTGGAAGCATCTTCCCTGTTGGTTAGATTTCACAGTCCCAAAAAGGTACTATCCTGGTCAATGGGGGAGAATTGTTACAGTCGTGTTCAATTATGGAGTCCCTGTGTGCTATGCTACCTACCTGCCAGCAATGAAAAAGAGGCATAACTGTTACAGGATTTGTGATCCATTACACAGGAGAAAGTTCATACTAAAACTGATCAAAAATCTACGACTCATGAGGTCATAAGCTGTAGTGGGGAAGCTACTGCTATTGTTTTGATAGACGTGATGTACCTATCAAATTGCCTTCTAACCTTTTGGTCAGAGAACTTTCTTTTTCTTTCTTTTTTTTTTTTTTTTTTTTTTTGAGACAGGTTTTCTCTGTGTGATACCATTGGCTGCCCTGGAATTTGCTCTGTAGACCAAGGTGGATTGGAATTTAGAGATCCTCCTACATCTACCTCCCAAGTGCTGGAACTAAAGGCATGTGCCACCACCATCACCACTCCACCCCACCCCACCCAACCCTCACCCACCCCCCACCTCCCCACCCCCGTCAAAAAATTTTTCCAATGGGTAGCCATTACTCACACTGGTGAAAGTGCTGGGAATAGCCGGACAGTGATAGCACACACCTTTAATCCCAGCACTCTGGAGGCAGAGGGAGGCGGATCTCTGTGAGTTCGAGACCAGCCTGGTCTACAAGCGCTAGTTCCAGGACAGTCTCCAAAGCCACAGAGAAACCCTGTCTTGAAGAAGAAGAAAAAAAAAAAGGTGCTGGGAATGAATAACGACTGAAAAATGAACAAAAAACGTACAACATGGGGCCATTTAATTCCAGCACTTGGGAAGTAGATGTAGGTGGAACTCTTGTGAGTTCAAGGCCAGTCTGGGACAGCTAAGGCTACAAAGTGAGATCCTGGGGGAAGAGGGATACAATACAACACAGAATTGCTTTCCTATCAAGACCTCAAGAAGATAAAAACCTTATTATCTAGGATTCTTGGTAAATGCTGGCAATTCCAGCTCTCAGGAGGCTGAGATAGGACGGTTTTGATATGTTTTGAAACATCCAAACCAAAAACAAAGACCAAAATAAATAATAAAGTATCTTTGTAAATGAGAAGAGCCTACTTTAAATGGCCATTTATTTATCTATCTGTATAGATAATAAAGTTAACTTAAAATGGATTTGTAAGTAAGACACAGAATCTAAAACTCAGTGTGGCAGACACCGTGTTTTAATTTGATGCTGTAGCCTTAATTAAGTAACCTTTGGAGACTTGAGTTTCCCTTGGTATGATGGCCTACACCTTTAATGCCAGCAAAGAGGCAGGAGGATCTCTGAGTTAGAGGCTATAAGGCAAAAGCTTTGAGAGTGAAGGAAGAAATTAAAAACAAATTCAGAGCACCTTGCATTTCTTGAACAAATGTGGCTGGAGCTTAAACTCCATGCAGCTCTAGCTACATCAATGGAGACCTAACATCACACACACCAAACTGCCAGAAAGCAAGCCCCATATGATCTAAGTAGTCACCAAAAGAACATATGTTCTCAAGTACAGCAATTCAGACATCTGATCTTTCCTTCTGATCACATGACTGCTTACCAAGGTCTTAAAAACAGGTAAACTAAGACAACAGCAAACTGTGTGACATGATGTGAGCATGCAAGAGAATCTTGGTGATTTTACTACTTCGCACTGTTTACTATCAATAGCTGGGTGCTCATAAATAGTAAATAACAAAACAGGATGAGATCATAAATACCTTCTGAGGTGTTTACTTTAGATAATTCACAAAGTCTGAAGTTACTTACTTAAATAAGATCAAGATCTCTATAGTGCCCTGAGCAACCTTTGTTTTATTTTGCTACAGGTTCTCACTGTGTAGCTCTACTGCCTGAAACACAGTATGTAGACCAGACTGGCCTTGAACTAACAGAGATGCACCCCCTTGAGTTTCCCAAGTATGGAGATTACAAGTGTATCACTTTGTTTGGTCTTTCGACAATATTTCAAAAACTGAACTCAAAAAAGTGATAAGAAACTGCCACTGTAGTTTACAACTGGCCAGCAGCTGGCTCTGACCTCCCTTCATTACCATATTTGCTGTTACGGAGTAAAAAGAAGGAAGAACAGAAGCCTAGTCAGTGCCACCATCACTCTCAAACATTGTTCCTAAGCATCTTCATTTCACCCTCAACACTAGACAAATTTCTAACAAGAAATTTCTAACAAGATTCCTTTAAAAGGCACCAGAATTATCTCTAAAAGTATAGAATCTACACATATACATGGCAGTGTCTGCCTGTAATACCACCACTGGGGAGGCTCTCTGAACGCACAGTAAGAATCAAGACCTGTCTCTAAAGACAAAAAAATAAAATAAAATAAAGACAAAAAAAAATTAGCTAGACACAGTAGCATGCACCTATAAAGTCCCAGGTATATATACAGAAAGCTGAGCTAGGATCGCTTAAACCCAAACTAATAGGCTAATTTAAAACAGAGTCTAGCAGCCGACAGTGTTGGCATACACCTGTAATCCTACCACTCAGGAGGCAGAGGCAGGAGAAACTCTGAGTTCAAGTAACTCTGGTCTACAGAGCCAGTTCCAAGACAGCCAGAACTACAAAGAGAAACACTGTGTGTGTGGTTTTGTTTTGATTTGATTTTTTGGGGGGGAGTCTGGCAGGGAGATACCCTCCCCCCCAAAAATTTAAAGCCTAGCTCGGTGGTTAAGAGCCCTAGCTACTCTTCTGGACAACCTAGACTAGATTCCCAGCACCATATGGCAAGTCACAAACATCTATAACTTCAGTTACAGAGGATCTGATGCTCTCTTCACAGAGATAAATGCAGGCAAAACACCCACATACATAAAATATTAAAAACTAAAAACAGTCCTCAACACCTCTTTTTTGTTTTTGTTGTTTTGTTTTTTTCAATGCAGGGTCTCACTATGTAGCCCTGCCTGTCCTAGAACTCTGTCTGTACACCAGGGTGGCCTCGAACTCAAAGATCTGACCTCCTCTACCTCCCAAGTGGTACATTAAAGGCATGTACCACTATGCCCCATTCCAGTCTCCATTTTAAGTGGGTACTAGAACACATTCCTGGAAGGACCATTGTTTCACTTGCAGTGTAAATTAAGATCTTATCAATTTACTTTCTTCCTAATCCCCAAAACAGGTTTCACTCAAAAAGTACTTTGAGTTTTAGTGTAAAAAAGAAAAATAATTTAGCAGTACATAGCAGATACTGTTTTAACATGATGGCTGACAGAGACAAGTTTGATAACTTTCAAATTTTTGTCTGTTGTTACTTTTAGAAGTGTGCTTTTTATTGCTTAGTACCAGCTTAGAGAAATTGTCACTTATATCACTGTTTCCCAAAGACAATACAAAAAAAAACATTATTTTAAGAGAGTCTCACTGTGGTACGCAAGATACTCTAGAACTCTTGAACTCAGTTCCTGAGTACCCAGGACCATGAGCACACACTAATTTGTGTGTGCTATTATGGTTAATAATTATATTCTAAAAATCTCCTCTTGACAGGCAGTGGTGACTTGGGCCTTTAATCCCAGCATTCTGGAGGCAGAGGCAGGTGGATCTCTTTCAGTTTGAGGCCAGCCTAGTCTACAGAGTGAGTTCCAGAACAGCCTCCAAAGCCACACAGAGAAACCCACTCTTGAAGCTCCCTTTTCCCCCCAAACCCTGCTTTTAACCCTCAATTGTGCTTCATCAGGGGACGCTGGTGCTACAAGAGTGTAGATGACTGGGTCAATATATCCCTCCTCCACCCCCTGCACCACGCTCCCCTGCACCCCGCTCCAAATGACACAGGGTTCTGAAGCTATCCTAGGACATTACAGAGAACGCTGTTACCAAAATGGATCCTTGCTCCTCAGGCTTGGAAATGACCCAGCGTCCCAAACAGTCCCAGAGATCATTTGTAATCTGAATATAGCCAACATTACATCATCATGATTTCATACTTAAAAAAAATCAAGATCTTTTGTCAGTGTGTCTAACAAGTTTCAGCTATTAAATTATAACTATTTTCCAGATTTGTTTTCAATGTATTTCTTCCAAAGGTTTATTATGTCAAGCTGAATCTGATGTCTGTATTGTTTTTTGGTTTTTTATTTTATTTAACTAAAACAGTTGCCTTCCATAAACACTGTGTTTCATTCCAGGTAAAACCAAATCATTAGGCAAGGCTCTCTGGAAAGATCAGCTACCACCATTTTTATCAAGCCTTATGATCCCTTAGGCATATCTGAATTTCTCTTGCCTTTTTCGGCAACTTAGCAAGACCCTGGCTGTCTTAAAGAAATATTTCTCTAAAGAATATTAACTTTTCACCCCCAGGCACCTCCCTACACAACGAAAGGACAACAGCTGTACTATCAGGAACTGATTTCGAAGCTCAGCAACAAGAGTTCTGTTCACAGCCATTTGTCCTGTTCATCACCGGATTATCAACAGAGAGAGTCCACGATTACTAGAATAGCTGCCTGTCACCCAGCTAAATGGTACAGGGTAAAAGAAGTTCTATCCATTTCTAGCTAGTTTCCAAAACAAAGAGCTCATTTTTTCCAACATTTTAGACAACCTTTCCCTTTAATATAAAAACACTGCAAACACAAGCACACAACACATTAAGGAACATTAAATACCCTTATATCACCACGTTCAAAACACAACTTGCTTACTTACAAGAACTATGCAGGCAGCTTGGGTTCAGTCATGACTGAATGTAACTTGGATCTATAAGCATGCACCAGCCACATTTCTGGCCCCAACAAGAATAATCTATACTGGATACCTCCCTGCTAGACATGTGATACACAGAGCAACTCTGCAGAAGGCTGGCTGTGCGGCTGAAACAAGAGATGACAATGACACAGCAGTTACAGTCTATGTAGTAGTCATCCTTTGGAGGCAAAATTCAATTTTACCTCAGTAATAGTAGAATCAATCTTAAATTCAGGATAACATCTGACTAAGCCCTCAAGGATTTGAAGGGAGGAAGCATACTGAAAAATCAACTCTTCAATTATGCTTTATCATCCCGTCCTCTAACTAAAAAAATAAATAAATAACATTCAGGGGTTTTGTTTGCTTGATTTTTCATCAAGACAAGGTTTCTCTGTGTTAGATTTCTACCTGTCCAGGAACTCATTTTGTAAACCAAGCTGGCCTCAAACTCACATGCCTCTACCTCCTTAGAGTACTGGGGTTAAAGGGGTTATTCTTCTCCTACCCAAAAGTCCCAACTAAAAATATCTACACATGGGGGGCTGAAGAGACAGTAAGAACACTTGTTCTTGCAGAGGTTCTGGGTTTAACTCCCAGCACCCACATGGAAGCTCACAACTATCTATGATTTTAAAAAAAATACTCATAAATCTTTTTTAAGTGGGGTGGGTGGTGGCACATGCCTGGTCTACAGAGAGAGTACCATGACATCCAGGGTTACAAAGAGATGCCCTGTTTCAAAAACAAACAAAACACTAGTTTCACATGACCTAGGACTTAATTTCTTCACCTTTTCACGGATAATAAAAAATGAGAATGAGAACCTAAGAAAAGCAAGAATACCAGAAACAAGCAAAAAGACAAAATAATCAAATCCTCGTGATTTGATGGTTTCTGCTGAGTCTAATAAACACACTGGCATCCACATCTTTTCACGTATGTCAACTTACTTTTTTTTTTAAATTGTATTAGTTTATGTGTGAGGATACATGAATACCAAGGCACAAATGGAGGTCAGAAGGTAATTTGTCTTTGTTTGCTGATCAAAAACCCACACCTAGGTGAAGCAGGAGGTTCTTTAAGACTTTTAACCTCCACATGCACAAACATGTATACCCTCACACACATGTGACATACAAACAATAATTATACAATAGTATAAATGTTCTGAGATAGTGTCTCATGTAACAAACCCCATGTGTAGCTGAGGTAGGCCAGGACTATGGGTGTGTGTTACCACACCAGGTTTGCTGTTAGGAATCTAACCCAGTACTTCATGCATGCTAGGCAAGCAATCTTAGGATGGAGGACATCCCCAGCCCTGAGCGGGTAGTTTTTTTGTTTTTGTTTTTTGTTTTTGTTTTTCGAGACAGGGTTTCTCTGTGGCTTTGGAGGCTGTCCTGGAACTCGCTCTGTAGACCAGGCTGGCCTCGAACTCACAGAGATCCTCCTGCCTCTGCCTCCCGAGTGCTGGGATTAAAGGCATGCGCCACCAATGCCTGGCTGAGTGGGTACTTTTATAAGAATTTTAGCAATAGTTTTGGGGCTGCTTGTTTGTTTGTTTGTTTGGTTTGGTTTGTCTTTGTTTGTTTTTCAAGACAGGGTTTCTCTGTCTAACAGTCCTGGCTGTCCTGGAACTCGCTTTGTAGACCAGGCTGTCCTCTAACTCACTGAGATCCGCCTGCCTCTGCCTCCCAAGTGCTAGCGAGATGATTAAAGGCGTGCACCACCATTGCCTGGCAGATAATAGAAGCAAGAAGTCTAAAATAGCCAAAGGTGCCAGCCTCTAATTAGGGCACCTTTGGCTATGCAACATCATAGAAGATAGTAATTATTGGAGAAGCAAGAAAGAGATCACATTGAGACAGGAGGCAGTGTCAGACTGAGGGATCAGTAACGACCACATAGGCTGCCCTTCTTTCTTAAGGCCACCACCTTCCACACTGAAGACCAAGCTTCTAAGACATGAGTCTTTGTGGGGAAAGATCACACCCAAGGAGCAACACATACTTAATATATTAGAAATGTGATGCTTCAGAGCAGCAGAGGAAGAAACACCTTTTCAACAAATGCCAGTGTATCGACTAGGAATTTCAAGTTCCAGCTACATTAAAAACAAAGTAAATTCCTGGTGAATGGCAGACTTAAAGCAAAGGTAAAGTTTCTACAGGATAAGATGGGAAAGTGTCTTCATGATCATGTGAATGTGGACAAAGCAGAGACAGTAGAAAAACCTCTTCCCCCCCCTCACTCACTCTCACACACACACACACACACACACACACACACACACACACACACACACACACACACACACACACACAGAGCCAGAGTACCCAAGAAATAATACCAAAAACTTACAAATAAAATAACTGAATGACTGGATGAAGATATAGAAGTGGCACTGGCACTATCCAAAATAAATCTTTCAACAAGTTAAAAGGCCCAGGACACTAGGCATATAAGGCAGACCATATCTGAAAGAAAAGCAATTACAGAGGGGAGGAGCTGCGCACGGTAAGCTGGTAATTCCAGCATTCAGGAGCTGAAGCAGGAAGACATGATCCTGAGGCTCATGATCCCATCTCAAAAGGGGAAGAGGGGTTGGAAGTGGGGAATAGGGGTGAGTTAGAGAACCAAGTATTGGGAAAGGGGACTACACACAAAAATTCTCAACTATAATATTATTTGTGCTAAACAATTTTTTAAAAATTAAAGCGTACATTTAATACTTGAGCTTAGAAAGAGGGAAAGAAAGGATGGAGTGGACTCTAAAGCAGCAGCTGAAATCAACTAAGACTTTTGCTGACTCTCCAACTCTAATCTTAAGTGGGCAGAAGGCAAAGAGAACTTTGCCCCCTCACTGGAATGTGTTTCTCTTTTGGTCGGAAAGTCTGAGTGCTGACCTTTAAAAGACAGTGTAATGTCTGTCCTCCCTTTGCTAGTGGGCAGACAGACTGAACAGGCATGAACACTCATTCTATGGCCCCAATGTTGCTCAATATTCCACTGTACTTCTTAAACATGCACTAGGATATTGTGTGCAATAGATGAATTTTTATTCATTCAAAAGTAAGCAATGTATAAGGACATAAAAGAGAATATTAGGTTCAAAGGAAGCCACAAATGAAAATATGATATAGCTTGGCAAAGTACATATACCTTAATTACAACACTCCAGAAGTGAAGGCAGGAGGATCAGTTCAAGGCTAGCCTGGACTACCCAAAATCCTACTTCAAAACAAAAATCTAAAATCAAAAATGTATAAAGAGAGAAATGCTACTAGTCACCTGAGGGCTGTCTCCTAAACACAGCAGGAACCACCACTGCTTTGATCTGTAAACTAACTCGCTGACAAGAAATATGGTTCAATTCTGAGAGGCCAAGGGCACAAAATATAGCCAGGCACATCTCAGAGTTCTGGAGGCTGAGAAAGTAGGACTATCATGTATTCAGAGACACTCTGGAAAAGTAGCAAGCAAGCCAGCCATGACTACACAGCAAGACCCTGTCTCAAAGACAGACAGACAGATTTTAAAGGAAGAGAAGGGGTTATCCTGTGTGTGGTGGCACCTGTCTGTAATCTCAGAACTCAGGAAGCCGATGCAGAAGAATCACTACAAGTTTGAGAACATCCTGGGTCCCTAAGGAGACCCTGTCTAAGAAAATTTTTAAAGGTATGAGAAAGACAAAAAAGCAATATACAAAAGAATATTTTTATGACAAATACAGAATTAAAACATTTACACGAATGACTGGGGAGACGGTTCAGTGGATAAAGCACATGCTGGACAAGCCTTAGGACCAGTTAAAATTCTCAGAACCCAGGTAAAAACTGGGGAAGCTTGAGGCCAGACTGGTCTACAAATGAGTTCCAGGACAGCCAGAGAAACAGCATGATGACTGCCTAAATACCTGAATACACAGAGGATCCTTGCAGCAAGATAGCTAGACTAGTCAGAATTGGCAAGCTCTGGGTTCATGGAGAGAGCTATCCAAATAAATAAAGTAGAGGGCAATCAAGCAAGATGTTCCCCTACTATCAACTTGAAGTTTTACATGCATGCATGTTCACACACATTCAGGTGCAGGCGCGCGCACACATACACACACATACACACCACTTTTTTAAAAATATGCATACCATACACAAATAAAAGACACAGACAATCCTTTTTTTCTTCTAGTATTCAAAATAGTATTTACTATTTTCCCTTGAATTAGAAGTTGAGACTACATAACAGAGTTCTCTTTGGGGGAGGGGGTTCAAGACAAGGTTTCTCTATGTAGCCCTGGCAGTCCTTGATTTTCTTTGTAGACCAGACTGGATTCTCTCTGTATCTGACTACCTCTGTCTCCCCAGTCCTAGGATTAAAGGAATGTGCTATCACTACCTGGCTTGGAGCTCTTATATTTTATTCTCAAACAATATCTTCATAAATTACTCAGACTGACCTTAAACTTGCCACTCCCCTTCCTCAGCCTCCCAAGAAGCTGTCACTTTAGTCACGAGAGTCAACCACATTTTATGAGGATCTCCTTCCTGGTGCTCTTTGTTGTCAACTCACTAAATACAAAGGATTAAGTGGAGGACTCTGAGGTATGATGCAGGAGGAACTGAAATCCCTTAACCAAGAGAAGGCCGCAGGGTAAATAACTCCAAACTACGATATAAACAGGAACTAAACCTTTAAAGCTGGTCATACTGGTACATACACCTAAAATACCACACTCAGGAGGTTGAAGCAAGAGGATATAAACTTGAGGAAAGAATTCCTTCATAATCCACAGAACTGTTAGACATACCTCCAAAGGCCACAGTTAATATCCAAATAAATATGAATATTTTATATCTCTAAGCTAGTCAATTTGAAAATAAGAAAAGTGATTAAGAACACTTCAAACTTTATACTACTTGGGCTGAGGACTAACTCAGTCATAGAGCACACCCTGGTATCTTCAAGTCCCTAGGCTCACTCTCCAGCTCTAGTTGATAAGAGAATCAAATCTCCTGACTTTCTTTTCTTTATAATTTTTTTGGTTGGTTGGTTGGTTGGTTGGTTGGTTGGTTGGTTTGTTTCTCTGTAGCTTTGGAGCCCATCCTGGAACTCGCTCTGTAGACCAGGCTGGTCTCAAATTCAGAGATCTGTCTGCCTCTGCCTCCCTAGTGCAAGGATTAAAGGCATGCGCCACCACTATCGTGCTTTCTTTATGATTTTTATTTTAATATATGAAAGCTCTGTCTTGCATGCCAGAAGAGAGCATCAAATCCTATTATAGATGGTTGGGAGCCAGAGTGAGGTTGCTGGAAATTTAACTCAGAACCAAGAAGAGCAGTCAGTATTCTTAACCACTGAGCCATCTCTCCAGCCCCTGACTTTGTTTTCCAAGACCTTTTCATATTTAGACAACCAATGCTGTTCCCCATCACCATTACTGGCACATCGCACACTCTGGGCAAGTACTCTGCCTACTGAGCTACATCCCCAGCCCCCCTCCCTCTTCCTCTTTATTTTTTAAACTTTGAGACTAGTTCTCAATGAGCTGTCCAAGTTGGGCTTCATTTCACTGTTTCCCATACAAGCCTTGAACTTGTAATCCTCCAGCCTCAGCCTCCAGACTATTCTAGGATTACAGGCCTGAGCTTCTGAGCTTCGCCAAATGCTACTGGTAGACATAAAAGAAGTTCTTATCCCACCCAACATTTGTTACAAGGACACAAAAGGTAGTAGGATAGCTTTATCTTTCCTGTTTTATTTTTTTATTTTTTGAAACAGGATCTCAAGGAGCTCACTATATAGCCCTGGAGGATGGCTAGAACTCACTATTGCAGACCAGGCTAGCCTCAGACTCAGAGATCTACATGCCTCTGTCTCCACATCCAGTCACAATAAGTTTTTGTAAAAACTTACCTTAGCTGAGCATTGTCAAGTCCAAAGGAAACTCCAGTTCCCCAAATCCTAAAAGGCAGCTCAAATACCCAGAAATGAAATCAAAACTGGACTATAAGAGGATTTCTGGCAGTCAGATAAAAGCAAGCATCCTCAGAAACTTGTGAAACTGACTCCAGACTACCAAAAGGAGTCATTCCTTTACTTCTGGCTGTTACCTGTGGTGTCTATTAGTATATCAAAGCTCATGCTGGCCTGCAGGCTCCCTCAGGATCACAAGTATTTCCTAGTCCTTGTCACCTTCTCCCCTACCCTAAAACTCCCTCCAGCTCACAGGCTTCCCTCTGCCCAGCTACTCATTCTCCTTACAACCCTATTCTTGTTATTCTCCTCCCCTCCCTCCCTCCCGCTGTTTTCTCTATTCTCTATCCCTTGCTGTTCTTCCCTTTCTCAAAGATAGCCCTGCCCATATCCAGTCTGCCATGTTCACTCCACTTCTGTCTCTGCATTAGACTCTGCCAGATGTCATTGGCTGTTCTTTCATATCTACAAGAAAAACCTTCCCTTTAACCATACCATGAAGTGGTCATATTATTACTTTATACAGACATGACAGCACATGCCTGTAATTCCAGTCTCAGGAGGGCTTCGAAGCGTTTAAGCTATCCAGGACTACATAGCAAAACTCTTTTATTATTATTATTATTAAAAAATAAACATAGCCAGCTTGTGGTTAATAATGCTTAACCTTTAAGCCTGACAACCTAAATAAATTCAATCCTGCAGCCACTGCATCAAAAATGAATGAATGAGTGAATGAATGAATGAATGAATGTCTGGATGTACCAAGTGTGGTAGTGCATGACTTTAATCCCAGCACTTGGGAGGCAGATGCAGGTGGATCTCTGTGTTCTAGACCAGCCAGGGTTACATAGTGAGCACTGTCTAAAAACAATAGGTCTGGTGAAATGTCACAGTAGGAAAAGGCACTTACTTGCTGCCAAGCCTGACAACCAAGTTCACATGGTAGAAGAACTGACTCCTGCAAACAGTCCTCTAATTTACACACACACACACACACACACACACACACACACACACACACACACACACACACTTAATGTTCAAAAAAAGACAAAAGAAGCTGGATGTGCTGTATCTGGGCACTACTACAGTGAGAAGAGACAGAATGCTCAAGAGCCTGGAGACCCTAACTCAACCCTGTGGAAGGTAAGAACTCTTGAAAGTTGTCCTGTGACTTTTACATGTGCCCGCCCACACACACACACACACACACAAAGTTTAAATAAATTAAAGTTTTAAAAACGGGCTGGAGAGCCAGGCATTGCTGGTGCACACTCCAGGAATGCACACATATCTTTTACTTGTGTGTGTGTGTGTTTGAGACAGAGTCCCACTTACTCAGGCCAAAACTAGCTTGGAATTAATTATGTACCCCAAACTAGACTGGAATTCATGATGATCTTCCTGTCTCAGCCTGACCAGTACTGGTACAGTTGACAAGAGTCACAACACCTACTATACACACATTTTTAAAACAAAAAATTTAGCCGGGCATTGGTGGTGCACACCTTTAGTCCCAGAACTCGTGAGTTCCAGGCCAGCCTGGTCTACAGAGCGAGTTCCAGGACAGCCTCCAAAACAATACAGAGAAACCCTGTCTAAAAAAAAACAAAAATAAAAAAATAAAAAAATAAAAAATTTAACACACTAACCTGGAGGTTTCAAATTGTTTTCATTACAGTGAAAAAGCAAAAACTATATAAATCTAAAGATCAACCCCTTCACATATATACACTTCCAAATACTTAAAGATATGAATTATTTATAAAGAAACTGGTGATTATTTACCCGAATGTGCTCACCAAAAATGTTTTTATTACTGTGTAAACATTAATCCTCCTTGTCTAGTGTTACATCTGATTAAATTTCCTTTTAATCAAGGATTTAAGATTACGTTTTCTTTGTTAGGTTCTCAGAGGCTGAAATTACTTGTAAGTAGGCATTCCCACAAGAATGGGAATCATTCTATATTCCACTCAAATACAAAGGTCTCTCTACAATATTTGTCAATCTGTACACAACTGAATTTGGGAGGGGTAGAGGGGACCAAAGAAAGAGAGGGAAAAGGAGGGAGCAGAAAAGGGAAGGAGGTGAAATGAAGAGAATAAGAGGAAAGGAAATCTACAGAAAGCTGTGTGTGTCAGGTAATCTTTTGTAACTTATTTAATCTAATTAACTTATTTTCAGGTCCATTAATTGGTGACAAAGTCTTTGTATGTACCCCGGCTGACCTCACACTTGCAATTCTCTTGTAATTTAAAAATTGTAAGCTCAACACCAATATGCATCCTCCTTAACAATATTCATTCTGAGAAATAACTGCTTTCTTTGTGGATCTCATCAGCATCATCTCTAAGTCCAGTCACCTCCACCCAATCATTTTAACTGTCAATATGCTATGAGTTTAAAGACTCTTCTTATGCCAGCCAGATAGATACATGGCTGCATACCGTAATTCCAGAACTCTGGAGATAGAGGCAGGCAGATCAAGAGCTCAGTTATAGCAAAGCTTGAGGGTAGTCAAGGCTACATGAAACCATATCTTAATAAAAAAAAAGGGGATGGGTATGTGGGGTATCAGATCTTGGCATTACACACAGTTGTGGGTCACCATTCGAGTGCTAGGAATTGAACTTGGGTCTTCTGCAAAAGCAGTCAGTGCTGTTAACCACTGAGACATCTCTCCGGCCCGTGATATTTTGAGAAGATCAGTATAGTATAAATAAGGCTAGAGTTTGATCCTGAATGTCACCCAACAGGACACGATCTGGGGACAAACTCATGGCCTTGAGAGAGGTCTATCAATGGAGGGGACCCCAGCAAGTCCATCAATCTCCTTGCTTCCCAGCTACCATAATAACAGGCCTCATCTACCAGACATCCCTAGCATATGCTGTGAAACCACAAGCCCAAAGCAACAGAGCCAAATGATCTTGGAATGAAACTGAAAATTGTGGGTCAAAATAAATATATTTTTATATTAATTGATTAATCTCAGATATTGTCACAATGACTCAGTTAATCAGTAAAAGCAGGAAAACAAAAATAAGTAAGTAAAGGGGGAACAAAAGAAAAAAGACCAAAGTAAAGAAACCTAATTTTTTTTCCCCTTAAACACAGCATTTCAAGCTAGGTAATAACAGAATACACCTTTAATCCCAGCATTCGGGAGGCAGAGGCAGGTGGATCTCTGTGAGTTCCAGGCCAGCCTGGTCTACAGAGTGAGTTCCAGGACAGCCTCCAAAACAATACAGAGAAACCCTGTCTCATAAAACCAAAAAACAAAACAAAACAAAAAAACTACAACAACAAAAACTCAAGTAAAATTTAGCTAGACTTTTAAGTGTTCTACCCTAACAAGTACATGCAGCACCTAAGTCTTGGTCTCTAATTCTATTTTCTGACAAAAGGACCCTGTACTCGTAGGAGATATGACTAATTTATTATTGAGACAGAAAATACTCAAGAACCTGAAATGCCTTCTAATGTCAGAAAGTTAAAACCTGACTAAAAAGACAAACTGATAGAATATATCAAAGGGACACAGGAGTTAACTTTGCAATGGCCAAAGCTGAACAAATATGAGCAACAAAAGAAAAGGTTCTTGTGGGACATTTGTACACTGTGTGACTGGTTTAATAAAGAGCTGAACAGTGAGTCGGGCGTTGGTGGCACACGCCTTTAATCCCAGCACTCGGGAGGCAGAGGCAGGCGGATCTCTGTGAGTTCGAGGCCAGGCTGGACCGACAGCCTCCAAAACAGAGAAACCCTGTCTCGTAAAACAAACAAACAAACAAAAAAAAAAAAGAGCTGAACAGTGAATATCTAGGCAAGAGGTGTAAGGCGGGACTTCCAGACAGAGAGGAAGTAAGAGATGAATTTAGGTGCAAGAGAAATGCCAGTAAGATACAGACAAGACTGACACATAGATTGGTATAGAGGTAAAAGCCTCGTGGTAGAATGTAGATTAATAAAAAACGTGGGCTAATTTAAGTTACAAGAGCTAGTTGAAAACAAGCCTATGCTAAACACCAAGCTTTCATAATTAATAAGTCTCCATGCCGTTATTTGGGATCTGTAAGACAGAGAAAGACCAGGGATGGGGGATATATGGGAACTCTACCATCTCCAGTCTCTGTTATGTCCTCAGTTGGCTTTCTGGGCCTATAATAAGACACTAACTGAAACCAACTAGGAAAGGAAAGGATTTGTTTTAGCTTACAATTACACTTCATCATGGAGAGAAACCATAGAAGGAGCTCAAGGAAGGAGCCTTGAGGCAGAGATCATGGAGGAATACTGCTTACAAGTTTATTAGCCAATCCTTATACTGCTTCTTTACACAATCCAAGACCAACTATCCAGAGTGTAGCAGGGCCCACATGCTCATCTGATGAAAGCAACTCCTCAAATAAGGTTCCCTTTTCCAGGTGATTCTAATCTGCAATCTGCAACAAGGTAGGGGTGGGTGGGTGGGGTGTGTGTGTGTGATGAACATGCTAAAACAAAAATAAAATTTTTAGAATGACGTATTTACAAAAAAGAAAAATTGATGCAATCATTGCAAATTGCCTTTATTCATGAAACTATAATGTATGCTTTGAGGTATTCAGAGAGTTTGTTCAATGATTATAATAAAATACTTGAATGAATAGTGCCATTTTACTATTTAACATTGTATAAGCATATATACACACACACACACACACACACACACACACACACACACACACACACACACAAACAAACCCAGGGCCTTATTTACAGAAGTTTCCTCAATACAGAAATTTTTATTTCTCCAAAATATAACCCCTATTTGGCCAAATCCAGAAAAAAGGAACAATTTATGATAGTCTTTTGATGTTTTAGTAACAACCAATATTCTTTTCCGATGTAAACAAAAATTAGGTAGTTTTCCATTAAAGTTCTACCACTCAGAGACTAACCACGTTGCCTTACAGAGGGACAGCAACAACCAACAAGTTCTTATTCATATTCACAGAAACAAAACTTTGAGAAGACCACATTTCTGAGAAAATTACAAAACTTCATAAATACATTTGTGAAGTAGGCACAGGTAATCCCAACACTTGGGAGGTGGTTGAAGATTAAGAGTTCCAAGGTACCCCTGGCTACATAGTAAGTTCTTGACTATGGAGTTAAGTTCAAGGCAACCTAGTTTACATAACACACCACAAAGGCCAGGAAGGATAGCATGCACCTTATCACCACCATTTGGGAGGCAGAGGCAGGCAGATCTCTCTAAGTTTGAGGCCAGTAAACGCTACATAGTAAGACACTGCAAAAAAGTGAAAAGGACAGGAATTATTCCCACAAATTGTCCTCTACCCTACACACACACATATACACACCATGACTCACATACACACATATGCACACAGTAGGGTAAGGTAGTAGTATTATAATTCTCATCAGTTTCTATGCTAAAAATGCTTCAAAGAAACAAGTCCAGTACTTGTTGGAAAAGATGCCAAACAAGCTATCCGTTCCCAAACTGCAATGTAATATGCCACTCTAGCAATATACAAACCTTGACTAAAGTTCCCATCAACTTTAATTCTGTACAAGTAGAAAGTTTGTTGCTTTTTTTGTTTTGTTTCTTTTGTTTGTTTGTTTGTTTTTTGTTTTTTGTTTTTTTTCCGAGACAGGGTTTCTCTGTATTGTTTTGGAAGCTGTCCTGGAACTCACTCTGTAGACCAGGCTGGCCTCAAACTCACAGAGATCCACCGGTCTCTGCCTCCAGAGTGCTGGGATTAAAGGCGTGCGCCACCAACGCCCGGGGAAAATTTGTTACTTTTAAAGATGAAATTTGCATTGGTGATGCCAGCCTGGTCTACAGAGCAAGTTCCAGGACAGCCTCCAAAACAATACAGACCCTGCCTCGAAAAAGCCAAAAAAATGAAATAAAAAAAGATGAAATTTGATTTTAAGATGAAATCAAGAGCCAGCATGATGTCAAACCCACGAAGAATCAATAAAAAGATTTTTTTAAAAAGAAAATAATAGCCAGACAGTGTTGGCCTATGACTTTCATCCTAGTACCCAGGAAGCAGAGGCAAGAGGATCTATGAGTTTGAGCCAGCCTGGTCTATAGAGTGAGTTCCAGGACAACCAAGGCTACACAGGGAAGCCCTGTCTTGAAAAACCAAAGCCAAAAGAAAGGGAGGGAGAATATTTAATTTACCATTTTAAAATATACGATTCTTTGGTATCAGCTTTTTTCTTTTTTAAAACAGAGTTGGACTTTACTAAGAGATTTTGATTCTGTTTCTGGGTACTAGATAGAAAGATTTCTCAGTAAGAAATTAAGGAACACCCAAAATTGCGATGTGGTCATCTCAAAGGACAATCCAGGCATTCAGTATTTCTCAATATTTAATGAACAGTGCACATATCTAAATGAAGAAAAGCCACTCAGAACTCACTTAAGATGTGATGGTCTGTGCCCAGGTTCCAATATCAAGACTATCTTGAGTCTCTTTATCATTTTAATCTTTCTATGTGTGACCAGACCAGAGCTCAGAAGCTAAGGCAAGCATCTTTCACCTTCTTCTACATATCAGTAGTATCGTATCTCACAGAACACTCACACTATTACCCTAAATAACCGCAAAATCAGGCCTATTGTGTGCCTTGGTCTATTAGACATAGCTTTGTCTCAGCAAACAGAACATTGCACGCTGCTTAGAAGAAAATTATCTCACTCTACTAATTCAACTGGCCAACTTTATCAAAAAGCTTTTTGTTACAAGCTATGATAACCCAGGAAACCAGATCTATTTTTACTGTTCAGGTAAGGCGAGTAAAAGAACTCATGGGAGGTGGAAGGGAGAGAAATCAATTTACTGCCTGGTGCTGGTGGCACACACCTTTAATGCTAGCACTCAGGAAGGGGGGGGGGGGTGAAATCTCTGTAAGTTCAAGGACAGCCTGGACTACAGAGTGAGTTCCAAAACAGCCAGGGCTACAGAGAAACCCTGCCTCAAAAAAAAATTCATATTTTTTTTTTTTGGTTTTACGAGACAGGGTGGGCCACCACCTCCTGGCTAACAATAACATTCTTTAGACCCACTTATTTTAGTGTTTTCTGGTGTATGACTTCAAGTGAACAAGACTTTCAGAGATGTTTGATGATTAAAAAATTTCATCAAAAGGACAATTAAAAGGGCTCATATTCTATTTTAAAATATTAAAGCTACCCTGGGTTTGACTGATATATTTGGGGGGGGAGGTAGGGAAATTTTGAGACAGGGTTTCTCTGTGTAACAACCCTAGCTGTCCTGGAATTCTCTCTATGGACAAGACTGTACTCACAGAACTCACCTGCCTCTGCCTCTGCCTCCCAAATTCTGGAATTAAAGGTATGAGCCACCAAGTCCCTTTTTTATTTTATTTCATTTTATTTTTAAATGAGGATTTTTAAAGCCAAGCATGGTGGCAAATGCCTCCCAACATTTAGAAGACTAAATCAGGAGGATGATGAATTTGAGGCCTGCCTGGGCTCTGTTCAAAGATAGACCAAAATACAATACAAAACAAAACCTTTCTGAAGATTTTTTACTCATTTACCACATTGTGGGTGGGTACCCAACAAAGATGTGTGCCTACTAGACTCTAAGCAAATGACTGAACAGATGATACATACCTTCAAAAAACCCTTGCCTAGGCTGTCCTTCTGTTGTTATTATCAGTACCAGTCTCTGCTCTAAAACACTCAAAACTAAAATGAAGGGCACTATTTAAGAGCAAATCTTCCCGGGCGTTGGTGGCCCACACCTTTTAATCCCAGCACTCGGGAGGCAGAGGCAGGTGGATCTCTGTGAGTTCGAGGCGAGCCTGGTCTACAGAGCAAGTTCCAGGACAGCCTCCAAAACAATACAGAGAAACAAACCCTGTCTTGGGGGAGAAAAAAAAAAAGAGTGAATCTTGAGGTGCCAGAGAAATGCCTCAGCAGTTAAGAGTACTTGCAGAGGACCCAAGTTCAATTCCCAGCATCCACATTCCCAACCATCTATAAAATCTGTTCTAGAGGGTCTGATGCCCTCCTTCTAACCTCCACAGGCATGAAGGATACATGCATTTGGTTTGTGTACGTGTGCTGTCTCTAACTTTCACACAAAGCATGCACAAATGCACACATATACATTACTTACTATTTTAAAAGAAGCTATGATACACAGTTAAAAATCACCCTGAGGGCTGGAGAGATGGCTCAGAGGTTAAGAGCACTGGCTGCTGTTCTTCCAGAGGTCCTGAGTTCAATTCCCAGCAACCACATGATGGATGGCTCATAACCATCTGTAATGAGATCTGGTGCCCTCTTCTGGCCTGCAGGGTTACATACAGACAGAACACTGTATACTTAATAGATAAATCTTTTTTAAAAGATACATTTTTTAAAAAAATCACTCTGAGACACAAATAGAAGCTCTGCCTTTAAAAATAATAAAAAAAAATAAGCCAGCGGTGGTGGCACACATCTTTAATCCCAGCACTCAGGAGGCAAAGGCAGGCAGATCCGAGTTCCAGGATAGCCAGGATTATTTCACAGAAAAACCCTGTCTCAACAATCCAATAATTAGTATTCAGTTTTCCAATGTGGACCACTTCCTGAGACCATGTCTCACAAAGCTCTCTTGTTATAACTCTCAAAAAAAAAAAAAAGCAAAAACAGTAAGCCCTTTGTATATTGGTTGACTGGCTATCTTCTTCAAGACTGCAGAAGAAAAGGAAGTCTTATTATAGCATGCTTGTTCACATGAAAATATCAGGGTTGAAATCCCAAATCAAGAGTAGAAATCAGATACCAAATAATTTTAATCCAGTCCAGAATGGCTTTAACAAACAATCCTCCTGCTTTTGCTTCCCAATTCCTAACACTCGAGGCATGTACCACCATGCCTAGACAGGTTAATCCCCCCAGGAAGATGATTTAAAACATATCCAAGAGTTCTATTCCCAGAATCTAATGTGGTAAATGTGAGACCTGCATTTTAAAGTAAGCCAGATGGTTCTACATTCAGACAAAACATCCTTTCTTAAAATATGCCTTCATGCCAGGCGGTGGTAGCACACACCTTTAATCCCAGCACTAGGAAGGCTGAGACAGGCGGATCTCTGTGAGTTCCAGGCCAGCCTGGTCTACAAGAGCTAGTTCCAGGACAGCCTCCAAAGCCACAGAGAAACCCTGTCTCGAAAAACAAAAAAAAAACAAACAAAAAAAAAAAAACAAAAAAAAAACAATAGTTCGTTTTGAAACTAAGGTGGTTGTCCTGATGTTGCCATCTAATCATCACTGGTAAATTTCCATTCCATCAACATAAGAACCACACTGCCTTCTTGTATTACAATTTCATGAACCTGCTTTGAATGCCAGGCCTCTCAACAAAAAGTAAAATAAGCACTGTATCTTCAGCAACACCAAAGTGCTCTAACAACTAATTAAATGTCCAAAAGAATTAAATTGCATGGCAGTGTGCAAAAAACACACCTTAACATCCAATAAATTGTTTGAACCTTTTTAGTCTGTGCAATCTTGAGCCCTCAGGTTCTCTGACCTGTATCCCTTTAAAAAAAAAAATTGACATTTACTTAATTTTATGTATGTAGGTTTTGCCAGCATGGGTATGTATCTGTGCCTGGTGCCCACAGAGGTAAGAAGAGGGCATGGGATCCCCCTGGAACTGGAGTTACAGATGGTTATGAGCTACCATTTGGGTGTTAGAAACCAAACCTATGTTCTCTGCAAGAGCAACAAGTACTCTGAACTGCTGAGCCAACTTTCCATCCAGTCCTTACCTCCATACGTTTAAGAAAAATATCCACATAGATTATAATGAGAAACTAGGACTGGAGGCAGATGCCTATAATCTTAGCATTCAAGGGGCTGACACAGGAGGTTTGGAGTCATATACTAAAACCCTGTCTCAAAAAGAGAAAAGGGAGGTGGGGACTATTATGGAGAGTAAATGAAATAGTGATAAGAAAGCCAGGTGGTGGTGATGTCCATCTTTAATCCCAGCACTGGAGAAGCAGAGGCAGGAGGATCTCTGTGAGTTCAAGACCAGCATGGTCTGCAGAGTGAGTTCCAGGATGGCCAAATCAACAAAAGTGAAACCCTGTCTTTTTTTTTTTTTAACATTTTATTTATTTATTGTGTATACACTCTTCTGCCTGCATGCCAGCAGAGGGCACCAGATCTCATTCAAGGTGGTTGTGAGCCACCATGTGGTTGCCGGGAATTGAACTCAGGACCTCTGGAAGAACAGTCAGTGCTCTTAACCTCTGAGCCATCTCTCCAGCCCCGTGAAACCCTGTCTTAAAAAACCATAAACAACAACAACAACAAAAAACCACTACATCCTTAAACTAGTCTCAAGAACACAATCCCACAGCACAGTCTAATGTATTTTCTACCCAAAATGATAACCACAAGTCACAAAAAAGGAGAATTTATATTTGGGATATAATAAGTACTCGCTAAATACTCACCTGTCTTGTGTGAAACCCAAATATACACTGACTGCATAATGCTTAATGAAAGAGCTCTCACTCAAGCCTAGACATTCTTAAGTTATACCTCCTGGGATATATTTAAAAAGGAACTGGGTGGGCAACTAAGAAAAGAGTATGAATAGCAAGCAGAGGAGAGGTCCTACTCGATTTTGGTTTTTATTTTTTGAGGCAGTGTCACTACCTGACTAGCCTCACACTTTGTAGCCCAGACAGACTGACCTCAAACTCTCAGAGATCCAGCTGTGTCAGCCTCTCAAGTGCTAAGATGACAGCTGTGGACCACCACACTCAGCTACAAGCCTATTCGTAATCTGGGCTTCACCATATGAGTCAGCCAGCTGTGGAACCATCTTTATTCAGAAGCACCAGGTGAATGAACGGGAATTAACTAT
Source organism: Mesocricetus auratus (assembly GCF_017639785.1). Taxonomy (NCBI): domain Eukaryota; kingdom Metazoa; phylum Chordata; class Mammalia; order Rodentia; family Cricetidae; genus Mesocricetus; species Mesocricetus auratus. The sequence goes on along the minus strand of NW_024429267.1, from coordinate 47,311,944 downwards.
CAGTAGTAGTATGCTTCTTATGTGACTGTGCAATTACTATAGGTCACAACCCTTCAGTAATTGTCTTAGAATACAGGTGTTTTTGATCCAGAACAAATTTAATGGTGTTTTCAGCTCAGGTGGTAATATCAGTTGCTTGAAAGAAGACAGGAAGCTCCATCAAGGTCATCCTTTGGTTATATTGCTTAGTGAAGGCCAATGTAGGCTACATGAGACTCTTGTCTCAAAAACAAAAAATTTATATGTATCTCTCTTGTGGAATTGACCCAGGATAGAACAAAAGTGAAAACAAATTTTTGTGGTCAGGTGAGACAACTCCGCAAGATTCTTGCCTTGCTATCAAGCCTAACAATCTAAGTTTGCTCCCTGAAGCCCACATGGAGAAGGACACCTGACTATACATACCCATGCCATAGTACATACACCATAAAATATAATTTTTTAAAATTTTGTGATTTGTTTGTTTTTCAAGAGTTTCTCTGTAGCCACCACCCAACAAATATAAAATAACACATAAACACAAACACATAAAGAAATAGTATTTAACAATAAAAAGAACAAACCATTGCTGCACACAATAATGTAAATGGACCATAATGGCTTTATGCTTAGTGGAAGCTGGAATCAAAAGATCAAGGTCACTGAAATAATTCAGCCAGTAAAAGCGCTTCCTGACAAGCCTGTTAATCTGAGATCAGTCCCTAGTCCTCATGTGGTGGAAGGAGATTCTTAACTCTGCTGACCTCTATCTTCCACTTATTTTTCTATTGTCTAGGTGTGTGTGTACAAGTGATGTTTAGTTAAGCCTGCTACGCAATCTAGATAGGTAAGACTAAAAATCCCAAATATAAAATTTGTATTTCCTAATAAACCTATACTTCTGAAAGTATACTACCATGGAAAAGATTTAAATTATTCTCGTTTGTTTTGCAAACTCTAGCAAAAAAATAATGCTAGGGTTCACTGAAGCAAATATTAGTTGCTCCTACTTTCTCCAAGAACGAAAAAGAAAGCCATTATTACCTCAAATTTTCTTTAAGAGTATAATGACCCCTTTTCAAATAATATGGAAAATTATGAGCAAAATTATTCATCAAAAAAAAAACAAAAACCATTTGAGCCAGGCATTACAGTAGAACATGCCTACAATCACTACTCTTAGAAGATAGAGACAAAAGGATCAGAAATTCAAGGCATTCTCTTCTACACATCAAGTTCAAGGTTATCCTGGGCTCTGTGGTGAGAATAGTAGCTCATGCTTATGAGAAAAGTATTTGGAAAGCTGACAAAGCCTGAGGACAGCCTAGACTAACTACAGTGTGAGACTGTATCATAAACAAAAAGGTGTGCTTTTAGCCGGGCGTTGGTGGCGCACGCCTTTAATCCCAGCACTCGGAAGGCAGAGGCAGGAGGATCTCTGTGTTTGAGGTCAGCTTGGTCTACAGAGTGAGTTCTGGGAAAGCCAGGACTACACAGAGAAATCCTATCTTGAAAAAAAAAAAGGGAGAAAATTTACTTTAATAGATTAAAGTGTTTACAATTGAACACGAGATAATTGAATATGACAGATAAGTGCTCTTTCACTGAGATACACATCCAGCTCAGCGACAAAAAATTTTTTTTCTTTTTTTGTAATTCAAGGGCATAGTGAAGTAAGCTATGGTAAGAAACTACAACCAGCCGGGCGTTGGTGGCGCATGCCTTTAATCCCAGCACTCGGGAGGCAGAGGCAGGAGGATCTCTGTGAGTTCGAGGCCAGCCTGGTCTACCAAGCGAGTTCCAGGACAGCCTCCAAAGCCACAGAGAAACCCTGTCTCGAAAAACCAAAAAAAAAAAAAAGAAACTACAACCATTCAGAAAGCAATTGTATAAATATATCAAATGTTTTAAATTTATGCATATATACTGAAGAATCTATCCTAATGTGCCCAGTGTTGGTATATACCTATAATCCCAGCACTCTGGAGGTAGAGGTAAGAAATCAGAGTTCAAAGCCAGCTTTGGCTACATGAGGCCATGTCTCAAAAAAAAAAAAAAAAACCTAATATACACATCTATCTTATAATGTGAAGTTTGGGAGGCAAATAGATATTATAAAGCAAACCTGTAAGATAGTATTGCAATCTAATACTACATAGGCTAAGCAAAGAGTATAGTAAATTAGCTGGGCGTTGGTGGCCCACACTTTTTAATCCCAGCACTCAGGAGGCAGAGGCAAGCAGATATCTGTGAGTTCGAGGCCAGCCTGGTCTACAGATCGAGTTCCAGGACAACCTCCAAAACAATACAGAGAAACCCTGTCTCGAAAAAAAACAAAACAAAAAAAAAGTATAAAAAGTATAGTAAATGTAAGACCATTCTGAGCTACTACAAAACAAAACCCTGTCTTAAAAAAGTTATGTGGGAAAAAATGTTCACACACTGGTAGTCTTAATATGTAGAATTATACACTCACCTTGGAAAAGTACAGCAATTCCAGGTTAAAAATAGGCACCAACTTTCAGCTTTCGGCCTGGAAAAGCCCACGGTGCAGCTTTCTTTGATCAACCCAAATATGGTTCAAACAATACCAGCCTCATCCATCATGCCACCTGAGTTGAACCCCAATATATCAAAGTACACCAAAGGTGAGAGGCCAGTGCCACACAGGTAATCTGGCACTGTCTCAAAGAAAGGCAGGCAGGCAGGCAGGCAGGCAGTAATGATATTAAGGCAAAAGTCTGAGAATGACACAGAAACTAACACTCACAACAGCCCAGGTAAGAAAGAGCTCTCTCAATGAGCCATGGAGAGTGAAAGAAGCAGAAATATGAGACATACTGGAAATTTCACTGAGACAGAGGCAGGCAGATCTCTGTGAGTTTGGAGGTCAGCCCGATCTACAGAGTAGAGTTCCAAGACAACCTCCAAATATATACAGAGAAACCCTGTCTCAAAAAAACAAAAACAAAAGTAATGTACACATGTATTTATTAGCAGGAACATTTAGGTAAAAATAGAAATATATAAGGAAGGCATGACAGTCACCTATATTTCAACACTTGGGAAGCTGAGGCTCCAGATGTTGAGTTCAAGATGAGCCTAGGCTCCAAAGACCCTGTCTCAAAAAACAAAGTATAGAGGCTAGAGAGACGGTTCAGTGGAAGAGCACTTGTTCTTACAGGACGCACATTTGGTTCCCAGCATGCACACAGTGACTCACAGCCATCTGTAACTCCCAATTCTAGGGAACCTGATGCCCTTTTCTGACTTCTGAGGTCATAATGCACACACATGGTACACATATACATGTATGCAGACAAATACTCATACACAAAAACTAAATATTCTAAAAAATTTAAAACAGGTAAGCATATACAAATAGCAGAATAAGGAAAAATATCCAAAACATGTTTATTTTTAATGGTTTTTATTATTTTGTATGTATTTTTCTATGCTTATTCCTCAATAAACATGAGTGCTTTAGCCAGGTGTTTCAATCCCAGCACTCAGGAGGCAGAGGCAGGCAGATCTGAGTTCAACAGCAACCTGGTCTACAGCATGAGTTCCAGAACAGCCAGGATTACACAGAAAAACCCTGTCTTGGAAAAAAGAAAAAAACAAAACACCCAACTCCCCATCACCACCAAAAAGAAAAATGTTTTGTTTTTTGAGAGTCTTTTTTAGAAAGACATAGTCATAGAAAATACAATTAGGGGAACTGGAGAGAGAGTTCAATGGTTAAGAGCACTGGATGTTCTTTCAGAGGACCTGGGTTTAATTCCTAAGGTACCCACATGGCAGTTCACAACTGTCTGTAACTCCAGGATCCAACCCCCTCTCACAGGCATGTATACAGGCAAAACACCAATAAAATAATAACAAAAGAAAGAAAACAATTAGGGCTTTCTGATCTTGTGTTACTGTCTCTTTTTATAGGCCTCCATGATATACCTACTTCTAATTAACATTGGAGGTCACAAAGAATTAAGATTAAACTGAACTGGTTCTTCTGTTACTCTAAACACCACAGATTACTGGGATGAGGGCTCAACAGTGCTTGTAATGTCTACATTGTCAACAAAAGTCAAGCTGAGGATCCAGTTTAGTGATAGAATATTCACCTAGCAAACAAATATCCTGAATTTGAGTGTGACGGAAAAAAGGGGGGAGGGTTGGAGAGATGGTTCCAAAGAGCACTTGTACTCTTGCAGGAGACCTAGGTTCAGCTCCCAACACCCATACAATGGTTCACAACCATCTGTAACTCCAGTTATAGGGTTCTCCCTTTTCTAACCTCTATGGGAACTGTACACACATGGTGCGCCTATTCACTTAAACACATAAAATAAATACATCTAGTAAAATCTCAATGTCAGGTATGGTTGTGCATACCTTTAATCCCAGCACTTGTGAGGGAGGCAGGTAGATCTCTAAATTCAAGGCCAACCTGATCTACAGAGCTAGTTCTGGAACAGCCAGGGCTACACTGGAAGGTACTGACTTGGAGGAAAACAATGTCCAAGATAAATGAAACTGCTTTCTTAGACAAATAAATTGCAAGACAACCACAAGGGAGAAGACCCTGTCAAAAAGGAGACTTAGGCTATGCAAAATTCATGCCTGAAACCTCAGCAGTTGGAAAGTAGAGGCAGTAGAATCAGGAATTTGAGGTTTGCCCAAGAACATGAACACTGGTCCCCAAAATAATAAAAATAAATAAAATAGGAGACTTAGAAGAAAAACCATAATGTAGGCCTGGAGATGTAACTCCCCATTGGTGGAGTGATTGACTAATAATCACCACATCATGTGTTCAAATACTAACTCCTCATAGGTGTGGTGGTTCATGCCTGTCATCCTAGCATTCTGGGAGTGAAGGCAGGAGAATCAGAATTCAAGGCCACTCTCAACTACATAGTAAATTGAGGCCAGCCTGAATTACTTGAAACCCTGGGGGGTGAGGGAGGACAGAAAGGGAAAAAGCAGGAGGGAGGGAAGAAGAGGAAAAGGAAGAAAAACATTTTGTGAGATGGAGAGGCGAAGGATCACTACAAGACCAAGAGTAATAAAATTACAGTCGAGGATAGGGCCTGACTTGTTCTGTTGGTTTCTTTGTTTTAAATATGTCTGTAAGTATGAGTGCAAGTGCCCAGAGGCCAAAAGAATTGGACCCCCTTGGGGATGATTTTATAATGGTAGTAGGCTGTCCAATATTGGTTCTGAACTGAACATACATCCTTGGCATGAGCAATATATACTGTAATATTAACTACCGAACCATCTCTCCAGACCAAATCTTTGTTTTTTGAGACACGATCTCATATAATTCAGATTAGCCTGAAACTTGATGTGCATTCTACCCATGAGAAAGTCTGAACACAGTATGAAAAACCAACATAGCCAATCCCACTACAACATTATTTCTAGGTTCATAAAATATTTTATAAATTTCCCTAAGAAATAATACAAAAAAATCAATTTATAGTTCCTACTCTAACTCTCATATGTTTCTGATACTTAGTGTTTCAAATCCCAGAACAAAGGAAGGGAATGAGAGAGGGAGGAGGATAGGAGTTGGGCAGGGCCCTTTGAAAAAGGAGCATAGGGCCAGGCGTTGGTGGTGCACGCCTTTAATTCCAGCACTCGGGAGGCAGAGGCAGGTGGATCTCTGTGAGTTCCAGGCCAGCCTGGTCTACAGAGCGAGTTCCAGGACAGCCTCCAAAGCAATACAGAGAAACCCTGTCTCGAAAAAAAACAACAAACAAACAAACAAAAAAAAGAGCATAGTAAATAGACACAGGTGGTACTCCTAGTGGCAGCAACTGAGGACATATCCTGCCAGAGTCCCACGAGAAGGTCAGAACAGATGGCTAAATACTAGCACGACAGGTTGGAAATATGCTCACTGGTATAATTTTATTTTTTTATTTTTTAGATCATGCTTATTTTATATGCAGGAGTATTTGGTCTATATGTATGTATATGTACTACATAAAAGTCTGATGGTCAGGACAGGGCATCAGATCCCCTGGAAGTGGAGTTATGGATGGTTGTGAGTCAAGTGATAGTTCATTTTGTTTGTTTTTCCAGGAAAGGGTCTCTCTATAGTTTCGGGGCCTGTCCTGGAAATCATTCTATAGAGCAGACTGGCCTTGAACTCACAGAGATTTCACCTGCCTCTGCCTCCCAAGTGCTGGGATTAAGGGTGTTAACTCCCAATGTTAATAGTATGCACAGAGCCCAAGGTTTGATTTCTGACAGGGCAAAATGGGGGAAGGGGCAAAAATTTTAACACAGAAAGATGATTCAGTTGGGTAAAGGAGAGTGCCACCAAGCCTGAGGACCTTCATTCTATCCTTGAGATTGGTATGGGGAGAGAGAAGGAAAGAACTAAATTCTTCAAATTGTCCTCCAGGCCCTACACACACACTATACTACACAGGCACTCAGGCATACAAGCATTCATGCAGAAACAGGTACACACAAACAAAATGTATTTTTTTAATCTGAATACATTCCTCCAAAGAATATACATAAATGGTCGACAAACACTTTAGTCATTGTCGGGGTCCATATGGCTTCCATTCGCTTGGCTTAAGGTCAGAACTCAAAACTACCTTTACTCTTCCAAGGCATAGCTACTGTAGGATGTTTGGTCTAAATCATAGATGTCTTATCCAAATACCAAGAGACTTGGTCTAAGGTGTGGTTACTCTTCTAACCCTCAAGGCCACATAACCAGAGAATTAGTCCAAGGTGTGCTTACTAAATGCTTGGAGAATTAAGGAAGAAAGACTATTTGTTCTTTGTATCTTGATAAAGAAGTATCTTGCTTTTTTTCCCCCCTTTTTGGTTTAGGTATGTTAGAATGTTGAAGAATAAACTTGGGGTGATCAGTATTCACTGGACTGCCCTTCTGACTGTATTTTGTGTTTCTATCTTTTCCTTAGTATTTTTACTAATTCATACTTCCCCTCAGGTATGAACCAGGCTGGAACTGACTGAATCCCCCCCATACTGATACTACAGATTGGTGCCACAACATGGGGCTACTACAGATGGCAACTATAAGTCATCAGGAAAATCAAACCCAAAATGATGAGATGCCACTTTATACCCACTAGGATAGCTTTAATCAGAAAGATAATACCAAGCATTCTGTGAGAGATGTGAGAGGACTGGGACCCTTATACACTGGTATAGGAAAACAAATTGCCACTTGTAAAAGAAGTTTGGCAATTTCTCAAAAGGCTAAACATGGTGACCATATGACAGAAATGGAAGTCAAGTAAAGCTGTTCACACCTGTAATCCCAGTTACTCATGAGGCTAAAGTAACAGGATATCAAATCAAAGATTGGGCTTCGTAGCAGCAAGACCATACTTTGAACTTGCTCTGTAAACCAGGCTTCTGCCTCCTGAGTGCTAGGATCAAAGAAAAAGGTGTGTGCCACCACAGCCTAGCAAGAAAAAAAAGTTTTTAAAGATTTATTTATTATGTATACAGTGTTCCTCCTGCATGTACAGCTATATGCCAGAAGAGGGCACCAGATCTCATTAAGGAAGGCTGTGAGTCACCATGTGGTTGCTGGGAAGAGCAGCCAGTGCTCTTAACTGCTGAGCCATCTCTCCAGTGGTGAGAAAAACATTTAAATAAAGTAGAAACAATCCATGTCTATTTATGGATGAATGGATTAACATAACAAAGAATACCCACATAATGAAATGTTATTTGGGCATTAAATGAACTCATGCTACAGCATGAATAAACCTGGAAGCATTACAGTAGCTGACAAGTGTCCATTTACTGTATGGATTCATTTATATAATACATGCAGAATACTGGCAGAAAGATTAGTTGTTGCCAGGGATTGGTCAAATGGGGAAAGACCAATTGCTAATGGGTATGGGGTTTCTTTGGGGGATGATGAAATGTTCTGGAATTAGGTAATAGTGATGGTTACAGAATACTGTGTATACACCAAAACCCACCAAATTATATGATTTTAAATTGTGTCTTATATCCGAATTGCATCTTCAGTTTTTTTGTTTGTTTGTTTGTTTTTGTTTTTCCAGGCAGGGTTTCTCTGTGGCTTTGAAGGCTGTTCTGGAACTAGCTCTTGTAGACCAGGCTGGCCTCGAACTCACAGAGATCCACCTGCCTCTGCCTCCCGAGTGCTGGGACTAAAGGCATACACCACAAACACCAGGTGCATCTTCGTTTTTTTAAAGATTTGTTTATTATGTATACAGTGTTCTACCTGCATGTGTGCCTGCAGGCCAGAAGAGGACACCAGATCTCATTACAGATGGTTATGAACCACCAGGGTGTTGGGAACTGAACCTCGGGAAGAACAGTCAGTGCTCTTAACCACTAAGCCATCTCTCCAGCTTCTTTTTTTTTTAATGACAAATGACAAATCTGTGAAAACATATGAATGGAAACCTGAGGAGTACTTGTTTTAGACTAGGATCAAAAGTGGTCAAAAATAGCTTTCTAGCCAGGCAAATGGGGACTGAACCAAGTTTGAGGCCAGACTCAGCTATACAGCAAGTTATAGGTCAGACACACTTATGGAATAAGGCCATTTGAAAACACACATAGGGGCTGTAGAAATGGCTTAGCAGTTAAGAGCACTTGTCCTTGCAAAGAACCCCATTTGATTTCCAGCACCCACAAGGTAGCTTTCAATCACCCCTATCTCCAGTTCCAGAGAGTCAACACCTTTAGTACTCTTAGAACACTCATGATGCATATACATACATACAGGCAAACAATCATGCACATTAAATAATCTTTTTTAAAAAATTAAACACAAACATAAACATGTTTCCTAAGGACCAGCACAGCTCAGCAGGTAAAGGTGCTACATAAACCTGACAACTGAGTTCAATCCCCAGACAGAGGTGAAAACCAACACTCCACCACATCCATATGCTTGATGTGCACATATCTCTCTCCCTACACACACACCACACACACACACACACACACACACACACACACACACACACACACACACACAGTTAGTGCTCTTTATCCTTACCTCCTCCCTTAAACTCAGAAATCACTTACCTGCCACCCAAAATAATACTAACTGCCCCAATTAACCATCCTTCCTAGAAGAAAATGACTCAGGGCTCTCCTGAATTCTCTCAAAGCATTTCTACTCCTGAAGGACAAAGTCGGTTAAGCTAAATGAACTTATGACCAAGAATTTCAAACAGTTTGGAAAAATGGAGTTCAGGAATCAGCTGCAATTGGAAGAATTCCTTTTCTTAAGCGTCTCTACACTCCATCCTCATTCATGCCACCAATTCCCCATTGCCCCTAAACTGTTCTTGCTCTAGAATATACATATCCTTTTCAAAGCTTCATGAAGGGATTGGCATTAGTTAGGTAGAAGATATAACTATCACCCTGCATCTTCTTACTCTAAAGAATCAAGACAAGTGTGATGATGCATATTTATAATCCCTAAACCTGGGAGGCTGAGAGGAAAAAATTAAAAGTTCATGCCAGGCATTGGTGGCACACGCCTTTAATCCCAGCACTCGGGAGGCAGAGGCAGGCGGATCTCTGTGAGTTCGAGGCCAGCCTGGTGTACAAGAGCTAGTTCCAGGGCAGCCTCCAAAGCCACAGAGAAACCCTGTCTCGAAAAAAAAAAAAATTAAAAGTTCAAGGCCAGCCTAAGCTAAATAACAAGACCCTATCTCAAAATACCCCCCCACATACACACACACCATGGCTACCATTTATAAAGATCTACCTGTATCTTTGGTTTTAATAAGTAAAATATTTAAATTCTAAAATTTGCATACAAACCTCAGTGGAAGAGAACCAAGATCTCTTTTGGAAATACTCCCTAAAGCAATAAAGAGAAAATAAAGCACGGAAGTAAATTGAGCTCTAATTATATCCTATTAAGTTTTGAAGTTGACACTAAGTATTCTTTTTAAGCCCTCAAGTGAAAACTAGAAAAAGAAAATGACAGTTATATAGACACCAGAAGAAAACAAAGGCACAAGAAGATTCAAAAAGATTCCCTGACCACAGCATCCCAGGACTTGGGATGTGGAAGCAGGAAGGTCAGATGTTCAAGACCCACCTTAGCTATATAGCAAGCTCAAGATCAGTACATGGTAAACGAAACCATGTCTTAAAAAAAGGAAAATTCACTGGGTGATGGTGGTAAAGGGATCAGACCCTCAGCCAGCCCTTTCTTTTTTTTTTTTTTTTTTTTTGGTTTTACAAGAGACAGGGTTTCTCTGTATTGTTTTGGAGGCTGTAGGTCCAGCCTGGCCTCGAACTCACAGAGATGCTCCTGCCTCTGCCTCCCGAGTGCTGGGATTAAAGGCATGCGCCACCACCACCCGGCGCCAGCCCCTTTCTTTAGTAGTCATGACAGGCTGGAAAAAGACCCAGCAAGACAAAGGCCTGACTCAGCAATATGTGTTGAGCTTCCTGACCTTGCCCAACCACCTACTACTCACTAGAAGGTCAGATACCCTCCATGTGATAAGGAACCAATCAGAAGTTAGATGGCAGGCTGTAGATGTGCTTTAAGTTAACAGTGACATACAGAGCATAGCGACCACCCTGGGAAGGCCATAGGTCACAGCAACCAGCTGGCCAATCAACACTTCCTGAAGCCTGGAAGTGCACCGATCCTGAGATTGTTGGGGACCCAGACACTCCCCTTGCTCCACCTCAATAAATTCCCTGCCCCAAGGTCCCTGAGTCCTTCTCACTTCACCAGCTGTGTCAGAGGAACGGAGTTAATACAGTTAACTCATTACATTATCAAAGAATCTCTTATTTTGCATCAGATAGGGTCTCTTGGTTATTTTTGGGTTCAGAATTTGGGTACAACAGTGGCACAAACCTCTAATCCCAGAACTTGAGGGGCAGAGGCAAGGCCCAGCCTGGTCTACTGAGAAAGTTCCAGGACAACTGGGGTTACACAGAGAAATTAAAAAAATAAAATAAAAAACTTAGTTTTTACAATTTAAAAAATAAGTGAGCCAGGCGTCCCAGCACTTGGAAGGCAGAGGTAGGCAGATCTCTGTGAGTTCGAGGCCAGCCTGGTCTACAGAGCTAGTGCCAGGACAGCCTCCTAAGTCACAGAGAAACCCTGTCTCGAAAAACCAATAAACAAATAAATAAATAAAAACAAAAAAATAAAAAATGTTTTAATTCCTTAGGGCAATGGACAGAAACTGGCAAAGCAGCCGGGAGGTGGTGGCGCTCACTTTTAATCCTGGCACTCGGGAGGGCAGGGGAGTTTGAAACCAGCCTGGTCTTCAAGAGCAAGTTCCAGGACAGCCTCCGAAGCTAGAGAAACCCTGTCTTGAAAAACCAAAAAAGGGAAGGGGGGAGGGAGGGAGGGAGGGAGGGAGGGAGGGAGGGAGGGAGGGAGGGAGGGAGGGAGGGAAGGAAGGAAGGAAGGAAGGAAGGAAGGAAGGAAGGAAGGAAGGAAGGAAGGAAGGAAGGAAGGGAGATCTGTGTGACCAGAATGGTCACAGCTGCATGTCTGGGCTGACAGTATCAAGAACATCAGCAGTGCTGAAAAAGAAGGCAAAACCCGGGTCCTTCCTTCCTTATAAAGCCAGGATCCAAATCATAGTCTCTGTTTTTTCTTTTCTTTTGAGACAAAATTACTACATAGCCCTGGCTGGCGTGGAACTCCCTTATGTAGATCCTGGAACTAACAGAGAGCTGCCTACTACTGTCTCCCCAAGGCTGGGATTAAAACTGTACCATACATGGGCTAGAGAGAAGGCTCAAAGGTTAAGAGCACTGGCTGCTCTTCCAGAGGTCCTGAGTTCAATTCCTAGCAACCACATGGTGGCTCACAACCATCTGGTGCCCTCTTCTGGCAGAACATTGTATGCATAGTAAATAAAATAAACATTAAAAAAAAAGTGTACCATACTAACATACCACACCTGACATAATTTTCTGGTTGTTTTGGTTTTTGGTTTGTTTGTTTTTTGGGAGGGGTTGTTTTGCATTTTTTTGTTTGAATGGTTTGTATGTATGTAAGTTTTTTGAGACTGGGTCTTACTCTGTAGCTGAAGTTGGCCTGGAACTCATTAGATAGCTCAAGGCGACCTAAAATTTACACTGACTGCACCCACTTTGTCACCTTGGCATCTCAGGTGCTGGAACTACAAGTATGAAGTACAATGACTGATTCTCATCAACTGATTTTTGTGGTTAAAGCATAGTGTCACTGAGAAATTTAAAGTAACTGGCAATCACAGAAAGGAAAATTTCTGTGAACTTCACAGGCAAGTTAAACAAGTATGGAATGACCAGCGCCAGACCTAGGAAAATGGCAAAATCTGCCCTATGCCATCAGTTTAGGTTCACTGCACTGACAATCTCAGCTGGCATCATTACTGCACACCATGAAGAGAACAAGGCCAAAACACAAAAGAGGAGAAATCCTGCGGTTCTTCCTTTTTGAAATTAGATTTATTCTATGTGTATGCATATACATTGACATGCAAGTGGAGGTGAGAGCACAATTTTCAGGAGTCAGTTCTCCCCTCCTACCACATAGGCTCCAGGGACCAAATCAAGCACCTTTTATTCACTGAGCTACTTCACAGGACCCCTTTTGTTTTATTTTTTAAGATTTATTTCTTTTTATTCTATGTCTATGAGTGTTTTACCTGCATGTATGACTTGTGTGCCTAGTAGTACCCACAAGAGGGCATCAGGTCCCCTAAACTAGAGTTACAGATGAGTATAAGCAAAACCTAGGTCACTACAAGAACAGCAAATGCTCATATCCACCAAGATGGCTCTAACCTCCTGTTTTAAAAATAGAGAACAGGTTTCATATAGCCCAGGTTGGCACGGAATATACCATGTAGCTTATGATGACCATGAACTTCTGATTCTTTTGCTAGGATTATAGATATGTCCCATCATGCCAGATCTATTGGGTGCTAAAATTTTAATTCTATATACTAGTCAAGTACTCTACTGAGCTACAAGCCCAGTCCTGGGATTCATTCTCTAAAGATGTAAAACATCCATATTAAAAAAAAAGTTTTAAGGGGGAAACTAACAAGAAGACAAAGATGTGGCTTCATAGAATTTCTAAGGAAAAAAAATGGAGATAAGTGACAAGTATAAACTATCATTGAAAAGTAACAAGAAGGCCAAGAGTTGGCTCAGCAATTTAATAGCACTTGTCGGTTTTGCAGAAGACCTGAGTTTGATTCTCAGCATCCAGGCTGAGCTCAGAACTGCCTCTAAGTCTGGTCTCATGGGATCCAATGACCTCTACAGGCACCAAGAATGTACAGACGCACATGCAGCAATACTTAATAGTAACTTAACATAATAAATAATAATGAATCTAACAAAAAATGAAAAGAATAGCAAGAAAGAGAGCTTGCAGGCCGGGGATATAGCTCAGTAGTAGAATGTTAAACACTCATAATGCTCAAGGTCCCAGGTTTAATCCCCAGTACACATGAAAGAACAAACAAGTCTGAAAAGAATTTATTCTAAAGTAGCATTGATGGAAACTAACAATGCTGTTTAATTCTCAGAGCAGGGATCATATGGACTTTTATTTTTTAGATTGAGTTTGATATAACCAAGTTGGCTTTCAAATCCTGAGTTCAAGCAATTCTCCTACCCCAGTCTTCAATGTCTGGGACTACATGCCCACTAATAATGCATTTCCATTTCTAATGTTTAACAAAGCATCTAGAACAAACTATATTTAACAAACTGACAAACTAGCATGCACAGAGTGGTGCGCACAAAACAGACAGTTTAGAAATCATATTTGAAGAAAAGTAGAGGAGAGTGGCTGTTTGGTTTGGAAAAATAGAACTTTGTGAGAAAAGGTCTCTGTTTGTAGCCCTATCTGTCCTATCTGTTTATCAGGCTGTTCTGGAACTCAGAGATTCCCCTGCCTCTGCTTCCCAAGTGCTGGGATTAAAGACTTGTATCATCACCACCCAGCTGAAAAAAAAAAGAATTTTTAAGTGGAACAAAACAAGTGTCACTGAATAGTTATAACACGAATACTGGAGCTGCACAGAATTTTAAAAAAAGAACTGCAGATGATTTTTTTTTTTTTTTTTTTTTTTTGGTTTTTCAAAACAGGGTTTCTCTGTGGCTTTGGAGGCTATCCTGGAACTAACTCTTGTAGACCAGGCTGGTCTCGAACTCACAGAGAATCCGCCTGTCTCTGCCTCCTGCTGTTTTCATTTTCTAAGTACTGGAAATGTGTTACCACACTCTGCAAAGAAATACAGCTTAAATTTTTGTTTTTTTGAAGTAATTTTAGATGTATACAAGAGTTAAAAAAAAGCTGGTCGGTGGTGGCACATGCCTTTAATCCCAGCACTCGGGAGGCAGTGCTGTGAGTTGGAGGTCAGCCTGGTCTACAGAGCAAGTTCCAGGACAGCCTCCAAAACTACAGAGAAACCATGTCTCGAGAGAAAAAAAAAAAGTCTACAGTAAAACTCTATAAGAAATCCCAAAGATAGATGTGGAGACTTAAGTGGGATATTCCTAGGCAAGAAGATGGCTTGAATCCAAAAGTTCCAGACCAGCCTGGGCAACACAAGACCCCTATCTCAAGGCAAAGAAATTCCAGGTGCTTCCTTCGGTTGTCAGTAAACAATGACTTTAATATAGACTGTAACCTTATTTGTACATTTGAGATTTTAGTGCAACATACATAAGAACAGATTTGTTTTTAAACCTGGGATTGGAGAGTATTGGGACACACCCCAAGCTGTATGGTAACATATACCAACAATAACCCTAGCATTTGAAAGGCTGATGCTTAGTCCAGCAGGAGTGGTTCATGCCTTTATGGTGCACGCCTTTAATCCTAGCACTCAGAAGGCTTGAGGCAGGTGCATCTCTGAGTTGGAGGCCAGCCTGGTCTAAGGAACAAGTTCAAGGACAGCCAGAGCTGCACATACTCTATCTTGAAGGAAAATTGGGGCGGTGAGCAGTGGTGGTTCATGCTTTATTAATCCTGGCACCAGTGAAGCAGCAACAAGCAATTATCTAAGTTCAAGGCCAGCCTGCCAGGAACTGTTTTACACAGAGAAACGGGTCTTGAAAAACTAAAAAAAAAAAACCTGGTACTGGTGGCTCACGCGTTTAATCACAGCACTTGGGAGGCAGAGGCAGGCAGATCTCTGTGAATCTGAGGCCAGTCTGGTCTACAGAGCTAGTTCCAGGACAGCTTCCAAAATAGAGAGAAACCCTGTCTCGAAAAAAAAAATGTAAATAAAATACAATAAAAGGTGCACACCCTTGCACTTTTTAACTTTAGTGAATGTGCTGTTAACAAAAGGAAAAGGAGGCAAACTCACTGAGCTTCAATAACTTGATTAAAACATCCCTGAGAACATTCACTGCCCTCATTCCAACACCATAATCAACTGTTTCACTGATTAGGCTACCAGGAACAATGGAGGTATTTTGGGCCAGTGGACAATTAAAACCAATTGTGTACAAAGGCACCAATACTTTCACCACACACTGGAACCTCTGCTGAGTTTTGTTTTGCATGAGTATTTCCCTTTCCAAGGGGGAGGAGAACCCAAGTACCTGGAAGGTGGTACTGGCTCGAAAAAGCAATAGCTTTAATCACTTACGCTAAATGTGAAAGGAGATCATGACTGAGATAAAAATATCACTTTTGAAAGGAAGTAGTATGGGCCATCGAACTCCATCAACTGAAAAGCCATCACCTGAACACACTCCCATTCTAGAGAGTGGAGAAAAAGCTAAGTTACAAAGTTGCAAGTGCCTGCAGCACTGTACAGATAGATGGAGTCTCTTACTTAGCAACTGTAGTGTTGTCCTCCAAACACTCAGCCTGTCATAGTTAGGGCCTGACAACTGTTCACTCCAAATCCATGTGCTCTCAACTTGGATTCAGGATTGATTTATAAAAATAGCTGCTGCTGTTGCTGGTCTTTGAATCTCTGCGCTGATGACTGCGCAGTGTTACCCTATAGGCCTAGAGCAGCTGTATTTCTCTCACCACACCCATCGCTCTGCCTATCCAGCCAAGCTGCGGGCAACCGCCCCCCTCCCGCTTGTCACCCTCCCGCCCCCCATCTCTGCACCATACTATTCCCCCTCCTCCTGGGCTGAGTGAGCAAATTACAAGCACAAATATCCCCTGATGCAATGCCACAACCATCCCTGGGAAAAAGCAGAGAGCGTTGCCAAAAGCGCAGCAGTAGGGAAATGGGCGGGAGACACTCACAGGGAGCAAGAAACTCTGCAGGGGCCCTGAAGAGAAATACTGCAACTGGACCGGCTGAGGGAAAGGGGGATTCCGGGAGAGAGCTGGGGTAACACTAATGTTCCCTGAGAAGTACAGGCTACACCACCCCATCTCACTCCGGGAGGGGGCGAGTTGTGGATTCCTAAAACACAAACCTGTGGGGAAATCAGTCTCTTCCCCCAAGCAGCAAACGCACTTAATCTACACAATCCTGGAGATAAGCAAAACCTCTCAAACACGCCCAGGAGGCAATCTCGACTAAAGCTGAGCTCCGGCTGTAACAGTCCAAAAGAGCTCGTCCCGTGTGCTAAATTAACTACAATCTCTGCTCCGAGTAACGTTTCCAACGGCCTCCGAGTCCTGCTCCCTAAGTTTCCCGGCTTTGCACCCTTAAAGTGACCCCTTTGCATTCCCAAAGCCAGACACCAGAAGCACGTCAATTCCCCAAACTGCGCAGGGCCCACGCACACAAGGACTCGAGCTAAGATTCTCCGGACCACCCTCAGCCCCACCCATACCCCCCCAGACCGGACACGCGGAGGCTGCTCTCAGTTCCCACATCCACAGATGCCCCTCCTGAAGCCGGGAGAAACGTCCCTGGCGTCCTTCTGCATCGCCGAACCCCACCCAAGGCCCCAGGCTGCAGCCGACCCTCGGCGCCGGGACTCAGCACATGCCCAAGCTGAGGCAAGCCGCTCTGCTCCACAGCCACAAACGTCCTGAAACGGGATCTCTTGGCCCGCCTCGCCCCCGACCGTCCCCTCAGAAGGCGCCGCGAAAACTCCGAAGGTCACACCCGCAGGCCCCCCACCGGGCCCCCTCTGGCTGCCACCCCGGCGTCCCGCAGGCGAACAGCCACCGCCCTTCCCCGCCTCGGGCGGGACCTGCGGGGTCCCCAGCGGTCACCGCATGAACCTAGGCCACTGTCTCGGGGGACAGTGACGAGGCCGACCCTCGGATCCCGACCTCACCAGCACTCACCCGCCGCCGCCAAGCCCAAGCCGGAGCCGCAGGAAGCCGGGAGAGGGCAGAGAGGAGCTGGGAGCAGCCGGGAGGAGCCGCAGGAGCCACAGAGCAAGCCGGAGGGGCGGGGCGCAGGGAGGTGGCCGCTTCCTCGTCGCCCTCTTGAAGGCCGGCACGAAGGCGGGGCGTCCCCACAGCCAGCGGGCGCCGCACCAGCCAATGGGCGCCCCCGAGGGGCGGGCCAAAGCGCCGAGAGCCAATCCGCGCCTGCCCCTGCTCCGCGACCTCTCCGTGGAAGCGGCACGAGCGACGAGAGCCGGACGGTTGGCGAAGCGCGCGTCCGACGTCTAGGCTGCCGCCTCCCGCCCGCTGATACCTCAGCGAAAGGCGAGCCTCAGGCCGCCTCCGCCGTTCTGAGTTGGCCACCGCTTCCTTTTCCAGCAGGGAACTTGCTAGTGCCAGGAGCACGTGGCCTGGGTGCGGGTGGGCCCCGCGGGCCCTGACTGGTGGGCTCTATGATGTAATCTGGGAGGGGCGCGGGGCGGGTCCTTGGGTCCTCGGCCGCAGGGAACCCTGACGGCGAGCCGAGGGCGCGCGACTCGGGGCAGCTGTTTAGAGCTGCCTTGAAAAGTGGACCAAGTTCAGAAGGGACATTGGTAAATGCAAAACTGATTATATAGTTGGCTGCTTTTAGTTTGTTCGTTTTTTTCTGTGCAGTTACTTAAAAATCACCTTTGTTTTGTTTGAGACAAGAGTCTTAACGGCTTAGCGCTGGCTGGCCTGAAATTCTTTGTATCACCCACCTGACTCACAGTGATGGCAGTCCTGCTTCAGCCTCCCGAATTACTGGGATTATAGACTTGAGCCTCCACACATGACTAAATTACCTCCCCCTTCTCTTTTTTTTTTTTTTTTCCTTTTTGAGACAGGGTCTCACTATGTTTGATTCACATTATATTGCCTGTGGATAGTACTGGTGGTCCAGAAGCAATGATACCTAATCCCTTTTGAGTGCTTGCTCTATCTTCCAGATCATAACACTAGTACTTAATCAAAACAATCCTATGTGGTTAGTATATCCTCATTCCCGTTTGTATTTTTGGTTGTGAGCCTGGCCTTTAACAGTTTAGCCATTTATCCAACCCTACTCATTCCGTGTTTATAAAGGAGAGAACAGACAAGCTTAGTTACAACATAATGTCAACAAGGCAGTATTTGGCTAGTGGGGCTTTAACTTAGGTAGCCAGCTGCTAGGGTTGTAAATTCAGCTATATACAGTTTACCAGGAAGACTTGTTTAGGAAGCGTAGCTGTGTTTTGTAGCTGTGTAGCCTTGGGAAAGCTAAGCCTCAGTTTCTCAGTGAAAATTAGGTAATAGTCACTCTCAATAGAGTTATTAATAGGATGCCTATGGCAAAATACTGATGACCCATATTCCCTGTAGAATCTCAACACAGCCAGACAAATGTGCAAACTTGTGGAAGACTTCTAAATCTATCACTGTTGTGTAACAATTTCCTCTAAGATGGGAACTTTTCATCCTACAGGGAAACTCCCTAAGCAGAAAGATAAACTACTCAAAATGGCTTCAGAAGTCCCTGAAACCAACCAGATTAACTGGGCTCCTCCCTACCAGAATTCAGTGTTCCTTTCAAAAGACCAGGGCCAAGCTGCAAAAAAAAAAAAGACTCTGAAGAGCAAAATCAGCAAAGACTCTGAAACCAGCCAAGCTGCCTAGAAGAGGTCTGGACCAGAATCACCTGGAAAGGACACTCTCCAAAATGTTGAGCGGCCTGTAGGCTGTGCAGTACTCTCCAGGAATCCCAGTTCTGTGAGTTGTTACTCAGGCCAGGGAGGGCCTTGGTGATGCAGCTGTCTCTGAGTCTTTTCTGCTCATGTAAGTAACCCCTCTCATGACCCTTTATATTCCTAAGCAACTCCAATAAAACTTATTGTTTGACCAAGTTGAACTTTGGTCTGTCATGAGTGCCCTATCAGGGGTGAGGAGATGTGTGTGTTGCATCTCCCCAGGAAAAGTTTTGTCACACAACACTCATTGATTTGAACTGTAAATGAAGATGATAGTTTCATGGAATCCATATTAATCACTCCCCTAGAGCCAGGTAGTCATGGCACACATCACTCAGGAGGCAGAGGCAGACAGATCTCTGTGAGTTGGAGGCCAACCTGGTCTACAAACTAAGTTCTAGGACAACCAAGGCTATGGCACAGAGAAACCCTGTCTCAAAAAAACAAAAATAAATCAATAATAATAATAAAAAGCCAGTAGTCCATGCTTGTCATTCCAGCATTTAGGACAGAGGATCAGTTCAAGGCCAACTTGGGATACATGAGACGCTGCATCAAACAAAAAAGTAAAGGTTTGGTGGGAAAGATACAGAATTGTAGAGAACCAGTCAATAAAAGACCACTACAACCCAGAAAACTAAAATATCTGATGCAGATTGCACACCTGTTATTTAAGGAGCCAGAAATCTTGAGCTAAAGCCCAGATATCTCCCTCCCTCCCTCTCTCTCTCTCTGACTCTGTCTCTCTCTCTCTAACTCTCTCTCTCTCTGACTCTCTCTCTCTCTCTCTCTTTCTCTCTCTCTCTCACACACACACACACACACCATGCACTCCGGCACATCCACTTACACTCAATTCCAAGAAGAATGTAAGGAAGCTAACAGTCATTTTTCCAACAATATGTATAGTGTATCTTCCTGTTAGACAAGCCACATATGAGAAAAGACATTCACAAAGATACATTAGATAATTAGATAGGCTTCCTAACTGAATGAAGTGGTACACACCTGCAATCCCCAGCACTCTGGAGGCAGAGACAGAAGCTTCTGAGAGTGTCAGATCATCCTAGACTCTATGACATGTTTGATTTCAGTCTGTAATATATAGCAAGACCCTGTCTCAGAAAAAAACTGGTGGAGCCGGGCGTTGGTGGTGCACACCTTTAATTCCAGCACTTGGGAGGCAGAGGCAGGCAGATCTCTGTGAGTTCGAGGCCAGCCTGGTCTACAGAGCGAGTGCCAGGACAGCCTCCAAAACTGCACAGAGAAACCCTGTCTCGAAAAAAACAAAAAGAAAAAAAGAAAAAAACTGGTGTGCCAGGTGTTGGTGGTGCACGTCTTTAATCCCAGCATTTGGGAGGCAGAGGCAGGCGGATTTCTGTGAGTTCTGGTCTACAGCCTGGTCTACAGAGCGAGTTCCAAGACAGTCTCCAAAACAATACAGAGAAACCCTGTCTCGAAAAACCAAAAAAAAAAAAAAAAGACTCTGAATTTTGTCTAATGCTATATTTATTGTCCTGAAAACCATAGAAGTAGGTGTTAAAATGATTCTTCCTGAAGACTGGAGCAGCCAGTCCCAAGACCTGACCCCAGACTCCATGACCATAATTGGCTTTGAACCCCTTTGAAATCAGATGTCTAGGAAAACATAAAAGTGTTAGAATCCACTGGGCAGTGGTGGCACACTTCTTTAATCCCAGCACTCTGGAGGCAGAGACAGGTAGATCTCTGTGAGTTCAAGGCCATCCTGGTCTTCCAGGACAGCCAGGGCTACACAGAGAAACCCTGTCTCAGAAAGAAAAGGGGGGGCTAGAATCCTACAGTCTTTCAATTAATAGATTCCCCATATTATGTGTGCCCCCATCTGGAGCCCAGGAAATCTTTTCTTTTCTTGTTTTGTAAGACAGGATCTCACCGTGTAGCTCTGGACTGGATCTATTCAGACCAGGCTGCCATCACAGACTACCAATAGTCTTCTGTAGCAACTAAAATCCCAGCTGATACAGTTGCAGTAAAAGCCCTGGACTGTAAGATAAAGAGCTCCATTACAGAGTTACTTGTACTAGGAACAGACTGTGTAGCCTTGGGTAAGCTATTTCCCATCCCTAGGCCTCAGGGTTCTCAGACAACGTCTGCTTCTTGCTTTCTGTGTTCTCGTTGATCACTGCACTGGAACACCCTTTCACTTGAAACAGACACCTGTGTCAATGCGGACAGAGTGTATGCTTGTTCCCTCCCCTTTAGGAGCCTGCATCCTCTCAGTCTCTCAGTAGGTATTGGGAAGCACACACCTTTGGGACATTCCCTTAACTTCAAGTCACCCGAGGTAGGTCCTGATCCTGTCTTCCTTTCATTTGTCTTCTACTAGAGTGGTCAAAAGGCAGAGAAGGTTGTTTCTACTTTTAAAATGATGGTCACTGTATCCACTACTGCTCCTGAACTTGCTGCATTATGTCTCCTTATAGAACCTCAAATGAGAGGGTTGTAGACCCTTAGTGGATCCCCCCCACACCATGAGGGCATTCTAAGATTTAATGATGTTTTTAAAAGACTTAGTTTTTTTTATGTATGTGCATACAAGTACCCAAGTCCCTGGAGCTGGAGTCATAGAAGATTGTGAGCCACCTGATGTGGGTGCCAGGAACCAAACTTCCAAGAACAAGAAGTGTTCTTAGCCAGGCAGTGGTGGCACATGCAGAGGCAGGAGCATCTCTGTGAGTTCCAGGCTAGCCTAGTCGGCAGAGTGACTTCCAAGACAGCTCCAAAGATGCGCAGAGAAACCCCGTCTCAAAAGACCAAAAAAAGTTTTCTTCTTTCTCTTTTTTTTGGTGGGGAGGGTGGCTTTTTGAGACAGGGTTTCTCTGTTTGGCCCTAGCTGTCCTAGAACTTAGTCTGTAGACAAAGATGACCTCAAACAGAGATCTGCCTGCCTCTGCCTCTGAGTGCTAGGACTAAAGGTGTGCGCCTCCACTGCCCAGCTTTATGGTGGTTTTTTTTTTTAACAGTCTCATGTATCCTGAGAGCTGGCCTGGAACTCACTAAGTAAACCACCAGGCCAGTTTCAAACTCAAAGATCCACTTGCCTCTGCCTCCCAGCTACTGAAATTAAATGAGTGTTCCACTAAGTTCAGCCAACCCTGAATTCCTGATCTTACTGTCTCTCCAGAGCCTAGACTGGCAGAAAACTCAGTATCTTTCTGCCTCACACTCCCAAAGTGCTCAGGTGCTGGGATTACAGGCATCTACCACCACACCTGGATAAGTTTTTGTTTGTTGTTTTTAATTTTATGAGCATTGACTGGTTGACTGGTGTTTTGACTACTATAGCACAAGTTATAATAGGTCCACAGACTGCTTTTGTATGATTGTGTGAGGGTGTCAGAACCCCTGAAACTGGAGTTACAGACAGTTGTGAGCTGTCATGTGGGTGCTAGGAATTGAACCCGGTTCTCTGAAAAAGCAACCAATGTTCTTAACTTCTCCCTGAGCCAACTCTCCAGCCCCAACCTGGCTAGTTTTTGTTTGTTTGGTTGGTTTTGGTTTTTGAGACAGGGTTTCTCTGTGTTGTTTTGGAGGCTGGCCTGGAGCTCCATCTGTACACCCAGTGGCAATCTGGAGGGTTTGACATTTACAGTCAGAATTGAAAATGAACCAAGATATTGTATCAGGGTTCAGAATGGAGCACAGAAGAAGAACTGGAGAGCACCCAGGTATATGCTGGGCTGCCAAAGACCTGAGGGCATCACTTCAACAGTCTTAAAAGTCACAGTTCAGTGGTTGTGCTCTGTAGCCAGGAAGTAGATCCTGAAAAGAAAAAAGAGACAAAACAACAACAACAACAACAAAAAAACTAGCCAGGTTGATCTCTGTGAGTTCGAGGACAGCCTGGTCTACAGAGCGAGTTCCAGGACAGCCTCCAAAATAATACAGAGAAATCCTGTCTCGGGAAAAAAAAAAAAAAGAAAGAAAGAAACTGATACAGAATGATAATTCTCATTCTGGTTGCTTCTGCATCTCACTCTGAGCTCCTTCTAACCTCTTTCTTGTTCAACATCTGCAGTCACTAAAGAAATGAGTCATGAGTCTGGGGTATAGAGATCACAGGCAGAGACATCCTGCCTGTCATCATCCAGGAAGGACACATCCTTCTCTAACCATACTTTATGCACAGGCATGTGAACCTGCGCACACCGTGTGTGTGTGTGTGTGTGTGTGTGTGTGTGTGTGTGTGTGTGTGTAAAGCCCTGCATTCTCCTGCCTCCGCCTTCAAAGTGCTGAAATTACAGATGTACATTACCATGCCTGATTAAGGATTGTTAGTTAGGAAAAAGAAGTGAGTACAGTTGGTTTCAGATTCAGGAGGCAGAAGCAGGCAGATTTCTGTGAGTTTGAGGCCAGCCTGGTGTATTGAGGTAGTTGGAAAGAAAATGGCCCCCAAAAGGAGTAGTACTATTAGGATATGTGGCCTTGTTGGAGGAATCATGTCACTGTGGGTGTGGGTCTTGAGGTCTCTTTCTCAAGCTTCACTCGGTGTTCAGTAGATTATCTGCTACCTTCTGTGTGGTGATCTAACAAAGAAAGCTTGCCTGAAGATCACAGTGCAAATCTAGCCACACCAGTTAGCCATAGAGGCCAGGCAGTAGTAGCACACACCTTTAATTCCAGCACTCGAGAGACAGAGACAAACAGATATCTGTTAGTTCAAGGCCACCTTGAGCTACAAGAAATTGATCCATTCTAAAAGAGAAACAGAGCTCACACAAAGCACTTGGGATCCCACTCCTTTAATCCCAGCACTAAGAGGAATGTAAGGCCAGAGGAGACAGGAACTCAGTGCATTCGGAAGTTTGGTGGAGAGCAGTGCAGTCTGGGGATGCAGTCTGAGGACAGGATCGCCCCTTAGGTCTAAGAATTGGTAGAGGTGAGAACTCTCAAGTGGCTGACCCTTTTGCTTCTCTGATCTTAAGCTTTAACCCCAATATCTGCCTCTGGGTTTTTATTATTATTAAAACCAAAGAAAATTAATGCTGCAACTTCTGATCAAGATGTAGCCACCACCATGTCTGTCTGCATGCTGTCATGCTTTCCTTCATGATCATAATGGACTGAACTTCTGAAACTGTAAGTCAGCTACCTTCAATTAAATGTTTTCTCTATAAGAGTTGCCATGGTAATGGTGTCTCATCACAGCAATAAAAACCTTAAGACATCTATATAGTAAATTCCAAGCCAGCCAGGGCTACACAGTGAGCTCCTGAAAAAAAAAACTAAAACAAATACAAGTACGCTGTATAGCTAAAAATGTCTGTTGGCTGGCAGCCCCTGGTTTGCCAGTTCGTGGTCTCTGCTGTGATTGCTCCTTTCCCCTAAGTCCATTAGGAGGGTAGATGCAGGCAGGCCCCCAACCTCAGACCCTTTGTTCAGACTTTGTGTGAGTCACTTGAAAGCCAAGAGGCAACTCTTGCTAATTCAGTAAGCCTCTGAGGAAAGCTGCCAACTCCACAGAGAAGATTTGAGATGAAAATGGAATGGACTTGACACCTTTCACTTAGCTTGGAATCAAACATTTGGCAGCTCAGACAAACTAACTTATATTTAGAAAAGAGCTACACATATTCCTGCAATTCCTGTAAGCATAATCCATGCTGACTCAATTAGAATTCAGGGAACTTAGCAGGGGAGCATTTTTAAAATGTGTATTTAGAAATAAATTTCAAATTTATTTGAAAAGTTGCAAGAATAAAAATTACATAAAAAGCTCCTATGTATTCTTTACCAAGCTTCAGCTATTTTAAACGTTTGCCCATTTGCTCAATCATGTGCTGCACACACATGCACATTCTACACACAGATTTACTTATTTATTTATTTTTGGTTTTTGGTTTTTGGTTTTGACTGTCCTGGAACTCAGCTCTGTAGACCAGGCTGGCCTTGAACTCACTGAGATCTGCCTGCCTCTGCCTCCAGTCTCCCGAGTGCTGGGATTATAGGCGTGCACCTCCACTGCCCACTCCCCGGCTGTAGAACATTTCCTAACCTTCTTTCACATGTTTATCTTTTGTGACAGTGACAGTGGCATTTCTTAGGGGGTTTTTCCTGGGGTGAGGAATTGTTCTGTTTTGGTTTTATTTTGTGTGTATGTGTGTATTGATGTGTAAGTGTTCCTGTATGTGTGGTGTTCATACACAAGTATACATGTCCATATGAAGGTCAGAGGTCAACATCAGGCGTCTTCCATCAAAATTCGATTCAGGCTTTGCCTGTCTAAGCCTCTCCAGAGCTGAACTGCAAGTATGTGTCATCCTGCCTAACTTTTTCTTATTTTAACATTTTTTATGTATGTGTGTATTATGTATATATTGTGTGTATATATATATGTACATATGTCTGTATATGTTGTATATGTATGTGTGCTTGCGTGTGAGCAGGTACATACACCATACAAGAGTATCCCTTGTTCTTGTTCTTTTCTGTCTTGCCTTAGCACTTTGAGACATGACCTCTCACTGAACCCAAAGCTTACTGTTTCCAGCAGGCTGGATTGTTAGCAGCCTCCTGAAGTTTGCTTATCTTGTCTCCCCAAAGCTGGGGTTACGGCCTCACAGGGCCATGGTTTTTAGTCAGGTGCTGCATGGGAGGGTCTATGGAAGGTCTCCATGCTTGCCCAGCAAACATGGTTAACAAATGTGCCTTCTCCCCAACCATCATTCCAGCCCCTACACCTTTTTTTTTTTTAATGTGTCTTCATCTTACATAGTAAGCACTTCATCAACTGAACTTATCTCCCAGTCTTTGTATTGTTTTTAAAAACTATTCATTGCTGTTGTTGTTTTTTATGTAAGATGCATCGGGGTGTGAGTAGGCACAGCCAGCAAGTGGGCAATAAGAGGATGACTTTGTAGAATCAGCTCTCTCCTTCCACCTTCACGAGGGTTCTAGGCGTTCAACTCGGGTCATCAGACTTGGGGACAAGCACTTTTACCCACTAAGCCACCTCACCAGCCCTTGTTTTGTTTTTGAGAGATTTTTTTGGGGGGGTATAGTCCCAAACAGGGTTTCTCTGTAACTTTGGAGCCTGTCGTGGAAATTATTCTGTAGACCAGGCTGGCCTCAAACTCACAGAGATCTGCCTGCCTCTGCCTCCCAGGTGCTGGGATTAAAGGCGCGCATGACTACCACCCCGTCAAGAGATGACTTTGTGAGACTTTTAGCCACAGCCAGGGATTAGGGATCAGTCTGGCTATCCCTTGAGTTCCAGCAGATTGTGAACTGTAAGGATACAGCATCAAGTTGGACTGGTGACAGTTCAGTGGTTAAAAGCACTGGCTACTCCTACAGAGGAGCCAGATTCAGGTCTCAGCATACAGACAGCAGCTAACCCTCTTCTGGTCTCTTTGGGCATGTGCCTGGTGCACAGACATGCATCCAGGTAGATGTTTATACATATAGACTGTAAATACAGGGCTGGAGAGATTGCTCAGTGGTTAAGAGCACTGGCTGTTCTTCCAGAGGGTTTGATTCCCACAACCCACATGGCAGGTCACAACTCTCTGTTAACTCCAGTTCCAGGGGATCTAACACCCTCACACAGATAAACATGCAGAAAAAAAACTATCAATGCATATTAAGTAAAAATAAATGAATTATTAAATAATAAGTAAATCTTCAAATAACCAGATTGTGATTTTGATAAATCCCAGCACTGGGGAGGCTGAGGCAGGTGGACCTCTGTGAGTTTGAGACCAGCCTGGTCCGAGTTCCAGGACAGCCAAGGCTGTTACACAGAGAAACCCTATCTAGAAAAACAAAAGCAAAATAAAACAAAACCAAAAACCATTTTGTCCTTTCTTTTGTTTTTTATTTGTTTGTTTGGGTTTTTTGAGACAGGGTTTCTTTGGTTTTGGAGGCTGTCCTGGAATTAGCTCTTGTAGATCAGGTTGGTCTTGAACTCACAGAGATACATCTGCATCTGGCTCCCTAGTACTGGGTTTAAATGTGTGCACCACCAACGCCCAGCCGGGCAGTTCTTTTGTTTTTTGAAACAGGGTCTCATATAACCCAGGATGGCCTTAAACTTAAGATGTAGTTGTAGGTGGCCTTGAACTCTTGGGATTCTCCAGCCTCCACCTCCCAAAACTGAGATTACAGAGTAACATTTTAGTTCATCAAACAAACAAATGCAAATCAGAATTCCAGCACTCAGAAGGCTGAGACCAACCTTGTCAACAAAGTGAGTTCAGGACAGCCAGGGCTGTTACACAGAAAAACACTGTTGGGGGGTGGGGTGGGGAATCAGGCTGACAAGATGGCCCTGGGGGTTTATTTCCAAATCTGATAACCTGAGCTTGATCAACTCCACAGCCCCCCAACACACACACACACACACACACACACACACACACACACACACACACACACACACACACACACACACACACACACACACACACAGGAAAAGAGAGAACTGATAGTTTTGAGACAGGGTTTCCTTGTGTAGCTTTGGTTGTCCTGGGCAAGATCTCTCAGAGGCCAGTCTCATCTGATCTACATAGAAACTTCCAGGCTAGCCAGAGCTACACAAAGAGACCTGTCTCAAAAAAATAAATAGGGAGGTGGCAGCCCATTCCTTGAATTTCTGTACTCAGGAGGCAGAGGCAGGCAGATCTCTAAGGTCTGCAGAGTGACTTCAAAGATAGCCAGGATACACAGAGAAACCCTGTCTTGAAAGGAAAACCAAAACAACAGGATCAAAAAATAAAATAAAAATAAAGCATCTTGGGGCCGGTAAATAACTCAGTGGGTAAAGGTGCTTGCTGCCAATCCTAACAACCTGAGTTCAATCTCCTGGACCCACATGGAGAAAGAAGAGAGCACCAACACTAAGCTGTCTGCTGTCCTCCACACCTTCACAATGTGTGGAGTACCCACACACATACACCAATCAATTAACATAATAGGGTTGGTGTTTTTGTTTTGTTTTGTTTTGTTTTCAAGACAGGGTTTCTCTGTGTCCCTGGCTCTTCTGGAACATGATTAGACCTGGCTGGCCCAGCTTATATAATAGAATTTCTTTTTTTTTTTTTTTTTTTTGGTTTTTCGAGACAGGGTTTCTCTGTACTGTTTTGGAGGCTGTCCTGAACCTCGCTCTGTAGACCAGGCTGACCTCGAACTCACAGAGATCCGCCTGCCTCTGCCTCCCGAGTGCTGGGATTAAAGGCGTGTGCCACCACCGCCCGGCCATATAATAGAATTTCTAAGATAAGCATCTTCATAGCACCATAAATAAATGTGCCCTGTGAGAGTCTAGTAGGAGTGCTGGCAGGCCATACTAAGAAGGCAGCGATTTCTTGCTCTACACACCAATCCCTCAGCAGGAAGTGTCAGACTGATTAAGCTCCTACACTACGGAGTACATAACAGATGGTGCTGTGATGTTACAGGCACCTCAGACAGCCTATAAATGAAATAGAAACATTAATGGATTTGAAGTGTAAGTATAAAACTATCAGCCAAATATAGTCATCTGGGAGATTTCTTACCAACAATGTAACAGCATCTCCACCTCACCACCCCTCAGACCTCCAGTGATGGCTCCAGAGGTAAAAAGCAAACCTAAGGATCAGGGTTCAATCCCCAGAACCCAAGGCTTTCCAGGCCCCACAAAGTACACATACCACATCATAGCACACTCCCAACAACAACAATAATAATACAATGAATGCAATTAATAACATAAAATACAATCAAAAATAATAAAATAATGTTTGTAGTTAAGAACCTGTTCTTCCTCTGTATGGGTGTCTGTGGTTTGTTGTCCCCTTAATCAAGGACCCCAGAGACGGACCTGAAAAATGAAGTCAGCAATTACAATTAACTATTCTTTTTTTTTTTTTTTTTGGTTTTTCGAGACAGGGTTTCTCTGTATTGTTTTGGAGGCTGTCCTTGAACTCGCTCAGTAGACCAGGCTGGCCTCAAACTCAGAGATCCGCCTGCCTCTGCCTCCCGAGTGCTGGGATTAAAAGCGTGCGCCACCAACGCCCGGCTATTTTTTTTAAAGATTTTACTTATTTATTATGTATACAACACTCTGCCTCCATGTATGCCTGCAGGCCAGAAGAGGGCACCACATCTCATTACAGATGGTTGTGAGCCACCATGTGGTTGCTGGGAATTGAACTCAGGACCTCTGGAAGAGTAGCCAGTGTTCTTAACTGCTGAGCCATCTCTCCAGCCCTAACTATTCTTTTTGTTTTTTTTGTTTTTTTTTTTGTTTTTTGTTTTTTTTTTTTTTGTTAGTTGGTTTTTGGTTTTTCAAGACAGGATTTCTCTGTAGCTTTGGAACCTGTACCAGAACTCATTCTGTAGACCAGGCTGGCCTCGAACTCACAGAGATCTGCCTGGCTCTGCCTCCCAAGTGCTGAGATTAAAGGTGTGTACCACCACCACCCAGCACAATTAACTATTATTTAAGAATAATTTTACCGGGGAGGAGGGGAGGGAGAGAGAACTGGGAAAGACATGTGAAGCAAGCTTATTTCTAATTTAAATGAAAAAAAGTAATTTTAATTTTTTTCTTCAACAATCTCATACTTATATATCAGATACTATTTTGTTTCTTATTTGTTTGTTTGTTGAGACAGAGTCTTGTTATGTAGCTTTGGCTGGCCTGGAGCTTTGATACCTGGAATTAAAAGGTCTATACCACCACCTTTGGGAAGCATCTTTTTGTTTTGTTTTTATTTCTTTTTTTTTTTTTTTTTTGGTTTTTTCGAGACAGGGTTTCTCTGTATTGTTTTGGAGCCTTCCCAGCTCTGTGGACCAGGCTGGTCTCAAACTCACAGAGATCCCTCTACCTCTGCCTCCTGAGTGCCCCACCAATGCCCCCGCTCCTGGCAAGTATCTTGATCGTATCTACTTCCCTCTCCACTCTGCTCCTCCCACAAACAGGCTTCTCCCACTTTCATGTCCTCTTTTTTAATTTTTTTTTTATTTTTTTATTTTTTGGTTTTGCGAGACAGGGTATCTCTGTGGCTTTGGAGGCTGTCCTGGAACTCACTTTGTAGACCAAGCTGGCCTTGAACTCACAGAGATCCACCTGCCTCTGCCTCCTGAGTGCTGGGATTAAAGGCATGCGCCACCAACGCCCGGCTTTTTTATTTTTTTAAAACAACTCACTGAGTGCATTAGTGCTATCTGCATACACATGGGTATAGGGCCGTACATGGAGAGAAACATTAAGAAACCTACCAGCCCGGCGGTGGTGGCGCACGCCTTTAATCCCAGCACTCGGGAGACGCAGGCAGGCGAATCTCCGTGAGTTCAAGACCAAGCCTGGTCTACTGAGACAGTTCCAGGACAGGCTCCAAAACAATACAGAGAAACCCTGTCTCGAAAAACCAAAAAAAAAAAAAAAAAAAAAAAGTTACCAGTAGGCCAGGTGGTGGCGCATGCCTTTAATCCCAGCACTCTGGAGGCTTAAAAACACAAAAAAAAACAAAACCTACCAGTAGCCACATCCCCAAAGAAAAATGTCTCCCCTTCCTCCAGTAGCCATCAACTGCCAACTGCTCCCCAGCTGGGAGGTCAACATTCAGAACCCACATTTCAAAACAAACAAAAAACTAGGTGTTGTAGAATATTATTACATAATGGGGCGGTAGCAGTACGCCTTTAAATCCAGCACTCGGAGGCAGAGGCAGGCAGATCTCTGTTCAGATGTGTTACATCTGTTTACCCTGTGGAACATTTGTTTAATGATACAAAGATATGTTGCATTTTGCGGGATGGGGGGTGGGGGGTATACAAGACAGGGTTTCTCTGTGGCTTTGGAGGCTTTCCTGTGTAGTGACCAGTCCCCCATTTTAGCAGCCATTACAGGCTAACATGTCCTTTCATGACCTTGCCACTCCTGTCCTGGTCACTAAGGTCAGATGCCCTTCTTGTGGCAAGGAACCAATCAGAAGTTAACTGGCGGGGCTGTGCTTTACGGCTCTGGGTGTGCTTTATGGACAAGTGCACAACAGTGATGTGCAGAACATAGCAACCGCCCTGAGGCCTGTGGGCCATAGCAACCAGTTGACCAATCAACACAGGGCGGGTCACCCAAACCTAGAAGCACACCAGTCCTGAGACTGTTTCATACCCCTAGACGACGCTCCCCTTACGCTGCCCTTCAAGATCCCTGCCTCGAGGTTGCTTGGGGTCTTTCCCCAGCCATTCGCCCAGCGGGGTGAAGGGCCCAAGCTAATGGGGTTAGCTTGTTAAACATCTACAATAAAAGACTCTTGCTTTTGCATTGAAATGGGCCTCTTGGTGATTTTGGGGTTCAGAATTTGGGCACAACACCTGGAACTACCTCTTTTAGACCAGGCTGGTCTCAAACTCACAGAGATCCACCTGCCTCTGCCTCCGGAGTGCTGGGATTAAAGACATGCACCACCACCGCCATGCCCCTACCACCCTTTCTAATAAAACTTTTCACTTGAGCTCTGTCTACGTGGCATGGAGTCTGCCAAGGTTCCCCACACACTTTAATCCTAGCACAGACTGTCCTGGAATTCACTATGTAGACCAGGGGGATCTCGAACTCCCAGGGATCTGCCTGCCTCTGGTAGAATTCAAGGCATGCGCCACCACTCCCACATAATTGTTTTTAATTAAGTCTAGCTGTATTGTCCAAGTGACTGACCTCCTGGGCTCGAATGTCCCTCTTGCTGCAGCCTCCTAGGAAGCTGGGCCCACAGTGTGCCCCACCACTCCCAACCCTGGTTTTGTTAAGTAGCTGACCACAGAGTGCAAGTTTCATGAGAGAAAAGTGTTCACAATGTCATCTTCGCAGAGGCAAACCAGCAAGATAAATCCTTCTGTTCTAATCTCAGTCCCTCTCCCAAAACATCCTGTTCTCTTTTGTTGTTCCAGGCTGGCCTTGGATTGTCCCTCTGGCCATCAGCCACCACACAGGGCTGCGACTATAGTAGGAGCCCTAGGGGAGTCTGGAGGTCAGGGCTCTATACCTGTCCTTCCCTAGCTGCACTCAGCATTCTCCCCCTTCTCTGGCTGCACCCCGGGATCTGTAGGAGTAAACTGGGTGTATTGGCCCGATTGTTCTCCACTCTACCATCATCATCCCTTTTTTTTTTTTTTTTTTCGGAGACAGGGTTTCTCTGTATTGTTTTGGAGGCTGTCCTGGAACTCACTCTGTAGACCAGGCTGACCTCAAACTCACAGAGATCCAACTGCCTCAGCCTCCTGAGTGTTGGGATTAAAGGCGAGTGCCACCAACATCCGGCTATCCCATCTTTTTTTTTTTTTTTTTTTTTTTTTGGTTTTTCAAGATAGGGTTTCTCTGTATTGTTTTGGAGGCTGTCCTAGAACTAGCTCTGTAGACCAGGATGGTCTCGAACTCACAGAGATCCGCCTGTCTCTGCCTTCCGAGTGCTGGGATTAAAGGCGTGCGCCACCAACGCCTAGCACCATCTTTTTTTAATTAAAAAAATTAAACTATGTATAGTAACACAACCCTTTAATCTCAGTGCTCCAGAGGCAGAGGCAGGTGCACATATGTGAGTTGGAATCCAGCCTCATTTACATAGTGAATTCCAGGACAGCCAGAGTGAGACCCTGTCTTAGGGGAATTAAAATACTATTTTATGTGTATGAGTGTTTTTGTTGTTGTTGTTTTGGTTTGTTTTTTTCCAAGACAGGGTTTCTCTGTGTAACCCTGGAACAGACTTTGTAGACCAGGCTGGTCTCAAACTCACAGAGATCCGCTTGCCTCTGCCTCCCGAGTGCTGAGATTAAAGGCACAAGCCTGCTTGGCTTGGTTTTGGTTTTCAAGTCAGGGTTTCTCTGTGAAGCCTGGCTGTCCTGGAACTCACTCAGTAGACCAGAGACCTGCCTGCCTGTGCCTCTGGGACTGAAGACGCTCCACCACTGCCCAGCCTCACTATGTCTTTCTCTGAAGTGCTGGGGTTTGAACACAGGGCCCTGAGCATGCCAGGCAAGCAGCCTACCAGTTGCCCTACTTCTTGATTACATGTTTTTCCAATTTTTGAAACAGTCTCTAGAATCCTCTATGCAGCCCAAAATGACTTTGAACCTGTGGTAGTATTTTTGCCTCCCAAGTGCAGGATTACAGGAATGCATCGCCACACCTGTCCATCACCTGTCTTCCTTCTCTCCCATCAAGGACCATTGTAGTGTCCAATCCAGTCAGTTCCTAGCAAGGCCTTGAAAGAGCAGGTCAGAGTCTCTGAGCCTCGGGATAAGCGTGTGGAAAAGATAGCGCTTTTCACCCTCCCCAGGTGGGGGCAATGAACCAGAACTGAAGCTAGCCAGATTTTGTGGCTCACAGTTACAAGTCTAGTTCTTGGGAGTTTGAGACACACAGTTGCTATGAGTTCTAGACCAGTCTGGATTGACAATGAGGCTGGGGTTGGGGGCGAAGGGAAGCCCACACAAGGAACTTGAGTTTGGAAAGCACATGGCTTAGGGCATTCAGTTCCTGTCTTGTACCCGACCCTCCACTTTCCAAAGAGCTTACATTTACTGGGGGGAGGTCCCCAGGGGTTACATTTAGGTTATTGGTCTTGGCAGGAACCACCTTTACTTAATGAGCCATCTCTCTGTTTTCTGCCTCCCCAAAGATCTTTCTGAATTGGTCCCTGAGTAGTCCCAGCGTTCCTTTATCCAGAAGCTGCAGGTCCTTCCAGGCCCTTCTACTGGCTCTTACAAGAAGGGCCCGGCAGAAAGGCCCCGTTATCTGAAATTCTGCCTAGCTGAGGAAGAACTCCAAGCTTTACCCACATCGACTCCCATCACCCTCCCCAGAAGGCTGCATTTATTCCCCCTCTGACAGATAAGAAACCAGAGCTCAGAGAGGTCACGCAGCTTCTCCAAGGTCACACAGTTAGAGCCAAGAAATTCATCACCAATGTATCTAGTAACAGTGTTTGTTTCTCAGGCCTGATTCTATTTAGTTTTATTAAATATTTCCAATTTCTGATTTATTTTGTTTTATGTGTAGGAATGTTCTGTCTGAATTTGCATGTGTGCACCAGGTGCATACCTGGTTGTCCACAGAGGTCAGAAGAGGGTGTCAGATCCTCTGGAATTTATGAATTAAAATTATTTTGTTTTATTTTTACTTATGTGTATTTACATGTATAAGAAATATTTTATGGCTGGGCAGTGGTGGCACACACTTTTAATCCCAGAACTTAAGAGGCAGAGGCTAGTGGATCTCTCTACAAAGTGAGTGCCAGGACAGCCAGGGCTATTACACTGAGAAACCCTGTCAGTTTGGTTTTTTCGAGACAGGGTTTCTCTGTGGCTTTGGAGGCTGTCCTGGAACTCCCTTGGTAGTCCAGGCTGGTCTCGAATTTACAGAGATCCGCCTGCCTGCCTCTGCCTCCCGAGTGCTGGGATTAAAGGCGTGCGCCACCAACGCCCGGCTCCTTTTTTCCTTTTTTTTTTTTTAAAGATTTATTTATTGTGTGCACAGTGTTCTGTCTGCATGTGTGCCTGCAGACCAGAAGAGGGCGCCAGATCTCATTACAGATGGTTGTGAGCCACCATGTGGTTGCTGGGAATTGAACTCAGGATCCCTGGAAGAGCATTTAGGGCTCTTAACCACTGAGCCATCTCTCCAGCCCCCTCCTTTTTGCCTTTTAATCTTTAAGATTTATTTTTATGGCCGGGCTTTGGTGGCTCACGCCTTTAATCCCAGCACTCGGGAGGCAGGTGGATCTCTGTGAGTTCGAGGCCAGCCTGGTCTACAAAAGCTAGTTCCAGGACAGCCTCCAAAGCCACAGAGAAACCCTGTCTCGGAAAAAAAAATAAATAAAAAATAAAAAGATTTATTTTTATGTATATTGGTGTTTTGCCTGCATGTATGTCTATGTGAGGATACCATATCTCCTGGAACAGAAGCTACAGATAAATTTGAGCTGCCATGTGGGTGCTGGCAATTGAACCCAGGTCTTCTAGAAGAGCAGCCAGTGCTCTTAAGTGCTGACCCATCTCCCCAGGTGTCAGTCTCCTCCTCCTCCTCCTCCTCCTCCTCCTCCTCCTCCTCCTCCTCCTCCTTCTTCTTCTTCCTCTTCCTTCCTCCTTCTCTTCTTCCTCTTCATCCTCTTCCTCCTCCTCCTCCTTCATCATCATAATCAACATCAAAGGTAGTTAGCCCAGCAAGGGCTATTTCCTGAGCCTTCCTCTCCTCTCTGCTCAGGTTAGTTTGTCACACCAGACTGTGAGGTAGCAGCCCCACGGATAAGATGGGACGCAGTAGCGCCCACCTTCAGGGGGCATGTTGTGCATGCTAGCCTGGTTTGGGCCTTGCTTCACCCTTTTTCCAAAAAGAAATTGCCTGGCTCAGTTACTTAGGCTTGGTTTGTGTGTTCCTTTGTGCAAAACTGAGGCTATTTATTATTTGTTTCCTATGTTTGGGTTCCCTTAGAGGCAGGAGGCATCAGACCCCCTGGAGCTGAAGTTGCAGGCAGTTGTGAACTGCTTGGCATGGGTGCTGGGAATTGAACTCAGGTCCTCTATAAAAACAGCAAGTGAGCTGGGCCTTGGTGGTGCACGCCTTTAATCCCAGCACTCTCGAGGCAGAGGCAGGCGGATCTCTGTGAGTTTGAGGCCAACCTGGTCTACAGAGTGAGTTCCAGGACAGTCTCCAAAACAATACAGAGAAATCCTGTCTCAAAAAAACAAAAACAAAAAAAAGAACAGAAAGTGGCTGGGCAGTGGTGGTGCATGCCTTTAATCCCAGCATTAGAGGCAAAGGCAAGCAAGACATCATGTTCAAAGGCCAGCCTGATCTTCAAAGGACAGCCAGGACTACACAGAGAAACCCTGTATCAGGCAAAAAACACACACCAAGTACTCTTAACCAATGAGCCATTTCACCAAGGCTGAATTTTTTTTTGAGACAGGGTTTCATGTAGCCCAGGCTGGCCTTAAACATGATTTCCTGCTGCTTCCCAAGTGCTGGGATGCAAGAATGTGCTCCCATGCTTGGCTCTGCTGGCCTCTTGCTGCCCCAGGTCACCATCTAGCATTGTTGCCCAGTCTGTGTTCCAAAACTCTTTCTCTCAGGCTCCACGTAGCATCAGTATGTTTTACTTTGCTGTGCCAGTTCCTCAAGCCTGTATGGGATGTAGCTGTGAGGGCTATGCTTTTTAAAATCAGACCCGAGGGAGTGGAAAGATGGCACCGTGGTTAAGAGCACTGCTTGTTCATCCTCTTTTTGTGTGTGTGTGTGTGTGTGTGTGTGTTTGGTTTTTCGAGATAGGGTTTTTCTCTGTATTGTTTTGGAGGATGTCCTGGAACTCGCTCTGTAGACCATGCTGGCCTCAGACTCACAGAGATCCACTGCCTCTGTCTCCTGAGTGTTGGGAGTGTGCCACCAACGCCTGGCTAATTTCTGCTTTTTAAGGTAGAAATTAGTTTCCCTCTCTTGAATGTGAGCCAGACTTCTAGTACATAGAATGTGACAGAATCACAGTATAGGACATTGGAGGTTGGACCATAAAAAGAATTACAGCTTCCTTCTGGTCGCTTGCTCTTTCTGATGGCTCACTCCTGGGGAAGTCAGTCATTGCGTCATAAGGATACTTCTGCAGCTGTGGGAGGAGTCAATGAGTGAGCTGCCTAGAAAGGGGAACCCCCAGATGTTGTCAAACCTTCAGATGTTACAGCCTCAGACAACACACGATTCCTTCCTTTCTGTGTTCTCTGTTGTTCTCGTTCTCTCTTTGTACATCTTTTATTGCGTTATTTATTTGGGGGCGTGTATGCCGTGCATGACACGTGTGGAGGTCAAAGGACAACTTGCAAGAGTTGGTTCTCTCTGTCCATCTTGTGAGTCTTGGGGGTCAAATGCAGGGCATCAGGCTTGGCAGTCATTGCATTTTCCCACCGAGCCATCTTTGCTGTTTGTCCTTCCTTCGTTCCTTCCTTCCTTCGTTCCTTCCTTCCTTCTTTCCTTCCTTCGTTCCTTCGTTCCTTCTTTCCTTCCTTCCTTCCTTCCTCCCTCCCTTCCTCCCTCCCTTCCTTCCTTCCTTCCTTCTTCCCTCCCTCTCTCCCTCTCTCTCTGAGACAGGATTTCTCTGTGTAGCCCTGGCTGTCCAGGTGCTGAGAGTTGAATCATGGTCCTCTGGAAGATCAGTCGGTGCCCTTAACCACTGAGCCATCTCTCCAGGCCCTGGCTTTTTTTTTTCTTAATTGTATGTATGTATGCATGTGCCTGTGTGAGTGTACATGTGTGAGCGGCTGTAGGCGGTGGCATGTATGTGGAGGCAGAGCAGTGTACAGGAGTCTGTTCCAGCTTTCCACAGTGCGGTTCCCAGGAACTGAACTCTTGGTATTACCCTTGGCGGCAAGCACCTTTACCCACTGATCCATCCCACTGGCCCTGGTTTATATCTGTTGGCTTTGGTTTTGTTGTTTTTGAGATGCTGAGATCAAACAGCCTTTTCAAGTGTTTAATTGAGCTATACGCTCAGTTCTTCTTCCATTTCTTTGTTTGTTTGTTTACTTGTTTCTCAGGCTTTTTGAAACAGTGTTTTACTATGTAGCTCTGGCTTACCTGGAAATTGTAACAATCCTATTTCCTCTACTCTCAAGATTACAGGTGTATTATGCCACTGTATTTGTTTATTTTTTCATGACAGGGTTTCTCTGTAGCTTTGGAGTCTGTCCTGGAACTCCCTCTGTAGACCAGGCTAGCCTCTGCCTCCCTCATGCTGGGGTGAAAGGATATGACACAACTACCTGTCCTCACTTTTTTTTTTATGGTGACTTGTTGAGTTTAATTTAAGTCACTTTCAGGGAGCTTGGGTGGGGGTTTATTCATTAAATCACGAGCAACAGAAGAAAATGACTCCCCCTTCTACAGCAACCACTAACTGCTACCAGCTCCTCAGGAGGGCTGAGCGCTCCTTGTTGACCTAAACACACTGTCACAAGTAGGCTGTGAATAAAGGCAAATTAAGATTTGTGGCTACAGGTAGACATATCTGATTCCTTCACTGAGATAGTCCAACCTCCTCTCTACCCAAGCCAGCTGGGTTAAAGCCACCTCTGGGCATTTCTCCAGGCACACATCACCCCAGAACCCAGCCAGAGATGAACACTGATATGAGTGGGAAATCCCAGACACTCAACACTCAGGCTCAGGACCCAGCCTGCAGAGAGGGATGTGCAGCCTGCTGCGGCTCTCAGGGCACCCAGGTGAGGAAATGGTGCCCAGAGGGTTCTGTGACTGGTCTGTGGCAAAGCTTCTGCTGCAGAGACCTTGGCATCACACGGGCAGGCTTTGTGCCTGCCCAGCCCACACCAGAGACCCATAGGCATGTGCAGTGTTCTTCATTAAAAACATGACACTGAAGCCGGGCATTGGTGGCACACACCTTTAATCCCAGCACTCTGGAGGCAAAGGCAGGTGGATCTCTGTGAGTTCAAGACAAGCCTGGTCTACAAGAGCTAGTTCCAGGACAGCCTCCAAAGCCACAGAGAAATCCTGTCTTGAAAAGCCAAAAAAAAAAAAAAAAAATGACGCTGGCTCAGGTTTTTGCTGTCAAGCCTAACGGCTTGAATCGGATTCCTGGGACTCACATGGTGGAAGAAGAGACCTTACTGTATGACCATGAGGTTCCAGCATTCATAACAATCCTTACATGTCCCCCAAACACCTATAATTCTGGTTCCAAGAGATCTGACACCCTCTTCTAGCTTCTGAGTGTGCACAGGCACCTGCACCTACATATCACATACATGTGCCGCACAACTCAGGCACATGTGCACACACACACACACATACATATATACATATACATACATCCTGATCTACATAGGGACTTTTGGCCAGCCAGAGCTACATAATAAGACCCTATTTAAAAAAAAATCAGGCTGAATAGATGCCTCGGAGGTTCAATGCTTAGCACCAATATGGCCGCTACCAAACATCTGTAGGAACTCCAGTTCCAGGGAATCGATATCCTCTTCTCACTTTCTCCTGCACCAGGCATGTGTGTGGTACACGTACATACATGTAGGCAAGACGTTCCTACACATAAAACAACAAACCCAAACCAACCGACAGTGGGGGATGGAGGAGGGGTGGGGAAGAGTGGCAAGGTGCTGTGTGTGGGGTGAGAATGTCATATACTCCAGAGTTAACCTGAACTTGGGTCCCATTCCAGGCTTCTTTCCTGATGGGCTATGAGATCTGTCAGAGACGTGTGAAAGGCACCAGAATCCCATGTGCCCTTGTTAATCAAGATTATCCTTGTCATTGTCATGTATAAATTTTATACAAGGGAGAATAGGTGGGACTTAATGGATTGTGGGTTTATTTGTTCATTTGTTTTTGAGACAGGGTCTCGCTTGGTCTCTTTAGGCTGGTCTGGGACTCACAGAGAGAGATATGCCTATCTCTACCCCTAGACTGCTGGAATCAAAGGTGTGCACTCCCAAGCCTGCCTACGCAGTTACAGGCCTGCTTGGTTGCCTGGTTGCTTGATTGGATTGTCTCTATGAGGCAATCCTGGCTGTCCTGGAACACACTTCAAAGTCCAGGCTGGCCTTGAACTCACATACCTCTGTCTTTCATGTGCTGGAATTAAAGGGCTGAGCAACCACTGCCTGGCTGTTTTTTGTTTTTGTTTTTTGTTGCTGTTGTTGTTGAGACAGGGTCTCACTATATAGCCTTGACTGACCTGAAACTCACTCTGTAGACCAGGCTGGCCTCGAACTCACAGAGATTTGTAGACCTCCACCTCCTGAGTGTTGAGATCAAAGGGGTGCGCCACCACATCCGTCCGTTATGGAACTCTCAACCTACAATGTGTAAAGAGATCAAAAGACCAATGGAAAAGAGAATACTGGATAGGAATGGTTGTCATCTGATACATAGTGAGCTTGAGGCCAACGGGACTACAAGAGACCCTGTCTCAAAACAAACAAACAAGAGAGAAATAAAGAGGAAGATGAGAAGGGGGAGGAAGAGAGGACGGAGGAAGAGACAAAGAAAGACAAAGTTTGCTCTCATGCTACCTGCTACCCTAGAGCTTGCTAGGACCGCACAGAGCTCCTCCCTGGGCTTCCAGGCCTTGGGGTGTTGCTGATGTGATGTGAAGGACAAAATAA
Source organism: Mesocricetus auratus (assembly GCF_017639785.1). Lineage (NCBI taxonomy): Eukaryota > Metazoa > Chordata > Mammalia > Rodentia > Cricetidae > Mesocricetus > Mesocricetus auratus. The sequence continues at coordinate 47,271,750 of NW_024429267.1, read as the reverse complement.
GTTTGGGAACAGAGCATTTGCCATGAACCCTGGCTTTGTCACTAATGGGTGATCTTGAGCAAACTGGTTAAACTCTGTAAACCCCCAGTTGCTCTATTAAAAACCCCTATAAAAACAGGTTGTATTGGGCGTTGGTGACTCACGCCTTTAATCCCAGCACTCTTAAGGCAGAAACAGGCAGATCTCTGTGAGTTCGAGGCCAGCCTGGTCTACAGAGTGAGATCCAGGACAGCCTCCAAAACAATACAGAGAAACCCTGTCTCGAAAAACCAAAAAAAAAAAAAAAAAAAAAAAAAAAACAGGTTGTAACCCTTCAGTCTCACAAGGCGAATGGAGAAAAGCAGTGTAGGAAAGACAGGTACTAGTGTTATTAAATACCACCATAGCCCGGGGACAGGGTTCTGGTATTGGCCTTGCCCTTACCCAGAGTACATCACTCCTCACCCGGGAGATCTTCAAAGATAGATTGAGTATGAAAGTCAACAGTGCCCATTATGGCCAGGCTGGTGAGATGGCTCTGCTGTCTAGCCCTACAACCTAAGTCTGATTCTCAGGGCCACTTGTGGAAGGAGATGTAAGAAATAGATAGTTAGCCAGGCTGTGGTAATGCATGAATTTAATCCCAGCACTCAGGAGGCAGAGGCAGGAGGACCTCTAAGTTTGAGGCCAGCCTGGTCTACAGAGTAAGCTCTGGGACAGTTAGGGTTGCTACATAGAGAAACTTTGTCTCAAAAACAAAACAAGCTAGGCAGTGGTGGCTCGCACTTTAATCTCAGTACTTGGGAGGCAGAGTCAGGTAGATCTCTGTGAGTTTGAGGCCAGTCTGGTCTACAGAGTGAGTTCCAGAACAGCCAGGACTACACAGAGGAAAAAAAATCTCTCAAACAATCAAAAAACAAACAAAAAACGCCAATAAAACAAAAAACTTGCTTTATTTTTACTAGTCTCTTGAATTTGCTATCATCTTATTTCCATAGACAGAATCAATTCTGGCAGATTATTCTCTGACACATATTTTGTGGTACATGTGTACAAGGGTGCGCGCACACACACACACACACACACACACACACACACACACACACACACACACACACACACGATGTCCTAGTGGGCTAAGGCACTTGTAGGCTGTGGAAACCTCTCGGAGGGCCACACAAGCCACCTGTGCTGAGTGACGAAGGTGACCCCACATGAGGCAGGCCAGGACTTGTGCAGCCCTGGAGTAAGCAGGAGGTCTCAGCTGATGGGTCAGTTTCCCCAGCAGCCTCTGGAGGGAGAAAACCTACTCTCTGAGCATCAGGGCAACCTTGGGACAAGACCTAGGCCCTGCTACTTGGAAGGGCCACTCTAGCAGAACTGGCGTCTGCAGGCCAGGCAGACATTATGTCATCTGTGCCTCTGGAAACCACAGTCCCGCCCTCCTGGGTCCCCAGAGGCCCTCCTTCTCCCTGGCCAGGATCCCTGAGTTCTGAGCTCTCCGTGTCCCCAATCAGGCTCCCAAGGAACTGAGTCGAAACCTCTTGGGCTTCTGTCCAAGCCCTACTTCTAATTCCCAACTCCCCCATCCCTTGAGAGTAAACAATCTAACCTTAAACAAAGGCCACTGCCTGGGTCTTGAGGAAAACACTGAGCCATGGCAAGAGTGCCGCTCATGTTTATTTCTTTATACCCATACTTTGTTCCAAGATAAAAACCTGAAGGAGTCGTGTTTACGGTAATTCTCTTGTCCCCTCCCTGAACCTCCAGTACCATGGATGCCACTTGAAATGGGGTAGTGGAACATGCATGCTTCTAAGGAGGGGAGGTACTTGGCCCCTTAATATCCCCCTTGTAGTTTTTGGCTTTATTGTCACTATGTAGCCCAGGCTGGCCTCAAACTTCTAGGCCTTATCTTAGTGTCTCAAATGCTAGAATTATAGGCATGACTTACCGTAGTCACTATATACAGCATTGTTTTCTTTTGAAGACACTTTTTTATTTGTTTGTTTGAGGCAAGGTCTCATTTAGCCCAAGCTGTTCTTTTTTTTGTTTGTTTGTTTTTTGTTTTTCCAGACAGGGTTTCTCTGTGGCTTTGGAGGCTGTTCTGGAACTCACTTGGTAGTCCAGGCTGGTCTTGAACTCACAGAGATCCGCCTGCCTCTGCCTCCTGAGTGCTGGGATTAAAGGCGTGCGCCACCAACACCCGGCCCAAGCTGTTCTTCTACTTGACATGTAGACCAGGTTAGTCTTCCTGGTCCTCATTCCTGTATGTTCCATTCCCATAAGAGCTAGATTTTTTTTTTTCCGGTTTTGTTTTTGTCTTTTGAGACAGGGTTTCTCTGTGTAGTTTTGACTGTCCTGGAACTTGCTCTGTAGACAGGGCTGACCATGAACTCACAGAGATCGGCCTGTCTCTGCCTCCAGAGTGCTGGGACTAAAGGCGTGCACCACCACTGCCTGGCAAGATTGTACTTTTAGGTATGTGGGTGTGCTTTAATGCCTGCGTGTATAACTGTGCATCATGTGCTTGCAGTACCTATGAAGGCCAGAAGAAGGCATCAAATCCTCTGAAACTGGAGTTACAGATGGTTGTTAGCTACAATGTGGAACTGGGAACTGAACTCAGGTCCTCTGGAAAAACAAGTACTCTTAACCACTGAGCCATCTCTCCAGCCCAAATTCTCTCCAGTTTATATTTCTTTCTTTCTTTTTTTGGTTTTTTTGTTTTTTGAGACAGGGTTTCTCTGTATTGTTTTCAAGGCTGTCCTGGAACTCACTCTGTAGACCAGGCTGGCCTCGAACTCACAGAGATCCACCTGCCTCTGCCTTCCAAATTCTGGGATTAAAGGCATGGGCCACCAATGCCTGGCCAGTTTATATTTCTAATGAATTCCTAAGTACGAGTCCAGGCTCAGCACTTAGAGACCACTGTCTTAGGAATGTGGGCTGTCCTGGGCCTTCACTGTGGACAAGGAGTGTCAGATGTTTGGGCTACTCCCAGCATGGTTGCTCAACAGGTCCCTATTATATATGGGTTAAATGTGAAGGACTTCACATATTAGCATTTGTTTTCTGGGTATAGGTGTTTTGCCTGTGTGTATGTCTCTGCAACCATGTGTCTGCCCTCAGTGGCCAATGATAGACATGTAAGTTTTTGTTTATTATAACTGAAACTACTGTGATTGAACTGGTTGTGGTGATGACCTGTAATCCAAGAACTGGGGAGGTAGGAGCAGGAACATCAGGAGTTTAAGATCCTCCTCAGCTAGAAGATGAGTTCAAGAACAGCCTGAGCCGTGTGGAACAGTCTCAAAAGCAAACAACTGCACAGCTCCCATACTAGCCTCCGTTTCTCTAAAGTGAACTCCACAGAGATGGATACAAAGCTTGGCAATGCTTTGGAAGATAGAAGCAAGACCAGGAGTTCATCCTCAGCTACATACAGCTAGGTAGGCTACATGAGAGGGACTAAAGAAAGAGTGGGAAAGGCAGTGGGGGCCCCTGCGTCTCCATCAGCAGCCAACCCAGAAAGCATCCCCGAGCTTCTCCCCCCATGGTCATTGCTCAAGGGCTGTGCTCAGATTGGAGGGTTCTGCCTTTCAGTTAGACAGATTCTCTCAAAGCAGCAAGGATGAGAGCGGCAATAGGATTGACCCATATCTCTTGAAAGTCCTGGAGCTTCTCATCCTTTTGAGCACCCCCAGACCTCCCATGTTCCCTGCTCCAAACATAGCATCCTGTCTGTGAACACGGCCAGCGACAAACCCAGAACCCAATATGCAGCCTCCTGCCACAGCCTTCTGAGTCATTGCTGGTGCTCGGCTCCCTTGGCAAAATCGAGTCTGTGTCTAAGATACCTGGCCCGTTGCTTGTGTCGCAGGTACATCATGGGGCTGAGGGGGAGAGTGTTCTAGTTCATTCGCTAGATTTTTACATTTTTTCAGGGTGGTGTCTTCCGACTCGCTCTCTCTGTGACTGTGGCTATCCTGACACTCAGTATGTAGAACAGTCTGGCCTCTAGAACTCACAAAGTTCCACTTACCTCTGTCTCAAGCATGCTGGGGTTAAGGGCATATGTCACAATGCCCAGCTGTTCTTTCTCTTGTATTTTATTATATTTTTGATATTTTGAGATAGTCTCAATATATAGCTTAGTCTGGCCTCAAACTTGTGATTCTCCTGCCTCAGCTTCCTAACGACTGGGATTACAGGCATGAACTACCATATTTGGCTCTGTTTTATTTTTGAGATATTTAAGGGATTGTGGAAGGACAGAACAGGGATCACTTATGTAAATTCTGTATACAAGCACATTCCTTTGTAAGGGCTCTAAGACACCGATAGAACAAATACCATTTACCCCAAGCCATGCCCAAGGACTCCTGAGCTATGTTTGAAGTGATGTTCTGCAGCCTGCCTGCTCCCTGGGACTGAGACAACATCTGTGGTACCCATCAAATCATGGGAAACTGATAGCAGAGGAGAGGGAGGGAAGACCTTGTTCGTGTCAAAGGGATTAAAAGTATCAATTCCAAAGGGCACATGAGAAGCCCTAGCCTTTTCTACCAACAGTTCAGCCTTTTAAGATTAAATCCAGGGGCTGGAGAGATGGCTCAGAGGTTGAGAACACTGACTGCTCTTCCAGAGGTCATGAGTCCAATTCCCAGCAACTAGATGGTGGCTCACAACCATCTGTAATGAGATCTAGTGCTTTCTTCTAGCCTGCAGGCATACATGGAGGCAGAGTGTTGTATACATAATAAATAAATAAAATCCTTTTGTTTTGTTTTGTTTTTTGAGACAGGGTTTGTCTGTATTGTTTCGGGGCTGTCCTGGAACTAGCTCTGTAGACTAGGCTGGCCTCGAATTCACAGAGATCCGCCAGCCTCTGCCTCCCGAGTGCTGGGATTAAAGGCATGTAACACCACCGCCCAGCCAATAAATAAAATCTTAAGAAAAAAAAAGATTGCCGGGCGTTGGTGGCCCCGGCCCCAGTTTAATTTTTTTAAACATCTGTTTGTTTATTTATTTATTATGTACACGGTGTTCTGCCTGCTTGTATGCCTGCGTGACAGAAGAAGGTATCAGATCTCATTACAGATGGTTGTGAGCCAACATGTGGTTGGAAGAGCAGCCAGTGCTTTTAACCTCTGAGCCATCCCACCAGCCCTGGGCCAGCTTATTTTTAATAGTATCCCTTGGTGGGTTTTTTGTTTGTTTGTTTTTTGTTGTTTTTGTTTTTGAGATAGATATCCCATATAGCCCAGGATGGTTGGGAGACGTCATTCTGTTGAATAATTGTTGGTCAATAGGAAAGCAAGATAGGTGGGGCTAGGAGTTGAGGAAGATTCTGGGAAAGAGAGGCACAGTCAGTCACAATGTAGGACGCAGGAGAAGCAACATGTGGGCCCTTTCTCTGGTAAGCGAAGACCACATGGAAATACTTAGATTGGCAATTATGTGTTAAATCCTTAAGTCAGAGCTAGTCAGTAAGAAACAAAGCAAATGGCCAACAGCTTCATAATTAATATCGTGTCCTGTGTGTTATTTGGGAGCTCAGACAGCTCCGCAGGGCCCTGGCAGCTGGCGGGAAGACTACACGTTACACAGGCTAGCTTTCCATTAAGCTTTCTAGGTAGACAAGGCTAGCCTTGAACCCCTGGTGCTCCCACCTCCACTTCCCGACTGTTAGGATTGCAGGTGTCCTGGACCACTTTGCCCAAGTTCTGTCACTCATTTGTCCCTTTGTCCACACAGCAGAAACCTCCAAGTGCTAACCGTAAGCTGGAGTCTAGGAAATGCACCAAGAAGAAACTGAAGTGAAGTTGTGTGTGATGCTTGGCCTTTGTGAGGCTCTTCCTGGCCTCCCCAGGTCCTTCAAGACAGGAATGAGAAAGCAGTTCCTAAGCCAGGCATTGGAGACGCACACCTTTAATCCCAGCACTCAAGAGGCAGAGGCAGGGGGGATCTCTGTGAGTTCGAGGCCAGCCTGGTCTACAGAATGTCTCAAAAAAAGAAAAAAAATTAAAGAAAAGAAAACAAGCCCCAGCCGGGCGTTGGTGGCGCATGCCTTTAATCCCAGCACTCGGGAGGCAGAGGCAGGCGGATCTCTGTAAGTTCAAGACCAGCCTGGACTACCAAGCGAGTTCCAGGACAGCCTCCAAAGCCACAGAGAAACCCTGTCTCAAAAAACCAAAAAAAGAAAACAAGCCCCTCCGATGTTGTAATCTACCCACAGTACCAAGCAAAAATTGCCCTAACCACATTCAGCCTCAGGCCTTCAGACACTGAATCCAGTTCATTTTACAGGGCACTTCCTGCTAGAGAATGGGATAATTAATAAATGAGTAAGCTTGGGCCCCTCCCTGTGAAGCTCCATAATTGAGGCTCTGGGGACACTGAGCACCTCCCCCTCATTGTAGCTTGTCCCTAAGCGCCCTATTAGAGGTGCTTGTTTTTGCAGCTGCCTTCACTCCTCACAGGATCCTGGAAGGCAGAGGTGGCCATGAGACGTCCGTATTCTAGGAGTCTGCCCAGAATAAGTGTCTCAGTGACGCTGATGTCCACCAGGGACTTAAGCTGCCCGCAGTGGAGCTAGGAGGGTCAAGAGCACTGGCTGAGTTACTTCCCGCCATGACGAGGCTAGGAAACTTCTGACTTCTGCCTGCAGGACTCGGACCGAGAGGAATGTCTCCAGCATAGTGCTAAACAGAACCCTAAACGTGCTCTGTGCTGGTCAGAATGTGGGGGCGGTGAGACCAGGACTCACCGGCCTAGATAAAGGCAAGAGTAGAAAATTAATCTAGGGCGAGCTCCGTCCTCAGGGGACTCGGAGCCAAGGTCAAGACTTCTTTTGGTGGCCAGAGTTGCCCAGACAAACTGCTGGCTGGCCAGGCCTCTGTCCGAGAGGCCAACAACAAGGCTCAGTGGGTAAAGGCAGCTGCTGCCACTGATCCCTTAGGCCTCATGTGGTGGAGAGAGGTTACTCCTGCCATCTGTCAGTGACCTCCACACATGACATGCCACTCAATAAAGAAATAAGTGTAAAACTTTTGGGGGGCAGTTTCTAGACAGGGTTTCTCTGTATAACAGCCCTAGCTGTCTTGGAACTGGCTCTGTAGACCAGGTTGGCCTTGAACTCACAGAGATCCACCTGTGTCTGCCTCCTGAGTGCTGGGATTAAAGGTGGCACCACCGCCTGGCAAATGTAAAACTTTAAAAAAAGATTTATTTAGTCAAGTAGTAGTGGTGCACACCTTTAATTCCAGCACCCAGGGTGTCAGAGGCAGGCAGATCTCTGTGAGTCTGAGGCCAGTCTGGTCTACAGAGCAAATTCCAGGACAGCTAAAGCTACACAGAGAAACCCTGTCTCAAAAACTTAAGATGTGTTTATTTCTGTGTATGAAGTGTATGAGTCTTTTGCCTGAATGAATGTTGTGCAGCTTGTATGTGTCTGATGGCCAGGGATGCCAGAAAAGGGCAGTAGATAGGCTGGAGCCAGAGTTTCAGATGGTTGCAAACTGTCATTACTGGGAATGGAACCTGGGGCCTTTGTAAGAGCAGTCAGTGCTCTTAAATGTTGAGTCATCTCTCCAGCCTGTCACAATTTTTTAAATTAATTTATTTTTACTTTATATGCATTATTGCTTTACCTGCATGTATGTCTGTGTGTGGGTGTCAGGTCCCCTGGACCTAGCATTACAGACAGTTGTGAGCTGCCATGTGGCTGCTGGGAATTGAACCAGGGTCCTCTGGAAGAGTAGCCAATGCTCTTAACCATTGAGCCATCTCTCCAGCCTCCACAATTTTTAAAAAAAATTTGTTTTTCAAGACAAAGTTTCTCTGTGTAGCCATGGCTGTCACAGAACTCACTCTATAGACCAGGCTGGCCTCAAACTCACAGAGATTTGCCTGCCTCTGCCTCCAGCATGCTGGGATTAAAGGTGTACACCACCAGTGCCTGACCAATTTATTTATTTATTTATTTATTTTAGAAAAGGAAAAGAAGCCTTTGAACTGTCCCTGAACAGTGACCTCACCCTGAACAGGTATGGAAACACATGACTTTGTGGCCCTGCCCTGTCTGACTGTGAACAGGATTCACTGAGAGCCAACTACTCCCGGGCACACAGGAGCCTCTGTGCACAGAGGCAGGCTGTGGTCTGGTAGAAGACATCAACTTAGGGAGGGACTTGAAGCCTGAGGGTGAACATTCCAACAGACAGGCTCCAGCTGAGCTGCAGGGTCCGTGGAATAGTGCTGTTTTCCAGACTCTGATACCTTCAAAGTGCACAATGTCTCTACCAGTCACTGTTCCTCTGAAGTAGATTTCGTAGAGAACAGGGAGGAAGTCAGGTCTGGCTGCACCAATCTGTAATCCCCTCACTAGGGAGGTGGATGCAGGAGGAACAGGAGGAGTTTAAGGTCATTTTCCAGTCCTCCAATCCAGTCTAAGCTAGATGAAGTCCTTGTGTGGGAAGAAGAGGTAAATGGACGGAGGAGGAAGGGAGAGGAGAGAAAGTCAGAGAGAGAGAGAAAGAATGTAATAATTATTCATGTCCGGTTGTGGTGGCTGCAATCCTAGCCATTCAAAAGGCAGAGGCAGAGACAAGAGAATCTCGAATTGAGGCCAGCCTAGGCTGCATAGCAAACCCTTGTCTCTAAGCTCACTAAATACTTCAATGGTCTTCATCTAAATGCTGAGTTGAGGCTGGGCATGGTAGCACACACCTTTAAACTCAGCACTCTGGAGGAGGTAGAGGCAGGCAGATCTCTGTGAGTTCCAGGCCAGGCTGGCCTACAGAATGAGTTCCAGGACAGTCAAGGCTATGCGAAGAAATCCTGTCTCAAGAAAAAAAAACTGAATTGGGCAGAAAGAGAATGGTGTCGCACATGATGGGACAGCTTGTTCAAGGATACTGAATGTCAACAGGCAAGTGGCTGAGGAATGCTGAGAAATCTGGCTGGACCAGAGGGTAGACAAAGAAACAGGAAGCGAGGCAGGAAAGGCCAGCAGGGCAAAACGGAACTGGAGACCTCACTGTGACCTTCAGATGACACTGGACATCTTGGACACTTAAGAGTTTTGGATTTGCAAGAGAAATCAACATTTGGCATGAGAAAGAAAGCTGTAGCCCTGGGAACATTGTTCAGTGCCACAGAACTTGCCCAGCTCTGCATGCAGCACTATAGGGAAAAAAGCTTTTCAGGTTGAGGAGATGGCTCTGTAGATAAAGCACTTACCCTCAAAGCTCCAGGACCCAAGTTTGGATCCCCAGAATCCACATACAGACAGATGAAGCTCTGTGTTTCTACATCCCCAGGACACCCAACTCAACATGGGAGGTGCAGACCGAGACGCCCAGGAAGCTCAAGGTAGAACGAGAGAACCAACAGGAAGTTATCCTTTCTCTGACCTATGCTCTCACAACCACACCAACAGTCACATGTGGGGAGTAAATGAAGTCCTGAATGAATGTGTGTTGTTGACATGGGCATGACCATATAAAGGACCCCAGTGCCTCAGATCCATGGGAAAGGCAAAATCCTCTGCTGCAGGTTGACAGTGTGCAGAAGCTATGGATCTCAGCTTCCTCCTGGATGTTCATAGCTGAAACTGCTCCCCACAGAGGCCTCTCACTGAGATGAGCTAACCCTGCCTCCTTGTTCAGCTGTACACACTAAATCTGCCTCCTCAACGGAGAGGTAGCTGAGCATGCAGAAAACCATGGGTTCCGTCGCTTGCTCACGCAGGATAAAACCAGGTGTGACAGTGATGCCTGCAATCCCAGTACGCAGGAGCTACAGTCAGGAGGATCAGAGGTCCAAGGCCCTCTTCTGCTATATAGTGAGTTTGAGGCCAGTCTAGGTTCTCTGATACTGTTTCATTATTTTTTAATTAATTAATTAATTTTTATAAGATTTTATTTTTACTTTTATGTGCATTGGGGTTTTGCCTGGTGTATCTGCGTGTCAGATCCCTTAGAACTGGAGGTACAGACAGCTGTGAGCTGCCATGTGGGTGCTGGGAATTGAACCTGGGTCCTCTTGCAGAGCAGTCAGTGCTCTTAACCACTGAGCCATCCCTCCAGCCCCTAATTAATTTATTTTTTACATTTTATGTGCATTGTTATTTTGCCATGGATCTTTGGTCCCCTGGAACTGGAGTTAGACAGTTGTGAGCTGCCGTGTAGGTGCTGGGAATTGAACCCAGGTCTTCCCCAAGAGCAGTCAGTGCTCTTAATCACTTAGCCATCTCTCTAGCCCCCGATACCCTGTTTCAAGGCAAAACCAAAAAGAGATGGCCTTATATTACTCAGTATATTTAAAAATATAATCAAATAAAAATAGACTGTCATCCTAACTCCTGTCTCAGCAGGCTCATATGACGAGGTGGTGGGCGGCAGGAGAGGGTGGAGAGCACAGGGGAAAACCAGCTTTGTAAGCCAGAGCATAGCCCAGGATACAGGCTGGGCGGCCACTGCATGCCTCAGCCTGGGCTGGCCAGGTACAGTGAATCATAGTCTCTCCTCAGGGCCTGTTTGTCCGTTTGCAAACAGGACTCCATAAGGAGGACTCACTGAAATGTTTTTTTTGTTGTTGTTGTTGTAGTACGTTGTATGTCATGTCTTTTAATTCTCCAGCCACCCCATTATTTATCAGCATATTAGGGATCATAAATCTGAAGTTTCCATCCACTCATCCTCTCAATTGCTCACCAATCCTGGGGCCACGAGATAGTCAGTAACCTGTGTTTTGGGTCATCCCCCATCTGTCAGCACATCTGGACCTTAGGAGCCAGCCAGATGTTTAGGCCTTGAGACTCCCAGGCCAGACACCACACCCTATTTCAGCCCCTCCTGACCAGCTTCCCTACCGTGGAATGTAGCTTGGCAGTTGTCAAAGTTTGCCATTCTTCCTGCACACCCAGTTATTTGGACACTGACAAATGCCAGGCAGGTGACAGGCGACGTCACCTTTTACCTTACTTTTTTACCCGTCAGTGCAGGGCAGGGACAAGACAGGGAGCAGGGGAGAAGCAGGGCAGTCCCAAGATGAGAAGAGCAGAGCACTGGGGCGTGAGTCTACCTAGAACTGGGACTCAGGACAACAAAATGCTGGAGCATGGTCAGCTGGGACTGGGAACGGACGTGACATTCAGGAGACATGAGTAGTCAGGAGGTAGCCTTTGCCCAGATAGTTTCTCTCATATGTCCAACTTGAATCAAGTGGTGTCCAAGCTCTTTCTGTATTCAGAGTTCTCCTACGAGGACCCAGCAGGAAGAAGGAAGGAAAGCAGGGTCTTCTAGCCAGAAGCTAGAAACTTAACTTCATGAGAACCTATTGACGGAGTTATTCAGAGACAATCATTTTTTTTTTTTTTTTGGTTTTTCGAGACAGGGTTTCTCTGTAGCTTTGGAGGCTGTCCTGGAACTCACTTTGTAGACCAGGCTGGCCTCGAACTCACAGAGATCCGCCTGCCTCTGCCTCCCAAGTGCTCCCAACGCCCGGCCAGAGACAATCATTGTACTAAAAAAAACTGAAGCCCTCCACCAGTTGGTGGTGGTGCACACCTTTAATCCCAGCACTTGGGAGGCAGAGGGAGGCGGATCTCTGTGAGTTCGAGGCCAGCCTGTTCTACACGGCAAGTTCCAGAACAGTTAGGGCCACACAAAGAAACCCTGTCTCTGAAGAAAAAACAAAAACAAAAACAAAAAACAAAAATAGAAGTCCTCCAGGGGGTGGTGCTTTTAATCCCAGCACTTGAGAGGCAGAGGCAGGTAGATCTCAGAATTCGAGGCCAGCCTGGTCTACAAAGCTAATTCTAGAACATCCAGGGCCACACAGAGAAACCCTGTCTAAAAAAATCAAAACAACAACAATAAAAAAATTAAGCCACTGGGAGTTAGTGGTGCATACCTTTAATCACAGCACTCAGGAGGCAGAGGCAGGCAGATCTCTGTGAGTTCGAGGCCACCCTGGTCTACAGAGCTCTCCAGGACGGGCTCCAAAGCTACAGAGAAACGCTGTCTTGAACTCTCCTGCACCCCCCCCCCAATTAAGTCAAAGCTGAATGTGGTGATACACACACTTCATCCAGCATTTGGCAAGCAGAGATAAATGGATCTCCTTGTTTGAGGTCAACCTGATCTATATAGTGAAGTCTAGAACAGCCAGGGCTACATAAGGAGACCCTGTCTCAAAAAATCACACACACACACACACACACACACAGGGGTATTTGAGGTCAACCTGATCTATATAGTGAAGTCTAAAACAGCCAGGGCTACATAAGGAGTCCCTGTCTCAAAAAATCACACACACACACACACACACACACACACACACACAGGGGTAAGAGGGAGCCTGCCCAGTCCTCAGCCCACCAGCCCCCAGACTGAGCTGTTTTTGTTAGGGGAAGGAGGTGCTCTTTGTGAAGTATTTTAGAGGGGCTGGAGTGATGGCTCGGTGGTAAAAAGCACTGGCTGCTCTTCCAGAGGACCTGGATTTGATTCCCAGAACCCACAAAGTAGCTCACAACCTCTGAGGGTGCTACGTACACAAGAGGTGCATAGATGTCCATGCAGGTAAAATACCCATGTACATAAAGTTGAAAATGAAAGGTCTGAGGATGTAGCTCAGTCGGCAGAGCCCCTTTCCAGCATGAACAAAGCTCCAGGTTCAATTCACCAGCACTGAATAAACTAGATACAGTCAGGGCTACAGAATGAGATTCTGTCTCAAAAACCAAACAAACAAAAAAAAAGGTCCTGAAGACACTCTCCCACCCATGCAGGGGCCTCTGTATCCTTTGATGGGGTGTGCCTGCTGTCCTGCAGGAAGGGATCAGGACACTAGGCTTCAGCGGAATTTCTTCTCTCTTCCAGACTAGTTATTGCAGGCCTCTTTTCTCCCTGCCTTTTGTATGTTCAGGGCTTGCACTGAAGGGCACCTTTGTAGTGTGTGTTTGTGTTCGTGTGGGTGGATGCGCTTACATGGAGGCCAGATGTTGACTTGAGGTATCTTTTTCCACGCCTCTTCACCCTGATTTTTTTGGCCTGTGTGTGTGTATGTGTGCACATGTGCACACACACATGATGGCCTGTGAAGACCCAAAGCTGACATCAGGAGTCTTCAGTGGTGACCTCCTCCACTGTACTTTCCCAGGCTTGGTCTTTCAATTGACACAGGAGGCAGAAATCCCCAGACTGAAGCTGAGACACGAGTGATTCCCTGGAAATTCTCTTCATATAGAGCCTAGTCAGGCAAGAAGCAAGCTCACAGCTCACTAGCATAACTCTTTGGAAGGTGACTTGAAAGCAAGAGAAAGTTAGGAAAGAGTCTAGGACTTGGAACTGGAAAGCAAAGGCCTACTCCCACTTCCGCTGTTTGTCAATGAGTAACCAGAAGGAACTCAATCACTACTGGAGCATGGGTGTTCCCATTCATAAAACGTGGGTAGTCTGCATCAGTAACCAAACCAAACCAACAAACAGTGGCTCTGCAGAAAGAAGTCCTGGGAAACAAAACCAAATCCCAAGTAACAGTGGCTTAATGTGGGTTTCTCCAAACTTATCTGGACTAGTTTCTTTTTCTAAGGATTTATTTTTGGCAGATACTTTGGTATATGCCTTTGAAAGCAGAAGAAACTCTGTGAGCTAGCCTGGCCAGCCAGGATTACAGTGAGATCCTATCTCAAACAACAAAATCCAAGATTTCTCTTTATTTACGTGTCTGTGTGTGTGCCCTCAGAAGGCAGAAGAGGAAAGACATCAGATGCCCTGGAACTGGAGTCACAAGGAGATTGTGAGATGCCTGACATGGGTGTTGGGAACTGAATCCTCACTGCTGGCTGGGTCTTTGGGTAGCTTCTTACTTTGTAGTCTAGGCTAGCCTCTAACTTCTTCCTAAGTAGTCAATGCTAGATTCAAGCTGGCAGCAAACCTCCTGCCTCCACCTCCAAAGTGCTGGGATTATAGGAACAAACCACTATGTCTACTTAGAAATTTAAAAAAAATTTGTTTTTGACAGTTTGAGTAGCCCTGGCTGTCCTGGGACTTGCTCTGTAGAACAGGCCATCCTCAGACTCACTTTGCCTCCTGAGTGCTGCGATTAAAGGCATGTGCCACCACTGCCTGGCAGAACTCTTTAAATTTTTATTTTAATTTTGTGTGTGTGCACATTTGTGTGTACATGTGTGAAGGTGCCCTTAGAGACCAGATGTGGAATTCCCTGGAGCTGAAATTACAAATTGTACAAAGAAAAGTTTGAAGTGGACCCTACCCCTGTGTCTTTCAAAATAAATCACAGGGCCCAGGGAAAACGAAGAAAGCAAACTTGCAGCTCCAAGTAGGACCCCAGGCTTTTATCTCAGCTGCCTTTTTGGAAGAGTTGCTGAGGGGCCAGGCGTTGGTGGCACACGCCTTTAATCATAGCACTTGGGAGGCAGAGGCAGGTGGATCTCTGTGAGTTCGAGACCAGCCTGGTCTACAAAGTGAGTTCCAGGACACCCTCCAAAGCCACAGAGAAACCCAGAAGAAAAAAAAAAAAGTTGCTGAGGGGACTAACCTGGGGCACCATTGCCATCTGGTGGCCAGTACAGCCATGGCAGCCTCAAGTGCTGACTGAAATCTGAGAAGACAAAGGGGAGACTGGACATCTTCCCAGGGTCACAGGAAGAGACGGTGTGTACTGTTCTAGGACTTGTTCATCCAAGGGCTCTGCCCTTCCAGGAGTCCCTGCTTGTCCAAGAATCCCAGTTCACCCATCTTGATAGAGGCTGTCAGTTTCCTTTTTTGTTTTTTTGAGACAGGGTTTCTCTGTACTGTTTTGGAAGCTGTCCTGTAGACCAGCCTGGCCTCAGAGATCCACCTGTCTCTGCCTCCTGAGTGCTGGGATTGAAGGCGTGCGCCACCAACGCCCACCTCGTCAGTTTCTATACAGCCAGGCCTCTTTTTTTTTTTTTTTTTTTGTCTTTAAGACAGGGTTTCTCTGTATTATTTTGGAGGCTGTCCTGGAACTTGTTCTATAGACCAGGCTGGCCTCGAACTCAGAGATCCGCCTGAAACCAAGCCTCTTACCACCTTCCCTTGCTTCTCCCCTCTTTCTTGCCCTGGTTTGAGATGAGTTGGTTTCCAGCCTTGCTATTTCCCTACCATATTCCTCATGTCCATCTAGTCACAGACCCACCCCTTATACCTTGGAAAGCAGCCCCTACATTTCTAAACATTTCTGTTTTTTTTTCCCAAGACAGAAGTCTGTCCTGGAACTCACTCTGTAGGCTGGCCTTGAACTCGAATACATCTGCCTGCCTGATTAAAGCTCAGGAACTCTGGAAGAACAGCCAGTGCTCTTAGGTTGAGTCACCTCCCTACCCTAAAGACCTCTTTTAAAGCCTTTACGTTTCTCCCCTCTTGCTGCTGCCCAGGGACTAACACATGTACCGAACATGCTAGACAGTACTCAACCATTGAGCTACATTCAAGGCCTTTACATTTTTCTGAGATCTAGTCTCTCTAAGGTGCCAAGGCTGGTCTTGAACTTAATATACTCCTGCTTTGGCCAGTAAGTAGCTGAAGTTGAAGGAATTTACATACAAAAGATCAACTTACTAAGCATGGACATAGATGTGGCAGGATTGAGTTCCAATCTGCTCTTTACCTCCCAAGGACCGGGAAATTGTTTTTTCTCAAGACACGGTTTCTTTATGTAGCCCTGACTGTCCTCAGATGCGAGAGAGATCCGCCTGTTTCTGCTCCCCAAGCACTGGGATTAAAGGTGTGTGCCACCTGGCAAAGGAACTATTTTTCAATAGGGTCTCATCATGTGACTCTCGCCCAGAATTCAGAGATCCAGTGGGCTATACCCAGAGTGCAGGGGTCAAAGGTGTGTACAGCTGTGCCTTAGAGCTAAATGCCCATTTCATCCTGTCAGTCACTGAGCATGTTTCTGGACTCTAGTGATGATGGGATTGTTCCAGCCATCGCTGAAACCAAACTGTATCATCTTTTTATCCTCGAGGAAATATGGTTGCCTCAGTTTTAGTTAGGTGACCCTAGAAAGCTAAGTGAAAATGAAAGTCCCCTTTGAGTATATTAGGAACTAGGCAGAGACTATGGGTTCAAGGTCAGTTTTATTTGCAGAGCCTGCAACAGTTGGTTAACAATTCTAGCTAAGCTGGTACCATACAAAAGCCATTCTCCTTCAAGGCATTCAACTAACAGAATCTCTACAAACCAGAGACTAATTGGGACACATTTCAATACTGGGGAAGAGGCTGCTCATTCCCTTGTTCTCCATGTATTTTCCAACAAGATTTGTTTTATAGCCAAATGTAACTCAAACCCATAACAAAACAACTAGCCATCTTCAATATCACTGATTCCCTCCCCACCCCCAGAATAGAAAGCAGAGGTAAGAGGGGAGACTTTCCCTAAGAAAAACCTGGCTAGACCCCAGTGGAGCAAAGATGAGCGACCAGGAGACTGGTGCCTGGGGTGTTGATGAACAGGCACCAATGTAGGCTGACACAACCAAAGCCCAGCCCAGCTCCTCAGATGGGAGATGTTCCCTCGAGAGCCTCACTTCCATGGGGCTAGATTAAGGGGCTAATTGTGTGATTTATCACTCCCTGTCCCTCAAATTAAAACATGATAAACCCAGAACATTTACTTCAAAATTTACCACTTCCTCCTGAGAAATTCTACAGCCATCTGTAGGCCAGGACCTACTCCTTCTACCCAATGGCCGGGGCTTCTGGCCCCCTTCTCACCCTTGGGTGCCCACCCAACAATGATTTGATACTCGACTCACACAATGACTTTTTTAAAGGACATTCAATGAGCATGCTCCGCCCTCCCCAGGACTCCACTCATCCCTTCCCCCCCTCACCTTGGGTTACCACACTACAGCATTCCAGCACTGGCCTGAGGGGGGCCAGATGGAAAGCTGCCTCAAGTGCTTTCCTATAGACCACGATCATGGGAACCTGGACGTCACAAAGGACAGAGGTCGGTCTGAGAAGGTTAGCTTATGTCCTGTAGTCAAGCTGGATCTGGTGCAGGCTCTTCCCAGCATCTCAGTCCTTGACTTTGAGTAGCAGCAATCCCAGTCCTCAGTGCCTCCTAGGGGTGACGGAGCTCCTAGCGCTGTCCACAACAGGGTTCCTTTTCTTATCCCTGCCCCAGTTTCTTTTCTTTTTTTAAATTAAAAGTGGAGGTAGTTCCTGGGATGATAAAACTCTACCTAGGATGGCAGTATTTTGACTTAATGAAGCAGTAAAGTAAAAGTCTTGAGGAATTAAAAAAATAAAATAATGGATGAAGCTGAATAAATTAAAAGTTATGGGTCATCCACAAGGACCTCTCCCTTCCAGCCTATCTTTGGTATTTGGCCAGCAGCACTTCCATTTGCTCCCCTCATGACAGGAGGCCCAATAAAGCCCCAGCTACTCTTCATGGGACGCTCAGGCAGAGCAGCTTGACACGGCGCTCTAGATTGTAGACTCTGGTCTGCGCTGTGGCAGACAGTCCTGACAGGGAAGGAGTCTTATAGGACAGGAGAGCCCTGGGCTCTAACCTGGGAGTGTAGGAGACAGGTTTAAGGCACGGAAGGCCCACATCTTTCTCCACGTACCACAGCTGGCTCCTTTACTTCCTGCTCTGCAGCAAAGGGAAAGGAAAGGGGCAGAGGGAAACACGGCCGCTGCCGTCTGGCTTCAGAGCTTCTTCAGGCGACTGTACATCTCTCTTTTGCTCTTTTCCCCCGCCCAGGTCCGGCTCTTGGTGCGGAACTTCTTCAGGTCTTCTTTAAAGTCTTCATGGTGCATTGGTCGGTAACTAGGGGGCTCACAGTGAGACTATAGGGCAGGGAGAATGAGGGGCAAGGTCAGGATGTGAAATGCTTCACACAGCCTGGCTTCCCCTCACCTAGAGCTGCAAGGCTGAGACCCCACCCAAGCAGCAGCAACAACTAACCATTGGTCCAGCATGGGCATGTGGAGACATGCTTATCACAGACGCCTCACCTGGCATTTCAGGAAGAACTCCTTGTATCCCCCCTTTAGGACATACAGCTCAGGGTAGTGGAGTTTGGGGTATTCATTGCCAAGCCTATCTCTTTCTCTCACATATCGGCACCTAGGAATGAAAGAAAAGTCAGGCGGCTTCAGTGTAGGGAACTGGAAACAGTAAGAAAGGTGGTGATCAGACACCCCTTCCTAAGTGCATCCACCCTGTACCTTCTCCCCATCCGCCTCCTTTTATTGAAACAACCCTTCCTCCTATGCCTTGACAGACTAGGCCTTCTACTTCCTGGGAGAACCTACTGGACCCCATGTAGGAGTGACTACTGGAAGCTCTTGTCACTAGCTCACGTTGCCCAAACCTGCACACAAGCTGCAGCTGTGCCCTAGGTGTGGCGCCAACTGCATCTCATTCATCCACTCCAGTCTCCTTGCTCTTCTGACCCAGGGCTCCCCCAGGTTTCACTTCATTTTGAAGGACTTCTGAACATTTTGCACAGTTCTAAGTATTTGCTATGCTCCTTTGGCTCCTCCTTACTCCGAATGTGACCTCCACAAAGGCAGGGTTTTAGTTTTGTTTTATACTGTTATTGCTAATGTTTTCCCAGTGCTTAGAAAACCGCCTAGCAAGCCTGGCGTTGGTGGCGCATGCATTTAATCCAACACTCGGGAGGCAGAAACAGGCGGATCTCTTTGAGTTTGAGGCCAGCCTGGTCTACAGAGCAAGTTCTAGGACAGCCTCCAAAACAATACAGAGAAACCCTGCCTCGAACTGCCACCCCAAAAAAGAAAAACGCCTAGCGTACGAAGACTCTGAGACTGGGATGCAAGTTCCTGATATCTCCTTTCATGTGTGACTATTCAGGTCCTGTGCAAAGAATAGCAGCAAGATGAAACCACAAGCTCGTATAACTTCAGCAAAGGGAGGAGCGCAGCTCTGCGGCAGTGCCTTTCCACACACCAAGGACTGCTTTCAACCCCAGCGGTTCACCCAAGGAGCAAAGCGTGCCCAAGACCAAGGACACAGTCTTCTGAGTCTACGCCCGTAACAGCTCACTAACCCACCCCCATTCTATGGAGTTTGTCGTCCTCCCCCACAGGGTTTCTCTGTATTGCTTTGGAGGCTGTCTTGGAACTCACTCTGTAGACCAGGCTGGCCTCGAACACACAGAGATCCACCCGCCTCTGCCTCCCGAGTGCTGGGATTAAAGGTGTGCGCCATCATAGCCCAGCTGAGTGTCTCTTTCTTAATAAATGTAAGTACTAGCAGTTTGAATCTATTTACTATTACTCAGGACTGAACCTCCCACCTGTATCCTTTTCCTTATTGAGCCACCATGGATGCTCAGCCTCACTTTATCTTTAATGAATGGCCCCATTTTATTATCTCACTTGTATCTGCTACATAGCAGGTATCTACTCCTCTATTTTAGTGCTGGGCCTGAACCCAGGACCTTACAAAAATACCAGACAAATGCTTTATCCATCACTGACTTGAGCCACACCTCCAGTCTGTGAGTAAGTTAGTGACTAAGTTTGAGATAGGGTCTCATGTAGCTCAGGTTGGCCTGGGAACTTCAGGTTTGCATAAGAAAGAACTGCTTAATATTTAAAGGATATTACACAAGACCAATAAACAGAACTAAACACAGCAGGGGAAACTGGAGTCTCATCAATGTGACTGGACCAGAGGAACCTGAAAATCATTTGTCCCGAAACTTCTAAGTTAAGCCTATAAAATTACATTCAAGAAATCTGTTTGGGCTCCCAGCACCTAGGAAGCAGAGGCAGATAGTACTGGTCTACAGAGCAAATTCCAGAACAGTCAGGATTACACAGAAACCCTGTCTCAAAAACAAAGATGGCTCAGTGGGTAAAGGTGCTTGACAACCTGAGTTTGATCCCAGAAATCCACACAGTAGATAGAACAGACTCTCAAGACGTTTTCTGAAGGTGGGCGTTGGTGGCGCATGCCTTTAATCCCAGCACTGGGGAGGCAGAGGCAGGTGGATGGATCTGAGTTCGAAGCCAGCCTGGTCTACAGAGCGAGTTCCAGGAAAGGCCCCAAAGCAATACAGAGAAACCGTGTCTGTTTTCTGAGCCATGCACGCACTCACGCAGGCTGTTTGTAAAACAAATGACTGAATAGGAAATAGAATTAAGGGAAACTATGTTATACAGAATTGATTTTCATAAAAGCCAGGTTTATGTGCCATGTGTAGACTAAGGTACTGAAGTGACTTCTACTACACTTTTGCCACTAGTGAAAAAGAAACACACTACCAGGCTTAACAAAACATCATAAAGCCTCTGCCCAAGTGCCTTATTCTTTGTGGTACTCACATCCGAGGGCCTCTTTCTGAAGAAAACTCACAGTGGAATACGACAATGACACGCTTGCCATCAGTAGATACGATAGGTTTTTTGAGTAAGAACTCCTCAACCTCTTCTTCCATGTGCAAGTTCACGGCACCCTTTGAAGACAGAAGATACTCTTACCATCTGAAGACTCAAAGAGGGGGCCAGCTCCTCAGACTAATTTGTGATCCTGCGGGTCTCCTGACACAGCAGCCCAGCAGACTGCCTGCCTTTCGTATCTCAATGAGGCTCTCTCTATAGGTCTATATACTTCGGGCATTCAGTAACAAGTATGAGAACTGGAAATTATCTCCAAGTGTCACTTCATAAAGTTAGAAGGTAATACCCCCTCACCACATTTAGACACCACTTTATAAGGTAATATTAAAGTGGTATGACCAGAAACATGTGTTCCAATATGTCCCTCTACCAGGTAGGCTGTTTGAATAGAGGCCCAGTACAGATATCAAGGCATGTTGCCAGAATGGCATCTTCTAGTCAGGAGCTCTCGGGTGGTCATACATTTGTATTAAAGCATTTCAAGTACTATGGAAACCCTCTGTGGCTCCACTGAGTAGCTTAGACATCAGGGGTGCCACCTAGAAATAAATGCCCTGAAACAGGATAGTGTGAGGGACAGATAAGGCAGAGAGCATTGCAACTCAGTGGTAGCCAGGGACTGGTGGGAATGTCCATTCCGTTCGTGCCTACTGGCTTGTTCTAAATCCTCACCATCAGCTGAGGTGTCAATATCCCTCCTCTAAGCCACCCAAAATAAGTCTCAAGAATCCAAACCTTGATGTGACCTCCTTCATATTCATATGGATATCTGCAGTCAATGATAACAAACTCTTTAATGAGATTAGCAAACTTGCCATTCAAAACAGATGCCATCTATGAAGAGAAAGGGGGGCAGGGTGTCAATAGTGGCAGTCAGGTAACAAGATTCCAACTCCCCATGTGCACCGGGTAACACAAGTCTGACTTACAATTTCTGGAGAAATATATTTCAAATCCTGATGCTTCCCAGATACTGTATGAAAGAGATAACCCTTAAAAAAAGGAACAAAAGACACTTAGGGGAACATGAAAGCTTGCAAATGTTTCCTCTGCTGCCCAGCTGGTAGGAAGCAGTCCAAAAAAACAAACCCAGAAACAAACATAAGTGAATAGTATATGCTAACTACCCTTCTATGCACCTAACTAACATTCAGATACTTAATTGTTATTTGCTTAAGGAGGAATGGTCTCATTATGTAGACCAATCTGCCTCCAGACTCAGAGATGTATCTGCTCCTGGGATTAAAGGAGTGAGCCTTGAGACAGCACAGGCCAGGTTGTCTTGGAACTGAGGCTAGATTTAAACACAGAAATTGTAGGGGATTTCCCCTTTCTCATTTTTAATCAGGAACTCTCATCTTAGTGGTTAGAGTGTGAAGCCGGGCATTGGTGGCGCACATCTTTAATCCCAGCACTCGGGAGGCAGAGGCAGGGGGATCTCTGTGAGTTCCTGACTAGCCTAGTCTACAGTGCTAGCTCCAGGACAGCCAGGGCTGATACAGATAAAAGAAAATAAACAACACAGAAGGAGAGAGAACCAGATATGGTGGCTCAGGTCTATAATGACAGCCTTTGGAATTCAAGATCACCTCCAGCCTGGGTGTGAGCATGGTGCCAATGGGACATGAGACTCTAACAAAACAGGCATGGTACTGTATACTGTTCCCCCGCCTCAGAAGTTAGACAATTTGCTTATCTGATGAGCACCTGGTCGCCCAGTATGGAGGTGAGCAGTGGGAATGGGAAAACAATCTTGGTCCAGCCTTAAGAAAGACACACAGTGATGTTACTTAGAGGATAACTGGCCAAACTAAGAGCTCACCCATGACCACAAGACAAACCACCAATATTCTCAAGTCAAAGGTTACACAAGCCTTATATTGTCCCACCATCCTGGAACTCACTAGGTAGATCAAACTGGCAGCCTCTGCCTCCTAATTGCTGGGATTAAAGGTATATGCCACTACCACCCAGAAAACCTGGACTTTCTAAGATACCTCTCAACAAACATATGGACTCAAAGCATGGCTGTACATGCATACTATTTTTATAGTCAGAAGTCCAGCTCCCAGAGTACCTGCACTATGGGTCAGAGTGAAGGCAGACAGCCAACAGGAAACCACTAAACTAGTTAACAGTCTCAAAGACCAGCATGTACCTCATCATTAGAAGCTCAACTTGTTCTTTGTCTTTAACTTTTTAAACTATTGCCTTGGGGGCACCCTAAGAGGCACCTTGAAGGAGAAAGGCTAAGTGGGGTTCTAGCCACCCCCATCACTTCCTCAGTACTACCCAACCAGATAACTCTTCTTGCAGTTACCTTGGAGAAATCTCCTATAAGGTCTCGTGGGTCACTGTCCAAAATGGTCTCAATGGTTCCTTTGGGTGAAGATGTCAGGGATAAAGGCTGGTGTAGAAGCTGTAACAAACCAAAGGCAGAGGATGACACCAGGGTTTCGACTAGAACTCCAAAATATTTACCTTGACCATGACAAAAGGAGACTGAAATATGAATGAATGCCCATATTAAGTAAAAGATTTTGTAATGTGACTGAATCAGAAGGAAAGATAGGTAGGCCCTTCAATTTATTAACTAGCTGAATTTCTATGAGAACCCCCCTCTATCCTTTTTGGAGACAAAGTTTTACTGTGTATCTTTGGCTGGCTAATGTAGACCAGGTTAGCATTAAACTCAGAGACCCATAGGTATTACCCAGCACCTTTGCCTTTTGCCTTTTTATTGTTCAAAATGAAAACTTTTGAGTTGACATCAAGCTGAGGCTCAGTAATGCAAAAATCAGGAGAATTGCTACAGTTTGAGCCTAGCCAAGGCTATATGGCAAAAATCTGCTGAAAGCAAACAAAACAAAAACCAAACCCCAAACAGAAGACCATTGTCAAGTATCCCACAAAATAAAACATAATTACTTTATCTCAGTAGAGTTCCTGAATGTCTGATAAGGCTTTTTGTGAGAAAACAAATTCAAGAAGTTGTAAAGATCACTTAGATTGCTTCTAAATAGTCTTCTGTGATCTAGGCTTTCCTTTGTAGGCTAGCACAGCAACAATGAACAGCTACACAAGGAACCATTGTGTATGTAAACAAGCCTGAAAACTAGTCATCGAGAGGCAGGCAGTCCAAAAGGGGAGATTGGGACCTTGAAACAACCATTTCTTTTTGTTTTTTTCCCTCTTCCAAGGACAGAGTAGTAAGCCTTTCAAAGGCACAAGGGAGAGTGAGGTGGTCCAGAGGGAAAAAGTACTTGTATATGCCTGACAGCAATCCTGGGAACCCAGGATGGCGAGAGAACCAACTATGGAAAGTTGTCCTCTGACCCCCATACAAGCCATGGTGCACACAGGTCTTCCTTGCACCAAAATAGCATTTAAAAAGAGGGTGGAGGTGCCGGGCGTTGGTGGTGCACGCCTTTAATCCCAGCACTCAGGAGGCAGAGGCAGGAGGATCTCTGTGAGTTCGAGGCCAGCCTGGTCTACAGAGTGAGTTCCAGAACGCCTCCAAAGCTACAGAGAAACCCTGTCTCGAAAAACCGGAAGAAAAAAAAAAGAGGGTGGAGGTGGTTGGGCACCTTAAGATTCTTCCCCAAGCCCAGCCTGTCAGGTTAGAGCTGAGAGGCACCCCACGACAGCAGTCTTTGATGGTATTTGATGGTAATTTGCCTCTTTTTTTAAGACAAAGAATTAAACAAACCATAGGCCAGGCGGTGGTGGCACACGCCTTTAATCCCAGCACTCAGGAGGCAGAGGCAGATGGATCTCTGTGAGTTCCAGGACAGCCAAGGCTACACAGAAAAAAACCCTGTCTTGAAACCAATAAGAAAACACAATCATCAAGATGGCTCAAAGGGTAAGCGTGCCTGCTGCCAAGCCTGATAATCTGAATTTGACTCCCAGGACTCATATGGTGGAAGGAGGAAACAGATTCCTGAAAGCGAATCTCTGACCTACAAATACTAGTGTGTATGCACACACACCTAAATACAGAAACCGGGTTTGGTGGTTTATACCTTTAATTCCAGCAGTGAGATATTTTCTCAAAAGTAAGAAAAAGTCAATAAGAAACACGGGCTCTACCATTCAGGAGGTTTAGGCAGAAGGATCATGAATTTAAAGTCAACTTGGGCTATATAGGCTATGCCTTACAGGAATATACCAAATCTATCCTCGTTTAGCAATATCTGAAGCTGGAGCCATTCTGTTTATAGACAGCTTCTTATGTACCATGGCACATGTGAACACACACATGCACACACATGTTAAAAAAAAAAACAGTAAAATGTTGGGTGGAGGTGGCTTAAGCCTGAAAGGCAGAGGCAGATGAATTTGAGGCCAGCTTGGTCTAGAGTGAGTTCCAGGAAAGCAAGAACCACACACACACACACACACACACACACACACACACACACACACACACACACACACACACACACACACCAGGCATGGTTGTGATTCCAGCACTAGAGACCGAGACAGAGGAATCAAAAGTTCAAGGCCGTCATAAACTACATAGCTTGAGAGCAGCCCACGCCACAAGAGAACCTTCACTTAAAAGATAAAAAGAACCATCAGTTGGGTGAAATAACATTTGCCAACTGTACCAGTGTTAGAATGGTAAAAACTAAAGATGGAGGGGCTGGAGAGATGCCTCAGCTCTTCCAGAGGTCCTGAGTTCAATTCTCAGCAACCACATGGTGGCTCACAACCACCTACAATTCAACCTGGTGCCCTCTTCTGGCATGTAGACAGAACACTGTATATGTAATAAATAAATAAATCTTAAAAAAAAAAAACTAAAGATGGAGAGATAGAATAAGGCTAGCCTGAGTTGCTGGGTGAAACAAGCTGAAACCAAGAATATGCAACACTCTAGAGGCAGAAGCAGGCACATCACTGAGTATGAGGCCAGTCTGACCTACATAGTGAGTTCCAGGATTGCCAGGGCTACATAGTGAGACAGTCTCAAACAAACAATAACACACACCCCAATATTTCCCGATGTAGCTACAATGAATGAGGCTTAAAAAACAAACAGGAGCCAGTAAGATGGTGTAGCAAGTTAAGGACTCTTTGCTTCTGAGTTCTAAGCCTGGGTGGGACCCACATGGTAGAAAGAGAAATGCTTCCAAGTCGTAGTCTGACATCCATCTGTGCACTGTTTGTGTCCCTACCCTTAAACAAACAAACATAACCAAACAGGAAAATAAGAGTGGAGAAGGAGGTTGTTGACCACGTTCTTGAATAGTATACACAAAGCACTAGGTTCAATCCCCAGCAACAAGCACCCCCCAAACCAAACAATAAAACCCTCATAATGGCCGGGCGTTGGTGGTGCACGCCTTTAATCCCAGCACTCGGGAGGCAGAGACAGGTAGATCTCTGTGAGTTCGAGGCCAGCCTGGATAGCCTCCAAAACAATACAGAGAAACCCTGTCTTGAAAAAACAAAAAAAAAAACAAAACACCCAAAAACCACTGTTCTTGTAGACCAAAGGAGAACTTGCAGAACTAACCTCTTGGGTTGGCTCTAGATTATCTGCCTTTACAGGACTGGCCATGCTCTTCCTCCGCTTCGTATTTCCTCGAGGAGACTCCTCATAAGAGCGTTCTGTTCTCTTCAACATTGACCGGGTGTTGGAGCTGCTGCTGGAGCTGCACGGGGAAGGGGAGTCAAACAGCCTGCATCGATTGCCCTTAGGGTAAGAGACAGATCCACCTTCGATTAAAATCCGATCCTTGAATGACAAGCTAAAACGTAGGTCCTAAATCCTAGGTTATTCCATAGTTAAGGACTACTTTGTTCAGTGGCTCAACTACTCAAAACTCCACATACTGGAGTAACTTACAAGGTTTGTAGGTCTTCTCATGACAAGGGGAGCTGTCCAGAGGCTTGCCATGCACGATGGGGTCTCCTCATCATTCTAGAGCAAGAGAAAAACTTTTTAAATGCAGCGGAGGGGCTGGGAAGAAGAAAAGGACCCAGTCAAGAATAAATGCTTTGCATTTAACTCTCCTAAAGAGTGACAGAGAAGCCTGGATAAATTTTTTTTGTGTTTGGAGACAGTCTTACTGTGTAGCTGGCCTAACTTGTGGCTACAGTAATCCTGTTCAGCATCCTAAATGTTGAGATCACAGGCATTACCACCAGGGAAGGCCAGTACCTCTTTTTTTGGCACAAGACATTGAAACCAAGGCCCTGCACACCTTAAGCACATGTTCTACCACTATGCTATCTTAGTTACAGAAGTATCTCGTCAGTACCTTGTGACTCCCGCCTGCAATAGGATTTACTCAAGCAGGGAAGAGTCCCAATAATCTCACAAATGAACCATCAGTCAGCCAGCTGAGGCTCCAGGAACTGTTTCTACTTAGGAGGCTTCTCCAGTAGTGGCTCATTAGTGGCATACCCACACCCACAGATGGTACCTTCAGATTCTCTCCATCCAGAAGATCTATGAAACCATCATCCTCATCAGACAAAGTGGCTTTCACAGGGGACTGGGATGTAAAAAGAGGACTGAAATGTCCCGATTCATTGTTATCACTTTCATTTGAAGATAGCTGAAAGACAAAGTTAGCAAGAACTCTAGTTCATTTTGATTTGCTTAGCTGGATCGCTCAAAAAAAGAAAAGATAATATGCGTGTGTATCATGTGTGAACCCGGTATCCTCAGAGATCAGAAGGCAGCATTGGATTCTATAGCTCCTGACCTCTTGCTTTGTTTTTCCTCTTTAAGACAGGGTTTCTTGTGTAGCCCAGGCAGTCCTGGAACTCACCCTGTAGACCAGATCTCAAATCCAGATGAGCCTGCCTCTGGGATTAGAGTCAGCACCACCACCATTGCCTATGAGTTCTTACAGTGAGAGCTAAGAGTGCCATGTGCAAACTGTGATAGTATACAATTTGTGGAAATACAAATCTCTATCACAAAATAGCATATCAGACAGATGGAAACAAAGGGAACCTGTTCTGAAGTCTATCCTAGTCCTTTCTTATCTTTGGAGACAGGAAAGTACAGGCCGAGCCTTCCTTCTACCCCTCAAATGTTGAGATCACAAGTGCACACTACCAAGTGCATTGTCCAACCTAGCTCTTCATTGAGTTATGACAGCCAGATTAGAGATGGCTCAGAGGTTAACAGCAAGCACCGCTCTTGCAGAAGCTAAGTCTGATTCCAAGTACCCCTTAGACAGTACCCATGTGATCCTCAGCCTCTGGCCTCCTCGGCCATCTGTACTCATATACAGCCCGCACCTCCCATAATGAAAAGTAAAAATGACTTAAATCAGACATAGCCGCCCAATTTTAACTTGAGAGATTATGTCCTAGACATTAGGACAAAATCTTTACAACTATAACCTCATTTAAGCCGCAGCACACACTATTTTAGTCAATCCCTTCTTTCTGCCTTGAGACTAAGTGCCCCTAGACTTCACCTTGTCTCAGCCCCGGGAGGAGCAGGGATTACAAGTACCAACATACCCAAAGAGTGTTTAATGAAAGGAAACTGATGCTTAAGGTTAGCAAGATCATACACCTCACCTATTTGACACCCAAACCTGGAAATCAGTTGGTTGTGGTGGCAAACAGCTGCAATTCCAGAGACAGGAGCAGTTTTCAACTGCATTGCAAATTTGAAGCTAGCCTGGGATTTTAAGACATCCTGTCTCAAAATAAGCAAACAACAAGCCCAATCCAAACAAAAGCTAAATCAGTAAAATCAACAATGGCTTTTTAAGTCTGTATCCTTGCCTGGAGATGGCTCAGAGGTTAAAAGCTCTGGCTGCTCTTCCAGAGGACCTGGGTTCAATTACCAGCAAACCACCCTTAATGAGATCCAGTGCCCTCTTCTGGCCTACAGGGATACATAACAAAAAAGTCTGCACCTCAGCACCTGTAATTATTGGTGCCTTCTTTAATGATCAAGCAATCATAGAAAATCTTGGCACTCTGATCACCAAGTATCCATCAAGATATGTCAAACTGTTATCATGAACTGGGGAACTTACAGTTAAATTCTAGTCTATTTTACATGTCCTTTGACAAACAAACCAACCTCTCTAATGAAACGTTCTAACCTGTCAATGAGGTAACTCCAGATAATTCACAGGCCTCAGCCCCCCAAATGCTGGGTTTACAGACATGAGTCACCACACCTAGCAGTAACATGTACTAATGCATACAAGCATGCTGGTTTGCAGTGTTGAGAACTCTCTTCCCATGACAAACTCCCCATGTGAAAGCCACAACACATACCATGCAAGCTGGGGCTGAGTTCTGCCTGTGTGTGAAGAAATCTTTACTCTCCTCATGTACATGGGCATTCAGGCAGCCACGAGATGCAGGTCTTATTGGCTTTTTAAATTCGAATGCTTCCTACAAAACAATATTTGATACATTTTCTGCTGTCTAATAAAAACCAGCTTTAGGGTTGGTGAGATGGTTTGGCAGGTAAACACACTTGCTGATAAGCCTGAAGATCTGAATTCCACCCTTAAGACCCACATGGTGGAAGGAGAGAACAGACTTCTGAAAGTTGGTGTCTGTCTGTCACTTATGTACCACGGCAAGCTCCCATCTACAACTTTGTTTTTCACTCAACAGGACTAATTAAAAATTATTGTTGGGGGCCGGGCAGTGGTGGCACATGCCTTTAATCCCAGCACTCGGGAGGCAGAGGCAGGCACATGCACGGTACAGACACACAAAAGCAGAAACACCCATAAACATAAAAATGTATGCCTCCTATCTTAAACAGTAACTAATAGTATGTTCAGAAAGTATTTAGTATTATTAATACCCCCCCCCCAGGTTTTCTCAGTAGCTATGGAACCAGTCCTAGAACTGGTTCTGTAGACCAGGCTAGCCTCGAACTCTCAGAGACCCGCCTGCCTCTGTCTCCCAAGTGCACTACCATCAAGCTATACTCTCTGAACATAAATTTGTCTGACCATCAAATACAACCTGACTGCTCCTAATTACAAGTAAGGAAACAAAGTTTTCTTTGTTTTTTCCAGTCAGTGTAACTGCCCTGGTTGTCCTGGAACTTGATTTGTAGACCAGGCTGGCCTCAAAATGGAAATTAGGTCTTCCAGGTTAAATGGTGTGCCTAAGACCCTGAGGCCAGATAGGATAACTTTAACCTATGCTATTATTCCTTTAGAACAAAGCTTCCAGGAAGGCAACAACCTTGGGAGAAGGTCAAGTTTGGGCCAAGAGCCAGATTACATAGTTCTGATTTGGTAACACTAGAGAGTGTTCCAAGCACACCAGCAGGGAATCCATTTCCATATAAAACCTCATGGCACCGCCCAAACAGAACCTGAATTTCTACAGACATTGGTTTTGTATTAAACCTAGAAATTGTAAGGGTGATAAACACTGGCATTTGGCAGGGAATGGGAAACAAAAAAGCATATGGGAATAAAATGAGCAAGGTGAGACAATTCAGCTCCTTTGGACAAGACACCCTGCAAGGTTTCGGGGAAAGCATGCGGGAACACGTAGACTTCTGAACAAACCACACCATCCTCCAAGCCACTGTTGCAGATAGTCTGAAATCCACAGAACATGCATGGCTTTGGATTTTAGCTCATCATTCTAGTGTGTATATATTTGGCAGGTATTCACAGGAAATAAGGTATTAGAAAAACAAGCTGCTAGACAGGTCCAGTGGAACACATCTTCCAAACACAATGAAGACCTTACAAGTCACGCTAAGGTTGAAGCCAAGAAAGGAAGTCGTGAGTCGACTCTTCTAGAGAAAACTACTTACAGGTGTATTTATACCTTATTTACTAAAATCCAGCAACATTTACCTGCCAGGTACCACTTTAAATTCTATAAACACATAACCTTATTTATTCCTAGAACAACCCACAAAGGAGGCTAACAGAAGTCCAGCATCACAAAGCTAGGTAGAAGCAAGGTTTACATTCAGACTTCTCTGCCCCGAGGCCCAGTGTGGCAGTCCAGCCACTTCACTCACAAACTGCTGGCTGACACTGGAGGCTTCACTTGCAGTCTGGGTTACCATGTTGACGCACACTTACATTTTCTTTATTTTCATCCTGGTCAATGAGTTGAAAGATGTCATGGTCTAGAGAATCAGAATGGCTCCTCTTCAGCGCCGGGCTACATCCCAAGAGTTTCTGCTACCAAAGTACAAAAGAGAAATTGAATTCATAAGAGGAAACAATGGGAAACTTAAGTCTTCCATTTCATTTACTATTTACTTTAGATAGGCTTTCTTTCACTCTGCAGACCTGGCTGGACTTGAACTTCAGATGGTCTTCCTGTCTTAGTCTCCCCAATTACAGGTTTGACCCATTACACCCAGCCAAAACCTCATATTTATTTGTTTTTTGTTTTGTTTTGTTTTTTTTGTTTTGTTTTGGGGACAGGGTTTCTCTGTGTAACAGCTCTGGATGTCCTGGAACTCATAGATCTGTCTCTTCCTCTCCAGTATTGGGACACTATCACTCAGCTCAAAACATCAACTTTTTTTTCTCTTTTTTTTTTTTGGTTTTGAGACAGGGTTTCTCTGTGGCTTTGGAGGCTGTCCTGGAACTCGCTCTGTAGACCAGACTGGCCTCGAACTCACAGAGATCCGCCTGCTTCTGCCTCCTGAGTGCTGGGATTAAAGGCGTGCACCACCAACGCCCGGCAACTTTTTTTTCTTAAATTTATTTATTTTATGTGCATTGGTGTTTTGCCTGCATGTATGCCTGTGTGAGGGTATCGGATCCTCTGGAACTGGAGTTACAGACAGTTGTGTGTTGCCATGTGGGTGCTGGGAATTGAACTCAGGACCTCTGGAAGTACAGTCAGTGCTCTTAACCACTGAGCCATCTCTCTAGCTCCCAAAACCTCATTCTTAAAGAAATGAAGTGGGGGTTGGAAGACCTAGCTTCCTACATACTACAGCAGCTAACCAGTAAATGTGAGCAGGACTCCACCCTGCTATAACTTAGAATGGCCTTCCACCTAATTATATACAAGGCCTGTAGCCCTCTTGGCAGGTATGTTACAGTGCCTAGTAACATTTGCGTAAAAAGAACCTTTCCTGGTTTGATAAAACTGAGACTGAGAACAAAGTTCACAAGAAGCAGCCACTGTTGAAGCTGCTCTAGGAATTGCCTTACTACTAGCCTTAAGTGTTTGCCAGATTGCAGAAAAGCAATGTCTAATGTCTGCTTTGTAAATGTAGGTGATGCTGCCATTTAGGGGCAGTTTACAGGCATTAGATAAAAATGACAACTTACAGGTAGGGAATTTATTCTCCTCAGGGAAATTTCAAGGCTGTAACGAGATCAAAAAGTACATGAGAATAAAGAGGTATTTATCGGCAGATTCACATTGCTTAGCCTACAGTTAGGGAAATAGATGGGCAAGTCAGGTTTTCATTATAGCAAAGATACACAAGACTCAATGTCTAAAGCTTCTCTAGTCTCAGGAGCACCCCAAACACTAGGCATCTAGATCAAAAAACCCTGCTATCTCTTGAACTACATTCATTCATTCAAGGCTTTAACACCAAAAGGCAGAGCAAGGGAAATATATTCATTCTTAGTGGTGTTTCTGTAATCCAAGTATCTCACTGAGAGCAGCTAACTGCAAAGCTCTAACCCACTGCATCCAGGGCTATGTGATCCTGCATCAAAAGCTAATGAACAAGTTTCTTTCCTCTTCTTTTTGGTGAAGTCTAGTGATTAAACCTAATCTAGGGCCTCATGTACACCACACAAGCACTCTATCACCAAGTTCTTCACTTTTTAATTTAGTTTTAAAATAATAATATATTTTATGTGTATTGGTTTTGCCTGCATGTGTGTCTGTGTGAGAGTGTCAGATCCCCTGGAACTAAAGTTACAGATAATTGTGAGCTGCCATGTGGGTGCTGGGATTGAACCCAGATCCTCAGAAGATGAGCCAGTGCATTTAACAGCTGAGCCATCTCTCCAGACCCTTCACTTTATTCTGACAAGCCTTGAACTTCTGATCCTCCTGCCTTAACTTCCCAACTAGCTGAGACTACAGGCCTGGTTAAGGAAAACTTTCCTCTAAGCATAAAATTTAAAAGTAATGAATACATACTTTTCTTTACAGTCCAAGGGCCCAGGAGAATCCAGACAGAAACCTTTGAGAAATAAA
This sequence comes from Mesocricetus auratus, assembly GCF_017639785.1. NCBI lineage: Eukaryota > Metazoa > Chordata > Mammalia > Rodentia > Cricetidae > Mesocricetus > Mesocricetus auratus. The sequence goes on along the minus strand of NW_024429267.1, from coordinate 47,239,160 downwards.
AAACAAAATTCTTAGTAAATAATACACATCCTATTGTTAAGTAACATTTTCTAAAAACATCCATGGAGGGGCTGGAGAGATGGCTCAGAGGTTAAGAGCACTGACTCCTCTTCCAGGGGTCCAGAGTTCAATTCCCAGCAACCACATGGTGGCTCACAACCATCTACAATTCAATCTGGTGTCCTCTTCTGGCATGTAGGCAGAACACTGTATATGTAATAAATAAATAAATCTTAAAAAAAAATCCATGGATCCTCTTCTGTTTGCAAATACCAACAAGAGAAACAAGATTTATGAACCAACTAATATCAAGATTGACTGCTTTTCAGATAGGAACGACACATCACTTTTTGTAGAGTTATCTTATTTTTTACATCATAGGACTAATTTAGAGGTATGAAAATATAACCAGCTAGGTATGAGTTCCAAGAGGCCAGTCTGGTTTACACAATGAGATCCTGTCTGAAAAAAATAAGAGCGCTGGAAAGACAGTTCAGAAGAACACAGCTACTCCTGGCAGAGGACCTGGGTTCGATTCCCAGAAACCACATGGCTCCTAATACTTTTAACTGCAGTTCCAGGGAATTTGCCACGCTATTCTGACCTCCAAGGAAATACATGCACATGGTATGTAACACGACACTCGTAGGAAAAACACCCACACACATAAAATAAAAATTAAAAAAGAAATGGAATAAAGCCTCCACACGTATTTTCTCATGGTAAACCACCTCAGGGTCTCCCTCTGTACTGAAGGATTTCTGAGTATATTGTCACCAGTTAAGATCCTAGGAAAAACAGACAAGATTCAGGAAATTCTGGGATATGCTGGTCCATACCTTTAACCACAGTACTAAAGAGGTTAGAGGCAGGGAGTTTGAGGCCGATGTGCTCTACATAGTGAGACCCTGCCTCAAAATAAACCAATTTTAAAAATGAAGGGACCGAAGAGATGGCACTTAGTGCTCCCGTAGAAGGGACAAACTCAGTTCCCAGCACCCAAATCAGACCACTCACAATGGTCCATAACTCTCCAGCTTCAGGAGCTCTAACGCATTCTGACCTTGGTAGGCGCCGGCATACGTGCACACACACTCGTAACGATAATGCCTCCATTAATAACAATGATGATACCTGAATCAGTCGATTCCGAGGAGCCCATTCTCTGTAGACTGCTGTTGTTTCTCACTTCCGTTGGCTTTTCATACTCACTGAAACCAAGAGAAAGACCGACACACGATCAACTTCTGGGGCATCATTAAAAAGTCACATACAGGCCGGGCGTTGGTGGCGCACGCCTTTAATCCCAGCACTCTGGAGGCAGAGGCAGGCGGATCTCTGTGAGTTCGAGACCAGCCTGGTCTACAAGAGCTAGTTCCAGGACAGCCTCCAAAGCCACAGAGAGACCCTGTCTCCAAAAACAAAAACAAAAAAAAAAAGTCACATTCAGGGAGCTGGGCTATGAAGTAACCAGGCTACCACAAACTATTCTGAGATGAAACCAAGGACAGCCACACTCACACTTGGCCACCCGGAATACCCAGCTGGTATTTGAACAAAGAAAGTTGTGGATCTGGCTTTGGACCACATTGTAGGACGTGCCTGTGGCCAAGGCTGGGTTATTTCCTTAAAAATGAGGGCCTTGGTTTGAGGTACTATGCTGGGAATAAGGGCAAAGGTGAATAGGGCAGAAGTCCCAGCTTTTCAGGGGCTGGAAAAATCCTAGGACATGCTTAGAAAAGCCGATGCCCAAGACTGAAGGAAAGGTAACTTCACTAAAAAGAATGGAATCGGCTTTTGGTGGTGGTGGTGGTGTAGGGAAGCCTACTACTGAGTCCAAAGACTTCCATTGTAGAAAATTAAATAAAAAGGGCTAGTTTTAAGAAGGTATATGGGTAGACATCAGAAACGTGCCAGCCAAGAGACTGCATGAATTTTGCACAAATGCAATAAAAGAAAATGCCATGTCCCTTTGTTGAGAAGGAACAAAGCTTACAGGAAACTAAGATCCGGCCCGGCTATTCAGCGGAGCAGAAGTGAAGGCCTAGGAGGGCCCATTTTCCCCCGTGGGGATAGATTCCAAAGAGCTCCCTGGAATAGAGACAGAGTACAAGGAAATCTGAAGGGGGCAAACAAGATAGGAAGCCTAGCAGCCTCCCCCGCTCCCGGTCTGGCTCGGGCTGAGGATAGCCCTGGACTATCCGAACGGCCTCTCCCGCCCAACATTCTGCCCGGGGGGGGGAGGGTGCACATGGCGGGCCCCGGCCAGGCCATCCCGGATCGGAGCATCGGGACCAGCAGGACAAACCCTGCTTCCTGCTAGATCATCCCGAAGGCCGATCAGAGGCCAGAGGCCTGGGGCATCGCTCGCCGGTCTCTCACCTGCCTAGCCCTTCCAGCTGGTCCATGGTGACCGTCAGGTTGGTGACAGGGGACAGTCCGCCAGCAGCCGACGCGCCAAACAGTACTTTCCCGGTGGGCTGCGGCGCAGGAGTGGGGCTGCAAGCGAAGAGCAGGCGGCGACGGTGGGGGGGCTCCGGGCCCAGTTCCATGGCGCCGCCGGGCCTGCCCGGACTCCCGCTCCGTCTTCCTCCGCCTCCGCCGCGCCGGGCCCCGCCCCGCTGGCACCGGCTTCAGCCGCGTGCCACGCCGCCAGCGCCCGCGGGTCAAACACAAACACGACCCCGCGGTTCAGGGACGCGACCGCCACGGGCAGCGGCGCGGACGGGCGAGCGTCGGGGACTCGGCAGGCGCCAGCCACAAGCACCGGTGCTTCCCTCTCAACCCCGCGAGGCCCGCAGGCGGGCGGGCGCCTGCAACCTCAAGATTAAATCCAAACAAACTCCGCGGGGCGAGAGTCTCGAGGCGGCCTCACCGATTAACTCGCTTCACCTTTTTCTCCCTCCTTGCTCGGTCCCCGACAAGCAGAGGAGCAACTCTCACCTGCCTCACCACCAAAGTGGCCTTAGCGTTAATTGCAGCACAACTAGGAACCTGGGCGCCCCGCCCCTTTCCTAGTTGGCGCCAAACGGAATTCACCAATCAGGAAACAAACTTCCCCTCGCTCCCGAATGACAGCTGAGCTGGACCAATAAGAAGGAAAGGAGGAAGACTCTCGCGGGCCTCCTCGAGGTCACTCCCTCTCTCAGGCCTGGAGAGTTGGGAGGTGGCAGAAATGAGAAGGGAGCTCAGGAGTCAATGAGGCGCTAGTACGGACGGAAGGGCCCGCTGCTCTTTTCCAGGTGCATTCTGGGTAGTGTAGTTCCCCCAGCGCGCTTAGGGCGGGTCACATACCTTGTTTGAGCTACCGGTGCCCTAGTGCAGCATACCTACCTCTAGGAGACTAGAGACTAGAAGGTCATCTGGACCTGACCCTGGCTCTTCCTGTAGTTATGCAGTATCATGGATCCCTTCACAGGCCTCCAGGCTCTGATTCTGTTGGGTTTCCTTCCTCTCTTCCCTCTCTTCCTTCCTTCCCTCCTTCCTTCCTTCCTTCCTTCCTTCCTCCCTTCCTCCCTCCCTTCCTCTTCCTTCCTTTCTTTCTTTCTTTTTTTTTTTTTGGTGTTTTCGAGACAGGGTTTCTCTATAGTTCTGGAGGCCAGCCTGGTCTACAGAGCTAGTTCCAGGACAGCCAAGACTACACAAAGAAACCCTGTCTTGAAAAACAAACAGACTAACAAAAATATTGTGTTTTAGGTTGTTTTTAAGCACCCCTGGAAATAACGACTACTAACTCTGCTTAGGGCTAACCACTGTTTACAGAAATCGTAGGATTTCTGAATACCAATAATAAGATACTAAGAAAGAATTCAGGAAATCGATCCCATTTACAATTGTCTCAAAAGAAAATCTAAAATACCTAGAAGTAAACCTAACCAAGGAAGTAAAAGACTTCCAAAAGAATTTAATTCACTGAAGAAAGACCTTGGTGAAAACAGTAGGTGAAAACCATGCTCACGAATTGGTGGAATTAATATTATAAAATGACTATCTTATTTATTCTCATGAATGTTCCAGTGACATTCTTCACAGAACTAGAAAAAAGCCATCCTAAAATCCATATGGAGTACCAAAAGCCAAACAAAATGGGGAAGGGGTAATCTCACTCACAAATCAGCTGGTCATGGGATGGTGGCTCATGGAGGCAGAGGTTAGAGGATAGTGAACCAGCCTGATCTACATAGCCTAGCTCAACGCCCTCCCCTCCCCCACAGGAAGCCCCTGCTGTCTCCCCCTGTGCATGCTTAGGAGATAGAGCCCAGGGAGTGAAGTCATGCTGCTCTCCCCCATGTGTCTTCCTCAGAGCAGCTAGTTGTAGCTAGCATTGAGAGGACAAAGGGGAGAACCAGAAAGCAAGACTAAGTCAGGTTAACCCCAAATTACAGTAAAGTGCTGTATCTGCATGTATGCCTTTATGGTGGAAAAGGATATCATATCCTACTAGAGATGGCTGTGAGCCACCAGGTGGTTGCTAGGAATCAAACTCAGGTCCTGTTATCACATTCCATGTGAGGGAACTAGTAATCTAGTTTATCTTGTAGGGAAATAAAAATGTGTTAAAGTCCAAAGTTACTCATTTTAAAGTCAACTAAGATCAAAGCAAGAGGGTTTATTTAGGCTTTTACTCAGTAATACTTCTACATGGTAATTGTTTGCAAAACTGAACTTTTATATAATTACTTATTAAGTAGGTAATCTCTTTATGTGGTGCATATTTAAATATTGCAAATTAAATATGTAAAAACCTAGACTCGGGGCTGGAGAGATGGCTCAGCAGTTAAGAGCATTTGGCTGTTCTTCCAGAGGACCTGAGTTCAATTCCCAGCACCACATGACAGCCCAAAACTGTCTGTGACTCCAGTTCAAGTGGACCCAACACCCTCACACAGACACACACGCAGGAAAAACATCAATCAATGTACTCCGAATAAAAATAGATTAAAAAAAAACCTAGACTCAAAAATTCTCAGGCTGGCTATGTGACTTTAGACTCCGTTGACAGCTACTACCCCTTTGCCTGCAGTCAACAGTGAGGCTCAGTTAGTCCAGCACTGCTGCCTTAGGGGTTCCCATCCTCCACAGGGACAGATAAGCTTAGAGTCTTGACTACATGCCAAAGATAACTTCAGCAGAAGCCAGAGAGAAGAAAAGTTAGTGAATTTATTAAGTATTTAGATAAGTGGATAGGAAAAGTACATTATACACTCCCAAGATGTAGTTGTGGTTATGAGCTTCTTAGGTATCTTTACAATGGCTATATATGTGATTCTGTATCTCAAAAGAGTCAGGCTGGCTTTGCACGCTCTGTGTAGTCAAGGATGACCTTGAACTGATCTTCCAACCTCCACCTCTGAATTTAGGGGTGTGTGAATGATAGGCAAACACTACCAAGTAAGTTATATTCCCAATTCAGCTCTCCAGCTTTTCAGTGACATGAGAAAGAAATGCCTGTAATCTCAGAGTTTGGGAGGTAGAAGCAGAAATTTAAAGTCATCCTTAGCTACCTGGGGGAGTTCTAGGCCAGTTGGGTTACCTGAGAATCTTTTCAAAAAAATCAAACAACGAAAAAATCTTTTTAAAGAAAGGATGGAGCTGATAAGCCTTCTCAACAGGGAGGATACCTGCAATCCAACCTGATGACCTGAGTTTGATCCCTGGGACCCACATGGTGGAAGGAGATAAACGACTCCCACAAGTTGTCCCTTGATGCTCACATTTGAGTACACATAACTAAGTATAATAAATTAAAAATGACATAATTTGCATCAACTTTTCTTTGCCAGGGGGGGCGCAGAATGGGGGGTTGAAGACTTGAAGACAGGGTTTCTCTGTGTAGCCCTGGCTGTCCTGGGACTCCGCTCTGTAGACCAGTCGAACATGCAGAAATCTGCCTGCCTCTGCCTCCCAAGTAAGTGCTGGGGTTAAAGGCTTTCACCACCACCTCTGCCTTTGCAATGTATAAATATTAAACAGAACTTAAGCAAGTAACATTGTATAAGATAACTTGCTTATTTCTCTTATCTTGAAGAATTTTCTCTTATAAACAAAGTTGCAAGGGGTTTTATAAGGTAGATTGTCTAAATTAGGGATGAGAGGCATACAAATTCAAAGCCAAGAACATTCTGCTCCTGAATAAACATGTTTTTTTGCTATTTTAACATTCTTCACATTTGTTGTTTGTTGGTGCTGGTGCTCATTTTTTTCTTTTTACTTTGTTGTATAGATAAGTTTATTTTAAAATGTTTTTATTATTATTTATGTATGCATACTTGTGAACCTGTGTATTTAAGTGCCTGATAAGGTCAGGTACGTGTCACATCCCCTAGAGCTGGAGTTACAGGTAATTCACCTGATATTGGTGCTAGGAATCAAACTTGGGGCCAATGCAGGAACAGTACAAGCTCTGAACCACTGAGCCATGTCTCCAGCTGTGCTGGTCAACTCTTTGAAACAGGATCTTATGTATCCCAGGCTGGTCTCAAAGCCTAAAATAGCTTTGAACTCCTGGTTTTACTATTTCCATCTCCCAAGTGCTGGGACTATAGGAATGTGCCACTGTACCCAGCATAGACTGGGATCACACAAAACAATGTATCATAGACACAATCTTTTTTTTTTTTTTTTTTTTTGGTTTTTCGAGACAGGGTTTCTCTGTATTGTTTTGGAGGCTGTCCTGGAACTAGCTCTTGTAGACCAGGCTGGCCTCGAACTCACAGAGATCCGCCTGCCTCTGCCTCCCAAGTGCTGGGATTAAAGGCGTGCGCCACCAACGCCCGGCCCATAGACACAATCTTAACCTAGCCACCTTGCTTTTCTCACACCGTACACACATCTTCCAGATGGGTTAATGTCAGAAGATAAGTATCTTTCTGGCTAACAGAGATTGTTTTGTTTCATGCTGATTCAATGCAAGGTTACATGCTATCTTCTACATTGCCATTCCAGCTCAAATGAAAGTTTGTCTCCTTTTGTTTTTGTGTGTCTTTATTTTATTTTTTGTTCATTTGTTTTGTTTTGTTTTGTTTTGAGACAAGGTTTCTCTGTACCTTTAAAGCCTGTCCTGGAACCCTCTCTGTAGACCTGGCTGGCTTTGAACTCATAATGATCCACCCTGTCTCTGCCTCCCAAGTGCTGGGACTAAAAATATATGCCATCAATTCCCAGTCTGTTTTTTTACTTCCCCTTAGTCTGTAAATCCACATTTCATTTCTTCTCTTTTCTTCTTTTCCCCCTCGCCCCAGAAAGGAAGCTAAACCTGTATGGTGTTTTTCTTTTCATGTTAGAGTGTGCTGTTTGAATCAGGAGACCCTCCTCAAAATTCCTTTTTTTTTTTTTTTTTTTTTTTGGTTTTTTCGAGACAGGGTTTCTCTGTGGCTTTGGAGGCTGTCCTGGAACTCCCCTTGGTAGTCCAGGCTTGTCTTGAATTTACAGAGATCTGCCTGCCTCTGCCTCCGGAGTGCTGGGATTAAAGGCGTGCGCCACCAACGCCCGGCTCCTCAAAATTCTTTACATGAAAATTGGTTTTAAGTTCTGGCCTTTTAGAGGCTAGGAAACAAAGAGAACAAAAAAGGACCTGGAAAAGTATGTCACATGGTGGCTTCCATCTTGGTGAGGTCAGTAGCCAACACACACACACACACACACACACACACACACAGAGGCACATCCAGAGACACATGAATAAATCTGAAATTAAACTTAGGGTACAATAAAGTAACAGAAAAAGAAATTAAAAACAGAAAGAAAAACCTTCCTGGAGTTACAAAATAAAAGGAAGCCTGATGTAGTAGTTTGTTTTTGTGGGTTTTAAATTTTTTTTTTATTTTAATTTTTTGAGACAGGGTTTCTCTGTGTGACAGTCCTGGCTGTCCTGGAACTTGCTCTGTAGACCAGGCTGGCCTCAAACTCACTGAGATCCACCTGCCTCTGCCTCCCAAGTGCTGGGATAAAGGTGTGTGCCACTACTGTCCAACTTTTTTTTTCCAAGACAGGGTTTCTCTGTGGCTTTGCAGGCTGTCCTGGAACTTGCTCTCGTTTTTGTGTTTTTACAGGCTCTTGATATGTACTCCTGGCTGGCTTAGAACTCATTATGTAAACCAGGCTGACCTTGAACTCACAGAAATCTACCTGCTATTGCCTCATAGTGCTTGGACTAAAGGAACCGGCCACCACAACCAGCTTTAAAATAAATTTACTGCTTGAGTTAGGCATGCTGGTGTACACCTATAGTCCTAGCACTTGGGGAATGGAGACGGGAGAATGTATTTGCAGATAGCCTGAGCTATACAGTAAATCCAGAGACCCTGCCTCAGAAGGCAAGCAAGCCTCTGTGTTCTCCTTAGACATTCTGATCCCCTAAGCTCGTATGGGATTCTTGCTGGAGTTTGCTTAATTAGAAAGTTCTCTGGATTATTTGAAACACAGCCAAGTTTGGAGCCTACTGATCTGATTTTTTTTTGTTTTGTTTTGTTTTTTGTTTTGTAATGTGTATTGGTGTTTTGGCTGCATGTCTATGTGAGAGTGTCAGATGTTGGAGTTACAGACGGTTATGAGCTGCCATGTTGGTGCTGGGAATCAAACCCAGGTCCTATGGAAAAGCAGTCAGTGCTCTTAACTGCTGAGACTTTATTTTTGCTTTATTTTTTTTTTTGAGACAGGTTCTTGCTATTTTGCCCTAACTTCCCTGGAACTTGTTACATAGCTCAAACTGTCTTCTAATTTACAGGAATTCTCCTGCCTCCAACTCCTGAGATTACAAATATGAGTTACCATGCCATTGAGATCCCAGGATTCAATTATATAAACTGTTTTTGTATCGGTTGTTCTGACTAATAAGTTTTGTAGATGGTATTTGGAGAACAGGCTATCCACCTTGTGGTAACAAAGCCGTAGGTCCCCCCTCATAGGGAGAAAGAGTTCATTCTGGAGTGACTATGGCCCAGGAACACAGATTCAGGTCACCCCAAATTCCCAACACTTTCATTAGTAGCACTAAGAAAAGCATAAATGAAGGTATTTTAAAATACACTAGTGACTGGACCTGGTGGTTCAAGCCTTTAATTCCAGAATTCAGGAGGCAGAGGCAGGTGGATCTCTTCAAGTTTGAGGCCAGCCTGGTTTACAGAGTGAGTTCCAGGACAGCTAGGGCAACACAGAGAAACCCTGTCTTGAAAAAATAAATACGAATAAAAACACATTGGTGGGTGCAGTTTGGTGGCACACCTTTAGTCCCAGCAGGGACCAGCAGGTCTCTGAGTTCTAGGCCAGAGTGGTCTAGAGAGTGAATCTCCAGGCTAACCAGAGCTTCACAGTGATATCTTGTCTTAAAACAAAATGAAATATTGGTGGAAGTGCAAAGCAGGTAATCTCTGTTTGGGCTTCCAGGGCCCTCTTAAACACTGAGCCATGTCTCCAGCTCTTTATCTAATGACTTTCTTATCCTTTGGATTCATAGAAACAAGGTGACTGTGTGTTTCACCCGATAGTTGTGCCTATGCTAGGTCAAATACAGAGATGGGCAGCAAATAGCTATTTAGAAGGCTAAAGACAGCCCAAGATAATGTGGCTCCAGGCTTGCCACATTCTACCTCTACCATCACTGAAGTCAATCGCCTTGTAGAATGTTTCACGTGGGCCTTCTGGAAACTAGTTCATATCCTCATTGTTAAGTGCCTGCTTTGGGATGCCAACATTCTAGCAGAAAGCTCATGTTCTCATGTTCTTTCATAGCTTACCAGTACTGTGCCCTTAGTTCATAGAACTTTTTTTTTTTTTTGTGACAGGGTTTCTCTGTATAACAGCTCTGGCTGTCCTCTGCCTCTCAAGTGCTGGGATTAAAGATGTGCACCACCACCGACAGGCCAATTCACAGAACTCTTAGGACATCTCTCTTGCCAACAGGACTCTCCTCCTCTTCTTCAGATTGCTGTCTGGCTTCAGGTGAACCTCTGAGCACTGACACCCCCAAGATTGGTCTTTCTAACCATAGTCTAACCATTAGTTAAACAGCAGGGATTTGTCTGGCCTCAGTAATCCCCAGCTACACTTTCGAATTCTAGGTTAGTCTGGGCTACCTAAGACCCCATCTCAAAAAATAAATGAAGGCAGAAGCAGGTGAATCTTTATGAGTTTGGGGCCAGCCTGGTCTACAGAGTGAGTTCTAGGACACCCAGGGCTACACAGAGAAACCCTGTCTTGAAAACAAAGAGGGGTTGGGGATTTAGCTCAGTGGTGGACGCTTGCCTAGCAAGCGCTAGGCCCTGGGTTCGGTCCTCAGCTCTGGAAAAAAAAAGACAAAAACAAACAAACAAACAAAGAAACAACAAACAAAAACAAATGAGCTGGGCATGGTAGTGCACACCTTTAATCCCAGCACTCAGGAATCAGAGGCAGGTGGATCTCTGTGAGTTCAAGGACAGCCTAGTCTACAGAGCAAGTTCCAGGACAGCCCTGTCTTGTGAGACCTTGTCTTGAAATTTTGAGAAAGAGAAGAAAGGAGAAAAAAAAACTTGGGTAAAATGTGCAAGTTTTCATATGTTTTGAAATGACTGAAGGTACATAAAATAATAGTTATCAAAGATTTTTACAGGAGTAGTAGTTCAAGTCTTTACTTTAATCCCAGTACTCTGGAGGCAGAAGCAGTCAAGTCTCTATCAGTTTGAGGCCAGCTTGGTCTACATAGTGAGTTCCAGGACAGCTGAGAGCTGAGGATACCTAGTGAGACCCTATCTCAAAACAAAACATTTTACCAGTGGCCTTAAGATGAAGCTCAGCTGACAGAGTGGTTCCAGCTTTCAGTCCCCAGCACCACATACATAAAACTAGGTATGACTTTAGGGTATAGGCCTCTAATCCCAGACCTGTGAGGTAGAGGCAGGAAGATGAGCAGTTTAAGGTCATCCTTAGCTATCTATTAAGTTCTTCAAACTAGCCTGGGTTACAATGCAATTTGTCTCAAAATATAAAATAAGGGCCAGGAGAGACAATTCAGTGATTAAGAATACTTGTTGTGGGGGCTGGAGAGAGGGGTCAGCAGTTAAGAGCACTGGCTGATCTTCCAGAGACCAGAGTTCAATTCCCAGCACCCACATGGCAGCTCACAGCTGTCTGTAACTCTAGTTCCAGGGGATCTGACACCTTCACATTAATGTACATACACATGGGGTCTCACAACCATCTTTACCTCCAGTTCCTGGGGTCAGACACCCTCATATATACATGTAAGCAAAACCTTCATGCACATAAATAGATTTAAAATGAAATGAAATTTACCAGAGGCATGCCTGTAATTACAGCCATGGGAATCTCGAATCCAAGACAAGCTTGGGTAAACATATTGACATCTTGTGTCAAATACAAAAAACAAAAACAAAAAAAGGTACCTAGAGTACTTAGGGCAGAGCCATTAGCCACTTTGCCTCTATGTGTCCGTGAGCCAATTAAAGTGACAAGGAAAATGCAGAGAGATTTAGTCAATATGCCAAGTTGGGAAGAAGTATATAAAGGAGTCCACTGGCCTCATCTGTCTTGGGGTACTGACATGTGCTTTAGGTTTAAATGGAGGGCAAGAATGCATGATTAAGCAATCCTGATCAAGATAATGGTCTTGCCCATAACTGTCAGGCATCCTGCAAATTGTTAATCTGCCATCACTGGCATCCCTGAGGGACCAATCTGGAAGACAATTACTTCTGCTCCAGGGCAGTCCCACCCTCCTGGAGAATGGCCTTCTTGGTGTTTGTGTGTGGGTCTGCCCTGTGAAGTTCTGTTCCAGGAATCCAGGGCACCTTGAGAGGAAGAGGAAGGACAGTAACTTGTCTGTCCATGCGTAAGATGAGGTAGAAATGCCAGGTTCTAATTCAATTTTGGATGCCTTGTAGACTCAAGAGGAGTCGATGCTTTCTAGCAAAAAGCAGTTTCTAAGTGTGTGCTTCAATACATCTGAAAAATATTTAAGGCATTTAAAAATATTTTTAGGCAGGCACGGTGTTGCTAGCATTTAATCCCAGCACTTTGGAGGCAGAGGCAGGCAGATCTCTGTGAGTTCAAGGTTAGCCTGATTTACAGAGCAAGTTCCAGGACAGCCAGGGCTACACAGAGAAATCTTGTCTTGAAAAAAAAAGGAAAACAAACAAACAGAACCAAAAATTATTTTCAATCAATTGATTAACCACACAACTTGTAGTACACTATTATACACAGTGAGAGGGAGGGGAGGACTGAATAAAGAGGCTGGAGCTAGAAGGTGTGGGTGCACACATGTATGTTTGCTTATTTTGAGATAGGGTTTCATTAGGCTGGCCTCAAATTCATAATCCTCCTCCCAAAGTGCGATAGATTTTAAGTATCTACCACTATGCCCAGTCATAGACTAACAGCCTAACCATTTATTTCACAGTAAACTACCTTCCTCTCCAGCATTATCTCCTCTTTGGCTCACAGTCCCCCAGCACCGGGAAAATCCTTTTTCTTCAGAAACCAGGGCCCTTTAGCTCTCCCTGCTGTCATAGCTCACATGGCCTCTGCAGGACATCCCCCAGTCAGATACTGTTGTAACTTAAGAAAAGCAGCACTTCAGAGAAAGACGCCATGCTACAGGGCTCAAGCAGAGGGTTTTTTTTCAGTTAGTTTGTTTGTTTTTGTTTTATTAAGGAAAGGGATCATAAAAAGAGAAAAGGGAAGGCGGGAAGACCAGCCTCTGGAGAGAGGAGCAGCAGGAGAGAGGAGAAAGGAAAGAGGGGGAAAGAGTGAGAGGAACAGACAAAGAGAGGAAGAGAAGGAAAGAAGGATGGGAGGTGGGGCAGGGCTCTTTTAAAAGGGAACAGAGTGAGTGTGCACAGGTGTTGCTGTTAGTGCCTGCAGCTGAGGGCATATCCTGTCAGAACCCCAAGGACGGGTCAGTACAGATGCCTGAATACTAACAGATGCTCTTCTCACTGTTTTAAAGATTTCCTCCGTTCTCATTCTGAAAACTTTCTGTCCCCTCCAGAGTTGTGTAGTTTAATTTTGTTTCAACAGCCCCGCTGTTTCATTCATTCATTAATCCATTCACTTATTCAACAAGTGTTTAGAACTTATTTTCCCTTAATGGTGCTGGGGTTTAAGCCCAGAGCTTAGTGCTCCTGGACAGATGCTCTGTTGCTAAACTCTGCCCAGTTTGTCCCGTGCTTACTCGAACAAGCTCAGTGCTTGAAGTGAAGAAGCCACGAGCCTTGGCCTCTGCAGACCAGGCCTCAAACTCTAGCCATCCTATGCTTCAATCTCAGAGTCCCAGGATTACACCAGGTATGAGCCACAGCATCCCACTGGGCATTAGGTCTAGTTTTTTTTTTTTTTCGAGACAGGGTTTCTCGGGCATTAGGTCTAAATAACGGGCAATAGGGTAGAGAGAGGGCTCAGTGGCTAAGAACACTGACTGCTCTTCCAGATGATCTGGGTTCATCTCCCAACCCCCACATGGCAACTCATTACTGTTCATAACTTTAGACCCAAGCAGGAGTTGTAATACCCATATACATTAGGCAAACACACAGACACATAAAATAAAAATAAATACTTTCAAAAAAACTTAAATAGAAGGCAGGAGATATATACAATCAAGTGATCTAAGTCAAGGGAAGCCACTTAAGTTAATCCTCCCACTCCGGTTCTGATTTGACTGGAGCTAGCCAGGTAGTTGACCAGGCTGGCCTCGAACTCACAGAGATCTGCCTGCCTCTGCCTCCCGAGTGCTGGGATTGAAGGTTCTTCCCATCTTGCTCAGAAAGATCCTTAAAGTAATGAAATTACCACCACAATAATGGCTGTCTTTTGTGGAAGGATTTTAGGGACTAAGAAGAAGGGCAAAAGGAGAGGCCCGTGGGGAGGGAAGGATGACTTCCTAGAGGAGACTGAGTGAAGTTGCTGAAGCTGGAAGGTGTGAGTTCCTAGAAAATGGTCATCTGGGGAGGGGAGAGCTCTCCAAGGAGAAGAGCACCCTCGGCGGCCTGCAGGTGGAGAAGGAATGTGAGTCACGGAGTGGGACTGGGAGTGGCTGTGAGGGACCCAGGTTGGAGAAACACAATTCTTTTTGTTTGTTTTGTTTTGTTCTTCAAGACAGGGTTTCTCTGTAGCTTTGAAGCCTGTTCTGGGGCTTGGTCTGTAGACCAGGCTTGGCCTGGAACTCTCAGAGATCCATCTGCCTGCCTTGGCCTCCCAAGTGCTAGGACTAAAGGCATGTGCCACCACCACTGGTGAGAAAGGCAGTTGTTGAAGGGCTTAGGTCTGGACGAGGGTTTAGTTAGTTAGCAAAGGGTGTGGAGACAGAGATAACAGCATCAGATTTGCTGTGGGCTTGGGGAAAGGAGAAGTCTGAGGAGCTAGATGGCTGATCCAACTGGGTGAGCCTGAGCCTGAGCCTGAGGCCTCAGAGACAGGAGGAAGTGAGTACAGCCTTTGAGGGCAGATGTCCTTGGTTTACCTGCCTGCCTGCCTCTCTCCTTCTGTGCTTCCCTTCCTTCCTCCCTTCCTCCCTTCCTTCCCTCCTCCCTTCCTTCCTCCCTTCCTCCCTTCCTTCCCTCCTCCCTTCCTTCTCTCCTTCCCTGTCTTCTTCCTTCCTTCTCTCCTTCCCTGTCTTCTTCCTTCCTTCCCTCCTCCCTTCCTTCTCTCCTTCCCTGTCTTCTTCCTTCCTTCTCTCCTTCCCTGTATTCTTCCTTCCTTCCTTCCTTCCTCCCTTCCTTCTCTCCTTCCATGTCTTCCTCCTTCCTTCTCTCCTTCCCTGTATTCTTCCTTCCTTCCTTCCTTCCCTCCTTCCCTGTCTTCTTCCTTCCTCCCTGCCTCCCTCCCTTCCTTCTCTCCTTCCCTGTCTTCCTCCTTCCTTCCTTCCCTCCTCCCTTCCTTCTCTCCTTCCCTGTCTTCCTCCTTCCTTCTCTCCTTCCCTGTCTTCTTCCTCCCTCCCTCCCTCCCTTCCTTCTCTCCTTCCCTTCTTCCTCCTTCCTTCCTTCCTTTTACATGCATTTATTTATTCATTCATTCTGTTTGCATGTGGAGGTTAGTACATGCCTGTCATAGTATGCATATAGATTCAGAGACTGCCTCCTTCCATCACGTGTGTCCTGAGGGTCAGACTCAAGTTGTCAGGCTTGATGAAGAGAACTTTACCTGAAAAACCATCCTACCTGCCACCACCATTTTTTCCTTTCATTTTGGGGATAAGATATCTAGTTCAGGCTGACCTTGAACTTATTATTTTAATCCTCTCCTTTTTTTTTTCACTATATGACTGTGGCTGGCCTGTAACTTGCTACTTGCTATGTAGACCACAATGGTCTGGAACTCACAACGATCTATCTGCCTTTCTTTCCCAAGTAATTCTGTTTTGTTTTTCTTTCTTTTTTTCCTTTTCTTTTTAAAGAATTTTATGTGTCTTGTATATTTTGCCTGTATGTGTGTCTGTACACCACCTCATGCCTGGTGCCTGCTGAGTTCAGAAGGGAGTGTCAGATCCCCTGGAACTGGAGTTACAGATGGTTGTGAGCTGCCACATGGGTGCTGCTGGGATTCAAACCTGGGTCCTCTGGAGGAGCAGCCAGTGCTCCTAACCTCAGACCCATGTCTCAGCCCCACATTCTGTTGATATGGTTATTTGAGTTGCTTCAAATTGTGGGAGTTCATTGAGCTTTACATATATGATTTGCTTACTATCTTGTGTGAATGGGTTTAAAAAAAACAAATTTGGAGCTGACAAGTGGTGGTGCACTCCTTTAATCCCAGCACTCGGGAGGCAGAGGCAGGTGGGTCTCTGTGAGTTCCAGGTCAGCCAGGACTACACAAAAAACAAAAACAAAAACAAAACCCCAAAACTAACAACAACAACAAAAACAGATTTGGGATTAAATTTAGAACATAGTAAGCACATGCAACCTTCTGATAGTTGGGACACTATGATGTTATTTACAAAATCCACAATAGAAAACTGCACAATCGAGCCAAAAAAATAACTTTAGCACATGCCTTTAGTCCCACCACAGGTCAGCCTGGTCTACAGAGTGAGTTCCAGGACAGCCAGGGCTACACAGAGAAACCTTGCCTGGAAAAACAAAAACAAAAAGCAAACAACAACAACAACAACAAAACAACTCGCCTTCTCTGGACTCTGCTTCCCTTTCTGCCTTGCTCCTCTGTGGCTGGGCACATGGCTCAGAAACGGAGTGCATGCTCATAGGTTCAGTCGTAGCGCTCAGTTGTCTCTCTAGTTTATCTCATTTCCCTTTGAGCCCCATCTAGTCAAACATTCACTGTCTCCTCTTGATGGAAAGGGCTTCTGTCACATTCTGCAGGGGCCTTCCTTGTTGGATTCAGCAGGCAATGTGTGGTCCTGGCCTTGTTTTATCCAGCCGCCGCCCTTAGGAGAAGCACTGGAACGGCTGACCACTTCCTGCCAGACATCTGGTTAGCCTTGCTCCCACGGCACCACTCCCCCATTTTATTCGTTTGTCCAGTTGCCTCGAAAAGAACAAAAATTAGCTTTTAGAGAGGACATACTAGAGAGAGCCCTTTGTCTCTTCCAGGGTGGGAATCAGGCTTAGGGGAGAAGACAGCTGGGTGCTCCTTTGGGGCTGCATGACCAGCAACAGCCCTAATGCCTGGCTTATAGCACCCAGAAGTGTTTGTAGTGAATGGTCTCTGCAGGGCCATTGCCCTTCCTCTCTCTCCCTTGGGAAAGATAGACTGAGTTAAGTTTTGAGGTGATGAGATGGATCCTCGTCCTTAGACCCTCTTTCCTGAGATTGAGGTCTTTTCCTTTAGACCCTGGCGTACCACAAGAGGGCGCTCCTTTCCCTCTGGTGAATATTTGCTCAAGAACTGAGTTGCTAACTGAAGAGACAGCAGTAGTTAGGTCTTCGGCTGAAAGCTAACCACATAGAAAATAAATGCACACTGATCTAGGAGCCCCACAGCTATATTGGCTTTTTTTTTCCTTTGGTTTTTCAAGACAGGGTTTCCCTGTGGCTTTGGAGGCTGTCCTGGAACTCGCTCGGTAGACTGGTCTCGAACTCAGTGATCCGCCTGCCTCTGCCTCCCGAGTGCTGGGATTAATGGCATGCGCCACCAACGCCCGGCCCTTCTTTTTTTTTTTTTTCAGTGGGGTTTGTTTGGTTTGGTTTGATTTGGTTTTTCAGGACAGGGTTTCTCTGCTTATGTAGCCTTCCTTGGCTATCCTAGAACTCACTCTATAGATCAGGATGGCCTCTAACTCACAGAGATCCACCTGCCTCTGCCTCCTGAGTGCTGGGATTAAAGGTGTGTGCCTCCACCGCCCGGCTGCGGCTATGTTGTTCATTTCTTCTGGCCATTTATCTTATGTGGCAGCACCTTGACCACTGCTGGTCTCAGTTTTGTCGTTGTCCACCCACTCAAGATGCTAGCAAGAGAGAAAACATGTAGTGTGCACGCTTTTCAGAAGTCTGTGCTTGCTGAGAATGTGAGTGTGAGGCCCTGAGTTCAATTCCTGGTCATGAAAAAGAAAGTCTAAATGCTGCATTCTCTCTTGCTGGTCCTCAATGTCCCCTGCCTGCCTCACGCTAGCCTAAGTATGGAGGCTGTGACACGATATTCATATATCCTACAGCAAAGTTAGTGTCCAGCAGTGGGCATTCTGGGAGATGTGATTCTCCAGTGGGCAACGACAATGAGGCCTGTGGGCAGTGGCCCACAGGGAGTTGTGTAGGTTCTGAAGTAAGGGCAAGACTATCTGACAGGGCTCTTAGTTCCTTCCCCTCCTTCCTTCTGATTCCCTTCCCTTCTCTTTCTCCTCTCCTCATGCATTTCCAAAACAGGATCTTGCTATGTAGATGAGGCTAAGCCTTCCAGCTCCTGGCGATCACGACTCTGGCTCCTGAGATCACAGATGTGCGTAACTGCACCCACCAAGAGCTGAGTTTTCTGGGTTCTCCTAAAAGTCTGGGAAGCAGCTAAGCTCTCTTACTACCTCTACGGAGTGCTCCGCCCCTGCCGCACTTAGAAGAGCGGAAATAGGTGCTGGGGGCCAGGAGGAGCTGGAGACCCGGAAGCTGGGCTCCGTGGTGTCTTCACCTAGCCCTTGCCTTTCTCAATCCTTGGGTCTCGGTGGACGGCATGGTTTCCTGGGGCTCCTCCTGTCCCCCCACCCCGTCTCTCCTCTCTTTCTTCATCTGCCCATAGCCGGTTGACAAATGTTCACTTTAGGTGAGGTGCTTTGTGGGAGGGGAAGGGGCAAGGCGGGGGTGGGGTGGGGGGCACGGTGCCCATGACCTCCTGCCCCTTTGTATTCCCGAGCAGTGCCTTCCTCAGAGGGAGCTGAGACTGGACCCTTTGCCGCCTTTTCGGCGTGTTTGGTGGGAAGGAGCAGATGTGAGAAGACCAGGGGCTAATCAGGTGGACACAGTTTCCTTGTTGAAGCAGTCCTCGGGCTCTTAATGAGCTGCGTCCTGAGAAGCAGCAAGGGAGGTCCACGAGTGACTCGCTTTACAGAGGAAACTAGTCTTCTGATTTCTGTCTTGTTTTGTTTTTATGACAGTGATCTTATTATGTAGCTCTGAAGTTTTTGAACCCACTCTGTAGATCAGCCTGGCCTTGAACTCACAGAGACCCGCCTGCCTCTGCCTCCCAAGTGCTGGGATTAAAGATGTGAGCTACTATACCTTTCTTGAAAACTATGTCTTCATTGTTTCTTTTTTAAAATTCTTTCTTTACAATGAAATAGTTTTAAATTTTTTCATAACCACACGTTTTGGTCATGTTTTTCTCCTCCTTCACTTCCTCCCAGATCCTCCCCACCTCCCTAACCAACCAACTTTGTCTTTCAAAAAACAAAAATGAAAAGCCCCACAAAAAAGAAAATCAAACTAGCAAAGCAGCAATAAGACAAAAAAAAAAGTTCAAACAAAGCAAAATGAAACCAAAAAGTTCACAAAAATATGATAGGGTTTCATTTTGTATTGGCTAACTCCTTCTGGGCCTATATAGGGTCTGCCCTGGATATGCACATGGACACTCCATCACACAAAACTGACTTTCCCTTTGCGGGTAGAGTTCAGTTGCAAAGAACTCCCAGGTTAGGGGTGAGACACCCACTTTTTTTAAAAAATTAAATTAGAAAGAAGCCTGTTTCATATGTCAATCCCAGCTCCCTCTGCCTCCCTCCTCCCCAGCTCCCCACCCCTTTTAAATTAAGGTTCTCATTGTGTATTTGTGGTTGACCTGGAACTCACTATGTAGACCAGCCTGGGCTTGAACTCACAGAGAATGGAATATAGACTATGTTTCTGATGCTGTTTCAGAAACATCTCTAGGGATGCACAGTGCTTAGCTTGTGCTTTTCATTCGGTCTGGGGCAGAACCTATGAAACGGGCCATCTACATTCAGGGAAGGGCGTCCCACTTCAAGGAATGTGCTCCAGGAAATCCCTCATAAAGATTCTCAGAGGCCTTTCTCCCAGGTGACTTTATTTATTTATTTTTCAAGACAGGGTCTCTCTGTGTAGCCCTGGCTGTTCTGGAACTTACTCTGTAGACCAGGCTGGTCTTGAACACAAGAGATTCACCTGCCTCTGCCTCCCAATACTGGCATTAAAGGTGTGCGCCATCATGTCCAGCTTTCAGAGAAGGAACCGGCAGAAAAATATAGAGTTTGATGTCCTTGGATTGTCCCCTTTTCTGCTGCTCTAAAGGGCCTGATGTGCAAAGCCTGCTTGACCAAGAGGCAACTGGAGCAATACCTGCACTGTGAAACCAGGTTGCACAGAAGCCAGCTTCCCCTTCACCCTCCCGGGGCTGAGTGCGCAATCAGTAACATCCACCCAAGCTGCCACCTTGGCTTGTCTAAGCCCCTTAGGGTCCCAAAGCATCTGAACCCAAGAGGCATTTCAGGCCTTGCAGGCACATGGTCAGTTCACTGAGGAGCTGGGACCAGAATCTGCCTCATGGACTCTAGACCCCTCCATTGCTTTGGCTCATCCTGTTGCATTAGCCAGGCAGTGGTGGCCCATACCTTTAGTCCCAGCACTAGGGAGGCAGGAGCAGGCGGATCTCAGTGAGTTCAAGGCCAGCCTGGCTTACAGAGTGAGTTCTAGTACAGTAGGACTGGTACACAGAGAAATGCTGTCTCAAAAACCAAAACCAACCAAACAAACAAACAAAAAACCCTCAAAATACAAAACACGCAAAGAAAAACTACATTGATTTATTTGAATGTGTGTGTCTACACATGTGTTCATGTGTGCTGTGGTGTACGTGTGAAGGTCAGAAGACAACTTTTTGAGTTGTTTCTTTCCATCGGGGTCCCAGGAATTGAACTCTGGTTATCAGACTTGGGAGCAAGTGTCTACCTGCTGAGCCATCTTGCTGGCCTTGCGGTTTTTTTCTTTTTACATGTATGGGTATTTTGCCCACATGTATGTATATATCACCATGTATGTCAGTGCACCATGTGCATACAGTGTCCATGGAAAGAGGCCAGCTGATCCTCTGGAACAGGAGTTACAGACAGTTGTGAGCTGCCATGTGGGTCCTGGGAACTGAACCTGGGTCCTCTGGAAGAGCAGCCAGTGCTCCTAACCACTGAGCCATCTCTCCAGCCCTATGTGATTTTTTTTTAACTTTTTATGGGACTGGAGAGATGACTCAGTAGTTAAGGGTGCATACTGCTCTCACAGATGACCCAGGTTCAGTTTCCAATACCCGCATAGCGGATCGCAATCATCTGTAACCTAGTTCTAGGGGACTTGATGCTTGACTCTTCTGCCTCAGGTGTGTATGTGCCTACATGTGTGTGCACATGTGTGTGTGTGTAGACATTTTAAGTGTCATTTAAAAATAATTTTATTAGATTTATTTTGTCTGCGTGGACCCATGCGTGCATGCCACAGTAGCTGTGGAAGTGAGAATTGCAGGAGTTGGCTCTTTCCTTCTGCCACGTGGGTTCCAGGCATTGAACTCAGATAACCAGGCTTGGAAACAAGTACCTTTACCTGCTGAGCTACCCTTCCAGACTATAATATTTTTAAAACTTATACTCAGTATAATTGTAAGGTACAAATGTGTTGTGATTGATGCATCTATCTTTTTGTTTGTTTGTTTTTCGAGACAGGGTTTCTTCTGTATTGTTTTGGAGGCTGTCCTGGAACTCTCTCTGTTGACCAGGCTGGCCTCGAACTCACAGAGATCCACCTGCCTCTGCCTCCCAGTGCTGGGATTAAAGGCGTGTGCCACCAACCCCGGCCGAATCTATCTATCTTTTTACCTTTTTAGTTATTTTATTTTATTTATTTTGTTTTGTTTTGTTTTTATGAGACAGGGTTTCTCCGTATTGTTTTGGAGGCTATCGGTCCAGCCCAGCCTCGAACTCACAGAGATCTGCCTGCCTCTGTCTGGGATTAAAGGCGTGCGCCACCACCGCCCGGCTGATTTTATTGTTTTGAGACAGGGTTTCTCGGTGTAACAGTCCTGGTTGTCCTGGAACTCACTCTGGCCTTGAACTCACAGAGATCTGCTTGCCTCTGCCTCCTAACTGCTGGGATTAAAGGCATGCACCACCATCACCTGGCTAACATTTTTTAGATGGAAGAAGTACGTTTATTACATCTTTTTCACTTACAAACTTTATTATAAAAATTGAAAAAAAATCAGTTCTTTAAACTTAAAAAAATTGTCAAATGAATGATGTTCTAGTTTGCTTTTTTGTTGCTATGATAGACACCATGACCAAAAGCAACTGAGGAGAAAGAGTTTATTTCATCTTACAGTCTATCATGGACAGAGGCCAGGGCAGGGACTCAGGCAGGAGGATGAAGCAGCGACCGTGGAGGGATGATGGTTATTGGCTTGCTCCCAGGGTCACGCTCGTCCACCTTCCTTACACAGCCCAGGCCCACCTGCCCAGGGACAGCACTGCCCTCAGTGGGCTGGCAATCAAGAAAGTGCCTCACAGGCCAGACAAGCCCACAGTCTAGCCCACTAGCAATCATTCAGCTGAGGTTCAGAGGTGTCAGGTTGATAGCCCGAGTATCCAGGACAATTGATAATTCTTTAAAGATGTGGCCTTTAATTACAACTTAGAAACAAATGCCTACACTTTTCAAATTTCCACCTTTTTCTTTTGTTTCGTAAAGTGATGTTTATAGCTGTGTGCATAATGGGAGTCTACAGCAAGAAAGCATGTTTTCAAACTGTTAAAAAATGATTTAACAGGGGCTGGAGGAATTGCTCAGTGCTAAAGAGCACGTATTGCTGTTGCAGAGGACCCCCGTTTGATTCCCAGCATCCATGTTAGGCAGCTGACAACACCCGTTAACTCCAACTCTAGGTGCATCCAGCACCTCTGACCTTCAACATGCATGAATTACACATACACACATGAACACACATACGCACAATACAAAACACACAAATTATAAAAAACCTTTAAATAATTTAACACATTTTGTAAATCATTTCAGACATCTTCGGCTGTGGATTCCCACCCACTGTGAGTCCCCTACTTGCTAATGCAGACACATATTTGTATTATGTGTATACATT
The DNA here is from genome assembly GCF_017639785.1 of Mesocricetus auratus. Taxonomy (NCBI): domain Eukaryota; kingdom Metazoa; phylum Chordata; class Mammalia; order Rodentia; family Cricetidae; genus Mesocricetus; species Mesocricetus auratus. The sequence continues at coordinate 47,216,624 of NW_024429267.1, read as the reverse complement.
TGCATTTCAAACATACAGTTTTGGCATTTTTTGTCTCACATGTAGTGTTGTTTGATATGTTAAGTGGTGAATGCACAGTGTACCTGTGTGTTTGACCGCAGGGCCTAATTTGCAGTAAGTATTGTGGCTTTAAAATTTTTTGGTTTTGGTTTTGTATTTTGAGAGAAGTCTTGCCATGTAATTCTGGCTGGCCTAGAACACACTACGTGAACTCACAGAGACCTGTCTGCCTCTGCCTATGGAATGCTGGGATGAAAGGTGTGTGCCTCCGAGCCTGGCTAAGATTTTTTTCCTTGGTGTTTCAAGACCGGGTTTTTCTTGTGTTGCTATGTCTGTCCTGGAACTTGTTTTGTAAACCAGAGATCCACCTGCCTCTGCCTCCGGAGTGCTGGCATTAAAGATGTGTGCTACCACGACCTGATGAGTTCTGGGATTCTTTTTAAAAGATTTATTTATTTATTTGCTTATTTATTATGTATACAGTATTCTGCCTACATGTATGCCTGCTGGCCAGCAGAAGGCACCAGATCTCATTACAGATGGTTGATGAGCCACCATGTGGTTGCTCAGAATTGAACTCAGGACCTTTGGAAGAGCAGTCAGTGCTCTTAACCTCTGAGCCATCTCTCCAGCCCCAAGTTCTGGGATTTTTAAAATACATTTATTTCACTTAGCATTGGTGGCGCACGCCTTTAATCCCAGGACTCGGGAGGCAGAGCAGGTGGATCTCTGTGAGTTCGAGGCCAGCCTGGTCTACATGGTGAGTGCTAGGACAGTCAGCGCTACATAGAGAAACTGTGTCTGGAAAAACAACAAAAAAACCCTAACAAAAAAGTTCATTTCCCGTGTGTGTGAATGCACTCAAGTGATTGCTTAGTATGTATTTGACATTTGGGGATGAAGATTGTGTGTCTTCCAAACAGGAAGTATAATCAACCAAGTTAAACAGGATGTGGTTGCCCCTCTGTAATCCCAGCATTTGGGGGGATGGACACATACACGCTGGCACATGCTCACACACACCCAAAAGTGCACACATGCATGTTCTTACCAATTAAGAAAGACAAACAGAAAGCTAGTTGATGATACATGCCTGTAACACCAGCATTTTAGAGGTTGGAGGCAGGAGGACCAGGAGTTCAGGGTTACCTTTGGCTGCTACATACAGAGTTGTAGGCCAATCTGGGCTAAATAAGACCCTATCTCGCCGGGCGTTGGTGGCGCACGCCTTTAATCCCAGCACTCGGGAGGCAGAGGCAGGCGGATCTCTGTGAGTTCGAGACCAGCCTGGACTACCAAGTGAGTTCTAGGACAGCCTCCAAAGCCACAGAGAAACCCTGTCTCAAAAAACCAAAAAAAAAAAAAAAAAAAAAAAGACCCTATCTCAAAATAATAAAATAATATGACCAACCTAATATTACAATGGCATTGAGGTCAAATGTAAACTAAAAGCCTTGATCGAAGTAGTGCAGTCTTTCTTGTTTTTTTTTTTTAATAAAGACCTTCATTGGCTTAACTTTTTTTTTAAAGATTTTATTTATTTATTATGAATACAACATCCTGCTTCTACGTATGCCAGCAGGCCGGAAGAGGGCACCAGATCTCATTACGGATGGTTGTAAGCCACCATGTGGTTGCTGGGAATTGAACTCAGGACCTCTGGAAGAGCAGTCAGTGCTCTTAACCTCTGAGCCATCTCTCCAGCCCCCTCTTGTTTTTTTTTTGTTTGTTTGTTTGTTTGTTTTTGTTTTTCGAGACAGGGTTTCTCTGTATTGCTTTGGAGGCTGTCCTGGAACTCACTCTTGTAGACTTCAGAGAGATCCGCCCGGCTCTGCCTCCCGAGTGCTGGGATTAAAGGCGTGTCCCATCAACGCCCGGCTGAAGTAGAGTAGTCTTAACGTAATTTAGCAATAGTAGTTCAATCAGTTTGAGTTAGCACACATACAAAAAAACAAAAAACAAAAAACAAAAAACAAAAAAACAAGCAAACAAACAAAACCAACAAAACCAACCATAACAGAACGCCCAAAGCACCATGTAGGCTGGAAGCGCAGGGAATCCGGGTGCTGGTGCGGTGCTCTGGCTTCTGGGAATCCGGGTGCTGGTGCGGTGCTCTGGCTTCTGGGAATCCGGGTGCTGGTGTGGTGCTCTGGCTTCTGGATGTGCAGGGGGCCGTGATGAGAGCTGTGGGAATAGAGGGTACGTGGGCTACTGAAGGTAGGGGCTGAAATGGCCACCGCAGTGAGCTCTGGGAGTCCCTCGGCTGTCGTGTGGAGAGTGGACTGTGGCTGGGGGAGCATGGTACCCAAGGAGATGACATCTAGAGACTTTGCTAACAACTCATAGGAGGAACGTGGTAAAGATGGTGTGGGAGGAAGAGGGGGCGTGTCCCAGGAGGAAGAAGGAATAATCCGGTTGTTCTCCCAGCCTTGAGAGCAGGACTCCAGCCGGCACTTGGCAACCAGGTAAGAGTTCCCATGGGGATCTCTTTTTCTTTGGGCTTAAAAAAATAATGATGTCGGATTGGAAAGATGGCTCAGTGGTTAAGAGCACTTGTTCTTCTGACTAATGTTACCAGTAACAACACAGAAAGACTCACAATCGCCTGTGACTCCAGCTCCACGGCATTCACTGCCTTCCAGCTGCTTCTAGTGCCCACACTGACGTGACGTATGTTCACACAGACATATTTCTTCTAAATGTTAACCTCCCTCCCTCCCTCCCTCCCTCCCTCCCTCCCTCCCTCCCTCCCCCTTCTCCCCCCCCCTTCTTTCTGAAGCAGGCCCTCATGCAGCCCAAGTTGGCCTCAGACTTGTAGCTAAGGATGACCTTTAACTTCTGACCTTCCTGCCTCCATTTCCTAAGTGCTGTGATTACTGGCCTGCACCAGTGGGAACAGGTTATGTGGTGCTGGGACTTGAACCTCAGGCTTTGTATGCTACAGTCGAGACTATGGCTGCCCCCCAGTTCCCATTTCTTTTTTTGAGATTTTTGAGATAGGGTCTCACGTAGTAACCCAGGTTGGCTTTGAACTCATGAGTCTTCCTGCCTCAGCCTCTGAGGTGTTAAAATAATAGACATGAGCCACCATACCTAGCATTCATAGGAATCATGAACTCAGACCTACAGACCATTCAATGCCTATTCATTGTAACTTATGATCTGAGATGTGCTATCCCGAGGAAAACCTGAATCCTGGGGACAGAATCGGTCCTAGATGCAACCCTCAAGCCCTCAATGTTAAGAGGAGGAGACATAGGCAAGAGGCAAGGCAAAGATGACAGAACAGAGTGGTAACCTAAGCCTTCATGCACTAAAACACAATTTGAGGGTGGTCACTTGATCCTGAAAAGAGTTTAAGTGTGAGAGAAATAGGAATACGGGCTCAGTCAGTGCAGATGGCCTTTTGTGGGCTTGGGCTAAAGGCCACATCTGCAGGAGGATAGGGACATTTTTATCCTGAGAAAGGCAGGTAGAAGGACCCAGGAGAGGGTGTCATTGCTGCTGCATTTGCACCTAGTGCTGTGTCTAGGAGGTCATGGTTCATGCCTCAACTGGCAGTACTTGGTTTCCAGACTCCACTGCCCTGTGCTTCCAAACCCTTCAACTGTCAAAGAACAGGGTGTTATGGTCTTGAATGGCAGGGGAAACTTCTTCCTTGGGAGGGTGGGTCTCTGAGTGGGGTGGCCACTGTCACTTATCATCAAAGGCCACCTGTCCACTGAGAGTCAGACAATGCCTAGAGCTGGAGATTTACAATACACACTAAACCCAGACCCATTCCCAGACAGATTTAGGATAGTCACTGTCTCTTCTTTCCTTGAGATTTTCATCCCATTGAGCAATCCTGGATGTGACAGTCCCCCTGTGGTCCAGGAGAAGCCAAGGTCATCTCAAGAAGATGGGGAAGTTACTTCTTTATTTGGCCAGGTCTACTTCACTCACTGCCAGAGCCTCATGAGGCAACAAGAGTCTGAAGCAAGTCCCAGCCCACACCCTGGCAGGCAGCCAGTGGCAGGGTGGAGCAGGAAGGCTTCTGGTTGACTTTTGCATCAGGATCAGGCTGAGCATAAAGGAGGCCCTGTTGCCTGGAGGAGTCAGTCTTGGGAACCATGCACACCCAGAGGGACCACCCTTTCCTGCGATGGTCACTATCATTGCTGCTGCTGCTGGGCCTGGTGTTGCCGTTAGCCATCTCCAAGACCCTCAGCTACAGGGAGGCTGTGCTCCGTGCAGTGGATAACTTCAACCAGCAGTCCTTGGACACCTATCTCTACCGCTTTCTGGACATGGATTCTCAGCCCCCAGGGGTGAGGTTGGGGAGAGCAGCTCTAATCCAAGGCATCTCCCTTTTGTAGTGTGGTCTCTCCTTTCCCCAGGACACTGCCTAGATCTGTGCCTCCTTCCAGATTGACAGCTTTCAGTCTTGAAATACCTGCTGTGGCAGAAGTGCCCTCAACCCCATTCTAGTGAGGCCTGGGACCTCCATTCCAGGGACAGGGTAGAATCATGGTTCCCAGGAATTGGCTTCCTTTGCTCTAAGTTTTTTTCCATATCCAATGAGGGATTCTGCCTAGCTTTGAGGTCCCAAATGATATGCCTGATGCCCCTAGGAAGGCCCTGGGTTCCCCCGCCTTCCAGAAGGGAGGTGCTCTTCATTGTTGCTGGCTGAGGGCTGTTCCTAGTCACTGTATGTGAGGGAGGAAAGAAGGCTCATTTTTTTCCTCCCCTTTGCACCCAGCACTAGGCCCTGCTTCAGCACCACCATGTAATGTTGGAAGGCCACTCTGTTAGTGGTTGTCAGGGAGACTGACCCTTGAAGTGGAGAATGGGCCAGAGACTAGTCTCCCTGCTTTCTCCTGTGACCAGGATGAAGACCCAGGTACTCCAAAGTATGTGGACTTCAGAATGAAGGAGACAGTGTGTGACAAGGCAACACATCAGATACCTGAGCTGTGTAACTTCAGGGAACATGGGGTAAGGTGGAGGGCTGGGCTGCTTGGTGGGTACCTCCTGAAGAACTAAGTGAGGAGCTCTGAGGGAGTATTTCCATCAGTGGGCTAGGGTTGAGGGTTATGGTAAATGGGCTCTAGTTGACCTTGAGCTTCCTCTTCTCAGGTAGTGAAGCGGTGTGTGGGGACAATCACCCTGAACCAGGACACGGAGTCTTTTGACATCGACTGTCAAGGGGTAAGTGGGATGCAGGGGGTGATGTGGGCATGGGACATGGATTATCCAGATGCTCCCTACTCCTACCCAGAGCAGAGAGAGCTCCACCTCATCCCCTTCGTGCCTGAACTTTAACTCCAAGACTGGTTCTCCCCTCCCTTAGAACAATGACTCTCCAAGTTTGCCTCTTGGGAGGCAGAGGCAGGAGATTCTCCATGGGTTCTAGGCCAGCCTTATCTGCATAGAGTTCGAGGACAGACATGGGTACATGTAAAGCCTTGTCTCAAAAAACAAAAAACAAAAAAACCCAACCAACCAACCAAACAAGCAAACAAAAACCAAACAAACCTTTGCTTTTTTTTTTTAGCCCGAACTTGTGAGGGATGTAGATTCTCAGGCCTGCCTAAGTCTTAACAGGACTCAGGCTGAAGACCTTACCACCTGGGTTGTAACATGCCCCACTGGGTATTTAAGCCCTGCTAATACTGATAGCATCCTCCAGGGTACACAGGCCAGGGAGCCTCTTGCCATTCCCAAACCCCAGCGTTCTCATACTTTAATGGGTTAAGGATCCATCTACATGTCCCAGTGACTGACCTGGGGCCCAGAGGCTCTGGTAACATCCCTGAGTGTGGTCTACATGGGGAGGACCTTGGGTACCCTAGGACCAGTCTCACAAGGAACCCATCTCTTCCTGGTACACAGCCTGGGACACACCCCCAGCCGGTCAAGAAAGATTCCCGGATTGCTGAACTCCTGCGAAAGGGTGGGCTGAAGATTGGTGAAAACTTTAAGAAAATTGGTCAGAAAATTAAGGATTTTTTTCAGAAAACTGCACCTCAGGCAGAGAGTTAGGCCTGCCTTGGCCTGTTTCTGGATTACAAAAAATAATAAATTTGGTGAAGGAAACTTTTCAACGGCTTACATCTTCTTTTAGTCTTTAACTCTGGAGGCTCTCTGAGCTATCATTTTTGTACTCTGTGTGTATGTATGGTGGCTTGAGAGAAAGAAGATACCAGCTGCTCCGTCAGAAGGTGTGTAAGGCATCAGGGCAAGAGGTCCACTCCTCCCTGCCCAAAACACACAAAAGCAACACCAAAAAAGCATTTATTAGCTGGGTAGTGGTGGCACACTCTTTTAATGCCAGCACTCGAGATATAGAGGCAGGCGGATCTCTGTGAGCGTGAAGCCAGTCTGGTCTGCAGAGCTGGTGGAAGCCCTGCTGCCGCCCTTGGGAACCGCACATAGGTGTGTTACATTTGGAGCTCCCTGGACAGCAAGGCCCTTTGGAGAATCCCATTCATTTGGCAAGGACCTATGGGTACGATACTGCAGACTCCCACGCTGACCTTAGGGAGCTCATGGGCTTCAGGCCTCTCTAACTTTTGCTATGTTTATTCTTATGGTAACTCTTAGTTTTGCCTTGTTAGTAGATGCCCGAGTTTACTGGGAACAAAGGCCTCCACAGAAAAACTAAATTTCTCTGATCTGTTTCAGAAACCAAATTCTTCAGTTATTCCTGGCTGCCTTTGCAGTCATCCTGAGGAAGCAGGAGGAACTCACTAAGATTAATGATTATTGCTTATTCAATACCAAAAAGAGATAAACATATTCCAAAGAACTTAAGAACCAAGAAAATGGTTACGTAAAAGATGACATTAAAAACCTTATAGGAAGCTAGGCGTTGGTGGCGCACACCTTTAATCCCAGCACTGGGAGGCAGAGGCAGGTGGATCTCTGTGAGTTCGAGGCCAGCCTGGTCTAAAGAGTGAGTTCCAGGATAGCCTCCAAAGCAATACAGAGAAACCCTGTCTTGAAAAACAAAAACAAAAACAAAAACAAAAACAAAAAAAACAAAAAACCCACCAAAACTTTATAGGAATGCAGAAGGAAGAAGAGATAGGACATGAACATTTCTCTGGCACTAGGACATGAACACTCAAGTTACTTTTCCAAAATCAAATCAATATCAATAAAGTAATCTAAAACTCCCAGTTCCTTTAAAAGAAAAGTACATGTAGAAATGGCCAGGAAAAATAAACTTAGTCTTAAGAGTTAAAGAGGGGGGCTGGAGAGATGGCTCAGAGGTTAAGAGCACCGACTGCTCTTCCAGAGGACCTGAGTTCAATTCCCAGCAACCACATGGTGGCTTACAACCATCCATAATGAGATCTGGTGCCCTCTTCTGGCGTACAGGCATACATGGAGGTAGAATGTTATATTCATAATAAATAAATAAATATTAAAAAATAAAAAGAGGCCGGGCGGTGATGGCGCACGCCTTTAATCCCAGCACTCGGGAGGCAGAGGCAGGCGGATCTCTGTGAGTTCGAGGCCAGGCTGGACTGACAGCCTCCAAAACAATACAGAGAAACCCTGTCTCGGAAAAACCAAAAAAAATAAAAAATAAAATAAAAAATAAAAAGAGTTAAAGAGTTAGGTATTAATCACTATTATTTTAAGAACAAGATAATTACAATCCATATAATAAAGGTGGCAGATTACTCAAAAACTGGTCTGCACCTGAAAAATGATATCCTAGGTATCACAATATATTCAGCTGATTTCATATTGTTAAGAACTAACCACAGGGCTCAAATCTCTTACTTTGCATGTTTGCTGCTGGCTAGGGCACAGTACGAATAAGATGTACCTAGCTAGATAGAAACATTTGGCTCGCTATGTAGTGACATGCAGTGAAGGCCCAGGACACCGAGGGAGTAGAAGAAGAGAAACTAAAATGCTAAAGATGCTTGTACAATGATGAAAGAGAAGTGCTTTGAAACTGCTCATGTTGATTGCATTAGAACCTGTACAAGTAAAGACGCCTGAGTTAGTCGGGCGTCAGTTTGAAGGACAGCCAGTGGGCAGACTCCTCATTTTTCACACATCCTTCCTTCAGCACAAGAACCCTGCTGGAGCTGGACTCTGGCACAGAGCGAGTTCCAGGACAGCGGGGGCTGTTACACAGAGAAACCCTGTCTTGAAACAACAAGAACAGATAAGAAAAAAATAATTTTTATTATTTTGTGTGTGTGCCTGAGTGTATACATATGCAAATTATGTCCTGCTGATACCTGCAGAGGCCCGAGAGGTCAAATCCCCTGGAACTGGAGTTATAGGCAGTTTGTGAGTTGCCAGATGTGAGTGTTGGGAACTAAATCCAGGGTCCTCTGCAAGAATAGCAAGTGTTTTTTTGTTTTGTTTTCCAAGACAGGGTATCTCTGTAGTTCTGAAACTCACTATGTAGACCAGGCTGGCATCTGCCTTCCACGTGCTGGGACTGAAGGTACCACCATGACCAACTTAATCAATGTACTTTAAACTTATTTATTTATTTATTTATTTTTGTTTTTCGAGACAGGGTTTCTCTGTGGCTTTGGAGGCTGTCCTGGAACTCACTTTGTAGACCAGGCTGGCCTCGAATTCACAGAGATCCGCTACTTTAAACTTTTAAAATTGAAATTTATCTGACAGGCAGATTAAAGAATCCCCATGCTCGGGAGGCAGAGGCAGGTGGATCTCTGTGAGTTTGTGACCAGCCTGGTCTACACAGCCAGTTCCCAGACAGGCTCCAAAGCTACAGAGAAACCCTGTCTCGAAAAACTTAAAAAAAAAAAAAAATATATATATATATATATATATGTGTGTGTGTGTGTGTGTGTGTGTGTTTTGTCTGCTTGTATATCTGAGCACTACATGTTAGAAGGCACCAGATCCCCTGGGACTGGAGTTACAGGTGGTTATGCGCTGCCATGTGGGTGCTGGGAATCGAACCCAGGTCCTCTGGAACAGCAGTCAGGCTCCTAAGCTCTGAGCCATCTCTTTGGTCCCAACTCCTCATATTTTCTTTTTAAAAATGTGTTTTTCAGCCAGGCATTGTGGCACACACCTTTAATCCCAGCACTTGGGAGGCAGAGGCAGGCAGATCTCTGTGAGTTCAAGACCAGCCTAGTCTATAATAGCTAGTTCCAGGACAGCCTCCAAAACAATACAGAGAGGCTCTGTCTAGAAAAAAAAACACCCAAAATTGCTTTTCATTTCTTGTGCATGTGTACATGTGTGTGTGCATGCCTACACATAACTGCATACTACAGCACATGTGTGAAGAACAGAGGACAACTTTGGGAGCTAGTTCTGTGGGACCAGAGAGCATGGTGGTGGGGGACAGGTGACAGGAATACCAGGCCTCTGGCTCCTGCATCACCATCAGGACTGCAGGACAGTGGCCTCAGGGGTCACTGCAGGGCTCAAGCTTCTGCAGCAGCAAGCTGAGGCTCCTGTGAGGAACTGCAGCGTCGGCTCCAGAGGTCCCTGAGGACATTGAGAGAATGGGGTCACTGTAAGACAGCAGTGGAGCCGGGCGTTGGTAGCGCACGCCATTAATCCCAGCACTCGGGAGGCAGAGGCAGGTGGATCTCTGTGAGTTTGAGGCCAGCCTGGTATACAGAGCGAGTTCCAGGACAGCCTCCAAAACAATACAGAGAAACCCTGTCTCAAAAAACAAAACAAAACAAACAAACAAACAAACAAACAAACAAGACAGCAGTGGTCTCAGAGGGCTCTAACCCCAGCCTCCATACAGTAGACAGGCCTCCCTGGGTCTAACGCCTGGTATCTTGTCTCTACCAGGCTCAAAGAATCCAGGGATTACCAAGGTTTGGGCTCCGTCTGGTCACCTTGGGGTTAAGTGTCCATCCCCACCATTGGTCCTGCTGGCACACAGCCACAATGGGACGATTTCAGACACTCTTCCTCTACTCAACACCAGACATCATCAGTTCCTGGAGCTGAATTTCACACAGATATTCCTCTAGGAAGAGTCAGAGGAAACAATACCCCAGCAGGCTCAGAAAGAGGAAATCAAGACAAACTCATTCCAACAGAAAAATGTAACCCAAAAATACAACACAACCGTCACCTATGATGCATAACCAACCAAACAATGCCCATGGGGGAATGCAAGGTTACAGATAGCTGAGTTCTGTTTTTAAAGTTTTTTCAAGTTTTTATGTGCATTGGTGTTCTGCCCACATACATGTCTGTGTGAGTGCCAGATCTTCTGGAACTGGAGTTACAGACAGTTGTGGGCTGCCAAGTGATAGCCTAGTTCTTGACTGATGGTCTTACCCTCAGAGTCTGTCAGAAGCTCTCAAGATCTGCCATTTTAGCTGGGCAGTGGTGGCACACGTCTTTACTCCCAGCACCCACAGGAAGAGACAGGATGGGTCTCTGTCTGAGGCCAGTCTCGTACAGAGAGTTCCAGAACAACTAGGGCTGTTACACAGAGAAACCCTGTCTCAAAAAGAAAAAACAATCTGCCTTCTTCTTGTTCATCTCTGAACCCAAGAGTTTTGATTTGTTCCCTGTCTACCTGGAACTGCTTTTGTCTAATTTTTTTTTTTTTTTTTTGGTCTTTTGGTTTTTGGAGACAGGGTTTCTCTGTGGCTTTGGAGGCTGTCCTGGAACTCACTTTGTAGACCAGGCTGGCCTCGAACTCACAGAGATCTGCCTGCCTCTGCCTCCCGAGTGCTGGGATTAAGGTGTAACCACCACTGCCTTGCCACCAACGCCGGGCCGCTTTTATCTAATTTGAGTTAGTCTTGTCCCATTTGAGTTCAAATCTGGTTTCTTCATCTGTTTCAGTACACATTCACCCGTTTGAGTTTGCTTCTAACTGGCCAATCTGATTTGATCTTTCATCTTGTTTCATCAGCTTTAAAGCAATCTTAAACCTTAAATTATTTATTTATTTATTTATTTATTGGGGAGGGGTGTGTGTGGTGGCTTGAAAGGAAATGGCTCCCAAAGAGAATGACCCTGTTAGGTGTGGCCTTGTTGGAGGAAGTGAGTCATTGTGACAGCAGGCTTTGAGGTCTCATATATACTTAAGCCATGCCCAGTGAGAAAGTTCACTTCCTGCTGCCTGATGGTCCAGATGTAGAACTCTCAACTCCACCACGTCTGCCTGCAGGGCACCATATTCCACCATGACAATGGACTAAACCTCTGAAAATGTATGCCACCCTGATATGGGATGTCCTTCTGTATGCTGCGAATATATGTTGCTTACTGGTTGAGAAATAAAGCTGATTTGGCCAGTGGCCAGGGAGATTATAGCTAGGCAGGGAAACCCAAACAAAACTACAGAGAAAAAGAAGCAGAGCCAAGGAGATGCCATGTAGCTGCTGAAGGAATAACATGCTGGAGCGTCACCACTGCATGGCTTTGATTTTTCAAGACAGGGTTGCACTGTCTAGCTCTGGCTATCCTGGAACTCACTCTATAGACCAGGCTGGCCTCCAACTTGGAGATCCATCTGCCTTTATCTTCTGAGTGCTGCAGTAAAGTCATGTGCCACCACATCCCAGAGTCTTTGTCCTGTAACTCAGACATAGGCAGAAGCTTCATGAACTGGAATAAAGACCATAATCGACTCACCAGACAAATACAGCTGCAAGAGTCTGGGTGAAAGCAACAGAGGCAAGCAGGCAGCTAGCAGACACAGAGGCAAGCAGGCAGCTAGCAGACACAGAGTCTGGGTGAAAGCAACAGAGGCAAGCAGGCAGCTAGCAGACACAGAGTCTGGGTGAAAGCAACAGAGGCAAGCAGGCAGCTAGCAGACACAGAGGAATAATCCCCACTGTTTACACCATTGGCACTTGCTGTAGTTGGCAATGTGTTAGCAGCCATGCTGGTATGGTGCAAAGCTACCACTAGAGCCTTTGTGAGAATCAGAACACACCTCGACTGGGCAGAGGCACCTTGGTTCAAAGAAAAAGTGCCTCTTCCTCCAGGACTCAGCCCTGTGCCTAGGCGTGGTTTTGAGTCCACACTCAACTTGGTGAATGGGTGCCTCCATGTGCTACATAATCACCCCACTGAGAGATTCTTACATGATTCTCTCTTCAGTTAGCACAGACCAGAAACCTGGCTTCAGGGAAGATGCAAGGACTCCAGTGAACAACAGAGAAAGCTTGTACAGAAGTGCTGCCAGCCTGGAGGATTCAGTAGCACAGAATTTATTAAAGAGTCAGATCAAATATTGGTTACACAGTCACTGCTAGTCAGCAGGCAGGCTCCTTCTTGAGGAAGGATGACAGTCATTTGCAAAAAGAAGAGTCACCAGCTGGACAGTGGTGGTGCACGCCTTTAATCCCAGCATCTGGGAGGCAGAGGCAGGCAGATGTCTGTGAGTTCAAGGCCAGCCAGGTCTACAGAGCAAGTTCTGAGACGACCAAAGCTGTTACACAGAGAAACGCTATCTTAGTCCACACACACACAAAAAGAGGAGTCACCATCCTTCCTAAATGCCCATGGATATTTCACAGAAGAGGAGTCACCATCCTTCCTAAATGCCCATGGATATTTCACAGAAGAGGAGTCACCATCCTTCCTAAATACCCATGGATATTTCACAGAAGAGGAGTCACCGTCCTTCCTAAATGCCCTGAATATTTCCCAGAAGAGGTAGATAGAGCTAGACAGCAGCAGCTGAGCAGTGATACGCTAGGTCTTTGGGTAGGTGATGCCATCCAACAGGTGCAGTGCCTTCAGCCCATGATTCCCTAACCCTAGGAGAAAAAGCTGGACATCGCCACCTGTCCTCGGGGACTGACGGGACTTTACTAGGCTGCTTTGGGGCTTTCTGTTGCAGCTGCACAGTGGATGCCTTTTTCTGGACTGTAGCACACAGGACCACGGCGCAGCTGGGGTTCCTCCTCTTCATACCAGCGCTGCTCACTGAAGTCAGGGAAGAAAGCTGCAATCTCTCTGCTGGCGGAAACCACAGAGTCTACGAGGAGAGGGAAGGGAGAGAAGAGCTACTTAGGAAATTGAGACAGAAGGATTGCAAGATTGGGACCAGCTTAGGAAACAAAGCAAGACCATGTCTCAAAATAAAGTAAAACAAACGAGAGAGAAGGGTTATCACAGGGAATGTGGAGACAGGCAAGACAGTCTCAGCATCAGGTTCAGAAACTTCAACCACTCCGTACTGGGATATATAAAGAAACCTCACAGGTCACATGGCTGAGACAGCTACAAAGGGCCAGAAATAAATGGAACAAAGCTCAATGGAGGGACCGCTGATTGTCAATCTCCCCACACGGCTTACTTGCCTGCCTAAAACATCCTTCCTCATTAGTGGCTGTGGACGAGAGGGTTACTCACCTGAGCCATGGGTAGTGTTTCGGGTGTCAGTGAGGCCAAAACTCCCACGAATTGAATCTGGGGCCATGTGGCGTGCTCGAAATACTCTGGTGGGTCCCATCAGTGTCCTCCAAAGCTGGATGGCATCTTTGTGGGCAAGGATGTAGGCTCGGATTGGCCCACTGAGAATAAAAGGAGGGATTTGGTCACCTAATCTAGCACATGCTTTGAACAGGGCAAGAATAAAGTGAACTGTACTTCCTGACGGTTTCTTTGCTCTCCTAGTGAGTACTGATGCTGCTTCAAAGAGAAGGTGACCAGGAGAGGCTGACTACCAATGTGCAAGAGTGGCCAGCAGAGCTGCCACGCACCACAGCCACTGGCTCAGCAGCCAGGGGCCAGGCACCTAACACCTGCGGGTCAGTGTGGCTCAGTCATGATTCTTTTTTTTGTTCGTTTGCTTTTTGTTTATTTACACTTGACATTGATTACATCTTTAAAAGGTGGTAAGTGAAACTGACAATTCTATTCTTAGGGAAGAGGAGATATACCACAGCAAAGATATTGGAACCAAAATTCAAAGTACCTGGCCATGAACTCCACCAGCCGCTGATAGAAAAAACGCCCTGCAAAAGAGAGAGTCCCTTCATGAGGACATGGTGCCCAAGAGAGGTTCCTCACTTTTCACTACCTGTAATACCAGACCGTTTACAGAGAGTAACAAGAACCCTGGAGACTTGTGTGGATCTAGATTCTGCCACTTGCAATCAGTACAGTTTGGTTAAGTCATTAACTTCCCTAATGTCTTCCAAATCTATGCTCTGGGATATAGCATCAGCTCGCTATGATTAGAAGGAAATGACTATCTTTCTACGTGTGTGTGTGTGTGTGTGTGTGTGTGTTATAGAATAATACCTGCCACCTCCTATTCTAAATCTGGGAAATTAAGGGAAATAATGAGCATTAGGGAAATGTTTGACAAGATAAATGTTTATTTAATGTTAATTACTGATATTACCAAGACATATTAAATTTCTGATTGGGACTACACAGGAAATCTCTCCTAGGAAAAGAAAATACTGATTATCACGAGAAGTCTGTGCAGAAACAAACATGAGAAGACATAGGGTTGGGGGAGATGGCTTGGCCAGTAAAGGGCCTGCATTACAAGCATGAGGACTTGAGTTTGATTTCTAGAACACACACAAATGCCAGGCATGGTGGCACACATTTACAAACCCAGTGCTGGGGAGGTGGAGGCAGGTGGATGCTTGGGGCTCAGGAACCAGCCAGCCTAGTCTCCTTGTCAGGTTCTAGGCCAGTGATGGGACCCTGATGAGAGGGGTGTGTGTGTGTGTGCCTGTGTGTGTGTGTGTGAGAGAGAGCTTGTGACTGACACCTAAGGCTGTCCTCTTGCCTCTACATGTACACACGTGCACCTCACACACGTGTGCACACCCCCCCATGCACGTGTGCACATGCGCATGGGTGGGGGCTGTAATTCAGAATCCTGGCCTTACCTTCATGCTCTCGGTAAAACCTGCGGCAATCTTCCTTTCTCCACTGCAGTTCTCTCGTTCGTACAATGAGGAACTTGTTGCTCAGAATCTGCTGATGAACAGCCTGGAGAACAAACCATCCCAGTGATAAAACCACTCAGCCGTCCAGCTATCTAATGGCATCACTTACTAGATACTAAGTGCCCTTCCATCACTGAAGCTCATGTGATAGGCAGCGGATGGCACTTTTGCGTGGAATTCCTGAAGGAGGCATCGTTAGGAGCAATTGTTTATGTGTATGGGTGTTTTGCTTACATCTGCGTCTGAGCACCATCCAAGTGCAGTGCCCTTAGAGGCCAGGAGAAGGCTTCAGATCTCCTGGAACTGGAGTCACCAACAGCTGTGAGCTGCCAAGTGTGCTGGGAATGAACCCGGGTTCTCTGTGCCAACAGTCAGTGCTCTTAACCTCCGGGCCATCTCTCCAGCCCAGGAGCGTGCTCTTGAAGGGGAATGGACACCTCAGCTGGTCACTCTTCACATCCCAGCCCATGCTGCGAATGCTTCTCACCAGTGTTCACCCTCGCATAGGCTCTAAGAGACAGGACCAGGAGCCGTGGGCTAAAACCTGCGAACCTCTGAAGGAAAACAAATCTTCTCTTCTTTTAAGTATGGCCCAGAGGGGATGGAGAGGTGGCTCAGAGGTTTAGAGCACTGACTGCTCTTGCAGAGGACCCAAGTTCAATTCCCAGCAATGACATGGTGACTCACAAGCATCCACAATGAGATCTGGTGCCCTCTTCTGGTATGTGGGCAACATGTAGGTAGAAGACTGTATATAAAATAAATAAATAAATATTTTAGCCGGGCGTTGGTGGCGCACGCCTTTAATCCCAGCACTCGGGAGGCAGAGGCAGGCGGATCTCTGTGAGTTCGAGACCAGCCTGAACTACCAAGCGAGTTCCAGGACAGCCTCCAAAGCCACAGAGAAACACTGTCTC
Organism: Mesocricetus auratus; assembly: GCF_017639785.1. Lineage (NCBI taxonomy): Eukaryota > Metazoa > Chordata > Mammalia > Rodentia > Cricetidae > Mesocricetus > Mesocricetus auratus. The sequence goes on along the minus strand of NW_024429267.1, from coordinate 47,200,807 downwards.
GAAAAACCAAAAAAAATAAAATAAAATAAAATAAAATAAATAAATAAATAAATAAATATTTTAAGTACCACACAGTGGGTGAGGGGAGGTCAAGACCTCAGTTCTACTGCCAGAGTATGAACCTAGAGGACATGGGGATAAGAAGTGATGTCCCTAGGCCCCACCACCCAGAACACCACACAAGTCTTTTTAATGGCCTGTCCTCATTTTTCCTCATTCATTCTAAGCCATCACATTTGATTAAAAACTCTACAAGTTGTTTCCATGTCATGCTTTGGTCAGAAAGTTCTGGGTGTTTCTACGATGGAAACAATGCATGCACCTCAGCCTAGCACTCAGGCTGCACTTCCCTCGCCCTGTACCTCTTCTGGTTCCACCGTCTGGGCAGCCATCCCTGCTGCAGGGTCTCCCTTCTGAGCTCCTCCTGGCATTAATCAGTGTTTGCTTATCCTTTGAGGCCTGTGTCCTGCCAAGCTAGACTGCCATTCTGGAACACTGTTCTTCCTGCTGCTTCCTCTGTATTACACACTACACAGAGCCTTCTGAGTTCTTAACCTTACAACAGAACAGGCATATCCCAAATGATCTCTTCTTTTTTTGTTTGTCAAACAAGGCAGGGTTTCTCTGTGTAGCTTTGTAGACCAGGCTGGCCTGGAACTCACAGAGATCTGCCTGCTTCTGCCTACTGAGTGCTGGGATTAATAGCATGTGCCACCACAGCCCGGCTGCCTGTTTCTGTTTTTTGTTTTTTCAAGACAGGGTTTCTCTGTGTAACCTTAGCTGTCCTGGAACTCACAGAGATCTGCCTGCTTCTGCTTCCCCAGTGCTGGGATTAAAGGTGTATGCCACCACCACCTGGTTTGTCTTTGTTCTTTTGTTGTTGTTGTTGTTTTTCGAGACAGGGTTTCTCTGTATTGTTTTGGAGGCTGTCCTGGAACTCGCTCTGTAGACCAGGCTGGCCTCAATCTCACAGAGATCTGCCTGCCTCTGCCTCCCGAGTGCTGGGATTAAAGGCGTGTGCCACCAACGCCTGGTCCTGCTTTGTTCTTATTAGAAGCATTTCCTAAGTATGAGACCTCACTGATATTTTGTCATTCTGCCCTCATCTTGTCTATGTCTACACTCTCCTTCTTGTCAATCTTGTTCACTCTACCATTTTGAATGGTAGTAATGATTTCCGGGTGCTGAGAATCAGCTCAGGTTTTCCACCACTGTCCTCAGGCCTATGAGTGTGACAAAATATGACAAGTCACATTACATAACAAAACAGATTTTTATTTTTTATTGGGGTTGCAACAAAATGGATTTTGCAGATACAATTTAGGTTACTAATCAGTTGATTTTGCTTTAGCTAGAAAGAAGGTTCATCTGGTGGGACTAAATAGCCATGTAAGGGGCCAGCAAGATGGTTCAGTGGGTAAAGGCATTTGCTGTTAAGGCTGAGGACCCAAGTTCAATTCCCAGGATCCACATGGTAGAAGGCAAGAAACAACTTCTGTTAAGTTGTCCTCTGACCTACACACACACACACACACACACACACACACACACACACACACACACACACGTTGTCTCTCTCATACACAAATACAACGATCAAACATAATAAAAAGTCACACAAGCCCTTTTAAGGTAGTTTTCTCTGGCCTGGGGGTGAAAGCTAGAGAGGTTTGAAAAACACAAAGGATTAGCTACACACTGCTTGTGTGAGGAATGTGCCTAGTGTCTGAGGAAGCCAGAAGAGGGTGTTGTATTCCCTGGACCTGGAGTAACAGATGGTTATGAGCCAACATGTTGGTGTTGCAACCAAATCCAGGTCCTCTAGAAGAACAGTCAGGGCTCTTAAGTGCTGAGCCATCTCTCCAGCCTGAAATGAATTGTTTTAAGCTACCTAATTTAGAATATAGCAACTGATAACTAATATATATAACTGATAACTAGTATATACATATATTAGTTAAAATTAATGTAACTAGTTTAAAAATACAATATATGTTAGATAAACTAATATAATACACACAGATTAGAGTTTTGTTTTCTGTTTTGTTTTTTTTTTAATTGGGGCCAGGCACTGTGGAATACATTTTTTTTTTTTTTGTTTTTTGTTTTTCGAGACAGGGTTTCTCTGTGGCTTTGGAGGCTGTCCTGGAACTCGCTTGGTAGTCCAGGCTGGTCTCGAACTCTCAGAGATCTGCCTGCCTCTGCCTCCCGAGTGCTGGGATTAAAGGCGTGTGCCACCAACGCCCAGCGGGGAATACATTTTTAACCCTAGCACTCCGGAGGCAGAAGCAGGTGGATCTCTAAGTTCTAGGCCAGCCTAGACAACATGGTGAATATCAGGCCAGCTGCAGCTATACAATAAAACCTTGTTACAAAATAAAAATTGATTCAGGAAGATGGTTTAGTGGGTAAGGGCATTTGTTGTGTAGGCATGAGGACTTGAATTCAAATCCCCAACACTCATGTGAAATAAATAAAAATATAAAAATAATGCAAAAATTTTATTTCTTGTATTTTAGATATGCCCTAACTCTGACTATAATCTTCTTAGGTCAGATTCCATGACTTTTAGCTCCTTTCTTTTCCTTTTTTTAAAGACAGGGTTTCTCTGTGTAGCCCTGGCTGTCCTGGAGCTTGTTCTGTAGATCAGGCTGTTCTGGAACTCACAGAGATCTGTCTGTCTCTGCCTTGCCACCATGCCTAGCTATCTTTTCTTATTTCTATGTATGTGGGTCTGTGTAGGTCAGATGACAACTTGCTAGAGTTTGTTCTCTCCTTCCCCTATGGACCAAACTCAAGCCTTTCTGTGCTGAGCAACCAGACTGATCCATCTAGCCTTTCATCTGTGCTGAGCAACCAGACTGATCCATCTAGCCTTTCTGTGCTGAGCAACCAGACTGATCCATCTAGCCTTTCAACCTCAGCACCTAGCACTAGACTAAGTTGTTACAAGTGGTCCTGTGGCACCTGAAACGGGCAGTGGAGGTGTAGGGTTCATTCTTACCTCCAGAATCAGTGGGTGGGCAACTGCATCGGGCTTGATCAGGGCGAGTGTGAGCTGAAGAGCCTGAGGACTTCGAAAGATGGAGGTCATCTCACCCCTGCTACCAGAGAGCTGGATTAAGGACCACAGTGGAGCTGAGCTCTTAGCCCCTTTTACCCTGGAAGCCAAGTAGCCTGGCAAGTCAACCAGGGCCTTCACTCAAGACTCACAGAGCATCTGGTTGTTATACTGGAAGGCTGTATGTGATACCTGTTCATTTGCTTATTTGCACTCATGAAATTGTAGAGGGGACACTCAGGCTACCCCGTGACACATACAGTCTAGTTTATGCTGCAAGTATAAGGACGTCAGGAAGTTCTCCATTGAAGAGAAAAGTAAGTTGATAGTACCACCTGATTTTGCCAATACTGTCATATCTTCTGAAGTCTTTTGTGTTTTTCTTGTTTTTGAGACAGGGTTACTCTGTGGCTTTGGAGCTTGTCCTGGACTAGTTTTGTAGACCAGGCTGGTCTCGAACTCACAGAGATCTGCCTGCCTCTGCCTCCCGAGTGCTGGGATTAAAGGCGTGCGCCACCAACGCCCGGCTCTCTTTTGTATTTTTAACAAGGTTTATGATGTCCACTCTTGAACAGTCTAGGCATAAGATTACAATGACTTAGCTGGGCATTGGTGGCTTAGCCTTATCTCTATTCACCTTTACATTCCCAGTGTTCAATACTATGTAAGAGAATTCAATAAATTATTGTGGAAATAACGAGTAACAGACAATATTTCTAGGCTTGGTTAAGTACTTCCAACTGTGAGATTCTACTTACATGTGAGAAATTACTTTTGCAGGAGGAAAAATGTCAGCTGAGTGTAATTCTAGCACTTAGAGGCTGACCATACATCTTGGACTATACAGTCAGACCCTAACCAAGTCATACCAAACCAACCATGGCCCCAAAACATCATCTCTAACTGTTAACAAACACAGAGGTGTCCAGGGACATGAGCAGGGCAGAACCGGTCAACATTCTCATTACTTTTAGCCTGAATATAGCTTAGTCAATCATGGTAGTAGTACCAGGGATGGCCGAAACAAAGAAACTATGCTTTAAGGCTTATTACTGGATGCTCCATTATAGCCAAACCCAATCTAACCAGTACAGGATCAGCATACACACTTCACCTAATAATATTCTAGATGATAACATGGCACCATGGCCAAGTAGACATGGGGATGTCCTTGAGACCTCCAGTTCCTAACTCCCCACCTCCACACTATCACCAAGTTCTAAAGACCTTACCTATATAGTACACCTCAAAGTCCACACAAATCTCTTCCTTGGAACTGCTGTCACCCTTTGTCCGGGACTTCTGTGACACCCTCCTCAATGGTGTCTAGGCCTTCACTGTTGCCACTCTAACCCTGGACCCTAGGCATAGTCTTCCAGTCTTTAACCTGCTCTGGTCCCGGAGTCTCCGACCGCAGAAGACTTGAACGTCCCTGTCTAAATCCGGAGCCCCACAACCCTTAACTCCTTTGCTCCGGTTCAATAGGCTTTTTCAGTTCCATGCCTTTCCGGCCTGACAAGCTTTGTGTAAGGAAGTGTCCACATCCCTCGTGTGTTTCCTTCCCCGTCAGCTCCGACTTGCCCATTTGCGCTCAGCTCACTTCCCCAGCCGGGACTTTCTCGGGGTTCAAATGCTTCTTTCGGCGACAACTCCACTGAAGCCGCACGAAAGCAGGAGCGTGTTTCACTCCCCATCCTCACTTTAGTTCCTACACAGGGTGCCTAGTACGTACCTGGCTTTCCACAGTATTTAGCTGGGTAAATCAGGGCACGGACCTGAATGCAGCCATTCCAAGGCCAGGCGGTTAAGAGGTTTCCAAGGGAGGACAGGCAACCTGTAGAGGGGTTGTGGTTCCTTTACAAACGCCAGTTAGTTAGGGCTGTCTTGACTGTTGGTTTACAAGAAAATGCTGTCATGTAAAGAAAGACAGGGGAAACTGAGTGGGTTCGAGGCCAGCCTGGTCTATACAGCGAGATGCAGGACAGCCAGAGCTGCGACTGAGAAACCCTGTCTCGAAAAACCAAAGAAAAGAGAGAGAGAGAGAGAGAGAGAGAGAGAGAGAGAGAGAGAGAGAGAGAGAGAGAGAGAGACAGAGACAGAGACAGAGACAGAGACAGACAGAGACAGAGACAGAGAGAGACAGAGAGAGAGAAGCTTGACTTAAAGGTCACCCTATCAGCCAGTTACTAGTTTTACACGTTGCCGCGCCAGCTGACGCCAATTCTCTTACTGCCACGCTGGCCCCACAAAGCTACTTCTGTCCCCCTTCTGTGGCCACGCCCCCCGGCTTGACTCCCGACCCGCCTACTGTCCCCATTCTATACTTCAAGTCGTACGGTTTCGGCTTCTTTACTCCGGGCCAAAGCCCACCCTGAAATCAGCTACCCCGGCTCCAGTGCAAGCTGGGTTCTGGGTTCGCCTCGTCCTCCCCGCAACGCTCTAGGCCAGCAGGCACTGAGCTAGTTAGCCTGCGTGGTCCTTTGGGGTCCTTCAGGCAAGTTGCTGGGCAGCCCTCATCCGGTCCTACTGTCTAGCGGCAGCGAAGTTGTCTGTTTTGTGTGTGTGTGTGTGTGACACGTGTGTGTGTTCTACTGTGTAGCGGCGGTAAAGCTGAGTAGCGCGCGCGTGCGTGTGTGTGACTGGGATTGAGAAGGAACACTAATCCGATCACGTTTGCTCATTTAACTTCAGCACTCGGATGCTCAGGATCGCACTCCTGGAATGCTGGGAGGAGGGGCTGCAGTGTTGACACACAGCTTGTTTACACAAGGTGTCTTCCTGAGAAAAGTCCATTTCTTTCTTATTTCTTTCTTGTTTTTTTGTTCTCCGTGTAGCCCGGCTCTCCTGGAACTCTCTTCTGTAGACCAGTCTGGCCTTAAACTCCGTTTATTTGTTTTTGTAACCCTGGCTGTCCTGGAACTCACTCTGTAGACCAGGCTGGCTTTGCTTCCCAAGTGCTGGGATTAAAGGCGTGCAACACCGCCTGGCCTATTTCTTTATTTTTTTGGTTTTTTGAGATAGGGTTTCTCTGTGGCTTTGGAGGCTGTCCTGGAACTCACTTTGTAGACCAGGCTGGTCTCGAACTCACAGAGATCCACCTGCCTCTGCCTCCCAAGTGCTGGGATTAAAGGCGTGTGCCACCAACGCCCGGCTCTATTTCTTTATTTAAAATCATTTATGTTACCCCACATGCATGCCTGGTGCCTATGGAGCCTGGAGAGGGTGCTGGATCCATTGGAACTGAATTTAAAGACGGTTGCGAGCTTATATTTCCATATTGGGAATATAACCCAGGTTCTCGGGAAGAGCAGCCAGTGCTCTTAACTGCTGGGCCATCTCTCCAGCATAGAAATCCACTTATTTATTTTATGTGTGTGGTATTTTGCCTGTATGTATGTCTGTGTGCCTGTTGCCAGAATAGGTGATCAGTCAATGCGGACTGGAGTTACAGATGTTTGTGAGCCACTGTGTGGGTGCAGTGTATCGAACCCAACTCCTCTCCTAGATCTCTTAACACTGAACCATCTCTCCAGTCTGATCGTCCGTCCATCAGTCCGTCCATCCGTTCATTCATCTGTCTGTCTGGTGAAGGCATGAGTCCATTTCTGCTTTCACAAGATGAAATTAACCTTACCATTAGCTACTAGTCAGACATTTGTTTTAGTCTTCCCAGATGGACCAAACTCAATTCTCCTTTTGTTCATCCTTGTTAACATAGCCCTAGAGTATGAGATTTCACTAGCTTTAAAACGATTGTCCTAATTCAGTTTTTCTTCAGCCTGTGTGGCTTCTACATGCACATAAAACAAACTCATAGTGGAAGATGGTTGACCATTCTCGACAACAGACCTGCATAATAAAAGTAAGGGCAAATATAGTTTAGGGGGATGAAGTGGTTTATTCAGAACTGGTGTTAAGGACCAGCAAAGAAGCCAGGGTCTGTGGTAGTGCACACCTTTGATTCCAGTACTCGGGAGGCAGAGGCAGGCAGATCTCTATGAGTTCAAGGCCAGCCTGGCTCATGTAGTGAATTCCAGGACAGCTAGGGCTCTGTAGGGAGACCATGTCTTGAAAAATAAAAACAATGGCTGGAAAGATGGATCAGCGATTAAGAACACTGACTGCTTTTTCAGAGGACCCAGGTTCAATTCCCAGCACCCACCTGGCAGCTCACAATTGTCTGTAACTCCAATTCCAGGGGAACTGACATCCTCTCACAGACATACATGCAGGTAAAACACCAGTGCACATAAAATAAAAATAAAATAAAAAAGAAACAACAAGAAGGAATGGCAGGTAGACGGAGATCAAATTATTAGGTCTCTTGATAATCTAAGGAGCTGACAGAGACTGTAGCTTAATGTGAGAACCAGATATGCCTTCCTTCTAACTCTGTTACTTCAATACAGAGGCTTAGGAGCTTCACTTGAAACAACAGCAATAATAATAAAAGCATATATGTCAGTACCGAAAATGGAAGACATCAGAACATTGTTTTATACCCACATATCTAGAAAATGCTTCAATATCGAGATTCTACTGGCTTCCAGGCAAATTTTTGTTCTAGTTTTCAATTTTTAAGCTTATTATTATTATTATTATTTTTTTGGTTTTTCGAGACAGGGTTTCTCTGTGGCTTTGGAGGCTGTCCTGGAACTCGCTCTGTAGACCAGGCTGGCCTCGAACTCACAGAGATCCGCCTGCCTCTGCCTCCCGAGGGCTGGGATTAAAGGCATGCGCCACCAACGCCCGGCTGCTTATATTATTTTTAAGCTTATTTTATGTACATTGGTATTTTGCCTGCATGTATGTCAGTGAGGGTGTCGGATCTTGGAGTTACAGACAGTTGTGAGCTGCTGCTGCCATGTGCCCATTGTTGTTAAAATGTCTAGGTTTATCCAGTAACGAGACACAAACCGTGACTCAACTATCCCATGTGGAGTTTTATTGGTGGACAGGGAAGGAAAGGGGGGGGGTGTGAGGTATAACCAACCCGTCCAGAGCTGAGAGAGAGATAAGATATGAGAGGGGGGGGGAGGAGAGTAAGACAAGAGTAAAAGAGAGCATAAGGGGGCAGGGGGCAGTCCTTTAAAGGAGTCCTTTGCACCTGCGTGGTTCTCACAGTACTCTGGGCTGGCCAGAGTGCCACCTCAGTGCATCCTGCCAGTTAACAGGGCAGGCTAGCATAATGACTGAACATTTCACCCATCATTAACTAACCTCTTAATAGGAGATTTTTCCCAACTGAGTTTAGACTCACAAAATGAAGACTGAAAAGCTACCAGGGAACTTCCTGAGTCCCAATAAAACTGAATCAAAATTTTCACAGTACTTTCACCATTTCATAATTATCATCAAATCTGTTGGGTCTTGGCAACATCAAGAACTGAAAACTGCTGGAGAGATGGCTCAGTGATTAAGAGCACTTGCTGCTCTTGCAGAGGATCTAGGCTCAGTTCTCATTGCCCACACGGCAGCTCACAACTGCCTATAACTTTTATAAAACTTACTGACTGCTCATATGTACACAGGTAGGGCTAAACACTTGAGATGGGATAAGCTATCAGGGAGCCCGTGCCTGGAGAAAACTGATTCTCAGCTGGCATTGACTACCTGTAGCTCTTAATTTCGGAGTGGGGACTTAAGAAGTTTCTTCCATCTATGTTGGCATGACAACTGGTGGTGTCATTATGCAGGTCTTGTTTAGGAAATCATATTGCTGAGCTTTCACGGGTGCAGCTTCCCTGCCATGGCTAGAAGACACCATCTTACAGCAGGCATCCTGGTCCATTGGCTTGTATAATATTTGTACTCCCTTGGCCAGATTTGCAGTAGCAGACTTGTATTTCCTTTTATGAAGCAGGCCTCAAACCCAGTCAGAAAACAGATGGTAAGCCCATCTTCCTTTGCCAGTATTGCACTTACGGGGTGTATCTTGCCATGCTAGTCTTTATTATAGTTCACAGGGTTCAGAGCTGGATAAGACAGCTGGTGACTTTTTCCTTCCTTAGCAACCTGCAATGTCTTTTTGTTGTTGCTGCCGTTTATTAAATGCGAATATGCTTCTCAAGCATGTTAGTTGTTGAATTTGCAATTCTCCTTGAATTTGTAATTCTTCTGTCCCAGTCTTCCATGTAGCTGGGGTTGCAGACCTGCTCCATCCAACCCGACTTAAGTTGAATCTTAGATGCCTTACTGGGAAGTATTTAAAAGCATTACTACCGCCAGAATCACTGCAATTTCATACTCAACAGGTTTTCTTCCAGTAAAACCCTGAGCTTCAAGTTGGAGACAGTTCAGTGGTCAAGGGCATGTGATGCTCTTGCAGAGGCTCCAAGTCAGGTAGCTCCGCCACATGCAACTCAAGCTCTAGGGGGTCTAGTGCCCATGGCTTTTGTGGGCACCTGTTCATGTATACATCTAGACACACTCACATAACTAAAAACAAATCTTTGGAGCTGGAGAAGTGACTCAGCAGTTAAGAGTACTTGCGGCTCTTAGAGCAGACCAGGGTTTGATTCCTAGCATCCACATGGTGGCTCACACCCATCTGTAGCTCCACTACCAGGAATTTGACTCCCTCTTCTGGCGACAATAGCATCTCACACCCATCTGTAGCTCCACTACCAGGAATTTGACTCCCTCTTCTGGCGACAATAGCATCTCACACCCATCTGTAGCTCCACTACCAGGAATTTGACTCCCTCTTCTGGCGACAATAGCATCTCACACCCATCTGTAGCTCCACTACCAGGAATTTGACTCCCTCTTCTGGCGACAATAGCATCACATGTGCTTGTGGCACACAGACATACATGGAGGCAAAACACTCATACACATACTTAAAATAAATCTAAATCCCTTTTATGGTGTAGTTGTTAAGAGACATGCTGATAGTTACCCGGTTAACCTGTTAATACCCAGCTTAATATAACCAGAACCCTTAGCTTGTAAATATTGTTGCTACTGAGATATTTATTCCCTCATTTTGCATTTCATTGGTTTTGTGAGGAATGAGAACACAGAATATCTGGTTTTTTTTTTTTGGTTTTTCGAGACAGGATTTCTCTGTGTAGCCTTGGTTGTCCTAGAACTCACTCTGTAGACCAGGCTGGCCTAGAACTCACAGAGATCCACCTGCCTCTGCCTCCCGAGTGCTGGGATCAAAGGCATGCACCATCACTGCCTGACAAGAAAAGGTTCTTATTAACTGAGAAAATGTTTACCAACCAAGCTTGTGCTGAGAATAATTTATTGAAGAAGTAAAGTATCTTCTACTATAGGATGCATTTCTCAAGGAGCTATATCCTTTTTTTTCTCTCCAAACATTGGAGATTTAACCTAAGGCTTCATACATGCTAGGCAAGTACTGTACTAGGACCTCCAGCCCTTGTCCCCCAAAGTATTGGGTATCTTTGACGACTCAGTCTTCATGCTTTACTCGGCTATCTGAGAATCCAGTAACTTTTATGCTTATTCATAGTCTTCCAAGGAGTAAATCTGTAAGAGAAATATTTGCTTAGAGAAATTGAAGTGAGTGAAATTAAGAGAAAAACTACTGCACTGTTAACTGTCTGTACCACAGTATGTGTTGTTTACTAAATGGGAATATTCTTCTCAAGCATTTTTGTTGTTGAGTTTACAAGCATTTTTGTTGTTGAGTTTACAATTCTTCTGCCCCAGTCTCCCGTGTAGCTGGGGTTGCCAATCTGCTCCACCCGACACGGCTCAAGTTTGTTTTGAGCCTGACCCCTGAACTGAGGCTGACTAGAGACATTCTGATTTCATTGAAGGATGAAAAGATAGCAGAGTGGATGTGGGCAGAGAGGAGAACAAAACATGTGGGTGTCTGTGTGATTCTGGGGACTTGGAGCCTCTCAGAGCTCCACACCAGAGCAGATGGGAGGAATAGGCATTAGATGAGGGGCACGTGACATGCAGGGTTAGACCACTGGCTTCATGGAGAGCAGAATGGGAAACGTATCTCCACACTCTCCATGCAGCCCTATCGCGTCTCAGCTCAGGGGGTTTGAAGCAAATCACACGGCTTCTCCAGACCTCTGCTTATTTGCCTATGAGATGTAGCTAAGGATTGTGCCTTTAAAGCTCCTGTGAGGGAACTGGGGGAGGAGATACCTGTAAAGGGTGTGACACCAGGCAGGAAGAAGGGCTGGGGTTAGGTGTAAGAGCCAGCCTCCTTCCTGTTGTATGATACAGATAGGGAGCTTGTCCAAGTATCTGGGGAGGAACTGGCATCCATCCATCCATCCATCCATCCATCCATCCATCCATCCATCCATCCATTTTCTTTTGCTTCACACCATGATAAACATTGCCATAATAGCCGGGCATTGGTGGCGCATGCCTTTAATCCCAGCACTCAGGAGGCAGGTAGGCAGATCTCTGTGAGTTCGAGGCCAGCCTGGTCTACAAAGCAAGTTCCAGGACAGGCTCCAAACACAATACAGAGAAACCCTCTCTCGAACCCCCCCCAAAACAAAACAAAACATTGCCATAAATTTCTATGTCACTTTGCAAAGCTATGAGAAAATTCCTTTGTCATTTTCTAGGTTTGGAAATGCTGGTCCGTAAGATTCATATATTCATAATTTGTTACATTGTCTAAAACACGTGAGACTGTTCTCCAGTGACTTTAAGTCCTCATTGTTCCCAGAGACTGAGGGAACGTTGACTCTGTCTCCACTAGCACTGGGTACTCACCCACCTCCTGACTTTTTCTAGCAACCAGTGAACTGGCATCTCATTATTGGCTCAATTTGAATTTGTCTAGTTATTCCAGAGCATCTGTGCAGGCTTTACATGTCAGTTAGCTCAAGAACAAGCTCAACTGCACAGTCTCTGTCTCTGATTTTTGTTTTAGAAACAGGGTCTTACAGTAGAGGCAAGGCTAATCTCAAATCTGCAGTCTTCCTGTTTAGCTCCCAAATGCTAGCATTTCAGATTTGGCCTTTCTCTTTTTTTTGTAAACCAGTCTTTGTCTATTTCTTTTGTCATTTCTTCCTGAATATTAAGAACATATACAAGCAGGGTGGTATAGTCCATGGCTTTAATTCCAGCACCCTGAAGGCAGAGGCAGGCAGCTAGATCTCTGTGAGTTCAGATTCAGCCTGGTCTACATAGAGAGTTCCAGGATAGCCAGGGCTACATAGTGAGACCCTGTCTCAAGACCAAAACCCCAAAAAGGAAAAAGAAAAAAGTGAATAAATAAAGATGCATATTCTTGTTTTTTGCCTGAGATATAGGATGCTGAGATGATAAAATATCCCTTCAGGGGGGCTGGAGAGATGGCTCAGAGGTTAAGAGCACTGACTGCTCTTCCAGGGGTTCTGAGTTCAATTCCCAGCAACCACATGGTGGCTCACAACCATCTACAATTCAATCTGGTGCCCTCTTCTGGCCTGGAGGCAGAACACTGTATATGTGATAAATCTTTAAAAAAAAATCCCTTCAGGTTCTGCCAGCTGTCTGCTAACTCATCCACAGTGTTCTTCATTCATCAGAGATCTGGTATCAGCTGGAATAATCATGGAAATAAAATGTTGTCTAACACAGTTCTAGAGAAAACTATCATAGTCTTAATGTTTAACTCATAATTCAGGAGAATGGATTGTTTCTCTACTAAGTCATATAATTTTTGTTTTTCCGTTATTGTCTTTTAGTTTTGGAAACAGTGTTTCACTGTGTAGCTCTGGCTGGCCTGGAACTCACTTTGTAGACAATGCTGGCCTGCCTCTGCCTTCCAAGTGCTGGGATTAAAGGCCTGTACCACCACCGTCAGATTTTGAGACAGGGTCTCTTTATGTAGTCCTGGTTGGCCTAGAACAGGCTGTGTAGACCAGGCTGGCCTCAAACTCACAGAACTACTCCCCTGTTTTAGGATGAAAGGTGTGTGTCATGACGCCCAGCTCTTTATTTTGTTTTGATGCATCTGAGTGCTTTGCTTGTGCGTGTGTCTGTGCACCATTTTGTGCCTGGTGCTTGTGGAGGTCAGAAAAGGGCATTGGATCTCCCGAAGCTGGGTTATAGACGATTGTGAGCCACCATGTGGGTCCTGGAAATTAAATAGGGCCTCTGGAAGAGCAAGCAGTCCTCTGAACTACCAAACTACCTCTGTGGCCCGTTTTCTTTCTTTTTTTCTTTTGTTTTTATTTGTTTATTTTTGAGACAAAGTTTCATATAGCCCAGGTTGACTTCAAACTTATATAACTAAGGATGACCTTAATTTCTGATCCTCCTGCCTCCATCTCCAAGTGCCGGGATCACAGGTATACACCCCTTTGTCTGGCCCAGCTATATCTTTAATATCCTCTGGTCAACTGGGATTGACATGTGAAGCAAGCTATTTAAAATTAAAGTAATAAAAATATAAAAAGATTTAGTTTGTTCTTAAGGTTAACCATAAATCCCAGCAGTTGAAGGCTTGAATTTGACACAAGGGCCGTTCCTCCCTTGTTCTGAGCAAGAAGGTTCTAGCAGCAGACAGCTCTCAGACTCTAAAGACAGCATTACTTCACGTTGCAGCCTGCACGGTGCTGGGTGCCCAGAAGCCCCTGCTGCGTCTTGAAATGTGTATGGACAGCGGTCCTGCTGTTTGACCTGTCTCTAACCTCAAGGGTAAGACCCCAGAATCTTCTGTTTGGTCACATCAAGCTTGTAGGTTCAAATTTCTGTTACTTTATCGTTGATTTTTAGGCTTGGTTACATGCACTTATTTTCTGTTTCTCTGTGCATTAGGCTATCTCTATAGGCAGCATATTGGACTTTCTTTTTCTTTAGTCTAAGAATGCCTGTCTCTCCTTCCTTTCTCTCCCCTGGTTCCCCCTCTCCATCCCTCCCATTCTCCCACTTCACTCACAGTATCTCTCCGAGTTGCCAGGCTGGCTCTGACATTGCTGTAGGTTGACTAGTTCTTATATTTAAGATGACTGGGAAAGGTGTAGGATGCCCTGGAAGATGCCAAGGAACTAGTTAGACGTGGTAATGGCCACGGGGGTGTGTAAAGAAACGTCTAAACTTGGTAATGTACTCTGAAGAATGATGGGTGAAGGTTGTTTACAAGTCTGTGTAATATGCTTCATCAACCACGAAGAGAAATAAATGGAGCAAAGACAAATGCCAAACCTCCCAGTTTTTTCAATCTGTATGACAGTTGTTTGGCTTCATTTTACCACTATCTCTCCCTTTATGCATTTTGACAATATTCTTAACAAACTGTTACAAATCCTCGATAACAGAGGCGAGTGAAACGTCTCAGAGATTAAGAGAATATGTTGCACAAATGTGAGGACTTGGGTTTGAATTCCCAGGACTGAGTAAAAACCTGGGCACGGCTGTGAGTCCCTCCCTGTAAGTAGCATTGGGGAACTGAGGCAGGTAGATTCTGAGAGGGAGATATCCTGTCTCAAGGCAACAGGGCAGAGGGAAATAAAAAAGTCTCACAAAAATGATACCTGGCAGCCTGCTCTGGGCTCCACATGTACACTCCTGTGTAGATACCCAAATACTCATTCATAAACCACATGCACATATGCAATTCCCACTCACAAATCCTTGACAACGAGCTGTTAAATGTATGTGATTTACTTTAAAAAAAAAAAAAAAGAAAAGTGACCTTACTTACACATTCTCCATCATGCATTTTAATTATGGTTCTGTCGTCATATCTGGAAGAAAAATTATGATTATTTTTGTTATGTTGTATGCTATAAACCATGACCAAGAAAGAAATATTTGTTAATGACAGTGAGTTTATATATATGTATATATACATATATATAGTATTTATTTTATTTTGTTTCATGTGTGTTTTGCCTTCATATCTGTGTACCTATGGAGGTCAGAAGAAGGTGAGTTTGGGCACAGCCTACATTCTAGCTCCAGGGGATCCAGTGACCTCTTCTGGCTTCCATAGGACTTCTATTTACATGTGTCATGTGTCATGTTTGCATGTGTATGTGCCCGTGCATATTCGCACATGCACAAACCATACACATTTAAGAACACAATGATCTTAAAGAAGAAAATACTATGAACATATGTATCAATGAATTAGATAACCTAGATGACAATGAAAATTTCACAGAAACACAATTATCTAAACTGAGTGACGAAAAAATGAAAAACAACTTAGCAGACCTCGAAATATAGACATTAAATCTGTGATCGAAACCTCCCAACTGATCTTGTTCAGGTAATCACATTACTGGGAAACAAGACCTGCATAATGACCACATCATGCTAACATGGGCAGTAGGGGTGGCAAGGGGGTGGGGATCTCACAAGGCCCCACCCTAGATGATGAGCTACAGCCAGTGACTTCTGAGAGGATGAGGATCGGTTTTCTCCGGGAAGAAGCCCCTCTCTTAGGTTATCCCACCCCAGGTGGTCAGCCCTAAACACAAGTACACGTAAGCAAACATATATGAACTCAGTAGGGTGTGCGTGCATGCGTGTTTACTGTTAGGGTCTTGAAGAGGTCCCACAAAAGACCACCATCCATGTGTGCAATAGGCAAGAGCATATTTATTCCAGCATGCTGCTGGGACCTGCCATAGGCTCCTTTTAAGCACAACTGAAGGGGAGTTCCTAGGGCAGTTAGGTTGTTTTAGATATGATTGGCTCAAGCCAGTGGCAATCATATTAGTGCATTCTAATTGGCCAGGGTAGTTAGGGGAGTTCCTACGGCGGGTTGTCTTAGATATGATTGGCTCAAGCCAGTGGCAATCATATTAGTGCATTCTAATTGGCCGGGGTAGTTAGGGTCTGGTCAGGGCTACAGTTTTCCATCTTTGGGCAGGCCTGGACAAGCCCCAGGCTTTGTCCTTGAGCTGCTGTGGGGGCTGGCTCAGTGGCCCAGGCTCGGTGCATCCTGTCTCCCTTGTCCCCGTTGTCAGGGGCACCAGTGATTAATTGCCCTCTGCTCGTGGCTCTCTCAGAAACTGCTTGCTCAGCCTCAGGAAACTGAAATTGAGGCCTGATCTCTGAGAGACTACTGAGCAGCCTGTTCTGGCATCTGCTCTAGCCGCTCATTTACATGCAACAATAATAATGAAGGAAATGGAGAGGGATTGTGGAGAGGACACACAGGAGATGGAGAGGGACGAGGGAATGATGTAAATACGGTATTATGTATAAAATTCTCAAAAACAAGAAAACTAAATTTAAAAAAACAAAACCAAACCCTAACAGGGTTGATGAAATGGGTGAGCATGTAAACCCACCTGCTGCCAAGGTGACAATCTGAGCTTCTCCCTAGAGTGGGAAGGAGAGAGACAACTCCTTCAAGTTGTCCTCTGACCTCCACATGTGCACTTGGCATGTGCAAGTGCCTCTTTCCTTTTTTTTTTTTTTTTTTTTTTTTTGGTTTTTTGAGACAAGGTTTCTCTGTATTGTTTTGGAGGCTACCCTGGAACTCGCTCTGTAGACCAGGCTGGCCTCAAACTCACAGAGATCCACCTGCCTCTGCCTCCTGAGTGCTGGGATTAAAGGTGTGAGCCACCAAGCCCGGCTGCAAGTGCCTCTTTCCTAAATAAATAAAACGCAGGCTGGGAGGTAGTGGTGCACGCCTGTGTTAACTGGTACACAGTAGTTGGGAAAACTCCTTACCATTTCTTCCTCCCCCTCCCCTTCCTCCTTTTTTGCCCACCTCCCTTCTTCCTCCTCTTCTTTAAGAAGTGTTATTATTACCTCCCATATTTGTGTGTGTGCTCGTGTGTGTGTGCATGGTCACGTGTGTGCCGTGGTGTGTGTGTGTGTAGGTCAGAGGACAGCTTTTGGAATGTAGGGCCGTCCTTCCACCACGGATCAAACTCAAGTCATCAGACTCGGTGTCAAGTGCGGCTCCCCGCTGAGCCATCTATCTCACTAGCCTACCTCATCAGGCTGTTCTTTGGCCTGGTGAGCCAACTGGGCTGTGGTCACATGACTGAGTGCTAAGCCTTCTTGCTACCTCCACTTGCTCGTTGTCCCCTCCAGACACTGCTCTGACCGCTGTGATGCAGAAATGGGATCCCATTCACCTTCTCGGAGACAGAGGAGAGCGGGAAGAAACGCAGAAGCAGGTAGTGTAGGGTGTGAGGGAAGATCTAGTGGGAATTGGCTGAGGCAGGTATGATAAAATGGAGACTTACAGAACTCTGGAGCAGAGATGGCACTCACCGCCGTAGGTAACTTGGTCAGTGCCACATATAGGCTCGTCGGGCTTGTAGTAGGAAAGCATCCAGCACTTCCTTACATTCTTGTTGCACAAGACCTGAAGTGAGACACAGAGCACTGCTTCCATCACCGGGTCCTTTGGTCGTTGTTACTGGTAGCAGGGACGGGGCGGCGGAGCAAGGAACACCAGGCCAGGAGTTTAGAGAACAGGCTTCGTATCCTCCACATTTATCGTGGTCCTTACTGTTGATCCTACATGACTGTAACAGGTACTCTGTGCAGTCCCCAGTCTCCCGCTGGTTCCTTATTAGGGAGAAGCTCTGTTCTACAGACCACAAAGAGTGATCGTTGCAGTACAGAGAGCACAAGCTGGGAAAGGTCTTCCCAAACAGGCGTCTCTGGAGCTGGAGCGATGGACGGCTCAGCACTGGCCGCTCTTCCAGAGGAACAGAGTTCAGTTCCCAACTCCCATATAACACGGCTCACAACTGCCTGTCACTCCAGCTCCAGGCTATCCTCTGGCTTCCATGGGTACCTGTTCACTTGTGACATATATCCATATAGACACACATAAAATAAAATTTTAAGAAAAAAGGGAAAGGGGCCGGGCGTTGGTGGTACATGCCTTTAATCCCAACACTGGGGAGGCAGAGGCAGGTGGATCTCTGTGAGTTCAAGGCCAGCCTGGTATACAGAGTGAGTTCCAGCACAGCCTCCAAAACAATACAGAGAAATCCTGTCTCGCAAAACCAAAAAAAAAAAAAAAAAAAAGAAAGAAAGAAAAAAGGAAAGGAATTCCTAAAAAATGGAGCAGATTTCTCCTTTTAAATCTCTTTTTGGTGTTTTGTCTCCATTTTTATTTTTGATATTTCTACTTTTTTTTTTTTTTTTGGTTTTTCGAGACAGGGTTTCTCTGTGGCTTTGGAGGCTGTCCTGGAACTCGCTTGGTAGTCCAGGCTGGTCTCGAACTCACAGAGATTCGCCTGCCTCTGCCTCCCGAGTGCTGGGATTAAAGGCGTGTGCCACCAACGCCCGGCTCTACTTTTTTGTATTTTGCTATTTGATTTTGTTTTTTGAGACATAGTCTCTATATATTTTCAGCTGTCCTGGAACTCGCTGTGTAGACCAGGCTGGACTCAAACTCACAGGGAACCTCCCACCTGTGCCTTCTAAGTGCTGGGGCTAATAGTGTGTGCCACCATGCCTGGAAAAACTGGTGTTGCTTCTGAGCACTGGTGAATGACTTACAATCTGTACTTCGTTAAGTGTGTTCAAACGTGTCATAGCAAGGCTCAGACTCGGAGCTGACAAAGAATGCTGCATGAGGTTTGGAGTGAGGGTGGCATACATGTGTCCTGGATATCACCATGGAGATGATGGGACCAACCTACCTGAATTTTGCTTTTATTTTTCCACATACTGTTTCTCAGTGTAGCCCTGGCTGTCCTGGAATTAGCTTTGTAGACCAGGCTAGCCTTGAACTCAGAGATCTGCCTGCCTCTGCTTCCCAAATACTGGGATTAAAGGTGTGCACCACCACCATCTATCTGGCTGGGATCAACCTGAATTTGAACCATGACCTCCTCATGCATTTAGTGATGGTTAACCCAGGAGGCTTGCAGATTGGAGTACTGTGTAGGAAGAGCCCCTAGGGGCAACCAAATGAGCTGCACATACTCTGGGATTCTCTTAGGATCGTGGTGTTCCCAGGCATGGCCCCCCTGCTCCCCACCTCCCAGGGACTTGGGAGGGAAGCTGGGTCTTTCTCCATTCCTGTTCTTGGCAACCTGGGAAGTGGAGCTCACCTTCGTCTCCTGGAAGAGCTCCTCAGTCAGGCGCGCACTCATAGGAAGATAGAAATCTGGAAGGCAATGCCATGCACACCGGAGAGTTATTCCCGGTCTGTGTCCTCAAGGGAAAAGGCTAGGTGAAGGAGGCCCTGCTTGTCATTGAGAGCATCCCATCTCCTCACCAGAGCCCAGGGTTCCCCTTCAGCATGAGCTGACCTCCATAGAAATGAAAAGAGTTAGAAAGTAGAGACCTGACTGTCCCTTCTTGGGCAAATAACTTCCAAAACCTTAGGGTTTTTTTCTTGTCATTTTTAAAACTTTTTTTTTTCAAGACAAGGTCTGTAGCTTTGTAGACCAGGCTGATCTTGAACTCAGAGATCTGCCTGCCTCTGCCTCCTGAGTGCTGGGATTAAAGGTGTGCACCACCACTGCCTAGCTTTAAAATTCTTTTTTTACAATTGGTATATATTTATTTTTTGCAGTACTGGATTTCATAAAGATGTTTTTACATATTTTTTGAGGCTGGAGAGATGGCATTTATTACTCTGGCAGAAGACCAAGGTTCAGCTCTCAGCTCCCACAGCGTGGCTCACAACCGTAAGTCCAGTTCCAGAGCACCTGACACCTTTTTCTGGCCTCTGAAAGCAGTGCTCAGACACAGTGCTCGTGTGAAAGCAGTGCTCAGACACAGTGCTCGTGTGAAAGCAGTGCTCAGACACAGTACACATGTGAAAGCAGTGCTCAGACACAGTGCTCATGTGAAAGCAGTGCTCAGACACAGTGCTCGTGTGAAAGCAGTGCTCAGACAATGCCAGTTCCCAAACA
This sequence comes from Mesocricetus auratus, assembly GCF_017639785.1. Taxonomy (NCBI): domain Eukaryota; kingdom Metazoa; phylum Chordata; class Mammalia; order Rodentia; family Cricetidae; genus Mesocricetus; species Mesocricetus auratus. The sequence continues at coordinate 47,180,956 of NW_024429267.1, read as the reverse complement.
TGGTGGCAAACACACATGCATGTAAAACATTCATGCACATAAAATAATTTATTTATTTATTTTTTTGTTTTTTCGAAACAGGGTTTCTCTGTGGCTTTGGAGGCTGTCCTGGAACTCACAGAGATCTGTCTGCCTCTGCCTCCCGAGTGCTGGGATCAAAGGCGTGCGCCACCAACACCCAGCTGAGCCCAGGGCTTTCTGCATGCTGGAAAGCACTCTATCAACTAAGTCACCCTCAACCACCCTGCCACTTGTATTTTCACTAGTTGTTTAAGAACATACATCTTAAGTTATAAATGATCTGTAATACTAAAATGAGATGTCTTGAAAGACACTGAGTTTCACTAGCTTACATACTCAATTCAGAGCATCTTTATGTGGTGGGATAATCTTGTACTCTGTGAAGATGTGTCTTTGCCAAGGCATCCACAGATTGGTTTAATAAAGAGCTGAATGGCGGGACTTCCAGGCAAAGAGAGAGGAACTAGAAATGAATCCAGGCAGAACAAGTCAGACACACAGAAAAGGAGAGAAGTAAAAGCCATGTGGTAGAAAGTAGATTAATAGAAACAGGTTAATTTGAGTGATAAAAGCTAGTTGGGGACAAGTCTAAGCTAACGACCAAGCTTTCATAATGAATAATAAGTCTCCATGTCATTATTTGTGGGCTGGTAGTCCCACCAAGGAAGGTCTGACTACATCTCTGCAACTCATATGTATATCATATATAAAGCTTTTTTTTTTTTTTTTTTTTGGTTTTTCGAGACAGGGTTTCTCTGTATTGTTTTGGAGCCTGTCCTGGAACTCACTCGGTAGACCAGGCTGGTCTCGAACTCACAGTGATCCGCCTGTCTCTGCCTCCTGAGTGCTGGTATTAAAGGCGTGCGCCACCAACGCCCGGCCATATATAAAGCTTTATAATTAAGTAATTATGTAATTATTTAGCATGTAAAGAATTGTATATATTGGCCGGGCGTTGGTGGCACACGCCTTTAATCCCAGTACTCGGGAGGCAGAGGCAGGCGGATCTCTGTGAGTTTGAGACCAGCCTGGACTACCGAGCGAGTTCCAGGACAGCCTCCAAAGCCACAGAGAAAACCTGTCTCGAAAAACCAAAAAAAAAAAAAAAAAAAAAAGAATTGTATATATTGAGTTGAGTCATACAACTTCAAGTCATATAATGTGTATGCTGTGATATCAGTTCTCCCACTAGTGCATAATTCATGTCTCATAGTTCAGTTTGGCTCTATGTAGAGTCAGCTGTTAAGCTCTGCTAATGGCTAGGTGGGTGCTATGATTTGTTTGTTTGTTTTGTTTTGAGACAGGGAAGTTCTTTGATGATATCCCTCCCTGTACCCTTAATCCTCTCTATATAGCTATGGCTATCCTGCAATTCACTCTGTAGACCTGGCTGGCCTCAAACTCAAATCCACAGAGATCTGTTTGCCTCTGCCTCATGAGTTCTGGGAGTAAAGGTGTGTGCTGTCTTGATATCATATATCTCCCACCCTTGGTGTATCATACTGTGAGTCCAGGGACATTACTGCTACACAAACCTGTCTAGCTTAGTTTCCAGCACAAAGCATATATTTCTTGGATATGTAATAAGTGTGCTAGGTGCTGGGAAACCCAGCATAGTATTAAAGATCTTGGAGCAATATGGATGATGCCTTCAGTAATTCAAGCTGTTACCAAGCAAACATTCTCTCAGGCTTGAGAGAAACAATTCTTTTTCTGTTTTGTTTTTTTTCTAGACAGGCTTTCTCTGTGGCTTTGGAGGCTGTCCTGGAACTAGCTCTTGTAGACCAGGCTGTCCTTGAACTCACAGAGACTCATCTGCCTCTGCCTCCGGAGTGCTGGGATTAAAGGCGTGCGCCACGACAGCTGGGCTGAGAAACAATTCTTTTATAACCAGTGTTCCTTTTCAGACAGGACATCTAGCTAATGGGCCACACAGATGTCTTGCTTAATGCTGTAGCGAACGCTGAGAAAAAAAGACAGTGGGACAGAACAGAGCAAAACTGGCCGTCATAAAGGACGCCATGCTGACATTTTCTTCACTCCAGACTCTGTCCCACTGTGATAAAGTTTGACACAGTCACCTGGTACAGGTCCCAGCTTCCCATGCCTTCTTGGTCTGATGCTTTCAATCAGACTGAATGCAGGTCATGTAGGACTAAAGGTGGCTCCTTATCACCTAAGAGTCTCCCTTTTTGTCCCTTATCCTCCAAAAGGGTCTCAGCCTTTGTTGAGTTGAGAAGCTGTTTTGTGAACTTCTTATCATACTTCTGTTTCCTGGCCAAGCACAAAACTGCTTAGTCATCAGCTGGCCCTGCTGTGGGCTCCGCAATTCTGAGAGGAGAAAGACACAGCTTGGGGGCAGGAAGGGAGAGGATTAAGTACAAGACAAAGGAACAGTTTAATACAAAACCCCTCTCAAGGAACAGAGGTGAGAATGGGCGCTGAAGGGGAGCCATTGTTCACTGCAGAAGGAAAGCTTGGCCTCATGTGGCTCACGAGTCCTGTCTTCTGGACTTAGTTACTAGACGTGAGCTCCCTGGAGAAAACATAAGGCCACACAACTAGCAGGAAAGATGGAGTGTTTGCTACAGAAGGCAGGCACTGTTAGATTTTTGAGGAGGGAGGGAAGGAGGAGGAGAGGGGAGGGAGAGGGAGAGAGAGAGAGAGAGAGAGAGAGAGAGAGAGAGAGAGAGAGAGAGAGAGACTGAGTTGAATTGTTTTTCAGGAAAGATTTTGCTTGTTTTTTTTTCTTTCTTTTTTTAAAGACTTATTTGTTTATTTATTATGTATACAGTGTTATGCCAGAAGAGGGCACTAGATCTCATTACAGGTGGCTGTGAGCCACCATGTGGTTGAAGGGAATTGAACTCAGGACCTCTGGAAGAGCCGCCTATGCTCTTAACCTTTGAACCATCTCTCCACCCCACCCCACCCCACCCCTTTTTGAGACAGGGTTTCTCTGTGTAACAGTCCTGGCTGCTCTGTATCTCGCTTTGTAGATCAGGTTGGCCTCAAACTCACAAAGATCCACATGCTTCTGCCTCCTGAGCGCTAGGATTAAAGGCGTGCGCCACCACCACCTGGCTGAAAGAGATTTATTAACCCTCAACAATCCACAGGCACAGAGGCAGTGTGAAGATCTGGGCAAGATGCTTCATTGCTGACAGAAAAGCAATGCGTCCATCTTTAAAGGTTTATGAGGGAAAGAAAGGTTTTGCATTGTGAGGAAGCAGGTTTAGTCAATACTCTAATATGTGGCTTGTGCTGTGTGACCAGGATAAGAAAGTATACTGAAGTTAGCTGGGTGACAGGGTCACTCCTTCTTTGGGTGGGAGAGTGGGACTCAGTCAATGTTTGACCCGTTCAGCATGACAATAGTCAGGCTGCTTCTAGCCCCTGGGTAGCAGGGTCCAGGATATACTACTACCCTGCTGCAGGTCTCCCGGCTTAGGACCTGGTTACCTACAAGGCCCAAGGATTGAACCATTCATCAGAGGGGCACAAGGTGGAAGGCTGGTGGGCGGTGTTGTGTTCAGTAGCACAGGGGGTTAGGACTGAGCCCAAAGTGAGAGGGAAATGAACCTAGCTTCCCCCAGACAGGATTACATTGGATATGGAGGGAGAGGAGATATTCGAGACATGAATAGTAGTTCTCAGTTTTTTACCAAGCTTTTCAAGGTGTGAACCTCGCAGGGGGTGGGGGGGTCCGATGTGAGAGACAGTCGCCATGGTAAATATGGGGCTAAAGATGAGTGAGGCACCGGGGAGTCTAACTGGGAAAGGATGCGAGGTCCTCAGCCACCTTTGCTAAAAATGGTCTGTCATTAGCCAGAGAACATCAGAATCTCCTTCTCCAAAGTCTATGGGAGTTCTTTGGGGTTTGGGATGTGGACAGATACAAACTGAAAATGAATGCTCCCTAGGACTGAATGTCCTCTTGATAACTTAGTACTTTGGTAAAGTCAGTGGCTCTGGATTTTAGAGGCTGGGATTCAACTCTCAGTTTTGATACTTAGCAACTCTGTGTGAACCTTTTGTCTGGATTTCAGCTTCATCCGTAGCATGAGGAATTAGTAATCAGCTAAATTTAAATGGTGACTGGGGATGTAGCTCAGTTTACAGCGCACAAGGCTCTCCGTTCAATTTCCGGCACTGCAGATAATGAACGACTCTGCATGGCATGTGCACCTCTAATTTTTAAATAGATTAGATCTAGTGCAGAAAATATGGATAGAACAAGAACTCGTAACTCACCAACTGCAAAGGAAGTCCCCACTGAGATGGCCAGAACAAGGAGGGCAGTTGAGAAGGCCGCCTTCATGGTGACAGATCTGTGGAAGCAAGCGGGCATTTGGTGACAGCAATAAAGGAAGACAGGCCTGACTGCTCTCCAGCCTGATGTGGTTTTAGCTGTGGGAGGTACTCCTCCTGCCTGAAGCAACAACCTCAAGGGTAAAGACAGCATGGGTGAATCTTATCGCTCGATGCTGGAAGACTTGTCCAGCTCCCTTGGTCCTCAGAGTTCTCTGAGGGAGGGCGGCCTTCTGCATCCTAATAAGCAGCTGCAGAATCAGCACTGCTGCAGCATGGACTGCAACAGCATGAATTATAAGTCGCTCTACTCAGTAGCTTGTCTTTAGACTCACAGGACCAGGACATCCAGTGTTGTACAGATGACCAAATGTTCTTAGGAATATTTTCACGAGATGGCTATGGGACCTCTCTTTAGCCTGGTTTTGTCAGTCTTTCTGGTCACTCAACCCTTTTTTCATGTACTCCAAATCCAAGCCATTACTAAAGCTATTTGTTTCTTTGTTTGCTTTAAGATAGAGTCTCATTTTGTAGCCTAGGCTACCCTTTAACTCACTTTGTAGTTCAGGCAAATAATCCTCGGGCCTCAGTATGGGATTACAGGCATGCATCCAATATCCGTGTCTTCTTTTATGTGCTTTTTCCTTATGCCTCCCCAGCAATCTAACTGATCAAATTCTTTAAGCCCAACTCTGTGTATGAGCACATGTCTATATTTTATGTTTTCTGTGCTTCTGTAAAAGCAACAAAACACCAAGCAGCTTTTCTGTTTTTCCATTCTCAACATTGCTTTTAGAGGACATGTACAGAATAGGCATCTAGAGGAGCAACCTACTAGTTCCTCTTTTGGTATCATATTGGCTAAAGAAAATGGTAGAATAATTTTAAGGAAGAAAAATTCTTTTTTTTCTTTTTTCTTTTGTTTGGTTTGGTTTTTTGAGATAGGATATCTTTGTAGCTTTGGAACCTGTTCTGGAACTTGCTCAGTAGACCAGGCTGGCCTCAAACTCACAGAGATTGGCCTGTGTCTGCCTCTGGAGTGCTGGGACTAAAGGTGTGTGCCATCACCACCTGGCTAGGGAAGAGAAATTGTAAAGAACATGGAAGACTGTTACTAGTGTTCAGACCATTGTCTGATTGTGACCAGTAGTGGAAGCAACTCTTTTTTTCTGGGGGAGGGGTTTGAGACAGGGTTTCTCTGTGGCTTTGGGGGCTCTCCTCGAACTAGCTCTTGTAGACCAGGCTGGTCTGGAACTCACCGAGACCCACCTGCCTCTGCTTCCTAGGTGCTGGGATTAAAGGTGTGCGCCACCACCACCTGGCAGAAGTAACTCACAGCACAAATCTTGCTAGGAACCTGTGAACAATGAAGTTCTAAGACAGCATGGTGTTTTCTCCAGAGCAGGGGCTTTGTTAGGAACAGTGTGCTGAAGACACTTCAAAGTGGGACTGCTGGCCGAGCGTTGGTGGTGCATGCCTTTAATCCCAGCACTCGGGAGGCAGAGGCAGGCGGATCTCTGTGAGTTCGAGACCAGCCTGGTCTACAGAGTGAGTTCCAGGACAGCCTCCAAAGCCACAAAGAAACCCTGTCTCGAAAAACCAAAAAAAACAAAACAAAACAAAACAAAACAAAACAAAAAAACAAAGTGGGACTGCTGTCACATCTGCAGGAATCTTCCAGAATGGTGATGAAAACGGGGTCCCCATCCCTCAGTCAGAAAGACTGCATGCAAATCACCCTGCAAAACCTTCCAGCTTTAAAGGAACCATTTAGCTCAGTCAGAAAGGCAGAAAGAGGGCCAAAATCACATCAGCAGTGAGAATACCAGCGGTGGAGTAGGAACAGCAATGTCAACTCCTTGTCATGTGGGTTAGGGTATGGTGATTTCAGCAGACTTCATGGAAGCTAATTTTTATGGAGCCCATTGCTCTGAAGGCTCTTTTGTATCAGGGAAGAGGAGACCGAAATTGTTTTCAGTCCCCTTGTACTGTTAAGTGGCCACAGGCAGCCCGAGGGGAAGAACTGTGGAGACAATTGCCATACAGCAAAGCATGATGACAAGGGCTCAGACCCAGCTCCTCAGCATGGGAAGAGACTTTCAGCCACATTGCTTATGGCTAAATAAGGAATGTGCCACTGTGCCCAAGTTCAACTTTTTATACATTATTAAATAAAGCTATGTGTCTCACTGTATAACAACAAAAGAAAGAAAATGACTTTTAAAGCCAAAATTAATAAGATACCAGAAATGGTTAATAATATTTGTAAAATGAATGGATAAATGCCAAGAGTTTTTTGATGAACTGTTTTAAAGTTGCAATTACTTCTGGGGAGTGACCTGTAAGGCAACAGATGGTAAGAAAAGAAAGAGAACAGAATCCCAGACACTCACTGCCATACTCTTTTTTTTTTTTTGGTTTTTTTTTTTTGTTTTTCGAGACAGGGTTTCCCTGTGGCTTTGGAGGCTGTCCTGGAACTCGCTCAGTAGACCAGGCTGGTCTCGAACTCACAGAGATCCGCCTGCCTCTGCCTCCCGAGTGCTGGGATTAAAGGCGTGCGCCACCAACGCCCGGCCACTGCCATACTCTTAAACTTTGATCATGTATTGCTCCGGTGTTAATAGTTATCGACCAGTGAAATTCCCAAAATGATACCCAGAGAGTTGGTAGCAGGAGCTCACTTGCAGTATTGAGATGGTTAGGGCACGTGCTATTCTTCATATACTGCATATTTTGACATTCTCTTCATCCTGCACACTTTCCAGACACATGGTCTAGCTGCGTAATTTCAGCCCAAGCCTTTCCCTGAATGAAAAAGAATCATAAAACACCCCTTCATTCTAAAACAAAGTTACCAGTTGATTAGTCCATGTTACCTGCTGTGACTGCGGCAGTTGCTGACAGGCAGACCTGTTAGGTGACCAGGAAATAGCAAACTGGCAGGCAGTAGGTGTTGTCGCAGAGGACGGTGCCTGGCAGTGGAAGACAGTGAGGGTTGAAGTTCAAAAGTATAAATACAAGCCAGGGGTGTAGTGATGCATGTCTCTGGTCTCAGCACTCAAGGAAGAGGCAGGTGGATCACTGGGAGTTCGAGGCCAGTCTGGTCTACAGAGTTAGTTCCAGGACAGCCAAGGGCATATAAAGAAACCCTGTATGGAAAAAGAAGTAATTTTATTTTTATGTGTGTATCTACCAAATATTTGTGGATATCTGTGGATGCCAGAAGAAGGCATTGGATCTGCTGGAGCTGAAATTACAGACTGGGTGCTGGGAACCGAACTTGTGTCCTCTGGAAGAACAGGAAATTCCCCACCTGCTGAGTCATCTCTCTGGCCCTGGTTTCAGTTTTTGAGATAAGTTCTCACTCTGTAGGCCAAGCCTCACTGTGTAAATGAAATTCTCTCCTCCTGCTTCTTCCTCTCAGTGACTGAGATTACAGGCATGGGTTACCATATCTTGTTCAATAACTACATTCAGGAATGCTTCAGTTAATTACAAACCATATTAATTACCATATACACATATGTAGTTAATTATTGTACCCAGAGTCAAACATATTCATCTTTTGGGGAAGGAGATTTTGAGAGAGGGTCTGATCTAGCCCAGCCTGGCCTGGGACTTGTATATTTACCTTATTGAAGCATTTACTTACAACAGTCTGTAATTGCCTAATAGAATCTGTGTGTGTGTGTATGTGTGTGTGTGTGTGTAGGACCTGAATTTAGTTCCCCACATCCCATGGTGGTTCACAACCCTCCATAACTACAGCTCCAGTGGCTCCAATGCTCGTCTGGCCTCTGTGAACACCTGGCACCCATGTGGTACACTGACGCACATGTGAACAAATGCTCAGAAAATAAAAACAGGCTGGCAGTGGTAGTGCTCATCTTTAATCCCAGCATTTGGGAGGCAGGAGGATCTTTGTGAAGTCAGTCTGGTTTATAGATGGAGTTCCAGGGTAGCCAGGGCTACACAGAGAAGCGCTGTCTAGAGAAATAGAACAAAACAAAACAAATAATAATAATATCTTTTTTTAAAGTTAGCCCTGGGCTATCATGATGGTTCAGAGGTAAAGGTGTCTTGCTGGGCATTATTGATGCACACCTTTAGTCTCAGCACTCAGGAGGTAGAGGCGGGCAGACCTCTGTGAGTTTGAGGCCACAGAGCAAGTTCCAGGACAGGTTCCAAAGCTACAGAGAAACCCTGTCTCGAAAAACAAACAAACAAATAAAAGTGTTTTTGTCTTGTAAGCTTGGTGGCTTGAGTTCAATGTCCAGAATCCATAGAAAGGTAGGAGAGAAACGACTCCTCAAAGTTGTCCTTTGGGCCCGGCGTTGGTGGTGCACGCCTTTAATCCCAGCACTCGGGAGGCAGAGGCAGGCGGATCTCTGTGAGTTCGAGACCAGCCTGGTCTACAAAGTGAGTTCCAGGACAGCCTCCAAAGCTACAGAGAAACCCTGTCTCAAAAAAAAAAAAAAACAACAAAAAAAGTTGTCCTTTGACCCCCTACTCCCTACCCCCCCCCCAACTCCCACCCCTGTCAAACATGCAGTCTCCGCTCACATAATAAAAACAAAAAGCTAGGTCCAGCAAGATGGTTCAGTGGATAAAACACTTGACACCAAGCCTGACGGCCTAAGTTCTGGACCTAGGAGAGGGATCTACCATGGGCGAAGGAGAGAACTGACGCCAAAAAATTGTTCCAACCCCTCCCTCAAAATAAATAAACGTAGTAATGAAAAAAAATTTCAAGTTGGATCATTTCATGTTCTCATTAGTTTCCCTTTTATCTGTGTGTTCACTCAAACAGGCCAAGGAAGAGGCACAGAGTGTCCCTGGGGCCTAGAGTTTCAGTAAACTTACCCAGTGTGGCCTGACTGGTTTTCCTGTGGAGGAGAGAGTCAGAAGCTTGCTTAGCTTATTACAGTGCAAATAAACTGGTAACAAAAGCAGCATGAAGAGAGTTGACGAAACCTTCGTTCTGGGATGGGCATAGTATCATAATGCTACAGCAAATATTTTAAAAACATTTATATGACATGAAATTATTATTGTGTTGGTTTTTCGTTTGTTTGTTTTGTTTTTCAAGACAGGGTTTCTCTGTAGCTTTGGAGGCTGTCCTGGACCTCGTGCTATAGACCAGGCTGGCCTAGAACTCATAGAGATCTGCCTGCCTCTGCCTCCCACCCAGCAAATTTAATGTTTTTTTAAAGATTTATTTATTTATCATATACACAGTATTCTACCTGCATGTGCACTTTCATGCTAGAAAGGGAACCAGATCTCATTATAGATGGTTGTGAGCCACCATGTGGTTGCTGGGAATTGAAATCAGGACCTCTGAAAGATCAGCCAATGCTCTTAACCTCTGAGCCACCTCTCCAGCCCTAAATTTAATGTTTTGATGAAACAAATTATAATAAGTTTTCCAAATACTAAGAATCAAAAAAAATTGCTGGGCAGTGGTGGCACACGCCTTTAATCCTAGAATTTAGGAGGCAGAGGATGGTAGATTTCTGAGTTCAAGGTCAGCCTGGTCTATAAAGTGAGTTCCAGGACAGCCAGGGCAACACAGAGAAACTCTGTCACAGCTTATCTTGTTTCTGCAGTAGGAACAACAGGAGCTGTCAGGGAATAGTGTGTTAATTCTCTAAAACTGTTTGACACAAAGAATGAATTATTGCAAATAATTACTAGTGGCCAATGAAAATGCCTGTCAAAAGAAATCTAAGAGAGAAAATTTGCAGTAACTTTCCAGCACTGGGAACCAGACAGCCTCAGCAAAGGATCTAACTCTACTTTCTAGATAGAATTATGGTTTCACTGAGGGATAAATTTCCCTGGAAGTGTGGCTCTGTGTACTTTCTTGAAGAATTTAGGTACTCAGGTATCTGAGATATAAACATGGAATTGGAAACATGCATGGAAGTAGTGTGTAGCATAGTTGAACAGTTATGGAGGAGGAAGAGATTCATTCAGTAGTGTAGCTATTGGCAGACAAACCACCACCCATGGCTCTCCAAGCAACACTAATGGTACTTACTGGTCACAAAACAACAACAACAAAACCCCAACAAAACATGACCCAGGTGGTGGCGGCAGCGCACACCTTTAATCACAGCACTCAGGAGGCCGAGGCATGACCTCTGTGAGGTCCAGGCTAGCCTAGTCTACACAGAGAGTTCTAGGACAGCTAGGGTCACACAGAAACACTGTCTCGGGAAACAAAACAAAACCCATGAAAATAGGGAGGGGCTGACTGGAAAAAGAGATTAATGGCGTGGTGGGAGGACACAGAGGAAGGGTGAATAGGATTGAAGTATGAGCTTGCATGAAACGGTCATAATGGAACTCACTGCTATATATAAATATTATAGATAAAGTAATTTAAAAGTGTATGATGGGGGCCAGGCGGTGGTGGCGCACGCCTTTAATCCCAGCACTAGGGAGGCAGAGGCAGGCTGATCTCTGTGAGTTCGAGGCCGGGCTGGACCGATAGCCTCTGAAACAATACAGAGAAAGCCTGTCTTGAAGAAACCAAAAAAAAAAAAAGTGTATGATGGGGGCTGGAGAGATGACTCAAAGGTTAAGAGCACTGACTGCTCTTCCAGAGGTCCTGAGTTCAATTCCCAGCAACCACATGGTGGCTCACAACCATCTATAATGAGATCTGGCGCCCCCTCTGGCGTGCAGACATACGTAGAGGCAGGATGTTGTATTCATAATAAATAAATAAAATCTTTTTTAAAAAAGTGTATGATGGATCAGACAAGGAGAAGAAATTAAAGATCACTTTTTTCCTCTAGTAATGCTTGTTAAAACAGAAAATGTTTATAATGTTATCAGGCTTGGCAGCAAGTGCCTTTACCAAAGCCATCTCAACAGCCACTAGTAATATCTTAAAAGTGAAAAGAAAGAAGAATTTAAATTCTTATTGTGCCTTTTGGCACCCATTTGTCTTGACTAGATCACCAGATAGCTCCCTACATTCTGTTTGTGGTACTTAACTAGCATGCTTATTTTCAGTATAGAGGGTCAAAGTTGAGATTCCTCAACGTTATAGTGTGACATTCCACAGAACGAAATGATCAGAGCTGTAGAAGGGTCAATGTGAGTGGCTTTCTTTTCTAGGAACATGGAGATTGCTTTTGATGGTCTCTTCTGATCAGATGGAAAAGAACACATTCTTCCAATAAGTAACTAGTGGTGCAGCTGCCCACCTGCTCCCGAAGGCTAACACACATGCACAGCGGCCACCAGGCAATAGCTACAGGTCAGTTTGTGCTTTCTGACCCTCCCCTGCTGTGATCTCTGTTGGTTTTGCAATAGTCAGTCACAGGATGCCATGGGCCTAATGGACCCCTTTCTTCAAGGCTACAGTTTTGCCTGAATAAAGCATGACTGCTTTATAATGCTTTGATCCTTCAAATACAATAACTTTTACTTCACAGGTCAGTTACCATTTATCTGCCACTGCCCTGTACATCTGTCACTAAGTTCATATCACAGACCAGGACAATGATAGTGGGGTTAGTTCACAGGACCACTGACCTACCTAAGATGGACTTGGGCCATTTACCCTCAGGTCTCGATGTTTCCCGTTTTATTATGAAAGTTATAACTGACTTATTTTTAATCACCATGGCACCAGAGGGAGATCATTGTCTAAATCCAACTGCACTCAATAGATCCAGGATTAGTCCTTTCTCTAGTGGATAGTCCCATAGGTCCCACTAGGCAAAGACTAGGCTATAAATGTTTTCTGTACTTTCAATGGTCTAGAATACCCAAATAATGGGCTGTTTGTCTAAGACCTGTGTGTAATTCATATCAAAGTTGTCTGGGGGAATCATGATTTTCTGCTTGGTGGCTGACATGAATATCTTGCACCCCTCTTCTTTGTTGCTTCTGGCTATTGATCATAAATGTCATTATCATCATCACCTGTGTGGCATCACTCCTAGGAACAGCAAGGCCTGCTTGTTACTGACATACATACACCCTTGTAATGCAAGGCCTTGCAAAAACAGCCTTGTTTCTAGTTTCAGCAACTGCACGTCTCTTGCTTCTGACAGTGAAATGTTACCTCTAGGCTCTTGTTAGAACTCCATCATCTCACTGGTACCCAGGGAGCCCAGTTCCTTAGTAGCTCTCTTGCCTTCAGCTGATGACCTCTCAAGGATGCTCCACTCACCTTGAGAGTAGTACATTCTGTGCTGTTTTTGCAATAGGGGTGGCTATGATCCGTCTGGGGATATGATGGGCTAGAGGGGCTTCATGTTTAGTCCTTACAGGCTTTGCTGAAATGCCTGACCCTCTCTCTTCATTAGCCTCAGCATCCCCATGTCATTCACTATGGCAACTTATGTCGCCTCTCCAAAGAGCTCTGTTTTAGTTAGGGTTTCTATTGCTGTGAAGAGACACCATGACCATGGCAAGTTTCATAAATGAAAACTTTAACTGAGGTGACAACCTAAAGATTCAGAGGTTTAGTCCATTGTCATTATGGTGGGGAGCATGGAGGCAGGGCTGGGAGTCTGGCGGGATGCTGGCAGACATGGTACTGGAGAATTCTATGTCCTGATTCAAAGGCAACAGGAAGCAAGCTGCACATTTGCGACCCCCGGGAAGGGACCCCCGACCCGCGGGGGTGAGGTGATGAGGGTCGCTACTAATTTAGTGGGCCTTCACGAGCAGATCCGATCTGGAAATTGAACTTCAAGAGGTTAATGGAATCAGGCTCAAGACAACGTTCGCTGATCAAGAGCCTTTATTTTTTGGGGCGCGCTGGAATTTATAGAGGAAGGACCTCAGGGGGTGGTACAAGCATGTCAATCAAGTCTCAATTCAAATATACACCAAATACGGTAAAGACAAAGCTGTAATTTTCCATCAGTCATCAGTTGCATTCCACAAATGCTTGTCAGCGTAAGTCAGGTGCAGGAATTAGGGAAGGATAGGAAGTGTACAGCAGAACACTATAATTTTGTTAACAAAGACAATTGCTCTGTAAGGGTATTTCCCCTGGCTAGGCGGGTGGGCTGCCCTGTGTAAATTTAACTTTAATGGTTAGCCTTTTCCTTTGTCTCAAGGGCATGTGTGCTCGCAGTCACATAGTCAGAAGGCCAAGAAACGGTTGACAGACTCCATTTTGTTCAAGGTTCTAGCAGTCCCCAACACACATTCAGCATTCTGTTAACTCCTTATATCTTCAAATCAAGGCCTGGAACCCAAATAGTCAACTGCTTGTTTGCTTGCTTTTGTTTTTTGAGACAGGGTTTCTCTGTGTAGCTCTGGCTGTCCTGGAACTCACTGTGTAGACCATACTGGTCTCAAACTCATAGAACTCCTGCTCTGCCTCCTGAGTGCTGGGATTAAAGGCATGTACCACCACCTCCCAGTTTACAATCAACAACCTCTTCTTTCTTCTTCTTCTTCTTCTTCTTCTTCTTCTTCTTCTTCTTCTTCTTCTTCTTCTTCTTCTTCTTCTTCTTCTTCTTCTTCTTCTTCTCTCTTGGGTTTTCAAGACAGGGTTTCTCTGTGGCTTTGGAGGCTGTCCTGGAACTAATTCTTGTAGACCAGGCTGGTCTCGAACTCACAGAGATCCGCCTGCCTCTGCCTCCCGAGTGCTGGGATTAAAGGCGTGCGCCACCACCGCCCGGCTTACAATCACCTTCTTATAAGTATCAATTTTCAATGAAGGGATAGAACTTTTCACAGGAAAAAAAAGGAGAAATTAATGAGCCATTGGTAAAGTGTTTGTCTAGCATTTGTAAGAACTTGGTTTCAAACCACAACTCAGAAAAGAAGAAAAAAGGTAAAATTAAAATTCAGTAGATGAATATGTCTCAAATGAGGATATGGGAGAAGAAACATGTTTCCCTCTATATCAGCGATGCATTGATTCCTTTGTATCTAGGTAGAATCACATTGAATGCCATTACCCTCTGCCACCCACAGTGGACTTGTGGGTCAGTGGGAAGTAAATGCTGTCTGTTGGTTCACTGGAGAAGTTAATTATTTACTCCATCTGATTAGGAATAGCCCCCAAGGACACAGAAAATATCAACACAGGATAATAGATGTTGGATTCTAACAGTAAGATCCACATAGCACCCATGTGGCGAAGACTGAAAGAGAAACATCAAATTCCTTCTTGTCTGGCTCTAATAATTATGCCTTAGATACGATATAAACTTACTGCTATTTCGTGAGTTTGTATTTATTTTATAATCCAGCCAGCATAGTTTTTCCTTTTCCTTTGTGTGTTCCTATGTACCTGTGTGTCATGTATGCGTGCACGTGAGGAAGCCAGAGGTCCATCCAGAGCATAGTCTCTAGTCCTTCCCTGCCTTACCTTTGACACGGGTCTCACTGGTCTTGGAGCTCACCAATCTGATCCAGTTAGACTGGCTTTCTGACCAGCCATGCACCTTCCTCCTTCGCTACCTCCTCAGCGTTGGAGCAGGCATGTTCTTTTCCCTCACGTGGGTGCTGATGATTGAACGGAGGTCCTTACGCTTGCACGACCAGAACTCCACTTACTGAACCATCATTCTTTTTTTCTTTTCCTTAATTATGACCCTACAAACTCTCAGCAGGGTCTTCATATTCCACATAAGCAGAATATAGTTTTGAAACACAGTTCTTTCAAAACCATGGTGGAGGGGTGGAGAGATGGCTCTGTGGTTAAGAGGACTGACTACTCTTCCAGAGGTCCTGAGCTCAATTCCCAGCAACCACATGGTGGCTCACAGCCATCTGTAGTGAGATCTGATGCCCTCTTCTGGCATAAAGGCATAATGCAGATAGAGCACTCTTAAAAAAAAAATGAAGGCTTAGCCAAAAGGTAAATTTGAACACAAAACTTATGAAAGGGGCATATCAATTTTGAAAGCACTTGCTAGACAGATGTGGTAGGTGGCTCGTGCCTGTAATCCCAGCAGTTGGAAGAGGAAGGTAATGAGGATTAGGAACTCAAGGTTACTCTTGGCTGCTCAGCAAGTTCAAGTCCAACCTGAGCTACAAGAAACCCTGTGTCAAAAAACAAAACAGCAGAGATTGATTGACTTTGAGATCATTTATCATGTCTGAGCACACACGTGTGTACGTGAGTATGGAGGCCAGAGGACAGCTTCAGGTTGCTGTTACTCAGGTACTGTCTACCTTGACTGCATGCAAATCACCCTGCAAAACCTCCCAGCTTTAAAGGAACCATTTAGCTCAGGCTTTGTCGGTTGGTGTGTTGGCCCTGGCTCAGCTGACTCTGATTTCTGCTTAATTCATGTATCAGCCACCAGGTGGCAGGTCACTCAGATGCCTGGACTGTGGTCCTTGTGTGTCTGGAGGATAGTGATGAGAAATAAGGCCACAAATCTCTGTTGTCAGACTAGCCCAAGAGTCTCTACTTGCCTGCACACGATCCCCTCTTGAGGCATAGGCTTTGCTGTTTGCTGCTTTGTATTAGCCAAAGAATAGTCACAGAGGCAGATATGACTAGTGACACAGATGGACTGGGGTGCAATTCAGTAATGGAGTGGAGTCCTTAGCATGCTTAAGGCGTAGGGTTCAATCACTAGCACCAAAGAGTAGAATGGGCAGGGTATGGGGAGGTCAGAAGCAGGGAGGAAGGAGGAGCAGGTGAAATCTGGGTGGGATGAGCTACAGGCTCTCATTATAAAGAGGTGCCTCCTCCTAAACCCACGTTTATTTTATGCACTCTCTTGGAATCCCTGCATTGGAGATTCCTGGATGCTTGATGCTCGCTGGACAGCTGGCCTAGCCTAATCATTGAGCTCCAGACTAATGAGAGACTGTCTCAAAATCAGGTACTATACCGAGTAATAGCAGCCTGAGGTTGTCCTCTGGCCTCCATTCTCACGTACACACATGCATGCTCAGACATGAACGTGCACAAAATTAAGAGATATGCTTACAAAGAGGCATGGATGCTTGCAACCATTTTAACAACCTCTTCCAAGTCTAACTTCTCTTCACTTGGAAAAACTTCAATTTGCGCGTTTTGCCTATGATCAACCCTTTGCTAGTTTTCATATCTGCCCTTCAAATAACAGAGGATCAACTCCCTTTATGAAGCAAGCTCTTTGGTAACTGTCCACAGTCACTTCAGAAAGCACCCGGGAAGCGTCCTCTTTAACATTATGGGCTGATCAAAATATTTATCCAGATAAATAAACAAGGTGGCTTAGTGGATAAGGGTGCTTGCTGTACTGTTCTGACAACCCAAGCTCAATCCCTGGGTCTCAGAGTGGAAGGAGAGAACTGGTCCTCCAAACCTGCCCTCTGACCTCCATACACATGCTGGGACAGCCTCCCCTCGTACAAATGTCAAGTGCACACACATTTAATATATGAACATATTTATTGAAACAATGTAGATCTTTTGAGAAAAAAGGCAAGAGGCAGGGTGTATGGAATTGTACATTGATACATTTTTAAAATATTTTATCACATTCTACTGAGTCTATTTAATTCTGTAGCTCTATTTCTTCTTCTCCTCATGAGATGGTAAAAGAATAAACTACAACCAAGCCATTCCAATTTATGAACATGGATCTCTGGTTGTTATTTCATCTTAATTACTGCTGGGTATCCTCAAGAAAAATAAATTTCCCTACATTTGTCAGTATTGGGGGAAATACAGCTTTGTCTGGTCTTCTGGTCCGAGGATATAGAGGTTGATCTCAAACTCATCCCTCTGCTTCAGTCCCCCAAGTGCTAAAATTATAGGCAGGTACCTTCATTCCGGGATAAACATGTTTTTATACTTATTTATTTATTGTATGCATGTGGAGATGCCCATGGCACGTGTGTAGAGATCAGAGGATAACGGGTGCATTCATTTCCTCCTAACACATGGATCTCAGGGATTGAACTCAGGTCTTGATGCTTGGCAGCAAGTGTCTTTCTTTGCTCAGCCTTCTCACAGGTTCCCAGCTTAAAACATTTTCCCCACCCAGAAACCTTTACAAATGTAAATCAGAAAGAAAATGGCTTTAGTGAGCCTTAACCCAGAACGTGACTCTTAGCCTGGGAAGACACAGGCAGATCTCATACTTTTATGTTGCCACGCAAGTACACCCTATTACACAGATGTTCTTTGGAGCCCTGGTAATTAGTCCTTAATTAGTCCTCCAGTAAGAGAATTTGACAACACTATTTGTTTATCCTAAATTCACCTGACAATTAGGTCACCATCTGCATCAGTTAATTGGTTTTATACAATGGAAAAATAAGTTTTCTTTATGAGAGAGGTAGTTTCGCAATTGGCTTTCATGAAGCCAGGCTTCCAACCATCCACAGAGACTGGGAGACAGGGCCCTGTTATAGTTCATCAGATTATGTATCTCTCTGTATATATGTAATGAAACATTTTATAATATGATATATTTCATATTAAGGAGACACTTAATAGAAAAGAATAAACTCATATGTAAGTATGTAATAGGGCTGTACATACTGTATAATAAGATTTCAAGTCACTCTTGAATGACATCTTCAGAGAAGTACCTAGGCAATTAGGATTCGAGCGGACAGAATATTTAAAGGAACACACACACATTGAGACATTCTGAAGAAAATGCTTGAGGGCAAGGCGGAAAACCTTTCCCTTGTTTTCCAGGGGAAAACTGAGCTCCATTTCACTCTGTCCTCACCCTTACCTTGAGCACAGCTCCTCTGGGTCAGCGATGACCTTAGTTAGCATGCTTCTATGCTCATCAGCTTAGGATTTATTAATGCAGTTCCTCGTCCATCAGGTCATAATTAAATCTCATGCACCAGAAACAGGTCTGGACTACGTTGATTCATCAGTGAGTCAGAGGCAGACTCCTTTCATTACGGAAATTGTATTGCATGAAAGGAAACATAATAAACAGATAAATAAATATACTTAATAATTTATTTACAGTCTAATCACAGGTGCTACTAAGTATAATGACAAATAAAGCATTATGAAGGCCTGAGCTGGATGGCGGATACTGTAAGGATGACAGTGGTGTTTGGACTGTGAAGGATTCCAAGGAGACGAAGGGAGTCAGTGTTACAAGCAAAGAAAACTTGATTTTTGGCCTGGAAAAAGGGAACAGATGCGAGTGGCATTTGGCTGTGAGGAGGAACATGGAAAAATGATCAGAGACCAGGGAGAATTGATTTAAAACATGTAAAGTTGGAGCTTTCATTTTTTTTTTCTTTTTGTTTTTCAAGACAAGGTTTCTCTGTGGCTTTGCAGGCTGGTCTCAAACTCACAGAGATCCACCTGCCCTCTGCCTCCCGAGTGCTGGGATTAAAGGCATGTGCCACCACTGCCCGGTTTGAGTTTTCTCTTTTTAAAAATGTATTTTGTTACTATTTTTATTTAAATGTCATATGTATATGTCTCTGTGTGCAGGTGCCCAGGTTAGACAGAAGAGGTTATTGGATCCTTTGGAGCTGGAGTTAGGCAGCTGTGAGGTGCCTGATGTAGGTGCTGGGAATTGAACTTGGGTTCTTTGGTGGAGTAGTAAGTACTCCTAACTGCAGAACCATCTCTGCAGTTCCTGAGATGTCAAAACAAAACACCAAAACCAACCCCTTTTCATATTTTATGTATATGAATGTTTTACTTGCATGTGTGTCTGTTTTCCTTGCATGTATATTTATGCACTACCTGTGTGCCTGCTACCTATGGAGAGTAGAAGAGGGAATTGGATCCCTTGGAACTGGAGTTGTGAGCAGCTGAGTGCTGAGAACCGAACCCTGGTCTTCTGAAAGAACAAATGCTCTTAACCACTGATTTGCCTCTTAATGTCAAAATACAGGGTTAGGCTGACTACCTCCAGGTGTGTTAATGTCCTCTTCTGTCTTCCTTGGACACCCACTCACACCTAACATATTCACACATGCAGACACCCATTCATAAATAAATAAATAAAAATTTAATTAAAAAACTAAAATCCATAACCAGGCGTTGGTGGTGCACGCCTTTAATCCCAGCACTCAGGAGGCAGAGGCAGGTGGAGCTCTGTGAGTTCGAGGCCAGCCTGGTCTACAGAGTGAGTTCCAGGACAGCCTCCAAAACAATACAGAGAAACCCTGTCTCGGAAAACCAAAAAAATAATAATAAAATAAAACCTAAAATCCAGATGTTGAGGAGACAAAGGGTTAGTTTTTAGTCCACATTAACTGTTAGAGGAAGGTCCCATAAGAGAAATCAGGGTACAGACATGGTTTAAAGCAGGGATTCAGACTTCCTTTACTGGATACAATTGTGTGATTTGTGGAAAATGCGTGCTGCTATGAAAACAAATTAAAAAAAGGAAATCAGATTTCAAAAATTAATCTTTATGATATCTTCGGAGAGCTGCCTGACTAACTGGTATCTGAGTGGGCAGAGCATGAAAAGGAAAGGAACCGGAGTGGTGAGCCAAAAGTCTGCATCTGACGTCTGCCTGCAGGCATCTGGCTGACAGTATGAAGGCTGCTGAACTCCCCAGTCTAAGGAGATGCAGGCTGCTGAGCAACTGGATAAGAGAGCCAAATAAGTGACAGGAGTGAGCTGTGGACAGCAAGACCCTGGGAGGTAGCATTCCAGAAAGGAGACTGGAAGGGTGGAACCTGAACATCTGACTTGAGGCCCCCTTCCCTCGACGGCTTTCGCCAAATTCAATACTGCATTACTTAGGAGAACAAGACTGTGGGGGAAAGCCCCTAATACGTGCCAGGCTCTCAGGGCTGAAAAAGAAAACCTTGGGTTTCAAGACCTAACCAAGAGTCCTTCAATAAACACACTTCTTTTGTTTATTACTGTATTTAACGTGGGGGTGTTTTGCCTGCATGTGTATCTGTGTACCGCATGCTTAGTGCTCTCAGAGGCCAGAAGGCAATGCATGCCCTGGAACTGGAGTTACAGATGGTTGTGAGCTGCCATGTGTGTGTTGGGAATTGAACCTGGGTCCTCTGGCGGAGAAGCAGGGGCTCTTAATTACTGAGCCATCTCTCCAGCACCATAAACACACTTTTCTTGCTGTTGTCTTGGTTTTCGAGACAGGATTCCTCTGTGCAGCAGCCATAGCTGTCCTGGAACTCACTTTGTAGACCAGGTTGGCCTTGAACTCAAAGAGCTCCTGCCTCTGCCTCCCAAGTGCTAAGATTAAAAGTGTGCGCTGTCACCCCCTCCAACTATATATAAACTCACTTTTTTTTAAAGATTTATTTATTTATTACATATACACCAGATTGAATTGTAGATGGTTGTGAGCCACCATGTGGTTGCTGGGAATTGAACTCAAGACGTCTGGAAGAGCAGTCAGTGCTCTTAACCTCTGAGCCATCTCTCCAGCCCCCTAAACTCACTTCTTTAAGGACTGAGACAGCTCAGGTTCACATAATGAAGTAGCATCAAGGTGACCCAGAAGACCTTAAGAGGCACATACCTGTGGGCTGGAGGAGCTCCTGCTGGTTTTCCAGAGGATTGAAGTTCATTTCCCAACACCCACATCAGTCAGTTCATGGCCTCATGTAACTCTAGCTCCAGAGAATCAGATGCTCTCTTTTGTATTCCCCGGGTACTCGAACATTTGTACGTTCAAGCCTCTCAATCTCTCTCTCTCTCTCTCTCTCTCTTACACACACA
This sequence comes from Mesocricetus auratus, assembly GCF_017639785.1. Classification (NCBI taxonomy): domain Eukaryota; kingdom Metazoa; phylum Chordata; class Mammalia; order Rodentia; family Cricetidae; genus Mesocricetus; species Mesocricetus auratus. Next base: position 47,159,991 of record NW_024429267.1, on the reverse strand, counting down.
CACACACACACACACTCTCTCTCTCTCTCTCTCTCTCTCTCTCTCTCTCTCTCTCTCTCTCTCTCTCTCAAGGGCTGGAGAGATGGCTCACAGTTAAGAGCACTGACTGCTCTTGCAGAGGACCCAGGTTTGGTTCCCAACTATCTGTATCTCCAGTTCAAGGGAATCCAGCACCTTGTGCTCATACATACACTCAGGCATTACACATGAACGTAAAATAATTAAGAACTAAAATAAAATTTAGGGGCCTGGAGAGATGACTCGGCAGTGAAGAGCACCGGCTACCCTTCCAGAGGACTGGGGTTCAGTTCCCAGCACCCACATGGCAGTAACTCCATTTCCAAAGGATCTGACTGTAACATGAAAAATGAAAGATCCAGAGACAGATGTTGGGGTTCAAGCTGCAAGCTGGAGATCAGAGAAGCAAAGCAGACAAGCCAGTAGATCTTACCTCTACCCAGCTGAAATGGCAGTCCTGTCTCACGAATCCTCAGAGGCAAAAGCTCTCAGTTCCTGTCTCCTCCTGCCTTTTATTCCTTTCTCTTCCCAGCCATATCACTCCTGTCTCCATCTCCCTAGTGCTAGGATTGAAGGCGTGTGAGAACACCTTTGTGTGAGTTGTTTCATATAGGACTGGATCAATTTTGTGTAGTCAGTGTGGGCTTGAACTAACAGAGATCCGTCTACCTCTTAATCCTGAGTCCTGGGACTAAAGGTATGTGCCCCCACTGTCTGGCTTCTATGGCTAACTAGTATGACTTCTTTGCTATTTTGACCTCCAGTGGCTTTAATAAATCATAATATCGCCACATCTGACACACTCACAGCAATGCACATAAAATTAAATAAACCATTAAAAAATAAAATAAAATTTAGAAAAGAAGCCCAACTTTGAATGTACAAATCTGCTTGACATTAAGATCACCTTTATTGGGCTGGACATGGTGGTACATACCTTTAATCTTAGCACTGGCAGGCAGAGGCCGGAGTTTGAACCCAGCCTAGTCTACAAAGTGAGTTCCAGGACAGCCAGGACTGTTACACAGAGAAACCCTGCCTCAAAAACAAACAAAAAGATCACTGTGTCCAGCCTTGATAAAGAGACAGGTACATTTATTACTGAGATGAGTTACTGGAATATCACAGCAAACCCTGTACTAGCTCAGCGTGTATGCCGTCAACTGATTGCCCACCTCAGAGCTGAGTGAAATGTGATGAAGAACACAGTGCTAGATTTGTTGGATAGCCATACAGAAAAACAAATCCATGCTCACAGGGTTAAAACAGAAAAAAAGGCAAGGGGAAAAATGGATAAAGGGTCAGAGAGATGGATCGGTGGTTAAAAGCACTTCTGCTCTTGCAAAGGACCAGAGTTCCATTCCCAGCATCCACGGTGGGCAGCTCACAACCTCCTGCAACTCCAGTTCCAGGGGATCCAAAGCCCTCTTCTCTTTCTGTGGGCAACCACACACATAAACATAAAATAAATATTTTCAAACCTTTTATTTGAAAGGGGGTCCCTATGTAGCCCAGGGTGGCCTGAATTCTTGATCCTGCTGTCTGTCTTCCCCATGTTGGATTATATGTATGCACCACCATGCCCGACCTTTCTTTCCATTTGTTTGTTTGAAACAGGGTTTTTCTGTGTAGCCCTGACTGTTCTGGAACTCATGCTGTAGACCTGGCTGGCCTCGAACTTGGAGATCTGCCTCCCTTTGCCTCCTGAGTGCTGGGATTAAGGTGTGTGCCACCACTGCTTGGCTCCTAATTATTTTAAAAAATAATTTATTTTCCTTTATTTTATATGCATTGGGTTGAAGGTATCAGTTCCCCTGGAACTAGAGTTACAGATACTTGTAAACTGCCATGTGGATGCTGGTGCTGGAAACTGAACCTTGGTCCTCTGGAAGAACAGTCAGTACTCTTAACTGGAGCCATCTCTCCAGCCCCTCAGCTCCTAATTATAACTATTTAGACACTTAGGTTTCCTAGGGTCATTGTTGAAAAGATTAACATTTGCCTTATGGAATGGCCTTGATACCTTTATTGAGAATCAGTTGCCCATGTGAGTTATTGCACCTGTTGCTCAGACCCAAATTCTTGGACTCATCTTGTCTTTTTCTCACTTGCTACATATCTAGTCCATCACCACATCTGACTTTAATGTCAACAGATTTTGTTCCTATTGGCACACCACTCTAAAACCATTGGCTGCATTACCATTTTCCCTGTGTGTCTGGCAGTCGACAGGCCAGAGCAGGAGAGTTTGCATAGGGTCTGTCCTAGTTAGGGTTTCTATTACTTCAATCAAACGCCATAACCAAAGCAGATTGGGGAGGAAAGGGTTTATTTTGGCTTACATTTACAGATTGCAGTCTGAAGGAAGGCGGAACAGGAACTCACACAGAGCAGGAACCTGCAGGCAGGAGCTGATACAGAGGCCACGGAAGGGTGCTGCTTACTGGCAGCCCAGGGATGGCCCCACCCACAGTGGGCTGGGCTGGGCCCTCCCTGTCAATCACTAATTAATAAAATGCCCTACATGTTTGCATAGAGTCTGATAATATGGAGGCATTTTCTCAGTTGAGGTCCCCTCCTCTCAGATGACTCAAGCTCCTGTCAAGTTGACATAAAAACCAGCCAGGCCAGGCTCTCACGTGGTTGCAGTTGGGTGGTGTCCTTGGCTGAAGGCACCATCAGAGCCTTCTGTACTCATGGGTCTGCTGCCTGGGCTGCAGGATCTGAGCTTCTCAGGCACCGTTCTTCCTCTGTTTCTCTGTAAAGCTTTCTTGATTTGCTCTCTCTTTATGGAACCTCGGAGTAGCCAAACTTCTTACATGGAAGTTGAAGATTGTGATGGCAACAGCTTGGTAATGCACTCAAGTGCATTTTCAACAGCTGCAGACATCTTCTTCCTGCTGTCCACAGCAAGGTCACAGCTGTTTGCATCAGGAGTTGGTTAAGAACCTGGGTGCATTCTTGCTCAGTCCCTCATTGATGCTGTTAAAGTAGTTATTATGGGATTCCCAACCAAAGTGAACTTGCAAATTTGTCTTTATTTAATAATTGCAGTGGACTGAATGGTGATGCCTTCTAAAAGATACATCCTTGTCCCAATCCCTGGAACTTGTATTACCTTTGATGACAAAGGTGTGAATGTTCCTTAATGTGATAAAATGTGTGGCTGAGTGGGATGGTGAGGTATGGGTCAGCAATTGAGAGCACATGCTGCTCTTATAGAAGACCCAGGTTCTGTTCCCAGTACCCACTGCAGACAGCTTACAACTGCTTACAGCTCTAGCACCAGTGATATGTAACAGCTCTGGCCCCGTGGGCACCTACACTCAAGTTCACATACACATGTACACACAATAAAAAGATTAAAGGTGTGACTGGGTTATTGATCTCAGATGAGGAACTTACCTTAATACAATTGTGGGTATCCTTACAAGGAAGATACCCCAGCATGATGGCCCACCTTTTAATCCCAGCACTCAGAGGCAGAGGCAGGTGGATCTCTGTGAGTTCGAGGCCAGCCTGGTCTACATAGTGAGTCTAGGTCACCTGGGGCTACATAGTGAGACCCTGTCTCTAAAACAAAACTAAGAAGAGAAGAATATGCCCTAGATAATACTGTGATTGATGGCAGGGTCAGAGAGTGGCATAACCCTTCTTCAAGCCCAGGAATACCAGGGCAGCTACCATGAACTGGCAGAGAGAGACAAGGAGTGGGTTATCTCCTAGCGCCTCTGGAAAGAACAGGGCCCTGCCAGTTTTTTTAAATTTTATTTATTAATTTATTTTGGTTTTTCAAGACAGGGTTTCTCTGTAGCTTTGGAACCTATCCTGGCACTTGCTCTGTAGACCAGGCTGGCCTTGAACTCACAGAGATCCGCCTGCCTCTGTCTCCCGAGTGCTGGGATTAAAGGCGTGCGCCACCACCGCCCCGCTCCTTGCCAGTTTTAGACAAGCAATGACTAGGGTTGGGAGAGAATATGTTTTTCCCACATACTCCACCTCATTTATACTCATTTGCTGATGTGTCTCAGGAAGCCAGCGCAATAACCATCTTTCGCTCACTGTGGCAAATATCAGGGCCTCAGAAAATCTTTGCAGCCTGCCTCTCTACTTCACCTGATGGTCACTGCCAGATGGCCTATTAGTGGAACTACTGGTCTCTATACAGCTAGTAAAAGTATCTCTTTAGGGACTGGAGAGATGGCTCGGTGGATAAGAGCACTGACTACTCGTTTAGAGGTCCTGGGTTCAATTAATTCACAGCACCCACATGATGGTTATAACCCAAGTACCAGGAGATCCAAGCCCTCTTCTAGCAGGCAGGAGGATTTTGTGTTTGAATTCTAGGCCAGCCTGGTTCATAGGATGATACCCTGTCTCAGTCAATCAATCAATCAATCAATCAATCAATCAATCAATCAACCAACCAACCAACCACTCACTCTCACACACACACACACCAAAATAAAACAAAACCCAACAACAACAAAACAACCCCTTAAATGAGTATATATTGCAAAAACAATCAAATCTCCACATGGATGGAGAATGTCCTTGTTAAGGGGTTTGGGGTAGCAATACCTCATGCTGTTATAAGGAGTGATAATAGCTTGTTTGAACATCTAAGTCAGGTACTCAGAGAAGGAGGCCAGGGCTATCCTCTGTCTCAGCAAACATGCAAACAGAAAATTCAAAGCCAGGCATGGTGGTGCACGCCTTTCATCCCAGCACTTGGGAGGCAGAGGTAGACAGATCTCTGAGTCTGAGGCCAGCCTGGTCTACATATCAAGTTCCAGACTTGTCAGCTAGAGCTAGATCGTGAGACCCTTTTTCAAAATAAAATAAAATAAAGGAGATAGAAAAGAAAGGAAGGAAGGAAGGAAGGAAGGAAGGAAGGAAAACAGAGAAGGAAACTGACAAAACTATAGCACAAGGAGGCATTCGAGTCCTCTTAGGGCCTGTACTGTGGCCTGTAGGCCTGTCTTCAGACAACTTTAGCTTTTCAGGGCACTTCACCTTCTAACCTTGACTCTGTGGTAGCAAAGTCAGTGGTGGTGTCTGCAGTCCGCTGTTCAATCCGAATCAGTGGACAACTTAGTCTAAAAAGGTTGTCTATGTAAGTCTATGCATATGACCATTGTGTGTTTGTGTTCATGTGTGTCTACATGTATATATATGCATATGACCATAAGTATACATGTGTGCTTGTGTGTGTCTACATGTGTATGTATATACATATGTCTATGTGTAGACCATGTGTAAGTGCCTATATGCATGAATGCGTGTGTGCGTGTGTCCGTGCGTGTCTGTGCGTATGTCCGTGCGTGTGTGTGTGTGTGTGTGTGTGTGTGTGTGTGTGTGTTGGCATGTGTGTGCACAGAGGCCAGCAGCAGGTATCAGGTGCCCCTTTATTAGAAAACTATACAAGTGCAAACTCTCAGAGGCTGTATTGGCACTGAGAGGGGGACCCTACCAATCTAATTCCATTCTCAAGGTAGACACCAACATGGAAAGCAGATTCCCTCAGCCAGTATTTGGAGCAACCTAATGGGCTTCACATGATCAATTAAACCTGTTGACAGTGAGCGTGTTACTTGATATTTTCTAGAAAGTTCTGACAAGACATCAGCAATCAGGGTTTCTCCAGGTCACAGATCCAGGAAGGTAGTGTTGGGCTATGCAATGAACAACACTGCACGGTGAATTCCAGTGTGAACTCTCAGCTGCGTGCATCTGGCTCCAGGGAAGATGAGTGGGGGTCAGGCTGATAGTCTACAGGCCTGCAGCTGGCTTCAATCAAAGACATAAAGCTGCAGGTGGCAATCCCACTAAATGCTGCCATCTTTGGCCAAGCCTTTAAAATCAAAGCAAGTCGGGGAGAAGAAGAGTGAGTGTGGGCTTAGGCCATGTAAGATGGAGATCCATTTGCCTAATGTGCCAATGCTGAATATCTTCTCCCATCTGGATGCCTTCAGCTTACTCCAAGCTGCCCAAGTGAACAAGGTAAAGACTCCACTTTTTAATGCTGTCTAATCAACCAGCTCTGTGCCTGAATTCCTGCTCTTTGTATATTCCTACAAAAGGCCCCACTGGCCTATCACCCCCAGCCATAGAGTTAGCGACCCCAGCATATACTCACCCAGCCTTCTTCAAGCCTGTCCGTGCAGTTCTGACACCCTAGCGTCTCGGGTCATTTGCTTCTCTTGATGAATGTCAGTGTCAAGCTCCAGAATAGCGAAGGGATACGTCGAAGGCTTATGGGATAGCATCAGCATTCACTCTGAAGACCTCAAGTCCTGCTAAACGAGCCAGGAGTGCTGGTGCACCCCTGTAATCAAAGCACGTGGGAGATAGAAGCAAGGGGATCAGGAGTGGGCTGGAGAGGTGGCTCAGAGGTTAAGAGCACTGACTGGTCTTCCAGAGGTCCTGAGTTCAATTCCCAGCAACCACATGGTGGTTCAGAGCCACCTACAATGAGATCTCATACCCTCTTCTGGCTTGCATGCCAGAACACTGTATACATAATAAATAAATAAATCTTTAAAAAAACAAAAAACTGATCATCACCTCGGAGGCCTGGAAGAGGCCTGGATTAGGAGTTTGGGTCATAGTCAGTGAAAGGGTGAATTTAAAGCTAGTCTAGGCTGCTAGAGACCCTATTACAAAACAATGATGGCAACACCAAAATTCTGTTAAACGAGAGGAACAAGCTGATGTGTGGATTTGGGCTGCTGCTATGTGAGGTCCTTGAGATTCCCACGTCAAAGGTTTGGAGACTGGCCCACCTTCCTCTCCCAGGTGACTTGTGTTTGCTTGGGGTAGCTGGGCCTGGAGAGCTGGGATTAAGTTTTATGAACCTCTGTAAGCCCAGCCCAGCCCAAGCAGGGAGGATTGCTGGCTTAAGGGCTCCTTTTTCTTCTGTAGACCTGGAATGAGGTTGCAAGCAGTGACTTCCTCTGGAGGTAAGAAAGGGGCGGGCTGGAAGGGAAGAGACTTGGGGGGAGAGGGGTTTCTGAATCTGCACTTGGACCGCTGGTGTGTGAGATACACTCAGTAAAATGAATGTGATGAGTTGTGCACTGTAACAGTGGCTCCAAGGAGGTGCGCTGACTGGGATTGTGACTGTGCCTTTCAGGAAGCTGTGTCTGAAGAGATGGTTTTTTCCACACATGCCTCGAAAGTGCTGGCATGAACAGACATGGAAGCAGTTCTTCCTTTGCCAAACTAGGCAAGAGCACTCTATGTCCCGGGCAAGGCCAGAAGACTTCGTCTACAAAGAAATGTTCGGGGACTTTGGTATGGGCGTGGGTACCTAGAAGAGACACCCACTCGGTATTTCCCCCATTCTATGTAGTCTTATATTCTCATTTAATAACAGCAGGGAGCCTGGCAGTAGTGGCCCATGCCTTTAATCCCAGCAATCGGGAGGCAGAGGCAGGAGGAGCTACAATTCATTGGGTTGGGTTGGGGTTGCTGTCTAGTCATGGAACCAACCCTGATTCCTGTCTTATCTCCTGTGATCTGAATGGGACACCCAGAGTGATTCTTAACAGCATAAAGCCAGCCCAGCCCTATCACTCCACATTCCTAGAGACTTCCTACTCTCCCCAGAATACAGAGAGGGCTGAATGGGGAAATTACCAAACAGCACAAGCTTTACTATTTACCTTTCCCTAAAAACCTCCTTGCAACAGTTTTCTGATGAAGAGAGACTTCAAATTTTTACATTTATTATTTTTAGTGTATGCATATGTGATGTATGCACATCAAGTGTATGTCAGAAGACAACTTTGTGGAATCCATTCTCCTGATAAAGAGTCACTTTTGGCTCGTTTGTCACCCCTCAACTATCTAGTGTCCAAATATTGTTGGGGTTCCCTTGCAGGAGTTCAGGGATATATGAGCTATCTCTCAAAAAGTGGCTTAACAATGAACCCAGAAGAAAAATCGGTGGTCTGTGCGGTGACTTCCAAGACAAGGCTTACTGCCTGGGATATAGGAGAGGTAAGTCTGGAGGAGGAGTAGCAAAACAGATCTGGGCCTGAATCCTGATCCCGAATTCATCTTTTTGTGTTGAGACAGGGTCTCCCTTACAGCCTGTGCTGTCCTGGAACTCCCTGTGTAGACTGACGAGCCTCTGCCTCCCACGTTTGGGTTTAAGGTGTTCACCACCACTTCTGTTTCCCCCTCTTTTTTCTTTAAATTTATTCATGTTATGTGTATAAGTGTTTTCCCTGGATATATGGATGTGTACCCCATGTGTTCCCAGTGCCTGTGGAGGTCACAGGAGGGAGTCAGATCCCTTAGAACTGGAGTTACCGATGGTTGTGAGCGGTGGGTGCTGGGCACGGAACCCAAGCTCGCTGCTGAGTCATCCTCCAGAGCCTCTGGTGTCCTAAAGTTTTCATTTTAGAGATCTTTCATGGACTGCTTAGGTTTTCCCTTAGGCGTTTTGTGTTTTTGTTTCTTGAGACAGAGTTTCTCTGTGTAACCGCCCTGGCTGTCCTGGAACTCACCTCAAACTCACATTCCCAAGTGCTGGGATTAAAGGTGTGCACACTGCCGGGATGATTCTCAGGATATGTGTGTGTGTGTGTGTGTGTGTGTGTGTGTGTGTGTGTGTGTGTGTGTGTGTGTGTGTGTGCCTGTGTGAGCTTATAGCTCGTGGACTGGCAGAGGCCAGAGAGTGTTGGATTGTTACAGGAGAGTATGAGATGTTCTTTAGGCTCTGAGAGCCCAGTTCGGGTCTTCTGTAAGAGCAGTCATTCCTCTTAACGGCCCTAACCCGTTACTCCAGAGAGAGTTGGATTGTTACAGGAGAGTATGAGATGTTCTTTAGGCTCTGAGAGCCCAGTTCGGGTCTTCTGTAAGAGCAGTCATTCCTCTTAACGGCCCTAACCCCTTACTCCAGAGAGAGTTGGATTGTTACAGGAGAGTATGAGATGTTCTTTAGGCTCTGAGAGCCCAGTTCGGGTCTTCTGTAAGAGCAGTCATTCCTCTTAACGGCCCTAACCCCTTACTCCAGGGTTTTGTTGTTGTTTTGAGGCTGTTGTGAATACGGTTGCTTCCCTGGTTGCTCCTTCACTTTGTTTATTGGTAATGGGAAGGTCACTGGTTTATTTTTGTCTTATATTAATTTTGTAGCTTGTCAATTTGCTGGACGCTTAATCAGTTTTCTGGCGGAGTCTTCAGGATCTCTTAAGGGCCGAACCAGGGTTTCCAATAAGGCTCCTTTAGCATCTCCCTTTCCTATTGGTATCCTGTTTGCTTCTCTTGGTTTATTGCTCTAGCTAAAACAATACCATATGGTTTTAAAAGTGAGAGAAGAGTGGAAAGTGTGGCTCTCCTTGTCTTGTTTCTGATGTTGCTGGAAATGCTTTGAGGTTTTTGTATTTGTTACTGAATATAAGAAGTTACTGTACAGAAACCGCCAATGAGACTACTTCATGATAATGATTGCAGTTTTTATTGTAGATAAGAGAGAATAGCCAGAGGCATCTAGAAAATCCAGAGCAGAGAGAAAAAAATTAGACTGGACATGGCCAGAGCTAGGGAAGCCGGAGAGCAGGAGAGAATAGTGGAGATAGTAGGAGGGAGAGAATACAGCATAGAGCACAGTGAGAGTAATCAGGAATAGTGTGGGTTATAAGGCTGGTGAGTACTGAGGGGGACAGAAGGGCCAGGAGACTGGATGGGGGCTTTGAAATATATAACAAGTATTTGTGAGTAGGGAGCCTGGAGGCCACTTTGATATGATATGCAGCCACAAGCATATCAACGGAGCCATATATCCCTTCAACCACTTTACCAGCCCCCTGGTGTACTCTTGAATTCAGTTTGCAAGTATTTTGTTGAGAATTTCTGTATTTATGTTCATGTTCATATTGGCTATTACTTCCCCCACCCATTTTTAGAATGCCAAGGTCAGGGGAGACAGTTCAGTGTGCAAGCATGAGGACAGATTCCAGTTGTTAGAACTCACCTAGAAGCTGGATATGGTGTGTGTGTGTGGGGGGGGTGTGGGGGTGGGGGTGTGGGGGGGTGTGGGGGTGGGGGTGTGGGGGTGGGGGTGTGGGGGTGGGGGTGTGGGGGTGGGTGGGGGGGTGGGGGTGGGGGGGGGTGGGTGGGGGTGGGTGGGGGTGGGTGGGGGTGGGTGGGGGTGGGGGTGTGTGTGTGTGTGTGTGTGTGGGTGGGTGGGTGGGTGGGTGTGTGGTCTCAGAGTCCTCTGGGAAATAGGAGGCAGAGATTTCTTTTATCTAGTTTAGGTATTGGGTAATAAAAGATTCATAGTTTGGTAGCTGGGCAGTGGTGGCCCACACATTTTAATCCCAGCCCTTGGGAGGCAGAGGCAGGTGGACCTCTGTGGGTTCGAGGCCATCCTGGTCTACAGAGCGAGTTCCAGGATAGTCAAGGCTACACACAGAAACCCCGTCTCAACCTCCCACCCCACACACACAAAGTTCGATAATGTGTCTTCCTTTCCTGTGACTTGGAAAGGTTTGAGAAGCGTTAGTGTTAGTTTTGCTTTGAAGGTTTGGTAAAATTCACCAGGGAATTAATCTGGCCCTGGAAAATTTTTTTAAAGATTTATTTATTTTGTATACACTATTCTGTCTGCATGTCAAAAGAGGGCAACAAGTCTCATTACAGATGGTTGGGAGCTGCCCTGTGGGTGCTGGGAATTGAACTCAGGACCACTAGAAGAGCAGCCAGGGCCTTATCTCCAGCCCCAGACCTGGATGTCTATTTGTTTGGCTTTTGCTCTTTTTTTCCCTTTTTGCATGTGTATGTATGTTGTATACATCCATGTATACATTCCTGCTCAAGTCTCAGTTTAATTTTGGTAGGTCATATACAGCTAGAAATGTGTCCATTTTTATTTTTCAACTTATTGAAAAATATTTTTAAGGTAGGGTCTAATTAGCATCTGAATTTTGCTGATATCTGTCATAATGGCTCCCTTGTGTAATTTTATAGATTTGGGTAATTTACTTTGTTTTTATTTTCATTTTGTTAATGTCTGACCCATCTCTTTATTGTGCTTGTATTTGCGCATGTATGTGTACATTCGTGTGCACACACTCATGTGCCTACAATACCATGGCCCGTGTGTGAAGGTCAGAGGACAGCCTGTGGGAGTTAGTCTCCTCTTTCGGTCGTGTGGGTGTCAGCTGGTTGAACTTGGATCATCAGTCTTGGTGGCAAGTGCCTATACCTGCTAGGTCATCTCACTGGCCCCTTTGCCTGGATTTTAGTGATTTATTTATGTCTAACTTTGGGGTTGGTGTGTTTTATTTCCCAGGCATGTAGTTAAGTTATTTGAGGTTTCTCTAAAGTTTATTTTGAGACAAAGTCTCACTGTGTAGCCCTGATTAGCATGGAACTCACAGATCACATGTCCCTGACTGTGGCTCATGATTTCTCCTCTCTCTAACACTCTGATGTATTAATGCAGGAGCTTGGATCTGTAAACTTTTTTCCTAGGACTGCTTTCACTGTATTTCGTGGTTTTTATATGTTGTGCTTTTGTCTTCATTCAATATTAGGATTTTTTTTCTTTACCCTTTTGATTTCTTCAATGACCCCATTCATCAGTTTGATCTCTGTGAGTTTGCATATGCTCTAGAGATCCTATGGCTGTTGGTTATAGCTTTATTCCAGTATATTCTCTTAGAATATACCCTATGTGTGCTGCAATATTTAGATAGAATGTTCTGTAGACGTCTCCTAATTTTTTTTAACCTATGATGTCATTTAATTCAATATCTGTTCATTTTTCTGTCAGGAGGACCTGCCATTTGGTGAGTGGAGTATTGAAGTCACCCACTACTATTGTGCTGGGATTGATCTGTGGCTTTCCAGGAGTATTTGTTTTACAAAATTGAATACCCCATTGTTTGGTGCATATGCTTAGTATTGTAATGTTCTCTTGGTGTATCATTTTCTTAATCAGAATGAAGTGATCTTTATCCCTTCTGGCTAGTTTCAGCTTGAAATCTATTTTGTCAGATAGTTAAACCACACCTGTTTGTTTCTTAGGTCCATTGCTTGAATTCCGTTCTCCATCCTCTTATCCTAGGATAGTGTCTGTCTTTTATGGTGAGACGCATCTTGGGAGACTTTTTGCTACGAGCTAAGCTTTGTTACCTGCTCTTGATCTCTTAAGTGTTTTTTTTTTTCTCTTGACTCAATTTTAGTAGGTTTTACTACACAAGTGTGTCAATTTCTTTCTGAATTTATAAGGCGACTCCCATGGTAGTAGCACACCAATTTGTCAAGCTGTGGCTTCATCAATGTAGGGAACCTACATAGATGTTGTGTGATTCTTAGGTCTGCCAAGCTTGTGCGTGCCTGCCTGGGAGCAGGAGCTGTGCCCTTCTGGGGATGAGGTCATTGACACAGGCTGTTTTCCCTATGATTCACTCTATGGTAGTGTCTGCCAGGGATTGGTGTACCTTATCCCAGAAGCTAAACAGAACAGAATGTGGCGGTCACTGGGCATAGTTTCTCCTGGGACCTTCTTAAGCTGTGTGTGTTAGGGGAGGAAGGACAGTGGGAGCTGTGACAGCATTGCTTGACACAGTGCCAGGACACCTGTACAGGTGGAAAGTCTGGGAAATCTCAGTTCTCTCTTCCCATCTGGTTTGTTAAAGTTTGGAGCCCATATGCAGCTCTGGGAGAGGAACAGTGAGGACCATACAGGCCACTACTTTTCACCCTAGTCCCTGTGGGAAAGTACACAGGACTGACCATGCCTGAGGTTCTTAGGGGAAGTACCCATGGCTTGTCTCCACATCATGATGCCAAATCTCCACTGTGCAATCCCTGTTGGTTTGTGCAAGAGTTTCTTCTGTGTACTCTAATTTGTGAGACAGCCACATGCTGAGACAGTGTAGTAGAATGTCTAAGGGGTCCCAGGCATGGAATGTGCAGGCTTCCTCACTCAGAGCAGTGTATGGGGTCCCATGTATAGAATGTGCAGTCTTCCTCACTTCCAGAGTGGTCTATGAGGTTCCCAGGCATGGGGTATGCAAAGTTTCTCACTCCCAGAGCAGTCTATTGGGCTCCCAGGTGTGGGGTGTGTGAAGGCCTCCTCACTCCCAGGACAGTGTATGGGGTCCCAGGCGTAGGTTGTGCAGACTTCCTCACTTCCAGAGCGGTCTATGGGGTTCCCAGGCATGAGGCATGTAGGCTTTGTCACCCCCAGAGCAGTCTACAGGGTTCCAGGCATGGGATATGCAGGCTTTCTCCCAGAGAAGTCTAAATGTATGTCCTAGATTTCTTCTCAAGGTGGCTCCTGGTTACAGCATTTTATGGGGGCTCTGGCAGGTAAAATAAGTTCTTTGTCTCTGTAGAGGGACAACTGGTCCTCTTCTAGATGGAGATGCTAGCAGTAGGTGACAGTATTCTTGTTTCTCTTGGTATGTCCTTCCCTGTTCTGAGTTTTCATGTTTCATTTTTTTAATGGTTGAATCTCAGTGCTCTGTAGTCATGTATTAAAGTACACAGCTATGTGCCTGTGTCCCCCATCCTCCATGGAGAAGAGGGTGAATGAATTCTGGATGCCTTTATGAGTATACTGTTTATTTTCTGTTCTCTCAAATATTTTTCTTATTTTAAAAGAGTCTGTGTTATATAATGATGGAATGAACATTGAGAGAAGGTCTCACCTTCAATTCTGCCTGGCCTGGAACTATGTGAACCAGGCTGGCCTCTCTGATTCAACAGAGATCTGCCTGCCTCCTGAGTGACTACAGGCTTGGGCCAACAACACGGCAAACGTGTTTTGTTTTTGTTTGTTTGTTATACAGGTCACAGGTCACTTGTTATGTCACAAATGTTTAGATACATTGGCACTTGCAGCAAAGTGAAAATGTGCCATAATGAACTGGGTGATCTTGAGGTTGGATTTTTGGTCATTTTGTTTTAGGAAGTGTTTAAGACAGAGTATCAGATGGTTCCTCAGACTCATGGGAACCCTCTTAGTCCTGCCTCTAAGTGCTAGGATGCAGTAGTGGATCAGCATACCTGGCAGAGAGAGCTAAGAGTCATGTGCTACACGGTACTAAACACTTTACTAGGCTGCCTTTCAAAGGGATCAAAGTGGTAGTCACATTTTAGTGACGGATGTTAACTCAAAGGGGAGATTATGTTTAAGGGGAAGAAGGTGTTACTAATAGTTCCCATGTAAATAGAGTTAAGGCTTAGAAATGGTTATATTGGTCATTGCCTATATTTTTACTAAATTCACATTAATATTTATGCTTTTGGCTTTTGTTTTTAACTGGTGGCATGTGGGGGTATGGGTTTGGGAGTGTGGGTATTTTGTGTTATTTCTAAGCTAAAGAAAAGCCTGGAAGAGAACCATTTTTGTTTGCAATGTATAAGAATTGATGATACAGTAACAAGTTTGCGAAGATTAATTCACTGTGAATAGGTTTCTCGTAAAACTTAATACTAAATTGGACCTTTAACCCCAGCACTTGGGAGGCAGAGGCAGGTGAATTTCTGAGTTCCAGGCCAGTCTGGTCTATAGAGAGTTCCAAAACAGCTAAGGCTACTCAGAAACCCTGTCTCAAAAAACCAACCCCCAAAAAACCAAACTTAATACTTCCAGAAGTAGTGGTCTAGGCTTTTCACCTCAGTACTCAGGTGGTAAAGGCAGGTGGATATCTGAGTTTGAGGCCCAGCCTGGTTTATATATAGTGAGTTCTAGGACAGCCAAGACTGTAGAGAGACCCTTTCTCAAAAACAAACAAATGCTATCCTCACGAAGATACCGTGACAGGAACATGCTGTATGTTGCACTGTTAGTAACTGATTTGAGTACGGGTGACTGGTGGTTCTTCATACATGTTTGTGAGATTTGGTTCTCTCCTTCCCCCATGTGCTTCCTGGGGATTGCACTCATATATATCATCCGGTTTGGTAGCAAGTACCTGATGAACGAACTTACCAGCCATATTCTTCTCTGCAGTTTGTAGTGAATGCTTGCCTCTGAGCATAGTGCATATGTCCTGTTTTCATGTCCACTCCTGCCCCCAAATAATCTAGATGCTTACACAGAGAAACCAAAAAATAAAAATAAAAATGTATCTTTGGAAGCCTGTCCTGGAACTCACATTATAGACCAGGCTGGTCTCAAACTTGCAGAGATCTGTCTATCTCTGCCTCCTGAGTGCTGGGATTAAAGAAGTGCGCCACCACCTCCCTGCATACTTTTCTCTTTTGAGATAGTCTTGTAGTATGGCCCAACTGGTCTGCAACTTGATACTGTAGACCAGACTGGCCTCAAACTTGTAATGATCCTCCAGCTTCTGCCTCCCTTGGCTGGAGTTATAGGCGTGTGCCACTGAGGCCAGCTAGAGATGCTTCGAATTTTCATATCCTTCTCTTGTAAGAAGTGGTTCCAGTCTGGAAAAGGCTTCCAAATAAAATTGATGGATGAAAACAGTGGTGGAAATAGTTCAGTAGACACAATGCTGCTCTTGTTCCCTAGGGTTCTATGATCTGGGTAAGCCCACAACAGCCTACCTTTATCCTGAAACTGGCTACCCTCCCAGAGATGCACCTTGTGATCACTGTAGATTTGGATGCAACCATCAAAGTGTGGAACTGTCGTGATATGGATGCTCTGGCAACTAACAACATGTTATCTCCCTGCCGATCACTGAAAGCTGTTGTTACCAGGGATGGCCCAATTATCTTGGTAAGTGATCCCCCAAATCACCCTCTTGGAGCATCCGTCACAGTACACCAATAAATTATAGCTATAGAAATGCCTTTGGCCGGGCGTTGGTGGCACACGCCTTTAATCCCAGCACTCGGGAGGCAGAGGCAGGCGGATCTCTGTGAGTTTGAGGCCAGCCTGGTCTACAAAGTGAGTTCCAGGACAGCCTCCAAAGCTACAGAGAAACCCTGTCTCGAAAAACCAAAAAAAAAAAAAAAAAAAAGACATGCCTTTGTTTTTTTCAAGACAGGGCTTCTCTGTATTGTTTTGGATGCTGTCCTGGAACTTGCCCTGTAGACCAGGCTGGCCTCGAACTCAGAGATCCACCTGCCTCTGCCTCCCAAATGCTGGTATTAAAGGCATATGCCACCAATGCCCGGCTGAAATGTTTATGCCTTTAACCTAACTTCATGTACATCTCCTAAGCCATCCTTTTTGTTGTTGTTGAGACAGGGTCTCTTGTGTAGCCTTGCTATTCTAGAACTTCCTGTATAGACCAGGCTGGCCTCAAACTCAGTGATCTGCCTGCCTCTGTCTCTCGCTGGGATTAAAGGCATGTGCCACCCCCACTCTGCTCCTAAGCCATTCTTTTAAAAACAATGGTCAGAGATGACTCAGTGGGTAGGAGTGTTTTCTGTGTAAGCATGAAGACCTGAGTTCAAATACCTGGCACTCACGTAAAAAGTGGGATGTAGCCAAATATGCCAACACCCCCAGTATTGTTGGGGCTGGAAATAAAAGGGTGACTGTGGTTTGCTGGATGCTAGCCAGCCTAGCTCCAGGTTCAGTAAGGGACTGTCTCAAGGGAAAAGTTGGAGATTGATGGAGCAGGAATCTGACTCCTTCTCTGGCCTCCGCATATGCACAAGTATGCATATCTACACAAAAATGCACAAATGCACATAAGCTACACAGTTTTTCTAAATGATATCACATATTTGCTTCTTTCAAATGTTTGTTATAGAATTCATAATTTGGACAAAGACAGTAGAGAGAAAAATGTATTTTTTCATATCAGATAATATAGAAAAAATAATGTTGATACCCCAGTGAGTCCTTGAGGAAGAGTGTTTTAAGGCTTAGAAAATCTCTTTTATCATGTGTGTTTTTGAGTCAAATATGATATAGTCCTGGCTGTCCTGGAACTCACTATGTAGACCAGGGTGGCCTCAAACTCAGAGATCTGCCTGCCTCTGCCTCCCAAATGCTGGAATTAAAGGAATGCAACCCCACCACCAGGCTCTGCAAAAGTCTCTTTAAAATTTCTCTTTTTTTTTCATGAGAGGCAGAGACAGGTGGATCTGAGTTTGAGCCTGGTCTGCAGTGTGAGTTCCAGGACAGTAGACTTATACAGAGAAACCCTGCCTCAAAAAATGGGTGTTTGTCCCGTATGTGCGTTTATGCATCATATACATGCTTAGTGCCCTTGGAGGGCAGATGAAGTCACTGGAGCCCCTGGACTGGAGTTACAGTTGTGAACTGCCATATCAGTGCTGGAGTTGAACCTGCATTCTCCAGAAGAACAAGTGCCCTTAAAAACCGCTGAGCCACTTCTCTAGCCCCAGAAGGTCTCATTTTTGCTAAAGATCTATTTTTAATTACGTGTCTGTATGTGGGTGTGTGCCCACAAAGTCTAGAAGAGGGATTCAGATCCCTTGGAGCAGGCAAGGGTGAGCCACCCGAGGCAGATGCAGACAGGCTCTTACCCACTGAGCCTAGAAAGTCTCTTTGCATAGGATCATCCCGGGGTTCTGTGAGGCAGGCTGGTGGGTCTCAGGCCTGGCAGCGCTGGCAGCACCGCCTCCCTGCTACTTCAGGTTCCCCTCCTGATTTCAGGCCGGTGCCATTTCTGGTGACCTCTACACATACCGGCTTCCCGACTTACTGCTTATTTCTACAGTCCATGCATTGGAAGTCCCCATTAACCAGCTCTACTGCTCTCCTCACGTGAAGTGGGTCTTCCTGAATAAGAAAGAGCCACATGTCTTGCCAAAGGTAGGTCTGTTCTAGCAACTTGAACTTCGGGGTGGGGGGGAGAGTCGAGGGAGGTCCAGCCCTCAGGGAGGACCAGGCAGGCTGCTCCTCTTTCCTCAGCCCTACCACAAGCAAAAGTCATCCCCACAGTCAGAAGTAAAGCTCTGGGAAGCAGTAGTGCCCAGTTACAATGGCAAATGTCTGTTAGTGAGCAGCGCCCTTGAAAGTGGCTCAGCCAAAGACGGTGAAGCAGGGTCCCTGGAAACCTTTACTTTGCTGGCCCTGAACTCCTGCAGTCTTCTCGTCACTGAACAACACTCCCGCCGTCCCCAGGAATCCACCTCTGGTGCTGGATTTCAGACATGTGCCACCGTGCCTGTTGGGAGTCCCTGCTGGTCAGGCACACCATGGCCTGGCAGCGCTCTCAGAACTTGGCACAATATGGAAGATTTCCCCCACCCCCTGAAGTCTTCCTGCTCTCTCCCTCACTTTATTTGGAGCCTGCCTCTAAGCGCGGATGCCTGACTCATCTCAGGTGTGACCCTTGACACGGTTCCTGCAGAAGCTTCCCCCTGCTGCCACATAGAGAGCCTGATGACAGGAGCTGCTGTTTAATGCAAACTAGATGATGCCCCAGCCACTGTCCCATCCCAAATGCTTCCATTACTCTGAGGTAAAGCTGAGCTGTAACCTGAAGCAGTCTTCTGGAAGACTGTTTCTGTCACACTCACAGGCCCTTGTGGCCTGGTGACCAATGGACCGTGGGACAAGAGGGGACCTACACATACCTAGTACTAATTATCCTTCCTTTCCTCTGAACTCCCTGCTCTGTGGTACCTAATTCATAAGTGCGGTGAGGCAGACGGCCTGCTCGGAGGCCACGTGCTTCCTCAGGGCCCATGCATATTTATTTGCCTTTGTACATTGCTGTACTTTCAGAGCCAGCCTGGGTTACAGGAAAAACAGTCTCAATGCCTCCTCATAAAAAAAAAAAATCTAACAGCCCTGGACACAAAAAAAAAATCTACTTCTGTTTGAGAAGTCTATTGTGGGAGACTGACTGAGTTGCCCTTTAACCCGGGTCAGGAACTCCATTCTATTTCTGTCCTAGAATATGGCAGAGACAGGAAGACAGTGAGTTACTGGGACATTGAGTGGAAGCAATCGCTGCTCAGTCCATCTGCGGAGGAGAACGTGGCAGCCCACAGGCGTTTCCTCCTCTAGCCGCTTGCCTGGGGTTGCATACGTGCCAGGCCGCGGCACTCTTCACTGACTACTGTGCGCTGCTCTCTCTACAGGTGTTTTTCACTGACAGCTTACTGAGGCCAGCAGAGTACCCCACTCCTGTGTTATGTGTTATCTCTTTTACCTTATGTGTCAGAGCCTTCTGGACCCCACGGAGGGAAGACCGGATAACGCTGATGTACCAGAGAGGCGCCTATAGAACCGCGGGATTTGTCACATTTGACTTAGAAATGGAAAGGACAGAGGACAAAATAATTGTTGAAGGTAAACCTCACCACCTTAGACATTTCACAAGCCAGGCGTGGTGGCACATGCCTCAGATCAGGAGCCTGGGCTGAAAAGCTTCAGAGATGGGACTGTCTCAGAAACAAAGATTGGACGGGTGAGATGACTTAGCATGTGCACATTTGTGCATACATGCACACAGATGCACACACAATAATAGTGAAAACAATGAAAAGGCCAAGAATAGTGGTGTACACCTTTAATCTCTGCACTCAGAAGGCAAAGGACAGGTGAGTTGAGGCCAGCCTGGTCTACAAAGTGAATTCCAAGACTACCAGAGAGAAATCCTGTCTTAGTTTAAAAAAAAAAAAATACAACACACTGAGTGGTTGTACGTGCCTTTAGTCCCAGCCTTTAGTCCCAGCACACGGGAGGCAGAGAGGCAGGTGGATCTCTGTGAGTTCAAGGCCAGCCTGGTATACAGAGCGATTTCCAGGACAAGGCTCCAAAGCCACACAGAGAAACTGTCTCAAAAAAAAATAAAAAACAAACAAAACCAAAAACCCCTATATTATGGGGCTAGCCAAATTGCCTACAGCAGTGGTTCTAAACCTGTGGGTCGTGACCCCTTAGCAAACCTCTATCTCAAAAAATATTTACATTATGCCTCTGTGGTGATGTATTTATGATTTAGTAAAGATTTCCTGAAGTTGCCGGGCGGTGGTGGCACACACCTTTAATCCCAGCACTCGGGAGGCAGAGGCAGGTGGATCTCTGTGAGTTTGAGGCCGGGCTGGACCGATAGCCTCCAAAACAATACAGAGAAACCCTGTCTCATAAAAACCAAAAAAAAAAAACAAACAAACAAAACAAAACAAAAAAGAAACCCTATTTTCTCTCTCCCACAAGTACTCATATAAAGCCATAATGCATAACTTTGGCTTTTTTTCTGTGTGTGTGTGTGTTGTGTTGTGAGACAGGGTTTCAGGGTTTCTCTGTAGCCCTGGCTGTCCTGGAACTTCCTCTGCAGATCAGGATGATCTGGAACTTGCAGAGATCCCCTGGACTCTGGGATGTGTCACCATGTGATGAGGCAAACCTTTGTAAAGGGAACAGAAGGGCTCCTTAGCTAAATGTGAGCCCATGTCTGTCCGGTGGTCACACTCAGGTGCATGCTGCACCCTGCTCTCTCGGGCAAATGTGTTTCCATTTACATCATGTGTTAGGGGCTGGGTTCTAATTTCTTTCCTAGTACAGGTGTCTTTCCAGTGACTGAGCTATTACTGAGTGTCCACACTGTCCCTGTGTTACAGCCTGCCTTTCCATGATAAAGACGTGGATTTGTCAGTCCCCCAACTGTCTTCATGGTCTCCACTGGACTAGAGTCCCATGGGAGGAAGGGTGTGCTTTTCACTTAACAATAGGGATTTTGCTCTGACTTAAATGATTCAAAAATTGTTTCCACATTTTGTGTGTGTTTTGTATGAAACAGCACGTGTAATAGCAAGCTTCAAGTTGTCACATCACATGGAGAGCCCAGAATGGATGGGAGTCAGTGATAAGAATGTGATTGTGTGTTCAAGTGGGTCATCTCTATTAGTCTACAGCATGGCCGGGCTCCAGCTGCAGAGATTTCAGGACTACCCAGGAGAGATCATGAAATTACTGGTGGTATGTTTGGGAATGTTTGGGAATTTTGGGATACTTTCTTTCCAGTTGGCTCTTTTTAAAAAATAGATTTAGATTTTTTTGTTTTTTGAGACAGGGTTTCTCTGTGTACCCTTGGCTATCCTGGAACCAGGCTGGCCTCAAACTCAGAGATCCACCTGCCTCTGTCTCCCAGAGTGCTGGGATTAAAGGTGTGCAGTACCACCACCTGGCTAAATTTGTTTTTTAACGTATTACTGTTGGGGTGTGTGCCAATGCCTGTACATACACACGTATATACAGTGGCCAGAGGCCAACTTTCTGGAGTTGGTACTCTCTCCTTACACCCTTACGTGGGCTCAAGGGATGGAGCTCAGAGCAGCAGGCTTTCTCAGCAAGTGCCTTTACCGGATGAGTCATCTCATTGGCCCTTTAACCTACATTGTGATCTGACCTTGACTCCTGTCCATTCACATCTGGATGTCCTATGAAGAATCCTGTGTACGTCATCGTCACATTTATTGATGGCTGTTTGGAGGTGTACAAGTGGGAGGAGAGAAGTCATTACCTCACGAAGTGTTACCGCCTGCAAAACGTTAGACATCTGGGGAAACAAAGGTTAGCTCTGCTCTGCGATTTAAACTTTACCTTAATTTAAAAAAACTTTTGCTTTAAAGAGAAATTGAACTTTCTGTAAAAAGATATGACTAGCTAGGTTTATGATCCCAGTATCACATAAAGCCAGGAAGCCAGGAATTGTGCTGTGTGTGTGTGTGTGATTGCGCGTGCACACAGGAGGATCCAGAAGTTCAAGGTCATCTTCAGCTACTTAGGGAATTTGGGGGCCAATCTGGGTTAATTGTAAAACCATCTCAAAGAAGAAAATGAGAATTGGCTAGGTACAACACACACCTTTAATCCCAGTACTTGGGAGGCAGATTGACTCTCTTGTCAGTCCTAGGACAGTCTGGGCTACATACCCAGTACCAGGACAGCCTGGACTATATAGAGAGACTCTGTCTTTAGAAAGAGAGTCAGGCAGTGATGACAGACGACTTTAATCCCAGCACTCAGGAGGCAGAGGCAGGCGGTTCTCTGTGAGTTCGAGGCCAGCCTGGTCTACAGAGTGAGTTCCAGGACAGGTTCCAAAGCTACACGGAGAAATCCTGCCTTGAAAAAAAAAAAAGATTTTATCCCTCTGGATATGGTGGCACACACCTATAATTCCAGCATTCAGGACACTAAGGTAGAAGGATTACCTCAAATTTGAAACCAGCCTGGGCTGTATAGTGAAACCTTACTTTAAAAGTGTTTTTTTTTTCCCCACTTTGTGTGGTTTCTCTTCATTCTTTTGGGGGGTTTTGTTGTTTTTTTTTTCCCTCCACTTTGCTGTGGAGAAGCTTTTTAGTTTAATTCAATCTCATTTGTCAGTTCCTGGTTTGGTCACCTATATTTGAAGTCCTAGCCAGAACTCCCGCCTAGCCCAGAGTAATAGAATTTTTTTCTATAGATTCAGTTTTATTCATTTTCAGGCTTCAGGTCTCATCATGTCTTGCATCTGTTCTGAATGAATTATTGAATTACTGAGTAGTGGGTGATACAAGAATGTGGTGGATAGCCGGCCTTCCAACACCATTTATTGGAGAGAATGTGCCTTTCCCTTAGTCAATCAACTATAAATGTGTAGGTTCTGTTCCTGGGCTCTGATGCTTTGATCACAGTAGCTTTGTGATGTATTGGGTAGTGTGATACCTCTAGTTTTGTTGTTTTGGTAAGGTCATTGCTATTTAAAGTGTGTGTGTGTGTGTGTATGTATATGTGTATGTGTATGTGTCTATGTGTATGTGGTTTTGAGACGTTTCCTATAACCTGACCTTAAACTTGTTATGGAACTGAGGCTAGCCTAAAGCCTTCTGTATCCAAAGCTTGCCTTGAACTCCTGATCCTTCTGCCTCACTCGGTCTGTCTTTTAATTGGCAATAGTTATTCCTTCAGGGGTTGAAAGGGGCTTCACCGTGTCCCTCTGCCTTCTATGATGTGTTGAGAGAACGGTTTTTGAGTCTGTCGTTTTTGTAGATCCAGGTGTAATATCCTTCTGACTTCAAGTTTGTTTAGCGTTGTGTGTGCCATCCCTCTCCACCACAGGGTTTCTCTGTGTAGCTCTGGCTGTCCTGGAATTCACTCTATAGACCAGGCTGGCCTCGAACTCTGAGATCTGTCTGCCTCTGCCTTCCAAGTGCTGGAATCAAAGGCGTGTGTCACCACCAGCCGACTTTTATTCAGTTTTAGAAATTTGATTATGGTATATCTAGTGTGAATGTTTGGAGTTTAATGGGCTTGGGC
Source organism: Mesocricetus auratus (assembly GCF_017639785.1). NCBI lineage: Eukaryota > Metazoa > Chordata > Mammalia > Rodentia > Cricetidae > Mesocricetus > Mesocricetus auratus. The sequence goes on along the minus strand of NW_024429267.1, from coordinate 47,136,809 downwards.
TTGGTCAGCTTTTGATTCTGTAAATTTACCGATTTGGGGAAGTCATTTTGTTTTTCTTGGGCTGGGGGAGTGAATCCCAGGTCTTGCACAGGTAAAATATGAATTCTGCTACTGAACTTTACCCCAAAACTTGAGGGAGTTTTGCTGTGTTCTCAACATGGGTGGTGGAGGGAGGGGATGGGGGAAGGAGGACTAACCTCTCCTGCCTCAGTCACCTAAACTGATGTGGTTTGAGGCATGTGGCATGTCGCCTCTCATTGCTAAGCTTAGATAACCTATCAACCCAGAACTGTAGCTGAGGTCTGTCCCAGAAGGCTGGCATCAGCACTCACACGATGAATGACAGCCTATCTTTGCCAATGTGTGCATTTACACAAAAATAACCTGAGATGGCTCAGCAGTTAAGGCAATTGCCACCAAGCCTGACAGCCTGAGCTTGAGTCTCTGCAACTTTCTTAGAAGGAGAGAACTGATTTCCACAGGTTATTCTCTAAAACACACACACACACACACACACACACACACACACACACACACACACACACACACACACGAATAAGTAAATACTTAAAAGTTCTAGGCAAATTTAGGAATGTGATTAAAGAACCATTATCAGTTAGTGTGGCTACGCCCATCTGTTCACTGATGTTTTGTTTTTCTCCTTTGGCAGCGTGGTTCCCAAAACCCTGTGTGATAACGGGAGCATAGCTCGAGTGGTGACAAAGAGTGCACACTGCTGCTTCCTGGTGGCATATGTTTTGAAACTCTGCTCCTGAAAACGAATGGAATGGGCTGTGTCCTCTCTTCCTCACTATAATAAATCTCTATTTGCAAGGCTAGACTGGTGATTTTAGTGTTGCTAAGAAGTGAGGGGTCAGGTGCGGTGGTGCACACCTTTAATCCTAGTTAGAGGCCAGCCTGGTCTGCAGAGCAAGTTCCAGGACAGAGAAACCCTGTCTTGAAGGTCCCCCAACCCTCCAAAAAAAAGTTTACTTGGGCTTATGGACGTAGAAGGTTAGAATCAACATGGTGGGGTATAGAGGCATGAACAGCTGAGGGCCCACACCCTGATCTGCAAATAGAAGGCAGAGACGCACTGGGAACGGCACCAGTGTTTTGAAACCTCGAAGCCTGCTCATAGTAACACACCTAATCCTTCTAAAGTAGTTCCACCAACTAGGGACCAATTATTCAAACAATTGAACCAGGGTGGGGGGCATTCTCATTCAAATTAGCACCTATACATACACACGTGTACACCACACACATTACTTACTTAAAAAATCAAAATAGCCAGGGCGTTGGTGGTACACACCTTTAATCCCAGCACTCAAGAGGTAGAGGCAAGTGGATCTGAGTTCGAGGCCAGCCTGGTCTACAGAGTGAGTTCCAGGACAGCTTCCAAAACAATACAGGTCTCAAAAAACCAAAAAATCAAAATAAAAGCAGGGGAGTGGTAGTACATGCCTTTAATGGCAGAGGCAGGGGGATCTCTGTGAGTTCAAGTCCAGCCTGGTCTACAGAACAAGTTCCAGGACAGGCTCAAAGCTACACAGAGAAACATAGTTAAGCCACTTGGACCTGAAAGCAAAGGGTCCTCAATGTGGTGATCACAGCTAGCCTGGATCATATGACACCCTGTCTCAGAAGAAATAAAAGCCAAGGATGGGAGAGTTGGTGTGGCAGCTAAGACCATATTAATGAAGGAGTGAACTCTGATCAATTCAGATTTATTAACAGGTGCCAATCAATAAAGTACAACACTGCCACTGAGCTGCTGCCCCTCTAGTTCCCAATGGGGACCTGAAAGGTCTGGGGAGGGTCAGCAAGTCCTTAGTCCAAGAGCATGTGACCTCCCCCATTCTTATTGGGTCACATATCCCTAGAGAAGACAGTGCCCACTGGACCAAGTGTCTCTAGCTCAATTAGCTATCTGACTGGATTCCCACAACACCACAGCTGCTCTTCCTGACGACCCGGGTTTAATTCCCAGTACTCACATGGAAGCTCACAACTGAAGATCCAGTTCCAGGAGATCCAACATCCTCTTCTGGCCTCCGAGGGCCCTATATGCTATGGTTCACAGACATACATTCAGGCAAAACAATGCCTGCAATCCCAGCACTCAGGAGGCTGAGCCTGATCACAGGGATTCAAGGCAGCCTGAACTATGTAACATAACCCTTAAAGGGAAGCTAAGGTGGCTAAAACAGAATAGAAGGTTTTTTGTTTTTTTGAGACAGGGTTTCTCTGTGACTTTGGAGGCTGTCCTGGAACTCACTCTGTAGACCAGGCTGGTCTCGAACTCACAGAGCTCCACCTACCTCTGCCTCCCAAGTGCTGGGATTAAAGGCGTGCACCACCAACGCCTGGCCTAGAAGTTTTTTGAGTTGGGGAATGAGAATAATGTGAAGTGAAAAAAGCAGGCAAATCAATGTCTTCATAGAATTCTAAGGAATTTTGCCAAGTGGTGGCAGCGCATGCCTTTAGTCCAGCACTCGGGAGGCAGAGGCAGGCAGATCTCTGAGTTCGAGCAGCTAAGAGCATTTGCTGACCTTACAGAGGACCTGAGTTCAATTCCTAGCATCTACATGGAAGCTCATAACCCGCTGTACCGTGTGTAATTCCAGTTCTGAGAGATCAGCACCCTCTTCTGGCTCCTCTGGCATAAGGCATGCACATGGTACACATACACATAGAATCAATTTCAAAAAATAAAAATCACATGCCCATAAAATCAGCTCTTTAAAAAGGCTCCCAACTTTACAAAGCATACATGAATGCTTTAAAGTCATAGATTCAAATGCACCCGCTGTGAGTGTGCACAGGAAGGCAGTGTTGGCGTTTTCCTCTCTTGCTCTACATCGTAAAGCCAGTTCCTGCATTTGTGGGGTGGGGGGAGAGCATGCCACAGTGCACATGTGGAAGGCAGAAGACAACATGCAGGGCTAGGTTCTCTCCTACCTCGTGGGTCCCTGAGATCCCGCCAGGTCGTGAGGCTGGTGGCAAGCATGCTTACTGACTGAACCATCTTGCTGGCCCCTCCTCCTCCTCCTTTTTTTTTTTTTTTTTTGAGACAGGGTATCTCACTGAGTTTGGAGGTCACCCCTTCTCCTGGGTGGCTGGCCCATTTGTGTCCACCTCCACCCCCCACAGCACTGGAGCTGTGGACACCCAGCTCTTACTGCAAGGCCACTGGGGGGGGACCTGAACTCAGGCTTCACTCATGTCAGCACTTTACCTAATGAGCCAGTCCCCAGCCCCACACCTGACTACTGTGCTCTGTAACCGTAAGCATTTCACAGGAAGAGCCGTCTTTAGTTACATAAACGCAGTGTCAAAGGTACTTTGGCACAAATCTGGACCTGTTCTTAACATGTACAGTGAACTGTAGTCATCTTTCCCTAGTCACAGAACTGGCTTCCATTATTTCAGTTGCCCATGGTAAACGATCTGAAAATCTTAAATGAGAAGTTCTGGAACTGGGCTGAGGCTGCAGCTTAGTGGTAAAGTGCTTGCCTACCATTCCCCAAACCCTGGGTTTGGTTCCTGTCACCACACACACAATAAGTTTTAAAAAAAAATTCAGCCAGGTGATGGTGGTGTAGCTTGGTGGTGGCACAAGCTTTTGATCCCAGCACTCAGGAGGCAGAGGCAGGCAGATCTCTGAGTTTGAGACTAGCCTGATCTACAAGAGCGAGTTCCAGGACAGCCTCCAAAGCCACAGAGAAACCCTGTCTTGAAAAATCAAAAAAAAAAAAAAAAAACATTTATACTGGCAGTTGAAGAGTTGGCTCAGTAGTAAAGAAGACTTGCTGCTCTTGCAGAGGACGGAGGTTCAATTCCCAACACCCACATAGTGGCTCACAACAGTCTATATAACTCCAGTTTCAGAGGCTCTGATCCAATGCCCTCTTCTGGCCTCTATGGGCATTGCATGCATGCAGGAGAAAACTCATATTTAAAATAAAAATCTTTAGCCTGCTGGACTTGTGGCACACATCTTTTATCCCAGCATTCAGGAGGCAGAGGCAGGTGGATCTCTCTGAGTTCAAGGCCAGCCTGGTTTACACAGCAAGTTCCAGGACAGCTAGGGCTATGTAGGGAAGCCTTGTCTCAAAAAAAAAAACAAACAAAAAAAAAAACTTAAAAAATTATTCAGGTTTGGTGTAGTGGAGCAAGCTTTTAATCCCAGCACTTGGGAAGCAGAAGCATTTGGATCTCAGAGTTCAAGGCCAGCCTATTCTACAGGATAGCCAGGGCTACAAAGAAAAAAACCTGTCTTAAAAACAAAGTATCCTTTATTGGTTATTTTTCTCATTGCTGTGACCAAAAAAAAAAAATCTGACAAAAATCAATTTAAGGAACAGTTTATTTGGGCTAATGGTGTTAGGGGAAACAGCCCTGTCATAAACAGGAGTGTGAAGAAGTTGGTCACAGTGTGTCTATATTCAAAAGGCAGAGGTAAGCACTCTCTTGTTCCTTTGTCCCTTTTTAGTCGGTGGATAACTCCAGACATGGGATTGTGCTACCTGAATTCAGGGTGCGTCTCCTGTTACACCTCTCTGGAAACAACCTCCTAGTCTTTCCCGGAGGAGTGTCTCCTAGGTGATTCCAAACCTCCTAGACTTGCCTGGAGGTGTGTCTCCTAGGTGATTCCAAACCCAGTCAGGCTGACCTTGTAAACTGTGTGTTAACTTCCTCAGTCCCATCCAGGGCATGAATCATCCCAACATGTGCCCAGTTCATATACTACCCGTTCATTCGTCACTTAGTGGCTGCCTGCCTTCTGGGACAAACTGTCAGTGTAAATGAACACAGCTGAGACCATGGAAGAGCAGTGCCCTCATCAAAGGAACGTGGGGATTTATTGAGGGCATGTAAGGTCAGTCACATTCTTGAGCATGCTCAATTTAAAGTCCTAATCCTGGACAGACTCGGGTCTGTATTTCTGGGTGAGCACAGCTCAAGGAACACCTATTCAAAGGGTATGAAGGTAAACAAAAAGACTTCTGTTTTTATCCAAAGAGTTTTTGCTGAAATAAAACGGACACTTTGAAGGCCCCTGAAGGTGCCGTCTTGCTTCGTTGCTAACAGCGGGGCCTCCAGTGAAAGACTAGCAGAGCAGCTTTACTCCAGTTTTCTGGCTGGATTTCCCTTCCCCATTTTCATTTGGTTTGAGGATGGTTTGGGAAGGGTGCCTAAGACAGAAGTATGTGGCCCAAATAACCGGTGGATACGAGAATTCTCCTGCCTCAGCCTGCTTAATATTGAGGTTATAGCCAAGAGCTACCATGCCCCGATGTCTTTCATTTAAAAAAAAGACTTTAAAAGTATTTCGGTTATTTTTCTTTTGTGGATGACAAAATTCTGCAATAACACAGTTATTAACAGTTTTGTCTTTTTTTTTTTTTTTTGGTTTTTGTTTTTTAGTTTTTGGAGACAGGGTTTCTCTGTGTAGCCTTGGCTGTCCTGGAACTCACTTTGTAGACCAGACTGGCCTAAGTGCTGGGCCTAAAGGTGTGCACAACCACCACACAGCTGATAGTTAATTTAAAATTTCTAATGTTCCTGACTGTTGAGTTCCTGTGAATTGGGCTATAGATGAGTGCTTCAACTAGAGATACTGATGTGTCTCGTGTCCTTTTGAGCATGCTCTAACGTGTAGGGACTCGACTTGACTGTATTGTGGGGATCCACTGACCTTGCTGCCACCCAGAAACACGCTTCTGCAGGCAAGAAGTCCCCCCAACAAATGGCAGTCTAAAGTCCGGGTCTGTTTGCCTCTTTCCTGGGTCTGGTGGCATTTGCAGCCTGTGCACAGACCATGCTTCTTTTTCCACATGATGGCTCTGCACCGGTGACTTTACTGGTCATTAGTCTTGGGGTAGACCAGTTCGCTCAAAGAATTGAGGACATTGGAAATGTAAGGCAAAGTAAGGTGGGCGTGGCGGTGTACACCTTTAATCCCAGTACTTGGGAGGTAGGGGCATATCTGAGTTCCAGGATAGCCAGGGCTACAGAGAGAAACCCTGACAGGAAACAAAGCAAGGTAAAGTAAGTGATGTGGAATGCCTTTCTAGACTTGAGGACCTAGAACTAGTATCTGCAGTTAGCTATTGTCTTGGTTAGGTTTTGTCAACTTTATACAAGCTGGAGTTATCTGGGAAAAGAATTCCTCAATTGAGAAAATGCCTCCATCAGAGCAGTTGATGGGGAAGGAACCATCCCACTGTGGGTGGTGCCAACCCCACCCCCACCCCACCCCTGCCCTCAGGGCAGTAGTCTTGAGTAATACAAGAAAGCAGGTTAAGGGAGCTCATGGTCTCTCTGGCCTGTTTCGGTTCCTGCCTCGGCTTCCCTGGTGATGGACTGTGACCTGTAAGCCCAATAAACTTTTTCTTCCCCGAGTTGCTTTTGGTTGTGTTTATCACCGCCATAGAAACCTAACTGGGACAGCTTAGCAACTGTCTTACCAGGGACCCCCTGTGCCCATTTGAACTCTGAGAAGGACAATTCTGAGAGTAGGTTCTCTGGGTGGCTGGCACTCAGCCGATGCTTCTTCTCCCCATAGTGAATGATAGTGAGACTTGGGTACCTCTGTGGTCTAAGACACACACTGACCTTGGGCTGTGTGAGTTTTCTTCAGACAGCCTGCAGTTATGTTGGTTGAGCCCAGCGTGAAAAACAGTTGTACTGACAAGTGAATAAAAGCCAACTTTTTTTTTTTTGGTTTAATGAGACAGGGTTTCTCTGTATTATTTTGGAGGCTGTCGGTCCAGCCCAGCCTCGAACTCACAGAGATTCACCTGCCTCTGCCTCCCGAGTGCTGGAATTAAAGGTGTGCGCCACCACCGCCCGGCTAAAAGCCAACCATTTTATTGTGCTGCCTGACACTGCAAAAAGAAAAAGGGGGAAAAAAACAAAACAAAACAAAAAAACCACTGAAAAGTCCCAGAACTCAGGTGGATCTCTGAGTTCAAGGCCAGCCTGGTCTACAGAGTGAGTTCCAGGACAGCCAAGGATATACACAGAGAAACCCTGTCTGGAAAACAAAAACCCCTCTTCATCTGATTACTGTGGAAGAGAAGTTCTGGTGGAATTAAATATAGGAAGAGGGGGGGAGAGAGGGAGAATATTAGATTTTAATGTTCTGTTTCAGTTACAAAATCATCTCATGACAGAGGGGCCTTAAGGACAGAAGGGCCCCTATGTAGTGTGTGATGGGGACACTGAGTCCCCATTGAAGGCCCAGGTCTTCTGTCCTTCCATGGGATCACTCTAGCGTCCCCCTCAGGAAATGACCAGGGTTCTTACAATGCAAGCTATCCCGTGGCGACTTCTCCGGCAGGTGGTTGGGGCATGGCTGAGAGGGAGCTGAGGCTGAGCAGTCCATTCTCTATGTGGTCACTGCCAGGTGACAGGGCAGAGCTTCTGTCTGACCCATGACCACAGGCACATATCATACATGTATGCCATCACATGCAAACACAATGGTGAGGCCGGAAGTGGCACTATACACGGAGCTCCAAATGCCTGCGTGTATCCACCGAGTGTGCAGCATGCTGCAGGCATGCTGGCTTTCACATGTCTGGGGTGGCCTAGCCCTTGTGGGGTGGCCTAGCCCTTGCTTTGGCTGAATTCTTTGGCCCTGAGATCAAGCTATAGATTGAGAACTTTTCTTCCACAGCCTGAAGCTTGGATCACAGCCTGGAGAGACGGCATTGTAGCGCCACCAGCCCTGAAAGTTGAAATTTCCGACGTCTTCCCAGGTAGTTTGTGTGGGCATGGGGGAAGAGGGAGGGTCCTGAAAGCCCAGAGGCTTGGGGCCAATTCTTTTTTTTTTTTAAGATTTGTCACATATACAGTGTTCTGCCTACATGCCAGAAGAGGGCACCAGATTGAATTGTAGATGGTTGTGAGCCACCATGTGGTTGCTGGGAATTGAACTCAGGACCTCTGGAAGAGCAATCAGTGCTCTTAACCTCTGAGCCATCTCTCCAGCCCGTGGGGCCAATTCTTGCTATGGCAGGAAACAACCTTGCCCAGAGATCCTGCCGGTCACTTACGGAGTTGGCCTGAGAGGCGTGCGTGGGGGTTGGCTGCGCCGTTTGCCCTTTCTGTTGCTTTCCACCCTGCTCTGCTTTGCAGAGCTGCCCTCGAGCTTTCAGACTAATGGAAAGAAGCCTGGCTTTTGGCAGGAGCAGCCTGGGCCATTCCCCCAGCATCCTCCTACAGCAGGTGTAGTGTCTGTCAGCGGCAGTGCTCCCCTTAGCTCTGCTGCCTGTTCTTGTCCCTTCACGCTCAAGGCTGGTGACAGCTGCTTCACCTCTGATACTGAGACCTGGACTGATGACAGCTGTAATTCACCCCCATTCCCCAGTGGCTTCTCTAATGCCTACCATCTGTTAAGTAGGGCTCTGGACAAACTCCTCTTTCCTGGTCCATGCCATCAATGCCCTGCCTGGACCTGAACCAATCTAGCAGTCATTGTTTCATTAAATCCTTCCAGATGCCGGCTTAAGATGTCACCCACCACAGGATGCATGCCATGCACCATAATGCTGCTTCCCTTCTCTGAAGACACCCAGTCACTCAGGGAAGTGGCGTTAGAACCTTGGTCTCTCACCTTCCATTTCAGGGCTCCAGTCACTGCAACCCAGGGCTAGGGCCTTATTATCTGGGGAAGCAGTTAAGTCCGGGGTGGAGGGAAGGTAAGAGGGGATGGAATCTTCCTTGCAGTAAAGCATCCTGGCATCACCAAACCTACCAAATCACAAGCCTGAGCCAAGGATATGGCGTCAGTTTCCCTGCCCGCTACAGCTGCAGCATGTCATTGCGGTTTATAAGAGACGTCGTGGTCCCTTCTGTGGGTGACTAACCTCCAACTTCTCTTCCACCAGTGTAGTCACTAGCACTGCTGGGAACACCCACAATGACTTTCCTGCTGGCTACTCACTGCTACACTATCATTTTCTGTCCTTAAATGAAGCTCGGTCTCAACCTAGATTCTAGACCGTGGCTTTGGCGCTAGAGTCCACTGTGCTTATGTGTAGATGTTTGTGTCCACATGCACACCTGAGTTCCGGTGCTCACAGAGCCCAGAGGTGTCAAATCTCCTGGAGCTGCAGTTACAGATGGTTGCAAGACACCTAATATAGGCGCTGAGGACCAAGCTACTCAAGGAAGAACAGCTAAGTGCTTTTAACTGCAGAGCCGTATCAATTCTACACTATGGCCAGAAGATGGCAGTATGAAGCCAGACACGACCAGCAGCGGGACAGCACTTCTGGTTCTCTGTGGAGTGGATGGTCCATAGGTCTCAGTAGCAGCATGTCAGCCAGATCATCCAAGTCCTTGGGAGGAGGACACCCCCGTCCCCCCACCAAGGTAAGTGGGATAAACTATCGTTTTTTTTTTTTCCCTTTGGAGAAAAGATTCCTGTCTACCCTTGAGTGGTTTAGAATTCACTGTGTAGACCAGGCGGTCATGAACTTACAGTGACTCTTACCTCTGTCCCTCAAGTGCTGGAATTACAGGTCAGGTGTGCCTGGCAAGAACAGAAAACTTTTTTCTTTCTTCGAGACAGGGTTTCTCTGTATCTTTGGAGCCTGTCCTTGAACTCACAGAGATCCACCTGCCTCTGCCTCCCAAGTGCTGGGATTAAAGGTGTGCGCCACCACCACTGGGCAAGAACAGAAAGTTTTTTTAAAGTTAATAATGAACCATGAGGTGGTGGCGCACTACTTTAATCCAAGCACTCAGAGGTAGAGGCAGGTGGATCTCTTGAGTTCCAGAACAGCCAAGGCTATACAGAGAAACCCTGTCTTAAAAAACAAACAAAACATGGTGTGGATGCATGAGTTTTGCCTACATGGGTATACACCATGTGTGTGCCTGGTGCCCACAGAGGCCAGAAGACAATATTGGAATCCTGGGCCTAGAGTCATAGTTGTGAGTTACCATACGGGTGCTGGGAATAAAATCTGGGTCCTATGCAAGAGCCAACTTCTGAGATCCAGCCAGGCCCTGAGCTGTAATCTCTGTACTCGGGAGACTGAGGCGGGAGCAGCATTACTGCAAAAACCAGGCTAAACTAGTCAGAGACCCTTTCTCAAAAAACAAAAACAAAACAAAAAAAAAACACAAAAACCTACAGACCTAAGATTTCATCAAGACTTGTAATCATGTGTATCTGTGTGTGTGAGTGAAAAGGGCCCAGAGGCCACGAGGCGCCATCAAATCCCCTGGAAATGGAATTACAGTTGTGAGCCACCCAATGTCGGTGCCTGGGAACTGAACTCAGGTCCTCTGGAAGAGCAACTGCTTGTAACAACTGCACATCTCCCCAGCCCTTTAGTTTTGATATAGGATCTTGAAAACAGATGAAGCCATGGACCCATGCCTCAGCTGACAGAGGTGATTTTTTTTCAATGTGTCCTATAGGAGGAGCCTGATGACACACACACAATAGACATTACTGCCCAAGAGGCAAGACCAGGTAGGTCTACGCTGTGGCCCAGCACAGTCCAGACTCTGGGTATCGGTCAGCAGTCTCCTCCAGTGCTTTTGCCCCTTCCCAAGGTTCAAGTGACCTCCAAAGGGACCTTGGTGCTAGTCAGCACAAACCCAGATGTTACACCCGTAAACACCATTCTTCTAAAAAATTAACAAAAATATGTAATGTGCTGGGTGTGGTTAATGCACACCTTTAGTTCCAGCTCTCAGGAGGTAGAGTCTGATTTCAAGGCCAGGCTGGTCTACATACCAAGTTCCAGGCCAGCTAGGGAGAAACAGTGAACCCCTGTCTTAAGGAATATATGTATTCACATTCATCTGGAAAATTATTCCAGCCTTTAAATTGGTGGGGAAAGTGAGAGCAGAGTCTTTGTATACTAACAAGTTTGTGGAAAACAGTAAGGAGAGCACACCTTTGCAAACTTGGAGAGAAAAGGGAAGACAAACTGCACTATAAACATTCTAGACTGAAACTGGCCTAGACCCAAGTGAGCCATCACCACTGTTGGCGCTGGCATTCTTGGCCATGGTGTTCGAGTGAAGACTTGGCTTCCTATCTTGTGTGGTACGGTTTTTATTTCATGACATCCTCTATCACAATGTTCTGCGAGGGTGACACACAAGTGACTCAGCACACGTTCAGTGCTCGCCCTTCCCGCCAGCGCTTGCCCAAGCGTGCAGGTACTTGAAAGCCTTCCTCACCAGGAACCCTCACCTCCTCACAGGACTCCCTAAGACCGCAGAAGCCCAAGCCTGGAGGTGCAGCTCTGTCACTCCCTCTCTGTGTCTGTCTGAAGTCTAGCCAAGACCTCATTCCCCTGTCAGCCCTGCTCTGAGACTCAACCCCATGTTTAGCCATGGGGGAGGCAGAAACATTGAGTGAGGATAAAATCTGGACTAAGACAGCTATTATTAGTACTGAGGCTCCCAAACGAGGGCCTGACTGCTGACCCCATCTGTGACTCTGCCTCCCCACATCTGGCAGGCATGGGCAAGACAGGCTGTTAGAGCTGACAGAAATAGCAGCTGTGATAACCCTGGAATGAATGCCAACATGGCTCCTGCTATCTTAAGGACAAGGACTTTGGAGATGAGAAGAAAGGACTCTTCTTGGAATCGTGTCAGCCCATCTCTTCAAACCCTCAGAGAAGACCCCAAAGGTGGCTGGACCACCGGTGGTACACAGTAAGAAGGCCAAGGGGGGCCCTCACCTAGCAAGGCCTAGCGTATTCTCACCCTGCAGCTCTACTGACCCAGGCAGCCATAGACACCTCAGTGCAGTGGTGTTGAAGCTCACCTACAGCTCCAAACAGGAAAACACCATGTCAGGGGCCACCACACAGGCAGGTAGGTGGTTGGCTGTGAGCCCTGACTTAAGGTACCTCAACAAGGACAGCAATATATGGAAATCGGGTCTAGAGATAGGGCCATGGGCCAGGACCCTTGAGACCCACGGTGTCTGCAGTTACCTTTAACGATGCCACGCTTTCCCAATTCCTTTAAAAATTTATGGAACATGAATGAAGTTAGCACAACCTGCAAACAAGGTGGACCCCTTGAAGATGGGGAATCTGCCCTCCCCATCTGGCCCAGATCTCCCTGAGCCCTATAGCGCTTCAAATTCTCCTTTCCAGGAAGCCGACCCCACCTACAAGCCAGGGAGAAACTGCCTGCCTGCAGTGTAGGGCCTTTCAGATTGGTCAGGAGACCCTTCAGTGTGACACTGTGCCCATGTCCCCCAACGGCTGCCAGTTAGAAGGGCCAGTGAGTCCACCGGTCAGACTCTACCCCACGTGTTGCCCTTTAATGAAGAGCTGTATCATCCGGGAGCCCTCCCCACCAGCTACCCGAAGACGGGGGGCCCTGAGGCGCCCTGCCTGCTGAGGCAGCAGCAGCCCAAAAAGGCATGTTTTTTTCCTCTCAGGCCTTGAAATTGGCAACAGGGAGCAAGGTCAGAGGAAGCTAAACTGAGGAAGAGGAAGATGGATGAAGAGGACAGGAAGTGGGAGGGCTCCCTTCCTCTGATTCCTGATGGGACACAGGCCAGTGCTCAACAACAGTACAGTCTCCCCAGGGGCCCAGAGGCCTCACCAGACATTCTCTGGAAACCCTAAGTCCCCAGCTCCCTGCAGGCTGGCGTCACCCAGGAAGTATGTTACAGAGTCACCAGGCCTGGGACAGGCCTGGCACTACCGACTGAGCCACTAGGTCCCAGGCCTACGAGGTGGGCCCACAGGGCTGAAGCCAGCAGGAGGCTGGGAGCCCCCTTTCATTAAACTCGGCTTGTCAGTCACTACAGGCATCTACGAAGGTGGCCTCTCCCTTGAGATCCCAGGAGGTGCTGAGACAACAGCAGTCCAGGACTCCCTGGTCCCTATAGGTCCGTGACCTTGTTCTCCACAGCAGCAGCGACCTGCTGGAGTCGGTAGCCCAGCTGCATCTTCTGGGCAGTGCCATCCTCCTCCAGGGCAGTGATGATCTGAAAGGCAGAAGCCACAGAATCAGATACGATGTCCCTGGAACCACGATCACCACAGGTGGACTTTGGCAGCCTGAGGGCTGTAGCACAGTCAGGGTTAACCATACCATATGTATGTGATTACATGTATGCTGAGAATACAGTCATACACCACCACACAGACGTGTTAAAGAACAGGCAGTTACGTAACGAGGAAAGTATGTCATTCCCTACCATTCCCTCCTTGCCCAGCTCATTTCGTGTAGAAGCCAGCCTTACACACGCATGCTCTTCTCGCAAGGTCTGCCAAAGCCATGCCCAGCCTACTAACGGCACTCCTGGTTCTACGTGCCGAGACCAGGAGGATATGGTGTCGGAGGCTGAAGGAGGCTGTGGATCACTTGGCTATTACCAGACCGCTGGGCTGTGATACAGGTTCCTGTACTCTCAACAGTGACAGGGACATCCCTGGTGATTCCGCTGGGCACTCGCAGAATGACCAACAGGTACAAGAACAACGGGGCCCACGGTGTGCTCACCTGGTCATAGTACTTGTTGATATACTTGTAGAGTTCATGCAGAGCCACTCGTGCCCCAAGATCACCAGAGTAGTTCTAGGGAAGAGGGCAAACACAAGGTGAGAGAAATGAGGAAGTGTGTGTGTGTGTGGGGGGGCAGGATCCCAGAGCAGGGGACCTGAAAAAGAAGGGGTCCTGTGGTGGGAAGCAGGGTCTACAGGGCAGGGACCCAAGGCAAAGCGTGACCACAGCTCAGGACAGGCTAAGGTCAAAGACCTCATGGAGGAAGAAGAAACTCCGGGGCTAGAGTTTCCACTGGAGCCCCGCCTGCCTCTCCCAGGCAAGGCTATAGCTAGATATTCCTCCCATTCATCCCAAGAGACTGGCTGGGAACGCAGCGTAATTCTGCTCTGATCTTACTCAAATGTTTCCTGAGGCCAGTCCAAGGCCTCACAGGGACATAAGACCCTCAGCTTCCTTCTCTGGACAGTAGTGCTGATGCGGCAGGACACCCCCATGAAGGGCTTGGCACAGCTGTACCCCAAAAGCACAGCTGCTGTTGGTAGTGTGGGTGTCCTTTAACCACTTGAGGAACACTGTCCATTGTTCCTGAAGTTCTCATGTGTGCCGACGGAGCCACACGTCGGAACAGTGGACAGGACGGGCCAGGCAGACTGAAAAGGCCTAGAGCTGAATCCCATCCATTCAACAGACCCAACAAGGGCTGCAACCGTACGAGCGCCTGGCTAGATAAGATTAGATGACAGTTATCAAAACGAGACCCCTGCTCGGTCACTGAGATGCTAGCAGGGCTGGCCTTTTTCAGTAACAGTGACAGAGTGTGTCCTCTCCCAGACAGATCATAGGTATAGAGGTGACAGGGCCTTCTGTACAATCGAGACCCATGAAGGGGAGGCCTTACCCGGGACAGCTCTGCTAGGACTGAGTTCATCTCCTGGTCACTGGCTGGGACGGTCTGTCTGATGTCTGTATAGTACCTGCCAGGGACAGCAAATGCTAAAGAAGCCCACTTCCTTGTCCCATCAGAGCCCACCTAGGGCCTCAACTGCACCCCACCCGCAGGCCTCCCCGGTACCTTTCCACCATCTGTTTGTAACGGGGAATATCTCGAGCATACAGAAGTTTGTTGATGGGAGAGTCCTGGACACCAGCAGAGAGGGCACCAGAGAAGGGAGGGAGGGTGAAGGTCAGTAAGGTGACCAGCATCAGCACCGTTTTATAACAACCCACATCCCAGGACCCTCCCGCTCCCAGCAAACCAGGACCCTCCAGCTCCCAGCTGGCCACCCTAGCCCATCTCGCGCGCGCGCGTGTGTGTGCTCGCGCGAGCGCGCACACGTAGAAGTCAAGGGACAACTTGTAGGAGTTGGTTCTCTTCTTCCACCATATGGGTCCCAGGGCTTGAACTCAGGTCATCATGCTTGGCAGTGGTTTTCATTATACCATTAAGGCCCTGGCCACTGGGAACCCCATGCCAGAAGACTCTGGGCTTCGACTCCTGGGACATCTTCCCACTGTTGGTGCTGTGCTCACAGCTTCTCCCGAGCACACTGCCGGCTCTTTCTAGACTCTTCCTGTCACACCACTGACAAAAGACACCTCAACACCCCAAGAAACCAAATCTGCCAGGCATCCTGGGGGATGGCTCTAGGTACTGGAGAATCCATGACGCCACCAGAGACCACTGGTGACCCCCTGCAATTCCTCAGGCTCACCCCCAAACCTGAGCTCATCACAGCCCTGGGGCCTGGGAGACTTCGCCTCACCCTTTAACACCCCACACCTCCAACCCACACCTGTACCTTTGCTGGCTTGAGCTGGCCACTGCTGGACCACAGGTTAGTGTAATCTGGGCTCCTAAGCTCCAGCTCACCGGCATGTAACTGCCACACCACTCCCCGCTCCCACGCCTACTGTGGCTACCTACCCACTTGCCCTAGTGGTGAGTCCTCAAGCGGCACTGGTTACATATGACTACGCAGTTGTAGACTGTCACCACGCTCCACACCCACATAGGCTACCTGGGTGACCCCATCCTCCCGTTCTCTCTCCCAGCCTGCTCACCCTGCCCAGTTTGTGGTCGGCCAGGGTGCAGGCGTCCATGAAGGTCTGTGCAATGACGAGGAGCACCGCGTCCATGTTGTCAGATGTCTGCACGTCGAACACGAACTGTGGGTTTTTGATGATGTTGATCCAGAACCTCAGTGGCAGGCTGCAAATTGGGGAGGAGGGGCCAGTAACTACGCTGGGAGGGAGGCAGGAGGCCCCCACACATGTCCTGAGCCCGCCCCTCCCCACCTGTTGGTCTTCCAGATATGGATGGTATCCTGATCGGAGATGCCGTGCTGCTGAGCCTGTTCATCCAGCAAGTCAAAGAAGTACTTCACGGCCAGCGGCACGGGGCGGCTGGTGCCGAGAATCACCTGGAACAGGTCATCCACAAACTTCTGCAGTGTACCCTGTGGGAAGCAAAGGAAGCAGACAGCCAGGTGAGGAGGGAGACCGTGGCGGCGGCAGCCTCTCCCTTGTACGAGCCCCACACCGTTCCCATGCCCCCTGGGTAGCCACTTTTTCTAATAGCCCAACCCCACCTTCATTGACAGCAGGCGTGTCAGGTAGATCTCAGGAATGGCCTTGGCTCGCTCACGCTCCCCACCCCGAAGGCTGCCCCTCCGTGGTCTGGGAGGCTCTGGCTCCTCGCTCGGCTTTACCAGGTGCCAGGGCCGGATGCCCCCCTCATCCACATCCTCCAGCATTGGGGTCCCTGTGCCAAGATGTGAGAGTCTGGGTGCCCCCCACATCGGTGCTGCCACCTCTCAGGAGTCCAAGTCCAGTCAACTCCCCCAGGAGTGGGAACACCGGGCTGAGGCGCCTCTGGAGGCATCAGCCCTCCCTCAGCCCGAAAAACCTTCCCCGCCACCCACGACTGGGCAACACAAGTGCAGAAAACCACAAGGTGGAGGCAGGTACTCACGTTCTCCAGGGACATAATCCTGGTTTTCCCTAAGAACGTGCTTTGTAAGGCAGGGGACTAGGGCCACAGTTGCTCCGTCTGGGACCTGCTAACCACAGCTGGTGATCCTCCTGTCAGTCTTAGCCCACCCTATCCAGCCTCCAGTTCCCATCCCCCTACCTTGTAATGCTGCAGGGTATTGAGACGTCTCCACAGACCCTGGACCTCAGAAGTGACATCCTCATCAGAAAGGATGAGGTGCCCGGCCACTCCAGACCGCCATTCTGCAGGGAAAAGAGAGGACTTGATTCGGGGCTTCGAGGATTCTCTTCCTGCCATGTGGCTCCTCTCATCCTCGATGGAGACATGGCCCCTCACCCATCCTCTCCAAAGAGCTACAGCAGAACTCTCCCCAGGTCAGAGTTCATCTGATAATGTTCCAGAGCCAGCTTTCGTAGCAACTTCCAACATCCCCGCTCCTGACCCTCACCAACATCCAAGGTGCGAGAGTCTGGCCGTTGGGCAAGAGGCACCCCCTTATAAAGCTGGTCCAGCATCTTCTCCTTGGCCTGGGAGATGGTGTCACAGTCCAGGACTTTCACAGCTATACCCTGGGCGTCTCCTGCACCAGGCCCCACAGCCAGCAGAGCATTCAAGGTCTACACAAGAATGTGAGCGATTTCAGGACTGGTTCCACAGGTCAAGAGCAGGGACAACCCCTGAAACGGCTGCAGCCTCTGAACCCAGCCCAGCACCAAGCGGCTGTCACTCTTCACCTGTCTGCCTCCACCCTTGATGCCAATGCTCATGGGGTGAATGACAGAGAGCCCCCATGTGAGCACACAACCCTCCTTCATGTCTGAGGCAGTCTGCACAAGCAGACTCCCCCTGCCGCCTGCTGGAGAAGCTGTTTAGAGGAGACCAGCCAGGGACCCTTGGGTGTGACAGGGAAGCCCCAGGCAGGCTGCCTGCCAAGCGGCCACTGGTTTAGGGGACCAGACTCCGCCCCTGGTGAGATGGACAAGAAAGATACTCCAACTCCGCCCAGTTCTGTGCTTCCCTCCTAAGTAAGGGACTCTCTGAGACTCGCATCTTAATCCTACCACGTTAGGGCTGTAGCTCGTGCTGGAAGGATGCTTGCTAGCATGCAGGAGGTCATGCATTCCTATCACAATAAATGAGTAAACAGCCTCGCTAGCAGTTATCCAGAAGTCAGATAAGCTCTATATCCTGGTACAGACACCTGCCCAGAGCACAGCCTCACCAGGGGACGGTACTCCACATCCTCTCTGAGCAGGCGGTTGTCATTCAGCGTGTATTTGGCCTTGCCAGTCACACTGTCCACGGGCCCCTTGTCCACTTGATGCTTAATCCCTCGGAAGAGCATGTACAGAGGCTCTCCTACAGAGTCCTGTGAAAGTGTGGGCAGTCAGGTCCTCTGGCAAAAGTACACAGGGCATGACGGGTGAGGTCTTGCCTCGGGCATCAGTGGGCCAGCGACATGGACTGCTGGAGACTTAAAGGGCCAGACCCTCCTCGTGAGGAGCTGTCGGCCCCTCCCTCACCCTCACAAAGGTGTAGAGGCAGATGGACATCCAGTTGGTGAGCAGCTTCTCCACCACAGTCTCTGTCCTGAGATGGCAGCAAAGGGAAGGCCAGGTCAGCAGGGGGCTCCAGGGCTCCAGTCCACAGATCCCCAAACTCAAGCCCCCCCCCCCGCTCTACTCCTGGCTGCAGCTGTCCTATGCCCTGACAGCCACATACCTACGCAGCATCAGCTTGGGGTTCTTGGCCACATACTGGGCCACCAGGTCACTGAGGAGAGTACGGAGGATGTCAGTGAAGTACTCAAGCTTCCCGTGAAGCGCCACAGTGAGCAGAGATGCCACATAGGCCCGGTCCCGAGCAGAGAAGGTACGCTGACTCTCCAGCGTGTGGATGAACTGAGGTCAGGGAGAGAGAAAGAGCGAGGGGCGGGCTGAGAAACAGATGGAGGAAGACCAGGCCTGTCCAGGCAGGAGCAAGAAGGGATGGGGAAGCCTGGCCGGCAGTGCACCTTGGTGAGGAAGAGCTTGCTGTTAAGCAGGTTCGAGAGCTGCCCCAGGCCCTGTTCCACAGTGGGTCGCCTGCTATCAGGCACGCCGAGGTCCCTGTGCAGGGGTGACTCCCGGTACCCAGGGAAGAAGACCCTCTCTGCATACACCTTGTAGTCAAGGAAGGGGATGCCGCTACCAAGGAGGTCACTGGTGAGGTCAGTCATCTCGGTCATGAGGTCTGTTGAGCAGAGGAACGTGAGTGGATCCCATGTGACCACAGCAGCCTCGGCCAGAGCCCGGAGGCGACTCTACCGTGTGTCACCTGTAAACTCCTTCTTACAACGATCCCGCACACTGCTCTCCAGGTTCTCCAGCTGGATCTGCACTTTCTTGTAGTCCCTCAGGGCCTGCTTGCTCTTCCTCCTACTCAGCACCGAGGGCAGAGGGGAAAGGCCAGCCCTTGCTGGGCTTAACTCTACTCCAGGTCAACCACAGTCTAACTCGACCCAAAATGACTCGTGTCCCATTCCCATCAAAGCACATCTACCCTTCACTCCTGTCCCCCAAAAAACCCAACTATGCCATACAGGGCCCACAAGCTATTTTTTTTTTTTTGGGTTTTTCGAGACAGGGTTTCTCTGTGGCTTTGGAGGCTGTCCTGGAACTCGCTTGGTAGTCCAGGCTGGTCTCGAACTCACAGAGATCTGCCTGCCTCTGCCTCCCGAGTGCTGGGATTAAAGGCATGCGCCACCAACGCCTGGCTCCCACAAGCTATTTTTATAAACACAGGTTTGTTAGAACTCAGCTATAATTAGTGGTTTGGATATTGATATGGCTGTTCTTATGTCCTGGGTAGAATGGAGGATTGTGGGAGAACAGTGGGACTCTGCAACCATTCCCAGAGGTCTGATCCTTTGCGTAAAATATTTACAGAGGGGAGCTGGAGGGATGGCTCAGTGGTTAAAAGCACCCGGGTTCAGTTCCCAGCATCCACATGGCAGCTCACAACTGTCTGTAACTCCAGATTCAGGGGCTGTGATACTCCCACACAGATACATATGCAGCAAAACACCAATGCCCATAAAATAAAAATAAGTCTTTTTTTTGTTGCGTGCACCACCACCACGGCCAGGCAAAAATAAATAAATCTAAAAACAACAACAACAAAAAACTGGGCAGTGGTGGTGCACGCCTTTAATCCCAGCACCCGGGAGGCAAAGGCAGGTGGACTTCTTTGAGTTTGAGGCCAGCCTGGTCTACAGAGTGAGTTCCAGGACAGCCAGAGCTACACAAAGAAACCCTGTCTTGAAAAAACAAAACAAAACAAAATTTTGCAGAGCCCTGCTCTAGTCTGTACCTTCTCTGTCCAGCATCATCTCCCTACCTGCCATAATTGGCTACACCCACCTGTATATGAGGACAATGATGATGACACCCAGGGCCAGGAGAGACGTGCCCACGCCCAAGCCCACTTGGGCCGCCACAGGAAAAGCCACAGGGCTCTCGCCATCGTACTGTACATGACCCAGGGAGAAGCGTAGGTTCCCCATCTGTACCTGTGTGGGAAGCTACCTGTGAGTCAGAGCCCCAGACATCACGGTGCCCAGTCCTGCCCAGGTCCTGCCCACTGACCGTGAACTCAGGCAAAGCATCTGGCGCCTCCTGGAGGGCGTGGTGCTGCGGCAGGGGCTGCTCCACAGGGGGCTCACAGTACAGGTGGTGTCGGGTCAGGGTCTTCACCACACAGGGCCCATCGCCTATCATGGCTACCACCTCCTCCTTAGACATGGCAAGGTCCAGATTCTCCCCCTGGGACAGAGGGTCACTGATCCGTTAGAACACTTGCCACCTAGAGCCTGTCTTCCCAGATGTACAGGGGTGGTCCGGAGACCATCCTTCAGCCCTGTTTCCCTTGCAGGCTAATCCCATGGTCAGAGATGTCCTTCAGGCTGCTCACCTTAACCTCCTCTGGGCTTCCTCCCTTCTCATAGCTGAAACCCTGGAGAGCCTAAAACCATCCCCCACACGCGGGGCAGTTAGTTAACTAACTCTTGAGTTACCCTCGGCTAGGTGATGATGGATTTTCTTACTCTGGCCTGTCCGAGTGTCCCACACACTACTTATCATGTGTGTCACAACAAACAGCCAGTGTCACCAGTGTAAGCCCAGTTGCCAAATGAGGATCAGCCAGTTACCTAATGTGCACCGCACTACCCAATTACTGATTACTTAACCAAATAGATAGCCTCATGGAATACAGGGTCCCAGGCCACTAATCAAATCCCTTCCAGGAACCAGGCTGGCATCTATGCTGTACCAACCCTCTTCAGGACCTGCTCTTTCAACCCTGACCTCTCCAGCATATACACACTGTTCTCCTATAAAAGAGCCCAAGAAGGTACGTTACCTCCACAGAGAACACACTCCCTGGCTTGTGCCGGAATGGTGTGGTGGGATCCTCGGGGTTGAGAGAATGCAAAGTGGGGTCAGCTTCATAGGAGAAGGGTACGGGGCTCAGGGTAGCAAAGTCAAACACCACATTGTCCAGGATAAACTCCACCTGGACCCAAGGGTCCTCCGGCGGGCCTGGGAGAGCAGGTGTGCGGCACATGATAAGACGGGAGGAGTTCACAAGACATGGCTCCTCAATCTGTAGAGGGGGGTGAGAGCGGATCAACTGGGCGCCTCAGGAGACGCGCGGCTGACCAAAGGCGGAAAGCGTCTCCTTTGGTACCAGCTACCCCGTGGCTGCACACAGGTTGTGGTACAAGGGAGGGGAGAGGTGGCCAGCACGCTGTGAGCAGGGGAGGCTCGTGGACAAGCTATGTGGCGATGCTCTAGACCAACATACTTCCTCAGGGACCACATGATGCCTCTGTCCAAGCCCCTGGCCAGGCTGTGGCGTCCTTGGGACCACAGTCACTCGGATTCTTGGCATCAGTACCACATCCAGATTCTGGCCACGGACCCATATCTCTCGTCCTCCACTGAAACACAGCCGGGGAGCCACTCATGACTTACACGAACCAGGACCTATGGCACCTATGCTACGCCATAGGCCAGTTCTAGCCAGCTCAGTCCCAAACCCAAACTCCACGACCCCTTCTGTCAACAGTAAGGGGTTCACAGCCCCCATTCCCAGAACCCCAGGTTCCCCACTGTGAGGAGAACCCCCCCACATACACGATTTGACCCCACCTGAAGAAGCTCTTGGTAGGGCCCACAGAGGTGACGTTGGGGTCCGATGTATAGGTGAATTGGCCACGCTGCAGCCTCCGCTCAGTAGTCCCAAACCAGACAGTCACTGGAAGTGCAGCAGGCATGGGGTACGGGCTGGTCTCACAGCACAGCTGCTCAGATTGCTGCTGCTCCAGTAGCCTGGGGTGGGGGTAGGAGATAGGGTCAGATCGAGGAGTCAGTGACCAGCTCAAGTCTTAGCTCACTTTGCTTCCTCACCAACTGCGGTCTCCGTCACGCACCCTCAAGTTGTACTTCTCCCAGAGCCTCAGCTGTTGTGGGGATACCAGAACTTTCTTATGGGGCAGACCTGACCCGTGCCACACTGGCTTGCCCCACCACCCCATCACCTCCCCCCGAGCGCGTGGATTCTACAGAACAAGGAACAACCCTTACAAGTGGCAAGGCTGGTCACCAATCAGCACACGGATGTCCTCTGGTCGCCCAGTCAGGAGCTTAGACCCATGAAGGGTGAGGCGGGTGCCCCCGGCTCTGGGGCCACGGTCCGGGAAGATGGAGTGTACTTTTGGATCCTGTGGGAGGAGGAAGGGGAGAGACAGAGTCAGGTCAGAATAAGAGGCCAGGGGGCCACACACAGACTAGGCAGCCTCAGGGTGGGGCGCGCTATGGAGGCAAAACCAAATGGGCTGAGACACCCCGAGGGAGAGGGCTGCGGGCAGCTGGGAGGGGAGGGGCTTAGCTCCACGGCACCTGGTAGGCAAAGTTGACCTCTGAGACACTGTGTCCTCTTGCAGGCACCTCCACGGCCACAGCGCCAGCCACTTCCTCCACAGTGGTCCCGGTGACGCACACAAGCCTGAGGGCACAGCGCAGGCGAGCGATAGCAGGCTGCACAGACGTGCCTCGAGCTGACCTGGCAGACACTCTACTCTTCCCGCACTGCCAGGTGGTCTGCCATGCCCCTCCCCATGAGACGCGTCAGCATCCCCTCTAGCTTTGGAGGGAGCTCCCTATGGCATACTAGCAAGCCTTGGCTTCAGAGGCATCGTATTCCTGGTTCAGTCAATCAGGTACGGCCTCCAACAAGGAGTGTATCTCTCTCATGTGACAAGCGTTTACAAAGGAGCCCTGGAGAGCTGACTGTGGTGGGGCCGCTGAATGAGTAAGAGGGCTCACCGCCACTCCAAGCCCCCAACCATCGCCGCACAGGCAGCAACCACTTGCAAAGTGATGGAAACTTGATTCAGTCTGGAACAAAAAGTCCCTGAAAGCCTCTAGTCAGGACTGGGGGCAGATGTGAGCCGTCGAAGAACGCTGGTTCTTGGCCAGAAAACAGAAGCCTGGGGCACATTAACTTCCAGAATGTTAAGCCTACAGTGGCTAACACTGTCACGGTCACCACAAACACCAGCAAAACAGAGCAGGTGGTGTGAGCTAGCCAGGGAGGCTCCAGCCGGAATATATTTTACAGTTCATAAATTACTTCACAAACCACGTAAGTCTGATGTTTCTAGAACTATTAATAGTCTGGGAGTTCTTAGTTGCCTAACATCTGGAGGGAAAGGGCAAGCTCCTAGAAAGTGGCCCCTTGCTTAAAACACAAACTCAGTTCTTCTGAGAGTGCAGTCGAGAGGTCACCCTGATATTTTGCCAAGTTTGGGCCCTGGTGCTCATGGGTATCTCCTGAAGAATGTCCCATATTCCCTGAGGCACTCTGGAGGTGTGCCATGGGGCCCTCCCGAGAGCCCGGCCAGGGGAGGTCTTGGAGAAGTAAGTGCTAGGGAGAGACTGCTGAGGAATCCGCTACAGTGATATCCAAGGCCACTAAGAAAGCCAAGAAGCACATCTAAGCAGAGTCATCAGCAAGCTCCAGGCAGTGACTCTGCCCAACACCCTAGACTCCCCAAGCAGTCCAGACCAGGGACCCGTCGCAGGTATGCATAGAAAGCCAGGGATCCAGGCCTCCGCAGTGACCCAGCACTAAGACACTGACACCGTAATTAAGACAGGAGAAAGGAAAGCAGACAAATAGAGAAAGGAGGACCTGGATACGAAGTCATCTAGCCACAAAGTGCCCTCCCGTGTTGGGCCCAAACAGCTCACCTGCTGGAGACCTCGTATTCCCCAGCATCAACAGCACAGGGCACGCCAGCCACTCTGACCATGCCCAGCACATCCTGTACATGCTGGCCCAGGTTAGAGCCCCTGATGGTGACACGGGTGCCTCCGTCTACAGGTCCAGTCAGTGGCTCCACCTATTCCAGGACAAGGGACACTCACTTCTACTTCCTGTCAACCTCCATGGTCTGAGGCAGCCCCAGCTTCCTATTTTTGAGTCCTGTGCATCCATGACACAGACAACCTCCCTCGGGGAAGAGACACGCCAGCATCCCAACATACCGAGTGAATGAGAGGCGCAGGGCACTGAGTGGCCACAGTTTCCGCCTCGTGACAGGCTTCCCGGGCCACACAACGTGGCTGCTCCCCCTCACACCACACACAGCCGTACTGGGGCATGGCAGTCTGGCAGCGGCTGCAGTCCCCGTGTCCCACGGAGCAGTCATACAGCACCACTAGGGACAGCAGGAGTGAAATGTGATGGGGGAGCCAATGGGCCCCGATGCCGCCAGCCTGCCCTGAGGTCCCAAGGAGGCTTACCATACAGCCCATCAGCACTGTCCACACGCAGGCCACCCGCCCAACGCAGGAACAGCCCCACCTGGAGTTCCGGCTGCAAAGCCTTATAGCTGAACTGGAGAAATGGGAGTGAAGTCAGAGCCCAGAGTTTGGCCAGGCCTGGGGAGGGTGTGGCTTAGGAAAGGGCCAAAATGACTAGTTATGGGAGTAGTGTCAGAGGTCAGAATTGGAATTCAGGGATCCCAGGGTGAAAGGGCAGGAGATCAGCAGTGGAACTAGAATATAGAACCCCTTAGGATATCTTCAACTTAAGCGGTCAGACTGGGATACGGGGACCCCATGAGGCACAGGTGGGGTGCACATCTGATTTCCAGGTTGGGCTGTGACAAGCACAACATAACCAGCCAAGGGTAGCCAGCCTGTGGCCAGGGCACTCATGGCCTACCCAGGCCCCGGTGTCCACACCTGGTGTTGCTGGCACGTGATGTGGCACCAGGCGTCTGGAGGTGGCTCACACTCGACCTGGGCCTCAACGGCAACCTCCAGGCCCTCCAGCTCCAAGACACACTCGCTGTTCCTTGGGCCATCCTGGGGGCAGAGCACATGTTGTTCAGGTGGCTCTAGAAGCTGGCTCCTTCAGGCTGCAGTGCAGGCCCCGCCCAAGACGGGAGGGAAAGCTGGGGCTGGCGATGCCCTCCTGATTTGTAAGACTTGGGTAGAGTTGCTCGGTAGCCAAGCAGTCTGAAGGGAACGATGTCGGCTGCACAGGCAAACACACCTGGAAGAGCCATAAGTTTCTGCCTCGAAGTTGGATTTTTTCGTTCCACGTGGACGGGTATCAGCAGGGAGCCATGAACGTTCTCCACACAGGGGCAGGAGCTCACCGTCTGACTCATCTCTCCCTGCAGGCGTCAACAGTGAGGCAGTCTGCGGCTCCCGCCCTGCCCACCCCGGTGGCAGCCCTGTCCCCACCCTCACAAAGCAGAATCACAGGGAGCGCAAACGGCTGTATCTTCCCCTCCCCTCCCGCGGCCTCCTTCCTGGGCTGGACCTCACCAGCTCCCAGAGCCCGGGGGTGTCGTACTGGTAGTCGAGGCTGGACAGGAGGATGAGGGGGGGCAGGAGAGCCCTCGTGCTCTGCTGAGTCTCCATCACCTGAGAGGAGTGTGGACGTGGAGAAGGCGGGCGTGTCAACCCCCATCCACTCGTCCGCCTCGGGCAGCTCGCCGCCTTCTTTCACGAGCCAGTCCACAACAGGCTTCATGGAGCCAGTGGCCCCTGGGAAAGTGGTGGCAGGAGCAGTGCCAGGGGGCTGGTCCAGAGTCCCCGTGGAAGGCAGGGCCTCAGGGCCAGGCTCTGAAGGGGACACTGTGGCTGCATCTGAGGGGAATGAGTAGGAGGCCGAGAGGTCCTCAGGTGTGCTCACTGGTTCCAAGGCAGTAGGGGTAGGGACAGTGGTTCCAGGTGTGGTAGGGAGGTCAGGAATGAGGGGCTTCTCATGGAGAGGTGACTCTGTGGAGGTAGGGGAAAGTATGGGGCCAGGACCCGCCCACGGGCCCCAGAGGCTGAGCCGGGAAGGCCTGGCCCCAGGTAGGACATCTGAAACTGTGGAGGGAGCCCTAGGCTCCACTGGGAAGGTGTTGGGAGTGGGGGTGACTGAGGCTTTGGGGACTGTGGGCGGGAATGGAGTGAGTGCCTCCCTTGCAGGAGGGACTAGGGAGAGAAGTGGGCTCTGAGGGAGGTCAAGAAAGACGGGAAGGGCCACTCAGCAGGCAGGAGCAGGCACGCAAGGGTGTGTTAGGAGGGAAGAAGACCGAGGAAAAGAGAAACAAAAACATCCCATTAATCCTCTAAAGCAGCAACACAGAGGGCAGGCTCCAGGGGGTCTGTGCTGAGGTGGGCAACCAAGGGCTTAAATGTCCTCTCCCAAAACATAGAGGATGGACAAGTAGCCATTCTCCTGGAGTGCTTACCACAGCTTCGCAGGAGGCCGGCAGGCACACAGACCCCAGGCCGGTAGAAACCTCACCCTGGGGAGCCTTAGCCCTGCCCCCCCCACGCCTCATCCTGGAGCCCCACTCACCTGCTGGCTTGCCACCACGGGCCCAGCTCCACAGGAGGCCTTGTGTGTGCACAGGTGCTGCCACACACACCAGTTACACCCCCAGCGGCTGCTTACACAGGCCCGGCACCTGCATGCATAGACTGCAGTCATGGAATGGAGGTCACGGTAAGGGAGCCCAGTGCTGGGGACGGACCAGGTAAGGAACTCACGGTGCAGACGGGAAAAGCTCGGTAACTGCCATGCAGTCATAGAATGAGAGGGAAGCGTTGGCGATCACCACGGCACCAAACCTGAGCTCCACATTCACAGAGACGTGGTCTGCAGCATGGGGGGGAAAGCCAGACGTGAAGAGCTGGGAGGGCATGGGGTCCATATGGAATGAGGCTGACACCCCAAATGGAGACAGGGACTAGAGTCAGAGAACAAGGCCACAGGACACAGCGTGGACACTGTGGGGACTCAGAGCACGACTAGGGCTATGTCTGGATTTACCTCTTATCCCAACAAAACCCCTTAGAGCAGAGTGGAAGCAGGGCGGGGCTCCCAGGTCCGGGGCTGGCCCCTTCTCTCACCCACCGGCTCCTCTCTGCAGCACCGGAGCCTCACTGGGGTCTGGGGAGGGGCACATCACACCAGAACCAGTCAGTAGAGCAGGACTCTGATGGTCTCCAAAGTAGCAGAAATATGATTCCCCCGGCCAAAGAGACGGCAGGCCTGGCACCGACAAGAAAACCTACCAAGAAAGCCAAGGGCGCACTTTGGGACCATTGGGTGGTAGACCAGGAGCTCTCATGTAAGGGGCACCAAGTACAGACTGGCACTAGCATCCTGTCGCCCTTGAGCCCTCACAACACCCTCTGGCCTTGATTGTGACAGAGAAATACAAGGCCTAAGAGAAGTGGCTGAGCGAGGCCATGTGGCATTTGATGCAATAACACGAAAATCCAAGGTCTCCATCCAACCCCAGAGTTCTCCCTGTTGGGGCTCCGCCTACTCTGATCATTTACCTCCCTCCTCTCCTCCCGACTGATGTTGGCAGGGCTCACAGCCACCACTCGAAGACAGCCCAGTTCAGATTGGAAGCTCCACAGCCACTGCTCTGGGCCCTGGCCCCTGGAACACTCTGACCGGCGACTGCATCTAAAAAGAACCAACATGTTAACTGTGACCCTCAAGCAGCCACCAAGAATTCACAAAGCAAATGTATCTCTAGTCCTGAGGCCCTGGCCACAGCCCTCACGTGGGGTTCATACCAGGTTCTTGTGTCTGCTATGGCAGAGAACCAAAGCCCCGAGCAGGGGGTTAAGGAGCAGGGGTGGGCCATCCAGAGGTCAGAGGTTGAGAGTCAGTTAACAAGGGCCAAGAATCTTGCATGAACAGTTACAGAGGCACAAGCCCAGCTCAAGGGTTGGTGGAGCACTAACCTGCCCAGGAGCACGCACCATCCACAGTAAGGGTCCCTGTGGGCGAGGCAAGAGTCACAGTCCAGACGCTGAGCACAAGGGGCCACAGGAACCTTCACAAGCTGTGACAGCAAAGAGGACCTGAGGCCAGTGGCTCACCCACACAGGGGTCCCTGGACTGGCCCAGAGACCCCTTCCTGCAGCCATTCCCTGGCCTGTGTCCAGGACTTACGGTAGTCTGGGTCGCCACATACAGATGCTCAAAGGTACCATCAAAGGTAAGGTCTCTGCTCACAGCAGACCCCGGCTGGATGCTCTGTTTAGAGTACGGGGCAACACTTCTTCCAGGGCCCAAGTAGACCTAAGATGAAAGACCACAAGGTCTGGCATCAAGCCCAAAGCCACAAACTCAAGGCCTTCCACTGTGCAGAACTGAAACAATTTATGAGTAAGAAATAAGAGTCCTCAAGCCGGGTG
Organism: Mesocricetus auratus; assembly: GCF_017639785.1. NCBI lineage: Eukaryota > Metazoa > Chordata > Mammalia > Rodentia > Cricetidae > Mesocricetus > Mesocricetus auratus. The sequence goes on along the minus strand of NW_024429267.1, from coordinate 47,108,525 downwards.
TGGTGGCGCACGCCTTTAATCCCAGCACTCGGGAGGCAGAGGCAGGCGGATCTCTGTGAGTTCGAGGCCAGGCTGGACCGACAGCCTCCAAAACAGAGAAACCCTGTCTCGTAAAACCAACAAAAAAAAAAAAAAAAAAAAAGAAATAAGAGTCCTCTCTTTGGGCAGGTGTGTGTGTGTGTGTGTGTGTGTGTGTGTGTGTGTGTGTGTGTGTGTGTGTGTAGGGGGGGAGTCTTTAATCCCAGCAACCTGGAGGCAGAAACAGGAAGATCTCTGTGAGTTTGAGAGTAGCTTGGTCTACACTGTGAGTTCCAGGCAAGATAGGTTATTACAGCCAGCCTTAGGTAGGGTGTATGTGTATGTGTGGAGAATCATAGGTAAATACATCCAACCCGGGCAGGAGCAGCATAAACAGAGCCGGGGCAGGGATGGGAGGCATGTAGTATGTCACATGTCACACATTCCAACCTTAACACTTCCTAAGGACGTACCCTATGCAACTGTCCTTGACTGTCACCCAGGAAAGCAATGGTGTGTCCATCCTCCATGGTGACTGCCACAGCTGTTAGCTGAACCCCTGGCAGCTCCAGAATTGGTGTGGCTTCCAAAGGGACACAGCTGACCATAGGGCTGGGTGTGTGGTCTGAGCCACAGGGAAAGGCATCCGGGGTATCCTACAAGTAGCAAAAAGCATCAATAAGACCCTGCCTGGATAACCTCCCAGAATAACCTTCACCTAGGACCCGATCTCTGCTAGGCCTCGCTGACAGTCCTGCCCCGGGCAGCACACTCCTACAGAGCCATCCTTAGCTGTACCTCAGCGCGCTTCCATCCGCCATGTTTCTGGTGGTTCCTTCCCTTCTCCTCTCCATCCTAGCAGTGGTCCCCATCTTCCTCCATCCCTTTCCTGGAAGCTACTTCCTCCAGCTGCTATGCTCAGGACCTTTCCCTGAGTCACCTCCTGCAGCTCGCACAGCTTGGCTCCAGTTGCCTGTGCCTGCTGCACCTCACTGACTCAGTGAGCAGTTTCTCCGACTCTATCCTTCCTAGCTACGCTGGCTTTACCTTTTCTTTTGCTCCAGAACCTAAAACAAGAGGGCTCATTGCAATACTTTGCCGACTTCTTCAGTCACTTCTTCAGCACCCTGACTCAAGCCCGACCCTGCCCTGCTCCTTGCCACCTGGCTCAGCCTAGGAAACACCTGGCACCTGGCAGGTGGCAAATGCCTGGACTCACCACTGGCAGCTGCGCACAGTCAGAAAGGACATCATATGCGATGTCAGCCACCTTGGTCCCGTTCTCAGCAAGGCCTTCCCGGGTGTAACAGGCATCTCGAGTATAATTAGCAAGCTGGTCTACTTCATCCAGGGGGAAGGCACAGAGCACAGAGGTTCCAGACGTCCCAGTAGAAGCCGACAGAGGCCAGTCCACAGTAGGAGGAGCCACCGAGGAGAAGGCTGCAAACAGCACTTCCCCACGGGCCACCTCCTTGGATGTGGTGACAGCTGCAGCATGGATCCAACCGTATCGGCCACCCTGACAAGCCAGGGGAAGCTCCACATATGAGTAGTAATGCTGGTCCTGAAGGCACACTCGGGACACATAGGCACGGAAAGCTCTAGAAGGGGCCTTCAGGTCTCGCCGCAGGAACAGGAAGTAGGCACTGGCCCCATGTACAAAGGCACTCACGAAGTGATGGCTGTATTCGGAGAGGCGGCCCACTGCCAGCTTGGCTGTCTCTTCATAAGAGAAGGCAGCTTGGGGGTCCGGTGGTCGCAGGGCCCGGGTTGTAATGGGAGGAATGCCACCACTTACACCCTTGCTAGTGTATCCCCGCCCCACAAACAGGAGGGGCTCCCCCAACAACCCCTGGGCAACTAGTCCCACTGTGCTAACTGCGGGGTCATTTGCAGCCACATACTGGGTGTCCCCAGGCCGCTCTGGCCGGAGCAGCAGCTGTCCGATCTGCCCCAGGCTCCGTAGTTCACAGACACCCTGGTGGACACTCCCACACACCACCAGCGCCTCTGGGCTCACCAGGAGCAGCTGGTTAGGGTTGTTAGTAGGTTGGGCTAGGGGACACTCATCAGGTATCACAGGTGGCAGACAATCTAGGCTGTCATTCACAGGGCCCGTGGACACCACGGCTTCCAGCTGCAACCCAGGGCTCAGCTGGAACAGGAAGTTGGTGGCCCCTACATAAAGGGTCCCTGAGGTGGGGTCCCTTGCCAAGTGCTGTAGATGTGTGCCGTTGGCAGTGAATGCAGCTGGCAGAGGGGACTGCAGGGTGAGGACACACCCGGCCCAGAGCACCTGGAGAAGAACTGGGCCGAGGACAGGCATGGTCACCTGGCAGAAAGAAAGGCTTGGATGAGGCTCACATGGCCAGGAGGGTACTCAGAAGTCACTGACAAGGGACAGGGCGTGGCACTGCCAGGATGTTCCTCCTAACCTGGGCTACTGAGAGATTCCCAGGATTCACCAGGCTTAGATGTCCGGGTGATCCCAGGACTGCACAGGTCCTGAGGCAGAAACAGAAGACACTGCCCTTGGATAACTCAACTCTACTCCTTCTCTGTAGACACACACTCTGAGGAGACCTGTACCTCCCCATACTCCACCCTAGCCCTCACCCAATCTCCTTGTTCCTTCTGGACCCTGCTCTGATTCAAGTGATGCAGAGGTCTCTGAGGAGGGAAAGGGCCCCTCTATATGGATGCTAGATTCTTGGGCAGGAGGAGGAGGGGTAGGTAATGAGGTCTTGTAGACTATCAGCATGTCCCAACAATGCAAGAACTGGATGCAGGCATGCAGGGATGCAGGGATGCAGGCATGCAGGGCTGGGTGTGGTGACACACACCCTTGATTCCACCACTTGGGAGGCAGAGGCAAGTGGATCTGTCAGTTTGAGATCAGCCTGGTCTATACAGAGAGTTCCAGGACTGCCTCTTAGAGACCCCCGTCTCAATATAACAACAAAATAAATAAATGAAAAAGTGAAGAATTTAGATGCAGGGAAAACGTAAAGAATCTGGATGCAGGGCCCTTCAGGCCAGGGATCCAAACGGGTGATAACCAGTAGGCTATGTTGGGATGGGTGAGGGCTGAAGGGCAGGGTCCCACCTTGGGGAGCCCTGAGTAGCAGTGACAGCTACACCGGTCCCCGTTAGGGTGAAGTCTGGCTCACCTGGCAGGGCTGGCTGGGTCAGGAGATGACAGCATGACCTGAGCAGGAGTCACCTAGCCAGTGGGGGAAAGCAGAGTATGAAACGGGGGGCTGGGCTGCAGGCAATGTGGGAGCCCTGCACTCCCCCAACCCCCCAGTCCACCGGTGGAGCCCAGCCCAGCCTGGCCCTCAGCCACCAAACACATTCCACAGAGGACGCCTCCTCAGAGCCCACACAGGGAGGGGGAGGGCAGCAGAGCCAGGCACCCGAGGGGCCTGGGAAAGGTCAACTAGAAAGGAACCCCATGGCCATCTGGGCCCAGTCAGGCCCCCAGCACTGAGGTCCCCTCTCCGCCTTCTTCCCATCCCACCCTTGGCTTTAACTTTGTCTGACAAGGCACTCAGCTCTACACCGCTCTACACAAACTAGGGGCCACCCTAACCCAAACGGGCATCAGCACACCAGCAGGTACACACGCACACACACGAGGATATATACATGCCACCTACCCTGAATGCATACATCTCTACACAAACACAAGAGCACTTGCACATACAGACAGACACATGACAACACATGCAGATATGACCTATGCACACAGTAGACACATACATACAAACATTAAACACACCACACAGGGCATATGTATCTATGTTCAGACACCACATGAGAACAGTCATACAAAACTCTGCCCCCTACAGCCACTGCATGGACATGTCATACCTCCACCGAGACAGACATACACACATCACCCACATTAGATACCTGCACATACAGACTCACGCACACTTCCCTGGTTCCAGCACTAAGTCCTAGAAAGCTGTGGAAGGCAGGCCATCTCCTGGAATTTTCTCTCCTGCAGGTTGTAGAGTCAGAACCCAGAGTACAGTCTGAGTGGTAGGCTGGGTATTCTGAGGAAGAAATCGTGCCTGGCTGTGCCCTGCAACCCCAGTCCAAACCTAGGACCTCTCCAAACTCTGAATGCCTGCTTTCCCACTTTGCAGGCCCCAGCTAAGGCTCCTAAATCCCAGACCTAAGTAACTATGGCAACACTACCTTCCCCAAACTCCACTGGTCCTCAAGTGGGAACACAGTTTGGTTAGGTTATGGGACAAACCATTCTACATTGAGAAACACTTTCCCCTCCTTGCCTGTGCCCAGGCCACATTGCCCAGCCCCTCCCACCACCTAGCTGCCAGGCTGTCCATGCAGAATGTTCCCAAAGTTCTCTTCCTTGAGCCTGGATTGGCCCATGCTATCAGAGGCCTCAGCAGGGCACTCCTGAGGTTGCCCTATCATAAGCAGGGCTGGGCACAAGGCTAAGACGAAGGTCCAGCAGCCTGGTGGGAGCAAGGACGCTGTGGTCACAGCCCAGTGGGAGCAGGGGGCCATGGCCACAGTCTGGCTGGGCACTGCTCCCAAAATAGCTTGGGGGTTTCCATTTTTAGTGTGGAGAGAACAGGGCAGCTCTATGGGAGCGGGAACAAGGCTGCCTCTGTTCGCCACCCAAGGAGGTGGAGGGAAGAGGCAGCAGCAGAAGTCTTGAACCCAGCCAGAAGCCCAGGGCTGTGGCAAGGCCAGGCTACTGAAGAGCCCCCCACCTTGTTTCCAAGGGAGAGAGAGACCAAATTTCCTCCCCTGGAAAGGCAGATGCCACCTCCTTCACCGCTACGACCCCACCTTCCCACCACCTTGGGCCACAGATGCACCTTGGGCACAGGGTCCCCTCGTGAGACCAGCATTTGCTGTTTCGTTGGCTTGTAAATATTTGCTCAGAGCCTGGTGCATGCCAAAGTTTCTCAGCCCTCAAGGGGCAGTAACAAAACCACTCCCCAAACTGAAATCGAGACTGCATTGAGGGGAACATACAGAGAAATTCGAGGGCTCTGAAGAGCTCAGCACACAGGTCAGAGGTTAACCCCCCTCTAAGGAACTATGTCAAAAGGCCTACATACCATGGGCAGGGGCAGGACAAAGGGTAGTGACATTTTTCTCCATGCTAGCCAACAGATTTCACTCAACTTCAGCTACAGAGGCGTTCCCTAGTCCCTCCAATCTATGAGGACATCACTGAATTTTCTTTAAACAAAAATGCAGTGCACACACTCCTCAAGCTTTTTTGGGTACCCTAGGGCTGGAGAGAGAAAGGCCAGGCCCTTCTCATCTGCACGCTCCCCCACATACGCTCTTGGTTCCTGACTAAACTGCAGGCTTGCTCTACTCCTCCCTGCCATCACAAGGGCTGTTCCCTCGGCCTGGAATGCCCACTCCCTCTCTCCCATTACCTCCCACGCCCAGCCATCAGTTCCCCGGGGAGCCTTCCTAGCCTTCCCAGGCTCCTGAGGAGGTGACCCTGTGTGGCAGATGGAACGGACACACCTAGCCACCAGCCTGACTCTCCTTGGGCTTTGAGCTTCAGACTTCCCGCGGGCGGGAAGGGCGGTAGGACCGTTCTGAACGGTGACCGTGTAGAGCGGACCTGGCATGAGTGGGTCCCAAGACCATTCCTCCCACTGCATCCTCCCACTCTGGAAAGGGAGGAGTGTGCCCACTGTTAGTTAGGAGGCCCCAGTAACCCCCAACCCCAACGCAGAGCAGGTGTTCCCTCCACGGTTAACGAGCCCCCATTTCACTGCCCAGGAAATCCAGCCAGTAGGGGTAATACGGAGCTTACACACTGCTTTCCAAGCCTCTTGGCCTCTCAAAAGACAAGGGAATGGCAGAGTTTTATTAACGACCAGACTAGAGCAGACTGAAAACGCTTATTTGGAGCCAAGCCTCACGTCCCTAACTTGCACTGCCAGTATCTCCTCCCTACTCCCCACATCTCAGGCTCTGTCCAGGCTCATAGCCAAAGTCTAACTCTGCCTGTGCCCAGGCCTGCCCTGCAGGCCTCTTCAGAGCCCACACTCCCTGAAATCCCTCAGCGGGACCCAGGATTGCTTGCCCGACTTCTGCAAAGGACAAGCACCACCTGACGCCCTCCTGCAGCTGCTCTTACTAACCAAGAGGGCTCACAAATTCAGTCCATCCGCACCTGCAATGTACCTTGCCTGGGAGTTAACTGGCCTTCCCCTTCTGAGGCCCCAATCCAAGTATCTATCCACTTAGAAGGGAGCATAACTCATTGACAGTGAAATGGTGACCACTGCACACCTGCTTTCAGGATGTTGAGTGGGGTAGAGGGGCGTCATCATCTACCAGACACCCGCGATAAAATTAAGGCGCTCATCAAGCACCCGCTGCATATGTCGGTACCAAGACGGAATCCCAGAATTAAGAGGCTCGTGGTCCTCCTTTGTGAGCCTCAGCCCGAAGGGTCTGTTATTTTATAGGGAAGCCTCCACTTCCCTGCTTCGGCTCATCCTCAGCCCTCCTCCCTCCACCACGCCACGGGACAAAGACCCCACCAGTGGCCCTGGGAGGGCGGGGAAGGGGCCGGCCGGTCCCGACAGCGGCGGTGGCCGCAGCGAGGAGGGGGCGCGGAGGAGCAGCTCCACCTCCTCTGTCTCCCAATCGCGTTACAGGCGGTGCCGCCAGAGTTTGCCTTCGCGCGCACGAGTGTGGTCCCAACTCTCTGGACCGAAGCCGCCCACCACTCCGCTCGGGCTGCCCGTACCCGGCGGGACCGAGGCCTCGGGTCGTTCCACCTGGGTGCGCGCGGCTTTCGGCCCGGCCCCGCCTTCCCAGCCCAAGCCCCGCAACTCACCGCCCGACCCGCCTGCGGGATGCGCGCGGCGAGGCGTCCGCGGCGGGCAGCTCCGGGCTCGCTCGGGATCTGCGCGCTACGACCTTCCCTCCCCCCGGAGGTGGGTCTGGCGGAGCCGCAGCTGTTACCCGGAGACCGAGGGGCGGAAAACTGCGCCCGCTGCCCGCCCCTCCCGCCGCGGCTCTGCCACCGCGGGGAACAAAGGAGACAAAGCCGCGTCGGCCGGCCCGAGCTCCGCTCCTTCCACCCCCTCCCGTCGGGCCGCCCTCCCCCCGCGCGCCGCCCGGGTCAGGCCGGAAGCAGCCGGGAGAGCGGGGTGCGCGGCCCCAGCCCCCCGGGACCCCGCATTCCGGTCCCGCGGGATCCGAGTTTGTGAAGGGCCCGGGGGGTGATCAAGCCCCTCTCATTAGGTGGGGGTTGTTGCGCCCCGGCGGTAGCCATGGCTACGCGGACCGGTAGGGTGCGGAGCCTAGCTCGGAGCGTGGGCGGTCCGCCCCGCCCAGCCGGGCCTCACCTGCGCGCCGCTCGGGACCAGCCGCTGGCCCCACTTCCCAAACGCAAGGGGCCGTGGCCACGGTTGCTCGCCTTACTCCAGGGTGCAGTGAGACAGCACCGGAGCCTCGTCCTGCCAGAGTTCGATGGGACTCGTGCCCCTCACCTGCTCGGCCTGTTCCCTAGCCACCATCTTCACCACCCCGAACGCGCCTCGCCCAGCCCCCGGGCGCCCTCTTTCCCTTCTAGTTCCGGGCCCTTGTGGCCATCCTCCCCCAACTTTCTTCACCTGAACTCCTCGGCGCCAGCTCTCTCCTCTTCTCACCTGGCCCTGCCCACCTTTCCTTCTCCCAGGACTCCGCAACACCCAACCTCTCCTTCCGGCCCCCACCCCTGGCTGTTTGAGGAGAGCCCGGGCTTTGGACCCGAGTTTGCGCCATCACTAAGCCATGTAACCTGACACTCCTCCCCCAACCTATTTGCTCACCCACAAAAGGGGGTTGATACCACCCATAGCTGAGCTGCGAAAGCTGGGCACACTGGCTGTGAGGTGCGTTAAGCGGGGTCTCGTTACCTTCCTTTCCTCCAAGGCGTGTACCTCGAGCTATCCAGAACTCAGAAGCCTTGAGCAAGTCTCCACTCCCTCCTTGGAAAACACCTGGGTCTTTCCGAGCCGAGGTTCTCTCCCCAGGCACATTGCACTGTCTTATGCCCGGCCCTTCACACCCCGGCTTGCCACCGGCAATCTGTGGGCCGAGCACCTGACCCATCCTGAGGGCTTTAGCTCAAGGCACGACATCCAGAAAGGCAAAATCGGCCGTATATAGAAGCCCCTCAGGTTAGAGGGCTCTCAGCAGGGGAGCCTTCCATAGGCCGTTGGCACTCGGCTGGCATCAGCCGGGCTCCTTTTCCACCACACCCTTCCACCCCATCTCAAGGGTGGGGTGGGGGCTGTGCTGGCATGTTTTATGTCAGCTTGACCAAGCTTGAGTTATCTGAAAGGAGGGAACCTCAACGGAGAAAAATCCCTCCATAAGATCCCGTGTAGGGCGTTAATTAATGATTGATGGGGGAGGGGAGGGCCGAGCCCATTGTGGGTGGCACCACCCCAAGACAGCCGGTCCTGGGTTCTATTAGGAAGCAGACCAAGCCTTGATGAGCAAGCCAGTAAGCAGCACCCCACCGTGGCCTCTGAGTCAGCTCCTGCCTCCGGGATCCTGCCCTGTTTGAGTTCCTGTTCTGCCTTCTGTCAGTGATGAACATGAGCCAAATAACCCTTTCGTCTCCAGCTTGCTTCTGGTCGTGGTGTTTCACGGCAGCAATAGAAACTAAGACAGGGTCCTCTCACTCATCCTTCCCCTCGGTCTCAGAGCACCCCTTTCTCCGCCACCCCCACCTTCAAGCACCTGATTTCAGTCCCCTAGTACATGGTCAGCACATCGTGAGAGCCTGACACTCACCGCTGGCCTGACACTATAACTGCCAACCCGGACTCCAACTCCTTAACCCCACCCTCTAGCCTTGAGCTCCACAACTATCCCAAAGCTACGGTGACTCTCACTTATGTTGACCTTCCGACTTCTGCAACTTGTGGGAGTCCCATTCATGTGTGGGGAGTCCGCTGCCCTCAAACCCACTTTATCCCAGTGTGGAGCCTGACACACCTACACAGCCTTCCTCGTCCATTCAGACACCTCCAGGAATATTAACACCCTTAGACTGGGGTTGTTTCTCCCCTAGGGAACCACTGTATACTGAGAATGAAGTGACCAATGGCCAAGAGACCAGGTTCTCAGAGGTGAGAACCGGAGCCATTTGGGTCGTGCTTGCTGTTTAGGAATGAGCACAGCATCCAGGAGTGGAGCGCTCCTCGTGAAGACCCTTCAGGCTCCAAAGGCACAAACAAGCTCCCGCCTGAGGCATATCTAGCTGTGGTGCCCTCCGGGGCGGGGTGCCCTCCGGGGCGGGGGTGCCCTCTGGGGGCTGTTAGACTGACTCCCCACTATGGTTCTAGACCGCTAATACTCAGGCACAGAGCGATGCTCCACAAATTGTTTACACAAGGCCACCTACACCATTTAGCTGAAGAAGTCAAAGGTCACGTGTCCCTCTCAAGGGAGGTCAGGGTTCTCAGGGCAGTCACATCCGTGTTTCACTATGCCTTTAACTACTGCTCCACACCGCTACCAGCGTGGGTCTGAACTATGCCTTTCAAGGTCCCAGGCTACATGGGGACTACTTTGTATCAGTGCTGCCAGACAAGCATGGATCTGCGATGAGTCCCAGTCTCTTCCTTCCTTCCGAGCATACTTCAGCATCAGAACCAGGAAGCCTCTCTCCTCCTTTCCCCATGGCAGAGAGCTGCGTACCAGGCTAGGTTCTGTTTACTTGAACCCCTAGACAGAAAGGCCCAACAGGCAGAGGGCGAGTCAGAATATCCAAAGTGAGAATCTATACCTCAGGGCTAACCTCAGCTAACAGTCCTGAACCAGGACCAAGATGGGATAAGAAAGGAACTAAAGGGGTGAGTTTTCTCATTCCTGGCTGAACCCCAAGCCCCAAATTTCTGAAGTCAATAACAAAACTGAGTCTGATGTAAAAATCTTTCAAATAATACAAATTCTTAGATAGTTTAATTGGACATTTGTAAAGTTTTGATAATTAATGTAAATAAGCATTACTTACAAAATAAAATATACCTGCCAGTGAGCCCCTCAGATGGTATTCAGTCTGAGGTTATATGTAACTCAAGATTTATCAAATCACCAACAAAAGCCACATTCACCCTCAGGCCCCTCTGAAGAAGGACCCCAGGACTAACTGGTCTTGAACAGCATGTAGAGCACGGGCAACGTGACCATAAATGTCACACAGGTGACCAGTGTGCTGCAGATACTATTCCTGTTGACTTGGGCTTCTAGCCTCTGCTCCATATCAGACAGGGCCAAGATCATGCTGCCTTGTTCCAGCAAAGAGCTGGGCAGGGCCCCACCTGCGGGCTCCACTGGGCCTGTAGCCTTTACAAGCTGAACCATCCCAGCCATTTGGCGGCAAGTCTTTTCCAGGCCATCAAGCCGCTCTCGGAAACCCTCCAGGCAGGACTGGACCTGCTGGGAATGACTGAGCTGCTCTTCCATGGCGGCTGAAAGGGCATCTATGTCTCTTCCTCCGGTAGAAGAAGTACCTGTTGGTGACCCAGAGCCCTGGCCCTGCCCAGCATGCACCAGGCCCCTCAGATCCACCATGAGGTCCTTGAGATCTCTCTGCTGGAGGGAGTAGCTGGAAGCCTGTTCGCGGATGGCCTCCTGGAGACTCACAGGCCCTTTCTGTGCCTCCAGGAGTAAGGCCTTCAGCTCTTGTAGCCGGACACGGTTAACGTAGGTGGAGCCAGCCACACCGATCAGAGCTCCCAGGACTGACCCAATGAGGGACCAGTTCTTAGTCCTCTCAGCCCTTGTGCGCTCCTTCTCGTGACTCTCCCGCACAGCTGCGGAGAAGAGAGAGAACTTCTCCCGCTCTGAGTCTTCTGCACGCAGATAGGCTGCTCGGAGCCTCTTCTCTTCCTGTGGGAACAAAGTGGTGTCAGACAACAACCAGGAGCCCTGTGACTGCAGTCAGAGGCACAGGGGCCGCTCCCCTGCCCCTGGCCCCACAAACACCTGCTGCGTGAAAGACACAGAAAATACCTAGCTGGGTGTGGGAGCAGAGCCGTGGGGGGTGTGAAAGGGAGTCACATGATCTTCCCACTGGGCAGGCAGTCACGCAGAACCTGCCGATAGGAAATGAGTATGTGGCATTCCCTGAGCCAGCACCTCCACACTCTCGTCAGTAGTTTGGGTGTCAGTTCAGTACTTTGCTGGGCTCAGCAAAGAGCAGGCAGACAGACTCTGGAAGCCCGGGGCTATGATATTAGCAGTCACGGTACCACCTCACACGGGGCCACTCGAGGGCCTTGTGCAGGTGTGCGAGGGCTGCTCCCTGAGGGCTCACCTGCAACATCCTGTGTTCCAGAGTGGCCAGCTCCAGGTACTGGTTGTCCTCCCTGGAGACGCGGTCCAAGCGGTCCCTCACTTCCTTCAGCCTAGTCTGCTGAGCCTCTAAATTCTCCCGAGCCTCTCGCACAAGACCACGAGCCACCATGAACACTTTCTCTGCCTGCAGAGAGAACGTCAGATGTCATCAGCCCTCTCTGTCCATCCCCACACAGGCTCGGCTCCACCGCTAACAAGGCAGCAGCTGAAAAGAGGTCACTGGGGTGTTACTGTGAAAGGTAGAAACAGTCCTTGGACATTAATCCCGGCTCAATCTAGCATGCTCAACAGGCAGCCACAGGCCACGCCCATGTGAAGCACTGGATTTATTCATTCAAGCAGAAATAACATGCCCCTGAGAAACTTGCAAAAAGCAAACAGTGACACAATCTTTGTCCACTAAAACCAGCCAACTCTTGTCTGATGGGATCTACTATGAGGCGCCCATGTTCTCTCACGCTGTTGGCAGTGTATTACTGAGGCCTACCAGACCACCATCAAAGCATCCCTTACAGTCTCCAGCTGATGGTTCTGGAAATTTCAACTCAGCAAAACTAACTGGTACAAATACTTTCCAAAGAGAAGAGACAACCACGTGCCTAAACCTCAGTTTCTTCCTGCCATGCCACACTGCTCTACATCTGACTGGAGACAAGTCATGCATTTCTGCTGTCACCAAGGACTCGAAAACAGCAGGCAGCTCTGTCTACTTCCTAATGTGATGTTTTCCAGAGCCCTCTGCCTTCACACGATAAGGCAAAACATTTGCTGGCCTAATACGAGGGGGGAGTCACTAGCTAGGGACTTTGCAGTCCTTGAGTATTTTCATAAAGAAAGAGTCAGATATTTCAACCAGTGATGTTTGTTTAAGAAAAGGCAAGCCTGAGCTGAGGGTGGTGACCACACCTATAATCTCAGCTCTGAGGCAGGGAGATCACAAGTTCGAAGCCAGCTTGAATATAAATTCCAGGCAAGCCTGGACTTTAGGACACAACCCTGTCTCAGAGAGAAAAGAAAGCTAGCTGTGGTGACACACACCTGTAGTCCCAAGACTTAGGAGGTGGACACAAGAAGATCAGGAGTTTGGCTACGCAGGGATTCCAAGGGATGCCTAAGACCCTGTCTCAAACAAGAAAGACCAACACGTCCATGTAGTTTCCCAGGTGCCACCACGTATGCAGCTGGGGATTTTTTAATTAGGAGCCCAAGACATATTTCTCAAAACAAAGGCAAAGTCAACCACCCAGGCTCCCCTCCTCACCTCGGTTACATTCCCCTGGGCCTCTCGAACTTCATTGAGTCCCACAAACTCTTCATATCGCTCCCACCAAGCCTTGGCTGTGGAGGCCACTTGCTGCTGAATGCTGTGGCCCAAGGCTCTTCCCAATGCCGGGAGGCGGTGATACAGCCCTAAGGCCGCAGCCTCTGGTCGCTTTTCTCTGGGCTGGCTGGGACCTGGACTGCACAGAGTCCTTGTCATGAGGAGGTCCGTTCCAAGGAAGCTTCTCCGTACCAGTCCATGGGGCACGGCCACAATGTGCTGCATGGCTGCAACCTGTCATCGGAGGAGCTGTGAGGAAGATACCAGACAGATGAACCCCTAACTGAGAAAGGTCAGGCAGGTCTCAAATGCTAGGCCTAGCACTAAATAGACTAATTTCTGTGGGGGACACCAGACCTTGTTCAGAGACCCACTTCCCCATCAGCCTGGGAGCAGGCAGCTGTAAGACAATGTTTATTAAAAACATGTTTACTAAAAACAATACAATACCCGGGGCAATAAGTTCCTGAAAAGGGCTGGCCCACGGGAACTGCTCTGACCTCGACCTTGTCCAAAGACTAACCGCCTTTTCTGACACACCCAGACCAGTTTTTGGTGTTAGAGCAGAACCAGCCAGGGGAGAGGAGAGAGCAGAAGCTTTTCTGGAGGGAAGCCTTTCTTGGGAAGTTTTCTTGAGCCTTTTTGGGGCCTGCTAAAGTTTTCTTTACACCGTTGAACGAGTATCTGTTGTCAATCCCGACACCCTCCGCACATTCTCAGACACAGGCTGCGCAGCGGACGCGGCAAATTTCAGCCCCTAAAGCAAGAGGAAGGCCATGCTGTCCTACGGGTCTGCAGGACAAGGGAACACATTTATGGAAAAGTTCATCAGGGCATCAAGCCTTCCCTTTCCTACCATGATGCCTTACAAACCAGCCTGCCCCTCCACACACACACACACACACACACACACACACACCATCTCCTAGGTATTTCTGACAGAATCTTGGTGCTTGCTTTTTCTGCTAATGCCAGAGAAAATCCTCACACCTGGGTTGCCCATGATGACAAAAAGATTAACAAAGGCCCTATGGGCTCAGGTTGGTAAGCCCAGCTCATTTGGAAGCTGATGCAGGGTGACTGAAGTTCAAGAACAGCCTGGTCTACACAGCAAGTGTCAGGCTAGCCAGGGCTTCATAGCGAGACCCTGTCTCAAGCAACAACAATAAGCAAAATATTATTGTACTAACAAGCTGCGTGTTCGTGATGCATGCCTTTAATCCCAGCACTCGGGAGACAGAGGCAGGTGAATCTCTGTGAGTGTGAGGCCAGCCTGGTCTACTTAGTGAGTTCCAGGTCAGGCTCCAAAACAATATAGAGAAACCCTGCCTCGAAAAACCAAACCAAACCAAAAACCCCAAAACAAAAACAATAGTACTAACAAAAAGTAAAAATGCTTTTAAAGGACTGGGAATATAGCTCATTGACAGGACATGTGCCTAACATGTCTACAACCCTAGGTTCAATCCCCACTACTGCAAACACACACACACACACACACACACACACACACACACACACACACACACACACAAAGCCCCCCTGGGAATGGTGGAACTAAGGATAACTTAGTTAACTTTCAGAATCATTTCTTTTTTTTTCAAAACTTTTTTTTTAATTTACTTATTATGTATACAGTATTCTGCCTGCATTCATATCTGCATGCCAGAAGAGGGCACCAGATCCCATTACAGATGGTTGTGAGCCACCATGTGGTTGCTGGGAATTGAACTCAAGTCCTCTGGAGGAGCAGTCAGTGCTCTTAACCTCTGAGCCATCTCTCCAGCCCCAGAATCATTTCTATGAAACACCCTCATGTCTAACTCCCAGACTTACTGAGGCAGCCACTAGGGGCAATTCCAGGGGAAGAAAAAAATCCTGCTTTCCCTGCTGTAGAGTGCTTTTCTTAGGTTCAAATCACACCATCACTCTGCCCTCCCACCTGACTTCAGGTGACCAAGTCCCTGCGTCACATTTCCCCCTTCCTCCCCAGCCTCACCGCTGCTCAGCAAATCAGGCTTCTCTGCTGCCTTTCAGCCTAGCTTTCATGTTGGGCCCTAACAACACCTACTTCCTCGGACATGAACAGGACCGGGAGTACCCAGAGTCAGACATCGCCCCAGCCGGAGAACAGAAGGGACTCAGAACTCTGAAGGGAGGGATAGGTTCCTCAGAATCCCGGAAAAACCTGGCAATGTCTTCTGGTCAAAAACCACACTAAGCCCTGAAGCACTGACCACAGCGACACCTGGTGGCCGACCAGGGAAAGCAGAGGGAGCTGGCAACCGGAGGAGAGGAAGGCCAAATGGAGAACACGAAAGGCTTCCTCACACTGCTATTGGGATTTCATTCCTTAGTTCCAAGGGATAAAAACCTCTCATGGTGGCAACTAGGCGATGGCAGGATAATTTTGATCATTTCTTCTCTATATGCATATTAACCCGGTCATATGAGTAGGAAGTACGTGAACAAACAGGTATGACTTGCTCACAGCATCCCAGTCTCGTCCTCATCAGAGGTGCTCTTGGGCCCTTTTGAAAACAAAGCTGGACAGACGGGGACACGCCTTCTGGTCAAAGTGGCCTCAAGCTGAGAGCCACAGAAGACGGCATCTCTGTGACACTGGTTCCAAGCTGAGTCGCACTCATAAGCTGAGTGCCGTGCTCAAGTCCGCACACAGCATTTGTCCCGGTGGTTAGGTGAGCATCCCCAACACCAGGGCTCACAGAACGCAGGTGACAGCCCCCAACAGCTCTGTAAGCATGCCCTTCATCACAGCCAAGCCCAGCCTCAGTTGCCTCTCCCTCCCTCCCCCGCCTCCTCAGCGCTCATGACCAAGCCTAGTAGAGCCTGACACATCCCCGGCAAGCTCTGCATAACTACGTCCGGCGCTGCTTCCCTTCTCCCTCGACTCTGATTCAGAGGCCCTCAGATTAAGAGGCACTCAGACATCTCCGATCCCACTATAGCTCTCAAAACCCCGCATCTTCCTGAAGTCACTCCTTCCTTTCAGCTTCCTCTAGCCCTGTCAGCCCAGTTCCTGGCTTGTCACCTACTAGCCATCTACTCCCAGCTCTAGGAACATCACCTATACTCGGCATCTACAGCATGTTTCTGACACGGCAGCCCAACGGTCAGTTAACACACACATAAGCACAGTTCCCAACTCACCTGGCATAAAGAGATGTGGCAGAAGCCAGTAAGCTCAGCCCGTCCAGCCCGTCCAGCCCGTCCAGCCCTCCCAATCCTCCCACTCTTTCTTCTCTCCATGGCCGTATTCTGCTCCAAACACCCTGACACACTAAGCATGATCTGCATGTGTCTGTGCAGTGCCATCTCCCCCAACTACATCCCTCTTCCTCCACAAGTCCATGTGGCTCATGTCTATCTGCTCAGATGTCCCCTTTCAGTAAGACCTCCCCTGACCGCCCCTTACCTGCCACCTTTCCTGCTTTCTGTATCAGATACACAGTTCCTAGCAAGAACATGCACTTGGGAATGGCAGAACTTCACAGAGAGCCGGGCGTTGGTGGTGCACGCCTTTAATCCCAGCACTTGGGAGGCAGAGGCAGGCGGATCTCTGTGAGTTCGAGGCCAGCCTGGTCTACAAGAGCTAGTTCCAGGACAGCCTCCAAAGCCATAGAGAAACCCTGTCTCGAAAAACCAAAAAAAAAAAAAACCAAAAAAAAAACCAAAAAAAAAAAAAAAAACAAAAAGAACTTCACAGAGAAAAGTGTCAATAACTCCCAGCTTGCTTCCTGCTCGACGCCCTCCTTTCGGCCTGTCCTTGCCATCCCATCATGCACTGGCCCGCCTCACTCCCAATGATGTCCACACACAGGGAGGGGTCTTATAGGCCCTTCCACTGGCAAGGGGAGAATGGCGCTTGCAGATGGAGAGCTAGGAAGCGCTTGGAGTCATCTACAACCTGGAACGTGGCCAGTGCCGTTGGAAGGTAAGGCAGAGAGGGGTTGAGAGGGAGAGGCTGGACAGATGGACAGAGGCCATGTTAAGCAGGCATCAGAACCAAGTCCAGAGTCTTGCCCTTTGAGATCAGTTCCCACTGCCAGACGCTGCTTCCTACCCTGCTTTCCGCACTTTCACCATGTGTTTCTTACCTTCCCTTTGCAGTTAATAGTTTGCTTGCTTCTCACCAAGAAAATTGGAATGGGCACACGGGGGGGGGGAAGTGGGGGGACACACACGTCCTAGCATACTTTCTCAGTTGCCGTGTCTGCTCAGTCGCAGCCCCCGTATGGCAGTGCTGGGAATCAAACCCAGAACCTTGCACATGCTAGGCAAACATTCTACTAGTGATCTAGATCTCTAGTCCTCGCCTTCTCTCTTAATCTTAAGGATAAAAAAACAAAAAACCGCATGCATCTTGGGAAGAGCAGTAGGCAGCCTCTGACACTGCTCAGGAGTTGATGAGACGCCTTATCCAACAACTGCCCCATTTCTTTGGCCCTGTGCCATCAGGTCCTCTGACCCATTGCCAGGACTCCATCTCCACTCGTTCTCTTCCCGTCTCTCCTAAACCCCACCTTGTCCGGATATGTATCTGCTCAAATGTTCTTGCAGGGGAGACAAATTTGGTTCCCAGTATGCAGACTGGTGCTTGCCACCACCTGTAATTCCAACTATAGGGAATCAATGTCCTCTTCTGACATCAATGAGCACCTGCATTTACATGCACAGTCCTCCAAACAGATACACATGTGGATATGTAATTAGAATATAAGGGCTAGGTGTAACGGTACAAGCCTTTAATTATAGCACTCAAGAAGCAGAGGAAGGTGGAGATCTGTGAGTTCAAGGCCAGCCTGGTCTACATAGCAAGTTCCAGGTCAGTCAAGGCTACATAGTGAGCTACCGTCTCGGAAAAACTAAAATAAAAAAGCCAGGAGTATGCCTTTAATCCTATCACTCAGGAGGTAGAGGCAGGAAGACCTCTGTAGGTTTGAGGCCAGCCTGGTCTACAGAGGGAGTTTCAGAACAACAGGGGATACACAGGGAAAACCTGTCTTGAAAAACAAAAAAACAAACAACAACAAAAAATATATATGACATTACATATATTATATATAAAGTATTTTAAAATAATTTATAGTATAATTCGGTGTGGCACACATGTCTTTAATCCAAGCACTCATAAGGTAGAAGCAGGCAGGTCTTCGTGGGTTTTAGGATAATCTAGACTACGCAGTAAGCCCCGTCTCAAAAACAAACTCAAAAAACTGGAGCTGGAGAGATGCCTCAGTGGTCAAGGGCAATTGCTGCTCTTTTAGAGGTCCAGGGTTTAGGACCCAGGACCTATATCCCACGGCTCACAACCATCTAGAGGACCCAACTCCCTTTTCTGGCTTCTACAGATACTGCATGCATACGAATGGATAAGCAGGCACACGCATCCACAAAAATTAAAAACACATTAATGAAACGAAACAAAATGTCACAAGGCTAGGGATGTAGGTAGGTGGCATAGTATTTTCTAGCATGGGAGACATCCTGGGCTAGACCCCCAGTACTGGAGAAGAAGATAAAAGTACTTAGCACATTCATGGTGCTGCTCGTACCTGCAAGTCCAACATTTGTGAGGCCAAGCAGGAAGACTTCCTCAAGTCCCAGGCTAGTCCAGTAAACAGAGTGAGTCTCTTTCCTTCTTTTTTTTGTTTTGTTTCTTTGAAACAAGGTTTCTCTGTGTAGCCTTGGCTGTCCTGGAACTGACTCTGTAGACCAGGCTGGCCTCTAACTCACAGAAATCCACCTGTCTCTGCCTCCTGAGTGCTGACTCACCTGGCAAGACTCTGGTTCAAACCCAGAGAGAGCAAGAGGAAATGCTTCTATGATTGGTTGTAGTAGTATTTGCATAGCCTTTGAGGTACTAAAAAAAAATCACTGAGTTGTACAAATTAAATAGCTGGGCTATATAGTAAGTTTTATATCAGTAAAGCTGTTATTAAAAAACAAAACAAAACAGCAGGGTGGTGGCGGCACACATCTGTAATCCCAGCTCTTAGAAAGCAGAGGCAGGAGAATCTGAGAGTTTGAGGTCAGCCTGGTCTACAGAGCAAGTTCCAGAACAGCCAGGGCTACACAGTGAAACCCTGTCCTGAAAAACCCAAAATAATAATTACTAATAATAACTGGGTTGGAGAGCCGGCTCAGAGGTGAAGAGGACATATAAACTAGAGTTTGGTTCCTAGCACTCACACCTGGCAGCTTGTAACTGCCTGAAACTCAGGCTTTGGGGTACCTGATGGCTCTAGCTTCTGAGCACTCACACACATACACACACCCATAATTAGAAATAATATTTTTTCCAAAGTTGGGGTATAGTTCAATGGAACAGCATTTGCCTAACACATTAAGACCCTTGGTTCAATCCCTAGTGTGTGAATGCTCGTGCACACACACACACTCAACATCTATGACTTCTTTAGCCAAGACTTTTCCTCCGGATTCTATTATCTAAATGTCCAACCCATAGCACTGCTTTAAAATCTAATAGCTGGTTGGGCGGTAGTGGCGCATGCCTTTAGTCCCAGTAGAGGCAGTCGGATTTCTGTGAGTTTGAGGCCAGCCTGGTCTAGAAAGTTACACAGAGAAACCCTACCCATTTTGAAGAAACAAAACAAACAAACAAACAAAAAACAAAACAAAATCTAATAGCAATCTATTTTTCCCATGCTCTTCTCCACCGTGGTTGATGATGATTCAAGTACAAATGCTTGGCTGACAGCCCCACATCACCCAAAACCCTCATTTTCTTGCCTATCTCAAATCCAATCTAATAGCAAAATGCCACTGACTTTCTAAACCCAGGGCTACACCGTGGTCTCAATGACCAACGTCCCATGGGGAACTATCTCTCACTGGTCTCCTGAAAGTGATCTTCTCAAGCACCATCAACCTCACGTCTCTTTCTGCTCAAACCCTGCAACAGCCCCGCATTCCTTTCAAGGAAAAGTTAGTCTTCACAGCTTCCGGGGTCTGACCTCACTCTCTGACTGCGTTTTGCGCTAGTGTCTCTTCTCTCCCTCACTCCAATGGGGAAAAGGACGGGAACACACCAGGCAATTCCTCAGGGCTTGGCACTGGCTAGTTCTCTGTTTATAGCTGGCTCCCTGGCCTCCCTCAAGTCCTGTTCAAACAGTCCCTGAAAAGGTCTTTTCTAACCATCCTATCAAAAATGGACATCCAACCTCCAAGGGAACATTCCTTAACCACTTTTTCTGCTTATTTTCTCTCCCTGCACAGGTCACATAATGTGTGATACATAGTTTATTTGTTTGCTTTGCTGTGGGTTTGCCTTGCTACAATGTCAGCTTTGCTCAATCCCCAGTCCAGAGGACCATGCATATAATAGTCAACAACAACAAAAATGAACTAGAAGAAGAAAGAATTTGCAGTTACAGTCATTATTTCATAAAGTCCAAACTTTTTCCTGCGGCTCCCGAAGCTGAGGACCAGGTGATATTGGACACTGCCATCTCTCAGCCTATATCGTTCCAGCCAGCGGTGCTTTCCTCTGTTCCGGAAAGGCGCTTTGCACGTGCCCTCCCCTCCACCTGCAACGCTTTCTTTCTGCACGACTGCGGTCCTTACAGCCAGACACCACCAACACCACCCCCGAGGTTCCCGATCGTCCCCAGGCAGAAGGTGCCTTCCGCCTCGTACCTTAAGAGCCTAAGCCTATTAGGCTCCAGCGGTAAGCCCCGCGTCTGCCACTCAAATGACCCCTGGCCGGCTAGCACCCGCCCCTGGGCAACGCGTCATTTAAAAGACGCGAGGGGAGCTTCCTGCCTAGAAGCCAATCAGCGGGCCTGCTGCGCGGCACAGGCGCCGGCAGGAAGCTCCGTTTCCGGCTTAGGCTCAGGGTCTGGGAAGGGGCTGTCTGTGGGCGCCATGTCGGGCCGCGAAGGTAAGGCTGTTTGGGGTCTGGGGGACGGGTGGACCGGGAACAGGAAGGAGGGCGATGGACGGTGGGGATGGGCCGAGCATGCCCGTGTCGCCCACAGGTGGCAAAAAGAAGCCCCTGAAACAGCCCAAGAAGCAGGCCAAGGAGATGGACGAGGTGAGGACGGGAGCGGAGGCGCGGGCGGGCGCTGAGGGCGCGGGCGGCTGGCCTGGGGTGAACCTGCTCTGCCTCTCCGCAGGAAGATAAGGCTTTCAAGCAGAAACAAAAGGAGGAGCAGAAGAAACTGGAGGAGCTGAAAGCCAAGGCCGCGGGGAAGGGGCCCCTGGGTAAGTGAGGGTCGAGCACCTGGGCCGTGCTCCGAGCCGGTGTAGGTCGAGGCCCGCACGGGGCCTGTCCCCGGGCCCGCTGGCGACGTGCGGGGTCCCAGTGCCCACTCTGGCCGAGCCCCCGGCCCGCCTGGGTCTGCAGCAGCAGCACGGAGGGATGGGAGTGGAAACGTGGTCAGAAAATACAACCTCTTGCCTCGCAGCTTTGGCCTCCAGCCCTTAGGGAAACTACAGAAATGGAAACACAAAAATGTACTCCGGACAGATGCATATAGCGAAGTTTCAGGCTCCGAATTAGACGTTCGCTCTTTCTTTGTAATTTGTTACGTTAGACCATAGAACTTTATATTTTTGGTTTAATTTTTTTTGAGACAGGGTTTCTCTGTGTGTGTTTGAAGCCTGTCCTGGAACTCGATTTGTAGACCAGGCTGGACACGAACTCAGGGATTCCGCCTGCGTCTGTCTCCCGAGTGAGTGCGGGAATTAAAGAGGTGCAGGGTACACCGTAGAACTTTTACTTACTATCTCTTTATCTATAATGTTATTGAGTTCTGAGTCACCTTTGGGTGTGCCTTGACTAAAAGATAAAGTCCAGGCTCCTTAACATGTATTTCTCTCAGGGTGCTATTTCTGTTTGTGGCTATGCCTGGTAGCAAATTTATTTGAACAAGGTGAACTCTCCTACCTGAGCCGTGCTCTATGCCCAATGCTCTCTCTCTACCTTGCTAACCTAATCTTCCTCACGGTTTTGCCTCTTTGGAATAAATCAAAGGCTCAGTGGGCCTAGTTCCGAATTTTAAAAACGTGTATTTTTGTGTTTTATGTGCATGGGATTTTGTCGTGCATATCTGTGAGCCATATATGTGCAATGCCATGAGAGACCAGACGAGGGCGACAGATCTCCTGAGACTGTAGTTACAGATGGTTGTGAGCTGGGAATCGAACCGCTTCCCCAGAGGATCAGCCAGTGTTCTTAACTGCTAGGCTGTCACTCTAACCCCATTTTGCGTTGTTTTGTGTTTTAATTG
This sequence comes from Mesocricetus auratus, assembly GCF_017639785.1. Taxonomy (NCBI): domain Eukaryota; kingdom Metazoa; phylum Chordata; class Mammalia; order Rodentia; family Cricetidae; genus Mesocricetus; species Mesocricetus auratus. The sequence goes on along the minus strand of NW_024429267.1, from coordinate 47,086,529 downwards.
CTGTGCTTTTTTTTTTATCGCAGCACGGCACACATGCTAGACAAGACCTCTACGTCCTTATTCTTTTGAGGCATGTTGTTGCTAAGTTTCTCAGGCTGCCTTGAATTTATGATTACCCTGCCTTCATCTCCTAGGTAGCTGACGTTACAGTGTGTGCCAGCAGCCTAGCTCGTGCACAGTGTAAAAGCACTGTTTTCTATTTTAGTTTATCTTTATTGTATGTGCATTCATGTTTTGCCTGCGTGTATGTCTGTGTGAGATCCCCTGGAACTGGAATTACAGTTGTGAGCCGCCATGTGGGTGCTGGGAACTGAACCCGGGTCCTCTGGAAGGGCAGCCAGTGCTCTGACCACTGAGCCATCTCTCCCACCCCTATTTTCTAACCAGTGATTATTCTGCCTGGAATCACTGTGGCATGGATACGGGAACTATCACCCCAAGACCTACTGTAGTAGGTTTGATCTATGTTTATCCACACAGCAATGAAATTCTAGATGTCGAGATTGCTTTTTAGAATGAGGTCATGTAACTGGGGCCTTCCTTTAATCTGTGATTATGTGTAAGAAGGTCAAACCTTGGTGAAATCCTATACAGGCTGAGTATTTATAATCTGTAAATCCAAAATGCTCCAGATCTGAAACCTCACCAGAGGTAGAAAACTCTGCTCCCGGCTGTGAATAATGAATTACAGTCATGGTGCTGAGGAGGTGGAGGTGTCACAGTGCGTTAACTTTTGTGGCACCAGTGCCACAAGCAAGTCCAGGGTATCAGGAAAAGAGAGACCAGACGTTTACTTGTTTGTACTAAGAGAATGCATGGGATGCCTTTATTGCCAGGAGAGTGTGTATGTGTGTGTCTTCATTGCAAGTGCTAACAGGTCTCTCTTGTAGGAGGGAGGAGCTTTATATACAGGTTTACAGCACAGTGGAAAAACCCCAGGTAGAAGAGAGCGTGTTTTCCTCCTGTTGACTGTTGATGTCAGAGGGTCAAGGCTGGGGCAGTAAGCCAGGACTAGAAAACAGAAAGCACTTGGACTGGAAAACAACTGACCAGCAACTCACAAAGACCCCATGGGGCTGGGGCCCAACAAACTTTAAGCTGTCTATATGCATGGGTTTGTACTTTAAGCTACATGCATTGCATTGGGTTTGCACTTTAAGCTACATGCATTGGGTTTGGGGGGTGTGTGAAGCATAAATGAGTGTTGTGCTCATAATTGGGTCCCATTCCTGAAATATGTATATGCAAAAGTTCCCCAAATCCTAAACACTTCTGGTCCCAGGAATACTTCTCATTGAATACCATCTATTTTGGGTTTCTTGATTTTTTTTTTTTTTTTTTGGTTTTGTTGTTTCTTTGTTTTGGTTTTTTGAGATAGGGTTTCTCTGTAGCTTTTTTTGGGAACCTGTCCTGGACCTCACAGAGATCTGCCTATTTCTGCCTGTTGCCTTGGCCTCCTGAGTGCTGGAATTATAGGCCTGGAGCACCACTGCCCAGCCTTCTTCATCTTTATTAAAAGATTTATTTTGTCACAGTTATTTTGCACCCTTATTCTTTTTATTTTTACTTTTTTCTCTGTATAGCCTTGGCTGTCTTAGAACTTACTATGTAGGGCTGGAGAGATGGCTCAGAAGTTAAGATCACTGCATGTTTTTCCAGAGGACCTGAGTTCAATTCCCAGCAACCACATGGTGGCTCACAACATCTATAATGAGGTCTAATGCCTTCTAGGGTACATGCATGTACACAGATAAAAAACTGTATGCATAATAAATAAATAAATAAAAAGAGCCTGGTCTACAAAGTGAGTTCCAGGACAGCCTCCAAAGCCACAGAGAAACCCTGTCTCGAAAAACCAAAAAAAAAAAAAAAAAGAACTTACTATGTAGACTAGGCTGGCCTCAAACTCACAGAGATCCACCTGCCTCTGCCTCCTGAGTGCTGGGATTAAAGGCGTGAGCCACCATCACTGCTCTGCTGAACCCTCTTTCTTATATTAAGCATAATTAATTGTACAAACATTTCACTAATTATCTACTGAGTGCCAAATGTATTTGTTTTTTTTTGTTTTTTTGTTTTGGCTTTTTCGAGACAGGGTTTCTCTGTGTTGCTTTGGAAGCTATCCTGTGTATTTGGGTTTTTGTTTTGTTTTTTGAGACAGGGTTTCTCTGTGTAGCTTTGGAGCCTGTCTTGGAACTTGCTCAGTAGACCAGGCTGGCCTCAAACTCACAGAGATCTGCCTGCCTCTGCCTCCCAAGTGCTGGAATTAAAGGTGTGCACCACTGCTGGGCATCGTGGCATTTTTAAATTAAATAAAATGAAGGCATAATAAGCCAATCTTCCGGAATATGAGATGGAATGTAGTATGTTATGTGGCAGCTAAGAATATGCAGTTTTGGGGGAAATCAATGAGACGGCTCAGTGGGTAAGGCACCTGTCTCAGCCTGAGGACCCAAGTTCAATCTGTGGGATCTATGTGGTGGAGTTGCCTAGTTCCTGAAAGTTGTCCTCGGAATTCTTCCTGTGCACTGGTGTATACACACTAAGTAAAATGTAATTTGACATACAGATTGTTCATTCGTTCATTCATTTTGGGTTTTTTTTGGTACTAGCTGTCCTGGAACTCACTCTGTAGACCAGGCTGGCCTCAGAGATCCGCCTGCCTCTGCCTCCCGAGTGCTGGGATTAAAGGCATGCGCTACCACTCTACCCCACTCCCAGTGTAAAATGTAATTTGGGGAAAAAAAGGAATTAAGGGGCTGGAAAGATGGCTCAGCAGTAAAGAGCAGTTGTTGCTCTTGCAGAGGACCTGAGTTTGGTTGCTCACAACCATCTGTAACTCCACTTCCAGGGGATCATACACTCTTTTGTGACCTCCGTAGGTACCATGCACATGGTGTACTTACATGTAAAAATGTTGAAAAGAATTAAAACCAATTTTTAAAACAAAAAATGGTGTTTAAATACTATGCCTGCTGGGCAGTGGTGGTGTACACCTTTAGTCTCAGCACTTGGGAGGCAGAGACAGGTAGATCTCTGTGAGTTCAAGACCAGCCTGGTCTACAAAAGATAGTTCCAGGACAGGCTCCAAAGCTATACAGGGAAACCCTGTCTCACAAAACAAAACAAAACAAAAATGCAGCAAAGGGCTAGAGAGACAGCTCAGTTGGTGAAGTGCTTGCCTGATAAGCATGAGGACCTAAGCTGGATACTTACAACCCTCATAAGAAAAGTCAGGCATAGTGGTGTCTACTTACAATCCCACCCCTGTGGAGGCAGAGCCAGGCAGATCCCTGGGGTTCTCTGACAACCAGTCTAGCCCACTGGGCAAGCTCTGGGCCAATGACATAGCCTGTCTCAAAAACAAACAAACAAAAACAAAAGACAAGGTTAATGGGGAAACACTACCCAGGATGAGCTTCTGGCCCACACATTCAGGGAAAAAAGTATGCAATTTGAAGTTAGACTACTTAGGCAGAGCCTTGGCATGGTGTTGTACATCACTAATACTAACCCTGCAGAGGTTGAAGGAGACTGAGGCAGATGACGTTTTTGAGATGGGTTCTCTATGTCAGTGATTCTCAACATGTGGCTCGTGACCCCTTGGGTCAAACCCCTCTTTCACGTGGTTGTCTAAGGCCATTTGCATTATGATTAATAACTAGCAAAATTACAGTTATGAAGTGGCAACAAAAACAATTTAATGGGGTGGGCAGTCACCACAACATGAGGAACTGTATTAAAGGGTCACAGCTTTAAGGTTGGAAATCACTGCTATATAGAGTCCTGGAACTCACTCTGTAGGCCAGGCTGACCACAAACAAGAGATCCTTCTGCCTCTGCCTCCCAAGTGCTGGGATTAATCCAAGCAGCACCACACCTGGCTAAAGCCTTTTTTCCAAATCTTCTCCACCTCCCTACACATCAACTTGTGTGTTCTTTCTCTGTTTTAGAAAAAGAAAATCAAAACAAAGGGGGGGGTGTGAACAAAAAAGGAGGGTGAATTTGAAGCTCACTGGTACTGTTGGATATGACTTTGCCATAAACAAAAATATAACACTACAAAACTAGAAAAGTCAAACTACCAGATGAGAATTGACGCTTCTCATATGCTAGCTTAAAACCTTGAACACCAAACATCAAGACTTACTTGTCTGTTAAGTGGGTTGCTGTAGCAGGAAAGTTACTAAGCTAATTTGAAGGACACAATGGTGTTGCCTTGCCCCTGCCTAGGAGAGATGGTATTGATAAAGGAACGATGTATTTTGTGTCATGGTAAGTACCCAGTTCAGGAGCCTGATAATACTAGATAATACTAGGGTCCCCGAGGGTTTTTAGCCACAACTGTATTTTTCCTTAATCGACTTTACTGTTTGCAGCCACAGGTGGAATTAAGAAATCTGGCAAAAAGTAAGCTGTTCCTCATACCTGAGATGATGGTGACCCTCTTCCATTCCTATTTAAACATCTGGATTCCCTGCCAGAATAACATCTTTGCCACCTACAGCTAGAATGAAGTGTCATCCTGGAGCCTATTAAACATCTGGATTCCCTACTATAACATCTTTGCCACCTACAGCTAGAATGAAATGTTATCTTGGAGCTTGTTGTACATTGTAATAAATAAACTTTTGTAAAAAAAAATGAATAATACAATGGCTCATTGTCGTAGTGTTCAGCAATTCCTACCTCAGCTGTTAATTTAAAGTAAACCCAGTCTGGAATCCTACCAGAGCCTGCTGTTTCATCTCTGTTGTACTCTGAATTCTGTGTCACTTTGAATTAAACCAACTCATTAAAAGGCTGTCATTCTTGTGTGGTTGCTTAGTAAAAGGAAGTATACCTTGTAAAGAAAAACGCCTGTCTTCGATGATATCCAAGTTGCCATGTTCGTGTTTAAAGACAAATTACTTCAATTCAGGCAAAGGCAAGGAATCCTGGAGCAAGCTGGATAGCTTGCCTCCATCCAGGTGAGCGTAGAGTTCAGCTAAGACACCCGGCCTCAGTGAATAAGATGCCCATGCTTGGGCCGCACATGTATGTGCGCGCACACACCTGACACACATGCAAAGAGGGAAAAGGCTCATCTTGCTAAACTGTAGCTGATAATTCATATTTTGTTTCTCATTGACTTAAAACTCTCCAGTGCTTAGAAAGAAAAGCCAAAGTTCTTAAAGTCAGACTGTAAAGCAGTGGTTCTCAACCTTTTTAATGCTTTAACCTTTAATACAGTTCCTTATGTTGTGATGACCCCAATCAAACTTTTTCTCATTGTAACTTCATAACTAATTTTTCTACTGCTATGAGTCATAATGTAAATATCTGATATGTGACCCCCCAAAGGGGTGGGTGGTGACCCACCAGTTGAGAAGCAGTCTGGAAACGATTCCTTTCCTTCTGATTTCTACTATTTACCCTCTAGTCCACTTGCAGCCACAGTGGTCTGAGGTAAAGATAAGCCTCACTGTGTTTTTGTTAGTTTGAGATAGGATCTCTCAGTGTAACCCTTGCTGTCCTGGGACTCTGTGTAGATCCAGCCTGCCTCCTGAATGCTGAGATTAAAGGCATGAACCACTATGCCCAGCTCTTTATTTTCTGTTTGTTTTTATACTGGGCATTTTTTATTATGTATACAATCTTCTGCATGCCAGCAGAGGGCACCAGATCTCATTTAAGGTAGGCATAAGCCACCATGTGGTTGCCAGGAATTGAACTCAGGACCTCTGGAAGAACAGCCAGTGCTCTTAACCACTGTGCCATCTCTCCAGCCCCTGGGCGTTTTCTTAGTGGTGAGGAAATACACAAAAATAAGAGGGGCTGGGGATTCGGCTCAGTGATAAGAGGACTGACCTGATACATTCGGAGAGCCCTAGATTTCAGACCCCAGTTCTGGAAGAGGAAAATCACTGTGACTTCCTGATCATACTCTGCACAGTGGCAGTTCCTGCCAGATGTTACCTGCTATCAACCACCAAGTGAAAAAACCCAGAATAGAAACCAATTTTGTTTGGGAAGGAAGGAGTTGAGGTTGGATCTTATTATCACTCAGCCTTGCCTTTAAAAATTCCCCAGCCTCAGCCTCTGTAATGCTGGGATTACATGTTTGTGCCATCATGGCCAAAAATGTGACCCTGTTTTAAGAGACAAGATGCTGGAACATTCTATGCAAATACTTTAACACTGTCCCACCCCTAAAACACCTACTTGAGAGGCACAAGACTTCTGATTTACCCTCTAGGTCATTCATATAACTTGAAATAATAATAAACTTTCCCTGGGGATTTTTTAAAATGATTTATTTATTTATCACATATACAGTGTTCTGCCTACATGCCAGAAGAGGGCACCAGATTGAACTGTAGATAGTTGTGAGCCACCATGTGGTTGCTGGGAATTGAACTCAGGACCCTTGGAATTGCAGTCAGTACTCTTAAACACTGAGCCATCTCTCCAGCTCTGATTTTTTTTTTTAATGAGACAGGGTCTCACTAAATTGCTCAGCCAGACCTTGAATGTCTGATTACCCAGCCTAAGCCTCCGGAGTAGTTGGGGTCACAGACCTGCACCAAGCCCAGCTAGACACCTGTAATCCTGGCACTCGGGCAGCTGATGCAGGAGAATCAAAATGATAAAACACCAGCTTGGAGGCTAGAGAGATGGTCCAGCAGTTAATAGCACTGGCTGTTCTAGAGGGCCAGGGTTCAATTCCCAGAACACTCATGGCGGCTCACTATAACTCCAGTTCCAAGGGAGTTGAACTCTTCTGGCCTGATATACATGTAAGCAAAAGACCCATACACATAAAACAATAAAAAAAATAAGCTTGCTTTGGTCATCTCCAAAAAGCACCTTCTGTGGGCTTTAGGCAAATGGGGTCCTGCCACCTGGCACTGTGCTGCTGGAAATAGCTTGTCAGCAGTCACGCCCCCCCCCCCACAGAAGCTACTTCTCTTATTCTGTGGAATCTAATCCCTCCTGACCACGGACAGTCCTATCTCTTTTCAGAAGCACAGCCCTCAGTTACTAAGACTTGGGTATTCATCCAGGATGGTAGCCCACACCTACAATTCTAGCACTTGGAGACTGAGACAGGAGGATTGGAAGTTTGAGGCCAACTCAAAAAACAAAAACAGCTGAACATGGTGATTCATGTCTATAGTCCCAGCACTCAGAGGGCAGGAAGGACATTTTGGAGTTCCAGGCCAGCTTTGGTTACATGTCAACAAGTGGGGAGGGGCTGGGAGGCTTAAGCAGTCTACGTGTTGGGCAGCTAAAGGAAACTACTAGCAGCGGGATCCAAAGACTAAGGCAATTCTAAGTGAGCCGCTGCCTTCTGGCCTCTGCAGGCATCAGGCATGCACGTGGTGCAATACATACATGCAGACAAAACACTCCTATGTGTGTGTGTATGTATGTATGTATGTACACATATGTTATAAAAAAACAAAACACGAGACCTGCTGGGTGGTGGTGGCGCACGCCTTTAATCCCAGCACTCGGGAGGCAGAGGCAGGCAGATCTCTGTGAGTTCGAGACCAAGCCTGGTCTACCAAACGAGTTCCAGGACAGCCTCCAAAACAATACAGAGAAACCCTGTCTCGAGAAACCAAAACGAAACAAAAAACCACGAGACCTAAGGCATTCTAGGCCTGAGCACTCTCTTCACCCAGTGTCTCAGCAAACTGATGGGCTCACAAGGTAAGTCTGGCACCGAGGGAGCAGAGTAGAAAAGTCTGATCCTGTTGGTCTGCAGTGCTGACTCCCCATGCTGCCAACTGTTCCATGCACCACTTCTGCTCACAGACGCCTATCACACACCCTAGCCCAACCCAAATCTTCGCTCCACTGTGAAGTCTCACTACATCTGTCTGCCACAGAAACTCCCACCTAGTATCCTTGTCGAATCTGGATTTTTCTCAGTAACATATGTGTCAGGCTCTTGCCCGTTTTTCTTGCCAGTTTTCCCTCAACCTGTTGGACAATCCGAGGATCACTCACGAAGAGTCTTCCTTGACGACCGGCGTTCAGGACATAAAGAGTCTCCGAGAAATAAAGAAAAGTTCAAGCAGCTCCGAACAGGCACGCCGTTCTCAAGATCACCCTTCCCAGACTTTTCTCAAATACACACATACTTGAAGCATTCGCTATTGTGGAAGACGCCCGCCTCCAGAAGAACAGCGGCACCCCTTCCCCTCCCCAAGTCTGCTCTCCAGCCTCCTCCCCAGGAGTCTCTGGATACATGACAGGTGGGTGAGGGCTGATGAGAGAGGTCAACTAGCGCTGACCCCCGAAGGCTGCCTGTCTCGACTCAAGGCGAACCGTTCCTCTAAGGCTCTGTATCCCACGCAATGCCAGGCGGACAGCCACAGGGGCGGTCGGACAGACGCTCCTCGATCACGCAACACGGGGAGCCCCCGATAGCACTGCACAGAGTCCAGGCACAAGCGCAGAGACCTGCCAGGTGTAACAGCGCGCTCAGATACGTCATCCCTCTGCGCCCGCTGGCTGACAGCTGATTGGCCGGTCGGCTGGGAGCCGCTAGTCGCTGAAGTGAGCTGCGGCGCGCGGGCGGTTGGGACAAGCCAGGCTTTCTGCGGGCAAGGCTGTGCTTGGCGAGGACGCCGCGGGCTGAAGGAAGTCATGGCTGGGACACCCGCACCGAACAGCCACCGGAGGCAGAGCGGCGGCCCGGCGCCTCTCCCAGGTCTATCGCGGGCCTTCGGCAACGCTCCAAGCAAGCGGGCCCGGAGCTTCTCTGAGACCACGGACCCGGATCCCGATGACCCATTCGGCGCGCACGCGGAATTCACCGCGGACGACCTAGAGGAACTCGACATCCTCGCGTCACAGGCCCTAAGCCAGTGTCCGGTCGCGCCTCGGAACAGCGGGTCCAGTGAGTGCTCATGGGGGGCCTTTCCCCGGGGGTGGTGCATACCTCTTCAACGCGGTGGCTTCGGCACTGGTGTCTTGCACCGCTTCCCTTTCTCTTTGTAAGACTAAGGACCCCGAAGCGCGGTTCTGTTTCAAAGGGTCCTTTGATTTGGCTGGTAAAACATCCAGAATGCCCAAAGGCCTCACATACCCAGATTTGAAATGTAGATAGCTAGACTATTTCTTATTTTCCTTGAAACAAGACTACGACCACCGCAGGACAGTCACAACCCATGTGAGAGGATTTAGATTTTATGCAGCCCACTGTAACCCTTGGACTGCATGAGCATGGGAGGCGTCTGGCAGAGGCAAGAAATGATTCTTACACAACCAGTAATCCATGCTAGTTACCCAGAAGTTAGGAATGGCAACAGCCACAGGCAATGAGCAACAAATACCAAAACTTCGTCCCTTCATAGAGTTTACATTTTACTTAAAAAGTGAAATCTCGTGAACTGACAGGGGGATCTGATGGGCCCTTTGCGTCTGTACTTAACACCTTAAGCATCGGAAAAATAAGATTATTCCTGAAAACGTAGACCTCTCATTGCTGACCAGATGTTTTTGTTTTGTTTTGTTTTGTTTTTGTTTGTTTTGTTTTTCGAGACAGGGTTTCTCTGTGGCTTTGGAGGCTGTCCTGGAACACACTTTGTAGACCAGGCTGGCCTCGAACTCACAGAGATCCACCTGCCTCTGCCTCCCAAGTGCTGGGATTTAAGGCGTGTGCCACCACCGCCCGGCCTGACCAGATGTTTTATATGGCAGTGGTTAGCGATGCTCTACGCCCAGTGGCACAGGCAACCCCTCTTCTTTCCCTGGCCCTACATCACTTTACCTGAATCCATCCCTGAAGCCCCACCTTCCTCGTGAGATATATCCATCTTGTTCGCCATGGTGTCTTTAAAGACTAGCAGATCCTATGCCTACATATTGCAGTAAATAATATTAATGATAGATCATATTTATAGCCAGTGATATCTCAGCGATTAGCTGAGACTCTTGAAATTAGGTGCAAAGGGAGAGTATTCAGACATGCTATTTCTTTATGAGTTTACATCATGTTCTGAGATTGGAAAGTATTGATAAATACTGGGTCTTTCTCAAGTTGGCTTTCAAGACAAGCATTTTATGACAAAGGTGGGTGCATACTGAGTCCTGAAGTATATTTGGATTTTTTTCCCAAGATATTCTCACTCTGTAACTAGGCTGGCCTTGACCCTGAGATCCCCCTGCCTCAGCCTCCCAAGCGCTGGGATTACAGTTCTGTGCCACCATGCTCAACTTAATGGGAACTATTTTTTATACAGGTGCTCATAAGCTCCGCCAATTAGATGGGTTATCAAATAGCCCTATGAGGAAAGACAGAGAAAATGCCCCAGTTAAAGATAATTTTGAATTAGAAGTACTTCAGACACAATACAAAGAACTTAAGGAAAAGGTATGTAATGGTGAGGTTTCTTTCCTTGTTTATTTGGTCTAATGTTGAGAATTGAACCCAGGACTTCATCTTTATACATGCTATAAACACTCTACTGCTAAGCTATACTCCAGCCCTAACTTCTTGTATTTGTAGCTAATTCATTCATTTAGGTATTAAAAAGCATTGTGTAAAAAAAATATAAAAGCTTTAAAACAAGCATGTAGATTTGTTCCCCTGAAATGGAAGATTGGGGGAGGAATGCCTGAATTTTTATTTATTCTGTGTATGCATGTAAGCCTTTGTTAGTTTACATGCACCACATGCATGCAGGTTCCCATAATGGCCAGAGGGTTTTGGATCCTCTGGAACCGGTTGTGAACTACCTGATGTGGGTCCTACGCAAGAGCAGTAAGTACTTTTAGCTGCTAAACCATCTCTAGCTCCCATAACCTGTATCTTTATTTGAGGAGCACATCATCAGAGAGGTTGCTATTTCATTAATTTTGTAAGTAATCAGCATCTGTAGGTGCTCTAAGAACACCAGGAATGTAACATGGAATGTTAGTTCTGGAGTGTGACCCATAGTATTAAAAAAGTTGAAAGAATCTGTATATATGTGACAAGTGTATTCTGAAACTTTTCTTGCTGAATACCAACTTGCTGGACATAATTTACAGCTGAAAGCAATGGAAGAAGAAGTCCTACTTAAGAATGGAGAAATCAAAATTTTGCGTGACTCACTGCATCAGACAGAGTCCGTTGTAGAAGAACAGAGAAGATCACATTTCCTTCTTGAGCAAGAGAAGACTCAAGCACTCAGTGAAAAAGAAAAGGAGTTCTCTAAAAAGGTGACACAGAACATTTGTTTTGCATGCTATGGACAGTAGTTTTGCCTATTCACTAAATTTCATTAGAAGCAATAACCAAGGCTGGGTGTGTGGTGCGTGACTTTAATCGGAGGAGGCTGAGGCAAGTGGATCTCTATGAGCTCTAGGTCAGTTTAGTCTACATAGTGAATGCCAGGCCACTTAAGGCTACATAGTGAGACAGTGTCTCTAAAAAATGAAACAAAATAGAAGCAATAACCAGTGTTGCCTGGAAATATTCAGCCATTGTTTGATCTTAAGTACTCCCTGCTCTTATTAAATAGTATGCACCTTCCTCCCAAGGTCTGCGTTTGGTTTGGAAAGGGACTAAGATGAAACTCTGCTTTGTTGTGGTTGTTAGTCTTAGCAGGGATAAATCACTAACTTTGAGTTTCTAGGAATAGGCTTGAATTAGGGTTCTTTGGTAGATAAGAAATTCAGTTACTTGGCTTACCAAAAAGGAAATATATTAGCACCATATTCAAGTCTAGGAAGACAGATGTGCTAGGGCTTCAAATGACTTAACCTTACCAGGATATGCTTTGATCCTCTGTTACAGAGACCCACTGCTCTGTCAGTAGTGTGTTGTGACTCCCAAGCTCATGTACATACATTTCAAAACTCCAGAGCACAGTTAAGGCGTAGGTTTCCTCAGCCAGGCATCGTGAACACGTTTGTAATACTAGTACTTGGGAGGCTGGTATGACAGTGTCCAAGGCCAGTCTGGGCTATATGGCGAGACCCTGTTTCAAAAAGCCAAATAAGCAAACAAACAAGTAAAGACAAAATGCAGAGGAGGTTCCCTCATCTCTAACTTAAGGTTTTTAAAGAAGCAGCTGACTGGTATTAAGCCAGGTACCTGTTTCCAGACTAGTTCTAAAACCAAAGGATAACTGTCATTTATATCCCAGTCAGGTAGGAAAGGGAGGTTATGTTCTGCAAAGAAAATGGTAGTATTCCTGGGCAGTGGTGGCACACACCTTTAATCCCAGCACTCGGAAGACAGGTGGATCTCTGTGAGTTCAAGACCAGCCTGGTCTACAGAGCGAGTTCTAGGACAGCCTCCAAAACTAGAGAGACACTGTCTCAAAAACCTAAAAAAGAAAAGAAAATGGTAGTGTCCAGTATCTACCTGTAAGCGTTACGGCTCGGATGGGAAAGTATTCTGGCACTCAGGAGCCACAGAATACTACAGGTCACTGTAAGCATAGCAGCTTACAGCCCTGTTCCAGGGAAAGGTTTCCTCAACAACATGACAGCTGTGCTCTAGCAGGGAGGGCTTCCCCAGCAAAGTTTTTACAGTTCAGCTCCAGTCCCCTGAGTGTAACAAGGTAGTTAGCCAAACCTCCTTCAAGAGACTTATTGGGAGGGAAGAATCCGGGAGAGTGGCTGCCTCTGCTAGGATGGAGGAAGACGGCAGCAAAGGGGAGAAGCACAGGTTTATATAGGGCTTCTTAGGGGCAGACTTTTTCCAGGGAGAAGCTTTCCAGGGTGGGGATTGGTCAGATTTCAGTCCCTGAGCTCAGATTGACTCAGAGATTGGTTGGTTTTCTGGTCAGGGGCAGATTTGGCTCTGATTTCAGGGCCAAAGTATGTTTCTTTCACTGGTCCTTTTTAGCTTTTTGACTTTAATTTTAGGGTCAGGGTGTATTTCTTTCACTAGCTCTGATTCTAGGGACAAAGTGTGTTTCTTTGGCTGGCTCCTTTCCCCTACAGTAACACCACTTTCCTTCAGAACATCTGTGTGCCATGTCAAGATATGCACCCCCACCCCTAGAGTGGTGTCTACCTCCATCACTTCTTCAGCAAAAAATTTTTGTTGTTTTTTGAGACAGTTTCTCTGTGGCTTTGGAGGCTGTCCTGAAATTAGCTCTTGTAGTCCAGGCTGGCCTTGAATCCATGTACTAGGAAAGGAGAGGGAGGCTGGCCTTGAACTCAGAGATCCGCCTGCCTCTGCCTCCTGGGAGTGCTGGGATTAAAAATGTGTGCCACCACTGCCTGACCTCTCTCTCTCTCTCTCTCTCTCTCTCTCTCTCTCTCTCTCTCTCTCTCTCTCTCTCTCTCTCTCTCTTTGTTTTTTTTTTTTTTTGCTTTCAGCAAATTTTATATGCTCATATACTTGTTGGGAAGCCCAAACATGACTTTTTTCTGATAATGGTAATGTAGCCTAGGCTAACCTTAAAGTCACTTTGATGCCCTTAAACTTATGAACTTCCTGCTTCTGCCTTCTGAGTACTGGGATTATAGGCATAATTGCTGCCATGCCCTGTTTATTTAGTGAGAGGGATTAACCTAGGGTGCATGCTGGGCAAACTCCTTTCCATTTGAGTACAGGTTCCTTTTCCTCCCCCAGTTAGTTCCTCCCTCTCCTTTCCTAGTACATGGATTCCATTACCCTATTTCCCAACTTGCTTAAGATTTTTCTCCCTTTTATGACCCTCTTTTTAGTTTCATGACACACAAACACACAGATCTAAGCACACACATAGACACAGGTTTGAATAAAACTTGCAGACACCCTGCTCAGACTTTGAAGAAGACCTAGAATTCTGTACCACTAAGATAATTAACACTTGAGCAGTCAAGTCCCGAGGCAGTGGAAGGCGACTGAGAGTGTGACAGCAGCTTGGGGAGCAGCGCACAGCTCATGGTCTGGAGATGAGATGGAACACCTCCCTAAGCTCCATGCTGAGTGCAGCCATTGTGGAGGCCCAATGAGGGTGCCATAACAGACGCCATCTTAACGTCATACTGTATTCTTAGAGACTAACACTTGGTTAAGTTTCTGTTTCTCTGGGCCTGCTTATCTTCCTGTACAGCACATTTTCAAGGTCTGCAGTCCAGGCTCTCCCATCCTTCTGCCACCTGGCCTACACTCCAGACTCCCCCAGCTACAGACTTGTGTCCTTGGAACACATCCTGCCATGGAGAACTTCTGCTCCCCGCCCTTCTGCTACCTGCCCTACTTAAGCCCTGCTGGTACTTTCAATAAATGGGACTTGATCAGAATATACTGTCTTGTTTCTGTCTCTCATGTCTCTTGTCCCCCCATTCTCACTCCCTCCCCTAGGGTCCCTGTTGACTGACCCTGTGGGCGGGGGCAGTCATCATTTTACTTTACCCCAGTCCCAGCCAAGCACCTATGGGAGAGAGGTTCAAAGGGTCTGAATAAGCAATGGGGCTGTGTTTGAACCCTCAAGCGCCTTCCACAATAGAGTCCGATATGTATCTTTTTAGAGTACTTTTCAAGGGGAAAATGACTAATATTTGAGGATATTATATTGTAGCAGACTTTGATAATGTATTTTTCATTGTTTGTTAGCTTAAAGTTTTGAAGCTAAGGGATTTATTGTTGATTTTTATTTTGCTTTTGAGACAGACTCTTACCCTGGTTGCCTCGGAACTCAATATGTGTATGAGGCTGGTCTCAAACTCAGAGACTCACCAACCATACCTGCCTCTGCTTCCTGAGTGTTGGGATTAAAGGCACATATTTTGGAGTATGTGTATTATAGTGCTATCACAAATATCTTTCTTTGGCCTCTGCTTCCTGAGTGTTGGGATTAAAGGCACATATTTTGGAGTATGTGTATTATAGTGCTATCACAAATATCTTTCTTTGGCCTCTGCTTCCTGAGTGTTGGGATTAAAGGCACATATTTTGGAGTATGTGTATTATAGTGCTATCACAAATATCTTTCTTTGGCCTCTGCTTCCTGAGTGTTGGGATTAAAGGCACATATTTTGGAGTATGTGTATTATAGTGCTATCACAAATATCTTTCTTTGGCCTCTGCTTCCTGAGTGTTGGGATTAAAGGCACATATTTTAGAGTATGTGTATTATAGTGCTATCACAAATATCTTTCTTTGGCCTCTGCTTCCTGAGTGTTGGGATTAAAGGCACATATTTTGGAGTATGTGTATTATAGTGCTATCACAAATATCTTTCTTTGGCTTTTGCAGCTTCAATCATTGCAGTCTGAACTCCAGTTTAAAGATGCAGAAATGAATGAATTAAGAACAAAGCTTCAGAGCAATGAACGAACAAATAAACTAGCTGTTCCCTCCATTTCCCATGTCAGGTAAGGAGGGTGCTGGACGGATAGTTTAGTTTGGCATTGTTTTGCAAAAAGCCTGACAACTACCTGGACAGTTTTGAATGAGGGGCATTTTTCTGAGGCCCTCTTTTCTGGAGGATGCAAAGGTGGCTGGAGGAGGCTAAATGGTCTGTGCCGTTCAGTGTAAATGTTCTCATTCCAGGAGGCTTACCCTGAATGGGGCACTAGTAATGGAAAGATAATATTTTTTTTTAAGGGAAAAAAGGGTTGCTTTGGCAAACTGTCCAGGGAGTACAGTCCATCGTGTTGGGGCAGGCATGGTGGCAGGAACTCAGCTGAGCAGATGAGGAAGCAGAGAGATGAGTGCTCAGCTGGCTCCTCACTTTCCCAGTCTGTGGTATGGTGCTACCCACATTCAGGGTAGGCCTGCCTTCAAATGATGAAAACAGACCAGTCTGCATTTTCTTGTAATTTGTTGAATAACCCCACCACCACCACCAAAAGAAAAGCATGGATGAATTTCAGTTCTGGCTGCTTAAAATATTTTTTTCTCATTTGCTATCTGGGACCTTTGTCTTACAGATGCGCTCAGCTTGTTAATGGTCTGTGTCCTGCCCTCTGCCTCCCACAGCAGCCTGTCATGTCTCAGTATCAGCCTTGAAATTTGAACTCTTTCTGGTATGGAACATTCTCCTGCCTTTGGTCATGGTGGGCAGACTGTGAAATTGAACTTTGCTTGCCTTGCTTGCTTCAGGTGAGACAGAGATGAGGAAGTCTGAAGGCCTGGCTGTTGTGTGATCAGACAGCTCAGACTACCATCAAGTGCAGAGCCGTCAGTGCTGAGGAGCCTACTCGGTTTTCAGGACACTTTCTAATGGGCCCTCTCTGTTTTAAAGATTTTGCAAAACGTTATATACATATGTATATGTTTGTGTGTGGGTATGCATTTGTGAATGCAAGTACCTACAGAGGCCAGAAGAGGGCACTGGGTTCCCTAGAGCTGGAGTTTTAGGCATCTATGAACTGCCAGACATGGGTACTAGGAACAGAACTTAGGTCCTCTGTGAGAGCGGTATTTACTCTTAATGCTGACATTTTTTTTGTTTGTTTATGTGTGGAATTGGAGTAAAGACTAACAGTCAGTATTTTTGAATGCCTAAGAGAATATGAAAATAAATGCTACCTTCGGTGCAGACTAACATATCCATAATAGATAAAATCTCTAGTCAGAATGTCTAGACATGAAAAGTTTGTTAGAAATTTTCTAACCAGGTATTTTAAGTGGTTTTAACAGAACCAAACTTTGCTCTAGTTGTTAACTCTTTCCAGTCCTAGGAAAAGCTCTTCTGTGGCTATAAAGCCAGAAGCATGCTCTCCACATGTCAGAAAGTCAACTTTCCCTACAAAGGAGTCTTTTAGTGCTAACATGCCACTCTCCCATCCCTGCCAGACTGAGGCAGCATTCAAAGTCCTGGTGGAACAAGAGGGTAAGTCAAACTACTAGTAATCAATTGCTGTGTAGTGGACTGCCCCTACTAGTGACCTCAACAGTAATATTTACTTTTTCAAAATCTCTGTGTATTAGCAGTTTGACATATGGAGACTGTATTGAGGTCGGAAAGTCTTTGTTGTTTTTTGTTTTGTTTTTCGGACAGTGTCTCTCTGTGTAGTCCTGGCTGTTTTGGAACTTGCCCAGTAGACCATGTTGGCCTTGAACTTACAGATATACACCTGCCTCTGCCTCCTGAGTCTGAAGAGTCTTTTAAGGTGACTCTGAGACTCTGCTGTGTTACTTTATTGTATAATTAGATACTTGCCTCTCTTCCTACCGTCAGCCTTTAAAATCACTGCTGTTGCTCTCCTGAAAACCTGCAGCCACATTTTTGGTGTCTCCCACTAGCAGGGCACCACACTGTAGGCAAGAGTAGAACTCTGCCTATTACAAGCAGGCAGAGCACACAGCCTGGATGTAAGTCCCAGCCACACTACTTACTAACCTATGGGATCTCCCCTAACCTTTGTGTTTCAGTTCTTTATATGCAAAACAACCAATTGTGACCTCTATGGAACTAATGGGTTCCTTTGTGTAAACTTAGTGGTTGCTATTTTCACCATATCAGTTCATTTACAGTGAGGCAAACATTTCTTTTTAGGGATCAGGAGGTACTTTGGCTCTGGTTTTGATGAATTTGAAGAAGAGATTATCAAGTCTTTTAAATATTATGTGTAGGAGTTTCTGGAACGCTGTTCTTTTATGTTCAGCTTTTGATTCATATTTTTTCTAGTTTCAGATAATAAAACCCACAGTCTGAGAGATAATCCCATGAAGCAAGATGTTCAGCAGAAAATTCTTGCTGACAGCTGGATGCAGAGGTCAAACACTCAAGGTACCAGAATCCCTGCTTTTCTCTAGAAGCCTGCGTAGCTTCCATTTTCTTCTGTGATGCCCAGAATTGCCCAGGGTAGATGTCTGAAAACCCCATCCCAGGCAGTCCTCTAGAGTGTTCAGACACACAGGAGTCTGCAGCGTACAAAGAAAAACAAAGAGAGGTGGTGCTCGCCTTTAATCCCAGCACTCGGGAGGCAGAAGCAGGCGGGTCTCTGTGAGTTCAAGGCCAGCCTGGTTTACAGAGCAAGTAACAGGACAGCCTGGGCTACACAGAGAAACCCTGTCTTAGGAAGAAAACAAAAGAAAGAAGCTGGGCAGTGGTGGTGCATGCCTTTAATCTTAGTATTTGGGAGGCAAAGGCAGGCAGATTTCTGAGTTTGAGGCCGGCCTGGTCTACAAAGCAAGTTCCAAGACAGCCAGAGCTACACAGTGAAACCCTGTCTTGAAAAACAAACAAAAAAAGGAAGAGAGAGAGAGAGAGGAGGAGGAAGAAGAAGACAACAACAAAGATGAAGAAGACGACAACGATGACAATAACGTGGTCTGGTGAGATAGCTTAAAGGTGTTTGCCATCAGGCCTGACAACCTGAGTGCAATCCCTGGGACCCATGTGATGAAAGGAGAGACCTAATTCCCAAAAGCTTTCTTCTGACCTCCACATGTGCACTGTGGTACACACCGTCCCCGTCCCCGTCCCCCCATAAAGTAAATATAATTAATTTTAGTTAGATGTAGTGGCGCATGTCTTTGATCCTAATGCTCTGGAGGTAAAGGCAGGGGGCTGTCTATGAGTTTGAGACCAGTTTGATCTACCTAGTGAGTTCCAGGCAAGCCAAAGCTACAGGGAGGGAAGGAAGGAAGGAAGGAAGGAAGGAAGGAAGGAAGAAGGAAGGCAGGAAGGCACTAATTAAAAAAAAAAGAAGAGCCGGGCGTTGGTGGTGCATGCCTTTAATCCCAGCACTCGGGAGGCAGAGGCAGGCGGATCTCTGTGAGTTCGAGACCAGCCTGGACTACCAAGGGAGTTCCAGGACAGCCTCCAAAGCCACAGAGAAACCCTGTCTCGAAAAACCAAAAAAAAAAAGAAGAAGAAGGAAGGACTGGAGAGATGGCTCAGTGGTTAAGAGCTCTGGCTGCTCTCCCAAAGATCCTGAGTTCAGTTCCCAGCAACCACATGGTAGCTCACCACCATCCCTAGTGGGATTGGATGCCCTTTTCTGGCATAAGGGCATACATGCAAATAGAGTACTCATACATAAATCAATCTTCAAAAAAAATATAGGGAAGGGAAGGGAGGGGAAAGGAAAGTTGGGGCTGGAGAGATGGCTCACGGATTAAGAGCACTGGCTGCTCTTCCAGAGGTCCTGGGTTCAGTTCCCAGTGCCCACATGGCAGCTCACAATATGATACCTTCTCTTAGCCTGCAGGCATACATGCAGACAAAGCATCTATATACTTAAAAAATAAATCTTAAAAAAATATATAGTGACTATTTTGGGGTAGAGTTATGTAAAGGGAAGAAACATTAAAAAAAAAGAGAGAGAGAGAGAGATAGGAAAAAAAGGCTAAGAATAGAATCCAGAGCCTTCTGCACCACAAGCTTATAACAGAGCTTAGTAGTTTAAAGGCTGGTTATCTAAAGGTTCCTCCCCTCTTTCTCCTAAGTACATAGAAGAGACCTCCAACAGTCAGGCTTGATAGTACAGGCTTGCAATCCAGCACCTTAGAGGCTAAGGCAGGAAGATCTTGAGTTCACGGCAGAAAAGGCAACATGGTGAGTCTCTGTCTCAGAAAAAAAACAAAGGAAGAGCAGGGCAGTGGTGCCCACACCTTTAATCCCAGCACTTGGAAAGCAGAGGCAGGCGATCTTAGTTCAAGGCCAGCCTGATCTGTAGATCAAGTTCCAGGAGAGCCAGGGCTACACAGAGCATCCCTGTCTCGAAAAACCAAAGGGGAAGAAAACAGAGGGAGGGAGGAAAGAACTCTCCCTTGTCAGAACATTCTGGAGTCACCTTGTCTTTTGCAGGTTCTATTTTGATAAATCTGCTCCTGAAGCAACCTTTGGTCCCAGGGTCATCCCTAGGTCTTTGTCACCTCCTGAGCAGTTGTTCTGATGTTCCTACTGGCACCCTCTTGCAGCCACCAGGGCTCAGTAGGTAAGCATGACACTCCTGGGAAGCTGGAAAGTCTCCACAAAGTATGTGCCTTTTTGGTTCAGCCACATGGGAGATGAATGGCATGTTTCAGAAGACCAGAGAACTTGGCAGACGGGAGGTTGGGGTCCTTGACCTAATCTATTTTCTTTTGTTGCCAGCACGTCGGCTGGGATTTCAGGCTTCAGGACCATCAGTTCTCGTGACGCGTCATTTTCCCCCTCTGCCCTGAGAGAAGCACAGAACTTGGCATTCACTGGATTAAATCTGGTTGCCAGGAGTGAGAGCTCACATGATGGAGACCCAGCAAAGGGAAGCAGGAGAGTCTTCCCTCTCTGCCCGCTTCCTGGAGCTGTGCACCTCCTCCCGCTCGTACAGTTTTTCATTGGCTTACACTGTCAGGCTCTGCAAGACTTAGCCCCAGCTAAGAAGAGTGTGGCACCTGGGGACTCTCCGACACATACTTCCTGTGTGAGCTCTGGGGTAGAGACCAGCCTGGAGGACTCAATCTATCACCTGGAGAGCTTCTCTGTGACTTCACTTAGTGTCCTTCAACACCTGGTGTGCCACAGCGGAGCAGTCGTCTGCCTGTTACTGTCAGGCTTGGGGACAGATGCTGCTGCCAGGGAAGGAAACCCAGCTCAGACTTGTGCAGAGACGGTCTCAGCCTCCAGGGAGGATACTCATGACCAAAAACAGCATCCACTATTGAAGATGCTTCTTCAGCTGGTGGCTTTCGCTTCTACAACATCAGGTCATTTTCAAGCCAGTGTCCTGAGCCAGTGCCTCAAAGTTTTGGTGAAATTAGCTGAAAATGCCTCCTCTGATCTCTTGCCCAGGTACAAAGACTCACAGGAAGCATGATTCCCTGGGTCTGCCCTGACCCCCTGATTCCCTGGGTCTAACCTGACCCCCTGACTCCCTGGGTCTGCCCTGACCCCCTGATTCCCTGGGTCTAACCTGACCCCCTGATTCCCTGGGTCTAACCTGACCCCGATTCCCTGGGTCTAACCTGACCCCCCGATTCCCTGGGTCTAACCTGATCTCCTGATTCCCTGGGTCTAACCTGATCTCCTGATTCCCTGGGTCTAACCTGACCCCTGATTCCCTGGGTCTAACCTGACCCCTGATTCCCTGGGTCTAACCTGACCTCCTGATTCCCTGGGTCTAACCTGACCCCCTGCACTTTGCTCATGCCCTGACGTAATTCCGTTCCTCAGCTGTGGCTTGGTTCAGGCGGCTCTGAAGCAATGGGAAGGAGGTGAGCAGAGCACTTGGAATAGGGCCATCATAAGTGTCCCGCTCCTGACAAAGGCTGAGCTGCGATCAAATGAAGAACGTGTCACAACATATTTAGATTTGGTAGAGTTCTGTAAGGAAGCAGAGAGTACCAGAGTGTGTACAGCCATGAGCTGACCTTGCTGGGAGTCTGTCAACCTTGTATCCACCTCTACCATGAGTCACAGGTCACTTGCTTCCTAAGAAGAGTTTGATGAAAGTGATAGTATAACAAATCTAGCTCACACACATGCACATACACAAGAAACGTTGCTATAAATTACTAATTTGCCGTGCTGGAATGACAGCTCAGCAATTAAGAGCTCTTGTTTTTCTTGCAGACCTGGGTTTGATTCCCACTACCCACATAGTAGCTCACAGCCATCTGTTACCCCAGTTCCAGGGGATCCAGTAGGCATACATGTGGTGCACATACATGCATGTAGGCAAAGCATTCATACACATAAAGTAAAATAAGTAAATGAATCTTTAGAAAAATTATAAATTCCTAACTTGGGAGTTGAGAGCATCAATGGCAAGATAGGGAGAATTATAGTAACCTGCCCAGCCTGCCCCTCCATCCAGCCATCCATTTGTTTCTCTCAACGCATGCTTGTAAGAGGCCAATTCTTTGTTTTTGGTTTTTGAGACAGAGTTCATCTATGTAGCTTTTGGAGGCTGTCCTGGAACTCGCTCTGTAGACCAGGCTGGCTTCGAACACACAGAAATCCACCTGCCTCTGCCTCCAAGTGCTAGGATGAAAGGTGTGCACTACCACTACCCAACAGCCTCCTGAGTGCTGGGATTAAAAACGTGCCACCACTGCCCGGCTCCTTCTTTTTTCCGGAGACAGGGTTTCTCTGTGTAACATCAGGAAAATGTCCTGGAACTCTCTCTGTTAACCAGGCTGGCCTCGAACTCACAGAGATCCACCTGCCTCTGCCTTCCAAGTGCTGGGATGAAAGGCGTGCGCCACCACTACCCAACAAGAGGCCAATTCTTGTGTTATAATAATTCTGCTGCCTAGGTGCAGCTTCCATCTAGTCTCTGCCAGGCATCATGGCACACGCCTTTATTACAGCACTTGGGAGGCAGACAGGCAGATCTATGAGTTTGAGACCAGCAAGAGCTATATGGTGAAACCCTGTCTCAAAAAACAAAGTCTTACCTCTGAGCTCAGCATTCCTTTTTTTAAAGATTTATTTATTACGTATGCAATGTTTTACCTGCATGTATGTCTGCATGCCAGAAGAGGGCACCAGGTCTCATTACAGATGGTTGTGAGCCACCATGTGGTTGCTGAGAATTGAACTCAGGACCTCTGGAAGAACAGCCAGTGCTCTTAACCTCTGAGCCATTTCTCCAGCCCCCCTTTTTTGTTTTTTTTGAGACAGGTTTTCTCATTGAGTAACCAGGCTGGCCTTGAACTCAGAGATTTGTCTGTCTCTGTCTCCTTAGTGCTGGGGTTAAAGGTGCGCACCACCATTGCCTACCCAACATTCCTATTTATTGAAGGTGCTTCTGGATCATGTTTTCATATGATATTTTTGGGCCAGTTATATCTGTCCTAAAGTGATGTATAAAATTGAACACAGCACTTCAGTAGTGTATAGACAATATATAGGGGCAGAATTGGCATCCACAGGCCCAGCTTATACTGGCTAGTTGGCCTATCTTCTGTGTGCTTAATGAATCCCAGAAACCATGTTTCCCAGTTCTGTTAGCAGACCCCCCCTCCCGTGTTCTTGTTCTGTAGACCTACAGAACTCTTGTTTAATGGGTGCTTCATTCAGTGGCTCAGGTGACAATCCTGACTCTGCACTCTGTACTTCCCACAGAGCCTGGCTCAGTCTCAATGCTCAGTGTTTGTTAGGTAAACCCGATGTTGAAGTAGGAAAACTTGTCTGAAATGCCATAGGGAACATGTTCCATTGCCCATTGCTTTCAGACACAGCCCCCCACAAAATACTGTTCTGCAGATTTCATCGTATTTACGTGCTCACCACTTCTTTTTCCTCTGGTGAAAGCCAGGAAACCTGCAGTCTGCTCAGTGTCCTTGCCTTCCAGACTTGGAAAGCCTGTACTTCTGTATACTGGTGCTATGTGTAACTTGTTTGTTTCCTTTTTGAGACAGGGAATCACTACTTACCCCTCCCTGCTTGGCCTGGAACTCACTATGTTGACCAGTCTGACCTAGAACTCAGATCTACCTGCCTCTGCCTCCCGAGTCCTGGGATTACGGTGTGCACTCCCATGTCTGGTGTAACATTGTAAAAGAAGGCCTTACAGTCATGGGAGAAAAAAGCAACACTGGAAACCAAAGGTGGAATCTCTCAAGCTATGTTTAAGGACCAGAGTAGGCTAGGTAGGCATAGTTAGGCCAGAGAGCAACTAAGTTAAACTCTCCCCAGAGACTCACAGTACCTGGCAACTATAAGAATGCCCAATTTCTCCCTGTTTGTAGAATGTTCTGTAAAACAGGAGCTGGAGAGATGACTCGATGGTTAAGAGCATTAGCTGTGCAGGGCAGTGGTGGTGCGCACCTTTAATTCCCACAACTTCAGAGGTAGATGCAGGTGGATCTCTGTGAGTTACGGCCAGCCAAGGCTACACAGAGAAACCCTGTCTCAAAAAAACAAAAACAAGCAAACAAAAAAGAGGTCCAGAGTTAATTCCCAGCATGGCAGCTCACAACTCTGTAACTCAGGTTTCAGGGGATCCAACTACCTCATACAGATGTGCATGCAGGCAAACACCAAAGCACCTCATACAGATGTGCATGCAGGCAAACACCAATGCACCTCATACAGATGTGCATGCAGGCAAACACCAATGCACATAGGAGAGAAAAAATGTGCTCTAAACCAAGTTTACCCCAAGTATCGAGCCTTTGCGTCCCCATGTCACACTATGGGCAGTCTCCATCTCCATGCTCTGTGCTGAGACACCATACATGTGCAAATTGCTCCATACAAACGGCCTCTCTCCTGCCTACCAGCTCTCCCTTGTGCTGATGCAGGTAGTGTGGACAGAGCAAATCTAGCCCCTGCGACCTGGTTCCTTTGCCACAGTCATCTGAGAACTGAGACTATTCTGTGTGTGTGTGTGGGGGGTGGTCTTGAGTGTGCATGCTTACACACATGCAATACATGTGCCTTTTCACACTGATAACAAAAACCAGTGTTTTCTGACACGTGGAGAAAAATGGTTTTCTTTGTTCTGTGAATGGCCTCATAAGACAGAGCTGTAGCTAGGTCCATGCTTGTTACTTTTAGAGACCGTCCTGTGGTATTAGACAAAGAACATTTCTCATGCTGAAGATATGGACCTGCATCCCTGTTTGAGATCAGATGCAGGAAGAGGCCTAAGGATGTGGTCCTGCAGCCCATATCCAGGGAGTCCTGTCCCATTACTTGATACAAAGCTACGTAAGGGCCTATCTATTTTTTTAGGGTGAATGAGGGGTTGTGATATGCTGGTGAGACTTGGTTGTATGTAGCCCAGGCTCATCTCCAACTCATTGTGCGGTGGATCCTGCCTCTGACTCCCAAGTGCTGAGATAGGCACGTGTCCCCGTCCCCGTCCCCCCCCCCCCCCACTGAGGGCCTGCCGTTTTTAAGTCACAGCAGTCTTGTAGTAAAGGTGAATGCCGGTCTACCTGTGACAATCTTGAAGCAAGTGGGCCACGGTCAGGCCAGCATTTGAACCCATGCCTGACTGCATCAAGCGCCCTTTTGGAAAGTGTCATGCTGTGCCCATCATTCAGGTTCTCCTGTGTGTTGCCGATGTTGCCACAGTGCCTCAGCTCAGAGCTGCCACTGCCATGTGTGCTACTGGCTGTTGAGCTGCTCTCCCTTCTGGTGGACCATGACAGCCTTGCGCAGCAGCTGTGTTCCCACTCAGGTAAAGCAGGCCAGGCTGGGTCTCAGCTACCCTGTAATGGGAGGGAGGGATTGGCGCAGGGACAGGTTCAGGGCCTCTCGAGGGCTTCTGCACTTGGGACCCCAGGCTGCAGTGAAAGGGGGGGCTGCTGAGTAAGGCTGGGCATCCTTTCCAGAAGGCTGCCTTCTCCTGAGGCTGTACATGTACATTACGTCAAGGCCTGACAGAGTGGCCTCAGAGACACAGTGGCTTCAGCTGGAACAAGAGGTAAGGCGGGGAGACAGACTGCACCCTTCATCCCATTCCTAAGAGCCCAGGGTCTCCTTTCCTCCCCTGGGAAAATGGGAGCTACACTTAGTTTTGGTTAGCTTGTGGAAGGGCAACAGGTAAGATTTAGGGGTTCACACATGCAATACAAATGTACCCAGGATTACAATGGACTCAGCAGAGTTGCCTGATGATGCTGCCTGAGTTTGGGGGTCTGATCCTGGCCCCAGAAGTAGGTAAGCTGTTTATGAGATTCAGGTCTGAAAGCCTGAAACCACTCTACTCAGCCCCCACTTGTGTAAGCAAGCAGTTGGAGAAGTAGCTAGAGCTTAGAAATGCCTGTGAAAGCCCTGGTGACAAGTGTCCGCTCTGCAGGTGACGAACCATCTCTTCTCATTCCAGGTGGTATGGCTCTTGGCCAAGCTGAGTGTGCAGAGCCCTTCCCCACCAGGCATTGGTTCCGACTGCCAATGCAATGTAGAGGTTAGTGACCAGGGGCCAGCAGTGTGGTAGCTCAGTTGGGTAAGGGCAGTCCTGCTTCCCTGAAGTGGCTAGGCTGAGTAAGTCCCTAACCTCAGTCTGTGCCCTCTCTTACCCCAGGCAGTCAGAGTGCTCACCGTGATGTTGCACAGACAGTGGCTGACTGTGCGGCGGGCAGGGGGTCCAAGGACCCACCAGCAGAAGCAGACAATACGCTGTCTGCGGGACACTGTACTGCTGCTGCATAGCCTATCTCAGAAGGACAAGCTCTTTACTGTGCATTGTGTAGAGGTCCTGCATCAGTATGATCAGGTGATGCCAGGGGTCAGCATGCTGATTCGAGCCCTTCCTGATGTGACTGATTGCGAAGGTAAGTCAGCAAGAGGACCCTGCCCTGGCCTTTATGTGCCTAAGGCTCATGAAATGTCAGGTGCCCCCCCCCCCCCGCCCCCACCAGAGCCATTTCTGGCACTGTGGGAACACTACCTTCCCTGCGCTGGTTCTTTGAGTATGCTAGGTTGTCCTTTGATCGTGTCCATTGAATGGCCTAGCTGAGCCATGGTTTTTCCAGAAATATCTGTGGGAATTGCTTTTGTATCACTTTTGCTCACAGTAGCTGAGGGAGCAAAGCGTGGGCATGGAAGGGACTGGTTAGTTCCTGTGCTGCTGGGGAGGAGGGGTAGACCTCCGAGCCTCGGCACCGTCAGGGTTAACTCAGAACCCTCTTCCTTTTGGCTCAGAGGCAGCCCTGGATGACCTCTGTGCTGCGGAGACAGATTTGGACGACTCTGAAATGGACTGTAGCTGATGGCTTGAGCAGCCAGCCACAAGGTGGCGCCAGCTCCCACCACCATCTTTGCCATATCCACTGATTAAAACTGCAGTTCCTGCTGAGAACAACAGCTTTGCTTCCTGAGTCCAATTTGTGTGGCTGAGAGGGAGGGACAGAGCAGACTAGGAACTACCTTCCCCCCCTTCTGGAGTTGAGATGGTCCCCATGGTAACTAATCTGCCTTGAGGGAAAGCCCTGCCCCTCTTCGGGAATTACCCTGAGTCATAGCTTTGGGCTGGGGCCATGGGAAAAAATTTTGTGTGTAGCAGAGAAGGCAGCCCTTCCCTAGGAAGGCCTGGGAAAGTGGCCCAAGGAAAGTCATGGTAGAGACTTGCAGGCGTGTTTGAACCCTGGAGACAACCAGGTTAGGTGGGCTGTCAGTGTGGCTGCACCAGTCTTGTTTTATTAGCCAACAGGATCACAGCCATGGATCTAAGGCCTTTGGGGTACTTGGAGAGGAGGAGGGCTTTAGCACATGAGGGCCAGGCCTGGGATGGCTGGCTGGGCGGGCCTTGCTCAGAAGGCAGGCCCATGGGCGGACCCAGGCAGTTTCACTTCCAGAGCCACTGCTGCCAGCAGCAGAACCAACAGTGCCCTGCTGCCTGCTTCTCGGTAAGTGTGGGCCTTAAGGGTACGGGTAAGAAAAGAA
Source organism: Mesocricetus auratus (assembly GCF_017639785.1). Taxonomy (NCBI): domain Eukaryota; kingdom Metazoa; phylum Chordata; class Mammalia; order Rodentia; family Cricetidae; genus Mesocricetus; species Mesocricetus auratus. The sequence continues at coordinate 47,059,326 of NW_024429267.1, read as the reverse complement.
AAGGTTTCCCTCGCCCTAAGGTTTCCCTCGCCCTGAGGGTGGTCACACTAGGGGAAGGGCTCCTGCCTCAAAGGGATAGTAGTGTGCCCAGCCTACTAGGAAAACAGGCCTGTCTTTAGCTGCTGCTCTGAAAACGGGCCTGGATAGAGCCTGACTGAGGGAAGGGCTGAGCTGTGCTTCTGCCCACACCTATGCCGTCCTGGCCCGCTGTAGACTCTGCTGGCACTCACCTACCCCGTGCTCCTCCCCAGGCTCAGCATGGGCTCACAGGCCCTGCCCCATGGCCCCATGCAGACCCTCATCTTCTTGGACCTGGAAGCCACTGGCCTGCCTTTCTCTCAGCCCAAGATCACAGAGCTGTGCCTGCTGGCTGTCCACAGATGTGCCCTGGAAAACTCCTCCATCTCTGCAGGACAGCCACCTCCAGTGCCCAAACCACCCCGTGTGGTGGACAAGCTCTCTCTATGCATTGCTCCGGGGAAAGCCTGTAGCCCTGCAGCCAGTGAGATCACAGGTCTGAACACAACTGAGCTGGAAGTAAATGGACGTCAGTGCTTCGACGACAACTTGGCCAGCCTGCTCCAAGCCTTCCTGCGGCGCCAACCACAGCCCTGCTGTCTTGTGGCACACAATGGTGACCGTTATGACTTTCCCCTGCTCCAGGCAGAGCTTGCTATGCTGAGCATTAGAAGTCCTCTAGATGATGCCTTCTGTGTAGATAGCATTGCTGCCCTAAAGGCCTTGGAACAACCTAGCAGCTCCTCAGAGCATGGTCCAAGGAAGAGCTACAGCCTGGGCAGCATCTACACCCGCCTGTATGGGCAAGCACCGACGGACTCTCACACCGCTGAAGGTGACGTTCTAGCCCTGCTCAGCATCTGTCAGTGGAAGCCACGGGCCCTCCTGCAGTGGGTGGATAAACACGCCCGGCTCTTTAGCACCGTCAAGCCCATGTATAATATTGCAGCCACTGCAGGAAGAACCAAGCCAAGGCCATATGCTGCCACAGCCACTACATCCCTGACCACAACCAACACAAGTCCCAGCCATGGCAGGAGCAGGCAACCCAAGAACCTTCCTCCAGCAAAGGCCCCGGAATCCCCATCACAGGAGCTGCTGGCCCCACTGAGCCTGCTGGCCTTCCTGTCCTTGGCGGTAGCCATGCTGTATGGACTCTTCTTGGCCTCACCTGGGCAGTAAACCAAGGAACGTCTGACTAATAAAGACCCCCACAGCACTGACTGATACTTGCTGCCTCTACTTCTTCACAGCCTGGGCCTCTGCCCATATTCAGGGCCCTGGGGATGAGGCACAGCCCTGCCCCTTGCTCTCTTAGCAGGATAATCAAACCTACCAGGCTAATAAAAGTAGGTGAAACCAAGTTCAAGAGATAGAAACAGTATTTGGTGTATAGCCAAGGCTAGCAGCCCAGGCTCTGAAGAAAGAGGAAGTAGGTCCAAATGTTTTCATTTATTATAAACAAAGGTGCAGAGCCTGGATGCTCAAAAACACACCAACAGACAAAGCTAGGACAGCTGGTGGGACAGCAACCAACAGGGAACATGGAGGTAGGGTTCCTGTCTGGGCCAGAGCTACCATCTAAGCCCCCACCCCTGCTTTGGTTCAGGTAGCCCCTTGGCCCTGGCATCTGTGCTGCCGGGACAAACTTGGTTGCTATAAAGGAGTCAGGTATTCTATGAGGCTGGTGTCAAGGGAAACAGATTATCAGAGGTCAGGTTACCCTCCAGGAACCAGGGATTTCAACCTCACACCAACTATCACACATCTGGAGACAGAAAATAGGCAAAATGTTTGGCTAAAAGTAAAACAAGACACTGCAAGGAGAAACAGGCGCGTGTGGGGGACAGAGGCCCCTTACCTAGTGGCAGGAGCCAGGCAGCAAAGGTAGAAAAGCTTTCTCACTGCAGTCTGAATGTTGAGTGCATGTGGACCTCTACATAGTCCTAGGAAAGACACTGGACAGTCCAGACAGCTGGTGGTGGGCAGATGGGGCTCTGCCTGGTGTGCTTTGACATCGGGACCTGACCCACGCACTGAGCTTCAGCCAGGCCCCTGGTTCTGCCCACCTACCTGCCTCACTGCAAGATGCAGCCAAGCCCTGGGGACAAGCCATGGCCCTGACCAGCAGCTAGCTGGTCACTCCCCAGAGCAGGACATGAATCCACAAAAAAGCTTACTCTCCTAAGTGTGACAGGCCATGTCTGGTCACCTTGGGGTGAACTGGGAAATGCCTCATACCCTAATGTTTCTAATTTACTTGAGATTTCAGAAAGTATAATTCAAGTGAGGAAGAAAACAGGTTGGTCCCAAGCCACACTGGTAAGTGTTGTGCCTGCCTGGTCAGCATCAGGAGTCACAGGGTTAGACAAGGCACATACACCACAGAGAGCAGTAAAGAATTGCATGCCACTCACTCACACATGACAGTCAAATGGCAGCCAGAGAGGTGGGGGCAGGCTCAGGGAGCTGCCTTTGGGGGGTCCATGTAGGCCGGATTGTATGGAGGCTGGCTGGCAGGGTAGGGTGCAGCTGAACCTCCTGAAAGTAAAGAGGGCATAGGTTAGCTGTGGGGACATTGGGCTGCAATGGTAGCAAGTTAGCAGGAAGGGACCCTCGGAACAGAGACATGAGTTGGGGACCATACAGGGTACCCACAGTGGTACTCACCAGCCAAGGTCTCGTGGTAGGCTGGTGGCCCCATGGGCTGGGCCAGGTAGGGTGGTGGGTACTGCGTTGGGTAGGGTGCTGCTGGCATTCCTGGCTGGGGGGGCATGGGGTGGTAGCCCTGGTATGTTGGTCCAGGGTAGCTGGGCGCCACACTTGGAGGCTGAGGGTAAGGGGTATGAACCACGGTGGTGGTTGTGGTGTTGGTCACAACAGCTGCAAAGAGAGTCGTGATTAGTCAAAACCTTATGACCCCCTCGGCCAGGAAAGGCAAGGCCCCTCCACCCCTCCAGCTTAGCCAAAACAGGCTCTTGGTCAGCAACCCTTGCCCTCTCTGGGCTTGGCATGTTCACACAGGGAGGGGCACAGGCGGGCAAGGTGGGGAAGGGCAAGCTTACGGCGTGGTCGGCGGCACATCTTATAGAGACAGCAGCAGGAGCAGGTAAAACATATGATGATGGTGGCGATGAACCCCACAAAGACGGTCAGGCCAATGGCGACAGTCGCTCCAAACCTGCCGAAGAGCTAGTCGTAACCAAGTTTTACTCCTTTTCCATGACCAGCAACCCTCTCTTCACCTTTCCCAGGGGCACTCAGCTCAGCAAGAGGCTCTAAGAAAATCCTCAGTAGTGTGACATAAATCTGTTTCAGCCCAGTTTCCTCATGCTTATCACCTCACACCTGCTCCCCGTATTTGCCTACCCATACACCTGTCCTCTCCTGCCAAACACACAGGGTATGGTTGTCAGGCCTATGCCACAAGCCAGGCAGGAAGGGATCGGAGTCAAAACGGGCTGCCAAGTGGTCAAGAACTACAGCTCCCTACAGGCTGTCGACATCCGGGGCTGCCCCGCGGTTCACTAGCACCGGTCCATCCCAGGGAGAATAAGTGCAGGCAGCAGTACTCTGGAAAACGCTGCCTCGCTGCCAAACCTGGGCACCCACAGAACAGAGGGTGTGTCCTTTGAGAGCAACAGCATAGGCTGGAAATCATTCCCATGACTCCCCAAAGCAGACAAAGCCCCCAATTATCCTCCCATGGCCCCTGAGCCCATGCTGTATTCTAATAAGAGACAAATGTTTGGCAACTATGACAGACACATTGAAAATGTAAACTCCAGAGCATCTGCCCCTCTGAGGTCAGACAGGAAGGATGTAGGTACCACCCCACCCTAAAATGAGGCTTCCAGCTCACAGCCCAGAGGAGCAGAGCAGCAAAGCCTCAGCAGGGCCTCTCGGCCAAGGGACAGACTTAGGGACAGGCCCCCCCACACTGCAGGCTTCCATAACAAGCCCTCACCACGTGTGGCCCAGGACCACGGAACTATAGGTGTCTCCCTGAGCAGTGAGAGGCAGGAAAGGACAAAAACACATTCATACAGTTGGATGCAGTGAAGGCCCAGGGTCTCATGGCCTCTCTATAGAATGCTCTGCTCACCCCATGTTAGCCTCCACCTTCACGCAAGGGGCTCCTGCAGCCCAGGACTTCCCCTCTTTTCATCAGGGCCTACCCAGTTTCAATCTCCTCCCCCTCTCAAAGAAAAGGAAATCGAATCTTCTTGTGAGTCTTTCCCATTCCTGACGTCAGTGGCCGGAAGGACAGACTCACAGGCCCTGTACCACCCACTTAAAGACACAGCATGACTCAAGCACCATCTGCAGCCTCAGCAGCCAGAAAGGCACGAGGAAGGAGGAAGGCTGGAAGGGGAAGCAGAGGCCCCAGGTCACTTTCCCAGCCCTGTATCCTGCCTGTAAACACCGCCCAGCCCAGCCCAGCCCCCCCCAACCCCCACACCCCCAGCTACTCTGCTTGCCTCTCCCACCCCTTGGGCCTGAGCCTGCAGTGGGCAAAGCAGGATCTGCGGGCTCTGGCTGGCACACGAGCAGCTGATCTCCATGTTCCTCCTCTCCCACTAACTGCTCCCAAGTTTGTACATGACCAGGCCAGGTCTGATCATGTTTCCCTGGTTCCAACGCCAAAGGCTCCCCCAGCCCCTGAAATCACAGGATATTATTTTATAATCATTAGTGACACGGTATGTACCTACCTTTCTGTGGGTGTGTGTAAGTATAGTTAACAACTAAAATCTAGCATTTGTCTAACCTTAAAACTTACAAAAAAGCCAATTTCAGCTGGGCGTTGGTGGTACACACCTTTAATCCCAGCACTCGGGAGGCAGAGGCAGGCGGATCTCTGTGAGTTTGAGACCAGTCTGGTCTATAAGAACTAGTTCCAGGACAGGCTCAAAAGCTAAACAGAGAAACCCTGTCTCAAAAAAACAAAACAAAACAAAAAGCCAACTTCAATCTTTTTTTTTTTTGGTTTTTCCAGACAGGGTTTCTCCGTGGCTTTGGAGGCTATCCTGGAACTCGCTCTGTAGAACAAGCTGGCCTCGAACTCACAGAGATCTGCCTGCCTATGCCTCCCGAGTGCTGGGGTTAAAGGCGTGCGCCACCACCGGCTCCAATTTCAATCTTTAATTAAAGATTCTAGCCAGGTGTGCTAGCACACAGGTAATACTTGAATTCAGGAGTCTGTTGAGGCAGGAGGATTATGACTTGTGGGCAAGCCTGAGCTATATCAAGAATCCTAGTTAGGCCTGGACTATATTGAGAAGCCCTGTCCCCCAAAAGCTTAACAAAAAAAATTAGATAAAACTCCTTTGCAGAACCCACCAAAGTCAAGTGGGGCGAAGACTCACCCTCCCTCTGTCTCTGCTCTGGCCAGCTCACCATGTACCAAGCTGTGTTCTCAGGGTCTTCCTGCCTGGTGGGCCCCTCTTCCCATAACCCTCATTCCCAGCTGAGAGTCCCTGTTCAATTCTCAGACCTCAGCTCGGGCCTCACTTCTGAGGGGATACATTCTTCAACCTGAAAACACCACGCTCCTCGGCTCCTATAGAATTAAAGTCCTGTCCACTCACGTGGCTTAGTGGGCCAGGTGTGGTGCCTGCCTGGCACAGACAGGTATAAAATATCTGAGTTTAAGGCTAGCCTGGTCTATGTCTGAGCTCCAGGCCAGACAGGGCTACATAGTGAGATCCTGTGTCAAAAAACAAGGAGAGACAGAGACAGAGACAGACAGAGACAGAGAGAGACAGAGAGAGCAGAGTGGACACATCATATACAGGGTGTGACACTCAGAGCTTGGCAGGAGTGTGCTCTTGCAGACCCCTGTTCTGACCTGAGACTCAGGTGAGAACCAAAGAGGATGGCCAAGGGTGGGAAACGAGGGCAGAGTTTACAGATCTCAGGCCCCAGCATCTTTCCTCTGGGGGCTTCTCTGGGGTCCCAAGCCATGGCCAGACAGCAGGGATTGAGCCCCTATCATGGAATCCACTCTGTGGACAAAGTACCCTCAGCCAGAGAGGCAGCACACAGGTGTCCAATGGAGTGTCTCCTAAGAAGGCTCCCAAGAGAAGTGTCACGACAGCCCTGTCCCTCAACCTCCTCTGCTGTGCACAATTCTGGGGCTCCGAAGAATAGGAGAAAAAGAAATCCCATCAACCCATTCCTCCTCTTAGTGCTCCCCCACCCCTACTTCTAGCCGCTACCACCAGGGTCAAAAAAGCCTTTCCGCATACTGTCAGCCCCTGCCAAGCATGCCATGCTGGTGTGGGGTGCCAGCCCTCCTCAGTGTAGCCCACAGTGCCTGGGACCAGCTGCCTTCTTGCCCTGAAGCCCGGTCCTCCACCCGGTCCTCCCCCTTGACTTCCCTGACACTGGTCCTCAGAAACTGCTGTCCCTTAGGTCCCATCCTCCACACACTCATTCTTCTCACCTAAAGCTTCAAGACAGGGCCCCTCCTCCCCAGTCTACCCAGCATCCCTACAGAGGCCTGCCCCTCTGTCTGCAGATTCTCTTCTCTTGCTCCTTGCTGGCAGGCAGCTGCTCAGCACCAACAGCCCTCCTCCCTCCTAACCTCCCAACACCCCTGGCCAGGAAGTCAGAGCCACTCCCAAGGGCTATGTTGACGCATGTGTTCTGTTCCTCAGAGACTTGCTTTAGGGCCTTCGATGGTGCTCATGCCTATAATTCCTGCAATCAGGAAGCTGAGTCAGGAGGATGACAAATTCCAAGCCAGCCCAAATGATATAGTTCCAGGCTAGCCTGGGCTACAGAGCAAGAAGCTGTTCCAAAACAAATAAACAAAAATGCAGGAGCTACAGCTCAGTTGACAGAGTGCTTGCCTGTGTAAGAGATAAATTATTCTGGCCCATTTTTAGGATGCTTTGTGCTTAGGGTGCAGGGGGGTGTGAGGCCTCACCCCAGGCTGGCAGCTGGCCTGCTAGTCTCAGAACTCTGAGACTTGGAAAGGTGCAAGCATTAGCTTTGTGACAAGTCCCAGATACTTACTAGATAAGGCTTTACATTCTGAACTGACAGGATAGGGAATCCCGGAAGGGGGATATGCTAGGGGAGCTGGAGACTACACCATACCAGTCATTTTAGCCTTTTCTCTCTGCAGAATCATATACTAGAAACTGTTTTACTACCGGGCGTTGGTGGCGCACGCCTTTAATCCCAGCACTCGGGAGGCAGAGGCAGGCGGATCTCTGTAAGTTCGAGACCAGCCTGGACTACCAAGCGAGTTCCAGGACAGCCTCCAAAGCCACAGAGAAACCCTGTCTCGAAAAACCAAAAATAAATAAATAAATAAATAAATAAATAAAGTAAGGGTCTTGTTTCTCATGTCTACCACGCAGGAGGCCCTGGGTGATGAACACCTGTAATTCAAGCACAGGGGAGGATCAGGAGTTCAAGGTCATCCTCAGCTACATACCAAGTTCATGGTTAGCTTGGACTATAAGAGACTTTGTCTCAGGAAGGAAGGGAGGAAGAAAATGAAGAAAGAAAGTTAGGGCAGGAGCCTGGCCAACAAGTTGAGGGCTAGGAGAGTGAGGGGCCTCTTCGAGTGTGGGGAGGAGAGTTCTGGTTGCACTCCTCCTTCATGGAGGGCTCCCCCTGATCCTGAGACCCAGGCGACAGCACAGTGACTATGACTGTCTCCACGAGCCTTCACGTAACGACTGAGGCACTTCTGCTGTCTCGGCACCTTGACTCAACCCTGTCACACCGTCAACATGGTCATTATCGTCCCACTGCCATCGGCCACCTGACTGCCACTGCCCCATTGCCTCACATCACCGAAGTCTCCACGAAATGCCACTTCCATCACCAGGTCAACACGGACCCCACACCTGAACCTTCAACCATCCGGTCCCAACCAGGTACCACCATCATCTCCCTCTCCAGAACACAGAGGAAACCCAGCTCCCTGGAGATCCAAAGGTCCCAGTGGTCACAACATCACTGGGAGACCATCCCAATGATTCTGTGCCATTTTTAGTATGCAGAGGCTACCCCCAAGGCCACCTGAGCCCTTGCCACTTCTGCCAGGAAAGGCTTTATTTACCCTGACACGGTGTCAGTGTCAAAACTGGATCGAAATCTCAGTGCGGAACCCAGCTGCTCCAGTGTCTCGGGGTGGGTGGAAAATCTGGTAACAGAAAAGAGAAAACGTCTGAGGAACACTCTGGATAGCCACAGCACACCGCCTCAAGGCACACACGACATTCCAAGAATGGACGGGGCACATACCCGGATCCGTTCACTCTTCTCCGACACACCAAAGGCAGTCTCCAGGGTACAGTGCCCATGAGGCCAGGAAACAGCATATCTCATACTTAAGATCTGCAACATACATGCCCCTAACCACAACAGGATGGAGACAGAAACTAAGAGCAGAGGGCTGCACTGCCACAAAGTTAAAAAATAAATGCAGGGACCCTGGTCTACAGAGCGAGTTCCAGGACAGCCTCCAAAACAATGCAGAGAAACCCTGTCTCGAAAAAACCAAAAATAAAAAATAAAAAAATAAAAAAATAAATGCAGGGGAAAAAAGACCACCACCAACTCTTTCCATTGTAGACTGAGGCAGGAGGATCACAAGATTGAAGCCAGCCTGGATTGCATGACAAGATGTTTTCTGAGGAGGAAGAAAAGGAAGGGAGGAAATGGGAGAAAGGAGGGGAGGAAAGAGAGGTAAGCAGACACACAGAGAAGTGTTATACAGAACGGAATGAAAATACTATAGGTCAAAATTCACAGGACCATGGTGTCAAGTACCTGCAAGCCCCGTGATCAGGAAGCAGACAGGAGAATCAGGAGTTAGGGTTAGCCTGTGCTGCAGGAGACCCCATCCCAAACAAAACAGACCATAGTCATGAAACAGCTAAACCAGTTCGTAGACGGAAATGAACTTCGTTACTACAATATATCAAGGACAAAAAATAAGTGAGCCACAGCTGGGTATGGTGACGCATAATCCCAGCACCCCAGAGGCTGAGGCAGAGGGCTGTCTAAAATTCAAACTCCTTTTAGGCTACAGACTATGACCCTGTTGGGGGGGAGGGGAGCAAGCTAAGCAAAGTAATACAAGCTTAGAATCCTAGCACACAGAGGAGAGAAAATCAGAATTCAAGACTATCCTTGGCTACTTAGCAAGTTCAAAGACAGCCTGAACTAGGCTATAGCAGACCATTTCAAAAATCAAAAACAAAACAAACAAAAATCTACAAATGCACACACACACACACACACACACACACACACACACTGATATACGCGGGAGGCCTGCCCTTTTCTGAAGAGAAAGGAAGAGGGGGTGGGGGGGGAGGGGATGTTGTGTGAAGAAAATAATTGGGCTGGAAAAAAATAATCACTAAAAATCAAAACACAGAAATAAGCACATAATATATAATTAAAAACCTGTGTAAAATTCTTTTTTATAAATGATTTATTTGTCCTATGTGCATTGGTGTTTTGCTTACATACAGGTCTGTGTGAGGGTATTGGATTCCTTGGAACTAGAGTGACAGACAGTTGTGAGCTGCCAGGTGGGTGCTGGGAATTGAACAGGAAACGGTACTCTTAACCACTAAGCCATCTCTCCAGTCCCAAGATTGATTTTGTTTAAGATTTATTTATTATGTATATAGCACTCTGCCAGCATGTGTCCCTGCAGGTCATAAGGCACCAACTCTCACAGATGGTTGTGAGCCACCACGTGATAGCTGGGAATTGAACCTGGGTCCTCTGGAAGAGCAGTCAGTGCTCTTAACCACTGAGCCATCTCTCCAGCCTCCCAAAATTAATTCAAGAAAAAAAAGAATAAGAGGCAGGCGGATCTCTGTGAGTTCCAGGACAAGCTCCAAAACAATACAGAGAAACCCTGTCTTGAAAAAACAAAAGAAAGAATAAAGAAAGAGAAGACAGGTTTTATTCTATAGCCTAGAATGGCCTTGAACTCCAAATCATCCTCAGGCTCCCTGTGTAGGCGTGCACCTGTACCCCTGACTTCTCTCTCTTTTTTTTTTTTTTTTGGTTTTTCGAGGCAGGGTTTCTCTGTATTGTTTTGGAGGCTGTCCTGGAACTCACTTTGTAGACCAGGCTGGCCTCGAACTCACAGAGATCCGCCTGCCTCTGTCTCCTGAGTGCTGGGATTAAAGGCGTGCGCCACCAACGCCTGGCCCCCTGACTTCTCTTGAGTTTTGCTGTTTTCTTCCAGTGCCATGTTTGTGTAGTGCCTGCGGAGGCCAGAAGGGGGCACTGGCCCTCTAGGACTGGAGTTACAGACAGTTGAATTTCCATATGAGTACTGAAAATTGAACCCAGGTCCTCTGGAAGAGCAGCCAATGCCCTTAACTACCGAGTCATCTCTCCAGCCCACTTCCTTTCTTTTAAAGCAGAACAAATGAAATTTATTAAGGGATCCAGGAGGTGGTGGTGCACGCCTTTAATCCCAGCACCCAGGAGGCAGAGGCAGGCAGATCTCTGTGAGTTCGAGGCCAGCCTGGTCTACAGAGAAAGTTCCAGGACAGCCAGGGATACACAGAGAAACCCTGTCTCAAAAAAACAAAAAAAAAAGAACAAAAAATGTCCACAGAGCCATAAGCATGAAGCTAGCAGACACTGATACCAAATGACAAGACACACTGTGGGGAGGGTTGTTTTTTAAAATGTATTTATTATGTAGTGTTCTGCATGCATCTATGCCTACAGACCAGAAGAGGGCACCATTACAGATGGTTGTGAGCCACCATGTGTGGTTGCTGGACCTCTGAAAGTGCTCTTAAACCTCATCTCTCCAGTCCAACAAAACACACTGTTTAAAGAATACACAGGGGCCAGTGAGATATCTGTAGAGGCCACACAGAGAAACCCTCTCTCAGAAATCTAAAAAAGAATAAGCAATAAACACTGGGACTAGCAGAGCCGCGGATGGGCCAAGGAGATGGCTCAGATAGCAAAGACACTTGCTGACAGTTAACGCACGCACGTACCAAAAGTAGTAAGTAAAATGTAATAAAAAGAATTAACTGAAATTACCAGGAAGAACTTAGAGAGATTAAAGACTGAGCAACTTTAAGTACCCTAGAAAGACAGTTGAAGAGATTTCTAAGCAATTGTGAGAACACCGTGACTCCCCTGACTGTGTATGGGAGATGTAAGAGAGAACAGAATCAAAGATGGGTCACAGAGGAAGAAATCAAAACTTCAAGAAAAAATGAAGGCGGGGAGTGTAGCTCAGTGGTTCTGTTATCTTAGCTCAGAGGTTTGATCGCCAGCAGAATGAATGAATAAATAAATAAATATAAAAAAAGACGTGGAAAATTCTCAGCCTATTTATATTGCAGGCAAGAAAACTGCAGTCCCAAACCCACCTGATACGGAGATTAGAACGGGTGTACACCAGGTTAGCCCAGCAGAAATGCAGCAACTGAAAGAGGCAGCGACAAGAATCTGAAGGGATTCTGCAGGACTCAGCTCCCACAGGACCTGACCATAGTGCTACGCCATTGTTCACCACTCTCCAAGACAAAGAAAAGACCTCAGACAATCTGGGTCCTGTGGAAGCTGCATGGCCATCCCAGTTAGCTCCGACTGGGTTCTCTGTACTGTTTTGGAGACTGTCCTGGAACTCGCTTGGTAGACCAAGCTAGTCTCGAACTCACAGAGATCCGCCTGCCTCTGCCTCCTGAGTGCTGGGACTAAAGGCGTGCGCCACCACACAGCTTATTTTACATTTAGTATGCACACACATGCAATCAGAGGTCAAGTCTTTCCTTTCACAATGTGGGTCCCAGGGATTGAACTCAGGTTGTCAGGCTTGGTGGCAAGCACCTTTACCCACTGAATCATGTCAACAGCCCCATATAAAATATTACTTTAGGAGCTGGACCAATGGCTTAGCAGGTTAGAGCACTGGCTGCTCTAACAGAGGATCTGGGTTCAGTTCCCATCACCCGCATGGCAGCTCACAGCTGTCTGTAACTCCAGTTCCAGGGGGTCCAATGATGCCTTCTCCTGACTTCCACAAACACCGGGTGTGCAGGTGGCAGACATATATGCAGGCAAAACACCCACACAGAAAAAACAAAAAAGAGATACATGCTACTTACCATATTAATAGAATAAAAACAGAAAGCTCGGGACCATCTCTGAAAACAGCAGGAGAGCATCTCGAAAAATTCAAACCCCTCCATCATTAAAACTTCAGGGAAAAAGCCGGGCGTTGGTGGCGCACGCCTTTAATCCCAGCACTCGGGAGGCAGAGGCAGGCGGATCTCTGTAAGTTCGAGACCAGCCTGGACTACCAAGCGAGTTCCAGGATAGCCTCCAAAGCCACAGAGAAACCCTGTCTCAAAAAACCAAAAAAAAAAAAAAAAAAAAAAAAAACTTCAGGGAAAGTAGGACTAATAAGGAACTTCCTCCACATAAAAGAGGACACCTCCAAAAAGGCAGCATTTTACTTCTAAAATTGGAAATAAAACATGGGTGTAAGGCTGGGGGGATGGCTAGGCACTTATGAGCACCAGCTCCTCATGCAGAGGATGGAATTCTGTTCCTAACACCCACATGGCAGCTTGTAACTACCTGTGACTTCATTTCCAGAGGACGTGACACCCTCTTCTGGCCTCTGAGGGTACTGCATACACACGGTATACACACATACATACATACACACACACACACAGAGGCAAACACAAATACACATAAAAGTAAAAAAAATTTAAAAACATGGGTACCTACATCGCATCAATGCAATAGGCAAGAAAAAAATAAAGTAATAAAGTTGTAAAGGAAGTAAAATAAAGAGAATAAAACCAAACCAAAATAATATAAGAAATTTAAAATTTGAAAGTAAAAAACAAGAGACTAACAGAAAGCTAAACAAAATGTCAAATATAATTTTATAATATTACATTACATTTGATGGCCATTTTTGAGGTGCTAATGTGCGTTTATTTGGAACTAAATGGCTATGGGACCGGACAGGATAGAAACTTCCGTCTACACAGAACCCAGGGCTCAGTGCACTACTGAGCTACATTCTACGTGATCTATGACATCTAAATGGAATAAATGCACCTGACTTTTAAAAAAAAATAGTATAAGCTAGGTTTAATGCATGCACCCATAACATCAACTATTTAGTAATCTGAGATGGGGAGGTTGTTTGAAACCAATCTGGGCAACATAGCAAGATCTTGTATCAAGAAAAAAATGTGGCCGGGCAGTGGTGGCTCACACCTTTAATCCCAGCACTCGGGAGGCAGAGGCAGGCGGATCTCTGTGAGTTCGAGGCCGGGCTGGACCGACAGCCTCCAAAACAATACAGAGAAACCCTGTCTCGTAAAAACCAAAAAAAAAAAAAATGTGGGCTGGAGAGATGGCTCAGCAGTTAAGAGCACTGACTGTTCTTCCAAAGGTCCTGAGTTCAATTCCCAGCAACCACATGGTGGCTCACAACCACCTTGAATGAGCTCTGATGCCCTCTTCTGGCATGCAGGCAGAAGATTGTATACATAATAAATAAATAAAATATTTTTTTATTTTTTATTTTTTGTTTTTTTTCGAGACAGGGTTTCTCTGTAGCTTTGGAGGCTGTCCTGGAACTCACTTTGTAGAGCAGGCTGGCCTCGAACTCACAGAGATCCACCTGCCTCTGCCTCCCGAGTGCTGGGATTAAAGGCGTGTGCCACCAATGCCCAGCAATAAAATAATTTTTAAAAAAAGAAAAAATGTAAAAAAAGGGTAAGAGCCCTGGCTGCTCTCGCAGAGGAACCGGGTTTGATTCTCAGCACCCACGAGGTGGCTCACGATGTGGACTCTGGTCCCGGGGACTCTGGGTTGGAGGCACTACACGCACATGATGCACAGAAATCACACGGGCAAAACACCCACACACACAAGACTTCTTCAACATCCAGACATGAGGTGGAGGTAGAGTTAGGGTGTAGGGTGCTTGCCTAGCATGCACAAGGTCCTGGGTTCAACCCTCGGCCCTGCATAACACCAGGTGCATTAGTGCACACCTATAATTCTAGCACTTGGGAGGCAGAAACAAAAGAATCACAAGTTCTTGGCTACATACAGCATTCAAAACCAGCTTGGGCTGTATGCAACCCTATCTTAAAATAAGTTTTTAGCCGGGCGTTGGTGGCGCACGAAACCCTGTGTCGTAAAAACCAAAAAAAAAATAATAATAATAAGTTTTTAAGTCAGGCATTGTTGTTGCACACCTTTAATCTCAGCATTGGAGGGAACATGCAGAAACAGGTGGATCTCTGAGTTCGAGGCCAGCCTGGTCTACAGAGAGAATTCCAGGGCAGCCAGAATTACACAAAGAAACCCTGTCTCTAAACAATAACAACAAAAGTTTTTTTTAAGTAATAAAATTGGGGGGCTGGTGAGATGGCTCAGCAGTTAAAAGCACTGACTGTTCTTCCAGAGGTCCTGAGTTCAATTCCCGGCAACCACATAGTGGCTCACAACCACCTTGAATGAGATCTCGTGCCCTCCGCTGGCATGCAGGCAGAAGACCGTATACACAATAAATAAATAAAATATTAAAGAAATAAAATTGGGGTGGAGAGATGGCTCAGCAGCTAAGAGCACTGACCTGGGTTCAATCCCCAGCACCCACATGGCAGCTCAACAACTGTCTGTAGCTCCAGTTCCAGGGACCCAACACCCTCACACAGACATACATGCAGGCAAAACAACAATGAATATAAAATAAAAATAAGTTTTTAAAGAAAATAAAAAAATAAAAATTAACATAATGAAAAAAATTAAATACAATATCTCAAAGTCAAGTGTGGTGACACACACCTTTAAATCCAGCACTCAAATGAAGCTTTCATAATTAATAAGTCTCAGTGTCATTAATGGGGGTTGGCTGTCCCAAAGAAAGCCCGACAAAAAAGACCTACTACAGACAACTGCCTTATTAACACTGTGTTAGCTCAAAGAGTGAGGGCATTCATTGGAACATCTCTCAAAGTGCCCACAAAACAATACCGGCTTTTTAGGAATACAAACAAAAGAATATACCTCAAACACAGTAGACTAGGATGCTCGTGGGATGGGTGGGGAACAGAATGCCATCAGAGACTAAAGTGAACACAGATGGTGTGGTCTGGCCTTGTGCAAAACAATGATGACAACGTGCTATGAACTAAGTGTGACCTCTAAAATTATAAATCTGTGGCCAAGCACATCTTGGTCCTCACCAGTGACAACCGTCTAATATCAAAGATGGCATACAAACAGGTAAGCTCTGCCTGGAGGACGCAGCCCAGCTCACTCTGGGCACACATCCACGCCCTGTGCCTTGCATAGCACAGGTAACCACAGCGCAGACACAGTGTGGGGGCACTCTCACTCTCATAGCCAGGTGCCCACCCTGAGGACCTGTGGTCAGAGTACACGCCTAGAGCCAAAGCCAGCTGAGGCCACTGGGCCCAGTCCAAGGCTTGAGGACAGGGCGGTGAGGCAGAGTGGAGTAGCTCTAGGTAGCTCTCGAACAGGGCTCCTCACACACCGGCTCAGTGCCAGAGGGGCGGGGCACTCTCCAGGGGATGGATGCCTTCCCGCGTCCTCTGCTCCCCTCCTGGCACCCACCTGGCCTCTGGCTCAGTGCACAAATTCTCATCCCACCGGACTTTCTTCAGCACATCAGAGCAGCAATACTGGCTGGAACAGGAACCGCAGCAGAAATCAGGGCAGGACGCTGGGATCAGGTTGTCTTCGCCAGCAGGCCTGCACAGCTCACCCTGGGCTGAAGCAGAAACACTGTCCCCCTGTGTCCCGTAGCCCAGGTCCCATCCGTACCCCGCCAATGACGGTGACCACCCCTCCTACCAAGCCTCTGCTCTCTCCTCGAGGCCACGGCAAGGTGCTCTAAAAGATGCCCACCATCCCTTGGCCGCCTGTTGGTTTCCTGGTAGAAGGCTGACTTTTCTACTCATGAGTCTGACTGGGCTACTTGCTGCTCTCAGAATTCCCTACTTTCAGATCAAGACCTCAAGACTGCAAAGGCCTGAGGTGATAACCGTTCCCACCTCAACACACACCGTCCCTGCCTGTCTCCCACCTGCGACTCCACGCCTCCTTCAAGGTCTTACTCCAGGCCTCCTCCCAGAAGCTGCCAAACCTTTAAGCTGTGCAGCTGAAGAGAACACACCTAGCACCTGCAGGCACAGGGCTGCCCAATATTTATTCCTCATGACCTCCATAGCAGCCTCACCTGCTGGGCACAAATGAGGGGCGAGGCCTAAGCCTCATAGAACACCCCCCCAACAGCAGGCTGAACCCTAACCAATGCACAATGACATCCCCACATAAGCATCCGTAAAGCACTTGTCCCTAGGCTAGGCATACAGCAGGCATTAGAAAAGTCTTGATCTCTCAGTAGCATCCGGGAACCATCACAAATCTCAACAAACAAGGTAATGTTGAGAGGTGTGGAGAAGGGCAAAGGGCTTTGGCTACCCACAAGCTTTACCTGTGTGTCCTTAGGCTACACTAGCAAACCTGGAGCCCCCCCCCCCATGAAACACCCAGAGCATCAAGGCTCATCAGACAACTTCTGCGGACAATTGCTTAAGTGTCAGCCTAGATGCAGCCCTGGTCCAGCCAGATCAGTAACTGAGCATGCTCCCTGGGGCTGGCAGAATGAGACTCTAAGAAAAGATAACTTGGAGGGTAAGGAGGGCTTCATTTTTGTTGTTTTGTTCTGGTAGCACCAAGCAGAACCTTGCTCTGGGCAAAAATGTAGAATGGGTATTTCTGACCATTGCAGGCCACCTGCAAGTGAGTTCAGTTACAGCCACCAGCCAGGCCGTGCCTCTGAGCCAGGAGCAACAGCTTACACCACTGGGACTTTCCCTTTTGCTTTTAGGGCAGGGTCTTGCTATGTAGCCCTGGCTGGCCTCAAACTCACAGGGCTCCTCCTGCCTCTGCCTCTGGAGTGTTGAGACTAAATACAAGTATCTTCTGATGCCCACACCAGTGGGTCTTTCAGGCTGGGTCCCAGGTACAAATGCTATTCAGAACTCCAGACACAGAGCACGGCTCTCTAGACTGGAGACCCATAGGCTCACTCCAGGGGTAGGCTGGTCCTCCCATGTCAGCCTTCAGGAAACACAGCCCCTTTCCTCCAGGAAGCCACCCATCCCAGCAGTCATTAGCTTCCCCTGACTGGGCAGAGAGTTGTTCCAATTCCCATCACAATAGGCCCCCAGCCTACCCTCCTAAGCTTGTGAGTCATTCCTCTGGGATGGCAAGGGAAAGCGGTGTCTCCTCCCCAGGAGAGGCCAGCCTCAGGGCCCAGCTTCTCCAGAACACTAGGGCTGCAGAGGCAGTGGATGGAGGGCTGCCAGCCAGGAAGCAAGCTGCTAGGCACAACCTCTGCAGGAGGGGCCAGGCAGCCCCGAGGCCCCACCTGGAGCTAACCCTAGGCGTGGAATCCTGCTCCAGCCCCTGGAACATGTAGGGCCTCTCCACCATGAAGAACACAACAAAGGTGGCAGTTTTCCGGGACAGTGCCAGTTCAGGAAGGAAGGGGTGACGGGATGAAGTCAGTGGTGGGGTTCGCAGACGCCCCCTGGGTTATCAGGGGGTCAAGTCGCAGCACTCCGGGGCTGGCACTGTCTGGCTCGTTCCATAGACAGCTAGGGGAAGTGTCTGACCCTACCCGGTCCCTGGGCAGCTCACACCGCCCCCTCCTCCCAGGCTCACCACCCGGAGGCGGCGGCAGCACCAGCAGCAGCAACAACAGGGTCCGCGGAGAGGCCACCGGCACAGCCATGGCGAGACAGACAGACGGACGAGCAGACGGACCAGGCACAGGGCCGCGATGCCGCCGCAACCTCAGCGACCCGCGCGGCCCCAGCCTCCTTGCCCCGCCCCGGCCGGTTCCCGGAACCCCCGCCCCAGAGGGGAGGAGGTGAGGGAGAGGGAAGAGGTGGGAGGGAAGGGAAGAGGTGGGAGGGGAGAGGTGGGAGGGAAGCGGAGCGGCCGCCCCTCCCAGCCTGGCCGCTGCTCTCACGACCCCGTCGGTGAAAACTTGAGACAGGTTTCCCAGACGCAGAAGGAGGGGTCGGTACACCCAAATGGCTTTGTGCTCACGGGACACTTTTGTGGGGAGACCCCCTTGCAGTTGACTTAGGGGCGGGGAGAGGATCTCCGTGGCAACGTTATCCCAACACTTGAGCGCCAACTGTGTGCGGCTGGCACTTGGGTCCCAACTTTGCCCTCAGGGAAGCTGCGATTTTCTCCTGCCTCAATGGACCCTCGCGCAGGTCCACCTGGGGACCATACGGAGTGATGCGGGGGACAGTACTCAACACATTCAAGTTCCTTCTAACAGATTTCCAGGACCTCCATCCCACAGTGACCCAGACTCCCAGCTCAGGCAGCTGCTCACTCGCCCAGGGGGCCTATCCTGAGGGTAAGAACTAATAGCTCCCAGGGCACATACGGGGCTCCTCCTGACAAAATTCTGACAGGCTGCCTCTTCCCCTCAGTGTGGGGCAAAGTTCCTAGCACGGCCAGGAAAGTGGGGTATGGTGTTCTTGGACTGCCTAGCACGTGGAACGGCTAGGGTTGTCTACTCAAGGCTGAGCCCATGAAACCCCGCTAGCGGATCGCTTGAGTCAGTACGGTGTCTTTGCTGTGCTGTCACACATTTCTCATCTGTGTGCTGTAGACAAAGACGAAGCCCTAAAGAGAGTCTGGGAGTCTCCAGCAGCTCTCCAGCCTCTAGGGTTAGAGGGAGCCAGGAAAAGAAGCAACACACACCAATACAAGTCCAGAAGGAGAAACTAGTTCCTTCTGGTCAAGAAGATGAAATCCTAGACTATGAAAAACGTAAAAGAGTTAACCCGGCCAGCCTGGCCACAGGATTACCCTGTTAACAAGGTAGGGCCACCCCTAGGAAGACAGGCTCACCTAAGCTGTGCTCAAGGATAGCCGGACTAAATATCCCTTTAAGGAGATACTATACGTTTCCTTCCCAGAATTCCTGAACACCATGCACAGTTCCTACAAGCTGCCATGAGCTTCTGTCAAGTCTGCCTTTCTCTTTCCCCTTGTTTGGTCCTTTGGATGCCTGTCAGATCACAAGTGTGCTTTTGCTGATACTTTGAGTTTCTTCTAAAACTCCATTCTCTCCTATATGACATGTAGTCATCTGTCCTCCACCCCCATGCTGGTTTAACTCAAAGGGAACGGTGTTTTTTTTCCTTCTCTTCATTCCTTTTCTTCAGATGCAGAAGAGGTTTTGTTTTGTTTGTTTTTGATAAGGGTCTCACTATGTAGACCTGTCTGGCCTCAAGTTCACAGAGATCCGCCTGCCTCTGCCTCCCCAGTGCTGGGAATAAAGGTGTGTGCCACCATCACCCCGCCAGGTTTTGCTTTTAAGCTATAATAATGTTGTCCTCTTTGGATTAATTTGGGCTTTGCTTGACTTTCCAACCTTTCCTGCCTTTTAATTCTTTTTTAATTTATTTATTTTTATCTTATATGCATTGGTGTTTTGCCATACACGTCGGGTCCCCTGGAACTGGAATTGCAGACAGGTGTGAGCTGCCATGTGGGAGCTGGGAATTGAACCTGGGTCATCTGGAAGAGCAGCCAGTGTTCTTAACCATTGAGTCATCTCTCCAGTCCACCTTTTCATTCTTAAATTGGCAGAGAAAGTGGACCCCTTCCTGCATGCCCGGATGGCATCACCAACTCAATTAGGATAACTGTTCCGGGGCTGGAGGTGACGCAGCAGTTAAAAACAGTAGTAGCTCTCGTGGAGGAGCTGAGTTGGTTCCCAGCACCCACATGGTGGCTCGCGAACATCTGTAGCTCCAGCATCAGAGGATCCCATGCCCTCTTCTGACCTCTGTGGTCATCAGGCACACTATGTGTGGAGGCAAACACTTATGCATATAGATTTTTCAAATGTACAATTTGTAACTTCAAACTGCGCTTGGGCCTGGCAAGCCAGAACAATACCCAGTGAGGCTCAGAAGGCCTGACAGGATGGGCGTGGCTGGGTGTGGTGAGTGCTAGTACAGCTAGCTCCAGGGGCCTTGTTCTTCTCACCCAGCCCCTGGGCCCCTCTCACTCATTTTGGATGGTGGTCAGGCAAACTCCCCTGCCTCAGCATCCATTGCCCCCAGAGCAAAGGGCTTTTGCTGCAGGTCCAGCCAGTGAGCTGTACCCTCGGACACATCAGTATGACAGGAGGGCAGTATGGGGCAGTTAGTCAGAAATCAATAGACTTGCAGGTCCTCAAGGCTAGGCCCCTCTTCACTCATCTTTGGACCCCACCTTCTGTGTCCCAGGTAAGCTTGAAGAAAGAGGACATATCCCATTTGCTTCTTAGAATCTGAAGCTCCAGTGGCTAACCAGGGTGTATGCTCCCTCACACAAGGCTCTGTTGATAACACCCTTCCGTGCCCAGGCCTCCCATGTTAAGGAGAAAAATCCTGTTTCACAACCTCATGGGAACTGCCAGAAGATGGAAAGAAATGTGATACACCTGAAGCCATATTCAAAGGCTCAGTAAAGTCCTGGGTAAAGACACCTGCAGCCACCTGCTCAGTCCCCAGCACGCGACGGAGTCAAGAAAAATGCTAAAGACAGGAGGAACAACTGTCCCCTTAGGGAGTTGCTTCTTACCCCCAAAGCCCGTTCCTCCACATGGTGTTTACGGTGCTGTCTTTAAGCCCACCGTCTGGCTTCTCTTTCCTCTATGTCCCCTTCTTAGATTCCAGCTACATGCTAAGCCTGCTCGCCCTGACACCTGACATTCTACCCTTTCTCTTTGGGGACCCCACACGCCCCGACTGCTCCAACACTGCCCCTCCTTAGCCTACCTGCTTCCTGCACTCAAAAGAGCATAGTGTGGCGTTCTCCTCATGCCCATTTCCCTCCTCTGGCAGCTGCTGAGATCCTCCACACAAATTTAAAAAAAGTCTTCTAGTTCCCTTCCCAGTCTTTTTTTTTTTTTTTAATCTAGGCGGCCAGGGGCTAGAGAGATGGCTCAGTGGTTAAGAGCACTGGCTGCCAGGTGTTGGTGGTGCACACCTTTAATCCCAGCACTCGGGAGGCAGAGGCAGGCGGATCTCTGTGAGTTCGAGGCCAGCCTGGTCTGCAGAGTGAGTTCCAGGACAGCCTCCAAAGCCACAGAGAAACCCTGTCTCGAAAAACCAAAAAAAAAAAAAAAAAAAAAAAAAAAAAGAAAGAAAGAAAGAAAGATAGAGCATGTGACCAGTTTTTATGGTTAGACTAAAATTATTCACTACAGTCAGAAAAGATTTGTTCTATGCGACCATGTTGGGAATAGGATCAAATAAAGAAGTCCAGGGGCCACCACCCCCAAGTCCATCTTCAGAGTACCAACAAGAGGCTTGGGTTAAACAGACGGCAACAGGAGTGGGGATCAGCCCAAGTTGTTGTCCCCACCCAAGTCTGTCTTCCCACAGGCTGTGACAAGTTGTCAGAAGGAACTGAGAGAAATCTCTTCCCCTGGCCAGGACCAGGCTTCACTCAACTCTGCATTAGATTAGGAAACTGCAGGTATTTGGGGTCCATTGTCTCAGTAGTTTGATAAGCAGATGGGAGGGACACAAGGGTCACTTTAGAATAGCTTTCTTCCTGCCAATGCCAGGAGGGAGTGGAGGAAGGGAGGGAGGGAGGGAGAGAGGGAAGGGAAGATGGGATTCACAAAAGAGCCACTCTCTTTTTTTTTTTTTGTTTTTTTGTTTTTTTTTTTTTTCCGAGACAGGGTTTCTCTGTGGCTTTGGAAGCTGTCCTGGAACTTGTTTGGTAGTCCAGGCTGGTCTTGAACTCACAGAGATCCGCCTGCCTCTGCCTCCCGAGTGCTGGGATTAAAGGCGTGTGCCACCAACGCCCTGCTGCCACTCTCTTTCTGAATCACACCCTTTAGTAAGCCTAAGTTCCTGGGTCCTGTCAATCACTCAAATGCATCACAGAACCTGTGGAGGGGATGTGGGGACCCAAGATTTATAGCCAGGAACTCTTCAGTATGACTGATTTTCCCCTTGAAACCAGAACTGGGAACAGTTTGGGGGACCAAGTCTTTGACTTCTGGGGCCTGAGTAAGGACTGAATTGCTAGGTACACAGATGGTGTTAGATTTAGGGTACTGGCTACTAAGTCGCAACCCTCTCTTGGCACAATCTTCCAAGGGCTGGCTGAAAGGTCTGGATGTGGTGTCGGGTGATGGTTTCTCAGTGGACCCACAGCTTAAAGAAAGAACAAAGTCAAGGCACAAAATGAACCGTGCTCCCCCCTCGGCAAGATTCCGATTTCTGTGAGAGCACAGGCTGCTCTTCCCAGCACTCAGATCAAGCAGCTCACAACTGCTGCGACGCCAGTGTCAGGGGATCCAATGATCTCTAGCCTTCAGAGGCACCATGCAGGCGCACAGTACACATACCTACACATGAAGGCACTGCTCTACACATAGAAATACATCACTCTCTCAAAAATTCTTATTATTTTTTAATTATGTACACAGTGTGTATGCCACTTGTGCACAGGGGAGCTGGATTTACAAGCAATTGTGAAACATTATGTATGCTGGGAATTGAACTTGAGTCCTCTGCAAGAATAGCATGTGCTCTTAATCACTCCAGCCCCTCAGTAATTATTTCAAAACGATAACACCTCTGGCTGCAACTCACCCAGACATTAATGAGGTAAAATGAAAGCCAGGGCACTCCTGTGAAACCTGATACAATAATCCAGGTGAAGATGACCGAGATGTGGGCAATTACTGCGTCAGTTTTTGCTTATTTGTGGCACTGGATATCCATCTGAGGTTCCACGCTAGGCAAGTGCTTTACTTTACATAAGTTTAGAAGACAGCCAAGACTGGCTGCAACTTTAGAGGAAGGCATGTGAAAAAACAGTGAGCGCGCCAGGGAGTGGCCATCTCCTATGTACATGGGGATGTCTGGGCATGAGTTACGGATAAGGGGCAGCAATTTAGCTGAAGGTAAGTGTGAATGAAATTTGAGGTGGACAGCGTGTATGTAAATAAAGAAAAACAAAGAAGTCCCAGAAAGAGGCCTGAGCACTCCACACTGAGCTCGGTTAAGAGACCCTGGGTTGGATGCACGCCATTGACCCTAGCACTCGGGAGGCAGAGGCAAGTGGATCCTTTGAGTTTAAGGCCAGCCTTGTCTACAGCGTGAGTTCCGGGAGAGCCAAGGCTACACAGTGAAACTCTGTCTTGGAAAAACAAAAAACGAGAGAGAGAGAGAGAGAGAGAGAGAGAGAGAGAGAGAGAGAGAGAGAGAGAGAGAGAGAGAGAGAGAGAGAGAGAGAGAGAGAGAGATCAATAGATTGTGGTGGTTTAAATAAGAATGGACCCCATAAGCCAGGCGTTGGTGGCGCACACCTTTAATCCCAGCACTCGGGAGGCAGAGGCAGGCGGATCTCTGTGAGTTCGAGACTAGCCTGGACTACCAAGCAAGTTCCAGGACAGGCTCCAAAGACACAGAGAAACCCTGTCTCGAAAAACCAAAAAAAAAATGGACCCCATAGACTCTTATATTTGAATGCCTGGTCATCATCAGGAAGTGGCACTGTTTAAGAGGTGTGGCCTTGTTGGAGGAAGTGTATCACTAGGAGGTGAGCTCTGAGGTTTCAAAAGCCCAAGCCAGGCCAGTGGCTCTCTTTCTTTCTGCTGCCGGAGGATTCAGATGCAGAATTCACAGCTCCTTCTTCAGCACCATGTCTGCCTGCATGCCGCCATGATTTATGCTCTGGTGAGAATAGACTAAACCTCTGACACTGTAAGCAAGCCCCAGCTAAATGCTTTCTTTATAAGAGTTGTCATGGCCATGGTGTCTCTTCACAGCAATAGAATACTAAGACAGAGATTCTCCTGTCCCTGCCTCTGCCTCCAGAGTGCTGAGATTACAGATGTGTGCCACCTGAGTGTATTTTTAAAGGGGGAACACCTGGGCAGAAGCTGACTGAAGGATTCCAACACACACAGTCTTAGTTAGGGTTTCTATTGCTGTGAAGAGACACCATGACCATGGCAACTCCTATAAAGAAAAACATTTCATTTGGGTGACTTAACCTTTTCAGAAGTTTAGTTCATAATTGACATGGTGGCATGTAGGTAGACATGTGTTAGAGATAGAGCTGAGAGTCCTACATCTTGACTTGCAGGCAACAGGAAGTGGTCTGAGACACTGGATGATATCTTGAGCATATATGAAACCCCAAAGCTCACTTCCACAATAACACACTCCCTCCAACAAGGTCACACCTCCTAACAGTGCCACTCCCTTTGGGGGCCATTTTCTTTCAAACCACCACACACACCGATGAGAACGCTTACAACACCAGGTGACAGCAGAGCTGGTGGAGAGAATATTGTAGGTGGGGTTTTTCTGTGCTGTGGCCGCTTCCCAAATAATCAACACAATGGCTTAATATTACTTATGAATGCTCAGCCAATAGCTCAGGCTTGTTACTAACTAGCTCTTACAACTTAACTCATTTCAGCCGGGCATTGGTGCACGCCTTTAATCCCAGCACTCAGGAGGCAGAGGCAGGTGGATCTCTGTGAGTTTGAGGCCAGCCTGGTTTACAGAGTGAGTTCCAGGACAGCCTCCAAAACAACAGAGAAACCCTGTCTCGAAAAACCAAAAACCAAACCAAACCAAAACCAACTAATTTCTGTTAGTCTATGTTCTGCCCAAGACTCATGCTTTTACCTCTATCCCATGTGTGTGTCCATCTCAAACGTCCCCATCTGACTGGTGGATTCCTCACTCCGCCTTCTCCATCCCAGTGTCCTCAGTTTGATTGTTCTTCCTAACTTTTTCCTGCCTTGCTATAGGCCAAGCAGCGTCTTTATGAACCAATGAGAGTAATACATATTCACAGTGTATGGAGGTATCATTTCACAGCAGATCACACAGACAGACAGACAGACAGATAGACCTAGCTGTAAAATACCATCTCAAATTACTGCTTTTAAAGAAGTTTATTGCAAAGAATGCTGGAAACAGTGCAACGTACAACTGAAACCCAAAGCCATATGTTCTAAGGAGAACAGGACAATTCTGCCCATGAACCATCTCGGCTACAAGCTGGTGGCCAGCCTGCATGCAGCTGCCTTGCAGAGGCCACTTCCAGGCGCTTGAGGAAGGGACTGCTCAGCACTTCTGCACGTGCCCTGCTTCACAGACACCCTTCTGCCCCAACCCTAGGCTCTTATACCTCCGAGTCCAGCAATTCCTGTCCTCCCTGGACAGAGGAAAAAGACTTTGGTGGCATCCAGCTATGTATTCTTGCTGTTAACCACAGGGTCTGCTCTGGCTAACAAGCGTGTGGAGATAACACGACCAGCATCACTCAGCTTTTGAGAGACAGGAAGCAAAAGTTGCAGGCCCCACGTCCCAAAGGCAGCGGTACTGTCCTCTAGCTTCGGGCTAGGGCTTGGAGGTCTGGAAATGTTCTTGGATGCAGGGCCTGGCTCCCCCATGGCTGCTCTGTGGCCAGCAGAGCACTGATTACTTCTGTAAACAGTTTCTCGCCCTGCTTCATAGCCTGCTTGTCACTCTGCTGGCCACTGAAACACGGAGCCTGACTTCGCCGCCTGGACCCACAGGAACTTAGGGCATGAGAGGCACCAGGCTTCATAAGGCTGTTTTCAGTAGGCTTAAGTTGTATACGAATCAAAACTGGAGTGGGGTGCAGACTCCTCCCTTGGCTGGGGCTGCCTCTGTGTTCTGTCCTCTCCTTCCTCAGTCCTACCAATGGAGGTCAACAAACAAGAAGACAATCTGACAGGATTATCAGTTCTGAGCCATTTATGACAAAGGCATGTCCTGTGTGGACAGTGACAGCAGCAGCCAGGTAGGGGAGACCACTTCCCATGAGCACTTTGGTGAGTGCACCGAGAAGGTACTTCGTGGCTGCCCTGCCATTCCATGGTCCCCATGGGGGAACTCAGGACAAGGCAGCCTGAGCTGCAGCTACCCCATATTTCAGTGTACAGCTTAGTAGACATTAGGAAGCATCACAGATGCTGCCTTCCACATTTATTCAGTGTTCCAACGCCAAAGAGGATGCCCTGGTCTCATGAGCACAAATATGGGTGACGGCTCCTCTGTTCCACTCTTCCATTCCAGGAGGGAAGGAAGGGCTTTCCCCTTCACCAAAGGCAGTGTACACTGAGGTCCCACAAAGATCTGGCCTCTGGCTTCAAGAGTGGCTACAGAGAGGACAGCAGAGCTCTCCAGGGGTCACGTGGCCCATTTCAGGCAGCTGGGCCACAGTGGGGACGTCCTAGTGAGACTTTTTGTCTCAGAGTCACATTTAAGGTTGCACGCCTCACGAAGCAGCCAGCCTGGGGAGTGAGCTGCTTGACGGCTGCAACAGAGGGGACAGCAGCAGGGCACAAAGCCCAGGGAACTCAGCAGCCGGTCAGCTATACCCAACCCTGTCACCGGTTGTCAACAAGGAGGCAGGTGGGCTAGGCTGAGGGTTCTGAGTGTTGTCAACCATCCGTGGCTTCCAGGAGTGTTCCTGCGTGGTGACAGTATTGCAAACACCAAGGAGGACTGGAGTGATCCTCTCTGCAGAAGTCAGGGCCTGCCTGCAGGTCTTGGATGAGATGTGGTCATTGGTGAGCAGGGACTGTGACAAGGGCTTCCTCTGAAGGCCTGGATATGTCTACATTCTGCACAACAATAAAGACAAAGGCTGTTTACCCTGCTCAGGAACATCTCACTCCTGCGGTCCTGATCACTGTGACCAGACACATCCCGCCTCAGTGTGCCCCAGCTGAAAGACCCTAACATGCCCTGAGCATGAAGCCCTACTTGCCAGTGCTCAGACGAGAGGACAAGTGTGGGGTGAGGGTGTGGCCAACTCCATGCTTCACTGCAAGCAGGCCAGGTGCTGCCCACAGAGAGGCCACGCCCCCTCCCACCTGAGGACTGGTCAAGCCAGAGGCGTGCACCTCCTTCCTGGCTCTCGCAGCCTAAGAACGTCTAGTTTGTAACATGTTTTATCTCCTCGGGACAGAACCACACAAGGCCATACAGCTCAGTTCTATCTTTGGCCTGCTGAGCTTCCAGTATCTCAGGCTTGGTGTGGCTTGGGACCTCTCTCAGCTCTATGAGGCTGCCCTGTGAGCCCTCTGATTCCAGAAACTGAGGAACGGGTGAAGAGTGGTAGCCCTGTGCAGCACGACATAGCCATGCTTCAGGCCTGCACTGAGCTCACAGACCAGCCCAGGAGCTGTTGGAGCAGGTAGATCCCTACTTTCAGGCAGGGTTGGTTTGTTACTGTTTTTGCTTTGTTCTTTGAGAGAGGGTCTCATGTAGCTCCTGTTGCCCTCAAACTCACTATGTAGCTGAGGATGACTTTGAACTTCTGACTCTCCTGCCTCCGTGTGCTGGGATTATAGGCATGTGCCACTATGCACTGCTGGGAATCAATTCCAGGGCTTTGTGTGTGATAGACAAGCATTCTACCAACTCAGCCACACGCCAGGCCCGTGATACTTTCTAAAGGTCAAAGGTACCCAGTTCAAAAGGCTCATGATGCCTGGACTGGCAAGAGAGGCCAGAATCACCACCTACCATGGGTGGGCATCTAGCCTCTCCCTCCCCGGACCGGCTCTGGTCCAGATCCATGGCAGGGCTGCTCGGGAGCTGGTGAGGCCTTAAGAACTGGGAGCCAAACACACCCAGCTCCAAGGCTTCCTGCTGGTGGCCCAGCTCCAGGTCCCTCCCCAGGCCTGACCTTGGGAAATACCTAACCAGGCCACAGCCCCACCCTGGCCACAGGAGACAGACCTAAACAGAAAACAGCCCTGGGAAGACACTCACCGTTACCCTAGCCTGGCCCTGACCCAACTGGGAACCCTGAAGATGTAGAGTCAGAACACCCCTGGGGAACATGTCCACCACCCCAGCGGTGAGCCCAGTGCTACCTGAGGCCTGTCTCGGTGCGTGTTCACAGCTGCCACATTCAGGAATATGGACTCCACTTTACAGCCTGCAGAAGGAAGAGGCCAGTGAAGTCCCCACAAGATGGCAGCCAGAGCCAGAGAGGCAAAAGCTGCTCTAAGGAGGACAGGATGTACAGAGCTCAGCTTTACCCTCAGCCTTCCTTCCCGAGACAGCTCCAGGACCACCAGGAGGCAAGGTAGCCTTGTCAGGTAGCCATGTGTGACGGCTCATGCGTGCCTCATGGGGGACCCAAGCTGCCTACACAGGGACTGGGAGTGGCCGGGGCAGCAACAGGTCAATGATCAATACGGAAACCCTAACTATTGGTGTCCCCAAACCAGTGCCACCCTCCATCCTGCCAAGAAAGTACAGTCAGCCCAGGAGGAGGGACAGTAACTCCAGTTCCCCTGGGGCTCATCCTCCACAAGGGAGAAGCGGGAGAGTGGGCTGCGGCCTGAGCATCTGCAGTGAAGTAGGAGGCAGGGGAGGGACACAGATGTCCCGCATGCAGAATATTCTAGGGCTAAGGAAAGATCAAAGATCGCTGAGGAGGCTTCCTGTGGTCCCAGAACTTTTGCTTGTTTGAGACAGAGCCTCATTCTGTAGCTCAGGCTGGTCTTGAACTCACTATGTAGCTAAGGCTAGCCTCAAACTCTTGGCAATCTTCCTACCTTGGCCCCCTGATTACAAGCATACACCACCGTAACTGAATACACCAAGTTTTTATAAACTGAAAAGCAAACCAGGTGCACAGTTAGAATTCCAGCACTGGTGGGGTAGGGGTGAGGCAGAAAGCTTCTGAGCAAAAACCTGCCCCAGACAATGAAAGAAGAGAAACAGAAGAGGGGAGCTGGGAAAGGCAGTATGTGCTGGAGAGTGGGGATGAATGAGTCCCAACGGAAAGAAGAGATCTGTGGACCACCATAGAACCCCACATACAGCCAGGGTCAAAATGTGGGACGCCCCCTTACCGTAAGCCACAGGTGTGAGCTTCAGGACTGTGTGCAAAGGACATTTGAGGTAGGGCAGCTCTTCTGTGGACAAAGAAGGACAGGGCTCACATGCCACACATGCCTGGATGTCCCCATGTCATGCACACAGCCCACCTGCCCAGCTGAGGCCCCTCACCGGCTGCCTTGTCAAGGAAGTAGGCCAGAAGGCAGCGCATCACAGCCTGGTGGCAAATGACCAGCACGTTCTCCTGTCTCTCCAGTTCCATGATGACAGGCTCTAGTCGCTGCACCAAGTCTTCATAGGACTGCAGAGGCAAGCAACAAAGTGGCCTTCAGGCCTGGTCCCAGGGGTAGGAACCAGGTTAGGTGCTGTACTGTCTAGATTTACGTCAGCTCGACACAAACCAGAGTCATCTGAAAGGAGGTGTGGTGGTTTGGATGAAAACAGCCCCCATAGGCTCATAGGGAGTGGCACTATGAGGAGGTTTGGCCTTGCTGGAGTAGGTGTGGCCTTGTAGGAGGAAGTGTGTCACTGGGGGTGGGCTGTGAGGTTTCAGATGTCAAGCCAGGCCCAGTGTCACTCTCTCTTCCAACTGCCTATGGATCCAGATGTAGCACTCTCATCTACGTTTCTAGCACATCTGCCTGCATGCCACCTGCTTCCCACCATGATGATAACGGTTTCCTTTACGAGAGTTGCCGTGGTTATGGTGTCTCTTTACAGCAATAGAAACTCCAGGACAGGAGGTTACCTCAATAGAGAAAAATCCCTCTATAAGATCTTTTCCTTAACTAGTGATTGATGGGAGAGGGCTCAGTCCAGTTTGGGCTGAGCAAGTCATAGGAAGCAAGCCAGTAAGCAGCACCCTCCATGCCTCTGCATCAGCTCCTGCCTCCAGGTTCCTGCCCTGTTTGAGTTCTGTCCGGACTTCCTTCCATGAAGAACTTTAATGTGGAAGTGAGAGCCAAATAAACCCTTTTCCCCCCACTTTCTTTTTGTCATTGTGTTTCATCCCAGCAATAGAAACCCTGAGACAGGGGTGCTGGGCAGTGAGCACCTGCTAACTCTGGGAGCTGCTCACCATGCCCGAGGTTGTGTTTAAGCTCCCTCTAGCCTGGTTCCTGAGGGAATGGAGTAGGTAGCTGCCCTTGGAGGGCTGCTTTAGTGAGACGTCCAACTTGGGCAGGAGTTGGGGAAAACCTGGAAAGGGGGCCACCTTCTCCTTCCAGGGCTAGGTCCTGGTAGGACCAAGAGAGCTAGGCCTCAGACACACCCCAAAAGGTTACTATCAGGTCCCAAAGAAACTAAGGATACATGGTTACCTGTGGTGCCTATTGGCATAATGAAGCAATGCTGGTCTTCAGCCCCCTCAGTACCATAAGTACCTGTGGCTCCTCTCACCCCACCCCTACCCTAAACTTCTCCAGCTCAGGGGCTTCTCCCCACCACTTTCTCATTCCCTTGTAACCAACTACTTTGACCATGTGTTCTCTGGGTCCCCCTCTATTGCCTCCCTCCCTCTTCCTCCTCCCTCTGTCTCTTTCTCTGTCTGTCTCTCTCTCTCTCTCCACCCATTCTTCTCTCCTGGCTAGGCTCAGTCTGCTGAACATGTTGGGTCTACAACTTCCTCTCTCTGCTCTGGATTCTTCCAGATGCCTCTGGCTGTTCTCTCCCTCATACCAACAATAGGAACTTTCCTATTAACCACGCATTGGAGAGTATGTCCTCAGTTTATACAGTCACCTCATGCCATCCGTGGGGGCCTCTGCAGCTTCTACCACAGGATTCAGTGGCTGGAAGCTGTGACCTCAGAAAAGCCCCTGCCTCCCTCTAGCCCACAGCACTGAAGTACATGGAGAGGGCAGAGGTGGGTGTGGTGGGACAAAGGCCCAAGGACTTCCTGGAGTAGGACAACTGTCAGGAACTTGGGGTCCCCAGGAACAACCTTGTGATTATCTGCTTCTCTGTCCCCTCCCCTACTGTTGTGGTAATGGGGACCTTATATCTCCTGGGTCAACTCCTAGCTCCAGTTTTTTGTTTGTGTTTTTGTTTTTTGAGACAGGGTTTCTCTGTATTGTTTTGGAGGTTGTCCTGGAACTCGCTCTGTAGACCAGGCTGGCCTCGAACTCACAGAGATCCGCCTGTCTCTGCCTCCAGAGTGCTGGGATTAAAGGCGTGCACCACGCTCCTAGCTCCATTTTAACCGGAGAATTAGGCATGGGGGTGGGGCAGTTCCACCTCTCTACACAGATCTCATCTTTCAATGTTCATCCCCGGGCAGAGCCTGCCCCACGCTGTGACTGGGCAGCAGTACCAACGCCCAACCTGTGCTGATCTCCAGCAGTTCTGGGAAGATTCTTTTTTGTTTCTCTTTTTTATTGTGTTATTTTATGTATGTGTGGAAGGGTATATGTTCAGTGATTATATGTATGTATGTGTCCACACACACGTGGAGGCTTTGAGGTCAGCCTCAGATGTCATTTGTCAGGTGCTGCCTACCTTATCTTTTGAGATGGGGTCTCTCATTGGCCTGGAGCAGAGTATGGGAGCAGGCCCCAAAGACTGACCTGTCTCCACCTCCTCAGTACTGGGATTACAGGCATGCACACTATACCAGTGTTTTGTTTTATTTTTAACCTGGGTTCTGGGGATCAAACTTAGGTCGTTATGCTTGCAAGGCAGACAGCAGACTATACTATCTCCCCAACCCCACACTGTTTCTCTTTACCACTATGAGGTTAGTTCTGAACCTGAACTCTGCCTCACAACGCAATGTGAGAATTATTCAGGTCACCCAGAGCTACCTGATTCCACACATGTGTCTCAGGGCACCTCCTTGAAACAGGAGGAGATTCCTCAGCCAAAGTGATTCTTGCTTTCTGACCTGGGGTCTGGAATGACCAGGGACTCTCTGAGGGATGGTGGCAGTGTTATCACTTTGCCAAATCTCTCTGGAGAAGGTCTCCATGGATCTGGAAGCAGAGTTGGGGTTGGCACATGGAGCTCTGGGGAGGACAGGAGCACCTTGTGACAAGTGTAAGCATCCAAAGAAAGGGGAGAGGTCCCAGGCAGAGATAAAGGTGGACTGCACCTTTGGAGTGAGCCCTGGCCACTTAGAGCACTCTGGGAAAAGGCTAATGACTCCCTGAATAAGGAGCAGGCAGAGGTAAGGGTGGACTGCACCTTTGGAGTGAGCCCTGGCCACTTAGAGCACTCTGGGAAAAGGCTAATGACTCCCTGAATAAGGAGCAGGCAGAGGTAAGGGTGGACTGCACCTTTGGAGTAAGCTCTGGCCACTTAGAGCACTCTGGGAAAAGGCTAATGACTCCCTGAGTAAGGAGCTGGCCTGGGCATCCAGGGGAAGATGGCTAAGATATAGAAGCCCCAGAAAAGCCAAACCCAACAGAGCCAGGGGCACTCAGCGTAGGCTCTGCCCTCACCAGGTCTATAACCTTAGGAAGGGGGGAACAAAGACAGAGAGGGACCCAACATGGCTAATCCCTGCTCTCTGTAGTACTGCCCCCCCACCAACCAGGAAAAACAAAGGTCCAGCAGACAGAGCTGGGAACTGATGGAGGAGAAACCCACACCTAGGTTGCCAGCCTCAAGGCCAAGGCTCCCAGCCCTGACCACAGCAGCACTGCCAGGCAGGCAGCAGGCACTGAGACCCCAGCTCCCACCTACCTCGCCCTTCGGGTACCGGTAGCGGTACTTGTCCTGATCCCTGAGGGCAAACTCCAGTGGGTAGTGATCCTGGATTTCTTCGTAGGTCATTTCCTCACAGACACCCTAGGAAGACACAGCAGGCATCACACCACCCATGCCAGGCTGAAAAGACCAAACCTGGGTTGCAGCAGCAGACAGAGGGGAATCAGCATTTCCTGGGCAAGGGGACACTCCTACTATAAAGCTTACACTGTGCGGAAAAGCAGCCCCTCTCTGGACATTGAGTACACTGGCAGCCACATCCATAGGAAGCTATCAAAACGGTCCTTACCTATCCATCACATAGCTATCCAGTGGGTGATACAGGGCTTAGCACTAATGTGTGTCTTTTCCTAAGTCTTTAATTGTTTTGTTTTATTTTTTGTTCTTTGAGACAAACTCTCTACATACAGCCCTGACTGTCCTGGAGCTGACTTTGTAGACCAGGCTGGCCTCAGGCTCACAGAGATCCGCCTGCCTCTGCCCCCCCCCAAGTGTTGCAACTAAAAGGCACACACCACTACACCTGGCTTAAATTTTTTATTGCATTTGTTTGTTTGTCTGTTAGTTTATTGTGTGTGTACCCATGTGCTCATGGCATGGCATGGGTGTGGAGGTCAGAGGACAGCTTGCAGGACTCAGCTGTCAGGCTTGACAGCAAGTGCGCTTTTCCACTGAGCCATCTTGCTGGCCTTAAGTCTTGTCTATTATGGAAGTACTAAATATGAGTAGAGACTCTGTGTGAACTCATTTGTATGCTGGAAGGAGAGAGCAGGCCACAGTGGACAAGAGCGGGCTGGCAGGAGGGGGGGAGACGGGGATGGATGAACGGATGGACAGACAGATGACACATACACTATCTTATACAAACATCGAAACAAAACAAGCCAAGCTTAGCGCACTTAGCACTTAGTGCACTAGGAGATGGATCATGGGTACAGGAACTGAAGGTCAAGGGTGAGATCAGCCTGATCCATATGAGACCCGGTCTCAAAAAACAACGTAGAGCCTTTTGCAGAGGACCTGGGTTCAATTCCCAGCACCCACTTCAGGCATCTCACAACTGCCTGTAATTCCAATCTAGGAGATCTGATGCCCCAGATCCTCATAGGCACCTGGATTACTCACACACACACACACACACACACACACACACACACACACACACACACACACACACACACACACACACACACACACCACCAACAACAACAACAACAACAACAAAGGCACTTCAGAGACTGTTCAATGATTAAAAACGCTTGCTGCTTTTCCAGAGGACCCATGTTCAGCTTCCAGAAACCATGTTGGGGGTCACAGTCATCCAAATGTGACTTAAGCCACCTGCAACTCAAGTTCCAAAGAATCCAACGCCTTCTTCTGGTCTCTGCAGGCACCACACATCCATACAAATAAATAAAACATAGTCACCAGCAGAGAAGGTGTTGGAAAGTCCCGAAGAGTTATTTGAGGCACTGAAGAGATTGAACCATCTCGTGACCTACTTCACCTGGGTGAGACACCACTATGATACCCCTAAGGAACTAATACATGTTTTGAGATCAGAAAGTGAAACAGTGTTGTAATAAGTCCCTAAGAATGTGGAAGTGGTTACAGAGGCAGGAAGAATATTTTAGGTTGCTTTGAAGAGTCTGTTGGTAACAATGTATATGTTAAAGGGGATTGTGGAAAGGCTTAAAGGGAAGCAGGGATGATAAAGAAAGCCCTGGTCAGACGGCAGCAGGCGGGGGGGAAGGGGGGTATTGGTGGTGCAGGCCTCTAATCCCAGCACTGGGGAGGCAGAGGCAGGAGAAGAATCCAGTGAGAGACCCTGTCTCAAAAAAGTCAGATGGAGAATTACTTAAGAACACTTGGCATTAGTGTTGACCTCTGGGCTCATGCACACCTATATGCACATGTGCACAACACCCAGGAACCTGGACACAACATGCATGCACATGCATATACATACACACACACACACACACTCTCTCTCTCATGTGTGCACACACACGCCGTGTACAAACACACATGCACACACACGCATCTCTGTTGTCAACATCACCATAACCAGGCTGTTATATAAATGTGAGGTTGCCCATCGTAGAAGCAAACACTTGCAATCTCAATATTCAGGAAGCTGAGAAAGAGGATCATGAGATCCCAAGCCAGTCTGAGTGACAGAGCAAGATCCTGCTTCAACAGGAAAAAAGAAAGAAATGTGGGTGTTGGGGTGTTTCTGTGAAGCCTCAGAAGGAAGTGCTGGTCATGAGAAACTAGAGAAAAGATGATTACTGTTCTGAAGAGGTGGAGAACTTGGCTGAAGTATGTTCTAGTACTGGAAGCTATATATGATGCCTTCTTCTGGCCTCTGGAGGCACTACAGCTGCACAAGGTGCACATACAGACAAGCAGGCACACACACACACAAAGGAAAATACATAAAATGTTGGCTCAATGAGTGAAGCACTTGCTGGATAGGAACGAGGACTGGGGTTGAGATCCCCAGAACCCACTTAATGTCAGGTGGGCATGCTGGCCTGCATATAATCCAGCACATGGCAGGCAGACACAGTGAGAGACTGTGCCTCAAAATGTAAGGTGAAGAGTAGCTGAGAAGACACTCAGTGTCAACTTCTGATCTTCCCAAGCATATGCAAACACGCAAACACACATGAATGCATACTACACTACAAAAAAGTTGAGAAAACCGTCAAAGTACAAGCCATGTAGAAAAGCATTTCATATTTTTAAAAAATGAACCAAGGCCCTGGAACCCTGAGAGGAAGTAGGAGGGGCCTGAGACTGCAGCATAACCACTTAGAGGCACTTCCTGTACGACAGAGAGAGCATAACAGTGAAGAGACAGAAAACAGAAAAACAAAAAAAACTAGACTCCTTAGAGCTTCAAAGGGCGCCTCTGAAATAAAGGCTCATGCCGCCCCCGCGGCCCCCCCGCCTGCCTTTCAGTGTGGAGAAGGGCCGTCCTATCTGCACTTCTGCAATGGATGGAAACTCTGGTCAAGAAGAACAAGCAGACCTAATTCTGAACCCAGTGGCCTGAAGGCTGCACTCCTCCCAATGTGCAGAGGTGATTCACGAGGCTACGGCTCTAAGGCTGGACAAAGGAGTCACCAGAAGGGGGAAACACTACTCTGAGGGCTCTAGCCACAAAGCAATAGTCAGTCAGACTTTCCAAACCAGAAAGAAAAAGCAGAAGTAAAAATTAATTTTAAAACACAAACAGTAATAGAAACAAACTATCCACACAAAAGCTTATTAAGTGGGGAAGACACTGGAGAATCACTGGGCTTGCCGGCTGCCAGGTTATCCAGTGAAATACTGTCTCAAAGGAAGAAGGCAGAGCGCTGGGGTGGGTTACCCAACTTCACCCTCTAGCCTCTGGGTGCACCCAGGAGCACACAAATATGCGTATGCCTCACAAAACACATGTGTACACACACACACACACACACACACACACACCTCTCACAGACATACACACCACAAAAACATACACACACACCCCATGCCTCACAGGAATTTGTGTGTGTGTGTGTGTGTGTGTGTGTGTGTGTGTGTGTAGAATCTTCTCAGAAAAAGTTTTGTCACAGAGTGACCTACAAGCAAGTCAAGTCATGAACAAGGTAGATCATAATTAAATTCTGAAAACCATGATCAATGGGAATTCTGAAAGTGGTCAGAGAAGGGATATGCCTGGGCATGGCCAGAGGAACACAGAGCATGGCCATGAGCTGCTTCTCAAGCAGATGCTACAGGGACATCAAGAGAGCAACAAAACAGCCATATTGATTGATTATATATATGTATGTATCTTTTTTTTTTAAGACAGGTTTTCTCTGGTAGCCCTGGCTGGCCTGGAACTCACTGTGTAGACCAGGCTGGCCTCAAACTCACAGAGATCCTCCTGCCGCTGTCTCCCAAAAGCTGGAATTAAAGGTGTGCGCCACCACACTCAGCTGAAACAGCGACCTTACAGAGGTGCTGGGGCTGACAAGATGGCTCAGCAGATGAAGGCACTTGCCACCAAGTCTAGTGACACAAGTTCAGTCCCCAGGACCCACAGGGTGGAAGGAGCGAACTGACTCCAACAAGTTGTCCTCTGACCTCACATACACTGTGGCATGTGTCACAGACACCCAAAGAAAAATACATGAATGAATGAAAGAATGAATGAATGTCATTTGAAAGCAAACAAGCAAGGGCTAGATGGAGAGATGGCTCAGTGGTTAAGAACACTGGCTGCTCTTCCAAAGGACCCGGGTTCAATCCCAGCACCCACATGTCAGCTCACAACTGTCTGTAACTCCAGTTCCAGGGAATCTGACACCCTCACACAGACATACATGCAGGCAAAATTCCATTCTACAGTAAATAAATAAATAAATGAAAATTTAAAACTCTTAAAGGAGATGCTGGGCTGAGTGTGGCAGTATGTATACATTTTTAATCTAAGAGGCAGAGGCAGGTGAATCCCTTGAGTTTGAGGCCAGCCTGGTCTACACAGAGAATTCCAGCACAGCTAGGGCTACACAGAGAAACCGTGTCTCAAGGGGGCCAGGTGCCAACTGGGCCATCTCATGTGTATCTCCAAATTCCTCGTCCCTCTCTGCTGCTCTGACCACTCTGCACCGCACCCACCAGGCCATGAGGGATGAGACCACGGGAAGGGGAGGGAGCTGGTCACTCCCAGGCTAGGTCTTCACCGGAGGCCACATCCCATCTCACAGGCTGACCTTTCCTCCTGCTGTCATGTGGACAGTGACAGCAATGGTCCTGACTGTTAGGAGGTCAGTCCACCACAACAGGCTTCTCGGTTTCCATATCACTCGTCTATTTCTTTGTGAGAAGTTGCTCTGTAAGCCCTCGCGTTACTGTGACTGTGAAGAAGGGGCCAGTTGTCAGCCTAACCACCTGTACTTTGTCACTCTCTCCTTCTACTTTGCTTCTTTGACATTTTCCCTCTTCTCCTCTGAACGTTATTTTGGATTCAGAGACAAGACTATGAACGCCCTCATGACAACTGCCCCAGGCTTTGCATATAGAGCATCCCATAGCGAGCTCACCCATGCCAGGGGGGCTGCATCCTGCAGCTGTGGTAATCATCTCTCTAGAACCAGACTGCCCCTCAAGTGGTGACAGAGTGACTGCTTCTCCTGAACCCCTTTCAGAACTAGAGAGAAGCCCGTGACCAGACCACTGGCCTGACCAAACAAGACTTCCTGTTCTGGCAACTGTGCAAACCCCAAACCCTTCTCTCCGTTGCTTCCCCTTTACACGGAATCTCAGAGTTCCTCTCAGTCTGTGAGATGGACTGAGGGTCAGTGGACTCTGCATCTACCCATCTCAACAGTGGTCACACTGATTGTATCTCCGTCTTTTGCCTTGTCTCTGATTGTCATGGTGGAGTGGGTGGACAGGCTCCTAGAGCCAGGGTGTCTGCCCTAACACTCTAAGAACAAGTAGAAACAAGAATCTGTTTCTAAGTTTTTCTGTTTAGTCCAAGGTCTCATGTAACCCAAGATGACCTCAAACTGTAGTCAAGGTTGACCTTGAACTTTGTCCTTCCTGCCTCTATTTCCCAAGGGCAGAAATCACAGGTGCAAGCCACCATGACAGGTCTATGCACTGCTAGGGATTCCATCCAGGGCTTTCTGCACACTAGGCAAGCATCCTCCTAACTAAGCTATCTCCAATCCACAAGTGATGACTTAAGTTATTTTATATTAAAAAATCAAAATATGCACAGTAAAATATAGAGAACAAAAAAGAAATGTGAGAAAAACAATCATAATTATAGTATAATGATACTCAACTATTATGTAATGATGACCAAGTTTACAAAAAAACCCCTAAGAATGCAGAGAATTTGAAGGATATAATTACAGTCTCTGAAACTGATACATTATACTTACAAACTTTTCTCATGGAAATTTCATCCACACAGAAAATCAGAGACAACAGTAAAAACGGCACCTTGCTGGCACCTTTTAGCACGATTAGTAACAACATAGTGAACGTGTTTCAACTAAAATTGTAGCTGCTTCCTTCCCACCGCCTAACACGGGAGAGAGGGGCAGAAAGTGAGAAGGGAGGCACATAAGGCTGAGTGAGTCAGGCCTTCCCTCTGAGGTCCTTGCCAACAGGGTCTGGGAGCTGCTTCTAAACCGGTACCGACCTGTCAACGGCATGGCCACACTGTACTGTAAGATTCCACAGGCTCCTTACTGACTAAAGAAATAAGCTGTAGATCCTAAGAGGCCCACATGGCAGGGAAGTATGGCTGGCCTGTAGGAGCTTAGATACTGGCAAGTGTGCTGGGAAGACAGCAGCCCCTCACTCCTGTAGCCTTGAGAGATGACTCTTGGTAACGAGCACCTGGCTTGAAGGAGACCCCAAGCCGAGACAGACTTCCTGGCTGCCACTGTAATTGCAGAGAACCCAGCCACACCTGCCAGGTGTGCTTGAAGGGACTTGTGTGAGATTCCTCTGGAAGGGTCTCTTCCGGCCTCCATGGACAACCACACACATGGCATATACTCACAAAGATACACATGAATAAAAATAAAAAAAATTCTTAAAAATATACAAAAAAAACAAAGAGTATTTTTTATTTTTGCTTTTTCTAAGCCTAAGCTCAGAAAAGATAGGAAATCCACCAAATTCCTATTCTAGTAGCCGATAACTCAGGTTTCTGGCCTGTACCTGCCAGGCTCAGGGAAGCCCCACCCATATCTCTGGTGTCCTCCACTCCTCTTTTTCCTTTTTTTATTTTGTTTTTTATCAAGACAGGGTTTCTCTGTGTTAATAGCCTGGCTGTCCTAGAACTCACTCTGTACACCAGGCTGGCCTCAAAGTCACAGAGATCCACCTGCTTCTGCCTCCTGGATGCTGGAATTAAAGGTGTAGCCAACATGCTTATTTCTTCCTTCCTTCCTTTCTTTTTTTTAAAATTGCTTTTGTTGTTTGAAGCTGTTCTCACTCTATAGCCCAGGTTGGTCTTAAACACGTTACAATCCTCCTGCCTCAGCTTCACAGGTGGAGAGTTCACATGTATGAACCATCATGCCTGGTGCTGATGACTTTTTTTTAAGGTTTCTTAATGAGGACATGGTTCTGTTAACGAGAATAAGGAGTCATTGGTGAAACATTATGCTTGAATTTGCTTTAAAATAACCCAGTAGCAAAAGAGATGGAATAGTGAAAACAAGACCAATGTGAGCTGAGTGTGAGCATCCCGTGATGATGGCAGAGCACTGAGATCCAATCTGTCTGACGCTGACTATTAATTCTTTTACTTTCTGCATGCTATGTATTTAAGAAACTGGTCTGTTTAAAATTGCAAGTAGCCGGAGCCGGCGTTGGTGGCGCACGCCTTTAATCCCAGCACTCGGGAGGCAGAGGCAGGCGGATCTCTGTGAGTTCGAGACCAGCCTGGTCTATAAGAGTGAGTTCCAAGACAGCCTCCAAAGCCACAGAGAAACCCTGTCTCAAAAAAACCAATAAATAAATAAATAAATAAATAGAAATAAAAAAAAAAAAACAAAATTGCAAGTATGGTCAGCGAGGAGCTCATCAGGTAAAGGTGCTTGCCTGCCACCAAGGCCCATGCAGGTGGGAAAATAACCAATCCCTGTGGGTTGTCGCCTGACCTCTGGGAGAGCAACTGGCCTCAATACGTGCAGACACACAAACACAAAAGACATTGATAATGGTTTTAAACCCCAGAAGTATGACGATCACCGA
Source organism: Mesocricetus auratus (assembly GCF_017639785.1). Classification (NCBI taxonomy): domain Eukaryota; kingdom Metazoa; phylum Chordata; class Mammalia; order Rodentia; family Cricetidae; genus Mesocricetus; species Mesocricetus auratus. Next base: position 47,018,854 of record NW_024429267.1, on the reverse strand, counting down.
TTATTCTCCAGACCATACCGAGCACAAATGAAGGAGGGAGATTTTCCTTGGCCCAGAGGACAGCGCCCAAGAGGCAGGCAGGGGAGGAAGGGACAGCAATTACCGCGTCAATCTCATTGAGGACCTTCCACTGCTCGTAAGGCACGCTCAGCGCCTCCGCTGTCTGAATCGTCCTCTTCATCTGGCTCGTCCAGACCTTCAGGTCCTTGATATTCTGGTCACTGATGAACTGAGCCAAATGTTTGGCAAACTGAAACACATCACAGCATATTCAGCCCCACAGGTCCTGGGCTGCCTCAAAGGACACCAGAGCATGGGGTCTGTGGGGTTCTGTCCAACCTCAGGAAACAGGGTTAGTTAAAATCTGCACTAACTTCCATGATGCCGTCATCAAAGTGCTATTCTGTGCATTCTCCTCAGGTCCTAAGAGCAACCCCACATTGTCAGGTTCCTCCATCTTGATGCACTGTCCCAAGGCCATATGACCTCTTCTGTGAGTCCTTAATAACACCCCACCCCCAACCGTGTCAAGGCCTTTAGCGTACAGTTGGGACTCAGGCCGCTCTAACAGTAGCATAACTCTGCCAGGAAAGGGCCTGGCTGGTATCTGCTCAAGTGCATCTGCTTAGTGCCTTATCACCTTCCCTACATTCTAGACCAAAAAAGGCTGTCCACCTTGACCATACACTGGCTACAGAAGCCTCCTACTATTCATATACCCTCCAAAGGTACCAAAGTACAGATGCACGAATGTGCGCATCACACACACACACACACACACACACACACACACACACACACACACACACACACACACACACACTGACCTCCCTGCCCCGGGGAGACAGTCCAGGATCCCCACCAATCCGGCCTTTGAGGTTGAGTTCACTCTCCCCATGCCGGCAGAGGTAGATGGAGCGGGGTGTCACGTGGATGTTCATGAGGTAATAAACGATGCGACTCTGGATGTGGTCAGCTACGCGGTTCACCACGTAGCTCTGGCCCACGTCCATGATCTTGATGTAGGACAGATCTCTAGCCAGAGAGAAGGTAGAGAGATCCTGTGAGGGTGGCAAGGCCCTGGGGAGCACTTCAGAAGCCATAGGGACCTGCTCTAAAGCCTGCAACTCTAACAGTGGATTTGATCACAGCACACAGCTCTGTGAGCCGGTGAGCAGGTGATGGGGTGAGGTAGTGTGACACGCCACAGTGACACACAGAGAGGCACCGTGAGGGACACTCACCATGCTTCAAAGGTGACATCTAGAGAAGTGGTCAATCCAATCATGTCATGACTTGTACCACAGCTGCCTGTGTGTTCCCAGACCCCTTCCTGCCTCCCTCCGAATTCTGTAAGCTGAACCGAGACAGCTTTTCCGAGGGCTGACCTGGTAGCTGGCAAACACTCCACTCCCCTAAGTTCCTGCTCAGCTCTCCCTCAACAGTGAGCCTCGCCCAGGAACACGGTCAAGGTCACCTATGTGCCGAGGAGCTGCCACTCTCCTCACCAGGTAGCCAGTGGTTGAGAAGCGCAGGAGGACAGTGCTGGTGACAGCAGCTGACAAACCCAACTTGGCCACTTTCCCCACTCTGCACGTGTGCGACGCCTCTTAGAGAGGGCCCTATGCTGGCAGCGGTGGGGATGCGCTGTGACTTAGTCAGCAGTGCCCTGGGTATCCTCATTTGAGTTCTCACTGTCTGGAAAGATCATGCATCTGTGTGTCTGTTACCTTGATGTTATCAATAAAACCAGGAGCTACACCTACTGACAGGCCTGCCTGGGGCTGTCCCAGATAAGCCCCACTAGTGCAGTGGCACTACAGAGTGACAAGAAGCAATGCTGGGGGCCAGGGGACACGACAAAGCCACACACACAGAGGCCCAGGTGCCATTCAGCTCCGGCCTGGCTGCAGAGCCAGCAGAGGGAAGAAAGATGTGTCACCACGGCTGACACGGGCACCACAAGTCCACAAACGCCTAGAAGCCATCCCTCTAGCAGCTGCTTCTGTTCCTTGGTTTGTATGCATTATATATTCTTATGTAATTATAAACACCCAGACACATACTTATATTCCAGCCTTCCAGTTAATGCTGTGCAACCTACACTCCCACATCTCCCCGTAATTATGACTTATGGTGACTGATTTCAGCAAGGTCTCACTGCTATTTACTTAACTAACACTGGTTATACTTATGCCAAGATTCAGGAGGTGGCAAACTACTGCCAACAACTCAATTGCTGCCCACAAGCTGTTTTCTATGAAGTTTTAGTGGAACACACCCATGGCCACTTATTTACAGTTTCTTTTGCAGGACAATGGCACAGTCAGTTCACTGCAGCAGGGACTGTGAACCCTCCAAAGCCTAAATTAACTACTCACTGTCTAGCCTTTGCTGATCCCAGCTGCAGGACCCTCAGCTGGGCACCCACTATGGACTGACAGCCCCTGGCCACACGGCATTCCCGCTTGCTCTCCTATCCCAGAGGGAGGCGGATGGACCTGACACACATTGGCCACTGGCTGCTGTTCAGCCCCATCTCCTTCCCCAACTTCACAGCCAAAGAAGCAGATGCCTCTTGGAAAGACCCTCTGCGTGGAAATTAGGCTTGGTTTTATGATGGAACAGGACAAAGTCCGGGCTTGTAGAGCTCCAGATGAGGCAACAGGTGTTCTGGCCCAACGATTTCTGCCCCAAGGAGAGAGACAAGACAAAAGACCACCTCTGCCCTTTGGTGTGCCTCCCCAGCCACCACAGCAGGGAGCCACAATGAGGTGGCCAGGTGCCCCCCCCCCACTGCAGCTGCCTGCTTCCTCGCCCACCTGTCCAGGTCTTCATCCAGCGACTCATATGAGTTTTCATAGCACTCAATGCGCCTCATGAAGTCCTCAGTGGCCTCGTCGCTGTCCCGGTTGACGTAGTCAGGACTGCCTAACTTCACTTGCTGCCAGAGCCAGGAACAGAGCAAGGACACATCAGGGCTGGGGTCCAGACAGAGCGGAAAGCAAGGACACAGCTAGGGACCAGGGAGGTGGGGCCAGGCTAGGGCAGGGCAGGGCCTGAGGCTGCAGTCCAGCTGGGGACTGCTCCCATCAGGGATGGCTCTGAGGCTCCCATGTCTGAGTTAGTCTCTCACTCTGGAGCCCAGTGGGAAGCTCAAGGCTCTCTCTCTCTCTCTCTACCCTGAATTATCTTTCAAACTACATAGGCATCTTTTTTATTCCAAGACAGGGTTTCTCCATGTAGCCCTGACTGACCTGGAACTCACTCTGTAGACCAGGCTGGCCTCAAACTCACAGAGATCCACCTGCCTCTGCCTCCCAAGTGCTGGGATTAAAGGCGTGTGCCACCACTGTCTGGCTGACATGGCTATTCTTTAGACAACCAAAGAGTAAAGAATAAGAATAAAAATCCAGTCTGAATCTTAAATAGAAACACCCAGCCCACCCTGGCTGAAGCTCCTCTCCCGCTGCCCGGGGATTATGGGAGAGAAGGGAGAGAGGAGGAAATAAGCAAGAATGAAAGGCTGTGAGGCACTGGTCCTCAGGACCCCAGGCTCACAAAATCCAACATCAGTGAAAGGCCAGCCCAAGCACCAACCCAAACCTGGAGAGGGACCACACTGTTACCGTCACCATCACCGTCACCTGTCTCATTACCTCCCAAGGAAGTCAGATGCACCACTCACCACGATGTTGGCAGCTATGACCTCAGGATCCACACAGATAGATTCGACAAAGAAGGTCTACAGCAAGGGCGGAGCGCCAGGGAGAGGAGGCAGAAACACACATGGTTAGTGATGGGCACTGCCTCCCAGGGTCTCTCCCTTCCACCTATGGCCATGCTGACCAGGCCCGAGCATCCTCTAGCCAAGGGACATACCACTGTATCGTGGACCCTCCCACTACAGCCTTTGAGAGCAAGCTCCAGGAGGGGAGGACACTACATCTCCATCTCAAATTACACTCAGCAGCCCTAATGCCCAGCACCAGGAGGCTGCGAAAGGGGCCCAGATGTGCAGGAGACCTCACCTTGTAGCCATTCTGTTCCCCAAAGTTAAAGACCATGGCTCTTCGTTCTCGGGTGGTATTGGTTGCATCAAAAACCTAGGACCAAAGAGGGGTGAGCTCAGGATTCTGGCCCTGGGGAAGCAAAAGGCTGCCCGAGGCTACAGTACAGGCATCCCTGGGGACTGGGCTTCCTGCCAGGGTACCTGCTGCCCCGGCCACCAGCCTGACATGTCTCTAGCAGACGGGCAGGCTCACACAGAGGAATGCAAAGCAGCAGGGCTCTGAACACAGCAGGTGCTCAGGTCATGTATGACCAACCAAGTCCTAGTAGAGCCGGTTAAGCCTGGTACTACGGTTTGAATGTGGTTTCTCTCCTAAGGTTCGTGTTCAAGCTCTCCCAAGAGAGACAGATATAAGTCTGGTCTACCCAGCTCTGTGGTTTCCTATCTCCAGATGTGATCTTTTCCTCCCTCAGTGGCTCTGGCCATGATGCTATTAGATCTTAACAAGGCCTTGGGGGTTGGGTGGAGGTAGGGATGCTCAATCTGGAACTTTCAGCTTTGAAACTGTGAGCTGAATCTGTTCTGTGAGGGCCTGAGACAGGATCTCATATAGTCAGGCTGGCTCTGAACTTACTGTGTAAGACAGATTGGCCTCAAACTCTCAGAATTCTTCCTGCCTATGTTTCTCCAGTGCTGGGACTACAAGTGTGTGCCATCATGCCTAGCCACAAATCTCTTTTTTCTGTTCCTTTTTATTTTTATTACATTTAGAGAGAGCGAGTGTGCGTGTGTGCGCGTATGCGTGTGCGTGTGTGTATGTGTGTGTGTGTGTGTGTGTGTGTGTGCGTGCGTGCGTGCGTGCGTGCGCGTGTGTCCAAGCCAGGTGCCCTGAGTTCAATACCTGAGACTGACATGATAGAAGGAAAACCAGCTCTTGCCAGTTGCCTCTGACCCTGGACAGCTGTGGCACACTCCCACACATGTGCACAGAAAAAAGAAATGTTTAAAAAATATATTTTAAAAAACATTGGGAATGTTTCCCTTGAATCAAAAACAAAAACAAAAAAAAGACAGAAAAGAGTTTTTTGTTGTTGTTGTTGTTATTTTTCTTTTTAGGTTTTTCAAGACAGGGTTTCTCTGTGTAGCTCTGTAGACCAGGCTAGCCTCAAACTCACAGAGATCTACCTGACTCTGCCTCCTGAGTGCTGGGACAAAAAAAAAAGTGTGGTTAGGGTCGGCCTGGTCTATAGGGTAAGTTCCAGGGCTACAGGGCTACACAGAGAAACCCTGTCTCAAAACAATAAATAAATAAACAATTGGTGCCACTAAGAATTCTAGAAAAGGCAGCTAAGAAAATGGGAAGTACAGGGAGGTTGAGTTGCCAGAAAGTGGTAGAGGTGGTTTATTAAGAAATAATTTTTGAAGCCGGGCGTTGGTGGTGCACGCCTTTAGTCCCAGCCCTCCGGAGGCAGAGGCAGGCAGATCTCTGTGAGTCAGTGGCCAGCCTGGTCTACAGAGTGAGTTCCAGGATAGCAAAAGCTGTATCATGAGGCCTTGTTTTGGAAAAAAACACCAACCAAACAAAAAGAGGTACTTCTTCTGTCAGGCAAGGCCTCAACCCAAGTTTTCCTCAGCACTTTTTTTTTTTTGTTGTTTAGAAGTGGGTCTCAGCTGACCTACAACTCCCTAGACAGCCAAGGATGTTCTGACTCTCCTGTCTCTGCCACCATAGTATTGGAACTACAGGCTGGCACTGGCTCACTCAGTTTATTCTGCGCAGAGGTCAAATCCTAGTTTTCCTGCCTGCTAGGCCGGCCCTCCTCACTGAGCGGCGTCTCCAGCCACTTTACTGAAGAAAACACACCTGTGGGGTTCACTTCAATAAAAGAGGTCAGCAAAGCAAAGTGAAGGGGACCAGGTCACAGGACCAGAACAGGTGCTTGTCCCAGGAGAGAGGAGAAAGGAGCCTGTGGAGTGTTGGCAGTGCCAGCGCCATGAATGCAGACAGAGCTCCCAGGAGGCACGACTCAAGAGGAAAGTGCTAAGGAGGAGATAGCCCCAGTGGTGGGTGATAGCCCTTCCTCACAGTGTCAGGGCACACTGCCCAGTCACACATGTCACGTGACTGCAGGGGTCACACTCCAGGAGGATTTCCTCACCTGGACTCAGCTGCTTTCTGAAATCACTAACTATGGGCAGGGCAGGACTCCCTGTGCCAGGAGACCAGTCATATGTGTGAAAGACTGAGGTAAGCTGCCGGTCCTAACTTCTAGAGGAGGAACCGCAGAGTTAAATGCAAATACACACCCGGGGAACATCTGGCCCACACACTTCCTTCTGCATCGCTTCTGCATGTTTATCCCTCTGGCTGGCACCCTCGGGCATTCAGGGGCACAGGGTGGTGGTGAGGAATCCTATGTCTCACTCTCGGCTGTTTCTAGGGTGTCACACTCACCGCCACATGTCCCCCTTCCTCACTGAGGAACTTCCGGACGTCAGAGAGGGCTGTCAGGGCACACTGCCTTCAGGAGAGAAGACACAGAGTCAGCCTAGCGTCCAGCCTTTAGCCCTACCACAGACAGGACGGGTCAGTCCTCGGGTCTGCTCCCTTTGCAAGGTTTCCCTCCTGCTGGCTAACCGTCAGCGTCTGGCTGTCACAGGATGGAAGACTGCGTGTCCCTGGGTATCAGGTCCTGTGAATGTTATTCTCTGCATTCCCCTCATCTCCTCATCACGGCACCGCTGCCACTTTGCCATGCTCATGACTCCTAAACGATTATCAAGATAAGTGCTTTTCTTTAATTTTTGGCTTACTTATCTTATTTTGTGTATATGAGTGTTTTGCCTGTATGATGTACACCATGTGTGCCTGATGCCCTCAGAGGTCAGAAGAGGGTGTTGGATCCCCTGGAACTGGAGTCAGAGACGACTGTGAGCCACTATATGGATGCTGGGAATAGAACTCAGGTTCTCTGCAACTGCAGCAAGTGCTGTTAACCACACGGCCATTTCTCCAGCCCCAAGATAAGTACTTTTCAATCCGACATTCTCTGTGTACCTCAGGCTGGAGCAGCAAGGGAGGACACAAAGGCAGGATCCTACCCTGGAGGAGAGAATTCCACAGACCACCTCCTACTGAATAACACTACACTGAGATGTCGCATTTGCTATAAAATGAACTGACACATGTAGTGACCATTCTCACTTTGTCCATTTCTCCCAAAGGTCTGGAGAAACAAAGCTATTTCTAGTTTGTTTTGTGTGAGACAGGGTCTCACCACATAGCACTGGGTGAACCAGACCAAGGCAGCCTTGAACTCACAGAGATCCACCTGACTCTACCTCCCAAGTGCTAGGATTAAAGGAGTGCGCCACCACTGCCCAGCAATAATAATGTTTTTTAAGAAGCTGGAGAGATGGCTCAGTGGTTGAGACACTTGCTGCTCTTGCAGAGGGCCTGGGTTCAATTCCAGCCATCCACATGGAGCTCACAACTGTCCACAACTCCAGTTCTAGGAAATCTAACACCTTCTTCTGACCTCACAGACATCAGGCATACATGTAGTGCACAGACATACATGTGATCAAAACACTCATTAATATAAAATAAATGTTTTTTAAAGTTTTTCTAAATATTTATTTATTCATTTATTTATTTTGTTTTCAAGACAGGGTTTCTCTGTAGCTTTGGAGCCCGTTCTGGAACTCGATCTGTAGACCAGTCTGGCCTCAAACTCACAGAGATTCACCTGCGTCTCCCTCCTGAGTGCTGGGATTAAAAGCATTCACCACCACTATCTGGCAAAAGTTTGTGTTTTTTTTTTTTTAAGTGTTTTTCTTTTGCCAAAAACTCTGAATTCTGAGTCTAGAAAACTAGCATTGCTGGGGCATTTCTTACTACCTGCCTGTAGATCAGCATGTTCAGGGCTAGGATCTTTCGTGAGGACTTCTGATTATGATCTACTGTGTAGGAGGAATCTCAGGACCCCAAAGGAAACAGCAAGAGAACATTCTAGGAGCCTGGGTACACACTCTTGAGTGTGCAAATATACTTGTGTTTGCATGTCTGTGTGTGGGCAGGTCTGCATGAGTGTACTGTACCCAGGTAAGGGCATGGAAGTGTGTGAGAACCCCTTGGACCCATACTAGAGGAACTGAGGGCATCCTGTGCGACTCCAAGGAGATAACTCAGGTGCTGGCTCCTGCTTTCCTCGGGACGCCCTTGCTTTCTGTCACTCTTTTGTAATGAACTTTAGCCATGATGAGTCCTGGGAGTCATCCTTGCAAATCACCAAACCTGAAAGGCAGCCTTAGCGACCCAAGTGCACTTGGTGTATAGATGTATACAAAGGGGTAAGCATGTGTGTGTGTGTGTGTGTGTGTGTGTGTGTGTGTGTGAGAGAGAGAGAGAGAGAGAGAGAGAGAGAGAGAGAGAGAGAGAGAGAGAGAGAGAGAGAGAGAGAGAGAGAGAGAGAGAGAGAGAGCTCATGCATGGTAACAGAATACAGCATGCATGTGCCTGATGGTATGTGTCCATGTGCCTCTACATCTTCATACCTGACTGACACCTCCCTCTTGCCTAGCTTCATGTATCTGAACACTGTATAGGTCTTGAGACCTCAACAATGTGTGTGGGGGGGCTAGGCCTCAAGGAAAGGCAGTCCTTTCTTCCAGACTTCTCGTTTAAGACTTGGGTGGGCACACATAGTGGCAAATACCTGTAATCCCAGCACTTGGAGACAGGAGGATCAGACGTGCAAGTCATTCTTAGCTATGTAGCAAGTTCCTGGCCAGCCTGAGCTGTCATTTATCTCAAAACAAAACAGACAAACAAAAGTCCCTTTTGCTCCTGGGCTGGGGGTGCAGTCCAGTTTATCCCTGGCTCAATCCATGTACTGCAAACAATAACAAACAAAAACAACAAAACTGCACAAATTAGACACTTCTGTTCTTTCATTATTCCAATTACTTAAAAGAAAATCTGGGATGGTCAATGGAAAATAGCCCTGTGGCCAAGTGGCTAGATCCAGGCTTTAGGTGTAAAACAAAACAACAGGAATGTCCCCTCTTCGACCATAGGTCCCTCTGTCCAGCAGGAATGTCCCATCTCCTACCATAGGTCCCTCTGTCCAGCAGGGTGACCTAGGGTTAGTTTCTCCAACCCTTCTGTGTCTGGGCTTTCTACATTTGAATTATTATTTGAATTAATTAATATTTGAATAATTATTCCCCAGATTCTGACCTTTTGGGGTAGCCTGAGTGAAATGGCTGGCAGATTTGGAATACTAACCAATACTATCACTTTCTGAGCAGAGCTCCACCAGTGATCAGACAGATCATTTACCAGGGCCCGCTCTGATTTAGATTTTGCACTGAGACATTCTTTGACGTACTAGCTACGAGATACTTGAGTGAGTGAATGATGGACAGTTTTTGTTGTTATTGTTTGTTTAATTGATTGGTTTTGGGTCTTTGAGGCACAGATTCACGCTGCCCAGGCTGGTTTTACACGGTGTAATGGACTCCTGATCCTCCTGCCTTCACCTCCCAAGTGCTGGGACTGTAAGCGCGGACTACCAAACTCAGCTGTGATGGACATTTTCAGTGGTAAATACTTTAACGTTCACAATTACTCAGCTACTTCAAACGTGAAGTAACCTACACAGAAATGTATGAGGCTCCTGGACTCAGAGCCTCAGTTTCCTTACTTACAAAACGGGGACAGTGGAATTAGACATCAAGCACATGGTAGATTCAAGTATCCATACATCCCCTAGCTTCTAGTTTTACTTAAATGTCAGACTCCCTTTCTGGGTGCCTCAGCCTGGTCTCACCCCTATGACACAAGAGCAGAGGAAGCAAGTTCAAGCGCACAGTGGGGCACTCCTGCCCCCTTGTGGCCAGAGAGGGAAGAGGTAGCCTGGTATCCCTGGTGGTAGCTGCAAATCAGCACCATGGCCTCTATCCCCAGGCTGACTTAACTTGAGGAAGTTAGGAGAGCTAGAGCAGCTTCTGGTATTGTCCTAGCAAGATGGCTGAGGCCAGAGCAAGTCTGTACCACCTTAGGCTGACATGCAGCATGTGGTGGCGTTAGTTTTAACCGTCACCTAGACACCATCTTAGAATTAATTACCTGGAAAGAGACTCAGGGACAGACAGCACAGGTCAGGTGGGCTTGTGGGCATGTGTATGAGGGATTTTGTTTTTTTAAGGATTTATTTTTATGTGCATTGGTGTTTTGCAGGCATGTATGTTTGTGTGAGGGTACCACGTCCCCTGGAACTGGAGTCACAGACACTTGTGAGCTGCCATTTGGGTGCTGGGAATTGAACCTGGGTCCTCTGGAAGAGCATACAGTGCTCTTAACCAGAAAGCCATCTCTTCAGCCTCTGAATTTTTTTGCATTAGGTTCATTGAAGTGGGAAGACCCACCTTGAACATATGGGTGACACTTTCGTGGCCTGGTCCCTGAACTGTATGAGAGTGAAAGCCAAGCTGGGCACACACTTATATCTCTCAGCTCCACTGTAGAGGTGACCAGCTGCTGCAAGCTCCTGCTTTGTCTTCCCTCAGACAAACCAAACAGGCTTTTCTCCCCTACGCTTTTTGTTGGGTGTTTTTGTCTATTGTTTTATCAGAAGTAAAGACAGGATAAGGCTTAGTTTTGTTGTTGTTGTTGTTTGAGACAGGGACTCACATGTAGCCCTGGATATCCTGGAACTCACTATGCAGACCACGCTGTCCTAGAACTCACAGAGACCTGTTTGCATCTGTCTCCCAATCGATGAGATTAAAGATGTGTACCACCAGGCCTTGACAACCCCACAAATCCCTTCTCAAAAAGTTCAAGTATGAATCGTGAGGGTGACAGAGATCATATGAAAATTTCTATCTCATGAGTGTCAATTTCTTACTCCACAGCATCCAAGCCATGTTAAACCAAAACCAATGTACATGCCAAGAACATGCCAAGCACATAGCAAACATATTCCAATATTCATGAGAGTGCTATCCTGGGGCAGAAGAGGAAATAACATGCATCTTCTACAGCAGCCTGGAGTAAACAAAAGCAGTGCCTCCAGGCCATACAATGACCACTGACCTGTCCTGCCTAAGCCTCTCCTCTCACTGAAGCTTCATCCTCCCTTCCCGTAGAATTGCCTTACCAAGGGCTCTTAATACCAGGGAGAGATGGAACAGCCATTAGGAGGCTACGCACAACTTCTCCCTAAACCTTTTCACAACCTGAGAGGTTAAGAAGCCAGATCAAGAGCTGGGTATGGGGGCAAATGCCTTTAATCCCAGAACTCTAGAAACAGAGGCAAGCTAGGGTAATATAGTGAGATACTGTCTCAAAAAAATAAAGAAAAGAAAAAACAAAGATGACAATTCCTTCAGTCACTCATCATGGAGTCAGCCCTGTCAGTCAGTCAGCATCAGACTGTGCTGTGGGAGCTCAGCAGCAGCTCAAGTAACTGATGGTAACTAGGCTCCACACGCCTTCTCCACAGGAATGCCCTACCCCAACCTTCACCACACTTACTTCCTGATTTTCAGGCCTTCTTCATTGTCTGGGAGGAAAAATTCAAAAGATTTGTATGTCTTGACCGTGTCCCGGCGATACTGGCCAACGTTGAATTCTAGGGGTAGAAGACGCTTAGCTTTCCCCTGACAGCAACCCCACCAACCCTTCCCAGAACCCCTCCCCAGGCCCTGCCACCACCAGCCTTCTCCTCCCTCCCGTGACCCCCTGGGGCCTCACCCCGAGTAGGCACACCAATCCAGTTGAGGTACCGGGTCAGCTTCTTAGAGATATAGGTCTTGCCCCTGGCTGGCAGGCCCACCATGACAATGAGCGTCGGGCAGTTGGTCATGCAAACTGGAAGGGAAGCAGCACGGGACAGTTAGTCTGGGTTCTCCTCGTGATGGGATCTGGAATCACCATGGTCTATGAGAGCGTCCCATTAGGGTAGCTGAGGGAGGAAGGCCGTCTTAATGTGGGCAGCACCATCCGTGGTCTAGGGTCCTGGACTCAGAGAGAGTGAGCAAGTCGAGCATCGTATGCTCTCACCTCTCTGCTTCCTCACCGGGGTGCAAGGTCGCCAGCGACCTCAGGCTCCTGCCTCCTCAGCGCCCTTGCCATCATGAGCTGTCCCCTTCAACTGTGATCCAGAAAAGCCATTTCCTTCCCTAGGTGTCTGTCAGGGACTTTGTCATGGCGACAAGGAGAGTGACTAATTCAAACACTTTATCGCACGCTGCTGGAGCTCCGAGTCTCCCTCTCTCCCAGGGTTTTATCAGACCGCGGGCACGGGAGCAGCACCAGCTGTGCTCTCCTGGCATCAGACACTCTCTAGTACCCCTGGGTCCAGCGTGTGGCCGCCATGTGCCCTGTCCTCACGTCTGTCTGGGTCCTCACGTCTGTCTGGGTCCTGTGTGTGGCTGCCATGTGCCCTGTCCTCACGTCTGTCTGGGTCCAGCGTGTGGCCGCCACGTGCCCTGTCCTCACATCTGTCTGGGTCCTGTGTGTGGCTGCCACGTGCCCTGTCCTCACGTCTGTCTGGCTTCTGGCACCTCACCAGCCCTGCTCATCACAAAGCACACGCATACATGTGAGCACAGCCAGGCCAGCAGCTACACACTCCAGGCGCTTCCTTCTGTCCATGCCTGCCTCTCTCATCTAGGAATCCATACCCTAACCTCTACTTAGCTCCGTTATCTGCCAGCTCCACTGCCTTCAACAAGGAGCTCCTTTCCCAGGGCACCCACATGTGTACCTGGGGCCCCCCACTTGGTCACCTCACTAATGACTGTCATCTCTGAACTGACTGTTTGAGTAGCTATTGTATGTGACTGTCCTCCAAGCCAAGCAGCCACCAACTGCACCCCTTTGCAAAAGCGTTCTCCTGGCTAGGTTTGCTGATTGTTTATTCCCTCATGGAGGGGTGAGTAGGGTCTTGAGACCCTCACCTGAGAATCCAGCTGCTTCCTACACCCATGTAAGTAACCCTCACCTATGTTCTGTAAGGAAGTCCAATAAACTCGTCGGCTCTTCAGACTGAACTTCTGCAGAGCTGTGCCTCAGTGTGCCGCTGGGACCTTGGGGGTAGACCTTGTTTCTGTCTCCCCAGGGAAGGAGTTTTAGCCCGGTATCCCCGCTGCTCGTCTTCCTGCTCTGGCTTGGCACTCACGCTCGGTAATATGAGCAGGGAGGCAACATCAGGGAGAGGACCACAGGAACTGAGAGCCCAACAATAACAGTTCTCCTGACGGTCTGCTCATCACCGTCTCACATGCTACCAAATCAGGTGTCATCCAGAGAGTCTGCCAAAGACCCGTCCACAGCTTCCCTGAGCATCGGCTGCCACCAAAGCAGCAGGACTGTCTGTGACTCAGCTCAGTTTCCAGTGTGGCCAGATGTGGTCCCACCCTAGAAGTCACAGGAGCCTTCCTTTCCATCACCCACAAGACCAGGGCCAGTGAAACCACAGGGGACAGATTGATGAGCGGGTGTGGGGAGCTGGCCCTGTCCTCCTCTGCCCAGACCATTGGGAGCCCCTCCCAGCTGTCTCTCTAGGGACAGCTCTGCCTTTCAGCAGTAAGGCAAGTCTCAGTTTCTACTTTGCTTGTGACACCTTCTGGCAACTCAGAGTCTTGGTGTCGTCACCGGCATGACCTAGCACTTTCCCCATGGAAAAGCTGGGGCACTTCTGGGGAGCTGCGCCCTTTGCCTTGCCCCGGCAGCACCCTGGACGACAGACACAGGTGTACTTCAGCCCCGACTGCACTTAGGACTTGGGATGTAGGTAGTGTCACTCCTGTGCGTCATCCAAACTGTGAACTCCAGGGGAGGGGAGAAGGGGACCTGGGCTAAGGAAGAGTGAGGCCACTTGCAGAATAACCTAAGTATTGGCTAAGGCGAGAGGAAACCGAGTTAAGCAAGGCCCGGCCTCCTCAGGGCCAGAAGACTGCTCAAGTCTGTTGTTTGCATAATTCCTGCCCTGGATGACCAGGAGCTCTGAAGCAATTTAAAGAGAGTACATCAGCCATTTACTATGGCAACCATCCGCTCATCCCTGCCCATCCTTGCCCTTCCTGGTGAGCCTCACCCCCCCCACACACACAGTCACTGCTCTTTCAGCGCTCATGATTTCAAGATCCAGGTACTGTACCTACTCTTCACATCCGTTTTGCTCAGGGTGACTATTGCTATGATGAAGCACCATGAATAAAGCAGCTTGGGGAGGAAAGGGTTTATTCAGGTTACACTTCCACACCACTGTTCATCACTGAAGGAAGTCAGGGTAGGAGCTCACACAGGGCAGGAATCTAAAGGACAAAGTTGGAGCACAGGCCACGGAAGGCTGCTCCTTATTTTCTTGGACATTATAGCTTGCTCAGCCTGCTCTCTTATAGAGCTCAGGACCCACAATGGATGGGCCCTCTGCCATCAATCACTAAGCAAATGTCCTACAGGCTTGCCTGCAGCCAGATCTTCTGGAGACATTTTCTCCCTTGAGGTCCCCTCCAATCTGATGACTCTAGCTTGCGTCAAGTTGACATACAACTGGACAGCACAACATCTACTTGCCCAGAGCAGACCTGGGCCCCCCTTATAGCCACAGCCTCCTCCCAAGTCCCTGGTGACAGCTCCCTCTTCCCCACTCCCATTGATATGAGGGTGGGCAGTCGGGAGCAGACTGGATCTGGGCACAAAACAAGGCAATAAATTAGTGATCACCTCTGCTCCTCAAGATAAGCTCTGAAGAAATAACTCAAAGCAAACCAAAGTTCAAGAACATTCGAGGCAGCTTTGCTTACAACAGCATGATGTGGAGATAATCCCTAGAGGGGAGAAATTAGAGACAAAGGCAGAACAAAGAGGGTTGGTTACACCTCAGACCCTGAGAGTCATGGAGCAGACATGGGGTGTGCAGTCACAACTCCAGCCCTGAGCCCACAAGGGCATCTAGCAGCCAGGACAGCAGGACACACTGTCTCCAACACCAGACACACAGAGAGAAAGCGGTCTGAAGACATGTCAACTCAGCCCTTTCAAGTTCCCTTTTCCACAATTTATTGAAGGCCACAGAGCCCTCGGAGCCCCAGGGCCTGAGACACTGTAGCAGTAGAGAGAACCTTCCAGCCGGCCTACATTCAGCACTTCCACCACAGGCACAGTCAAAGCTCCTGGAGTGGATTCTGGGTAGACTCCTGAATTGATTGTACCTGCTCCCGCCATCTTGGCCAGAATGAGGAAGGAAGAGTTCTTAAAAATTAAGCAATATGGTTGACAGTTCCACTCAGAGGACAGAAGTTATCTCTCCTGTTGCCTTGTGCACACACACAAGTCCTGTCACACAGGAGGAATCATGCCATCCTGTCACCTTTTGGCTGAAAAAAGGCATCAGAAGTCAGACACAGTGGCATACGCCTTTATTCCTGGCACCAAGAGGCAGGCAGATCTCTGTGAGTTGAAGGCCAGCCTGGTCTATAAAGCAAGTTCCAGGACAGCCAGAGCTGTTACACAGAGAAACCCTGTCTTAAAATAAAACAAAAAGCACTTGCCCTTGCAGAAGTCCAGGGTTTGAGTCCCAGCACCCATACAGAGGATCACAAGGGTCCATGACTCCAGTCCCAGAGATCTGATGCCTTCTTCTCACCTCTAAGGACATCAGACACATACATAGAGCACAGACACACATGAAAGCAAAATACTCATACACATAAAGTAAGTAAATAAATACAAAAACTTCAAAAAAGAGGAAAATGATATCCTGTCACCCAGGAGGCAGAGGCAAGAGGGCCATCCAGGAGGTCAGCAGGCCTGCATAGTGGGTTCCTAGCCATCCAGAGCCTGCTCCAGGAGACTACATTCTCAAAAACAAACAAAAGAAAAACAATGTCCCACCTGCCATGGTCCTGGGCCCCTCCTCATCCCCTGTTCCATCTCCCCTGAGCTCTTACAGCTCTAAGCTAGGCTCATAATGGTAGGGAAGGTTTACAGCTCCCAGACATGGTAGATGTGGCTCTGAAATTTATAAATCACCAAATTTTATCAACTGCTCATGGTGTTTGAGGTGGGGAACATGGCCAGGGGACTAGAGGCCAGAGGAAACCTACAGCCAGCCCAGAGAGCTGAGGGCACTGCTTCTCCCTTCCCATAAGGCCCTGTGGTGAGGCCAACCTTCCCCAGCCTACGTCAGGTCTTCACTGTGCTTACGTCCTGCAACCTGGCAGAAGCTCACTGTGCAGAGAGTAGAATGCTGCACAGGTGCGTGACCTGTGACCTCTGTGACCTCTGTGACCTATGGCTGGGGCCCAGACTGCCATCCCCAGGCACAGATCCAAAAGCTTCATCTTTGGCCATGTCACCCCAGAAAAGCATGGTCTACAACTTAGACTATTCCAACGCTCTGACACCGACAAGCCATTCACTTATACAAGAGCCACTTTTTTTTTTTTTTTTTTTTTTTTTGGTTTTTCAAGCAGGGTTTCTCTGTGTTGTTTTGGAGATTGTCCTGGAACTCGCTCGGTAGACCAGGCTGGCCTTGAACTCACAGCGATCCGCCTGCCTCTGCCTCCCAAGTGCTGGGATTAAAGGCGTGCGCCACCAACGCCCAGCCAAAAGCCACTTTTGTTTGTTTGTTTTTTGTTTTTCTAGACAGGGTTTCTGCGTGTAGCCCTGGCTATCCTGGAACTCACTCTGTAGATCAGGATGGCTGCACTCAAAGACCCACCTGCCTCTGCCTCTCCGGGATTAAAGGCATGCGCCATGACTGCCTGGCACAAGGAGCACATTTTAACCCTACACTTAGAGCTTAGAAGGGACATACAGGTCCTGCCTCAGAAGCAGATACCTGAGCAGGTCCCTCCTCTGCGGGCCTCAGCTCCCTTCCACCTCTAATGAGGGGGTGCCTCAGGCTGACACCTTAATCCCCACTCTGAACAGTGAGAGATTGGTGGGAAGACTGCTTCTGCTTTTCTTTCTTTCCTTTCCTTTTGCTTTTTGTTTGTTTGTTTGTTTTGTAGCTCTGACTGCCCCGGTACTCACTAAGCAGACCAGGCTGGCCTGAGACTCACAGAGATCCTCCTGTGCCTGCCTCCTGAGTGCTACGATCAAAAGTTTGCACCAACATGCTCAGCCTGACCCCACTTTTCAAGCATCCGCTCATCAGAGGTAAAGACGATAATGGTGTGTCATCCTAGGGTTGGGGTCTAGAGCTTTGCTCCTTGCCCCAAGATCACAGAGCTGGTCCAGGATGCCGCTTCAGTGCTCCTAGCTCCAAAGTCCAGTTTCCTACTCCTCCCGTAACAGGTGCAGCCACCCCTTCATCCTGTCCCCCCAGCCCCCCACCCCCCTCCACCACTCCCCAGCCCCCACCCCCACCACCCCGGGCAGGACCACAGTACTAATAAAGGCTGGTGAGGAGCTGCCTTAATGCTTCCAAAAGAACGGCTGGCCTGTCTCCACAGTCCCTGGAGACTCAGAATGTGTCTGGACGGCCGTAGCTCTGCCAGTACCCATACTGTGGTCAGAGCCACCACCCACAGGAACACAGTCTGCTTATGAACCTCGGCCATCCTACCAGGACCCAAGTGTGATCACATATGCCTTCCCACCCCCACTCTTCCAGGACTCTCATCAGGGTAAAGGTCAAAGCCATGGCCTCAGACTGACCTTGGCAACAGAAGGCCAAAGGACCCTCCCCTCCCTTATCACACACAGCAGCCTTCAGGAATGCAAGGAGACCCTGGCACATCACACAACAGCCTCGTCTCCATTTCCATATCTGCACCACCAACGGACTAGATGTTCTCTGAGGTCTTTGCCAAGCTGCAAATTCATTACAATATTTGAATTACTCCTAAAACAATTTTTTCCTTTTCCCTGTTAATAAAACAAAACACAGACTCGTTTAAGAACAAACAGAAGAACCAAGGAAGTAGATGAAAACACCCAGGATCCCAGAAGAGGTGAGTCACTTAGTAATTCACAAATTTCAGCAGATCTCCATGTTCACCCTCCTGCGCAGTCATTTACCTATGAACTCATGTGAGTGCTTCCGTGTCCAGGGGCACAGAGCTGGTCCACATGGCATGCGGTTCCCATTGACCCAATCCTGACAACTGTACTCCCTTGAAGTTCCTCCCAAAACTTTGGTTTTAAGACCAAGAAGTACTCGTCTTGCTGGGGACTACTAGCCATGGTTAGATTTTCAAAAGTTACGGCTCGGAGATGCCAAGTGCCTTGTCTAGAGCCACACAGCTCTGCTTCCAGCCAGAGTACCTGGAAGCCCACCCTGGGGCCAGGAGAGAGGAACCAACGGTACCACGACCACGAAGTCCTCCCCTATATCCAGGCACTGGGAACAGCGTGGGTCAGTACCCTCCCAGTCTCCAACAAACGGAGATGTTTGCTCACACCTGTCTCCACTCCTGCTCCACCACGCTTCGCTTCTGCGGGCCACTGTCACCAGCACCTCACCTGTTCCCGAGTCACAACAGCCTTGCCTTGCCTGTTTCTCTACCTGCCTCCTGCTTTCCCACTGGAGACCCTCACCCAAGGCCGTCTACCCACCCGTGGGGTTCATCTCCCTCCTCCTCTCCCTGCGGAGCCCGTCTTACCACCACGCTGGCTGGCGTGCAGAGCGGGCCGCCCATTGCTGTACGGCATCCAGATCTTCTTCAGGGGATTCTGGGTCAATTCCCGTGGGGACGCCATCCCCCGGCCGGGATGAATCGGACTGCGCTGCTTCGCACCCAGCAACCAGGCCACCTCGGGCCATCCAAGGTCCCGCCCCTCGGGCCCCGCCCCTCCTCTAGCGGCTTCAACTCCTGTCCATCTTCCCGCAAGCCCGCCCCAGTATTATTAGGCTCCACCCAAACTGAAGAGGTACTGGTTTACGACTACGCATGCCCAGTTTTCCTATCTCCTCTTTTTGGAGTAAGCATGCCCAGTCCTCCAAACCCAGGCTAATAACGCGCATGCTCAATTTCCAAAGCCTTTGACACCCTGATTATGTAGGCCCCGCCCCGGATGTGAAGTTTGCAGCTCTCAAGCAGTTTGTTATTTGCATAACCCCGCCCACGCCCCGTTTAGGGCTCTACAGCCCCTCCTCCAAAACGTGTGCTGCTTCTGCTCCCTGCAGAACGTGACCTCACGGTCGCCTGGTGAGAAGGGTGTGAGGAGGCTGGGCGGGGCCTGCATGACCCTCAGAGCCAGGATAGTCTAGACCAGCTTGGCTGTTGTCCCTGAGTGGCTCTAATGACTGGCCTGCTGTCCTGGCAGTCAACCTCCGCTGCGCCCTCCTGGACCTTCCGGGGCCTCCTCAGCTGCTCCCACCCTCGGAACTTCCCCGGTCTACAAGAACAACTTGTTCAACCACGCAGAAGAAGTTCCCTTATCTCAGGGACAGGAACACAGGATATATCTCAAAATCCAGCAGATTTGGCATTGCTCCTGGGGAACAACCTCTGCCCACCTGGAACAAATGTATGATCAAGTCATTTGGGGACACAATAAGCTCTGGCAGTATTTTGATTCTCTTCCCAGGATTTTGCATTTTACCAATTATAATTTTGTTGTATTTTCTTTCTTTGTGGGGGAGAAAGGTCACAGTCTCTTGTAGCCTAGGCTGGCCTGGAACTCAGTATGTAGCTCAAGATTCAAGATAACCTCCCAAGTTTTTTTTTTTTTTTTTCGAGACAGGGTTTCTCTGTGGCTTTGGAGGCTGTCCTGGAACTCGCTCTTGTAGACCAGGCTGGCCTTGAACTCACAGAGATCCGCCTGCCTCTGCCTCCCGAGTGCTGGGATTAAAGGCGTGCGCCACCACCGCCCGGCTCCAAGTTCTGTTGTTGCTGCACAATGTTTATACAGGGCAGGGAATCGAACCCAGGGCTTTGTGCTTGCTAGGCAAACACCCCACCAACTGGGCTACACTTCCAGCCCCAATTATAGTTTTAATAGTGAGTTTATGTAGTTTTTCAATGAGTTTCTGCCTCTCCATCAGGAAAATGAGATGCAGACATCATCAATTTTACAAGATTGTGGTACAGATTAAATGTATCAGTGTCAGAAATCTGTTCCCATAACATGTAGGCATTCTCATCCATTATATTATCTCCCTCCCTGCCTTGAAAATGTACTGAGGGCAGAGGCAGAGGCAGAGGCAGGTGGATCTCTGTGAGTTCAAGGCCAGCCTGGTCTACAGAGTGAGCTCCAGGACAGGTTCCAGAGCAATACAGAGAAACGCTGTAGGGTCAGGCCTTGTAGCTCAGGCTTAAAGGCTAAAGCGGTACCATATGTAAAACTCCCCAAACTGAGTGACGCCCCCCCCATGAACATGACCCCTTGGAGGCTGGTGAGGGGCAGTGTGGAGAAGCCACTCTTCTGTGTTTGACCTCCACCACAGCCTCCCGAAAGCTCAGGCCTCTTCTATCTGCCCAGGCCCATCTCTCCAAGCTGTACACTTGCTGCTCCAGGTCCCGGCAGCAGAGCTTGTGTCTCTGCCTTGCTGCCCTGTAGTGATGGCCATCACACCCCTGGCAGGTTTCCTGCCTCAAGCTCTCTGTCTCACAGGTGCCCAGCCTGAAGCTAGGCACCTGAAAAACAAGGCTGGTGTTGTTCACAGTCAGTGCGGCATACCCCGCTGTCACACCTCAGCCTGAGAGTCTGACAAAGCCCCTTACGATGACTGTGACAGGGACAGCTTAACCATCACACCAGGAAACAGAAGCTCAGAGGCCCACCTGGAGCCTCCGCATACCAGCTGTAGCTGGCTACTTTGGGAAATACCCTGCTCCAGGCAGGTGGCTCATTTCCTCATTCTCCTGCTGCAGCATCCTCCCTGCATCCCAGAGGGAGGTGGGCAGCCTGGAGCACATCCACAGATGGCTCCTCACAAGCAGGGCTCCTCTTGTGAACATCAGCAGCACCGGCTTCTCCAAAGCCACTCCTTCTGTTTCTGCTTGTGTCCTGGCCATGGCCAAGGTCACCTTGGGACTACATTTGGCCTCAGAGACCTCACTGCCGTTCCTTGTGCACTTATCACAGAGTCACCTCTAACATCATGGGTCCCCAGCACCTCATCGGGCCCATGCATTCTTTCCCCCAGAACTCCTGGATGTTACTTAGGAGCTGGTGGCCAGGGCAGAGTGGCGCAGGGCAGGGCAAGTGGCCAAAGCCATCTCTCTCCACACCCAGTGTGAGCCTGGTTTCAGGAAATGTGGCTCTATACCTCCCACTCTTCTTGGCTCACCCTGGGCTGACCCAGACACACCCTCTCAGGTCCATATATCCAGTTAGGAAGCCACAGGTCACCATGATGAACTTGGGCAGCCTTCCCAATGCCAGGGTCTACAACTGTTCAGACGACTACTCCCCATGTCCCCTTCCAAGGCCTCATTTCTTAGGGAAGGAACTGAGGACGCAGACAGGGAAGAAACAAGGTAACGGAGGGCTCAGCCCATCTGCGAGCCTTCACACTTCACCCCTACAGTTTGCTTCATGGCCTCATTCCTCACACCTAGGCTTTTGCTTGCTCCCTCCAATGAATGCCTTCCAAGCTTTCTGCTCCCCAACACCAGCAGATGTTCAATAGACTAACTAACCCTGTGGCTTTTCCCTCTTGAGGGAATCTCACAGTGTCCAAAGCGCCCTGTCCCATGCACGGGAAGTGCTGGGTTGCCCTTGTATATTCATGTATGAATGTGGCCAACTCAGCCTTCTCTACCATGAACTTAACTGGCCCGACCCTGCTTGGCTTCCTGGTCACCTTATGTCCTGACCAACGGACCTCCTTCTAGTGTCCCAGTTATAGAAGTGATTTGATCAAAGTCCTCAACCCTCAGTACTCAAGGCTCAAACTCTTCCCACTGTCTTCTGCCTAATCCTGGCCGAAACAAAGAGCCACCATTTACAGCATAAAGATCCGGGGGGCCTCAGCCCTGCCACACGTATGCACACGAACATGCTCACACATACTCACGGAAGTACAAATATTAATAGTCCTGCTGCCCTGCTCGTCTCTTCCTCTTTATTCCATGACCAGATGCTGCTTTGCTGGGTGCGGGGAGTTGCCAGGAATCCCAGCTTCCTCTGGCTATTTCCAAGAACTGTCCCCAGCATCCTTCTGGGCCTCATACTGTGAGGTTCCAGTTTGGGGGTATCCAGCCATGTGAGTGGCAGCCTGTGAACCTTCATCTACTTCCTGCTTCTAGCCTGGCACAGGGCACACAGTAGGTGCTGCCAAGTGGCTCAGAGCTAGCCAAGGTACAGAAACTGCTCAGAGAGGCTTATGGAAAAGACAGTACACAGTAGGTGTGTAGAGAAAGTCAGGGCCAGCACGGGGCACACAGTGGGTGCCCTAAAAACCCAAGAGTAAAGGCTAAGATGGCACTATATGAAAAACTTCCCAAACCAGGTGACCCTGATGAACAAGACCCCTTGGAGGCCAGCAAGGGACATATTTTGGGGAGTGACTCAGGCAGCTCCAGCTGACTGGCCCTCCCCCCCTGGCTGAAGGAAGACACTATTTATAGTCATCCCACCTTGGTCCAGGCCCCTCTTTCCAACAAGGCCCCAGTTTTTCGTCCCTTCAGGCCACTGACAGATTGATGCCCTCTGAGAGCACTCTGAGACCCCCAACACCCTCAGGCTCCCTCCAACACCGTCTTCATTGCACCCAGGTCTTTTCTCAATCCCCATCGTCCCCAAGCTACCCGGTGCCTACCCTGCCCGTCGCTCTCCCGCCCAGGGTCGACCAGAAAGGTGCCTCCTAAAGTACCTCTGTCCATACTGCCACCGAACTGGCCAGAGCCGCCGCCCCCCCACCCCACCCCCGCGTCTCGGCGAGGGTAAGGAAACCCCGCCCCCCGCAGGCTCAGAGGAAAATAGCCCCGCCTCTCCAACCGTTCCAGACCCGCCCCCCCAGGGCTGCTTGGCTGCGTGAGGTTGCCAGGCCCCCATCCAGGCAGGCAGCTGCACTCTGCGCTTGGGCGGGCCGGTAGCGCGTTTTTCCAGTCCGAGCTGCCGGTAACGCTCAGGGTCTGGTCTTCTCCAGTTGTCTGCACCACTGAGAGCTCCTGCCTCATCCACAGGCAAACAGGCTCACACGCCCCAAAAGTCAGTCTCTCCAGTCCAACTATGGAAGGGGCATGTAAAGAAGGTGAAGCCTACTCTTTTCACAGTGAGCAGGTCGGAGGGGAGGGAGGGAAGGTGAATGAAGGGCGGAAAAGCCAGGTGTGACTCAGCCCTCATGTGTCACTGCCTGGGCGCACATGACTGGGTGACTCGTGCATCCTATCCTTCAATCATCCGACGTTTATTGAGCGCCTCCTGCAGCCACAACTTTCATGTACACCATGTCACTCCGTGCTGCAGGAAGCTTGGTGGCATCACTCTGCTTTACAGCTGAGGAAGTTGGGGCTCAGAAAACGTAAACAGCTTTGCTTAGGACAATTCATCCAGGAAAGCATAGGCTGGCTTGGAGCTCCGGCAATATCCACTCCCTTCCCCAAGCCACATGTGTCCACACATCTGGCAGGGTACGGCTAGGACAATGCTTGGCTGGGTATTGATTGTGGATTTGGGAGTCAGACACCCTCTTCTTCCAGTCCTTCTCACACACAATTGACAGAGATTTATAGCAGGCAGAGACTCAGCATGTACACACACACACACACACACACACACACACACACACACACACGCACGCACGCACACACGCACACATGCACGCACCGAGGGAGACACATGCTGTCTACTCTGTCCCAGAGCCAGCGGGGACCTTCTCACAGCATGCCCCACCCTGTGTCTGCCTGGAGATGTCTCTGATAACCACATCCAACTAAGTTTGCCTGACAGCACAAAACAAGCATGCCATCAGACATGGTGGTACATGCTTGTAATCCTAGCACTCAGGGGGCAGAGGCAGGAGGATTGCTATAAGCTTGAAACCAGCCTGGTCACATAGCACTCGGGAGGCAAAGGCAGGCAGATCTCTGTGAGTTCCAGATCAGCCTGGTCTACAGATCGAGTTCTAGGACAGGCTCCAAAGCAATACAGAGAAACCCTGTCTTGAAAAACAAAAACACAAAACAAGCATTTGTCCCTGGCCAGCACTCTGCTGCAGTGGCCTCAGGTCAGGGCCGGGCCTAGGAGCCTTAGATGGATCTCGGGTGCAGCACTAGGATTCTCTCCTTGCCATTTAATGATGGAGCTCTCGTGGTGGTATCTTGATGCTCTGTGCCTGCCAGGCACAGCCCAGCATGACAAGATTCCATATTGCAAGCATACATGCCAGTGTGAAGGGCACAGAAACATGGTAGCACACGCTATGGCCAAGCTGTCTAAAACAATGTGGACAGTCAGAAGCTATGGCAGGGCCCACTATGGTAAAGCCCGGGTATGTGCTCTGTCTAGGTGTAGTACTGTCCAGCTTCGATGCTTTCCTCCAGAATGTCCCAGCCAGGGTCACCCCATCTCTATGACCCCTTCCCTCAGTCTCAGCGGCGGCCCACACGAGCAAGTATTTGGGCATTAGTGGTAGCCTGATCCCTGGTAGCCTTGGTCCGGGCCTGCTCCAGTAAGATCCGCAGGAGGCCGATGGGGACGTCCAGGGAGAGTGTGACACGCGTGTCCAGGTGAGGTTTAGGTTTGGAGTAGCTCCAAGAAGCTGAGGGCCCTGTGGTAGCAGCTGAGTGGTTCTCCAAGGTCCCAGAGTGGGGAAGAGTCTCCGAATAGTTCTGAGGGAGGAGCTGGAAGGTGGGGGTAGGGCTCCCTGGGACAAACAGGACCCTGCCCAGTATCAGGACTGTGAGCACCGCCAGTGGCCACCTGGCCATCATGCTGTAAGGAGGGAACAGGCTCAGGGTCCGCATGCTGCAAATGCGGCTCATTGAAAGGAGAAAGACTGCAAGAGGCAAGGGACAAAGAAGGCTGGGAGATTACAGAGGCCGGGGACAGAGACACAGAGACAGAGCCAAAGAGACAAGAAGGAAGCCAAGACAGGAGCCAGAGGGAAAGAATGAAAATGTGTGCTGAAATACCGTGGCGAATGTCTAGAATCCCAGCACCTGGGAGGCTGAGGCAAGATCCAAATTTGAAGCCAGACTGGGTTACATAATGAGACCCTGTCTAAGAACTGCAAAGACACCAGAATGAGAACTGGGGGAAGCTAAGGACAAGGATACTCAGAGGCAGAAAGAAAGGGACTGGCGGGGGGGGGCAGAGGCGGAAGAGCAGAAGATGAATGGGGCGCGGACAACGCAAGATGGTAAGGAAAAGAAAGAAGACAAGGCAGAAAGAGACAGAAACCGTCCAGAGCCACCTAGATGCAAAGAAAGACTCAGAAACAGAGAAAGCCTGCAGTGACAAAATGGAGACAACTTCCGAGCAGCATGGCTGATGAGGAAGGTCAGCAATGGGGACAGAGGGGGACAAGTGAAGCAGAGCAACCAGAGACCCCAAAGCCTCCCAGGTCCAGACATCTCCACTCACCCAAACCCCAGACCCTTCCCATCCCCACCCAATGCCGGTCATACCACTGCCAGCTTCCTGGGGGACTGCCGGGGAACGCTGGAGCTGCTGGGGCTGGGGCCAGGCTACGCTGGCCTCCCACCTGACCCTTTTCAAGTCCCATTTATCTCCCCCAGCCTCCTGGGTAGGAGCTAGGGCATGTTTCCTGGCATGAGGCCGTTCCCCACCTCTGACTCACCCCCTCCTAGGGAGCAGTAAGCACACTTCCTTAGCCCCCACTGTATTTACTTCTGGGGAGGGTGGGGGAATTTAGGAAAATAAGAACACAGAAAATAACCAGGACCCGGTATGAGGACTCTATACCATGCAATATAATGCAGACTACCCTCCCCCACAAGGGAAGTTTGCCTCCTGATAGCCCCATCTCACCCAAAAAAAATCAACAACAAGGGCCTTTTAAAACAGCAGCTTTAATGCTCTCCCCCCGAAACAGCACCATGGCATCACAGCCTTGGGTCAAGGGGCAAGTTGGACACCAGTCACATCCATTCACTGCCCACAACCATCCCCAACGAGTGAGTCATCTGCCAGGAAAGCCGGCACCACAATGGGGATCTGTCCACAAGAGGGAAGGCTAGACCCGCAGGACCAAGTCACTGAAATAATGGACACACACACACACACACACGCTCACGGGCATGCAGAACTCTAGCACCAAACGGAGAACGGCAGGGCCCCGCTGAGCCCCACCACCTCCAGGAACTGCTGACCATCTAGTGTATCATCCAGGCCTCAGCCTTAGGCAGCACCTACGTGGAATACATCAGAAAACATTCAGCCCTCTGACCTCTTCTCCCAACATAAAATCTGCACAGAAACATGGCAAAGTATCCATGAGAGTTGAGTGTGGGTTCTGATTCAGAGAGGGGACCCTTAGCAAAAAGGAGCACAGAGAGGCACCATGCAGGTTCCACAGCTGGGGCTAGGTAACCACTTCTTTGACGTGGAATCTACCCCAGGGACTTCTCACCCAGGCACTGATATATGTAGGGGTAGCCTTCACTGAGAGAATCTAGCCCTTACCTGTTCTCTGGCCATGGACCACTTGGGGTGGGCAGCGGCGCTCACATGCCTCACGGGTTCCAAAACGGTTGGCGTTCCCTCCGCAGCCACCATAGACAAAGGGATGACAGGCTGTGCCACCAGGCACAGCCCGATGGTACCAGCGCAGGGTGTAAGCAGTACAGGAGCCCTCATCCAGTGGTAGGGAGCAGGGGTCTACGGTCATTGGTGGTTAGGTCATTGGGGATAGTGGAGATCAGAGAATCAGCAAAAGATCAGCAATGGCCTTCATCTGTCACTACCTGAACCTCTCTGGTCCCAGCCCTTGATAGCCCCATCGCCATCCCAAGGAACTTCAGGGTCTTGGTAGTCCTCCACAGAATACACAGAGTACTCAGAGAAGTCATCGTCATCTTCAGGGGGTATCTGGCCTGCAGGCAGGGTGGGGTATGCTGTGAGAAGGTCCCGGCTGGCTCTGGGACAAAGTAGACAGCATGTGTCTCCCGTGTGTGTGTGTGTGTGTGTGTGTGTGTGTGTGCGCGCGCGCGCGCGTGACCCGTGTGTAGACTTTATATATGTCCAGTGTACTCTGATGCATGAATACCTGTGTGCATATTTGTACCCAATCTGTCCATGCCCCACGGATTGTCAGCCTCACCTTCCTCCTCTACATGAGACACCCGGAGCACAGGCACATGTTGGAGCTGGGGACCAGCCGTATCTGCAGCATAGCTGGGGAGGGGTCCTGGAGCACAGGGCAGGTGATGACACCCTTGGTTATCATGGTCAGCCACCCCAGCCACACCCCTGCTGAGAGGACCCGGCACAGTCAGTGCCTTAGATGAAGAAAGTTCTAGATAAAGAAAAGCTACTCACGTGATCCAGACGCAATAAACTGCCCCTGGCAGGCTGGAGGGGACAGGAAAAGGTAGAATGAGGCCACGGGAAGCGGAGAACAAGAGTCAAAGAAAAAGGTGGGAAGACTGAGAAAGAGAAACAGACTAGAGTCACATGCATGAGGGGTAAGTACACAGAGATACAGTAGGAGAGTCAGCGAGAGACGAAGGAGAGAAGAGAGAACGGGTGAGGGGAAGAGGGAAGGAAGGAGAGAGATAGGAAGAAACACAAGGGATGGAATAGAGCAGGGAAACAAGGGCAAAGATTCGAAGCAGGAGACTCAGAGATGGAAACAGTCACAACAGGAAACAGGGCCCCCAGAATCATCAGCCCCCACCTTTGCCGCAGCTGCGAGGACAGCTCTGCTCCCGCTATGCCCCCAAGTACAGCTAGCCGCCAGAACACCATGCAGCCCCCCCACATCTGTCTCTCTCCCTAAGGGAGTCCTGTCAGCATGCAGCCATCCATCTCTGCTTGCCCTCTCTAAGTGCTGGGAACTTGCCAGCTCCTATCTAGGTGTCCTAGGATGGGGTGGGGGCAGGAGACTGCACATCAGACCCACTCACCACAATGCTGACTCATCTCCTGACGCACAAAGCCCCGAATGTCATCCTCCTGGGAACACAAGACCACAAGGCCCCTGTAGAACCTATGAATCATGGGTCGCATAATACAGGGATCCAGGACTAGTCATATCAAGAGCCCTGGGACCAGGGGGTCAGGGTGCTGGGTGACCCATCCCACCCAGGCCAAACTCACAGTCAGTGCAGCTTCTCCTTTCTCACCACGAGGGCCAGCAGGTCCTGGTCGCCCCTGTGTGGAACAAATGCGTTGACCAGATCTCACAGACACCAGAGATCAGGCTAATCTCTGACTCCAAGCCCAGGGATCCACACTGACCTGCTCTCCTCTCTCACCGGGGGCACCAGGAGCGCCAGGAGCCCCCACCACACTCTCTCCAGGGGGGCCTCTCTCACCCTGTTTACACAAGGACCAAGTAGGCAGGGTCAGTGACAGTGACAGAACCCAGGCAATGGAGGAGCATAGTTTCAGAGATTGGAACATGGAGATCGGCGCACAGGTTGTAGGTTCATGATTCAGAGAGGCAGGGGTATAGCTCAGCAATACAGCACTCGCCTCAACCCCAGCACTCGGGAGGCAGAGGCAGGCGGATCTCTGTGAGTTCAAGGCCAGCCTGGTCTACAGAGTGAGTTCCAGGTCAGCCAGGGCTACACAGAGAAACCCTGTCTTGGAAACAAAAATAAAACAACAGAAAAGAATGAGGCACATACATGGTGCATAGGCGTATGTTCAGGCAAGACATGCATACACACTGTAAAAAATGTATAAACAAAACCGTCAGCATGGTGGCTCATGTCTTTAATCCTAGCACCTGAGAGGCAGAGGCAAGCAGAGTTCTGAATTTGAGGCTAGCCTGGTCTACATGTAGAGCTTCAAGCCATCCAGGGCTACACAGTGAGATTCTGTCTAAAACAAACAAAAACAAGGACAAAAGCAGGGAGGGAGGGTCGATGATCAGGGCTCACAGCTGGGGACCCTTACCTTCTGACCCTGAAGTCCTTCAGGGCCTTTGGGACCAACACCACCAGGTGGCCCTGGGGGACCACTAGAGCCATCATTCCCTCTGGGACCTGGGAAGCCCCCAACTCCTGGGGGCCCCTGTAGATAGAAGAGGGTTATGACTAAAATCTCTTCAAGATGAAACCACTTCCAAAGACAATTCTCCCTTCAGATCACAAATCCGACCTCAACTTACCCGCTCCCCTTTCTCGCCTTGGTCACCCTTGGGTCCTGACTGCCCATCAAAGCCTCTGTCACCCTGGAAACAGAAGAAGCAGGAAATGTACTCAGTCCCGACACCCTCTGCTCTTGTATATCCTTGAGTTTATGTGTCCCTGGACCAATGCCCTCCACAGTGTATGATCCAAGCGTCTGTTACTGTCCGGGCTGTGATACCAGGACACCAACCCCACTCAAGCCCCGCCCTGGTACAACATGACCCCCCCCCCCCCCACACCTTCTACCCTTTCATCCTCTCTGCTGTGACCCAGCCTCTTCTGAAATCTCAAAACAGCCACAGGTGATCCTCCAACACCACATCTTCCTCGACCCTATCGTCCTAGCTGACTCCACCGCCCACCATCACGTGATTATCAAAAGCCCTGTACCTTGGGACCAATCAGGCCCTCTTTGCCAGGAGACCCGGACTGACCCGGCATACCAGGCTCCCCCCTAGAGGAAGGAAAATAAGAGGTTGACTCTCTAGCCAACTGCACCTCTTCATTCAGGGTGTACCCGACCCCGACACTCACTGCGTCTCCTTTGCGTCCTGCCAACCCAGGGCGGCCGGGAAAACCAGCTTCTCCCTGGAGGTATCCCGCAGAGGAGTAAGCTTTGGGCCACAGACCCCATAGCCCCCACAGCCCCCACATCAGCCCCCACAACAGCCCCCAGCCCCCCACATCTCTTCATAGATCTATACCTTATCCCCTTTTTCTCCATCAAGGCCACAGGCTCCCTTCATTCCTCTTTCACCCTAAAGAAGGAAAGCAGATGAGAAAGCAAATCTGTAATCCCAGTACTTGGGAGATAGAGAGTCAGGAGTTCAAGTCCAGGCTTGGCTAGATAGCAAGTTCCAAGCTAGCCTGGGATACGTGAGAACTTGGGTTCAAAATAAAAAAAAAGTCACTTCTACCTCACCTTGGATCTTTGACCTTAAAAGCACCTCTCACTGCTGGTTTCAGGCATTCCAAGCCTGAGCTAACACTCTGTGTAACCTGAGCCCCAAATCTGATCCCAGATCCCTTATTCTCCAACACCAGACCATGTTGGCCAGAAAAGCAAAAGATTCTTTCTCACCTTGAGGCCCCGGGGACCCATGAAGCCAATATCTCCTTTGTCTCCTCGGAAACCTGGGGCTCCATCCTTTCCTGGGGTTCCCTGGAGAGTAAGGGTGTTGACATGGATCAAGAAAGGACCCTAGACTGAAGGAAGGGAACCCCCGTCACCACCCATTGCCATGGGAACAGGGTCAGTATGGGCTGGGGTCACCATCATAGAGTTCATGGTAGAGGTAGGAGCTTCTGGGAAAAGGAAGGCCATAAAAAATTAGGTCCCTAAGAGGTCAAAGGCTTCATGGGCAGGGCCATCATGGGAATGGGCGCTTGTGAGGACAGGGGTCCTCCATGGGATTGGGGGCATCTTACCGGCTCACCAGGGATTCCCGAGGCACCTGCCTCACCCTGTGGGAAACAGATCAGGGCAAGTCCTTCAGTGTACTGTGCCCACGCCGGCTTATCTACACACATGCAGTCACTTGGTCACCCAGTTTAGCAGGGCTCAGGCTGCACACAGATCCAGTGTGCACACACGTGTGACCAAGGAAACCAGGATCCCTCTAACGTAAGAAATCCCCAAGGCAGGTGTAAGCCTGGGGTGGAGCTTGCCTTGGGTCCTGGGAGTCCTCGAACTCCAGTTGATCCAGCTGAGCCTTTGTCACCAGGCTCTCCTTTGGAGCCCTTTAGGAGTTACCAGAAGAAAAGACAGAGTCAAGACACCTTCTGGAGAGCTGCTAACACCCAAAGAGCTCCCTTGCTGTTTCTAGCTCCTGTTCTTACCTTGAGGCACTGGAGTTCTCCCAAGAGTGCCTGTCCTCTGTGCCACCTCTTAGAGTCACTGCAGCCTGAACTTCCCTCTCACCCACATAAGCCTCGCCCCTCCCTGACTAAGTCAGACACGCAGCCCACAGGACCCCATGAGGAACACCACCCTCTTCCTTGTACCTTTTCACCAGGATTCCCACTGTCTCCACGAGGTCCTTTGTCGCCATCTATGCCTCTAGGCCCTCGTTCACCCTAGGTCAGAGGTCAGAAGTCAGGGAGGCCCCTTGTGTTCTGCAAAGCAGAGCTCTTGGATCACCTGGGCCAGCCCCACAGAACTCTTTCCTACAGTCAAGAGAGACCCACTCACCATGTCCCCTTTAGCACCTCGTGGCCCTGGAGGCCCCTCAATCACAGCTGAGTCACCCTGAGGGGCAGGGAGGAATCATAAGAGTCGGGACACCCGAACCTCCTACTCCAGCCTCCCCGATAACCACACATTTACCTTGTCTCCCTTTAGCCCTGCAGGTCCAGCATCACCCTATTGGGTAGAAGAATGAATCTTACTCCTCACCCCACTCATCCAAGGGACCTTTCTCCCACATTATTATTACTAATTTTATTTGGGGGGGTCGAGACAGGGTGTCTCTGTATAACAGTCCTGGCTGTCCTGG
Source organism: Mesocricetus auratus (assembly GCF_017639785.1). Classification (NCBI taxonomy): domain Eukaryota; kingdom Metazoa; phylum Chordata; class Mammalia; order Rodentia; family Cricetidae; genus Mesocricetus; species Mesocricetus auratus. The sequence continues at coordinate 46,987,108 of NW_024429267.1, read as the reverse complement.
AACTCGCTCTGTAGACCAGGCTGGCCTCGAACTCACAGAGATCTGCCTGCCTCTCTCTCCCTCTGGAGTGCTGGGATTAAAGGCATGCGCCACACTGCCTGGCTTCCTCCCACATAATTACCTTCTCCCCTCGGTCTCCCCTGCTGCCAGGAGGTCCCTGTGTGAAAAAGGTGATTATGAGCTATGGGGATGTAGGAGGACTCTGAGGAGGTGACTCAAAGGACAGAGTAAGACAGAGAGGACAAGAGAGAGCATAGAGAAACAACAAGGACCAAAGTACAGTGCCCCAGGGGCACAGAGGGGTTAGGCAAGGAACTAGAGTCACATCAACGGGACCTACCACAAGTCCTCGAGGTCCTTCTTGGCCGGGGTGGCCATCTTCACCCTGAATGGTGACATTAGGTTCACTGACTCAGAGGTTGGGAATCTGAGGCAAGAACTATTATGGAGGGGTGGTGAGCCCCGGCTGTGACGAGGATATACGTACGTACCCGGACACCTGGCTCACCACGCTCGCCTCGGGGACCAGGCAGCCCTGCTCCTGGGTCTCCCTGGAGAGCAACGGGACACCAGGGATAAGTAAGGGGACTCAGCAGAGGACAGAGGATTATAGGAGAGTGACAGCAGCACAGGAGAGAGCCAGCAGCATTTCATCTACCTTGTCTCCTTTGAGTCCAGAGGTGCCAGGTGCTCCCTGTGGGTCAGAGTGAGATGAGGAACCTGCAGGCTCAAAGTCCCCGCACACCTAACCTCATGGCCCACTCCCCACAGGAGCAGACATGCGGCATCCAGGCCGTTCTACTCACCACTGTGCCTGGTGGTCCAGGTCGCCCCAAGGGACCCGGGGCACCTTCTCTCCCTGGAGGGCCTGCCAGACCCTAGAGGAAAATGGGATGAGGGAAATAGGGTGTGATTTGAGAACACCCCTTCCCTTCCTCTTAAGACTGGGCACCACCAAAGAAGGGACTGGGTTCCTTCCTCGCCTGCCAGTCAGAGGTCCTGAGGTCACCGCATCCCCACATGCTCCTTCAGCCCTCTTACCCGCTCCCCGACAGGCCCTGGCTGGCCTGTCTCTCCTCGAGGTCCTGTCTGACCAGGGAATCCAACAACACCAGGAGCACCAGGGGAACCCAAGTCTCCCTGAAACAGATTAAAAGGGTGAGTGGTCACAGGATGCCTTCCAGGTCAAGTCCCAGAACTCTTTCCTCCCACCTCTAGGAGCTGTGACAGGACACTGACTTACCTTCATCCCTGGAGGACCAGTTGGCCCAGGGGGGCCCTGAACCCCAATTCCTGGCTCACCCTTTATGGGAAAGAGGGGTTTTATCAGGCTTAAAGAGTTGTAAGACCATGGCTCCGAGCAAAGACCCTCCCACATAAGTGTACCTTGAGACCTTTGAGTCCTGGAGCCCCCTTTTGACCCTAAAAAATAAAAATAATAAAATTCAAGCTGGAGAGATGACTCAGTGGTTAAGAGCACTGGATGCTCTTCCAGAGGTGTTGTGGAATATTATTTTAACTGGACAATGATGTGTTACAATTGTTTATGCCGCAGAATATAACTTTAACTGTGTAAAGATGTGTTACTTTTGTTTATGCTGCATTTGTTTAACAATGTAAGGATGTGCGTTTAACTATGTAAAGATGTGTTGTATTGGGACTGGAGAGATGGTTCAATGGTTAAGAGCACTGTTTTTCCAGAAGTCCTGAGTTCAATTCCTGGCAACCACATGGTGACTCACACCTACCTTGAATGAGATCTGGTGCCCTCTGCTGGCATGCAGAAGATTGTATACATAATAAATAAATAACATTTAAAAAAAAGATATGTTGTATTTGTTTCACCTTGCCTGCCTAAACCACCTGATTGGTCCAATAAAGAGCTGAATGGTCAATAGCTAGGCAGAGAAAGAATAGGCAGGGCTGCCAGGTCAAGAGAATAAGTAGGAGGAGAAATCTAGGCTCAAAAAGAAAAGGAAGAATAACAAGAGGGTGAAGGAGGAGAGAAGAAGGGACACGCCTGGGACAAAGCCGCAGGCAGCTGCCAGTCACCCAGATAGAAAAAGCAGTGAAAGCAAGATATGCAGAAGAAAAAAGCAAAAAAGGCCTGAGTCAAAAGGTAGGTAAAGAGAAACAGATTAAGTTAAAAGAGGTAGCCGGAAACATGCCTACGCTAGGTCAAGCATCCAAAACTAATAATAAGTCTCTGTGTCACAATCTGGGGGCTGGTTAGTGGCCCAAAAGAAAAATCCTGGTACACAGAGGACCCAGGTTCAATTCCTAGGACCCACATGGCAGTCCACAACTGTCTGTAACTCCAGTCTCAAGGGATCCTATGCCCTTTCTGGTCTCCAGAGGCAACAGGCAGGCAAGAGGTACACAGACAAACACGCAAGCAAAACACTCATACACATTAACAAAAAGAACAGCATAGTGTAGGGAGAGGTCTCACGGACCTGTAGCGGGAATAAAAGGGGACAGCAGGGGACCCCGCTCTCTTGGATTCCGGTCCAGGTTCAGAGACCATAGAGAGTTGACCCTGGTTCTCAGCTTCTCAAGTAAGTTACTTCTTTCTATCTGAATAAATATCCAGCTACCTTTTCCCAGCATCCATGGCATGACTGTTTCCATTCTCGTATAAGAATGTGAACACTAACCTTCCATATGAACCAAAAGTATTGCCAGGGGAACTCGGATGATTATGAGCCTATGGGAACTCAGACAAGACCACAGGCTTGTGAGGGCACAGGTCAAGGGAAGCCCAGATGTGACCACAGGCACACAGAGCTCACACATGAGCGTGCAAACATGAGGGACCACAGATGTGTACTCAGACAGGCGGGGGTGGGAGACAAGATTATAAACACATGACCACAGAGAGGCCTGCAGGAATTCAGCTGTGTCCCAGGACCTAGGAGATGAGGCGGTAACAGACATGCCTGGGCTCATCCATTGTAAGGAACAGGAGATCAAGCACAGACACACAGAAGCCAAGCTTGGGTCCACGGTGTGGAAGCCAAAAGCATGTGGCCCGTGTTTTCCACACAGAAACTGGAGAGGCACAGAGGTTCAGAGACATGAACAAGCCCAAGAACTGCCCTTGTTTTCATAGTAAAGCGAGGCTTGATCCTTCCCAAACCCCAGACTTACATCTTCCCCAGGGTCTCCAGGTTCTCCTGCACGGCCAGCTTCACCCTGCACATAGGAGACGGTAATGGTCCCTGGCCTCCCAGCCTCACCCTGACCCTGCCCAGCACGTGCACTGGAAGGCCACACCCACCTTCTCGCCCCGTGGTCCTGGCAGTCCTCTGTCACCTTTGGCTCCCTATAGACATAAGGACCACATGACAACACAGGTGTCAATCACAAACCCTGAGGCCAGGGTCAAAGGGGGATACTGTGAAAGCTAAGAGTCACGAGGCTAGATGAGCTTCGGGTCAAAGGACCCCTAGGGTCGGGGGTGTTCCACTCACCGGCTCACCCAGCAGGGCTCCAGCCAGGTCTCCTGGGGCACCCTGATAATAGAGGGGGTCAGTGGGCTCCTTCACTTCCGTTCCTTAGCCCTTTCTCTCAGCACTGCGGCCTACTCACCTTCTCGCCTTTGGCTCCAGGGGGCCCAACCATCACCTGTGGGGAACGCCTGTGAGTATCCCAGCTACTGTTCCTTCCCTTTCCATCCCCACCCTGTCTTCCCAGATGATAGGGGGAAACTGAGGCTTAGGGGTGAGCGAGGGGGCAGGGAGCAGAGCCAAAGGTCACCTGTCCAGGGGCTCCCACAGGCCCAGGTTCTCCTTTAGGTCCAACAGGGCCAGGCAGACCTGGTGACCCCTGTGAAAGAGCAGTATAAGGAATTTAGTCTCTTCGTCTCCCTGTCCCCGCCACCCCAGCTTCTATCCAGTCAGCTGGACACACAACCCCACAACATGCCCACCAGCGGCTCTCCTAAAATACATACTGGCACTCCAGGGCCTCCCCTCTCTCCATCCTTTCCACTGATACCATCACGACCTGGGGGTCCTGGCTTCCCCGTCTCCCCCTGAAAAGATGGGGCTCAGTCAAGATCCTGCATAATGGCCCTTACCCCCTGGAGCCCAACCCAAGACTGCTAGGACTTACCACTTGTCCCGGCAAACCTGGCGACCCTTGTGGACCCTGGGGGCGGAGCAGATATGAGTGAGGGTCACAGGAGAATGTGGTACCCGAGGAGGTAGAATATGGTATCCCTACAGCAGTCCACTCACCACAAGGCCTGAAGGACCAGGAGGGCCGGGGAGTCCCACAGCTCCAGTAGGCCCAGGCAGACCCTAGGAGAGGATGCTCAGAATAGCGCCAACCGCACGTGCTCTAGGCACACTACCCCAAGAGTTACACTACTCACCCGTCCTGGGGGTCCTGTCTCTCCAGGTTCCCCCTGGAAAAGACCCAGAAACCACGTGCTCAGATCCATCATGGAAAAAGACATGTCTGGAATTCCCCTCCTTCATATGTGCACCCCACTGCCCTTCCATGCCTATACTCACCTTTAGGCCTGAAGGACCCTGGGGTCCTGCAGGGCCAGCAAGACCCTAGAGAAAAGGGCAAAGGCAGGGGTCAGAGGTCAGTGTTGTCTGCCTGGGCTCCAGGACTCTCATGAATATAGCCTGGCTCATCAACAGTGGCCGATGGCCATCCCTCCCTCTCCTACCCTCACCAGGCAATGTTTCTCCATCACTCACCGGGGCACCGGGTGGTCCAGGGTCTCCATGGCTACCCTGTTGGGAATAGTCTGATGAAAGGAGCCAGCACCACCCAGGGAAACTAGGCAATGGTTTTCACTGGGTTGTGGCACAGGATAGGAGGAGAAGTGGGGGTTCTGTTGTACTCACCGCTGGGCCAGGGGTCCCCCTCGGGCCCTGAAGACCCTGCAGAAGGAAGGGGCTGATGAACCTTGGTCCAGGCCTCACTTGGGCCTGTCCCCACCTTCAGAGGGACTTTGCCCAGTGAGCACTCTACTCTCCCTACTTCTCAGGCACAGATGACCACGTGCACCCGTAAACTGCCCCTTACAGACAGACAAACGGACACACACACACAGTAAACCCGTCGGACATCATGCACCGGAGTCCACAATTTGTACATGGCATAGCCTTATTCCTCTCGAATAATAGACACACAATGAGGATCTCAAACCCTAGGCCAGCTGATCCTGTGGTCACTCACCGGCTTCCCTTCAGGTCCAGCCACACCACGCTCTCCTGGCAGACCCTGTAAAAAAGAACAGGTCTAGGACCACCTCGCTCTTATACCCAGCTTCCTCACTGCCCACCTTGCCCCTGACGGCCAAGGACAGGACTTAGCTCCCAAACAGTGCCGACTCGAGCCCTGCATATGAGACAACACACGTAACAGCCACAGTCTTGCACACTGTGGGACAATAACTCACCGGGCTGCCATCATGACCCCTCTTCCCAGGCTCTCCCTGGTCTCCTTTGATGCCTGGTCCACCCTGAAAACAAAGCGTCATCCCTTGAGCCCCACCCTCTGTCATGTGTGTACATATATGTGTATACTGCTTATGGCATGCCCCACACAGAGAGGGCATAGTGGGGTAGGAAACCTCACCTTATCTCCTTTGGGTCCACGGTCACCATCACTACCTGGCTCCCCCTGTATAGATGAGATGCCAGGTCAGACCCTAGTGTTATGGTAGGCATGGGCACAAGTTGACCCCACACTGACCTTAGCACCCTTGAGCCCAGGGGGTCCTTGTTCTCTAGAGGGTCCAGGACCTTGCTCATCGATGGTCACCTGTAAGTACAGAACAATGTAGGGGAGATGAGTCTGTAATGTAGGTGTGAAGAGATCAGCACAGGTCCCAGGATCGAATAAAGCTATGGGGTTGAAGATACTCTACGGGGTTTCTGGGGCCCAGTCTCAGGGTAACATCATGCCCAGTCAGTCACAAGGCTGGGTGATCACCTTGGGGCCAGGAGGACCAGGAGGTCCAGGGAGGCCAGGAAGGCCATCTCTGCCCTGCAGAAGAAAAGGAAACGGGAGCTTGTGCCAGGCAGCCAGCGCGGGTTCCAGAAAGGTCTGCTTCAGGTGCCTCCTCCTGCACACACCTGCTCTCCACGGTCTCCTTTCTCGCCACGCTCTCCCTGGAGATGAAGAGCAGGGTGAGGCCAACATCAGTGGGGAGGCAGTTTCTCTAACCATTGCCCTGGCCCTCCTGATCGGTCCCAGGCTCACCCTCTCTCCTGGCCGTCCTGCCTCCCCGGCACCACCAGCCCGGCCTGGGAGGCCAGGAATGCCAGGCTTTCCAGGTTCTCCAGCAAGGCCAGGTGGTCCAGGTGGGCCCCTCTCCCCAAGGGCCAGACCAGGAGGCCCCTGAGGGCCAGGGTCTCCACGATCTCCCTTCAGCCCACGTTCTCCAGGAAAGCCAATGGAACCCTATGGGAGAAGGATGAAGGCTCGGGGCTGTAAGATCACGCCCTCGGTAAAGCACGCCCACTGAGCAGCCACCAGTCCCTTACCTCTTTGCCCGGAGGGCCTCGCTCGCCGGGGTCCCCCTTGGGGCCAGGTCTACGCTCAGGCACAGAGAGGAAGCTGCCAGAGCTCTCACCCCAGCTCTCCACAATGTCCCGCAGGGCCGACACCTGAGGAACAGTGAGGGCACAGAGGAGCAGGGCCTCTAGCTGCCACAGCTCATCCACAGGACCCCATTGGCCCCACCTCACTTCCTAAACAACCTACCTTGATGCCAGCCGTCTCCAGTAGTCTCTCTGCACTCTGGGGACGCAAAGATGGTCAAGAGCTACCCACACACACAAGAGAAGGCCCCGCACCCTACCCTACATTGTCACCTGCAAGCTCCTACACCCTCTTGCCCTCTGCGGACATCAGCTGTGAGGCCGCTGGAAGCCTATCTTTGGCATTTCTCCACCACCTATGCCTCCCTGAATGGAAGCTCCGGGAACCCAGTGGACGAGGTACTGAGCACGGAGGGCAGAACCCACAGAGTCCCGTGGCAAGGGAAAGTGAGAGAAGTGGCCGCCCTAGGAACATAGACGACGGTCAAGGGCCAGGGGCGGCTCACCGGCAAACTCCCAGGTTCTCCTCGTAGGCCACGTTCTCCAGGAAGGCCCTGGAGACAAGAAATTGGCAACTGGAACCCAGTCTGGGGGATGTGTGTATGTCTGGGGTAGAGCACAGGTACACAGGCAGAAAAAAAACAGGTTGGAGCTCACCTGTTCCCCTTTGGGTCCAGTCTCTCCACGGTCACCCTGGAACAAAGAATGGCCAAGGGGAGACATGTCTCCTAACCCTCCACACCCTCTTCACCCAACACAGATACACACACTCACCTTGGGACCCACACTTCCTGGGACACCAGGGAAACCCTGGAACACGATGGAACATAAAGGAGTCACAGGATGAAGGCATCCAAGGAGGGTAGCCCAGGAGACATAATGGGTCATTGATCCCAAGGCCTAGAATTACCCTAGACACTCACCTGGCCAGGAGGCCCGACCTGTCCTGGGAGACCCGGAGGACCCTGGAGTCCAGGATTACCAGGAGTTCCACGTTCACCTTTGGGACCATCAGGACCCTGTGGAGCGCACAGTCAGCATCAAGGGTCCCAGGAAAGAGTGGAGCCATAGCTCTTACAGTGTCATGATCAGGGATCACAGAGCATAAAAACTCAGCACTCACTTGTCTTCCAGGGGCACCAGAATCTCCCTTTTCCCCCTAAGGAAAACAGGGCTTTTTAGACATGGTTCAATCTGAGGCCACAATTTCCTCCAAGGGAGGGGCTCACCTTCCTTCCATCTTCTCCAGGTTCTCCAGGTTCTCCCTGTGGGCAGAAGACTCGTGAGCCTAAGTGGTCTGGCTTTGTGACTGTCTGTATAGATTTCAGATGATGGTAGCAATCTGTGCCTGCAACTTCATGGCTCTGTGTGTCCGTCCCAGTAAACTGCTCCATGTCCATGGGTATGCCTATACGTGCCTACATTCATGTATACATGTTCATGTCCCCCTCCTTTAGCTCTCTACATGTAACTCCACGTTCATGCAGACATAGTAAGTATCCATGACTTTCAAGTGCACATATCCACACGAGAGGTGTACACAGGGCTTTGTATATCCTAGAAGGTGATTATTTCTCTGTCTGTCTGCATATCATGGCCTATGTCTGAGCATGAGTTTATATATGTACACTTAGGTCCCCAGTTCCTTAGAAACTACATGTTTTGTCATGTGTCTGCAAATCTTACATGTATTTCAATATATATGGTTATACGTAGGTTGGTGACTGTTGCTATAAACACATTGCCAATGTGTCCTAAGATGTGTCATGGCAGAGCTATGGGACTTTGTCTCACTGCGCTTTGTCTAAGTGGAGTGTTAAGTGTTAACATGTCTCTACATGTCACTGATGTGGCTTGATGCCTACATGTCTGTTGCTCTCATCCTGTCTTGCTCTTTGACTGGACAAGTGGCTGTACCTTATCTTGTCATGCACTGGAGCATCTGAGCTGATACACACATCCACCTCACTGTGTCTGCAAGGCTGCCCAGGTGTGTTCTAGAGCACACTTCAGATGCATTGTCACACTGGGGCTGTGTGTGGTGTTGGCGCATGTCTACATATGACAGTACATATGTTTCATGTATTATCTGTTTTTTTCTTTTTTAAGATTTATTTATTACATATATAGTGTTCTGCCTACATGCCAGAAGAGGGCACCAGATTGAGTTGCAGATGGTTGTGAGCCACCATGTGGTTGCTGGGAATTGAACTCAGGACCCCTGGAAGTGCAATCAGTGCTCTTAACCTCTGAGCCATCTCTCCAGCCCCGTATTGTCTGTTTTTCTGGGCTGTGTGAACACGCTGGCCTTTCTTGGTAGGTTTGGCAACATTGTCTTAGACACACTCACGTTTTTCCCATTTAGGCCAGGTTTGCCATCCTCGCCTGTCTTTCCCTGTGGGAACAGAGTGTTGGTCAGATGTCAGGTCTCAGGTGACAGTAGGAAGAGGCTACAAGGATAGTATGAAGCCTGGACTCACCGGTACTCCAGGAGCACCAGGGGGACCAGCAGGGCCATGTTCTCCTCGAAGGCCTGGAAGCCCCTAGAAGAAATCCACCACTAGGATTGAGAGGGTCTCTGAGAAATCACCTGGGACATGGCACCCCAAGACCTATGAGGGCCCCCAGTGTAGAGATTCAGAGGTCTTGTGGAAATCCTCTGAGGCCCAGATGCCATAAGTTAAGGGGACTCCAGCTTGATCCCTAATGAAGAACCCCAGAACCTTCAGGTCCTATTAAGATATGTAAGGCAGAGCCCCACAAGGGGACTCTAGTGACCTTCTGCGCAGGGACTGAGACCTCCTAACAAAGACCCATAGGACCAACTGGTGCGAGACGTGGATGGAGCTTCTGCTGGGCCTCCAAGCCACCCTCCATCCTGGCATCTCCCCCAACTTACATCTCTCCCAGGGTCCCCAGCTTTGCCTGAAGCACCCTAAGAAGAAATTCAAAGTTAGACACATGGATGAGGGATCCCCCACTGGCAGAGCAATAGTCCTTTGAACCCAAAGCCTCGTAACAGGGGTGTGGCCCACACAGGGGATTCTGAGAGAAAACCACAGCTGGTGCCAGAGCTCCAGGCCAACACGAAGCCAATGCGGGGGGGGGGCACAGGAATGGGACAGCGGTACTCACATGTGGCCCTGCAGGGCCAGGTGCACCTGGTTTCCCATCCACCCCATTCCGGCCATCCAGCCCTGGGGGCCCCCGATCACCCTGGAGGAAGCAGAGTGGCCTTGAAGACAGAGATGGGTCTGAGAGCCCGCTATATCTCCCAGAGCTGATGACAGCCTCTTACCTTGTCTCCTGCAGGGCCTCGAACACCTGGGTCTCCCTGGAGGCAACAAGGTCAGATGAAAGGCGATGGCAAGTCGGTGGTGCAGGTTAGGGGACAAAGCACGTACTCACCTGTGGGCCGGGGGGTCCCCGGAGCCCATCAGTGCCCTGAGGACAACAGGGAAAAGAGTCAAATCAGAGTGAGATTTTCCAGGACAACCCCCCCCCCCCCGCAAGGCCCATCACACTTACCCTTTCTCCAGAGGCTCCAGGGGGGCCAGGGTCACCCTTGGGTCCTCGAGGACCTTCCTGTCCAGGCTCTCCCTGTGACAGAGACGGGCTTGCTGAGGGAACAGCTCCTCAGCCACTAAGCACACTTGCGCCAGGTCCTGTCACCAGGTCATTCCCAGACTGGCAGCTTCCCTTTACCCACAAAGCCCAGTACCTTGTCTCTGGATCCAGTTCCTGCATCCACCTATAGGGGAATGATCAATTAGAACACTTCAAGAGGAAATCTGAGGCGGGAAAGGGGGTGGGGGCAGTGAGGCAGTGAAGGTCAATGGAGGTGTTGAGGGGGCAGATGGTGAGAGGGGCCGGGAAGGAAGGTGACAGACGACAAGACCCAACTCAACACCTACCAGCCGTCCAGGGGGACCCGGTGGGCCCTGGGGAAAGACATTACAAGCATCAATAGAAGCCCTGAGGTTACCAGACATCAACGCTCATAGTTGCCCCAGGTTCAACTCTGCCCCTCCCGATTTCCTAAAGTACCCCAATACCAACTCCTAGAGGGCAGCCAGACCTGGAAGTGGCCACCACTGCTTCCTGATGTTAACTTCCTGTCCCCTTGCATGGGCAATGGTCACGTGGCAGCCCAGGACTGGTACTACTCACCGGCTCCCCACGGTCACCCTTGGGTCCAGATGGTCCAGGGCTGCCCTGTAGAAGGCCAGGAAGTCACACAGGGCAGGCAGCAATTGGGGGGGAGACTCAGAAGTACCACGAGGGCTCATGGAGTCCTGTTGGCCTTTGGGGAGTTCTCATAAAAGAGACTGTGAAGGTTGGGGTGGGAATTGGATGGAGGAGTTGAGTCTGAGGTCAAGGGTAAGGGGCCAGAGGCCGTGACTCACATTCCGTCCATCTTCTCCAGGGTCTCCCTGATGACCTTTCTCACCCACAGGCCCCCGGACCCCGGGTGCACCCTGAGAAGAACAGTTAGTTTGAGATGGCCGCGTCTGTCGATGGCAGGTTTTCCCGGGAGCTGCACCGCCTGTGTTCCCCATCATGCCGAAGCCCATGATAGAGTTTCCCATCATCCCGCCTCCCTGTAGACTCTTCTCTCACATCTCATCCCTCCCAGAGCCTCCTACCACCTCAGCCTCTCATTTCTGTCAACACTCACCCGAAGGCCACGCTCGCCTGCTTTCCCAGGCAAACCTGGGTCGCCCTGGTGAGGGAGATAAAAGTCACTCTGTGCTGGTGGGTTAGGATCTAACTGACTAAGCATGGACAGAGATGGCCTGGCCACTGACTGGACAGGAGCCAGAGGATGGGGTCATGGTTCAAGGGTAAAGGGTCAAAAGCCACAGTGGGGAGGAGTCTCACCGGGTTTCCCTCGACGCCTTTCTCTCCAACTTCGCCCTGTGAGACACAAGTCAGTCTTGCTGCCAAGACCCCAGTGACACATGCAGGCACCCTCACTCCCCATTCCCAGTGATGTGACACGTGCAAGCACCCTCACTCCCCAGTCCCAGTGATGTGACACGTGCAAGCACCCTCACTCCCCATTCCCAGCGATCACCCCAACTCCAGCCTCTCACATCTCTTCCTCGGGGGCCAACAGGTCCTGGGGGCCCAGGTCGCCCTGGATCTCCTTTCTCTCCAGGAGGGCCCGAGTCACCCTGTCAGGGAGACAAGAAAGAGAGGCAATGAAGAACTCAGCAGCCTTTGAGAGGAGGGGACTCCAGAAACCCTGGGGTCATCCAAGGTCATAGACACTTACTGTGGGTCCTGGTCTGCCAGTGAGGCCAGTGGGACCCTGAGAGAACAGGAAAGGGGGACAGGACTTAGCCAGAGTTCGAGGTACCTTTCCCCCACCCTCTGTCACATACCCCCATCCCCACATTTATTCACCCGGTCTCCAGGGTCTCCTTTGGGGCCAGGGTCTCCAGGAAGCGCCAACCCAGGTGGGCCCTGTGGTTGGAATGGTCAGAATTCAGGAGCGCATAACCTGTGGCTGTGCCTACCCCCAAACCCTAACCCTCCTCACTCACTTGTGCCCCCTTGATTCCAGCAGCTCCTCGAAGCCCAGGAAGCCCAGCGTCTCCCTAAAGGTGACAGAGTATGAGTGTTAGTTCCAAGCTTCAGGTATTCCCAGAACCCAGCAATCAGGCTGCAAGCCTTGGGATCGCTACATAGAACCCAAGATAGACCCTGTGACCTTGGCCTTGCCCTTTAACAACTTCCAGACATACCTTTTCTCCTTTGGCTCCGGCACCACCAGGACCCTGAAAACAATCAGGACAGACACAGTTCAGCCTTGGCTAGGGCTCATGGGATCAATCTCCATGGGGACAGAGACATATGGAGCTAGATGTCACAGAGCTCAGTCTCTGCTTGTAGGTCACAGGCTCACTAATGAGAACAAGGTAAAGGCTACACAAAATGGACAGACACTGTGTCCATGACTGCAGAGCGGTCACAGGGGCAGTTAGAGGTCTGAAGGCAGATTACTGCATGAGGAGGATCACAAAGTTGAGCCTACCCAGGGCGGGGGTGCTGGAGTCACAGCGCTGAGCAGTAGTTCCCATGTCACTGCTCCAGGGCTGTGGGCCTCAGGACTCCTCTGTCCCTACTCACCACTGCAGGATCTCCAGGGCGACCAGGCTCTCCCTACAGAGAGGGGACAGGGACAGAGACAGGTCAAAAGGCCACCTAGGAACCCAAAGTCCTAGTGTCCCATCTGCCACATCCCTGCTGCCAGCAAGTGTGACATCCAGCAGAAAGGGTGACATACAGCCCATAACCTACCTTTTCTCCTCTGCGGCCAGCGGGTCCTGGTGGCCCCTGTACAGAGAGAGACTGTGAGCCCAAACAGGGAGAGGGACACAGGAGAGTCCCATTCCTGATCCCTTCCATAGTCACAAACTCACCTCAGGACCCTCCACTCCAGGCTGGCCAGCAACCCCGGGGAGCCCCTGGGGAAGAGGAACAGAGACACTGCTCCAGGTGGGTGGGGTCACGGGAACGGAATGGGATGGGCAGGAGTGGAACTCAGCAAGAGGACAGTGATCAGTGCAGTGAACGCCAGGGAAAGTTTATTCAAGTCAGACATTCAAAGCTGGGGCCCTGAGGCTGAGGGCTAGAGCTGCATCCCTGAGGTCAGGGGCTGATGGGTAGAAGGACTCAAGAGCAAGAAATCAGAACTAGGAGGGAACAGAGGGTCTGCAAGTCAGCCAGCGCTCACTGAGCTCAGAGGACTCACCTGGGGTCCCACTGGGCCGGGTGGTCCACGTTCACCCTGACAGAACAGAAGAGGTCAGAGCTGGCAATGGCCCCAGGCCCTGCCAAGCCCCCCAGGTTGCACATACCTTTTCTCCAGGCTCACCCGGGGTCCCTGTCTGTCCCCGGTCACCCTGAAGAGAGAGAAGAGAGGGCTTTCAGAAAATACCAGATAAAATGTGTTGTTCTCCAACTACTAAAACCATGGTCTTTGTACTCTCCAGGCCCATATCCCCTAACCCTCCAGCCTCTGGAACCCTGGGGGAGAGTCCCAGACAATAACATTGCATCTGATCATGCCCCCTGCCACAGTTGGTACTTACTTTGGGCCCAGTAATTCCAGGAACTCCCCGTAGACCCTGGAAAGGATATGGGGGAGTGCAGAGATTTGGGTTAGCACATATGATGAAATGGGAGTTAACTGTTGAAGGCAGAACCCGAAGCTAACTCACCGGTTCACCTGGGGCCCCAGGTTGTCCTGGAAGGCCTGGGGCTCCATCCTCACAGTCACCCTGAAGGAGAAACAAATGACAGGAAGGCCCAGGGGAGGCCCTGCCTGTGGGTCACCAAGAGGTCAGGTTCCTACCTTCTCCCCCTTATCGCCAGTACGGCCCGCTGCGCCTTGGGGTCCAGGGCTTCCAGGAAGACCCTGGAAGGAAATAAACAAGCACATGAGCTCAAAACTATGAGACCCAGCTGATGGGGGAAGTCCTGTGTATATGTCAATAAAGCACTGTTGGCCAATAGGTAAGCAAGATAGGTGGGACTAGGAGTCCAGGAGGATTCTGGGTAGGAGAAACAAACACAGGGAGTCAAGATGTAACCGCCACAGGGATAAGAAGCCCAGACCCTTTTTTCCGGTAAGAGAAATACTTAGATTAACAAATATGGGGTAAATACTTAAGTCAGAGCTAGCCAGTAAGAAACAAGCAAGGCCAACAGCTTCATAATTAATACAGCATCTTGTGTGTTATTTGGGGTCTACAATGCGGCAGAGCCCAGGCGACTGGTGGGAAAAAACCAAGCGGCTGGCAAGGAAAAGGCTTCTCTCTACACCCAGCACTCAACCACTGCCCCAGCAGAGCCCCAAGGTATCCTCACCGGAAGTCCAGGCTCGCCTTGCCCAGTGCCACCAACACCTGGTCCTGGAGGACCCTGGGGAAGGACCGTATGTCAGGGGATGGCCATGAGACTCAGACTCCAAGTCATCCCCATGATACCTGGCCCTTCACTTACCTGTTCCCCGCGATCACCTTTGTCACCCTGGAAGACAGATCATGACCCCATGACTAAGAACCATACCCTTCCTCTCCAAGGCACAAGGAGAGTTATTGGGTCAAATTTGATTATAAAAATAACAGGACTGGGTGTGGTAGTGCGTGCCTTTAATCCCAGTTCTTGGGAGGCAGGAGGATCTTTGTACATTCAAGGCCAGCCTGGTCCAGATAGTGAGTTCCAGGCCAGTCAAAGCTACATAGAGAGACCCTGTCTCAAAACCTGCCCCGTTCCCCCCCCCCGCAAAAAAGAATAATGGGGATCTAAGGAGTGGTAAGGGTTTTATGGGCTCCAGTGGGGTCACCAAGTGTCTGAATCACATGGCATTCATAAGACTACTTGGAGATCTTGCTGTCACCTTCACTGATGTTCCAGGAAGTCCTGGGGGGCCACGGGGTCCTGGATTCCCCAAAGGGCCACGAGGTCCAGGGGGGCCCTGATCGAGAAGACAATACATAAGGTGCTGTAGACCTCACTGTCACCTCCCATCTGGTCTTCTCCTGTCCCGTAGCTCTGGCAGTCACGTATCTTGGGACTTACCGAAGGTCCAGGATCCCCTTTCTTTCCAGGAAGGCCTGTCCCTTCACCTCCAATGACTTTCCCAGGCTCTCCCTGTGTGGAGCAGGGAGCGGTTCTCAGGGTGGGGGGTGGAGGAAGCCCCAGAGGTGTCCGTTAGCCTGCTTCAGGCCTTGGTCGGGCCTGGTCTGGGACACCCCTGCTCCTCCATGGAGTATCCAGACCCCTGTCCCTTCCCCTTTTACCTACCGGCTCCCCCTTTGGGCCCCGAGGCCCACGCTCTCCCTGAGGACAAAGCAGAGCAGAGGGTATAAATTCAGATGAGCCTCAGGGTGGCCTTCATGTACCCCAGCCTCCTTCACACTAGAGAAAGAACCCTGGAAGGCACTAGAAAAGTACTTACCGGTTCCCCACGAGGGCCAGTCCACCCTGGGGAGCCCTGTAAATGGAGGTCAAAGATAAAGCAGTGAAAACCATAGCGCCCATTCAAGGAATCATCCCCTGTGGCCAGCAAAGGCAAGACTGACTGACTCACCTTAATGCCAGGAGACCCAGGAACGCCAGTGAGACCAGGGCTGCCGGGAGGCCCTTCTGGGCCAGGAAAGCCCTAGAAAGGCAAAGAGGTCAGACAGAGCAGGGAGAGACCCTGCCCCAGTGTCCTGCTTTACATAAGGAGTCCATTTTATAACCATGGCTCCGGCCCCAGGCTCCCAAGTGTTACCAGAGGTGGGTAGTGGGCCGGAAAAGTGGCACTACCATAGTGAATGGAGCCTAATCCCAGGCAGTAAGGAAGCAGAGGCCCAGCCTGTCAGGGGCTCACAAACCCCTTACTCTTCCCATTACAGAATGTCTGCCTAATCTGGTGTGGCTTATAATCTTCACTCAGGCTTCTAAGAACATTCTGTGGATACTTGTTTGTTCGAGACAGGGTCTTGCTGCACAGTCTAGCTTAGCCTTAAAGTGTGGCCCCTCTTGCCTCTGCTTCTTGGGTGCTAGGATTACACGTGCGCATGCCCAGTTCATCCTGTGGCCCTAATTGCACTTCTTCCTCTTCCCCTATGCCCTGAGAACACTAGCAGGGACACCCTGGGGACAGTCGATGACCTCCACACTCACCCTCTCGCCTTTCGCCTGGGTACTTCCAGGGGGGCCTTGTGGGCCAGGAGCACCGGTCCTGCCCTGAGTGAGGAGAGCAGGTCAGGAGGCTGGAAACCAGTCAGGGTAGGGGCAGGTGTGGAGAGGCACTCACCGGGAGACCGGGGGGACCAGGAGGTCCAGCCTGTCCTTGCAGTCCCTAGAAGGGGTGATCAGTGAGCCCTGTGCTGTCAACCAACTCTGCCCCACCGACTCCCAGTCTGTTGTCTACCTCCACAGGGTGACTTACCGTCACTCCAGGCTCCCCCTTCTGACCCTAGGAAAAGACATGTCAGGAGAGGGTAACAATGACAGCCTTAGATGTGGTCTTTGGCCGTTCATTCAGCCCTGGCCACTTACCTTTGGACAATGCACAACACAGGGCTCCAGTTGTGGCTGTGGACAAAGAGGCTCTTTGAGACCAGGAAGCTTTCCTACAAGAACCCCAGATCCCCTATCCACTACCAGTCCCCAGAGGCCTTGTCCAAACCTGTGTGGCCACAGCTGCCTGGCACAGGGCTACTGCCAGATCACTGACTGCTCGATCCAAACTTGGGCCATTATCCGTGGCAAAGAAGTTCTGGACGGGGTCCACGCCTGGTGCCAAGCGACGCAGCTGCTCTGGGTCAGCTCCCACCAAGCCCAACATCATCACCTTGAGCCCTGAGAAGAGATCCAGCTACCTACATGACAGGCTCACTGGGCCACCCCTCTTCCCAAGGCCCCACCCCATCAGCCAGATAGCTCACCAGAAGCCTGGACCTCACGAATGGGGCTGGATATGTCCCCTCTCAGCGGCTCATCCACTAACAGGACCATCACTCCTGGCACTTGCTGGCGGCGACCAGGAGCATTGGGTGACAAGAGGTGGCTGTGAGCTGTGATCACAGCCGTGCCTGGAAGAAGGACGTGTCAGAGCCCTGAGACACTGAGCTCCTGATGGGGAAGCCCCAGGAGTCCACACCATTTGCAGCCCCTACCTAGGTTGTTTCCACTTGGGTCCACATAGGGGATGTCCCGGATCTTTTGCAAGATGATGCCAAGATCGTGAGAACTATTCAGTGGGAACAATGGGGAGGGCCGGTGACTGTAGGAGAGCAGGCCAACCTAGGTGGGGACAGACACAGAACATGGAGGGAATGAAGGAGCAGGATATGGGTACTCAGAGTCTGGAGAAAAAGACATGGGAGGTATGATCAACCCAGAACTGCTAATTAGGTGGTCCATAATGATGGAGGATGGGGGTCACCCGGCAGGTGAAGTAATCTGGAACCTGGGGGAAATCTGGGGAGAGCCTGAACCCCCAGAGGGATGGAAAGTTGTTGGCAGATGAGGAGGCTGTAGAGGGGAGGGACAGGGACAGGTGAGTCTGGCTGTCTTTAGTGCCAAACCTGAGCAGCCTGCGGACCAAGAGGCCCGAGTGCAGACACCAGCCTCTCCAGGACCCTCCTTACAGCCTCTGCGTTGTGAGCATTGTCTCGAGTGGTATGCAACAGGAACACCACATCCACAGGGCCATGAGGACACACTGTGCAGAAGAACTGAGTTACCAGCACATTAGCCATGCCATGGTCCCTCAGGCTCCTCCCACTATGCCTTCATACCTGGCTTCTGTGTGACAGAGACCTCAGGACCTCGGACACCCCTTTGGATAGGTATCAGAGAGAAGACATAGGAAACACCAGGGTCTAGGCCTGTCACCCTATGGGAGCTTGAGGTCCCTGGCAGTGTCTGTGGCGCCTCAGGCACTTCTGCAGAGGCAAACTTGGTTAAACAGGAGCTTTCTCTCTGGAGCCCCAATTACACCCCCTCCCTCCCAAACTCTGGCCTTCCCCTCACCCTGGCCAGTTCCTCCAAGTGGCCGCCAGGACAAGATGTAGCTGGATGCCTCAGGCACTGGGGTCCAGGCCAAAGTCACTGAGTTAATAGAGGTGTCCACCACACGCAGGTCAGTGCTCAGGACATGAGAGGGCTCTGAGAGGAATCAAAGACCAAAGATCAGAGGCTGGGTGCAGAGAGCAAGAGAGAGAGGTCAGAGGTCAGTGAGAGCCCTGGGAAGGCTCACCTGTGTGTGCAGACACCGTCCTAGGGGGCCCCTCTCCAGTCTGCCCCAGGACACTCAGCCTTATGCGGTACAGTGTTGCTGGCTCCAGTCCATCCAGGCTGTAGCTGTTAGACTCGGGTCTCAAGGTCAGGGATTGTTCCTGGCCACCTAGGACAAGTGTGAAAGTAAGGACCAGGAATGTGCAGGAGGATGGTGACGAACAGTGATAGACACATCCCCTTCCTGACTCCCATCAACCACTTTGACCACTGCTAATCAGGTCCAGCCTCCCGATGGGCCTTGCCCGTCCTCTGTCCTCTTCATTGACCCTAACAGATGCATCACCTCAAGACTGACTAATCCCTCCCACCTTGTTGAGTAAGTCCCCTGCTGTTTTTGAATCTGCAGACCTGGCTCCTAGCTCCTTCCACCAACTTTGATGCCCATTGGCCCTCTCCCTTTATTGGTCCCAAACTATTGGTCCTACTAGGACACCGCTCACCCTCAGGTTGCCAATGCAGACGGAAGCCCAGTGCTCCGGGTACCGGTTCCCAGCGCAGCCTCAAGAAGCGCTCTCCGCGCTGCACTACTTGAAGGCTCTCCAGAGCTGTTGGAGCCTCAGGCGCTTAAGGAAAAGCACCACAATCAGGGAGGCTTTGCTCCATAGGCTGCACCAATCCCAAGAACAACATCCCCCTCCCCAAGGCTTTGCCCACACAGGTTCACTATAACCCTTGATCTGGCTCCAATCCCCCCCCCCCCCCCCCCGCACACATCCAGCCTGACAAGCCCCACCCCCAAACCCTCCTACGTGTGGTGATGACAATGGAGACTGGTGCACCCTCTCGGTCCCCAACAAGCGCTGTCACTCTCACTGAGTAGCTGACTCCGCCTTCGAGACCCTGGATCTCGGCAGAGTCTTTGTTTCCTGGGAGTATCTGGTGTCGCATAGGGCCACCTGGCCAGGCCAGTGAAGAGAGGAGTTAGGGGAGCTGACCAGAGAGGGCAGCTGTGGCCAGGAAGAACAAGGACAGGGTCATGGAGCCATACCTTCACTCCGCCCCCATGCCAGTCTATAGGCCGTGGCTCCAGGGACTCCTACCCAAGTGACCCGTAGAATGTCACTGGATGCATCGAGGATCTGCAGTTTTGATACACTGCCCACAGGCTCAGGGGCTGCCGACAGAGGCAAGGTAAAGGTCAGGGGTCACTGGGTATCTAGCAGGGGCAGGAGTAGCAGGCAGGCATGGTGAGTGAGGTTAGTGCCACTGCTTCAGTAGAGGGGGCTCTAAGGGCGAGGGGTCAGTGTCTCAAGGTGGAAAGTGTGGCATGGCCAGGGACCACCATGGTGGGCGCTCACTTCAGCATGGACAGGAGAGTCACTGAGCAGCAGTGGGACAGGCAGTTAGAGCAGTCAGAAATGCATAGTTGGGTGGGTCAGCCAATGAGGCGTGAGAACAGCTGGCCAGGGCCCACTTACCAGTCCTCACAACCACAGAGGCAGGGGCTCCGTCCACACCAGCCACATGGGTCCTCACACTCACTGTATACTCTGTGTCTGGCTCCAGCCCATCAATTTCAGCCACCGTGGCTTCCCCAGAAACCAACTGAGATTTCTCTGGACCTGGGACCAGAGATAGAGGCAACTCCAGGACTCGCCAGACTACCAGTGCCCCACTTGGACTCCCGTAAGAATCTCTGTCCTCTGTGCTATCCAGAACCGCCTCTCGTAGCCCTCCTTAACCCCTGCCTCCTACCATGGCCTGAGCGCCAGGAAACCCTGTATCCCGTGGCTCCAGGAACCCGGCTCCAGGCAACGCTGATAGATGAGCTGCCAGCCTGAGTCAAGTGGACTCGCCTCACTGGGCCCAGTGGGTCTGGAGAGAGAGACAATGAGCAGTCTGGAAACGCAGGCAGAAGGTCTGATGGGAGAGGAGTGGGAGCTGTCTGGTAAGGGAAGGCTGGGAGTGTTTAAAGAGGCAGGGATCTCACAGAGGAGGAAGCAATTGCAGGCAGCAGGCATCTGAAAGACAAGGTCTGACAGAGAGGAGTCTGTGGAAGCATTGGGAGACAGCGGGGCATCGGGCGAGGAACTAAGTCTAAGAGGAGAGTTGTGTCTAACAAAGGAGAACAAAGAGGAAGAGGAGGAGGGAGAGGAGGAAGTGATGGGCGCCGAGGGATGAATAGTGGAAATAAGAACAGAGACAGTGGGAGTCGTGGTGAGGGAAGTTGACCATGAAGGGGAAGGCTTGAGAGTCGGAATGGGGATGGAATGACACTCTCAGGGTAGAAGTGGTGGCAATACAAGTCATAACGAGGGCCATCCAAGTCTGAAGGGACACCAGAGGCAAAGAGCAAAGGACTAGCTCAGGCTCTGACCAGTTCGAGCCACGATGACCACAGGGGGACCCGCCTCTCTCCCTCGAAGCGCTGACACAGCCACATGATAAGAGGTTCCAGGCTGCAGCCCCAGGATGTCTGTGGCAGTAGAGTCTGCGGACAGTGTCTGGCTGGACTCTGGAGCTAGGATCAGACAGAAATGATGACCTGGTTCTGCTGTGCTCTTAGTCCTCCATACTCTGATCACTCCCCCAGCAATCCACACTCCACACTGACCACTGCCTGTCCTCCAGCTAATCCGAAATCCAGTGGCTCCAGGAACAGGTCCCCAGGACACCCTGATTCTTGTTGCATCTGATCCCACAACCCGCAGTCCTGGAACAGTGAGTTGGGTTTCTAGATCTGGAGATTAAAAACAGGGGTCAAGGGTCAAGATGGGGACAGGAGCGAGTCAGTCACCATCCCCTGTAAGTCTTCCAACGTGCTCACCTCTGCGGATGGTTAGGACGCTGGCACCACCCTCACGAGGGCCCACTCGAGCAGATACCCGCACTGTGTAGCTAATCCCAGCTTGAACGTCATCTAAGTTAAATGATGTCTGACTCCCAGGAAGCAACAGGGTCCGCTCAACCCCTGAGAGAAGGCAGGTGGGCAGGCCGGGGTCAGTACCACACAGGGATACAGAACAGCCGTCGGTGATGCGTAAGGATGCAAGACAAGGAGTCTCAAGGGAGACGGAAAATCAGATGGCGAGGGGAAGGGAGACATGACAACGTATGAGAAAAAACTGTGGGTTAAAGGGACGGTCATGGCAGCAACTTCGGACAACTGGAGTCACCAGTGAATGGGGACCCTGGGTGATGGGGGTTAGTGCCCAGAAACGTGGGATATAGGATGCTGAGAGTCGGTGACTTGAGGCAAGGTGACAAGCCACTGATAGATATCGACGACACTGGATGATTGAGGTGAGTGTTGCATGAGAGATACGTGTCAGGGGACTCAGTGGGGAGGCAGAGGGGAAGTGAGGGATTCGGGGGAACATGGAGGTCTGAAGAGGCACTCGAGGCAAAGAATTAAGAGACTGAGGCAGATTCTGTGCAGTCTGAGCCACAATGACCACAGGGTGGCCCTCTCCTCCCCCTTGAGAAGGACAGCAGAAGAGAGGGTCATAGAGCTTGTGGGGGGGGGAGCCGTGGCAGGATGTGGGTGGACAGCTGAGACTGTGGAGACGGGCTGGGGCAGAGGAGAGGAGAGTCAGGCCCGGGGGAGTTCTGGGTTGACAGCTCTCAGGAGGCTGTAGGAACCAGTGGGAGGAGTTCGAGGGTGCTGCAGTCTGGCATGAGGGGACTCTTCTGGCTGCTTCTGCCTTACCCTGGGTGCTGCGCACAGTGACACGGTACTCAGTGGCACTGGGGACGGGGTTCCAAGACACTCGCACCTGCTGCCCAGACAGTTCTATGGCCTGTAAATTCATCACTTCACTCACTGGCTGCTCTGGCCCTGGAGAGAGGAGGATGTAAGGCTGACTGGAGTCGCTAGACTTCCCTAGTCATGTCGACCTGCAGGAAGGGCGCTTACCCGTAGGAACTATGGTTGCAGGGGTGGCCACCTCCCGGCCCTCCAACAGCGTATAGAGCGTGAGGCGGTACTCAGTGCCTGGCTGCAACTCATCCAACCGGTGGCGCGTCACATCAGAGGGCAGCACCACTCTCTGTGGTGGTTCCGAGCCTGCAAGATGGCAGGGTCAGGTTAGCTGAAGCCAAGCCCCAGTCCCAGCCTGCCCGGCTCTCCACTGGCACCGACCACTCTCTCGACGCCACTCCAGCCGGTAGCCACGGGCCTCAGGCACCAAGTTCCAGGAGAGGAGGATGGACGTCGGGCTCAAGATGACAGGGTGCAGGGTCTGCTCAACCGAGGAGTCTGCCCAGGGCACACGGGTGGGTATCAATGGCCTCTGCACCGGCCCCGCCTGCCCACCCCAAGGGAAGGACCCAGACGGCTCACCAGTACGGGCAGTCAGAGAAGTGGCAGGCCCCACACTGTGGCCATAGAGGGCGCTCACAGACACCTCATAGTCTGTGCCAGGCTCCAAGTGATATAAAAATACTGACCCCTGTCCAGGGCTCAGGTCCTGCTGCTGTGACACCCCACCTGTATTGGGGCCACAGAGGGTTCAGCGGGCCTCACAGATGCAGGACTGTATAATTTTGTCAGTCCACGCCTCTCACTTACCACTGAGGTCCCGCCATGCTACACGGTAGCCAGTGGCACCTGGTACTCTCCTCCAGACCACCAGGAGGCTGTGGGATGTGATGTTCTGGACGCTCAGCTCCAGCCCTTCCTCGGCAGCTGAGGGGAGGCCCCACCAGGGATTAACAAAGCCAAAAGTAGGATGGGGAAGGGGTTTGGGGGCCTGGGTCGTTAGGACAATGGGGCCAGAGGTTGACAGAACTGCTCACTGGTTCGAGCTGTCCCACTCACGGCCTCCCCGATGCTGTTGGTGTAGAGGGCTACCACAGTCACTTGGTATTCCGTTAGTGGCCGGAGACCCTGTAGCCGCGTGCTGGTCTCACCAGCTGGGACGTTCACCTGCCCAGGGCCAGAGGTCATCTCATATCGTCTGACCAAGTCCCTAACAGCCACCAGTCACTGCTGACAAACCTTACCTCCTGTCGCTCACTTGGCAGTGGCTGTCCCAGCCCTGTCAGAGGAGTGTACTGAACCTTGTAGCCAGTCACAGGGCCACTAGCTGCTGTCCACTGTACTCGCAAGGACTGACTACTTGGCTCGGACAGCGTGAGGTCCCGAGGCCCAGATGGAGTGTCATCAGCTGTGAATGGAGTTGGAGCAGCATCAGGTCATCAGGGAAAAGGGTCAGCACTCGCAGGCGGGGGTTAGCATAGGAACCCTGGACCAGAGTACCCAGAATGGGCAGAAACTTACAAGGCAGGGCCACAGGCACGCCGCCAGCAGTTGTGCACACCCTCCGGGAAATGAGAGGCAACAGAGTCCTCAGGATGCTGAAGTCGTTGACAAAGAAGAAGAAGTCACTGGTTGGCTGTGAAGCAACCCGCTTCAGCTCCTCAGGGTCAGCATTCTTGATTCCTGAGGAGATGCCCAAACAGGCTCGGTTACTTACACAAACTCTGCGTGGTCCCCACCCCAACCGACCTCTCGCCTCAGCCTGGTTCTCACCCACAGCAAACAGCTTGACTCCCTGCCCCTTCAGTTTCTGGGCAGCTGTGTCCACTAAGTCTTGGGACTTCCCGTCTGTGATCAAGATGCAGACCTAGACAGATGTCAAGACCAGTCAGGGACGCTTTGGGCATTCATCCTGGGGTCATGTTTGGAGGCATAGCAAGTTTAGGGGACACCTTGGGGATGCCAGGCCGCGTGAGGTGTGGCAAGAAGACGCGGTCAGAAACATGGTGAAGAGCAGCCCCCGTGCGCGTGTTGCCGCCCTTATAGCTGAGTTCACGGATGGCGCGGATGGTGTCACCTCCAGAGCCGAGTGCATCCAGACCAAACTCTGTCCTGAGGGAAAGAAACGGGGCAGCGAAAGGGAGGGGTCGTGACCTCCTCCAGCCCTGGCCCCTGGGATGAGACCTCTCGAGAGTGCACTTGGTTTGAAGATCCCAGCCCTCTATCTACCATGGAAGCTTCCATATTAACAGACTCCTCGGGTGCCTCTCATTATAGCAGAACTGCTGAACTTCAGCAGTCCTTGAACTCTTGAGGCTCCCTGCCCAGAGAGGACAGAGTATCTGGTTAGACAAAAAAGTCTTTCTGGTGAGCAGAGAGCTGAAGGGGTCAGAGAGCCCGAGCAAGGAGACTCTAACCTGGATTCCCCATCTCTGTCCAGAGAAAACAGTCATCCTGTCTGTCCCCTCACCCTCACCTCTGCAGGACACTGCCTTAGAAGTGCTTTAGGACAGGAATAATCTTCCAGGTTTCCCTACGTCTCTCCAGAGGAGTTCTTGGCTAGGGTCTTTCTGGGTTCCCCAAAGCCGGTTTCTAATCTCTCTCATATCAGAGGAAGGGGTCTTGGGACCTACGGTCCTGGCCCCACGCCGGCTACTCACTGTGGGTCATCACTGTACTGCACTGTGGCAAATCGGACGCCCTGCGCACTGGCTGCCCCTGAGAAAGGTAGCACCAGCCCCTCCAGGAATCCTCGCACTTCGCGGAAGTTGCTGCGGCCAATGGATGAAGAGCCATCGAGTAAGAACACAATGTCAGCGGCGTAGAGGCGTGTGCAGGTCACTGAAGCGGGGAGGAGAGACCATGACCTTTCCTGGGAATCCAGCCACCCCCCTCTAGGCGCTGAGGTCACCCGGGACTCCGGACTGGGAGGACAGCAGGCCTCATTTGCGTATGCAAACGAAGCCCAGGTAGGCGTGTGCCTGCCAGCCTTGGCGGAAGCCGCAGTGGGCTTCTCAGAAGCTCCTGAGCCTCTCCGGAGGGCTGAAGCACAGTGGAGGAGTGTAAATTGCTAGCAAGGGTGTAACTCTGGGGCTGAAGTCAGTTTCGGAGGGACTGTTGCCGGGTGGCAGAGGGCAGGGGATTCAGCATGCATCTAGGAAGCTAGAATTTGGGTGCTAACGGGATAGGAGGCAATTTGGGGGGCAGAGTGGAATTCGGGGAGTCTGGGAAGAGTTAGAGGCATCCATGAAGAGTCTGGAGGAATCCTCGGTGGGAAGGTGTCAGGGATAAAGTTTGAGTGGATGCATGGGTGACGGGGGGCAGAGCCCCGGGAGGTGCCCACCTTTCTCTCTGGACTGGGCCCACACTCCAGGCGCCCCCACTAGGATCTCGGCAGTGCAGAGCGCAGCGACCAGGAGCCGCAGCCTCATCCTGGGCGACAGAAACCGTCAGGCAGGAACCCCACCTCTGTCCTTGGTCTCCTGAGCCCTTGGCGGGTGGAAACCCAGTGCCCCCCACCCCAAGTCCTAATCTTGCCTGCCCGTCAGCCTGCTCCCTCCGCAGCCGCAGCCAGTTCCAGTCCCGTCGGCCCAGAAGAGAAAAGTCCCGATCCCAGGAGGCGGAGCAGCAGGCGGGGACCAGGCGGTCCGCCCTCACTCCCCTCCCCAGAGGTCGCTTCCCCCACCCCACTTCTCCAGGACTTAAGATATGATGACGCACTCAACTACAAAGCCCTCTCCCAAGGCTTCTGGGAGTCATCCAGGTTTTTTGACAGACGCTGTGAGAGCACCCCAACCTCACTTAGGGTTATAGTTCTTGATTGTTCTTTAGCCAGAGTGACCAATGAAGTCATTGCTGCTCTCTGAAATGTGGACAGGTCCCTGAACACCATAGGGGTAGCAGCCTGATGTTTGGGCATATTGCAGCTGGAGCTGACTCACCCCCAACCCGTGGGGGGGTGCCCAGACAAAGCCTCAGGCCATAGGTCCTGACAAAAGCACATCATATGAATCAGCCTGCTTCTGTCTGGTGGACCTCCTGTGCCCCACCCTAACCTCTACGACAGGCAGAGCAGCCCCTAGCAAATGAGAGGCTCTGGGACTATCTTAGGGACCCCAAATCACACTGGGCTGGATCTAAGCAAGACATGCCTGCTTTGGAAGAGAGAACCTGTGTCATGCTTATTCATATTTGTCCATCCCAATGCTCTTCACTCCCTACCATGTCTTGAAGCAGTCCTAGACAGATGTCATCCAGCTGTGTTTGCAGAGAGGGAGGGCTGCCCCTTTGTGGAGGGATGGACCACCCATGTTTACAGCTCAGCTCTCAGGAATCAACCTAATGCCCATGTTCCCACTGGCAAGGCCTGCCCATGATTCAGGCCAGGTTCCCCCATCTGCTTGCCTTCATTGGGAATCCCCTCCTTCAACCTACTCTTGTAGACTTCTACTTAATTCCCTGACTAGGCCTAGGGCCATCCTATGACCACATCCTTGCCTCAAGATATCTAACTTTCCCCTTCCTAATTGAGCCCCTCGGTCCTTCCCTGTGGACAGGGGCTCCCAATCCCAGGTCAAGCCCACCTTCCTAGTGAGGTCTTTGGTTATACACATATGTTTGTTAGGTGGGTGACATCAAGAAGAGAGACATGCCTAAGAAAGCTAGCCCCCATCTGGTCCTTCTTCCTTACTCAAGTCTCTTATAGTTCAGCACAGCCCAGTAAGCCCATTTTCATTCACCATTGCTGCTGGGCGACTTCCAATATGCCTGGCCATGCAACCTTGGTCCCTTCAGATCCTCAGGCTAAATGGGGAGACAGGGCTAGATGGAATTTCTGTTCTGTTTCCCCTGGGCCTGGCCAGGGCTGAGAGTTTTCTCACATGGGCAAACCTCAGGGTACAGAGGACCATTCACCCCTCTTTCCCTGTTGTCAGGAAAGCTGGCTCTTCTGCTATCAGAGAAGACTCCCCCTCCCAGGACTATCCTGGGACGCAGAGCTGTCTTTACAGGCTCCAGAAACTTTTTCCGACATCAGGGTCTCCCAGCCCTAAAAGGTATGCTCTAGATAAGGTAGCAGAGAATCAGGTGTGTGCTCAGAGGCAACCCCTGCCCTAAGATCATTGCTACCCTGGCACAATGAAGGGTGAGTGACAGCAGGATAAAGATGGTATGCACAATATGCACATACATGTGTATGTGGGCCTGGCCTTTAGGGAAAGTAGGAGGTCCAACTTAGCATCAAGGAAAACCTCACTAGAACTGAAACGCCCCTCAACTACAGGCTCAGTGTGGGGCCAAAGGAGGCTACTGAAAAGATAGGAGGCTGGGGGACGACTAGGTCTACAGCAAGAACAGGGCTGCAGCACCCCGACAGGCTCGCAGCTTTAGGTACAGTGCTGGAGACCTGTATGCACCTGCAGCTCTCCCACCCGACGATGGAACCTCCAGAGTGAACGTTTTCCTCTCATGGTTCCCTGGACATTTTCTTCCTTGGCTTGTCATGTTTCACCAGAGGGCACCATGTCTGCCACTAGGACCCACATCCCACTGTATCCTCAATACCTCAACACTCCTCGCCAGAACTGGGCAGGGTGACCTCTGACCCACTCTTCCCTCTCATCTTCCAGTTCTGCTGGGAATATTGTCCAGTTCCTGTTTTCAGCTCACTCTACCCCTCCCTATGGCCCTGACCATAACCAGGTTTACCTGGATTGTCACAGAAATGTAGCCCAAATCCCCAAGCTAATTCACAGCTCTTGCCAAGTTTCTTTTCTTTACAATCACCTGTAGGACACCTGCCTGACATGCTTCTAGAAGAACGATGAAATAAAAGCCCTGGGCTCAGAATGCAAGGAGCCCAGAAACACCCAGCATCTCCAGCATGTCCAGCACAGCTGTAGCCTTTGGGGTCATCAAATCTCAATCCATGAGCACAGTAGACACGGCACTTGTTTTGGAGCTGGTTGCCCCATCTCCACACAAAGCCAGGGTGGGGCCATCAAGTTGTGTGCTACCCAGTTTCCTTCCAGATGGTCACACAGTAGGATGACCTGCCCTGACAAATGAGAGAGAGGCACTGGGCAGCCTAAGAGCCAAGACTTGCATGGCTACATTCAGAAGAGGGTGTTGGGGAGACTTTGGAATAGCCCCTCAACAAACTGGTCCAGAACCCTGCTCACGTCACAGTCAGCCATCTTCAGAGGCTCAGGCCCTTGGCTCCCCACTTTTCTTACAGGGAAGTGCGGGAAGAGAGGCTACCAGCCCAAGTTTCTCCCAGATCAGAGCTCAAAGGGGTAGCAGAGGGATAAAGCAGCTAAGAGCTTTATTAGGTGAGGGTTAGGTCCTGGCTGCTCTAGAAAATGGGGAGGGGACCTCTAGGCCAACAGCTCAGGACTTGCCTAGGACAGACTTAGAGGAGGGAGGGGGCTTGGGCTTCACTGAGCTCAGGGCTATTCTTGGAGCCTGAGTCAGCGGCAAATAAAGGCAAAGGATTCCTGACTTGCCTGTCCAGACAGCAGTTAGAAACCAAATCCAAACACCATGCCCCAGGCTCTCTATAACTGTACACACTCAGAAGCAGCTTCCTCTGGGACACTAGCAGCCCCTCCTCGTCCATCCCAGCAGAGAACAGAGGCCACCAAAGGGTGGCTCTGTACAGTGTCTTCAGTGAGGGTTTCCCATATAAGCTCCCAGTTTCCACACTGGGACATCAACAGGGTACAGGCAGGGCCTGTAGTTTCCATAACTCCCACACCCCACTCCTGGGACAATCTGGCTAAGGAATGTCCCCCATGTAGCTGAGTGGAAACATCTGGGAGTACTCCCTGCAAGCATCAAAGGTTTCCGGCCTCTGTGTCGCAGCCTCCACACTTGCCCCTGGCTGAGGGACACATCAGAAGGCAGGATTCAGAGGATGTAGAACGTGAGGAAGTCTTTGCTACCCAGCGGATTCCATGCCAATACTCAAGAAAGGACAACACAGTTCTCAATAGGACTTTATTAGTGGTAATTGGCTGCATACGTCTGAGCAGCAGGAGTGGTATGTTTGTGGCAGAGGACCCCGAGTCCCTGGCCCCACCCTCTTGCCTGCCAGCACAGACTTCCTGCCTAGAAGCGCAGCCAGAACATGCCGCTACGGATCCGGTTGTAGTCTGGGAGCTGTTCAATGGGGCCTGTGGGGATAGGGTGGGGAGTCAGGGTGGGGTGCCTGGCCTGCACAGGGACACCTGGCCCTGTGCCACACCCAGCTCAGAGTGGCTGCCCAGAGCAGCACAAGACAAGCTTTGAGCAAAAGAGGGAAGAGCACATTCCCCGGGGTGCAGAGCCTGTCCTTTCACGCTCTGGCCCTGGGAGCCCCACCCCACATGCGGGGGTACCTGTTACCTGGTGGGCTGGGGGGTGGGTGGGGTATTAATGGAAGTAGCTTGGCAAGGAGTTGGGGAACTGTTGGGACAAGTTCTGAAAAAGAACTCCCTGGCAGTCAGGTTACTGGAGAGAACCTCAGCTTCCTTCTCAAAGGGGGGACAGGGAAGAGAGGCAGGAGGGAGGACAACGACAAAAGAGCAGACCTTCTAGACACTCACCATACCCAGCCACTGCGGGACACTGGTCGTAGAAGTACTTGGAGCAAACCTCACGCAGCATCTGGGCATCCACCTCCTGGAGGCAGAAACGGAGAGAACACTGAGTGACAGGTACCAGGCACCCACCAGTATTTTCTTGAGTCAACTCACACTTCCTACTGGTCCTTTGGACCTGTTCCTCTACCCAAAGGATGAATGTCCACAGCCACAGTCATCAGTACTCCTCTGGTTACCCCCACCCGTACAAGTAGCAGCTGCCTTGGATAACAGAGATGCTTAAGGGAGCAATTTTTGTTGGATCAGATCCCCACTCTGCAGAGGCCCATCAGCCTAAGGCTCCAGACCTCTTCCAGGGGTCTAATTACCGCAATCCGACTCTCCCACTCAGCCAGAGGGATGCGGCGGCCATAAGTCAGGAGGCTGCGCCCAATGTCTTCACACACAGGGGTGGTACCTTGAAGGGAAGGGGAAAAGCTTAGAGGTCTGCCTAGTCCAATCTTGGGCCCACAGAGGCCTCTAGGACCATGCTGACCCCATATTCGTAACAGCCTGTCACAACGGTAGTGGCTACTGACCTGGGCACCTCCACATGCACCTGAAACTCCAACGCCTGCATCTGGGGTGGCAGGGTAGGTGTGGCCTTACGTCTTTCCCTCCCTCTCCTTTTCTTTTGTTCTGAGACAAGGTCTCGCTATGTAGCTTAGCTGGCAGGCCAGACTGGCTTCTAACTAAAAAGACCTGCCTGTCTCTGCCTCCAGAGTGCCGGGATAAGGCTGTGCCACCTTGCCTAACTTTTATTCTTAAGATATGGTCTCATGTACTACAGTCTGGCCCCGAACTCACCGTGAAGTTAAGGGTAACCATGAACTCCTGTTCTTCCTGGCTCATCTCCCAAAAGCTGGGATTACAAGTGTGAAACACCACACACAGCCAAGGCTTTCCTTTCTAAACCTGGCCACTGTCATCACTACTGGGACATATTGTACCCCTCATTACAGGGATGAGGACTCACCATCCAGATGAGACACCAAGGCATTTCTGAGGATGTTTTTGCCCCGAGTCACCTCACTCTCTGTGGCACTGGTGCACAGACGCATCCTAAAGTGGGTGGGGGGTGGGAGTGTGTTTGAAGTGATACTCATTCTGGGAGACCGTGTGTTGTCTCTTACTCGCCTGGTCAAACACCCCTCGTTCATTCACATGGCAATACTGAGCTGACACTCACCACTGGCCTTGCAGGAAGAAAACCATGTCATCGATGCTCATGCCATCACAGACAAAGTGTGCACCCAGCAACCCAGTCTCAGAGTAGGAGATGTTGAAGGTTTGGAAACTCTGGCAAAGCTTGTTAGTCACAGCAACAGAAGCCAGAGGGCTGGACAGGTTCTGCCAAATGCAAGGATCATTAACAACCCTCTTATCTGTGGTCCACAGCCTAAGCTCCACAACCCAGCATCCTCTCCTCCCTGAAGGCAAGATGCCATGCCTGTTCCTGGCACTCACCGCTCCTCCACCATAAGTGCAGTCATAGTGGCCAATGAGGGCATTAGCCACTTGGAGGGCCACATTGTCTGGGTTAGCCCAGCCAGGTCCCTCTACAGCAATGGCCACATGGGCTAAAGGCAGGGCATCATCACGATGACGGATCTGAAACAATACATATCAAGGCTGACAAGAAACCAGACCTCCTGAGTGGGAGATGCCAGGCCCTTGCCAATTCCTGAAGAATCTGACACCACAAAGACAGACACGCACACAAGGATCCTCCCAGAGGTCCCCAGCTCAGAGCATCAACCCTGCCGCCAGGCACACCTCACTGCCAGTGAAGCGACACGGAGTTACACCAGGTACAGCATCCTCTTCATACACTCGAGAGACGCTGCTGAAGTGCTTCTGGGCGAGGTCTAGCAGCTGCCGGTGCTCCACCCCTGGGGGAACAGTGGTGTTAGCGGGAGCCCAGAGTGCAAGCACAGCTAAGAGCAATCAGACTTCCATGTCCTGTCTTCCTGCAGGTCAGGGATTGGTTAACACCCACATGGTGGTTTATAACCATCTACAACTTTAGTTCCAGTCTCACGCCCTCTCTGACCTCTGTGAACAACAGGCACTCATGGTGTGCAGACATTCATACACATTACTTCTTTAAACATTTATTTATTTTATGTGTATTGGTGCTTTGCTTACATGTATGTCTGTGTGAGGGTGTTAGAACTCGGAGTTACAGACAGTTGTGAGCTGCCATGAGGGTTCTGGGAAGAGCAGTCAGTGAGTGCTCTTAACCACTGAGCCATCTCTCCAGCCCCCACACTAAATGTTTCAAAAATTATATTAAAAACTTAGCCTGGCGTTGGTGGCGTACACCTTTAATCCCAGCACTTGGGAGGCAGAGGCAGGCAGATCTCTGTGAGTTCGAGACCAGCCTGGTCTACAGAGCTAGTTCCAGGGTAGCCTCCAAAACAATACAGAGAAACCCTGTCTCAAAAAACAAAACAAAAAACAAACAAAACAAAAAAAAACTTAGCAGACTGGAAGATATTTAAGTGCTTAGAGTTTTTGCCTAGCATGCATAATGCCTTAGGTTCAATCCCAGCAGTACAAATATAAGTAGGGCTGGAGAGATGGCTCAGTAGTTAAGAGTGCTTCCTGCTCTTCCAGAGGACCTGAGTTCAGTTCCCAGGACCAATGTCAGACAGCTCACAACTGCACATAACTTGCTCCAGGAGATCTAACACCCTCTTTGGCATACATACACAGACACACATACACACACAGTCACATCACTCACTCACTCACTCACTCTCTGGGCCAACCAGTAGCTCAGCAAGTAAAGGCAAGACTGATGACTGAGTGTGACCCTTGAGACCCACAATGGTAGGAGAGAACCGACTCATGCAAGTGATCCTTGGGTGTGAGTACATACACGTACATGCACACACACACACACAAATTCAATGAAAAATGTTCAGAAAAACAAACAGAAAGGGCAATGGTCTGTGTCTCTGGCATCATCTAGCCTGCATTGAGGGCACTGGTAGGCTCTGAGGACAAGGCTACGGGATGCTCTGTCCTTCTCTCCAGCTCTATCACAGACCCCACTGATGGCCCTGAAGGAGGTGGTCAAAAGAGGTGCTCCTGCAGGGCCACAATTTACCCTGGGAGCCTGGGGAGCTGAGGCCAAGTACAAGGAACATGACAAGCCCACGCCTTAGGTGGACTCTGTGCCAGACACAGATGCCTGGGGCACACCTTTACAGATGAGCACCATCACAGGACAGCCTGCCCCAAGCCTGCTAAGACTCAGAAAGTCTGATGGGTTAGTAACTGATGCTGCTTTTGGTTCCCAGGTTCCCTGTGCTGTTCTTTCTGGGACTTTTTCTCCCACCTTGGTGCAAGTTTTAAGCAGGTCTGCTTCCCTAGCCACAGCTAGACCTATATAGACCTACATCAGAAAACAATGTAGAATCCATCCACTTTTGACAACCAGTACCCTTCAGAAGTCTGTTGGAACAACATGTGCTCCCTGCCCACTTCTAACGCTAAGCTCCCATGAAAACCTCTGCTATAGTTCTGTGTCTCTATTTTAAGGTGGCCCCAGTCACCATCAAGTATATATTATCACAAAGCCATTGTCAGTGGCACTCATGGCAAGGCTGTAAGGAATACGCCCATGTCTTCCATTGGCCCCCAAACAGGGTATTTTAGGACTAGGTGATCCTAGCCTATCTCAAAGCATAGAAGAGTCACATACCTCAATGACAGGCCAGGAATAGAGTTCCCTGGAGCCCTCTAGGTGAGAACCAGAGGATGTAGGCATTGATAAGCAAGGTGGGCCCCCCTGTCCAGGGCTTCAGCAAACCCTCCACTCACCTCCAGCTGCAGCCAGCACCATTCGAGGAGCTTTGTAATGCCTGTTGAGGTAATCAGTCAAGTCTGCTCTCGACAGCCTCCTGCAAAACATGCAGCTGAGTCAACCCCCTCAATCCACAGCAAGCTGAGTCATACAAAAAGCAGCTGAGAAGACTTTGGAGAACAGGCTAAAGCACACCCCTCTCAATCCATTCTGTCACCTACTCCTTCAGGACCCACAGGCAGCATGTTGAAGAAGGTATGAGTTAATACTGGGCTCTGAAGGGGCACCCTTCCTACTGATGTAACACTCCTCATGGCATACTCCCAACAGAGGACAAAGTGGTATACAGAAGGGACCCCTGATGTTCCCTCCCCGACTGTCAGGACATGCATGGATGGATACCGTAAACACAGTTCAAGATTCAACTGAAGACCCAAGTCCAACAGGGTCATAGGACCAAATGGCCATATAAAAGTTGTATGAATTAGGAAAACAAACAGCACAGGCAGCTAGACAACCTAAATGGCATGTGACTGATGGGGACATGCTTTATTTCAATCTCAACCAGCTCCCTCTCACCTGACGTTCTCACTGGGCCCCTCCACAGCCTGGCCCAGAGGTGTGCCCTGGAATGCCGTAGCATGCAGGTAATCAAAGACCACATTCTGCATAGACGCATCATTTTCCTGCATCTCCCGCAGGATCACGTCTCGTTCCTTCTCAATCTGGGAGTCTTCCAGACTGCAGTTTTGCACAATATCTGCCAGGAGCTCCACAACTGGATATGGGAAGGATGTGTTAATTGAGCATGGTAGTGTGCACCCCTAATCCCAGTATTTGTAGGAGGAATTACTAAGAGTTCAAGGACATCCAGGCTACACAGTGGTTCAAAGCCAACTTGGGCTACATAATGGGACTTTATATAAAAAAAACTTAGACCTGGCTAGGCGGAAGTGGCGCACACCTTTTGATCCCAGCACTCAGGAGACAGAGGCAAAGGCAGGCGGATCTCTGTGAGTTCAAGACCAGCCTGGTCTACAAGAGCTGGTTCCAGGACAGCCTCCAAAGCGACAGAGAAACCCTGTCTTAAAAACTACCCCCAGCCGGGCGTTGGTGGCGCACACCTTTAGTCCCAGCACTTGGGAGGCAGAGGCAGGCGGATCTCTGTGAGTTCGAGGCCAGCCTGGTCTACAAGAGCTAGTTCCAGGACAGCCTCCAAAGCCACAGAGAAACCCTGTCTTGAAAACCAAAAAAAAAAAAAAAAAAAAAAAAACCACCCCCGGGGGGGGATGGGGGGAGGGCACGGGAGGAGGGGAGGGAAAGGGAGAGGGACCTCGTACTGACTTGTGAAGCAACCTTGTTTCTTATCTAAATTTAAAATGGAAAATAAAAAAATATTAATAAAAAAAAAAAAAAAAAAAAAAAAAAAAAAAAAAAAAACCACCCCCAAAAAAACGAACCAAAAAACTTAGACCTGACTCTGTGAATACGGGCATTTGCCACCAAGCATGATGACCTGAGTTTCAGTACCAGAACCCACATGACAGAAAGAGAGAATTGACTCTTGAAAGTTACTGTTGACTAAGCATACACCAACATATACACTAGGAAAAAAAAAGAGTTTAAAAATGACATTTCTGGCGCTGGGTGTTGGTGGCCCACGCCTTTAATTCTAGCACTTAGGAGGTAGAGGCAGGTGGATCTCTGTGAGTTCCAGGCCAGCCTGGTCTACACAGAGAGTTCCAGGACAGCCTCCAAAGCAATTCAGAGAAACCCTGTCTCGAAAAACCAAAAAAAAAAAAAAAAAAAAAAAAAAAATTCTGTGGCTGGGTGGTGGTGGTGGTGGTGGTGCAAGTCTTTAATCCCAGAACTTGGGAGGCAGAGGAAGATGGATCTATGTGCGTCAGGCCAGTCTGGTCTACAGAGTGAGTGCCAGGACAGGCTCCAAAGCTACACAGAGAAACCATGTCTCGAAAACAAGAACAAACAAAAAGATATTTCTCATTGTTGTACCATCCTATCAATTGCTTTTCAACAAGGCAACAGCCCCACGGATAAGTCCAGCTCTGAGGACAGTCCAGGAACTCTGGAGGCCTGATTTCTGCAGCCCTGGAGACCTACCCTGTTGTGCCCGCCTTCCTCAGGTGTTACCTTTTGGTAGGTCCTTGGAAAGTGCCTTGATGAGGTAAGCAGTATGCTCCCGAGTGCTGTAGGCATTAAGATGAGCCCCCATACTCTCTACCTCCTTCTCTAAGGCATTGCCAGGCCGATTCTTTGTTCCCTGAAATCAGACATCAAAAGGACCAATCAGGGGCTGAAGACATGGCTCAGAGGTTAACAGCACTTGCTGCTCTTACAGAGGATGCAGGTTCAATTCCAAGCACCCATATGGTGGCTTACAACCACCCATAACCCCAGTTCCAGGAGATGCAATAGGCAAATACATAGTATATATTAAAAAAGAAAACAAAAATCCAAACCAGGAGCCACAGAGTATAAGAATCTGCCTTCAAAGGCTGAAATTCCAGCACACACCTCCCTCAACAGTCTGTATTCACTATACTAAGTAGGCCCTCAGCTGAGCAGACAGCATCATGGGCCAAAGGATGGAGACAGTCAGGGGCAGAACAGCATGGCTGCAGCAAGTGCTGCCTAATAATTAAGAGTTTCCCTAACAGTCCAGCCTTCTGTCTGCTCTTGGCTGCGGATGTAAAGTGATTAGCTTTCCAAGTCCCTGCTATGATGGACTGCAACCTGGAAGGGGGACCTCAGGCAAAGACTCATCAGATAAACACTCAGGAAAAAAACAACCCCATATGGCTCCTTCCAGAAAGCGTAGCCATACATAATGCCCCAAAAGTTCCACAATCAGGAGACTAACTTTTTGGATTATGGTCTTTGAGACAGGTAGGCCTAACTGAGGGGAAACATGGGCTTCACAAGACTTACCTTGAAAGCCAGGTGTTCCAAAAAGTAGCCTGCGCCATTGTTCTTCTCAGTCTCGTAACGGCTGCCAGCATCAATCCACACTCCCACCTGCACACAAGAAACCACCAACAAAAGGAAGCAACAAATCAGTCACAAAACCACCTGAGTAAGCGGCACAGGTTTCACAAAGTCCTCATGGTGGCAATGTGGGAAGAGCTGCCCCACTAAGAGCCCTAAAGTCAGAGACAGGAGAGCCCACAGCACAGGGAAGAGTCCTCTTCTGCCTGAAACAGGGTTCCCCATAGGCCATCAAAGGCATCAAGGAACATTTTTGGTGTTCATCTTTGAGGCACTGTCATGCTTTGGCCCCTAATCTGGCCTTGAACTCACAGAAACCCATTCCCCCCTTCTCTCAACTGTGCCCATTTACCTGGCCCCACAACTATAATTTCTAGTTAATTGTTTTCTTCTATGCATGAATCCTATCATTTGTAGACAATAGCCTATTTTCTATATTCTAAGAATCACATGCAAGCTAGGTATGGTGTCATACACTTGCTATCCCAGCACTCTGGAAGGCAGAAGCAGGATTATAAATTCAAGGCTAGCCTGTGCAACACAGCAAGACCCTGTCTCAAAACAACAAAATACTATCCTTCGCCTTTGTTCTGATGATTTTATTTTTTCATCAGAAAAGTTACTTAGATACTTTGCACTTCATCATTTTAAAAAGATACTGAAGCAAGGTGCACGCTTTTAATCCCAGCAGAGGTAAGTTTGAGGCCAGTCTGATTTACATAGCAAGTTCCAGCCCAGCCAGGGTTACATAGTGAGATCTTGGTATAAAAAACAAAGAGAAGGTAACTTCCATAGTGAGACCCTATAATGGCTCAGTTAACTTTTCAACATGGAGTCTCAACATGTTGCTAGGCTGGTACTGAACTTCTGGATTAAAACAACCCTCATCTTTCAATCTCTCAAATATCTGGGACCATAAGCATACTGTGTCCGGCTTCATTATGACTTCATCCTATTTCAGTAGTGGAGATCAAACGCAAAGCCTCGTGAATGCTTAGTAATTACTTTATTACTGATGTACATCTCTAGACCTTAAACAAGTTTTGTTTTTTAATGATTTATTTTTATTTTATGTGGATTATGTGTTTTCCCAAATGTATGTCTGTGTGAGGGTGTTGGATTCCCCTGGAGCCAGAGTTACAGATAGTTGTGAGCCACTTGGAGTGGGTACTGGGAATAGAACTTTAGTCTTCTGCAAAAACAATGCAAGCTTTTAACCAGTGAGCCATCTCTCCAGCCAGCCCTCCCATGATGCCCCAGTATAACAATCTTAACATTCCTGTAATTTTTAAGATAGGGTCTCACTGTATACTCCTGGCTGGACTTGAACTGAAGAGATCTGCCTGCTTCTACCTACCAAGTGTGAATCTTATATTCTTTTTGTGGTTTTGTTTTTTTGAGAGAGAGTGTGCTGTAGGTCAGAATGGCCTTGAATTTATTCTGTAGTTGAAGATAGTCTTCAAATTCCAATCCTCCTGTCCCCACCTCCCAAGTACTAGGGTTACAGTCTGCCAGGGCTCTGTGACACACACTACTTACCCAAATGGTTGAGCTTTTTATTATTTGTTCATTGCTGCCTTAAGTTTTCCACATGCTTTGCAAACAGTTGATAATTACACTGTTGTGTAGTATAATTTTATTATTATTATTATTATTTTTTTTTTTGGTTTTTCGAGACAGGGTTTCTCTGTATTGTTTTGGAGGCTTTCCTGGAGCTCGCTTGGTAGTCCAGGCTGGTCTCGAACTCACAGAGATCCGCCTGCCTCTGCCTCCCGAGTGCTGGGATTAAAGGCGTGCGCCACCAACGCCCGGCTGTGTAGTATAATTTTAGATAAACGTGCATCTTACTTTTTTTTTGGTTTTTTGAGACAGGGTTTCTCTGTATTGTTTTAGAGACTGCCCTGGAACTCTCTCTGTAGACCAGGCTGGCCTCGAACTCACAGAGATCCTCCTGCCTCTGTCTCCAGTGTTAGACATTTTACTTTTTGTGAGATGTGCACCTGTGTGTAGGTGCAGGTGCCTGTGTGCACATGGGAGCCGAAGGTAGACACCATGTTCATCACAGCTGGAGCTGCAGGTTTTGAAGGACTCCTAGCTTGTTATCTGGGCACTAGGATAAATACTCCTCTTCTTGTGGTTGCACAATGACTTTACCCACGGAGCCATCTCTGCAGGCCCAAGCATTCACCTTAAATCTACCATCTTAGATTACAATTCACAGAATTCTTTCTTTGGAACTCCTCACAATCACAGTGTCTTAGTCAGTGGAATGCAGCATGATTTACTAAGCTTTCTTAGAGTCTGTTTATACAGTTTCCATGTATCAAGGAAATCACCTACCACCATGTCCTGTGCTTGGTAACAATTTATATCAAAGGACATTATTTGTTCCTACAAAACTGAATCAGCCATCAAAAGCACATAGTCCTAGACAGGGTGGTTGTGGTGCATGCCTTTAGTCCGGAAGCAGAGACAGGCAGATTTCTATGGGTTGGAGGTCAGCCTGATCAACAAAAGTGAGTTTCAGGACAGCCAGGACTGTTACACAGAGAAACCCTGTCTCGAAAAGTCGAAAGGAAGGAAGGAAGGAAGGAAGGAAGGAAGGAAGGAAGGAAGGAAGGAAGGAAGGAAGGAAGGAAGGAAGGAAGGATGGATGTGTAGAGGTTAAGAGCACTGACTGCTCTTCCACAGGACCCAGGTTCAATTTCCAGCACCCACATGGTGGCTCTCAACCACCTGTAACTCCAGTTCCAGGGGATCTGAAGTCTCTTTGGGCCTCCATGGGCATCATGCACACATGGTACACAAACATACATATGGGTAAACCACTCATACACATAAAATAAAAGGGGCTGGGCGTTGGTGGTGCACGCCTTTAATCCCAGCACTCGGGAGGCAGAGGCAGCGGATCTCTGCTGGTTCGAGGCCAGCCTGGTCTACAGATCGAGTTCCAGGACAGCCTCCAAAACAATACAGAGAAACCCTGTCTTGAAAAAACCAACAAACAAAAAGTAAGACTAGCTAGAGACACTAGTCTTCACCCTCCTCAGTACTGGTGTTAGACCCAAATCACCACACAGGGGATCCAAATACAGGTGGTCATGCTTGAGAAGCAAGCCCATTACCCATCGGGCCATCTATCTTCCCAGCCCTTCAGAGACAATTCTTGAGGTGCATCCATGGTCTAGCCTACACATTATAAAATCTAGGTGGTGAGCCTGACAGTTCTGGGTGCCTTTCTGTAAATCACCCGAAGTCTTGAAATCTCATTTTATTTTTCATTGTAAGACAATAATCACTTCCCTCTTGCGGCTGGAACGCAAAGCTGGAAAAGAGTTGGGCCCTGACTTGGCGAGCATCGTAATGTGGGCTGGCGGGCTGAAGTCAGGTACAGGGTCAAATCCGGCAGTATGCCCGTCTCCACCCAAAACAGACAGAAGACTGGAGCCCAAGGTCATATCCCGACCTGGGAAACACGGCGGGCTCCCGCCTGGAGGCTGGCGACCACTCACCGTGCAGGTGGGGTGGGAGGACTGCTCCGAGGCCACACGCAGCCCGTTGTCCAACACGCTGACCTGGGTCTCCGGCACGCTCTGGAGGGCCTGGGCGAAGGTGGCGGTACCCCGCAAGGCAGGTGACCTCAGCAGGGCCGGCTAGAGGAAGAAGACGACCACTGTAGGAACTGCTCTCCAGGCCTCTGGCCGTGGGACCCCGGCTC
Organism: Mesocricetus auratus; assembly: GCF_017639785.1. Classification (NCBI taxonomy): domain Eukaryota; kingdom Metazoa; phylum Chordata; class Mammalia; order Rodentia; family Cricetidae; genus Mesocricetus; species Mesocricetus auratus. Next base: position 46,946,874 of record NW_024429267.1, on the reverse strand, counting down.
TCACGCCCACGCCAGATGCCCATCCCCGATGCCCATCCCCGCCCTCGCCGTGACCTTCCCACGGCCCTGACCCCGCGACCTCCGCACTCCGACCCGCCACTGCCGACAGCCCACTCTTCATCTGCGTGCGGGAGCCCTGAGCCCCGCAGCCCAGCGTTCTCGCCGCCACCTCACCGTGCGGCGGGTGCGAAGCAGCGCTTGTGTCCCGGAGCAGGCAGCCCGACAGACTGCGGACGCCGCCATCTTCCAGTCCCCGTCAACGGAAAGCCGCGCCACGCATGCGCAGAAACGAGAAGGCGGAGTCTGACGCGCAGGCGCTGTACGGAAGACGTGGCACTCGGTCGCCCCCTGCCGGGCACAAGGTCCATTCTCGAGAATGAGTGCTTGTGTTTTCCTTTGGTCCAGAAGCCTCCGGTAGTCGACGTGCACCTGACTGTCCATCCGTCTGCCGCTGGCCCTCGGGCCGTCCCAGTCCTCGCCTTCTCCACCTGAGGGAGGCGCTGTGCGCCGTTTTTCCAACTGCGGGAGCAGCTGCAGCAGCCCGCCAGGGACTGAAACACCCACCTGCCAGTGCTTCCCTGGCAAGGTAGTCACTGAAGTTAGTTGAAAAGAATAAAATATGTTTAAATGGTTAATATTATATTGCCAAAGTAGTACTGAAAGTCAGCACTTGGGAAATGGAAGCAGGGAAGTATCAGGAATTCAACGACATCCTCTCCTGCACAAAGAATTAGAAATTAGCCTGGATTGTGTAAGACAGTGTCTACAAAGTGAAAAAAAAAAAAAGAAAGTGTGTGTATGAAAAACAGAACAATGTAGAGGCTAATTTGAGAAATAGAATTCTACGTTTGGAAAACAACAACAAAAAACTAACCATTTTTTAATGAATATGTGTTTTTCTATATGTGTAATCTTTTCAAAACTTTTTTTAAAAAAACATCTGAAATTAGAGAAAAGATGGTGTGTATTGATTGAGATTTTGTGTACCAAAATTATAATTTAGAGAGGAAAATTGAGCAAAACAGAATATTCTGAGTTGCTGGATGTGGTGGTAAATACCTTTGATCCCAGTACTCAAGAGAGGGGCAAATAGGTCTCTTGCAATCCAGACTAGCCTGGTATACTTAGTGAGCCAGGGCTATATAGTGAGAGTGTCTCTCAAAAAACAAACAAACAAAACAAGCCAAGTTACCTGCTTTCTTTGAGAGTCAGGGTCTCATGTAGGCCAATCTGGCCTCAAATGCACTTTGTAGTCAAGGATGACCCCGAACTTCTGATCCCCCTACCTCCCCCTCCCAAGTACTAAGACTTCTGTGGTGCTAAGAAATACAGCCAGTGTTTCATGAATGCTAGGCAAATAGTACCAACTGAACTACATCCTCAGTCCTCTGCCAGCTTTTTGCTTGTGTTAATTTTTAATTTAAAATTATTTTTATTATCTATTATTTGACCATGTATACATGATATGTGAGTGGTGGGGTGTGTCCCCACATGTGCTCAAAGGTGAGAGGACAATTGTGGGGAGTCATTTCTCTCCTTGTACCTTTACATAGATTCCAGGAATCAAATTCAGGTCACCAGGCTTGTACAGAAAGTGCCTCTATCTGCTGAGGCATTTTTAGAGCCCCTTTATATTCACAGAAGTGTTGAGAGGATTAGAGATTCCCCCCCAAGCACAGGGGATCAGTTCCTCCTTACATCCTACATTAGTATAGCTCATCTTTGACTACTAATGGGCCATTTTTGGTTCATTATTAACTAAGGTTCATAGTTTGCACAGATTTCCGTGAGTTGTTTGTGACTCCTGTGTTTTGTTTTTAACATTCCCAGACTTTAATTTGTCCATTAATAAGAGTTTCAGTTTCATGCTACAATGAAAAAGGAGTGTGCCTTTTGGAAGCCTGTGCAGTGCTACCAAAAACAATCACTAACTTGATCTTCCTGCACAGGTCTTCATAAGATCTTAAACCCTAGGGCCATGTCCTTCTGTTGAAGCAAACGGGTTAAGTAACTATCTGCGTAGTTGGGAAACATTTTGGGTTGCCTTTTCCTGTCATCCAAAATTAGTTCAACGGGCGGTGGTGGCGCACGCCTTTAATCCCAGCACTAGGGAGGCAGAGGCAGGCGGATCTCTGTGAGTTCGAGGCCAGGCTGGACCAAAATTAGTTCAAAGTCACTGGCGATCAGGTGTAGTGACTAAGTGCAGTATGTTGACTGTAATGTAAACGATACTCCATAATATTCTTTATTGCTAGGAAAGGACGGGTTATGAGGATGAGTACGAAGACATTAGGATAGTGTTTCATGAAGTAGACATTTAATTGAAAAACAGGTCTGAAGCCCTGAAAGGCAAACCAGTTGCCTCGTCCCCCTCAGCTCTGCGTGTCTCACAGTGCTGCGCCCACTCGCTTCACGTTGCGGCTGACAGCCTGCCAGAAGTTGCAGCATCCAAATGACAGGTACAGCTCATATGTCAGTATAAATGAAAGACTTTAGAAGATCATTTTCCACTAGAATGACTCTTTGTAGTGGTTTAAAATCTGAATATTTGACAATTCTTGTATCATTACAACATTAGGACTCATGGGTGTTGCTTTTTTACAGTTTTTTTGTTTTGTTTTGTTTTGTTTTTAATGTCTGCATGTACAGGCCAGCAGATGACTTTGAATCCCCTGGAACTGGAGTTGTAGACATTTGTGAGCTGCCCTGTGGGTGCTGGGAACTGAACCTGGGTTTTCTACCAGAGCTGCAAATGCTCTTAACCACTGAGCCATCTCTCCAGACTCTTGTGGGTTTTTAAAGATCTACCTTTAACTTTATGGGTATTGAATGTTTGCTGCATGTGTGCATGTATCATGTGTGTGGCTGGTGCTCTCAGAGGCTAGAACTCTGGAACTTGAGTTATAGATGGTTGCCAGCTGTCTGTGGGCGCTGGGAATTGGACCCAGGCTCTCTGCAAGAGCATCAAGTGTTCTTAACTGCTGATCCATCTCTCCAGGCCCAGCTTTGTTTTGTGTTTTGAATGAATTACTGGGCCAGTGAGGTGGGTAAGGGTGCTGCTACTAACCCTGACCACCCAAATTCAAACTCTAGAACCCACATTGGTGGAAGGAGAGAACGGATTCCACAAAGTTGTTCTCAGACCTCCACATGCACACAAATTCTTAAGTGTACAGACAATAAATAAACAAAAATTTAAAACATAATTATTTGCCAGGCTGGGACATGGTTTAATAATAGCTTATACAAGGTCCTATGTTCATTCCCCAGCATCACATAAGAAAACTGTTTTTGTTTTATTTTGTTTTTTGTTTGTTTAAGTCAGTGTCTCAGCAGGGCATAATGGCACACACCTTTAATCTGGGCATTTAAGAGACAGAAGCAGGTTGATCTCTGTGTATTCAAGGCCAGCCTGGTCTACACAGTGAGTTCCAGCACACCGAGAGCTACATAGTGAGACCCTGTCTCAGAGAGGGGTGGGTAGGAGGGAAAGAGAGTATCACTCTGTAGCTCTTGCTTGCCTGGAACTCGCTGTATAGACCAGGCTTGTCTCAAACTCACGGAGATTCAGCTGACTTTGCTTCTTGAGTGCTGGGATTAAAAGTCTGGGCCACTATGCCTGGCTAAGAAAACCTCTTTTAAAGTAAGCAATAATTATAATCATTTGTCATTATGTAAGAACAAACATTCCTTTATGTTCATTATTTTTTCCCATCTGGTTTCCCACCCTGGCGTGTTCATTACCTTGTATCTGGATGGTGTGTTGAAAGAATAAAAGTTTGGAAACAAACTCTTGGCCTAGGGCTGTCTCCTTCATTCAGACCTCTTTGCCCTGAGAACGGAGTGAAGGATGAAGCCAAGGCATAGGCTGAGGAACAAAAACAGAGAGATGAGGCAGAGGCCCAGATGAGACGGCTTGTCCCCCAGATGCCTCAGGACAAACCCAGGGAATGCTGGCGCCTGGGGTGCTGGCAAAAGTTGTCTCAGTGGATCTGGGACTTGTACCACCTCCTCACTGCCAATGTGTGAGAACCCTGCCTTGCTTGAGAGTTAAAAAATTCCTTTTGGTCCTCTACCCTAGAACTGCTGCATTCTGGACTGGTCCAGTTCTAATTTGTGGCCAAGTGTGACATGAAACAAATCATCTATTTTGCTGTCTCAGCTGAAAAATTAAAAAAGAAAAACAACAGATAGATTTCTTTTTGTTTGTTTGTTTTTCAAGGCTGGGTTTCTCTGTGGCTTTGGAGGCTGTCCTGGAACTAACTCACAGAGATCCACCTGCCTCTGCCTCCCGAGTGCTGGGATTGAAGGCCTGCGCCACCACCACCCGGCTAACAAATGCATTTCTTGAGTGACCAGTATGTGGACTATCATCATGATGATAAGAGCTTTCCAGAAACATGAAAATAGAACATTACTCAGATCCCAGTGACGGAGAAACATCTGAAGTGGTAAACATCAGACTCCTGGGAGGACAATGAAATGCCCAAGTCCAGAGGGTGCCAGCAGGCTCCCTCAGAGGTGGAATATGAACTTGGCTATGAGAATGAACCAGTAGCAAATTGGTCATGCCTCAAGTTGTCTTCGGAGAAAACTGACTTCAGTGAGACTCACCTTCCCAGACATCCCCTTTCGTCTCTTCCAAGGATACTGGGCTGTCAGCCTGCAAGGGGATTCCTACCTCCTGCCCCTGTCTGCTGGGGTCACAGGTGGCCCTCCAGGCCCTGCCCCTGTCTGCTGGGGTCACAGGTGGCCCTCCAGGCCCTGCCCCTGTCTGCTGGGGTCACAAGTGGCTCTCCAAGTCCACCCAGGTGTACTCAGATACTAGGAAGCCAAACTCTGACCAGAACTCCTGTTCCAGGAACTGTTTTACTTGTAACAAGGCAGGGAGGCTATAGTACAAGTTCCATATCAACTTGTTCTAGAGACAACTTTTCTCAGCATTTCAGCACCCCTTGTTTCTGCCCTAAAGCATCTTGGGTGACAAGCCAGGTTGCTTGGGGCTGCCCTGTCTCTCTTGTTGTGTGCCTCTTTTTTCTCTACCCCCCCCATCTGTTTTCTTTCCTATACTTTGGTTTAGTTCATTTTTAATTTATTTTCAATTACCTGTATGCATATTATATGTAGGTTTGTGCACATGAGTGCAGGTGCCCTTGGGATAATGGAGCCCCAGATGTTGTAGTTAGCAGTTGTGAACCACCCGATATGGGTTCCAGGGACCAAACTCAGGTCCTTTGTAAGAGTAGTACACACACACACACACACACACACACACACACACACACACACACACACACACGTTTCACAGAAGACCTTTGTTCTTCTTGTTTTTGTTTTTCAAGACAGGGTTCTCTCTGTAGACCTGGCCTCAACTCATGAAGATCTGTCTACCTCTGCCTCCTGAGTGCTTGGATTAAGGCATGTGCCACCACCAGCCAGTTATACAGGATCTTGATAAGCAGCCCAGGCTGTCCCCAAACTCACAATACTACTGCTTGAGCCTCCTAAAGGCAGGGATTACAGGTGAGCCACCAGCTCATTAGTACAAGAAATATTTTTGAGCATCAGTCTGGACTATGTAAGTCCCTGGTGAAAGGAGAGAGAGAGGAGAGGGAAAGAGGGAGGCTAAGGTCACAGCTCAGCTGGAGAATGCTTACCAAGGAGATGAGAAACTAGGTTTTTTTCTCCAACACAAGAGGAAAAGAAGTTTGTTGGTGGTGGTGCAGAGGCAGGCAGATCTCTGAGTTCAAGGCCATCCTGGTCTACAGATCTAGGGCAGTCAGACCTGTTATACAGAGAAACTGTATCTAGGAAAAACAAAACAAACAAAATAAGAAGGGAAGAAAAAGGTGGAAAGCAACTGAAAGGCAAAAAAAAAAAAAAATGAAGAGGCACCTTCAAGGTGCTCACAGAGAGCATTGTTACAGGCACAGATGTTTGGGGGAGTGACCTGTGGTTGGCGGCTTCCTGCCCCAGGTAATAGTCACCCAAGAACTGTGTTTGCATTACAAAGGCTCATTAAGCTCGAGGCTGGTAAACGATGTCAGTGCTTTTCGTCTTACGTTCTGTTTAAACTAGAGGCTTGTAAACGATGTCAGTGCTTTTCGTCTTACGTTCTGTTTAAACTAGAGGCTTGTAAATGTCAGTACTTTTGTAATACGTTCTGTTTAACAAAATCTTTGTGCACAAAGCAGCCGAGGAGACAGCTCAGTGACTGTACACGTGGGAGGACAGGAGTTCAGGTCAGAGTTCAGATCCCTAGCACCCGAGTAAACACTGGGTGGGCACGGAAGGCCATCTGTAACCCCAGCTCACAGGGGTAAGAGACAAGGAATCCTCAAGCAAGCCAACAGCCAGACTGGCTGAAAAGGTGAGCTCTAGATTCACCACCCAGAGATTCTGCCTCCATGTTATATCAGGAAGTGAGTGGTCAAGGAGGTCACCTGGGGGGGGGGCTCGGGAGGAAGGGAGGGAATGGGAGAGGGACCTGGAACTGACTTGAGAAGCAACCTTGTTTCTTATCTAAATTTAAACTGGAAAATAAAAAAAAAAAAAAAGGAGGTCACCTGACCCCTTCCTCTGGCCTCCAAATTAAGGTACATGTATGTGCTCACATGTGCATACACACACACACACACACACACACACACACACCACAAATTTTCACATACACATGCAAGCACACATGCACACATGCAGAGGGAAGAGGGTATATGTTTGGGCACAGCCCTTGTGAGGCAGAAACAGGCAAATGGATGCAAGTTGAAGGCCAGCCTGGTCTACACAGGGAGTTCCAGGGCCAGCCAGAGCTACATAGCAAGACCATGCCTTAAAAAAGAAAAATAAAACTGGGCAGTGATGGCGCAAGCCTTTGATCCCAGCTTTCTCGGGAGGCAGAGGCAGGGAGATCTCCATGAGTTCGAGGCCAGCCTGGTCTAGAAAGTGAGTTCCAGGACATACATGGCGATTATACAGAGAGACTCTGTCTCAAGAGAGAGAGAGAGAGAGAGAGAGAGAGAGAGAGAGAGAGAGAGAGAAGAAAAACAAAACAAAATTAGGAGTTATTCTTGGTCCCTCACCTTCACAATCTGTGCCAAGTCCTTCAGCAACTCCTCTTTAGAATGATTTTATTTACTTTTTTTTTTTAAGACAAGGTCTCAAAACAATTACCTTACTGTCTGTAGCTGGGTCCCACGGGACCTAACCACCTACCTCATATGACCTTTCCAGGGGCCAGGCATGAAAACTGTGCATAGACAATAATAATAAATAGAAAAGAAAGGTTCATTTACAAAAAGAATGTGATGTAATAGAGCCTATTGCTTTGAGGGTAATGTAACCACTTTCTGTTTGGATTTGAGGCCAGGAATTCATGTCTGATTCTATAACCTGCTTATAGAAACTATGGGGCTGGGGAGTTGGCTCAGACATCAAGAGCACTCGTTACTCTTGCAGAGGACCTGGGTTTGTTTTCCAGCACCCACGAGGTAGTTCACAACCATCTGTAACTCCAGGCCCAGGGGATCTAATGCCTTCTTCTGGTCTCTCTGGGCACCAGGCACACACATGGTAAATGCATATAGGCAACATGCATACACCTTTAATCACAGCAGAGACAGGCAGATCTCTGAGTTCTAGGCCAGCCTGGTCTGCAGACTGAGTTCCAGGACAGCAAGGACTACACAGAGAAACTCTGTTTTGAAAAACCAAAACAAACAAGCAAACAAATTTAAAAATAAATATATAAAAAGCCCAAGACTGAGACAATTACAGGCCTTAAGGGAAAACTTACTATTTATGTCTTGTTAAATGGGCATGCAGTCAAACTACCTTCTAAATATTAGTATTTGTGCCCCTAGGCTAGTGCTGCTCTTGGCTCTAGTCAGAGAAACTTCTGCTTGCAGTGAGTGGGTAAAAGTTAATGCAGAGATTCATAAAGGTCAAAGATGCTGAGGATAAGTAACAGTTGAACACTGTTCCTAAATGAGACATCTATATCACTTCCTCCATGGTCCTTGGAGCATCATTTAAAAGGGGACAGAAACGTGGTGGCGCACGCCTTTAATCCCAGCACTGGGGAGGCAGTGGCAGGCGGATCTCTGTGAGTTCGAGGCTGGGCTGGACCGATAGCCTCCAAAACAATACAGAGAAACCCTGTCTCGAAAAAACCAAAAAAAAAAAAAAAAAAAAGGGGGACAGAAAGAATGTAAGAGCAGGGGCGGGGATTTAGTCCAGTGGTAGAGCGTTGCCTAGCAAGTATAAGGCCTTGGGTTTGGTCCTCAACTGGGAGTGGAGGGTGACCAGTGGCAAATAACAAAACTGGGCTCGCGCCTTTATTCCCAGAGCTGGAGAGCCCAGCACAGGCGGATCTCTGGGGTTTGTGGTCAGCCTGGCCCACATAGTGAGCTTCAGGACAGCCAGGACTGTGTAGAGAGACCCTGTCTCAAAAGAAAGACAAAACAATAAGCACAGAAGGATGGGAAGGAGTATTGTGAAACACTACTCTCTGGACACGGCATGACTGTGGCAATCATGAACTCACAGCATCTGTGGCTTCCTGAATACACACACACTTGGGCACATACACTTCTACAGACACACATACTCACACAAAAATAGATAAAATATGTACTTTCTTTTGAGACAGGGTCTTTCTATGTAACCCTGGCTATCCTGGAACTTGCTGTATAGACCAGGCTGGCCTTGAACTCACAGAGGTCCCTCTGATTCCCTAGAGTTAGGATTGAAGACGTGCACCACAAGACATGGCAATCAAATCTTAAAAAGAAGAGAGCCCCTCCAGCCCTAAGTGGTCAAACCTAAACAAACATATATACGAACAACACTAACCAGGCTCATCAAGTTGTGTTTGGGTGTGTGAGAATAATAACTAGAGAGATTATGGGGACGAGAGTGGGGACACAGGAGGAGTTGGGGGAGGGAGAGGAAGAAGTGGAAATGATGTCAATACAGTACTCATGTCTGAAATTCTCAAAAAATTAAAGAAAAAGTTAAAGAATAAAATCCCAGGTGTGGTGTGGCGCTGCAGACCTTTAACCCCAGCACGCAGGAGGCAGAGGCAGAGGCAGAGGCAGGTGGATCTCTGTGAGTTCGAGGTCGGCTTGATCTACAGAGTGAGTTCCAGGACAGCCAGGGCTACATAGTGAAGCCCTATCTCAAAGAATCAAATGAAATAAAGTAAAGCAGAAGGTCAGTAGAAGTGGGGGGGGAGGGGAGATGAGAGGGAGGGCAATGGGGAGATAGAGTCATGACACTTGGTGTGCATGTAAGAAGCCACCAGAGAAGCTCATGGAAAGAGAAAAAAATCAATTGACCCAAGGAGGAAATGCTATTGCAAGTTGAAGTATAAGCAAACAGGTCACGTGGCTGCTGCAATGATTTGTCAAGGCTTTAGTGGCTCATCAATTGATCTTCTATAACTTAGCGGGTGTAAAGAGTGAAGTGAGGTCAAATGCTACCATGCACCCTTTGCTGGTAGCCCATTTCCTGACCAGACTTCCTTTCTCTACCTGCCCCCGAGGCCGGCTTCTTCACTCTGCTTTCAAACCCAGCACCAGGTGTGTGGTCTCTGTACTCTGGAAGGCCCTGGCATCTCCTTACTCTTTTTTTGAGACAGGGCCTCGTGCAGTCCAGGCCAGCTACATAGCCAAGAACGATGCTGAATTCCTGTTCCTCCTGCCTCTGCCTCCCAAGTGCTGGGACCACAGGCACAAAGCACAGCTTCGCCCAATATTTAATATATTCACCTGTTCTAGATTTTTCTTTATTTTCAATTTATTTTGTGAACAGTATGTTAAACTATCCAGGATAAGATTTTGCAGTCTCACTACTGGTGAGACATGCTCATAATCTGTTGGCATTAGACACATCTACAATGTTGTGTAACCACCACCACCAATATTTCCAAGAATTTTTTCACTACCCTCAACAGAAACTCTGACCCATTAGGCAATCACTCTCTATTTCTGTACCCCAGATAACCTCTGATGCTCTGTGTCTTTATGACTGCCTGTCCTAATGCCTCATACAAGGAGAGGCAGACGGTATCAGCCCTATCACGTACATTTACTTGATTTAACATAATGGGCTCAAAGGTTTGCCCGTGTTGTGCCATGCACAGGCATTTTCATTCCTCCCTGGGTGTGGTGGTGCAGGCCCAGAAGGTTAGCACTTGTAAGACTGAAGCAGGAGGTTCACCAAAAGTTTGAAGCTAGCTGGACTGCATACTGAGTTCTGGACCAGACAAGGCTACTGAGGGAGACCCTGTCTCAAACCAGCAAGCGGGGGCTGGGGATGTAGCCTAGCTGGCAGGGTGCTTCCCTACCATGCACAAAGCTCTGGGTTCAATCCCCAGTGCCACTTAAAGTGGGGCATATCTATAATATCTATAATCCCAGAATTTGAAAAGTAGAGGCAGGAAGATCAGAAGTTCAAGGTCATCTTGGTTTATATAGTGAGTTCAAGGAAAAACTTGGGTAAATTGAGATCTTGTCTCATAAAATAAACAAATAATGAAAAGAACTTGATTCTTAGACAGACATAGTGGTGCATGTGTTTAATTCCACACTGCGGAGGCAGAGGAAGTCAGATTGTAGGTATAGTGCTAGCCTGAGTTCCATAGTAAGGCTTTGTAGTAAAATATGCACAACAGGGCCAGGCATGGTGATGTACACCTTCAATCACAGCATTCGGAAGGCGGGGGAAATTGAATCTCTGGGAGTTCAAGGCCAGCCTGGTCTACATAACAAATTCCAGGCCAGCCAGGAGTACACATTGAGACCCTGCCTCAAAACAAATAACAAATAAACATACGTACATACATACATACATACATACATACATACATACATACTTGCATACATAACCCAAAAATCTCTCCACCGTGACAATTCTGGATGACAGTGCTGGGGGGTCAAACTTAGGGCAAGCACCTAATTTAAGCACGCACTCTGGACTGAGTAGCCCTCCAGTCCAATAGTGGGATGGTGTAAGTGGCAGGAATTGCATTCACAATGTTGTGCAACTGCCACCCTTTTCTGTGTCTGAAATGCTTGCATCATCCCAGGTAGAAACTCTAACCGTTAAGTAATTTCTCATCTTCTTCTCCTTCTAGTCCCTGGTCACCTCTAGTGTACTTTCTGTCTCTAGATACCTCAGATAAGAGCGATACTACAGTATTTGTCTTTTTGTGTCTGGCTAATTGAATTCACCAAATTATCTTCAAGGTTCATCCGCTTTGCACCATGTATCAGAAATTCAATATGGGATCTGGAGCTCGGCTCACAGGTTAAAAGTGCGTGTTCCAGTGCTCACATATCAGAGCACCGTTGTCAATGGTTGGTTCTCTCTTTCTGCCTTCTGGCTTCTGGGGATCAAGCCCATGTGGTCCGCTTGGCAGCAAATGCTTTCTGGGCCATGTCACAGGACCCTTTCCTTCCTTTAATTTTCTGAAACACACCATTTTGCTTCCCTGTTTTCCTTTTGTATTTCCTTAGTGGCTCTCACCACTCTGCACGCGCTCATCTGCGTGCAGGGGACCTGAAGCAGTCGATGCTGGGAGTGGCCCTTGATCACCGCCTTATACACGGAAGTAGGGTCTCTCAGCTGAGTCAGGGTTCACCCATTCCAGCTAGTCCAGCTAGTCCAGCTGGCTCGGGGCATCCTGCCTCTGCCTTCCCCATGCTGGAATCACAAGTGGGTCTCCTTGCTCACCCTGCAGTTATGTGGGTTCTGGGAGTGTGAACTCTGGTTTGCACACTAGTGCTTCGTTCACAGAGCCACCCCACCCCAACTTCACCAGCTTCCTTTTTTTTCTTTCTGTCTTTGTTTACTTGGTGTGGTTGAGACAGGATTTCACTACACAGCCCAGACTGGCCTGGAACTGACTATGTAAGCCAAGTTGGCCTTGAGCTTGTGATCTGCCTCTTGCTCTAAGGTTCTGGGATTACCAAGCACTCAGTCATGCCCTCTTTAAAATATCTATTTTATTTTTAATTATTTATTTCAAGTCAGGGCTTCTCTGTATAGCCCTGACTGTCCTAGAACTCACTTTGTAGACCAGGGTGGCCTCCAACTCAGAGCTATTTAATTTTCATCCTATGTGTATGTGTCTGGTGGGCGTTGTGTGTGCAGGTAATTGTATATGCCTGCCAAGTCCAGCAAAGGGTGCTACATGCCCTAGAGCTCAAGCTATTGTGAGCTGCCTGATAATGGGGTTGGGAACCTAACTCAGGTCTCTAAGAGCCCTATATGCTCCTAACCACTGGACCGTCATTCCAGTCCCTACCCTGCCCCCCCTAAGGTTTTGAGTCCAGTATTAATATTCCAAAAACTGGCATCCTGGATATGAGGTGTGATTCTGTTGGTCCTTAAGGGTGGCTGACTTCTGCTTGTTAAGAGCATGCCAGGCGTTGGTGGTGCACGCCTTTAATCCCAGCATTCGGAAGGCAGAGGCAAGCAGATCTCTGTGAGTTCTAGGCCAGCCTGGTCTACAGATGGATGGAGTTCCAGGACAAACAATACAGAGAAAACCTGTCTCAAAAAAACCAAAAAAAAAAAAAAAAAAAAGAGTTGGGAGCCCTTGTGTGTGACTTTCCAGATGCTGGCATTGTAGGCGTGAGCCCACACCCCTGTCCCATGCTCTTTCCAAAGCTCACTGAAATTTCTGTTCCATTGTTTCCGAGGCCAGTCAGTGACCCGGAAAAAAAGCCTGCTTTAAATGGCTGACATGGACGAGGATGGGAAAAAGTATTCTTTCTCTAAATTCCCTGCACCTGGGAAGCCTACTTGCGGGGTGGAGCTGGGGTGAAAGACTTGGAAACAGCTGAGAGTTACTGACATTTGCCAGCTTCCCTACACTCTCTCCTGGCTGCTACAGTGTTCAGTGAGATAGTGGGGTTGCTGTGGGAGGTCCTTGAGACCCAGGGGGATGGATTCCAATGCTTCCTGACCCACCATCCGTTCAGTGTTGTTTAGTTTTGTTTGGGAGAGGATCTCAGGAAGCCCAGGCTGATCTGGGATTCCACTGTACGAGGGAATGACCTGACCTTGGACTCCCAATTCTCCTGCCTCTGTTTCCCAAACGTGAGGGTCACAGGCATGCACAACCATACTTAGCTCACACTTCTATATTACTATTATTATTGTTGTTGTTGTTGTGTGTTTTGGGGGGACAGGGTCTCGCTACACAGCCTGGCTGTCCTGAAACTTACTTTGTAAGATAGGCTGACCTTGAACCCACAGATTCTGCCTGCCTCTGCCTTCCAAGTACTGGCCTGAGCTACTACACCTAGCAACTTCAACAATTTGAGGTAAAGTATTTTTCTGTTGATTGAGAATTTCCAATACCAAGTCCTAGGTGGTCCTTTTTATTCTCCTCCCCCTGTTTTAGAGACCGGGACTTGCTCTGTAGCCCAGGCTGGTCATAAATGTTCAGTCCTCCTGTCTCGCATCGTAAATGTGGGATTACCGGCGTGTGTAGTGGTGGAGAGCACAGCTGGGCAGGGGAACTGTCTGCAGATTGGCAAGCACTCTACCAGCTGAGCCACAAGTCAAGGTTTCATCTAGTGGTTGAAGACTTTTGGTTTTTTCTATGATTTTCCTTGATATGAATATTTAAATGTTATTGCATTCATATTATTGTGTGCAGACACATGCATGCCACAGGACAAGTGTAGGGTCAAAGGACAATTTGCAGGAAGTCAGATTTCTCCTTCTACCATATAGGACTTAGGATCAAACCCAGGTCCTCAGGCTTGGCAGCAAGTGTCTTTACCCACTGAGCCATCTCACCAGTCCCTTTCCAGAGTTCTTAGCCTTTGTGAACTACCTGATTCCAAAGCCCACGTTCTTGGAATCTGCTGCAGCAGCACCTGATTCTTGGTATCTATGTTTTCCTGGTCTTTATTAGTTTTATAGTTTTCATCTGTCTTGCTGTGTAGCCCTGGCTGACCTCAAGCTCTTGGTCTTCCTACCTCAGTCTCCCAAAAACTGGGATTAGAGCGATGTGTAATTTTGCCCAGCTCATGTCCTCGCCGCTGTTCTGTTGCTGCTGCTGCAGTAACAGGTTGGCGCTGGGCAGAGGGGTGTAGATCAGTAGTGGAGTGTTTGCCTAGCCTGTGAAGCCCTGGGTTCAATATCTCACTGGATAAAACAACACAAATTTGTCATATCATGGTTTTGCTATCTCGCCATGCTATAGTCCACGTAGGTTCCATCGAGCTAAAATCAGAACCATGTTTTCCCCAGGAGCTGTAGGCAGTTATGCGTGCTCTTGCTTACTGAGGTTGGCACGTTTCAATCCTTAGTGACTGTAAGTTACCTTGCTGCCTGTTGCCCGATTGCCCCTGCTTCTGATACCTCCTGAATTCTTTGGCCCCCAGTACAGGAGAAAGGAACTCTCTTACTCTGCATTGCTCTGACTTCTGCCTGCCTCGCCTTTTTTTTTCTTTCCTTACATTAGACCTAGCAAAATTATCCAGTATAAACTCCCTAATTTAAGACCCACCACTCTAGCCGGGGGGTGGTGGCGCACGCCTTTAATCCCAGCACTCGGGAGGCAGAGGCAGGCGGATCTCTGTGAGTTCGAGGCCAGCCTGGTCTACAAAGTGAGTTCCAGGACAGCATACAAAGCCACAGAGAAACCCTGTCTCGAAAAACCAAAAAAAAAAAAAAAATAATAATAATAATAAAGACCCACCACTCTAAATTCATCTGTGAAATTCTTTCTGCCATATACTGCCTTAGGCATTAGGACATGGATGTCTTTGCGGGGCCGTTATTCTGCCTACCACACCCCCTCTAGGAGGCAGGAATCATGTGTGTCACTCCTTCCTGCCCTCCTCAGCACTTTCTTCCCCTTGAAATCAGAGTACCTCACATCACCTCACATCAGGCACGGGTTGAGATCTGTCCTGAGCGGAGTTTTCTCCCTCTCCTCCGACCACTCCACCCATCCCAGACCACGGCTGGCCAGTATTCCCTGCATCAGAGTAATGCGTTTTCAAGTCTGTTTCATCAGCTGTGGCACCTCCACTTGTGAGGACGTGAAGGAGGGGCCAGGTCTGCTGTGTAGGGCCCAGCAAGCCGTTGTGTAGGGCCAGTGAGCCGGAGTGCCCATTAAACCCTGGGGGATACAGAGGGAGGCCCCCAAGAGGCAGACGAAGCTTCATCTTCAACGTCCTTCACCTTCCGACCTTGAGAAGGACCCAAGGAAAATGTCCACAGGGACATGTTGTTGTGGAAAGCCTGCAAAATTAAGATAACCTATCAACTGGCAAGACAGCTTCCTGGGTATAGGGGCTTCCAATTAGTCCTGATGACGTGAGTTTGACCCCTAGAATCCACATGGTAGGAGAAAACTAACTTCTGCAAGAGGTTCTCTGTCACATGTACACACCATGGTAAACATGTACTTACAAGCTTGCATGTGTATACACACACACACACACACACACCACACGGACACTCAAAATAAACCAACTTAGATGCCCTAATTTTGTTCACTTGGAGTCTCTGTCCTTTTGCACTTAGAGTTCTCTAACGCTGGCTTCCAGTATCTCACATGTCAGATGGAGAACGATGGAGGAGTTACCCAGCATTAATCTCTGGCCTCCACATGCTTACCTTTGTACACATGCAAAACTATACACACACAAAAAAATTTAACAACAACTCTACCAGCAACCCATGCATAACATTTATGCAACACTGTCAATAATGAGTTAGGAAAAACAAAATAACTTTCCTAAGCAATTAGCAATTAAAACACAAATTTCCATATTAGAGAGAAGGCTAAATTATCTTCCTAGTCTCAGTATGAAAATATTCACCTCCTTAATTATAAATGGGTTATCCTGTTTTAAAAAATTGAATTTTAGCGAGGCAATGGTGGCACACACCTGTAATCCCAGCACAGGTAGAGCAGGTCGGTCTCTGAGTTTGAGGTCAGCCTGGTCTACAGAGTGAATTCCAGGACAGCCAAGGCTACACAGAGAAACTGTCTCATAAAACCAAAAAAAAAAAAATGCCTATTCCCTAGGATCCATTCAGCCTGGATCACCCATGGTAGAGGAAGGGAGGAAAGGAGTGAGGGGTCAACCTTTTTTTTGTTTGTTTTTTTCAGAGACAGGATTTCTCTGTGGCTTTGGAGGCTTGCGACCCCCGGAGGGGACCCCCGACCCTCGGGGATGAAGTGATGAGGGTCGCTACTTATTTGGTGGGTCTTCACGAGCAGATCTGATCTTAAAAAACAAACTTCAAGAAGTTAAGGGAAACAGGCTCAAGACAACTTTTGCTGATCAAGAGCATTTATTCTTGGGGGTGAAATGGTTTTTATAGGGAGAGCATCTCAGGGGGCGGTACAAGCATGTCAACCAAGTCTCAACTCAAATATACACCAAATAAGGTAAAGACGAAGCTGTAATTTTCCATCAGTTGCATTCCACAAATGCTTGTCATCGTAAGCCAGGTGTAGGAAATAGGGAGGGGTAAAAAGCATCCAAAGGAACACACTAACCTTTTGTTAACAAAGACAATTGCTCTATAAGGGTTACTTCCGCCTATCATTATGGTAAAAGCATCCAAAGGAACACATTAACCCTTTGCCAACGAAGGCAATTGTTCTATAAGGGTTACTTCCCCCTGGCTAGGCTGGTGGGCTGCCCTGTGTAAATTTAACTTTTGTGGTTAGCTATTTCCTTTGTCTTGAGGGCATGTGTGCCTGCAGTCACGTAGGCAGAAGGCCAAGAAATGGCTGACAGACTCCATTTTGTTCAAGGTTCTTAGCAGTCCCCAACAGAGGCTGTCCTGGAACTAGCTCTTGTAGACCAGGCTGGCCTCAAACTCACAGAGATCTGCCTGCCTCTGCCTCCCCAGTGCAGGGATTAAAGGCGTGCGCTACCACCACCCGGCTACCCTTACTCTTGTTCCAGGGACCTTGGAGCCGCTTGGGCACCACAGACGTCTGAAGTTGCCACACAAAGGCAGCTAGGGATACCTGAGGAGCCCTAGGTTGGGACTCTAGGGGCCTGAGCTGGGAGTGAGGATGGGGCTAGAGTTGGGAGGCTGGGTAGGAGTCAAGGATCTAAGTAGTGGCGACCTGGGGGGAGAGACTTGAAAAGCTGTAGAAGGAGCCAGAGCCAGCTGCTTCCTGGGGGTGAGTCCTGGGTCATTCATCCACCTCCCTGAGATGAGACAAGGACAGGCAGGAAATAAGGGAGCAGATACTACAATACTGAGAGGACAGCGGTGCCCGGGACTACCTGCCCACCTAGCCTGCGTAGCACGGCTTCCACAAGCGCTCCCGCTAAGAGTGGAAGGGTCTAGACAGTCCTACAGATACACAGGCTGCTGCCCCAGCATGGGACCTTAGGCACCATTTCCCACCCCAGCTGACGATCAGAAAAAGAGAAGCACATGTTGGGTCACCCAGACTGGGTGGGAGTCTCTTTTATTTGAGTTTGTTGCTGGGAAGCCAGGCGCTGCAGGTGGCCCTCAATGTGGAGCAGGATGGCGTCCAGCATGTGAAGAACCCTGAGGACCAGGGTGCGGTCCGAGACAGCCGCCTGCCGTTTCCAGTGCCTGCAGGTGCTGGGAGTCACCTGGGGGAGCTGAGAGCATAAATAAGATCAGAGTGGGGGTGGGGCAGGGCCAGCGGTGGGGCCATGGAGCCAGAGAGAAGGGATATGGGGTAGTGACACAGGCTGGGAGACAGGGAAATGAGTCACCGCGGACTAGGGGCTAGGTGGTCCTGGGGCCCATGGGGGTTGAATGAAGAATGGGAGTATTAAATGGGGGCAGTTGGGTCCAGAGTACTAGCCTTGAGGAATGGCTAGGGATGGATTGGGTGTAGACAAGGGTTCCATAGAAATCCAAGAATAGGACATAGGGGTGAGGACAAGGTCAGGCAGGAGGCCTAGAAAGCCCTAAGCCAGGCGGTAGGAGGACATGGGTCTATGGGGCATGAACAGAAGCAGGGGACCATAGGGGACAGAAGAGAGCTGTTCTCACCTGACCCTTGGCAACCTGGGAACGCCACCGGTGCAACATCACACGACTGATGACCAGCATCATGGTGGTTGTGATGGTGATCCCAGCCACGGGGTAGATGCGATTTCCTCCCAGGGTCATCCAGTAACCAGGGCAGCCCAGACTGCTCCTGCAGCCATCCAGGCTGTTCGGTTGGCAGCCCCAGGGCTGCAAGTCCAGCCCCACTTGGTACCAGAGGGGCCGTGACCAGGCATGGCTAGGGACAGGCATCACCAGCAGGGACAGTGATGGCACTAAGAACAGTGAGTACAGCATGGCTGTGGTCAATGTGAGAGGCCGGAACCCAGTACCTTAGCAACCGGCAAACACCCCTCCCCCAAGGGTGGCCCCCCTCTGAGGCAGCAAGGTTCCAGCTAGGCCCAGCCTTTCACAGTATAGTTGGACCAGACCATGGGATGCGGGGGCTGAGAAAATGATGCCGTTCTACAGCCTGGATCCCATTCTTCATGGTGGACCAGGTATGAAAGGAACACCTCTTACATGCTGGCTTCCAACCCATCTGTCATCCCTCCCTAATCTAAGCACCCCAATGCCTATGCCTTTAAGGGTCAGTGTTCTCTCCTGGGCTAGCAACTGCCAGGCTAGTAAAACAGTACAGGGGTGCTACCCGGCAGTTGCCCATACCCGGCCCAGCCCCTCGCAGCATTGAATAAGCTTCCTCAAAGGTCCCTGCTGACTGCTGCTCTGCCTCCCCCAGGCCTCCCTCAACACTCTTCCTTGTTCTGGGAGCACAGTTTCCCTTCTAGAAAATCACCTTCTCAGCCGGGCGTTGGTGGCGAACGCCTTTAATCCCAGCACTTGGGAGGCAGAGGCAGGCAGATCTCTGTGAGTTCGAGGCCAGCCTGGTCTACAGAGTGAGTTCCAGGACAGCCTCCAAAGCCACAAAGAAACCCTGTCTCGAAAAACCAAAAAAAAAGAAAAAAAAAGAAAATCACCTTCTCAAAGATGGAGCTTCACACACTGCCAGCACCGCTCCCAGGATTACCTAGGGTCATTTTTCTCTAATGTGGTCCTACATTATCTTCTTTCAAGCATTTCTGGCTATATTCACCTTTAAACTATAAGAACACACCAGCTTCCTCCTGGCACCCACTAAGGCCAGCCTGACAAGTTCCTGTTTGAAGTCTGCCTCTGGCTCCAAGTCTTCATTCACACAATATTTACTGAGCACCCAAGCCCGGGGCCAGAATGCAACGCAACAGACAAAAAGCTCCGCCTTCCCTGGCTAAGGGTTTGGCGGGAGCAGAGACAGCTGGTAAACACTATGGTGCCAGGCATGGGCAAATGTCGTGATAAAAGCAGGGACAGGCAAGGATGCCTGGGTGATTTGGAGGGCAGGGAGCCTTGGTCTACTGTTGGGAACTTGCCCAGTGCCTAGCCCTCAGCTTGGCACCTGGAGCGTAAATGATGAATAGTGAAATTCATGTGTTCTGGGCAAGTGATATGGGTATTGCATTGTTCTAGCCATTTCCATGGGCCTGCTTGGTTAACTCACCAGGCAACTCAGTAGGCTGTTGTTGCCACCGTGATTAGGAGCCCACTGCCCATCCTTCCCACCGAGGATCGGCAGCCCATAGGACCAACACATGCTGTTGTCGTCTTATGCCAGAATCAGCCGGTTCTTGACTCATGGTGTTCTGCCAGTCCCAGTGCTCTAATTCTATGAGCAGGCAATTCCTAACACTACTTTTTAAATTCCCAGCAGCCCCTGGGAATGGCTTTGTTCTCTAGCTGGGGGCTTAGGGGCTCACTCTACATCCCCGGAAGCACCGACTCTGCCTTGCCTCTTACCAGGTTATCTCTGAGAATGGCTTAGTCCTGAGCTGTGGGGTTTGTTTGTTTGCTTTTTGTTTTTTGTTTTTCGAGACAGGCTTTCTCTGTATTGTTTTGGAGGCTGTCCTGGGACTCGCTCTGTAGACAAGGCTGACCTCGAACTCACAGAGATCCGCCTGCCTCTGCCTCCCGAGTGCTGGGATTAAAGGCGTGAGCCACTATCACCACTCGGCCTGAGCTACAGATTTGATTCCATTTATTTTTTCCATTTAGAACTAAAGGGCTATGTGTGTGAGACTGAAGAGAACTCTGAGCTTATAAAATCCCAACCAGCCTGGGCCCCACAGTGGCCCCGCTCCTCATGCTCTCTCTCTGCCTAGCCCTGAGCTCCCTGACACTCACACCCCAGTTATGTCTACCTTATGGATTATAAGACAGCTGGGGAGTCTGAGTTGAGGACAATGCCCCAGCCACATCATGACCACGCCACAGCAGAGCCTGAAGTTGGACAGACACATTTATTCCCAGAGCTGTGAATTCATCAGCTCCCTTCCAGCACCCAGCCAAGGCCAGCCTGACTGCAATACTCTGCCCTGGGCCTGTAGCACTGAGCTCAGAGTCCCAAGGCATCCACCCATGAGTTATATGTGCATGTACATGGAATGGAGTCCTGGGTGGCACCAGGAGGTGACCCAGAGGCAGGAGTCTCATGAGGGTGACCTGTCACAACCTCCAGAGGTAGGCAGTCTCCAGCAGCAGAGTCAGAGTTTGGTGGCCTGTGTGGGCAGGAGAGGAAGTTCCAGTTAGTTTCCAAAGGACATATGTGAATTCCTGCTCCTGAGACAGCACCCCTCACCCCCCCACACAAACAACTTTCTCCCAGGGAGGAGGGTTCAGTGTGGGCCAGAGCCCTGGGCAATGGCACAGACTTTCTGGAGTTGGGGTCAGGATAGGGATAAGCAACAGATTAACAAAACTGCTCAGTGGGCCAGAGTCAGCTTACCGAAGCAGGGTTCTTAGGGCCAGACTTCCGGTGGTGGAGGGCAAAGGTCACAGCGTCATGGACAGAGACAAAAAGATGCTGCTTAGTGATATCGTCACCAAAGAACTGTCCGGCCTCAAGCTGGGTTATCACAGGACCTGTGGGCAAGAGGAGGTCCTGACACTCGGTACATCAGGAGACCCAGTCCCCAGGCACCCCGAGAATTCTGACCTCTGCTACCCCTGGGGCTACTTACAGCTAGAAACCCAGTCACTAATATGTCTGTGTGTGTATGCCTATATGCCTATGTCTATGTGTTTGTGTGTTTATGTCTGTGTGTGTGTATGTCTGTGTGTGTGTCTGTGTGTGTATGTCTGTGTATGTACGTGTGTGTGTGTATGTGAGTGTGTGTGTGTGTGTGTGTGTGTTGCTTACACCCAGAGGACACAGCAGGGCATCAGATGTTCTGTTCTTATGACTGTCAACCTTATTCCCTTGAGTCAGGGTCTATTTTTTTTTCTGGGTTTTTCAAGACAGGGTTTCTCTGTATTGTTTTGGAGGCTGTCCTGGAACTAGCTCTTGTAGAGCAGCTTAGTCTTGAACTCACAAAGATCTGCCTGCCTCTGCTTCCCGAGTGCTGGAATTAAAGGCGTGCGCCACCACCACTCGGCGAGTCAGGGTTTCTAACTAAACCCGACACTTTATCTTGGCTAGACTGGCTAACCAGCTAACTCCTGGGAACCATCTGTCTCTACCCACTAAAGGCTAGCATTATAGGCATGCATAGACATATCTGGCTTATTTTACATGGTGCTGGGGAATTGAACTCAGGTCCTCATATGTGGCAGCACTAAGGCATCTGAGCTCAGCACTTATCCACCAAGCCATCTCGCTAGCTCTGCTCCTGCCTCTTGATTCCTCTCTCCCAAGACCTGCAATTTCAGAAAAAGATTTCTTTTTCCTTGTATTATCTGACAAACTCCTTGATCAGAGTTCCAGCCTCTGCCTGGATTGATACTGCTGTTCCCACTCAACGTACTGTAACAGGCTGCGATGTACACTTCTACCTCGATCTCCCGGAAGTCACGGAAAATCTGCAGCAACAGAGAGGGCTAGCCTTAGAGAGGCAGCATTTGGGCAAGATTTAGTGGCGGACCTCAGAGGGTTGGTTTGGGGTGCAGAAGGCTCAAGGCAAGTGGTGGGGTCAGCATGAAGGCTGGAGGGTCCCAGCCTGCCCAAAGCCCCTTACATTCTTCAGGGTCTTAATGCACACGGTGTCCACAAAGGAGAGAGTACTCAGGTCTAGGATGAGGGTATGGAAGCCTGGCTGGGGCAGGCCCAGCGACTTGAGTGTGTTCACAGTTGGGGCCTTGACATCTTCTTGACTGCTGGTGACTGCATCCTCCAGCTCCTCCCTCTGGTGCACCTGCAGGGGACCCAAACGTACTAAAGGACCATCCATGATAGAATACACAGTATACAGGGACACAGAGAGTCAGACCAAAACTATGAATGCATGTAAAAATACTGAGATATGAAGATGTGTGGGGACACATAAGGACATAGACTGACTGATAGGAGAGACACGTGGATCTATAAACACAGGAAGGACATGTAGGGACACAGGAACGCATACTCCAACATGCACAAACTGCTTTGTTACTTCCTAGGCCAAAGCTTAATAAAGAAACAAGAAGGAAGCCAGGCGTTGGTGGCGCACGCCTTTAACTCCAGCACTCAGGAGGCAGAGGCAGGTGGATCTCTGTGAGTTCCAGGCCGGCCTGGTCTACAGAGCAAGTTCCAGGACAGCCTCCAAAACAGTACAGAGAAACCCTGTCTCAAAAAAACAACCAAAACAAAAGAAACAAGAAGGGAGTGTTCTGGGAGATCACTTCCCATCCTTAGCCAAACAGGGTAGAGTGGATAGGGGGCTAAGGACAGACAAGATGGCCGCAGGCCCTCATGTACCCACACTCATCATACACACCTTAAACCACAGGCCTTCATGTACCCACACTCATCATACACGCCTTAAACCACAGGCCTTCATGTACCCACATTTATCATACACACCCTAAACCACAGGCTTACATGTACCCACACTTATCATACACGCCTTAAACCCTGATCTATGGGAATCTTTGGTTGAGCTTGGCATCCCTCTTGACCCCTAGATTTTCCCCATGTTCCCAAGCCCTCTCCTCTATCCATAGGCACAGACTGGTGTCTTGTTACATCTATAAATTCAAGGTCTTCATCGAGGTCAGTCTGAGATTATTGAGAAGGGCCAGAGGAGAATTTGGAGTCGCAGGGTCTTCCTGAAGTGTCTGAGCTAACATCTCATTCCCCCATCATTAGTCCAACGCCTTCCCACCCACACTAGCAGGTCACAGCTCTTCTCATGCCACATGTGTGGGCATCTTTGCAGGTCTTGGCTGCTCCCCTCTCCCATTTGGAGCCTCACCTTGGCCTCAGCGCCCTCCACGTCATTGCTTTTGATGTCTTCGAAGGTGGTGTTGACATTGACTGAAACTGAGGAGATCTTGGAAGAGGCACCCTAGGAGGGACAAGGGATGATGAGAAAGATGTCCCGAGTGCCATATGACAACCAGGCCAGGAAAACCAGGCCAGGAAGACCTGGTCCTGCCCCGGCACTGGGCAAAGAGCCACAACAGGACCTAGGCTGCAGGCCCAAGACGGTTTAACAATGAGAGGGGCCTGCTGTGGTTCACGCTGTGGTCAATACAGGAGAAGCAGTATCGTCTCTAGAGCTTGTCCTGCCCTGCCCGGGGCTGAAACAGGGTCCCTGGAGTGCTGAGGAAGACGGGAGGGACACAGTGATGGGAAGAGAAACAAAGGGGTGAGAAAACGGGACAAGGACCAGACTGGGAGAAAGGCCAAAGCATCATGGATGGCTGGGGGTCAGGGGTCAGGGTGGGGAGCACAGCAGAGCTGGAGGGAACGCTGAGGGGAACCCCACCTGCTTCTGGGACGTCGTGGTTTTCTTCATCCGCTTCATCTTCATTTCCTGCTTTTTGATTCGCTTCTTTTTCTGGGTGATGAGGTGGTCAACATCCACACCGCACTAGAAACGCAAGTCAGGGGTAGGGTTTGGGTACTCTGGGGAGAGGAGGGATCCCCGGAATCCCCTCCTCATACACACCAAGTAGCAGGAGTCTGCCTCACCTTCTGCTTCAGCGAGTCACTGTAGAGCTCAGCATTGGCAAAGTAAATGGTGGCTGAGGAGCGGAAGACCTTCACTCCAGGGACCTCCATGGCCTGGAGATGAGGAGGGTTTGGGGTGGCTGAGCCTTCCTTGCCTCTACTGCACCTTCTTACTCTGCTTTCCTCTCTTAGAGAGCCTGCTACCCTCTGCCCCCAGTCTGTGGCCGATACCCTTCCAGGAGTCTGGGCCATAGCCCAGCTACATCACCCTAGCTCCCTGTGTTGCTAAAGTCTGGTCCCTCCCAACTCTCCTGTCTTTCACCAGATTTCACGGTTCAGCTCTGAGCACGCCCCCACCCCTGTTCCTGAGTCCACTAAGTTGTCATTCCACTCACGCCTTCCCCAATTCTTGCCTGTTCCCTCCACAGCCCAGGTCTCCTGGGCGTTTGGGCCTGTACCACGTAGGCTGCCTCCCAGCCATGTGCAGCAGGCTGCTCCCCTCATGTCTTCTCCCGCACCTAGACAGACCCCTCATTCTGCTCTTCATTCTCCTAATTATACTGCAGTTGGCCTTCAAGGCCCAAGTGACAGAACTTATTGTGTTCTGGACTCTCACACAACCTTTGTTCTCATGACATGAAGCTTTTTATACAAACTAGCAGCTGGGGACCTTGTATTCCCACTGAGCAGACCAGGAAACAACCTCCCTACATCCTCCCTGCTATTTCTTCCTTTTGACCCGCACACTCTACAGGGTAGGGCTTGTGCTTCTAGCTTCAAGACTAAGTCATCCACTCGTGACCTGAGCAGGGTCACACACCTAAACTCCTTTCTTCAAATTCCAAGAGCAGAAGCCAAAATGCTTTGTGTGTGTGTGTGTGTGTGTGTGTGTGTGTGTGTGTGTGTGTGTGTGTGTACGCGCGCCTGTGCGTGCATACGGGTGTGCACCTTGCATGTGAAGACACTGGCTATCTTCCTCTTTGGCTCCTCGCCTTTGAGACAGGGTCTTTTACTAAACCGGAGCTTACCAATTGGCTAAACTGGTTGGCCAGTGGGCCCCACTGATCCTCCTACCACTGCCTTCCAAGCACCGGGGTTACAGACGTGTGCTGCCATGCCTGGCATTGTATATGGGTGCTGGGGATCCAAATTCAGGTCTTCGTGTTTGTGTAGCAAACCGTTTATCTACTGAGGCATTTCCCAGTCCATGCCCCGGGTTCTTGTCCATATGGAAGGGAATAAACAGGGCGCATTTACCCTGTCTGTACCACCTCCCATTCAGCCCTGCCACTCACCCCTGAGTACTCTGCCACGTCTCTATAAATATCCGTGTCTGGCACCTGCCCCAGGATAGAGTAATAGGGCCTGAGGAGAGAGTTGGGGGGAGGAAAAAAAAAAAGCCATGAGGAACTCGGGGTGTCCCTAGAGAGGTAAGGAAAGTTGTGGAGAGTCAGTGTAAAACTTCCTCCCTCACCAAGCTGGAACTGGGAGTACCAAAACCGGCTGACTCACAGCTGCATCCGGATCACCACAAGCAGCAGGGAGAATACTATGGAGACTGCCAGGCCAATGTCCAGGTTCAGCAGGATGGTGGCCACAAAGGTCACCAGCCAGATTAGCTGATAACAAAAGGGCAGAGGTCAAAGGGTCTGTGGGCCCCAAAGGCCCCAAAGCCCGGTCCTGGGCTCCCAAGCTTCTCACCAGGTCCACTCGATTTGCCTTCCACAGAGAGCACACGTCAGAGAACTGCTTCATCATGCCCTTTAGATTCACGATGATAACGGCTGCCAGGACAGCCTGGGGCAGGGAGAACGTCACCAGGGTTGCTGAGAGGTTCCTAGAGGCTGACAGCCTCCACCACCCAGGCACGACAGGCATGACCTGCTCAGACTGACTGGCCAAGCACTTGGGCGGAGGCCAGCCTACAGCCAGCTTCCACCACACCAACCTGAACCCCTCGGAGCTGACTAGGAGGCTCTAACCCTTGACCCCTGATTCCAGACTATATCCCCAAGAGCTCAACCTTGTATCTCTGAGCCCCTTACATGGGACTAGACTGACTGATCTGGGCCTGAAGGCCGGCTGGGAGGGGTAGAGGCTCACCTTGGGCAGGTCTCGGAAGAGTTCCCCGAGTTTGAGGATAATGAGGAGAATGAAAAGGGAAGATACGGCTCCAGCAACCTACAGGGTGCGAGTTAGCAGGGTGCAGGTGAGAAGGGGCAGGCCACCCTGGCAGAACCAGAGCAGCATGCGTACCCAGATGGACAAAGGCCCACACACGCATGCTCACACCTGAGGCCCACCTGCGTGTTGCCCCCGGTGCCCTCCTGTACCAGGCTCCGAGACATGGAGCAGCTCACAGGGAAACACTGGAAGAAGCCGCCAATGAGGTTACTGAGGCCAAGGGCCACCAGCTCCTGTGGGGAAGAGTGTGGTGAGAAGCCCTGCCAGGGACGCCAGGTCACTGTCCTGGCACATCTAGGCTGACACACTCCTAACCTCTACTTCTGCTCAGTGGCCTCCAATGTTTGGCTGTTGTCCCGAACATCCTATTCTCCCACCCACCCACAGCCATTTTCAAGCCCAGCCTGACCTTTCTCTGCCTCACCCCTATCGTCCGGGCCTGTGTACGCCTGCCTGCCCCTCCCTGACCCCCATCACAGACCTGGTTACTGTCCACTCGGTAGCCATGCCTCAGGGCAAAAATCTTCCCGAGCGAGATGGCAATGGCGAAGCCTACCACAGCAATGGCAAAGGCATTTCCCACAAGCGTTGCAAACAACTCTGTCTTGGGAGGCACTGGGGGTATCAGCCTGGGAGGAACATCTGTGAGGTCAGAGTGTGGCCTGGCCTCTAGTTGTCCCACCTCCCTGGCAAGACCAGAGCTTACCCTGTGGTGATGTTGCCCACCACGTCTATGTGGAATCTCTCATTCAGTTTTGCACCAAAGGAAATGCCAGTGGCCCCAATGAGCTGTGGAGACAGGACAGTATTAGGAGAAGGAGTCCTGGCGGTATCATTAGGGAGAAGGGTAAACCACTATGGGGGACAAAACCTTTTTCTGAGGAGTGAGAAGTTGTGGACAGGGTGGGAGGCAAACTCTGTCATCTGAGGATGGGGATATGTTATCAAGGTGGCAGAGGCCAACGGAGGGCTTTCTGCTGCACCTCGGAACGCTGACCGTGGTCACTCTATCTGATCCTTCATGCCTTGAGGTTGTATACTGGTCAGATCTCCCCTCCCTTGCCCTTCTCCTCTGCCCACCATCCCCTGGCACCCGAGCCAACCGTGAGTAGTTCCCCAGGTATGGGCAGGGGCAGATGTCGCTTCAACTTTTCATTCAACATCTTCACCATCACCAGTACCACGCCCGCCACAAGCGCTGTGACCACGGTGCCGGGCACGGTCTCAGGCAGCTTTGCGCAGACCTCCAGCACTGTCTGAGGAGAGGTGGTGTTGCAGCCAGCATTGAAGGCCACGTGTGGGCACAGCACGCCTACCCACCCTTGCCCCCGCCCTCACTCACATAGATAACGGACAGTGGCCCAGAGTGACTGTTCAGTTTGATGCCAAACACATACTTGAGCTGGGAGACGAGGACTTGCACAGACGCAGCTGTGGTGTAGCTGCGGACCAGAGGCTCTGACAGGTAGGTGACCACGAAGCCAAAGTGCACCAGGCCCAGTCCCACCTGCCGGGTAGTCAGCGAGAGTCAGGGAGCCAGAACTCGTGGGACCCGAGGGGATAAACGGACAGCAAGAGGACACAGTGTAAGCCAGGCACCGAGGGGGCGGCTATTCCGTACCTGGAAGAGGCCAACCAGGAAACTGAGTGTGTAGGCCACCTGCACTCGGGCATCATCAACTGTGGCATTCAAGCTTTGCAGGAAGGCGTCATCTGCAGTCAAGGATTCCGTCACACCGCCCACCATCACAGACATTACAGCAAAGGTCCCTGAAGGGGCAGGACAGGGCAGGTCTGAAGGGAGGAGGAGGCTGTCCTGCTCTGGAGCCCTGGTCTTAATTAAAAGAAGCCAACAGACATCCCATTCTGAACACATATCCTTGGACTACAGCTGTACAAACGGAGGCAGTATTGGCTGGACATGACCAAGGTCACAAGGGAACCTTGAGCTCCTAAGGCAATGTCGACCCCATCTCCCCACCCTGAGTGTCCTAAGATACCGTGTTCTCTGGGAGCAGGAGAGGGGTTATGGACAGGCCCCTAGGAACTTCCAGGACCCATGGACTGCCTCATTTACCCTGAAGCCGGGGTTCTGAGATATCCTGAACCTGTAATCTCTACAGTCGGTTTCCTAGTGCTTTTTGGGATGGTCCATATGCTATTCTCTTAGCATCGAGTACCCACACAGCCCTCTTTTCCAAGCTGCCCTGCCCAGCCTGCCCCTCCCCTCCACAGAGGACACCCCCTATGAAAAACTAGACCTGACTCCACTTACCCACAGAGATGTGTCGAGAAGTACCAAATAGGAAATAGACGAAGACAGGGTAGAAAGAACTGTACAGGCCAAACATGGGAGGCAGTCCCGCCAGGAGGGCGTAGGCCAAGCCTGGAGGCAGAAGGTTGCAATGCAGACTTGGAGAACAGGGTCTCCAAAAGGTAGGGAAATCCAAGCTCTGGGCTCAGGGGCCATAGTTCCAAGGCTCCTGCTTTGGCCTTTCACAGACCACAGAGCTCCAAGTCCAGGATGTTGAAGGTAGCTCACCCTGTGGAAGCTGCATGATGGCCACACTCAGGCCAGACAATAGATCGCCCAGGAGCCAGTCACGCACAGGATAGCGAGGTAACCAGCCCAAGACTGGAACGTGATGGAGTAGAAGCGCATGGGCCCGAGCACGGGAACATCTGGGGACATGAAGCATCGGTTAGAGACAGGACTGGGCCTTGCCAGAACACCCCAGACCTGACCCTCATCATTACCGAAACCAACTTCGCCACTGGTAGGTCGTGGGCACTGGTCCCCAGCGCCCCAGATCCTCGAGCTGCCCCTGGTTCAGCAATGGCCTTTCCACATGGTAGTCTCGCCTTTGCAGCTCCATTTCTTGTGCTGCGGACAGGAGTGCCTGTGTCTGCTGCGCCCCGTGCTCTAGAGAGGTGAGACCACAGACATGCAATGAGAATTCCCCTATCCCAACCTTCCCTACACCTGGGACCACAGAGTCACATACCTGAGTTTTCCAGGCTCAAAGATCAAGGGTAGCTCCAACCCTGCTGGTCTCTGAGGGCCCCGTGCTCACACCCAGACAGGGGCAGTACCTGAACTTTGGCTGCTAGAAACCTCTTTCTGGGCCAAAGTCTCTCTGGCAGGGAGGGAGAAGTGGGATGAGCAGGACCTACACATCCAGCTCAGGTGTGGTTGCCCAACCCCGAGTACCACTGCAAGTCCAAGTCCAGGTCTGCGTCCAGGTTCCGACTGGCTGCACCTCCTAGCCTCTAACTCTCAGCCCCTTGCCTTCCCTGAACCAATTTCCAGCTGCACCACAGGCCGTGCCTGCCTGGCTGGCGGACAGCATGTTCAGAGAAAGGACCTAGCAAACCGAAGACTGGTAAGCAACACTCCCCCAAGTTTCAGGACTGGGCCCACCTAGCTCCAGGGTCCAAGCTCTCACTTCCAGAGACAGGCTCCCACTTGAAGTAGAGAAAATTCACCTGGAAACAAGAGCTTTCGGAAGCCAATCCAACCTGCAGGGATCCCTGCCCAGAGAGTCATCACCAGCCGGGCAAGTTCTGGCCTGGGGGTGAAACTCTCCTCGCCTGCTTTGGAGGGACCTCTCGAAACGGTAGGAGACAGACTTTACCAGCGAATGCGGGATGGGGAACAGGTCTCATCTGGGGAGTTCCCTCAGAAGAAACTGAGCTGGGGGGGGACTCCATATGGAACTCAGCTCTCCTCTGCGAATGTATTTCAAGAGGGGGTAAATTTGAAGGGAGAACTAGCGTTTTGGGGCAAGTTTTCAGCCATCATTTCTGATGTGGAAGCCGCTATCTAACCAGGGGAGAGGATCTCACCAGAGGGGTAGGAACTCACCTGGGAAGAGCCTCTAGCCTGGGTGTCCACGTTGGAAGGGGACAAAGCAGGTGCAAGAAAGATCCTCAGAGGTTCCCTGCACCGCTGCCTCGCGGAGACCTCAGGGGCTCCTCTCCCTTCCTTCGAGATCACTCAAGTCTTCTTAAAGGGCTCCCTCCCCTTACCAGGCAGCATGCGCCTGGGGGCGGAGCCTTGATCCTTGGCACCGCCCTTTGGGAGGGTACAAAGGCCCTCAGAGTCAGAGGGCTCACAACCACGCGGACTCCGGCCACAGCACGTCCACGGTCTGTCTCCCGGTCCGAACGCGCCCAGCCGGAACACCTCCTGGGCCTGGGCTCCAGGGCAGGCAGCAACCTCCCTGCGGCCCCCTTATTAACAATCCAGGGACTTTCGGTGCAACCCTTAAGAGCTAGGGTCGCGGCGGATCCCGCCCCCATCCTTCCCTGCTGATGCTGATCGACAACTACCTGCGGAAAATCGGCAAGGCGGTAAACTAAGGCTGTGCATGCGGGAAATGCCTGCTGGGAATTTGGCGGTTCCCTTTCAGCACTGACCTAGGCCGGACTTCTAACACTTGGTGGATACGCGGAATTCGGGCGGCGCTCTGTAACTCACCGGACCCATCAGACAGCCCCATTGCCCTCAGGTAGCTCGAGCGCCGCTGCTCTGACAGCTCCAGCGGGAGGCCGCTACCGGCGGGAAGGTGGCGCCAGGCCGGGAACGAGACCGGCATCACGCTTCACTGCCAGGATGTGCAAGCTCCGACCAATGAGAATTCTAGGGTGGAACCTAAGTCATACTCTCCGGGCGGGGCGAGCCTGAAGAATGAAGATTTAACCCTTTCCTTCCCAGCGGCCTAGATTAAGTCCTGCCCCGCAACTGGAGTAGCTAGCTAACCGGCTGCCTGGAGCTGGCGGACTGGAACAAAGGACCTGTGCCAGAATCCACCGTGCCTCTTTATCCCTGAGTGGATGGTTCTGATCTTACGCTCAGCTTTGTGAAGGGTCCCCGTAGTGCAAGGAGAAATCCTTGAATAATCTGGATACCTAGATGTGTAAGCAGGGGTCCCAACCTCAACTGTGGGAGATCCAGGTCTGTAGGGTCTCTCAGGGACCACCAAGCTGTGAGACCTTGTACAGTGGGCCTCAAGACCTCCTGCCTACTCCCCCTCTCCCCCCACCCCCAGACAAGGTTTCTCCGTGTAGCCCTGGCTGTCCTGGAACTCTCTCTGTAGACCAGGCTGGCCTCCATATCAGAGACCCACCTGCTTCAGCCTCCTGAGTGCGGGATTGAAGGGGTGATGGAAAGCATTTGACACTTCTGTCTTCCCAAGGCCTCCCTTTCAATTCTGGCCACCTAGACTGGAAACGGAGCTGGGAGGGTTCCCTCCCACTCTGCAAGCCCACCCCAGGCAGTGACCTCGGAAGGGAAGGGAAGGCTCCCCTGAGCTTTCAAGTTTCAAGCCGGATAAAAGTCAGAAAGACCAGTAAGGGCCCCGGTGTGGGTGGGTAAGGCATTCACTGGACAGGGAACTCCTAGGTTTGGTTTGACAAATGGGCAGGGCCATCAATGCCAGCTCTGGGTGTAAGGCAGCCCTTATGATACATCTAACCCAGAAGGAGACTTCTCTTGCCCAGTTCTTATGCCCTAACTTCACACTCCAATCACACGGTGAGAGGCCATATTTCAGAAAGAAATATGGTCCAAGTCTGCCTTGAAATGGGCTAAAAATAACTGGATATTTTGGAGGGAGGAGGGTGTGGATTCCTTCAAAGGTCATTCTGGGTGAATCATTCATAGTAACCATCCTACAGCTGAAATAGAAAGAGG
This sequence comes from Mesocricetus auratus, assembly GCF_017639785.1. NCBI lineage: Eukaryota > Metazoa > Chordata > Mammalia > Rodentia > Cricetidae > Mesocricetus > Mesocricetus auratus. Next base: position 46,915,006 of record NW_024429267.1, on the reverse strand, counting down.
AACAAGTGTTTTCTATAGAAGTTTATTCCCAAAACAGAGCGCGGCTTCACGGAACAATTTACACAGACAGGAAAGAGGGCCACTGTGCTGGAGGGAGACCCCAGAGACGGGCATCTACAGAACCAGGGAAATAGCAAGGACACTCTCCCACTGACAGGCCACTCTGTCCTTCAAGGACAGAGGCCAGGTCAGTCTGGGTAAGGAGAGTTAGGGACCTGGCTGTGGGATTTGGCACGGGCAGTGAAGTGGGATTTTTGAATCTCGGAAACTGCCTCCCAAGTGTAAGTGTGGGGTAGAGTGGGTGGGTAGCGGTGGGCACAGAACCTCAGCACTGAGGCTCCTTCAGGGCGTGAAGACACAGCTGACCTTTGAGAACCTCAGCACTGAGGCTCCTTCAGGGCGTGAAGACACAGCTGACCTTTGAGATGGCCAGGTCCAGGGACATCACAGGCAAGTCTTCTAAGCCCCTCTCCCACTCCTCCCGCCTCTCACTTGTAAACAAGCAGGGGAAACATTCTCAACTGTAAACCAAGTCTGTAAATTCGGGGTTTTAAGTTGCAGACTAAATAAAACCAACACTTTAAAAAAATAATCTTCACCTGTAAACAAAGTAACAAAAATGTAAAGTCCCCAGTTGTGGACAGTAGACAAATAACAAAAAACTTTTGTGAACAGGGTCCTAACAGTCATTTTTCCCTCTCTGGGGGACAACAGAAGGTGGGGCAGTCACCGCCACCACGGCCTGGTGCCAGGGAGGGCCCTGTAAACAGTGGAGCTGAGGCGCCTACATTCTGGGTCTGATTCCCTTGTTTCTGCTCCCTTTGCTCACCCTCCCACCCTTCCCTCAGAGGGGCAGTGTTGTGAACAATGGCACCACAGACAAGTGGTGCTCAGGCAGGGGAGGGAGCAGGGACAAAGGAGTGTCCCCTCCACTCCCCCTGACAGGAAAGTCTGATTAGAGGCCCAAGTCTCTCCCTCAGGGAGAGCAGGAGCCTCGGTCTGTAAACAGGACTGCTGCGGCTCTCCCAGCCTCAGTCCAGGTCTTAAGGCAGTAAGTGGCAGAGACTCCAAGTGATACAGGGACAGGGGCACAAGTGAGCCCTCAGGAGGATGTGGGAGGACCCCCTTTTCCAACCTCCAAACACAGGAGTTTGGCCTATGGGGCATCAGAGGAAATGCAAAGATCACATTTGCATCTGGGCCCCAACAGTGTTCAGATCAGTGTGGGGAGGAGGCCGGGTGAATGAAAGAAAGGAACAGATGGTTTGCTAAGGACCCAAGGAGGCCAGCTGCATCCTCTCCCATCCCCTCCTCCTTCCAGCCCAGTCTTAGACCCCTGGGAGACAGAAAAGCTGAAAAATAACATAAGCATATCTCTCTGGTTACAAAGGTACAAAACGTATAAAAGTCCTCCCTCCAGCCCCACCCCCTGCACCTGTCACACTCATGCTTACAGATGTGCATGGGACCTTCATACTGCACCGCACTGAGTTGAGGGGCGGGTCTGAGGAAGGCTGCCTTGGGATCAGTCCTGAAGTCTCTTCCATCAGCCCAAATCCTCTGCTGTCTCTGGTGACTTCTCATCTGCTGATCAGGCCCTCAGGAGTGACCTTCACTTCTGGGAACTCTGTTGAGTTGAATGTGGAAATGGAAGGCCATGGGTAAGAGAGCTTTGCCTCTCCCCCTTCATGCCCACCCCTGAGTTCTGAGCCCTCTACTGGACCTCCACTACCTAGACTCATTAGCAAGTGGCTGCCTAGGCCACCTAGCAAGGCAACTTCTATGCATCTCTTTCTCACCCTTCCCTTTCAGCATCCCCCTAGAACTCCAGGTCCCTAAGGCCCTGCTCAGCCCTCTTGGTCCCCTGCCCCCTCCCCAGAGGCCCACTTCCCTCAGGCTCTCTCCAGAGCGCTTTCTCCTTGACAGACAACTCTCCTACTGGCCAGTAATGCCTGGCAGCTCCCTGGCTGTGCCCTGCTTGCTCTGGGTCTGGCAACAGCTCTTCCCTGATCCCCCCAATTCCTTCCTGGATTCTGGGTGTCTCTGACATCCTCGACCCCACAGATGCTGTACAGGCACTTGAGTGGTACTATGCCCAACCCCACAGTGCCCACAGGTGGGGGCAGTGGAATGCTGATGGAATACAGCTGTGAGTGAATGATTTATTCTCAGTTATCGCTCATAATATGCCAGTATTCCATATGACCTCTTAGGCAGGGCCAACTGAACAAAGATTTCTCTCATTGTCTCCTGCGAATGCCAGGCCATTTTTTACTTTGATGCCCTGATTCCTGCCTATCCCCTCCACTAGTTCCAGCCTTTGGGGTCACTTTTCTGGAATGTTAGGGCAGGGAAGCTGGTTTTAACCATATAGCGAGCAAGTTCCAGCTAGTCCTGTCTCCATTTTCTTCTAGAAGTGTTCCTAACATATGGCCTCCTGGCTGTGCTGAGCCTGAGGTGGCCCATGTCTATGGGTTAACTTCCAATTCATCCCACAGTGGAACTCAGTACACGGGAAAGCTGCCCCAGGCTGACAAGAGCGTGAACGGGTGTCTGGCCCTGCTTACTCTGAATCCGGTGACAACTCTGAGATGCTGTGGGATGTGGCTGAGCGAGGTGTGGAAGGCCCGAGTGCAGAGGCTGTAGCGGAAGGCGTGGCAGTGGTATGAGGGCCCGAGGGTGTGCTTGAGGACTGCACAGAGGAGAGGGCTGAGGAGTTGAAGGAGGCCAGGATAGAGGAGAGAATGTCCAGCTGCTCCGTGGAGGGGCCATGGGTAGGGCCACTGGCAGGGTCCTCCCTGGCTCTGAGAAGCTGTGGGGCTGGTCCAAGGGCCTCTCGTGAGGGATGCCGACTAGGCACCTGGTCCAGCCGCTCCCGAGAGTTCGAGATCCTAGACAGAGAGTCCAGGGGTCGAGATGGCAAGAGGGGGTCCCTTGAGAGTGGCCGCTGTGAAGACAGGGGCAAAGGTGGGGGCTGTGGGTCAAGGTCCCGGTTGCGGCGGGGCGGGGGCAGTGTGCTCAACCATTCGCGGGGTGCCCCTAGGTCCAGTGCATCCCGTGACCCAAAGCGTCCAGCCATAGTGCCAGGGTAGTCCCGGGGTGGCTGCCTCCGTGGTAGGGTGCTGCCCCGATCTCTGGGCTCCAGGCGGGCTGGTGCAGCATCCAGGTGTTCCTGGGAGCCTGGCCTGCTCAGGGGATGCAACGCAGGGGCAGGAACTGGAACTTCCTCTAGTCTCTCTCGGCTCAGCTGTCGCCTTAGGAGCAAGTCCAGCTGTTCTCGAGAAGAGTAGCGGCTGGCTGGCTGCGAAAGGCTACCTGTGCCCCCACCTGCATAGATGCGACCATAGGAGGCAGCTGGCACAGCACGGTGACCCAAGGTAGCCGCACGGCACCAGGACAGCTCAGGAGTGCCTCGGGTCTGGGGCACCAGTGGGTATTGCAACCTATTCTTCAGGATGCCTGTGGAAGAATTGGGGACAGGTTACATGTCAAAGAGCAGGAAGTGCCAGTTCCTGGGATCTTGCAACACAACTAAGGTCAGAGACAACTCCAGAGGTCCTAAACAGGGTGGAACAAGAGTCAGAGTAGGAGACAACAGTCCTGAGGGTCAAGCTAGGGCGGTCATAGTACAGGGCAGACTCCCAAGAAGTCAGAAGCGGGATAACCCTGGAAATACAGGCCTGGGTCAAAAGGGTAGGAATTCCTTGAGTTGAAGCAGGAACAGTCTCCAATGTTCCTGTGATGCAAAACCAAGGGCAAAAACCTCTTGTGCTGTTGCAAGGACAACCTCAGGGACTCCTGCAGTCAGAGTAAGAGACAAAGACCTTCTAGACCACAGCAGGAACTCTAAACTCTATGGCTTAACAGCTTCTGTGGTTTTGCAAAGTGAGTGGGAATGGACAAGTAGAGAAATGATGGCTTCTGAAGATCCAGGGGTAAAAGCCAGGATGTGGAGGGGGCAGGGACTCCATGGATCAGGTAGTCTCTGGGTACCATGAAGCAAGGTTGAGGAGCAGGAGCCTGTCAGAGTAGAACAAGATGATCTCCCCACTGGGGGATCAGGAAACTGGATTCCTATAGAGGTCTGGGCCTAAGCAGCCCTCAGGACCTGCAGTGAGGCCAAAGGGTTAGGAAAGGTCCTACCTTTCCTCTGCCTCTGGGCTCGGCCCAGGGAGGTTTCATCTCCACTGGTCAAGGCCAGATCTGGCTGGTTGTTGTTGGCTGCATCTTTGTTGGTGTCTAGTCCAAGGCGCCTTTCAGAGCCCCAAGCCTGCAGAGCACATGGTGCGGCCTCACACTCTCCCAGGGCTGGCCAGTAGGACAGGAGGTCATTGCCGTCCAAATCTGTGAAGCCAGAGCAGGTTACAGGAGCCTCTGGCTTGACTCCAGTGTTTCCTAACACTTGTGATGCAGACTCAGTGACCTCTGGACCTAACGACTCTTCAAGCCCTGGCTGTCCTCACTGAGAAATAGGAAAGGGAGAGCTGGTGAGATGGCTTAGCAACTAAAAGCATTTTGCCGCCAAGCCTGCTAGTCTATATTTGATTCCCAGGACCACACAGTAGAGAGAACTGACTCCCACAACTCATCCTTGTGACCTCCACACAAGTACTGTTGGCATACACACCCACACCCACACATACACACCTACACACACACATACACACCTACACACACCCACACACACACACACACACACACAACAGGAGGGTGTCTCTTCTCAGATCAGTGGACCCACTGAAAGAAGGTTTACTGCAGCTCTCTTCATCCTTAGCTAGATGAGATGGAAGTTTGATGGCTGAGGTTAGGAAGATCAAGATAAATCCCAACTCACAGGAATGCCAGGCAGCTGAAGGGACAAGAAACACCTCTGACCTCACTACCATTGCCCAGGTTGCTCCTGGGCTCCCAAGCACGCCTAGAAATCTGGATGGGAATGGTTCCTAGCTCCCAGTGGGTCAGGCTCAGGAATCCCGAGGAGATGGTAAAGTCCCTACATCACATCTAGGTAAAATATGGGAATCCCTTGATCACACATGGAATCAGTGAGTTCCTATCACCTTTGGGGTGGGCAAGGAGCCTCTCACTCTGGGCTGCCCTGCGGAGTGGACGTTGGAAACGCCCTCGTGTCCGGCCATTGTCCTCACTTTCTGAAGACGGGATGGATAGGCTCCTCTCCTCCTCCAAGGACAGGTCACTGTCAGAGTCAGAGTCAGCACCTGGGGCAGAAAGTCAGGAGGAAGGTGAGGTGGCAGGGGACTTGAGGGGTAAGGAAAGGTCCCTGGCTGAGGGTCTGGAGATGGGCAAGCAATACAGCAAGGGGATTAAGGTGGGGGCCTAGATGGAGCTTGGACTGGGGGTAGAAACAGAAGGACTTGAATTAACCAAGGGTGAGCTAGATCAGGAGTAGGCTTGGAGGACCAGGGATGGGTAGGTGCCTTCTGAGGCAGTGACCTGAGAGGAGCTTGTTTTACCCAGTTAGCCATTGCCCCCAGTTTGGGGTAGAAGAAAGCAGATCATAAAGACACCCACTGCCCCCCTCATCCCTGACCCAGGGCTCCAACTCCACCAGCATCTCGATGGAACATAGCCACATCCAGGTCAGTGGGGCCAGCGTGAGCCTGGAGGCTGTGCTCAGTGTGGTCAGCAGTCGAGCCATGTCGAACCAGAACATTGTCCCTGGAAATACAGAGTCCTTCATCAAAGAAGAACGTGACAGAGCGTCTTGATGGCTGGGGAGTCTTTGAGTGCATGGCCTGCTGCTTGTGGAATGGGGAAGGGTGCCTCTGGGTATTTATCAGAAGACATTTGGGCAGGGCAGCAGCAGAGTTCCAGGTCGCCATTCTCCCTAGGATCTGATAAGGTCAACCCTTGGTGAAGCGGGACTAGACTAAGCCATATATGGTCACTCACCTGAGGTAGCTGCGGCCCCGCTGGCTGTCCTGGTCCTGGGCCCTGCCGGAGCGGGCACTGCTCACTGAAGAGACGGTGGAGGCACCGAGAGTGATGCGGATAAGGCCACTCTCCTCAAAGAGGGCCGTGTTGTTGTAGGCCCCAGAGCCCTGAGGGAGGTGGTTGGACGGGGTGAGCTAGCTCTGAGGAAGGCTTAGACCCAGGCATCCTAGGCTCCCGTGCCCACTTCCAGTCCTAGCAGTCTCTCACCGTCCCAGGTGCTGGCCTGGTCTCCTCAGGAGCTGCCTTCTTGCTTAGACAGGCCGGTGTCCAAGCAGCCCGAGCGTCGGCATTCAGGACACAGAAGAGCAGAAGTACAGCCAGGCCCTGTAGGTCAGTAAGGGTCAGTGAAGGTCCCTGAGAGGCCAGAGGCCACAAGCCCAAAATACAGCCAACAGAGCATGAGTCAGGGACCAATACAAGCCTCTGTGGGTCAGCAAAGAAGGGAGCATCAGTGTCACAGGTTAGTGTGAGTCAGTGAGTCCGAGGGAGCAGAAAGTCAGGGCAAGTCCCAGGACTAATAATTTGAAGGCCAATGGCAGAAGGGACTGGGGTCGACGCTAGTGTGGTGGTCAGCAAGGGGTCAGAGCTGTAGTGTGGGCGAAGGGTAGCCCAGGGTCAGAGGTTAGCCTGATCTCAGTGGCTAGCTGAGTGTCAGCTCTAGGCCTGGGGTCAGCAGGCATGGTCAGTGCCTGGTTTAGGATTAACACAGTCATAGTCATGCAGTCGGGGTGAGCCCCAGACCTGGTGGCAATGCGACACCTAGGGCTAGACTGCTGAAGCCCATCAGGGTCTGAGACGGGAGAGGGGCACCAGGGTACCTGGAGGCCGCAGAGTCCTGCATGGAGGTAGTGAAAGGCCAGCACGCTGTGGTTGACCGCCAGGAGGCCAAAGAGCCAGGAGGCGCTGACCAGCAGGAGGAGTAGAAAAGAGCTGCGTAGGGTCCTGCTGTAAGGACACGGGAGGACACAGGAGGATATGCCAGGGTCAAGCAGGGCTTATGCAGGGGGACACACAGGGACATAAAGAGAACACCTCACACAGGAACACAGAAGCCTCAGGAGGACCAAGGAAGACGAGCAGTCACACAAAGAACCGGGACAGCATCCGGGGAGCCATGAAAGATCATGGGAAAGACAATGGAGTCAGGGAGCCGTGAGAGACCACAGGGGATAGGCGGGCATACGAAGGTGGGGCAAAGTGAATCACTCAGGACAGAGAAGAGCCCTGGGGACCCAGGGGACAACAGAGGGAAAGCTCATGTGAGACCAGACTATGGCAAAAGTACCGGAGAGGGACCACAGGCCTAGGCAGGAATGGCTTTCCTTCATGCAGAATTTGGAGCCCAACCTCCACCAAAACCCACCCAGGAGGAGTCTGCCATCTCAAGGAACCCGACTCCCCTCAACTAGCCAACTCACAGCACAGAGGTCTTCTTGGCCTCCCTCTGCCCTGTGGAGCAGGATGTGCGGGCAGCGAGGAGAAACATGGTCCCATTCATCTATACCCACAGTCAGGTGGAGCGGGGAGAGAGAGACAGAGACAGTAAGAAACAGACCAAGACCGCAAGCCCAAACATGGAGAGAGAGGGAGAGGGAGGGGAGGGGAGAGCACGACTCAGACAGAGCGGGAAAATCACACGAGAGTCAGAGATGTAAGGAGAGAAGCTGTGACCGCGACACAGAGAGAGATGGGGACAGCAGCAGGAGGGATAGCCAAGGCTGTGCCCCCACTGACCTCCCACGTCCATGCCGGCCGAGTGAGCGTTCACTCTGTGACCACACATGAGACAGAAGCAGTCCAGGATGCCCGAGTACCACCTCTCCATCACTTGCTGCAAGTCTCTGCCCTCCTCCCAGAGAATGAAGCTCACAAGTGGCACTGGGAGCCAGACACTCACCACAATGACAAGGATGATAGGACCAGCAAAACTCCAGATAAGAGGCTCGTGGATGGAGATCCAGCAGAAGTCAGGGTTCCCGTAGCCATCTGGATCCAGCCCAACAGCAAGGCCTTTGGAAAGAGAAGAGGTGGGACCAAAGAGGTGTGGTCTAATCCTGACCCCCCAGTATGGGGGCAGAGGTCAGGGATCACAGGCCTGAGTGGGTAAGACCTCACCCAACAACACAGCAGGGACACCCCAGCCCAGGGCATGGTAGAAGCGCATGGCACCACGGTCCACGTTTCGAGGCTCAACCTGCATTCGGTAGAGGTGTAGGCCCTGCACCAGGAGCCAGGCGAAGGTGCTGAGGAAGAAGTAGTGTAGGAGGATGGCGACCGCGGTGCACACCAGCTGGAGGCAGGGCCAAGACAGTGCTGTCAGCCTCTCCCGCCCACCCTACCTCTGACCCCAGCCCGGACATCTCTCCACTCATGTTCCTAACCACAGCATTTAATTCCAGTCGGTTCCCTGCCCCAAACCAGGACCTCCACTTGGGCTCCCTGACCTCGAATCCTGTGCTTTGACTCCAGGCTTTCCAGGGAAAGGTGGAGTCCCTGGGACAGAGTTCCCCTGGCCCTGCCCCTGCACCTGGTTGTGGGTCCTGTGGATTCCCAGCAGGAAGACGAGCTCTGCTACTCCCAGGGCAGCTGCCACGTTGGCGTGGATCCCACGCACATTGGACTTGAGGCTGCGCAGGCTCAGCAGGACAGCCGCAGTCAATACTAGTGCAGTCACAGACACTGCCACGACCACATGGGTGAACACGGCCAGCAGCTCTAGGTCTCCCTCTAGCCGCTGTGGAGTTAAGGGTGGTCACTGGGATGCTGGGTAGGGAGTTTCCCGGCCCTTTGACTTCCCATTTCACTGGGTCATTGAACACAACTCTACCTCACGGGGAGAGGCATCCATAAGGACTCCAAAAGTGCCTGTCCGGCTACAGCGACACCGGGCATGGGATCCGTTCCTGTGTACCAGCTCACAGTCCCTCGCTGTCCACATGCCATGCTGGTCTGTCCTGCGTCCAGAGGAGAGTGACATCTACCTTTCCATCCAGGATGTGTCCCATGTCAGGCAGAGATTTGTGATGTGGGGGAGGGGAGAGGGGCCTAAAGTTGGGGAACAGCATTCCTCATGGACCTAATTGCACAGTGGCACAGATAGGGGCCTCAGAGACAGGCTGGGACACCTCCCAGAGGTGAACAGGGACAAAGAATTTCCAGAATGGGGTTCTCACGGGCCAGGTGGGTCCCACTGCACACAGATGGCTTTGCTCCGATTCGCTGTCTGTAGTAGGCGGAACTCAAGGTTGATTGGGGAAACCAGAACACCCCTTAGGAAGTTGCGTCCATGGAAAACCGCCACGCTGACCACCGGGGAGTTCATAACAGGGTTCTGGGGGAGCCTGAGGAGATACCCATCTGGTCTTGGACACTGTTGACCAAAGACCGACTGCCTACCTCTCCCTGCCTTCAAACCACTTGCCATGGCTGACCAGGGGCTGGGATACCTCCAGAGCACAAGCTATTTCTAAGAACACTATCCAGCCTCTGGTGGGCTGCCAGGAGCTTCAGACTCACAGTCTAGACTGGGCTCTGAGGCCTGGACAGCTCCAGAATAACCTGTGACTGTCAGCCTCAAACCCTCCCTCCCTTTTCCCATCTCCAACTGACTTCCCCAACCAACCTGCCTATGCCTTCCTCTATCAGTCAGTTGATCTATCTATACCTGGATCATTTGCCCTTCTTGTGTGTGTGTGTGTGTGTGTGTGTGTGTGTGTGTGTGTGTGTGTGTGTGTGTGTGTGATGGTCCCCACATATGTCTCTGCCTGTCACCCTGCACCTCTGATGCACTTTATAGACAAAGGGAATTCCCATTGAACCCAGTTCAGGCGGGCTCCCTGGATCTGTGTACAGGATCATCTGTTTACCTGTGGACCTAATCATCTGCCTGCCCATGGAGGGAAGGAGTTTTGGGTTGGGTAGAAGCTCACAAAAAGCTCAGGATTGAGGGGTCCTAGGATCAGGTCTATGCCTGGTACCTGGCGCCCCGGCGTTCAGCCTGGAACTGGGCAGGGAGAAGCCCCCCCAAGGTGCGGTACACAAGGAGAATGACAATGGACATCCTAGGCTCCGGCTCAGGCTCCAGGGGGGCTGGCGAGGAGACCACATTTGAGGCTGTGGCGTTTTCTGTGTTGGTGCTTGTGGGCAGAACTGCCAAGGGACAAAAAGGAGCCACGGTGAATTCTTACCACGAGCACCCACAGCCCAGCGTCAAGCACAGAGATCTCTTCTACACAAGTTCAGAAACTGGGGGTGGGGCATGCAGGGGCCATGGAGGGAACATGGGAAAGGTGGTGAAGCTGGAAAGGTGAGGCCGTATATGGAGGTGGTCCCGGAAGCGCGCACACAGGAGCCAAGTGAGGTCTAGCAAGGGAAGAACTGGTGAGAGGCTGGCATGCTATCAGGCTTTGGGAGGAAATAAGGAGACAGGACCAGGCTCGGAAGTCACCAAATGGGCTCCTACCTTCAGACGGGGACGGCTGTGGGGACTGTGAGGGCAAGAGCACATGTGTATGAGGATCCCAGGCATCCTGGCCCCGGAAAAGGTTGCTGTGGTAGCGAGGGTAACGACGGGCTCCCTGAGAGGAACTAGGGTGCTCCATGCGGTCAATGCTGAGCACTGCCCAAGAAAAAGAGTGGCAACACTTGTCAAGAACTTCCTTCCCAGCCGGGCGGTGGTGGCGCACGCCTTTAGTCTCAGCACTTGGGAGGCAGAGGCAGGCGGATCTCTGTGAGTTGAAGACCAGCCTGGTCTACAAGAGCTAGTTCCAGGATAGCCTCCAAAACCACAGAGAAACCCTGTCTCAAAAAAACAAAAAAACCTCCTTCCCAAGGTTACAGTTCCACCTAAGCCCAGGCTGCAGCTGTGTTTTCCTTGGTACAGGTACTGGGCATGGCCCTACAAAGCACCAGGGATTGGAGGGGTAGTGTGGCCCAGCCATAGATCCCCCACCCTTCTCCTTTCCCCTGTACCACTCACTGATGTTGGGTGTAACTAGTCCAACAGGGTTCAGGTATGTCAGCTCCATATTCCTTGCAAGTGTGGCTGCATATTCCTCCAGGTGCCGCACTAAACCCGCGCTTCCTGGGGAGCCCCCAGGGGCCCGCTGCCCCAGGGCTGCCCACAAGTCGCCTGTCTCTGGAGCAAGCAGTGCAGAACCAGCCCACAGAAGATTCTAGAGAGATGGAGATGGAATTGGGCTCCCCCAGATGGTGAGGATGCATGCACGAAGGAAGGGAGGGGGCAGACATGAGGGGTCTAGCCAGGCATGAGTGGCCCAAGAGGCAAGAGGGCAGGACTGAAGTGGGCAGGGAGAGGGAAATTGTGACCTTTACTCATAGAGGTCAGGAAGGGCATAAGCTGGGGATCCACGGCTAGGAGGCTGGAGAGGGAGAACCATGGAGCTGGGGGCAGGGCCATGGAATGGAGGACAGAGAACACAGCCCACCTCATTGAAGTGGGCATCTTGTGTGGCCGTCAGTCCGAAGCCCTGCTGATGGTTCTCAAAAGCCAGCAAGTAGGCCAGCAAGCGGGCAGTGACTCGGACATCTTGGCTAAAGTAGTGGGCAGTCTGGCCAGTCACCTCCCGCAGCCTCTGAGCCAGCTTCTTGGCCTCCATAGTATCCAGGGTTGTCTTGTTCAGCTCTAGGCCATCCAACTGCCAGGACAAGGATGGCAGTGGTTGCTCTGTGATCCTGTAGGCCTTTCCCAAAAGCCTTACAGGGAGAAAGGCTTGGACAGATGAAAGGGCAACTAGAAAACCCAAGAGGCCAAGGGCTGAGGTTTATATTGGGCCTGTCCCAGGCCTGAGGGTCTTGGGTGTGGGACACTATCTGGGTAGAGTCTCACCAGCAGACTAAGCTCTCGAAAGGCAGGCGAGGTACAGTTGAAGAGGTCAGGCTCCAACCAACCCTGGTCCTCATCACACAGCCGCACTGCAGCACCTGGGGACAGGCAATCCCTGGTCAGGCCTGCAGCCTGGGGACTTTTGCTGATAGGTGGCCACAGCACCCTCTTCTATCCCATACGGAGCCTTGAGGTAGGGTCCTGAGTGATAAGCATCTATGGCTAGGTGCCTAGATGCTGCAATAAGCCCAGATAGTTCCAATAGCTTGTTGGTCAACTCTCCTAAGGACTCTGAGAACCATTCTTCATCCTCATGAAGAAAAGTATAAGGATGTACTATAGAGAGACACACACAACACACACACACTCGCTCACATACACTCACTCATTCATACATACAGGCTTCGACAAGCTTACATACAGGCCAAAATTCATATACAGGTAAAAATTCATACACATGCCAACAACACTAATTAGATGTGCACACACGGATGTATGAACAAGCACACACACACACACACACACACACACACACACACACACACACACACTGCTCTCTTGTATACTCACAAGCATACTGACACAGACAAGATCTTCCAGGAGTATCATATGACCCAAGTGAGGTGGTAGTAGGGGGTCTCATACAAGTTTTAACTACCTCAGTGGTGACTTTTATCATTGCCTTCCCTTGTCTATGCAGTTGGGATAGAAGCTGAATAAGTGTGTCCACCAGCAAGAGACCCTAACTTAATTAAGTCAGAACCCCATGCCCTCAAGACAGACTCACAGACACATGCACAGGCACAGAAGGACACACATGTGAGCATGCATACACAGACAATCTCTGTCCAGCCACTGCAGAGACCTCAAGCAGCAGGGAGGGTTCTGGGAGGCCCTTAGGCAGCAAGGAGAAGCTGGTGGGTGACTCTGACCAATAGGGAGACCCTATAAGGACCTCAGGAAGTAGGAAAGAGAATGCAAGGTCTTAGGATGTGGAAAAAGATCTGAAGGATCCCCAGGTGATCCTTGAGGACCTTGGGCACCAGAGAAGGTCCTTAGGGTCCTCAGATCAAAGGAAGGGGTCTCCAGGAGGTTAGGAGTAGGTTTAGAGAGCTCAGGCAGCAGGGAGGGGTCTGCAAGGACCTTAAACAGCAGGAGGGAGGTCTGCAAAAGCTCTGGCAGTGGGAGGGGTCAGCGCATCTGAGCAAACACGTACCCCTTACCTGTACCCCGCAATCCTGCCCAGAAGCCAAGAGAAACAGATGGAGGCTTAATGAGAGCATAGGAAGGGACCCAGAGCCCCCAAGCAGTATAAGGGTCCACATGGATTTCCACCCTACTCCCATCTCTTTACAGAGATGAGGCCACCCAGCTTGGTGAAAGAGGTGGCTGTAACAGTCAGAAAACAGACCTGCCCCACCCTCTGCAGCAAAGCTGCCTACCACATACTCACCCAAGGCCCCCCGGGGACAGGGAACTGTGGCCAAAATGCCAAACTTAGTCTGGGGCCACCACACACCAGATCTCAGGGACTTGGGGCAGGCATCGTAGAGCACTAGGGAGAAAGGGAGTGTTGAGTCTGGTGGCCAGGTTCTAAGGCAAGTGACATCATACCTATTGCTGTTCTGCAACTCCCAGGCCCAGGCCCAGAGTCTACTACTCTCCCCTGCTGGCTTCTATAGATCTGGCCTGCTAAAGTCTATGACAAGTCAGCCACGTATGCGTGGTAAACGGAGGGCTCCTGGACATAGCTAGTTTCCCTCAGGAGCCGCTTCCCAGAAGTTAGGAGTGTCACTGATTTCTTAGCATGCTGGGACCAGCCCTCACCAGGTGTGCAGAACTTGCTTACCTCGGCAGCCACTGGCTGTCACCTCTGCAAAGGGGCTGTCACAGCTGTTACACTGGCGGCCAAGGGCTCCTGGGCGGCAGGGGCACTGCCCGCTGTGGGGTGCACATGAGCGCGAGGTGGAGCCCACAGGGTAGCAATCACATGGGAGGCATGAGTCACTGCCCCTTGGTCGGTAGTGGAACTCCTGTTTAGGGATGGGCCAGGGGCCTGAGATCAGAAGTCAGGCTTAATGGAAGGGTCGAAGGTGAAAGCTTGGGGAGTAAGTAGAATCAAGGGCAAACGTTTTAAAAAAATTTAAAGAGTTCATAGGCTAGAAGGACTTGCCTCAGATGAAGACAAGGAAGGGTTTAGAGGTCAAGGATGAGAGGTAACAACTAGATTGTAGGACTCGGATTAAAAGGTTAGGGCCCGAGTCATGCAGTAGAGGCCAGCAAGTTAGACAAGAATCATAGGTAATGTCCAAGGGGAAGTTAAAAGGTCAAGGGTCAGAGTCTAGGCAAACCTTGCAGTGACACTGCCCATTTGTCTTGTTGCAGTTAGGATCAAAGCCCTTGTGGACATCACAGTTGCAGGGACCACAGGTTGGGCTTCCCCACCAGCCCCGAGGGCATTGCTGGTCCATCCTGGGAATAAGATGAGATAAAGTGCATCCGTGACATTTCAGTGACCCTGCTTGTTCCCACAAGGTCTTTCCACCATCTTAGTCCTGAGCTTCTCACCTATGCTCACAGTGCTGACCAAAATAGCCATTTGTACAGTCACAGGTATAGCCATGGGGGTTTCCTTGGAGGTGCCGGCATGACCCCTGGTTTTGACAAGGGTTCAAGAGGCAGGCATCCACACAACCTGGGCCGTAGTAACCTGCAGGTTGGGTCAGGAAGCTCAGAACACTGGTCAAAGAACATGGAAAGAACAGGGTCCTAGCCCTCTTACCTGCTCCAGGCCCCCTGGTTCCTCCCCCAATTCTCTCAGCACCCACCTGGCCAACAGGTGCAGGAAAAGGTCTGCCAGAGGTCTTTGCAGTGAGCATGGGGTGGACAGGGCCCAGACGCACAGGCGTTGGTCACAACACAGCCAGGCTCCACATTCACTCTGTGGCTGGGAGGTGGCAGGGCTGAGGACCCAAAGGGTGTAAAGCCAATCCATACACCCTAAAGACACAGACAGAAAAGGGTGAGACCCATGTCAAGGCAGTCCTAAGGAACCAGCCACCCCATCTGATGTTCTGTGACATGCGGTCTCCCTCTACTCCTACAAAATTCAAGCCCCCCTAAACATGCCCATCTAGCCCCCACAAAGATTCCTAGTTGTGCTGTTTCTGACACATATCCCTGGTTATCTAAGCTGGCCTCTTACCTCCACCAGAGGAAGGTTTGGTTTGTCTCTGATCTCCCTGGGTCACCTAGCTGCCCTCCCATGCCAACATGTATTTAAATGGTGCTTTTCAGGTTCCCAGTGACCCCATACCATATTCTCATGCTGAGCCTCACCTGGACACAGCCAACCAGGCCCTGTGGACCCTCCTCCTTACTGGTGGGGGGCAGGCCTCCCACATGGAGTTGTTTTACTTTCAGGCCCTGCAGCTCACCCCCCATAGCCATGGTGTCCTAGAAGAAGGGGACAGTCAGCACCGAGGGAGGGTACCTAGTAAATCCCCGTCATATCCCAGAATCAGAATGGCTTTCTTCTAGCCCCGTATGACCATGTTTTGTCCCCTGTATCAGAAGAACAGTTTGGAAATGAGTCACTGCTAAGTGTGGAGAACTTGCTGTGACATATATAATACATATATATATATATATGATACATATATATAATACATATATATATATATAATATATAATATGAAACTTCAGTTAAGAGCTGACTCAGGGTTCACTGATCTTCTAGAGGATCTGGGTTTGATTCCCAGCACCCACATGAACGTTCACAACAAGGGCTCTGATACTCTCCTATGGCCTCCCTGGGCACCAGACATACATATGGTACACACACATATACGGAGGCAAATACTCATACATATAACATTTAAAAAAAAAAAGCGTTAAGCTCAGGCAGGCTCCTCCCTCCTGGACCCAGAGCCAACCTTGAAATTCCATGATCTTATTCTTTGAGTATATATATGAGTATATGGTGTGCTTACGTGTATATACATGTTCATATATGTATGGGCACATGATGTGCATAGATGCATGTGTATATTGTACATGTGGAGGCCTGAAGTTGACACCAGATGTCTTCCTTGATCATTCTCTACTAATTAATGGAGATTGCTAAACCCAGAGTTCATCAGTTCAGGCTAGTCTAGTGAGCCAGTTTGCTCAGGGGATCTCCTGCCTCTGCCTCCTGAGTGCTGGGATTACAGGCAGCTGCTATGCCTGCCCAGTGTTTACATGGGTTCTGGGGATTGGAACTTGAGTCCCTACAGTTCCATAAGCAGGTGCTTTATCCTTTGAGCCATCTCCCCATCCCTGAAATTCCAGGATTTTGATTTGGGGTAGGTAGAGATTAGGGAATACAACAGAAGGGGCTTTCAGGAATCAGGCACAATCAAAGTCCTAACTACAGAGGCACCTCAAGATCAAGCCAGAACTCTAGGTAGCCTACGTGACATAAGCAGATTGCCTGACAGACCAACCTGGCTGGTTGAGTACGATCAACACTAAGGGCTAGGAGAATATCAGACTGGGTAGTGGGAGGATGGAAAGGAGCTGGATAGGAGGTCAAATCAACTGAGTCTGGTTAGAAAGCTGAGAACAGACTACCCTTGGGTCAGAGGTCAGACCTGGAAGAGGTTGAAGTCCAGTGAAACCATAAAGATATGATGGCCCCTTCGGCCACCTGGCTCCTCCTGCAACTCCAGCTGAAGATCATGCCACCGGCCATCACTGACAGTCATCTGGTCCAACAGGAGGTGGGCAGCATGGCCTGAGGCCCTACTTAATGTCACAGACAGCAACCCCCGATCTAGCTGTGAGTAGAAATGCATAGCCCCAGGGTTAGATTGAGATGAGGCTGGGTGGTGAGATCAGAGGGTTTAGTGGTCAGGAATATGCATTCAGAACGCTAGAGACAAAGCTAGACCCGATGCATAGTGCACCGTTTGGGGATATCATGTTGCTGATACACGCTGGGGAAAAGGGCAGAGCTGGGGGTCATGGGTTGGTTTGGTTATAAGAAAGATCTATGTGTGTGCCCTGCATATGCAGAGAACATTATGGTAGGGAAGAGTCAAGGTGCACTGTCCAGAGCAGAGTCCAGTGTGTTAAGACATCTGACAGAGAATTATGCTCTACGGCTAGGCCCAACCCTGTTGTTGGGGAGCATCAGAGACCAGCGAGGGAGTAGTGAAGGGCTGGGAGAACAGACATACCTGGAGGAGGAGCACACTATGTGGCCCAAGCTGCACTTGCATCAGGACCCCTTTTGTTGCCCGTGTTCGAAATGCTAGTCCCAGGTACCATGGCACAGACACAGTCATGTCATTTCCAAAGTCCCAACTCAGTGTGCCATTGCCATGGAAACGGTAGGGGTGAGCCATTGCTGTGGAGGTAGAGAAGAAGTTACAGATCCTACCCCAAGATCAGACCTTACTTACCCCATACGGTCCTCCTGACCCATGATGCCCACTCACTGAGGCGACAATCTTTGCCACCAAAGCCCACAGGACAGTCACAGCTGAAGCCACCCCAGCGCTCTGAGCAGAAGCCACTGTTCTTGCAGGGGCCTGAGGCACAAAAGTGCAACTTGGCCTGACAGCCTGGAGAGAAAGGGACAAGGAGGACATGAGAAGACGGGTGAGGGGCTTGAGTGCTGGGCAGGCTGCTGGAGCCCAGGGGTGAAAGTGCGCATGAGTTCACCCGCGTGTCCTCAGGGAGGAGGCGAGGGAGAGGAAGGCTGTGATATGGGTCTTGCCACGTCATACCAGATTGGGGTCAAATATGGAGTCATCCCATGCAACCCTCCACCTCCTCCTTAGATGGACACAGGGACACGAATGAGGACAAACAGCTTTGGGCCTACCTGCCATAGTGCCGTTGTTTGCGACAAAGGCTGCCATGTCCATCCGTCGGCCATCAATGTGCAAGTCTCGCATGCAGCCAATGAAGTCCTTGTGGGACACCGGGAAGTTCTCGGGAAGGTTGGGGACACCCCCCAAGAGCAGAGGGCCCGTCAGGTCCAGGGACCTGGGGGTCAGGAGCCTGGGTCATTGGTGGGTCTGGAGCCAGAGTAGGGTTGCTCCTGGGGGCCACAGGAAGTAGGGGATAGGACTAAGGTGGTTAGATGAAGAAGATAAGGCCAGGCTGGGAAAAGAGTTAAGACTGCAATTGTAAGGATGCAAAGAAGAGGCCATGATGGGCAGATGGTCTGGGGAAAGATGGGGTACGTTGAGATGAAGACAATTGATGAGGAGTAAGGCATTTGGGTGGCCGGGTCATGGAAGGAGAAGAGGGATTGAGGGGTGAGCTCAGCAGGCTCAATGGACTCAGGGCCATGTGGAGATAAATGGACTAGAGGCAGAGTGTGTCATTAGAGACTTGAGGCATGTAGAGACTTCGGAGGGCAGAGTGCACAGGGACTTTTTCTGAGGACGATGTGGAAGCCAGAAGCCAGGGGTAGAATATGGGACTGGGGTCTAGACTGAGCAGGCTTCCGGTGCCTTTGATCTGCTGGCTCGGGAGAACAAGGAGCTTTGCAGACTGTGTGACGGGTTTGGGCGGGCTCGTGGGCAGAGAACATGAGGGTCAGGGGATGGGGGCCTCACTTCTTGGAGCTTGTTTGCACACCAGCAGCTGCACATGAGTAGTTGCCAATCTCAGCACCAAACTGCAGAGCCACAGCCACATCGCAGTCGTCCACACTCAACACAGCCACCTTGTCCTTGGAAGGGCCCTGAGCACCCCCTAGGGCATCTGTCCGGGGCTGCAGGCAGGCACACCAATCAACAACATCCGGGGGGTAATTCCTGAGGAAAACTCACAATCCTGGCTCCCCACACAGCCCACCCACACTAGAGGTGGAGCCCACCTTATTGTAGTATCTCAGATGCACTGTATGCCACTGTCCGTCACTCAGGCCTCCTGGAACTGTGGGGCTAACCACTGTATTGGATTCACCTGTGGGGAATACGCATGTGGAATGTTATCTGGAGTTGCTGAGTGGCACCATCCCAGCCCACTACATAGACACAGATACAGTTAGGGTCATGCTGGATAATTGGATCACCATATCCTCTGGTGGCCACACTGACTGGACTACAGTGTCCTTGAACACACAGGAGAAACACAGACTTCCTGGAGAGATGGACCTTCCCTGAGGGAGTGGCCACAGAGCCTGGTCCTCACTGTTGTTGGTTTGGCACTGAAGAGTGTGCTCAGACGCTCAGTGACGGACACCTGAGGGGACTCATGCATTGACTCTTCCAGCCATCCCAGGAACACATGCACCCCACTCACTGTCACAAAAATCCACGGGAGCACCCACCCGTGGAATATGTGAGCCGCACTTGGCCAGCCACAAGCTCTAGAGCCAAAAAGTCATGCTTCTCATTCAGGCGCCCGTTGTAGAAGAGTAGCCCGCTGGGCTGCACTGTTGCAAACCTGGGTGAGGCGGAATGGCACCATTAGGAGCAGACATCTCACACCCTCCATTTGAGAACCAGCTCAAGCTGAGCCGGAAGAAGATGGTGGGAGATGCCAATGCCGTGACTCTAAGACAGCCCTGCAGGGGTCAGGGGAGGGGGTGGTGTACGATGAGGACCTCAGGGCTGGACAGTCAGCAATCTGGGTCAGGGTCACGTAGGTAGGGGCAGTGGAGAGGCGTGCAGTGACACGGTGGAGGACACCTACGAGAGGGACAGCGTGAGGTGGAAGCGCTGCCGCAGGCCGCGGAACATGACGAACGAACTGGGAGGGAAGGAGCGTGCGGCCACCTCACAGCGCGGGCCCTCGAAAGCTCCGCCCGCGGGGCACTGGCATCGAAAGCCGCCATTGGGCGCGTTGGTGCAGGTGCCCCCGTTGCGGCAGACGCCCGGCACACAGCGTCCGGCTTCCGTGTCCAGCTCGCAGTCTTCCCCTGCAGGGTAGCACGGGTCAGAGGACGGCGCTCCGCCCACACCCCGCCCATGCTCTCCAGAGGCCGGAGTCTCGAGGCCTCTGAATGGTTGAGCCGCCTGTGGGACCCGCCCCCAGGCTCGTCGCTCCGCCCCCCATCTTGCCTAGGGCTTCTCTGAGCTTCAGGCTTCCCGCGGGCTGAGCTTAGCCGCGCCTCAGAAAGGATGCCGGGTGCTCACTCGCACTCCTGGACTCCCACCGCTACGCTTCGCCAGGGCTTCCTCCAGCGCTGCACCCGACTTACCGGTGAAGCGCGGGCGGCACACACAGGTGTAGCCTCCCTCGCGCCGCGCACAGGCGCCGCCATTGCGACAAGGGTTCGAGTAGCAGAGGTCGAGCTCAGTCTCGCAGAAGTCTCCGGTGAAGCCAGGCGGGCAGCGGCAGCGCAGACCGGCGATGGGCTGGATGGGTCGGAAGAGCGTGGAAGCCGAAGCCAGGAAGGGCGCGGAGGAGTCAAAGCGGAGCACTGACACGCATTTCATGTAGTTCTCACAGGGCTCGCGCAAGCATACGTTGTCATCAAAGGGCAGCACGTCGAGCAGCGAGCGTGCAGCCAAGGCGGCGCGGCGCACGTACAGTTGCTCCTGCAGCTCCTCCGAGCTGAACCAGGGCCCTGCAGCGCCTGCCCCAGCCCCACGAGGTGCCAGCGCCGAGAAGCTCACATTGAGCACGGTGCCCCCCACGTCCGTGTCGTTCTGGATGTTGAAGATGAAAACGTCCTCCGTAGGTGTCGCGAGCACTGCAGCCACGCCTTCAAGAAAATGGCCCAGTAGAGGTGACAGGAAGCGCTCTTGCCACATGTTCTCCAGGCGCACGGTCAAGCTGTTGGCCAGCAACTCCTCCGTGATGATGACCACACGCAGCACACACTGTGCTGTAACACTATGCAGGCCATCTGCAGGCAGGGGCAGGGACAGTCTCGGGTCAGTAGTCGCCTCTCCTTGGGACACAAGAGGTCTGGGGCCAGTGATTACATAGTCCTACTAGTCAATAGACTGACCCCTAACATGCCACTAGTGAGTCTGGGGCTAGTAATCGCCATCTATCCCAGCACCAAGAAAGGACTAGCTGCTGTTTCCTACTCCCGCATTCCCAACATGGGGAGAGGCTTGAGTCAGTACTGGCACTTAGCCCCAGGGAGCTCCACCAGCCTTGTCCTATAATTACCCATGAGTCAGTACTCTACCAACACACAAGTGCCCTAAGTGCTCAGTAATCCACAGTCCCAGTCATTGTGATCAATAGGCCACCTCCAGCAAGGATAGGAGGAGAAGCCGGAACCACTGGCCATCCATCCCTAGCTTCCCCACTGTAGTAAAAACAGCAGGACACCCCCTGCAAGACACAATGGGGGGCATGCTAGGTGTGCCTTTAATCCAGCACTTGGGAGGCCGAGAAGGCAGATTTCTGTGAGTTTGAAGCTAATCTGATCTACATAATGAGTTCAAGTCAGAGCTACATAGTGAGACCCTGTCTCAGAAAACAAAAAAATCCCAGCACATGGGAGACAGAGGCAGGTGGATCTTGGGTTGGAGGCTAGTCTGGTTTACATAATGAGTTCCAGGATGGCCAGGGCTACATGGAGAAGCCCTGTCTCAGATAAACAAAAACAAAACAAACAAAAGAGAAAGGAAGGAAGAAGGGGAATTCCAGGGCAAGGCTCTCTTACCAGCCAACTGCTCTCCCAAGGCACTAGATGAGGTCCTGAACCAGTGAACACTCAATGCAGTTCTCCAGAACTCTGCATCAGCTAGCTCCAGGGATACCCTGGACCTTGATGTATACCCACACTGCACCCTCCCCAGCTGCTTTAGTTAGCAAACTGCCTAACCCTCTAGGCCTGGGGTCTATGATTTCAGTGTCCACCCTGAGATGTACGTAGTGCACTTATCTCCTGTGTTCATCTCAGGTCAAGCATGTGTTGGGTGGTCCATAAAGACTGCTGTTGGGAGAACTGAAATTAAGGAAGCTCTCGCCTGCTCTGTCAATGCCAGGAGTCCCAGCCTCAGGGCTGAGACAGAAAAGATTCTCCAAACCTCTACGCTTCTAAAAAGTGGGACTTCAAGGGTCTTTTCCACCTGATCCCTTCTATGAGGGAAGGGTTTGTGAAAGCCCAGGGAAATGAAAGCCACTGGGTCTCTGGACATTTTCCAAAGGGAAATGTTCTTGGCCTGCCCTTTGCATAGCAGAATGGGCCCATTCCCTGCCTGAGGCTGTCAAAAGTTAGTCGCTCTTCCTGACCACTGAAGTAAGTAAGGGCAGATGAGACCCAAAGTAACCGTTATCTAAACATGGACATGAAATGAACTGAATGAACTTTCTGGCTTTTCCTAGCAACACAAGAGCATCACGAAGACCCTCTGTTCCTTCCTTAAGAAGAGAGGAGCAATCCCTGTATACACAGCTGTTTATGGTTCTTGGATGTCCTAGAACCTCTGGGATTCTGTAAAGACTGTCCAAGAACCTAAGTCGTATCTGGGATTCTGGCTTGAGTCCTGACAGGTTAAGATCATTAGGTCACTTGCCTACCCCCCTCTCCCGCATCCCTCACCTGTTACAGTTACCAGCATGGAGGCCACTAGTGGGCGGTTGTTGTCCAACTTTCTGCTGAGTCGAAGCTCCCCACTGGTCTGGTTGACCACTAGCAGCTGCAGCTCATTGCCCCTCTCAAAGGAATAGAAGAGGTGGTCAGAGACATCCGGGTCATAAGCTGGGATGCGCCCAATGACGCCCGAGGGGAAAGTGTCAGAACGGTTGGACACATAGTTGTTGAAGAGGATCTGGAAGTTGTTGAGCACAGGACTGTTGTCATTCTGGTCAACCAGGCACACATGTACAGTAGCCCGGCTGACGAGAGGAGCAGATGTGGCCTGCACAACTATCACATATTCCTGGCGAGCCTCATAGTCTAGGTCTATCAGTGCTGTCAGCTCTCCAGAAAAGATGTCCATTTGGAACAGCTCAGGGATGTTCCCTTCCACAATCTGGTACATTATGTGGGCATTAGGGCCTTCATCGGGATCGACTGCAGTGATCTGAGCCACCACTGAGCCCACAATGCTGTTCTCCTTCACCCTCACTTCAAACTCCTCAGCTGGGAAGACAGGGGCATTGTCATTCACGTCTTGTACAGTCACCTGGATGCTCACTGGAGTTCGAAGTGGGGGCACACCACGGTCCACTGCATAGGCGGTCAGCTCATACACTGGCACTGCTTCCCGGTCCAGCCGCCTCACAGTCCTGACAATGCCAGAGGTGGGCTCAATGGTAAAGTCGCCATCCCCATCTTCCCCATTCTGGAAAGTGTACTGGACCCGGCCATTGGCATGAGCATCCCGGTCAGTGGCTGAGATCTGCAGAACACTAGTGAAAGGTGGGGCATCCTCAGAGACCAGGCCTGTATAGTGGGAGGCCACAAACTGTGGAGCGTTGTCATTTACATCATTGACCATTACCTCCACATATGTGGTATCTGCTTTCTGAGGGATACCATTGTCCCGAGCAGTGATGGCCAATGTATATGTCACTTGGTCCTCATAGTCCAGTGGAGCTTGCAGTGTAATGGCCCCTGAGTCTGCATTAATTCGGAACTGGGGTAGGTTGTCTTCCAGAAGATAAGTGATACGAGCGTTTTCACCCACATCATCATCAGAAGCACTGATGACCACCACAGTGCTACCCACTGGTCGGTCTTCATTCATGCTCACGGAATAATGAGCACTTTGAAAGACAGGCCTATGTGTGTTGGCGTCTGTGATGTTGATGTGCACGTAGCAGTGGTCGTGAAGGGCACGGTCCGATGCAGTAAGCACCAGCTTGAAGTAGCGTTCCTGCTTATAATCCAGAGGCAGAGCCAGTGTCACCAAGCCCACACCACCTTGGGTGCTGATGGCAAAGCGGTTCCGACTGTTGCCACCTGTGATTTGGTAGCTGATGGCACTGTTGGCATCTCGGTCTACTGCAGTCACGCTGACAACACTGGTGCCCACCGCTGCATCCTCATTGAGCCGAAGGTGGTACTCTTTCATGGTGAACTCAGGCCGATTGTCATTGACATCTAACACAGTTACTGTGACACTGGCTGAAGCAGAGAGCGGGGGTGAGCCGTGGTCCCGTGCCTCCACACCAAAGAAGTAATGTTCCATGGACTCACGGTCCAGGGGACCACTCACAGAGACCCAGCCAGTGGCGCTGTTTATCACAAAAGGTGTGTCTGGTGCCACACCCGTTAAGGAATACTCCAACCTGGAGTTCTCCCCATGATCTGCATCCACTGCCTGAATGTGAATGACTGAGTGGCCCAGGGGTGCATTTTCCAGAACAGAGACCTGAAAGGGTGTACTGACAAAGATAGGAGTATGGTCATTGATGTCTACCACCTGGATGCTTGCCAGGCCTGTGTTGTTAGACAAAGGTGGCCTGCCTGCATCTTGTGCCCGGATGCGCAACACATACTCTCTCTCCGCCTCAAAGTCCAGAGGTGCCACTACCTGGATCTCACCCGTGAGACTGTCGATGGCAAAGTGGCCTCGGCTGTTGCCACTGATTATGTTATAGTGCACCAAACCATTGGCATCCTTGTCCTGGTCCGTGGCCGTAACACGCAGCACCACTGTGTGAGGGCGCACATCCTCCCGCACTTGGGCCACATAGCGCTTCTCGCTGAACTGCGGTGTGTTATCATTCTCATCCAACACAGTTATGTGCACTCGAACGGTGGCTGAACGTGGCCCAGGCTCCTGGCCCTGGTCACTAGCTTCTACGACTAGCTCATAGCTTTCCAAGTGTTCCCGGTCCACGCGGCCACTGGTGCTGATGAGGCCGGAACGTGGATCAATCTCGAAGGCGGCGGCCGCCTCAGTTCGTGCAGCGGGCGACCCTACGAAGCGGTAACGCAGGTTGGCATTAGGTGGCGCATCGCCATCGGTGGCACGCAACTGCAGGATTGGGTAACCTTCTTCCACATTCTCACGAAGTGTTTCCCGATACTGGGCTTGCTCAAATACTGGAGCGTGATCGTTGCGGTCAGCTACTGTCACCGCCACCATGGTGGTGGCTGAGAGGCGCGGTGAGCCATGGTCCTGTGCGGTCACTCGAAGGTAGTGGCGTTCCATACTCTCACGGTCCAGAGCGGCCGCCGTTCGGATGAGGCCGCTCTGAGGATCGATGCTGAAAAGCTCCAGCGAGCGGCTGTTCATGAGCGCCGCCAGCGAGTAGACGAGGCGCCCGGCCTCGCCTGGGTCCGGATCCTGCGCCACGACTCGCAGCACCGCTGTGCCCGCTGCCTCATTTTCAGGTACCAGTGTCTGGTAGTTGTACTGAGGAAACTGCGGGTGGCGGTTTGCGGCACGACGGGGACGACCCTGGTTCTTTGAGAGTATTCGCTTGGCTTCAGGACCAGCTTGGAACCCTGGAGGGCGCGGCCCAGGGTGCTGAAATAGGAAACGGCGGCGGAAGAGACCGCGGGAGCGCATGCGCTCGGGAGTCGGCTCAGGCGCTGTCCGATGCTCGCTGAGTGCTGAACCCGGCGTAGGAGCTGTCCTCACAGCACGTGGTGCTGAATTCTCCCCTAGGTCAGATCCCAAAGAGCCAGGGAGGCAGTTCCGCCGAAAGGGTCCCCTCTCCGTTCGAGAAGTCGCGGATCTTTCACCCTGACCCTTGCGTCCTGGCGCCCACAGTTTTCCACAGCAGCGAGAGGTTTCCACTCTCTTGCGGACGCCTCTCCTAGCATTACGCTGGAAAGACATTGGCCTGGAGCCATCAGGCTGAGCCAGAAGGTCCGACGGGTGGGGAGCAATGTTCCCCAGATCCGGATCCCCTGGGGACAG
The DNA here is from genome assembly GCF_017639785.1 of Mesocricetus auratus. Lineage (NCBI taxonomy): Eukaryota > Metazoa > Chordata > Mammalia > Rodentia > Cricetidae > Mesocricetus > Mesocricetus auratus. Next base: position 46,889,416 of record NW_024429267.1, on the reverse strand, counting down.
AGCCTCGAGCGGCAGACTACCTCTTCGTAAGGGCCCTGTCCGCCCACAAGACGAGATCTCTGGGTGCCAACATAACAGATATCCTGGGCCCTGACCAGACTCTTGCTCCCGGCTGCCCAATGCCTGGACCACCAGCTCCCCGTTTGGATGCTCAGGGGTCCCTCGACCGTTCCGGGCACTTTGCCTACCTACTCGGAGCCTCATGAAGACAGGCTCCCTGACTCCCAGGTCAGGCTCTCCATCCTCCCAGACGCCGGGAGACTCGGGACAAAGAGCTACGGCTCCACTGCCAATCTGTGCTCTTGGCCCGGTAGCAGTAGCTACCCCTGGGTCCCAGCCCTGGTCCCCGCCGCCCCCCCAGCTCCTCCCGACTAAGAGGGAACAAAGAGAGGAGAAAGAACAGTAGTATCGGGGTCGACGGTCCCCAGAGACCCCACCATAGAGGCCGCCTCGCCATCACCCCCCGCCTCCCCGCACGGCCTCCGCCGCCCCCCCGCCCGGGTCCGGGTCTTGGGCCCACCCCGCCGCTCCGGCCCCCTCCTGGGCCCCTGCCGCCGCCCCGGCCCTCCGCCCCTCGGCCTGTCGCTCCGCGCCGCCACTGCTCTCTGGGCACCATCTACTCCGCGGCCAGAGCCCCTCTGGCATACAGCCCCGGCTTTTGCCGCCCCCACCACAGCATCCCCGACGCTGCCGCCGCCTCCCGACGCTCCAACATGGCTCCCGGCCGCTCGGATGGTTTGCTCCACCTCCGCCCCGATGCTCCAAACGCAGTGGTACAACCCGTTGCGCATGGCAGTTCTGGCTATGGAAGCCGTTGCTGCCATCTTTATTGAGGTCAGAAGTGCTGCCCACGGTGCTGAATGGAACGGGGAGTTTCTCCGCTACTCCACAACCGCCCTCCCATTCCTCTGAGTTTGTTGTCTTTCTTTAGATTGAGAATCTCGTCTCCCTTCCGGAGCACTAGTTCCGAACCCTAACAAAAAATTTGGTCTGAAAATGGGTTGTCATATTGTTCTGAGTGTTCTCACCACTCTGGGCAGCGTTACCATGTAGAATCCTGTGACAGGGACGATAATGACCAGACACCGGCCCGGGACACTAGCAGTTCAAACAACAGCATTAACTATTTATTAACAAGTTGAACTTATGAAACGTCATAAATATCTCCTTGTTAGCCCCTACAGAGCAGGATCTGAAAATGACCCTCCAGAAGCAGGAAGATAAGTCAATAGTTCTCTGCCTCGACAATTGTTAGCAATCTCCCAGATTTGGGGCTCCTGCACTAGACACCACATCTCTCCAGGCTATGGCTCTTTCCAGTGTTCGGAGATGCCACGTGGAATTCAGGGTTGCACCACAGCTGTGAACCCAGCTTCCTCGGATGCCCTCCCCTCGCCTGCGACAACTGCATCCTTTAACCCCTTGAAGAGCCTGACAGAAACTCAGTTCTCCCTAGTCCTGGTTCAATCTAGTTTTCGGTCCAACTCCTGGCACGCGCGCAACTCAACTGACCAATAGCTGTATCTGGCGCAGTAGACGTCACCGAATACGAGAGCAAAGGCGGTGCATTCCAATCAGGGAGTCATTGTTTCTATTGGCACAATAGGAGACCCCTCCCATCTCGGAGGACTCCATTGTATGCGGGAGGAAGGAGGACCTCGAGGGTTCCAAGCTAGCCAGCAGAAACAATCCAAAAGGTGCGCTACCCTGGTCAGCCTCCAAACACCGCATCGGCAATGAGCTACAAAGTCAGGTGCAGAGCACTTTGGCATTCTGGCACCGAGACAAAAGTCAGGTCCTGGATCCTAGAACGCTGCACTGGGTGCGGCTCCCCCGGCTGAGTGGTTACCGCTTCAAACAGTCCAAGAACTCCTGGCCAAGACCCCTGGCCCGCCCCCAGATAGTAGCTATGACATCACCAGCAACCAATCAACGCATTCTCTCGCTCCTCGGTTTCTTTGCTTCCGGGAGGCCGGTCTCACCCGGAGCCCGGTGTCATGCGGGTTGTACCCCGATGTGGCTGCTAGTATCTGTCTCGTGGGCTTCAGCTGTGTTTTAGGAATCTGAGTCTTAAGCAATTCTGGGTCAGAGTTCCGTGTCAGGTGCACCATTTATGAGCGCGGTTGGAGCATCTGCAAGCGGCAATGGAGGATTGCGGTTCCCGACTAGAGGAGAGAGGAGCGGGACCTGGTATTGACCGTGCCCGCCACTCCTTGGAAGTTACTGGAAGGTACAGATCTGAGGTCGAACAAGGAGGAAGAGAGCTGAGAACACAGAGGAGTCGCTTGAATGACTTTAGGGATCTGGACTTCTACAAGATGCCTGAGCAGCAATTTAGGAAGCCATCCTGGCTCTTGCTACATGGGCAGATGCGCAAAGGCACCATGACTGAGGGAACTCGAGTTTCGTTTCCTCCTCCAACAAGGCTGATGGCTGACCTCCCTCCACCCCGAGTTATGGCGTTCACTACAGACGGCACGGCTCTCTACCGGCTCCCTGCGCGTAGCTGTCTCCACTCTTCCTATGACTGCTGCTGCGTTCTGGGGGCCCCTCATTCTGTTTTCTCATATGCACTCACTTCAGTGTCCAACCCACAGCAGTAGTTCCTAATGCACTTTCTGGAAAGACAAAAATGAAGAGGCTGCAAGACGGTTCAGCGGGTAAAGATGCTCGGCGCCCAAGTCTGAACAGGAGTTTAATCCCTGGAACTCATTTAAAAGTGGAAGGAGAGCCGCCTCCACAAAGGTGTCCTCTGACCTCTGCATGCTACGCCACTCCGTAGTAATAATCCACGTTTCAAATGAAATGCTCATTTCTCCCTCTGCTTCCAAGTACAGCTTTGTCCCTACCTCCCCCAGGAGGAAGGTAGACCTCCACATCGTCACTCCTCATTCTCAGTAGTTTCAACGACAGGGTCCACATAGGCCTCAGAACCTAGATTTGATGTTGCCACGAGGCAAGATAAACAGAAGAGCAGACAGCAGGGGGAGCACTGTCTTATATATTATATTTTTGGTTGTGAGCCTAGCCTTTAACGGCTGAGCCATCTCTCCAGCCCGGGAGCACTTTCTTTAGCCTCATAGAATTCAGTGCTAAATACACGTTTGGTACACTGAGGCCCTGGATTCAATCAATCCCCGGCACCAGAAACAAGAATCTTGGCCTGGTGTGGTGTCACAGGCTTTTAATCTAGCATTCAAGAGACAGAGGCAGGAAGATCTCTGAATTTGAGACAAGTCTTGTCTAAGCAGCAAGTTCCAGGCCAGCCAGGGCTACATAGTGAGACCGTGCCTCAAAACAAAACAAGCACACATAAAAACCCAGTCTGTAACTCCTCACATCTTCACTGAGCTATACTCAAATCCACTTAAAATGGAGTGTGTATCTTTTGCCTCTGGAGCTGGAGAGCATTGCTGGAGAGAAACACATAATTCTACTAGTTGGTCTCATTTTGCATTTGTGACCACAGCCTTAGTAAGTTAGAGGGCTTACCCAGCCCAGTGTAGTAAGGCAAGAAAAACAATTTTTAAAAAATGGAGGAAAACTTGTATCCATAGTTAATATGATGGTGTAGGTTTAAAAAAAAATCTGAAGGAGTGGTGGGCATATTTCCCAGCTTGCTTAAGTATAAAGGCCTGGGGTAAATCCTCAGCACTGAATAAGCTGGTGGTGTATCCCAGAACACAGGAGGTAGAGGAAGGAAGATCCAAAGTCCAGTGTCCTCAGATACATAGGGAATCCAGGGAATTCAGGGTCATTCTGAGTAACAGGAGACCTATCCTAAAGACAAAATTTTAAAAATCCAAGGGAACCTAAGGGTTAATTGTCTTTATATTTATTTGATTTACTTTCATGCATGAATGTGCACTACATGTGTATCTGGTGCCTGCAGAGGTCAGAATAGACCATCAGATCTCCAGGAGGTAGAGTTACAGATGGTTGTGAGCTGCCATGTGAGTGCTGGGAATTGAACCCAGATCCTCTGCAAGAGCAACAAGTGCTTTTAAGCACTGACCCCACATCTCCTGCCTCAGATGGGCAAATTGTTAAAGTGGGCTTAACAAAGTTATTGGACATGGGGCTGGAGAGATGGCTCAGTTGTTAAGAGAACCTAATATTCTTAAAGAATATGCTAAACTGATTCCCAGTACTCACATCAGGCCATTCACAACTGCCTGTAACTAGTTCCAAGGAAAATCTGATGATTCTGACCTCTTGCATTCATGCAAATACACACACACATACACACACACACAGAGAGAGAGAGAGAGAGAGAGAGAGAGAGAGAGAGAGAGAGAGAGAGAGACTCCTACACATAGTTTGAAATAATAAAAAATGAATTTTTAAAAAATTGTTGGATTAGCTGGGCAGGATGGCTCACACCTTTAATCCCAGCACTCGGGAGGCAGAGGCAGGTGGATCTCTGTGAGTTTGAGGTCAGTCTGGTCTACAGAGAGAGTTCCAGGACAGCCTCCAAAGCGACAGAGAAACCCTGTCTCAAAAAAACAATAGTTGGATCCACCTGTTTTGCTTCCCAAGTTCTGGGATTAAAAGTGTGCACCACCACTGCCCAGCTATAAAGTAAGGGTATTTAATAGAACATAAAATGCACTAAACAAATGAAACATCAACAAATTCTTATTATTAAATGGCAGTATTAAGAAGGGAGCCACTCAGGTGTGGCACATGCCTGTAATCCCATCACTGGGGCTGAGACCGGAAGATGTCAGTTACACGCTGGCCAGGGCTAGATAGCGAGGCCCTGTTTCAAATAAGAACAGCAACAATAACAAGAGAATGGTAACCAACCCACTGCAGTCCTGTAATCTATAGACTCAGACTTTTGAAGGTTGAAATAGTAAAGTTATTCAAGTTGAGGCAACATAGCGAGATCTTGATGGATAGATAGATAGATCGATCGATAGATAGATAGATAGATAGATAGATAGATAGATTCAGATAGGAAGGCCTTTTTTGGGGCATGGGGATTCGAGGCAATGTCTGCTAAATATCTTTAGTCATTAGGGAAATATAAATAAAAAAACATTGTATTAGAATGATCACAATAAAAACAATAGGAAGTTGGTTCTCTATGTGTTTGTACCTGTACTGCATACTGAATCCAAAACCCTGTGCATGTTATATAAGTACATCCCCAGCCACACCAAATTTGTGGGAAGACAGGACACATTAGAACTCACAAACACTGTTAGAATTTACATTGGAACCAAAAAAAAAAAAAAAAAAAGCCGGGCGGTGGTGGCGCACGCCTTTAATCCCAGCACTTGGGAGGCAGAGGCAAGCAGGTCTCAGTGAGTTCAAGGCCGGGATGGACCGTCAGCCTCCAAAACAATACAGAGAAACCCTGTCTCGTAAAACAAAACAAAACCAAAAACAACAAAAAAGAATTTCCATTGGTATAAATGCTTTGGATAAATATGTCAGCATCGTGCCAGTGATCCCACAATTCTAGTGTTGCCTAGTATGCACAGGGCCCTGAATTTAAAACCTAGCATAAATAAGAGGCTAGGTGTGGTAAGCGGTTCTATAATCTCAGCACTGGGAGATGGAGGCAGGAGGGTCAGCAGCTCAAGATCACTGGCTACAGAGATAATTGGAGAACCTGTCTCAACAAAAAGATAATAAAATACACAAAACTGGCCACAATTGTAACGTCACCAATAGTGTATAGATTAGTGAGAGTATTTTCCCATGCAACATTAGGAATAAGCAAACTGCAGCCATATACTATACTAGATGAACCTCACACTGAAACAGAAGTCAGAATTTATACTATGATTCCATGACAGAATTGATCAATGATTACCTCTGGAGGAAAGAGGCCACCGGTGATTAAGTGAGCCCAAGGACTGGGGATATTCCTTTCTTTTTCTGGGTGGTCATATTTGAGTCGTCAGTATCTCAACTGAGTAAGTCAGGCTCTATTTCCTGTTTGTTTCAAGACAAATTTTCTCTGTGTACCCTGGCTGTCCTGGAACTCGCTCTGTAGACCAAGCTGGCCTTGAACTCAGAGATCCTCCTGCCTCTGCCTCCCGAGTGCTGGGATTAAAGGTGTGTGTGCTACCATGCGTGGTAACTCTTGCTCTGAATTTCATACTTTTCATGGTGTGTTATCCTTCCATTAAAGGCAGGGGGGGAAGGCTGGGGTGATGGGTCAGCAGTTAAAACCCTTGCCACGTAAGGTGAGGACCAGAGTTCGGATCTCCAGTACCCACATGAATATTGGATGTGTGTGGTGGCCTGCTCATAATTCTCGAGCTCAGAGGGCAGGTTGGTATCCTTGGGGCATCTAAGCTAATCAGACTAGCTGTATTGCCGAGCTCTGGGTTGGACTGAGAGACTCTGCTTCAATGAATAAAGTGAAGAGCTATTGGGGAAAGACTGCCATCAGCCTTGGCCTCCACTTGAACATGTATCTGCATGTATGTGCTTACACAAATACACAACACATCACACACAGCTTAAAAGAAAGATTTCTCCGTCAGTGTCTTCTGAGAACTAAGCTGAGCTCTCCACCCCTCACAAGCTGGGCATGACTAGTTTGGGGTCCAGTGCCTCTGCCACATGGGCCAGACCCTTAGGCATCCACTTTCTGGTCAGAGTAAAGTAATGCCTAGCCCACAGGTTCCTGTTTTTTTTTTTTTTTTTTTTTTTTGGTTTTACGAGACAGGGTTTCTCTGTATTGTTTTGGAGGCTGTCGGTCCAGCCTGGCCTCGAACTCACATAGATCCTCCCGCCTCTGCCTCCCGAGTGCTGGGATTAAAGGCGTGCGCCACCACCGCCCGGCTTATGACCAGTCTTTATTTACATAGCCTTGTGACACTTTAACCAGCATTCCAAGAAGTTATCTCAAACTTCAAAATAATGCATCAATTGACTCAAATACATACCAGTTCCTACTGTCTACTCATTCTTTATCTTTTTGTTTCTTCTCTTCCTTTTTTATTATTTAAGAAACAAGCTTGTTTCACATGTCAATCCCAGCTCCTCTCCCCCCTCCCCACCAGACCCCCCCAGTCTCCCACCCCACCCCACTCAGATCCCCGGGAGGGTGAGGCCCTCCATGGTGGATCTCCAGAGTATGTCATTTCATCCAGGGCAGGGCCTAGGCCCTCCCACAAGAGTCCAGGCTGAGAAAGCATCCCTCATTGTAGGATGGATACTCAAAGTCTATTTGTATGCCAGGGATAAATACTGATCTACTACCCAAGGCCCCATAGATTACCTAGGCCTCCTCACTGCCACCCACATTCAGGGGGTCTGGGTCAGTCCCATGCTTTCCACACAGCCATCAATCTGGAGTCCAAGAGCTCCCCCTTGTTCAGGTCAACTGTTTCTGTGGGTTAAACCAGGCCAGTCTTAACTCCTTTGATCATTAGTTCTCCCTTTCTGTGACTTAATTCCAGGAATTCAGTTCAGTGTTTAGCTGTGGGTGTCTGCCTCTGCTTCCATCAGTCGCTGGATGAAGGTTCTGTTTCCCAGACTCTCTGGCAGTGGGATTGTAGGCTGGCACTCCCCTGATTCATATCTAAAATCCATATATGAGTAAGTACATGTCATGTTTCTCTTTTTGTGACTGGGTTACGTCACTCTGGATGGTTTCTTCTAGTGCCTTCCATTTGCCTGTGAACCCACAGGTTCCTACTGCTCCCTTTAGCTTCTCAGGCCCATACAAATGCTGCCCTTTACTGGCAGGGCTAAGAGTTCTCTGTCCCTTGTTCTTTCTCCCGCCTAGCCACATCCCACATCTACCCTTCCAAGCCGCAGAGGTGCTGTCTGACTTCCCTTCCTGAGAGGAAAATTTTGGTTCACCGCAGTCTACCTTTATGTCTACAATTCTATGTTGTGAGATCCGTTTGGTGAAGTTTTGGAGTCCTGCCCCTCCCCCAGAATGCTTGAGAACATGACCCACTATTTATGTAACTGTTGGCAAGGATTTCTGCATCTCTTACAGACAGGTGCGGGGCCCCTTAGACAATCCTGCAAATGTGGGTGTGGGCTTCTCGAATCGATACCTCGTTTACTGAGGAGCAGCCCTAGACGGAGGGCAGAGCTGCAGGGCTCTTCCCACAAGGTCTGGGTGCACAGCACACAGCAGATGATGCTCCTGCCTCGGCTTCCTGGGAAGCTCCTGCCTTTTTTGAATTGCACTGTCTCCTAAGAACAGTGGTTTCCTGTCTGCAGCACTCCAGTGAACAGCCATGGCTGGGAACCAGAGTCTCTAACTCTGGATGTGCACTGAGCAGGCTGTGTCCCTCCACCAGGAGCCTGTGCCCAGCAATCTGATAGTGCCAGTGGCTAAGGAGGAACACTGCCCAGATCACTGAGATTCCCTCTGCCCCATAGGTTTCCTTTGAAATGCTTGCCACACTTCCCTCAGCAACGGTTGAGGCCCCACCCTGAGCCTCTATTCTGTCTCCTGCGTGCGTGCGTGCGTGCGTGCGTGCGTGCGTGTGTGTGTGTGTGTGTGTGTGTGTGTGTACACGGGAAGGCTGGAGGGTGGTAACATGTTTTTCTCTACTGCTCTGTGTACCTTTAAATTTTTATTTACATTTTAAACGTGTATGAATGATCTTCTTGCATGAATGAACGTCCACTACATTCGTGTCTGTTGCCCACACAGGTCAGATCAGGGAACCAGATGCCCTCCCTGGAAGTGAAGCTACGGATGACCGTGAGCCACTATGTAGACGTTGGAAACCAAACCCGAGTCCTCTTTAAGGGCAGCCAGTGTTCTTAACTGCTGAGCCACCTCTCCAACCCCTATTTAAGGGGGAAAAACATCTTTAATCATGTGTTTGTGTAGGTATTGAGTGTGAGCTTGTGCAGTGCCTGAAAAGACCAGAAGAGGGCACTCAATCCCCTGGAGAATGCAGGCGCTTGGGGCTGGAGACTGCTCAGTGGCTAGGAGCACTGACTGCTCTTCCAGGGAACCTGGGTTCAATTCCCAGTACCTACATGGCAGCTCACAACTGTCTATAACTCCAGTTGGAATCCAGGTAATAACAATGTACATAAAATAAATAAAATTGTAGGTGCTTTTTACTTCTTAACCGCTGAGCCATCTCTCCAGTCCCCTCCACCTTCCATTTTTAAAATCACATTTTACTATTTTGTGTGTGAGTACAGAGGGACATAGCACAGCATGAATGTGGAGGAAAGGAGTTGGTTCTCTACCATGTGGGCCCTGGGGATCGAACTCGAGTACATGCTACCACACCTGGCTTTTACATGGGTGCTGGGAATCCACACTCAGGCCTCCATGCCCAGGTGGCAAGAACTATGAAGTCATTTTCCAGTCTCTGCCGTCAGCAGGCCCGATAGACACTGGGTGTGTAGATCTACCTGTATGAGGAATGGGGACCTCAAGAAAGAAATACCCAGAGATGCAGACTTTGTTGCTGTCTATGGGCCCTCCCCCTCCCTCCCCCCAGTTTAGTGAGAGCTACCATGCTGACTTGAAAGAGAACGAGGATTTGTCCATTTCTGGCCTCTAATAATGCAGGAGTGTACCCTTAACCCCAGTCTAGTTAACATATTCCTTCAGAATACAAAAAATGATAAAATCGCTTCTGAGGTTACAAACCAAGGGAATCGTGGTGGACCAAAGGAGAGAAACAATGCAAACCTAGGCCAGCATTGTCAGGGAGAGCAGGGCTTGCAGAAGGGCCTGCTCTACTGGAGACTAGCTATGCAGGGAGCATGCGCTGAGGTCTTGGGTTCCATCCCCAGCTCAAGAGTGGGGGAAATGGAGAAGGAAAGTGAAGGGGAAGGACAGAGAACAGCTGTAGCTGTGCAGGACTAAGTAACCTTATTTTTAAAAATTTTTTTGTGTATGATGTTTTACCTCCATGTATATCTGTTTGCCAAGTGCGTGACTGGTGCCTGTGGAGGTAAGAAGAGGGCATCGAATACCCTGGAACTGGAGTTACAGGTGGTTGAGAACCACGATGTAGGTGCTGGGAATCGAACCTTGGTCCTCTAAAAGAGCAGTCAGTGCTCTAACCACTGAGCCATCTCTTTAGCCCCTATTTTTTATTTTTGGTGAGACAATGGCTGGCCTGGAACTATGTAAACTAGGCTGATTGTGGGCATCCATTTGCCTCTGCCTCCCGAGTGCTGGGACTAAAGGTGTGTACCACCATGGCCAGCAAAAGGATGTAAGTGAAAAGACAGACACTGTGTCCTGGGGCACTTGGTATGCTGGGCCCCACAGGAAGGAAGGGGAAGGGCAGGAGAGACAGGAGAGGCTCAGCAGGGTCTTAGGACTACAGAAAGCAGTCGTCAAGGTCCACCGCCTCTTTGCACTGCAGATGTCAGTACAAGGTAGAGGAGCGAGGTCCTGAGGTTCTATCTGCCCCACCGATCCCCCCAGGATCACACAGGGAGCCCAATTCCTGAAGCCTAGAATTTATTTCTGAAGGAGAGCTGTAGCACATAGGAAAATACACATGGCTTTCGGTCTATTTTTTTTTTCCAGAGAAAATAGATTCTGTCATTGGCTTCCTCAGCATCACCATCCTGTTCCATGAGGCTCCAGGATGGATGCACTGTCTCAAAGATCCCGCTTTCAAGGCAGCAGCCTGGCCAAGGCCTCTGGGGCTGACAGTAGGGGTCCAGGGGACAGCAGCCCCTAAAGGGGTAAGGGTTGCACATGAGCAACACTCACTGCAAAGCTAAGGCAAAGAGAGCTGGTGGGAGGTGCCTCCCTCCCCCTAAGGACATGGCTTGCTGAGGTCCAAGACTCAGACCAGGCAGTGGGTAGGGATGGCGGTGGCCCAGCCTGGAGCAGCAGCAGGACTCTGGGTATGCATATGGGTATGGGGGGCCGGCATGCTGAAGAGGCAGCCTATCAGCAAACAGAGGGTCTTCAGCTTGCACATTTCCTCTACCCCAATATAGTTCCCACACTGTGGTCCCCAATCCTAACTTGGCCCCTTACACTGACTCTACTTCAGATAAGGGGCCCGGCTCAGATCCCTTCCAATTCTTTATCCCCTCACAATGTCTGTGCAAAACACTCTTAGCGCAAAGCCCCTGAGTTCCCTGCACCCTGACCAGGGCTGCAGAGAAGGGAGAAAAGAGAAGTGCTAACTGGGGGCCTCTCCCAGCTCTGGGAATTCCTTGTACATCTCTTGGACAATCATGCGGTCCATCTGGCACTGGGGTGAGGCCTCTTCCTCAGCCAGGATGCGCCGCAGTGTGGCCTGAAGGTCTGACAGCCGATGACGGTGCTGCCGGTAGGATGTGGAGCGAACTACGGCATGCATCAGGGAGAGGTACTCCATGCGCAGCTGTGGGAAGAGCAGGCTGGCTCAGGGACCCCAGGAAGACCGCACCCGCCCTCAGGGGGCAACTGGCCACCACTGCCCCAGGGATTCCTCTCACCAGCTGGGACTTCTCAAATACCAGGATTCTAGGACCTAGAATGGAGTCAACGTTAAATGGCTCCCATAGCTGTTGAGCGAGTGAATAACTCTAGCCACACAGCATCCCAGAATACGTCTGCCCTGGGAAGTCCTGCATGTCAGTCAGAATCCTTGGCTTCTCCCTGTCTCTTAATTACACTCATGACTTCAAACAGCAATCTAGTCTCATACATCTCTCACAGATCTGTCCTGTGAGCACCCAACAAGAACATCTAGTTGCCTGCTTGTCACTCCTGCATAGCTCAGACGCCTCAAATCCACACACCTACCACCAAACTCATCACCTTCCCCAACATCCCCAAGGTGGAAGGCTTCCCATGGTCTGTACTCTAGGAAAGAACCAGTGCTTTGACCCGGAAGTGCAGGCCCCAACGCATGTGTCCTGATCCAGTTGCACTGATTTCCTCTGCTGTGTCTGTTCTCCTTGGAGCATGACTGCCCATCGTCCCTGTCATTCGAACCTCAGCTGGTCTTGTGCTTTCGGAACCCCCTTGTCTTCTGCTCTCAGTACCCGGCCTTTACGTGTCTTCACTAGAGTCGAGTCCACCACTGGCTGTCCCCTGCCTCGTCTGCTCGCCTCCTGTAGTAGTCACTCAATACATGGTCCATTTCTCAATGCGTACTGGAGAATTTCCTTAGGACAGGGCATGCACCAGCACCTCCCACCTTTAGAAGACCTCCCTGATTCCATATCGTTTCCTTTGAGTGCCTGCCTCCGTTTCTGCTTCTCTGGACAGAAAGCTGGTTCCTTTCACTGACGGCTTCCAAGTCATTCCCCGTTCCCACTTCCCCAGTAACGTACATATTCTCAGACTTCCCATACAGACTCCATCCTCCACTGCACCAGCATGGCTGGCAGTCACCACTGGTTTCCATGTGACAAATGCAAACGTTAATTCTCCGCCCACCTTCTCCCCCATCCAGACACACGGTCTGTGGTTTGCTCTTGATCACCTGGTTTTGTTTCTGGCTTTCTCCTTTGTTGAGCCTGCTGTGTCACAGCTAAGGCCCAAGTTTCCTGCTGGCATCACCTATCTAAATTCCTAGGTGGCCACATTCTTTTTTTTTTTTTTTTTTTGGTTTTTCGAGACAGGGTTTCTCTGTGGCTTTGGAGGCTGTCCTGGAACTCACTTTGTAGACCAGGCTGGCCTCGAACTCACAGAGATCCGCCTGCCTCTGCCTCCCGAGTGCTGGGATTAAAGGCGTGCGCCACCAACGCCCGGCCTAGGTGGCCACATTCTATCATAGGCTTTCTGTCACATTCTGAACAGACAACTCTAGTATGTCCCTAGCCCCAACTCACCCACTGCCTCCCCAGTGCCCTGGCACCTGAGTATCTTGCAGATATCTCCCAACTGTTTTAGCTTTTTCAGTTCTGGGGATTGAAGCCAGGGCCTCATGTATGCAAAGCAAGTGGTCTATCAACTGAGCTATATCCCCCAACCTTTGCCCCCAATCTTAAACCATTTAAAACACAACTCTATGCTTCCCTAAGAAGCTCCTTGGGCCTCCTCCATTAATCACCGGTACTCTATCCACCTCGTTGTTCAAAACCAACCCAGGAGCAAGCTCTGCTGGACCCACTCCCAACACAGCCCAAACCTGACCTATTTCACCACCCAGATGTCCTCTCCCCCACTAATGCTACGGCTTCCTGGCTTCCACTCGGCCTCACCTAAGAAACCTGTGACTCTTCCTCTTCTGAGAAGCAAGTCACAGCTACAGCCTCCAAGGCTGTGCAAAAACCCTATTTCCTCATCTCCCTCTCTCCCACCCGAATGCTCTTCAGATACCCTGCTCCAGATCACCACACACCTGGCTGCCACGGATCCTGCCATCCCTGTCCTGGTCTCTGAGTGGCCTTCCACACTCACCTGGCACTGGGAGCAGCAGTCCTGCCCCCCCCATCTCCACTCAGTGTCACAGTCACCCTCATCTCCACTCAGTGTCACCCTCATCTCCACTCAGTGTCACCCCATTTTGGGGTCATTCAGCTCCCATCCCCACTGCAGCAACCTCCAGGCACCTTGTCTCCAGGTGACAGGTCCGCAATTTGCCGCACAGTGATGTCAATAAGGGCCATCATGTCTGTGTGGTAGAAGATGGAGGCTGTGGCAGGGCTGCCACACACATCCTGCAGGAACTTGAGGACCGAGTGTGGTGGCTGAGGCTCATGTTTGAAGATACGTACAGGATCGTCTACAAGGCAAGGGTTCACAGGAGTCAAAGAGGTCCTTGTCGGGGTCCCAGAGTCATCCTGGAGGGTTAGAGAAGTCAAAGCAGGGGAGGTGACAGTCACAGGGCATCAGAGTGGCACCATGCAGACTTCTAGGCTCTCACCTCCTCTGTTCAGAAGTAAAAGCAGTTTCTCTGAGAAGATCTTAACATTGGTGTGCTTGCTCAAGGCAGCCATGATGACATTCTGGTCAGGAGCTGGGGAAGACGTGGACGAACACAGGTAAGAGTGTGGGCGCAGAGCCCACAAGGCCCCATGTTGGCCAGCCAGCCTCCAGACGCGCCTCACCCCACCTGTCAGGTGTAGGTTGAGAGCCAGAAGCAGGTTCACGCAGAGGTCCGGCAGCTGCTCTGTGGTATCCAGGGGAAGGCCGTCCTCAACGATGCTTAGCAGGAACTGGGCAAAGGGTGTGCCCAGGTGCTCTGAGAGGAGCATAACGCAATCTAGAGACCCAACTTTCCCTCCCCAAACAATCCAGTCTCCATGGCTTTCCATGAGTCTCGGGGATACCTTTTTGTCAGGTAGCCGTCAGCAGGTCTCTAGGCCCTTGGGCCCTGCATGGGTCCCACCCCTGGGGCCTGTCTTCAGCCGATCAGCAACCTACATGCTTACCGTAGTGTGCGTAGGGTACTGCCTCTCCCATGGAGAAGACCATGGCCAGGATGAGAGCAGAGTAACAGAGCTTCTGGTGGTCTAGGAGGGTAGGGAAGGTACTCAGCGATACTCAAGAGTGTCAGGCAGCCCCAGCAGATGGTGGGGACACTGTCCAGCTGGCGGGTGCGGCCCCCGCCCCACCTCACCCTGTGTGTCGGTCTGCATGTCTCGTGCCAGCTCCACAGGCAGCACGGAAGACACAAGTGTGGAGACGATCGCTGCGTCCAGGCTGCACATGGCACCGAAGCACTTGAGGAGCAGCAGCCGCAGTGACGCTCGGTGCTCCTGAAGAAGAAGCTGTGTGCTCAGTGCCCTGACTCCTGCCCACATCCCGCTGTGCCCCTCCCTTGCCTCATACATACCATTTGGTAGTAGGCCACCAAGGCCAGGACAGACTCAAACTCATTCCTTTTGCACATTTTTTTGCAAACTTCAGGGTCTGCATCAGTCTGTAGAGGGGAGAAAGAATGAGGGTTACCCAGTGTGAGATGAGTGTGTGGGCAGAAGAGACCTAAGCATTAAAGAGGGATGGCACGGGGTAGGAGTCACTGCTCCCAAGCTGGGAGGCCCACGAGGGTCCCTCCCCATACCAGGATATGTAGCAGCTCCTCCAGGTAGCAGCGGATGACAGTCTCATCCTCATACAGCGCCCAGCTGCGCTGCTGGGCGTCATCCTTTCTTCGAGCCAGGTCTGCAAAAATCACCTCGAGTCTCTGCTGGTCATGGCAGACCTGTCCTGAGGGTAGGGCTGTGCTCAGGTCCTGGGGGAACAGGGCAGAGTGTGACTCAGTTCCAGGAAGCCTGGGTCCCTGAGCCCATCTCGGAGCCGAGGTCCCACAAAGTCCACACCGGGCAGGTCAATTCCAGTCTCCACCTCCCAATACAGGGTCCTGCTTAAAACACAGCGGTGGGAGTTTCCGACGTCCCCATTCTCACCCCAGATGTGGATAAGTACTCCCATGAGGCGGGCATGGACTCTGTCACTCCCTGAATGTGACTCAGAATCCTCATTCCCATTCCACACAATGTGACACCAGGCCTGCTGTACTTGATGCTAGCTGGTATGCCCAGCCCAGGCATACATACCACTGGCCTACTGCCCTCCAACCAAAACACAGGTGGAACCTAAGGAAATATCTGCGGTCCACTCAAACCCTATCAGGCAGTCAGCACTCACTACCTCTATTCCTTCTCCTGACCTTCCTTTCGCTTCCCCTCCAAGATAGGGCTTTTCTGTGCAGCCCTATCCTGTCCTGGAACTTGCTCTGTAGACTAAGCTGGCCTCAAACTCCCAGAGATCCGCCTGCCTCTGTCTCCCAAGTGCTGGGATTAAAGGCGTGCGCCACCACCGCCAGCACCAGTGTCCTCATCTTGACAAGGGGCCTTAGCCATCTTGAAATGCTCACATCTAAGTTGGCTAGCTCACCAAGCACCCTTTTCTCTATACTTCTGAAGCTGGCCAGGTACTGCTTTCACCTATGTCTATCTTTCCCAAAGACCCCTCCAGGTGGCTGTACGCTTCCCCTACTCCCGCCTCATCCTGGTCTTATCACCTGCCTCTGGCTCACCTGCTCCCACACAACCTGCTCCCACACTGCCTGTGATCCGGCCACGCCAGCCACCGTCTTCCAATTCCTCCTTCCTGTGAGCCACGCCTCTGTCCTGCCTCTTGGTCCTTGTCCAGGCTGAGCCTCTGTCTAGAATGTTCTTCCTCCCTTTCTCCTTCATGGGTCAACTCAAATGACCCCAATACCCAGTCCAATGACAGCCAGGAGCCAGAGCTCAACAAATACCTGTCACAGACAACCTGAGCAAATGTGTGAGGGTAGGAGCGGGGAGGGACCAGCAGTCTGGCTGAGGGTGGGAAGGCTCCGTGGCCATGCTGCCCACCCTCACCTTGCCCTCTACCAGCGAGAGGAGGACTTGCTCCATGACAGGTGAGCTGGACGGTACGGAGGCCTGTATGTGACCCACCACGACACCAATGGCCACACGACATAGCTCATGGCTCAGGCCGGTGTTTCTGCGCACGAGCTCCATCAGCTCTGCCCCAATGGTCCTTGGCACAACTGTCTCAGCAGCTGGCCTCTCTTCTCTGGTCTCCAGGCTCAGTGCTTCCAGAGCTCCCAGGTCATCAGAGGCTGAGTTTGCATCAGCGGCTACCTCCTCTGCAGGGGGCTCAGGAGATGGTGCCTTGGAGGGAGAGGGCTGGGCCTGGGACACAGTGGTGTGGGCACCTCGGCGAGGTACAGGTGGGGGTGTGGGTGAGCAGCTGGGACCCAGATCAGAGGGGCTAGAGCCAGTATAGAGTGTGTCCATGGAGGTGCTGCTGACTGATGAGCCACTGGACACAGAGCTACCCCCAGAGGGGACTGTGGTGCGGCCACCTGTGAGTAAAAAGTAAATGCTGTGCTGGGGCAACCTGTTGGGGGCCCCACGCTTCCTGGCCTAGGGACCCTGACCCTAGTACAGGACCCAGTTCCTCTGCTAGGCCCTATCTCCTCATCAAGCCTGGCGCCCCCAACTGCCCAGACATGGGACTCTATATTCTCCCCCAAGTTCAGAACCCCCATTTGTCTAACATGGGCAGAGCAACCACCACGCACAGGGCACTCCTATCCCAATCACCCCAGCCTGGCCTCTCACCACTCCCTGAGGTCACCAGGGCCTCACGGTCTCGGCGTTTCACCGGTGGAGGCGGGGTGGTGGGCGCGGCGCGTCGAGGCTGCGGTGGGACCTGAGAGAAGAGAATGGAATCGGGGGAGGGCAGGCTGCTGGCTGTCCCTGTGACCCAAGCGGACCCTTTGAGTCTCTGGATAAAGCCTTAATTCCTCATGCCTCTTTCTAAAAGATACTCTCACTCCATACCTGGTAGAGGGCTCCATCTGTCCCAAGATGCTCAGAACTGGGCAGGCTGTGCTGCCGTTCAAACCCAGTCCGACACACCCCGTTAGGCTGCCTAGATGCAGCAGAATCCAAATGGTGGTCACTGGTAGATGGGGTCATAACTGAAGCACTGGAGGCAGAGGGACCCCTTCGAGACAATGTCTCTTTCCGGTGATGGATCAGCTTCCTGACAGAGAGACAAACAAGCCATGGGGGGATGCTCCTCCCTACTCCCCAAGTCCTCATCTGGTACCTGTGGGATGCCGGGACCTCACAGGACAGGCCCCACATACTTCCCATTCCAGTCTGTGGTGCCTCATACTAACCCTAGTACTGCCCCTACAGTATCTCTGGCCCTATAAAGGAGCCCATCCACCACCATGCTCAAGGGGAGGTGTTACCTTCACCTCCCAAATACTCACTGGAGGACTCCGCGCTGTTCCAGGCTGTACTTGCCACCATCTCTCATGGCTGTGTTGTGCACAGCCTCAATGGCCCGGTCAATTGCTTGGAGGACATCTTGCTCCACGCCCTAAAGGTAGGAGAGCAGTTAGACCTGGGGGCCAAGCGGGGTTGATCAGCCCAGACCCAGCCGAAGCTGGAACTAGGTGGAGGACCCACTACAGCTGAGGCACAGAAGGCTGGGTACTAGCAGACAGACAGATGACTATGGAATGAAGTGCTCAAACTTTAGGGCTCAGGAAGTAGGGGCACAGGGTAGACTCTGTGATGGCCCCCTCAGGATTTAATCCCACACAGAGACTCTTGGCAAAGGCATTTCTGAAAACTATCCGTCCAGAGCAAAAGCACAGACATCTCAGATTGGGACCAGGCGAGTACACCTAGCCTATCCTTGGCTTGGCTCAGCGCCCAGAGTGAGATGCCAAAAGGAAGACTCCAGTGTCTAGAATCCTAAATCAGTCACTCTAGCTGCTGCTGGTCCTTCACAAAACCAAGGTCACACTCCAAAACAGCCTCGCACCCACAAAGCCCTTCCAGACAGCTGGGAGGCAAGCATGGGTCAAAAGGCTCCCTTTCACCTCCCGGCTGTCCTACCAGATCTTCAGACCACCTCTGGGAAGCTACTCTGTGCTTGCAGTAAAGCAGGGATTTGAAACACAGGCCTGGTTCCTGGTCTATGTTGTCACCCTCCACAACCCAGGAGTCCATTCTACTCCACTGTCTGGCATGGAGATGTGGGTTCCTGCTGTGGGACTGGCCAACAAGCTACACAGGAGCGAAGAGAACACACTCCAGAGTGGAGTTTTGCTGTTTGTTTTGTTTGGCTGGGCGGCCGGGTTTTGAGATGAGCGTCAGTGGAGCTGAAGCTGGACTGGAAGTCACTATGTTGCTCAGGCTGGCCTGGAACTCATGGTACCCTTCCAAATGCTGAGACTGTGGGCATACGCCATCGTGCTTAGCTCCAGAGTGAGTTTAAGAAGCTTCTCTGATGGGGTCAGATGGACACAGGGGTCTGCAAAGTCCTTGAGGTCGCATAAGGGGCTCAGGGTGGACAATGGTGGCAGGCAAACAAGAGATGGGGGAGACTAAAATGCATGTATACACAGATAGTATGACAGATATGGAGACTAAAATGCATGTGTACACAGATAGGATGACAGATATGGAGACTAAAATGCATGTGTACACAGATAGTATGACAGATATGGAGACTAAAATGCATGTGTACACAGATAGTATGACAGATATGGAGACTAAAATGCATGTGTACACAGATAGGATGACAGATATGGAGACTAAAATGCATGTGTACACAGATAGTATGACAGATGTGGAGACTAAAATGCATGTGTACACAGATAGTATGACAGATGTGGAGACTAAAATGCATGTGTACACAGATAGTATGACAGATATGGACACTAAAATGCATGTGTACACAGATAGTATGACAGATATGGAGACTAAAATGCATGTGTACACAGATAGTATGACAGATATGGAGACTAAAATGCATGTGTACACAGATAGGTGACAGACATGGAGAGAAGGCCCCAGGCAGGCAGTGAGAGACAACGCAGGAAGACTCGGGTCCACAGCAGGGTGGGGCCGTTTGAAGAAGGCCAGCACCAGGTGGAGTAAAAATGAGGCAGAGATGCATAGAGACTGTCCTTTTCTTCCCAAACTCCTGGTCCCACTGCTCTTGCTGAAGCAGGGGATCCACAGGCCCTGAGGAAGAGGCAGGACTTCCCCTAGGAGTCTCCAATAAGACCCCAGTGCTCAAAAGACAGGGCTGGGTGTGACACATTTTAGATCCAACTGACCTGTGTCTCTCGCCCCAAGCACCTCTAGATAAGAGAGCCTGGGGTTCTGTGAGGAAGCCCCTAGAACCAGGGGCCCCTCCCCTTTGGTAAGAGCAGACAACATTTGGCACTTTACCACAGCATTTCTGTCCTTAAGTGGGCTGAGACAGGGTGTTTCCATAGCTAGGGACAGGGCAGGGCAGGGGGCTGGCACAGGTCTGGCTGCTTTGGGCCCTGCTTCTTCGTACAGTCAGAACAGACTAACTGGGGAAGGACGACTCCTGAGGAAACAGAACGGAAGGAAACCAGGCCATCTCCAGAACAGGGGGAGCCATGGAGGAGGCTCACTTCCTCAGTGTGGGCAGCTCCCATTCCAGGACTGAGCTCCCCAGAACTCAGAGGAAGGAAATCCGGAGAAGTCAGGCCTGGAGGCCTGGGGGAAGTGGGGCTGGGGAGGGAGGGGGCTTGGTTCCAAAAGCGTTGGGGGAATGGTCCTTAGATTCAGAGGGATAGGTGGGTGAAGTCAGGATGCTGACGTATTACAGGGACTGGGGGTCAGCTAAGGGACGGGGATGCCTATGGCTCTGGGGTTAAGTGTGGGGTTGGGGGCTGACCTGGAGGGTGGTTGGGGAAACAGGTGGTGTCTGAGATGGCAGCACCAGGGGAGGGCACGGTGGAGCGGGGAGAGAGGCAAGAGTATGGCATCCTAGGGGCTTAGTAAAGGGGAATAATCAGACCTTGGGGTCTTAGGGACTTGGGTAATGGACTGGAGACTCTGGGTCCAGCTAAGGAAGTCTATTCATATGGAGGATCTGAGTCTGGATACAGGGGCAGCCTGGAGTGCCAGCCCCAGAATTTTTTATAGGCCTGCGATTAGATGTCAAAGGCCCAGTTCTTGGTGGGTACTGATGGCTCCGGGGGGGGTCTCAGTCCTTTTGGCTCTAGGGACTTAAGGTCAGATTCTCAAACTCCTTGTCTTGTAGCAGTCCTGAAGAAGCTGGCTGAGCTTCCTGGACCGGTTCTGCGTACCGGTAAAGGGTCCGGTCGAGAGGCCTGGCAGGGAGGGACACACTCACCTGCAGACGATGCAGGTAGGCAGGCGGCACGTACCCGGTCTCGCCACTACGCGCCCGTGCAGCTAACCACCAGTGCGTGCTGCTGCGCTCCAGCACGAGGAAGGTCTCGCCCGCAGCGAACGCCATGGCGTTGGGCTCCGCCGAGCGGAAGGCATACAGCGCGCGGTACATGGGGCCGGGTCGCCGGTTCTGAGTTCGCGACGAAGGTTGCGGTGCCGGGAAGTCAGGCCCCGACAGCCGCGCCGCGCTGCGCTAGCCCCGCCCTTCCCCGTGACACGCCACGCGTGCGCGTGCGCAACCGCCGGAGTCCCGCCCCGGGAACGAGTCGGCTCCAGCGTTGGAGCGCCGCGCCCCCTCGCGGCCCTGAGAGGTTCTACGGGGTGGGGTGGGGCTTCACTAGTGGTTTCTTGGCCCTTCAGCCGGAGGACTGGGGGTCTTTGCTCTCTCTCCCAGGCCAGCCTTCCTCCTTTCCCCGCTCAGGTGAAAACATTGCCTTCCTTCCCACCTCCGAAGGAAGCTCACAGGGCTTGCAGCCGGTGCGTCCCCAGACACAGGATGGGGCGCTTTGCTTTGAAGAATACTGATCAGACATTTGGAAGCCCTCACAGGGAGGGGTCTTCCCAGTGTCCAGGCCTCACAGCGCCTTAGCACCAAGTCCTTGCTCTGTCACTGAGGTGGTGAACAAGTGTGGAGGACGAGACACAAAACCAGGTCGAACTGTCCAAAATGCATCTTTGCTCCCCGCTACACACGCACGGACTTCCATTCTATCCAGAGACTCTGCTCCAGCACTCCCTTCGGGACCATCTACAACTTCTAGGGATCACCGTTTTGTTGTCACGAAGGACTCAAAGTCTATGACCTTGAGGACATATTCATTCATAATAAAATATCTGTGTGTCTCCCCTTTTTAAAGGCAATATTTTACATGATCCTTCTGGGAAAAGAAGGGGTGAGGGGCAGAAAGAAGGCTAACAGGGCAGAATTGAATGCACCGTGTTTGGAGAACGTGTTTTGAACCCTGAATGACGGTGTAATCTCAGCATCCAGGAGGCAGAGACTGGAGAAAGGTAATTTCAAGATCAGCCTGGGCTTCATAGTAAGTAAGGACCTGTCTCAAAGAAAAAAAAAAAACAGATAATGGTGGCGCACGCCTTTAATCCCAGCACTCATGAAGCACAGGCAGGTGGATCTCTGTGAGTTCGAGACCAGCCTGGTCTAAAAGAGCTAGTTCCGGGTCAGCCTCCAAAGCCACAGAGAAACCAGAGGAAAAAAAAAAAAGCATCCTTGGCCTTCAGCTTTATTGTCAGCCCAGACCTCTAAATCCTTGAAATCCTTGGCATCCCTGAGATCCAGTGAAGAGGGCATTAGGGCATCAAGGGTCCTGAAGAGTTGCCTATTCTTCACTGAAAGCCTGACTCTAAGGAGCACGGGATGTGCACACCATCAGGCTTAGTTTTTTGTTGTTTTTAATTTTCTTTCTATTTAAGGCAAGGTCTCACTATGTAGTCCTAGTAATCCTGGAACTATTTAGACCAGGTTGGCCTTAAATTCACATTGATCTACCTGCCTTTGCCTCCTAAGTACTGGGACTAAGACCTCTTTTTTTTTTTTTTTTTTTAAAGACAGGGATCTTGAAGGGACTAGAGACATGGCTCAGCTGTTAAGGGCACTGCTTGCTCTTCCAGAGGTCCTAAGTTCAAAACCCAGCAACCACATGGTGGCTCACAACCATCTATAGTGGGATCTATCTAATGCCCTCTTCTGGCATAAAGGTTCACATGCAGATAGAATACTCATATACATAAAAATAAACAAACCTTTGCCAGACAGCGGTGGCGCACACCTTTAATCCCAGCACTCTGGAGGCAGAGGCAAGTAGATCTCTGTGAGTTCAAGTTCAGTTTGACTGAGTTCCAGGACAGCATGGGCTATAACACAGAGCAACCCTGTCTCAACAAACAAAAGACAGGGTTTCCCTATGCAACCCCAACTGGATGGAAGCTAACAGCAATTCAAAGCTTCTGCCTCATCTAGCCCTCTCTGATCTATTTTTAGACATGGTAGAGGTAGGACCAGTGGGACTTGGAGAATTGTCAGAAGGTTCAGCTGAGACAAGAATTTGACATCCATACCAAATCTGTTTCTGCAAATTTTTACTCTCCCCTCTCACCACCCTCCCCGCTTCCAGCAGCTTTCCAGGCACACAGCAGCAATAGCTCTTTGGGGAGTGCTGGCAAGACTTTGTGAGGACAAGGCTGAAACGGTGTCCGGACTGCTGAATGCGCGTGGTGGCAGGTGTTGAAGCCTGCCCAAAACTACGTGTGCTCCACCTGGGCTCTTGGCTACCAGTACAGCAGAAACAAGTGGCTGGAGACCCCAGCATGGCGTCCTGGATACCTGAGACTACAATATCTGGTCAGTTAATTATTGCCAACATGTAGGAGAAATCAAAGATCCAAGGATCGGAGCACCTAAAGCTGCATAGGGCTGTAGGAAAACAATTGTACTTTTGAGTGAGAATGGAAGAGACCAGCCAGCATAAACCAGTGACCTGGCTCAGTAAGCTTAGGGGGCATCTGTTTATGATGATTGCAGGTGCTAAACTGGGATACTAGAAACAAAGCCAAGCAGTTGATGGCTTCAGTGCAATCTACAGAGTGGGCACAGGGACCGGGAGGTCACAACATCTGGAGGCTTCTGCAGGTTGGGAGGGAGTTTGCATGCTTAGAAAGAATGACAGCATCACTGTATACAATAAACAAAAAGATCTGTATTAGAACATTTACACTCAGGGAAGAAAGAGGTATCTGCATCATCAAATGTGGAATGTTGAAGAAATAGTTAAAATAAATAAAAGACTGAGCACGGCTGGGGCTGGCTCAGGCTGGGGGGGGGGGTCACAGAGGCCACTGTCTATCAGCTCCAGGCTGCAGGGGCCACCACCTGGCCATACTGGCCTCCTCCCCGACAGCACAGCTGTAGGGGGGACACAGAGAGTCTCTCAGGTATTAGAGTAGTCAGCAAGCTCACTCCCCACTCTCCTCACTTATCTCTGTTACAATGTCTATCAGGCTCTGGAGCCCAAAGATATAGCCAGCATCCTGGCCCTCATGCACCACACTGTCCTCGCCATACAGCCTGCAGGTGGTGTGTGCAAAGTCGATCATGCGCACGTCCACTGAGCTGGCACCGATGGGTTTGTAGGCATAGGCACCAGCAGACTCATCAGCCGACTCTTCGGAGAGGTCTTCCAAGTCCTCAGCGTCCGAGTCCAGGGTCACGTCTGGCCATTCCTTGCCATCATAAATGACCAGTAGGGAACTGGAATAGAAGCGGTAGGATTCCTGTCGCTCCAACACGGCCTTGAGCTCAGTTAGCTTCTTGAGCACGGGGCCCAGGAGCTCACGGCGCAGGTACCGCCCATTGTGGAAAAACTGGAAAAGAGCCTCCTTGAAGCCCTGCACGGAAAGCTTCCGCCCATGATACTTGTTCATGAACATGAGCTGCCCAGTGCCTGCCTGGTACACCTGTGGGAGAGACCAGCAAGTCAGGGTCAAAAGGCATTTCAAGACCTCCACACTGAGTGCAAGAGGGTGATGTGACTGGCTGAAGAGGTCTTGTAATTCAATGCATCAGTCACACAGAAGCTCAGGTATTTGATCAGCACCCACCCAGCACATGCCCCATCACCTAGTCCAGTTACAAAGGAGGCTTAACTTTGTATCCTAGTATATGGACACATACACATGAACTCAGTCAGCAAGACTAGCCTCAGAGGGCTCAACTAGGCATACATGCTTTCCTTTTTAACCAGAGAGCAATAGTCTCAGGAAAGGCCAAATCTGTGTGTGTGTGTGTGTGTGTGTGTGTGTGTGTGTGAGCTAGAGATAAAATTCAGAGCTTTGTGTACTCAAGCAAACACTCTACCATTGAGTTATATCTCCAAATCACTCAAATCTACCTTGTTTTGGGTACTGGGTACTGAACCCACAGCCCCGTGTGTGTTAGATGCACACTCTACCAACTGGGATGTACCCTACTAAATCTGTTTGTTGTTGTTTTAAATAAACCAGACTGGATGTATTTATTAAGGGAAAGTGGGGAAAATGAGTGGAAGGAGTTTTAAATTTCCAAAGGACAAATAACCCAAATCTGAACTCTTCAGAGCATTTCAGAGTTCTATGCCACAGTGAAGTGACAGCCACTGGAAACCTTCGCAGCCTTTGTTTAATGCGAGCCCTCTCCTCACCTGCATGCCACACACACGCACACCAATGACTGCAGATGTGCTCTGCTGACATTTCCGGATCTGGTTGGCTGCTTTCTCCTCCGAAGCATCATCACCATGCTGGCGTGTGCCCATCTTGAGGTCCAGGACACAAGGCACCTCATAGCGAGAAGTCAGGTTCTCCAGTAAGATAAATTCTGAGTGGTTAAGGACAATACTCCAAAAGGAAGCGTTTGCACATAATAACTAAAGAAGCCCAAGCCCACAGGACACTCCATTTATTAGCTGTGCTATCTTCCACAGAGAGAGCTCAGAGCTGAGCGAGATCTCAGAAGTGCCCTTGACCTGTCGGGGATCTAGCATAAACAGCAACAGCCAGTGTCCACACTCAACACATGCCTAGGTCTCCCGGCCAGAGACACATATACCAAGTCTGTGCATCTCTGGGTGTCTGCACTGGATTGTGCAATGTGAGAACACACCAAGAAGGTGGCTGATTCCTAGAGCTGGAGTTACAGGTAGGTATAAGCCACCTGAGTTGGATGCTGGGAACTGAATTAGTGGTCTCCAATAGCAGTGTAAGCTCTTAAATCACTGAACCATCTTTCCAGTAAAATTCCAGCAAAATATATAATACTGTACCAAAATATCAAGGTATACAACACGTTATGACCTAGGAAAGAGATGGTCAGGGCTGGGGAAAAGGCTCGCTTGTTGTTATGTAACCCTGATGACCTATGTTTGGATCCCCAAAATCTATGTGAAAACTGGATATGGTTGCATATGCCTATAATCCCACCATTCTTTGTGAGGCAACGAAATTTCCTGGGCGTTCAGTAAGACACTGCCTCCAATAAGGTAGAAAGATGAGGACATGTGAGGCTGTTCTGCAATCCCCACATGCATGCCATGGCATATGCTTCCTCCTAATCAAACACACACACACACACACACACACACACACACCATACACAACAGTATGCAATCCCCACATGCATGCCATGCATATGCTTCTTCCTAAACACACACACACACACACACCATACACAACAGCATGCAATCCCCACCTGCATGCCACGGCATTTGCTTATCCTCCCAATCAAACACACACACATCATACACAACAGTGTCTTTAAGAGAAAAGGTTTGGTTACAGTAACTTTCAAGTTTTATTAGAACATAGCCACCCTAATTCATTTATACTAACGTCTATGGATGTTGCTACAGTGGCAGAGTTGTGACAACAGATTGTATGGCCTAGGAAGCCTGAAATATTCGCTATTTAGTCCTTTACTAACTTCTGCTTAAGTTTAAGTGTTGGGCAGTGGTGGCAGGTGCCTTTAATTCTAGCACTCAGGAGGCAGAGGAAGACAGAGCTCAGTGGTTGAGTCCAGCCTGGTCAATAGAGTGAGTTCCAGGACAGCAGGGATACATAGAGAAGCCATGTCTCAAAACAAAAAAAGGCGTAAGTTAACACCTGGGACAGGAAATATATACATTTCCTAGACCATCTTCTCCAAATCAGAAAGGAAGACAACAATTAAAGACTTGGGACTAGTAGATCATCAGTCAAGATAACAGTTGTAAGGCTTAGAGATCTGACTCAGTGAGAGAGAGCTTGCCTGCAATTCACAAGGCCCTGGGTTTAATGCCCAATACTA
This sequence comes from Mesocricetus auratus, assembly GCF_017639785.1. Classification (NCBI taxonomy): domain Eukaryota; kingdom Metazoa; phylum Chordata; class Mammalia; order Rodentia; family Cricetidae; genus Mesocricetus; species Mesocricetus auratus. The sequence goes on along the minus strand of NW_024429267.1, from coordinate 46,862,958 downwards.
CAAACAAAGCCTAAAACATCCTTCAACTGATGAAAATACATCTAATATTCCTTTTTTTTTTTTTTTTTTTTTTTTTGGTTTTACGAGACAGGGTTTCTCTGTATTGTTTTGGAGGCTGTTGGTCCAGCCCAGCCTCGAACTCACAGAAATCCACCTGCCTCTGCCTCCCGAGTGCTGGGATTAAAGGCGTGCGCCACCACCACCTGGTGAAAATACATCTAATATTCTTAACTCATGCATTCAAGATGATGCTAAAACCACACTATGATGGCCGCCTCTGGAGGATTAGGACTCACTTATTCATTATTCCAACAGCTAGTAAATAAAGGAAAGTGAACATTTAATCTCCTTCCAACTGCACCTCAAGATTATTCTTTGTGAAATTCCAGCTAACGACAAAATTGGGAAATCATGTAATGAAAAAGGTGGCTCTAAAATAATGACTGAAAAATAAAGCTAAACACCATGTTTCCCAATGGACAATAGCATTTCTCAAGGATTCTTGCTTGTAGCCCCTGAAGAACTGAACCTGCATCTGATCAAGCCTTTAGATCCAATTATCAACTAGAAAGAGAGAAGGTGTGTATAAGATACCAAAGGGATGCACTAAGTAAAATCCAGATCGCAGGAAACTCCATGTTCTTTCTAATGTGAACATGCATATGTTAGTGCAAAAGAAATCCAGATGTCAGGTACCTTGTCCTATCACTTCCCAAACCTTCTATTTTCAGACAGGTTTCTTCTGGAACCTGGAGCTCACCAACTGGCTAGGCCACATGGCCAGCAAGTTCCAGGGGGGCGGTCTTCCTATCTCTGCCCTATGTCAATGGGGTTATAGCCCTGAGCTGTCATGCTCAGATTTTCTGTGGGTATTGGGATTCAAACTCTGGTCTTCATGCTTGCAGAGCAAGCCCTACCTATAACCACAGAAACACCTCCCTCATGCTAGTCCTTATTTGTTCTGAAATCTCCAAAAAAGATGACAGTAATACTTTAGAGTCTGAAACACTTCAACACTACACATGAATTTTATATGGAGCTTCCCTCAAACAGACCAGCAATACAAACACATTTACTGAGACAACTAGGAAAATAAGAATATGAAATAAGTATTTTCTTTTTTGTTCATTTTTTGAGACAGGGTTTCTCTGTGTAGACCTGGCTGTCCTGGAACTCACTCTGTAAAGCAGGCTGGCCTCGGACTCAGAGATCCACCTGCCTCTGGGCCCACCCCCTCGAGTGCTGGGATTAAAGGCATGAACCACTACATCCAGTGAAATAGGTATTTTATAGGAAAGAATTACTGTCTATTTTCGAGAAGTAAAATGGTATTAATGTTTTAAAATATCCTTATCTTAAAAAGTACTTTGTTGATGTGTGGGGAACTGAGGGTGACACATGTCTTCCCCAGTCACTTTTCACAACTTTTTTCTTTTGAGACAGGGTACTTACTAATTCAGAGTGGCTGGCTAATGAGCTCCAGGGAACCTTCTGTCTCTCCCTCCCACTGCTAGAATTACAGGTGTGCCCAGGGGTTGTTTCATGGATGCCGGGAATTAAACTGGTCCTCGTGCTAAAATATTTTTACACCTTTTGTGAATACATAAGGTACAAGCAGATAAAATGATGTAAGACTTGCTTCAGAATCAAATTTAGGGAAAACTGAAAACTGTTTAAACAAGGGTAGGTGACCTAAATTAGCTCAGTGGTAAGGAGATTTGATTAGTCTTCACAAGGCCCTGTGCCTAAAAAGAAAAAGTTGGTTACCATCTGTCTCCAGCGCCTAGCCTCATAATTGTAGCCCTTACTCATCATGAAGCTTCTCTTTGAAAACTAAAACCAGTCAAATGCAGAGCTGTGGAGCCCAGTCCCAACAGATACATTTACAGTGAGGTGGGTCAGTGGCTAACCCTCAGGAAGGAGAGAACAGACTCCTGCAAATTCTTCTCCAGCCTGTGTGTGTCCCCAACCCTGGCCAAATCCAACCCTGGGTTGGATTCCCAGAACTGAAACAAACAAACAAACGTGAGGCCAGTGAGTGACAGTGGAATGGGAAGAAAGCGGATCCTGGTACTTTGTGCACAGCTCTGTGTGGTGGACTGGTAAACCAGGACTGAAATGATAGCCCCATCATTCCTCTCATCCGGCGCAGGAGTGTGAAACCAGGGAGCAGCCTCTTGGCCACCCAGGCTAAAGCCCAGCTAGTACAAGATGGCTTTTTCATGAGGTTCTCAGATACCCGCTATTGTCCCTTACTTGTACTCTGAGGTCAGGCTCTATTCCAGAGAGAGGTGACAGTCATCCAGTTATCACACAGGGTTGTCCTGGGCACAACTTTAACAATGGAAATTAACCATAGCTAACAGAAAACAAAACAAGGCCTGTTAGATGGTTCAGTGAGTTCAATCTTTGGTGGAAGGAGAAACTGACTCCTGCAAGTTGTTCTCTGACCTCACATACACTGCGGTGCATAGCAAGAGCACACTCAACACAGAACACTTCAGGCAGGTGCAGTGGCAGACACCTATAATCCCAGCGATCAGAGGAGTCTCCTAGTCCAGCTGGGCTATACAGAGACCCTGCTCTCATAAACCAACCAATCACCCACGTTCTCTCTTCCAGCCCTCCGTGCTGTGTCTCATTTCCCTCAAGGTAGAAACGCCTTATGGCGAAGGATACTGTACTGGTTTCGATGCTTTGCGTTCTCCTTCATCCTTTGTAACTGTTGTTGATGACATTTCATGCTCCAAGGGTTATAGTGTTTTAGCTGGGAACTTATATTTCCTTTTTTTTCTACACTGTAGTATAAGACTTCAGATTTCTTTAGCCACTCAAATTCTTCTTCTAATTTATGACTATAAAGAAATAAGGATTCAATGAATCATAATGTATCACCAAAATTAAACATGAAAGGATAATGAAGCAGTCTTCTAGAGTGATGGATATTTAATTTGATGTGGTCACAATATACATAATCTACCCAAATTCATTACTTAAGTGGGTGCATTTTATCATGTGGTGGGTGCATTCTACTTGTAGAAAGTTGATTAAAAATTTTTAAAAGAGGGCAGCCTACCACTATTTTCTATAGCAAGACATAACAATGGCCTCTTCTCCCCAACTTAATGAGGCAGAAGTCTTCACTCCCCTTTCAGGCAATGACTCCTGGCCTCTGGTACAGAGGGTCTCCTAACTCCAGGGAGGAGTGAAGTGAAATTGCACTGGTCAGTTATCTACTTAACCACATCACAATACTGTACATTTTTATTTTATACTTCTATAGGTTCTGTCGACCTGTGAGACTTTTAAGGTCCTGTCCACACGGGTCCTTACTTTGCAGAGGCTAATGGATCATTCTGTCCCCCACCATAAGCACCCTGAGGTAAAAGAATGGCTCCAGTCTGCCTGTGGCCAGGCACGAAGCAACCGTGGAAGGAATGAATCAATCTCTTTTATAGGTGCTACTTCAGCTGTTTATGCAAAATGCCATGGTCTCACCCAGAGGCAACTAGAGACAGCACACATGTGGGACCAGCAGAAGTCACCTACAGGCCCACAGTGAGTCCCTAGCTTGAGGGAAGCAGATCATAACGGAGCCAGCAATCCTTGTCTCCCACACGGCACACGGCGCTCCCGTCAGTTCTTACCCACCTCTTCATCTTCTCCTCTTTGCGGTGCTGACGCACCCAATCCTTAGGACTCTTTTCTGTTTCTAGGACATGCTGCTTTTTGTTTGTCCATCGTAGCAGCTTACTTTTTGGTTCACAGTCTGAATTGTCTACAATGTCCACAGTGGCATGGTCCCCCTTTAACGGATATGCTATTAAACACAAGTTCCTGTCTTCATCTTCTTCAAAGCGCACGGATACCACACCTGAAAGGGGGGTGAGCAGCAGAAGGGACTTTTAATTCCACAGAAAAAAGCATTCTAGATAACATGATTGTAACATTTGTTTTGTTTCTTACCCTGTTCCTTAGTCTCTATGTTGCCAGAGGCCCCAAACTCATCTGCAAACCTAACAAATATCAAAACAACTAGAAAAAAGTGACACCATACAAGACAAGCAATTAGGGAGCAAACATGGCCAAGAGAGAGGCTTCCTCTCTAGTGCACTCAACAAGGGAAGGCAAGGGCCAAAGAATTACAAGACACACTTTTCCATCATTGAAAATGTTTATTAATTTTTATGTAACTCTTCTAATCCTGAGAGAGACACAAAAACATTGCTCTATGTAGCTTATATGAATTTTTCCGCCCTAAACAGAAATTCCAACAGCCTGGAGGCTTGCTTTAAAGCCAAGCCCGAGTGAGGGGAGCACAGGTGTGTGTGCCTTCAGGTGAACGCACTGAGGTGAGGGAGGAGCAAAGCAAAGCAGCAAACAAACCACACAGCACAGACACCCTGGCCAGGCTTCTACAGCACCCTACACGGGTGGCTGAGCCAAGCCGTCTGTCCTTCTGTTACGCTTTTATTGGTTTTTGTAGTTTTGTGTCACAAAAGAACAAAATGAACACAGATGAGGGCAGGAACACAGACACATGGTAGCCTTGAAAGCAGCTCTCCCCTTGAGTCTCTAGGACCTGCCATGAGTAATTAGAAGTCTCTGAGGAAGGGGCTGCCAGGTGGGAGCATTTCTGCGGTGCCGACGAGCGCCTTACAGCCGACTGGCTGAACACCTTTCCTCCTAGGCCTCTCTGCCCCACGATCACTCAATCTGCTCAGTCCTTGCTGCCCGCCCGCTTGCTTGCTGCAGGGAAATGCGTGCTCACTTCTGAGGTGGCCCCCAGCTCTGGGCGCAGAGGAGCAGGAGGGGGGTGTCAAGGGACCACACTTCCCTGTGGGCATAAGGAAGGACCAAGGGGATAAAAACGGGGCAGGGGTGGCCAGCTAACAAGGGAACTCTGGCTTTGTCCTGGAAAAAAATAACAGAAAAGGACCAAGTGAGGGTCCCCAACTCCCCCAGTCCCACCACATGCGTTTCCAAGTAGACAGAGGTAACCCAGTCCATCTTGTCTTTCAAGAACAGTGTTTTAATTGTCCCAGGAGAAACTAAGTTGTTCTAGTCTTTTTTTACATCTGGTAATACATTTAAAATTACTTCCTTAAGATTTCTCATTTACAAAAGGTCCCCTCCTCCCCAGGAAAGACCACGCCATGCTGGTGGCTGGTGTTCCTTTCAAGTGCGTCATTATAAAAAGAGGCAAAGTCGCCACATGGGAACCAAAGGGTTGCCTTCACACAGCAATTCTGGGGACATTCCGTAATAGCCAAGGCCTTGAGCTAATCAGCACAATCCTCCCACTCTTGCATTCCATCTGACTCAGCCCTGCTCCCAGCCTACCTAATCACCAGGGCTTCTGGTTTCCTGGAGGACAAAAAGCAGGCAGCAAGAATTCTGGGTAAAATCCTCCTAAAGTCTTCCAGAACTGTCCCCACATGGGGACTATGGGTTACCTTGAGCAAGAGACACCTGAACATAAAAATAACTATACTTCCAACAAAAATAAACTCAAAGCAAATCCAGAAAACAAAACAATTGGGCAATCTTACCACGACTTGAGAACTGAGGGTGTAAGGTGCTGGGCTGAGGGCCAAGAGGAGAAGGGAAAACAAAAGGGTAAATGGGAGGGAGGGAGGGATGGAGGGAGGGCTCCCAGGGCTGCTGCCAGGGCTTCCACTGCCATAATCCCTTACCTCTTACCAGCCTGGCGACCCCTCTAGCAGCCGGGAGCTCACCTTTGTACTGGGGAGTGAATTTGCGCATCTCAGCTGGGAGGGTCTCGTAGAACTGATGCTCCCTCGGAACCAGAGGCTTGCACAGCGTTGTCTCGTTGAATCGGAGAACGCACGAGTGCCCCCCAACCTGGTGGACAAAGGGCTCCAGGAGGATGCCCTTGGTGCGGGGCTCCACGTCCATGGTCCTGAAGGCTGGGCTCATCCTCCGGACACAGGCAGTAGGGAGAAATGGGAGGCAGCGGTGTCCAGCGGCCAGCGCGTCCTCCGTTCACTGTCTGTCCTTACGTCTGCTGTTTGTTCTCGGCTCCTAGGTTTGTACAGGCCAGGACACTCTGGCGGAAGCAAACACAATGACATGAGGTTTGGAAGTCGGTTGGGAACCACCTTTTCAGTCAGTCCTCGGCCTTCTCAACAGGAAGACAAACAGCCTGAGCTCACACGGGGCTCCGCCCACACTGCCTACCCCTGCCCCGCCTCCTTACAGAAAAGACAAACATTGGGAGCGGAAGGGAGAGTAGGGGCGGGGCAGATGCTGACAGCAAAGACTGGGGCTCCAGGGGCCCCTAAACCGCCAAACCCGGCCACCACAGCATTAGAAACCCACCACATTAGGCAAAACACAAAGCCACGATGGCGTAAAAGCACCGTTTCCAACCCAGTATTCAGATACAACCGTACCATTTTCTAATTAAGGTTGTCACACTTAAAGGTAATACTCCGCTAATTATATTTTTATAAAATGAATTTAAATACAGGGAAAACCAACTTACGTATTGTTTGGTAAGATCTACTTCTTCAGGATGTCCACAAACACTGCCCCTTGCCAAAAGCCAAAGCCAAGCCCCATTAACCTTATTAGCAATGGAGCTCTGAACCCGCCTTAATGATTAACGTCTGTATCTAAAAACAACTGATTGAAGCCGGCCAACTCCATTTAAAAAGATACACAGTGTTCTAGGTCACCAACTATTTTTATCACTTCTATGCTGATCACCAAAAGCTGAGGCACATCTTTAAACTAAACTTGTGCTCATGGGCAGTCAAGTCTCTCATCCACCACACAACCCAGACCCTAGCCTATCAGTAGTCTGTGGACTCAGCTGTTTGAGGGCAGGTCAAGCTGGTTCTGTTTCCCAGCTGTAACTTACAGACATCCTCACAAGGCTCTACTACACCACCTTTCAGTGATTGCTGGGGACCTTACTGGTGGAGAACTCTGGTTCCCAGGACTCCTCAGGAAACGGAAGTTAAGAGGAAGAGCCGGCAGCAGATGTGCCCAGTTCTCCACCAGGCGTAAAGCACCTGCTATGACACAGGTTTGCGACTGGACCTCTTCCTTGGCACTCACGGTATTTTAGGAGACAGAACTACCCTCTTACAGATTAACGTGCCAAGGTTAGAAAACACCCCGAGCTTTCGGATCAGACAGAGAGCCACAGCTCCCAGGTGAACTCTAGACGGCTGCTGCCAGGTGTCCCAACACAACGGCCTCCAGGGCCTTAGGTCTCAAGCTCTCCCGCCCAGGTCTAGTATTTCTGTTATTCACTGGGGACATCAGCTTGTCTCATGCGAGTGCTGCATCCAAAATTTGTGTTTTCTACACAGTAATGTAAGTTGGTGTCAATGTTTTTTCTGCTGCTGTTGGTGTTCATGTCTTCATTTCAGAGAGCCTAGGTGTGGTCTCAACAATAATAAATTCATATGCTTTCCTATATGTAATCAGAGACCCAAGGGTCCTGATCTCTCACCTAGCATAACTTTTCACCACCACAGACCAGGAGGACATATATCCTGAGAAAAGTCCCAAAATCACATAGGCAATGGGACTATAAGAATGCATAAATTCAGGGCTGGAGAGATGGCTCAGAGGTTAAAAGCATTGTCTGCTCTTCCAGAGGACCCTGGTTCAATTCCCAGCACCCATATGGCAGCTCACAACTGTCTGTAACTCTGGTTTCAGGGGATCTGATACCTTCTACACCAATGCAAATAAAAAAAAAAAAGAATGCATAAATTCTGACACAATTTGAGCCTGCAACAGCAAGAAAGTCAACCTATGCCAGTGTTCTCTTCCCCATGAGGCAAGCTGTTCATAGGCTCAAAGAATAAAAAGAACACATACGTTCTAGCATTCCGTCAAAAGATAGGTTCCACTATGCCTTGGCACTCAAGCTCTTTCTCGGTTTCTTTTTCTTTTTTCCCCTAACACTGGGTTTCTCTGTGTAGCCCTGACTGTCCTGGAACTAGCTCTGAAGACCAGGCTGGCCTTGAACTCACAGAGATCCACCTGCCTTTACCTCCTGAGTGCTGGGATTAAAGGCATGCGCCCCTACTGCCCGTCTCTAAAATACTTCCTGAGAAAGCAATACTGAAGGAAAGCTAACGACTCCAGTCAGCCTGCCAGTGACACATGGGTCAGGGACCATACTTACTAAACAGAGTACAACATGCTCCCCAGTGCCCAGGCCTTGGAAACAAAATCCAAAGTCTTTGTCAAAATATACAACTACCGCCAGGCAGTGGTGGCGCACGCCTTTAATCCCAGCACTCGGGAGGCAGAGGCAGGCGGATCTCTGTGAGTTCGAGGCTGGGCTGGACCGACAGCCTCCAAAACAATACAGATAAACCCTGTCTCGTAAAAACCAATATATATATATTTGTGTCGGGTTGTGGTGTCACACGTCTTTAATTCCAGCACTTGGGAGGCAGAGGCAGGTGGATCTCTGTGAGTTCAAGGCCAACCTGGTCTACAGAGCGAGTTCCAGGACAGCCTCCAAAGCCACAGAGAAACCTTGTCTCGGAGGGAAAAAAACAAACAAACAACTACCTTTTCTCTAAGAGCAATGCTAGGCAGCAGCCTGCAGGCCCCACAAGTTGGGAGGCTGGGGCAGAAGGACCCAGTCTGAACTAAACAGAGTTTCAAGTCCCTTGAAACCATTTTTTCTGGCTGCAGACGCCTAATGACCTGAGTTTGTCCCAAGAAGCCACACATTGGTGCAAGGAGAGAACATACTCCTCAGAATTATTCTCTGAACTCCACATCTGTGCCCACACAAATACACATCACACACACTAAGAGTCAGTTTTTAAAGCCCTAGAGGACTTGAGTAGTAACTTAATTAAGCTGAGCACTTGAGAACAACCCTCAAGCCCACAACCTACAAAAACGATGCCCCTGGCAAATCGTGCTTGCAATCCCAGCGCTGGGGAAACTGAGACAGGATGATTCTTGGGGTTCATTGGCCAGACAGCCTAACTTTATCAGTGTGCTCCAGAACCAAAGGCCCTGACTTGAAAAAGCAAGGTGCACAACTCCTGAGACTGACCTGCACCTGGACAGATATGCACCCATATAAACACACATACATGCATATGCATCATGTATTACACACACACACACACACACACACACACACACACACACACACACACACACACACACAAATGCATACTACTCCTTAAATGCATTCAACTAAGAAAAAGAGTATCTTTTTTCCAGGTATCTCTCATTACCCCTCCAATGAAAAATTTCAAATGGTTCCACAGCATCTATGTACAGTGTGATTCATGGAGTGGACAGAAGCTGAAAGGCCCAACAAAACTCTACCCCTTCCTAGGTCTAAGTGTGCATTAGTTGCTAAACATAATAATGCAACTTTACCACCCTCCCTTCTCACTTAACTACTACTACTACTATTTCTTCCTTCTCCTTCTTCTTCTCCTTCTCCTTCTTCTTCTCCTTCTTCTTCTCCTTCTCCTTCTCCTTCTCCTCCTTCTTCTTCTTCAAGACAGGGTCTCACTGTGTAGTTCTATAGACCATGCTACCTTGAACGCACAGAGATCCTCCTGCCTCTGCTTCCCAAGTGCTGGGATCAAAGGCGTGCGCCACCATGCCTAGATTCATCTTGAACTTCATACACAGTGATGCTCCCAGGGGAAACATCATCTTGGGTACGGGTAGGAAAAATAAGGCTCATTCTTGCCTAAGCCAAGTCTGAAGACAGAGAAACTCCCCAGCGTGAAGTGGGACTAGAAACGGACTGGGCGGCAACAAAGGGAGCCAGAGCCTTTGCCGCTCAGTTGCTTGGGGAGAGACTAACCCTTGGCCCTTGGGGATCCTTTTCTTTTTTTTCTCTCTCTCTCTCTCCTCTCCCTCTCTCTTCCTCTTTTTCCGAGAAGGGTTTCTCTGTGTAGCCGTGGCTGTCTCGGAACTCACTCTGTAGGCCAGGCCTTCCTCTGCCTCCCAAGTGCTGGGATTAAAGGCATGCACCACCACCACCACCACCACCTCGCTGTTCTGCAATTCTTTTGCTTCGATTGTGTTTAACTTTACAACATGAATTTAAGGATGACATCACTGTGCAAACAGGTCTCAGGTTTAGAAGCAGTGAGAAAGGTGCTTTAGTTCTAAGTACCCTTGGACTTCCCCAAGCATTACAAAGCCCGACAACTTCCTCCCTAGACACCTCAGGAGAAAGAAAAGCACCCAGCACCTGCTTTCTGCTCCACACTCAGTTTGAATGATGTTACTAGTTTTTTCCCTAATAAAGCAGTCTTGCTATATAACCTGAAACTTTCAGCAATCTTCCTGTCTCAGAATCTGAAATGCTACGTGATTACAGGCATGTGCCAATGTGCCCAGCCTGTCAGTAATCAATAAACATCCAAAGACGAAGGCTCATTTTTTCAGGAGCCCTAAATTAGCAATGGTTGCTGTGAAGCTCTTGCAATCTAGAAGACCTCCAAAACCCTGGCTTCAGACTCATCAGCAGGTTTGGGTTTCCACATTGCCCCAAAGCTGTCCATGAAACTACAAGTAAAGCAGACTATGACCCATCCTAGCACAGGGCGTGCAATGCTCCCCACAGAACCCCCCTCCTGCCCAAGATGCATTAGCTGTCAGTTGAAGGATCTGCTGAATCAGTGCTGTAACAGTCTTAATGTTTGTTTCCCCAGAGCTGCAAGCTAAACACCTGTGACTAAAGTCCCTGGGCTTTTAGCTCACTGTCCAGAATTGACTTAATGAGACAACAAATGGGACCCACAGGAGCCACTTACTCTGCCTCAAGAAAAGCCCCGAGGTCAGGTGGTCACCAGGGATTGTGTGAGGAAATACAGCCTAGGCACAAAACCGCCCTTTCCACTGAAAGCTCCACATGGGCCCTGAAGGCACCATGTAACATCTGCTTAGCACACCTGGTACACAGTCCACAGTGACACAAGCAGGGTCAGTCACTGAAACTCTGACACTGCGGGTAGGAGCACAGAGTTACACAAATCATAGTGACAGAACGCAGGAAAGGAGTTACAGACAGGCCAAAGCAGAGGCCAGGGTTAACTAAGGCCCCCATAAACTTTCAGGGTTGATAATGTTTTACATTGTGGCTTGAAGAATATGGGACTGGGATAAACCAAGAATTCATGAAATCACGGCCTTAAAATCACCTCACTTTGAGCATCTTCAGGCACATACCAAGGTCAGCCTGGTTATTATCTTCGTCATATTCCTAATTTTTTCTCTATTTCTATTCTTGAGACAGCCTAACTATACAGCCCAGCTTGGTTTTGAATGCACAGCCCAATCTCCCAAGTACTAGGATCATGGTCATGTGGATAATACCTGGTCCAATCTCTTTTCTTTTCTTCTTCCTCAATTGTTTCCTCCCTTCTTTTTCTCTTTTTCAGACAGGATTTTGCTTTGTAGTTCAGGCTGGACCTATCTCTGAGCCTCAACCTTTTCCTTAATTCGTTTTCCATTACATTAATTCACTAATTTATCTATTCATTCATTATGTGCACGTGGGCATAGTTCGGGGGGGGGTGTGTGGAGGTCAGAGGACACTTTTGGGAGTCAGTCTTCTCCTTCCACTGAGTGGTGAGCTCCAGGGACTGAACTCAGCTAGTCAGGACTGACAGCACATACCTTTACCACTGAGTCATTTCACCTGCCCTCCTTTCTCTTTTTTAGATTGGTGTGTTGTCAAGATGTTGCCCAGGCTAGCTCTGAACTCAGTCTCTCAGAGCACCTTAGCCAAGATCAGAAATATATGCCACCACATCCCACTTACAACTCACTATGCAAAGGTCACACACTTTGATTTTCCTACCCACTATTTCCAGTTACATCTGTGTCTTGGGGAGGGAGGCAGGGAGGGGAGGGAGGGGAGGGAGAGAGAGAGAGAGAGAGAGAGAGAGAGAGAGAGAGAGAGAGAGAGAGAGAATATGAATATGAATGAATGAAATGAAATGAATGAATGAGAGTGAGCATAGTGCCCTACGTCTTCTTGAGCCACACTATTTAAAGTGCCACATTGTCTCGGCCACACTTACCGATACACCCCGCTTTACTGTCTCTTCTTGATCACCATAAAACACCATGTTTATATTGTGTCTCTTTTTTCACCTCTGCTTGAAAACAGGTTCTATGAACTAAGATGTATTTATTTGTTTGTTTATTCATTTATTTGTTGGGACAGGATCTCCTTATGCAGACTTGGTTGGCCTAGAACTCACTATACAGAACAGGCTGGTCTCAAACTCATAGAGATCTGCCTGCATCTGCCTCAAAGTGCTGGGATCAAATGTTTGTACCACCATGTAACACATTAAAATTTTTTTGTTTTATTTTATATGTATGAGTTGTGTGTGTGTTGTGTGTATGTGTGTATCATGTGCAAGTACAGAAGCCACAAGAGGGTGTTGGATTTTCTGCAACTAGAATTACAGACGGTTGTAAGCCGGTTGAACCTGGGTCCTGTGGGAAAAAAGCCAGTGCTCTTTAAATGCTGAGCCATCTCTCCAGCCCCTGTCATAGAAATTTTTGACTTGTGGTTTACTTCAAAATACAAAATAAACGAACAAGCAAAAAACCCACCGCATAGAATAGGTACTCCGCTACATTGTGGACATCTACTATCGCAGATTATCAGGATACAAAAGGCCCTAGCGTGTGCCATCTAAACCCACACCAATAAGGTGAGTACAATTGGTTGGGGGGGCATCTCAAAACAAAAAGCTATATAATCTCTATTGTTTAAACTGTAAAGACTTGCGAAAAGTACTAGCTAGCAGAGTGTAGGGGCATACACCTCTCTAACGCTGACTCTCAGAAAGAGAAGGCAGAAAGATCCAAAGTCAGTGGTCAGCCTGGGAGTGAGTGACCAGCCTGGGTTCCACACAGCAAGACCCTATCTCAAAAAACAAAACAAAACAAAAAACCAGAGAGAAATAGAATGAGTGAGGAGGAGGGGTAACAGAGGGAGGCAGAATAAAAGGTAGATATCAGCTTATGACACAATGAACTGTCCATTCAAATGCTGAAATGGGGCTGGAGAGATGGCTCAGCAGTTGAGAGCACTGGCTGCTCTTCCAGAAAACCCGGGTTTGATTCCCATATGTTAGAGTACAACTGTCTGTAACCTCACACTCAAGGCTTCCTCAAGCATCAGACATATGGTGTAAAGACATACATGCAGGCAAAACACCCATGCACATAAAACATTTTTTAAAAGATGGTTTAGTGGTTAAAGGTGCTTGCAGTCAAGTCTGACCACATAGGTTCAATTCCCTGGAACTCACATAGTGGAGAGAACTAACCCCCATAAGTTGTCTTCTGATCTCCACATGTGTGGAATGTTTCAAACTCCTTAAAATATTCTGCAATTCTGAGCACATGTTACTTTTAACACCAAGAGAGAGAATAGTGAAGTATTCCCAAAACTAACATAAAAATCAAGGATGGCTGGGCAGCTTTTGAAGGTTCTTAAAACCAACCACAAACCAACATCAATATAGCGCATACTTTGGGCCTAAGAACTTCACTCCAAGTTGGAGACCCTGAGAAATGGCCACACATTCATACGTGAAGATTATGAATCAACACACAGTCCCTAAGGTGCATGTAAGACACAGATGGTCAGAGGAGAAAAAACCATACCCAAGTCTTCAACTTTCAATAATAATGAGGCATGACTGTAACAGAAATGAGAGGTCCTGGGGGTTTTGCTTTCTTTGAAACAGGATCTTATGTAGCCCAGGCTGGCCTTAAAATCACCATCCTCCTGCTTTGCCCTCCTGCGTGTTGAGATTATAGGCCTGAAACCCCACGAATTCCTGTTCATCAAGCACTTGCTGTTTGTATGGCTCCTCCATTCTTACAACCCTCTCAGAGATACTGGTTACTGTCCTTACAGGTGTGGACATGAGGCACTTATCACAGAAAACAACAGACACCAGAGATCAAAGACCCAGTGTTAGTCACAGTAGGATCATTCTAACATCAGAGGAGTGATAACTTTTTGGCTGACTCTCAGGGTCCCTCTTAGAGAAAGCTACTACAGCAAGCAATGAACCTCCAAGAGCAGTAGGAACAGAGACAAGGCACAAAAGCCCTGTACAGACTTCATCTCTGGGCTCCAACACGGGGTGTTCATTTTTTCAGCATCAAAACCATTTTACACAAGTTTATTTCTCTGTTTGTCCTGGAGCTGATGGATCGGGCTGAAGTGGGTCAGCTGCAAACTCCAGGGATCCTCCTGTCTTCATCTCCCCAGCACTGGGATTACAAGCGTCCACTCCCAACCTGTGTGCTGGGGACCAAATGCATGTCCTTGTGCATACAAGACAAGTGCGTTAACAGCCAAGCCACTCCCCCATTTCTTATTCTAGATCTATTAAGAAGTGGTGATTTCATCCAAGCTACACAATGCAGATCCTTCTCCTCAAATGTCAAGGGACAAGTAAAACTGCAAATTCCACTCTAAGACCTGTAAGGGACAGAGTAGTCCTCAGCTGCTTCCATCCTCTAAAACCACAAGCAAAAGTCAAACCACTCCATTTCTCTGTTTCATCAGACCAGATGTATGGAATGACAGACAAAGCCCCAAGGAAAAGGAGGAGCTTTTCGGCCCACCTCTAATGGTCATCAGAGTAACCTGCTGGAATTACACTTTTAGCAACTTAAAACCTCTATACACCTGTGATCTCACTCACAAGAAGACGCAAGAGAACTGCAAGTTCAAGGCCAGTCGGTGAACAGTGAGATTCTGTCAGAGAGGGAAAAAAAAGGCTAGGGCAATGTCCATCAATGAAAGCGCACACTACTGCTCTTGCAAAGTATAAGGACCTGTGTCTGCTTCCCAGCACCCACACTGGGCAGCTCACAACAGCCTTTAACTCCACCTCCAGAGCATCTGAGCTGTGCCCACTTCAAGCACCACTCACCCATCCCCAACACAAATACACATAAAGAAAATATATCCTGCCAGGTGTTGGTGGCGCACACCTTTAATCCCAGCACTCAGGAGGCTGAGGCAGGTGGATCTCTGTGAGTTCAAGGCCAGCCTGGTCTACAAGAGCTAGTTCCAGGACAGCCTCCAAAGCAATAGAGAGAAACCCTGTCTCAAAAAAGAAAAAAAAAAAAACAAAAAACAAAACAAAACAAAAAAACCAGAAAATACATCCTTAATAATTAAGAAACAGGGCTGAAGAACTGACTGTTCTTCCAGAAGTCCTGAGTTCAATTCCCGGCAACCACATGGTGGCTCACAACCACATTGAATGATATCTAGTGCCCTCTGCTGGCATGCAGGCAGAAGACTGTATACACAACAAATAAATAAAATATTTATAAATAAATAAATAAATAAGAAATAGCCAGGCAGTGGCGGCACACGTCTTTAATCCCAGCATGTGGGAGGCAAAGGCAGGTGAATCTCTGTGAGTTCCAGGCCAGCCTGGTCTACAAATCAAGTTCCAGGACAACCGGGGGTACACAGAGATGTCTCAAAAAACCATAAACAAACAATATTAAAAGCCAGACAGTGGTGGTGC
This sequence comes from Mesocricetus auratus, assembly GCF_017639785.1. NCBI lineage: Eukaryota > Metazoa > Chordata > Mammalia > Rodentia > Cricetidae > Mesocricetus > Mesocricetus auratus. Next base: position 46,847,389 of record NW_024429267.1, on the reverse strand, counting down.
ACACCTTTAAAAAATTTTTTTCATGCACATTCATTTTTTTTCTGCCTGCATGTATGTCTGTGTGAAAGTGTTGTGGGATCCCCTGAAATGAAAGTTATAGGCAATTATGAGCTTCCATGTGGGTATAAGAGCAGCCAGTGCTCTTAACCACTGAGCCATCACTCCAGCCCCAAATGTCCAGTTTTCTTTTTTTGTTGCTGCTGTTGTTTTTTTGGTTTTTCAAGACAGGATTTCTTTGTATAGTATTGGCTATCCTAGAACTAGCTGGTGAACACCTTTAATCCCAGCACTTGGGAGGCAGAAACAGTTGGATCTCTTTGTTCAAGGCCAGCCTACTCTACAGAGTGAGTTCTAGGATGGCCAGGCTACACAGAGAAAACCTGTCTCAAAAAGCAATAATAACAACAACAACAATAACAATATTAAGAATTAAAGTTTTATTTCAATTTTAAAAGTTAACTTCTGGCTTCTACAACTGTGGGGAAGTATTTGTTATTGCAAGTGCCTCAAATTGTTTAACCAACAAAACCAAATACTTCCTTTGAAACTGTAAACAACACTCCCTCAAGTAAATCTAAATTACTGAGGTATGATATGGTCCCTTTATTAAAGTACCAGATTTTCTTATAGCTAAATATGTTGTTTACACCAAGAATTTTTCAGTCTTAGAACCAGTTACTCCCTATGAAAAGTTTCTGTAGAGTATTGAAAATTGCTGTGTATTCTACCATTAAGCTACATCCTCAGACCCAGGTACCCTCTTCATCTCTAGTCACCACCTCCTTGGTGACAAGGCTTCACAAAACACTACAGGTTCACTGTCCAGTTTTTACTACCCACTCTGCCTGAGGACAGTCAGTATTCTTCCAGGACTGAACCAGCAAAAAATGAGCCAGCCTTGTGAGAAAACCCCTAAGACTGTACCAATGATAGCACTGTGTCCTAACAAAGAACCACCTGCAAATTATCCTTCACAAATTCGGATACTGCTAAACCATCTTTAAAACTTACTTCAAGGAAATCAGATTCAACTGATGATCTCCACAGCCACCTCCTTGTGAGGAGACCAGTGGGCTCTGGCCAAGGAAAATCCAACAGAGACGGAGACGGGCGAATACCAATGGAGCACTCCCCTTTTGACATCTCTCTACCCAATGTGCCCATGTGCTTATGAATCCTCTCATTCATCATAGTCTCTCTCACCACAAGGAGCTTATGGTACTTCCCGACAAAAACACTCTTTGAGAAGTAAGTCTCAGTCTTGTCCCTTCCTTTCCTAGGCCTTACTTGCTCCAGACCTGTTGGTCATACTAATCAATTAAGCCCACAGAACCTATGAGCTTCCACCTGGCACCCCAACATGGTCTGTATTCCTAAATGGCCCAGGCCCCTTTACCCTGGGCTTAGAGTTCTCAATTTAGATGAATCATCCCCACTAAGTAACAATGTCGTCAAGCATGGAGCCTTGGGAAAGTGCTCTTCAGTTACTGAAGGCCCTGCGCAAACCCTACAAAGAGCAAAGGAAGCAGGATGGGCGACCCCACATTCAGATATGGACGCACAGTAAGAAAGCTGGGGCAAAGCCGGACATGGTGATCTTTAATCCCAGCACCCTGAAGGCTGAGGTAGGAGATTCTGAGTTGGAGGCCAGCCTGGTCTAAAGAGCAAGTTCTAGGACAACCAGGGCTACGCAGAGAAACCCTGTCTTGAAAAACCAAAAACCAAGTAAGTTAATAAATTTTCATGGGGCTGGAGAGATAGCTCAGCAGTCAAAATCTAGAAAGGAAGGAATGAAAGGAGAGAGGGAAGGAGGGAGGGAGAGCAGAAAATGTTTATGATTAAGACTTAACTAATTTGGAAAGACAGTTATCTTGACAATGTGAAAATAGGTGATTTATAAAGTAAGTTATTAATGTTCTTCCTGTCAAGTAACTCACAAAAAAGACTCTGGTGAACAGAACATCCACCTCGCCCTTCCCTCACTGGGCAAGTGGACAAGTTCAAGAGTTGGCCCTGTCCCACACTAGGATGGAACAGAGGCTGACTGCAAATCCCCAGGGTACCCCATAGATAAAACTGTGAGTTCTAATAGCACTGTCTACTCAGGTGAGAGCCAGCACAACCTCTACTTAGGATTAGGAAAGGGAAAGAAGGTGCCATGGCATGGCACACAGACCCCAAGTTTAAAATGCATCTAACAAATGGGCACCAAAGTGGAGACTGGCAGGCTTATTTATTTATTTTGGTTTTTCGAGACAGGGTTTTCCTGTAGCTTTGGAGCCTGTCCTGGAACTCACTCTGTAGACCAGGCTGGTCTCGAACTCACAGAGATCCACCTGCCTCTGCCTCCCAAAGGCTGGGATTAAAAGCGTGTGCCACCACCGCCCGGCAAAAACATTGCTATCTAATGTTTATTTATACTTGCAAAACAACCACAGTCTATTACTCTCATAAAAGCAGGGAAGGATTGATGCAATAGCTTTGCATTTCCCAATGGAGCCAAGACAAGTATGTGCAGCCCATGGGGCATCACATTTTGGTGTGTGCAGCTGGAGTTCGGAAGGGCTATTGGCTCCAAAGCAGCCCCAGCTACAAGACAAATACAAAGCTCAAGACAAGGACTGGTACTGTGGGCTAGTATGAATGGAGGGGTTTAAGATATAGTGAAATGGCCCAGAGCACTGGGGCTGTAAGTACCATAGGGTCAGCAGGAGAAACGGTCCACTCATAAACCCTGCTTTGTGAGATCCAGCCTGGAACTAACTGCATGTATTCCTGTCCACAAAATGAAGACGCAAGCAATCACCAGACCAGGGGTTCTGTTTTCTGGTCTGTAACAATTTTATTCCATTAAAACACAAGCTTTATTCAACACTTTCTTTTTTCTTCCTTTCCTTTTATCTTTGTCTCTGAGACAGTCTTGTTATATAACTCAGGCTTGCCCTGAACTCAAGGCAATCCTCCAGCCTCAGCCTCCCAAGTGCTGAGATTATAGAGGTGTTGTCACCCCATCTGCTTTAGGCCATTTTTAAATGAGTGGTAAGATTAGTAGATACAAAACACTAAATATTTTCTCATTTGATCAACTGTGAATTTCTATTCTAAGTATTAAAAAAAAACAACAAAGAGTAGAAAATTTTGTGAACCATCCATGACAGAGAGCAGACAGAAAAAAATAGTCCTGATGGCACAGCCATGTAATCCCAGCTGAGGCAGGAGGATAGCAATTTCAAGGGCTGACCAGGATACAGAACAAGTTCAAGACCAGTCAGGGCAATTTCCAGAGTCTTTATTCAAAGAGGAGTGGGCATGTAGCTCGGAGTCAGCACACTTGTCTATCGTGCACCAAGTCCTGGGACTATCCCTAAAATGAAAAGAAGAAAATAGGTAGAAGAAGCCCTGGCTGGTCTTAACTACCCACAGCTCAGAGAGCAGACACCGGAGTGCAATCTCCCAGACACAAAGATTTCAAGGACCCAGAAGCCTGACATTCATCAGTCCAAAGAAAGACACTTAGGAGGAGACACCTAACAGGAACAAAATGGAAAATAGGACTAAAGCATGTATCATGGAGAGTCCAGCACAGTCCTGGAAACCGTAACTGGAGCTGTCAGCATCTTTATTTTTTGTATATGCTCATCACTTTGGAGATAGTTACATTTGATGAACATTTAATAACAAGGCAGGGCTTTTTCTATTGTAATTCACCTTTTACTACGTGTTCTGACCTAGAAACTAGATTTCGGGTATATAATGCTCCCTACCATTTCAGCCTGAACTAAGTTTCACATTGGTGACAAAAAGAACAAAACTCGGGGGCTGGTGAGATGGCTCAGTGGGTAAAGGCGTTTGAGGCACAAGTCTGGTGATTTGAATTTGATCCTTGAAATCCACATAAAGGAAAGGAAGAGAACCAATTCCAGAGTTGGCCTGGCCTCCATAAGTAATCCCCCACCCCCATCCACACACATACAAAATAATAATAGTTTCTAAAGGTTTTAAAGACAGAGGTCTCCCTATACTGCATAGGCTGTCTGAATTTACAGTCCTCTCTGGGATTACAGGTCTGCAACATTGCTGGGCACAGAGTTCACTTCTCAGTACACCAGATTCTTCACAGGGAGGATTAACAAAAGTGACTTCAAATCCAGCTACTTATCACAGCCAAAAGACTTCAAACAAAGAATGATCAATAAAAGCCACAGCTGCTTCAATAAACAAATCACAAGAAAAACAGAATAAGCACATATAAATTAAAGAGACTAAGAGCCACCTTAGTCGCCAGGGTGTTAGTGGTGCACACCCTTAACCCTAGCACTTGGGAGACAGAGGCAGGCGAATCTGTGAGTTCCAGGACAGCCAGGGTTGTTATACAGAGAAACTGTCTCAGGGGAGAAGAGCCACCTCATCACAATGCTAGTAAAAACTTCAGATGGACATATGGACAAGAACTTTAAAAACTAAGGAATGACAAGTTTTTAAGCAGAATAACAGTACTCTAGATTACACCTAGCTTTTTTCCCACTTGTTTTGAGACACTGTAGCACAGGCTGTCCTAGAAGTGTAATCCTCCTGCCTCAACTTTTTGAGTGTTGGAATTCATTCATACTTGGAACTTCTTGTCTTCAGAAAAAGCACTAAAATATGTATAAACAAAACAGCTTTTCTGGAGGCTAAGGCATCAAAAATCCTGGATCTAACATTCAGCAAAGCAAAACAAGAAACAACAAAGACATTTCTGGGTATGTACCTTCAAAATCCAATTTTCTTCTACTTTTTCTCTTTCTTTAAAGTGAGGCGAGGAGCTGGAGAGACAACTCAGTGGTAAGCACATTGGCTGCTCTTCCAAAGGTCCTGAGTCAGTCCCCGACACCCACATAGTAGCTCACAACAGTCTACAACTGTAATCCCATGAGATTTTATGCCCTCTTCTGCTGTACATTATATGCAGACAAAACCACCAAACATCCAAAAAAAAAAAAAAACCCAAAACAACAGCAGCCAGGCTTACAACTGTAATCCTAGAATTTAGGACGCAGATCTCTGAGTTCAAGGCCAGTCTGCCTGGTCTCCAGAGTGAGTTCCAGGATAGGCTACACAAAGAAGAAACAAGGCAAGCTGACTGTAGAGGCTCATGTGTATAATCTCAGCATCTGATCAAGCACCTAGACAGTAAGACAGGAGAAGACCTGTCTTAGGCCAACCTGGGTTATTATGTGAGGCCTTCTTAAAAACCAAACAAATGAATAGTTCCACAAATAAAATACAATGTGAAACAGCAAGAGGTCTGTGTGGATACAATATTGACACAGGAATCAGTTAACTGAGTTTTGGTTCAGGGCATTTTGGTTTTTTTTTGAGACTGGTCTCTCAGTGTAGGCCTGACTGACTAGTCTAGTCTTGAAACTTGTGGCAACCTCCTGCTCAGCCTCCCAGTGACAGGACAGGTGTGAGCCACACCCAACTGACATCAGTTAACTGTTGGAAGCTGGTGACAGGCGACAGAGTAAAGTCACATTCACATTATCGCTGCAAATAATGTTTTGCTTCAAAATTTTTTGATGAATTCTCAATTCAATTTTTTGGGAAAAGGACATTTATTTATTAATACAATATGCTTCATAACAAACACTTTGTTATTTTTATTACACAAAAAGACAAATATAATTTTAAAAATAAAAATATGGTTTAAAATGTAATCATACTAAAGTAATTTTCTGATTATCTTCTGCTGTACAAAAATGTGGTCAATTTGTAAGATAATCACCTCATGACATAAAATAACTTCCCTTGCCCTAGGTGAGGGCAAATGCCTCTAATCCTGGCACACACAAGCAGGGGCAGACAGATATATGAGCTCAAGGCCAGCCTGATCTACAGAGTGAGTTCCAGGCCAGCCAGGGCTACAAACCCTGTCTCAAACAAACAAAAACCAGACTCACCCTTCCCTTAAAGGGGAAATTTTTCCCCAGTGCACCCTCTTTATGAGCCAACAATGGAAAATTTTCACCTTAACAAGCTGGCCAGAAAGGCAGCAGCCCATCCTTGTTGCCTAGATACCAGGGACAGACATCTCTGGGGCTTACAGAAGACCTCACCCTCCCTGCAAAGGAGACTAAGCTTCAACACTGTACAATTACTCCCCTTGGCACATTCCAACATTCAGGTACTTGGTTGTGTAGACCAAAAACTGTCTCCTAGGAAACTCCAAAACACAAAAGAAGTATATCACATATGATAAACTGGTATCTACAACTGTAACACGTCTTGAATTTTACTCTTTAAAAAAAATCAGAATGCAGGTAAACCAGTCTGAGTAACAATGAACATTTCAATCAACTTGATCTAAAAAAAAATTAGGAAGCAATTAAAGGGCCTGTTCATGTCAAATGTAAGTATTCATTTTATATTTCTATTTGTGACACTGCTGAAATTTAAACAACAAAACCCTGCAATTACACACTCTCCATGACAGTCTAGTAAATAAGCATCTTCCTTCTCTTAAAATGTCATTGGGGGGAGGGATGCAAATACAGCAAACATCTTAAATACTCACAAAACTAATGTAAACAAGGTCCTTCAGTCTACAACATCTTTGTTATGTTTAAAATCTTTCTGTATTTTTTTCTCTTTTGGGTCTTTTGATAAATATTTATTCTTTGACAATTTCAAACGTGTACACAATGTATTTCGATCATATTCACTCCCTGGCCCCCTCTTACCCTCCCCCACTTCCTCTAGATCCCTTTAGTACTTTTTCTCAAAACTATTCGAAATTATTTTCTTCTTGCTCTATATACATTTTGCTAACAAGACGTTTATAAGGGATGACTAGATCTATTTCCTCTGGCATGCAAGAGCACTAGATTTCACTAGTTCTTACATTTTCCCACTCATTTTTCTACTCGTACAGCTTTCCTGATATTTGAGAGAAATTAAAATCCTAAAATGAAACAAGTCGTTAGGAAGGATGCAGAAGACAGATGCTGCCCTGTTATCAAATATGAAAGAAATACGTATCCCACTCGTGGTAGAAACATCAGTATTAAAAAAGGCATCTTCTGATCGGTTTTAATGCCTTAAAAAAAAAAAAAAAGACAGGTAGGATGCGCAGATCTCCCCGCCCCCAAAGACGAGGTAACTGGCACAACTGACGTTCAATACCCAAAATGGCTGCACGTCTGCGGGCCCAGGTAACAGTACCTGAGCATCAGGGCCCTTCATCCAAAGACAGACCCCATCCTCAGTGACCTGGGAGGTCGTGGCCAGGGGACCTCAAGGAAACGAGGGATCCTGCCGCCCGGAAGACCCAGGGCGCCCGCTTCAGAAACAGAAGGACACGGTCGTCGTCCCCTGCCCCAATTCCAGCAGAGCTCTGCAATGCCGGGGGACGATTCTGCCCTCTCGATGGGGAACCCTGGTCTCCCGGGGCCCACAGGATGCAACGTCCCCGCAAACAGGGGGCATTTTACGCCACAAAAACGGGGGGAAGCCGCCTCACAATGACAGCTGGAGAACCCCTCCCCCAAGTGATCTGGACAGCCCCCCCGGTGATCAGGAAGCCCGTCCGCTAACAGCACCGAAAACCTCTTCCCTGAAACCCCGGGGAGACAGACGGCCGGGGCCGGCGGGGCAGGCGTTACCTGCGGCCGCAGCCCAGTCCCGCGACGCTTCCGTCCTATTGTTTCTCTTCTACCAAAATGGCTGCGGCCGCGCTCAGCCCCGCCCCCCGAGCCTCGCTCCCGGCACCCCTCGCTATTGGCTCGCACCCGAAGCCGCGCAAGAGGACTGGGCAGCCTCCAAGACTCTGTTGCTAGGGCGCCAGGATTCGCTTCGGGGGCTTCCGGAATGGACGGGGGGCGGGGGGGGGGGGAGGACGGGGGAAAGCGCAGGCAAGGAGGCGGAGCGTTGCCCTGGTGAGGTGGATGATCAATCGGTCTGTGGCGCAGTTGAAGTCACTGATGGGCCGTGTGCCCATGGGTCCATTGCAGGATGCCTAGGATACGGGTACATGGACACACGGTCCTGGTTTGCCCTACGCTGGGGAGCTTCCTGGGAATGTCAAGGACAACCAGTATGCATTGTGTGACAAACGGCAAAGGTGGTCACCGTAGCAGACGGATGGACAGGACCGCATGTGAATAATAGCTAAGAAGGACAGAAGGATAGCTATACGGAGCTGACAGGAGAGTGGCCACAGGCCGGGGACAAGTAAATGGCCAGATAGAGGGCCCGTGAGAGGAGTACAACCTTTGGGACTCATGGTGGAAGGAGAGACCCGACTCCCGCTGGTTGTCCTCTCTCTCACACACACACTGAATTTTTAAAAATGTTATTTGACAGGTGAACAGATGAGTGGACAGGTGGACAAAATAAAAGCCACGGGGTGGTGGAAAGAGGAGTGGCTTTAGAGTCCTTTGTAAACCGGTGGGTGTGAAGACAGGTATTCCTGCCTCCAAAGCATAGAACTTACATAAGACTCCTTTGTGGCAGCCGAGCTATTCAGGAGGGCTCTGGCCTGAGCGAGTGTCAGTGTAACCAGGAAAGGCAGTGGGCTGAACCTCCTACTTGTAAAAGAGATCAGCACTCCTACATGCATCCTGGGCATCTGCAAAGGTGTGGCTCACGGGTTTTAAACTTGTGTTTATTAAGTACCTACACTCTGCAAGAAATACAGTAAACAGAAATGTATATTTTTAAACCCCTGCTCTCTTAGAGGTAGACGAGAGAGACTTCCAGTCACCAACTGATTCCTCTTGGAGTCACCTGTGAGGCTGCCATGGCTCTATCCTCACCATGTTTGATTTTTCACTTTTACATTTTCTCCTCCGTCTATACCCACTTACTCAGGCCATTGGTTTTGCTTTTAAAATATTGATTTGAGCAGGGATCCCACTCTGTAGCCCAGGCTGACCTCAAAGTTACAGCAGTCTCCCTGCCACAACCTCCCACGTGCTGGGATTTACAGGCATAAAGCAACAGGCCCTGTTTTCAGGCTCAGGGCCTCAAATGCCAAGTTCATGTCAAGCCACCCCACGAGTGCTTGCCCAGATCAGGCTCTTCCTGATTCGATATTCAAATGTTGGTAGACAACCTGAGCTCTGACTTTGTGCGCCCCTTCACTATTTTTGTTGTGTTTTGCCCTTTTCTATTGCACCAGGACTGTTGTCGTTCTCAAGAATGAGGTCAGCAGGCGGTGAGCACCCGCCTTTAATCCCAGCGCTCAGGAGGCAGAGGCAGGCAGGTCTCTGTGAGTTCCAAGCCAGAGTGGTCTACAGAGCTACACAGAGAAACTCTGTCTAGAAAAAAAAAAAAGAATGAAGTCACTGTTTGACATGACCTTGACCCTACATGTATCTCCAGGTCAATGTCACAGGTCCTTCCCAGTCCCTTGTTGTCCTAGCTACCTTCAGTCCACTCTCCACACATCCCCAAAGATGGTCCAGAGCCAGCTGGATTCTCAGGATCCCCACACCCACCTAACTGCATCTCCTCTGTTGGCCTCCAGCTCAGCCTCTAAGTGTTCTTCACACACCTGCCCTGCGCACCTCTGGCGGTGGTCTCCATGGCTGTGCCCCAGCTCTCTCTGACTTCAGAATGTGTTTCCCCAGCTGGGGATGCCTTTATCTCCTGCCCTGCTCTGCTCTAACTCTTTACACAGCCATAGCAAATATCAACTTCTTCTTTTTTTGTTTTGTTTTTTTTGTTTTTTCGAGACAGGGTGGCTTTGGAGGATGTACTGGAACTCACTCTGTAGACCAGGCTGGTCTCAAACTCACAGAAAGATCCACCTGCCTCTGCCTCCCGAGTTCAGGAATTAAAGGCGTGTGCCATCACCGCCCAGCACAAATATCATCTTACTGAATGTTTTTTACTATTTTTTTTTTCAATTTGAGGTCTCATACATCTCTCACTAATCTTCTGCTTCTGACTCCCAAGTGCTGGCTAATATTACAGACCTTTCGGTCTGTTTCTTCCATACTGGGTATTTTACCCAGGGGTGCATGTACACTAGGCAGACGCTCTGTCACTGGACTGTATCTGCATACACACTAGGCAGAGGCTCTGTCACTGACTGTATCTGCATGTACACTAGGTAGACACTCTGTCACTGACTGTGTCTGCATACACACTAGGTAGACGCTCTGTCACTGACTGTGTCTGCATACACACTAGGTAGACGCTCTGTCACTGACTGTATCTGCATGTACACTAGGCAGAGGCTCTGTCACTGTACTGTGTCTGCATACACACTAGGTAGACGCTCTGTCACTGACTGTATCTGCATGTACACTAGGCAGAGGCTCTGCCACTGGACTGTGTCTTTAGCCCTCACATCCTGTTTTTTTTTTTTTTTTTGGTTTTTTTTTTGTGTTTTTTTTTTTTTGTTTTTTCGAGACAAGGTTTCTCTGTGGCTTTGGAGGCTGTCCTGGAACTCGCTCTGTAGACCAGGCTGGCTTCGAACTCACAGAAATCCGCCTGCCTCTGCTTCCCGAGTGCTGGGATTAAAGGCGTGCGCCACCAACGCCCCACATCCTGTTTTAGGTATGAGTTCATTGTCCTTACACAGCACTGTGGGGGTGTTGTTTTGCTCAGAGATGTGTCCTGAGCATGCCTGGTTCAGTGGTCAGCACCTATAAGCTGAGTGTTGTGCACACCTGCAACCCCAGCACTCGGGGAGGAAAAAGCTCAGGGTCACCCTGGTCTATAGAGCAGGTCTGAGGTCTAGGCTACAGGAGGAGTCTGTCAAAGAAAGAAGAAAGCCTGCTTGATGGCCTGCATAGAAACCCGCCATAAGAGCAGCACTTTCCAATGTGTGTGCAGAATTTCCCCATCTTGACCACTGTGCTTGTACAGTGGCAGTGTACTGATAGATTTTATTTGTCACTACAGCTGTCTCTTCCCCCTCCTCCTTCCCCTTCTCTGAGAAGTCTGTCAGCAGACTCAGTTTGACTTCAAACAGCAAGAGCAGACTTTTATTGGTCTGAGAGGTTGGCGGCCCAAACCCTGTAGCTTAGTATGCACAGGGTACAGGAAAATGACCCAGCCTGAGAAGCAGCTTTTATAACTGGGATTAGGGAGCAGGATGGACTAGTAAAGTCAGGTCCACAAGCTATTTTTTGGGTATCAGTTTTTTTGAAACTGCAGGGTGGGAAACAAACCGGATTGCCTGTGTTTGGGACCTCCAGGTTCCAGGGTATGATGGGTTGGCTACTTTAAGGAATCCCATGGGCAGTGGATTTCTTGAAGGCTTGGGTCTGATTTGTGGCTCTGTTTTGTTATTTTGTTTTGGTTTTGGGTGGAAGATAGGGCCTGTTACCACTTCTTTGTTTGATTTTTGAGTTAGGGTCTAACTCTGTAGCTTAGGCAACTCACTACATAGCCCAGGCTGCCCTCAAACTGTTGCCTTAGCCTTCAGACTACTGGGATTAAAAGTATGAGCCACTGCAATGAAGTCCATCTCCTTCTGCCTTCCTCTGTCATGGCAAATTCTTTCACAACCTATACAGTCGCCAGCTATCAATACTGTCCCTAAGTGCAGCAAAGACTAGCCCAGGGTTGGGCTCAGAAGTCTCCACCCAAACCTAGCTAGATTGCTAGGAAGCCTAGCCCAGCTTCTGCACCCTGGGTATCAGCACCTATGACTGCTGAGTAGAGCCCCACATGCACCGGGCATTCAGTCCTTACAGGCCACTCTTCCACCTTCTCCCATCCAAGCTTCCATTCCAGGGCTCCTACATGTGAAGGGGAAAGCTGGACAAGGTAGCCCTAGCATAACGAATTCACTCTCGTTCCTTCTAAGTGCTTACTTAGCAGACATGGACTAGACCCTGGGAATGTGGCAAGAATGGATTTAGCAAGAATGTTATTGAATGATGGCACTTCTGCCCTGTGAGGTGATGGGGGTATGGGAGACAAAGGATGGATTCAATAGACCATAAAAGAACAAACCTTAATCCCAAGGCAGGAGAAGGTGCCCCTGAGCAGGTGATGCTGAGCTGATTAGCTGGAGGGACCCCAACAGAAGACACCGCAGGCACTGAGGGAAGAGCATGCTTGGCAGGGTGAAGGGACTAATGGGAAAAAATAGCCGCGGACTCCAGGGAAAGACGCACATTGCTCAAAGGTGTCAGGCATCATGGATCTCAAGGTCAAGCCCAGGCAAACCACAGGAATTCCAAAGGAGAAAAAAGGGCTGTCAAAACAGAGGCAACCAACTAGTCAAATTACAGAGGCAAACATCTGCGGTCAGAAGAAAAGGCTGCCCCAGCTAAGGGGAAAGGAGAGTAAAACTCTTTAAAATGTTTTAAATTTACTTTTATGAGTATGCGCCTGCTTGTCAGTGTGTACGCCACGTGCATGCAGGCACGCATAGAAGCAAGAAGAGGACCATAGGTGCTGGGAATCAAACCCAGGTCTCTACCACAGCAACTAGTCCTCTTACCGGATGAGGCATCTGTCTAGCCACGCAGTAAAATTCTTAAAACTCCAAGCATTAAAAAAAAAAAGGCATTAGATTAGATAAAACAAGTCACGGACCAAGGAAGAGGGGCCAGGCAACCCTAAACCCTTCTCTATATCACAGGCACGATAAGGGTCCACCCACACTCAGCTGAGGGATAGTCCTCCCGTCTAGAAGGGGGCAGTAACTCAGTCTGGATAGAAAGAGGGGGAGTCTGTGGCCAGACCAACGAAACTCATCTGCTCTCAGAAGCTAGGCCAGGTCAGTCTGTGCAGTACTTGGATGGAAGGAGGAAAAATATGGTACCTTGAGAAGAGGCAGCGTCTCACTCCAGAGGGCACTGAAGCCTCTCACCACTAAGTCAAGCAACCACATTTACCTTTCTCCCCTCCCCAGCTATAAACCTACAGATTTCTAGGAACTCCACCAAAAATCCCTTTAAAGGTAAAAGGAAAACCTCTTTGTGCCAGTTTAGTGGCTCCTGATTTAATCTTACAGATTGTAATCCAATCCCCGGCACATCCAGGCCCAGCTATAACCTCAATTACTGGAAAAGGAAATACAGATGGAGGAAGAGAGAGTCCCTTGGAAACCTATTAATGCTCAGATTCCAAAAGCTTCCAAAACCCTTTCTACAGTCACCATTTACACACATTTCCCAAACAGCACACCATCCGGGGAACACGTGCTCACCAACAGGAACCTACAGGGAACGTTTCACATTTAAAGTACAACATGGGACTCTCACCCCACTCCCTAGGCTCCTGGCCATCTCATGATATAAGAGACATTTGTTCCAATTGGGTTTTTGTTTTTTGTATTTTGTTTTTTTGTTTGTGTTTTTGTTTTTGAGGCAGAGTTTCTATCCTGGAACTCACTCTGTAGAGCAGAGATCACCTGCCTCTGCCTCCCAAGTGCTGGTTCATTTGCTCTAATTTTAAAAGTCCCCATTAAAAAAAAAGTCCCCATCATTTTTTTTTTTTTTTGGTTTTTCGAGACAGGATTTCTCTGTATTGTTTTGGAGGCTGTCGGTCCAGCCCAGCCTCGAACTCACAGAGATCCGCCTGCCTCTGCCTCCCGAGTGCTGGGATTAAAGGCATGCGCCACCACCACCCGGGCAGTCCCCAACATCTTTAACAGCCCAAAGATGATTAAAAATTCCAAATGCCAATGAGGACAGAGAGGAAGAAATTGGATATGTAAAAATAAAAAATAGAATAAATTTTTAAAAAATAAATAAAAATTCCAAAATGTCTTCTGAGACGAGACAATCTGTGATCTCTCTGCAAAATCAAAATATAAGTTATATATTTCCAACACAATGGCATGGAGGGAAACCCGGCACTCCAGAGGGAAGAATGGAGGCATTGCAAGGGAAGCTTGAAGGGACCAAGACTGAAACCCAGCAGGACAAGCACTGGAGCCTGCAGCTCAAATTTGGCAGCTGGAGCTCGGAATGGATGGCCCCTTCTGGCCTCAGGGCCCCTCTGCTCGGCTCCCTGCAGTACACACAGCCTCTCGCTGGAGTTGGTAAAACTCCATGTAACGAACGCCCCTATAATCCAGCACTCAAGGAGCACCGTACGATTTCAAGACCAACTTGCTCTGTATAGTGAATTCTAGGCCAGTTGGGTTACCCTGTCTCAAACAAAACCAAGCAGACCAGGACATCGGACTGGATTCAATCCCTCTTTGAGTTGCCATGACTAAACTCTCTCTTGTGCCTTTCCCTCAAGTACCTTTCTAGTCTCAGTTAGCTTCAGCTCTGCCTCATACTGGCTTGTCTTCCTTTCTGAGTCAAAAGCAAAGATCTGGTTTTGCCTGAGCTGAATTACCTGACACATCAACATCAACAGAGCTTTTTAAACAATTGCGGGGTGACAACATGGCTTTACACCTTTGCTGCCCTGGCACCCACATAACCACTAGTGGGATGGGAGGAAGAACTTTAGATTTTCCAAGCTGCTAACATCAAAGAAAAAGAATTAAACAAGGAAAATATTGAGCTGACCCAAAGAAATTGTGAATATCCAACTATTTTTGTCTACAAAAATTGATAGTTTCACACAAGTAACTGAATGAAAAAATAAAACCATGAAGTAAAACACAACAAACAAAAACTAAATGTGAAATGAATAAAACTAAACATCTTTGTCAGAGCCAGGCATGGTGGCACAGTTTTAATCCCAGCCCTTGGAAGTGGAGGGGTGGACCTCTGTGAATTTGACGACAGCCTGGTCTACACAGAGAGTTTCTGTCAATCAGGGATACATAAAGAGACCCTGTCTCAAAACAAAAACAGCAATGAAAAGAAAAGAAAAAAAAAGGAATAAACTATCTTTTTGTCTTTAGTTTATGTCATAATTATTAATCTAGAAAACCCAGAGAACTTTCTTTTTAAATTATAATAATTTGGAGGTTCAGGAGAAAAAAGTAAAGTGTCATAATAAGATAAAATGTTAAGGTGATAAATAAATTTGCTACAGTTAGGCCATTTAAAAACATTAAGCTGGGGGGCTGGAGAGATGGCTCAGAGGTTAAGAGCACTGGCTGTTCCCCCAGAAGTCCTGAGTTCAATTCCCAGCAACCACATGGTGGCTCACAACCATCTACAAATCAATCTGGTGCCCTCTTCTGGCGTGTTGACAGAACACTGTATATGTAATAAATAAATCTTTAAAAAACAAACAAAAAAACCATTAAGCTGGGCTGTGGTGGTGCACACCTTTAATCGCAGCACTTGGGAGGCAGATCTCTATAAATTCAAAGCCAAGACTGAAACAAAAATTACACAAGAGAGCACGCCTTTAATCCCAGCACTCAGGAGGCAGAGGCAGGTGGATCTCTGTGAGTTCAATTCCCAGCAACCACATGGTGGCTCACAACCATCTACAATTCAATCTGGTGCCCTCTTCTGGCGTGTTGACAGAACACTGTATATGTAATAAATAAATCTTTAAAAAACAAACAAACAAAAAAAAACCATTAAGCTGGGCTGTGGTGGTGCACACCTTTAATCGCAGCACTTTGGAGGCAGATCTCTATAAATTCAAAGCCAAGACTGAAACAAAAATTACACAAGAGAGCACGCCTTTAATCCCAGCACTCAGGAGGCAGAGGCAGGTGGATCTCTGTGAGTTCGAGGCCCGGCTGGACCAACAGCCTCCAAAACAGTACAGAGAAACTCTGTCTCGTAAAACAAAACAAAAGAAAACAACAACAAAAAAAACCCAAAAAAACAAAAAAATTACACAAGAGAAAACTCTAAGTAGCAATCCAAACTATAAAAAATTAGGGATGAATTCAGTAAGGAAAGTACCATGTAGAAACTGCACCACTCGGCAAACCTACCAAATTTGATTCAAGAAGAAAAAAGCCACCTTGGAGAACATTGCCTACCCTGGAGGCAGCCCCATGATCTCCTAGTACTCTCTCACTTGAAGATGTTGATGCAATTCTAACTTCTGTCATCATAGATAAAGCGCATCTGTCTTAAAACTTAATATATGTGGAATCACACAGTATGCTTTTCTGAAATTATTTTTATATTCTTTGAAAGTTTCATGCATGTATACAACATACCTTGATTGTATTCATCTCCCCTTTCCCTAGTCCACCCCTCCTAACGTCATGTCCTTTTCAAAATAGATTGACTTTATTATTTTTGAGGGGAGGGGAGAGGCGTAGGTAGCTGTGGAAGCCAGAGACATGAGAGCTGGAGTTATAGACAGTTATAAACACAGGGCGCAGTGCTGGGGACTGCACTAGAGTCCTCAGCGACAGCAGCGTGTGCTCTTAGCTGTTGAGCCATCTCTGCAGCCCTCGGTCCAGATGGTAGTGTGAGAACTGTCAGTGTGACACAGGCAGCCTGCCAGTGGCCACACCCACAGGGAAAAGTGGCCTTCCTTCCTCCACCTGTCTTCTTTTTCAAAGAGGTGGGAAATTATGTTCTTCAGGCTGATCTCAAACTCTTGAACTCACGAGATCCTTCTTTTCAGTTTCCCACGTTCCTGGGACCATCGGCACCCTCTGCCGCATTCAGCACAATCAGCTTAGAATCTGCTTTTACATCCATTTAATTATTGTGTGTGTGTGCATGTACACACACGTAGAGATCAGAGGACAGCCTGTGAGAGTCAGCTCTCTCCATTCACCACGTGGGCTTCAGGGATCAAACTCAGAAAATCCGGCTTGGTGGCAAGCGTCTTCGCCCACCGAGCCGTCGTCCCAGCCCCACATCTAGCTTTTTAAATTCAGCATTATATATTTAGTCATATTTTTGCATGTATCTAGAAATAGACTTCTCTTTTAGTTGCTATGTGTTATAATATTCCATCATATGACTATAACATAAACTGTTCAAGTCTTCACCTATTAGTCGGCATCTAGGCTGATTTCTAATTTTGGCTGTTGTGAATGCGACGGCGCTGGGTGCTCCCTTACAAGTCCTTGGTGGACGCACCACTTGTTTCCACTGAATAGGATCCAAATCTTTGTGATTTTCCACCACCATACTTAATTTTGGCTTCTGTCCTCATAATCAAGAGTCCAGTATCGCAAGACAGCCGCATCCTTTCCACATATCACATCAGTATCTAAATCACAGTGCAGGCTGACACAGGCCACACCTGACCCATTTATCTGGTAACCAAACATCCCACAATCTCCTGAAGACATCCACGTATTCTTACTGAACAAACTTGGGTTGCTATGGCTGCTCTGAGATGCAAGGAGGGGGAGGAGTCAGGGGGTGGCTTCAGGAGTGATCTGTGACTTGATATCGGACATTTGCTATTCTGGACAGATTCTGAGTTTGTTAATTGGGAGGGGGAAGAAGAGAAAAAAGTAAGCAACTCACAGAAAAGGTGTTCAAAGTCAAGAGAAGACCAGAATGCAAACAAAGTAAGAAATGATGCAGCAGTGAGGGCTGGGGAAATAGCTCAGTAGAAAAAGTGTTTGCCTTGGAAGCACAAGGACCTGAGTTCAATTCCCAGAACCCACCTGAAATGCTGGGCATGGTGGTACACACTGGTAATCCCCAGGCTGGGAGGCAGAGACGGGAAGGATTTTCTATTCAGCCTGTCTGTCCTGATCGATGAACTCAAGGCCAGTGGGAGGCCCTGTTAAAAACCACAGAATACAAGGTGGGGGAATCCATCGATGGCTCAGTGGTTAAGAATCTCCTGTTCTTACCAAGGATCTGAGGTTTGTTCCCAGCACCCACTTCATGTGGTTCACAACTGTCTAACTCCAGCTAGAGGGGATGGGACACCCTCGTTGGGTATCTGAACACACTCGCATGTGCACACAAAAACAAGGCTCCTGGAGAGGGATACTGGAAGTTGACCTCTGGCTTCTACAGGTAGAGGCATGTGTACCAATGGACCTGCACATACACAGACACATACATATACATAAATGCATAAGAGATAAGTAAATAATAAATAATAATTTTTCAAGACAGGGTTTCTCTGTGACTTTGGAGGCTGTCCTAGGACAAGCTCTTGTAGACCAGGCTTGGTCTCCAACTCACAGAGTTCCACCTGCCTCTGCCTCCCAAGTGCAGGAATTAAAGGCATGAACCACCAATGCCCAACATAAAAATTTTTAAATGTAACAACGATTGACTATCAGCCTTTGGTTAAGACATGCAATAATTTGTAGAAATGCAATAATGAGCCAGGCAGGAGCTGAGGTGTTGTGGGATGGCTTGAGTCCAAGAGTTGGGGCCTTTATCAAAACAAACAAAAAATACACATCAGCAGAAAAGCTGCTGAGAGGGTAAAAAGAGCAGCTGCTGGCAGGTGTGAGAGGACATAAGGACAGGTAGAACCCAAGAGTGTGGGGCAGCGAACCTGTCCCAAATGGTGCTGCCATGAGCAACACCTGCCATTGTATGTCTGCAGAATGCATAGGTCATATGCTGTGCCTCAATGTTTATCTCTCCACACAATTCCTATGTCGAAACCTAATTACCTGTGTGATAGTATTTGGAGGTAGGGACTTCGGGGGTAATTAGGTCATGAGAACTCCTACTACTATGCCCTTGATACTTAGCAGCCTAAATAGACACAGACAATGAACAACACAGAGAACCATATGCAAATGTGGATCTTCATTGAAAATATGTTCATATTGCTTCATTTACTGTATCAGGTATTGACTGGGGGTGTGAGTAAGGCTATATGGGAGCTCAGTACTTTTGTTTGTTTGGTTTTTGTTTTTGAAAGAGTCTCATGTAGACCAGGCCTCAAACTCACTATGTCTCTGAGGCTGGCCTTGAACTCAAGATCCTCCTGCCTCCACGTCCCAAGCTGACTACAGGCATGCATCACATACGGACACCACTACTGGCTGTACGGCTAAGGATACATTTTTCTGTATCCTTAAACTTTTCCAGGACTGGAGACAAGGTTCAGTGGCTGAGTGCTTGCTGTGCAGCATAAGGACTGGAGTTCTGACATGCTTGGAACCCAAGCATGAGGGCAGCAGAGACAGGAGGATCACTGGGGCTTGTTGGCTGCTGCTCTAGCTAATTGGTGAGCTATAGCAGCCCAAGGCTGTAGACAATATTTGTTTCACTGACAAAGCGGCCATTTGGGTTGGGTGTGGTGGCGCAAGTCTGAAATCTCAGCTGAAACTGTGAGCTCTAGGTTCATTGAAAGACCCTGCCTGGCCGGGCGGTGGTGGCGCATGCCTTTAATCCCAGCACTCGGGAGGCAGAGGCAGGTGGATCTCTGTGAGTTCGAGGCCGGGCTGGACCGACAGTCTCCAAAACAATTCAGAAAAACCCTGTCTTGTAAAAACCAAAAAAAAAAAAAAAAAAAAAAAAGACCCTGCCTCAAAGGAAGAAGGTAGAGAGTAATAAAAGAAAATGTGCATCTCTCTGGCCTTCCTGAGAGAGCACAGGTATATGTGCCTGTGTTTATACCTCATACACAATTTATTAGAAGTCTCTAACGGTAGAGGTCATTCAAATAAACGGACGAAAAATAACAGTGACTAAGCATGGTGGTGCCTCCTTTAATCTCAGCTCTCTAAGAAGCAGAGGCAGGCAATCTCTGTGAGTATGAGTCCAACCTGGTCTACAAGAGCTAGTTCCAGGACAGTCAGGGCTACATAGTTGTACCCTGCCTTAAGAAACAAAGCGGCATATCAACTCTTGTATTCCAGGATGTGAGGAAATGGATGCTGGGATGAGGTGAGATTGTCTACAGGAATTCCGCATACTCACGTTAAAACTCATAAAGCCCTTGGGCTTGAAAGCCGTCTCTGCAGCTAAGAGCATGTACCGGCTCTTGCAGAAGACTGGAGCTCTGTTCCCATCACCT
Source organism: Mesocricetus auratus (assembly GCF_017639785.1). Classification (NCBI taxonomy): domain Eukaryota; kingdom Metazoa; phylum Chordata; class Mammalia; order Rodentia; family Cricetidae; genus Mesocricetus; species Mesocricetus auratus. The sequence continues at coordinate 46,827,595 of NW_024429267.1, read as the reverse complement.
ATGTCAGGTGACTCACACCATCCGAAACTCTAGCACTATGTATGTCCCGGAACTCACTGTATAGACCAGGTTGGCCTCTAACAGCAGACATCTGCTTGCCTCTGCCTCTGTGAGTATTAACCAGAGATGTGTACCATCATTCCTGGCGGCCCTGATTTTAAAAAATGTGGGTGCTAGAGCTTATACTCAGGTCCTCATGTTTTCTGAACAAGCATTTTACTGACAGGTATCTCTGCAGCCTCTTTTGGTTTTGATTTCACTTTAAGAATAATTCAGGAATTTTTTTCATGACTCTAGAATACAGAAAGATTCCTCCACATCAAAAGAAAAAAATGTCAGTCATGATGTCATCCAAGAATTTGGGAAGAGCCGGGCGGTGGTGGCGCACGCCTTTAATCCCAGCACTCGGGAGGCAGAGGCAGGCGGATCTCTGTGAGTTCGAGGTCAGGCTGGACTGACAGCCTCGAAAACAATACAGAGAAACCCTGTCTCGTAAAAACCAAAAAAAAAAAAAAAAGAATTTGGGAAGTTGAGACTGGAGAAATACCATAAGGTCCAGCCTGAGCTACATAGTGATACCTTGTCCAGAAAGAAAGAAAGCAGCATGTGGTGGTGCCTAACTTTGGTCCCAGCACTCAGGAGACAGAGGCAGATGGATCTCTGTGAGTTTGAGGCCAGCCTGGTCTACAGAGTGAGTTCCAGGCCAGCCAGAGTTGCATAGTAAAGATCTGGTCTCAACTTGGGGATGGGGGAGGGGACAAGTTAAGTGGGAACAACAGACTCAGGAGGCTCTGGTTGGATGATTGTGAGTTCAAGGCCAGCCTGTGCAATATGACATTCCATTCAAATGGATATACAGACACAGATGATAGTTATAGGTATAGGCATAGATATATAGACAAATGACTCGCCTAGACAGTGATCAATGCTGGGACTGGTGTGGAGGCCAAGAGTGAGAGAGCAGCATGGCTGGAGGGGCCGCTGTGGGCTACTGGAGGGGTCTCTGTGGACTACTGGAGGGGTCTCTGTGGACTACTGGAGGGCTGTGAACCACTGGAGGGGTCTCTGTGGACTACTGGAGGGCTGTGGACTACTGGAGGGCTGTGGACTACTGGAGGGCTGTGGACTACTGGAGGGGTCTCTGTGGACTACTGGAGGGCTGTGGACTACTGGAGGGGCCTCTGTGGACTACTGGAGGGGCCTCTGTGGACTACTGGAGGGCTGTGGACTACTGGAGGGCTGTGGACTACTGGAGGGGTCTCTGTGGACTACTGGAGGGCTGTGGACTACTGGAGGGGCCTCTGTGGACTACTGGAGGGGCCTCTGTGGACTACTGGAGGGGTCTCTGTGGACTACTGGAGGGCTGTGGACTACTGGAGGGGTCTCTGTGGACTACTGGAGGGCTGTGGACTACTGGAGGGGCCTCTGTGGACTACTGGAGGGGCCTCTGTGGACTACTGGAGGGCTGTGGACTACTGGAGGGCTGTGGACTACTGGAGGGGTCTCTGTGGACTACTGGAGGGCTGTGGACTACTGGAGGGGCCGCTGTGGACTACTGGAGGGGTCTCTGTGGACTACTGGAGGGCTGTGGACCACTGGAGGGCTGTGGACTACTGGAGGGGTCTCTGTGGACTACTGGAGGGCTGTGGACTACTGGAGGGCTGTGGACTACTGGAGGGCTGTGGACTACTGGAGGGGTCTCTGTGGACTACTGGAGGGCTGTGGACTACTGGAGGGGTCTCTGTGGACTACTGGAGGGCTGTGGACTACTGGAGGGGCCTCTGTGGACCACTGGAGGGGCCTCTGTGGACCACTAGAGGGGCCTCTGTGGACCACTGGAGGGGCCTCTGTGGACCACTGGAGGGGTCTCTGTGGACTACTGGAGGGCTGTGGACTACTGGAGGGCTGTGGACTACTGGAGGGGTCTCTGTGGACTACTGGAGGGCTGTGGACTACTGGTGCGTGCAAGTGAGCGAGGTAGCATTTATCTGTCACAACTGCCTGAGCCAGCGATGGTGGATCTGGCTGAGCTGGCATATGCACTGGTTGTCACTGGAGGTGTCTGGGGAGGGAGGTGTCTGGGGAGGGAGGTGTCTGGGGAGGGAGGGGTCTGGGGAGGGAGGTGTCTGGGGAGGGAGGGGTCTGGGGAGGGAGGTGTCTGGGGAGGGAGGGGTCTGGGGAGGGAGGGGTCTGGGGAGGGAGGGGTCTGGGGAGGAAGGGGTCTGGGGAGAGAGGTGTCTGGGGAGGGAGGGGTGAGGTGTGGCAGCGTGGGAGGCCCTGAAGTGATAACTGCATGGCAAGCACAAGCACACCTCCAGGTTGTTGTCAAGGAAGGGACGGATCATGGGGAGGAGCTGGAGGATGGCTAAGGGGTAAGGAACATTCTGACACTTGTAACCTGTGGCTTTTTCTCTCTGTAAACATGGTAAGGTCATTGGCGTGGGTCACTGTAAGGATACTCGGCGGCGTTACACAAGGCCTTCAGGCAAGGCAGCAATACTATAAGGACCCTGGAGAAGGGTGGTTGGGAGATGACCCAGATAGGTCCTCCAGATAGATCCACCAGGTCAGATCTGGTTTCTTCCGGCCCTTCTCTGGCTATAGCCGGGGGCTTACGAAGCACCCTCTTTGCTAGCATCTGGGCCTGGAAGCAGGTAAAGTTGACTTGGGACCAGACATAAATCAGAATCCCCTTCCCTTTGTGCTTCTAAATTTGCTAGCTGTTCCCCTTAGTCCCAGTCCCCAGAACTTCAAGTCTGCCCTGGGCGCCTGGTGCCTGAGGTTAGACACACAAGTGTAGCTGAAACGTGATGTTCTCATGGGAGTTGGTGGGTTTCATGTTTGCTGTGACCCCATCCCCACCCACAGCCACAGATCACGGGTCATTCAGGGAAGGAGCTGGCTGCTACAAATCATCGCTAGGATATTCTCCCAGAACAAACAGGAAAATTACCCAGAAAAGGATTCCACAGGGCCAGGGTGGGGGCGGTTCCCAGCACTTCCAGTACACGCACACTCTGTCCCTAGTGCCTCCAGGCAGCACACAGCCCTGAGGGCCAGCTGAAAGACTTCCATTGTGCTGGAGAGTTGCCCAGGCGGTGAGCCTGGTTCCCACCCACACTCGCCATGCGCCCTTGCCTCCATGTAATGAGGCAGGCCTTTGTGGCTTTTTAAACCAATCTTTTTAGTTTCTAATTTTGTATAGGGGATGGGGGAGATATATGAACTGGAGACAGCACACACACACACACACACACACAGACGCCAGAGTGAAGGTCAGGTGACAATTTGCAGGAAAAGGCTCTTTTCCTCTGCCATGTGTTTTCTGAGGATCAAATTCAGTTCATCGGGTCTGATGGCAAGTGCCTTTACCCACTAAGTTACCTTGCAGGCCCTGAGCCTGGCCCTCCCTGTAAGGTTTAGAGAGACTAGCTTTATTTGGTTTGCAGCTACAAGGCCCACTCTGTGCCAGGGAGTGGGGACAAATATTCTAGTCTTGAACTGAGCACAAGAAAGCTGCTGGACCCTAACCTGTCCTAGCTTTGGACTTTAGCCCCCAGCTGGTAAGTGAGGGTCTTTAGGCAAAGCCAGGAGCAGAATGGATGGATGCCCTCTCATAAGTCTGTGGTTCCACAGAGGGAAAACCTGAGGCTCAGGACAAGAATTCCAATCTGTTCTCTGGGTAGCCTCCAACCAGCAGCTGTCAGCATAATGGAACCAGCTTGAGTCCCAAGATTGGGGTGGTGCCCCGAATGCCAAGGTCTGTCTGGGGACAGGTTTTCCCACTCCGGCTATGTACTGCCAAGGTTTCAGTTGCCTGTGGAACTGTCCTTCATTTGGGATTTGGGTTGAGATATGGAGGTTGATGGGGACTTGGAGCTTGGGTGAGGTTTCCTTTCTCACTTGGGACGGGCTGCAGTTCTAGGTTTGGAAGCCAAGAGCCCAAGGCTGCCCAGGCATAGCCTGGCCCCTGCTGACTGAAGTGGAAAACTGCAGCACTGTCCTAGACTTCCCTGATGAAATCAAGGCCATACAAAACAGATATGGGCAGGAAAAACTGCTTTTTGCCACCTGTCTTAACAGATGGCAACCTAGGCCAAAAATACATCCCTGGTCAACCTTTTTCATGTTTCAAGTGACATGAAATAAGACGAGAATTTCTGAGGAGTCCATCCTCTCACCAATATAACCTTTTCTTTTGCCTCCCCCTGCTGGGCAGAATCCATGATATGAGGGAGGAGGAGTTGTTGTATGCTTATGTGTTTATATCCCTTGTTTAAAAAGAGGCAAGAAAAAGAGAGGGAGGGAGGGAGGGAGGGAGGGAGGGTGAGAGAGAGAGAGAGAGAGAGGGAGAGAGAGCCAGAACCTGCTTCTTGGTCCAAGGCAATAGACACTAGAAGCATCATCCTTAAAGTGGAAGGCCACAGTTGCTGTCTACAGGAATCCAAAAATACAGGCAAGAAACTCCGTCAGCACTGGTAGGAAGGTCTACCTCCCTTGGTGGACCACAGTGCTGTTAGTTGGAATTCCAAGGGCTTAAAGTGTTAAGGATATTCAAAATTGGTCATCAGGATTTGTCCAGTCAATGAACTGTGTCACATATACTATATAACATTTCAACCCAGATCTTGGCAACTCGGAACTGAATATTCATTATGTTTCCAATACTCCTATTTTATCTGCATATTCAAAAAATGTATTGTTACAAAACAGCGACTTATTAAGATTACTGAGGTGGTCAAATTTGATGGGATAGATTTTTAGCCTCTTGGTTCAAGTTTTCATGTGATGCGCCCTCTTCAGCGCTGAGACTGATGAGACACTGTCATCTGCCTGGAGCTTCTTGAGACATCACCACCCAAACTACAAAAATAGAACATTCATATATTTTTATTTGAGAATTTCGTATGAGCCTCAATCACTCACTTCCCACTCCTCCACCCACATTCACTTTCTACCCTTGTGACCCCCATTTTTTTTTGAGACAGGGTTTCTCTGTGTAGCCTTGGCTATTCTAGAACTAGCTCTATAGACCAAACTCAGAGATCCACCTGCCTCTGCCTCCCAAGTATTGGGATTAAGGGCATGCATCAGTATTTAATTTTTAAAGCCATGAAACATGACCATTTTGGCTTTTAGAGAGTCAGTTTCTCGGTACCTAGATAGGCAATTTATATGTACCTATATCACTTGGCCCCTTTGGTCAGGCATCTCTGCCCAATGATGATACCCAGTTAACTTCCTTTGTTCTCTGGGAAAGACACTGAAAGTACAGTAGGCTGTCACCCTTGCTAGTCTAGCTGTATTAATACAGAGTAGTGAGATCCTGGCAGATAGGAAATGATTTCTGCTATCACTGGTATCTTCTGGGCAAGAGGTACCATGGGTATCTTTGCTCTTATCTACAGCAATATACCACGTTGTGATGGTTCATTTTGTGTGTCCTCTTGGCTGGGTTATGGGATATTTGGTCAACCATTATTACAGGTGTTCTCATGAGTGTTTATGTTTTGGATCACATTGACCTGCCTAACGTGGTTAGAGGCCTTATCTGACCAGATCAGTTTGAAGGCCTGAGTGGAACTAAAGGGCTGGACTAGGGATGTAGCTCAGTGATAGAGCACTGTCCTAACACAAGCAGGGATCTGGATTTGCATTGGTAAGCAGGAGAGAACTTTCCTTCTGGCCTTGAACCTGGCACATGTCTTCCGCTCTGCTGCCAGCCATTCACTGCTCTGCAGCCTGCTGGCCTTTAGACAAGCACCACAGCACTGGCTGGCCCAGTTCTCAGGACTCTGAACTTAAGACCAGAACGAAACAGCATATTCCTGAGGCTCGGGCTTACTGACTCACCCTGCTGGTCTTCAGATTTGCCTCAATGATCACGTGAACCCATTCTTTTTTTTTATTTTTTATTTTTTTGTGGTTTTTCGAGACAGGGTTTCTCTGTGGCTTTGGAGGCTGTCCTGGAACTAGCTCTTGTAGACCAGGCTGGTCTCGAACTCACAGAGATCCACCTGCCTCTGCCTCCCGAGTGCTGGGACTAAAGGCATGCGCCACCAACGCCCGGCGAACCCATCCCTTACAATACACCTCAGAGTCCTTCTCTCCCTACCCACCCCCTCCCATGTTGATTGCTTCTGTGTAGAAGCTAATTACTACAAATGCCCAGGTCTTCTCCCTTTTTAAGGGTCCTATCCATCCCAACAATGTATTTGTCAGATAAGTGCTAAGATGATCTGAGACCCTTAAAGAGAAGACAAATATATAATACAAGACTACACAAAAGTCATACATGATTTGTCAGCCTTTATTAATCAAGAGTGAAGCCAAGCCCTAGAGTTTCCTTTAAAAACAAAACAAAAAAACCTTCAACCTTGTTTATAGCAAACAATGATTAATTCTCAGTGACTTTTAATTTTATGTTCACTACCATAGATCAAGAATTGTTTGCTTTCCAATCATATATATTGAGATTAAAACACAAGTGTAAAACAGGTTAAAATAAGATTCATCCCAACAATTTAAAAAATAATTCCAATTGAAAGACATTTCAAACACCATGTATAGAACTCAGGACCAAAAGATGACCTTAGAATATTTTACCTTTGAGGTAGCACAATAACGCTTAATTGGATTTTTTTATTACAATGAATTAAAAACAAAACAACAACAAAAACCAAGGAATCTAACCCTTGCTCAAGGTGGGCTAAATGGTTTTCTGCAAATCCCCATTTTTTTAAGTATAAAGATAGCCCTGCAGTGTGTAATAGGAAACCCCTGGGAAGGCTGCTTCCCATAAAATAGACATTAGAATCAGAGGAACGTCAGCAGTCAAGACAGGAGGAACAAGAGGTAATCGTAGTGAAAAATCAACACAACCCATAACTTGGCGAGATTGGCTTACAAATGCGTATCAAAAACAAAAACTCCAATGTCAACTGACTGAGAAAGATAAAAGATGACATTCATGGGTCCTTTTCTTTCTCTGTGCAAAATGCTTTCATCTTTTTAAAATGAAGGCCGTGACACGCCACAAAATGCTGTGTGTCCAGGGCACCAACAGCACCTATGGGCTCCACTACCACCAGCAGGGAATCCGGGGAATGGGGGTGAACACAATCTCTCCAGCTGGAGAACTTTCTTTTTTGCCACTTTGCTGCTGAATTTGCTCACTATGCTGCTTAGAGAAAAGCTCAACGCTGGTTTCTGAGACTCTGTATCAGGGACACAGAATTCTTGATGAAGAGTATGAACTCAGGACAAGAACACAAGAGCCCATCCTGCAGAGAATTCAATCAAGAGAAGAGTGAGTAGGCAAAGCTGGGGACAGAAAGGAAGGAAAATACTGCAGTTGGACCTCGAGGCTCTGAGGACTATTCTCTATCAGCCAAAGTCAATAGCAAAGCCAGGAAGAGGGGGGAGCTCTAATCCTCAGAAGAGATGCGCTAATAGAGGGATCTGGCTCTCCCCCGGGTGGGGTTTGGCTGTAGAGGCTGCTGGCACAAGAACACTGAGACCTTGAGTAACACCTGCTCTGTCACCTTTGACTCTCTAAGCTGCAAAGAGAATGGAACACTGTCAGGTCCTGGCACTGTGGTAACAGCCTTTCGTCACCTGCACTAGTTCCTTTAACAACAAGTCCCTTCTGCAGACACAGGGGTCACACTGCAGTGAGGGCTCAATCAGTAGTTAGAGCAGAACTCACACCTGATGACTTCTACCCTGTAAAAGAGCAGCCATCAGTGTGGCAGGACAGGGGACAAGGGGGGCTCTGAAGACTAGACTGGGATGTGAGGGCAGGCTGAGAACGCCCACCCCTAGCAGCCTGCAGGCATAACTCTGGCATGAGATTCACAACCAGTCCTAACCCATGCTGGCATGGGGGTTCAGAGTTCTTCTAAGGTCTGGGAGCTAGACTTTTGGGCTGCTCCTGGAGCCCAGTGCACCTCTTACCTTTACAAGAACCAGGTGTTATTCGGTCAAAGTACAAGGTTTGATTTTTTAATAAAGTAATACCATAGAAAAGGACCTTAGGAAAATTTGGGATCACCACAAAGGTTTTCCAGTGCTAGCTGCCTGCTTTGGAGTAGTAGTTACAGCTGTACAATTTCCAGAACTGTAACACAGGCTACTTAGGGCAGTCTGAAGAGTCCTGCTTTACTTCATAGAACACAAGAAAAAGTTAGTAATTTCTAAAATTGTGGTGATTCATCTATTCTGGACATTTCTTGGCTTCAGTGACCATGGCAAAAGCTGAGAGAGACAGTTAGAAAGGCCTTCACAGTAAGTCTAATTTTATAAATGGCAACCTTTCTTTCTGTGGTTAGTACAGTGCTGGAGATCAAACCCAAGGCTTTGCACACACTACATACCTGCTTTGCCAGTGAGCCATGCCCACCCCCTTCCCCAGTGATACCAAGTTTTGAAAACAGATACTTAGGACAAAAGTATGAGTCAGCTGACAAACTCCATGTATATATGGATATGTCCAAGATGAATTCCCTAAATAGAGAAATAATTCCCTTAAAAAAATTAGTTTCTTTTCAAAAGTGATGATTCCTAGCCAAGCTATGCGACAATGCTGGAAGGAGAAGAAGGACTCTATGCAGCACAGCCTCCTGCCAGCCATAGTCATCAGCCAGCGGAGCAACTGCGAACAAGACGGGCAAGGGGCGCTCAGGGAACTAAAGGTCAGATAAAGCGATGACACCTCCAGATCCTGGCTCCTTGTATCAGCACCATGCTCTAGCCAGCTGAGCTAACCAGCTACTCCTGATGCCTTAGAAAATGGCAGCAATTTGTTTATGCAAGCTGCACAGAGGTTAAACAAAACTTGCTAAGAACAAACAACAAAAACGCTAACCCAGATAACCTTTCCTGGCTCTCTGCTACTGGCAAGAGTGCTGAGTCCAAGTTTCTTGCTAAGGTGAATCTAAGTTATCAGTCTGCTCTGTATGGACCTGCTGGGCCTTCAAGAGGCCTTTTTCTGAGCATCACTATGGGCTTGGACACAGCTATATGTTGTGTAGCTGCCAGCAAATAGTACAGGACCACTGGGGCACAGACCTCCATTATAACTGCTACCATCTTCTACTGGGAAGCGAAGGCAGCAATTATGAACATGCTGTGAACTTTCTCAAAAGACAAATGAGGAGACTGAAGGCTGTACCATTTCCTCCCTTGAGAAGGACTGTGGAGGTTCTGCAGACCTTAGGGTAACTTTCAGAAGCAACATTAGCAGCAAGAGAGGAAAGGATGTTTACACTTTGGACTTTGTATCAGGCACTTAAATTGCTGGAGAGACAGGCCATTCTGAACCAAAGATGTGAAACCTGGGTTGAAGTAAATTGTTACGTAAGTGGTCTAATGATGGGCTTTCAGAAGCAAAGTGGAGGTGGGGGTGGGGCCTCCGTCCATCTTTCAGTGCTGACTCTCAAGATTTCTAAATGCCCTTAACCACAGCAATGGCAGCGGCGGTGACAGCAGCAGGAACGGCTCTGTCGTGTCTGTTTTCTGTGTGTGTTCTGTGGCTGACTGGAAGGTTTGGTGTCACACTGAGAAGGCTCTGGGAATCGTCACATCTACTTCCCAGGGTCCATCAGATCTAAGTTGGAGCCAAACATCTTCACCAGCTGCTCTTCGTAGTGTGAGATGTTCCTCTTCATGATGTCCATGCATGGTCCCAGAAGCCTCTCAAATGCTTGAACATCCATAACTGCATTGTTAAAAAAGTGTGGGAGAGAGGGTTTGTTTACATTGACAGGTGAAACAATCTGCTGCACGCCACCCTTCCCTGTACCACTTCCTCACGCTACAGGAGATTCCGTCTAGGACACTGGGAAAGGGATGCTGTAGGAATGCAGGACTGCATCTACGCTGAAGACTAACTGGGCACTGCAGTGCCTGCCTGTCTTCTTCCTCCACAGACCTGGCCACCTGCCCTCATCTCTGCTGCTTCCTCAGGGCTGTGGTGCTGTGTGTCTGTCTTACTCGGGGCTGCTCACTGCTTAGAACTGACTGCTATTGTGCTGGGGATAAAGCTTAGAGGTGCAGCATGTGCTCAGAATGTACAAGGTTCTAAGTTCAATGCCCAACACCTCCCCCACCAAAAAAAGCTTTGCTTTAAGAATTCATTTACACAAATACCCAGACCTAGGTCCAAATGAGTTGGACTGAATAAATCAAGGCTTGCTAACAGGAAAACAAAAAACAAAAACAAAACCCTGTATATTAGAAAAAAATTAGTAATGTACAAAGAATTTTCTTTTCTATTTTAAGGTTTTTATTAGCACATATGAATACTACATAATAATGGTTTTTATTATGGCATCTTCATACATGTACATAATTTTTTGTTTGTTTTTTTGGTTTTTCGAGACAGGGTTTCTCTGTGTAGCTCTTGAGCCTCTCTTGGCACTCGCTCTGTAGACCAGGATGGCCTCTGCTTCCCATGTGCTGGGATTAAAGGCGTGCGCCACCGCTGCCGGTCATGTGTATGATTTTTATCATATTCACTCCACCCCACCTCCTCTCCCACTCCCACCTGTCCCCTCCTCTTCCCCGCCAGCTAGTTCCTTTTTATTCTTCTCATTTCATGTCTTTGTTTTGGGGGGAGAGATAAAAGTTGAATTAGGATTATGTCATGGGCAACTTATCAGTGGCTACCCTATGAGGACAATCTCTCCCCTCCCCCAGCAACTATTAACTGTCTAAGATTTGGGGGGACCTTGTTAGCCCCTCACAAAGAACTTTTCTTACCTAAGCATTTGACATCTCCAACCGCATAGGCAGAAGCAGCTCTGGGTTTGTTGGTGACCAGTGCAAGCTCTCCAAAGTACTGCCCCTTATGGCAGTGGGCAATCTCAACCTCCTGGTTCCCACCATTCTTGTTCATTTTAGTCTACAATAGGCAAAGAATAAGAACTGGGCTGACTCTAAGATCACAGCTGGGCATGTCCAGTTGCAGACAGTCAAATTTGTTAACTCACAAAGTTCAACAAAGTTACTGAGGAATTTGCTTGGCAGAAACTTTTTTTTAAATTTATTTATTAATACAACACCCTGCTTCCATGTGTCCCTGCACACTAGAAGAGCGCACCAGATCTCATTACAGATGGTTGTGAGCCACCATGTGGTTGCTGGGAATTGAACTCAGGACTTCTGGAAGAGCAGTCAGTGCTCTTAACCTCTGAGCCATCTCTCCAGCCCAGAAACTCTTAACTGTATCCTGTAAACTGAACAGACAGCTCTCTGGGGCCTGGTATAGCTGAAGAGTTGTTTTACTTGGGGCTCCACCTAACTCTAACACATTTCAGACAATGGCTAAACACAAGCCAGTCAATTCCAGCACTTTCAGTGGAGATCACAAATTCTTCTGGGAGATGTGACTGAAGCACAGTTGGAACACAAGGTCTTCTGCTAATTCCTCCCAATAATGAATTCTTCTCTTAGTGACGAGCCAAAGCTCAAGAATATGTGTTGGATCAAGACTGTCTTTACAGTGACATTTCTTTTAAAGCACTATGTGTACTTACACTAGTACTGTACCCTCCATTCTTAAAAAGTTAACTATATCCTTTAAACATATGTGTTATGGTGTATTTATTTGGCACTCTGGGTTTCACATTTCTTACAAATTCATCTACAAAGTAAGGCAGTAACAATAAATTATGAGAATCAGTCTCAGTCTCTAAGGACCAGTAATGTTATAGAAATTTAATTCCACTTTTTTTTTTGAGATAGAGTCTCACTTTGTAGCTCTGGCTAGCCTGGAACTAGTTATATAGACCAGGCTGAGTCTGCCTGTGCCTCTTGAGTGCTTGGATTACAAGTGTGTGCTACCATGCCTGACTAATCCTTTTTCTTATTCTAAAATTCTTATTTTATTTATATTTTAAATGAGTGTTCTGCATGTTTATCTGCAAACCAGAAGAAGGCATCAGATCCTATTATAGAGGGTTTTGAGCCACCATGTGGTTGCTGGGAATTGAACTCAGGACCTCTGGAAGAGCAGCCAGTGCCCTTAACCACTGAGCCATCTCTCCAGCCCCCCTTTTTTGTTTTTGTTTTACCCAGTTTTTGAAAATATTTTATTTTCTTGTGTGTGTGTGTGTGTGTGTGTGCGCGCGCATGCATGGTGTCAGAAAGGAGGCCTTGGCAATCTGTAGGACCTCGGAGAGTGGATCAGTATTTATCCCTGGCATATGGATGGACTTTGGGAACCCATTCCACATGGACGGGTGCTCTCTCAGCCTGGACGCATGCCTGGGATGCCGGGGAGGGCCTGGGTCATGCCTGGGATGATGTGACAGACTTTGAAAATCCCCCCATGGAAAGCCTCACCCTCCCTGGGGAGGGGGGGATGGAGTGGGGGTTTGGGGGGTGGGGAGCAGGGGAGGAGGGGAGGGAGAGGGAGCTGGGAGTAACATACGTAAAAAGTTAAATAATTTAAGAATTAATAAAAAAAGAATGACAATTAGGAAAAAAGAATCAAGCTATCATTTAGACAGTAGTAAATGTAAGTAGCTTGGTTTTCACCCTTTTTAATTGGAAAGAAACTTTTTTGTATACTGCATGGTATGAAGCTGGACATTAATAACAGCACTGCCTTTAGTTCTTTTTGGTGTTTTGAGGCAGGACCTCACTTATAGTCTAGACTATTGAATGCATGGTCTTTCTGACTCCACATCCTCCCTGCCAATTGCTTAAACCTTTACTAAATATATCTTGCAACAGATTATATATATATATATATATATATATATATATATATATCTTACTATTTCACCAAATATATATATATAGGTTTTTCAAGACAGGGTTTCTCTGCATTGTTTTGGAGGCTGTCCTGGAACTTGCTCTGTAGACCAACCAGGCTGGTCTTGCATGCCTTTAATCCCAGCAATCAGGAGGCAGAGGCAGGCAGATCTCTGTGAGTTCAAGACCAGCCTGGTCTACAAGAGCTAGATCTAGGACAGCCTCCAAAACCACAGAGAAACCCTACGTGGAAAACCAAAAAAAAAAAAAAAAAAAAAAAAGCAAAGCATTCTTCCCACCTACAAGTCATCTACAAATCATTAATTATCAACACCTCTCTATCCACAAATACCACAGTAGGAATGTAATGGAGACTTTCTCTGACAGTGTTCTAGAAACAGGATGCCTTCTTCACATCCAACCTCATAGATACATACCTATTACACGATGTTCCTGTATTAGTGATTTTATATTTTCCTCATTTATAGGTCAGTATCCCTCATCTCACTAATTATATGATGGCGGCAAAATCAGGATAAGAGAAAATATACTAAAATTTTTATTAGTGGGAGTCACATGCCTCATAGAACAACGATGGCTTGACACTCTAAAACACAGGTCACACTGTATAAAGTCAACACTTCCTGGGAGGACATCTGGCACAGCACCACCCAAACTCACCTTGCTTTTAATCAAGATGCTCACTTCCCCGGACTCTATAATATAAAAGCTGTCAGCCTTCTCACCCTGAAAGAGAGGAACTCGGGTCAGAGTTACATATAGCATTGAAGACTGTCAGCACTGAACGACCTCAGGTCTCCATCTCCAACTCTATAAGCAGATTAATGGCTAACAAATTCATAACAAATTTGAGGATCCTGATCATTAAGAACATTACTCAACCATGATTGACACATTTCCAGGAATATGATCACCAGGTCACCAACTATACAGCATTGCTGTTCTGACTGGCTATGTTGGTGTGCTGAAACTCATTCCAGGGACCAGTAAACAAGAATACTGCAAACAGTATCAAGGTAAGTTGCTGGAGTGTGAGGCTGTGTGTTTTGTATATAATTGGCCCCATAAGCCCATAGGGAGTGGCACTATTGGGAGTCTGGCCTTGTTAAAGGAAGTGTGTCACTGTGAGGCCAACTTTGAGGACTCGTTTGCTTAAGTTTTACTCAGTGTCAGAGACCATTTCCTGTTGCCTGCAAGATGTAGGACTCTCAGCTACTTTGCCAGCACCGTGTCTGCATGTATACGCCACGCTCCTTGACATGATGTTAACAGACTGAACCTCTGAACTGTATGAAAGTGAGCCACCCCAATTAAATGTTTTCCTTTGTAAGAGTTGCTCTTCACAGCAACAGAGCACATACTAAGACAGAGGTCTAGGAATAATCCTGATCAACAAACACAATCCTTGAGAAGAGACTGGGGAGAAGCTCAGGCACTGCAAGCCAAGCACAATGACCTGAGTTCAATCCTCAGAACCTATATCTGAGGTAGGAGGAGACAGCTGTGGTGGGACACACAGTGTTGGCGAGGCAGACACAGGCAGATTCCTGAGGCTTGCTAGCCAGCCAGTCTAGCCTACTCAGCAAGTTCCAGGCCAGTAGGGGTCTTGGTTTGGTTGTTTGCTTGTTTTTCTATCTATCTGTTTTGTTTTTGCTTTTTGAGACAGGTTTCTCTATGTAGCCCTGAATGTCCTGAACTTGCTTTGTAGAGCCCAGGCTGGCCTCGAACTCAGGGATCTGCGTCTGCCTTCTAAGTGTTGGGATTAAAAGCGTGTCTCACCACATCCTAGGAGACCTTGATGTTTTTTGTTGTTGTTTGTTTTATTTTTTTTCTTTAAAGAAGATTGTATATTAGGAATGACACTTGAGGTTGTCCATCCGTTCCCTCATATATACAAAGAACCGAAGTTGTCCGTCCTCCCATATACACAGAGTCAGGGTTGTCCATCTGTCTATATACACAGAGAAGGCAGCACGGATCTATCTGGACAGCTTTGCCTTCATGCAGTAGGTGCTTTCATGCCATCTTTCTAAGCTTTAGGTTTTCCCTTTGCCATTCAGGTAATTCAACAAATAATGCACTACGTTCTCACTGTGTGCAGGCATTGGCCCAGGAAAATGAGGGATATATACTGAATAAAACAAACTAACCAAGAAATATGATAATCAGTAAATTATACAGTTGTCCTGGAGGATGGCCAGTGCTATAGGAAAAGAGCAGAACAGGGACCACAGGCTTTCAAATGCAGGTAAGAGGGACTAGCTACTTAAATAAATGATGAAGTCTGAGCAAAAGCTAGAAGGAAGTGAAACTCAGGAGAGCAGAAAAGGGAGAAGAGCTTTGGGCTTATTTCATTTTCTCACCCCTCACAGTGAACTTCTGGAAGAAACCGTGGATAATTCAATAGCAATTATGTGCTATCGTTGCTTGTTTTGTTTTGAGACCAGTCCAGCTACATATATCTGGCTGGCCTGGAATTCAGTGTGTAAGCCAGGTTAGCCAAACTTTCATCAGCCCTCTGTCCTCTGCCTCCACAGTACACGGCTACACACTCGGCCTGGTGTGGACTGGACACTCTTCCTAAGTGTGACTAACCACTTCAAACCCCAAATTGGACAGCACAGTTAAGGGTGACTTGCCTGAGGCAATCCAGTCCCAGGCTGGGCTGGGACTGGATTATAGGCTCATGCCTATAATCACAGCACTCAGACAACTGAGGCAGAAGAATTGCTGTGAGTTTGAGGCCAGCTTAGATCAAGACCTTGTCAAAAATCTAAAAGGAGAGTTTATATTACAGTTTGGATGTAAATGTCTCCCAAAGATTCATATGTCTGAACAGTTGGCCCCCAGCTGGTGACACTTTCTTGGGGAGTTACTGATCCTTTGGAATGTGGGGCCTACCTTCGTCACTAGGAGTGGGCCTGTCAGAGTTACAGCCGAGCCCTGCTCTGCATCTACTTCCTCATTCTGTCTTTACTTGAGGGAACAGTTACCACAGACCGACTAGCTCCTTCGCTGTGATGAACTGACAGTCCCTGAAAACGTGAGCCAGAATCAACCTTCCTTCCCTCTCTTTAGGATGTTGCTTCCATCAGAAATTTGGTCATAGAGATGAGCAAGAGAACTGACAAGTCTCTGGCGAGTCTGAGCAAGGAGGCACATGATTATAAGGAAGGGAAGAGGACACTGGTCTGCACACATGCTGCTGGGATTCAGACAGTACCAACTCCAGGTCAGTAACGTGAGATGAGAGAGACAAGCAAACGTGCTTTCTAATGTATATAACCTCTTGCCTTAATAAGTATGTAATATAAATTTAAGCAAAGCTTTGCTTTATAAACAAAAAGTAAATGTGAACATTTCATGGAGTTTGTATTTTGTATATTCAAAGCAAAAACTGAGTTTTACATAAACCTGTGAAACAGAAGTTGCACTCACTTTTCAGGGCCAGCTCAGATGATATTTTCTCTGTGAAATAGCATGGTTTAATCACTTCCTTTTCTATACTCTGACTTTTATCATATGCATATCACAGAGTTTATTACTTCAATCTTGTTTATCCTAATCTTAAATTACATGAGGGAACCTAGAAAGCAAAGTCATTCAGAGATGTAACCTGGAATGAACATAATACTTTGTCAAAGCTCTTCTAGTGGGCCTTTCTCTTCTCTTTCATCAAAGACTTGACTAGTTCTCAGGGTTCTGCAGGGCTGGAATTCACACTGATCTGAAAACTATCCTCCTCAACCCAGTTGTGTTCAAGGGCAGACACAGTGCCTAACTCAACTCTTTCAGATACCTTCCCAGTGTTCTTGTCAGACCTACTGGCAGACGTTTGTATTGGGAAAAAGTTCCTAAAACTATTTGCATGTAATTAAAATACAAACACAGCGGGCAGAGAAAATTATTATATAATACTTTTTAAAAGACATTTTGGTCAAGGGGTGGTGGCACACACCTTTAATCACAGCACTTGGGAATCAGGGGTAGGCAGATCTCTGTGAGTTCCAGTCCAGCCTGGTCTACAAAACAAGTTCCAGGATAGGCTCCAAAGCTACACAGAGAATCCCTGTCTCGAAAATCAAGAAATACAAAAAACAAACAAAAACAAAACAACAAAACAAAGCAGGGAGGTGGTAGACCAAGTCTTTAATTCCAGCACTTGGGAGGCAGAGGAAGGTGGATCTCAGTAAGTTCAAAGCCAGCATGGTCTACAAATTGAGTTCCAGGACAGCCAGGGCTTCTACACAGAGACACCCTGTCTCAAACAAGAAAGATAAAGAAAAAGAAAAAAAAAAGAAAGAAAGAAAAACCAAGAAATTGCTATGTAGCTGAGAGTAGCCCTGAACTCCTGACCCACCTGCCTCCACTTCCTAAGTGGTAGGATTCTAGGCATGTAGCACTATGCCCACTTTGCAGTCTTCCTTTAATTATAAAGGTTCAGTTCACTGCATGGTGATCTTACATTACCCAAAAAAAGACAAAGCACATATACATATCAAGACATCTCATAGATCTGATTATCACTGACTGCTGAAGATTCTGGTGTAACATCATCAAGAGGTTGCTTTTGTGTCAGCAGAGACAATAGAAAGTGTAAGCCCCTAGTTTTCTCTAGTTTCTAATACAGATTAATAAAGCTTACTCAGGGTCAAAAGAAAGTAACATCCAACAGAAGCCCACCCCCAAATGAATGGAAGTCTGAGTCTGGTGGCACATGCCTTCAGTCACAGTGACTCAGGAGGCTTCTGAGTTGAGGACAACTTGATAAATTCTGTCTCAGAATAAAAAGGGCTGAGGATGCAGTGGCAGAAGACTTGCTTAGTGGTAAGTTCAATCCCTGGTACTTCAAGGGAAAAGGGCAACAAGAAATATCCATGTATTGGGGAGATGGACACCAAGGACTTCAGAGGTCTTTGTAGGAAGGACAACACACCATCCAATAATGGAAGACATGTACATTTTGGCTTGCATTTTTTTCTTCCTTTTTTTTTTTTAAATAGGGTATCTCTACATAGCCCTGGTTAACCTAGAACTTACTATGTAGACCAGACTGGTCTCAAGCTCAGAGTTCTGCCCATCTCTCCTTCCTGAGTACTGGGATTCAAGGTATGTGCCATCATGACCAGCTAGGTCTTTGTTTTCTATCGGAGTCAGAGTAATACAATGTGGCCTGGGCTGGCGTTGAACTTGTGAACATACTGCCTTGGCCTCTTAAGTGCTGGCATTGCAGGTGAGCATTACCATGCTCCTCCACAAGTGATGCGCCATTCCTTTAGATGATGACTCCCAGGAAAGGAGCAGTGTGAGACCCCAACGCACCTGAGTGATTATTCGCTCTCCATCCTTATAGACCTTTTCTCCGATCACATCCACAATCTTCATTCGTTCTGACATCTACAGAACATAGTTACACAGTATAAGGAAAAGCCTTGATTGAATGCCATTGTTACAGAAATAGGTTAGAACATTATTACTGGAAAACCTAAGAGAAGTTTTAACAGCTTTTCCTAAATCACACAAACAGACTCTTATTCAAACTTTACCTCTAGTGATTTAAAGAGTGGCACAGATTCAATAAATGATTCAAACATCTTCCTCTTTTTTGCATTGTTTTTCACTATGATTCTTCTAAAAGTCAGCCGGTCCTACAAGAAAAAAAAAAAAATAGGAAAATTCTAGTACATGTCTGTGTAAGAGAGTATCTATGTTATAAATAGCTGAACCACAGCAGACACTAGAGACCTGTGGAAGTCAGTGTAGCAACAGAGTTGAACGGTGCTGGAAGAAAAACCCTCTCACCTGTGCTAGGCAGAAGGCTCCAAACCTGTAGCTTGCTGTGCTTAATGAGTGTGCCACCTATGGGCCACACATGGAACACAAACAAAACTCCCCTAAACACGTGGTGCTCACAATCATTACTCAATGCCAAAAACACCCTTCAAAAGTCAGAAGCAAGGGCAAATAATCAGGTTGTTCTTGCCCTCCAGTGGTATGCAACTGTAATGAGGAGACAACACAGAATATATAGGGCCCATGCCATAATACTTAGGAGGCTGAGGCAGGAAAACCATAAATTCAAGACCACTCTGGGCTACACGGTGAGTTCTGGGCCAGCCTGGGTGACAGTGAGACCCTATTTCAAATAAAAACAAAACAAAGGCAGGGTGGTGGCGGCGCACACTTTTAGTTTCAGCACTCGGGAGGCAGAGGCAAGCGAATCTCTGTGAGTTTGAGGCCAGCCTGGTCTACAGAGTTCCAGGACAGCCTCCAAAATAATACAGAGAAACCCTGTATCAAAATGTCTCCCCTCCCCCCAAAAAAACACCAAAGCATAAAATATATAAGAATTTTTGCAAATGATACATACAAATGCATATATGTATGTATGTACTGACTTTAAAAGTGTTTAGTTCAAGAAAACATTTGAACTGAAATGTATTAGGGCAAATTATAGAAGGCAAATGCTACAATCATTTCCAGGATGAATTCCTGGGCATGACAGTGAAAGCCTACGATCTCAGCCACTCAGAAAGGTTAGGCAGAAGGTCCCAAAGTTCTAAGCCGATTTGAGCAACTTAGTTCTGCCTCACAAAGACAAAATGGTTTTGGAATGTGGCTCAGTAATAAGAGCACTTGTCTAGAATGCAGGATGTCCTCTGTTCAATCTCTAGTGCTGTCCAAATTTGTTTTAAGTCTTCTTTTTTCTTCCCTTTTTTGAAACAGAATTTCTCTGTGTAGTCCTGGCTGTCCTGGAACAACTATGTAGACCAGGCTGACTTCAAACTCTTATCCTCCCCTGCCCTAAACTACAGTATATTATTTTATAGCTCTCTGGCATTTAGTTAAGTTGGTCTCCATTTTCTTCACTATCTGCTTGCTTAACAGGAACTTCTGGGTCTGACTGCTCTCACACTTGCATCGTCTGCCACTGAGTTCTGAATTCTAAGTAAGAATTTATCACATGTAAGAGGTTACTTTCATATTTTGGAGTATTATGCCATTATCTTTAAAATTCAATTTCTATGTATTTTCTGGGCCAATCTAGGTCAAGAATATTGTAGAAAGAGGGCAATTAAGTCTGATAAACTGTTGCCAGGTATGGTGGCACATGCCTTTAATACTAGCACTTGGGAGCCAGAGGCAAACAGATCTCTATGAGTTTGAGACCAGCCAAGACAACTACACAGTGAGATCCTATCTCAAAAGAAGAAAGACTGAGAAAGATGATAATTATTAAGTTCCCTTCTTTATGTTTGGAAGTTGTTAAGGAAACAGCATTTTATAATTACATATGTTACCAAATCATTACAATTACAAAAGTAAACTATATTTCTAGCTGACAAGAATTGAGATTTTCTTTAATGATTTATGTGTTGGGGTTCCAGTCTCACCAATTTGTTTGTTTATTTATGTATTTATTTATGTATTTATTTATTTATTTATTCATTTGTTGACAAGGTCTCATATAAGCCAGGCTGCTCTTGAACTCATCATGTAACCATGAGAACATGCTACCATTAATTTTTATTTTATGTGCATTGGCATTTTGCCTACATGTATATCTGTGTGAAGGTGTCAGAACTCCTGGAGCTGGAGCTACAGACAGTTGTGAGTTGCTATGTGGGTGCTGGGAACTGAACCCAGGATCTCTGGAACAGCAGCCAGTGCTCTTAACCACTGAGCCCTCTCCAGTCCCACCATGCCTGGTTTTATGCAGTGCTGGGGATTGAATCCAGGACTTTCTTTCTGTACTCCATCCACTGGGCTATATCTCAGCCCAGTGCAATCCTCGATCCTCTGTATGCATGCTTTTATACTTCCCAGAACTCTCATTTTATGCTGTGCAAGGCCAGTTCTCATAGCTGTGAACAGAAAAAAACAAAACCCCTAAGATGCCTACCTAATTTTGAGGAACAGCCAGTAGAACATTGAAGAGGACACTCCCACAGGCATTAAGTGTGCAAGAGGACTAAAGGTGTTCATTCCCTTTAGTGAACTTAATTCTCTAAGGACGTTGTCAGGGGTTACGAGATGCTGGCTGACAGGGCTTTTCCTCAGCACTTCGGTTTTCTCACTCATAATGTGAAACCTCTGCATTCAAGACAGCTCTGTCTATTGTTTTTAAACTTTACGGTGTGTATTGGAGCATCAATTTCTTTATGTTTTTGTTGTTTGGGATTCATTCTTTTTGTTTGTTTGTTTTGAGACAGAGTCTCACTATGAAGCCTTAATGGCCCGGAATTCACAGAGATCCACTTATCTCTACATCTAAATGCTGGGATCAAAGTGTGCATTACCATGCCTGGCAGGATTCACTTTTTTTTTTTTAAACATACATACATTTATATATATTTTTTTTACCAGATTTTGAAATTTTGGGTTCATTGATTCTATTAATAAAAAATGTTAATTCTATGATATAAATTAATTCTTAAAGGTAAGTAGAAACTACTAGATACCCTTATTTTAAGAGTGAACTATGTGGAAGCAGAGGCAGACACCCACAGTTAAACACTGAAATGAACCCAAGGAACCCAGCGATAGACAGCGAGGAGCGATGAGCAAATTGGCAAAGAATGGGCTGGCAAAAACAGCAGAGACAGATGATCCGAACAGGAGAAGAGCTCTTGGACCCCAGACCGACAGCTGGGAGGCCAGCATGGGACTGATCCAGACCCCCTGAGTGTGAGAGTCAGTGAGGGGGCCTGGGCAACCTATGGGGTCCTGAGTAGTGGATCAGTGTTTATCCCTCGAACACTAACAGACATCGTGTGTCCATAGCACAAAGAGGGTTGCTCTCTCAGCCTGGACTCTTAGGGGAGTGCCTGGACCCTACCCTGAGTGAAATGACAGACTCTAGATGTCCCCTATGTGGAAGGAATTGGCAATAGGGTGGGAGGATGGGGGGATGGGGGAGGGTGCAGGAGGAGGGGGAGGGAGAGGGAACTGGGATTGATATGTAAAACAAGCTATTTAAAATTAAAATAATAAGAAAAAGAAAAAAAAGGGAACTATGGAGGCCAGGTGCTGGTGGTACATGCCTTTTTTTTTTTTTTTTTGAGACAGGATTTCTCTGTATTGTTTTAGAGACTGTCCTGGAACTTGCTCTGTAGACCAGGCTGGCCTTGAACTCACAGAGATCCGCCTGCCTCTGCCTCCTGAGTGCTGGGATTAAAGACATGCACCACCAACTCTTGGCTGGTACATGCCTTTAATCCCAGCACTCAGAAGGCAGAGGCAAGTGGATCTCTGAGTTTGAGGTCAGTCTGGTCTAAAGAGTAAATTCCAGGACAGTCAGGGCTACCAGAGAAACCCTGACTTGAAAAACAAAAACAACAACAAAAGTGAAATAAGGAATTTGTATTATATTTTTGAAGGAAGAGTTACAGATTATGGACACATAACAATACAAGAAGAAACTAGGTAGACAGTAGATAAAATGATACAAGAACCATAGTATTTTACTTAATGCAAAATTCCATTTCCCTGAATACGGTCATTAGCATCGGATGTGGGTGTAGACAAACGACAAGTGGATGACTGAACACAAAGTAAACTGCTACTGACACAACCAGAGATGGGAATGCTAACTAGCAAAGGGCTTCACAGCACCACCATCGCCACTGCGGTCCCTCCTCTTCCTCCTCTTGTGTGTGCACATGGGTACTGCTGAGAGGGTCTCACTCTATAGCCCCCTTGGACTACTTAACACAGTTATCTCTCTCTGTCTAATTAAAAACAAGCAAAAATGTAGCAAGAGCTCTGTCACTACAAGGTTACAGTCACTGATGCTTCTTTAACTTAGAGTAAAGCTAAGTCATTAAGGAAAATGGAAAAACACATTTACATGAGACATGTTACAGCATATATTTTAGATAACTGACTATAAAAGACAGTTAACACTACACCATGCATTTCTCTCACTCACCAATCCCCAAAGGGCGCCTTCTGAGGTGGCGACAATGGTAGCAGCTCTCGGGGTATTGTACATCAGAGCTAGTTCTCCAAAACTGCCACGGTTGTCATACTGACCAACACAACGTGTTTGATTATCTTTTGTTACTAAAATGTCATAGGTTCCCCTAGAAGAATGACAAAAAACAATTACTTCTATAAGTTTAAGAAGTGACTGACACATGTAAAACATAAGGGGGGAGGGGCAGAGCTGAGGACATCGTTCAGATGGTAATGTTTTTGCCTAGCATACAGGAGGACCTGAATTTTCTCCCAGATCTAGATAAACTAGGCACAGTGGTGCATGTCTATAAACTACAGCACTCAGGAGTCAGAGGCAGGAGGATCAGAATTCAAGATCACTCTCAGCTACACAGTGAGTTTAAGGGGAGTCTAAGATACATAACATCCCGTCTCAAAAGGGGGGATAACCAACATAATTTTGCTAAAATATACACATGATCTTTGCATTTGGTTTTATTTTGTTTTTAATTTCTTGTGTATGGGTGTCTTGCCCACATGAATATTTGTGCACCATGTACATGCAGTGCCTTGAAGTCCTGACCCTTGGTCTTGGCTTCCTGAGCGCTTTTGAGGCTAAGCCACTATATCTTGTCTGATAAACAGTTTATTACAAAAAGAAAAAGATGTAGAATTTTATCAAGTATTCTGTGGAAAGTATTGACTGTAAAGTTTTTCTTTCATGGTTTATTGGAAACAAGGATAGAACTGATTAAAATAAAATAATGACACAACTTTCTACCTATTAGTTGCAAATTGCTCAAAAAAGTACTCAGGAGGCTGGAGAGATGGCTCAGAGGTTAAGAGCATTGGCTGTTCTTCCAGAGGACCTGAGTTCAATTCCCAGCAACCACATGGTGGCTCACAACCATCTGTAATGAGATCTGGCACCTTCTTCTGGTATGCAGGCATACAGACAGACACTGTACACATAATAAATAAATAAATCTAAAAAAATGTTGAAAAAAATGAAAAAAAGAAAAGTACTCGGGCTGGAGAGATAGCTCAGAGGTTAAGAGCACTGACTGCTCTTCCAGAGGTCCTGAGTTCAATTCCCAGCAACCACATGGTGGCTCACAACCATCTACAATTCAATCTTGTGCCCTCTTCTGGTATGTAGGCAGAACACTGTATATGTAATAAATAAATAAATCTTTAAAAAAAAAAAGTACTCAGAAATGACTACCATTTAGAGAAACAGGTATGCTCAATACACCACAAAAGCAAACAAACTTTCAGAACTTCTGTAAGACAACTAATAACACATTAACAAGTGACTCAAAGAGATCCTTTGAGGGCTGGGGGGATGATTGAGTTGGAAAGTGCTTTCGTGCTGGGTGATGATGGCACACACCTTTAATTCCAGCACTAGGGAGGCAAAGGCAAGTGGATCTCTGTGAGTTTGAAGCTTGCCTGGTCTATAGACCAAGTTCTGGACAGCCAGGACTATACAGAGAAACCTTATCTCAAAACAAACAAACAGAAGTCAGTCATGGAGCCTGCACTTCCAATCCCAGCACCAGAAGTGCAAAGAGAGACAGATAAGTCCCTGAGTTTGCTGGCTGGCTGGCTTATACTAACCAGGGAGCAAGCCCTAAGCCAAAGAAGGAGCCTATCTACTTCCAAACCCTGGTGTAGCCACACTAACGTACGTGAAATCACAAACACATAGATGCACAAGGAAGTGCCTGTGAAGTCACTCCAAAAGAGATAAAGATACTGAAAAGATGTGCAGGGCTACCCACCAGACAATATTTATGGCAGCAAAAGTTACAAAAACAATTATTTGTGGGTTGGAGAGATGGCACAGAGGACCAGGGTTTGCTTCCTAGAACCCACAGGGTAACTCAACCAGTCCAATGACTTCTTCTTGCTTCAGTGGGTACTAGGTACACATGTGCACAGACATACATGCAGGCAAAACACTCATACACATAAAAATTTTTATGGAAAAATTCTTTTTTTTTAAATTTTATTTTTATTTTTTTTTTAATTTTATTTTCCAGTTTAAATTTAGATAAGAATCAAGGTTGCTTCACAAGTCAGTTCCAGGTCCCTCTCCCATTCCCTCCCTTCCTCCCGTGCCCTGCCCCCCCCCCCCCGGAAAAATTCTTTAATTGTAATTAGCCCCTAGTATCAAGGAACCAAAAGGTAAACAGGAAGTTGCAAAAGTTTTCATCCAACATTTTGAACATGGGGGTCATGGGATTGGGGGAATGATATGTAAAATAAGATTGTTTCTAAAATAAAAAAAAATTGAACAGGGAGTTGGAGAGATGACTTAGTGATTAAGAGCACTGGCTGATCTTCCAGAGGTCCCAAGTTCAATTCCCACCAACCACATGATACATCAGCTTACACAGGTATATAGTTATCATCTATAACTCCAGTCCCAGGGGATACAATGGTATCTTCTGGTCTCTGTGGGTACCAGGCATGATAAGCATGCAGGCAAAACATCCATACAAATATATATATTTTAAATTTAGAAAGTTGTGAGTGGTGGCATCTTTATTGCCAGCACTCAGGAGGCAGAGACAAACTGTGAGTTTGAGGCCAGCCTGGTCTACACACAGAGTCCCAGGACAGCCAGGACGACATAAAGAAACCCTTGTTTTGAAGCAAAACAAATTTAAACAGAACTAGAGAATAACTTAGCAGTTAACAGTACTTGAAGAAGACCCAAGCTAGGTTCCTAGTATTCATGCCAGGCAGTTTACAACCACTTGTAATCCAGCTCCATGCCACCCTCTTCTGGCCTGTACCATTACCTGCACATATGTGTCATGCATGCACACAAACAGATATACGAGTAAATAAAAATTTTAAAACTTCCTCTGAACATGGGCCAGTGAGATGTCTTACAGCTAAGGGTGCCTGCTGCTAAGTCTGACAACCTGAGTTCATTCTCTGAGCACCACATGGTAGGAAAGATTTCATTCCAGCAAGCTGTCCTGATGCCTGCATGTCACACACATATATACATAAAACAAATTAATAAATGTAAAAAAACCAAAATACTTAAAAAATTTTAACAAGCAAAGGTCTGATAAGCTAAATTTATAACAGTTACTTGATGGCAACCAGTAAAAGAATCCCAAAACTTGGGGAAGCAATTAGAAAATTCTAAATAAGACCTATACCTTAGCTGCAAAACATTAAAAATGTTCATTTCATTTCTGATTTAAAATGTTATGTGCCATAGAGAATGTCCTTATTTTTAGGAAATACAGGTGGAGGTGCTCAGAGATACAGGAACATTATATTTGAAACT
Source organism: Mesocricetus auratus (assembly GCF_017639785.1). Classification (NCBI taxonomy): domain Eukaryota; kingdom Metazoa; phylum Chordata; class Mammalia; order Rodentia; family Cricetidae; genus Mesocricetus; species Mesocricetus auratus. The sequence continues at coordinate 46,801,563 of NW_024429267.1, read as the reverse complement.
TTGTGCTGTTTTGAGACAGGGCCTCAGATGACTCAGGCTGACTTTGAAGTTGCTAAGCAGCTGATGTCGACCTTGAACTCCTGAACCTCTTCCTTCCATATCCCTATTGCTGTGCTTACAGAGAGCTGCAGACTACCATGCCTAGCTTTCTAGAACTTATTCTGAACAATTTAATGTGCTAAATATAGCAGAATTTTTAACATGGAGGGCTGGGTTTACAAGAATTTTCTATATTAGTTGCAACCGATTATGTTTTGTTTTAAAATTTGAAGTTACCTCAGAAGGAAGGGTTAGAGAGCTGGATCAGTGGTTAAAAGCACATACTGCACTTCCGGATGATCCAAGTTTAGATTCTAGCAAACTTGTCAGGCAGATTCCAACAATCTTTTAACCCCGGCTTCAAGGGATCTATCTGACGTCCTCTTCTGGTCTCTGTGGGCACTGTACTCGAATGTACAACCCCACTCGCCCCAACTCTCCCACCCCACCACACATAAATAAAAAATAATAACCTTTATTTCTATGTATACACACAAATTTATGTAACTATGCATAAACATTAATAAAAGTAAATCTTGATACTCTGTGTAGCTCTGGCAGTCCTGGAACTTACTATGTGGACCAGGCTGGCCTTGAACTCACAAAGATCTGCCTAACTCTGTCTCCTGAGTGCTTCGATTAAAGGTGTGCACCCCCTCCGAGCAGCTTAAAAAAAACCTTTTTTAATAGTGAAGGAACCCCTACTCTTCCTCTGAACAACACTAACAACTCAAGGGGTTAAGATGCAGTAAGTCAGGGACATAAACCCAGACTTCATTTTTCCCAACATGATTTACACTTGATACAGAGTCAGAAAGTGTTGAGGGCATGCAGGTAAGGGGAATACACTCATTTTTTAAAGCAAGCTGAAAATCCGAGACACAAGACAATACACAATCATGGACACTTTTCAGGGGGAATAAACTCAATTGAACACTGGCAAATAGCAAGTTTACAAAGCACATTATGCCATTATTTATCTAACTAGAAAGATATTCAACTACAAGTGGTATCTCCCCAGATACAGGTTTTACTCAGGACAGCAATAGACAGAGGCAGCTGTGATCCCTTGAAAGGCTTTGGAGGACTGGTTTACCCTGCACTAGACCTCCTTGGAATGAACATAGTATAAGATGAGGCTTTTGTCCTGAATTAGGAATACAGGGAAGTGTAACCAAATAATTACAAAGCATCTCCTACCGTTCTATGACATAAAAGTTGTCTCCATCATCTCCTTGGTCAATGACGTGTTCATCAATTTTGACTATCTTTTCAAACATGGCGTCGAGGACTTGAGAGAGCTGCTCCTAAAGCACACACCAAGAGAGCAGACGCTTTACATTTACTGAGAAAGCATAATGGTCAGCCATGCCCTTAACCTCAGCAAAAACCAAAACACCTCACAAAGATTGTATTTATCCCAATTTGTAAGATTATATAGTAAGGCTCTACACAAGATAACCACCAAAATTTAAACAGAAACCTAAGAGCTATTAGAAATAAGTTTTTTTGTACTATCTGGCTTTGGATGCCTTTAGCAGACAGCACAATTGTCAAACCTTTTTTTTGGTTTTTGACAGGAACTGGAGAGATGGCTCAGAGGTTAAGAGCACTGGCTGCTCTTCCAGAGGTCCTGAGTTCAATTCCCAGCAACCACATGGTGGCTCACAACCATCTGTAATGATATTTGGTGCCCTCTTCTAAAATGTAGGCATACATGCCAGAACACTGTATACACAGTAAATAAAATAAATTTTAAGAGAAAGGAAGTACAGAGAGCTAGGGATATGGCTCACTTGGTGGAGTGTTTGCCTAGCATTCAAGAAGCCCTGGGTTTGACTTCTAGAGCTGAAATAAAAAAATAAATAGCCTCTTTAATTCCTGCGATGGGGAGATAGAAACAGAAGGATCAGAAATGCAAGATTATCTAGGCAGAATTCAAGGCAAGACTACAATATTTGTATGGGAATCTCATCTAAAAAAAGAAAAGAAATGGGGGAGCCTCAATATCAACATCCTTAGTCATCAGAGAAATTCAAACCAAAACTATATTGAGATTTCCTGCCACCCCAATTAGAATGGGTATTACAAAAATGATAATAATAACAAATGCTGGTAAGGATAGGAAGAAAAAGGAATGTGTATATACAGATGGTAGGAATGTAAATTAGTAGAGCCATTATAGAAAACAGTATAGGCTCCAGAGAAGACTAAAATCAGAACTGCATATATCCAGCTATACCACTATTGGATATTCATTAAAAGGAAATGAAGTCAGCAGACAAAAAAATACATATTCATTTTTATGTTACTATTTATAAAAGCCAAAATATGAAATCAGCCTATATGCCCATCAGTATGTGAGAGGGAGAAGAGAATATGATATCGACAAAATAAGGTCAATAAAGAAAAATGAAATCATGTTGTTTGTAGGAAATGGACAGCATCATGTTAAGTGAAGACAGACACAGGACAGTGGTCATGTTTCCTCTTACATGTGAAAACTGAACAACAGAAAAAGATAACCTGAAAATGAAGGACTATGGGCTACTAGGACAGGAAAAGGAGAATAGGAGAACAGGAGGAGGATGGGCAGCTGGAAGAAACATTACATATATGGAAATGTCACAATGAAATCCATTAATTTTCATAAATTAGTGTGTAAATCATTATTTTAAAAATAAAAGGTTTTCAACAACTTACACAAAAACTGAACATATAAATCATGGTTCCAATTTCCTTAGTCCCACCACAAGTGTCACCTACCTGGATGGCTCCAGTATACTATACTGCTGTCACTTTTCAAAAGGTGTGGACAGTAACAAGATTACCCAATCTAAAGAGCAGAGTCTTGGAGATTATCTGTAGAGCAGCCTCTGAGTAGGCCAGCATAGCACTAACCTCTAAAAAGGATTAATTTCTACCTCAATTTTTATGACTAAAGGAAGCAAATCTAAGGAGAACATTTTACCACACAAAGTTACTTTAGAAGTGGTATCTAATGGACATAGCTTCACGTATGTACAACACATGTAAATACACTTACCAACACTACATGTCATAACCAGAAAGCAAGCATATGAATAACTATAATAAAAAGGAAACAACAGGGGCTACAGAGATGGCACAGAGGTTAAGAGCACTGACTGCTCTTCCAGAGGTCCTGAGTTCAATTTCCGCACCCACATGGTGGCTCACAACCATCTGTAATGAGATCTGGTGCCCTCTTCTGGCCTGCAGGCATACATGCAGGCAGAACACTGTATACATACCAAATAAATAAATCTTAAAAAAAAAAAAAAAAAAAAGAAACACCAGTACTAAATTCTGACCAAATACTGGTCTCAGCCTTGAACTGGAGTCCATCTGTTAGACAGAAGGATTAATATTGGGGCAGGGAACACAAAAAAATATCAGCTTTACACTGAGGTTAAAAATAGAGATCAGGCCGGGTGTTGGTGGCGCACGCCTTTAATCTCAGCTCTCAGGAGGCAGAGGCAGGTAGATATCTGTGAGTTCCAGGCCAGCCTGGTCTACAAAGTGAGTTTAGGACAGTCAGGGTTTCACAGAGAAACCCTGTCTCAAAAAACTTTTAAAAAATTGACAAATGGCTTTATTAACAATAAATAAAAAAAAAAAGAAATTCCCCTTTCCATTTATATGGCTGGGTCTTTCCGAGAAAACAGCTATCACCAAACTGTATTCCAGATAAACTGGATGCTCCTTCAGTTCACTGTCCTATTTTATTCAATCTTGGACTAATAAACTCTGAATAAAGTTGTGGGTAATCCTATAAGCCATATGGCCACTAACAGGCAGGTTGACAAATAGCAGAAATGGTTACTCCCTTTAGTCAGGAGCTCAGACCAGCCAGATTCCAGGAAGAGCTGATGAGATATTCAGTAGTAAGGGAACTCTAATCCAATCTTCTTGGTGGTAGTATGGGTTTCCCAGAAATAGGTCTAGTACCTCAGTCATTCATGCAGCTTCAAAGTACATGGCCTTCAAAGCAGAGGAGAGAACAAACTCTGAAGATTCCCTATTGCTATAGACAGGATGTTAAATTGGGGCTGGGGAGATGGTTTGGTGGGTAAAGTACTTGATACAAAAGCATGAGGATAAAACCCAGGTACAGATGTCCATCACAGCCCCAGCAATAGGTGGGTAGAGACAGGCGGATTTCCAGTACTCAGTAGAAAGCCAGTCTAGCTAAGTGATAACCAGTGAATTCCATATGAAACCCTGTCTCAAAAAAGTCACGTGGCACAGAAAAAGGAAAGGCATTCTACATAGCAGAAGTTGTCCTTTGACCTCCTCATGTGCACCATGATGTATGTGTACACACACACACACACACACACACACACACACACACACACACACACACACACACAGGGGGAAGGGAGGCAGGGAGAAAGAGAGAGGAGAGAGAGGGAGGGAAGGAGATTTGGCCATACATCTTGTATCAAACCCTACAGATACACAAGTTACAAGAAGTCCGATATGTGAAACATAAGAAACAATCACACACTTTGAGTGGATTGACAGCTATGGTAACAGAACCACATAGCAGCATCTCTATGGCAATCAATTCCTTTGCCAAATACATTCAGATCCTCCAAACAGAGCCAGGGTCATGTTACCTTGGCTTTTCTTAGCAGTGTAACTTAAGTACGTAGTTTCTAAATTGCTGGTATTACTAAAGGCATTTGAAAGCAACATCTTCAGTAGGTGTGTGACTTTAATCTCTGCACTCAGGAGCCAGGAGCAGGTGGATCTCTGTGAGTTTGAGGCTCACCTGGTCTATATGGGGAGTTCTGGTGCTAGCCAAGGCTACATAGTGAGACCCTGTCTTTATTTTTAAGGTTTCTCTGTAGCCCTGGCTGTAGACCAGGATGGCCTCAAAGTCATAGAGATGCGCCTGCCTCTGCCTCCCTCATTCTGGGATCAAAGGTGTGTGCCACCACTGCCCAGCAAGACTCTACCTTAAAACAAAACCACATCTCCATTATAGGGATCAAATCAATGTTACCTGATCAAGGTTTTTGAAAAGAAGAATATCTTTGCAAGCTTCCTGAAGCCGACATCTCTGCTCATCAGTTTTGGGATGAACCACCTGTCAATTGAAATATAGCCAAGATAATTATTTTATTCCATTTGAAAATCACCCATTTAAAAATTAATGTATTTCTTTATCCTAAAAAGTTCAGGGGGGATAAAAAAAAGAAAAATATGTTATGTGTAGGTTTTTTTTAGAATTTATTTCACACAAATGAATAGTAAAAAGTATCAAATGGTTTAGGTAAGTACCAAGAATATGCTGGAGCCACCTGCTGTCTGTGTGGCAGGCAGTCATCAGCTATCCCCTGGGAGCCTCCCAAGTCTCACCTGGACAGCAGAGGGTTATAAATTGTTCCTTCAATAAATACTGTACACCTCCTCAGTTCAAGGCACTCTCAGCTCTGGAGACAATAGTGAACACATATAAAACTGTATGACCTTACCTTCTATCAACACATAAATTATGTTTGAGACTGACAAGGTTAAGGACAAAAGGTAGGCAAGGGAGGTAAGTATAAGAGTATGTTTCTGACAGCTAGGTGAAGTCCCACTGAGGAAGTGACAACGGTGCTAAGACCTCAAGCAGATCAGGAGTGAGTGGTAAGATCGCTGTGGGAAGAGCAAGGCATCTTTTGGTGGGAGAATTAACAGCAGATGTAACAGGTAACTAAGAGAGATGAGACTGGCGTAGACAGGGAAAATCAGAACAGGCTGGTTGTTGGAGGGATGTCCAAATTCATAGAGGACACTATACATTGGTCATAAAATAAATGGAACTTGGCTGGGCGTTGGTGGCGCACGCCTTTAATCCCAGCACTCGGGAGGCAGAGGCAGGCGGATCTCTGTGAGTTCGAGGCCAGCCTGGTCTACAGAGTGAGTTCCAGGACAGTCTCCAAAAACAATACAGAGAAACCCTGTCTCGAAAAAAAAAAAAAAAAAAAAAAAAAAGGAACTTTCTCTAACAGCTTGGGGGCGGTTTGGGGTTATCAACTCAGGAAGAGACCTAATATTTGAAGGATCACAAGGCTGTTAGAGAAGGGTTAGGATTAGGATTATAGTTAGGCCTAGAGGAAGCTGGGAAGTTTACACTATTGTTTGCACCAGGTGGTAACCAAGAAGGTGCCAAGATGTTGGGGGATATTTGATCACACTGTTTGCATTTGCATTGATTAAATAAAATTAACCTTGGGTTAGGATACTGAGTTAGCAACTAGTTGACAGGAGGTAATCATGGAGCATCAGAGGGCAGCACCTGAAGAGATAAAGAGACACAGTAGTGAGGGGGCTTTAGGAGTTAGGCTCTGGCAGAGGGGAAGGACAGGGCTTTTTGGGAGCCACTAACAAGGGGAAAAAGTTAACGAGGTGCTACTCAATTTTTTTAAAAAACTATTTATTTTTATTTTTTTTTAAAGATTTATTTATTTATTACATATACAGTGTTCTGCCTACATGCCAGAAGAGGGCACCAGATTGAATTGTAGATGGTTGTGAGCCACCATGTGGTTGCTGGGAATTGAACTCAGGACCTCTGGAAGAGCAGTCAGTGCTCTTAACCTCTGAGCCATCTCTCCAGCCCTTATTTTGATTTTTTTCATTGGTGTTTTGTCTGTATGTATGTCTGTGTGAGGGTGTTAGATCCTGGAGTTATAGACAGGTGTAAGCTGCCATGTGGGTGCTGGGAATTGAACCGGGGTGGGTCCTCTGGAAGAGCAGTCAGTTTTGTTAACCGCTGAGCCATCCATCTCTCCAGCTCCAGGTTAACAGGTTTTCAACTCAGTCTTTGAGACTTGAGTTTTATTTATAAATAGAAAGGGATTTAATTAAAGCTACCTTTAGCAACAATGGCAGAGCCAGTGCCTGCATGAAAGGAATTCCTGCCAGGTTGCAGGCTGGTAACTGCAGAGTTGCAATTGCTGGATGAAAAATAGCAGTAGATTAAGGTGCAGCCACTGTGCCGAAGACAAAACACCAAGAAGTAGAGAAGTTTGAGTAGATTTTGAGGACAGAGTACACTAAACTTATTGAAAAAATTAGATGAAGTGATAAAAAAAGCAAGAAGAGTTAAGGACGACTCCAAATAAACAATGCTGGTCTGATTTAAGATGGGAAAAACTGTGGGTAGAAAACATGTTTAAATTATTTTTATTTTTAAGTGTGTGTGTGTGTTGGGTGCATGTGAGTGCAGGTGCTGCAAAGGCCATCACTGCCCAGTCACCCACAAGGGAATTATCAGGCAGTAGAGAACCACCTGTTGTGGGGCTGGAACTGAACCCAGGTCCTCTGCAAGAGCAGCAGAGCCCTCTCCAGCCTAGAAAGAGTATTTTCAAATAATCAGGAGTTCATGTTGTCACTGACATCTATGGACATGGTAATTAACAACAGCTATATAAGCTACAAGCTAACATATCAATTAATAATAGTAATTTACAAACTAGTTGTCATAGGGTTAAATAATATATGTAGTTTCTAAAACAGTGCCTTAAATTCACTTAGTAGGTGCTTCAAAACTATTACATTATGAACCAAAATGTTTACTGAACTAAAAAAAAAAGTTACAACCTAACATTGATATTGTGATTGAGAGACTTATTAAGCTACTTCCTAAGCATGGTTTTTACCAGAAATAAATACATTAAATTGTGTATGAGGGGCTGGCTCGGCAGGTAAAAGTGCTTGCTGTGGTAGTCTGACAACCTGAGTTCACTCTGAGTTCACATAAAGGTGAAAAAAGGGAACAGACACCACATGTTTGCAATAGGAAATTAGAAAAAATGTTTTAAGTTTGAAAAGTCTTCAAGAATTTTACAATATCCAGAGTTTAATTTTTTTTCAAGTTTGTACACCTCTAATAATCACTCAATGGTAGCACTTTTTTACTGTTTATACATTTTTGTTTATTGAGACAAGGTCTCAAAATGTAGCCTTGGCTGGCCTGGAATCTCTTTATGTAGGGAAGGCTGGCCTCAAATTCACAGAGAAATGACTGCCCCTGCTAATGGAGTTCTGGGACTAAAGGTGGGCATCACCACATCTGGCACATATTATTACAATGCTTCAGAAATCCTTCATAGGTTACTCATTTTAAGGTATGCATGACCACAGAAGTGTCTTTTATAATACCACGCTTTTAAAAGTGAAAGCTCATACTTTCTTTTGTTAAGGTAATTTATGTTAATTATTCAAAAGTTTTATAATGGAGGTTCTGCTGGGGCTGGAGAGATGGCTCAGGAGCTAAAAATACTGGCTGCTCTTCCAGGACTTGAGTTCCATTCCCAGCCCCACATAACAGCTCACAACTCCAGTCTCAGGGGCTCTGATGACCTCTCCTGATCTTTGTTGGTGCCAGGCAGACATGCAGCACAGACACACATGCAGGCTACACACTCATACAGGATTAAGAACAAAACTGCGACTACAGAAACAGGTCTAAGGTAAGAACACTTGTTTCTCTTTCAGAGGATTTGGGTTTGGTTCCCAGCACCCATGTGGTAGTTCACAACAGCCTTCTTTTGATCTCCACAGAAACCAGGCATGCATGTGGTGCTTATATATGAAAGTAAAATTTCATACACATAAAAGCAAATAAATCTAAAACACTGAACTTTAAAACAATAAACCAGGCAGGACAGTGGTGGTGCATGTCTTTAATTCTAGCACATGGGAGGCAAAGGCAGACAGACCTCTAGGCCAGCCTGGTGTACAGAGTACCAGGACAGCTAGAGCTACAGAGAAACTGTGTCTGGCAAAAACATAGTCAACGAGGATCCTATCATAACCATGGTTACAATCTAGGATATACTCTTTGAGGTATAAGTCTCTGCAGAGAAATACAGACAGACAAATGCATTAATTATTTTTATTTTACAAAATTATAAAATTAAGAAGCACCTCATTTAAACATATATGCTATGGCATTTGATCCTGAATTATACAATTATTTTCAATGGCTACAGATTATTTTCCCTTGAATATTATGTAATTTAGTCCTAGGTGATAATCCTTCATTAAAGAATCATTTTAGGTTTTTTCCATCTCCATTTGGGAATCCTTGGGAAGAATTCTGCCTAGTGTCTGCTGAGTTTGACTATGTCTTAGGTTTCTGCAATGCTAGTCAGGTGCTCCTCACCAAACTCCCAACCAGGGCTAGTTTCAATCTACTGTACAAAAAATGGAAGCCCATAGGTACTCTTTAATTTTATTTTCATTTATTTACTTACTTATTTTAGTTTCTTGAGACAGGGTTTTTCTGTATTGTTTTGGAGGCTGTCCAAACTCACTCTGTAGACCAGGCTGGCCTCGAACTCACAGAGATCCACCTGCCTCTGCCTCCCGAGTGCCGGGACTAAAGGTGTACGCCACCAACGCCTGGCTTGCCCTCCTTCTTAACTTTTCTCTACATCTTATTCCTCTCTTGTGGACTATAGTCTATACACACACTCACACAGGCATACAAACATTAAAAGCTAGGGTCTGTATATGAGACAGAGCATCTGACCTCTCACTGAGATTTTAATCCATACTTACTTTCACTATTAGTGATTCATCTGAGGTATTCAGTAGACAAGAAATTAGTAAAAAATACAGTTCTACATAGCATTTTAGCTTTAGTTCTTACCCTTGGATCAGTATCTTCCTCTTCTTCATCAGGGTTATAGGTTTCTGCACAGACTAAAATTGGAGAGAGAGAGGAAAAAGGAAGTTATAAAATATGTGATTTTAGGTAAAAAGTATTGTGTGTCATGTGTATACCAGAGGGTGCCTTTCTCATTCACTCTACATCTTATTTGTCTGTTTAGTTTGTATGTACGTACGTACGTATTTGAGACAGAGTCTTACCACTATGTAGCGTTGGCTGACCTGGTCCTCACTGTATAGGACCCACCTACTTGTGCCTCCTGAATGCCGGGACTAAGGGCGTGTGCACTACCCAAGCCTCCACCTTATTTCTTGAGATGGTCTCTAACTGGAGCTCACAGACTCAGCTGGGCTGATTGGCCAGTGAGCTGCAGGAACTTACCTGTCTCCACTTCCCCCAGCGCTGAAATTAGAGATGTGTGCTGCCTCACTTAGACATTTATGTGGGTGCCAGGGACCCTCAAACTTTCATTAAAGCATGTCCCAGGCAAGTCATCTCTCCACTCTTCCTCTTTTTACAGATAACAGTCCTATTTCCTTATGACCTTAATAACCTTTTAAAGATCATTTTTCAATATAATCATATTGATATGGTTTTAACATATAGCTTTGGTAGGGAGGCATAATCTAGTTTCACTGAATTTCTAAATTACATTAAACAACTGTTAGTAACATTTTAGTTTAAGATAACTATAGGGAAAATAGAGCATACTACTTTAATACATTGCAAGCATGTAAGTCTTACAAGGCAACACGATTTAGTAAAGAGCATTATCACTTAGGAATAAGTGGCTGACACAGTATCAGATTCCCAGTAAACTAGCCTGTCAGTCATCACTAGTCAGCACACTCACTGCATAGACACACAGATGCTGACACACATTTCTGTGAATGCGCTTTAAAGCTTCAACACACATAAGAAGTCCAAATCCCCTTTTATTTTTGATGAAATTTTTCTAAAAATATTTATTATGTGTACAGTATTCTGCTTGCATGTGTCTCTTCATGCCAGAAGAGGGCGCCAGATCTCATTATAGATGGCTGTGAGCCACCATGGGGTTGCTGAGAATTGAACTCAGTTCCTTTAGAAAAACAGCCAGTGCTCTTAACCCCTGAGCCATCTCTCCAGCCCATGATAAATGAATTGTTGAAACTGATAGACTTATACATTTCAAAGACAGTTAACACTAATTTGGAACTGTATCAAGAAAGGGGTTGGAGAGAAGGCTCAGTAGTTAGGAGTACTGGCTGCTCTTCTCAGTTCAATTCCCAGCACCCACATAGAAGCTTGCAGCTGTCTGTAACTCCAGTTCCAGGGGCCCCAACTCCCTCACACAGATTATATATGCATGCAAAATACCAATGCATATAAATTAAAAGAAAAAAGAAAGGAAGACTTAGAGCAAGCAGGTATGGTAGAGTGTGTTTGCATTCCAGAACTTGGAAGGCCGTGAACAAGAAGACTGCCAGTCTAGGCTGCATAGCAAGATCTGTCTCAAAAACAAACAAAAGGAAATAGTGCTTTAAAAATCCACGAATCTGCCGGGCGTTGGTGGCACAAGCCTTTAATCCCAGCACTCGGGAGGCAGAGGCAGGCGGATCTCTGTGAGTTCGAGGCCAGCCTGGTCTACAGAGCGAGTTCCAGGACAGCCTCCAAAGCCACAGAGAAACCCTGTCTCGAAAAACAAAAAAACAAAACAAAAAACAAAACAAATCCATGAATCCTTCTTGTGCTACATGCTGAGTCCCAGTCTCAAATAAATAAAACCAAAGAAAAATACCACCAACAAAAAACTTATTTAAAAAATAATTTGGGGAGCTGGAGAAGTGGCTCAGTGGTTAAGTGTACTGGCTGCTCTTCTAGAGGAAGTAGGTTCAGTTCCCAGCACTCATAGGGCACCTCACTCACGATTGTCTAGTTCCAGGGTTCCAATACCCTCTTTCTGGCCATCTTGGAAAGCAGGAAATCATGTGGTTCAGACATGTAAGTGAACAAAACACCAATAATATGATATAAAAATAAATACATTTGGGGCTGAAGGGATGGCTCAGAGGTTAAGAGCACTGACTGCTTTTCCAGGGGTCCTAAGTTCAATTCCCAGCAACCACATGGTGGCTCAGAACCATCTACAATTCAATCTGGTACCCTCTTCTGGGCATGTAGGCAGAACACTGTATATGTAATAAATAAATAAATAATCTTAAAAATACATAAATATATTTTAAAAATACATTTTTGGAGGAGGTGGGAGGTTCAAGGCAGGATTTCTCTGTGAAGTCCTGGCTGTACTGGAACTTATTCTGTAGAGCAGGCTGACCTCAGACTCAGTGATCCACCTGCCTCTGCCTCCCAAGTGCTGGGATTAAAAGTGTGCACTAGCACTGCCCAGCATTAAATATTTAAAAATTAATAATCTGGGACTTTTGATTTTCAGAGTCCCAGAATGACCCACATTGACCCCCACACCCCTGCTTTGTAGAGGTCTTTTATTCTGCATGCCTTGCTATGTGTGGTTCTTCACTTTATATAAAAGTATTTTATATCTGTTAGAAAAAATAATAAAACTTGGACCATAATACATGTAACAAAAAATGTTATCAAGCTAGTCCCATAAAGAAAGCAAAAAACTAGAGAGCTGGGGATTTAGCTCAGTTGGTAGAGTACAAAGTTCATGCCCAACACTAACTGAATGGTGGCCACGCCTATAAATCAAGCAATATGTACGTGTGAGACATCAGAAGCTCACGGTCATCCTTGAACTCATAGGGTAATGGGGAAGCCTGAGGCACATAGGACCCCGACTCAAAGAGGGAGGGTGGGGAATACAAACAGGTTTTCTGTATTCTGGAAGAATTAATTTTTGTGAACTACGAGAACATCAAATAAAATGAGCTGAAGTTGTATTTACAACTAAATTGCCTGCTCTTGAAATCATGGTGTAAACGAGGCATATCCGGGATATCTCTTCCCTGGAGCCCTATCCATACACTGCCTCTAAAAGAGAAAAGACCAAGACAATGTTCAGGCTCTCACCAGAGACCACCACTTTCCATGCTGGTACTAAAATATAGTTCAAGTGACTCAAAAACTCATGAGAAAATTTAATGGCAGTATAATCTAGGATGCTAAAAACAGCAACATGAAGAATCATTTTTGAAAATAATTTTTTATTTGTAAATATGGAAAAATATTATGACACAGATTTGCAAAAAGACCAATTATAATAATATATGTACATATTTACTCTAAGGACTCACAGGTAGTTTTACTTTAGTATAATAAATATATACAGCCGGGCAGTGGTGGCACACGCCTTTAACTCCAGCACTCGGGAGGCAGAGGCAGGTGGATCTCTGTGAGTTCGAGACCAGCCTGGTCTACAGAGTGAGTTCCAGGACAGCCTCCAAAACAATACAGAGAAACCCTGTCTCCAAAAACCAAAAAAATTTAAATTAAATAAAAAAATAAGTATATACACTGTTACCAGTTTATCTTTCCAGTTTAAAGATGAATTTATGTTCACTTAAGATACTCCTATCTTGGGCTGGAGAGATAGCTCAGAGGTTAAGAGCACTGGCTGCTCTTCCAGAGGTCCTGAGTTCAATTCCAAGCAACCATATGGTGGCTCCCAACCACCTATAATGAGATCCGGTGCCCTCTTCTGGCTTGCAGGTATATATGCAGAGCATTCATATTCATAAAATATAAACACAATAAAAGCTTTAAAAAAAGATAGTCCTATCTTATTTTAGGATTTTAGCCATATGTCATAAAAGAGAGCACATACCTGATACTCGTCTAGTAAATCTGCTAGGAGCCGGAACTGTGGGAGGAAAAAAGTTAACATTTAGTCATCACCATTGTGTCACATGCCTCCTCTTCTTACCCTGCTTTTTGCAACGATCTCTGATAACAGAACTAACCACCCACAATTACTGGTGGGGCAGTCCACACGCTTCCATATTTGACCACAAATTATTGTTACTCATACAACTCATAGAGCTCATATTACTGTTGTTCATATAAAGACAATACAGAAAATACTTCCCTGTCAATGGTGGTGCACGCCTTTAATCCTAGCACTTGGGAAGCAGAGGCAGGCAGATCTCTTTCTGAGTTCAAGGCCAGCCTGGTCTATGGAGTGAGCTCCAGCACAGTCAAGGCTACACAGAGAAACCCTGTCTTAAAAAACTAAACAAACAAACAAGAATAAATTTAGGGCCTGGTATAATGGAGCATGAATTCAGTCACAGCTCTGGAGAAGCCAAGGCAGGCAGTCAAGGCCAGCCAAAAAACTTCCCTAAAAAGAAAAGCTCCTTATAACTTCAATGCCCCAGACCTGAGTTAGGCAGCTCACAAGACTGTCTTCTTCTGGCTTCTAGGAACACTATATATGTATATGTAGTATATGTAGCTAAGGATAACCTGGAACTTATCTTTACATATACTCACACAGACAGACAGACAGACACACACACACACACACTCAATTAAATTTTCTTTTGGGATTTTATTTTTTATGTGTATAGGTGTTTTGCCTGAATGTATACCAATGTACCACATACATGCATACCTGGTGTCTACGGAGGCCAGAAGATGACACTGGATCCCCTGGAAAGGTAGTTCAGACAGGTTGAGCCACCAAGTGGGTGCTAGTAACTGAACTCAGGGTCTTTTGAAGAGTAGTTAGTGCTTTTAGCCACCAAGCCTGATAACCTGAATTTCATTCTTATAACCCATATGGTGGAAAGAAAACTCTTGGAATATGTCCTCTGACGTTTATACACATGCTGTGACACATGTTTGCTCCTGACAATAAATAAATGTAACTATAAAAATATATATGGCAGCCTGGTGGTGGCGCACGCCTTTAATCCCAGTACTTGGGAGTAAGAGGCAGGCGGATCTCTGTGGGTTCGAGACTAGCCTGGTCTACTAGAGCTAGTTCTAGGACAGCCTCCAAAGCCACAGAGAAACTCTGTCTCAAAAAACAAACAAACAAAACAACAACAAATATATATATATGTATATATATTTATTTATTTATTATGTGGCACTGGAGAGATGACTCAGCAGGCTCTATCTCTTATCTCTTGTCTCTCCCCACTCTTCCCCCCCCGCCGAGATAATAAACTATGATTAATGTGCCCTCCAAGGCTTGTGCTCCATTTATCGCACCGGTCTTGGTTCCATGATCACACGTGTTTCCCTTTCTACCTTCTAATTTCTAATCTTAAGCAAAGTAACAACATTTTGATGCCGTGACTCGACAGGTTTTTCTGGCATCTCCTACTGCCTTGACTGTCTGAGGTGCTGACAACCTGTGAACTGCAGGGAGCTTTTCCAACTAAGGATCTCTGGATTCTTCTACCCCCATCGCCATGTCTTGTAAGCCCGCCCCTCCCTTGCTTCCATGAGCTAGGACTTATCGAGATTGGGTCTCTCTCATTTTCAGACTAGTGGAAAATCCCAGTACTGGGTGACCAAGTGTCTTTTAGGCTCCAGGAGCCCTGGCCCTGACCCGTGCCTTTCGCATTGATCCTCCGTTAGTCTCTGGGACTCTGGAGATTATAGGCTTTCGCTCTCTGCCTCTCATGGAAGCTGTCCATGCCCCATATCAAACCATGTGCCGCTTTTGGCACCCATATTCTACAGTGATCCATAGCTGAGAGTGTGGCCTCTACTCTTCCTTGTCTTGCTTTCCTCTTCCCTGCATGCTAACACTCCGCAGGCCACAGAGGCTTCCTGCCACTTCCCATCGTGGCTAAACCTATGTCAGAGCAGAATCAACTCCCACCTGAGAGTGTCCGGCAAATTCCTCTTTTACATCCAGCAGTGCTTCTACCGTGTTTCTTCTCCATGCGGATGCCACCGGCTTACAATGGCCTGGCCTGGGTTAGCGTCTGCTCGGGACGCTCTGAGAGCTTTTCATTTTCTTCCCCATGAATGAGGTTCAACGTTTTCATGTTTTGTACTTCTCAGACATTAGTTCATTTGTCTCTTAGACCTACAGTGGTCACACATCTTTCTGCCTCACTCGTGGAGAAAAAAAGGTCACTTCTGCTGTCAGGCAGACGGGAATGTGATTATGGGGGCTGCCATCTTGACCATGCGGCCTAGCCTGGGGACCACCATGTTACTGCATAACCTAGCTGTAGGCACGCCCGCTCAGTCTAGCCAGCTTCTGCTGCAAAGCCTACTGACAGATACAATTCATTCGGGCTTTTATTTTTGTCTTTAATTTCATCTTTCACTGGCCCTGTTTCACATGGCTTGTTTATGGAATATTG
Organism: Mesocricetus auratus; assembly: GCF_017639785.1. NCBI lineage: Eukaryota > Metazoa > Chordata > Mammalia > Rodentia > Cricetidae > Mesocricetus > Mesocricetus auratus. The sequence continues at coordinate 46,785,537 of NW_024429267.1, read as the reverse complement.
TGCCTTTCCAGGGCTCCTGTTCTATCTGCAGCAGATCTGCCTTCTCATCACTGACTGTCTCTTTAAATCTGTCTGTCTGCTACAATATACTGCATGCTGGGGATCAGAAATTATACTTTTACCCAGTCCTGTTTAATGTATCTATATGTAGCCACTGTTTAAGGAATATAAGGTAACTTTATATACATTTTAAATTCAACTGTGCTAAGTATCAAATATTTCTAAATTGTTATATCTTTAAATGATGGTAAACATTTAAAGTAATAAAGATCTATTTCAAATTAACGAGTATTTATGCCACCCAGTCTTTCCTGTAAGCTGTTTACAAAGGTAAAGCTTTTATTACAAAAGGGATTTTTCTCTAGTCACCTATGCACTTAAGACAAGTCACTAAAGATAAATTTTATCTGCTAAGATAAACTAAACAGACAGACAGCCCTCAAAATGCTCAGAGACCTAGAGGAAATGGCATTTAAATGTTTTACTAAAAAGCTTTGATAACAAGAGAAACAGGCCAGCTGCTGGCCCCACCCCATTTCCACCAAGAAGAATGGTGGACACTGAAGAAACTCCACCCACAAAAGTGGCAACTCTGGCCACTGACCAACCCTGCCTTTCACCTCAACTGCTGCAAAGGAATTTTCAGTGGACAAGAGGACAGTAGAATTAACTTTTCTCCACGTTGCTTGGGTCAATGGTACGGAAGTCTTCCTAAAAAGTCCCCAATCCACCACAGGTCCCATGCAATTAGCAGAAGGCAAGTGTCCTTAAAAGCCTCTTACTTTGCCAGGTGGTGGTGGCACACACCTTTAATCCCAGCACTCGGGAGGCAGAGGCAGGCGGATCTCTGTGAGTTTGAGACCAGCCTGGTCTACAGAGCTAGTTCCAGGACAGCCTCCAAAGCCACAGAGAAACCGTCTCGAAAAACAAAACAAAACAAAAAAGCCTCTCTGACTTCAACAACTATGGAGGACTTTGGGGGTGGCTGTGCATGCAGCCAGCTGGTGAGTCTCTGTTATTCTTCAATCATTAACTCAGGTAAAATTTTATCCTTCTCAAGAACTCTGATGCTTTTGATGACTGGTAGCTTTGCCAACTTAAAGTAACAGACAAGGCAAAGCTCTGTCACAAAACAGATTTTAGGAAAAGGTATTCTAAGGTTTATCTATAGAAGACGGTAATGTAGCCGGGCGTTGGTGGCGCAAGCCTTTAATCCCAGCACTCGGGAGACAGAGGCAGGCAGATCTCTGTGAGTTCGAGGCCAGCCTGGTCTAAAGAGCTAGTTCTAGGACAGCTTCCAAAACAATACAGAAAAACCCTGTCTCAAAAAAAAAAAAAAAGGTAATGTAATAAAGTGAGTTGAGACAGTTAAAAGAATGAAATATGTTCCAGATTTCTCTCTTTTTATTATGCTACTGTTTATAGTCTTAATAATTAATAAAGTTCTGATAAGCTACTAATCTAACTCCAGCAGAGTACTAAACAACTATACCACTATACAATCATAACTGCAAAGTCAAGATCAAGGTACTTTTTATTATGCTAAAAAATATCTGTCAGTTTTAAAAATGTTACTGCTTTCAGCCAAGTTGCTTCTAACACAAATATGCAGCTAATGTGTCTAATACTTATGTTTTCTCAAACTCAAAGTTCCAGGGAGCCAAATTGGACCCACCCTAACAGTTCAGATTCACTCCAAATATTATTCAACCTCTCCCTGGTACTGGGAATCCCTCTCCTCATCTTAGAGCCCCTGGGGAACCCCTCCCTCATCTTACAATCTTCCCCTCAAATACCAGGACCTAAGGGAAAAAAATTCTAAATTAATCTTGTCCTCTACTCTGCTCATATCTTGCCAGGTCTACAAAGGTGCCAGAGTTCCACACAGCCAGGACTGCGATGGAGCAACCAGCTACCCCAGGACGTGGCAGCACCCCAGCTTTCTCAGGTTCCCCAAAGTCAGTCAATGCCCCCTAGGTCAGCAGGAAGCAGTCTTGAGAACTCTGATGCCCTTTTTCCCTGACTTGCCATGCTAACACCCCACCTCTTTTTAATAATAAGTAAAGGTGAGAATGAAAGGTTCAGGCATTACGCTGGCCTGCCCTGTTACCTGGTAGAATGCACTCAGGCAGTTCTCTGGCTAGCCCAAAGGTCCATGAGAACCAGTCTGTACGCAGGTGCAAAGGACCCCTTTAAAAGACAGACCCCCGCCCACTTATACTCTCTAATTTCACTCTTATGTCTTCTTTCTCCATTCTCTCCCCCACCACTATAATAAACTATGATTAATGTGCTCTTCCCCCCCCCCCCAAAATAAATAAATAAATAAATAAAATAGTATTGGCTGTTCTTCCAGGACCCAATTCCTAGCAACCACATGGTGGCTCACAGACATTTTTTTTTTTTTAAGTTTATTATGTACACAGTGTTCTAGAAAGTACCAGATCTCATTACAGACGGTTGTGAGTCACCCACCATGTGGTTGTTGGGAATTGAACTCAGGACCTCTGGAAGAAGAACCAGTGCTTTTAACCTCTGAGCCACCTCTCCAGCCCCAGTTCACAGACATTTTAAACTCTAGTTCCAGAAGATCTGACATCCTCTTCTGTCCTCTATAGGCACCAGGTACACGTGTGGTACACACACATACAGACAGGCAAAATACCCATATACAGAAAATTTTAGACCCTTGTATGGCAGAACATGCATGTGAACCCAGTGCTTGAGAAATTGAGGCAGGAGTATTACAAATCTGAAGCCAGCCTAGGTTATATACCAAGACTCTATCTCTAAAAACAAAACCAAACAAACAAGGCATAGACCTGTAACTAAGGGGTAGGAGAGAGAAATTTGAGAATTAGTAGAAAAAACAAAAACAAACAAACAAAAACCTGAAGGTAGATCTGAGAGCCTAGCAAAAAGTTACTTGAGAGATCTTGGCATTCTGCCCCATCTCCACCAGCCAGCCTGCAGCTCTGGTTGTGGAATGATTTCTGGGGGCACATGGTACCTCTTCAAGTAGATAGATAGCAGCCTTTCTCTGTTCTCAGCAGTCTGAGGCTCTCTACATGTCACCATTATGATTATCTGCAATACTAAAAGCTAGAACACAGGACCTGATGAATATGAATGCTACAATTTCACCTGTTTTCACAAGAAATACCAAATTAAATACTATATATCTATCATGGGTCTTCCTGGCCCACCTCTGCTACGTGGCTGAGGATGAGAATGAGAAGACTGTGGGCAATGTCCTGGCCAAAATGAAGGATGCTGATGTTGATTCCCCATGGACACATGACCCAACTGATCATGAAGCATTCAGAGGTACCTCAGCCTGACCCAGAAGCTGATGGACCAGACCTTACAACTGAAAACTTAAGTGCTTAGCACAGCAGAACTGACCCTACTGACAGGGGTACGGATGGACCACCCAAGTACATGAGCATGAAAGACCTGGCTGTAGACCTCATCTGCCGTATGGTGGTGTGGGTGGAGGAGCGATGCTGCTCCCCCTGCCCACAGCAAGCTGCCTGTCACGGGTGGGAGAGCTGGCCCTGCCCCACACCAGCGGCAGCACTCAGGAGAGTGGCCCCTGCACCTTACCTGGACAACACACAGCAGAGCTGGCCCTGATGGTCCAGGTGTGGGAGAACCAACCCCGAGAGCACAAAAGCAGGGGAACTGGCCTTGCCCCCTTGCTCATTATTGCAAGGGGTGAACTAGCCAGAGCAATGCTGGAGAGCTCAGGCTGGTGGTGAGGATGGGGGGCAGCTGGTGGCTGACCAAGCCTGCAACTACCCAGGCCCAGAACCAGGGCTATGAGTTAGCCCACCCCAACACCTACCCCATCTATGATCTGCAGGAGAATGTGAAGAAGCCAGTCCTGTTTATCCAAGTTATCCAAGAGGAGTCCCAGTGAGGGCCCAGCATCAGTAATGTAGCAGAAACCCGAGACTCTGAACCAGACTCTTTGCAATGAACACTTGCAAGTAAAGATGTATGAACAAAAAGGTTTACTGTGTGACTCACTGTGTCACACTACAGCTTCCATTATGAGATTTTTCCCTTTTTCTTTCCTTTTTTTCTCTTAAGATTTATTTTTTTGTGGGGGGGTTGCAAAGACAGGGGGGTGGATATGAAGGGACAGGGAAATAAATGAATGGGATCAGGATGTACGATGTAAAAAACACAAAGAATAAATAAAGCCGGTCGGTGGTGGCACACACCATTAATCCCAGCACTTTAGAGGAAGAGGCGGGCTGATCTCTGTGAGTTCCAGAGGCCAGTCTGGTTGGTTGGTTGGTTGGTTAGTTAGTTAAAATTTTAGTGCTAGGCCAGATGTGGGGGCTTGTACCTTTAGTCCCAACATTAGAGAGTTTGCAGAGCAGGTAGATATCTGTGAGTTCAAAGCCAGTGTGATCTGCAAAGTTCCACATCAGTCAGTGCTACATAGTGAGACTCTGTCTCAAAACAAACAAAAACTTTCAGCACCATATACATATCCTTGCATGTCAGGAATAGCAAACAAGTTTTGTGTCGAAAGTGGAGGCTCGAATATCCAAACATAGGGCCTGAGAAACCTAAGCAAAGTTCTGGACAAGAAGCCAGATGTAGATTCCTAGTCCTGCAGTCTCTGAGGCAGGCTGGTGTTTGGCTTTCGGCTGCTGCCTGTGGGCTTGAGCCAGCCAGCACCACGCACTGACTGACATGGCAATTTAAGATTTGTCTCACTTGATCAGAGAATGCTGCAGGTGTTAAGTAAAGCCAGGTCCAGACACTGAGAACCTCTAAAAAGGAACGGTATGTTTAAAAATGTGCTTAGATGCTGAAGAAAGAAAAGAAAATGATTATAGACAGTCATAGAAAAAAGCTGTTTAAATATAATGAAGTCTTTAAAAGAGAGAGTAAAGTAATATAAAAAAGCCACGTAAAGATGGGAAATACACAAGGTATCTGGATCCTGTATAGTGCTTTGCTGATTTTGAGTTTTTTACAATGCTAATGCATAAAAAACAACAGCTGCTGAGAGATACTAGATTATGGAAACTGCTAAATTAAACCAACCTATATATTTTAAGAATGTCTTAGCTTCAAAATGGAAGTCAGAAAATATGTTGCATTGGGGGAGGGGTTATGCCTTTGTTTCCACAGGAAACAAAAAGTAACAGTTCTCTTCAAAATTAAGGAAGATCAGATTTGATTGGGGGAGACCCCCCTGAAAATCTTGACTAAAAATCTTGACTACAGCCATGAAAAAAGAAACCAAGAAAGACTATAGGACAGGTGATGTATATGGCATGAATAGAGGTTTGGTTATAAGCCCAAACTGACTTACAAAGTTGACAGATGCCTTTTACCTGCTCAAACATAGAACAAAAAAAATCTTTAACTGACTTGTGCACACTGCACATTCCATACTTGTGTTAATGCAGATACATGTGTTACCTTTAAAAGTTTGTTTTTTTTTTTTTATAAAAAGGACCAAATACCAATGAAGACAAGTAGCACAGGTAATCCAGCCTCTCAGAATGCCTCTGTTGCAGTTTCCTCAAAATTCTGCAACCAGAAATGAAATGGTTCAGCCTCACAGACTATCCAGCCAAAACTTCTGATAAGCCTTATACTTTCCCATCACACAGAGAATAAACAAAAAATAATACAACTAGCTCTCCCAAGACTTGACCATTATCCCAATTTTCTCAGGGTCCCCTAAAGATGCTGTTGCCCCCAGACAACACGAAGCAGTCTAGAGAATATAACGTCCACATTGCATGGGGGGGAGGTGGTTTTTGGTCATGGATGTTTGTCATCATTTGGGAGAGGCTACAAGTTATTATTGTTAATGATCAAGAAAAAAACTGAACAAAGGAGATTAGATTCAGGGATCTCTTTCTGAAGGGAAAAAGTAGGGATATAGTAAAGAAATGATGGGATAAACAGGTAAATTGCTATGTCTACTTTTAAACAATCAGAAGTCTCAAATATTTTAAATTGGTATGGATTTTTGTATATTGATATAAATTAGGGTTACTTTTGTTTAACATATTGTATATATGTTTCTAGTTTTGTTTAAGGTATTATACCTATGTAGCTCATTTAAAAATACAATATAAAGTTTTAGTCCTTAAAAACTATTTATAATAATAAAGACAGGTTAGTAGTTAGCCACCTATATCAAATTTGTAGTCATGTTAGTTATGTTTTCAAAGTCAAACAGAATTTTTTAATTTAATTTTTTATTTTTAAGACATATATTAAATAGATGGTCTTCAAACACTTCAAAGACCTACAGAATATGACATTTAATAATATAAGGTTTTTCATGGCAGTGAGACATGGCAGGACGAGGGGTGATGGGAGATGTCATTCTGAAAATCTGTCTCTTATTGGTTGTTTAATAAAGCACTGTTGGCCAGTAGGGAAGCAAAATAGGTGGGACTAGGAGTCTAGGAGGATTCTGGGAAATGTAGTGAACTGAGCAGTCGCCATGTGACTCCTAGGAGGAATGGACACAGCAGGAATGCGTCCTAGCAAAGTTCTTATAAAATATATATGAGTAATTACTGGTTAATAATCAAGTCAGACCTAGCCCGTAAGAAACAAGCAAATGGTCAACAGCTTATAATTCTTGTGTGTTATTTGGGGACTGCAACTGTGGCAGGGCCCAGGTGGCTGGCTGGGTGAAAAACCAAAGTGGCTGGCAAAGAAAAATACACTCTACAGAGGGGCATTGAAGAACTCCATATGGAGTTTGCTTTCATTGTGGCAAAGTTAGCCACTGGGCAAAGAAACTGCTCTTGCCTCAGTTGCTGGCAGAATGCAGTCCAAACTGGGTAAGCAGGACACAAAAGAAGACATCTGTTGAACTTTGGCAAGGCAGAGTAGGACAGTCCTTCAGGTATTGTAGGCCTGCAGGCTGAAGATGGATGCCCCAACACTGCAGAGGAACCTTGAGTGACTGTCCAGGCAGCCAGCTGTCTCTGTCATTCCTATAGTCTAGAATCTGCTTGCTCCTAACTTCTTGTTTACTTAAGCAATAATAATATTATATCCTTCCTGGGCTTCTGACGGAGCTGAAGGTGAGATAGTTACAGTTACAGCTTTCCTTCTACCAAATTCATAAAAGAAACTGACATAAGAAATGTAAAGTTTATAAGGCCAAGAAAGAAAAGCTTAAGTTGTTTATTTAAGAAAATATTTTAAGGTCTAAAACAATATTATTAGGATAGTAATACATTATAATAAAAATGGTTTAGATATAAAATGTTGGATTCATCAAGATAGAATAGACAGCCAGGCGGTGGTGGCACATGACTTTAATCCCAGCACTCGGGAGGCAGAGGCAGGCAGATCTCTGTGAGTTCGAGACCAGCCTGGTCTACAAGAGCTAGTTCCAGGACAGACTCCAAAGCCACAGAGAAACCCTGTCTCAAAAAGAAGAAAAAAGATAGAATAAATGACAGAGTAATTTCTCCAAATTTGCTAAATACACATGGACTGGACATTGTGAATGTAAACCTTATTTGATAATTGTTCTTACTGTATATAGTTTTATTATTGAGAGACTTTTTAAAAGTCTTCTACCTTCATAAAAAGAAGAGAAGAAAAAAGTGCTTGAACCTTGAAGAAAAAGCCACAGATAAATCCAGAGCTATCATTACTTAATTTTTGTTGTTGATTTTTGAAATGGGTTTCAGGTAGCCAAGGCTAGCCTCAAACTCCTGATTTTCCTGCCTCCCCTTCCAAACACTGGGAATATAGGCATTCACCACTATAACCACCTTTTTTGTTGTTGTTGTTCCTTTTCCAAGAAAGGATTTCTCTGTGTAGCCCTGGCTGTTCTGGAACTCGCTCTGTAGACCAGGCTGGCCTCAAACTCACAGAAATCCACCTAACTTTTCTGGGGTTAAAGATGTGCGCTGCCACCACCTCCCAGTAAAACCAGTTCTTAATGTTTGTATGTTCACTGAAGGTGATTTACCAAAGTACGTAACATTTTCATGTTTAAATTCTTATGAAAAGTAGCTATATATGAATTTAAGTCTAGTCATCTTAACTGTCTGATGACAAAAGAACTCTGTGCTCTGAACCAAAATCAGCCCCACGAACTAAAAGGCTACCCCAGCATGAAACCTAAGAGAGATGGCTCATGGTTAAGAGTTCTTGCTTTACTCCCAGCACCTGACATCTCAAGCAGGAAGAATGGCAGCTCACATGGCACTGGAGCAGCAGCTAAGAGCTACATCCTCATTTGTAGGCTGCAGGAAAGAGAACCGAGCCATGCATAGGCTTATGAAACCTTAAATCCCCCCTGCAGCGAGACACTTCCCCCAACAAGTTCACAGCTACTCCAGCAAGACCACACCTCCTAACCCTTCACAAACAGTGCTACTCCCTGATGATTATGCCAAACACATGAGCCTATATGCATCATCCCTAGTCAAGCCATCCCGATGAGTGAACACCTATTGAAGCCTTTGAAACTAAGAGTTTTCTCTTTCAGATGAGGTCATATTCCTGTCATAGGCTCTGAGAAAACCAAGTACCTTCCCTTCAGGGCAGTGATGCAACAGCATAATGCTAAAATGATCTAAGTCATTTACTTATCATGGTCTCCCTTCCTGACTATAATTTCCCAAGTATTGAAATTAGGTCTATCTTTGCTTACCCATAGAGTCTCAAAGCCTGACACATTACAGGCTCTGTGTATATGTGTGTGTGTGTGTGCTCATGACTGTATGTAAGGGGATGAAAACCAAAAGCAAATTCTACAGTGTGTGTATGAAGGTGGAATTGGTTCTCTCCTTACACCTTTTAAGTTATAACGATCAAACTGAGGTTACTAGGCTTGATGACTGAGCCATTCATTGTTACTACACAGATCTTGTATATATTTGCTAAATATATTCACTTAAATTCATACTATTGCCAATATGCATCAAAATATTCATCACTGGGATAGGATATGACTCACTATTTTCAACTAAAAGTTAGCTAACCCATATATACAGAGAGCTCGCTTTAAAAAGAAGCTGTTTTCACTGGGCGTGGTGATGTATGACTTTAATATTAGGACTCTGGAGACGATCTTTATGAGTTTGAGGCTAGCCTAAGCCACAGTGATTCCAGGACATCCAGGATTACAAAGAGAAACCCTAACTCGAAAAGCCGAGGGAAAAAAAAAGACCATAAAATGTTTGTTCTGCTTATGTGACAATAACTGTTGGTGCAAACACAAATGACAACCAACAAAACAGTATGGCCCACTAGTTAGAAGAATCCAGAGTAGAAGACGTGCCTCAGTGCAGAGTGCTTGCCTCAGATCTATCAATCCCCAGGACTAAGAAACAGCAATACTCCAGACAGAACTTCCCTATCAGCCTGGCTTAAAGCATTGTTTTCTCTAGTAACCCAATTTGCAGTGGCCACTCTACTGAAGATATTGTTTATAGCATTTCTGCTTGTAATGTGCTTTTAATACAGAAATCATCTTTTTCTATTCTCAAAAAAAAATTTTTAGTTCTGAAATATGCATGAATATTTTAAACTCAGAACATGTAAACACAGCTGTCTTCTATAAAGAACAAAAAAATGTGTCTAATTTTATGCTAGCCATACTGGTCAAACTGGACAAAATACTCTGTACACTGAAACACAAAAACTAAAGAAACACAGACTAGAAAAGGAGCTTGGGAATGGTGAAGACAACAGTACCATGCACTAAAGATGCAGAGGCAAGAGTTCAAAACCTATTGGGCTACCAACAGAATTCAAGGTCAGCCTGGGCAACTTAGTAAGACACTAACTATCTCAGTATAAAAACTGAGAGCCAGCATCAGATAACACAGGGGGCAGCTGCTACCATGACTAACAACTTGAGTTTGATCATGACAGAAGAGAACTGACTCCCGTGGTTATCCTCTAACCTTCATGGATAAGCCCTGGGATGTCTCTGTTATGATAAAGCGTGTGGGGAACCTTGGCAGACTCCATGGCAGGCGAGGGTAACGGAGGCAGAGGGACAAACATGCCAGGCAGACAGAGCTCAGTGAGAAGTTTTATCAGAAAGGGAAACGGGGTAAGGAAAAAGAAAAGAGGTAAAGAGACAGAGAGAGGACAGAAGAGAAGAGGGAGACAAGAAAAGTCCTGTCTGCCCCAGGGGAACAGCAGGAAAGAGAGGGCAAAAAGAGAAAGTGGAAAAAGAGCATAAATGGGCAGGAGTCTTTCTTTTAAAGGGGTCCTTTGCACCTGGGCTGACCAGGGTACTGCCTGAGTGCATTCTGCCAGGTGACAGGGGCAGGCCAGCATAAAGCCTAAATCCTTACAGCCTCCCCATATTAAATAAATAAATGTAATTTAAAAAAATTAAATAAAAAATTTCAGAACTATTATCTCATCCTGGATAGCCTGCTCAAATATTGTTAAAGATTTCCTTTATTTATTTTGTGTGTGTTGAGGGAATGCTACATGAATGCTGGGGCATGGAGATGTCGAGAGGATGTCATCTGGAGGTGGACTTACAGGTGCCACTCGTGTGGGTGCCAGGAAACAAACCTGAGTCCTTCGGAAGAGCAGTAAGAGCTCTTAACCACTGAGCCATCTCTCCAGCCCTGTTCAAATGCTTTTTGTTAGTTACAATTTATCATTTGTTTATTGTGTGTGTACATGTGTGGAACTCAGAAAACAACTTGCAGAATTGAGTTCCCTCTGTTCACCATGTGGGTTCTTGGGACCAAAATTGGATCTTTAGACTTGGCAGCAAGTCTCACTTACTGAGCCATCTCTCTAGTTCCTGGTTCATAGTTAGAATTTTTAAAGTCTTACTGTGTGTAAATATGCCAACCCCCCACCCTTTTGTTTTGTTTTTTGGAGACTGCCTCTATGTAGCCCTGGCTGTCTTAGAACTCACTATATAAGCCAGGCTTCGCCATACTCACAGAGATCTGCAGGCTCTGCTTCCCTAATGCTGGAATTAAAGGCACATACCACCACACCTGGCTTGCCAACCATTTTAAAGTCATCATCACACAGACTCCTCACAACTCTTTTTTCCCCCACCCCATTCTAAAGTAGAAGAAAGCGAAACTCAGATGACTATCATCACATAACTAGGCAATAGTCAAGCCAGGGTTTAAGGATGTGATTAAATTAAACGCTCATATACACATGTATGTGTGTTCTGGGTTTTTGCTTGGTTTTGTTTTTGAGACATTTTCTCTATGTAGCCCTGGCTGAATTGGAGCCCCCTGTGTAGACAAGGCTGACCCAAAACTCACAAAAATCCTTCATTTTATACTTTTAAATAAAAATAAATTCTACCATTCTATTATTTTAATTATGGCTCCAAAGCAAATTAAAATGCCCCAACTTCTTCTGCTTGCTCTCATAGGCACTCTGGTATTCCAGCCAGAGCAGAGTAAGCATTTGCTCAACTAAAGCAGCTTGTCACAGCAATGAGTCAGTTTGCCCACCTCCTGACACCGGTGACTCCCTCTTCTTCAAGCTAGACTACAGTGGCTATGCTTGAGAACTGACCTCTCTCAGTTTCAAGGCTGACTAGTCATTCCCAATGGTGCTACCCACTTCTAATTTAGCTACAGGACAGTGCACATGATCCATGCTGGGGAAGATTACACACTGCCACAGGAAGTAACACTGCTGAATGGAACCTGACCCAAGCCAAGCCAGTCATAAGTCTTCCTGTGACTTCAAGTAAGGGACAGAAAAAGCTTGGTTTGCTCTCCAGCTTGGATCAAAAACTGCAAAAAGAAAAAGGAAAAAGAAAAAACCCCAAACTACAAAAAGAGCAAGGCAGTGGTGGTTACACCTTTAATCCCAGCACTCGGGAGGCAGAGGCAGGTGGATCTATGTGAGCTCAAGGCCAGCCTAGTTTACAAAGTGAGTTCCAGGACAGCCAGGACTACACAGAGAAACCCTGTCTCAAAAACCAAAAGCAAACAAAACAAAACAAGCAAACAAATAAACCTACAAAAACCATTGAGGAACAAGTGGAAATCTTCTACAAGGGAGTGAAAGGTCATAAATGTTTATCACAGAAAAAAAAAAACAACAACACAGTTATAGCATCACCACGGGAGTACAATACCCAAAGGAAAGACCAGCAACATAGCCCTAATAAGACATGAAGAAACGGTTAACAAGACGAGAAAAAAAAAAGAACGAATTAGAAGTTCCCCTTTCAGAGACTATCCTGGAAGGGAAAACCTTTGTCATCAAATCCCTTCTGTTAAAAAAAAAAAAAAAGTACTCCAAAGGAGTTTGGCTTAATGGTTTTAGTACTTGCCTAAAATTCACAAGGCATGGGTTTAATTGCCAATACTGAAAAATAAATTTTTAAAATAAGAGCTTGTGCAGAAATTACCACTGTGAACACTTTATTCACACATTATTTGCCATTTTCCTAGAAAGGAGTAAGACAAAAGTGGTTTTGAGTTTGAAGTCTGAGCCATCAGCTTGGGTTCAAATCCCAGAACCACCTCAATTACTTACAGACTGTGGGGAGTGGAGAAAGCCCTGAACGCAAGTGTATTGTCAACATGGGCAAGCCCATGTCATGGACCAGTGGGAACTGCTAAGTCCTTCCCCATTCATGGCTGGCTCAGAACTGGCAAAGTCTTTCTCTGGGCCAAGTGTGAAAGTTGACCATCTGTGCAAATACAAGTGTTCATGACCAACTAACTGATCATCAGTATGTGTAAAAACAAGTAACTGCAGCTTTTTTCTCCTGGATGTCTGCAGCCTGAGGTTGCTCGGCTGCAGAGAGCAGCTAACCCTCCGCACTGCACATCAATACTGAGGTTCTAGGTTGCTGCTGTGGTTGTGGCGGCTCTCAGTGTGCACAGCCATCCACCCCAGTTTTTCTTTGTCCCTATGCCTGGCTTTCTTCAGTCCCTCACTACCCCTAGTCAGGTCAAGGTACCAAGCTGTGTGGGTAGTAGTAGTAGTAGACCTTGAACAAGTTATTTAACCTGAGTCTCAATTTCCTCATTCATCTATAAAAACAGGATAATAATAGCATATACCTTATAGGGTTGTTGTTTGGCAGAAAAAGAACCTTTGAATTGGTTGATTTATTAAAGAGAAAGAAAGCAAGAAGGAAAGGAAGGAAGGAAGGAAGGAAGGAAGGAAGGAAGGAAGGAAGGAAGGAAGGAAGGAACAGCAAGTAGCTCCCGGGCAAGTTCCCGGGAAGCAGGAGGGAGAGGGCAGCTTCCAGGCATAAGGGACAGGCACATACAAAGGCAAAGAAACATGAAAGACAAGCTTCACCCGTGACTGTTGTCCTCCTCAGACTCACATTCCCACTACTGGCTGAATGTCAGCCGGAATTCTAGCCCTGAAAGCTGGCCCTGCAATTCAACAAGTCCAGAATAGAACTAATCAACTTTACAACTTCCGATTCTTCTGGTTCCCTACGACTGGGGCAGTACTACAGAAGTCTCCCACCACCATTTTAATTACTTCTCATAGGCTCCTAAATGCATGGTCTGAGTGTAATAATGAGTCAGGGTGGAAGCAGAACACTTTTCAGGACCTAAGTACAGAACTTGACTGTGTATGGGCAGAAGCAAGGTGTAGTATGGGCTAAGGGTTAAGTCAGAAGTAAAAACTCCAACAAAACTTAGCAGGCTCCAAAGAATTATTTTCTACTGCAGGGTGAATACTTCTTGTGATCTATTCCCACTCCCTTCTGGCTACTGGTATTTTGCTGATCCCAACCCTGTTTTGTCTGGTTTGATTTTTATTCAATCTATGTGTACAGGTATTTAGTCTGCATGTATATCTATGTACCACATATGCCTGGAATTTCAGAACTTAAAGAGCAGAGGCAGGAGGATCAGTAAGTAGTTCAAGGCTAGCCTGGGCTACCTGAAGCATGCTGCAAATTATCTGATCATAACTGTGTGGAAAAGCACCTTCTGATTGGCTTAATAAAGGTCTGAGCCTGGCAGTGGTGGCGCACACCTTTAATCCCAGCACTTGGGAGGCAGAGGCAGGATCTCTGTGAGTTCGAGGCCAGCCTGGTCTATAAGAGCTAGTTCCAGGACAGGCTCCAAAGTCACAGAGAAACCCTGTCTCGAAAAACATAACAACAAAAAAGATCTGAATGGCCAATAGCTAGGCAGGAGAGAATGTGAGAGAGAGAAAGAGATGGAGGGAGGGAGGGAGGGAGGGAGGGAGGGAGGGAGGGAGGGAGGGAGGGAGGGAGGGAGGGAGGGAATGGAGATGAATCTAAGCATTTGAGAAAGTTGTCATCAAGGCGAGGATCAAGTCGACATACATGATGGAAAAGAGGTAAAAGCCACAAGACAGAACACAGAATAATAGAAACAGGGTAATTTAAGTTATAAGAGCTAGTTGGGAACAAATTTAAGCTAAAGACCAAGCTTTCATAATTAAGTTTCCATGTCACTATTTTCAGGCTGGCGATTCAAAGAAAGTCCAACCAGAAAGTTTACTTCAGAGATACTATCTCAAAAAAAATAAAATAAAATAAAATAAAATAGAGCTGGGAATTGTAAAACAGGCCTATAACCACTGCACATAGAAGGCAAGACAAGCAAATTACCACAAGTTCAAAGTCAGCCTATCTCCATAACAAGCTCCAGGCTAGGTTTGCCAGGGTCTGTCTCAGAAAACAAAACAAATCAAAACACATAGTTGGGAGTGTAGTTCAGTGGTACATGCTTAGTGTATGTCAGACTTGGGATTCAATTCCCAACATAAAACTAAACAAAAGAACAAAAGACTGAAGTTTGGTGACTGTGACAAAGATAGAATATAAAGTCAATATTAAGTGAATTTAATTAGCACAAATCTGCCAGCAGGAAATAAACATATATGAACCTATTAAGTATCTACTTTCTGAGCCAGAATTGGTAACCTATAATCCCAACGTTTAGGAGGGCTAAGGGTAGTCTGAGTTACAGAGTAAAACTATCTTCAAAAACAATCTAAGGCTAGCAGTGGTGGCAAATGCCTTAATCCCAGCACTTGGGAGACAGATCTCTGTGAGATCAAAGTCAGCCTGCTCTACAGAGAGAGCTCCAGAACAGCCAGGGCTACACAGAGAAACCCTGTCCCACAACTAAAATAAATTAATAAATAAATAAATTTTCACAGAACTGGAGAGTTCAACAGTGAAAAGCACTTGTTCTTACAAAGACCTTGTGTTCAATTCCCAGCACCCCATGGAGGTTCACAGACATCTGTAACTTCAATTTCAAGGGATCTAATGCTTCCTTCAAGCTTCCAGAGGCTTGCATGCATGAATACATGTAATACATATACATACAATGTAGACAAAATACTCATATACATAAAATAAAAATAAATTTATTATTGTTGTTGTTATTATTAGTATTACTATTATTTTGGCTTTTCAAGACAGGGTTTCTCTGTGTAGCCCAGGCTGTCCGGGAACATATTCTGTTAACCATCCTGGCCTTGAACTCAGAGATCTGCCTGCCTCTGCCTACTCAGTGCTGAGATTAAAGGTGTGTGACACCATCACCAGGCATAAAAATAAACAAACAAAACAAAAAAGAAAACAGAATTTTATGCCGGGAATGGTGGCACATGTCTCTTAATCCTAGCACTCTGGAGTGAAAAGGCAGGTGGATCTCTATGAGTTGAGGCCAGCCTGGTCTACATAGTAAACTCTAGACCAGCCAGAGATACACAGTGAGATCTCATCTCAAGCACTAAAATAAATGAAAATAAAATTTCACAAATTTTTAAATTAAGGCATGAGTCACATCATACACTAGTAATTTAAAGGAAATAACACATCAAGCTAATTAGTAAATCTGAATCATTCAATTATATTCAGGTCCCTAGGCATATTCATGATGCCTCGGTACTCTTAACTTTTAGAATGGTAAAAATATGTAGAATGACTTCATTTAAATAACTCAATCATAGCTTTCTTAAAAAAAAAAAACAAAAAACCTCTGAGAACTTGTATCACACACTGACATTCCCCAGTCCCAGTGGGAGGATGTATAACTCAGGAATTTGTTAAATGCACTCTGTATGACAGCTGCTTGAGGTTGTTCAGAGTTCTTAGCAGGATGTGCCTGGCATTTATAAAAACCAAAAGCTCATATCATCTTTTTTGCTTTTTAAGGGGAAAAATATATTGTTAAAACTACAAAGAGTTACATATCACCAGTTCTTAACTTTCTCTGTCCATGACAATCAAAATCATCTAGGAACCTGTACAATACACTGATATTTGAGTTTATCCTTTTTCTAATTTCCCCTTTAAATCATGCTTGGATATGAGCACCAATCCTTTTTTGTGTTATTGTTTTGGATTCTTGAGACAGGATCTCTTTATACAGCTGTGACTATCTTGGAACTCCTTATGTAGACCAGGCTGGCCTCAAACCCATAGGGATCCACCTGCTGAGATTAAAGGCATACCTCATCATGTCTGGCTTTTGTTTTGTTTTGGTTGTTGTTTTTTCACGACAGGGTCTTTTTGTGAAGCTCTGGCTGTCCTAGAACCAGCTCCGAAGACCAGGATGGATTTGAACTCACAGAGAACCACCTGCTTCTGAATGCTGAAATTAAGGTCATGTGCCACCATCACCCAGCTGACATTTTTTTTAAACTCCAAAAATTGAAAACCACTGCTACTGATTAGAAAGGGAAGAAATTAAAAGTTGTAAGGTAGAAATAGTCACTCTTCTATGAATATACCTTGTTCTCTAGATTTGACTTCAGAACCATTTAAATATTTTATACAATTTTATCATTAAATATAAAAATAATCCTTGGCCTTCTGTTACTTGAAAGGTAGGGGAGGAGGAGCTTGAGGTCAGGCAGGTCTACACAGCCGCTTCCAGACCAGCTAGGGCTACCTAACTGTAAAACTACCTCCAACACAGAAACAAAGTAGGCCCGGGGAATTAGCAAGGCACTGCTGCTCAGGCCTGTGAGCTTTTGTTTTGTTTTGTTTTTTCTCTGTGTAGCCTTGGCTGTCCCAGAACTTGCTCTGCAGACCAGATTGGCCTCAAACTCACAGAGATCCACCTGCCTCTGCCTCCCAAGCGCTGGGATTACAGGAGTGAGCCACCACGAGGTTTAAATTTTTTAATCTGAGGCTGCTATCATTCAACTTAAAAATGAGTGAGCGGCCCTCTCTTCTGCCCTCCTACTCACGTCTTTTACTGACCCTGACCTACTCAAGCACACTCCGAAAAGTGAGGACGGTAATAACTTTGTGCTGCTAAAAAATAAAAAAATGAGTTTCCAGATACTTCCACATTTTGAACACTTTTTTGGTGAGGAGGGAGGTGAGCATGGAACCCATAATTTCAGGTAGGCAAGCTAACTGCTAGTCTATAAAACACTGCACTCTTCAAGTTTGTAAATGGGCCACAAGAGACCCTGTGTCAAAACAAAACAAAACAAAAACATCAAAGGCCTAGGTCCAAGATGGCGGCGGCAGTATTTGCACCCCGGTTTCTGGGCTGTTAGGCTGGTTCCGCCCTCGGTAGAGTGGTCCACATGGAATGGTGCCCACAGTCGGGGCCTCAGCTTGCCTGTTCGAAGTCCTCACCTACATCACGGTGCAGAGCGGGGTGGGAGTGAGGGTGCTCAACGTTTTCCTCAAGTCGCATCACCATGGAGGGTTTGAAAGATCCGAGTTCATCGCCAACACCCATCTCCACATCAGCACCAAGCCCTTTCCCTGGGAAAAAGGTAATCATTCCCTCTTCCATAACCCTCAGGTAGATCCGTTTCTGGCCGGGTATGAGGACAAACGAGAACCTGGACCATCACCTAGGCAACAGGGCCACGGCACTGGTTTGGACCGTTACTCTGTATGTGGACCAGAAAAGTGTATGGGGCACTCACGGGATTTTTTTCTTTCTTTGTTTTGTATCCCTTTGCTTGTGGGAGGACATTGCTTAAATAAGAAGCTTAAAGTTAAAAAAAAAAAGCTTTAAGTTAAAAAACAAAACACTTATTTTTTAAATTTTAAACAAGAAGTTTATGTAAAGAGGTTTGACTGGAACAGAAAACTAGAGCCATTTTCATAGTAATTTACCCCAACTCAGGGACAAACTGCCCTGCATGTAACAGCAGCTATGTACAAAAAAAAAAAAAAAAGGCACAAAATGTTCCTTCCTTTTACAATGATAAATGACAGGAGAACATGGTTATAAGGAATTTCTTGGTTGACCAAAGTAACTTATTAGAATATAAAATGAGCTTACTGGACCTTCCATTAATGGAAAAGGGAAAATTTTTCAGAGTACTGATATTTTGCCCCATATCATCTCCATTTGAAGTCAACAAGACAGAATGTTGCCTATGTAATTGTATAAAGAAAAGAAGAAGTGGAGCGCCAGTAAGATGGTTCAGCAGGTATTAAAAAAAAAACCTTGAACAGAGTTATACATAGTACCATGGACTTTTAATCCCAGCTCTCAGAGACAGAAGCAGATGGATCTCTGTGAGCTCAAGGCCAGCCTGGTCTACAAAGAAAGTTCCAGGACAACAGAGCTACCAGTAATAACTGGCCCTTTGTACTGCTAAATTATTAATGAGACCTTGTCTCAAAAAGGAAAATGTATACACACACACACACACACACACACACACACTACTAAACAGCTGTATGTGGTAGCACATGCCTACAATCCCAGTGCTTGGGAGGCAGAAGCAGGAGGATCAGAAGTTCAATGCTAGCCTAGGATCCATGAGACTCAGGGTTCAAACAAAACAACAACAACAACCCCCTCCCCATGCATGAATGAATTCATGTTACTCTGACCAGAATGGCCCAAAGGCTATGGACACTATTCTTTGGTAGCCACCCTCTTAGTTTACATCTGGTCTCCAATTTAATAAGAATTATTCTAGGGGTTTGGAGAGATGGCTCAGCAGTTAAGAGCATTTGTTGCTCTTACAGAAGATACAAATTGGATTCCCAACACTCACATGGCAGCTCACAACCCTCTCTAACTTCAGTTCCAGGGGTTCTGATGCCCTCTTTTGGCCTCCTTGGGCACTGTATGAATGCTGTGCACAGGCACACAAACTGGGGGCTGGGAGTACTTGGTGGTAAGGCATTGGCTGGCATGCTTGAGGCCCTGAGTTCAACACCCCTCATTAAAAACAACCCTAGCATATCTCAATACAATCCAAGGCTACCTAACCAGTGTCAGCATCAAACTCAAAGGTACCATGATGATGAATCTTCATGGTCAACTTGACTGGATTGGAATGACCTAGAAGACAACTCTGGGCATATCTTTTCCAGAAGCATTTAGCAAAGGAGGGAAGGTTTAACAAAGGAAAGAGGCCTTACCCTAGACTAGGGTTCCAAAATGAGCAAAGACGGAAAAAGGAAGAAACCAAATGAGCACAAGCACTCTTCTACCCTGCATCCTGACTGTGTGAGCCCTGCTTTCAACTTATAATGGACTGCACCCTCCGACTGTGAGCTAACATAGACCCTTCTTCTCTTACGTAGCTCTTTGTCAGGCATCTGGTCACAGAATGAGGAAAGTAGCTATACAGGTATGGCCCACAACAAGACTGCCCTTACTTCAGATGACAACTGCATCTTGGTGGTCACCAGGCCACAAAAATTTTGGTTCAGTTATATATAAACTGAAGGGTTCCCAGGATCCCTCAAGGAATGACTGCCCAAAAAATGCAAAGAACTAAAACAGTGCTAACTTTATAATTGGGATGCTTTTAGTAAAGAATCCAAATCAAGGCTAGCCAAATGATGAGACACACTAGAGCTGGAAGGGTCATGAACTCAAGCTTCTATAGCCTTTCCACACAGAACCAGGGCACATCTCCCTCCCAGCAGAGCAGTGTGCTCATCAGCAAGGAAGAGCTACAAAACTTTATGTCCAGAGTTTTTACTGGGTTGTCAATAACTGACTTATAACTGATTCTAACTCCTTTGTTCTACCCAGAAACAGACACACTTGTTATTGCTGCATGTAGGCAGAAGCATGGAAGTCATGGGTTTGAGACCAGTCTAAGTTACATACTGAGCTCATTCCAGGACAGCCTGAACTATACAGAGATAGATGCTCAAAGAAAAAGAGGAGACTGTGGTAATGGTGGTAGTAAGGCTGCCTTAAAATATCAACTCTCAGCCGGGCGTTGGTGGCGCACACCTTTAATCCCAGCACTCGGGAGGCAGAGGCAGGTGGATCTCTGTGAGTTCGAGGCCAGCCTGGTTGACAAGAACTAGTTCTAGGACAGCCTCCAAAGCCACAAAGAAACCCTGTCTCGAAAAACCAAAAAAAAAAAAAAAAATCAACTCTCATAGTTGATTTTTCTGGAGACAAGCCTGAGTAATCTTTATAACAAACTCAGATAGGATCCAAGGGCTCAAGAACATTGAACACATCTGTAACCATGAAGAAAACCCTGAATTTCAAAAGCTTCAAGAATTCTCTTTGAAAGAAAAATAGTGTGTATGTACATACCTCACAAGAAAAAGACAGTGCAAACATTAAGAAGGGCTGAAAATGTAGCTCAGCTGATAGAGTGCTTGCCTAACATGAGTGAGGCCTTGCATTTTATGTCCAGCACTGCATGACCCAGGAAGAGTGGAACACACCCACATTCCAGGATTTTGGAGGGGGAGGCAGGAGATTCAGGAGTTCAAGGTCCTCCTCACCTACCTAGTAAGTTTGAGAACTAGATGAGATACTCTCAAAAAAGGAAAAACAAACAAGGCTAAGACAGACAGTTCCATAGAAATAAAATACTTAAAATATTTGCTGTAGTTGCTGTGTAGCATGAGGACTGACATGGGATGTCCTTATGTATGCCGTGAATATGTGTTGCTTATATTAGTAGATTAATAAAGCTTATTTGGCCAATGGCCAGGCAGAATAGAGCTGCAAAGGGGTAAGATGCCAGAACATTACCAGTAAGCCATGGCCTCATTGTGATACACAGATTAGTAAAAATGGGGTAATTTAATTAAGATTGTCAGTAATATGCCTGAGTCATTGGCCAAACACTTATAATTAATATTAAGCCTTTGAGTGTTTATTTGGGAACTGGTGGGCAGGAGAGAAACTCCACTTACAGAGGACCTGTGTTCAATCACCAGAAGCTATGTAGAGAGTCCGGCCTGGTGATAGGCACTCGTACTTGTAGTACTAAAAAGGCAAAGACAGATGTCTCTGGAGTTCACTGGCCTCATAGCCTACCCTTTGTGGGCTCTAGGCTAGCAAGGAGCTTTGTCTCAAAAAACAAAAATCAACAACAAAACACCAAAGAAAGCTACGACAAGAGGTGGATCTGTCTTCCACATGAAAGCATGCACTTAAGCTCTGGAGCCTTCTTTCAGCCCAGACAACATGAGATCCCAGAGATCTTTACAAAGACAGCCAAGAACAAACTGGGGAGGGGAGATGCTCAGCAGGTAAGAGCATGCTCTGCTCCTGTAGAGTTCAGTTCCTAGCACCACTCACATCAGGGGACTCACAGCAACTACAGCTCTACCTCCAGGGAGATCCAATGCCTCTGGCCTCTGTAGGTATATATAATTATGTGCATATAATCACACACAGATACATACAGGAACAATTAAAAATAATAAAAATAAATCTTTTTAAAAAAAAGAGACTAGTAATGTTCGTTCATTTTACTAAATTGCACCCCCCTCTCTTTTGGGACAAGGTCTTATTATGCAGCCTCAGATGGCCCTAGAACTTGCTATGTAGACCTAACTGACCTCACACTTATGAAACCCTTTGTGCATCACCACATCCAACCTGTAAGCCAATTTTAAAATCTGGTGTGCACTGAAGTTAACCAAACTCAGAATCATCTGAAAATCTAAACACGAGAACCCTGGCACACTGCCAAGCAGGTAGTGTTTCTGTTTTGTAAGCAGAGACACTAAGCATTGAACACTTGGTTTGAAAACAGCAAGCCAAATAGAGTACTTAATGATTATGGAGTCACCAAACCTGAAGCCTCACTAATCTGCTCCAAAGAAGCCACAAGACTAACAAAAAAATGGAAAACCAGGTGTGGTGGCTCATGCCTGTAATCTAAGCATGCAGGAAGTGGGGGCAAGAGGATCCCAACCTCAAGGTCATTTTTGGCCACAGAGTAAACTCAAGGTTATCCAGGTCCTACATGAGACCCTTTCTCAAAAACAAAACGAAATGGGTTGATTAGCCCTTTTATTTTTTATTATGAGTTATAGTTTCAGATACTGCAACCAGTTCTTCAGCACATTTGGAGCTATTTTTGTGTATGTTGATATGTTTTTGCAAAGGGATATCCAATTGCTTGAATTATTAAAAAATTTGTTTTGCAGATATTCTATCTATGTAGCCAGATTGACTGGAAACTCCCAATCCTGTCTTAACTGCTGGGATTACAGGTGTTCATCATCAGGGTTGGCTTCTCTGCATTTTTAGCTAAGCCTGAGGCCCCGACTTCAACCCATTAGATTCATATGATGGGAAGACAACTCACTCCAAAAAAGTTGTCCCCTGACTGCCACAAGCCAGACATGGCATACACATGCACATATATATGTGAACACATACACACATACACTAAAAATAAATGAATG
Organism: Mesocricetus auratus; assembly: GCF_017639785.1. NCBI lineage: Eukaryota > Metazoa > Chordata > Mammalia > Rodentia > Cricetidae > Mesocricetus > Mesocricetus auratus. The sequence continues at coordinate 46,762,928 of NW_024429267.1, read as the reverse complement.
AGGGACTGGAGAAATGGCTTAGTGGTTAAGAGCACTGGCTACTCTTCCACTGTATATGAATAACTCCTGCTACCCCCAAATCTAATTTTTTTTTATTTAATTTGTTGTTCTTTTGAGACAGTCTCCACATAGCCCTGACTGTCCTGGAACTCACTCTGTAGACTAAGCTGGCCTTGAGCTCACTAAGATCCACCTGCCTCTGCCTGTGTTTGTATTAAGGGCACATGCCACTATGCCTGGCTTTTAACCTAAAAATTAAAATAATTTTTCTTTTGAACTAGAATATCTGAAGATAATCCTGCAGATGTACACAAATGACCAACAGGATACAGGAAGATGCTCACCAAGCATTATTAGCCATCACTGGAGAAATGCAAATTAGAACCATGAAGGACATGGAGGAATTAAAATCCTCAATACACTGGGGGTTGGAATGTAAAATGGTAAGCACTTAAGAAACTAGTTTGTTCTAGTATAGGGAAGGGCATAGCTTAGTAAGTTCAAGGACGGCCTGGTCTACATAGCATGCTCCAGGGCAGCCGAGGCTACACAGTGAGACCCTTCTAAGCAATAAAAAGGAAAAGAAAAAAGTAGTTCGGGTATTTCTCACTTGAAGTCTTTCCCACTCAAAGGAGTTATTTTTTCATTTTTCCTTAATAAATCTATTTCTTACCATCTACATTTGAGTTATCTAAAGAAAGAAAAAGAGAAAAAGGAGGCTGGGTCTAGAGTGGTGGTACTAGTCTTCAATCTCAGCACTGGGAAGGCTGAGGCAGGAGGATAGAAAGTTCAGGCCTGAGTTCAGTTGCTAAACCTTGTCTGGAAAGAAAAAAAGGAGGGAGGGCTTGGTATTTCTGGTTATATACCCAAGAGAAATGAAAATATACAGCCACAGGGTAAACATGCACCAGAGTTTAGAGCAGCACATTCACTCTACTTGCAAAGCAGAAACATCTAAGAGACCATTAACTGATCATACAATGTGGCATATCCAAATAACAATGACCAGAAACAGAAGGCAAAGCATACTGACATCAAAAAGAGCTAAGGAGGGAGGAACACCTGAACTCAGGAGTTTGCAAACAACCTAGGCAACACAGCAAAACTCAAAAGAAGGAGCCAAGAGCTGGATGTAATGACAGCCATCAACACCATCCGACTCCAGAATTTTATTATCCCAGCAGAAGTCTTGCACTCACTAATTACAATACTCTGAAGGGAGGGCTGTGACTCAGTGCTGGAACATAAAATAAAAATAAAAGGGGCTGGTGAGTTGGCTCAGTGCTTAAGGCCACTGGCTGCTCTTTCAGAGAACCCTGTTTCAACTCCCAGCACCACATGGTAGCTGACAACCCCTTGTATGTAACTTTAGCTCCAGGGGTTGGGCACATGTGTACAGACACATACATGCAAACACACACACACACACACACACACACACATTATAGGTACCTTTTTTTCTTTTTTCTTTTTCTGAAACAGGGTTTCTCTGTGGCTTTGAAGACTGTCCTGGAAATAGCTCTTGTAGACCTGGCTGATCTTGAACTCACAGAGATCCGCCTGCCTCTGCCTCCCAAGTGCTGGGATTAAAGGTGTAAACCACCATGGCCCAGCTCCAGGTACCTTCTATAAGTGAAATCCCATATTTGTCCTTTATATCTGGCTCACTTCAATTAGCATGTTTTTACTTTATTTGTTTTGGTTTTTTTGAAACAGACATGAGTCACTATGCCCACCACCTTCATTTAGTCTGTTTTCAATGTTGTAACATCATCTGTATTGGTAGCCTGTATCAGAATTCCATTTCTTTTTTAAGATTAAATAACATTCCATTGTGTGTGTTTGTGTACATACTGTCTTATTTGTGGACACTTCATCCATTTGAATTTTCACTACTGTGAATAACACTACAATGATCAGTTAATCATGCAAGTATGTAACCACCTGCTTTCAGATCTTTTGGCTACATATCCACTCTATGGATTCAATGTTTAACCTGTTGAGGACCTACTAAAATAACTTCAATATAGGCTGGACATTGTACAGTCCAATTTGGGGTTTCAACTTATTCACACTCGTGTGTGTGTGTGTGTGTGTGTGTGTGTGTGTGTGTGTGTGTGTGTGTGTGTGTGTGTATACTATTTTCATTAATAACCATCCTAGTAAACCGGGCATGGTGGTACTTGGAGGCCAACCTAGTCTACAGAGTGAGTTCCTGGACAGCTAGAGCAATACACAGAAACCCTGTCTCGAAAAATAAAAACCAAAACCAACCCCCCCCAAAAACAAAACAAACAAAAACCCACCTTATTCCTAGAAAATGGTTATCATTGCTTTCATTTCTTTTTTTTTTTTTTTTTTTGGTTTTTCGAGACAGGGTTTCTCTGTGGCTTTGGAGGCTGTCGTGGAACTCGCTTGGTAGTCCAGGCTGGTCTCGAACTCGCAGAGATCCGCCTGCCTCTGCCTCCCGAGTGCTGGGATTAAAGGCGTGCGCCACCACCGCCCGGCTGAATGCTGCTCCTCTTGCAAAGGACCTGAGTGCATTTTCTGCACTCACATTAGACAGTTCACAACTGCCTGTAACTCCAGCTCCTGATGTACTCTGATCTCTGACAGCACCAGACTACAGTAAATATACACGTGTGGCATACACACTAGCACATAATCAAAAACAAACCTGCAGGTGCTGGGCATCGGGCTGGACATTTTAATCCCAGCACCACTCAGGAGACAGAGACAGGCAGATTTCATGAGTTCAAGGCCAACTTGGTCTACACAGTTAGTGGCAGACCATCCAAGGTTACATAGTGAGCCCTTGTCTCAAAAAAAAAAGGTAATAAATAAAAAATTTAAAAAGCAGGCTGACTCTATTAAGCTAATGGAGCACAGCGGAAGCAACCATGAAATTATGAAATTGCTCCTTGACACCCTTACTCAAATCAAATGAACACAGTGCTACTTGTACACCTTCCTGCAACCAACACAGTAAACAAGGTATTGATTATGCTCACCAATTTTATTCAACTGTTTTAACTCATACAGAAATCTTAAATTTCTAAATTCTTAAGCAATTACATTTTAAGAAAAGGAAATGCATAATTAACCGATCAGAGACGGAATGACCTAACTGAAATTTCCTTTAAATACTTAAGCAAAGGGAGGTTGGGGAAAGGTGAAAAATACTGACAACTATTGAATATAGCAGCATTGAGGGGGATTGGTTCAACTGTTGAATGTGAGTGACAGCATTGAGAAAGGGGTTCAGTCTATCTGCCTTCTCATGTGTTTGCTTGAAATGTTTTCACTGGGGCAGAGGCAGGAAGATGCCACAAGTTCGAGGGCAGCCTAAGCTAATCTTTTTAAAAAAATGGTTTCCGACAGTAACTCTTTCAAAACCTAAATCTTTGCAAATAAAGTTATCATCCTGCTTATTCAGGACAAGTTGCCGAGTACAGATGCTCTAGCCTTCGGAAAGGAAGCAGGCTATGGGGTCTAAAGCAACGGGCAAAGCAGCTTCTGGCGGGACCGACTTAAGCTCCGCGCCACCACGCGGACCAAAGAACGCGCACGCTTCATTCAAGGCTAGATCTGACAAATCACTCTCTGTGAACGTTCCGGCTCAGAGAACCGCGGAGCTCAATTTGGAATCGGCACACGCCGGGAAACCCAAGCAGCTCGACTAGAGAGCTCTCGGGTCTCGGCCCAGGGCAAGGCCGGGCGCCGGGCCCTCAGATCCGCTGGTCCCACCCTGGACCCTCCGCTCCGTGCCCACCTCGCACCTCGGCCTTCCCCGCCCGCCTACCTTCCAGATCCAGATCGTCCGAGTCGGAGTCACTCTCCCCGTCCTCCTCGATGGTGGCGACCGCGCTGGACTCCTGCGTGTGAAAGGTCGTCGGGGTGGCGATGAGCGTGTCTGAATCCTGGGCGCGGGCCTCGCGCAGGCGTGTGAAGTACTCCACCGCGAAGTCGACGAGGTCGGGCGGCTGCTGCCGCAGCACCTCCACAGTGTAGCCCTGCAGCAGCTCCGTGAGCCCCGGCGGGATCTGGATGTGGCTCATGCCGGCGACGGCCGAGGGGACCGGTGGGTAGGGGCCGCCGGCGGCTGCAACCTGCGCACTCCCTCACGCCGGCCTGTCACTCGGCGCCCGCGGTCTCCCGCGCGGCCCGCCTCGGCCTTCCTCGCGTCGCGCCTTGTTTCGGCCGGGTCTGCGTTTGTTGTGCGGGCCGCGCGACCCTTCCGCTACCAAGCCAGCCTGGCGCCGCTGCTGCTGTCACCCGGCCGCAGCCGCCGCCGCCGCCGCCGCCGCGGGGACCGACGGGCTGGCAAGCTGGACGGGCGCGGCAGGCGCCCGGGTTGTGACGCACGCGGCCTCGGGCGTGCGCGTCCCCGCCGAGAGATGGCCCACAGTGCGCGTGCGCCGCTGAGCCGCCCGCTCCTGCAGCAGTCCATGGTCAAGGTGCGGGAGGCCCCGGGGATGAGGAAGGAGTGACCCAGCTGCGAGGCAGGCTGGCTAGTGCGTCTCGCCCGGTCACAAAGACCTTTCACTTATGCTTTCAGAACATGCTGAGAGCCTCTTAACGGCGCCAGGACTGATGACACAGGACCACCTCACCTTGATTCCTGCTCTAGTGGAGGAGCAGAGGGTTCACTCTAAGGAATGATATTAATGCTAACCCCCAAAATTGAATGGGATTCGCCCAGAGACGAACTGGAAGAAAGTCGTCTAATAACCCAGTACTGCAGGAACAAAGACCTGGTCAAGCCAGGACCACCTTGACTGACAGGCATGACAGTGCAACTGAATACGAGGTCCTAAGGAGTCTAGTATGAGACCATGAGATGTCAAAAGAAGGCTTTGTAGGAAGTAAAAGTTTCAGTGAGACAAGTCATTTGGAAGCCTCAGGCAGAGAAATAACCCTGAAAGAGCTTGCTCAACCAAAGGTGGACAATGAGAAAAGGGAGTCGGCATGGAGCAGAACACAACTCTGGCCTTGTTCCTCTTTTTGGGCACCTCCACCCCGTTCCAAACCTCTTTCCTCCCCACTCTCAAGTCTGGCCCTGGGCCACATTATTTGATAAAGCTGAGCAGACCTCAGGGACTGTTGCCTTCTGCCTCTGGGAAGAGGGCAGAGGTGAATTGGAGAGGCCAGGCTATTACCCAACTTGCTTCCTCCTGTCACCAAACTTGAATAGAACAAAAGAAGATATCTTTCCTGGGATATCCAGCCACAATCTCAGTGCTGGCCCAAGACCCAGTGAGACTAATAAAGTCCTCCCTCTCCCTGCCAGAACCAGCCAGCAGCTGATTAGATGTAGATGTGAGAACCTGAAGGGTATTGGAGATGGTTAAGCACCACCTGGTATTACCCAGTATTAATTAAGATCTCTAGCACCGCCCATACAGACTTAGCACAAACCCAAGATCTCAGTGCTGCTGTGAGCTGAGTGACAGTTGAGAACCTCACTGAGGTACTCAGTGTAGAGGCCGTAGGCCTGTGATTACAAACAGCTGTGCATCCCTGACTATGGTCCTTAACCCCACAGAGAGAGAAGCCTTGGATGTAAAGTGGTGGGGAAGCAGGGTCCAGTGTGTTGGCTGGGTGTTTATTGCAAAGTTGTGAAGATTGGATGAATGAATGATACATTTCAGGACAACAACAACAAGCAGAAACTGCTCTCCTGACTTCACAATCTCATAACGGTTATCTTTTCCTTCAAAGCCATGCTTCTAATCCCAGAACATGAAGGCCACATTAGACATGCAATCTGAAGTCAGGCACGGTGGTAGGTAAATGCTTGTAATCCCAGCACTTGGGAGATGGAGGTGGCAGGATAAGAGTTCAGTACCAGCCTCTGCTATATGGTGAGTCCAAGCTAGCCTGGGTTACATAAGACCATCTCAAAACAAAACAAAGACAAAGACAAAGACAAGCAGTGGAGACAGGTCTTTACTGCCCTTGGACTGACTCAAGTTTTCCAAGATTCAAACATTGCCATTAGTGCCCAGAAAACCTGGGTTTGCCTCCCACTGCACCATAATACCTAGGGAATTGCCGCTCTTCAAGCAATCCTACAGCCAACCTTCTGGAAAGGTAAATTCACAACACCAAGTCCTAATCTTCTCACATTATCAGGTCTTACATGTTTTAAATGGGGCACAGGCATATGAAGAGTTAGGACTCTGACCCCAATTACAAAATAGAGGAGAGAAAGGCTGTTGACAGAGCTGGGTGTGGACAGGGTCTCCTAGTGTGCAGAAACCCTCTTGGCTTCGGGCCTTCCTGACTTGTTCACAGATGCAGCATTGCTCAACAGCATTCAAAGGACACCCTACCCTGGTGTAGTGGCACATAACTTGCAGCCCCCATTTTACTCGGGAGAATGAGGCAAGAGAATCACTTTTGTGCACAGGAGTTTAAGGCCAGCCTAGGCAACACGGAGGGATCTTTTTCTTTAAAAAATAGAAAGGAGAGAGAAAGGAAGAAGGAAGGGAAAGAGAGAAAGGAAGGAAGAAAGAAAAGAGCAGGCAGGTTGGGGCTAGAGAGACAGCTAAGAGGTTAAGAATCCTTGTTGCTCTTGTTGGGTTCCCAGCACCCACATAGTGGCTCAAAACTATTCATAACTCCAGTTCCAGGGGATCCAGAAGCCAGAGACTTCTGCAGACACACATGGTGCACATAATGCATGGAGGCAAAATACTAATACACAAAAATCAATCTAAAAAGTTGTTTAAAGAGGGGGTCTAGCCAGGCGGCAATGGTGCATGCCTTTAATCTCAGCACTCAGGAGGCAGAGGCAGGCAGATCTCTGTGAGTTTGAAACCAGCCTGGTCTACAAGAGCTGGTTCCAGGACAGCCTCCAAAGCCACAGAGAAACCCTGTCTCAAAAAACCAAAAAAAAAAAAAAAAAAAAAAAAGAGGGGTCTAGGATGTAACTATGTAACTCAGTGAGAGGTTGTACTTACTGCCAGGCCCTGCGTTCAATACCCAGAACCCAACAAAACCCTCGAAGGCCTGAAGTGAACAGAAGTTAGAAACCCTACAGCTGCTCCTCATCGGTCTCCACACACAGTCAGTGAGGGGTCTATCCAAAGAGAGGGGTCTTTCCAAAGGGAGGGGTCTTTCCAAAGGGAGGGGTCTTTCCAAAGGGAGGGGTCTATCTCTTCCCTACCCTTCAATAATAAGTACAGCATTGAGAGCTGTCAAGACTGCCCACTTAAGCTAACTAAAAGGCTTTGAAACAAAAAAGAACATCCGGGACCTGAGCCCTGTATCTTCAACCTTTGTCCTGAATCCATCTGCATTCAAGCCTGTCCAGCTACACCACTGACTGTTACCATGGCAACCAAACCCACCACAGCTATTCTGACAAACAACTGCTAAGAACAAGTGACAATAGTGGATGGAAAAGGGCTGGAGCAGAGACCTTCAGAAGAGCAATTCAGTGAACAATTCAGTGAACAAGGCCCCCTCATCCTATGCTGTCTTCCCCACAACCCCTCAGGTAATGAACATCTTGCATAGACCATGCCACCCGCCACAGATACAGACATGAATACAATGAGGCTAATTAGAGTTTGCCTATGCAGAGTTTGCACAGGTAGGACACATGCTGTTTAGCCCAACAGCAGGGAGGAGCTTGGTGAAAGCAAACTCAGGCAGGGTACCAACTGCTCTTTCTAATAAAACAGTGAACTTCCTATACTCTTAATAGGTCTGTTACTTAAAACCATTCCCCTCCCCAAGGGACGGACAAGCTAATAATACTCCTTCAAGTCTTGCCCTTGGCCTAGGTCTCAGCTTACTCACCTCATACCCTTTACCTACTAAGAGAATTCAACCCCGGTGAGAACAGCCCACTCACCTGACTGAGAGGCCATTTGATGACCTAAACTCTTGATTCTCCTGCTTCCTCTGTTAAGATTACAGGGTGCCACCATGCTCGGTTTATCCAGTGGTGAGGACTGAACCCTCCCCGTCCCCGGAACTTGCTGGTTATCTGAGCACACCTGTATGCAGTCCCTCACTAACCCAGTCCTCCAGTTCACTCACTTGCGGTTTTGTCTGTTTCACCTTAGATGCAATCATGAGCCTGATTAGCGGGAAATACTGGGGAACTTTCTTTTGCTGTCACCCATCTGTTCTTTAGTCTACATAATGCCTGCCCCAAGAGGCCACAGTCTTTGATCTAGGAGGTCTGATCTATTTTAACAAACATCTATGCTCCAGGGAGCAGTTAATTCCCAGGCCACCTGTTTCTGTACCTGTGAGCCAACAACCCCTTTTTTGCTGGGACACTGTGTCCCAAGAAAGTGTCAGTGTCTGCAGTTGACCATTGATCTGTTTTTGAGATACCTTAGGGCAAGGAAAAACACTGGGAAGCATGATAAACAAACCTGGAGGATCAGAGCCTTCGAGTACTTACCATAGCAGAGAAAGCAGAATGGGAGCCCTCAGGGAGCAGTGGACCCTGGGGCCTTTTCAGTGACAATCAGGATTGTATTTGACATTGGCCTGACTCACATGCCTTGACCCAGAAATAGAGACAGGCTTCCCACAGCCTGGGTCAAGTTATCCCCTGGACTTCTGATAACATCATAAGAGTTTCTTCAGGCCACCTAGACACAGGGTCCCTATTCTGATACCAACTTGCTAATGGTCTTTGTAGATCACTTTATCCTGGCTGGGCTTTCTACATCTGAAAGTGAAGGTAAAAAAAATCTAATTATTGAGTTCTCTGAGGATAGACTTGGGAGACTGGGGGAAGGTATAGTTCACTGGCAGAACATGTATTCTAATCACTAGCATTGCTTTTCTTTTTTAAACAGGGAATTGAAGATGGGACCTCACATATCTCTTAAGCACTACTGACCTACATACAGTCCCAGGCCTTTTTTGTTTTTATTTCTAGGTAGTCTCACAAAGTTGCCCAGGTTGGCCTTTAATTCACTTCATTTTTTGTTTTTGTTTTGTTTTGTTGTTGTTTTTGGAGACAGGGTTTCTCTGTATTGTTTTGGAGGCTGTCCTGGAACTCGCTCTTGTAGACCAGGCTGGTCTTGAACTCACAGAGATCTGCCTGCCTCTGCCTCGGAGTGCTGGGATTAAAGGCATGCGCCACCACCACGGCACAGCTTGAATTCACTTTGTGTCAAAGCTGGCCTTCATCATGAGACCCTTCTGCCTCAGCCTCCTGAATAGGTGAAGTGACAGGCCCTGTACTATCCTAAAATTGATGAAAGAGGAGGAGGAGGGAAAGGTGACATGAGAGAACCTGAAGACGACAAAAAGGTAGAGGGGAACTTTGTACAGTGCTACATGTCTATAATGCCAGCTCCTGGGAGGCCAAAGCCTGAGGATCACTCCTTCAAGGCAAGTTTAAGGCCAGCCTGGGTTACATAACGGGATGCAAAGAAGGAAAGAAACGAGTCTATGTTTGGAGGATGGGGGCTCAGATTGTGCTTCTCGCCTCAAAAGGCTGTGTGAGCAAAATGCAGGGTAGATGCATCTTTGTATCAGAGAATAGTGGCACTGTGCCTCTGAATGGCCACTGCTACAGCAACCTCTCCTGTCCTTCACCCTTAGCCTAGTTAGGACTTTGTAAAACTTTCTGAATCAGGCCACTATCCCTGATCAATCACCGTCTGGCTTCCACTTGACTGAAACAGAGAAATCATTGGGGAGGTCCCAAATTCCCCACTCCCACCCCATCCCTCATACTCCTGTCGAGAAGAGATATATATGGAACAGGTGGCATTTCAAAGTACATCATAAAAGTGAGCCCTGGCTGGGAGGGTGTCACTTGCCATCTGCTCTGTTCTTTTCACAAGCATGCCTCCAGGGGCTTCCCTGTTTGACTTCACATCTTCTGAAAGTGCAAAGGGATAAAGTAATCTCCCCCATCATGAATATCAAGGAAGCAAAACACTTCATTTTCAAATGGGAAGTATCTCCAAAGGAACATGATTCTACACTATGGGACTGGCTGGCATTTTGGCTGAAATGCAAATACTCAGACAGAGCTTTCAGTCTAGCGATGAGATTTCTGGACAGAAGCCTGTACCCATGCCCTGGCTGTTGCTCTCCTTTTCTGAAGTGTTTCTCCTCTCAAATCTGCACTTAAAATCTAAAGTCTGTACTCTCCATCACCATAGTAAATTCATGGTAACTTTGCTTTCTTTTTGTTTTGAAATAGGGTTTCTTTGTGTTGCCTTGGTTGTCCTGAACTCACTGTGCAGCCCAGGCTGGCTAGAGATTTGCCTGCCTCTGCCTCCTGAGTGCTAGGATAAAGCCATGAGCCACTGCCACCTGGCTGATAGCTTTGCTTTAAAAAAAAAAAAAAGGCAGACCATCTCCTAGTCAAGAGATACTAAAGATATTCCAGAAAGAGAGGTAGGCTTAAAACTGAATTAACATTCCCAGGCAAAGGGCCCCATTTTTTGCCTTTGTTTTTCTTAGTTAGGACTGGAGAAATGTCTCAGAAAGTAATAGCACTGGCTGTACAAGTAAGAGGATCTGAATTCAGATTGCTAGAACCCACATAAAACCACGATCATACATGCGTTTGTGTGTGTGTGTGTGTGTGTGTGTGTGTGTGTGTGTGTGTGTGTGTGTGTGTGTGTGTGTGACCCCAGCGATGCGAGGGGGTGGAGGGAGGGAGATTGCTAGGAGTGACTCTTATCCTAGCTCCAGTTCAGTGAGAGACTGTCTCAAAGCACAACACTCAACTACTCAACTTCTTCCTTTGGCCTCAACACTTGCACACTGTGCCTGTAGCTGTCCATGAGACAGACAGACCGACCGACCGACCGACAGACAGACAGACAGACACACACACACACACACACACACACCACACATAAAATTGCTCACATGCATTGTGAACACATACAGACAATAATTCCAGCACTTAGGAAGACCAGGAATTCAAGGTTATCCTAAGCTACACAATGAGTTTGAGGCCAGTATGGCTACATGTTTAAACACCCTGTTTAAAAAAACAAAAAACACAATGAATTTGAAGCCAGTATGTCTACATGTTTAGACACCCTGTTTAAAAAAACAAAAAACAGGCTGGACGATGGTGGCACATGCCTTTAATCCGAGCACTCAGCAGGCAGAGGAAGGTGGATCTATGTTCGAGGCCAGCCTGGTCTACAGAGCGACTTCCAGGACAAGCTCCAAAGCCACACAGAGAAACCCTGTCTCTGAAAAAACAACAACAAAAAATAAATAAATAAAAAATAAAATGGGGGTGGGGCTAAGCGATGGCTTATCAGGTAAGAGCACTTGCTGCTCTTCCAGGAGAACCTGAGTTTGATTCCCAACACCCACATCAAGAAGCTATAGCTCCAGTTCCAGGGATCTGATGCCTCTGGTCTCCTCAAACACCAGCACTCATGTTCACACACCCACATGCAAACACACACAGACATACACACACAGAGAGACATACTCACACAGAGACACACAGATACACACACAGACACATACACATATACACACAGAGAGACAGAGACAGAGATACACACACACATACACACACACACACAAAATGAAAAATCTTTCAAAAAGATTTCTTTTAAAAAGTGAAAATTAAATTTTGGCTGAAGATATAGCAAAGTTGGTAAAGTGCTTGTCTAGTATGCAAAAAGTCCTAGGTTCGGTCCCCAGCAAGCACCCATAAACTGACTGTGGTGACCACACTTGTGATCTCAGTACTTGTGAGGGAAGGCAGAAGAATCAGAAGTTCCATGTCGGCCGGGCATTGGTGGTGCACACCTTTAATCCCAGCACTTGGGAGGCAGAGGCAGGCGGATCTCTGTGAGTTCGAGGCCAGCCTGGTCTACAAGAGCTAGTCCCAGGACAGAGAAACCCTGTCTCGAAAAACCAAAAAAAAAAAAAAAAAAAAAAAAAAAAAGTTCCATGTCATCCTCCTCAGCTACAAAGAATCCAAGGCCAGGCTGGAATACATAAGACCTGGCCTCAAACAAACAAATAAGTTACCCTCTTAGCCTCCTGGCTGGCCTCTACTTGGCCGGCCGTAATTCTCATCTGATCATTCACAGTCTCCTTCAAACACAGCTTCCTTCCTTGAACTCTCTCATCTTCAGCTTCCTGCAAGGTTAGCTACACACCCCTAACTCCTAAGTGAGGTGTGTCTGTCCCTCTCATATTCAGAGTGATGGTTCTAACACCAAAGTCCCAAGTGTCTCTTCAGGCTTTCCCAAAGCAGGAAGTGACAGTGGAACTAACTTCTGGTCAAGCAGGACAATACTGGAAAATCTAGGCTCCCTTTAGCAAGCTCTCCCATCCACCAAGCAACTTAGCTGTTCTTCCATCAGCTAAAACAAGGACCAAGCAGCTTAGGGATCCTGGTCCCATCTCCCTCTAACTAGATCAGATCACACAGCAAGTGGCACACCCACAGCCATCCCCAAACTCAGAACTGCGTCTGTCTTTTTTGAACTGACTCTCCATCTATAAACTTGGAGAGCCATATGGCTCCAGAGAGAAAGGAGAATGCATCAAAGGGCAGATTACAAGCCAGGATCCGGGGTGGCCTGTCTGCCAGACTGACACCACGGAAGCCTCCGGGCCCCACCCACCCTCCCTGGAATATCAAGGGAACCAGAAGTCCAGGCAGAAGTCCCAGGAATACACACCTATTCCTGACAGCCTCCAAAGGCACAGCCTACCCTGCTGAACTGTTCCTGAGTCACAAGATAAAATATCACGCAATGCAAAAATCAGAAACAATATTTATTGTTTCCTGTTAAAATTGGGTGCTCTGAGGGGTAAAGTATGTGTAAACAGAGCCTTCCTCCATTATGGCTTTCACTTACCCAGGAGGCTGGGGCTGTCTTCACTGAGTAGGAGGGGAAATTCTCCACCTTCCCCTGGGAATTTAGACAATTCTTGTTTATTTTTTTATTATTTTCTTGTGCAAAATATCAAACAGTAGCTAATAAGTGGTCTGTTCTTAGGTATATCTACCTAGTCCATTTGGTAGACAGATGCAGGCTTCATAACCACAACTCTATGTGCAGCCCAGCAGTAAATGGCACCATAGAAATCTGTTGGGTTGGCCGGGCGTTGGTGGCGCACGCCTTTAATCCCAGCACTTGGGAGGCAGAGGCAGGCGGATCTCTGTGAGTTCGAGGCCAGCCTGGTCTACAAGAGCTAGTCCCAGGACAGAGAAACCCTGTCTCGAAAAACCAAAAAAAAAAAAAAAAAAAAAAAAAAAAAGTTCCATGTCATCCTCCTCAGCTACAAAGAATCCAAGGCCAGGCTGGAATACATAAGACCTGGCCTCAAACAAACAAATAAGTTACCCTCTTAGCCTCCTGGCTGGCCTCTACTTGGCCGGCCGTAATTCTCATCTGATCATTCACAGTCTCCTTCAAACACAGCTTCCTTCCTTGAACTCTCTCATCTTCAGCTTCCTGCAAGGTTAGCTACACACCCCTAACTCCTAAGTGAGGTGTGTCTGTCCCTCTCATATTCAGAGTGATGGTTCTAACACCAAAGTCCCAAGTGTCTCTTCAGGCTTTCCCAAAGCAGGAAGTGACAGTGGAACTAACTTCTGGTCAAGCAGGACAATACTGGAAAATCTAGGCTCCCTTTAGCAAGCTCTCCCATCCACCAAGCAACTTAGCTGTTCTTCCATCAGCTAAAACAAGGACCAAGCAGCTTAGGGATCCTGGTCCCATCTCCCTCTAACTAGATCAGATCACACAGCAAGTGGCACACCCACAGCCATCCCCAAACTCAGAACTGCGTCTGTCTTTTTTGAACTGACTCTCCATCTATAAACTTGGAGAGCCATATGGCTCCAGAGAGAAAGGAGAATGCATCAAAGGGCAGATTACAAGCCAGGATCCGGGGTGGCCTGTCTGCCAGACTGACACCACGGAAGCCTCCGGGCCCCACCCACCCTCCCTGGAATATCAAGGGAACCAGAAGTCCAGGCAGAAGTCCCAGGAATACACACCTATTCCTGACAGCCTCCAAAGGCACAGCCTACCCTGCTGAACTGTTCCTGAGTCACAAGATAAAATATCACGCAATGCAAAAATCAGAAACAATATTTATTGTTTCCTGTTAAAATTGGGTGCTCTGAGGGGTAAAGTATGTGTAAACAGAGCCTTCCTCCATTATGGCTTTCACTTACCCAGGAGGCTGGGGCTGTCTTCACTGAGTAGGAGGGGAAATTCTCCACCTTCCCCTGGGAATTTAGACAATTCTTGTTTATTTTTTTATTATTTTCTTGTGCAAAATATCAAACAGTAGCTAATAAGTGGTCTGTTCTTAGGTATATCTACCTAGTCCATTTGGTAGACAGATGCAGGCTTCATAACCACAACTCTATGTGCAGCCCAGCAGTAAATGGCACCATAGAAATCTGTTGGGTTGGCCGGGCGTTGGTGGCGCACGCCTTTAATCCCAGCACTTGGGAGGCAGAGGCAGGCGGATCTCTGTGAGTTCGAGGCCAGCCTGGTCGACAAGAGCTAGTTCCAGGACAGCCTCCAAAGTCACAGAGAAACCCTGTCTTGAAAAACCAAAAAAAAAAAAAAAAAAAAAAAAAAAAGAAATCTGTTGGGTTTACCTGGCTAGCGACTGAAGATCCGAGCTTCTGGTTTAGCTGGCTGAAAATAGGCAAGGGGCCTCCAGAGAGTCAGCCATCAACTCTTCAGTGAGGAGTATTTGAGTGTAGTAGGGCTGTCAGTCAACCAGTAGGTGGCAATGGCCAAAGGTAGTAAGTCTATAAACTATTTATTCCATCTCCAATTCTTTGGAAATCTTCTAAATTCAAGTTTCAAAATGGCACACCAAGTTATACAAGGTAGAGGATGTCATTAAGGCAACAATTTCACCATCCTATAGAGCCATGCCCGGAGCTCTGATTCCACCATTCCCCTCCCTCACCCTTCAGGACTACCTAGTCCTGCCCACTGCTTCTCAGCAACAGTTGTCCAGCATCCAGAAGTCTTGAACAGTCCTCAGCCTCACAAGTTGGGGACAATCCAATCAAGGATCTTCATGGCAATTTCAAAGCCAAGGAAACAGGCCTAAGAGGAAGTTGGGTGGAAAGAAAAATCAGCAGAGGATGACCATCTGTAGACACCACCTGCAGCACCATGCTTGGTTAGCCGTCAATACCAGAGCCCCTTCCCTACCTAACCCATTCCCTCCCATATTAAGTGAGCAAATTAAGCTGAATGTGGTGAGGACACCTGTACACCCAATACTCCAGAGGCTAAGTCAGATCTTAAATTTGAAACCAACTTGTACTATACAGTGGGGCCCTTCAAAAGAAGAGATAGGGAGAGAGGAGAGGAGAGGGGAAAAAGAAAGTTATAGTCACTTACTCCCAAGAGTAAAATGTGCATGGCTAGGGCTGGAGAGATGGCCCACTGATTAAGAGCATTGATTGTTCTTCTAGAGGATCCAGGTTCAATTCCCAGCACCCACATGGCAGCTCACAACTACCTGCAATTCCAAGATCTGATACTCTCACACAAATATGAAGGCAAAACACCAATGCACATAAAATAATAAAAATTTTAAAATGTGCATGGCCAAGGCTGGGTGTGATAACACACACTTATAATCCTAGCACTTTTCTTGAGAGTTGGGGGGGGGGCTACATACAGAGACCTTGTTTTTAAAACCAATGGGGGAACAGAAGAGAAGGATGGGGAGAAAACAAAGGCAGGAAAGGGAGAAAATACATGCCTGCAACCACCACTTCTGATACTGATAACCAGATCAAGAAATTCAAATCTCTGATCTTAAAGAGCTCCAAAGGCAATGCTGGCAACTACAGGAAAGCGAGCAGACGAGGAAGCTCTGGCAAACCCAAGAGCAAGCAAAAGCCAGTTCCTTGCACCGAGTCCAGGAGGAAAACCCACAGCCCTTGTCAGATACTCACTGCATTGGCTGGGAAGGCTCTTATCATTACTGCATTGAATCCTTTGTACAAGGATGTGACTCCTTCATCCCGGATCAGCTCTCTCAGCACGTCTCTGAAACCATTGGGATATTTTCCAGGAGGGGCTGTAGGGAAGAACCCAATTTTCTAAGCTCTAGGAAGCTTTGTGACCTGACCACGGCAACCCACATGGAGACAATCTAATAATTAAATGTTGGGTCAGAGGTAGCACCAGGGCAAGGACACCTTGAAGGCCATCTAGAAGTCGTCCACAACTCAGTTGACACTGGGGCAGGCACAAATGTCTGGATTACTGGTGCCAAGGGAGTTAAAAATTGAATTAAACAGTCTCGGGTCATGTTGTGGGAGGGGGAGGTGTGGGATGGACTCTTGTCCATTAGACTGACATGAAAGAAACCCTAAGGCTTCTAGAATATAAATATGAAGGAGAAGGTTGGTCAGATATTGGATTCTGCCATGGAAAAGAGAGAATATATCCTCAATCTTAAGACCTGAGCACTCACCAGGTATGGCGGTGCACCCCTGTTTATAATCCCAGCACTTGGGAGATAGATGCTGGAGGAACAAAAATTCAAGATCAGCCTCGGTTATAGAGCAAATTAGAGACCAGCCTGGGCTACATGAGACCCTTTCACAAACAACAAAAACAAAACTCCTACACCCCAGGGTAGTCAATGCTAGGGCCCACTCCATCCAAATCTCCACCACTCACCAGTCTGGAATCGAGACTTGAGCACATCTGGGGGGATTGCCACAACCCAGTTGAAGATCCCAGCAAAGCCTCCAGCCACCAGGATCCGAGGTACACTGAGGTCACTGACACTGCAGAACACCACAATCCCAGTCAGACAAAATCTTGGCAGTGGTGTTCAGACCAGTCCCTCTATCATACTCAGGGAAGAAGTTACTGAAAGGGCTTCATCCTTGGGGGGAGGAGGGTCAAAGTCCATGACCTGGAAGCTGCCACTCTGTTGGAGGAGGTTCTATACATTATTTAAAATGCCCGTCCACCGAGTAAGGCACAGAGTAAAAGATGTTAGCTGCACTCCAGCAGCTACTAAAGGAAAAACTACACGGAGCCAAGAACAATTATTGCTGTCTGTTTCAGACTCACCCACCTATGGGAGGGGACAACCTACCCAGAAGAGGGAAAATGGCTTCTACATTCTAATGTTCTTTTCACCTCTTTCCCTCGGGAGTGAAGAGATTTTTAAGCCATTCATATGTCATGAAATACATCCCACTGGCTGGAACATCTGTTAGTGGCAAGAAAGAGGTGAATTAAAAAATCAATAAAATGTCTACAGGCACTAGAGTATTCAGAGATTCCTGAACAATTTTTTATTTTGTTTTCTGTTTGTTTTTCCGAGGGTTTCTCTGTCTTGCTTTGGAGGTTGTCCTGGAACTTGCTCTGTGGACTAGGCTGGCCTCGAACTCACAGAGATCCGCCTGCCTCTGCCTCCCGAGTGCTGGGATTAAAAGTGTGTGCCACCAACACCAGACTTTATTTTGTTTTTTTAAGACAGGATTTCTCTATGTAGTCACGTCCTGGAATTAGATCTGTAGACCAGGCTGGCCTCAAACTCAAAGAGATCACCTGCCCCTGCTTCCCAAGTGCTGGAATTAAACATGTGTGCCACCATGGCCCAGGTAATTTTTTATTTTTTTGAGATTATACTTACATAATTTCCCCTTTTCTTTCCTCTCTCCAATGCCCCCCCACCCCGTGCCAACCCCATGCTCTCTTGCAAATTTATAACCTTTTTCTTTGTTTTCTATATTTATATGGTATAAATATGTATTTATACTAAATATATACTAAATATGTATACATATATACACACATATAGGATAAATACACAAATCCAACCTGCTTGGTCTGTATAATGTTACTTGTATGCATTCATCTTCAGAACTGACCAATTAGTGTGCTCTTTCCTGGGGAATATCTCAACAAGTTCTTCAGCAGCTACATCGTTTTGTTTGTTTATCTGTTTGTTTGTAGACAGGGTTTCTCTGTATAGTCCTGGCTGTTCTGGAACTTTTTGTAGACCAAGCTGGCCTCGAACTCAGCAATCTGCCTGCCTCTGCCTCCCAAGTGCTGGGAATAAAGGTGTGCTCCACCACCACCTGGTTCATCCTTTTTAATTTTTTATGCTTTATATTTTATTTTATGTGCAAGAGATATGGCTCAGCAGTTAAAGGCTAGACTCACAACTCACATTTATTTTATGTGAATGAGAATTTTGCCTGCTTGCATGTCTGTGTGTGCAATGCCCATAGACGCCAGAAGAAAACATTAGATTCTCTAGAGCTGGAGTTACAGACACTTGTGAGCTGTGATGTGGGTGCTGGAAACTGAACCTGGGTACTATAGAAAAGTAGCCAGTGCTTCTAACCATTGAGCCATCTCTCCAACCCCTATATCTTTTGTCCATTTGGCTTTGTTTTTTTGAGACAGGGTTTCTCTGTGTAACCCTGGCTGTCCTGGAACTCACTCTGTAGACCAGACTGGCTCAGAACTCAGAAATCTGCTGTCTGCCTCTGCCTCCTGGAGTGGAGACAGTTACCTCCTGGTTTTTTTTTTTTTTTTTTTTTTTTGGTTTTTCGAGACAGGGTTTCTCTGTATTGTTTTGGAGACTGTCTTGGAACTCACTCTGTAGACCAGGCTGGCCTCGAACTCACAGAGATCTGCCTGCCTCTGCCTCCCGAGTGCTGGGATTAAAGGTGTGTACCACCAATGCCCTCCTGTTTTTAATAATCACCCTGTAGCTATCAGCTGCTGCTGAGAGTCAAGCATTAGTGTGAGTGTAAACAAACATGATGTAATTATAATTATCTTCCAAGTACCCTGTGGGTGGTCACCACGATGCCCCAACTCTGGTAGTTACAATCACAGTTAATTGTCTGGCCTTCCCTCAAGCTGCCATCTCAGGATAAGACTGTCTCTGCCTCAGGAACCCTGCCTGTTAAAACCAAGAGGAGGTCTGGGGGTGTGGCCCAATGGTACAGCACTGCCAGCATGCACAGCCCTGAAGAGATTCCACTACTTCTAAGCCTTTCTTCCCTCCCATCCCTGCAGTCATGACTTCTAACTAGTAACCACGCCTTCCCATGTCATAACTCCACCCCTGAAGGCATTTGGGAAGGATAAACCTCTCCCTCTACACTTCTGTGTCCACACTGGGTGACACTGCCTATAAGCAGGACACACATGTGTCAACACTGATCTGAAGTCCAGCTTCTCTGTGACAGACTCTCATCAGCAGACCTTCCCAGGTGACCTAGAGTGCAGTGCTTCAGAGTTTACCTCGCATGAGGGTGAGCACAGTCCCTTTGTAGAAGCCACGGATCCCAAACTCCTGGTAGAGCTTCTTTGCACAGTCCAAGGTACCACTGTATTTGGTTTCCCCTGAAGAAGCCTGAATCTGGGAGGGATGGAAGGTCATCAAGTCAAACAGCAATGTTGACATTGGCCCAGCAGGTTTGGGGCTCCCTGACTCGCCAGGCTAGCTGAATCATTGACTCTCAGGCTAATGAGAGATTCTGTCTCAAGAGACAAGGTGGGAACCTTTGGGACAGCATCTTGGGCTGAGCCCTGGCCTCCACATGCTTATGTACATGCTTGCTTATAAAAAGACAATAAATGCCAACAAGACCCCAGGGTGTTAGGACTGTCCAAGATTTTTAAAGCAGTCATGATAAAAAATTCTTTAATAAAAAATATGAATATGCTTGAAACATGAAAATAGCCACAGCAAAGAAATGGATAGTTTTAGCAGAGAAATTAGAGTATACACAGAAGAATCAAAATTTCAAACTGGAAAATAAGGCTGAAACAAAAGACTCAATAGATAACTTGCTCAACAGCAGCAAGAGGAAAGGGACACTGTCTCGGAAAAAGAAAAGCAAACGGCCAGCAAGCTGGCTCCGTGGGGCGGGCACGGCTGTCCACGCCTGGGGCCCAGGCTTGACCCCGAGGACCCACATGAAGGTGGATGGAGAGAACTGACTCCACAGAGTTGTCTCCACAGTCACATGCACTGTAGTGTCTGTGCCCCATGCCTGGTCTACAGAGCTGGGGTTAGGACAGGCTCCAAACCACACGGAGAAACCCTGTCTCAAAAAAGGGAAAAAAAGGCAACCCGTATTTCAGCAAAGCTGTTCTTGGGGGACTGAACCTTGGACCTTGCACATGCTAGGCAGATACGCTGCCACTGAACCATATTTATTGTCTTTTATCAGAGGCAGGAAGGAGGCTGCTGCCTAAGATGCTCTGTCTCCATTTACAGCAAAGATCAAGTAAATGACACTCTATAATTCTGCTCCTGTGTGGTTTTTGTTTTGAGACGTGGTCTCTATGTAACCTTGGCTGTCCTGGAACTCTATGTAGACTAGGCTGGCCTCGAACTCAAAGAGATCCACCTGCCTCTTCTTCCCAGTGCTGGGATTAAAGGCGTGTGCCACTATGCATGACTCATTGATAATTTTTTTAATTTCAAGGTGGTATAAAATGTTCAGGTATACAGCCAATTTGAGGACATTGTTCTTTCTAGTTCAGGTTTATTATAAATAAAGATATTACACACTTTACACAGAGATTTAAGTGTTTATTTCTCTGAATTAAAAACCCAGGACTATACAATTGCTGGGTTGTACAGTAGTTAAATCCTTAGTTGTTTGTTTGGGTTTTTGTTTTTGCTACTTTGATACAGGGTATCCTTATGTAGCTCAGGCTAGCCTATAACTCTCTCTATAGCCCAGGATAACAATGAACCTGTGGCAAGCTCCTGTCTCAAGACTGATGGAATTATGGTTCTGTACCATAGCACATGGACTTCAGCATCTGCCCCACAGCAGCTGGTACCTAGCTCTTGATTCTTCCATGTTTCTGAAAACCTTGTTTTGCCCAAGTGGCCTCAATATTTCATAGAGGAGGGGAAAGGATGGACATAAATATAAATCCAGGCATGGCCCAACATGCCCATGACCCCAGCACTTGCCTGTAAGACAAGTATAGGGAGACCGAGGCAGGAGGATCATGAGTTTGAGGCCAGTCTGTGCCTCATAGCAAGACTGTGACTCAAAACAAGAAACCCACAAAAATACTAACACACATGCAGAGCTGTGTGCTTTCATCCTCCTCACAGACCACACCCTTACCTGCAGTAAGCATTTAATCCGTTCTCCAGGGGTCATGATTCCTGTGGTGAACACACCAGATAACATCCCAGCTGCAAACAGCTGCGGGTAGCTGCATTGAGAACAAAACCAGAAGCAACCATCTGTGTTATCCACCAAGGACTGAGGCGATCCAAGCAGAGAGAATGGTTTTGTCAGGAAAAATATGTACGTGCACTGGGAGAAGCATGGCCACAAGTAAGTCAGATTTTGCACAAAGACCAGATTCTGGGTAAATTCTGATGTCAAATTTACCAGAGCAAAGGTCCCAATGTCAAGAACAGGAGACCCTTGAAGCCCACACATAGGAGACGCACACTTGCAATCCCCTAGCACGAGAAAAGCTTTATAGAGACATATCTGAGCCTGCTGTGTTCAGTAACTCTGGACAAGTTACCAGGTCTTAGCAAGTCTTCATTTCCTGGCTGTAAAATACTGGGTTGCTGTGGTGCAAGGAGAGCCTCTATCCTGATGTCTAAACCTTGGTGGACCCAATTCCCTTCCAATATCACATACCCTGGGCCACCAAGGGCCGAGAACACTAAGTCAAGACTCAAGCAGAAAAGCTTCAAGGTCAAGGAGAATGGTTGTGGCCATCCCACAGGCTGAGGGGGGGCCGAGTGTTCTAGTTTCAGTTCTGTTGCTGTGATAAAATACTCTGACCAAAGGAAAGATGGGGTTTGCCTTACAATTCCAGTTACAACCCATCATTTTGGGGAACTAAGGCAGGAAGTCAAGCAGCTAGTTATATCACATTTACAGTCAACAGCAGAGAGGAACAAATGCACTCATGCTACCTGCTTTCACTTTCTCCAGTTTTCTGTCTTATATAGTTCAGAGCCCATGCTTAGGGAATGATGCCACTCCCAATGGGCTAAATCTTCTTACATCAATTAACAACAAAGACATGTCCACAAACCAACCTGATAAAGACAATTAATTACTACAATTGGAACTCTCTTCACAGGTGACTCTAAGTTGTAGCAAAATGACATTTAAAACTAACCTTCAGCCGGGCGTTGGTGGCGCACGCCTTTAATCCCAGCACTCGGGAGGAGGCAGAGGCAGGTGGATCTCTGTGAGTTCGAGGCCAGCCTGGACTACCAAGCGAGTTCCAGGACAGCCTCCAAAGCTACAGAGAAACCCTGTCTCGAAAAACCAAAAAAAAAAAAAAAAAAAAAAAACTAACCTTCAGCCGGGTAGTTGTGGCATACACCTTTAGCCTTGAATCCCAGCACTTGGGAGGCAGAGGCAGACTGATCTCTGTGACTTCAAGGCCAGCCTGTTTACAGAGCAAGTTCCAGGACAGCTAGGGCTACAGACCCTGTATAGAAAGAACAAAACAAAACAACAAAACAAACACCTCACCTTCATACCAAGCCAGTAATGAGGACCGGAAGTAATGTACGTGCTGGGAAAGCTAAGTCAATGAAGGTGCCTAGGAATGATGGGTCCTCACTCTAACCCACAGAATAAAGCAGTCTGAGAATGAGAAGGAGTCTTAAACTCCTAGTGTCTATCACTAAAGCTGTCTGTGCCACCTTTAGCAAGGTCTTATTTTTCTGGGATTAATAATACCAGCATGGTCAGACACCGGGACACAAAGTCACATTCAGCATTTCAACAGAGTCACGTCCCATCCTGCTCTGTCCCCCACAGTCCCTCCTTCCTCTGCCCCACAATTTATTTGCATCAGGCCCTGTTAGTCCAAAGCTCTGACAACTGAGCCTTCAGTCCAGTCTCCCCAAAGGAGTCCAACACAACGGAAAGAGATGCTAAACAGCAACAGGGACGTCTTGCTGAGGTTGCTTCTAGGAACAGCAGCAGTCTTGACAATCCAGTTCTTGCTCTCACCTCAAAAAGGCTGCCACATCTACAGACATACAAGCTAAGCACACAGCCCACAGCTCAACAGTCAAAAGACTTTGCTTTTTGTCTCATTTCAGCAGAGGTCTTATATTGCCTAGGATGGCCTGGTCTTTTAACAGGGGCCACAGAACCAACTTACAGGGTGCTGCTTTTGTTTTTGAGACACGATCTATACCCTAGGCTGGCCTCGATCTCACTATGTAGCTGAGGATAACTTGGAACTCCTGATCACTAAGTACAGGCATGTGCCACCACGTCTAGCACAGAGTATTTTCACATGTGCTGGCGATGTGACTAGTCTTCCAAAATGGCTGCACCAGTTCATAGCAGTGTACACATTTTTTAGTTGGGTGGAGGCCTGTAGTCCTTTATACTTGGGAAGGTGAGACAGGAAGATCTTACAGGTTCAAGGATTGCCTCAGGTACAGAATAAATTGAAGGCCAGTCTAGGCAACACAGTGAGAAGTTGCCTCAAAAGTAAAGAGTAAACAAATAAATAATAAATAAAAGAGGGCTGGGTTGAGTGTGGTAGTGTGCACCTTTAATCCCAGCACCCAGGAAGCAGAGACTGGTGGATGTCTATGAGTCTGAGGCTATCCTGGTCTACATAGTGAGTTCCAGGCCAGGCAAGGCTGCATATGGTGAGACCCTGAATCAAAAAAAGTAAAATAAGAGTTTGAGGCCAGTCTGCTCTACAGAGTGAGTTCCAAGACAGCTAGGACTACACAGAGGAACTCTCTGTCTTGAAAAACAAACAAACAAGAAGGTAAAACAAAATAAAATAAATAAAAGCTGTGTTTCTAACACAGTGGGCAGTGAGTACCAGTCCAGTATGTGTGAGGTTCAGTCTCAATCCTCGGTACTGCCATTTTTTAAACTATAACCACCGTTAATTGGCAGACAGTTTTCCCCAGAAACAAACCCTACTCTCTGCCTGTAGGTCTGACCCAGGTGGCATAGAGACTTCTCACATATATGCCCAGCTTCACAGTCCCAGGTTGCACGGCTCTTTTACATTTCAGTAACTAAATTGCCCCTATTAACACCATCAACCTCCATTGTTGCCGCGATGCCCAAACTCAAGGACTGTTCCCAAAATAGTATCTTGTGTGTACATAGGACACCATGTGGATGCTATGAAACCTGGCCTACTCTGCTACTCCCAACCCCATTCCAGGAGGTATCTGCTGGGTTTTCCTGGGTTTCCATTTCAGAGCTCTGGTAAAACTCCTTTCTGTGCTAAATGCCTGTAGGGAGGAAACCACTGTAAGGCCGACTGGACGGTCGGATGGGGTGCTGAGTATCTCATTCTGTTTCTAGAGGAAGAGTGTTTCTCTCATGCTGATGTTACTGCATGGGAACACAGCCCATAAGCATGGTACAGCTGTGAGCATCACACATCTGGGGCCCTTACATTCTCTACAGGAGCTAGACACATTCAGAACACCATGACTCCAGGAGCAGAATCTCACATTACAAACACCTCATCTGCATCTTAGACCCTCGCTCTCTTGTAGGCTGACATGGCGACACAATACAATCACACCACGCCCTGATCTTGCCAGCCTTGGGGGTTCTTGTGTTTCCTGCAGCCTTTCTAGGATTGCTTCCTGTTTGACTCCAGGACACCCTGTCAAATCAAGAGTTTCACTCAAAATTCCCCTGCATTCGGAGAAGCTTGTACATTGTTTTTTTTTTAATATTGAGGTACTCAATTGCTCCCCACCCCCACCCCATCCCCAAAACAGGGTTTCTCTGTGTAGCCCTGGCGGGCCTGGACCTCACTCTGTAGATCAGGCTGGCCTGGAACTCAGAGATCCTTCTGCTTCTGCCTCTTGAGTGCTGGAATTAAAGGTGTGCACCACCACCGCCCAGCTCAATTGTCTCTTTATACCCAAACTAACTCTAAATATTTACTAAAAGATGTTACCGGGCTGGAGAGATGGCTCAGTAGTTAAGAACACTGGCTGCTCTTCCAGAGGACACAGGTTCGACACTCAGTACCCACAAGGCAGCTCATAACACTCTGAAATGTCAATACCAGGAGATATAACACCTTTTCCGGTCTTCTCAGGCACTGCATCCATGTGGTACAAAGATATACAAGCAGGCAAAACACCCACACACATATAATAACAAAACAAATGTGTTTTAATTTAAAGAAAATACAAGGGCTAGGGATATATCTCAGTTGGGAGAATGTTTGCATGTACAAAGTCCTGGGTTCAATCCCTTGCACTGCATAAAACCAGGGGTGGTGTTATACAACTGTAATCTGAAGACACAATAGGTAGTCATGAGGATCAGAAGTTCAAGGTCATCCTTGGCTACATAGGGAATCCTTTTCAAAACTTATTTTATATGCACGAGTGTTTTACCAGCCAGTAGGTATATGTAGCATGAATATGCCTGGTGCCTGAGAAAGTCAGAAGGCATCTGATCCTCTGGAACTGGAGTTACAAACAGTTGTGGGCCACTGTGTGGGCACTGGGAACCGAATCCAGGTTGTGTGCAAAAGCAGTAAGTGGGCTTCATCACTACGCCATCTCTTAACCAGGTAACAGAAGTCTACTTCTGTCCTTAATGTGGCACCAGGCACTGCCCACAGCACTTGACATGCATTTTAGCCTTCAGTTCCCCAAACAGCAGTGTGCAGTAGGGATTCACTGTGGATAAGAAATTAATGACAACTTGGCAAAGAGGCAGGAAGGGCTCTTTTCTTTAGCCTTTCATTTCACAGAACGAAGGGAACTCAGCCTATAAGTCAGCCCTAGGACCCAAGGAACAGCCTAGTTGTCAAGACTTTCCCTCAACACATGTCACACCACCAACAAGAACAGCACTGAGAGCTGCCTGAAAATACTTACTTAAGCGTATCCTCTGGAGATTTCTGCTGCAATTTCTTCCCCAAACCAAAACCAAAGAAGCACACAGCAAACATAGGGGTGACTCCAATGATGGGTGCAGCCATGCCCCGATACAGCCCTGTGATCCCCTGCAAGGAAACAGAAACTGAATCTGCTTTCAGATAGTTCCACTCTTGTTTCGGTGCTGGGAATCGAACCAAGGGCCTAGCAAGAGCTCACCACTACCACTTCCAAAACGGGAAGCCATGTAGCCTCTGACCTCTTCTTTACCTTTTTCATGCACAAAGACACCCACCCCCAAATTTGTGTGTGTTCATATATGCATGTTTAAGTGTACATGTGCATGCAGATTGCATGTATAGGTCAGAAGTCATCTTTAGGTGTTAGTCCCCAGGCATCATTCACATTCATTTGTTTGTTTGTTTATTTATTTGAGACAGGGTCTCTCTAGATAGTCCGGCTGTCCTGGAGCTTGCTATGTAACTGGCTGGCCTTAACTTACTAGAGAACTACCTGTCTCTGCCTCCTGAATGCTGGGACTAAAGATGTGCCAGAGATACAGTCTGAGTTTTAAGATCAGCCTGGGAAATTTGTCTCAGGGTTTGTTTGTTTGTTTTGACAGGGTCATACTCTGTACCCCTGGCTGGTCTGAAACTCCTTATGTAGGCCAAGACAGCCTTAAATTCCAAGAGATTATGCTTTATCTCCCATAATGCTGAGATTAAAGGCCTGTGCTACCACACCTGGACAATAAAAAATATTTTTAAAGAGCTTGGAAGTAGAGTGGAGTGGAGTAGGGTGGCAGAAGCTTGGAAAGAGCACAAGCACACGCACAGGCAAACACTCACATATAGAATAACACATCTTTTTTTTTTTTTTTTTGGTTTTTTAGAGACAGGGTTTCTCTGTATTGTTTTGGAGGCTGTCCTGGAACTACCTCTTGTAGACAAGGCTGGCCTCCAACTCACAGAGATCCACCTGCCTCTGCCTCCCGAGTGCTGGGATTAAAGGCGTGCGCCACCAGCCCCGACTGTTAGAATGACACATCTTCAGGAAAGCCTGAGTGTGGGGAATGGAGGCACACGCCTGGGGCACCAGCACTCAGGAAACGGTAGGGTGACTGAGAGTCATCATGGGCTTCAAAATAAGACTAAATCTCTCTCAAAAAGAAAAAAAGTAATAAAGGGGGGGAAAGGACAAAACAGTCATAATCACAAAAATAGTAAATTGGGGGATGAATATGTAGCCCAGAGTATTTAGCATGCACAAGACTTGGATTTAATCCCTGGCACCTCAAAACAAAACAAAAGGGAAATGGAGCCAGGCAGTGGTGGCACACGCCTTTAATCTCAGCACTTAGGAAGTAGAGTCAGGCTGGTCTCTGTGAGTTCGAGACCAGTCTGGTCTATGGAGTGAGTTCCAGGACAGCCTCTAAAGCCACAGAGAAACTGATCCCACAGCAGTCTGGCACTGCTACAGTCTGAGGGCGCATGTACCATGGGTAAAGCATGAGGCAGTAGCAGGGACAGGACAGAGGTCAGGAGGCAGGCACAAGAGCAGGGTGTGACAAAGTCCGTCAAAGTCTCCCGCAGCTCTGCACTGGGACGAGAAGGAGGCCCATGTCCTCGGACACACCTGCCTCCTGACAACCCACCTACTTCCCCTTCCACAGTGGTCTGCCAGCTTCATGAAACATAACTCATGTCTTGCAGCTCCAGAAAACAGAGCTAAGTCTGCTACATTGAAAAAGAGGGAGGTGTACAAATATGAACTAGTGATGCCTACTAAATTCTGCAAAGAGTTAGATCTTTATTGTTTTCTTTCTGGTTTTTGTTTCCTTGTTCTATTTCCCAAGCTGAATTTCAACTCGATTCTGGTGACCCTCCTGTCTCAGCCTCCCTGTGTCAAGACTATAAATATATGCTACTTAGACTTGACTTAGGAGTTGGATTTACACCCATACCCAGGATACAGCCCAAGAAAAATTGTTGACCAAGAAAAATGTAGACTTGGCTCTCTTCTGTAAGGGCAGAGAACTCTGGGTAGAACTGGAGTTTAGAGCCTCCCCAAGGCACTGATCAGCCTTCCCCCTGAGTACTGGATAGATAAGGAAGAAGGCCCTAAAGCAGAAACATAGGTCCGGCCTTGGTGAGAGAGCTGAGCAGGTCCTGCCTCAATTCCTTCCTCCTACAATGAGTTCTGCAGGAATCCTGGACACATCTACACCAAGGATGAGCCCATCCCTTCCTGGCACCTTTATACTTCTAGGCGACACCCACTCTTCAGTTTTAATAAGTATTTAATAAGATCTGCTTGGTAGATAATCATATGCAAGTTGTATTTTAGTGTAATTGTAATCTTAACACTTAGGAGAGTGAGACAGAAGGATTACTGGGATGCACTATGAGACAACATCTCAAAACATCAAAAAGAAGAAGAAAGGGAACAGAGATGGTTCAATCCTTTAGAGCACTTGTTGCTTTTGCTGAGGAATCGGCTTAAACTCCGACCACATGGTGGCTCACAACCATCCATAACTCCAGTTCTACAAAATCCCATTCCATTTTTTGACCTCCAAAGGCCCCAGAACACACATTCTATTGTCAGGTGGTAGTGGTGCATGCTTTTAATCCCAGCACTCAAGAGGCAGAGGCAGGTGGTACTCTGTGAGTCTGAGGCCAGTGTGGTCTATAAAGTGAATTCCAGGACAGGTTCCAAAGCTACAAAGAAACCCTGTTTTGAAAAACCAAAGAGGGGGGAAGGAGGCATGGCTCAAAGTTTAAGAGCACTGACTGTTCTTCCAGAGGTCCTGAGTTCAATTCCTAGCAACCACATGGTAGCTCACAGTCATCTGTAATGAGATCTGATGCCTTCTGGCACATAGGCATGTATGCAGATAAATCAGTGTATACATACAAAATAAATCTTAAAAAAAAAAAAGAAAAACCAAAGGGGGAAAAATCACATTGTAGTAAAAATTATATAACCAAATAACGTTAACATAATTAAATGTTCCTGTCTATGAGTGTGGACATTCTGCTGCTCTCTTTTTTCTCCAAACCTCACACAATTTTTTGTTTGGTGTTTTGTTGTTGCTGTTGGTTTTCAGGTATTTATTTTATGAATGTTTTGCTTGCATATATGCATGTGCACATGTGTGTGCCTGGTGTCCTCAGAGGAACTGGAGTCATGAATGTTTGTGAGCCACCATGTGGGTGCTGGGTACCAAACCTAGGTCCTCTGCAAGAACAGTAAGCACTCTCAACTGCTAACCATTTCTCTCGTCCATTTAAAAAAAAAACTTTAAAAAAATATATTTATTTTTATTTTAGGTCCATTGGTGTTTTGACATCGCTGTCAGGTCCCCTGGAACTGGTATTACAGACATGTGTGTGCTGGGAATTGAACCTGGATCCTCTAGAAGAGCAGTCAGTGCTATAAACCACTGAGCCATCTCTCCAGCCCCTAAACCCTTTTTTTAAAAGATTTATTTATTTATTTATTTATTATATGTATAGCTTTCTGACTCCATGCATACCTATACACCAGAGGAGGGCACCAGATCTCATTATAGATAGCTGTGAGCCACCATGTGGTTGCTGGGATTTTAACTCAGGATCCCTGGAAGAGCAGCCAGTGCTCTTAACCTCTGAGCCATCTCTCCAGCCCCCTTTGTTGTTTTTTGATACAGGAGCTCTCCGTGTAGTCCAGCCTAACCTTGTACTCAGATCTTCTTATCCTAAGTCTCCACATGCTTGGATTAGAGGCCTGTGCCACCACATGGCAAGAGGTGAATTTTTACTCAATTCACAGCTTCAGTTATACCTTGCTAACTCTCCACTGTCTACTTCCAGCAACCAGAAGAGTGAGGCATTTTATTGGCTTCGTTCATTTGTATAAATGGTAGCTGCAATTCTCAGGTTCCAGGGCAGATGAGAATATAGCTATGGAGCTACAGCAGAATCACACAGCTGTCTTCTTCCCCTGGAGAGTAGTACCAACCCCTGAATACAGCCCCCTGCCTGAGTAAGGGATGCCCAGCATCCAAAGCACACCTCTCTAATAAGAGTCTTCCGGAAACAGTCGATGGTCCCAGAGTACAGAGGTGGCTGTCCAGGCAAACTTGGTGGTTGTGTCTGCAAGCGGACCTGAAACCAGAAATTAAAATAATTACCTTCCAGAATTACCAGCAATGATCCAACTTTCCTCTTTTCCTCTCCGTTCCTCCTCCTCCCCCTTACAGTGCTGGAGAGTGAACCTAGAACCCTGTATAAGCAGTTTTCCCACCGAGCTATATCCTCAGCCCTTCAACTTCATTTAATCAAGGAAATGTACGCCTTTGTGGACGTCTTCAGCATTTCCTTAGTGTGATAGGTAGATTCAGATTCACTATTTCATTAATACTATTTATTTGTTATTTATTTTTGGTTTTTGAGACTGGGTTTCTCATTCCTTAAAAACATATACATTTGCCTTATGTTTATGAGTGTTCTGCCTGATCATATTATGTGCACCACATGCATACAGTGCCCAGAGTCGGCCAGAACCTCAGCAACTAGTTACAGACAGTGGTGAAGTGCCATGTGGATGCTGGAATGGAAACGTCCTATGCAAGAGCAGTAACTGCTCTTGAGCTGAGCCAGCTCTTCCTCATCTCTTTGCTTGTTTTGCTTTGTTTTTTCTGAGACAGAAAAAACATGTTTCTCTGTGGCTTTGGAGGCTGTCCTGGAACTCTCTGTAGACCAGGCTGGTCTCGACGCTGCCTCAGCCTCCCGAGTGCTGGGACTAAAGGCGTGCACCACCAATGCCTGGCTTTGGTTTTGCTTTCATCATCACATTCTTTCGCAAGTACTTTTTGTATTTATTCTTTGATTATTTCATACATGTATAAAGTGTATCTCAAGCACATAATCCATCTCCCTCCTACTTTCTCCACAGACCCTCACAACAATTTCATTGTTTTCACTGAATATTTCATTGGGTACAAAATTATGTGTGTGTGTGTGTGTGTGTGTGTGTGTGTGTGTGTGTATATGTATTCATCAACACCATGCTTGGTGTTATGTCATACCGGGGACTGAACCTAGGGCTTGGTGCATGCAAACACTCCACCAGTGACTATGCTACATCCCAAAACCATTAGGCATCTTCCTATTTCACAAGAAAACAACACTAGCCGGGCGTTGGTGGCGCATGCCTTTAATCCCAGCACCCGGGAGGCAGAGGCAGGTGGATCTCTGTGAGTTCGAGACCAGCCTGGTCTACAAAGCGAGTTCCAGGACAACTTCCAAGACAATACAGAGAAACCCTGTCTCGAAAAACCAAAAAAAAAAAAAAAAAAGAAAAAAAAAAAAAAAGAAAAAGAAAACAACACTAAGCCAAGCTAGGCATGGGAGTACTTAGGAGGTAAAGACAGGAGAACCAAGAGTTCAAGGTCATCTTTGCCTATATAATGAGTCCAGGGCTAGATTTGGCTACAAGAGAATCTATCTCAAAAAGAAACAGAACTAAGGCAGACCACCCACCCAAAATGCTCCCCCCAAATACGACTCACAAAGACAGTGAGCATCTAATGAGTCTTTATTTAGCCCCTAAGGCTTAGGGTAAAGTTTTATACTGTAACAGAAACAGCCAGCACTTCTCAGTCTTTTTCCAGGGTGTTCTTCCTGCTAACTGTTCTCCGAATGCCTCTCAAGGTTGTCCTCACGCTTTCAACATGTTCTTCCTCTGCGTCTTTATAAACCCTTACGGTGGCAGGGTTAGCAAGGGTTAGCAAGTTGTTCCCTGGCCTGTAGGAATGACATGCAAATCTGCGGGGTGTCCAGCACACAACAGTCACACTGTCCAGGGGCTACCGCTGCTTCGTATCCCAAGTCTCCTCGGTTTGGTGTTTTGAAACAGAGTCTTATGAAGCCAGACTAGCTCAAACTCATTATGTAGCCAAATACATGAATTTGCATTCCTAATCCCTCCTGCCACCAGTTCCCAAGTGTTATGGTTATTTTTCATGATTTTTGTTTTTGTTTGTTTTGAAACAAAATCTCACTATATAACCCCAGCTGGCCTGATCACAATGTAGACCAGCATTTTTATTTTATTTACTTACTTTTCTGAGGTAGAATTTCATGTATCCCAAGCTGGCCTCAAATTCAATTTGTAGCACAAGATGCCCTTGACCTTCTTAGCCCTCCGCTTCTACTTCCCAAGTGCCGGTATTAAGAGGCACACTGATTAGGTTTTACGTGGTGCTGGTTTCATGAATGCTAGACAAGTGCTCTATCTACTGAGCTACATGCCCACCCCAGTGATTTTCTTCTCAATGTTCCTTCAGTTTATCTCATCATGACATCAGCCATCCTGACCAGGCGGCGGCGGCGGCACCATCACTGTCGATGGTGCACTCTTTAGTTCCAGCACTCAGGAGGCAGAGGCAGGCAGATCTCTGTGAGTTTGATCCCAGCCTGGTCTACAGAGCGAGTTCCAGGACAGCCTCCAAAACTACACAGAGAAACCCAGTCTCGAAAAACAAAAAAAACAAAACAAAATAGGGTAGACATCAGCCGTCCCAACCAGTGAGGACCTAAAGGCTTCTTCAGCTGACGTCACACTCTAACCCATCTCCAAGCTCATACTGGCCTTGCCTTTACTCCTGCCCCAAACTACATGCTGGAACTTAACCCCAAAATGCAGTAACAGTGTTGGGAGGTGAGACCTGATGGAAGGTGCTTGTTCATGAATGGATTAGTGCCAGCTGGAAAAAGACTTGAGACTTGAGTTTGACCTCTTGCCCTTCCATCTTCCTCCATGGGATGACACAGCACAAGCAGCCTTGGACAGACATAGACCTATGGGTCTTGGCACTCCTGGCCTCCAGAACTGTAAGAAATAAATCTTTGTCCTTTATAAACTGCTAGTCTCCAGTGTTCTAAGACCTAAGACACCTACCTCTCCATGCCAGATCTTGTTTGTTTTTTTAATTTTATTGTTTTTTTTTTGTTTGTTTGTTTTTAGTTTTTCAAGACAGGGTTTCTCTTTGTAACAGCCCTAGCTGTACTGGAACTTGCTCCTGGAACTCACAGAGATCTGCCTGCCTCTGCTTCCAGAGTGCTAAGATTAAAGGCTCGGGTTGTCATGTCCTGAAATAATCATCCAGTTTTTTGTTTGTTTGTTTGTTTGTTTTTTGTTTTTCGAGACAGGGTTTCTCTGTATTGTCTTGAAAGCTGTCCTGGAACTCGCTTTGTAGACCAGGCTGGCCTCGAACTCACAGAGATCCAATCATCCAGTTTCTCAATGCCTGCTCCAACCCTACCTCTCATAAAAATTTTCCAAGCCCCAGTTCTGAAGTGTTACAATTCTCAGTTAACAGCACATGTGGGCCATGACTCAGTTGCCTTGAAACTCTGAAAGATCCTTCAAGAACTTGGGTGGTGGAAGAAGGACCAGAAGTTCAAGGTCGTCTTCTGCTACATACTGAATTTGAGGTCAGCACAGGATACATGAGACCCTACCACCAAAAGAAAACAAAAAAAATCACAAAAGTATCAGGGTTTAGTTGGTGACCACCTCGTTCTCTGAGGTCAAAAGGACAGCAGGCAGCAATCTGTGGGTTTGGCTTATGCTAAAAGGAAAAGTCTTCTGGTGTCAACATGTCAGTGAGCATTTTTAGTCATTTATAATTCAGGACAGAGGTCACTGGGCCCTTGCTAAGAGGAACATCAAGAACAAGAGGATACAAGATCTGAGCAACATTTATATAAGGAGATGGTAAGGATACTGTTTTTTGTTGCAGAACAAGATTTCTGCCTCTGTAGAATAAGATTAGGAATAAAGGCCATATAAATAGAGCTACTTGAATGAACCACTGCCTTAGAAGCAGTAACACAAGTACAGTCTTCCTTGCCTGCCAAGATTTGATGTCACACTGCAGAATACCACAGGCTCCCTCCCAATACTACAGACTCCTCCAGAATGTGTTCTGGCTTTGGTTAGCTTTAACAGAAGCCATCAGATAGCCTGCTGTACAAGTCTGCCAACAGGAAGAAGCCTTACATACTATTTTCTTTCTGAGGAAACTGGATGTGATACCCTCACAAGCCCCCAACATAGGTTACCAACCCTTATGAGACTCATGTGTTCTCTGGGTTCCATGCCCAGCAACACACATCCACACACACAAAAGACTCATTTCTCCCACAGGCTTATCCTTGCTATGACCTATCAGACCTATCATTTTCCTTCAAGTCTACATCTAGGAATAAAAACAAAACAAACCAATAAGTAACAGGATACAGACTTTGGTCTCCAGCAAGACCTTGTTGAGGGTAGTGAGGGGAAGAACAGAGGGGTGAGGAGAGAAAGGTTCAAGAAGGTCTAGTGAGTTTCCTGTGACCACAATTCCCTCACCTGACACTGCTTCCTATGGGAACGACTATGCAATAGGTTATGACACTTACCCTGCGGTGAGTGACTGGCTGAAAGTGGCCTCTTGGGCAAAGCAAAGTGCACAAGAGGAGCTATGAGGCACGCTCGCTGCACGAGACTGTGTCAAAGGACACCTATGTTACCTTTGTCCTTTGCTTTGGGGAGGCTGGGTTTACAGGGACCCCGTTTCAATCTTTATAACAAAATATTAGGTTAACTGGAAACAGGTTTAGAGAGAGGTTTTCTTTTTCATCTCCAAAGAAATAGTGTAGGGTCAGAAAAGGCTGTCAAACGAAGACCTTGAAATAGGAATTGCCTGGCTTTTGGGGGCGTGAGAGACAGCCTCTGCCGACTCCTTAGACTGGTTCTAAAGATTTTTTTCTTTTTGAGTGCTGAGGGTGTTAAGCGCAGAGCCTTTCGCCCTGTTAAGCAGACGGCGCTCTACTTATAAACTACGTGCCAACCCTCCGTAAACTTCCCACGGAAGCATCTACCCGCCCCACTCCTGTCCAGAGGCAGCATCTCACCGGGACCCTACTTTCCGGATCGCCTCGGGCCTCCCCGCCCCCCAAGCCCCCAACCCGGACTCCGCGCACCTTGACCGTGTCCAGGGGGTGCCCCACAAACACGAGGCACACGCCGCCAAAGCCGCCGGCCAGGAAGTTCTTAATCGGACTGATGGGCTTCGGCTCGTCTGCCATGGTCAGTCTTCCGTCAGTCTGTCGGGCAGCTCCGGGCGGTCTAGGTCTGGCGCTACAGCCCCAGCTACACTTCAGGCTCCGCTGACCCTTCGCCTACATTAGGGTGGGCGGAGCCTAGGGCAGGTCGGAAGGCGGGCCCACTTGGCCTAGCTAGGCTTCCGCCCTAAATCTACTTCCGGCCGCAGCTCCTCCTCAGTGGGAGGGGTTTTTCCTGCCGCTGAATGGGAGGGGCTTAGGAGTGTCTGCCATGGACTTACTCCTCCAGGAAGCCTTCTTGGACTTGAGTAGTTTTTTTCCCCCTCTGGTCTTCTGTAGTCCTATGTATTCGTGCACTCCACAGAGGTCGCATACACCCTTTTTAGGTACCACTATGGTACAGCACATGAAGCCCAAGAGATTATAGGTGTGCAGGGTTATGTCACCATACTGGAGCTTGAGAGTGACTCTAAATTTCTGAAAACCATTATGCTTTTGTGTGAGTCTCTGTGTGTGCATGAGCCCATGGAAGCCAGAAAAAGGCAGTCATGAACCTCCCTGTGGGTGTTGCGAACTGAACTCTGGGCCTCTGCAAGAGCACAAATGCTCTTAGTCACTATTGAGTGCATGTATTAGAATCCTAAGGACAACTATCCCACAGTACCTGCAGGGAAAGGGGGCTGGAATTGGTCCCAAGACTCCAGATCAAAATCCAAGGTCCCATCAAGTCTCTCCTATAAAATGGCGCTTGATAGGTGAGCATATTCATTCTGCAATTTTTCAGTGCAGACATCTATAGAAAGGCTGTCTCCCCCCATCCCCCCACCCCCTTGCATTACTGGAGTGCATCTGTTACCAGTAACTCA
Organism: Mesocricetus auratus; assembly: GCF_017639785.1. NCBI lineage: Eukaryota > Metazoa > Chordata > Mammalia > Rodentia > Cricetidae > Mesocricetus > Mesocricetus auratus. The sequence goes on along the minus strand of NW_024429267.1, from coordinate 46,727,095 downwards.
AAAGTAATAGCTGACATTAGTTTGCAGGAAATGTAATATTTGAATCCTCTACTGGTGTCACCACAACTTACATGGATATGTTTTTGTCAAATTAAGCACCCATGTATACTGGTTGTCCTAGTTCGCTTTCTATTGCTGTAACAAAACCATGACAGCCTACAACATACTATCCTTGGGAGTGCTGACTCTCACCTTAAATCCCAGCACTCAGGAGACACAGTCAAGTGGATATCTGTGTGTTCTAGGCCAGCCTGGTATACAGAGTTAGTTCCAAGAGAGCTAGGGCTGTTACACAGAGAAACTCTGTCTTGACAAACCAAAAAAAAACCCTAATATTGTTTTGTTTATTTATGTGTATATGTGAGTGAAGAGGTCAGAAGATGGCTTTAGATCCCCTGGAACTGGAGTTACAGGACACTGTGAGGCACTTGGGATGTGGATCACAGAGGAAACAGAACTCAGGTCTTCCGAAGGAGCAGCAAGAGTTCTTAGCAGCCAAGTCAACTCCCAAGTCCCCCAAGTTATAGTTCTACATAAAAGAGTCTATTATACACAGTTTTCCTTTCTGCTTCAGTCTCCTGAGTAATGTGGTTACAGGCATTCACCACCACACCCCACTCAGATGAGTGTCTTGAATACCAGAACATACATTTGAGAAAAGGTAGAAAGAGGTTATCTACAGATTTTCACAGCCAAACATTTACTACCTAACATCACTGGCCTTACTCTGGCATTGACATCATGAAGCAGCTGCTACTTGAGAGGGCCTCCTATCTATCCACAACACTTGGTGACCAGTCCTAGAATGGACTTGAGTCCTAAGTACATGTTGTGGGCAAAAATTGTGGAAGAAAGCACAAAAGATGCATGAATTGTGGGCCTGGTAGTCAAGTAGCAAAACTGACCAACCATGGCTATATTGTGGGTCACTTACAAAGCAAAGCAAAAAATATCAGTCCTGTAAGGTGAGTGAAAGTCAATGTGGCTGGCTAGGAAGGTAGTTGTTATGGTGGGAGCTTCACCCCAGCCCCAGGGATCCATATACCCAAAGAGTCTGGAATGTTATGGTTAAAGTTCCACCCAAGTCCCCTTCCCCTATCTCCCTCCAAACCCTGCTGAATCTCAGAAAGTCTGCCAAATGATGACTCCTCCCCCAGACATGCTCAAGACCACTCCCACAGGGTTTTTGTTTTGTTTTGTTTTGTTTTTTTTGTTTTTCGAGACAGGGTTTCTCTGTGGCTTTGGAAGCTGTCCTGGAACTCACTTTGTAGACCAGGCTGGCCTCGAACTCACAGAGATCCGCCTGCCTCTGCCTCCCGAGTGCTGGGATTAAAGGCGTGCGCCACCAACGCCCGGCTTCCCACAGGGTATTTAAACTGCCCCCCAGAAGCATGGTATTAATTGAGTGGGGTTTTTTTTTCTTTTTTTCTTTTTTTTCTTTCTTTCTTTCTTTCTTTCTTTCTTTCTTTCTTTCTTTCTTTTTTTTTTTTTTTTTTGAGACAGGGTTTCTCTGTATTGTTTTGGAGGCTGTCCTGGAACTCGCTCTTGTAGACCAGGCTGGTCTTGAACTCACAGAGATCTGCCTGCCTCTGCCTCGGAGTGCTGGGATTAAAGGCATGCGCCACCACCACGGCACGGCTTGAATTCACTGAACAGGAAGGGATTTGGCTGGGCAGAGAGAGCAATATAAGAAGGGAGAGAAAGGATCTTATGCATTCAGTGTGAGGATTCCTGGAGACAGGATCGCCCATGCCGTCTGAGGTAAGTACTAGTGGCTGGCTGCTCTGCTTTTGGTTTTTCAGCACTTTTCCCTATATCTGACTTGAGGTTTTTATTAAGACCAATTAGAATTCGTGCTACACTGGAAGGTTAAAGCAGAGAGAAATATCTATACCATTCATTCAAAAGCGACCTCTCAGCAGTCTCGATGCAACACCGCTAGGAAGCAATTCCTACGACTACGCATTTGTTAGAAGCCTCTTAGCCTTTCGGACGACCGCGGGCCGACCCCTACCGGAAGTGACGCGCCTGCGCAAAACACTTCCGGAGGTGCGGGGACGACTCCGCCGGAGGAAGCAGCGCGGGCCCGACCTGTGTCCGCTGACGCCTCCGCTGCCGCTACGCCCCAGTCAGACTCTTTTGGCCCGGCTTGACCTGGTCTGGTCGGCCTGGGCTCTGCGGCCGCAAGGCCGCGGCTTCCGGTAAGTGCGCGGCGGGAGTCGAGGCCTTGTTTACTCTGTCTGGGGGGGGTCCCCTCGTGCCTCCCCGGCGCGATCGGGGCTCCGCCTTCGCCGCCGCCTGCGAGTCGGGGTGTCCCGGGTCGCGGCGTTCCCTGCTGACTGGGAGATATCCCGGAGGCAACAACCGGCGCCGCTAAGCTCCCGGTGTGTCTCTGGGGTTTCTCTTTGCGTTGCCTCCTGAGCTCACCGAGAGGTCGGAGGCCAGCGTCTCTGGCTGGCGGGCGCCGGTACACTTGGGCCTGGCCCGCTGGGCGCTCCTGGAAAACGCGCCACCTCGGAGGCTCGGGTCGTGTTTGGGAGCTTTTGCTGCGTCTCTCGTACAGTTTGTTAACGCCCGTCATATAAAAGGTCCTTTCTGCGCGTGGGTTCGGTGTCCGCGCGGATCTCTGGAAGACCACGGCGCATCGGAGAGAGATGTGCGGTCACGCCCGACGCCACTGGTCTAGACTCGAGAGAGGCGGTAGTGTTCTCCGACGAGTTCGCCTTAGTTCTGATTGTTACTCTGTCCCATAGAACTTTGTCACGATGAACACGTTCTAGACCTTTGGTGTTGAGTATGGTATCCACTTGCCACACATGGCCATTTAGTAATTGATATGTAGTTAGTACTTACGAGAAACACACTTAGGGTTTTTTTTTTTTTTTTTTTTTGGTTTTTCGAGACAGGGTTTCTCTGTGGCTTTGGAGGCTGTCCTGGAACTCACTTTGTAGACCAGGCTGGCCTCGAACTCACAGAGATCCGCCTGCCTCTGCCTCCCGAGTGCTGGGATTAAAGGCGCCACCAACGCCCGGCATACACTTAGTTTTTAAAGTACATTTTAAATAGCTCCATGTTTTTAGTGGCTACGTGCCATTATTAGGACAGATACGGTGCCGAGTTTTGTTGGTTTTTGTTTTGTCTTTAGACAGACTCTACATCCTGGCTGTCCTGGAGCTCACTATGTAGACCAGGTTGACCACAAATTCAGAGATACGTCTCTCTGCCTCCGAAGTGCTGGCTTCCATGCCAGGTCAATGCCGAGTTTTAAAACAAGTTGCTGATTGGTATTTTTCGTCAAAGTAGTTTTCTTCGAAAATGTAGTTAATAAATGACCATTGAGGGCCACGAATTATAATTGGAGTAAACATCTGTTAGTCAATTTTAAGAGATCTTTATGCTTTTGTATATGACTATGTCTCCGTGTCTTGGAAGCCAGCTTAATGAGAGGTAGGCATTATGAAGATGACTTTGGCTCTTGGAAAAAGTACTAATTATGTCATTCCTGTCCGAGATATAGGCATATTTAACATCTTGAATATGTTCTGATTTAAGAAAGTAGCACATTGGCCCCTTTGAACAAAACCAGGACTCAGTTTTCTTGTGTTTGATTTTTTTTTTTTCTTTCTTTCCCCAAGACAGGGTTTCTCTGTGTAACAGCTCTGACTGCCCTGGAACTTACTCTGGAGACCAGGCTGGCCTTGAACTCACAGAGTTCTGCATACTTACAGGACAGTCAGAGGTGCTTAGACCCTAGAAGAGGGTAGGGGGTCGAAGACTTAGTATATAGCTAACCAGGTGTGAGATTCTGGATTCAGTCCTCCTCCTCCTATGGGCGAAGAGGCGCATACCTATAGTTCCTACATTCCATAGGAGAAGACAGACCTGGGATACATATCAAGATCCTGTCTCAGAAACAGTGACTATGCTGGGCAGTGGTGGCACACACTTTTAATCCCAGCATTAAGGAGGCAGAGACAGACAGATCTCTGAGTTCAAGGTCAGCCTGGTTTACAGGACAAGTTGCAGGACAGGCTCCAAAGCTACAGAGAAAATCAAAGATAGAGTGGGCTACTGGGATAGGTCAGCAGGTAAAAGCATTTGCTGTCAACCTTGAAGACCTGTGTTAAATCCATGGACCTCACAGAGTTGAAGGAGAGAACATACTTCCATTAGCTATCCTCTGACTTCCACTCACAGATGAACACCACCCACAGCCATGTGAAATAAACCAAAATACAACTAGGCACTGTAGCACAAGCCTTTAATCCCAGTACTTGAGAATCAGAGACAGGTGGTTCTCTGTGAGTTCAAGGCCAGCTTGTTCTGCAATAGAGTTCCAAGATAGCCATTATATGGCGACCCTGTTCCAGAAGAAAAAACAAAACAATAAACTTGCAAGAGCAAGATATCATGGGGGGTGTTTAAAGATTTATTTTGTATACAGTGTTCTGCTTGTGTGTCTGCAGGCCAGAAGAGGGCACCAGATCTCATTATAGATCTCATTATCACCATGTGGTTGCTGGGAATTGAACTCAGGACCTCTGGAAGAGCAGCAGCCAGTGCTCTTAACTTCTGAGCCATCTCTCCAGCCCTAGGATATCAGGGTTTTGTTTTGTTTTTTTTGTTTTTGTTTTTTGTTTTTCAAGACAGGGTTTCTCTGTATTGTTTTGGAGGCTGTCCTGGACCTCTCTTTGAAGGCCAAGCTGGCCTTGAACTCACAGAGATCTGCCTGCCTCTGCCTCCCTGGTACTGGGACTAAAGGTGTGCACCACCCGGCTAGGATATCAGTTTTTAAAACATCAATATTGTTTCTTTTCATTTCAGATGGAAATCATATGAAACAGACTATTTGGGTGGTACCTTCAGGAAAGATCTTTAAAAACTGCAGGTGATTTAAACATTAACTCTTTCCTTAATTTTATTATGTTGATGTGCATGTGGAAGTCAGAGTACTACTTTGGTTCTTTTTTCATGTGGATTCAGGGGTTGAACTCAAGTTGCTAGGCTTGGTGGCGGGCATCTTTACCCATTGAACCATCTTTCAGTCCAAGGTTAACTTTCTCTCTTACTGTTTTTAGAGAGAACCCTAGCTGGCCTAAACTCACTCTGTAGACCAGGCTGGCCTCGAACTCAGATTTGCCTACCTCTGCCTCCCTGGTGCTGGGATGAAGGCATGCCCTGACAGCTAACTTTTTCTCTTAAAGACGACAAATACCATAACAAATTGCAGGAACAGAGGTTCTGGTTCACTCAGTAAAATGCTTGTCACAAAAACTGGAGGATCTGAATTCTAATCCCTAGCAACCTAATGAAAAGCTAGATGTGGTGGGTGTTGGTGGCCACAGCCATTTTAAAATAATCCCACAGAAGCTTAGATTAATTGTAGCAGCAACTTAACCCATTTCTGTTAATCTATCTGCTGGCCTGGGGCTCCTGTTTGTTTGTTTGTTTGTTTGTTTGTGGCCTTGAACTCACAGAGATCTGCCTGCCTCTGCCTCCCGAGTGCTGGGATTAAAGGCGTGTGCCACCAACGCCCGGCTTGGGGCTCCTGGTTTTTATTTTTGCTTGTTTTTCTTTTGATGTTCCTGGCTTTTACTTCTCCCATTTTATATGATCAACTCATTCTCCCTCTGGCCTGTGATCTTACCCTCCTTCCCATCAACCCTAGTTTAGTTGCTCCGCGTATACTTCTGCCTGGCTACTGGGCAATCAGCTTTTTATACCAATTCAGGTGACAAATCATTACAGTGTATGAGAGGATTATTCCATAGCATGCAATTCCAGTGCTGGAAGCACAGAGAAAGGATTCTTTTTTTTTTTTTCTTCGAGACAGGGTTTCTCTGTATTGTTTTGGAGGTTGTCCTAGAACTCGCTCTGTAAACCAGGCTGGCCTTGAACTCACAGAGATTGCTTACCTCTGCCTCCCGAGTGCTGGGATTAAAGGCGTGCGCCACCAATGCCTGGCGAAAGGAGGATTCTTAATACATGCTGGCCAGCTCCTCCAGCCAGTTGGTGAGCCCAGGTTCAGGGAAAAGCCTGAATCAAAGAAAAGGTAAGCCAGGTATGCATGCCCCTAATGTTTCAGCATCTGGGAGATAGAGGCAGGTGGATTACTATGAGTTTGGAGGCTAGCATGGTATAAATAGTGAGATTCAGGCCAGCCCGGTGAAGGTAGGGTTTAAATGAGTCCACCAAACCCAAGATAAACAATAGTTAGGTATTTAATAGGGAAGCCCCTCACAGATGAGTAAATAACCCCTGCTGTCTTCTGCTCTAGAAGATGCAGTCTCGGCCCTTCAGATGCTCTCACCGGAGCCCAAGAGAGCTTAAGCCAGCCCCTCCTCTACCTTACAAGGGGTCACACCTGAACCTGAAACCATGCCGAAAGGGTGTGGCCACCACCACAAGTTCACTGGCAAAACTACAGCAGGGGCTATATATAATGAGAACCTGTCCCAAAATAAAAGAACAAACCAAAAAAATGGAGGGCTAGCAAGATTAGTGGGGTGATGGTGGTGCACACCTTTAAATCCAGCACTTAGGAGGTAGAGGCAAGCAGACCTTCGAGTTCTAGGCTAGCCTGGTGACAGCCAGTGCTATGTAGTAAGACCCTGTCTTGAAAAACAAAACAAAAAGCAAGGTGGAGGGTAGTACAGGAAGACATTGACCCCTGCCCTTCATATGCATGTGAAGACACAAATACATACCTGAGCATATACCACACCTACACTCAAAAAGTTAAATTGTAGAGGGGTGGTATGTTCTTATTGTGTACAAGTATGAAATTCTCAAGAATAAAAGAGAAATATTATGAAAGAGATTAAGTTACACCTGGCGGTGTATGTACGTCTTTAACCCTTTAATACCAGCATTTGGGAGGAGGCTGAGGTAAGTGGATCTCTGAGTTTGAGGACAGCCTGGTCTATACAGCAAGTCCCAAGACAGACTCCAAAGCTACACAGAGAAACCCTGTCTCAAAAAACAAAACAAAGCAATAGTGAGGTTAAGTTACAAACATCACTTTGCTGTTTTTACTCTATATTCTTTACTCTTTTGGGAACCACTACCCTGCTCCCAAGTAAATCACACAGAGTCTTATTATAAATAAGGCTTTGTTTCTAGCCAGCTTAAGTTAGGCATTCTTTCTTTTTCCTCTGGGCTTTTATCTTTTGCATATCTGACTTTCCTTCTTACTCCATGGCTGGCTGTGTGACTGGCCCTTAGCATCCTTCTCTCCCTTGTTCTCCCGTCCCTTCATTTCCCAGATTTCTCTTTTGATGCTGTCTGCCTGCAGCCACCCCATCTTTCTCCTGCCTTGCTATTGGCTGTTCAGCTCTTTATTAGACCATCACGTGTTTTAGGCTCCCATGTGCCTAGACTAAAGAAAGGTATGGGAGTGATTCTGCTTGCCACATTACTGTCTAATGCTTGTTGTAGAAAGGATGGGATTGGCCTGATACTGGATGGAAAATGTCATTTCAGCCTGTTCTATCTAGTACTTAAAGAATATGTTTGAGTTTTGTTTTAGTGTGATAGTCTGGTTTAAGAAATGTGGAAGAGGACTGGGCGTTGGTGGCGCATGCCTTTAATCCCAGAACTCAGGAGGCAGAGGCAGGTGGATCTCTGTGTGTTTAAGGCCAGCCTGGTCTACCGAGCAAAGCTACACAGAGAAACCCTGTCTGGAAAAACTAAAACAAACAAACAAATGTGGAAGAGGACTGGAGAGATGGCTCAGAGTTAAAGAGCACTAACTACTCTTCCATAGGTCCTAAGTTCAATTCCCAGCAACCGCATGATGGCTCACAACCATATATATGAGATCTGGTGCCCTCTTCTGGCTTGCAGGCAGAACACTATATGCATGAAATATAACTTTGGGGTTTTTTTGTTTTTGTTTTTCGAGACAGGGTTTCTCTGGCTTTGGAGGCTGTCCTGGAACTAGCTCTTGTAGACCAGACTGGTCTCAAATTCACAGCCATCCGCCTGCTGGGATTAAAGGCATGCGGCACCACCGCCTGGCTAACATAAACCTTAAGGGGATAAAAAAAGAAATGTTGAAGAAAGGTAGTTATATTATACTGGCTCATACTTGTAATCGCAGCACTCAGGAAGCTGGAGGAGGAGGGTTTAACCTTAAATTCAAAACCAGCCTAGGCTACGTAGAATTCTAAGACAGGACTGGTGAGGTGTCACAGCAGGTGAGAGGTGCGTATTGTGTAAGCCTATGATTTTTATCCCCAGAACCTATGTAAAAGTAGGAGAACAAACATACTTACTTGTCTTCTGACTCTGTACACTTGTCATGGCATGTGTGCCCATACATTATCCTGTACATATACTGCTGCTAATAAAAAGGAGAAACCTAAACATTAAAAACAAAAATACCTAACTGGGCAGTGGTGGCAACACGCCTTTAATCCCAGCACTTGGGAGGCGGATCTCTGTGAGGCAGGATTACTCTGTAGATCATGCTGGCCTCCAATTCAGTTTTGTCTGCCTCTGCCTCTTGAGTGTTGGGATTAAAGGTTTGGCTACTACTGCCCAGCTTTTGACTCAGCATCTTAAGGGCTCGCTGCAGACACATTCAACCATCCAAGGCTTTAGCAGAACTCTTTTTTTTGGTTTTTCGAGACAAGGTTTCTCTGTGGCTTTGGAGGCTGTCCTGGAACTAGCTTTTGTAGACCAGGCTGGCCTCGAATTCACAGAGATCCGCCTGCCTCTGCCTCCCAAGTGCTGGGATTAAAGGCATGTGCCACCAACGCCCGGCCAGCAGAACTCTTAAAATTGGAAAATTATTTAATGTGGTAGACTAGAGGAAGATACTGAAGGATTCTGATCTATGCACCTATCTTTCAGTCCTAGTGAGATAGAACTGTATTCTTCATTGTATATTCTCTTTGTCATTCCTGAGGCATGATTAGCAAAACTTTAAACCTGAGTAGCTAAATCTTTAGAGTTGTCTCCCTTTTGTATAGCTAACTATGAAGATACATTTTTCCCTGAACTCTGGCAAAAAGGGCAAATCCATTGGAATTCTGGGGTCCTTTAAAAAAGAAAGCCATTAGTTTATTGTGTATGTCTGTGTGTGAGTGCTGCTTGTATAGAAGTCAGGGGATAACTTGAGTCACTTCTACCATGCTGGTACCAGATTTGAATTGATTTCAGGATTGAAGACAAGTGTCTTTAGAATATGAGTCCTTGTCCTGGGGAAGATATCTTTGCATTTTCATGCCTTTCATGTTTGTCATCATGGGCTTCTGTCTCTTAGTGAAAGGATTTCCCTTTGATAAGCATAGACCAGCAAGATTGATTGACACTGAGGTGTTCTTAATGAAACCAGATTTGAGATAGACAGCTGGGCAGTGGTGGTTGGCATTGCACACCTTTACGCTCAGCACTCAGGAAGCAGGCAGATCTGAGTAAGAATTGAGATAACACTTAGTAGGAGCAGGGCTAGGGCTGTGTTATTTTGATTCTTGATGATTTCCACTATAATTTCTAATAGAGAAATAGTTATACTTTTTTTCCTCTCTCTTAGAAGACAAAAAGCGCTAATGCATTTGAGAAAACAATAAAAGTTGGAGGGAGGAAAAAAAGCAACTGATTTCCTGACCTGCAACTTGGCTGGATATTAAGATGTCCGTGGACATGAACAGCCAGGGGTCTGACAGCAATGAAGAGGACTATGACCCAAACTGTGAGGAAGAGGAAGAGGAAGAGGACCCTGGGGACATAGAGGACTACTATGTGGGAGTAGCCAGTGATGTGGAGCAACAGGGGGCTGATGCTTTTGACCCTGAAGAGTACCAGTTCACTTGCTTGACCTATAAGGAGTCTGAGGGTGCCCTCCATGAGCATATGACCAGCTTAGCCTCTGCCTTAAAGGTGAGTACTGCTGTCAGTTCAAATGTAATCTCCCTGGTTAAATTGTAAGATGATGTGTTAACTAATGACTTACATATTTATCTGTATAGCTGGAAACCCAAACCTATGTATTTATTGCGTCATTTGCGTATTTTGTCATATTAACTTGTGTTGAAACAGAAATGTCCAATGTCCTCAGGTTAAGAATTACACTGACTGCTCTTCCGGAGGATCTGGGTTCAATTCTCAGCACCCACATGGCAGCTCTCACAATTGTCTGTAACCCTCATACAGACACACATGCAGACAAAGCACCAATGTACACAAAAACATTAAAAAAATAATAATAACCGGGGGCTGGAGAGATGGCTCAGAGGTTAAAAGCACTGGCTGCTCTTCCAGAGGTCATGAGTTCAATTCCCAGCAACCACATGGTGGCTTACAAACATCTGTAATGAGATCTGGTGCCCTCTTCTGATGTACATGGAGGCAGGGTGTTGTATTTGTAATAAACAAATAAATCTTTAAAAAAAATAATAACCAAGGAGGTGTAGAATAAATTCCAGACAGATGAGAAGTATCTGACAGAGTTGCCCAGCTTTAACTTGTTTTGGAAAGTGAGTTATGTGATTCTTGATGAAATGATGGGCATCTGAGCCATTGTCTTACACAACTCTTTATAAGTGTCTTAAAAGTGTTCATATTCCCTGGTTTGCCCTGTGACCAGTGCCTTTGGGCTGAAGAACTCATTGATATCAGGTTTTTTTTTTGTTTTGTTTTGGTTTTTTTTGTTTTTCGAGACGGGGTTTCTCTGTGGCTTTGGAGGCTGTCCTGGAACTCACTTTGTAGACCAGGTTGGCCTCGAACTCACAGAGATCCGCCTGCCTCTGCCTCCCGAGTGCTGGGATTAAAGGTGTGCGCCACCAGATATCAGGTATTATGAGCATTTTCATAGTAACTTTAGGAAAAATAGTACTCAGAGTTTGTATTTGGGGGTATCAATACAACATTTAAACAACTGACTTACTCAGTTATTCCAACAGATGCTGTTTTGTTTTTAACCACTTAAACAAGCATAATTTTGGAATCTTATGTGTCAGACCAGTTATTGCCCTCTTGGTATCTACAATTTTTTTTAAATGCTTATTTAGGCATTTTCCCAGTGTGCTTTCTTTGTAAGATGTTCACCATAATGTGAGAATGACAACATTTATCCTTGCTTTTTGGTGACTTTCCTTCGTGAACTGTTCCATGGATTTTGCTGGATCACATTGAAGGTCAGTGGGCCTGGTGAGCTGGCTCAGAGGTGAAAGCACTAGTCACCAAGCCTGAGCACCTCAGTCCACTCTCTGGAGTCTTTGTAAAGGTGCAGAGAGAGCCAGCTGTACAATTACCCAGTGGCCTCCACAAATGCATTGTCATGCATGCCCCTCCTTCCCCAAATATGCCAAATAGAAGGTCAGAAGGCATGCTTGACTGGGCATGGTGTCACATCTGTAAGCACTAGGGAGGTGACAATGAAAGATCTTAGTGAGTTCAAGGCCCCAGATCATAGTGAGTTCAAAACTGGCTGATGCTACATGAGACACTGTATCAAAAAAATAACCAAATAAAAGAAGACATTCCAACCTAATACATTTTCTTCTAGTTATTTAAAAGGAAATCCCAATGTGTGTCATGTATGAATTTCTAGAAAGAATTATTGTATGTTATGTCTGTTGTCCAGCATAAAAACCTATATCCAGCATAAAAAAGCCTGGACATGGTCCTCTAGGCCTTTAATGCCAGCTCTTGGAGGTAGATGCAGGGGAATTGAGTTCAAGGAAGGTCATCCTAAACTACACAAGGTGTGTGAAGCCAGCATGGAATACATACAGTCCTGAACAACATTTTCCTGACCCCCTCAAAAATCCCTCAGAGCAGGCAGATCTCTTGAGTTCTAGACTAGCTAAGCCTACATAGTGACATAGTGAGATCCTATGTGAAAGAAAAATCTCTCACATACTACATGCCCTGTATTGTTTTACCAGAATTGTGGAAATGCCCTAGGGGATCTCAAGGAGATTCACTCAGTGAAAAGCACAAGTAGCAATCTAAAGGAGCCCTGAGAACAAAAAAAAATGTATTAAGATCTAGAGAAGGCTTTTTCAGGAGCTGACCATATGTCGCTTTTCTAAGGAAAAAGAATGATAAAATGACAGTTATACCTAACAAACTGTATGTTATTATATATCAAACAAGGATTGGTATTTGAGCTGGTTATCAGCCTTCAGTGGGCCAGAAAAGTTACCACAGATTTTGAAAGCTTAGGTGAGTCCTTTGCATAAATGGGAGCATGGTAACAGCTATGGTCCAGTGAGACTTTCAAGTACAAACCCAGATACTTGACAGTTCCTCTTTTCCTTTTCCAGTTTTCAAGACAGGGTTTCTCTGTAGCCCTGGCGGTCCTGGAACTCACTCTGTAGACCAGGCTGGCCTCAATGTTTGCCTGCCTTTGCCTTCTGAGTGCTGGTCTAAAGGCAGGTGCCACCACTGCCTAGTTCTTCTAACTTCTTTAAAGATAATAATAAATCATCATTCCTAAAGTTGTGTGTGGCGGCAGAGCTGTTGGATCATTTTGGAGCTGGCATTGCAGGTGTTTGTAAGCTGGCTGCTGTGGGCCCTGGGAACTGAACATGGTCCCTCTGCAAGAGCACTATCTCACTGTGTAGCCCTGGCTGCCCTGGAACTATGTAAACCTGGAAACCCTTAAACTAACAGAATTCTGCCTGCCTCTGTCTTCCCAGTGCAGGAATTAAAAGACACCACACCTTCAGTCCCAGCACTGGGAAGCAGAGGCAGGCGGATCTCTGTGAGTTCGAGGCCAGCCTGGTCTACAGAGCGAGTTCCAGGACAGCCTCCAAAGCCACAGAGAAACCCTGTCTCAAAAAGTTTAAAGCTAGCCTGGGCCAGGCACAATAGTGCACACCTTTAATCTCAGCACTCAAGAGGCAAAGGCAAGTAAATCTCTGAGTTTGAAGCCAGCCTGGTCTACAAAGTGAGTTCCAAGAGAGCCAGGAGAATTACATAAGGAAAAAAAAAATACAAAAAACAAAAAGAAAATGAAGGGTTAAAAACATAGTTCAGTTTTTGAACTCTTGTCCAGCATTCACAGGGGTCTAGGTTCTGTTCCTTGCACTGTAAAAAATAAAATGCAGTGAAAGTCAAATCAAGAGTAAGGAAATGTCTGTTAATAAATGAAAACTATAGTACTCAAATAGTTGTGGGGGGTGAGACTAGTGCAGATTGAGTGCTTCACTGTAAAACTGGGAGCGGAAAAAGTCTTATGTGGATAATTTTTTTAGTGATCATGTAACAGTAATTTTTAAAGAAAAATTACTCTGGGTATGGTGGTAGCCAGATCTTGGTGAGTTTGAGGCTAGCCTGGCCTATGAAAATTTCAGTACAGTCAGAGCTACATAATAGAGAGACCTTGTCTCAAAAAAAATTAACCTTTGTTGCTAATTTTCTTCCTGTGAGTGTTCTTGTGCTGGAGGCTTGAAGGCAGCGTTAAGTGTTATTCCTCAGGTCCATTGGGGGGAGAGGGGGCTGAGCTCACCGAGCAGGCTAAATTAGCTGCCAGTGAGCCCTTATGTCACTGCCTTCCTATATGTGCCTTTACCGTACCTAGTTCTTCTATCCCCCTTGTCTTTTGTGTATGTTGTGGTATGTCCATTGCATTCGTTTGCACATGGACATACATGTGCTCACATGGGGATGTGTATGCCTGTGTGTAGAGGCTGTGTCAGGCGTCTTCCAATCACCCTCAACCACCCCTGCCTTATTTTGCATTATTTATCTGGGGGTGGTTTTCCTGTACATGTGGAGGTCAGAGGGCAACTTGTAGGAGTTGATTATCTCCTTTCACTAACTGGTTCTGTGAACTGAACTCAGGTCATCACCTTTAGCAGTGAGTACCTTTACACACTGGACCATCTCACTGGCTCTCAACTGCATTTATTTAAGACTTAAAAAAATGTTTACCCAGAACTCAGGAGGCAGAGGAAGTCAGATCTCTGAGACTTCAAAGCCAGCCTACAGAGCTAGTTCCAGGACAGAGAAACCCTGTCTTGAAAAAACAACAACAACAAAATGTTTATGTATATGGCTATTTTGCCAACATGTATATCTGTGTACTATTTGTATGGTTGGTGCTCATGGTGCCAGAAGAGGGTGTTACAGCCCCTGGAACTGGAGTTACAAGTAGTTATTTATGTCTCTGTGTGAGTATGTGTAAGTGTGTGTGTGTGTGTGTGTGTGTGTGTGTGTGTGTGTGTACCCACTAAGGCTAGAGAGAATGTCAGTGAGCTGTCTGACATCGGTGCTGGGATCTGAACTCTGGTCCTCATGATTGATCCCTAAGCACTCTTAACCACTGATGCTGAACCATCTTTCCAGTGACCCCACCTCCCTTGTTTGAGACAGAATATCATGTAGCCCAGACTGCTGCCAGATTTACTATATAGCTCAGATTTCCTGATCATCTTACCCCTAGCATCATGCCTGGCTGTTCATGAGACTCTTGAAACATGCTAACAGTATGTTCAGGGTGGAGGGGGGATGCTTGGCCTTTAGCAGAGTCCCAAACAAGGCCTGGTCAGGGCTATGATGGATGATGATAGGTGAGTGACTGCAAAATATATCTCGGGGTTTTTTGTTTTGTTTTGTTCTTAAGATTTATGTATGCAGTGTTCTGCTTATATGTATGCCTGCATTCCAGAAGAGGGCATCAGATCAGGATGGTTGTGAGCCACCATGTGGTTGCTGGGAATTGAACTCAGGACCTCTGGAAGAGCAGCCAGTGCTCTTAACTGCTGAGCCATCTCTCCAGCCCCTATACCCCTTTTCTTTTATATTCTTAGAATCATGTTTCAAAGTGTGGTCAGAGAAGCAAATATTCAAGGCCCCATCTACCTGCTGCAAGAGGGAAAAGAAATACCTACTTTGGATTCACTCTCGTCCAAAAGCCACTACCTGAATTTAGTACTGAGGCAGGAGAGCCCTAAAAGTAAGCTAGAAAGGATTTGATAAGATGGTTCAGCAGGTAAAGGGGCTTGCTGCCAAACCACATGGTCTGAGGTTGACTCCCCAGGACTCATGGGATGAGAAACTGAGTCTTGTAGACTGTCCTCTTCCCACACAGCTGTACTCACATAGATACGCACACACAACCTCAAATGAACAAGTCAATGTAATAAAACAATTCCAAATGATAGTAAAGACATTCAGACCCCATGGGGCAGTGAGCCTTCTATACAAGTGTGAGATTATATGATGTGTAGGGAAAGGGAAATAAAATACGGACTATTTTGAAGTGTCTGTTACTAGGAGAAAGAAAACTTTTGAAAACTTCAGGACTTGGTGTGCCAGTGAAGTGTGTTTATTGCTCGCTTGTCAAGCCTTGTGGATAGGAAAATTAATTATATTAATATTTATGACCGTTCTTTCATGAGTTACTAACTGCAGTAGAGCTGGGGAAATGTTCCCTACATCCTCTCACTCTTGCTTGAATTTATTTTAAAATCTATAGTGTTTGCTCTTCAAGAGGATATAGGTAAAAATCATGTTAAACTCTTCTTCTAAGTCATTTTTTTCCCCATTTGCGGGTAAATGGTGAATTTTTAGGCTTCTGACTTCATATACAGAAGTCTTTATAGTGTTGTGTTTAAAACAATATGGGGAGCTGGAGAGATGGCTCAGTAGTTAAGAGCACTGGCTGCTCTTCCAGAGGTCCTGAGTTCAATTCCCAGCAACCACATGGTTCTCACAACCATCTGTAATGAGATCTGGTGCCCTCTTCTGGTGTGCAGGAATACATGCAGGCAGAAAGGCTGTATACATAATAAATAAATCTTTAAAAAAACCAATCTGGTTTGATGCTTTTGTTGCTCAATTTATTGCTTTTTTTTTTTTTTTTTTTTTTTTTGGTTTTTTCAAGACAGGGTTTCTCTGTATTGTTTTGGAGGCTGTCCTGGAACTCGCTCTGTAGACCAGGCTGGCCTCGAACTCACAGAGATTCGCCTGCCTCTGCCTCCCGAGTTCTGGGATTAAAGGCGTGCGCCACCACTGCCCGGCTTTATTGATACTCTTTAAGAAAATAATTTTAGTTTTTTTCTTAGATGGCACCAGATACATGAATAATATCTGAAGACTTAATTACTAAATTGACTTCCTTTATTTTGGAATAGTTGGATTATAAGAAGTTAGTTTTATTATCTACATACTCGTTTCTTTTCTTGTTGCTCATGGGGAATGTTTTCAAGTTGAGCCATCTGATTTCTGTTGCCACTTGGTATCAGGTTTCTTTGCTTGTACTTAAGTACAATCTGGAATGAATTTTGTTTTAGATAGATGGCCAGTATGTTGACATATTTGTGGTTTAAGCTGGAAATCTCGTGTTTTACTGATGTAAAGGGAGGTGAGAAATGTTCAACACGACATTGGGATTTGCAACTAGTTGAACGTTGTCGCTTTCTTGCCACCTTAGATTGCTGTGTGCCTGGCATCACAGGCCACCATGCTGACTCCTTCAGAGAAGCAGCTCTGCGTCCCGTTGTGGGTCTGCTTCCCGTCTGTCGTCTTGTGCTTTCTGTTTGCCTTAAAAACTAAACTGTGAACAAGTTCTGATCCTGAATTTGTTCATATATAAAACCTTACTTTTAGGGAATTAACTACAGTATTAAAGAACATTATTCGTGATTCCGTTAACAAATAAGTTTTCTTCCTTGTTATCCCTCAGCTCTTGTTCATATATATTACTTTGCTGCAATTCATTTATTTGTTCATTATGTATTTAATACCTGCAGTGTGCAGGGCACTGGAAAAATAGCTCTGAACAAAATAGATTAAAAAAAATCCTTGTGGATATTACATTCTAGAAATCATATACACACGTGCAGGATATGTAAAGGTGTGCTCTGCTTTCCTAGCACACATATGTCAAATGTTTCCATGCTCTTTTGGCTTTGCCCTTACAGTTATTCTAAGTGTCTGTATAACATTGTCTTGTTCTTGAACCGTAATTTGCTTCAGATATCCTCCTCTGAACTTTGGGTGAGTACTTGGTGTGTGTTGTTGTTTTTAAGAGATTAGTTGTATTGCTGTGAGTACCTTTATGAATGTAGTCTTAAGTCTTAGGCTTTGTCCATAGCCTGGATGAGTGGTCATATGATTGAGTCTTTTTCTGCCATTTACTAGAATGTGACCCCAATCAAGTCCCTCAAAATTGCTAGACTTCATTTTGTAATACCTCCTCCACACCATTAAATGTGATTATGGGTGTAAAGTGCTTGGCACATAAGTATTTTGGGATAAATATTACTTATCAGTGGGGGGTGGGATCAGATCAATGACAATGTTTGCATGGTGGCTGTGGTTCCATAAAAATGCGTTCCCTGCATTTCTGAGGCAGAGGCAGTAGGATCTCTGAGTTCAAGGCCAGCCTGGTCTTCATAGTGAGCTCCAGGACAGCCAGGGTTGCACAGAGAAACCTTGTCTCAAGTAACAAAAATTAAAAAAAAAAAAAAAAACTTTGTCAGGATTGTAGTGGGCTGTATGGTGGGGTCCCACTGAGGAGTTTTCTTGGCAGCATTTCTTTGGTGCATCTGATTGTGCATATGCAGTTGTTGTCTACTTGTAAAACTAGAACCCCTGTGCCTTCTCCTGGGATCTACTAAAACAAAATAAAAACAAATGAGTTTTGGGTAGGGACCAGGAGAGGACAGAGGACAAATTACCTGTTCCTCGGGGGCTTTGACTGCTGTGTTGTTTGGTTCCCTACTTCTGTTGACACCACTACCTGACAAAGTGCTGAGTTGATGTGGGGATCCTTGTTACCAAGACGTTAGTTACTTGGATTTCTTCTGACTTGTTATGTTCCTGTTTAGTTCTTTGTGTTCCACTTTATCTATTAGTCTAAGAAAGACTTGGGAGATTTGAGCTGCCCTCCTAAAGGAGGAAGAGATAGGAAAGACTGAACAAAGTATAGATTAAGAAAGCAGGATGCTTCTCATGTCCATTTTGAACTGCTGCCTTCTGAGCATTAATTACTCCTTAAACTGCCTGTAGACATGCGATCTGTTTCTTTTCTTTGGAGTATTTGAAATCTTTACAAACACACATCTTTACAGAGATAACTCCAAGTTCTGGCCTCAGTGGAGATAAGGATTTGTTTGGAACTAGAACAGAGTCACCTGTGAACACAATGTCTCTATCTGGGAGAATTGACTAAATTTCTTTACTTCTCTCTTTTTTAAAAATTCATTACACAGCCGGGTGTTTGTGGCACTGGGGAAGCAGAGGCAGGTGGATTTCTGTGAGTTCGAGACCAGCCTGATCTGCAAAAGCTAATCCCAGGACAGCCTCCAAAGCCACCGAGAAAACTTGTCTGGGAAAAAAAAATTCATTACATTTTATTTAGTATGCATGGATGGGTGTGACACAGAGCCCATGGAAGTCGTTGAACAACTTTCAGGAGTCCAGTCCCTCACTTTGAACTCAATGTCATCGGACTTGGCAGCAAGGGCCTTTACCAATGGAAACATCAAATCAGCCCCTTTTTTATTTTTGAGATTGGGTCTTATGTAGCTCAGGGTGACTTGAAACTTGCTGGCAGCCTTGAACTTCTGATCCTGCTTCCAAGAGTAGGAATTACATTTTTTTGTTGTTGTTGTTTTGTTCCAAGACAGCAGCCCCGCCTATCCTTTCTCCTGCCTTGTTGTTGGCCATTCAGCTCTTTATTAGATTATCAGGTGTTTTAGACAGGCCAAGAATCACAGCTTCACAGAGTTAAACAGATGCAACATGAAGGAATGAAACACGTCTTTGCATAATTAAAACAAATGTAACACATCTTCAAGTAATATTCTACAACAGCTGCTTTCTTTCTGATACTGAGACCTGGGATTAAACTCAATTCAGCAGGCTTGGTATAAAATGCCCTTCACCCACTAAACCATCTTGCTGTCTCCTCTTGTGATAGTTTTTATCTGTGTCTCTTTTTCTCTTTCTCTTTGGTTTTTCTATACAGGGTTTCTCTGTAGCTTTGGAGCCTGTCCTGGCACACTGAAAACCAGGCTGACCTCTAGCTCACAGAGATCTGCCTGCCTCTGCCCCCCCGAGCGCTGGGCTTAAAGGGGCACAACCCCTGCCCTGCTCCTTTTGTGCTATTTTTGATATCTAAATATAACATTACTTTGTCAGGATACAGTGAGTTCTTTCTTACGCCCTTTTTAATAGTAACTGGAAAGATGACAAATGATACCTTCAGGCATAATAATGTGTTTGGAAAGTTTTGAAATTGGGGGCTGGAAAAACAGTTCAGTAGTTAAAAACTAGCTGGTACTGCCCTTACAAGGGCTCTAGTTCAGTTTGTGACACCCCCCATCCTATAGTTTGCAATCATCTGTAACTCAGGTCCAAGGGCTCTATGGACACCTGCACACATAGGCACATACTCATATACATGTGCACACACACCCATATACACATAAGTAAAAATAGGAATGTTTTATGTGTTTCGAACTTGTTTTTCTGTGTAGCCCTGGAACTCACTCTGTAGATCACACTAGCCCCAAAGTCACAGAGATCCACCTGTTTCTGCCTCCTGAATGCTGGGATTTAAAAGTATGGGCCACTACTACCCAGCTTGTGTTTCTTTTTAATGTGATAGCATAATGGAACACTATCAGTCAATCTTCCCACCTCTCTTTGAAGTCCCCCCCCCCCACACACACACACGGTTTCTGTGTTGTTTGGAGGCTGTCAGGCTGTCCTGGAACTTGGTCTGTAGACCAGGATGGCCTCGAACTCACAGATCTTCGGAGTCTTGTAAATAGCTAAACTCAGACCCAACTTAACTTTCTAAATACTGAGATTATAGACATGTAGCATCTAGCCTCCAATTTTTTCCTATAACTGTATTGACACAGGGTGAGCAGGAGGAACATGTTCTGTGTGGAGTGTTTTTACCTTAGCATGCACAAAACTCACACCACATAAAACCAGGGGTTGTGGCACTGGCCTGTAATTCCAGCACTTAGGGATGTTGGAAGATTTAATAGAAACGTTTTTAAACTGGGTAGTGGTGGCCCACGTGTTTGATCCCAGTGCTTGGGAGGCAGAGGCAGATAGATCTCTCTGAGTTTGAGGCCAGTCTAGTCTACAAGGACAACCAGAGCTACCCACAAAGAAACTGTCTTGAAAAACAAAACAAATATTTTAATTTCATGTGTATAGTTGTTTGGTTTGCATGTTAAGTCTGTGCACTATGTATCTGGTGCCCAGGGAGGCCAGGAGAGAACATTGAATTCCCTGAAACTGGAGTTAGAGATGGTTGTGAGCCACCATGTGAATGCTGGGCATCAAGATGGATCTTCTGGAATCATCCTGGTGATTTTACTGCTGATCCATCTCTCCAATTGCCAGTAGAAACTTCTTTAAGGAGAAGAGCAAGGTGGCTTTTCATGTAAAGCACAGAAACAAACACATAATCCAAAATTTGCCATGATGGCACACATCTGTCATCCCAACATTTGGGAGGGTGTGTTGGTTTGAAGGAAAACAGGCCCCGTAGGCTTATAAGGAGTCACATTTGAAAGGATTAGGACAGATGGCCTTATTGGAGGAAGTGTGTCACTAGGGATGGGCTTTGAGGTCTCAGAAGCTCAAGCCAAGCTCAGTGGCTCACTCTTTGTTCCTGTTGCCTGCCGATCCAGATGTAGAACTCTCAGCTTCTCCAATCCGTATCTGCCTTTTGTGCCATCATGCTTACCAACTAAAATGACAGTGGACTAAACCTCTTAGTTGTAAGCCAGCCCCAATGAAATGTTTTCCTTTATAAGAATTGCTGTGGTCATGTTGTTTCTTCATGGCAATAAAACCCAAACTAAGACAGCGTTTTGCACCAGGACCTGGGGAATTGTGATAGATTTGACCATGTTTTTGCCTGGAGGAATATGGACTAATGGGAACTTTGGACTAGAAAAGCAATTGGAGACTTTTGAGCAGGGTTAGTAGGATCATGGCAGACAGTGGTGCTGAGGGTAACTTGCACTGTGGGGCCCAGCTCGAGGCTTCAGAGGAGAGTGTGTGGCCTAGAGATTGTTCCTGTGATATTTAGGAAAGTTGAAAATCCATATTGCATGAAGTAAGGCTGCTCAGTCCCAGAGATCAGCCACATGACTTGAGAGACAGAGTAACTTTTGGCCAGCATTTGAAGAAAGACAGAAAAAAGAAAAGGGAAAGGTAATACCTTTCAGACTCAACTGAAACTCAGGTCTGTTGGTAGTGACTGCCTAATAGTTTTTCAGTAAGTACTTCCTGAATGTCTTTTGTGGTTTTTTCTTTAGACAGGTCTTAATAGCCCAGGCTGGATTCAAACATGGGCAGCCAGGGGAGCATTACATCTTTTTTTTTTTTTTCTTTTCTTTTTTCCGAGACAGTTTCTCTGTATTGCTTTGGAGCCTGTCCTGGAGCTTGCGTTGTAGACCAGGCTGGCTTTGAACTTAGAGTGCAGCCTGCCTCTGCCTCCCGAGTGCTGGAATTGAAGGCGTGCAAATTGAACCCAGGGTATCCAGCACATTAAGCAAGCACTCTACCAACTAAGCTACATTCTTTGCAGTCTTCTGTTGTTTTAATGTTCAAATAGATGCAGAACAAGAAGGGAATGGAAATAGTTTGGCTTCTACCTTAAGATAATTTAAAACTTTTGATTTCTTTCCCTCTTTTTTTTAAAGAATAGTGAGAGAAGGGTTAAATATTTTTTCTATTTCTGCTTAATTTTTCATACACTATATTTTGATCATATTCTTTCCCATATTTCTACTTCTGCAATGGTGGATCCACTGCAAATACTTTTTTTTTTTGTTTTTGGTTTTTCGAGACAGGGTTTCTCTGTATTGTTTTGGAGACTGTCCTGGAACTAGCTCTGTAGACCAGGCTGGCCTCGAACTCACAGAGATCCACCTGCCTCTGCCTCCCAAGTGCTGGGATTACAGGCGTGCGCCACCAACGCCCGGCTTTACTGCAAATACTTCTGATTAGCTTACTTGAAAAAATTTTAAGTGGCTTTTCTTGACCCCAGCCTGCGTGACTCCTTCCTCTTGTCCTCTCACTGTGTTTTGCCTTCCTGAAATGTTCTGGGGTTCTCAGCTCTCTGTCTTAGTCAGGGTCACTATTCCTGTGACAAAATACCATGACCAAAAGCAAGTTGGGGGTGGAAGGGTTTATTTGGCTCATACTCCCGAATCACTGTTCATCATCAAAGGAAGTCAGGACAGAGTCCTGGAGGTAGGAGCTGATGCAGAGGCTATGGGGAGGGATGCTGCTCAGCTTTCTTTCTTATAAAACCCAGGGCCACCAGCCCAGGGATGGAACCACCCACAACAGCCTGTGCCCTCCCCCATCAATCACTAATTAAGAAAATCGCTTACAGCCTGATCTTACGGAGGCATTTTTCTTAATTAAAATCCTCTCCTTTCAGATAATTCAATTTCGTATAGCAAGACCAGCCAACGCACCATCCATTCTTACTGTCCTCAGAGGGGTAGTATCTGGCCTCGCCAGCTGAATCACTATGTGCTGGGAAAGCCCTGAAGACTTCTAACATTCAGTAGGTTATAGGTTTACACAAACAGGTGGATGGTAATAGCTTGGGAGCAGTGCTGGCTCCTCTTGGGTGTTTGGGTATGACAGAAAAGAAAGCATTATTTAAAGTGGGCTGGGGCAACTCAACTTTAAAAACACTTCTATTTCTTCCTGTTTACAAAGTTTAACAGAAAAAGGTTCTGTGACTTGAGCCTAGCAAAGAGGATTGCTTGGTAAGGCAGCAGAAGCTCAGTCTTTGATACATGCTTGTAGAGTTTGTTACTCCTTAGAATATGTCTTTGCAGGCAGAGGCAGGCAGATCTCTGTGAGTTGGAGGCCAGCCTGGTCTACAAGAGCTAGTTCCAGGACAGCCTCCAAAAGCCACAGAGAAACCCTGTCTCGAAAAACCAAAAAAAAAAAATATATATATATATATATATATATATGTCTTTGCAGTACATTTTCAGGAGAAGAGGGCAAAGGGACCGTGTGCATCTCTGGTTAGTATTCGGGGTGCTCCGCCTTACCTAGCTGAAAGAGGCAAACCATTGAAGTCATTTTTTGATAAGATGTATTGTGGCTGTGTTCTGTTCATTTTCTACAGGTTTTTTGTTTTTTTTTTGTTTTTGTTTTTACTGTGGTTACTGGATGTGACCTTCATTTGCTGAAATGGCAGCTATTGTAAAAGGAGCTACAGGCCACCTTTTGTACTTAGTACTTTCCAAGAATTTTTCAGTTGATTGAACGCACCCTAAAAAATAGGCATTTGTTTGGCGGTAATCTAGAGGATGAGTAGGGGTTACAATGGAGATACAGTGAACCTAGTTACAAGTTGATGCTAAAACAGGTTAATTAATAAATAAGCTTCAGTGTTTACTTTTGTTAATGTTAGGGATTGTTCATAATTTTAAAGATGCTCTCAAGGTAGGGATGTAGTTCAGTTAGTAGAGTACTTAGCTAGTATGCACAGATCCTCCGTCTAATCCTCAGCATCACATAAACTAGGAATGGTGACACACACCTGTAATCTCAGCCCTTGGGAGCCAGAGGCAGGAGCATCAGTAGCTCAAGGTCACTCTTGGCATAGAGCATGAGGCCAGCCCGGGCTATATGAAACCCTGTCTTGAGAACAGACAAAAATATCATGGTAAAGAAATGGTAACTTTCCTATTTTCTCATATTTTGCATAAATCTTTTTGAGTGAAATCTTTGGTTTAGTTTTTATTGGTTTAGTTTTTTTGTTTTTTGGTTTTTTTGGTTTTGTTTTTTTGGTATTGATTTTAATGAACAGAGGCCATAATGTCAGGAATGAATTCAGTTAGACCAGTTAGCAATCTTCAAATTTGTGTGTATTATCAGATTTTGAAAGCATGTTTACATGTAGATACCCCCAATTAACTACAAGTCCTCTCTCCAGATCTGTAAAGAAAGTGAGTGGGAGCAGAGTTGTCAGCCTAAGAGCTGACCTTGTAGCGGCTGAGAACATGTAGGTTTGAGATTCGGGGAATTAAATGGACTCAGGTGAGCCTTGCCTGTAGTCAGTGGGACACCACTGCCACTGCTTGAGCTGACTCACCCTGGTGGCTGCTGTTCACTTCTGTGGTCTCTACCTTATTCTTGTTTCTTCTCTTGCCCCTTTATTACGTTATCTCCCTGCTTTTCCACTCACCTAAGACCCACAGTCATTCATCTTGATCTTTTAAAATGAGTTTTCCTTTTCTGCCCCAGGCCCAGAAGCTGTTTCAGCTCTCCTTCATCTGGGCTTGTTTAGTGACTAGTGTTGTTTTGTTAACAAATGTGAGTGAACCACCAAGTGGTTTACCCGGATGAGGCATGAAGAACTACTGGTGTAGCCTTAAAAGATTTCAGGCAGTTGGCAAGAAGAATTGTAAATAAAAATTGAAACTACCACCTGTATTTTTTCAGGCCGTTGATGCTCACTGCCATCGGCTGCATCCTCCCTATGGCACTGGTAAGTGTGGGAAGGGTTGTGACAGTTCTGGTGGGCTGCTGGATTTCTTTTCCCGGGGAAGTTTTTTAATTGCAAGTTTTGAAACTTACTTGTCTTTGAGGATAGACAGCTGTAGGTAGCAAGAGGAAGGGAAGATAACTGATCATGGTCATGGATTTTCTCGAGGTTTTGTCAGGAGCAGAAATTACTCAGTGTGTGTCTTGATTCCTGCTTACTCCTAGTGTACTCTATACATTAATACTGAACATATCCTACCCAAGTGCTCTAAGATGTCAGCTAATAGGCCTCATTTTAGAAATTACTTTAAGAATTTCCAAAGATACTTGGCTCCTAAGACAAAGGCCCTGAATGTTCATTGTGTTTCAGTTTCCCTAAGGAGCAAGATTTATCTTCCATGGTATTTTTAGTACATTGTAGGCCAGGGATGCAATTGTTTACTAGAGTAACTAAAATTTTAATAATGACTTGCTTGAATATTTGAGGAGGTTGGGATTTGGGAGCTCAGAAAGAAATTTGTGATGTTACTAACAGACGTGAGATGGACTTGCAACTTGTGATTGAAAAACAATTTCACTGAAGTATTCTCTCTGTTCAAGAACCTAGTGGTGAAAAATTACAGTGCATAAAATTGAAACCTCAATAGGGCAGCAAGTCAGAGTTTCTATGCTTAGAACCAAATTGCTATTGGACTTGCCTTATCTAAGACTCTGAACTGAGGGTTTGTTACTGTCTTAGTCACTGTTCTATTACTGTGAAGAGACCCCTTGACCACAGCATCTCTTATTGAAGAAAGCATTTAACTGGGACCTGGCTTACAGTTTCAGAAGTTTAGTCCATTATCATCAAGTGGGGGAGGGCGGGGGAGTATGGCGTCGTTCAGACAGACATGATGCTGGAGAATTAGTTGAGAGTTCTACATCCTGATCTGCAGACCGCAGGAAGAAAGAGACTCTGAGCTTGAAGTGGACTTTTTGAAAGCTCAAAGCCCACCCCACCCCCATTAACACAATTTCTCCATAAAAGGCTACATTTTTATGGCTGGAAGTCACCACAGCACGAGAAACTGTGTTAAGGCATCATAGCATTAAGAAGGTTGAGAACCACTGCTCTAGAACATCTTAGGAAATGCTGAGGCTGTAGGCTTCTGTATTGTTAGCTCTGATTGGAACCACTTGCTGGTAATAGCAGCTAAAATATTTGTATGGATGTCATTACATCTCAGTGAGGAAATCTTAACTAAATACTGAATTTCCCTGTGGTCTCTCCTCTTCATTCCCTAACCTTGCTTATGAAGCATGAATAAAATTGAGCAGCATATTTAGCAATTCTTTTTGTTTTTCTTTCTTTTTTTGGGGGGGGTGCAGGGTTTCTCTGTGGCTTTGGAGGCTGTCTTGGAACTTGCTCTGTAGACCAGGCTGGTCTCGAACACACAGAGAACTGCCTGCCTCTTCCTCCCTACTGCTGGGATTAAAGGCATGTGCCACCAGAGCCCGGCATATTTACCAATTCTTTTTTTTTTTTTTTTTTTTTTTTGGTTTTTCGAGACAGGGTTTCTCTGTGGCTTTGGAGGCTGTCCTGGAACTCGCTTGGTAGTCCAGGCTGATCTCGAATTCACAGAGATCCGCCTGCCTCTGCCTCCCGAGTGCTGGGATTAAAGGCGTGCGCCACCAACGCCCGGCTTACCGATTCTTTGAAATCAGAAAGGAAAACTTGACTTTCCTACTGCTGCCTACTTCTTTAGATACCTCTGTAACACAGTGTCCCCAAGTGGTAACTGCTTGAAAGTCAATCGTAAGGAGATAACCTTTCAATTTCAACAAATACAGACTAAAAAGGGTGATAGATGTTTGCCTGTTACCTTTGGGAAGCACTGATGCTTAGAAACAATCCTTTTTGATGTGTGCAGTTAAAATGTTTTCTGAAGATGCTGTATTGGACTGAGGCTATAGGTAAATGTAGAGCATTGGACAGAGCAAATGACAACAAAAGTGACCTCACTGCCTTCAGGCTGGAAGGAAAGGTACTCATCAATGTCTGATCATCGTGTTACAGTATTGAGGGTCGGGGCAATGCAGAAAGCCAGGAAAGATGGACTGTACCTGATTTATGCTCTAACCCCATCTTTGATTCTATAAAAGGCCACCAGAAAATTGGGGCTGTGTCCACCCTTTATTTTTTTCTCATCTGTGGCGTGTTCATATATGCATGCATGTTCAAAGTGTGTATGGACAGACATTGGGTGCGTTCTTGTGCATTCCTGTGGAGACAAGAGGTCCAAGTATTCTTCCTAATGGCTCTCCCCCTTCTATAGGGAGTCAGGGCCTTTGAGCCCAGAGTTTGCTAATCAGTGTGCCCTAGGGATCCTATCTGTGGCACTCTTGAGCATGCTGGGAGTACAGGTAGGCTACTAAGCCTGCTCTGCGCTTGAAAGGGAACTGGGGATCCTAACTGCCGGGCTTCATGCTTGCTTGGCAAGCAGTGTCTCCACTGACCCCTCCCCAGCTGCCTGCTGTTCACTCTTCAGTGAGGCCAGCACTGGCAGGCTTTTTCTTTTGCCAGAAGGGCCTCTCACCTGTCGAGCAGTTTGCTTTTCAAGTTCAAGGCCAGACCAGGACTTGTTTTTTCCAAAATTGGGCATGTGCCATCCCTGTCTTTCTTCAAACTGAGGAACCCTAAGTTGAGGAATGAAGTTCACCCAACGACCTTTCACCCCATCCCCCAGTCCTCAAGCAGAGACAGGGGTGTGGCTTCTGGAGTCTCCTCTGCTCTTCAGAGGCTCTTGCTGGCTGCTCCCTCCCCAGCACCACAGTCATAGCTCTTTCCTAGCACCTGCTCAAGTGAGAAAGGGTTCTTCATCTTGGTGTGTATGTTACACTGAGTGAGGTTAGGGACCAGTGTTGACAGATGAAAGACAGGCCAGTAAGCAGACTAACAGACATTCCTTGTGGAGCATTGAGTGACATTTGAGGAACTGGCAAATTGGTAGCAAAACATTCAATGAGACATCTTAGACTTGGTCAGGTTGATTGCGTAGACTTTTACTACAATTCACACTGTGTAATCAGTTAACCTTTGTTAAAATAGTAGGTATACATCTTTATTCCAGTACTCACAAGGTAGAGGCTGAAGAATCCGCTTACATTCAAGGCCAGCCAGTCTGCATATCAAGTTCTAGTCTTGCCATCAGGCAGAACTCCATAACAAATCTTATGTCACAAACAAACAATGGAGATTTGACACGGCTGGCTGTTAAGAGCCCAGCACCCACGTGGCAGCCTTTTGTAACTCCAGTTCCAGGGGTCTGATGCCCTCTTTTGGCTTCCTTGGGCACCATTCATACAAGTGGTGTGCAAGCAAAGGATTCAAGGCCGGAAACATCTTAAAATAGTTTGTTTTTTGAGACGGGGTTTCTCTGTATTTCTCTGGCTGTACTGGAAATTGCTCTGTAGATCAGGCTAGCCTCAAACTCAGAGATTAAAGGTGTGCATCAGCTTTGTGCAGCCATAAAACAAAATCTAAAGAAAAAAAAACAGGAGTGGCAAGATTGCCATTGGGTAAAGATGCTTTGCTACATAAACCTGGCCACCACCCAAGTTTGATTCATGGAGCAATTAACTGGGCATGGTGGCGCAGTACTTGGAAGGCAGAGGCTGGTGGATCTCTTTGAGAGGCAAACCTGATCTACATATTGAGTTCCAGAATAGCCAGAGCTACATTGTGAGACCCTGTCTTAAAAAACGAAAAGTAAAAGTAGGTAACTGACTTCACAAATTGTCTTCTGACCTCAGCATGTGCGCCAGTTCTGCAATAAGAACTCAAGTTAGAGACAGTGTCAAACCCACCATGTGGTGTGTGAATTAGGTCACCCGTTGTTAACCATTGAGCCCTGTCTCCAGTCCCTGTGGTGGTGGACAAGATTGTGCTTGTCCTCCTGGACATTGCTCTCCTCCTCATTATATAGTCCTGGCTGTCCTGGAACTCAATATGCAGACCAGGTTGGTCTCGAACACATAGAAGTCTACCTGTCTCTGACCCTCCTGTGCAGGGATTGAAGACATGAACCATCATGTTCAGCTAAACTTTTAGAAAAATAAAAATCAGTGCTTTAAGCAAAGTCATAAGGGAGAGTTTGAATTTTGAGGGTTATAAGTAAAAATGCACTCCAGATATGGTAGCTCCTGCCTGTAATACCAGCATCTGGAGAATTGATGTGGAAGGTCCATGAGTTCAAAGTAGCTTACAATAGATACTGAGACTTTGTCTCGAAAAAAAAAAAAAAAAAAAGAAAATCAAATCTAGATCAGGGTTGATAGTACATGTCATTAATCCAAGAGGATCTGGGTTCAAGGCCAGCCTGGTCTATATAGACCCTGTCTCAAAAAAAAAATGATAAACATTTTTCTTAAAATATAGAAGTGCAAGTCCCTTTTGAATGTCATGTAAAAGTAAAGGGTGTTTGTAATGTTGATTCTGCCTAGCTGTGACTGAGTAGGCTAGGGACACAATCTTTGGAATAGTGGACACTTTAGGAAAAAACAGAATGAACATAGAAGTACACGGCAAAGGAGACTTATACTTTAGGACATTTAGATGGAACCAGACATAAAAGCAGCCCAGTGTGCTTTGATGAGGCTTTGATCTCCTGTGAGAATGCTGACGGTGTCCTGACCGCACACCTGTTGTCGGTATGGTGGAACTGTTTTACTAATCATGTCTGCAGGGGATTGATAACCGCTGTCTTCCAGAAGTCCTAGTCTCTCCCTGCATCCCTCCCTATGTATTTCACAGTTCTCTGTTTGCGTATCCAGGAGTGCACATTGAGTCTTACCACCTGCAGTTCTAACATGAGCAGCTCCACACATCATCACTGTCGTCGTCCAAGTACCCAGTAGATCTCTGCTGTTTGTTCAGTGGAAACTAGCCAGGATCCTCTTTATTTTTCTCTTCTTCCCTCCATAGGCTCAGTACCATACTTTAAAAGTAAGTAGTCATAGGATTGGGGAGATGACTCATGGGTTAAGAGCACTGGCTGCTCTTCCAGAGGTCGTCCTCAGTTCAATTCCCAGCAACCACATTGTAGCTCACGACCATCTATAATGAGATCTAGTGCTCTGTTCTGGCCTGCAGGCATACATGCAGAACATTCATACATAAGTATAAATAAATTTAATTAAAAAAATAAGTATGCACAGCCAGGCATTACATTATTAAACAACTGAGGAAATGCTCGCCTTCAGTCTCACCCAGCACTCGGGAGGCAGAGGTAGAGGACCTCTGAGTATGAGGCCACAGTGAGTTCCAGGACAGCCAGGGCTACACAGAGAAACCCTGTCTAGAAAAAACAAAACAAAAAAACCCAAACATTATTAAGCAGCTAGATAGGGTTATGTGGACTGACAACCAGGTCCTCTTTTCCTGGATGGGGATTAGCACTATGAGTAATTTGTAGTTCCACAGTTGCCATTAAGATCTGTCTTACAACTTTTATTATGAAAAATTAGAAATGTGTGTAACCCAAATTCTAATAGGTCTTAATAATAAAAACCCGGAGTCAGATAGCAGGGTAAATGCTGAAAGGTCAGAGAAGGAGCCAGCCACAGAGAGACCTCTTACCTCTACTAAGTCCTCCAAACTGTCTCATCTCACTTATATTCTCTTTACCGAGCCGTCTCAGTCAGTCTGTACAGACCTCCATGGTTAGCTAATGGCTAGCTCTGCCCTCTGATCTTCAGGCAAGCTTTATTTGTTATATGAACAAGATGTCCCCACACATGTGGTTATGCCTTATTCTTTTCCTGAACATTTCTCTTAATTTTATTATTGTGTGTGATGTTATGTGTGAGTGCACCTGTGAAATTTGAGGACAGCTTCTAAGAGTTCTTTTCTTCCATGGTTTTCAGGGATTGACTTTAGTTCTTGAAGCTTGGATAGAGATCATTCACTTATACTAATATCTCAGGGGCCCAATTAGTTTTTTAGATTATTGATTTGTTTTTGAGACAAGGTCTTATAGAGCACAGGCTCGTCTTGAACTTGCTAAGCAACCATGACTTTGAACTCCTCCTGATCCTCCAACCTCCTGCTGGTATTGTAGGTGTGCACTATGATGTTTTACTTTTTGTTTGTTTAATATACTTT
Source organism: Mesocricetus auratus (assembly GCF_017639785.1). NCBI lineage: Eukaryota > Metazoa > Chordata > Mammalia > Rodentia > Cricetidae > Mesocricetus > Mesocricetus auratus. Next base: position 46,696,497 of record NW_024429267.1, on the reverse strand, counting down.
TTTGAGACAATTATGTTTTGTTTTTCAAGACCAGGTTTCTCTGTGTAACCCTCGTTGTCCTGGAAGACACTCTGTAGATCAGGCTGGCCTCAGACTCAAAAGAGATCCGGCTGCCTCTTACTCCTGAGTGCTGGGATTAAAGGTGTGCACCACCAACAGCAAGCTTTTTTTTTTCTTTTTAAATATGGGTTTTATATGAAGCCCTAGCAGACTAGGTACTCACTTAGTAGTTCAAGCGAGGCTCAGCCTCAGCCTCCTGAGTGCTAGCATGCCCAGCTTTGCTTTACAGAAATTCTCATATAGGAATTAAGTTCATCCAATTTAAAACATTCAGTTATATGTTTTAATTTATATGTCTGTTACATCTGTTTGGCAATTACCAGAATCCTTGTATTGCTTTGTTTCTTGAGATCGTGTTTCACTATGTAGACCAGGCTGGCCTCAAACTCACAAAGATGCTCTGCCTCTGCCTCTGCGTGCACTGCCACACCCTGCCACAATTCCCAACTTTGAAACATTTCCATCACTCCAAAAGTTCATTGTGTCTGCAGTCAGTCCCCACATTTAGTCCTAAGCAACTACTGTTTGTCTTTGAAGCTTTGTCTCTTTTAGAAATTTCATATAAATCAAATCATAAATATAGCCTTGCTTCCTGATTCTATCATTATGGGTTTTTTGTTTGTTTGTTTGTTTGTAAGGCCTGGCTATCCTGGAGCTATCTCTGTAGGCCAGGCTGGCTTCAAACTCAGGGTTAATTTATTTTATGTACAGTGTTCTGCCTGCAGACCAAAAGAGGAAGTCCGATTCTATACAGATGGTTGTGAGCCACCATGTGGTTGCTGGGAATTGAACTCAGGACTTCTGGAAGAGCAACCAGTGCTCTTAACCTCTGAGCCATCTCTCCAGCCCTCATGCTACTTTCTTAATATTGAATGTGATGCCAAATTCAGGTAGTGTGCTTTTATTACCTGTTTTGCTGAGGTTTTTAGGTTTTGTTTCTCTAGTTTAAGGATGGTTTGTTATTCAACAATAACCGACACTATCATTCCTACACAGTTATTGGTTACATAGTAATAAATAATAATAGAATAATACTAAACAAATGTCTAGTTTGGGACTGAGGGTGTAGTTCAGTAAGTAGAGTCCCTCTCTAGCATTCCTGAAGCCTGGTGGTGACCTCCAGCGCACAAATCAGGTGTGGTGGAGCATGCTTGCAATTCTAAAGATTAGGAGGTAGAAGCAGGATGTCCAGGAGGTCATCTTCAGCCATATAGGGATTAGACCAGCCTGGGCTACATGAGACTTTGTATCAGAAAGCAACACTTGAGAGGCAAAAGCAAGCACATCTCTGAGTTCTTGTCCAGTCCCAACAAAACAAACCCCAACAGCAAACCCAGGGCACGGTGCACAGAGACACATGGGGCTGTATAGACTCAGGGCCAGCTAGGGGGCTACATGATGAGAACCCCCCCCAACAAAACATATAATTCCAGATTTTAAAAGATTGTCTTAGAAATGTGTGCACATTATGCCTTGTTTTGCTTATGTGTATGTATATGTCCCTTGTGTGTGCCTGGTTCCCCTAAGAGGTCAGAAGAGAGTGTCATGCTCTGGAACTAGAACTATAAGTGGTTGTGAGCCACCATTTGGATTATGGGAATAGAACCTAGGTCCTCTAGGAGAACAAGTGCTCTTAACAGTTGAGCTCTCTCCAGCACCCTGGGGAGTTGATTTTTAAAGGGTTTGGAATAAATTACTGTACTCTTGGAGTATTAAAAAGCATTAGTGGGATGGGCGGTGGTGGAGCACACCTTTTAATCCCAGCACTCAGGAGGCAGAAGCAGGCGGATCTCTGTGAGTTCCAGGCCGTGCTGGACCGACAGCCTCCAAAACAATATAGAGAAACCCTGTCTCATAAAACCAAAAAAAAAAAATCTCTGAGTTCAAGGCCAGCCTGGTCTACAAGAGCTAGTTCCAGGACAGCCTCCAAAGCCAAAGAGAAACCCTGTCTCGAAAAACAAAAAAAAAAGCATTGGTGGGCTCAGAGGTTAAGAGCACTGGCTGTTCTTCCAGAGGTCCTGAGTTCAATTCCCAGCAACCACATGGTTGCTGTACTGACTAAGATCTGGTGCTCTCTTCTAAAGTACTACTCACTACTTGTCCTCTTCCATCCCTGTGGTGTTTTCCTTGGAGGGCTCTTTGACATCTGGCTTCTTATAGATCAGCAGTTCTCAACCTGTGGCTTGTGACCCCTTTGAGGTTCAGTCAACCCTTTCACAGGAGGTGCATACAACCATAGGAAAACACAGATATTTGCATTATTAGTTATAACAGTAGCAAAACTGCACTTATAAAGTAGCAATGAAATAATTTTATGGTTGGGTCATCACAACATGGTGAACTCTATTAAAGGATCGAAGCGCTAGGAAGGTTGAGAACCACTGATACAGCTTCTCCTTATGTGCTGACTGGATAAGGTCCAATCTTGCCATATTTTCCGTGAATTAGTGGTTTCAGAATTCCTTCAGATTCATAGTGTCTGCAAACTGTGGATATAACATAGTCACTTTTCTTTTTGGTTTTTCGAGACAGGGTTCCTCTGTATTTTGGAACCTGTCCTGGAACTCGCTTGGTAGACCAGGCTTGGTCTTGAACTCACAGAGATCCACCTGCCTCTGCCTTCCCAGTGGTGGGATTAAAGACAGGAGCCACCGTGCCCCGCCACTGTCGGTTTTTAAATGCTTGTCTTTTTTCTTTCTTTTCAAGTGGTTTATTATTTTATGTGTGTATGTGTTTTGTCTGTATGTATAGATGTGCACCATGTGTGTGCCTGGAGTCCATGGGTACCAGAAGTGTTCAGGTCCCTTGAAACTTAAGTTATTGGTAGTTATCAACCATAGTGAGTGCTGGAAAATGAACCTAGGTTCTCTGCAAGAGCAGCAAGTGCTCTTTAACTGTAAAGACATCTCTCCAGTCCTTTGTCATCTTTCCTTACGAAAACTCAACTGCTGGGATATACACAGACTTCTAATCAGTACATTTCTGGCGTCAACAGAGCCACTTGTTAGTGTAAGTGAGCTCTTCCTCTTGTGTTAATTCTGAGGCTTTGTCGTGACTATTAGTGTTGTTGAAATCAAGGAATCAGACTAAGTAAAGTGTTCAAATAAGTACCTTAAATTTTTTTTTTTTTTTTTTTGGTTTTTCGAGACAGGGTTTCTCTGTGGTTTTGGAGGCTGTCCTGGAACTCACTTGGTAGTCCAGGCTGGTCTCGAACTCACAGAGATCCGCCTGCCTCTGCCTCCCGAGTGCTGGGATTAAAGGCGTGCGCCACCAACGCCCGGCTTAAATTCCATTTTTTTAAAAGGAAAATTCCTCTTTTTTTGTAAGATCTATTTATTATATATACAATGTTCTTTATGCCTGCAGGCCAGAAGAGGGCACTAGATCTCATTATAGGTGGTTGTGGCCCACCATGTGGTTGCTGGGAATTGAATTCAGGACTTCTGGAATAGCGGCCAGTGCTCTTGTCCTCTAAGTCATCATCTCTTCAACCCCCACAAAATTTCTTTTGAAAACCCGCAGATTAATATCAGTATGTGGTGTTGGGTTCAGTGGGTAAGGTATTTGCTACAGAAGTGTGAGGATCTGAGTTTAGATCCCAAAACCATGTAAAACCAGACTTGGTAGCTCATACCTATAACCCCACAATCAAACAGGTGGAGACAGAAGAATCAATTGCTTTTAAGCTAGCCTGGTGTATTAAAATGCAAACAACCAAAGACCTTGTCTAAAAAAAGATGCTAGACAGAGACAGGACTGATACCTCAATTTGTCATGTGACCCCTGAGTATGTGCATACACATTTACATGAGCACACATAAATTACTAACTAATCACCATTATTGAGTAGGTATCTAATCCTGATCCAGTTGTATAGGCTTTATGTAATTTTGCAGGGCAGCACTGACCCCCTTTTTCTTTTTAGCTTACAGACTCCATCTAAGTCTTCTGTGGTGATTTTAGTGCCTTTGCTGGGCCCATGCCCGCTCTATAAGAAGATGCTTGGAAGTCAGAACAGCTGAATCTAGTGGCCCATACCTGTGATCCCAGGAGACAGGAGGGTTCAAGGTTATCTCTAAGTACAAATCAAACAGAAGTCAGGGTGAAAAGCAGTTGATGTGGTTGAGCAAAGTCACACGTTGGTCCTCAGCACTCAGGAGGCAAAAGCTGAGGATCAGAGCACAAGCATTTGTAAATAGGTGTGGTAGGACACACCATACCCCAGCATATGGTAGGCTAAGGCAAAAGGGTGGTGTCTTACTGAAGTTTCTATTGTGAGTAGACACCATAACTGTGGCAACTCTATATAGGAAAACATTTCATTGAGGTGACTCGCTTACAGTACAGAGGTAGTCCATTATCCTCACGTCGGGAAGTAAGGCAGCTGCAGGCAGACATGGTGCTAGAGCAGGAGCTAAGAGTCCTTACATCTTGACAACAGGCAACAGGAAGTGGTCTGAGACACTGGGTGTGGATTGCACATAAAAGCCTGCCTTTGCAGTCACATACTTCCTCCAACAAAGCCATGCCCCCTAATAGTGCCACTCTGGTTGGGGGCCTTTTTCTCTCAAACCACCACAGATCACAAGTTGGAACCAGCGTGGGCTACATCACTAAGTAGTGAGATGCTGTAAGGGGTTGGGGGAGTGACCCTGCATGGTGGCATACATCCTTAATGTCGATACTCAAAAGGCAGACGGGTGGATCTCTCTTAGTTTTGCATAGTAGGTTCTTAGCCAAACAAGGCTAAGTAGTGAGACCTTATCTAAATGTGAAATAAAATTTGTACCTAACAACTGTATTTATGCAGCTACTAAAATTTAAAATAACTGGTATGTCACTTCACTTTGTTGTTAATGGTCTATTGAGATGAACTATGGTAATAGTTAAAAGACATTACTATCCATGATTTAGGAACCTTGGCCAAAAGTCTCCATGGGCCCCAGTAAGAAAACTGTTTAACAATGTGTATAGTCTGCCCTTCTTTCATGGACAGATAGTAGGAACCCCTGCCCCAAGAGAAGTCAGCTAGCCTGCACCCTTGGTTTTATCCAGATGCAATTGACCTGTGAGACAGGAAGGCATTCATTAATTGAATGGCTTCAGATAATGTTGTTCTGGGATATGCCTTGTTTAGTCTCAGGGATGACTTGAGCTCCAGAGTTGGGGAATCCCATGTTGGTTACTATGTCTTCCTCCTGAGTTTATCTCTGTGAACCAGGTAGGACTATCTTACAGGTCAGTTATGTCTGTATCCTGAGGTATCTACTGGCCTTTCATGTTTTCAATAACATCTGAATACTATGCTTCCTCTGGGAAGCCTGATCTAGGACTCCAAACCCATCCCAGCCTTTTGGCTCCCACCCTTGTCTTAACACTTATGATGTTTTGCAGCTGGTTTACTTTCCACTTAGTATAAGATAATTATGTTCCCTAACAAGCAAATGCTATATTGTTGCTTGCTTCTTTAACCTACTTTGGAAGTGTAAACTTCTGGGGCAGGCAGTACAGCTCAGTCGGTTGCCTATCATATACAAGGTGATGTGCATCTGTAATGGCAGACCTGAGGAAGAAAAGACACTCTCTCAAAAGAAAAACCATAGTAAAACCTTTTCTGTGTCAGTAGCTATACTATTCCTAACTACACTGTTGTCCATTGCAACATATAAGATATTTTTCTGTTCTTATTTTCACAAATAACTTAGTAGTGCATGTATCCTCTTACTCTCTTGGAAGAAGAGTTCACAGTAGAATTGGTGGTTTTTGTCAGCTTTTATGTAAAACCAGTTGTAAAATGTTTAGCAGTTGGGGGCTTTTTGCATTTTGTGAATCCAGAGATTTAAAGTTGATTTTTAAGCCCAGCATGATGGTGCACACCTTTAGTCTTAGAATTTGGGAGGCAGAGGCAGGTGGATTTCTGAGTTTGAGGTCAGCCTCATCTATAGTGCAAGTTCTAGGACAGCTAAGTCTAACTATACAGAGAAGCCCTGTCTTGGAAAACCAAAGCAGCAACAACAATGACAAAACTCTTATTTACTTGTTTGTTTGTTTGTTTGTTTGTTTGAGGCAAGGTCTCACATGTAGCCTTGGCTAGCCTGAGTACATACGGTCTATACACCAGAGACCTGCCTGCCTCTGTCTTCTAAGTCCCAAGAGTGTGTACCACTATGCCCAGCTTTTATTTTGAGACAGGGTCTCACTGTAGCACAGGCTGGCCAGAAACTTGCCTTTGTAGACTCAGTTGGTCTTGAACTCACAAGAGATTCATCTGCTGAGATTAAAATTATGTGCCATTGCTAATTTCACCTTAAAGTCTTTATTTTGTGTTTATGGAGTATAAAGCAAGAAATCAAAGCCTGGAGGAGGTGTGTTGCTAGTCCTAACTAGAAGCATACTCTGTGTGTGGCCTCAGGATAGCATAAGCATATGAGAATATGCGTCACATTTTGGGAACCCAGTTGGGAAGCTCTCTTGCTTATGTTGGATATCACTTTTTTTCTTCAAGACAGGATCTTAATATATAGCTTACTGTCCTGGAACTCAACTATATAGATCAGGCTGGCCTGGAATCCACAGAGGTACGTCTGCCTCTGCCTCTGCCTCCCAAAGGATGGAATTAAAGGGATGGGCTACTGCCACCCAGCAACATTTTTAATTACTATAGAAAGGATGGTTTTGGTTCAGTTTTCAGTGAGAGTTTCTAATTTTTTTTGGTAGTAAATATTAATGAAAACAAAGAACAAGAACAAGAGATGTGTAAAATAACTAGTACAAGAAATGTAACTTAAAAAAGCATGTAACTAGGAGAAAGAATTTGGATATGAGATACTGGTAGATATATACTTCTCAAACTATAGAGCTCTATGAAAAACTACAGTTAAAATTTGTGTTTTTTGTTTGTTTGTTTCTTACAGGTATCTCATTCAGTTGCAAAACTTATATTAGTTAATTTCCACTGGCAAATCTCAGAGATTCTGGACAGGTAAGATGTTTGGGGAAAGGAGATAAAATTGCCCGCTGTGATTTTTGTTGACATTTTGGCGTGTGTGTGTGTGTGTGTGTTAGAAATCTAAAATTCTCCGCCGCCTCCGCTAAGCCCGAGAGAGCGCAGTGGCCGAGCGCATCAGAGAACCAACTCTTTTTTAAAAAGTCCTCCAACCTCTGCATGTGAACCACACACACACACTAACATAAATGTAACTCAATAAAACTCTTATCAGACACCAATTTTCTTATTCAGCAAGGACTGAATAAGAAAGCAGATTTCCTAGCCTTATAAACAGTTCAGTGGACGGAAATTCTACTATTTTACGTATTAGTAATAAAAAATCAGGGGCTGGAGAGATGGCTCAGAGGTTAAGAGCACTGGCTGCTCCCCCAGAAGTCCTGAGTTCAATTCCCAGCAACCACATGGTGGCTCACAACCATCTACAATTCAATCTGGTGCCCTCTTCTGGCGTGTTGACAGAACACTGTATATGTAATAAATAAATCTTTAAAAAAAATCAGATAACAAAACAGAAATATTATAAATAAAATTTGTGGATCACAAAAAAAAAGAAATCTAAAATTCTTGTATATTGCTGACTTTTCTATTGCTGTGATGAAACACCATAACTAAAAGCAGCTTGGAGAGAAAGGGGTTTATTTGCTACGTATCCTGAATCACAGTCCGTTGAGGAAAGCCAAGGTGAATATCCACACCTGGCAAGAACCTGAAGGCAGGAGCCATACAGAGGCCATGATGAGGGGTGTTATTTTACTGACTTGCTCTCCATGGCTTGCTCAGCCTGCCTTCTTGTAGCACCCAGAACCACAAGCCCAGGGGTGGCAAAACACACAACGGGCTGGGCCCTCACCATCACTAATTAAGAAAAAAATGCCCTTCAGGCTTGCCTACAGCCTGATCTTTTGTTTTGAGAAAGCTATTATGTAGCTCTGTCTGTTCTGGAACTCATGATGTAGACCAGGCTGGCCTTGAACCCCAAGAATCGACCTGTCTCTGCCTCTGAGTGCTAGGATCAAAAGTGTGTGCTAATCTGCCAGGTCTACAGCCTGATCTTATGGGAGCATTTTCTCAGTCAAGGTTCCCTCCTCTCTGGTGACTCTGGCTTGTGTCAAATTGACATAAAAACTAGTCGTCGTGACCCTGGATAGGTAAGATGATCAGTGGAAAGATGAAATTGCTTCAGTATCTAGAGGTCCCTCCTCTCCAGTGACTCTAGCTGTGTCAAATTTACAAAAACTACCTAGAATATGTCCTAGACAGGTAGGATGTTCAATAAGTTGTTAAGATGTCCAATTTAATCTTGGTGAAAGGGAGATGAATTTGTCCCTATCATCCTTCAGTGTCTGCCCACCCATTGTGATTGTTGTTGACATCTTGGAGAAATTATTCGGTGTCTGTCTCTCACTTTTTTTTTTAAAGACTTATTTATTATGAATACAACATCCTGCCTCCACATATGTCTGCACGCCAGAAGAGGGAACCAGATCTCATTATGGATGGCTGTGAGCCAGCATGTGGTTGTTGGGAACTGAACTCAGGACCTCTGGAAGAGCAATCAGGGCTCTTAACCTCTGAGCCATCAAAGTGTTTTCCCACTGAACTGTATCCCCAGCCCTATTTTACCCTTTATTTTGAAATAGGATTTTGCTAAGTAATCTAGGTGAAATAAGTTTCTCTGTAGCCCAGGCTGGCCTTTAACTTGTGATCTGCCCGCCCTTAACAGCTGAAGTACATGGGAATACAGATCAATGATTAGAAGGAATAATTATTGGGGAATGGGGTGTTACTGCATAAACTATATGAAGTTTGGCAGTACCTCTGGGCTTTACCTACTATAAGTCAGGAGCAGTGGAACCCCCAAGTCCTGACAATCAAAAATAATCTTCAGGTTGGGCATGGTAGCTTCTCCTGTCTCTTTCTCTTGAGTACTGAAATTGCATACATGTTCAACCAAAGTTACTGTAGTGCTGGACATCAAACCCAGTATCCTGTGTATGCTAAGCAAGTACTCTACTAACTGAGCTCCATCTTCATCCCATATTTTTATACTCTTACAATTTTATAACTCTATAACATAAACACGCTGTATGCATTCTTCAGCTTTGTATTTAATATGGTTGCATTTTATACTATCTTCTCATCAGAAGACATTTATCTTTTCTGTCAAAAAAAAAAACCTTTTTGAGGACTGGAGAGGTGGTTCAGCCATTGAGAGCAGTCTCAGGACCCAGATTCAATTCCTAGCACCACATGGCAGCTTACAACTGACTCTAGATTCAGGAAATCCAGTGCCTTCTCCTGGCCTGCATGGCACTAGGTATGCATATGATGTACATACATACATGCAGGCAAAACATAAAACATACCAAGACCTAAAAGGGCCAGGCTAGTCTGCAAAATGAGTTCCAGAACAGCTTGAGCTGTTACACAGAGAAACCCTATCTCAAAAAACAACCAACCAGGTGGTGTTGGTGGTGGTGACTCATACCTTTAGTCCCAGCATTTGGGAGGCAAGACTTTGTGAGTTTGAGGCCAGCCTGGTGTGCAGAGTGAGTTCCAGGACAGAGAAACCCTATCTCAAAAAAAAAAAAAACAAAAAAGAAACAAACAAATAAAACCAGTTGTGCATAGAGGCACACCCTTCAGTCTCAGTACTTAGAAAGCAGAGATGGATCTCTGTAAATTTGAGGTCAACTGGTCTACATAGTGAAACCCTGTCTCCAACATTTCTGCCCCTGCCACCTCCCCAAAAATTAAAAGAACATTTGTATTGAGATAAAAGGAAACTTGGTTCAATAAGGAAACCATTAGCAATAACCTCAAACTCACTATGTAGAATACATTGACTTCAAACTTGCTCAGTGTTAGAATTATAGACATGGATTGTTGTGCTGACAAGGTAAAAAACTTTAATGCAAGCACAATATGTGATGGTTCTGTTATTGAGAGTTAATAATGTCTTCAGTTTCTGATTCTCTATTTCTGCCCTTTTTGTTTTCTAGGTACAGGTCTAATTCTGCTCAGCTGCTTGTGGAGGCTCGAGTTCAGCCTAATCCATCAAAGCATGCAAGTATTTCCTGGTTGTTTGTCTTTTGGTTTTTCTAGGCAGGGTTTCTCTGTATAGCCATAGCTGCCCTGGAACTCTCTCTGCATATCAGGCTGGCCTCGATCCCACAGAAATCCACCTGCTTCTGTCTCTTGAGTGCTAGGATTAAAGGTGTTGGCCACCACCGCCTTTTTCTTAATTTGTTTATTTTTATTTCATGTGCATTCTTGTTTTCCCTGAATGTATGCCTATGAAAGTATCAGATCCCCTGAAACTGGAGTTACAGACAGTTGGGAGCTGCCATGTGGGTGTTGGGAATTGAACCTGGGTCCTCTGGAAGAACAGCCAGTGCTCCCAGCTGCTGAGTCATCTCTCCAGTCCTGAGTGTCTCCTGTTTTAGTCAGGCTTCTTTGGATGTTCATGGCTGTCTCTGTCTTCAGTGTTAGCATCAGCTTTGTTTTTGTATTATATAGCCTGCCCAAGCTCCTTATTTTGCTCCTAATTATCCCCTTGTTTTTTCCCTTTTTTTCTTCCCCCTATCTTTTATTTGTTTGCAGGGTCTTGCCACATTATGTTGACCAGGCTGTCCTGAAACTGCCACCTTTGCCTCCCGAGTGCAGAGATTAAAGGCATGCACCACCATGCCTGATTCTTTTTTTTTTTAACAAATGTATTTATTTTACTTTACTTATGAGTGTTTTGTGTGCATGTATACTTGTGCACTACATGTATGTCTGATGGGAGTACAGGCCTGCAAAGGGCATCAAATCCTCTGAAACTGGAGCTGCAGATGGGTGTGAGCTGCCAAGTGGGTGCTGGGAACCTAACCCAGGTCTTCTACCAAGTGTCAGAGCACCCAGGAGGTAGTCTGTTTTTGGTTTTTCGAGACAGGGTTTCTCTGTATTGTTTTGGAGGCTGTCCTGGAACTTGCTCTGTAGACCAGGCTGGCCTCGAACTCACAGAGATCTACCTACTTCTCCCTCCCGGGTGCTGGGATTAAAGGCGTGCACCACCAACACCCTGCTCGATCTTTCAGAACCTTTAAGACTGAATTTGATGGTTAGTCTTTGGCTTATGTGGCTACATCTCTCTCTAGGTCCCCACAGTCCATCCTTCTCACCACTGTGCAGTGTGTATGCAGTTTGTGCGGAAGGAAAACCTACTCTCTCTGGCCTGCCAACATCAGTTTTGCCGAAGCTGCTGGGAGCAGCATTGCTCAGTACTTGTCAAGGACGGTGTTGGTGTAGGTGAGTCTGCACCAAGCTTAAATGTGACTCTCAAAATAAATCTTTGTTGTCAAGTTTTAATGACATTTATTCCTTTGATTTTATGTGTGTAAGTGTTTTGTAAGTGGGCATGGTATGTGTGGAAGTCAGAAGAGGGCATGGGATTCCCTGGAACTGATTTTACAGTTGGTTGTAGTCATCATATGGGTACTGGGGTGGGGAACCCAGTTCATTTAACTGAACTTTTCTTCTGTGATTGACAGGTTCTTATAGTTAGGTCTGGTAGTTTCTCTGTGAACAGCTCTAGCTGTTCTAGAATTAACTCTGTAGACCAAACTGGCCTCGAACTCACAGAGATCCACCTGCCTCTGCCTCCCAAGTACTGGAATTAAAAGGTGTGTGCCACCACCACCCAGAGTCTGATGGTTTCTAAATTCCAGTCTAAAATAGTAGCACAATTCTCTGTAGTCTCCAGCAAAATAAGGAAATAAATGGTTTTACGGATATTGGTGTGAATACAAGGAGATTTTCTCACCTTTAAGAGATCTGTCATTTGAACTGGCTACCATGTCTTGATTCCCTCGACTATATCAGATTTTAGTACCAGCTACAGGAGTGTTTGTTGTTCTGTGACTTGATATTATTAAGACTAATTAGAACCATGTTCATTGTTACCTGCAGAATCTCAATATGTTAACCTGGGTCTGGTGGTAAATGCTCGTGATCCCAACATTTGGGAGGAAGCATCCGGAGTTCAAGGCTAGCCACAGCCAGACACGTCTTGCTGTGTAGCCTTGGCTAGCCTGGGTCTCACTATGTAAACCAAGTTGGCCTCAAACTCTCTGAGACCCCCCCCACCTCTGCCTCTGCTCTGTGTTCCCAGTGCTGGAATTAAAGTTGTGAGCCACTACATCCAACCCTGTAATTTTATTTAGTGATGCTTATGCTGATATATGTGTTACATTACTATGAAAACATGCTAATTTCTCTTTGAATAAGTTTTTGATAAATATTTTGGACAGAGGATATCCTATATGAAATTATAATTTGTTGGTTGAACTATTAGGTAGATGTATGTGTCTTCTGCAATTTGGCTATCCATTACATTATCTTTGTTCAACAGGAGTCTCGTGTATGGCTCAGGATTGTCCACTCCGAACACCAGAGGACTTTGTGTTTCCCTTGCTTCCCAATGAAGAATTGAGAGATAAATACAGGCGCTACCTCTTTAGGGACTATGTGGAGGTATGAGCAACCCTGTCTTTTGCCCTCTGTCCTCCTGAGCCTACCTTACATAGTATAATCACAGCTGCCTTTAGATGGTGGGTGATGAATCACATAGGTCTTGGGGCTGGAGAAATGGCTCAGCCGTTTAGAATATTGAAGGGGACCTGAGTTAGTTCCCGGCACTCATGTCCCCTCTGTAACTTCAGCCTCAGGGGATCTTATGTACCTGGATTCATGCATATATCTACCTGCTCCCCATTTATAGATACATAATTTAATTTAAAAATACATATATGATCAAGGCTGTGGGGTCAGATAAACCACTGTGTTACTTTCTTGTTATGAGACCACTTGCTCATGAATTTACCTGAATCTTGGTTTGTTTTTTAAATTAATTGATTCTTATGTGCATTGATGTTTTGTCATGGTTGTTGGGTTCCCTGGTACCGAAATTACAGACAGTTGTAAGCTGCCATGTGGTTGCTGGGAATTGAACCCATGTCCTCTGGAAGAGCAGTCAGTGCTCTTAACCACTGAGCCATCTCTCCAGCCCTGAGTCTTGGTTTTCATTTCCATAATATGAACAGTCATCTCAAAGTGTACACAGTTGATTAAACAAGCTGAGCAAGCTTATGAGGGAGTGAGCACAGGTCTGGTATAGCTCAAGAGTTGCTATTGGAGCTAGGTGGTGGTAGCCCTTAATCCCAGCGCTCAGGAGGCAGAGGTAGGAGGATCTCTATGAGTTCAAGGCCAGCCTGGTCCTAAAGGCGTGTGCCACCAACACCCGACGTGGAAACCTGTTTTAAGCTAAACAAAGATTGTCTTCGGTAACTTGTTAATATTTGTTCTTCATCCTAAGTTTGTTGAGTCCTTTGAAACAGGTTCTCAGCTAGAAGAGCAGAAGCACTTGAACATCATGTTCCTTTGTGTTCACAGAGTCATTACCAGCTCCAGCTGTGCCCTGGTGCAGACTGCCCCATGGTTATTCGGGTACAAGAGCCTAGAGCTCGCCGAGTGCAGTGCAATCGATGCAACGAGGTCTTCTGGTAAGAGGGAGTGGGCGCTGAGAAGTCCTGGGCTCATGGCCCATTTTCCTCCAAAGAGTACACTTGCTGTATGTGAGGACAGGCCTGGAGAGATGTTCCAGTAGAGTACTCTGCTGGTAGTGGCCACATTTGTGCCCTGCAGTTTGTGTCCTTGAAGTATTTTGGTAAATGAATAGACTTTGGAGACAAATAACTGGCAGGAATATGTTAGGGATTTTTTGTTTTTTTTTTTTCTTTTTTTTTAAGATTTTATTTATTATGTATACAGCACTTCATGTCTGCCAGCAGGCCAGAAGAGGGCACCAGATCTCATTGCAGATGGTTGTGAGCCACCATGTGGTTGCTGGGAATTGAACTCAGGACCTCTGGAAGAACAGCCAGTGCTCTTAACCTCTGAGCCATCTCTCCAGCCCGTTAGGTTTATACTATACTCACAACCCAGAGATTGTCTACCTTTACTGACAATTTACATATGACTTGAACATTTCAGCTTTCTCTGTTTTGTTTTGTTTTTTGTTTTTTCGAGGCAGGGTTTCTCTGTATTGTTTTGGGAGCTGTCCTGGAACTTGCTCTGTAAACCATGCTGCAGCTTTCTCTGTTTTAAACTTTTCTTAGCTACTAGCCGGGCGTTGGTGGCGCACGCCTTTAATCCCAGCACTCGGGAGGCAGAGGCAGGTGGATCTCTGTGAGTTCGAGGCCAGCCTGGTCTACAGGGTGAGTTCCAGAACAGCCTCCAAAGCCACAGAGAAACCCTGTCTCGAAAACCAAAAAAAAAAAAAAAAAAACTTTTCTTAGCTACTTTTTGTTTTTATGGTTTTTCAAGACAGGGTTTCTCGGTGGCTTTGGAGACTGTCCTGGAACCAGCTATTGTAGACCAGGCTGGCCTTGAACTCACAGAGATCCACCTGCCTCTGCCTTCTGAGTGTTGGGATTAAAGGCGAGTGCCACCAACTCCCGGCTTAGCTACCTTTTTTAATTAGAAAAAAATTTTTAGGCAAGGTCTAGTTTAACTCAGTCTGACCTCAGATTCACAGTATAGCCAAGGATGGTCTTGAACATCTGATCATCCTCCCTCTGCTTCCACAGTGCTGGGATTCCAGACTTGCAACACCACGCCCAATTTATATGTTATTAGGGATTGCCCCATGTGCATGCTAGGCCAGCATTCTATCAACTGAGCTATGTTCCCCACACCCCTTTGACTTTGTTTTTTGTTAATTTGACCTCGGTTTTTTGTTGTTTTGTCTTGCTATGTAACTTTGGATATCCTGAATCTTATTTATAGCCCAGGCTGACCTCAGAATCATAGAAGTGTGCACCCCAAGAGCTGGTATTGATTGAGTTCATGTGCCGCCTAACTGGTACGGACTGACTTTTATGAAACTATTAATTCATGGGTGAATTCTAATCCTTAGGTACTCCCAATTCAGTAAATTCCATGGGCATAGCCAAAACTTAACAAATTCTTTCCAAGTGATGAGCACTGTCCAGCCATTTTCCCTACATATCACAACTGGGAGATTGCCTCTGTCACCAGTATGTGTTCTCGGTGAGGAAATCAAAGGATGAGGTAAATGGACCTACTAGTAAATAGCAGAGTCATAATTTAAATCAGGGTCCGTCCTAATTGCACCTCCCTGGAAGACTGATGGTCTGCTTCAGAGAAGCTTCACAATAAATGGGAGTGTGTATTCTGCCCTTCAGGACAGTGAAGGACTCTGCCCCACCAAGAGTTGAACTGAACAGTTGCTTTGCCACCTTGATCTCACATCAAGAGCTTCTTTCCCAAAGGCATGTGTCTGCTGTCTGCCTGTGGACCTTACTGTCGGTTTATAGAAAAAAGCTGTTTCTTTTTCTGCTTCAACTCTTGTCAGATGTATTAGGACCCCCAGATTTTACAAGTTCTGGCATTTGTGAGTCCTTCTGCACATCTGGCCAGAAGGTGTAGAGAAACTCCCAAAAGTTTCAGTTCTACCTTAACCCTGAATTGAAGGTGCTCCTTAGAGTACCTTCTGAGTACTTGCCTGCCAAGAAGCTGAGCTTATGGCTGGAGATGTAGCTCAGTTGGTAGAGTGCTTGCGTTGTACACAAAGCCCTGGATTTTATCTTCAATACCACAACAACCAGGCCTGTTTGGCTCATGCCTGTAATGCCAGTACTCAGGAAGTAGAAGCAGAAAGACCGCAAGTTTAAGGTAGTCTTTGGAGGCTGGTCTAGGACATATGAGGCTCTGTTGCAGGAAAAAACAAACAAAAAACCCCACAAACCTGACTTGAGGGCACAGAATGTAGCGTCATAGTAAAGTGCAAGGCCTTGAGTTTGATATGGGGTCGGGGGACTGCTGAAGCTGAGTTAATACCATCCAAGGTGTTTAAGGAGGAACTTCAGGGGGGCCTATTGAGCATGTCTCAGGCTGGAGTTGAAGAAACATTCACAATGTATTTCATTATAATCCTGTGTGAGTAAAGTCCCTACGACCTCAAAAAGTGATTTTTGTCTAAAGCTTTAATTCAGGAAAATTTGAAACTAACTTGATGACTATTTGAATGTGTTTCTTTTCCAATTTTAAGTTTTAAGTGTCGACAGATGTATCACGCCCCCACAGACTGCGCCACAATCCGGAAATGGCTCACGAAGTGTGCAGATGACTCTGAAACAGCTAACTACATCAGTGCTCACACTAAAGACGTAAGGACTGTGTGTTACCTGGCATGGGATTTCCCCAAGCAATGCTCCCCAAGGCTCTGCCCGCAAGAGTGGCCATCTGAGAGCACAGCACATAGCCTAGGAACTTATAGAGACTCTAGACTCTTGGCCATGCTTAGTATATTTTTATCAGTTTTTATCCTTGGATGCATTTATTTTTGAAAAAATATTTATTTTTCCATGCTGGACCTAGTTGCCCACATATTTAATCATTGTACTGCAGAGACAGAGGCAGATGGATCTCTCTGTAAGGTTGTTGGGGTTTTTTGTTTTGTTTTGTCTTTTTGTTTTTCGAGACAGGGTTTCTCTGTCCTGGAACTCACTTTGTAGACCAGGCTGGCCTCGAACTCACAGATACCCACCTGCCTCTGCCTCCCAAGTGCTGGAATTATAGATGTGTGCCACCACTGCCTGGCTGGATCTCTGTAAGTTTGAGGCCAGCCTGGTCCATATAACATTTCCAGAACAGCCAGAACTACATGAGAGAGACTCTGTCTCAAAATAAAACTAAACAATTTTTTTTTACTGTATATGTATGAATGTTCTGCCTGAATACATGTATGTGCACCACATACATGATGCATCTGGAACTGGAACTACAGGTGATTTTGAGCCACTGTGTGGCACTAGAAATTGAACCCAGGTCATATGCAAGATCAGCCAACAGTGATGTTAACTGCTGAGCCATCTCTAGGCCCAGATGGCATTATTTTAATAAAATTCCAAAATAATTAGAAAAGTTTGATCCAAAGGAAAACTAACTATAAAATAAGTATGTACCAAGCTTTGGTAGCCCTGGGAGTGGAGTGGTTAATTGGCCTAGCTCATAAATAACAAGACTGTAATAGAAACCCTGATATTCTCAGTATTCATTAAAGCATCCATTGTTCCCTATGCAGTCACTCACTCACTGACTCACTTGGATCTCTACACAGACTGCTTCACTCTAATGGGAGGCTCCATGTCAGACTAGGTGCTGGGTTGCTAGCCTTTTTCAAGTGAGAGGTGGTTTCCAGACCCGCTTCTGGAAGCCAAAGTCCAAGCTAGCTCACCAGGACTTGGTCCAGGGTGGCCATTCTCCCAGCATGCAGGCTTTCTGCTGCTTCAGCCTGGGCTTAATCTGAGTGGTGTCACAGCAAGGACAGATGGCAGAAGACTTAGTGGGGCTCAGCTGGTACTCATATTATTACAGAGCCAAACATGCTGACCTCGGTTCCTTGAATTGCTGTTCCAGCCTCAGCGACCCGCCACATTTAAGTGAAACACTCCTCCTCAGAAGTGCTTGCGATGAGCTATTGGGCACGCGTGCCTGGAGTTTTGTGTAATTTTTCTTAGAACTGGGCTGATGATGTGTAAGCCTAATGGCACCTTTCTGTCTCCTCAGTGTCCCAAGTGCAACATCTGTATTGAGAAGAACGGAGGCTGCAATCACATGGTGAGCAGAAACAGAGGGTTTGCATGTGTGACTTGGAACCCTTGGTCAAAGTACTCTTCCTTAATGTGTTCTCTTCTGTTCTCTCTGACAGCAATGCTCCAAGTGTAAGCACGGTGAGTCCCAGGCCTGGTCTCCGGTCCAGGAGCATGGGTTATGCTTCTTGTGTTTTGTTCTCCGTTACTTATAGTGAGTTCTTTTGTAATGAAATGGCAAAACAAAGGGGGGGCCTCCATCACTTAAGATCACTCTAACCGGCATAAGAGCAACTTTCCATTTTCTTGTGGAGGGGAGCATTCTTTTATAATTCAACTGCCATCTTGCTGATTTTTTAAGTCCTTTTGTGTGACCTTCATGCTCCTCAGCCATCCAATACTACCTCTTTTTTTTTTTTTTTTTTTTTTGGTTTTACAAGGCAGGGTTTCTCTGTATTGTTTTGGAGGCTGTTGGTCCAGCCTGGCCTCAAAATCACAGAGATCCGCCTGCCTCCCGAGTGCTGGGATTAAAGGCGTGTGCCACCACCGCCTGGCCCCAATACTACCTCTTTTTTCCTTATCTTTTATGGACAGGGTCCTGCTCAGGCACAAGGTCCTAGCTGGTCTTATACTTGAAGCAATCCTCTGACCCTATCTCACAGGTGGTTGGATTACAGGCATGTACCAACACACTCAGTTCAAGGTTTTAGTGTGTCTTATTCTTTTTGCCAAAACAGATACCAAGAGGACTCTCTGAGATACCATAAGAGGTGTGTCTTTTAGAAAAGGCTGTCCATGGCTTTGCCATGGTGCTGCAAAACCAGTTCTTCAGAGCCGTTTCCAGAAAGACCTTTGATTGGGTCTCCATCCATCAGGACCAGTTTACGTAGCTACAGATCGATAGTTTCCCTTTCCTTCCTGCCAGATCAAGTTCCTACAAATAGAAAATGTGTTTCAGATAGTCGCCCACAATTTCTTCATTGCTGAGCAGGAGACTGACCATTTCTTTTTTTTTTTTTTTTAAGATTTTATTTATTTATTAATATGTATACAATGTTCTGCCTGCACGCCAGAAGAGGGCACCAGATCTCATTACAGATGGTTGTGAGCCACCATATGGTTGCTGGGAATTGAACTCAGGACCTCTGGAAGAGCAGTCAGTGCTCTTAACCTTTGAGCCATCTCTCCAGCCCCCGAGACTGACCATTTCTTTGGGAATGGAGGTCTTTGTTGATTGGTTATTTTGAGACCAGTTTTACTATGTAGCCTTGGCAAGCCTAGAACTTTTTAGCTATGTGACCAGGCTGTCCTCTACTAACTCATTGAGATCCACCTGCCTCTGCCTCCCAAGTGATGATTAAAGGTTAGCACCATCACACCTGGTAATTAACTGTTTGCTGGGGCCCATGCTGGTGCTATTCCCACAAGCCTTCTGTAATTAAGAGTGTCTGGTAAAGTTATAGACAGTTTTACAATACTGATTCTTGTTAGAGGGAGAAGTCTTCTGTCATGCACTTACAGCAGGGCATTGCCACGTGTGTTTAAAGAAGAATGGTGGTCAGGCTTCCTGCTGCTCTTTGCAGGGAACCAAGTGAAAGTTTTTTCCTAAAAGAAGTTATATGTTGGGTACCCCTGAGAAACTGGGCAGTAGAATTGGTTGAGTACAGCCGGGCGGTGGTGGCTTGCACGCCTTTAATCCCAGCACTTGGGAGGCAGAGGCAGGTGGATCTCTGTGAGTTCGAGACCAGCCTGGTCTACAAGAGCTAGTTCCAGGACAGTCTCCAAAGCCACAGAGAAACCCTGTCTCGAAAAACCAAAAAAAAGAAAGAAAGAAAGAATTGGTTGAGTACAAATGTTTGAGGCCAATTTGGGTCTCCTAACAATTACCCTGGTGCATAAGAAGAAAAGGAAGATGTCCTGGTACACATCTTTAATTCTAGCATTTGGGAGGCAGAGGCAGGTGGATCTCTGTGAGTTCAAGGATAGCTGGTCTACATGGAGAAACCTTGTCTTGAAAACCAAAAAGAAAAGGAAGAAAAGTGCACAGACTCCATCAGATATTTCTAGTGTTTAGGAATCCTCGTCTCCCTATCTCCCCACAGCCACAGTTTGCTGTATAATTCTGTCACTTACTAGAACAACCCTAAGCAATGTATTATCCCTTAAAGCAACCTAACTGAATAAGGAAGGGACCATGTTAACCCACTATTAGATGAGGACCTCCAGGAAACAGGAGTTGAATAAATGTGCCTGGCTGCATTTGATTTTTCCTTCTCCAAAATGCCCTAACAACTCCTTTTGGAAAGTCAGTGCCCAAGTTAAAGTATAAATCCTGGGGAACAGGATTTACCACTAATAGGTTCTCTGGCAGAAACAGAACAACACAACAGAGACTAGATCTTGGATGTCTAACAAAATTGGTAGGTGACCTCTATTAGATGACAGTTGTTATTAGAATACATAGCATACTTTTTTTAAGCAGAGAATTTTTTATAATTCATTTTTATGCACATTGTTGTTTTCCTGATCCTATGTCTGTGTGAGAGTGTCAGATCTTGGAGTTGCAGATAGTTGAACCATCTTTCCAACCCTACATAGCAATTTTAGATTTTTTTTTCCTTCCTCAGTGGGGAAACAGAATTGCACTTGTAATTCTGCCTGTGAACTATTGAGTAGATAGAGATTTTTTACTAATACATGCTCAAACATGGCAGTCTGAGTTCAGTCCCCAGAACCCAAGTAACAAAACCATTATGGTGGTATATACTTGTAATCCCAATGTTGGAGAGGCAAAGACAGGTAAACTCTGGGAGCTTGCTGAAGGGGTGAACCCTAGACCTTGTCTCAAGAGGGAAAAACGGATGAAATAAGATGACAACTGAGGAACAACACTAGAATTGACCTCTGTCTTCCATGTGTGTGCACTGCATAGGTGTGCATGCACCAAAAAAGAAAAAAGCTTTTGTTTCCAGACTTGCATATAAAATTTTAGGTAAGTAATTAGGACAGTAGTTTATATGGGCAGCGTGTGTTCTAGGTGACCAGAGGGGCCTCATGTGGGTATTGTTTGCTTCTTACAATGGCGTTGACCAAGCTGACCAGTGACTTTGTACAGTCAGCAGTAAGGCACACAGCATGTGTGCTCATGGCCATTGGCTATCCTGACAAGCTGTGGGGACAGTCAGTTGTGACAAGATTGAGAATTGCACATCCCTCTGCAAAGAGGCGCCCTTGATACTTAGTGCTCGGGTTAGCCCTTCGTCCTACTGATTTTTCCCTCTGTTGTAGAGGAGTGTGCGAAGGTGAATGACTCACCCTCTGTTCTGTGCAGACTTCTGCTGGATGTGTCTAGGAGATTGGAAGACACACGGCAGTGAATACTATGAGTGTAGTCGGTACAAGGAGAATCCCGACATTGTCAACCAGAGCCAGCAAGCCCAGGCCAGGGAGGCCCTCAAGAAGTACTTGTTCTACTTTGAGAGGGTAGGTGTCTTGTCATATCGTGCCCTCCAGAGTAGGTTTCTTGCACTGGCTTGCTGAAATGAGATCGTTGGGATGCCGTGTAAATGTGGAAGTCAGTGAATGGAGCTCCTGTACCTGCCTGAGTATTGCCTCTTGCAAATATGGCTTTTCAGTTGTGCAGGACAGACACAGCTGAATGGAGAAGGACCTGATATTACCTTAGTTGAATGACAGATCATGGTCAGTCTTTTCCACCTGTGGGCATGGCCCACGGTGTTTGTCCTAAACTCCTGTGTTGATCCCTGTACCTTAGTGGGACTCCTGTACATTTTTCCTTCTTCTGCTTTGTAGTGGGAAAACCACAACAAAAGTTTACAGCTAGAGGCACAGACATACCAGCGGATTCATGAAAAGATTCAAGAGAGGGTTATGAACAATTTGGGAACGTGGATTGACTGGCAATATCTGCAGAACGCTGCTAAGCTGTTGGCCAAGGTATCTGCCCTCTCCCTCTTCCGTCACTAGTCCCAGCCTTGTCCCTGCTTGCTGTAAACAATAGGGTTGAGAGTTCACCTCTGAAAAGAGGTGGAGTTTGGTGCCGTGTGTAGCTCTACATGCGCATCTATGAGTGCACATTCCCTGTGCTGAATATACCAGAAGTCCCAGAGATTTATGTGTGAGCAGTTTTACTGCCCCCTGCCAACACTGAGAAAGCCGACTAAAGATGAAAAAACCATGAGGTAACTGGTGGCAATAACTCAGTGTCGGCATCTGTGACCATTCTTGTTTCAGTTTTCTCTGTGTCTGGAGTCCACCATCTCTGTAGTTTTGGCCTCGTTGCTTTAAGGTCCACATATCTGCAGCCATTTGCATGGTTGAGTGTGAATTGTAAGAGCCACTGCGCTGCGGGTCAGTTAGGAAGATGGAGGTCCTTTTTTCTTTCCTTTCACAGTGTCGATACACCCTGCAGTACACCTATCCATATGCCTACTACATGGAGTCTGGTCCCAGGAAAAAGCTGGTAAGCTAGAGTTGCCTTTCTGTATCCTGCAGCTTTTAGAGGGGCCCATTCTTACCAGTACATGGCATGTGAACAGGGCTCTGACCAGGTCATTGTGAGAATACAGTCAAACTGTCTTACTGTAAAATTCCATTTCTGCCCTGAGCATCTGTAATCAGACCTTGGATAGCCAGTGACCATGCCATGCACATCATTACATTATATTTGCTCTTTTATTCCTCTAGTTCTTCCTCTTGGATATGGTCGTTTCTGCTGGGGCCAAAGTAATGTATATGTATCACTTAAAGTAAACATAGCATTTATATTATTCATTATCCTACTGGGGGTGAGTGACAAGATCACAGCATTTTCTTTTTTCTTTTTTGTTTGTTTGTTTTTGTTTTTTGAGACAGGGTTTCTCTGTATTGTTTTGGAGCCTGTCCTGGAACTAGCTCTGTAGACCAGGATGGCCTCGAACTCACAGAGATTCACCTACCTCTGCCTCCCGAGTGCTGGGATTAAAGGCGTGCACCACCACCGCCAGGCTTGGCTTGTTTCTTGCCAGCTATTCTTAATTTAAGTTATCCCAACTACCTTTTGCCTCTGGTCTTTTTCCTTTTCTTCTGTGTATCTCAGTTTCACTCTTACTGCTGTGGCCCCTGAAGTTCTCCTCCTTGTTCTCTTACTCCTTCTCCCAGATTTCTCCTCCCATTATTTATTCTCTCTACCTGCCAGCCCCGCCTATTTTCTCCTGCCTTGCTATTGGCCATTCAGTTCTTTATTCGACCATTAGGTGTTTTAGACAGGCAAAGAATCACAGCTTCACAGAGTTAGACAAATGAAATGAAAGAATGCAACACATCTTTGCATTATTAAAACAAATGTTCCACAGCATAAACAAATACAATACACCTTAAAACAATATTCTATAGTAACATAGCAGTACCTTATCTCAAAAAACAAAATCAGGCTGGAGAGATGATTCAGAGGTTAAGAGCACTGGCTGCTCTTCCCAAGGTCCTGAGTTCAATTCCCAGCAACTCTTCTGGTGTAGAGGCAGAACACTGTATACATAATAAATAAGTCTTTAAAAAAAATATGACCTGGTACAGTGGTGGCACTCAATAGTTTACTCCGGGTACTCAGGAAACAGTAGGGCAAATCTCTGTGCCTTGGAGGCCAGCATGCTCTACAAAGGAAAGTTCCAGGGCTGTTATACAGAGAAACTCTATCTCAAACAAGGATACATGTGCACATTTTATTGTTACAAGTTTATCATTGTTACAGGTGTCACCAATTATCAAACTGAAATTTTTGTTTTGTTTTTCATGACAGGGTTTCTCTGGCTTTTGGAGCCTGTCCTGGAACTTGCTCTTTTAGACCAGGCTGGCACTCACAGGCTGGAACTCACAGAGATCCACCTTCCTCTGCCTCCCGAGTGCTGGGTTCAAAGGCGTGGACAACCACTGCCCGGCCAGACTTAATTTTTTTTTCTTTAGTGGTTCTATAAATGCTCCATCTATATTGCTTTAATGTATCATCATTTGAAATGACAGTTGTTTCCATTTTCACTGTCACAAATAAGACCAAGAAAAGTATATAGAGTTAGGGTTTCATGTAGCTCAGGCTGTCCTCAAACTTGCTAAGTAACCAAGGAGGACCTTGAGCTTGGTGTTCCTTAGTGTGGGATTGCAGTGATGAGTCACCACACACCGTTCACAGTGTTGGGAACTGAACCTAAGGCTATGTACATCTTGTAGGCATTTCACCAACTGAGACACATTCCTAGCCTTGACTTTGAGGCTTTGATAGGCTAGCTAGCTGGGGGAAAGTGAAGTGTTGAATGCATACAGTGTCTTGAGAATATCCCTCTTAACTTCACCTTTGCAGCGTCTGTGTCCCAATATTTTGGGAACATCTTTTCCTTTGGCTTACGTTTCTCACCTTCTGTTGGTGGTGGAAGGCAAATGTTTCCTGGCTGCCTGCTCCTCTCTTATGGAGCTCTTTGGATGTTGTTTTCCAGCTCAGGCACAGTGAGTAGTAGGCACTCTCAGGACAGTGACAGGGTTGTCAGTTGCTGTTTCGAGCCTGAGGTGCTGCGTGTGCCTCCATCTGCAGGCCCTGCCCAGCTACAGCCCCCTCTCCTTCTGACCCTCCTGCTCTGCCCATACAGTTTGAATACCAGCAGGCTCAACTGGAGGCTGAGATCGAGAACCTCTCATGGAAAGTTGAGCGTGCAGACAGCTATGACAGAGGGGTAAGTGCCTTCTGCCCTGTTGCAGGTAAGGAAAGGGGATTGTAATGGGCATGGGACTTCAGCTGCTGCAGAGGACGGCGGAAGAGCGATTGTTTTAGACAACTTGGAGCCCCTGATAACAATGGCTGTGGCTTTGCTTACTCTTTGCTCCTAACATTGGGACTTGTAAACACCTGCTGTGTGTCCCTTGTACAGGACTTGGAAAACCAAATGCACATAGCGGAGCAGCGGAGAAGAACCCTGCTGAAGGATTTTCACGACACCTAAGCTGGCTGTGGGTGTGCCGGGGTGAGGAAGATGTAGCTGTGAGGCCTTCCGGCTACCGTACTGCATGCTGCAGGCTCTGCCTTTCACGACCCCAGGCAACAGCCAGGGCCCCACTCCTGAGAGACACTGGCAACACACCTCTTAGTCAATTTGTTTTCTCCTTATCTTTTTGCTTTTTGTTTCTACCAGGGAAGAGGCCATGTTGAACTAGCCTCTAGTAAGGACTTTTAAATTCTCCCTGGATGGTTGTTGGGAGGGAGGGAACTTTTTTTTTCCTGAGTGGCTATTAATAGTATTAGATCATTACAACTTATGTAATTTTCAAAGGTTGTACGATTTGAAAGAAAAGAAGGCAAACCATAAGATAACACAGAGCCCTTTTGAAAATAAATTGGCATTGGAGTGTTTACCCTCTAGCTACTTTACTTAGAATGTAACTTGATGCTGCCCACCCACGGAGCCTCAGAATGTCTGCTGCCAGGGTCCCTGGGGTGGTCTCTGCTGTCCAGCATCCTGTGTGACCTTAGCTGGGGTCCCAAGAGAAGAGTGTGGGTGGCAGATGGTGGGGAACTGAGTTGGCCTGCATAACAGTCACAGAGTACAGAGTCATGTACCTCCTGCCTTAGCTGGGCAGGAAGGGCACAGAGCAGAGCAGGGTCTCACTGTGGGCTTGCTTTTATTGAATGTGAGACTCACTGAGTCGAGCCACCAAGCCTGAACCCACGGCAGAGCAGAGGTTGGCGTTTGCACCTCCAGACTGGGAGCCTAGTTCAGCATGGTGCTTCCTTTTGTCTCAAAGATAAGAGATCCACCTTTGAAAGGACTTGTTCCCCAAAATAAGTTTCCTTTTCTTTGGTTGTTCCTTTTGATCCAGTATTCAAGTGGTGTACTCTGACCAGGGTCACATGTGGCCATGTCTGACACTGTCTTAATGTGTTCTTGTGAACATGAAGGTCAGAGATCAGTGTGGCCCTTCCAAGGGCATGGGCCTTGTGGCTCAACAGCTAGGTTTGCACAAGTTATTTTTATGTTAACCTGGAGTGTGGCCAGAAACTTCTCTGGGGTGGGGTGTGTTCCCCTTTGCCTAGTTGCAGCGATCAGAGGACCCCATCTCTAAGGTCTGGGAGTCTAAGGCTGGGCAGCCCCTGGTTTGTGGTCCCAGTTCCTGTACAAGAAGGGGCTGGCCAGAGGGAAGGACCGGTCCTTGCACAGTCGAGTGTAAGGAACAGGCAGCGTGCCTGCTGTCCTTCCTGTCTTGAACCTGGTCCTGTGGGCCTTTGAAAAGTTAGATCTGTGATCTCTGGGTTTTCTGTGGCTTTGTTCAGTGCCTCCCCTCTAAGACTGGCAGAGCTGTCTATACTTGACAGGGCCTCCTTGGACTCCTGGGAGAGCCCATAGAGAAATCTGTGAATATTACGATGCAGACTCTTGGATATTCATACATTTCACCTCCTGTCAGCAATTACCTAGGTACCATGTAAAGCTGTAAAATTGAGTTGTTTTCAAGACAGGTGACAGCTGTGACTGTTGGGTACTCGGCCAGCTGTACATTCTTTCACCTCCTCAGGTTTTGCCTCTTCATGTTGTCCCCGACAATGAGGGGTGTGGGGTGAACTGGGAGAAGTGGTTTAGTAAATAGTGCTTGAACCCCAAATAAAAGTGGGAGACAGTTGTAAACAAGGAGTGTTCCTTCCCGCTGCAGGGTCCGGGGGTGGCATGTGAAGTCTGTGCTGAGTCACGGACTTCTCCATCAAGTCCTTTCAGTGGCCCTGGCATGGGACCAGAGCTGCAGCTCCGCATCCTAAAGCCCCTGGGCACTTCCTGAACTGCACAGCTGCATTGCTCCTACTCCTGGGCTGCGGCCCGACCATTGGCACTGCAGGAGGCTCTGTCAGCCAGAGCTGGTGGGGCTGCACCTGTGGAGGCCGCCTTTTGTTAACATGATCAGGGACATCTGAAAGGTCAGCCAGAGGTGGTTCTTTTCTTTTTTTTTCCTTTTTTTTTTTTTTTTTTTTTTTTGTTTTTTTGTTTTTTGTTTTTTTTTTGTTTTTGTTTTTGTTTGGTTTGGTGTTTTGCCCTGCAAGGGGTAGAGAAAGATGTGTTTTCATGAACTGACCAGATCCTTGTTTTTCTTCAAAGAAAAGTTGAGGCGATGTCATCTGCTCAAATTTGAGTGGCTTATTCAAAATAAACTGAGTTTCTGATTATAGAAATGTGTGGAGTCTTCCTTCGAAGTATCCAGGTAGCTGCCTTTTGTCCTTCCCCTCCTCCAGGGGCTGGAAGGCCCAGCCAGACTTAGCACTGTTTTTCTTCTGGGGGGAAAAGAAGTAATTTACAAGTGTTAGTTCTCAGCCAGGTGTTGTTGGTGCACACCTTTAATCCCAGTGCTCAGGAGGCAGAGGCAGGCGGATCTCTGAGTTCAAGGACAGCCTGGTCTACAGAATGAGTTCCAGGACAGCCTCCAAAACAATACAGAGAAACCCTGTCTTGAAACAAACAAAATAAATAAATGTTAGTTTTCCTCTCCTTGGCGACAGATTGAACCATTACCTGCAGACATTTTGGGATTAAGGTAGGAACACCACCCTACCATTGAAGACCCCTGGGTTCCTCCAGAGAGGGTGCAGATCATGTGGCCAAGGACAAAACTGGGAACAAAGACTGACGATGGGGCTGAGTCCTGATCTGTGTTGTCAGGCATCTGAGCAGCGCTAGTGAGGACTGTAGATGAGATGGACACCAGCATCTGGTGGGCTACCCTCCACACGCCGCTTGACCTCCAGTGTGCCGTGCTCTGAGCTGGGGACACAGTGGGGTGTGAAAGGACACGAAGACTACCCAGGCAGACTTTCTAGTTCACAGGACACAGACGGAATTGTCACTGGTGATTCCTTTGTCTATGTGGGTGTAGGTGGTGTGTGTGTGTGTGTGTGTGTGTGTGTGTGTGTGTGTGTGCGTGCGTGCGTGCGTGCGCACGCGCGTGCGTGCGTGCGTGCGTGCGAGCGTGTGTGTGCCTGAGGAGGCATGTGGGCGCTGGGAATCAAACCCAGGTCTTCTGCCAGGGCAAGTGGTCTTAACTGAGCCAACTCTCCAGCCCCACTAGTGAGTATGTTTACTGGGCAGCAAGACCCAGAACCAGTGAAGCATAGGGCACTCCTTGAAAAGTCAGTGGCATCAAAGTACCATAGCTTTTACACTATGGGTGATTTTTTTTTTTCCCAGACAGGGTTTCTCTGTATTGTTTTAGAGACTGTCCTGGATGTCCTGGAACTCTGTAGACCAGGCAGGCTGACCTCAAACTCAGAGATCCACCTGCCTCTGCCTCCCAAGTGCTGGGATTAAAGGCGTGTGCCACCACCGCCCTTCTGTCGTGGGTGGTCTTTACACAAAGAATGTCAAAGCCAGGCGTTGATGGCTGTTACACAGAGAAACCCTGTCTCAAAAAAACAGCACACCCAGGTGACCCTTACTCATACAAGTGACCTGACAGACACAGACACACACACACACAGAGTATCCCTGGAGAGGTGGTTAAGTGGGTAGAGGATTTATTTCACTGATAGCTGGGTAAGATCCTCAGGGTTCAAGTGGCAGAAGGAAAAAAACTGCAGTTTGTCTCTGACTCCACTCTCATGTATATATACACATACTTTTAGATGGTAAGAACAAAAAAATGCCAGCTGGAGCGGGGCGGTGGTGGCGCACGCCTTTAATCCCAGCACTCAGGAGGCAGAGGCAGGCGGTTCTCTCTGAGTTCGAGGCTGGGCTAGACCGATATCCTCCAATTGTTTTCATTGGTCAGTGCTGAGAAGGAACATTCTGTGGTCTCTATGGCATTGTTTTGTTACTTACAGGTGGCCTGTTGTACATAAATATCAATAGTTTTCAGAACTATATCCTACAGACTACAGGGGAGGTTTTGGTCTCCCCTAGAGTTTCTTTTGTGGCCAAACAGTTCCCAGGAACCAAGCATCTAGGAGGCTGGGTGGGGGACAGGTCTGGAGTTTGTGTTCAGTTTTGGCCCTAGACTCTGGTGTGTCTTTTCTGTAGCCTGTCATGGTTACTAAAGCAGGGGGCTGAGTGAGGGTCTGGTCCCTTTATTTCTAAATTATTAGAAGTGAAGCCCTTGAGTTTAGTTTACTCCTTTCAAGTATTTATCAACAGTTGGAAACGGGTTTCTTGGAGGTCTGGAGAGATGGTTCAGTGGTTAAGAGCACTGTCTGTCCTTCCAGAAGAGCCAGGTTTAACTCCCAGCACCCCACATGGCATCTCACACAACTGTCTGTGACTTCAAAATTTGACACCCTCACGCAGATACACTGCAGACAAAACACCAATGTACATAATAAAAATAAGTAAAAGTGTTGGACCTTAGAGTAATTGGAAGACAACTACAGTGGAGAAAACTTGGAATTTACTGTGTAGACCAGACCTTGAACTTGGGCTTCCGGGCTCTAGGGTTCTTGACTCTGAGATTACAGGCACGTTCTTCCACACCCAAGCTAAGAAATTTGAGTATTGGCAGTAGAGATTTGTTTAAACCATAAACTTTTTGAGACAGGATCTTTCCATGTAGCCTAGTCTGGCATTCACCTGAGTACTGAGAGCATAGATGTGGACCACCCATGTCCAGATTCGAGACTAAGACAGCAGCTACACTCCTTCATGAATTGATTTTAGGTGGCTGGGGAGATGGTTCCGTAGGCAAAGTGATTGCCTCATGAGCTTGAGGTCCAGAGTTCAGGTCCCCAGCACCTAAATAAATTCAGAGTAGGCATTGCAGTCTACCTATAATCCCAGTACTGGGGAGGTGGAGATGGAATCCTCAAAGCAAGTAGCTAGCTAGACTAGCTGAGTTGGTGAACTCGGGCTCAAGTGAGAAAAACTGCTTTGCTGAGTATGGGGGAGAGCAATGGAAGAAGGCTCAGTGTCAGTCTTAAGCCCCTGCATACACGTGCTCACACACAGTGAAATAAATTCTGGGGGACCATATTCTTACCGCCTCTGCCTTAGTGTAGGACAACCAGGCATGCCACTAGAGATCTCTGCTCCCACTCCATATGAAGATGGGGGAACACTGGTGGTGACATTCCCATAGCATCACTGCTTTTGTAGTAGAAAAATTAGAGCCAATGCACCTGTCATTTACTCTGGAGTGATGGCTATTTAGGCCTTCAAGCAATCTCTGGTAAATAATTAGTGATTGTTATCTGAGATTTATGGGAGTTCTTCCTTGGGAATTTCAGAGCCTTAGCATGACAGTGATAAGACATTCCTGGCAGGGAGCCAGAGAGATGGCTCAGTAGTTAAGAGCACAGGCCCATCTTACAAAGGTCCTGAGTTTGATTCCCTCCCAGCAACTATCTTTAGTAAGATCTGGTGCCTTCCTCTGGCCTGAAGACAGACATATAAACAGAATGCTATATACATAGTAAGTCTTTAAAAATAAAAGACAGCTGGGCATTGGTGGCACACATCTTTAATCCCAGCACTTGGGAGGCAGAGGCAGGCAGATCTCTTGAGTTCAAGACAAGCCTGGTCTACAGAGTAAGTTCCAGGACAGCCTCAAAAACAATACATAGAAACCCTGTCTCGAAAAACAAAAAAAAAAAGACAAACATTCCTGGCAAACCTGGAATTCTTACAAATACTGAGATTTGCTTAAGTAGGGTTCCCTCAGACAACTAGATCAAATAAGAGGTTTTGTTATGCTGGAAATGACTTGCTAAAAGGATTTTTTTTGCGGGGGGGGGGGGGGTCCTCTATGTAGCCCTGGCTGTGCTTGAACTCACTGAGATTCACCTGCCCTGCCTTTGGAGTGCTGGGATTAAAAGTGTGTGCCACCACTGCCACCACCACCACCCAGTGCTAAAGTTCCCTTTTGTTTAACCATCGTTAAAAGGGCTTCTGTGGGGCTGGAGAGGATAAGAGCACTTTCTGATCTTTCAGAGGTCCTGAGTTCAATTCCCAGCAACCACATGATGGCTCACAGTCATCTGTAATGAGATCTGGTGCCCTCTCTGGCCTGCAGGGATACATGTAGGCAGAACACTGTATACATAATAAATAAATATTAAAAAAAAAAGGGCTTCTGTGCTGGGCAGTGATGGACAGGCTCCAAAGCTACAGAGAGACCCTGTCTTTTAAAAAAACAAAGGGGGGGGGCTTCTGCAAGGCTACTTGGAGTTCAGTCCATCAGAGGCCGATTCCCCTAACAAAGCCTTAATACATCCTGTAGTGTCTCAGAACAACATGCTTCAGCTAAATCACCTTTCTCATTGCTGCCTGTTCCCTTCTGACCCAGAAAAGCCCAGAATCTATCCTCTTGTGAGCTGGGAACATTAGGTTGACTAGACTAGTTAATATGTTCTGGCATTTAGGGCACTGATGAAGCCTGCCATTGTAGAATATTGGAAGGAAATGACCTGTCCTGTGTGGGCCCAGAAAGTGTAGCCTTAGTAATATGGTTCTTTATTGCATTGGGGAGTGGGGTGTGTCAGTTGCCCTAGGGTGTGTATATCTCCTGAGGGTAACCCAGCCTTAGAAAAACAGAGTTTAAAGCTGGACGTTGGTGGTGCATGCCTTTAATACCAGCACTTGGGAGGCAGAGGTAGGTGGATCTCTGTGAGTTCGAGGCTAACTGGCCTACAGAGTGAGTTCCAGGACAGCCTCCAAAACAATACAGAGAAACCCTGTCTCGAAACACCAAAAAAGAAAAAGAAAAGCAGAGTTTAATAAGGCCTTTGGCACTTGCCAGATGCTTTTGTAATCAGAGTTTCTTTTTCTCTTGAGGCCAGGGTATCCTGGTGAGGGAAAAGCCCTTTTTCCCCCTCTTCCCACCCAGTGACTTTGAGGCAAGTGTTCCCACAACCTGAGCACCTGCTTCATTCTGAGGGCTACTGGGGGCTGGGGTGGGGGGAGACAGACGGACGGACAAGGCAACCTTCCTGATTCCAGGACTCCACCAGGAAGAGTCCTACTCTGGGTCTCAACCGCTGCACACTGGGCAGCTTTTTCCTAAATCGTGACTTGCACGACTGCCTTGGTCCAGCCTGACCCCAGAAGGGCCTTCAAGAGTATCTACAGGAAGGCCATGGGAAACTGCAGGGATCTGAGGAGGAGGAGAATCAGCTCATCCTCAGTTCCTTGCCAGTTTGATATGCCAGCCGGAGCTATCTGCAACTCTGTCTTGTTCTGGAAGAAAGAAAGTGGGGGGGGGGAGGAAGGAAGAGCCCCAAGAGTTAGCCCCCCAATAGTTGGAAAATTACTAAGCTGTCCCGTCCTTGGACGTGAGCAACTACACTTAAACATCTTCCCCTGGTGGTCCTCAAGGACTTGAAAATACTTCCCAGACCTCAAGGTTCCAGGTCAGTCACAAAGTTCAGCCAGGGCTCAGACGTTGCCTGAGACAGATAACAAGCCAGACAGCCACAAGCGTATGTGATTCATGAAGGTCTGGCACCAACTTCCAAACTCCCCTTGTACCCCCACCACCCCGTTTGCGGCTTTAGGCTTTAAAAACTTGCTGTAATTTCTGCTCGGAGTTCACTCCTTCCTAAGGCTGCTGAATCCCAGCGCGCCTGCTTAATAAAATCCTCTTGCGTTTTGCAGCGAACTTCAGCTCCCTGGTGGTCTTTGGGGCTAGGGTCCTGAGAGAAAGACTGAGGGTCTTTCAGAAGGAAGGAAGGAAGGAAGGAAGGAAGGAAGGAAGGAAGGAAGGAAGGAAGGAAGGAAGGAAGGAAGGAAGGAGAAAGAGAAAGGAAAAAGACAAACCCGGAAGCTGGAGATGAGTGTTGGGTTAAGAGCACTTAAAGCATTTGGAGGGGATCCAAGATCGGTTCCCAGCACCCAGGTGGCTACTCAAAGGCCTGTAACCCCAGCTCCAAAGCCCCTCTGCCCTCTGCAAACACAGGCACCCATGGAGTGCAGTACGCATATGCAGTCACTCACATATACACAAACATTTAAATTAAAGGAAAACAAGCTCAGGCTCTGTAAACTGATCATCTGGTGTGCAGTCACTGCCTCAGCAGCAGCAGCACACTAACTCATAAAGCGCGGCGTCTCTTTTCTGTCACTTCCCAATTCTCTTCACCCAGGAGCAAGAAAATGCCCGCTATGCAATTCTGGAAGGGCGCCTTCACCCGGGAACCAAGAAACTACTAATAGCAATGGGTCTGTCCTAACGGTGCAACCCCGGTGCCAGCGAGGTCCCTGCATCTCAGTGGACCGACAGGATAGGCTGTGTGCAGGCGCAGCATCCCGAAGCGCGGTCTCCTAGTGACCGTAGTGCGCGCTGACTCCATCGTCCTGGTCCCGGAGACTGCGCAACGCGAGCACCCCCGCGGCCCCTCCCCTGAGCGCGCGCGCGACCTGGGCGCCATGGCGGCGGCCGCGACCGTGCAGCGGCCTGAGCTTGAGGCTGTCGAGAAGGCCTCAAACCTGCAGTGGCCTCTGCCGCCAGAGCATCGCCCTTCCGTGCCGGCGACCGGACCAGGCGATGAGGAGGAGGCACCGGTGCGGCCACTGTGCAAGCCCCGGGGCATCTGTTCCCGTGCCTACTTCTTGGTGCTGATGGTGTTCGTGCACCTGTACCTGGGCAACGTACTAGCACTGCTGCTCTTCGTCCACTACAGCAACGGGGATGAGAGCACAGACCCCAGACCTCAGCGCCGCGACCAGAGCCCCCAATCAGTGCCAACCTTGGGTCCCCTCACTCGGCTGGAGGGCATCAAGGTAAGAACACTTCCCCGCGCTGCGACAGGCTCCGGGCACTGCCTAGCCAAGCTGGACCGGACCGTGGCTCAGCTGCGGCTCCCATGCGACCCCATGCATCACTGTGTCCGGGTCACGCGCTCGCTTGCTTACTTTCCCACTGTCGCGCCCTGACACGGGACTCTTCTTGAGCAGTGCGGCCTGACCCACCAGCTGCCCTCTGTACTTTTCCTTTAGGTGGGGTATGAGCGGAAAGTCCAGCTGGTGGCAGGCAGGGATCACTTCATCCGAACCCTCAGCCTCAAGCCATTGCTCTTTGGTAAGTCTGTAGGACACTTCCGGAAAGGGCCAGGGGCTGCAGTGTCCACCCTGAGGCTTCTTTTGACCTCATGTTTTCTATTTTGAACATTTTGAACACGACTGCGTTGCAGAAAAGCGCTTTCTGCATTCCGAGGATCGCTACAGCAGAGCTCACTTCTCGGTAACAGAAGGACATGGGTGCCTTTGGCACACTCCCCTCCCTGCACCGTGCTCCCCTCAGCAGATTCCTCTGTCATAGGCTGGGCAGCATGGCCCTGAGACAAGTGTCCAAACAGTGTATTGAAATTATCTTTGCACAGACTATGCTACTAATCTGTCACATTCCAGAGTTAAATCGGGGTGGGAAACTGATGGCCAGGTGCCAGCTGACGTGGGGGCCTCTGGGGAAGGAGGAGGGGGAGTCATTCCTAAAGTTGATCCTGTGGTGGGATGAGAATCACGCTGTCTAAATCGGAATAAACTGGTACCCGCAATCAACCCCCTTTTCCCCCAAGCCAGAGGCCCAGCTTCTTGCTCCCAGTATTTGAGATTCTTAGGATTCTTGTGTTTCGTCCTTCGTGAGCAGAGCCCTTCAGGGTGACCCTGTTTAGCGATATCACACACAGCTCCTGCTTTCTGAGCTCTTAGGAAATGATAGGCTTTGAATGTTATCTCATTTACCCTGACACAAGCTGTGAAGACACCAAAGGCCTCCAAAGACTACGGATGTCAACAAGGTGAGGGGGCCGCACTCATTGACCTTTCCGAGGTGAAATTTGTGCAGCCCTAGCTAGACCGTGGTGCGCACACCTTTAATCCCAGCACCCAGGAGGCAGAGGCGGGTGGATCTGTGAGTCTGAGGCCAGCCTGGTCTACAGAGCAAGTTCCAGGATAGACTACACAGAGAAACCCTGTCTCGAAAAAACAAACAAAAAGGTCTCTGGGCTTGGGATAGGATGGCTCAGCAGATAAAGGTGGCTGCCACAAGTCTGACAATCTAAACTCAGTCCCTGGGACCCACATGGTGAAAACAAAGAACGCATTCCCATGAGTTGTCCTCTGATCTCCCCTCATGCACACACACACACACACACACAAATAAATAAATGTAATCTTATCTTAGAAGAAGGGGCCTGAGCAA
Source organism: Mesocricetus auratus (assembly GCF_017639785.1). Taxonomy (NCBI): domain Eukaryota; kingdom Metazoa; phylum Chordata; class Mammalia; order Rodentia; family Cricetidae; genus Mesocricetus; species Mesocricetus auratus. The sequence continues at coordinate 46,661,628 of NW_024429267.1, read as the reverse complement.
AACCCAGTGTGTGCCTGTCATAGAGCGAAGAGGGCTCTGCCTGGTGCTACAGATAGCTATAAATAACAACGTCACATGCATGGGTTGTGAGAAGAGCTGTACACGTTTGTGAGCCGTTATTATCAATATTACTGTTGAATAACATTGAAGCCCATGTAAGGTCCCAATGCAGGTATTAGAAACAGTTTTTTCTGAAGCTAACATTCAAATGAGGAGGGAGCAGAGTAAACAGCTGGATGTGAGGTGGTACAGTTTTACCCCGTGCTGAAACTCTTAGCAGAGTAACAAATGGTCCTCCCTGGAGAAATAATTGAGCAGAGACATGCAGGACGGGTAAGAGTCAGCCCGTGGGCTGTCAGGGAAGGATGACCCAGGCCTGGGAACAGACAGTTCGGTTTCTTTTCATTAGCCACCCAGTCTGCATTTATCTAAGTTTATGTTAGCATAGGCGAGCCACAGGCTAGAGTCCTCTTAATTTGCAGCTTGTCCCATGAAGATAATTAAAGACCCAGATTTGGGGCCGGGCATTGGTGGCGCACGCCTTTAATCCCAGCACTCGGGAGGCAGAGGCAGGCGGATCTCTGTGAGTTCGAGACCAGCCTGGTCTACAGAGCAAGTTCCAGGACAGCCTCCAAAGCCACAGAGAAACCCTGTCTCGAAAAACCAAAAAAAAAAAAAAAAAAAAAAAAAACCCAGATTTGAAATTCCCAAGAGCAAACTACAAGCAACAGAAGAAATGTGAGGACAGTACTCTGGAGAGGTCATCAAATTGGGTCCCTGTTTCTGCTGAAACTGGCAAACATACAGTTAATAGACTTGGCAATGTGCTAACGCTGAACTTGGGAGGCAGAGACTGGAGGATCCTGAATTTGAGTTCATGCCTTGGCTACATATCAGAAGTAGATATCAACAAACAAAACAACAGCAGAATAAAAAGAGAGTGGAAGCTGTGTGGACTTCTTTGATCCCAGCACTCGAGAGGCAGGCAGACCTGTGAGTGGGGCCAGCCCAGTCTACAGAGTGAGTTCTAGGACAGCCAGGCTACACAGAGAAGTCCTGTCTTGAAAAACCAGAATTAAGCCTGGCTTTGGTGGCGCACGCATTTAATCCCAGCACTTGGGAGGCAGAGGCAGGTGGATCTCTGTGAGTTCGAGGCCAGCCTGGTCTACAGGAGCAGATAGATCTCTGAGTTCAAGGCCAGCCTAGTCTACAGAGTGAGTTCCAGGACAGCCAGGGTTACACATAGAAACTCTGTATCGGGAAAAACAAAAACAACAACAAAAAAGTTTCATACAAAAAGAAATCTAGTTTTGAAAAAGGGAAATCACAGGGGAGACTGGTCCAGAGCAGTCCCTGAATGCTGTGGTGTTAGATGATGTTAGATGATCCAAAGGACGCCTCATCCCAGGAAGGAGCAGTGTGTGGGCCAGTCTTCTGTTCTTGCCTGTCCGTTGTTCTGATGGCCACTGTTATCCTCAAGAGGTAGGCAGAGCTGAGGAGGATGGGCCTGCTCTGAGCTCTGCCCCCTGCTGCTCTTAGCTCCCAACTGTGATTAACCAGGTGCCGGGATCTGAACTGGGACAAGGACTTAGAACTTGCTATGTAGCCCAGGTTGGCCCCAAACTCAGGATCCTTATTGCCTCATCCTCCCAAGTTCAGGGGTAACAAGCCTGTGTGTCCATGTCCTGCCTCTCTCTTTAGGGAACACTTCCTTTTCCTGTTTTTGTTCCTAGAGACACTTGGCAAGTGAGATCAAGGTGACAAAAGTCCTCGTCTAAGCGTTTGCAAAGTAGACCATGGCTGGAGTCCGTGTTTCCAAAAGATCTGGAACCCTGGGGGCCAGCTGCCCTGTGAGGTGAAAAAGAATCTGAACCTTTGACATTGTTTCGAGACAGGGGAGGCCTGGCTGTCCTTATTACGTAGCCCAGTGTGTGCCCCCATGCCCTGCCCAGAAACGACCTTTGTAATTCACTGACACCTCCTTAGGGATATTGCTGTCCTACAGCGGCTCTGTTTTATCTCAAAGATTTATCTATTTTATTTTATGTATGTGAGTGCTCTATCTGCATTATGCCTTTATGACAGAAGAGGGTTTCAGAACCCACTACAGACATTTGTGAGCCACCATGTGGGTGCTGGGAATTGAACTCAAGTCCTCTGGAAGAGCAGTCAGTGCTCTTAACTACTGAGCCATCTCTCTAGACCTGGAATTTTTTTAGGATAGACTCTCGAACTGTAGCTCAGGCTGCCCCAGAACTCACTATGAACTTGGGATAATCCTTTTGCTTTTCCCTTCTAAAAGCTGGGGTTTCAGGTATGACCCACCACATCTGGCATATGTGTATATGTGTACATATGCGTGTATGTGTACATGCACATGTGTATACAGAAGTCAACACTACATGTGGATTTTTGTACTGTTGTATGTATGTATGAATATGAATGCAGGCACACATGCCAGAACACACCTGTGGAGGTCCGTTCTCTCCTGCTTCCATGGGTCCCAGGTATTGAACTCAGGCTGACAGGCTTCTGTGGCAAGTGCCATCTCACTAACCCTGTAACTCACTGATGAGACCAGACTGGCTGGCCAGTGGGCAGCTAGGGTCATCCCAGCCTACACTTTAATTTGGGTGCTGGAGATCTGAACTCTGATCCTCTCAACTGTGCCTGGTTTGCGTTCCTTTAACCCCAGTACTTTGGAGATCCACTTGCCTCTGCCTCCCAAGTGCTGGGATTAAAGGCATGCGCCACCACCACCACCACCACCACCACCACCCCGGCATATTTTTTATTCTAATTATGCATAGAATCTGGGTGTCCCTCTTACAAGTGTCTTTGCTCACACCCATGGGAATGAGGTTAAAGGGACGACTGCTTGATGACTCAGTCTGCAAGTGCTGGCCACACAAATTCGCAGAACCCACATAAAAGCTAGGCCCACTAGTGCACGCCTGTAATTCCAGTGTTCCTATGACAAGGTAAGGGCTGGAAACAGGAGAATTCCGGAAGCAATGATGAACAATGAGAAGGGTCTGCCTCAGACAAGGCAGAAGGCAAGGACAAAAGCCTGGGTGTGTCCTCTGCTCTCTGACCGCCATGTTCACCGTCACACACACATGTAGAGGGTGTCACACACGCAGAGCTCTCCAGTCACTGATGCACGTGTCCAAGGGCCCCTCTGCTGAGCCTGCAAGGCACAGACCTACAGCTGCCGTGCTGCACAGGTGTATGGGGTGCAACGCCCACCCTCCACCTGTGCGCCTCGGTTTTTTTTTTTCAGACAGCTGCCTGCTGTAGGGGTCTCCTCCCCCACCTGAGCCTGGTTTTCCTGGCCCCTTCAGGATTGATTTGAAAGGTGTGGTTTGACCATGGCACTGAGCATACTGGAGACATTGTGCCAAGGAGCAAATAGGGTACTCTGAGTGGGAGCCCTCGACCTGTGCTGTGACATAGATTGTAGCCCACGGGGAAGTCTCTCTGCGTGATAATTGGTCAGGAAAGGCCACAGCAGGCTGTGAAGGGCACACAGCTGGCTTACAAAACCTGTCACTGGCTGCAACACGGTAGTGACCCTGTGGTGTGGGAGAAACAGGGTGATCACGTGGAGCCTCTCATGCTCCTAGCACTGCCTTGTAGCTAGGAATACTCTGTGGTTGCTGGGCAACAACACTCTGGTCACCTAGCAACAGCTCTGCAGCCTGGCTTTCTGCTTGGGCCATATCTCATACCTCAGCCCTGCCCCCCTCGTCTCCTTCCCCTTCCTGCTAACTCAGACTTGAGCCTTCCAAGTAACCTCCCCCACCGTCATCCCCCCATCCCGAGAGGGCCGAGGTGGGGCTTGCACCCTGGATCTTCACCTCCAACCCAGAAGGAGCATGCAGCACTCCCCCGCCCCCGCGCGCGCCCCTTCCCCTCCCCCCACCTCCCCGCCCTCTCCGAAAGCCCTTTAGACACTGCATGCAGTTTCTGGCCAGGGCAGGAGCTGGAACTGGCGTAGCATACAGCGCCCTTGCCTTTGAGTTCTGAAAGCATCCATTCTCGCTGCTACTGACAATCCGGAGGCTTCGGCTCTGGGAGGGGCTTTCTCTTCCCAGAGGGAACTGAGGAAACGCTGTTCGGAGGCCAAGCTGGCTGGGCTAGAACAATCGGCTTCGTGACCTTTTGACTTCATCCCTTGCCAGCATCCCTTGGGCAGACAGAGCCGCCACGTTTCCACTGGAAAGGAGCCTTGATCTCCATTTTGACATGAACTGCCTCTTGTCCTTTTTTGGGTTTCAAGAGACTTTCATAGTTTGTAGTTACAAACCAGGAACCCAAACCCCATCAGTGACCTCTGACCTATGCCAGCTCTCGGAGGGTACTTGCTTACCTCTGCTAGGAACACTAACAAAAACAAACCTTCGCAGGGCATTGGTGGCACACGCCTTTAATCCCAGCACTTGGGAGGCAGAGGCAGGCGGGTCTCTGTGAGTTCGAGGCCAGCCTGGTCTACAGAGCGAGTTCCAGAACAGGCTCCAAAACCACAGAGAAACCCTGTCTTCGAAAATCCAAGCCAAACCAAAAGCAAAACAACAACAACAAAACCCCTTCATTTTCTCCCTTCCCCACATCAGCACCCAATACTGACAGGTGGTTGAGGGACCAATGAGGAGCTGGCTTCCAGAACAGGCCCTGGCTGGGGGTACCACATTTACCCACTCCCTCCCCCCGGGAGATGCCGCCCTTCTTGTCAAGGCACACGAGGCAAAGAGGGATTAGAGGAAGACAACGGGAGCATTGGGATGGAACCCCGTGCAAGTTGGGGCCACAGACAATCTGCTACTGAATGGCTTGGCTGCTATGTCATGAACCAGAAAGTGGGTCAGATACACCTCCGGGTGTCCTGTGTACATGGGACAGTGCCATGGCTTGGGGAATGAATGGTGCATGCACTTGGTTGGGCCCCAGGTGCCTTGTCACTGTCCAATACCACCAGTGTCAACAGAAGCCAAAACCCTCTCTCAGTTCCCATTGCCCTGGTCTTAATGAGCTGAGGTTAAGGGTTTTTTTTTTTTTTTTTTGTCGTTGTTTTGGTTTTTCGAGACAGGGTTTCTCTGGGTAGCTCTGATTGTCCTGGAACTCCCTGTGTAGACCAGGCTGGCCTCGAACTCACAGAGATGCAGCTGCCCCTGCTGATTGAGTGCTGGGATTAAAGGCTTGCACCACTACCTGGGCAGGCTTGGCTTCTAACACAAGTGGAGAAATTCAGGAGCTGTAAGCAATGTTGAGAGTGCCTTTGGCAGAGTGATCAGCTGTGGTCATCAGTGAAAATGGCTCCCATCCTTGCTGTAGGGCCAGTTTCCTCTTGGCTGTGAATGCTTAGTCATGCTTGAAGTATGACTGGGAGAAATGGCAAGCAACTCTGCAGGCGGCAGTACAGCCTATTCTTTGCTGACTTCTTGTCTCTCAAGGCCTGGAAGCACTTGGGGTGTGAGATGTGGGTTGCCCACATTTGAGGCTCAGGTCCAGCTCTTTCAGGCACCTGTCAGCTGGTGGCTGGTGCTCTGTGGACATGTAGCCACAGCCAGGGTGAACAGTCTGTACTAGAGGCACAGAGGACTGCAGCGTGCTATGTGATCCCACGGACTTCCCAGCACTGGGTAACTCAGCCCTTGGTGTACAGACTGCAACCACTTGAGCAGGAGAACAAGGGGAAGGCCTCGATCTACTTAAGCAGTGGTTCTCAACCTGCGGGTCATGACCCTTACAGCCATCAGAAATATCAAGATACTTACATTATTATTCATAACAGTGGCAAAATCACAGCAGAAACAAAGCCAGGCGGCAGAACAAGTTCCAGGACAGCATCCAAAGCCACAGAGAAACCCTGAACAATGCTGAAAGGAAAACTGAATGCAAGAAGCAGTCACTGTGTCTCTGACCTTTAAAATAAAAATTCAGCTGAGCAATGGTGGACCAGGTCTTTGATCCCAGCACCCAGGCAGGGCCTCCACCTACATTCACCGTCACTTCTGAGGTCATGTCAGCCATCCGAAGACTGAAGGACTTGATCAGTGCTACCATCCCTAGCCTACCGTAAATTGGGTTAAGGGAAAAAAAAAGGTCAAAACTCTGTCATTCAATTCATCCTGTGGCTTTCAGGTTTCATGTTGAGGTAGATGAATGTTCTCTATCTTTGCCCCAGCTCACTCACGAGTTCCCATCCCCATGAAAATGTGTGTTGTTACCAGTGAGACAGGACGAGAGATCCCTCATCCCAAACACTGGTTAAAAAAAACCTTGCAAGACAACTCAACCTTAATTTACAGTCCTTTGAGGCACATACCCTCTTTTTTTTTTTTTTTTTTGCGGGGGTGGTGGTGGTGGGGGTGTTTCAAGACAGGGTTTCTCTGTGGCTTTGGAGGCTGTCCTGGAACTCGCTCTGTAGACCAGGCTGGTCTGGAACTCACAGAGATCCCCCCTGCCTCTGCCTCCCGGCTGCTGGGATCAAAGGGGTGCGCCACCAACGCCTGGTACACATCCCCTTAATCCTCTGGCCTCAGGAGGCCAGAGGCAGGGAGATCTCTGTGAGTTTGAGGCCAGCCTGGTCTACAGAGTGAGTTCTTGGCCAGCCAGGACTACACAGTAAGAACACGTTCTCAAAAAAATCATCAAGCCAGGCAGTGTTGATACAAGCCTTTAATCCCGGCACTCGGGAGGCAGAGGCAGGCAGATCTCTGTGAGTTCAAGTCCCGCCTGGTCTACAGAACTAGTTCCAGGACAGCTAGGGCTGTTACGCAGAGAAACCTAGTCTCAAAAAACAAAACAAAATAAGAAATACAGTTGGTGGTAAATGGACATGTAAAGTCCTCCAGCCCCGATGGCCACCAAGGGACAAAAAATACCCAAGAATCTTGTTGAGGAGGGGGAGGAGTACTTATGCCTAGTACTTCAACTGAATTGTCAGCATTACCCACCCCGTCTTGCAGAAATCCCGGGCTTCCTGAGTGACGAGGAGTGCCGCCTGGTCATCCACCTGGCACAGATGAAGGGGTTACAGCGAAGCCAGATCCTGCCCACTGAAGAGTATGAGGAGGCGATGAGTACCATGCAGCTCAGCCAGCTGGACCTTTTCCAGCTGTTGGACCAGAACCATGATGGTCGCCTGCAGCTCCGAGAGGTTAGCATCCCAGGTCTGAACACATACTGTAGAGAGTACCCAGAATTCCCTTTCCAGTTGCCCTGCCACTGGTGTAAGTTAGTCCTGGCCACTGCCGTCACATGCTACCCCAGGCTTGCTTGGGTATGCTCAGACCCAGAGTCCCTTACTGCCCTCGAGACTGAGGAGGGCAAGAGAATCCCTTTGTGGTGAGGCGTTTACCACTAGTTTTTCAGCAGGTGTCTCCTGTGTTCTGGGTCCCTTGCTGTCAGTCTACAGATGATGACTCAGTGGGAGTTCTGAAGTGCCTGTCAGCTGAGGGTCCTGGTCGTTAGGTCCCAGCTTCCTCTTGCTTCCTGTCCTGCCTTGGTAACCAGGCCTTTGCCTTCCCCCACCCTCCCTGGAGTATCTGAGGACGATGATGCAGGCCTGTGTTTATTCTGCCTCCAAGCAGTCAACCATGCCTCCTGAAGGCCTCAATGCCGGCAGGTCTGGGAATGGATGCAGCCCTCAGGCATGAGTACCTCCTTTCTGGCTTCCTTCACAGATGCCATAAGACGTCCGCTCTCCTCACTTCTTCACAGAGACCTCACGATATCGATATCCTGTGTCTTCCCCCATTGAAGTCTGTAGCTCTACAGCAGCACTTGGCCCTTATTTATTTTGGTGATCCCTTACTAACAGGGGACCATTCGCTGAAGGACCTTTCTATGCTTTAGGTCCTAGCACAGACTCGCCTAGGGAATGGACGGTGGATGACCCCAGAGAACATTCAAGAGATGTACTCTGCGATCAAGGCAGACCCTGATGGTGATGGTGAGCTCTCACCCTTCACATTTCTGAGATTGGGAGCTGCTGCGTCCTCCCAGGAGCTTGCCCGGGAAAGCTTGGCCCCTCCCCTGCAGCAGGCAGCTTCCACACCCTGCTTTTAAAGTGGACAGACAAGGGAGGGGAAGACCCAGCTTTGCTTTAACCCCTGGGAAGCAGGTGGACAGCCAGACCCCCCCCCCCATTCTCCTTGGTGGCAGTCTACATGACAAACTCCTGGAGATCATTGTGGCTGTATGAGGCAGAGTCTAGTGGACCTAGGGTGAAAAGTTTGGCTGGAACCTGTGGCTCAGCACCCTCACCTTTAGTGGAATCTGGGACAAGGGGTGGAAGCTCTGTTGTCAGAATCACAGCAAAGCCACCAACTCTCCCAGAGCGAGCCCCGGATGAGGTACCCCTGCTTAGTGGCTTGGGCAGGAACAGAGGAGTCTGTTCTCATGGGGCGGGGATCAGTTCTTTGCTAGGATGACTGGAATTGTAGCAGGAAGGACTGGCCAACAGAGTTCCAGCCAGGATGGGACTCGAGGGAACCTCTGGGAACTAGTCCTGCCGTCACACTACAGTGAGGAATGTTCTGGAGGATACCCAGCACAGGTGGTCCTCTACCTCCCTTTGCCCTCTGTAGGTTGGAGCATGTTCACACACTCCTAAAGGGCAGGCTGCAGAGCCTGGGGCCATCCTGGCTGTAGAGCTGGTTCTCCAATATGGGTTGGGCTTCTTCCTGTTCGGGACCAAATCAAGGCTTAAACAGAAAACAAACTTCTCTGGGTCTTCCCTCAGGGCCCGATGTGACAGAAACCAGGTTCATCTGACCCGAGTCCAGGTGGGGACAAGTGCGCATGGCCCCCAGTGCCTGAGGCCAGGGGCTGCTGCTACCTTTGGGGTAGGTAGGGAGGTGCTGCCTGCCGCTGTGCTCACTGCACGTGGGCCTGGCAGGCCCTGACGAGCATACCCCGCGCAGGCGTGCTGAGTCTGCAGGAGTTTTCCAGCATGGATCTTCGGGACTTCCACAAGTACATGAGGAGCCATAAGGCAGAATCCAATGAGCTGGTGAGGAACAGCCACCACACTTGGCTCCACCAGGGTGAGGGAGCTCATCATGTCATGCGGGCCATCCGCCAGAGGTAAGGGAGTACTTGAGATCATTCTTCCAGTGCAGGGTCCTTTGCCAGAACCAAAGGAATGGAACTGATAAAGTATTTGGGATTAAATTCCAGTTGTTAGAACAGGAATTCAACCCTCTGAAAAACAGTTGACTAATGAAGGCATATTAGACCTCTTTGTGGTGCAAAGAACTGGTATTAAAAAAAATATCACTGCCGGGCGTTGGTGGCGCACGCCTTTAATCCCAGCACTCGGGAGGCAGAGGCAGGTGGATATCTGTGAGTTCGAGGCCAGCCTGGTCTACAGAGCGAGTTCCAGGACAGCCTCCAAAGCTACAGAGAAACCCTGTCTCGAAAAACCAAAAAAAAAAAAAAAAATCACTTATTTTCTGTTAGCTAAGGAAACAAGGAGTTAATTCTGCTCAGAGACACCCCATCCTTGAACAGAGAGGTTTCCTAAGCCAGGCTGGTGTCTCACACCTGTGATGCGGCAGTGTGCAGCCAAGGCCTGGACTTGACAGTGAAACTGTCTCAAAAAGTCCAGAAGGATGAGGCTAAGGTGGTTGCTGACGCGCTTGCCTAGCACACAAAGGTGAAGTTGGATCACAGCACTGCATAAAGCTAGGCGTTGCTGTGCATGTCTACAATCTTAGGATTTAGGAGGGGGAGTCTAAGATTGTTCTAGGCTCCAGAGTTCCAACACTAGGCTACATCAGACCCCATCTAACAAACAGCAGAAAGAAAACAAAAAATAAAATCAGAGGTTTTGAATGAACAACTTTGTTCCAGCGAGGAGAGTTGAGTCTGACTTAATAACCACCTTATTTTCCCTATTAATTGGATATCTCTATGTCTGGCACCCTGGGATGTAAATGGCTCACGGCCACCACCACAGACCTTTTGGTGTATGTGTGCGTGTGGTGTGAGTGTGTCTGAGTGTGTGTGTGGTGTGAATGTGTGCTGTGTGTGTGATGTGAGTGTGTGTGTGGTGTGAGTGTATGTGTGTGTGGTGTGAGTGTGTGTGTGGTGTGAATGTGTACTGTGTGTGTGGTGTGAGTGTGTGTGGTGTGAGTGTGTGTGTTTGTGGTGTGAGTGTGTGTGTGTGGTGTGAATGTGTGCTGTGTGGTGTGAGTGTGTGTGTATGGTGTGAATGTGTATTGTGTGTGTGGTGTGAGTGTGTGATGTGTGTGTGTGGTGTGTGTGTGGTGTGAATGTGTGCTGTGTGGTGTGAGTGTGTGTGTGTATGTGTGTGGTGAATGTGTGTGGTGTGAGTGTGTGTGGTGAGTGTGTGTGTGGTGTGAGTGTGTGTGTGTGTGATGTGTGTGTGTGGTGTGTGTGGTGTGAATGTGTGCTGTGTGGTGTGAGTGTGTGTGTGTATGTGTGTGGTGAGTGTGTGTGGTGTGAGTGTGTGTGGTGAGTGTGTGTGTGGTGTGAATGTGTGCTGTGTGTGATGTGAGTGTGTGTGTGGTGTGAGTGTATGTGTGTGTGGTGTGAGTGTGTGTGTGGTGTGAATGTGTACTGTGTGTGTGGTGTGAGTGTGTGTGGTGTGAGTGTGTGTGTTTGTGGTGTGAGTGTGTGTGTGTGGTGTGAATGTGTGCTGTGTGGTGTGAGTGTGTGTGTATGGTGTGAATGTGTATTGTGTGTGTGGTGTGAGTGTGTGTGTGTGATGTGTGTGTGTGGTGTGTGTGTGGTGTGAATGTGTGCTGTGTGGTGTGAGTGTGTGTGTGTATGTGTGTGGTGAATGTGTGTGGTGTGTGTGTGGTGAGTGTGTGTGTGGTGTGAGTGTGTGTGTGTGTGATGTGTGTGTGTGGTGTGTGTGGTGTGAATGTGTGCTGTGTGGTGTGAGTGTGTGTGTGTATGTGTGTGGTGAGTGTGTGTGGTGTGAGTGTGTGTGGTGAGTGTGTGTGTGGTGTGAGTGTGTGTGGTGTGAGTGTGTGTGGTGTGAATGTGTACTGTGTGTGTGTGAGTGTGTGTGTGGTGTGAGTGTGAGTGTATGTGGTGTGTGTGGTATGTATGTGTGTGTGAGTGTGTGTGTGAGTGTGTGTGTGTGGTGTCTTATGTGCTCTAGACTCACCTAGGACTTGCTATCTAGCCAAGGATGACCTTGAACTTCTGATCTTTCTGCTTCCACCTCCCGAATACTGAGGTTACCAGCACACACCACATCCAGTTTGTGTGGTGCTGGGATTGAACTCAAGGCCTTGTACACATTAGGCAAGCACACTACAATTACACTACATTTCTAGCTCAATCTCCCTGTTCTTAGAAGTCACGTCTAGCCTGGCTTATGGGACTTCCAGGAGAGGTGAACAGGGTTAAGCTTGTGGCTAGCCCAGGGTCCAGCTTGGTCAGCTCCTTAAGCTGGCCATTTTACTGAGTGCCTGCTGCCTACCAGGGTGCTGCGCCTCACTCGCCTTTCACCGGAGATTGTGGAGCTCAGTGAGCCACTGCAGGTTGTACGATACGGTGAGGGGGGCCACTACCATGCCCATGTGGACAGCGGACCTGTGTACCCAGAGACCATCTGCTCCCACACCAAGCTTGTGGCCAATGAGTCTGTACCCTTCGAGACCTCCTGTCGGCAAGTAACTCCCACCTGGGGTCGGCTTCAATTCCCAGACTGGGTCCATTGAGGATACAGGAATAGCCTGGTAGGGCCAAGAATACGCAGGGTCACCCTGGTCAGCCATGCCCCTACTTTTCCCCCAAGCCTCTCCTTCAGTGTTTATGGTGTATCAGGAAAGTGGTGGCTACTGGCCATTGAGTCTACTCAAATAAGAACAGACCCAGATACCCACAGGTTCTGAAACTCGCCCTCATAAGCATGGATCTTGACCCCACTGGTGGGGATCTCAGCCTGGCTTGCACAGTTGTGTCCCTCTGCCTGCACGAGGTCAGTCAGGGCTTCATGTGGCTGTTCTGGCTCCGTCCACCCAGTTGCAAGCAGACTTTGCATGTTATTCCTTCTTCTACAAGCTTCCCTTTTCCAGCCAGGGCTTTGGTCAAAGTCACATAGCTTTCCTCAGTACACCTGTCATCTCAGCCACACCAGAAGAGAGACTCTGTGAGTACAGGGTTGGAAGTGTCTAGGCCGTCCTAGCCAGACCTGTGGCCCCTGAGTAACCCTGCCCACAAGTAGCAGTACCCACAGCTGGGGATCCGCTCAGCAGCCCCTCCCCCTGCCTTACAGCTACATGACAGTGCTGTTTTATTTGAACAACGTCACCGGTGGGGGCGAGACTGTCTTCCCTGTAGCAGACAACAGGACCTATGATGAGATGGTAAGGGCCACTGGGCTGTTCCGTCTGTGAGTGGGCAGTGCACACACCCTTCCAGACCTGGCGTGAGGGCACATATCTATCTCCCCTCGAGGCAACGTGGGCTGCCTGACCGTACAATGGCAGGCAGTCCAAAAGACCTTGTTTCCCACAGAGTCTAATTCAGGGTGATGTTGACCTCCGAGACACTCGAAGGCACTGTGACAAGGGAAACCTTCGTGTCAAGCCCCAGCAAGGAACTGCAGTCTTTTGGTACAACTACCTGCCTGACGGGCAAGGTGAGGGCTTCCCTGAGGGAGCCTCTCTCTCCCTTCTGCCACCTGAGGGCGGTTTCTGTTTGCTCTTCAGTAGCCTTCTTCCATAACCAGTGATTTCTTTAGGCCACAGTGCAGCCGCTTGGGGTATCTCCACCCGTTTTCCTCATGCATCAGCCTTTCTTTACTCTGGGGCTAGGGAAATTCTCTAACAACCCAGGCTGAGAGAGCTATCTATGGACAGGCTCAGCAACAAGGAAGCTGGGCAGAGGGCCAGCGTATTGACCATGTCTTAACGGGTGAGACGCCAAGTCCTTCCATGGGGATTAGGTGTTTGCACAGCTCAGGCAGGTTCAACCTAGGGGTCCCTCCCACGTGTCCCTTCGTTCATGCCACTTTCTTCTCCTAGGTTGGGTGGGTGAAGTGGACGACTACTCCTTGCATGGCGGCTGCCTGGTCACCCGTGGCACCAAATGGATCGCTAACAACTGGATCAATGTGGACCCTAGCCGGGCACGACAAGCTTTGTTCCAGCAGGAGATGGCTCGTCTGGCGCGGGAAGGTGGCGCCGACTCGCAGCCCGAGTGGGCCTTGGACAGGGCCTACAGTGATGCCCGCGTGGAGCTCTGACGGGAGGCCAAGACGCAAGTCACGAGCTGCTTGCCCAACGTCGTCAAAGCCCCTTGCAGGTCCTCTGTTCTACTGCAGACTAAAGTTCTGGCCGATCTTGCCCTCCCCTTCCCCGCCTGCAGCCGCGATGAAAGGCGCAGGTCCTACATTCACGTTATTTATTGGTGTTCAGCTTCCATGCTGTTCCGTCAAATAAAACGACAGGGCTTGGAGCCAGGTGCAGACCAGCTAAGCGCCCGCCTGGGGGAGGGGAGGGCAGGGCCGCCGCTCTCCCCGCCAGCTTCTGGGGGCGGGGCGGGGCGGCTCTCTTGATGGGCCAATCAGGGGCGGGATCGCGTGGGGTAGAGGGTCGTCATTGGACGTCTGCGGCCGGGCGCCGGGGCTCTGCTACCTGTAGCTAGGGGAACCGCAGCTTCGCAACGCGGCTTTCAGGCGGCTGGTTCTCGCGAGAGCGCAGTTCTCTTCTTGGCTGTGGCAGCTGTAGCAGCTTGAGGAGCGTCATGGAGGCTCTCGGGGACTTCGTCTGGCCGCGGGCGACCTCGGAGCTCATACTCCTCCCGGTCACGGGTCTGGAGTGCGTTGGGGACCGGCTGCTGGCGGGTGAGGCTTGGTCAGCTCTAGTCGTGCTAGCGGGCGGAGATCTAGCCGGTCCCCTGGGGCGGTCGCTTCGGGACAAAGGATGCCCCAGGGAAGAGGATGGGCTGTGGGCTGGGGGCTGGCCGTGAGATAAGGCCGGTTCCGAGGTGGCGGAAACACAGGACCAGCCCGAGGGGGGCGGGGCTCGAGAGACAGAAGTCTAATGTAGCCGCGGCCGCTCTTCATAAATTGCAGCCAGCGTGGAAAGGGTGGGGAGAGACGCGGGAAGGTGTGAGGGATGCAGTCGTTCCATATTGGGGGAAGGGCATGTGCACTCTCAAATGAACTCAGATGAGGTAAAGAACGGGTAGTGGGGAGGTAAAGAATGGACAGTCGCAGGGGGCGTGGCACGAGCTTGGCCTCTGGGGAGGTTGAGGCTCCGCCCCCAAAGATGAGGGATCTGAAGAGGGTTTGGTCGCCAAAAATTGCGTGTGAGACTTCTCTGAGTAGAGCAGTATGGGGAGGGCCGGGGCTGAGGTCCCTCCTGAAATGGTTGGGGCTCCAGGCCACTGGGTCGGTAATCACATGACCCGGTGTCTGCTTGTAAAGGCCTAATACGAAGCCACTAGCTATTGGCGATGGTGGTGGCCCGTTTTATGAGGCTCCCTGGCACTGACTACTCTGCCCTTGGTCAACCATCAGCAGCCCAGCGGTTGTGTGTGTGTCCATGTGTCGAGGGTATAATGGACAGTTGATAAGGGGGTGTGTGTGTGTGCAAATATTGGGTTGTTCCAGTGAGGTGGGGCCAGCAGACTCTTCGGAAGTGAAGTCATGTGGAGCCCTCGCGGTTTGGGCTGGGGATGTTTGTTGGGGTGAGGGACTGAAATGACTTGGGGAGGCTGGGTTAGTGGCAGATGGCTGCAGCATGGCCAGAAGGAAGCTGCCATCCATTTCTGGGAATGTCTGTTGGTCTGCGTCTGTGGGTTCTATCCACGTGTGGGGAGTAGGAGATTGCCCAGGAAGTGTGAGTTTGTGTGGAGGGACACACTGGACAAGCCTCTGAGCATAAGCTAGGTGTGGTAACACAGAAGATGCTGTCAGATTTTGGAGTTGCAGACAGTTGTGCTGGGAACTGAACTCAAGTCCTCCAGAAGAGCAGTGCTCTGAACTGCTGAGCCGTCTAGAGACCTGCTACCAGTGCCTCACCTCTACCTTCCAGGGTTCTTGTTGCTGTCTGGTGCTGTTGAGGCCTTCTAAGCCTCAGTCTCATACGAGGGCCCACAGCTGTCCCGTGGTGAGGTCAGAGCTCAAGCCTAGCCCCGGCCTGGGAGGTGTGGGTATGCTCCTGCTCCCACTCCTGCCGTTTCCTCTGGATGTGCACGGGGTTATCGACTTGCTGGTTAGAGACTTAAAGTGTGGAAAGGTTGACATAGCCCTTTCCCTGAGGGAGAGTCAGGAAGGATGCATGTAGAGACAGGCGAAGCTGAGAATTTGGGGAATAGAGCAGAGGAGGCTTTCCCATCTGAAGCGTAAGAATGATGCGCGCCTGGGAGAATCCCCAGTGAGTATACATAAAGGTTGACTGGTGGCCAGGCACAATGGCACCCTGCTGGGATCCCGGCCAAGGCAAGGAGATTTAGAATTCAGAGTCAACCTGGGCTGTGTGGGAGAACCTCACCACAAAAACAAAGGACTGAGAAGCACACATGTGTGAGATGGAAGTCTAGTTGAAGCTGAGGCAAGGACTTCCTAGGCTTAGTAGGATTTTGTGTCCTGATACATTAGGTTATATGTTTTTTTTTTTTTGTTTTTGTTTTTGTTTTTTTGGTTTTTCAAGACAGGGTTTCTCTATGGCTTTGGAGGCTGTCCTGGAACTCGCTCTGTAGACCAGGCTGGCCTCGAACTCACAGAGATCCGCCTGCCTCTGCCTCCCGAGTGCTGGGGATAAAGGCGTGCACCACCAATGCCCGGCCATTAGGTTATATGTTAAGAAGTGTTGTGCTCCCTTCTTGTCACGGACCACAGCGTTAGGGGGAGTGGTTCTGACATGGCTTTCTACCTCTGTCTAGGTGAGGGGCCGGACTTACTGGTGTACAACTTGGACTTTGGTGGGCATCTCCGGATGGTGAAGCGAGTACAGAACCTGCTGGGCCACTTTCTTATCCATGGTTTCCGAGTGCGACCAGAGCCCAAAGGAGACCTTGACTCTGAGGCCATGGTAGCTGTGTTTGGGAGTAAGGGACTCAGAATTGTCAAAATTAGCTGGGGTCAAAGCCATCTTCGAGAGCTCTGGCGCTCTGGCCTGTGGAACATGTCCGACTGGATCTGGGATGTACGCTGGCTTGAAGGCAATGTAGCCTTGGCCTTGGGCCACAACTCAGTGGTGCTGTATGACCCTGTGATAGGGTGCATGCTGCAGGACGTGCCCTGCACAGACAGGTGCACCCTGTCCTCAGCCTGCCTGATTGGAGACACTTGGAAGGAACTGACCATAGTGGCAGGTGCGGTTTCCAATCAGCTCCTGGTCTGGTATCCAGCAACTGCTTTAACAGACAACAAACCTGTGGCACCTGACCGGCGGGTTAGTGGACACGTGGGTGTCATCTTCAGCATGTCATACCTGGAAAGCAAGGGCCTGCTGGCAACTGCTTCAGAAGATCGAAGTGTCCGTATCTGGAAGGTGGGCGACCTCCGGGTGCCTGGGGGTCGGGTACAGAATATTGGTCACTGCTTTGGACACAGTGCCCGTGTGTGGCAGGTGAAACTCTTAGAGAATTATCTCATTAGTGCAGGAGAGGACTGTGTCTGCTTGGTGTGGAGCCATGAAGGTGAGATCCTCCAAGCCTTTCGGGGTCACCAGGGTCGAGGTATCCGGGCCATCGCTGCTCATGAGAGACAAGCCTGGGTGATCACTGGGGGTGATGACTCAGGCATTCGGCTCTGGCACCTGGTAGGTCGTGGGTACCAAGGCTTGGGCGTCTCAGCTCTGTGCTTCAAGTCTCCTAGCCGGCCAGGTGCCCTCAAGGCTGTGACTCTGGCTGGATCTTGGAGAGTACTGGCAGTGACTGATGCAGGGGCCCTGTACCTCTATGACATGGAGGTCAAATGCTGGGAGCAGCTGCTGGAGGACAATCGCTTTCAGTCTTACTCTCTGCTGGAAGCAGCTCCTGGCCCTGAAGGCTTTGGACTCTGTGCCTTGGCCAATGGAGAGGGTCTTGTCAAGGTTGTCCCCATCAACACTCCTACTGCTGCTGTGGACCAGAACCTGTTCAGCGGGAAGGTGCACAGCCTGAGCTGGGCCCTCCGAGGCTATGAGGAGCTTCTGCTGTTGGCATCAGGCCCTGGTGGAGTAGTAGCCTGCTTGGAGATCTCAGCTGCACCCACTGGCAAGGCCATCTTTGTCAAGGAACGTTGCAGGTACCTGCTTCCCCCAAGCAAGCAGAGATGGCACACATGTAGTGCCTTCCTGCCCCCAGGTGACTTCCTGGTCTGTGGAGACCGCCGTGGCTCTGTGCTGCTCTTCCCTGCCCGACCAAGTCTGTTCAAAAGTCCTGGGGTTGGAAGCAAGGCCATTACTGAAGCTGAGGCACCTGCGGCTGGTGGTGGCAGCGGTGCGTCTGAGAATGTTGCAACAGGGTTAGGCCCAGTGTCTGCCCTTCATTCTCTGCATGGGAAACAGGGTGTAACATCAGTTACCTGTCACGGTGGTTATGTATACAGCACAGGGCGTGATGGCTCCTACTACCAGCTCTTTGTACATGGTGGCCAGCTCCAGCCGGTCCTAAGGCAGAAGTCCTGTCGAGGCATGAACTGGATAGCTGGGCTTCGCATGGTGCCTGATGGAAGCATGGTCATCTTGGGTTTCCATGCCAATGAGTTTATAGTGTGGAGCCCCCGGTCCCATGAGAAACTGCATATCGTCAACTGTGGTGGAGGACACCGCTCCTGGGCCTTTTCTGACACCGAGGCAGCCATGGCCTTTGCCTACCTTAAGGATGGTGATGTCATGCTCTATCGGGCTCTAGGTGGCTGCACTCGGCCAAACGTGATTCTCCGAGAGGGTCTGCATGGCCGTGAAATCACATGTGTAAAGCGTGTAGGCACTGTAACCCTGGGCCCTGAATTTGAGGTACCCAGCTTGGAACTTCCTGACTACCTGGAGCCTGGCAGTGAGGGGCCTGGTCTGATTGACATCGTGCTTACATGCAGCGAGGACACCACAGTTTGTGTCCTCGCACTTCCCACAACCACGGGCTCAGCCCACGCGCTCACAGCTGTCTGTAACCATATCTCTTCAGTGCGAGCTCTGGCGGTGTGGGGCATTGGTTCCCCGGGTGGCCCACAGGACCCTCGACCAGGCCTCACTGCTCAGGTAGTATCTGCAGGGGGCCGAGCCGAGATGCACTGCTTCAGCCTCATGGTCACGCCGGACGCCAGTGCCCCTAGCCGCCTCGCCTGCCACGTCATGCACCTTTCATCCCACCGCCTAGATGAGTACTGGGGCCGGCAGCGCAACCGGCATCGGATGGTCAAGGTGGACCCCGAGACCAGGTAACGCGCTCTCCGTCGTGGGCATGGAGTGGGGTCGTTGTAGGGAAGCTACAGGCAGGTGTCTCCCGGCCTGGGGCTCCACCTGACAGCTGCGTCTCCTTGCAGGTACATGTCTCTCGCTATTTGTGAGTTTGACTCCGACAAGCCTGGCTATGGCCCCCTTGTGGCTGCGGCCTGTAGTGATGGAGCGGTGAGGTGAGCACTTGGGGCCAGTGGATGAGGAGACAGGGTGTGAGCTCTGCAGGATGGGTTCTGAGATGACCCCCCTCCCCCGCCCCCAGGCTTTTTCTCTTGCAGGACTCTGGGCGAATTCTGCACCTGCTTGCTGAGACTTTCCACCATAAGCGGTGTGTTCTCAAAGTCCACTCCTTCACACACGAGGCCCCCAACCAGCGGCGGTGAGACAGTCCTCTGTGATTGGTTAAGGGCTCCTGTTGTTTTCCCACCCTTTCACTGACCCGGCTGCCCTCTCTGGCACAGGAGGCTGATCCTGTGCAGTGCAGCTACGGACGGCACCCTGGCCTTCTGGGATCTCACCACTGCAATGGACCGCGGCTCCACTACCCTGGGGTCTCCAGCACACCCTGGGCTTCCCTACCGTAAGTACTGGGTCAGCCGCCACTACCCGTCACACAAGATGGACTAGGCAGGACCTAATATCCACTCTCTCCCTCCAGAGCTGGGCTCTCCCTGCTTGACCGTCCAGGCCCACAGCTGTGGTGTCAACAGCCTGCACACCCTGCCTACACCCGAGGGCCACCATCTTGTGGCCAGTGGCAGTGAGGATGGGTCCCTCCACGTCTTCATCCTTGCCGTGAAGATGCCGGAGGCGCAGGAGGCCGATGGAGAGGCTGAGCAGCTGGTGCCCCAGCTGTGTGTCCTAGAGGAATACTCTGTCCCCTGTGCACACGCTGCCCATGTGACAGGCCTCAAGATCTTAAGTCCTAGCCTCATGGTCTCAGCCTCCATAGACCAACGGCTGACCTTTTGGCGGCTGGGGCGCGGTGAGCCTACCTTCATGAACAGCACTGTGTACCATGTGCCAGATGTTGCTGACATGGACTGCTGGCCTGTGAGCCCTGAGTTTGGGCACCGCTGTGCTCTTGGGGGCCAAGGACTTGAGGTTTACAACTGGTATGACTGAGTTGTCAGTGGTTGGAGAACTGAACATGGGCTGCCTGTGGACGGTGGAGCAGGTATCTGCTGTCTGTGCCTATGCTCAGTGTGCTTGGAGGAATGGGGCAGAGCCATATTGACTTGGAACACATCAGTAGGGTGCCGCATAGGCGGACCAAGAATATGCCTCACTCCTCAGTGGGATACAACTATTTATTTTGGCTTTAAGTGGCCAACATCTGTGAGGTGTTTTTTTTCCAGTTGATTTTGTAACCATTCCCAGCTATTGAGCCCTTAGATGTGGCTCAGTGGAGGGAGGCCCAGCATAGCCAAGCCTGTGTGGAACACCTCACGTACCGCCCTCAGAAGCTGTAGGCGGGCAAACATCTGACCAAAGAGGTGTGGCCGAGGTTCCTGAAAGAAAAGGAACCAGGCTCATCCTCTTGTTTCCCTGTCTTTATCCTGTGTCCCCAAGTCCCCCAGACACCCTTTTGCTGTGTGCTCACCCCTAGAATGTGTACTCGGTTATAGTATGAGCTGAAATCCATGCTGAGCTGCACCAGGAACTTGCACACCTAGAGACAGAGGTTGAATCACTGAGCTGTTGTCTCCGTTCTTGTGTCACAATCCAGAATAAAGACTAGTGTGTAGTGTCTGCGTGTCCGTGTCTCACCATTTCCGTGCGGACAGTGATGTGGAGCCCTGGGGTGCTGGCCAGGCTCACAGTCTGGCTCAGCAGGTCCGGGAAGGGAAGGACACTGTTGAAAAGCAGCAGCCACTCTCCCTGTGGGAGACAAGGGTGCCGGGAGGACCAGTCCAAGCCTTGTGCTTGTGGCTGTTTCTCAGGAGGAACACTCACCTCATCGTGGAGCAGTGAGAAGTCCAGGCTGCTCACAAGTGGAAAAGCAGGGTACAGGCCTTGTTGCATCCCATGTTTGTAACCCTCGAAGAGTGTGGCAAGGCGGGCACAGTTATACATGACAAAAGTGCCACTCTTTGTACCCTTTGTGGAGATGGCGCTGTCCGCCAGGAGGAGCTAGGGAAGGGAGTCCAGCTTTAGAGGGCGTGGGCGCTACGCCCTCCTCCTCAGTCTTGGTGCTGGGAAACACCCTGGCTTACCCGGCTCTGCGGAGCTGTGCTCAGCATCTCAAATTTGATGGTGGCCACAGAGAGGACATCAAAGTTCTCGGTCCACGCTGGGTCTGGGGGTAAGAGATACAGGTCGGTCAGTGTCTGCAGACAGGGAACAAGGAGTACAAGTACAAATGGCCTGCTCGTACTTGAGGGCACAGGCAGGGTCTCCCAGGTATACCTTGTGCCAGGTCCCCTCCATGTTTCAGTGCTGAGGCCTTACACACCTGAGTGTATCTGAGCCTAGGAGAGACAGCCAGTGAGCAAGGCCTCAGCGGAAGCCCTGCCCACATCTCAGCTGCCCTTGGCCTCGGTTGCTCTGCCGCCAACTCACTCACTCGTAGTATTCCGGGGCAGTCAACAGGGTGCCAGGTACGCCAGCTACTTTCACTGGGCCGCAGACCAGGTGCTTCTGTGAAAGGGCAAGGGCTCAGCCCAGTTGGCACTACCCTCCAGCCGCCAAGGATCCCACCTCGGTTACTCCTCTAGCTTGGTTCTCTCAATCTGTACCACGAGTCTTAGTGCCTCCCCAAGCCTAGGCCCTCCAGACAGTCCGCCGTCACAGGACCTCTGCAGCAGTCCAGCAGGCCCTTTGGGTTTTCAAGGGCCTCCCAAAAACCTTCAAGGCAGTTTATCTTTGATACCAACCTGCTTGGGAGGAGCCTGGTCATCCAGCTTTTGCCAAAGCAGATCCAATTTTTGTTGCTGGAATGCCTCCTCACAGCTCACCACGTGTACAACTACGCAGCCATCTACACCAGAGTCTGGATCCCCATCCTGAGGAGAGACAGGACAGTTACTACAGAGATGCAGAAAACCAGTGTGGGCAGAGGTCAAGACTAGGGCCACTAACCAGGCCTGGGGAGCCGCCCTCTGGCCAATGGCGCACAGCCTCCTGCAGCTCAGACAGCACAGAGAGCAGATCCTCAGTCACTACAGAAAACAGAGAGGTGCTAGGAACTCGGCAGTGCAGAGCGACCCCCCACCCATTTTGGCCTCTGTCCTACCCAAACAGTTGTCTATGCTGGGGTCATAGCCAGCTGCATGTCTCTGTTCTACCAGTTCCTTCAGACACAGTCGGCCTAGGACGCCAGGGGGCAGTGTCTCCTCCTTGGAAGCAGAATTAAGTTCTGCAAGCACACAGGTCCTCAGGGTTTCAGCCGAGGTGCTCTTCGAGGTAGTGGGCCAGTCCACCCGAAGTTTCTGAAGGAAAGTTGCCATGTGCGGGTCCCGCACCGAGGGCACTGAGCACACACATACCCTACAAAGCAAGGGTGGGTGTCTCAGCCTGCGAACCAGGCCCAGATCGCCATGACTTACCACCTTCTCCGTTGTCTCATCGCAAACTGCAACACGCGCTTACCCATGAGCTCGTAGCGTCCGCGTTAGGTGATCGGCCACGAGCACAGCACGCAGCTGGCTCAGGCGGAGTGTGCTCGGGTTGCAGCGCAGTGCGGGGCAATGCAGAACAACTCGCGGGCCTGGCGAGGCAGGCTTGGCGGGAGTAGCATAGGAGGCCAGGGCACCGAGTACACGTTCGAAGACAGCGGGGCGCTGGAGTTGGAGCGATAAACCCGCGGGGGTTGGCGCGCAGCGCAGTACAGGGGCCACCCCCGGACCCTGCAGGCAGGTGACCGCACTGAACACACATTCTGGCACCTGCGGGCAGATGGGCGTGTAAGTGGACCGTAGTGGGCCTGACACGGGCTGGAGATCCCCGTCCAGCAGGCACCCACCTGCCCGTCCCTGAAGCGCGCCTGTAGGGCGCTTCGCGGCGCCAAGAAGTCACGGACACGCAGGTGCCGTGCGTTCGTCTCCTTGAACCACACCGGGCTACCAGGACCCACCGCGGCGTTAAGGGCCTCCAGCGTCTCCCCCACGCCAAGGCGCCCTGTCGCCATGACGACCGGAAGAGTGAGCGGAACAGGAAGTAAATTAACCGTAGAGCTTCCGGGAGGTCCGCCTGGCTGGGGCGGGGATCCGGCTGTGGACCCTCCTGAGTGGACCACAGCGATCTTACCTCAGCCCCCTGCTTCCCTCGTTCCCTCCCGGCAGTCTTTCCTGCATTCGTGAGCCCTAGACCCAAAATCTCGGGGTCCTTTCTGCGCCTAAGGTTTTTTTCATCGTCACCCTGAATTATTAATTTGGCATTGGGTCTTTGTCACCAGGCTAGACACTTTGTCACCAAACTTTGTCATCAAAGTTTCACATCTTTGTGCTTATGTGATGTTTCAATTTTTTGCCCCATTTAAACAAGATTAAAATGTCAAATTGGTAATGGAATAAAGTTGTATCATTAAAGACACTTGATTTATTTAGTTTTTCGAGACAGGGTTTCTCTGTGTTACAGCCTTGGTTGTCCCGGAACTAGCTTTGTAGGCCAAACTGGGTTAGAGCTCAGAGATCGGCCGCCTCTGCCTCTGAGTGCTGGGATTAAAGTCGTGCACCACCACGCCCATCTTCCATTAAAGACACTTTAGTGCCTACTTAAAAAAACAAAAGAAAAACTAAAACCCTTGAGTTCCTTCCTATCACTTGCACACTTTCCTTGATTGCACTATGGGATGTCTTTATTCCCAATAAAAGTCCAATCTGATACAATTGCACCTCTTGATACCTGAGTCATCAAAATTTCCAGTCTTTAATGTTTTCCCTGGTGTCACCGGCACCTTTGATTGTTCTTTAGATAACTGGCCAGTTTGAGACAATTACATGTGACCATGAAAAGACCCAACTACTCAGAGATCTCATGTGGAGCACGCTGCTGGAAACCCTTCCTCTGTCCAAACGCTTTCATTTCAATGTAACGGAAGTCTCCATTGCCCACAGTAATGAATGAATCCAGCTAGTGAACTTTGCTCCGGAGAAGAGTGAAATCTAGGAATAAGGAAAGTTTGGCAAGGCTCCTCTCTCTGGGCCAGGGCTCTGAGGCCCTGCTTGGGAGGTGCACAAAGAGCATTGGGCGGACACGACATTCCCGATGGCTTCTTGGGTGCCCACTCAACGGGAGTGATCGTGTCATTCCAAAGCACTTTCCATGCTGTGGGCACGGCTGCCAGCCGGGCTGAGGCCCTCCGGCAAGTTGGTGATCTAAGTTACTTTCTCCCTCCATGAAGACGGTTGGGGTGGTTTTTCCCCAGGAAGTGAAGCGCTATCTTTAGCGAGCTGCGGGCTGGGCGGCCCTGTGGGACTCACCGCCATTGCGGCCCTACAGAGAGGACCCAGGACCTCCCTCGTCAGTGTTCTCCGGGGATTCCAGAGAGGGCCATCAGCCTGAGCTCTTTTCGTCGTGTCTGCCGGCCACCATCAGCCTGAGGGTGCACCTGAGAGATGGGAGATTAGAATGCCCAGCAGTGGTTCTGAGGGTAGAGACCACCGCATCTGGGCCAGGGCGCTGCTCAGGCAGGAGAGCAGGGAACGAAATCCAAGCGCAGCTGGAATGCTCTGGAGACAACAGCTGCTTTTGGGATTCCGTTGCCCGCTCTCCAGCCGTTGGAGAAGGGCTCCTGCCCCTGGTCACTCGCTCTGGGGCCAAACCGGAACCCGCCCATCCCTTTCCAGTAGGCAGACAAGTAGGTGGTGTAATCCAGTCTAGTGAGAATGAGGCGCTCACCTGGGCCCCAGAACAATAGGAGAAGGTGGGGGCTTCCCCCGGGACCAGGTCCCGATCCGGATTAGATCAGAAGGGCAGGATTAGCCCTGCGAGCCCCAAGCAGCAGGAGCCACTGGCACGGTGACGGGCGGGCTTCGGAATCTGCCAAGAGGGAAGCGATCCCGTGGGACCCGAGAGGAAGTAAACCCACGCGTCCACTTCTGGGACACCCCAAGGCTCGGGGCTCTTTGTCCGGTGACGCTGCCAGCTCACGAAGTGCCAGGGGCCAAACCGGCCCACATAGCAGGGGCAGGACAGCCTCCCCCAGAACCCACTGCAACCGGCCCTGCAAGAACCCCATAGCCAAAGCCCCGACGGTGTCGAGCATCCCACCCGTCTAGTCCAGCGGACAGAGGACGCGACAAAGTTCCCCTGAGGCCGGGGCAGAACCGGTGCGCAGAGATGTCCAAGCCGCTCGCCGTCAGCGACCCTTGCACCAGTAGGCCCTAGACTCGGCTCAAGACAGGGGGAGGGGAGACTCTCGGTACGCGCAGGAAGAGCGCGCCAGGACAGGGTGATGCTCCGGCGCTGTCTACTTCACGTCGGGTCCGGTTCGGCCCAGTCAGTCCCACCCGAACACACACTCCAGCACCGCCACGGCGTGCCCTTCCGCTGGCTCTAGCTGTCCGCAGACTTGGAGCCATTTTAAGGAGAAACCATCTGGCCACACCCCCTCGCGCTCCCGGGAAGCCAATCCACGCCCGGCCACGCCTCTCATGGAGCGCCGCGCCGCCGCCAACGGTCGCGCGGGTGACGGTTGGGGAGGGCAGCGATTTGGAGACTAGCTGGGGAAACCTTAGCCATCCGCCCCGCCCACGGAGCCCGACTCTCCAAAGCCTGGGATTAGGGGCCTGGAGGCTGGCACCACACCCTGGCCAGGTGTTCATAACAGGACCAGGTGCGCAGCTGCCCCGCCCCGGGAGCCCTGAATAATGGCTGAGAACGCGAGGAACAGGCCGCAGCTGTGCCTAGACAATACCGGGAGGGCACCCGAGCTAGCAGGTGTCTACCCCACCCCCCAGGGACAGTCGGTGGAGGCCGGGGGCGGGGTGGGCAACAGGTGCTGACACAGGAACCGCACCGGGGGACAGAGTCTACTGAGACAGATGGCAGCTCCCGCTCCGCCGGCCAAGTTGCGCGGTGCCCTCCGGGACGCAAGGGGCGCTGTGGCTGCGCTGACACAGACAACGTTGCAATCCCATCACTCCTGCGACCCGGTTACTACACGCCGGGCAGCCATGGCCACCGCTCTTGCATTTCGACACCTGTACCGAGCGCAACCTTCCCGTCTCTGTCGGCACGTGGATCTGCTGTGGTGAGTCCCCCTGTCTCGCCCCTGACCACCTTGCCCTAGATCTTAACGTCTCGCAGTTATACGGCCTAGCCACGAGTCCCTGACTTTAGCCCTCCGTAGGAGGACACCGCGACGGGGCCACAGGCTCTCTCCCGCGGATGATGAGCTGTATCAGCGGACACGCATCTCTCTGCTCCAAAACGAGTTCCCTCAGGCTGTGTACATCGACAGCTACAATAGCAGAGGCTTCACGATCAACGGAAACCGCGTGTTTGGCCCTTGCGCGCTGCTCCCACAGACGGTGGTCCAATGGAATGTGAGCCCTACCCTGCAGTGAAATTTAACTCGAGAGCCAAAAGCCACTCCCTCCTAGCAAATTTAGCTTTATCTTGTTGCCTGTTTAGTATCGCTGTGGCTAGACTGTAGATTTAACACGTTGAACGGTCTCTGCTCCCATACAGGTGGGATCCCATCGGGATATCACCGAAGAGAGCTTCTCTCTTTTCTGGATGCTGGAGCCTAGAATAGGTATGGGGGAGTGGGTAGCGCTGGGTCCTAAGTAGCCACCTGCCTCAGACCCTCAACAGCGGGCTGCAAACCAACACTTGGTGACCCTTGTCTCCCTTCCTTAGAGATTGTTGTGGTGGGCACTGGAAACAAGACCGAGAGGCTGCACCCCCAAGTGCTACAGGCCATGAGGCAGCGAGGCATCGCTGTGGAGGTGCAGGATACGGTAGGTCTTCAGTCATGGAAACCCCACCCGGTCCAGGCCTCCTGCGCCCAGGCATGCTAATCGTGATGTTTTCATTGCAGCCCAATGCATGTGCCACTTTCAACTTCCTGTGCCATGAAGGTCGAGTCACCGGAGCCGCCCTCATTCCCCCTCCTGGAGAGACCATGCTCACTTCTCTGCAAGAGACAGCAGAGTGAGACAGAGGGACAGCCAGGCGGGCACTGGCACTCTGCAGAGTGCAGGGACTCCCAGTGCTTTCCCAACTCTGCCTGTTGAGGCTTCCAACACTTGTCATGCTTACCAGATAATAACTTATGCTTCTCCTGTATACAAGTATCACTGTGTCAATGTGGCTGCTGATTTGGAGTCTGGAAATGTAAGGGTTAATCATCTTCCTCCATACAATGTAGGATTTCTTGGCCTCTGACAGGCTGGGAGGCAGTGTTGCTCATATGCAGATTCAAGGAGACCTCAATAGCTGTCCTGACTTCTTTAGAGCTAGAACTAACCTGGCACTTGCCAGAGCTGACAGAACGAGGACTGTACTTTTGCCATCTGTGGTGTGGTTGGTGCAAAGTTACATGTACCTACTGAACTCAAAGATCAGGTGTCTTTTTTTTTCCAAAACTTTTATTGAAAAATTCAAGGCATATACTGGACCTCTTTTCAGAAAAGCCGCTTCTCATACCTGTAGGCAGAGAGCATCTGTGAGTTCAGGGCAGGAAGGAGGTGGTCTGAGGCTGGCAGAAACTCCCACCCACATACAAGGCTACTTACGAATGAAGGCTGTGGACGCCACCTTCCACCTGGGCTGAGGATGTTCTCTTCTCAAATTTCAGTTCCCCAGAGTACATCATGGCTCTGCAGAAAGGCAGGCATTAGACGTAGACAGTAGTAGCTGACCTGTACCACCCACCCCCTCTATTCCCGCCCCAGCGACCCAAGCTCACCGGACTTGGGTTAAACTCTTGGCACCAATGTCCTGACAGGAATGCTGGATGCCAGCAATCAAGTAAGGGACAAACTTGTGGATAGACCCTTTGTCCTGCACAGCTCCTGAAACTCCTTGCGCCACTTTGATTTTGTCAGCTTCACTGTTGGAATAGGCAAACAGGCAAAATTACCCCACGGATGAGACTAAGTGCAGGGGTTTGGTGGGGCGGCTTGTTTGTCTGTCCTACCTGAAATAGCGGTTCTGGCTGCTGAGATGCTTGTCCATGGCATCAAGAGAACCCATACCTCGGTACTTTTTTAGCCGGATGCCATCTGAGAAGAAGTACTCACCAGGGGCCTCGGTGGTAGCAGCCAAGAGGGAGCCCATCATGACTGTGGACAGATAAGTGAGCTAGGGCGGAATCTGAGCAGTACAGAAAGGGGACACCACCTGGCCCTCAGGACTAGGCCTCACCTGTAGAAGCTCCAAGAGCTAAAGCTTTGGCAATATGACCCACATTTTGGATTCCTCCATCAGCAATGACAGGAACGCCGAAGCGCCGAGCGTACTCAGAGACCTTGTACACTGCTGTTGCTTGGGGCCGCCCACAGGCCAACACTGTTGAGATGGGACAAGAGGAGGAGGTGTGGTGTTGGGATGGGATACAAGGGGCCACTTACAGGACCCAGAGCCCTGGACGACACCTATACCAGGTCAGTAGCTGCAAGAGAAGTGTCTGGGATGGCTGCGACTCATCTGCCTTGAAGAGTAAATAGCTGGGATGGCTTTGCCTCTGCCCAGTGCACGTGCGCAGGGCCCAATGCAGCCTCAGGCACATGCAGTTTATTTACAGCAGCCTGGAAGCCCCGTTCAGCTGAGATCAGATAGATGGGCAAAGAATACCGTGCAGTTAGTATTCAGAGGCACCAAGTCAGGCCTAGGCCTTCCTGCATAGTGGGCAGCTCAGGCAAGATCGGGGCAGAGGTAATGGAGAAGAGAGCAGGCTCAAGAATGGGCTGTTGAGCCACGCCTACCGCAGAGAATGTGGGCAGAGCAGGGCCTACCTCAGGAAGGAGGTCCTGCTCTATGAGCACCCTAGGAAGGAGCTGTGATCTCAAGCAGCCCCCAAACCATGGTCTGTACATCTGTTTTCCCTGCCCACCCAACAGCACCACAAACCCTGGGAGCTACAGCTACAGTCAACCAAGCAGCCGGGCAGTGGGCAGCTGGCCGGGCCAGTGCGCCGGGCCGGACTTACTATAGCAGCCCGTGACAGTAGAAGGGCATTTGGGGCTGTGGGACTTTATGTCTGGTGGGATCTTGGGAGCCGCTAAATAAAACAAACAGACCAGAGTTTAGAGAGGGCACAGAGCAGGAGCGAGGCCAGGCTAGGCAGAGTGGCAGGTGATGGTGACAAGAACTTGTCTTGCTTCCAGCCATGTCACCCATCCAAAAGGCCCATTTGGCCCTAGAATTGCCCATGTTGAACTCAAGTTCCCCTGAGAGCCATTGGACCCAATCAGAGCATATTTTTACCTTCCTGAGTAATGCAGATAGAACCACACCCCATGCCAACTCTCAGAGCATCCACACCCGCATCTATGAGGTTCTTGGCTTGAGCAGCAGTGACCACTACAGTGAAACAGACAGGATAGATAGATAGTGAGGGCCCCAGTGTAACAGCACAAAAACCCTTACCCACCAGTGCTGTATTCTTACCATTGCCTCCAATGACTTGGAGATTGGGGTACTTCTCCTTCATGTATTTGATCATATTGATTTGGAAAATGGAGTTTCCCTGGGAAGAGTCCTAGGACAGGAAGAAGTTCTAGCTACATCATGACATGGCAATCACCCCCTACAGTCCCATCCTGTTTAAATGTTGTAGCTTACCAAAACCACTACATCCACGCCAGCAAGGGCCAGTAAGTCCAGCCTATACTTGTCATCCTCATGAGTACCAATGGCTGCCCCACATAGTAGCTGCTTTTTGGCATCTTTGGAAGCCAGTGGGTAATCACGATTCTTCTTCAGGTCTGTCCGGGCAATGATGGCTACCAGCTCATCATTTTCATTCACAATGGGCAACTTTCCTGAAGACAAGCCAGATGTGAATCAGGACCCTGAATGATTCCATGCCCATTCCCACCTTCAGGACTCTTACCCTTTTTACTGCGCTGCAGAATTTCATTTGCCTCCTTCAAGGTGACACCTGCAGGGGCTACCACCAAGTCCTCCCGCTTCGTCATGATCTAGATGAGTCATGAGGACAGAAGAGTCAAACCAGGAGCCTCCCTTCCCCACTGGCAACATCAGCCAAGGATCATAGCCATTATACCATTCAAATTAGAGAAACTTAACTAAGAACAAGGTACAGGGAGAAGCCTCTCATAGAGAAGGAAAAGAGCACATATGAGCAAAGAGAACCAGAAAGGCCCTGAAGAACTAGACCTCTGTAAGAAGAACTAGCCCCCTCTGTAAGAAGAACTAGCCCCCTCTGTAAGAAGAACTAGCCCCCTCTTTAAGAAGAACTAGCCCCTCTTTAAGAAGAACTAGCCCCCTCTTTAAGAAGAACTAGCCCCTTCTTTCAGAAGAACTAGCCCCCTCTGTAAGAAGAACTAGCCCCCTCTTTAAGCATAGGAAAAAAATGAAGCATGAATGCCAGCGCACATAGCAGGTATTTTGTCAGAGTCCCTATAGGTAGAAGGGATGTAGAAACATCATGAAGAAACATGGCAGGGTGATTTTTTTTTTCTGAGACAGGGTTTCTCTGTATTGTTTGGTGGCTGTCCTGGAACTCGGTGTGTAGACCAGGATGGCCTCGAACTCACAGAGATCCACCTGCCTCTGCCTCCCGAGTGCTGGGATTAAAGGCGTGTGCCACCAACACCCAGCTCAGGGTGTTTTTTTTTTTTTTTGTGGCCAGAAAATGAGGCCATCAGTAATTCACACAGGTAAAAAAGAAGCTGGCTTTCTTCAGGCTGAGTTGTTAGACCTTGGTTGTTGTATGTTATTGGCACATACCTCCTCCAAGAAACGGTCATGCTCTTCCTCCTTGAGAAAATCAATATCTCTTGAAGAAATGATGCCCACCAATCGACTCCCCATCCGGCCTGTGTCTGTGATGGGAATACCACAGAAGCCATGCCTGGCTTTGGCTTCAAACACATCCCGCACCCGATCCTTGGGACTAAGGACCACAGGATCAGTGATGAATCCCTGTTCATATTTCTGGAAGAGACAGTGAGAAGGTCATTGCATCTTTGGCTTCAGTTTCATCAACTCCTGGTCTAAAGCATAAGGTCCATGCCTAAGTGTCCTGCATGGCAGTGCCCAGAACTAAACCAATCCTTCTAATAAGGACAGGGTGGGCTGGAAACACGGGCACTAGCTTAAGAAACAGGGTCTTGGCCCTTTCTTCTCAGAAACTGATCCCGGCAGTGGGAAGAAAGGACCCTTAGCAGAACAAATCCTCCACTCCACCCCACCCCACCCCACCTCTGTGTAATTCCCAGGAGATTCTGGCCACGATCCTTGCCGTTCTGACCTTCACTTTCCGAACTTCATTGGCCTGGAATTCAGGTGTACAGTTGTGGTGGATGAAACCAATACCTCCTGTAAGCTACAAGATGAACATTCAAGTCAGTAAGCGGTGAATACCAGGCACAACATTTGGCAGAGATGGCATCCTGCCTTGTCCTCCCATGACCCTCTAGGCTCACCGCCATTGCAATGGCCATTCCAGCCTCTGTGACAGTGTCCATAGGTGAGGAAACCAGTGGGGTCTTCAGTGTGATCTTCTTAGTTAGAGCGGAGGTCAAATCCTGAGGAGATAAAGGACCACTAAAGGAAAAACACAACTTATTCCTCAGGGTCCATAAGATGGCCCTGGGTGACCAGCATGCTCCCCAGAAAGACCATCCCTTCGACTCTACCCCACTTCCCAAAGCCGATTCTCCTGTAGCTCACATTAACAAGCAGCAGCACCAGCTGGGCGTGATGACACGCACCTTTAATCCCAGCACTCGGGAGACAGAGGCAGGTGGATATCCTAGTTTGAGGCCAACAGTAAGGGCTACAGAAAAACCCTGTCTCGAAAACACCAAAAAAAGCAGCAACCAACAAGCAACACCTTCCCACTTCTTGATGTTCACAACCCAATTCGCAGAATGGGCACAGTCCCACATGCTACTGTGATCTCAGCACTCACTCAGAAGCCAGAGCAGTCTGGGGTCAGCCTGGTCAACACAACTACTTCCAGACGCGCCGCAAAGACTTGAAGGGAGACGATTTCAAAAACAAAATAAACCGGGTGGTGGTGGCCTACACCTTTAATCCCAGCACTCGGGGGGCAGAGACAGGTGGACCTCTAAGTTCGAGAGCAGCCTGATCTAAAAGACTAGTTCCAGGACAGCCTCCAAAGCCACAGAGAAATCCTGTCTCGAAAAACAAACAAAAAAGAAAACAAAACAAACCCAGTCCCTTATTATACTCACCACTTGGTCGGCAGTGAAGTCGATATACCCAGGAAGAATGAGAAAATCGCTGTAGGAGGGAATCAGGGAAGAACGCTCAGGTTTCTAACACCTAGAGTCTCCACATATCCCATAAAGCTCTGGGCAGGGAGTTGTACTCGAGCGCGTGTGCTGGGTGGATTAGGGACAGGGGGTCTTCTGCCAACAAGCTAGCTGTCATTAGTCTCCCGCACACTGACAATTCCGTATGTCCAGAGAACAGTCTTAAGACTCAGTACTAAGTACCGCTGAAACTACCCTTTCCACCCCAGTCCTTCCCACGTGTCAATTATTCTCCAGAAACAGGTAATTCTCTGAAGCCGTTCCCCATGCCGGCTCCCAGGAAGGCTTCATCCGGCCTCCGCGACCAGCGTGCGGCCCCCTCGCCTCGCCCAGATAGGTGCCCTAGACCCGCACTTGTATGTGAGGCCATCCCCGCAGTTGAAGAGCTGCTGCGCCGTGAGTCCGTCGTCTGGCACGTAAGACGTGCCTCCGCTAATCAGGTAGTCCGCCATGACCAACGAGGGACAGGGACGCGTGCCTCCGAGGACCGCGCCGCAGAGGCCTCCGCCGTCCGGATCGCGCCAATATAAACCAGACGATTTCGTCACTACGCCGTGTGCGTCGCTGACGCCAGAGCGTAGGGCGTACGTGCTGGGGCTACGCCCATACGTAGGCGGAGCTAGCTGGGAGGCAGGAACCCGTGCTCATTGCTTTCACAGGCCCTTATTCCGGAGGTCTATTTCCGGTCCCATCCTTCCCAACGCCCCCCCTCCCGCCCCCGCCTTCCCGAAAAAATCTCCCCAAAATAAAGACACATTATCCACTAGCGTGTTGAAAAGACGTGCTTGTCATTCTTAATAAACAACTAGAATAAGAATACATAAGAGAAAGAGTGGTATCTTTATATGATACACAAGTGTATGTTACAAGAATTCCATCAGGCACAGGAGCCTCAGGTTTAAGGCCTCAATGTTAGGCCAAAAAACAAACAAACAAACAAAAAAAAAAACAAAAAACAAAAGGTATGGTAAAGTTTTTACTTTAACACCTATGTCACTTGTCATAAAGGAGGGTGGAATAGAAATTGTCTTTAATAAAATCATAATCGAAGTTCCCCTCATTTTTCTTTCATTAAGATGCTAAGCTTATGTCTGAGCATGAAGGAAAACCGTGGTTCCATGTAGTCAGTAAAGCGTGCCAGTCCAAAGGGAAGGTCAGGTGGAAATTCCCACGAGGGTTGATCCATCAGCAGCTCCATCTTCCTTGAGGAAGGAAGGGCCCGTATTTGTCCCAACTGTCCAAGCCCGTCCCCCATGCCCCAGACAAAAGAAAAAAAGAGAAAGAAAAAGCCAGCCACTTCCTAGAATATCTGGCTCTCAGAAAACCCAGAGACCCATGAACCAAGGGGTCCGCCCAGGTCTATGAAGATGCAGAGGGGCAACGTTGTCTTTTACATTTTTAACAGAAGTAGCCTGAAAAGCATTGTAACTACAATTAGGAAAAAAAGAAAAATAAAATAAAAATAGAAAAGAAAAGAAAAAGAAAAAATGGAGGCCTCTTCTTTAGTGTAAAAGTCCTTGTCTGGTTTTTCCTGGATTTGTTTGTCTGTTGTGGCTGAGGCACCTCAGTGCATGGTGGTTGCGCTGGCCACAGCAATGGCTTCTTGAATTTCCCGTATAACCAAGATCCGGGTCAGCATTTGTCCCATCTGTTCTCTGCTGATAGGCTGGACTGAGTACCAAATTGGGCTGTTGGGAGCTACCACCGGCTCAGGAGTCAGGTAAAAGGTGTCATTTCGGCCTTTCACACTCTGGGGGCTGAAGAATATTTCAGTAAACGATGGATAATAGCATAATTTTAACTCTTCCAATGAGCCTCCAAACCACACATTCTATAAACAGCTCTTGAGGTAGGGGATCTGAAGGTGTAACATAGCTAGAGTTCCAAGCACTCCATGCACCACACCAGGAACTCAATAGGGGCCACTGTAAATACCAGGGACAAGGTGCTTCCTTTTTGTCCTTTACAAAAACACACTGTGATTAATCACTGGCTGTACTTGCCTACACCTCAGGTTGGACTACTTAAATCTATGTCCCACTTGCAGCAGACTCCACCTCCAAGACCTACCTTTAGGGATTTTTTTTTCCTCTCTGTGGCTTTGGAGGCTGTCCTGGAACACGCTCTGTAGACCAGGCTGGTCTCGAACTCACAGAAATCCACCTGTCTCTGCCTCCCAGTGCTGGGATTAAAGGTGTGCGCCACCAACACCCTTCTCTACTCACCCAATACAGATATTATCTGGGCTCACTTCCCCTATAGCCCATAGTGCTGCACCTCTTAAGTACTTAGCACACTCCATCAACAAACAATTATTTATCCATCCATTCCAAATATAATGAAGGGCTATGTGTGCCAGATCTATATTAAGTACAGATGTTAAAGAAGTGAGCAGGAAAAATTAGTAGAGCTCCTGACTAACAAAGTTACACAAACACAAAACAACTGATAGAAGTTGAGTGCTACAGAGGAATTAGTCAGGGGCAAAGACAACGTTTCCCTGAAGCTATGTCCAGTAGAGAAGAGAAAGCTTAATGCCCTTGGATGCAAAGTCCTGAGTATAGGCCAAAAGCAGGGGATGTGCACTAGGGAGAGGTTTCTTTCATGATATAAGATTATTTGTATAGCAGTTGAGAAACCAGTAAGGGTTTTAATCTAACATAATAATACCCCTAACCACAAAAGCTCCTTTTGACACTGATATGAAAAGGATATAATAAACTGCTGAGACAAGAAAAAAACTAAGCCTGGTGTTGGGGCACACGCCTTTAATCCCAGCACTAGGGAGGCAGAGGCAGTGGATCTCTGAGCTCTGGGGCTAGCCTGGTCTACAGAGTGAGTTCCAGATTATGAAAGTCAGATTTACTAGAGCACACCTATAATCCTAGTGCTTGGGAGGTAGACAAGTGAAATCATGAGTTAAAGCCCATCCTACCAACACACAAACACGCACTCACATGTATGGCTAACATACAAAGCCTCCTCACCATTTGAAGAGGTAGAAATCGTATAGCTTGATGGGACACCTCAATGGATTCTCTGGATTCTCTGTCTGTTCTGCATACATGTCATCTGTAACTATTAAACAAACAAACATGAGTTCAATCAACAGGACTCAACAGGATGAAAGAGGAAACGACTTTGATCACTTGCAAAGTGGCACCTGTGGCATAAACATGCATATGTATGCACACACAAATAATCAGAAATGCACACATACAAGACAGACCTGGCACTAGTTTAAGCCTAGATCAGTAACTTTAAGCATTCAACCACCCCAACAAGGAAATACTGGGTAAGAGGAAAGGGACAATGTATGGGCACTGAAAAAAGGAAAACAGCTATGTTCCCTAGGGCATCCCTAATTCTGTGAGAAATACTCGGTTTTTGGCCAACAAAAAGGAAGTAGACAATTTTTGTCCAAACAACCTCAACTTAGACCCATTCCCATAGGCAGGATAAGCAGCACTGATTGCTGTCATTCCTGGTTCCTTTCACTACCTTTCTGGCCAGTCTGATGGATCCCAAGGGCCTTCAGATAGCGGATACTCGTGCTTTTATCCTTAGGATTTGAGGGGTTCTTCTTCGTCTGTCGAAGGACCTTGGAAAAAGCCAGCTTCATGTGCTGATCCACTGTCTTCAACAGGAAGTACCTGGACCACAAGCGCAAGCAAGGCAAAAAGAGGGATGTCAGGAGGACTCGATGTCTTACCTTCAGCCCTATATTGGACTCAGATGAACCAATCCCTACTCCCATGATCTGGGCAAGGCCATGTCTAAGCACATTGTCTAGAGAAAGAGCCATGTTAAAATGGATTGAAGGGATCCAGCAAGGCTGTTTGCACCTTACCATTCACTAAACAAAAAAGCAGTCAAATGGAACCCAAAGTAGCTGAAAATTTCTGAAATGTGGCAAGGAATACAGAAGTACTCCTGGTATTTCCAATCTGGGTAGATGCCAGTAGTAGGTAAGTATGTAGCTTCTAAAACACTTACTTGGTATTAAAGAACATGAGGGTGGTCAGCAGTGTGGAAGGGGAATGCGCCCCAAGCTGCTTGCATTCCCACAGCATCTCTTCAGTCACATGGCTGGGCAGAACATAGCCTAGGTGGAATAGAATACCACTGCAGCACAACTGGATGACAGAGGCCCACAAACACTAGAACCAGAAGTGACAAGGAACACACAGGAACACAACCCTAACAGGAGAACTATCCAAAGGACATGGGTAAATAACCTAGAGCTAGTTAAAGCACAGGCCCTTGGGTTGCAAAACCTGAAAATGAGTATTTGTTTCTCACTAAGTTTCAAGATGGGGGCTGGAGAGATGGCTCAGAGCTTAAGAGCACTGCATGTTCTTCCAGAGGTCCTGAGTTCAATTCTCAGCAAACCACATGGTGGCTCACAACCACCTATAATGAGGTCTGACTCCTCCTGGAGTACATGCATGTACACAGATAAAAAACTGTATGTATAATAAATAGTTTAAAAAATCCTAGATTAAAAAAAAGTTTCAAGGTGACACCTCGCTTGTTGCTGCTATGAAGAGCCACAAGATTCTATGACTGATGCTATTTGATCTACCTACCCCATCAAAGATGATTACGGTAAAAGGAGAGTGCTTAAGGAAAATAAACTATATAAAGCTATAACCCAAACCATGCTTATCATATACTTACAGATCATATTTTCCCTTTTTAAGATTTTTTTATGCATATAAGTGTTTCCCTTGTATGTATGCCCGTGTGAATGCCTAGTACCTGTGAAGGTCAAAAGGTATCTGATCCCCAAGAAATGGAGTTATGTATGGATGGTGTGAGCCATCATGTGGGTGTTGGGAATTGAACCCAGGTCCTCTGCGAGAGCAACAAATGCTTTTAACCCTAGAATCATCTCTACAGCCCTTAGATCTTATTTTCAAGGTATCTAGGGCATAGAGACATGGAGCATATAAATCCACCATCTTTGGAAAGCAAGGTAATTTCATGAACAAAAAGGGAAGGCTGGCCGGGCAGTGGTGGCGCACGCCTTTAATTCCACAGCACTCGGGAGGCAGAGGCAGGCGGATCTCTGTGAGTTTGAGGCCGGGCTGGAACGACAGCCTCCAAAACAATACAGAGAAACCCTGTCTCATAAAACAAAACAAAAACCAAAAAAAAAAAAAAGGGGGGGGAGGCTGATACTTGAATTAGTACATATTTCCTCCAAAATATCAGTTTATTACTCTCATACCCAAGTAAACATAAAGCTACAGGGTTCAACTTGAATAAGTAGAAACATGCCATTTGATTTGAGCACTATGGCACCTATGTTCTCAAGTCCTTTAAAGATGTGCAAGTATTTATATACTGAGGACATGTCTACCAGGTGGGCTGACACAGCCTACTTTTAAGAAGTGAGAGTCAGGAAGTAAAGGTAGCACTTCCTAGAAGGAGGAAAAAATACTCTGTCCTTTTCTTTTAGATTTTGAGACAGGGATTCTCAGTGTTAACAGCTCTGGCTGTCCTGGAACTCACTTTATAGACCAGCCTGGACTTGAACTCAGAGATCCACCTGCCTCTGCCTCTGAATGCTGGGATTAAAGGTGTGAGCCATGCTGCTTGGCTATTACTATTTAAAGCATTTCTATTTCTTGAAGGCATTTCTGGCCCACAAGTTTCTTTGGTTCATTAATCAAGGCATTGTAACTCCCTGATGCTTAGACTACCCTGCAACTCAGTATGTACCCACAGGCTGACCTGGAAATCACCACTTTACCACTTCAGGAGTTCAGGAATTGCAGTGTCCAACTATGCCTACCTCTGGCTTCATTGTGGTCTATTTACTGTCCATATTACATTAAAGCAGCAATGGAAGTGCTTTCTTCTCACCACATCTCAAGTCCCTACAATACAGGATGGATGGCACAGCACAGCCCTCTCCTCAGGTAAACCATGAATACTCTTCTTGGATCACTCTGCCACCTGCCTCAACAGTTAGTTTTTGTTTTTTCCCCCAACTTTATTCTCATCTATGCAATTAAGGGTGATAATGGCGCATGCCTACAATCCCAGAAGCACTCAATAGGCAGAGGCAGGCAGATCTCTGTGAATTCCATGTCTGCCTGGTCTACAGAGTCTGCTCCAGGACAGCCAAGGCTACAAAGAAAAGCACTGTGTTGAGGAAAAAAATAAAGGAATTCAATGCCTAAGAACCAGGTCTTCCTAACATAGGAGAAAGGAGATTCAAATTTAATCCAGAAAAATTATCACCCACAGCATCTGATTATACTACTAAAATACCACCTCCCACTATAAGTACAACTGACAGACTATCATGATAGAAATGCCCCAGATGAAACAGGAATATTCTGTTAAAATCAGGTCAAGGGAGCTACCACAGACCACTATAATATTAAAAGGCAAAAATGGGAAGCTGCAGAGATGGCTCAGAGGTTAAGAACACTGACTGCTCTTCCAGAGGTCCTGAGCTCAATTCCCAGCAACCATATGATGGCTCACAGCCATCTGTAGTGAGATCTGATGTCTTCCTCTGGCGTGCAGGCATACCTGCAGATAGCACACTGTATACATAATAAGAAAGTCTTAAAAAGTTCCAAATGCCCGGGCGTTGGTGGCGCACGCCTTTAATCCCAGCACTCAGGAGGCAGAGGCAGGCAGATCTCTGTGAGTTCCAGGCCATCCTGGTCTACAAAGCGAGTTCCAGGAAAGCCTCCAAAACAATACAGAGAAACCCTGCCTCGAAAAACCAAAAAAAAAAAAAAACGACATTTGTTTCTATTTATTAGCAGGCATTGGTGGCACACGCCTTTAATCCCAGCACTTGGGAGTCAGAGGCAGGCGGATCTCTGTGAGTTCGAGGTCAGCCTGGTCTACAAGAGCTAGTTCCAGAACAGCCTCCAAAGCCACAGAGAAACCCTGTCTCGAAAAACCAAAAAGTTCTAAATGCCCAAAGATCAGACAGCCTGTACACTAGAAAATGCAACAGGTCTGAACTGTATCAAATGTTACATTCGGCAATTCACACTGATTCTATTTTGTCTGTCTTGAGACAAGGTGTCATATGTAGCTCTAGTTGTCCTGGAACTTACCATGTAGAGTAGGCTGGGCTTGAACTCAAGAGATCACCTGCTTCTGCAGGGATTAAAGGTATACACCACCCTCACAATGATTCTTTTTAAAGATCATTTTGTTGTTTTTAGTGTGTAAGTTTCATTTATTTACTTTTACATTTTTGAGACAGGGTCCGTGTATCTCTGCCTGGTCTGGAACTTATTATGCATAGTATAGGAGTTCATAGGAACTCATGTACAGCTGGAGGCCTCAGATTTTAGAGATTCACCTGCCTTCTTTTCCTAGGAGTGCTGGGAATAGGGGCATGACCCCAACAATGAATCTTTTGTTTCGTTTTGTTTTTTGAGACAGGGCTTCTCTGTGAAAGTCCTTGCTGTCCTAGAACTCATTGCCTCTAACTCACAGAAATCCAACTGCCTCTGCCTCACTGAGTGCTGGTATTGAAGGCATGTGCCACCACTGCCTGGCCTTACTCATTCTTTTAACTGCTAATGAACTGAAAATAAAAAATGAACTGTAGACCAGGCTGGCCTCAAACTCAAGAGATCTGCCTGGCTCTGCCTCCTGACTGCCTTGATTAAACCACCTAACCTATACTTAAAAAAACAAAAACAAAAATCCTTACTTTCCTATCATGAATGCTAAAAAAATTCTTGGCTGGGGCTGGAGAGATGGCTCAGAAGTTAAGAGCATTGGCTGTTCTTCCAGAGATCCTGAGTTCAATTCCCAGGAACCACATGGTAGTTCACAATTACCTCTAATTATATCAGTGGTGGCACCTACCTTTAATACCAACTTGGTCTACAGAGAGAGTTCCAGAGCTATATATAGAGAAACCCTGTCCCAAAATAAACAGACACTTTGTAGAGACTCGGGTAGCTCCACAGTAAACCATTTACTTGGTATGCATGAAGACAAGTTGAATCTCCAGAAGCCCATGAATATAAGAAAACTAATTAATTCTTTTACAAATATATGTTTACAAAGGTATTTCCTCTTTCTTTTATTTTGAGACAGGGTCCTGGAACTGGCTACTGGCTACAGAGACCCTGCCGGACTGAACTTAAGAGTGTACTACCATGCCAACTTACAAAACTAAAAAATAAGGGGGGGGGGGCTGGAGAGATGGCTCAGCGGTTAAGAGAACTTCCTACTCTTTCAGAGGACCCAGATTCCATTCCCAGCACCCACATGGCAGTTCACAATTGCCTGTAGCTCCAGTTCCAGGGGATCTGACACCTTCACAACAATGCACATAAAATAAAGTTAAATAAATTATTTAAAAAGTTGTCAATAGGTTAAAAAAAGCATGTATGTATGTGTCTATATTCATGTGTGTATGGGTATATATATATGCATATTTTATGGGATGAAGAAGAACCTCTGGTGCTTTCCTTGGGAATGCTGTCTACCTTTTGTAACAGGTTCCCTCATTGGCCTAGAGATCGGGAATGCTGTTTACCTTTTGTAACAGTTTCTCTCATTGGCCTAGAGATCACCTTGGGAATGCTGCTTACCTTTTGTAACAGTTCCTCTCATTGGCCTAGAGAATGCCAATTAGCCAGCAAGCCCCAGAAATCTCCTATCAAACATACATTGTCATGCCCTGGAACTTTTACATGGGTTCTAGAGGGTCAAAATCATGTCCTTGTACCTGCAAGGGTTACCAACTATGTCATCTCTACATCCCTACAAAGATGACCCCTCCAAGTCTTTGACGTGTGTGTGTAAGTTCTTTATATTATTTCATACTTATACATTTTATATGTATGTGTGTTTGTCTGGATCTACGTATATGTGGCACATGCATGCCTAGTACCCAGAATTCAGAAGAAGGACTCAGATCCCCTGCAAGAGCAGTAAACACTCTTAACCACTGAACCATCTCTGATGTCTGCATTAAATAGTTACTGATGGGAGGGGGAGGAATCAATGAACACAAGGCCAAGTGCAAGTAGACAAATAAATACTGTCACCGAGTTAGGTTGTTCAGGCTGGTGTAAAGTGATTGTGATCTCCTAACTCTACCTGCAAAGTACTCAGGGTCATAGGTATGAATCACATCTAGTCCCATTTTGTTAGGATTATCTTTTGCAAAATCAGTTAAATTATTTTTTAAGTTGCACTTATATCATTGCCCATGTTGGTTGCACACTCATTTCAAGTGGTTCTGTTGTAGCACAGGGTCTCCAGATGCACAGCAATTGGCTATAACCTTTTCTTCCCCTTAAAACTTATGTATAGGTGTTTTGTCTGTGTACTACATACAGAACCCAGAAGCAGGCATTGAATCCCCTATAACTGAAGTTACAGACTGTTGTAAGCTACCATATGAGTGCTGGGGACTAAACCCAGGCCCATTGAAAGAACAGGAAATACTCTCAACAACTGAGCTACCTCTCCAGCCCCAACTTGTAAATTTTACTTAAGTTCGCTAATTTCTCCCAGATTGTGCTTCTGGTATTAAAAAGCCATCACGAAATCAAAAGTTAATCTGATTTTTGCTTGCTAACGTGTATGCATGCCTGTACATGCATATGTAGAGACTGGAAGCAGATAGTGTTTTCTTAATTGCTTTCTATATTGTATTTTGAAACAGGGTTTCTTTCTGAAACTGCAGCCCACCAATTCAGCTACACTGACTGGATATGTAAGCCTGTGTGTTTCCTTGCAATAGGATTACAGACCACAACCATTTTTTTTCACATGGGTGCTTTGGCAATGTGAATTCAGACCTTCCCAGCTTTATTTTTAATATTTATTTAACATTTATGTTTTGTCTGCATATATGTCTATGTGCTAGTGAATCTCTTGTGCTTAAGCTGTCTTCCTTATAAAATCTACGTTTATAATGCACACACCTTTAATGCCAATACTCAGAGGCAGAGGCAGGTGGATCTCTGTGAGTTCAAGGCCAGCCTGGTCTACAAGAGCTAGTTTTAGGACAGCCTCCAAAGCCAGAGAAACCCTGTCTCACCCCCCCCCCCCCCCAAAAGAGTACTTGTTGTTCTTGCAAAGAACTGAGGTTTTATTTTTGGCACCCACATGGTAACTCACAACCATTCGTAACTCAATTTCCAGGGAATCCAGTGCCTTCTTCTGTCCTTGGAACTGAAATTATAAATTGTTGTCAACCATGTATATATTGGATATTGATTACAGGTCTAACCACCAAACCATCTCTTCCTTCCTCTATAGTTCTCTATAATTTATTTTGTTGGGGTGTGTGTGTGCATGCTTTTTTTTTTTTTCAGATAGGCATGCTTTAATCCTAACAATTGGGAGACAGAGGCAGGCTGATTTCTGTGAATTCCAACAACAAACATCTTCCCTGCATAGAACATCAGATCATGTTGACCCATTCAGTCCTTCCCTTCCTTCAAGACTATGAATTGTTTAATTAAAAGCAAGCCAGATGGTAGTGGCCCACATCTTTAATCATAGCTCTCCAAAGGCAGAGGTAGACAGATCTCTGTGAGCAAAACACAGAGAAACTGTCTGGAGAAAAAAAATTAAGCTACCTGGGATCAAAGCATGCACCGCCACCGCCCAGTGAACAACAAGTACCACTGAGCCATCTCTCCAGCCCCTGAAAAATATATTTTAATAGTAGGTGATTCCATGTTTATTTCATTCACTTAGTTTTTTTCTCAGACATGGCGTTACAATTTTCCAACACTGACCTTAAACTTTTTGACTCAAGCTTCCCTACTACTTGGGATGACAAGTAATTATATTACTTCTGGCTATGATTCTTATTTTGATTAACAAATTTTGACAAGAAGAAAAGTTGCTAGTAATCATACAACCACCAGTTGTGTATGTCTGGTAAACAGGGTTCCTTTCTTTCTTTTTTTTTTTTTTTAAGGATTTATTTATTTATTATGAATACAAAATCCTTCCTCCATGTATGTCTGCATGCCAGAAGAGGGCACCAGATCTCACTACAGATGGTTGTGAGCCACCATGTGGTTGCTGGGAATTGAACTCAGGACCTCTGGAAGAGCAGTCAGTGCTCTTAACCTCTGAGCCACCTCTCCAACCCTTAGAGTTCCTTTCTTTTTTTTTTTTTTTCCGAGGCAGGGTTTCTCTGTATTGTTTTGGAGGCTTTCCTGGAACTCGCTTTGTAGACCAGGATGGCCTCGAACTCACAGAGATCCACCTGCCTCTGCCTCCCGAGTGCTGGGATTAAAGGCGTGAGCCACCAACGCCCGGCTTTCAGGGTTCCTTTCTTATGAAGGAAAATATCAGAGGCTCATATTGTTGCCTGTAAATCATAGGCCCTCTCCTTCACATAATAATTGCAGCCAGCCGGGCAGTGGTGGCGCACGCCTTTAATCCCAGCACTCGGGAGGCAGAGGCAGGCGGATCTCTGTGAGTTCGAGGCCAGGCTGGACTGACAGCCTCCAAAACAATACAGAGAAACCCTGTCTCGTAAAAACAAAAAAACAAAACAAAACAAAAAAAATTGCAGCCAACCAAAGATGCTGCTCATGGTTTTTTTTGTTGGGTTTTCTTGTACTTGCTTTTGAAACAAGATCTTCCTCTGTCCTCTTGGCTAGCCTGGAACTCAGACAGAGCCACCTGATGACTGTGCCTCTTGAGTGCTGGTTTCACATCAGCTTAGCTACCCATCTTTCTTAAAGCCCAAGTGGAGGGTTGGAGAGAGGCCTCACTGGATAAAAGCATGGGCTGCTCTTCTGGAGGACCTGGGTTCAATTCCCAGAACCCATGTGACAGCTCACACAGATACACATGTAGGCAAAACACCAATGTATGAGGGAGGCTAGGAAGGAGAGAAGGAAGGAGGGAGAAAAGAGAAAGAAAAAAAGAAAAAGAAATTGAAGTGTAAAAAAAAAAAAGGAAATTTAAAGGCAAGGGAAACTCTTACCAAGAGGAGTGACTCTGGGCTGTACATCCTTCAGAACTTCATGTAACCACTCCGTGAAACGAACATAGTAAAGATCAGAAAATATGTCATCTACTCTTCCATTTTCAAAAAGGTACTAAAAGGAAAGTAATTGACAAATGTTACTGGTAGTCCGTTGAGTAAAAAACCTTTAGAAAAACAAAACATTTTTTTCACTACTACTATTTCCTTACCCTACCCATTCTGTCCAACAAAAAAAAAGTATTACACAACAATTGTCAAGCTCTTTACATTTTCACAGCACACCTCAAATCACATGAACACATCCTTACATCACTGAGAGCTGAATCTAAACCAATGAGGGAATTTTTTTTTGTGAATACTATTCATATAAGCAAAACACTGTAACAAAAAATCATGCCCCGCCCCCAGAGTGCTGTGGACATGATTCAGCAGTTAAGAGAACTTACTGTTCTTATGGAGGTCCCAGGTTCATTCAGTTCCCAGCATCTGCATAGCCACTACTGATCACACATAGTGGCCATACATACAAAGATACTCACGAATACACATGAAATAGAATGACTCAGAAATCATGGATAAATTCGGGGACTGGAGAGATGGCTCAACTGTTAGGAGGACTGACTGCTCTTCTAGGGAACCTGGGCTCATGGCCAGCACCCTCATGGCAGCTCACAACTGCCTATAACTCCAAAATCTGACACCCTCACACAGACACACATGCAAGCAAAACACCAATGCACATAAAAATAAAACGTCATAAAGGAAAAA
Source organism: Mesocricetus auratus (assembly GCF_017639785.1). NCBI lineage: Eukaryota > Metazoa > Chordata > Mammalia > Rodentia > Cricetidae > Mesocricetus > Mesocricetus auratus. Next base: position 46,617,094 of record NW_024429267.1, on the reverse strand, counting down.
ATCATGACTAGAAGCTGGGCATAGTAGCACATACCTTTAATCCCAGCCCTTGGGGGGCAGATAAAGGCAGCTCTGTGAGTTTGAGGTTAGCCTGGTCTACAGAGTGAGTTCTAGGACAGCTAGGGATACACAGAGAAACCCGTCTCAAAAAGAAAAGAAAAAAAAAAAAAGGAAAAAAGAAAAAGACAGGGGTAACAGGGATGTCACCTTGTTAAAAGTATTGTGATAACACATGCCAATTTTTTTTCATTTTTATTAGTTTTTTGAGATAGGATCTCACTCTGTCACTTTGGCTGACCTAGAAGTCACAAAATAGAACAAGTTGGCCTTGAACTCAGAGATCAGCCTCTGTTCCCCTCAATTAAAGGGAATTAAAGGCATATACACCCATGTCCAGCTTTAATTTTGTTTGGATTTATGTGTATGAGTGTTCAACTACACATATTTATGTATACCACATGTATGCTAGTACCCTCGGAGGTCAGAAGAAAGCATCAGATCTCCTGGAAGCTGCAGGTGTTGGGAACTGAACAAAGGTTCTTTAGAAGAGCAGTACTCTTAGCTGCTGAATCATGTCTCCAGGCCCAACACATGCAAGTCTTAGTTTCTTTTGTAAATGGAGATCACTAAACTACAGCTGCCTTCTACGAATAGTTCTGGGTTAGGACCAGAAGGAAAGGAATAAACTGGGAGGCTGACTGTGCAGAACCAGGCAATAGAGCGAGCTCCAGCATACAAACAAGCCTTCTACCATCATACTGGGAATCCTCCTCTAGAGCCTTGAGTATGAAGAAATCTTATCTCTGCTCCCCCAAAACACCAGTCTACAAGCCTTTCTATTATCCTGAAAAACCAAAGAGATTTGTATATAATTTTAGCCAGACTCCTTCAAACCATTGTTTTGTATTAACATAAGGTACAACAAGTCCAGCGGTGGTGGCTCACGCCTTTAATCCCAGCACTTGGGAGGCAGAGGCAGGTGGATCTCTGTGAGTTCGAGACCAGCCTGGTCTATAAGAGCTAGTTCCAGGACAGCCTCCAAAGCCACAGAGAACCCTGTCTCGAAAAACAAAACAAAAAATAATCAACCTGTCTCCACCTCCCACTACAGTCCTTTTACTTCTTGTCATCCAATGGGAACACAGTTCAAACATGCTGCTATGAAGATTTGTTTCCTACCTTTTGTATACATAAGAAAATGTAGTAGAGTACATCTGGGTCATACGGTTCACCTTCTCCATTTCGAGCTTCCCGTGTCATTAAACAAAGGCCATAATTCAATTCAGCCACAGCAGAGGAGATCAGATCTTCTTGGAATCGTAGCAACTGTCGCCCTGTGACACAAGTCCTAATGGTGAATGGGAGTCTTGGCAACAGTGATGTCTTAATTGGCTGCTCGATTGTTGAAAGGAGGGTTCAGAGAGGATATTGCCCAGAGTTAGGCCTTGGAATGGCCATTTGAATCTGTGATCAGAATTGCTCTATTAATGTAGTAACATATGCTACTATGCTATTACATCAATAGGTTTCCTTTCCCTAAGGGCCAAGAATTGAAAGCAGAAAAGACCAGAAACCACACTATGTAATATGAGCTAGTAAATGAGCCCAAACCAAGACAGGCTTTAAGCACAACTCACTGGCACTTCCCAGTTCTTCCCAAAAGTCATTCTTCCTTGGTCTTTTGTTGACTCTAGAAACCCACAGATCTAAAAATCTAATCTTGGGGCAATCCCATTAATCACATTCATTCCACAGGGTAAAGACTATATCCTATTCATTGTGACACAAAGTATACTCTCTCGTCCTCAGAACCTACCTGCCTGCCATTCTGTTTGTCTTCTACTTGAAGTTTAGACACATCCAAGCCTCCCACCCTCCCAAACACTCACTCCCAATGGGGGCCAGTCTGTTCTGAGCGTCCTTCTCTAGTTCAGCATTCTTGGTCTGAGCCCAGTTTTTCCATACTTCAAGCCCTTCTTCTGGCTTCAAAGAATTTGGAAGTAAAAGTTCTGGTGAAGGCTGTGGTTGTGACTGTGGCTCAACTTCAGCAACCTGAACAGTTTGTGCCTAGGAGATAGAAACCATCAGAATATGTCAATATTGTTTTTCATCAGTTCCTTTAATATAAATGTTAGATATGAAACTTGCCCACTCATTCAACTGGGAAAAACAAAAACTCTTCTTGTTATCTTATTTTCACTCTTTGGAGAGCTTATCTTACTGGAAGGACAGCAAAGGCAGCAATATAACTGGGCCAATGCAATGTTTCTGAGCTCTGACTATACCAAGTTCTCATTTAATATTCTATTAGATTTTTAATTGTATTCTTGTGTCATTGGTGTGCCTGTGGAGGGCAGAAAACAACTTGTGTGAGTCAGGTCTCTTTCTACCATGTGGTTCTGAGGAACTGAATTCAGGATAACAGACTTGGACTTTGCTAGCTTTTAATTCTCATTTAAAAACACTAGTATAAACCAAGCATGGCAATAATACATGATTATAATGCCAGTACTTTGGAGACTGAGGCAGGGTTGCAGGGTCAACTCAAGTTTGGACCAACCCTCCCTTTATGGCAAATACAAGGCCAGCCAGGGCTGTAAGCAGGACTTGGTCTCCAAGAATGAAATCAAACCAAAAAAGAAAATTGGGTAGTGGTGGCACACACCGTTAATCCCAGCACCTAAGACAGAGACAGGAAGATCTCTGATTTCAAGGCTAGCCTGATCTGCAGAGTAAGTTCTAGGACAGCCAAGGAGAAACATACACAGAGAAGCCCTGTATCAACTTCCCCACCAAAGGTTAAAGAAAAAAAAAAAAAAGAAACACACACACACAAAAAAACCTACAATGCCAATACCCCAAGTTGCCCTAGAATCTCTCCAAAGGGTAGGATCCATATTTCAGTCTTTTAAAAACTTCCTAAGTAAAAAGGTTTCTTTTCTTTTTATATTTTATTTATTTATTGTGTATATAGCCTTCTGTCTACAGGTACCAGATCTCATTTAAGGTGGTTGTGAGCCACCGTGTGGTTGCCGGGAATTGAACTCAGGACCTCTGGAAGAACAGTCAGTGCTCTTAACTACTGAGCCATCTCTCCAGCCCCAAAAAGGTTTATTTTCTAACACTTCCTCAAAATTCACTGTGCAATTAAAATACTTAGGCATTTTATTAAATGCTTATGAAGTGACTGAAAACTTCTGGGTTGGTATCTGAGAAGGCCACACATCTAACAAGCTCCCAAGTAGAAACAAGGTTGCTAAACTATAGATTACATATCCAATTTCAAATGTGCAGAGTAGGGATTCTTAAAATTTAGTTGCAAACCCAGTGGTAAATATCAGTAATGCCAACAGTTGGAAGACAGGAAGAGGAAGGAGGAGAGGATAACTAGGTCAAGGACACACTTAGCTACATTGTGACTTTAAGGCTAAGTATGTTACATAAAACCCTATATAAATCATTAACAAAACAAAAAAATCTTTGTTCTACCTTAAAAAAAAATCACCTAAACTTGTAGAAAAACACCCATGCCTGTGCCCTGTTGCCAGGCTATAATTTGAGTGGTCTTCTATGACCAAGGACTGGAATCAGCACTGGAGGCTGGAGCAGTAGAGAAGACATAGAGTCAGTCTCCAGGACTGCAGGGGACTAGGTATACAGAAGTATAATCCTGCTGGACAGTGGTGGCACACGCCTTTAATCCCAGCACTCTGGAAGCAGAGGCAGGTGGATCTCTGTGAGTTCGAGTCCAGCCTGGTCCACTGAGCGAGTTCCAGGACAGCCTCCAAAGCCCTGTCTCACACAACAACTACAAAGTATAATCCTGGTTGGAAGTGCAAAAGTGAAACCTGCAAGAATAGACAGGCTTTCAAAAACTACATAGCAAGCTCCAGAGAAACCCATCCAAAAAGGAGTTTCCCTGGTGGGGTGGACATGACCCATGCATATAATAATCCCAGTATTGGGGGTAAGGAAGCAATGTTCCCCTGATAATTTCAGTCTACACCAGTTATTCATAGACAAAGAATAGTAAAGCAGCCGGGCGTTGGTGGCACACGCCTTTAATCCCAGCAATCTAGAGGCAGAGGCAGGCGAGTCACTGTGAGTTCGAGGCCGGGCTGGACCGACAGCCTCCAAAACAGAGAAACCCTGTCTCGTAAAAACCAAATAGTAAAGCAATAGTGAAGATTCTGTTGCCACTGTAAAATCAGAGGTAAGACAGAGAATCTTCATGGTATTTCCAGTTTATAAGACTTTTGGTATTTTTTTCAATACAGTTTCAGGCTGGCTTCAATCCCTTGATCTTCCTGCTTTAGCATCCTATGTATGCTAGAACTACAGGCATGTGACACCACACCAGCTTCAAGTTCTACTTTTTATGATTTTCCTCAAATAATGCTCTCACCCGTAAGAACATAATCCATTTTCTCTTTTCTTTGAGACAAGGTTTCTCTGTGTTGTCCTGGCTGTCCTAGAACTCACTCTATAAACCAGGCTGACCTCAAATGCAGATCCACCTTCCTCTGCCCATCCCCGCAGGGCTGGGATTAAAGGCATTCACCACCACTAAAGACAAAAGGCACTATTCTAAAAGAACGGGTACATCATCAATGATCTTGAAGGTAAGCTATGTAAGAGAAATGACAACATCTGTGAGTATCAGTTACAATTCCCAAAAGGTTAAACAACCTCAAAACAGATCCCTAATAATAGGTTCTTAGATGTTACAACATATCCAAGTCTGAACAATGATTCTTAAGCAACACTAACAGACCTTTAACCCTAAAATCTGAAGGATATCAAGTACTTTCTTTTTCTTAATGATTTATTTTTCATTTTATGTGTATTGGTGTTTTGCCTGCATGCATTTCTGTGTGAGAATGCCAGGTCTCCTGGTACTGGAGTTATAGGCAGTTGTAAGTGCTGGGAATTGAACTCCAGGTCCTCTGGAAGAACAGCCAGTGATCTTTACTGCTGAAACTCTCTCCAGGGCCAATATCAAATAACTTCCATTGAAGGCAAAGTTGTTTCTACTGGCTTGAAAATTCTCTCTCTCTCTCTCTCTCTCTCTCTCTCTCTCTCTCTCTCTCTCTCTCTCTCTCTCTCTCTCTCTCTCTCTCTCACACACACACACACACACACACACATTTCTATTAGCTTTGACAAGATACTGTGGGTTTTTTTTTTTTTTGAGACAGTTTCTCTGTATAACCATCCTGACTGTCCTGGAAATTGCTCTGTAGATCAGGCTATAGCCAGAAACTCAGAGATCTGCCTGTCTCTGCCTTCCCAGTGTTGGAATTAAAGGCATGCACCACCATGCCTGGCTCAAAACATTGTGTGTGTGTGCTCACATATGAACACACACCTATGTGCATACCTTAGGAGGACTGGGAAAGACAGAGGGTTGTACTCTTACACTCTTACTGCTTGAGACAGGTTCTCTCACTGAACCTCAAGTTGGGTCAGTTTCTGCTAAGCTGGTCAGCCAATGACTTGCTAGAATTCACTTGTCTCTGATCCCAGTGTTGAAGTCACACACATTCTTTGCCATGCCTGGTATTTTTATGTGAGTGCTAGACAATCTCCAACACCTCTTTCCTTTTTCATTTAAATTTAATTTTATGCATATGGGTGCTTTGCTTGCATGCATGTCTGCTCACACACTATGTGTGCCTGGTACTCTAAGAGGCTTGAAGAGAGGCCAGACCTTTAATTCCAGCACTCAGAAGGCAGTGGCAGGAGAACCTGTGAGTCAAAGCCAGCCTGGTCTACACACCAAGTTCCAGGATAGCCAGAACTATATATAGACACCCAGTCTCAAATAAAACAAAAACAAAAATAAGGGGTGGAGAAATGGGGCAGAAGAGGGCAAATTATAGACAGTTGTGAACTACCATGTGGGCACTAAGAATCAAACCCAGGTCCTTTGGAAGGGCAGTCAGGGCTATTCGCTGCTGAGCCATTTCTCCAGATCTTTTTCCTTATTGAAAAATAATTATGAGTATATGTCTATGTGTTTATATGTGCTTATGAGTGAAGGTGCCCTTGGAGACTATTAAGAGAGTGTCAGTTTCCCTAGATACAGTTGTGAGCCATACAATGAGGGTGCTGGGAATTGAACCTGGGATCTTAGACTTCTTCTTCTGCCCTACCACAGCCAACATCCTTCTTCTTCTTCTTTTTTTAACACTCCAGTAATGGACCGGGCAGTGGTGGCACATGCCTTAGACATGCCTTAGCCCCAACACTCAGGATGCAGAGAGTTCCAAGACAGCTAGCCTCCAAAGCTACAGAGAAACCCTGTCTTGAAAAAAACCAAAAAACCCCAAAATTCCTATAATGAAAGAATGGTTCACAAATGTTCTTTTTATCCCAAATTAAGAACTGTGGAGTCAGGGGCAGTGGTGGCACACGCCTTTAATCCTAGCACTCGAGAGGCAGAGGCAAGTGGCTCTTTGTGAGTTTGAGACCAACCTGGTCTTCAAAGAGAGTTTCAGGGCAGTTTCCAAACCTACAGAGAAACCAAAACAAAAACAAAAACAAAAACAAAAAACAAAAAAAAAAAAAACAAAAACAAAAAACCTGTGGAGTCAGACAGTGGTAGTACACATCTTTAATCCAATACTAGGGAGGCAGAGGCAGGTGGATCTCAGTGAGCTCATGGCCAGCCTGATCTACAAAGTGAGTTCCAGGACAGCCAGGGCTATACAGACAAACCCTATCTTGAGAAGAGGGAGAGAGGGAAGAAGGGAAGAAAAAAGAAAAAGAATTGTGTAAGGGGGCTGGAGAGATGGCTCAGAGGTTAACAGCACTGGCTGGTCTCCCAGAAGTCCTGAATTCAATTCCCAGCAGCCACATGGTGTCTTACAACCATCTATAATGAGATCTGGTGCCCTCTTCTGGTGTGCAGGTATACATGCAGGTAGAATACTGCACACCAGATAAATAGATAAATCTAAAAAAAAAAAAAAAAAAAAAAAAAAAAAAAGACACTTGTGAGGAGGGCAGGTGAATCTCACCGAGTTCCAGGACAGCCAAGATTGTTTCATAGAGACAGTGTCTTGAAAAACCATAAAAAAAGAACTAACAACCACCTATAATTCCAGGTTCAGAGGATCATACACACCCTCTTCTGGTCTCTACAGGCAACACACACATATAATGTAGAGACATATACACTGGCAAGCACCTATACCCATACACATAAAATAAAACAATCAGTTGTGCCAAAGTGGACCATGCCTTTAATCCCAATACTTGGGAGGCAGATCTTTTTTTTTTTTTTTTTTTTTGGTTTTTCGAGACAGGGTTTCTCTGTAGGTTTGGAGGCTGTCCTGGAACTCACTTTGTAGACCAGGCTGGCCTCGAACTCACAGAGATCCGCCTGCCTCTGCCTCCCGAGTGCTGGGATTAAAGGCATGCGCCACCAACGCCCGGCTGGGAGGCAGATATTGAGGCCAGCCTGGTCTAAGAGCAAGTTCCAGAACAGTCAGGGCTACCTAGAGAAACTGTGCCTCAAAAAAACAAACAAAAAAGAAATAAAAATTGATACCTGAATTAAGAACAAAAACAACAAAAAGCCCATACATGCAGTGGTGTGCACATCTGGTTTCAACTACTTGAGAGGCTGAGGCAAGAGAACCAGTTAAACACATCAAATTAGCCTACACAACCAATAACATTACCACCTTAAAAGAAAACTAGATATGCAAGGCGGTGATGGTGCCCTGCCTTTAATCCTGGCACTTGGGAGGCAGAAGCAGGGGGATCTCAGTGAGTTCAAGGCCAGTCAGGACTGTTATACAAAGAAACCCTGTTTCAAAAACCAAACAAACAAAAACTAGATAAAAGTAGAGTTAGTTTCTACAGATAACGTCTTGAAAGTACTGAGAATAAAACAGGTGTAGAAAAAGATGGAGATGAAAATGAGGACAAAGGAAGAAGGTTTCTGCCAGGCAGAGCTTAGTGAGAAGTTTTATTAGAAAGGGAAAGAGGAGGAGGCAGGAGAAAAGAGCTGTAAAGAGACAGAGAGAAGAGGGAGACAGGAAAAATCCTGTCTGCCCCAGGGGAACAGTAGGAAAGAGAGGGTTAGAGAGAAAAGTGGGCAGGGTTCTTTCTTTTAAAGGGATCCTTTGCATCTGCGTGCAGACTAGTAGTCATGGAACCCTGGGCTGACCAGGGTCCTGCCTGAGTGCATTCTGCAAGGTAACAGGTGCAAGCCAGCTTAATACCTGAAATCCTTACACAGGCTTAGTTTCTGGTTTCAACAGATATGCACAACAGGCCAATTTGCTAATTTCCTTATTTTTCCATTTCTTTCCTCCTTTGTTTTCTGAGACAAAGTATCATTTCATAGCCCTGGATGGCCTGAAACTTGCTATATGGAACAAGCTGCCTTTGAACTCAACAGATCCACTGGCCTCTGCCTCCCAAGTGCCAGCATTACAAGTGTGAACCCCCACATCTAGAACCACTCAATAGACCTACTAAGAGGTATTTTAGGTCTTTTAACTTTTTTATACTATATTCAAAGACAAATAAAAGAAAAATATATCTCACACGCTCTCCACCATAAATTTACTACCTGTGTGCTACATTAATGGTTCAACTACAGCTGTTTATGTAAGTAGCCCAAAGACTATATATATAAATAAACACTTTGGGGTCTTCCCTTCATCATAGCATTAACCTTACTCATCATAAAGATATTACAAAGAATATTATAGGCATGCCACCCCAAATATTCTCTAAAAGCTACAAAAGAATTACTGATCATTTTTTCGAATTCCAACCATAAACTTCTTGTTGTCTGTTTATACAGCCTAATCTGCTTCTCTTCCTTTCCCCAAATATATCACTGTTAAAACAAACATGAGGGAGTTAAATAATCCACACACTATAGGTAAGTGCTATGGTACACTGGAAATCAAGGAAGCAAAATGCCCTACAGATTAGGTCTCACTTACTGAACAAGTAACCTGGAGCTGCTGTTGCTGCTGGGGGGGTGGGGTCTGTTCTTGTGCAGTCTGCTGCTGCGGCTGCTGCTGCGGGTCCCATATATGCACAGTCTGAGCCGTGTTCTGGTATGTGCCTGCAACAGCCTGCACAGCCACGGGGATATGGATGTTGCCATTCATGAACTGTGCTGGAAAGAGAGAGTTTGCAAGGGTCTGCACTACCTCTTCATGGGAGTTTTTCACTACAGATGTGGCGCCCACCATCTTCTCTTTGTCATCCTCCAGTTTTACAGCTGCCAGAGCTGTGGGTGAGCCGCTGACATGAACTGCATTGTAGGCTTCCTGGGGAATGGCAATGTGGGTAATGCTCTGCTGCTGAGGGTCCCCCCGTGGCTGGGCAGAATAAACAGGGATGGTCCAAGTTTCTCCTGTAGGGCTAGTTATGGTCCCAGTGGCACTGTACAGGTGGGCACTGTCTACTGTCAGTAAATCTGGCCTCAAAGACACATAACTCTGTTGCTGGCCCTGTGGAATGGCCAGCACGGTGGCCACTGGCTGCCCTGAGATGGCGTAGGACACGGTGATGGGCATGTCCACTTTGCGTTTCTTCACTGGCTGAAGGACACTGGCTGTGCCAACCCGCCGTTCCCCTTCCCGGGGTGAGCCCTGCTGGGATGGTGGTGGGGAAAGGGCACCCACGGTCTGGATTTGAATCTGCTGGCCCCCAGCAAGAGACTGGCCAGCCACCAGCTGAGCCTGGATTTGTTGATGTGGGATATGATCCTCTGGGATTTCTGCAGCTTGGATCTGCTGGGCTGCCTGCACGTGCTGCACTTGGATCTGGGCTGCTTGCAGCTGTGAAGGGCTGGGGCTCTGCAGAGATGGGGTCTGGATGGAGGGGGCTGCTGACTGCGGTGGTTGGCCCTGGATCTGCACCTGGACCTGGATGGGTTGCTCAGCAGGCTGGTGAACAGTGAACTGAGGAGAAAGTTGCTGAGCCGAGACCTGCTGTGGAGACTGCTGTACCTGCACCTGTACCTGCAGGAACAAGATTCACCAGTGAGTAAAGCAAGCAACATCCAAATCTTAAAGAAAGTTTTTAGGCGGGCTCTGTATAATGTAAGCAAGGGGAACTGCATCAGTCAAGGCATCTGCAGTAGTAGTGCCCCCAAGAACAAAACATGAGAACTCTGTTCAATTTTACTTTTTTTCTTTGAAAATGTGCCCCTTTGGGTTTGTGCCTAAGAGTAGAGTGGTATAAGGATATACTTAAGAATACATTTAAATTTTTTTTATTAAGGTTGGAGTGTTGACTCAGTAGTTTAAAAGCACTGGCTGCTCTTTCAGGATCTGAGTTCTATTCCTAGTACCCACATGGTGGTTCACAACCCTCTGTAACCAGTTCCAGGAGATGTGATGCCCTCTTCTGTACTCCAAAAGCACCACACACACATTACACAGACACAACACATGCAGGCAAAACACCTACATTCATGAAATAGCCGTTGTTTGAGTCTGACGTCATTCATAAATAAAACTAAATAAAATTATGACCTCAAGTATTAATACACAATTTTAATTTTTAAAAAATTTAAATAGGGGGACAAGTGGCTGGCAAGGACCAAGGGGAAACTGTTGTCAATATGTAAAATAAATGGAAAAAATGCTATTTAAATTTTAAAAATTTATTATTGCCATGTGTTGTGGTATGCACCTTTAATCCCAGCACTCGGAAGGCAGAGGCAGGCAGATCTCTGAGTTCAAAGCCAGCCTGGTGTACAAAGCGAGTTGCAGGACAGTCGGATTGTTTGTTACACAGAGAAACCCTGTCTCAAAAAACAAAGACAAATAAAATTATTATCCTGAGTATATGATGTGGGCAAAGGGAGGTACATAAATGCCATGGCACACATTTGGAAGTAGTAGCTAACCAATCCCTAAAGCTGTATTTTGTCACAGATCTGTAATCCTAGCTACTCAGGAACCCAAAGTGAGCAGATCCACCCAGCTTGGCCTCCTCAGGAAACTTATTTTCTCTAAAATTAAAAAGTAAAAAAAAAAACGGGGGGGGAGATCTGGAGAGATGGTTCATCAGTTAAGAGCACTTCCTAGCACATGGGAGCTCAAGACTGGAACTCATTTCCAGGAGATCTGACACCCTCACACAGACATACATGCATCTAAAGTAAAATGAAACTCAACTACAATATAAGGCCAAGAAAACTACTTGGAGGAGACTACTGTTTCTTCTAGAGATCCCTAAAAAGGAGCCTATGCCCCATCAGCCATTGTATTCCTTCCTCCATTTTGAATAAGCTTAGTTAGCATTATTTGAGGCTAGCAGGTAAAAAATGCCACACAGAAATCTATAGGTGATCAGAGATTTGAGATGGATGAACTAAATTAAGATCACCATACATCAGGTTTTAATTTTACAGCAAGTTCCAAATGCCACACTTTTCCATAATGAGTCAAAACTAGCTTTCCTGTGCTTTCTGCTCAGACTGTCACAGAAGGAAGGAAAGACTCAATCACATGATGTTGTCACATCCAAATTCAGTGCTAGCATCTACTTTCTGTAGTTTGAGCTCTCTAAAGCAAACAGCCAAGTACCTGCAGTTTTTATAGTTTACAGTGGCCACAGATATCATCAAGCCACATTAAGTATGAATGATTCCCCACGTTGGGCAATGGTACACACCTTTAATTCCAACACTCAGGAGGCAGAGGCAGGCAAATCTCTGTGAATTCGAGGCCAGCCTGTCTACACAGCAAGTTCCAGGACAGCCTCCAAAGCTACAAAGAGAAACCGTTGGGGGAGGGGGGTATTCCCCACTTGATAAAATAACTTCCAACATTTCTAACATCTGTATAGGTATATTGTAACTAACCAAAAGTGTGAGACAAAACAAAAGTAATAAAAGTTTATTAACAGGCTTCAACTAATATTTTCTCTTACCTGAACCTGTTGTGGCTGCTGAACCTGGATCTGCTGCTCTTGCTGAGTTTGTGGTTGAACACTGGTTGTGACTGGACAAGCAAGTTCAAGCAAAGACCCAGCCACTTCAGTACTGTCTGTGTAAATGCAGTTCCCACCCTGCTGGTACACCATGGTGGTGGTAGCAGTCTGCTGGAACTCCTGAAGAGCTTCTGGTCCCTTAGAAGCTAGTGAGTCCAGAAATTCCTTCATCCTGTGTTGTGGGACAGACCTCGCCTTCACTCGGATGTACTCTTCAAATGAGATGGTGTTCTCCAGAGAATTATTCATATTGCAGAGTCCTTAGGGTTCCTAGAATTAAAATGGACAGTCAACATTTTGCTATTGTTAACATTATGCTTTATTTTTTAAAATAATTTATTGGGAGGGGCGCATGCACATGCCAAGGCATGCGTGTGGAGGTCAGAGGATAATCCACTTGAGTTGGTTCTCTCCACCATGTGAGTCTCAGGGATCAAACTCAGGTCATCAGGTTTGGCAATAGATGGCTTTATCTGTTGAGCCACCTTTACCAACTCTACCGTTTATGTACCTTGAAATGCACAAGACACAATTACACTGACAGTGAGAATAGAAATGTATGTATATTCCAATGAAAAGTGTTCATCTTCCCCTGCCCCCAAAATAAACTGTAGGGTTTTGCTGTTATTGTTGTTTGTTTGGTTGGTTTTTCGAGACAGGGTTTCTCTGTATTGTTTTGGAGGCTGTACTGGAACTTACTCTGTAGGCCAGGCTGGCCTCGAACTCAGAGATCCGCCTGCCTCTGCCTCCCAAGTGCTGGGATTAAAGGCATGTGCCACCAAGGCCCGGCTGTTTGTTTTTAAAGATAGGATCTCACGCCAGGCAGTGGTGGCACACGCGTTTAATCCCAGCACTCAGGAGGCAGAGGCAAGTGGATCTCTGTAAGTTCAAAGCCAGCCTTGTCTACAGAGCTACAGAGACACCCTGTCTGGAGGGGTGGGAAGGAAAAGATCTTATTATGAACCCTTGGTTGGCCTTAAACCCACAGAAATTCACCTGCATCTGCCTTGAGTGCTAAGCCTGGCCTCTGTGAGGTTTTTTTTTGGGGGAAGGGGTATTGGTTTTTCGAGACAGGGTTTCTCCGTGGCTTTGGAGGCTGTCCTGAAACTAGCTCTTGTAGACCAAGCTGGTCTCGAACTCACAGAGATCCGCCTGCCTCTGCCTCCCAAGTGCTGGGATTAAAGGCATGTTGCCACCACCACCTAGTTAGGTATTTTTGTTTTTAATGTTTAGGTTTCTCCTTTTTATTAGCAGCAGTAATGTACAGGATAATGTATGGGCACACATGCCATGACAAGTGTACAGAGTCAGAAGACAAGTATAGTTTGTTCTCCTTCTACTTTTACATGGGTTCTGGGGATAAAAATCATAGGGTTACACAGTAAGTGCCTCTCACCTGCTGTGCCACCTCACCAGTCCTGTCCTAGCATTCTCCGTAGCCTAGGCTGGTTTCCTAGGCTGGTAAACCCTACTCCTCCAGCTTCCTGAGTGCTGGGATTGCAAGTATGAGCCAGTATAATATGCCTACCTTTCTTATTTTTTTTTCCCTTAAAGTTTATTTATGTTTCATGTAGTGTTCTGCCTGCAGGCCAGAAGAGGGCAGCAGATCTCATACACATGGTTGTGAGCCATCATGTGGTTGTCGGGGAAATGAACTCAGAACCTCTGAAAGAGCAGCCCGTGCTCTTTAACTCTGAGCCATCTCTCCAACCCTCTTGCACATTTTTCTTTCATCCGTTCTTTTTTTTTTTTTTTTTTAGTTTTTCGAGACAGGGTTTCTCTATGTAGCTTTGGAGCCTATCCTGGCACTCACTCTGTAGACAAGGCTGGCCTCAAACACAAAGAGATCCACCTGCCTCTGTCTCCCCAGTTCTGACATTACAGGCGTGCGCCACCAACGCCCAGTCCTCTTCCACATTTTTTAAACCAAACTATCACACTAAAACAAAACTCAAGCATATTCTTTAAGTACTATTTTAAAGGAGCAGATACTTACGTACTGATATGTTTTTCTTTCTTTTTGAGACAGGGTCTCATTGTGTAACTTTAGCTGGTCACATGGCCCTACTAGCATGTTTTATTTCCATTACTAGGTAGAGTTATTTATGTATACCATCTAGCAAGACCTAAGAGACGGGGGCATGTTCTTCATCTTTTATCTCCCATTAGAAACACAAAAAAAAGAAGAAAAAAATCACTGGGGTGTAGTGGCACACACCTTTCATCCCAGCACTCAGGAGGCAGAGACAGGCAGATCTCTGAGTTCAAGGCCAGCCTGGTCTACAAAGTGAGTTCTAGGACTGTTACTCAGAGAAACCCTGTCTTGAAAGCAAACAAACGGACAAATACACAAAAGAAACATCAAAAATCTGCTGAACTTAGTGTGTACTTCTTGTTCACATATTCACATGTATCCCAGCTGAGTGAGGCAATAGAATCCCAAGCCAGAGGCCAGCTAGAACTACATGCTACATATACCCACACACCATTAAGAGCAAAGAGAAAGAGGAAAAAGGAAAGACCAAATCTCATTCTGCCATATACTGATTATTCTTTTGCTAAATACATGGTCTCTAGAGCCATATTACTTGATTTCATATTGTGTCAACTCTAGGCAAACCAGTTAAATTAATTTTTTCTTTCTATTAAACAGGAATAAAATATAGCACTTACCTCAGAGTTAACATGAGAGAAAGAATATATGTGTGTGTAGTGCTTGGAAAAATACTTGAGAAACAGGCAGTAGTACCATGTAATTACTGACTAATTTTATTAAAATAACTGTAAGTGGGGCTGGTGAAATGGCTAAATGGTTAAAAGCACTTGCAGAGGACCAGGGTTCAATTCCCAGCACCCACATGACAGCTCACAATCACCTGTAACTCCAGTTCCAGAGGATCTGACCACCTCTTCTAGCCTGTGTGGCAGGAGGCATGCATGTGGTACATGTAGGCAAAACACTGATATTCACATAAAATAAAAATAAGGAAGTTTAAGATAAATCGGAAGGAATTGAGTAGTACCTTAAATAACTAAGTTACTATTAAAATTCAGAAATCAATTTTGTACATTTTTTTCATCAAGTATCTAAGACAAAAATGATCTGGGCCCAGGCAGAGCCACAATCCTGTAATTCCAGTACTCAGGAAGCCAAATCAGGAGGATCATGAGTTTAAGGCCAGGTTGGACTACATCATTCAACCTTGCCTCAAAAAACAAAAATAAGGGATGGGAATGTAACTCAGTTGGCAGAGTTGTCTGCCTAGCATGCACAAAGCCCTGGGTTTGGTACCCAAGGAGAGGGAATCCAGAGAACCAGAGCTCAAGGTCATCTGCAAGAGCAGCAAAAGCAACTGACAAGACTTTCAAAACAAAAGCACCAACAATGGCTAAAGGATTAAAAAAAAAAAGACCTGTGACCTGAGTTCAATCCCCACAATGTATACCATGGAAGAAAAGAATCAGCTCCCACAAATCATCATCTGACCTCCATACCACACACACAATGAATGAGTGAATGAATGAATGGAAGTTTAAAAACAAGTCAACAGGAACAAAAAGCACAATGACTTATGGACCCTATGTTGACTGTCAACACTACCTCTGCGGTACCCTCTTTTCGGCAGCCCCATCTTTTTTTGTTTTGTTTTGTTTTTGGAGACAGAGTTTCTCTGCTGTGGTTTTGGAGGCTGTCCTGGAACTCGCTCTGTAGACCAGGTTGGTCTTGAACTCAGAGATCCGCCTGCCTCTGCCTCCCAAGTGCTGGGATTAAAGGCGTGCGCCACCAACGCCCGGCAGGCAGCCCTATCTTAAGAACAAGAGCAGCCACAGGTGAAAGAGTAACACAAACCAAGAGAAGCTTCTTGCCAAAAAGGGCTCTCAGTTGATCTTAAATGTCTAGAAAAGTGATTTATTCCTCCTGAGCCATCAAGCAATAAACACTAGTCTCTCTTTTACTATTGAGATAGTCTACCTTATGCTATAGAATCATCTACTTTCCTCCAGCTGACTTTAAAACTGTGTTCCACTCCTCTCTAAACAGTTCACATATGACAGATGTATATATAAATTTTATATTTATAATTTAAGGTTTAAGAGGAAGAATTAAAGTCTTCTGGGGCTGGAGAGATGGCTGCTCTTCAGAGAATGCAGGTTCAAATCCCTGCACCCATGTCAGGTAGCTTACAACTGCCTGTAACTCCAGCTTTAGGGGATTCAATGCTGCCTTCTGATCCCTACTGACACTGGCAGACACATATACACATGAATAAAATTAAAAAGATTCTTTCTTCCTGTTACAACTGTAACTCACAACTACAAATTGAACAATCTAGTTGAATATACTAAGAAGTGTACTACTTTTCTCAAATTGTTGGTCCACATCTTGGGAGGAACAGTGAAACCAAAAAGCAGATGGTCTTATGGCTATTAATTTGCTGACATTGTTAATATTTATGTGGAGTGTTCTACATATAATATACAAATTATGCTTCCAAACAAAACGGTCCAATGACAATTCTTTATAATAATGCATATATTGTGAATACTTCTCTCTACAAATACACAACAACATGGGACTGGAGAGACGATACAGCAGTTAGTTAACAGAGGACCTGAATTCAATTTCCACCACCTGTATCAGATGACTTAAAACCAATTTAACTCCAGTTCTCCAGGGGACCTGATGCCCTCTTGTGTTTTCTTTAGGCACCTGTGAACATACATACACATAGAAACATTTAAAAGAAAAAAAACATCTGGGGGCTGGAGAGATGGTTCAGAGGTTAAGAGCACTGACTGCTCTTCCAGAGGTCATGAGTTCAATTCCCAGCAACCACATGGTGGCTCACAACCATCTGTAATGAGATCTGGTGCCCTCTTCTGATGTGTACATGGAGGCAGGGTGTTGTATTAGTAATAAATTAATTAATTTTAAAAAATCTGTTGAGACAGGGTCTCACTATGTAGCCTTGAATGGCATGAAACTCGCTACGTAGAGCAAGCTGAAAATCTGCCTGTCTCTGTATTTCATGTATTGAGATTAAAGGCATACACCACCACACCTGGCCCATAGTTAAAAAAAGAAAAATTGGAGGAGAAAAACAACAAAACAATAGATATGCTCTTATATCCTATAGAAACTCAATTATTTCAAGCCACTACCCTTAGGAGGGTATCTACTTTTCAAGAAATCCATGATGGCCTCTTGTCTTCTGACTGGAACTAGATTTGTAGACTAGGCTAGTCCCAAACTCAGAGACCTGCCTGCCTCTGCCTCCTAAGTGCTAGGATTAAAGGTATGCGCCACCCATGACCGCCCTGAAAATTACTCTTTTGCCCTTCTTACACATCTTTTTGTTTGGTTGGTCTTTTCTTTTCTTTTCTTTCTTTCTTTTTTTTTTTGAATCAGGGTTCCCCTGTGTTGTTCTGGCTGTCCTGGAACTCACTCTGACTGGTCTTGAACTCACAGAGATCCATCTGCCTCTGCCTCCTCCTTGCACTCCCTCCTAGGTGCTGGGATTAAAAAGCGTCCATGCCCAGCTTTGTTAGATTCAAAGCAGGTGGTTTTCAGTGTTAGTGACCCAAATTTACTGACTCACTTGCAAGAACCAGAATGTACCATTCCTGGAATTTCCTTAAGAAGATGTCTCCCATAATAAATACCAAATAGCAGGGCTAGGCATGTTGGTAAAGTATTTGTCTTTCAGGGGTTCAATCTCCAAAATTTCATAAACTGGAAACAGTGGTTCTTAGGTAGGTATAAGACAGGAAAATCAGAAGCACAAGGTCTTCCTCAGCTAAAAAGAAATTTGGGATACAGGAAACCTCGCCTCAAAAATACTCAGTTATCTCACAGTGGTGACGCACACCTTTAGTTCCAGCACTCAGAAAAAGCAGAGGCAGGCAGACCTCTGTGAGTTCCAGGACAACAGAGAAACCCTGTTTTGAAAAACCACACAAACAAAAATTCTCAATATCTCAATATTATAAAGTTCACAATATGTAGGACTCTTATCTAATTACAAACACCCTTCTACTCTAAAGGGGACTAGAGTGAAATTACATAAGAACCTATTAGTATGTCTTCTACAATGCTGAATTACCAGTTTTTCATCCCATTATAAAATAGAATACTCAGATCCCCAATGATATAAAGTTCTAGGCTAATTCCCTACAAGTCAATAAAATCAGAGAACCTAGCAACATATCTTTAATCCCAGCAATCACAGGAGGCAAAAACAGGAGGATCTCTGATCTACAGAGCAAGTTCCAGTACAGCCAGGGCTACACAGAGAAACTACCTTGAAAAAATAAAAATAAAAAAGAATCAAAAGAAGCTAAAACACTTTAACAAATAGATTCAAGGGAGAACTTTATTTTAAAAAATGTTATTACATAGCTGGTCATACCTTTAATCCCAGCACTCCAGAGGTAGACAAAGAAGTAGGCTGATCTACTTCTTTGAGATCAAGGCCAACCTGATCTACACACTGAGTTCCAGGCCAGCCAGGCCTGCTATACAGACAAATCCTGTCTCAAAAAACAACAACAAAAATTACATTTATCTGTGTGTATATCTGCATGTGTGTAGAGGTCAGAGGACAATCCATTGGGTTCTGACCTCTACCATTTGGGTCCTAGGGATTGAACTCAAGGGTTAGGATTCGTGACAAGTGTCTATACCTGCTGAGCAATCCCCGATATAGAACTTAAAATTCTTACTAGAAAAGGTTACCTTGAAAGAACTTTCCAGACCTGTAAATTTTTACAGAAAACACAGCCAATTTTCATTTCTTATCCTTTTAACCTGCAAACTTGAAATATCCATCACACTAGAATACCCCCCCCCAAATCCAAAAGTTCACCAAACTAGCTTCAACCTGGAGTACAAATGCTGCTTTGGAAAACAAAAAGACAAAATCTTATAGCAAAAATTTCCAAGCTGTTTTACACACACATATCTCTTTGTCTCTCTCTCTCTCTCTCCCTCCCTTCCTCCCTCTCTCACAATCTCCCTCCCTCTCTCTCTCTCCCGGAACTCACTATGTAGACCAGACTGGCCAAAGAACTCAGAGATCCATCTGCCCCCTAAATTTTGGGAGTGGGGAGTGCTGGGATTAAAGACAATGCTATCATGCTTGGCTTGCAAAATATTTAAAAGATCTCTCTACCATTAAGTTCAGATAATCATTCACTTGTAATATTGTCTTCTGTGTATTTTATTTTATTTTATTTTTGGTTTACGAGACAGGGTTTCTCTGTATTGTTTTGGAGGCTGTCGGTCCAACCCGTCTCAAACTCAGAGAGATCCGCCTGCCTCTGCCTCCCGAGTGCTGGAATTAAAGGCGTGCGCCACCACCGCCCGGCCTGTGTATTTTATTTTTAAGCGGCTCTGGGAACCAAACATATCTCCTAGGTGTACTTTGAAGCAATACTGTGAGTCAGGTTTAATGGTGCCCACTTTCAATCCCAACACTCGGGAGGCAGAGGCAAGGGGATCTCTTGAGTTCCAGGGATACACAGAGAAATCCTGCCTTAAAAAAACAGAAACAAAAACAAACAAACAAAAAAACCTAACCAAAAAAACTCTTAAGTTTTCAGCGAAATTCCACTGGTCCATCTATATAACCATAATCTTTGTTTGTTTTCTGAGCCTGGGTTTGTCTGTGTAGTCCTGGATGTCCTGGAACTCACTCTATAGATCAGACTGGCCTCAGAGATCACCTCTGCCTTCCGAGTACTAGGATTAAAGGCATGCACCACCACTGACAGACTCCACAACCATTTTTGGAAAATATGTTAACCTAGATTACATAGCAAGTTTGAAGCAAGCCTGGGATACACCAGCCTGGTTAAAAAATTTTTTTTAAATTAAACTAAGAAAAAGGTATGTCAAAAATGAAATGAGGGAGCCAGGAAATGGTGGTGCACACCTCTCTGGAGGTAGAGGCAGGGGGGATCTTTGTGAGTTCAGAGGCCAGCCCGGTCTACAGAGCAAGAAACCCTGTCTCGAAATGCAAACAAACAAACAAACCCAAAAAAGGAATGAGGGAGTTGTTTCTTGCCCCAATGCCACATATAATTTTGAAAATATTTCATGACACAGAAGCGTAATTAGATGTGTAAATACAAAACAAAACTAAAAGATAGCTAATACAATTTATATACTAGGAGAAAAAGTCAAAATATCATAATACTATCAATTAGATGATACATGTAAGTTTCTTTTTATGTAATGCTCTACTTTACAAGTTGCATTAACAAGCAACATACTTAACAAGTCAGCATTCACCCACCCCCAAGGTTATACTGCAACAGTGAGACAGAAACAATTCTTTTTTTAGTATGCTTTTCCCTAAAAATCTTCAACTCTTACTAACAAAATCATCAAACAACAAAATTTACATAATGAAGAGCATTAACATCTTCAAGGTTTTGCTTACAACACACAAAGGCTGAACCTCCATAATAGATAAACTACCCACTACAAAAGACTCCTAATTAGTGCCAAGACAAAGCCAAGGTGAAAAGCAGCAGAGAAACTGTAAGACTTCTAAAAACCACCAAGGCGTGGAAATACATTGAGTACCCCCAGTATCTGCAATCAGGTGAGATTAACAATGAAAAAAGAGAAAACACAGTAGCTCCTAATAGGTAGCAACTGTAAACAGCTGCTTTGAAGAACAATAAAGACAAACCAGCTCCCACCAAGAGATCCAAGGCACTCACTTTCTCTATGCTAGTTATTTGCCTTACTCAATTTAGTAGAGCTATTATTAACAGGGTGCCTGACCAAAGTTTAATATACAAGTTATTATTTCATTACTAGAGCACAATGGTACTCACGGAAATGATTACTCAAAAACATTTCCAAGGGTATTTTCCCTAATTCATTTCTTTTTTTTCCATTTATTTATTAAGAGATGATTCTAGCCAGGAGGTGGTGGTGCAGGCCTTTAATTCCAGCACACCAAAGGCAGACAAAGATGGATCTATAAGTTCGAGGCCAGCCTGGTCTACAGAGAGTTCCAGGACAGCCAAGGTTATTAGACAAAGAACTCCCGTCTCAAACCAAGAAATAAAACGAGATAATTCTATTACTCTCCAAACTCACCCCTTCTTGAGCCATTTATTTCTGCCTTTTAGGATTTGTCTGTTGGATTAGTCAGTACAGCAGTAAGGGGGGAAGTGTATAACAAGGACTTCAAGCCACAACTGACTGCAACAATCAAGATAACTTGCTACCTTTGGATTAGCCGAGTTTTTTGAGGTTCTGAAATTCTGAGGGAAGACAGCCCAAGTTGCCTCAGTCTTGCCTCTTTCCTGAGCCCCAAACCTTTTTCAAGGTAACTACTCTGACAATGTGGTTCCTCACAGCTTAGTCTGATTTATTTTATTTTATTTTATTTTTTTTTTGGTTTTTCGAGACGGTTTCTCTGTGGCTTTGGAGGCTGTCCTGGAACTCGCTCTGTAGACCAGGCTGGTCTCGAACTCACAGAGATCCGCCTGCCTCTGCCTCCCGAGTGCTGGGATTAAAGGCGTGCGCCACCAACGCCCGGCTGCTTAGTCTGATTTAAAAATTACATTTTCACATTAAAAAAAAGACTAATTTTCATATGTCAGTTCTACCTGTTCTAAATAAGGTAAAGAATTAACTGTCAAAGAAGCACAGTGGAAAACCTACTTCTATTCTTATAGATACTAACCCACTACAAACTCTGTCAAAGAAACCATTGCTGGGGCCACTCATCCATCCCACGCCTTTACTGAGAAATGACATATTTAAGGGTATTTCCATATTTTTAAACAACACACACTTCCAAGAATTTAAAATCCATATTTTTATCAAATACTGATGGGTTGTAAATTGGTACAAGCACCAACACTGACTAGTAAAGTTGAAAATACCCCTTCCATTAAAATCCCAGCACCCACATGGTGGCTCATAACTGCCTGTAATTCCAGTTTCGGGGACCCAACAACTTCACATAGACATACATGCAGGCAAAACATGAATGCACATGAAATAAAAATAAATCATCTTTAAAAAACAAAACAAAACAAAAAAACCCAAGCAGCCCTAGTCTTAAATGTATACGACAACCAAATACACACAAATGCTCATAGTAGCACTAATATCTATAAACTTGAAGCAATTTTGATGTTTGCCAGTATGGGATAGAAAATTATGGAGTATCAACAAAACAATACAGAAATGGACATCAACTACTAGAGTTGCACACACAAAACAATAATAAAGTAAACTCAGGAGGCAGAGACAGGTGCATCTCTGTAAATTCATAGCCAGCCTCGTCTACATGGTGAATTCAAGAACAGTCAGAGTACACAGTGATACCCTGTCTTGAAAATAATTATAATCATAAAACAGGATTGCACGTGTATATACAGATTAAAAAACAAAACAAAACATGCATTTCAGGATACAAAGGTAGTAAATATATATAAAAAAAAAAAACAAGATTATCAAGCTGAAGAGATGGTTTAACAGTAGCTAAGCACATTGGCTGCTCTTCCAGAAGCCCTGGGTTTGATTCCTGGCACCCCTAAACAGCTCATAACTGTCTCTAACTCCAGTCCCAGGGGATCCAACACCCTACCCTATTCTGGTTCTGAGGACACTGCATGTACATAGTGCACAGACATATATGCAGACAAAACACCCACACATTTTTAAAAAATGAGATTGAGTTTAGCTGTCTCCAGATAGATGCTATGAGGAAGAATGGATACAGGGATGCTGGCATTCTATTTCTTAGATGTAGTTACACTAATCTGATCTGTAAACTGCATAAAAGGGAGGGTGTTTTAGTGTGCTTGGCTAGCATGTACAAAGCCCAGGGTTTGATCTCCAACCCACATGGAATGGGTTTGGTGTCAACATACTTATTATAATCCCAGCACCTGGGAGGCAGAGACAAGAGTATCAGAAGGTCAAGATCATGTTCCACAGCAACAGGCCAGCCCCAAATTCCTAAAACCGTCTCAAAGAGAAAAAGATCAGCTTTCTAAGTGGGTCCAAAGAACCATTCCTTTCCCCTTTGAAGAAAGCAAAAATGTACATCTTTTTCTTCATGCAGTCAAGTCAGTTTAATAAGACAAACCACAGCCCAGAGATGTAGTTTAGTGGTGAACTGCATGCTTAGCATGTGCAAGACTATCGGTTCAAGCCCCTGCACCAAATAACAAAAACAGACAAAAGCCTACTAAAAACAGAAATCACAATCAAGTATTATAGGTAAAATATTGGCACTTAGAGGTCTTACACCTGGGACCAAAAGCAGGAGGGCAAACAAAAGGTAATACCTCATTCTAAGGACAACTCAGAAACATAGTCACAGATAGAGCGCGGCCATTTAAAAAGCAGAGAAGAAGCATAACATATCAGGTAGAAACCACTATTGACTAAACACATGCAAGCTTACAGAAGACACCCTTGATTTTGAGGCTGCTGTTAAAGAGAACAGCCACACCCAAAATCCCTAACTAGGCTTTGATTTGTGTTGGGTTTTTTTTTCCAAGTTAACTCAAATTCACAGCAGAATTCAACCCCTTTTTGAGCTTTTGTTTGGAGACACAACATCAACATAAGCTTTTGCAAGGAGATACAAAACTGTTTAGGTTCTTGGAGAAGTAGAAAAGTTTATCCCAGAGGACTAAAAGGCATCTACCAGGTAAATAATAGTTGATGGAAACATTGCTTTAAAAAAGATAATCCAGAATAAGCAAGCTTAAAAGGTACAAAAAGTTTAAGCACATCCTCAATAAATCACAGGTTTTTTTAACAACAACAACAAAAAAAAAAAACCATTTAGGGGGCTGGAGAGACGACTCAGTGGTTAAGAGCACTCATTGCTCTTCCTAAGGTCCTGAGTTCAATTCCCAGCAACCACATAGCAGCTCACAACTGTCTGACACCCTCTTCTGGTGTGCAGATGTACTTGCAGACAAAGCATGTCTTTAGTCCCAACACTCAGGAGGCAGAGGCAGGCAAATCGCTGAGTTACAGGCCAGCCTGGTCTATAAAGTGAGTTCCAAGACAGTCAAGAATACACAGAGAAACCCTGTCTCAAAAAAGGAAAAAGAAATTAGGTTTTTAGTTGATGCTTTGTAATGTTAACCCTGTAGCCCTGCATGTTCCATTGACTTAAGGGACCACTGTCCAAGC
This sequence comes from Mesocricetus auratus, assembly GCF_017639785.1. Taxonomy (NCBI): domain Eukaryota; kingdom Metazoa; phylum Chordata; class Mammalia; order Rodentia; family Cricetidae; genus Mesocricetus; species Mesocricetus auratus. Next base: position 46,592,928 of record NW_024429267.1, on the reverse strand, counting down.
AACAGTTTCCCACATCTGCAGTTCTCTAGTAGCTAGCGGATTCTAGCAGACAACACCAAGAATGAAGGACAGGATTTGTAACGTTGCTGTATTACCAAGGGAGGAGGGGGTAACGGACTGCACACATACTTCCAGCATATGAATGATTTTAACTCACCAGTCATCATGTTGCATGTATGTCTGCTGCTTGTCCTGAGTTCTTAAGACTTCTAACATTCTGAAGAAGATAGAACAAAGAAGTTCCTTCCATCCTCAGCCTCTTTTTAAGTTTAAACTTTGTTCTTAAAAAAATACAGTGTATTAAAAAAAACATTACTATCAAACTTGATTCCTATTACTCCTTTTAGCTTGCTTTTCCTAAACTTTAACAGACCAAAACTGTATAATAAACTAGTAGATGTTTTGTGTTAGAAAAAAGGTGCATATTTCTCCTTCACAAACCTAGAGTTTCCTTGACAACAGATCACAGTGCTGGGACAAAAAAAAAGAAAGAAAAAAAAGCTGAGGAGTTAGGTCACTTGGTTTTTATAGTGACACGGGTAGACTTTAGAAATTTCTGCGGGATACTTTAGAAATTGGAAAAAAAAAGGCAAATCATTGATCAAGTTTATCAATAAGGCTGGCCCTTATTCGGAACAGAAAAAGCAAGCCCCTCCCACCCAGGCGCGGGGGTTGGGGGGTGGGGGCGCAGCACTTAAGGGTTTAAAGCGGAATTTTAAAGCTCGGAGAGTTTGGTACCACACACATTAGCAGGTCTCTTTACAGAGAGCACAGGGGTGACGTGTATCAACTGCGCTTATGGACGAATCGGTTTCTGATGGAAGAAAAGCAGGTACTACGAGGGGCCTGGTAACGTTAGCCTTCTCTCCTAGGCACAAAGCACCGGTACAAGGCGAAAAAAGCCAAGGGGACCCAATGCCGTCTCTGGCCAATAGGACTCGGTTTCCGAAGCAGGGTAGCACCCTCCCCGAGCACCCACCCAGTACACGGGCCTGGCTTAAATAACAGCATTCTTCAGTTAGTACGAGCAATCTTGTCTGCCTCACAGAGGAGCGGAGCCGCAAGCCAGACAGCAAAGCCGCTAGATGTCTCTGCAGACCTAGGCCACCGCTGCCCCGGACGTCACCAGAGCAGGAAGGGCCCAACCCTCCACGTTCCCCACGCAGTAGGTCGGTCGTCCGCCGGGCTGCCGGCCCTCGGTTCAAAAAGGGGCGTCCTGCGCGCACTCGGGACAGCACGACCGACCAACCAACAGCAGGGCGCGCGCCGCAACACCGGGGGGGGGGGGGGTCGCGAAGAGGCGCGCGCCCCGGAAGCCGCTCTAGCCCATGGGCCACAGCTGAGGAGTCAGCGGGAGCGCGCACGTCGAGCGGCTCCGCGCAACGGGAGGACCGCACAGCGCGCGCGTTACCGCGAGCAAAAAAAAAACATGCTCGTGCGCGCGCCCGCCACCGCGCGCGCCCGCGCGCCGCGCCCACCCAGGTCCCGGGCTCGCCCCTCCCCCACCCGCGGGGCGGAGGCACGCGAGCCGAGGGACGCTCTCCGTTCCGAAGCCGCCCCGAGGTCGCCTGGGCCCAGCGGCAGCGGCCCGCCCGCCCCCGCCCGCCGTTGTGTGGAGTGGGCCTGCTGCCCCAGGCCCACAGCCTTCCCGCATCCCCGCCCCCCCCAGAGCCCTCACCCGGCGACGCCACCGCCGCCGCTGCCTCCGCTCTACCCGCCGGCCCCGCTTCACCGCCCGGGGCCTCGGTTCTGCCGTTGCTGCTCCAAGACCGACAGGATTTTCTCCTCACAGCTCCCTGGGCGCCATCTTACATTCAACCCTCACAACCAATGGGAGCCGAGTGCCCCTCTCGCGAGAATCTAGGCATCGGATCCCGCGAGAGTTGCCGGTCGGACTTAAAGGGAACGCTTCTGCCTGAGAGGGAGGCTGAGGGAACTGAGCGAGCATCCCTGAGGGTGGAAAGGAGCGCCACGCCCAGGGACGCCCCTCCATGGCGGGGAGGGGCTTAGGCCCGGGGTTCAGTGCCCAGGGGTTATTTTGCTCCTGCCCGGGGTCTGGAAGCGTGCTTCGTGAACACACCTCAGACGTCGCGCCCGCGCCTCCCCTGCTTGCACGGCTCCTCGCGAGGCGTGGCCCGGCCTGCCTCGGCCTCGTGGTTAAGGTGGCCCCCAAACCGCGAAGCTGGGCCCCGGTTTAACGTTGTGCCACGACCGAGAGATGCTCGGGCTTGCCGCTACTCTGGGGAAAACAGCTTCTGGAATGCTCGCCGTCAGCTCCCATCTGAGATCAGCCTAGCAGTCAGCTCCACCTTAAAGCGGGCCTCGGGCAGCCTCGTGTTTGTACACAGGGAAAATGTGGAAGGGTTTAAAGCTGCAGGCACTCACCTACAGCCTCACCGGCAGCCGGGCAACCTAGAGAGCAGCCAGCCTGCCGCTGGTCCTTTCTGCCTTCTGCACTTGTTTTGACCCGGCCAACTGCACCTAACACTCCCCGGAAGTCATTTTCTGAGGTGGGGTCCAACCTAAAGTGCAGCTCGGTCAGGGACCTCCCTCAGCCCTGCATAGGCATCAGGGAGACCCGGGTTTCTAAACTTAAAGGCCACAGCAGCATTTGTGCTTTATCTCACTGCTCGAGCCCCAGCTGGCTTTTTCTCAATGCTCATACTGCGGGTCATGCCTCTCCTGATCTGCCTGGCCCCAGACACAAACCTAACCCTCCTTAGGGCTGCTAACTGCGGAGTGGCCTCGCTGCAGCCCTCAGGCCTAGCATACTAAGTGCAGCCCTGCACCTGCCTTGAGAACCAAGCAGTGCACTGGTGTCTGTCACTACCTCGTCCTCTGTTCTGGGGAGGCCCATTCCCATTCCCATGACCACCAGCTCACAGCAAGACTCCCCGGTCCTCACACTAGAAAGGCAAACAGCACACGGACTCCACTGAGATTTAGTTACGCTTTATTGAAATGGAGTATGGGGTGGTGAGGGTACCCCAGCCTCCAGGATGAGGTAGGTCCACATGTTTTCAGGTCACACCTTTCCTGGATCTTCCTTCAGTGTAACAGTTCGGTTGAAGACAAGCTGAAAGGCAAGACAAGCTGAAAGGCAACAGCCCAGAACCAGGCCCCTCACTGTCCCTCCCACCCATCAGCAAAGAGGTGATGTGTCAAGGGACACAACACTAACACTGGATAAGGGACTAGACTGTACCGTGCCTTAGTTTCACGAGGGCTATAACAATGCACACATGCTACTTCCAAGAATAAAGGTTAGGGCCCTATAAAATTCTGTGCCAGTTCCCTCAAAAGTAACACATGGATACCCTCCCTTAGCTGGAGAAAGCTCCAGGGATAAGGAGTTCACTAGAGTGCACAGCTGCCACCATCGGTACTGCAGAAAGGTGTAGGTGGATAAAGTTAAGCACCTGTCCTGGTTGGCTATCAGGATCTACAGAGAAGTATCCAAGGCGCTCAAACTGAAACTTGTCAAAGGACTTTGCCAAAGTCACAGAGCAGTCCACTAATGCTCCTTCCACCACGTGTAGCGATGCCTGCAGACAGAAAATTCAAGTAGCTATACAGCTCAGAGGGCCACCACCCCCAACTCATACTCCATGAGCCTACCGGGTTCAGGTCACTTAAGAATCCGCCAGGCACTTCAACAGGGTCTTCAGGGTTCTTATGTTGGAATCTGTGGCCAGAATGGGAATCAGACCCCAGCTGGAGAACCACAGCATGCAATTCCCACCTTGTGACTGCCCCAATGCCAGTGATGTTCACTCACAGTCGCTCATAGAGGCGAATCTCACACACCAGAGGTTGTGACACCCAGTGAATGAAGGCCTTGGGCTTCTCTCCAGAATCAGCTCTTCTACAGGTCACCTCCAAGCATTCCACACAGCCACTAGAGCCCTAGAAGTAAGGAAGACGTAATCAGACCAGGGAAGCAACACTATAGACTGCTGTCTCCACACAAATCTTGGCCCTAGCAGGCACTGTCTGGAAAGATTGCAGCTGCCCCTCACCTTGACAACACGCTGCAGCTCAATGACATAGCCAGTATGTCTCAGGCCCACAGGCTGGCCCCAGGCCAGGCGCTTATAGCCTGGTTCTGACTCCTGGAAAAAGGAAGCATAGAAATGTTAGAAGCTATAAACATCATGCAAGTACAAGGCTTCTCCCAATCCCAGGTCTGTTAGGGATTGGTTCATGGTAGAGCAGGAAGGCGATGGACTTCCAGAAGAGATGAGGATACTAAAAGAGCCCCAACACACACATAGTAGTAAACCCCTATTTACCTCCTTGAAGTCAGTTCTCTCAATGAAGACAGTGGAAGCAAAAGGAACCTGGTGGAAGCCCTTGGTCTCATCAGCTGGGAAGTTTGGCACTTGGATGTCCAAGGGCTATGGCAGGATACAAGTACCTGAGTCATCCCAAATACGAGGACTCCCATGCCCAGGCATTTCCACGCCCATGCAGTCACGCACACACCGGGTAGGCCCACCTTGGGAGCAGGGAAGTTAGTGATGACGACTTTCAGTGGCTCTAGCACAGCCATGGCTCGTGGAGCTGTGTCATTCAGTACATCACGCACACAGGCTTCCAGAAGATGTGGTTCCATTGTGGTCTGTGCCACCGTCACCCCCACCTGCCAGGAAAACTCAGCAGTCATAGCCACAACCACAAAGGCACACTTACTGTGTCTACCCACTCAGTCCACTGGATTATACCCGAGCACAGAAGTTGTTGATGGCCTCAGGTGGAAAACCCCGTCGTCGCAGGGCTGTAAGTGTGAAGAGTCGTGGATCATCCCAGTCCCTATGAATAAGAGGACAGTCAGAAGACCTTAAACAGCACAGGTCACTAGCACTACAGCCTCTGGTGAACCCAAGGTCCACACCTACCGAACAGCACCAGCTGCTACAAGCTGGAGAATCTTCCGCTTTGAGACAACAGCGTAGTGCAAGTTGAGACGGCCATATTCCCACTGAACAGGGCAATAGACATCCAGCGCATTACATAACCAAAAGTAGGAAGACCGTCTAGGATGGAAAAGCAGGGTTAGAACTAGCCACCTGTGTGGTCAGGAAGAGACCATGGAAAAGGCACGAGAGGCCAGTGAGAGTGCCCAGCGGGTAAAGACCCTGAATGCCATGTTTGAAGAACCCAGTTGCATCCCTGGAATCTACTTAGTGGAAGGAGAGAACTGACTCACACAAGTTGTTCTCTGATCAGAGCGCACAGGCTGTGGCACCCACACACCCACTCACATGCATATGCACACTCTAAACAAAAGAGAGACCCCGACCCTGCCCTCCCATAACCTCAGCCTCCTCACCGAGCCTGGAACTCCTTGGTACACAGTGAGTGGGTGATGTGCTCAATGGAGTCACAAAGACAGTGTGTATAGTCGTAGGTGGGATAGATGCACCTGTGGAACATAGGCAGTAGACCCCAGCGAGTCCCTCCGCCCTATCCCGCTGGCTACTGCCCTATCCACAGGCTCACCACCCCCATGCCAATGTGTACCATTTGTCCCCTGTGCGATGGTGTGGAGTATACTTGACTCGATAGGCCACAGGGTCCATCTTGCCATCCTCCATCACCAACTTCATCCGAAGTGTGGCCTCACCCTCTGCAAATTTGCCTTTGCACATTGCCTAAGGAGAACAGGAACTCAGGCTACCTCTAAACACAGGAGCATCTCATCCTTAGCACACTGGCCTTCCCAAACCAAGCTGCTGTTGTGGGACGCCACCTCAAACAGCAGCAGTGATTCCTCAATAGGCCGTTCCCTCCATGGTGAAGGTAAAGAGTTGTGGCCTTTGAGCTCCTCCACTCTCTGGTGACACACATAAGCTTGACCCCTGTGAAAAAGGGACATGAATGTGCAGGTGGCCCATGACCTGGTCAATTTACTTGGCTCAACATTATGGGCCTCGCCTCACCTGTGGATGAGTTCCACAGCCCAAGCATACAGCTGGTCAAAATAGTCAGAGGCATACGTCACTTTGTAAGGTGTGTAACCTGGAGCAGCAGAGACATGGTATGAACAGCCAGCAAGAGACAGTGACAGGCAAAGCCATGGCCCACAAAGAAGTCCACTCCCCACCAGCCCTGCCCAGGCCTCAACCAGTCCATACCCAGCCAGGTCACCATGTCATAAATAGCAGTGAAGAATTTTGCTTCTTCCTTCTCAGGGTTGGTGTCATCAAAGCGCAGAAAACAGATACCATTGTTGGCCTAGAAGAGTTGGAGCATCTGTGAGCTCCCACATAGCCATCAGCCCCTACAGTCCACATCATCAAACTCAGACATTCTCATAGCTCGAGCTTATCAAAATATAAAATACAGCCAGGGAGATAGTTTAGCGGACAAAAGCAGTTGCTACACAATCCTTAGGACCCGAGTTTGATCTGAAAAATCATGATGGGAAGAACCAAGTCGCAGTCTTTGCTTTGCAATAGAAAGAGTGTGCATAAGTGCATGCACAAGTGCAGGTATGTGTACACACATACACAATTGATTTTTCTCAGACAGGGTTTCTCTGTGTAACAGCCCTGACTGTCCCAGAACTCGCTTTTAGACCAGGCTGGCCTCAAACCCAGAGGTCCGCCTGTCTCTGACTCCTGAGTGCTGGAATTAAAGATGTGTGCCACCACCTCCCAGCCTGAAGAATTTTTTTTTTATTTTATTTTTTTGTAGACAAGGCTGGCCTCAAACTCATAGAGATTTGCCTGCCTCTGTCTCCCCAGTGCAGGAATTAAAGGCGTGTACCACCAACACCTGGACGAAGAATATTTTTTAATTAGTGTCTTCTTTTGATGATCACTAAAAATTTAAAAAGTTAATTAAAAGGAATTCAAAAAATTCTCCCATCATCCAAAGGGCACAGTGATACACGACTTTAATTCCAGCACTTGAGAAGCAGAGGCAGGTGAATATGATTTCAAAGACATCTAGAGCCACATAGTAAAACCCTATCTTTTTTTTTGTAAAGATTTATTTATTTATTATGTATACAATATTCTGCCTGCATATATGTCCACAGGCCAGAAGAGGACACCAGATCTCATTACAGATGGTTGTGAGCCACCAATTGGTTGCTGGGAATTGAACTCAGGACTTCTGGAAGAGCAGTCAGTGCTCTTAACCTCTGAGCCATCTCTCCAGCCTGTAAAAACCCTATCTAAAGAACTATTTTAGTTTTTTTCCCAATGAACCCAGCATTTCCTGAGGATACCTGTTACATATGATTTCCCTCTATGGCCTCTGTCATCAGCTACAAAAGGCAAGACAGAGATAGCTTTCTGGAACACAGTAGTAGAAGTAGCCAGCAGTCATACTACTTGCCAGGGGATATAGACACACAATTACCTTGGCATAACCAAAGTTGAAATTGATGGCTTTGGCATGTCCAATATGCAGGATTCCATTGGGCTCTGGGGGGAACCGGGTACGTACCTGAGTGAAGGGAACAGAAATTAGAGCTCAGATCACCCTGCAGAAACAGACGCCCCCTCCTAGGGAGCTCACCACAGAGTAGAGGCAGCTTGGGACTCAAGTCAGCGTTTGCCTGGCCACATCCCTACACACCTGTCCCCCAGTGATCTCTAGGTGTTGTTTCAGAAGATCCATCGTATGTGGAGTGGTCACATAGCCTGGAGTCTTATAGTTTTCACCTGCCAGGATCAGAACAAATCTGATGACCAGGCTGTCGGCCAAGGATCCTGACTCTACAGGACTAGCTATAATGCTAATCACCAGCCCACCCCAGAGTTTCAAGGTACCTCCTTACCTGGTTTATGGAACTTAAGGGCCTCCCCCCGGAGCTGCTCCATTAGAGACAGGGTCTGGCCAGCAACCTCACCTAAAGGGAAGAAATCAAGAACCTTGCCTACTAGATATAACTACCATACCCAACTCAGGTAAACAGCCATGGCTTCTATCAATATCCTGAAACCAGATCTGAGCAGGCGCCTCGTCTCCAATTCCCAGAGACAGAAACCATAGAGCCAAACTCCTCAGGTCTCTAATGCCAGTCTCTGGGCAAAGGGAACAAAGGAAACTCCAGGAATCTTGAGAAAAAGAGAGAGGGCCTGACAGGCCTGTGCCGTAAGGTCCTTCAGACAGTGTCCACAAGTCAGAGCTGAGCACCGCAGGCTTCTTACCATTCTCCACCACATCTTTTGCGGTCTTCCGGTCCGTGTCTTCCAGCCGAGCCTTTGCCGCCTAAGGGAAGAATAGGAATTGGCCAGACTCTATCTGGACAAGATCTGCTGATGAAATGGGCTCAAGCACTCCCTTCTGCAGCCACAAGTCTCACTGTTTCTACTTCAGCCCCAGATCCTGAGCAGTGCCTAGCTCACCTTGGGCTTCTTCTCCAGATCAGCTTCCATCTTGGGACCCAGAAGGTGGAGGACCTGAGCAGACAGCAGAGTAAAGTGTAGCCAGAAGGGGCCTCTCTCAAGAATCTCCTGATGGAGTCCTTCCCACAGAATCAAGGGCTTCCTGGCCTCTCTGCCAGCACCATCACAAGAGCCTATATACTATATAACCCATCCTACCTCCCTATCTCCTCAAGGTGTTTCTTTTGTTGTTATTTGAGATGGGACCTCATTATGTAGCCTTGGCTGGCATCAGTATGTAGACCAGGCTGTCCTTGAACTCATAAAGACCCGCCTGCCTCTGCCCATGAGGCTTCTTCATGTGGTCCTACTAGTCTTGAATGCTTTTTCCTTTCTGAAGACTTATCCTGGGCCCAGGTGTCAAATGTTACCATTTACAGAGGAACAATGTGGGCCCAGCCTCAAGACAAACAGTCTACCTCAGTCGTCGTCCTCTTGTGATTCTTTGCCAGCGTATCCAGGGGAAGGCCACATCACCCATTTGTGGGATGAGGAAACAGCTTCACAGAAAGTGAGTTATGCTAACTCAGAGGCCCAACACAGACACTACCCCCTCCACACTGCCTCCGCTACCCTCAGTGGATTCCAGCTTCCGCTTAGAGAGGTACCCACCTGCATATCCACTTCGTGCTTGATCATTTTGCCGTCAGCCCACTTGAGTGCAGCCCGAGCTTCTCCTAAGGGTATGGGCACAAGAAGCTGCAGGGGGCAAAGGGTTCTTCCCTCCCCCTCAAGGAGGTTCTAGCTAACACAGGGATCAGAACCAACACTTAAGGTGTCCTCTGCTCCTCCTCTTACCTCCCTTTCATATATGCCCCAAACAGAAGACACGTTGACCAGAATGGTCAACCTGTAAGAAACTCCCTGCCTTAGATCCTACTCACCCATCAACAGCCCCATGTTGAAATGGTACCGTTCCACCAGGAGCTGAGAACGATGCCTATTTATGGTGGCCTCCACCTGCAGAAAGCCAACCATATGGTTCAGGAATGACTCTCTTCAGAAACATTCTAGAGACCCACACTCTTGCTCTAGGTCTGGGTAGAGAAGTAACAGCACTCTTTTCCAGGGGCCAGAACCAGGAGACATCTGAAGCCTGGGGCAAAGGACTTACAGCTTCCTCAATCTGTTCTGGTGTCACCACCACACCCACACCACATTCCTGCTCGAAGTCCTCAGCATCAATGGGATCCAGGGGATGACTCCGCACATATTCGAGAGCAGCTGAAAAAGGAAAGGCAATTGGACATCGCAGCTACGAGTGACAAGTGGATAGATAGGGCCTTCATGCCATGAAACTTCAATTATTTTGGCTACTTGGGTGCTTAAGAGGTTAAGTCCTGGGACCACGGTAAAGAGCCGAGGCCACAGGGAAGAGGCATGTGCTCTGAAGCAGGCCTCTCGCTGTGATAACTCTCCTATGGATACTAGGTCTCTCCCTCCATGCCCCAGTGCCTGTCCAGAACCTGATGTCCGGAAAGCAACTTGACAGAAGAAGCAAACAGGAGTCTTGGCAGAAGGGAGGGACCGAAGGTGCAACTGGTAACACAGGTAGGGCTCTCACCGCTCAGCTGGAGCTCAGTGTGGATCTTCTTATTGGCTATATAGCTCACAAGGAAAGATAGACGCCGGGTATCCCTGAGTCGGGAGGCCAAACCATATAGCAGAGTCCCAGTAGCCTTGTCAATGGCAGAGCCCAGTGTCCGCTGTGCCTGGAGTCAGAGGGATCAGGGAAAAAGCCCCAAGCCCAGCGAGTTAGGATGAATCACTTTACTGGGACGCTCAGTTTCCTCGTCCCCCTCGTCCGGGGGAAACCCGGAGCAAACCGAGATCTGGACCCAGTCCCACGTTGCTTTGGAGCACAGGAAGCAGCTGAGGCCACGGGGAAAGGGTAGGCACCTGGGTCGCCGCCTCCCGCAGCTGAGTGCTCAGAGCCGCGTTCTTGAGCGTCTCGCGCGCCTTGTTTTCGCTCAGGCCGAGGCCGGTGAACAGCGCTAGCGAATCCGGAGTAGCCATAGCAGGGGCACCGGAAACCAAAAGAAACTTTAGGCCGCATCTGCACAGCGACCTTCGCTCACTAACCAATCAAAAGAGAAGCCTGGAAGAGAACCAATGGTGGCCTTCCTCAGAGGGAGGGGCGGGGCCCGCCAGCCAGCCAACGCCATTTAAGAGCCGGAGAGCCGTCTGGACCGGCTTTTCCGGGCAGTTGGTTTCCGCCTCTCTTGCTATGGGCAGCTGGCAGGGTGGAGTCCACGCAACTTTAGGAAATCTGCCTCGGGCGTGAGTAGTGAAAGTGTTTAGAAACAAAGCTACAGGAAGACTCAGCCTCGGTTGGCCTCTTCTGTCTCAGCCCTAAGACTCCAACCCCATCCTGTTCTCGGAGAGCAAAAGTGAGTTCCGGTCGCGTTTTTCAACGTCAAAGCTTTTGAATTGTCATGGAAACGTGATAAAAATAAATTCCCTGAATGTCCTGGTCCAGATCTCTGCAGAAAATGTGTAAAATGGCCTATTTGGGACCACATAAACTTAGCATTTTTTTAGGTGCCTACTGGGAGAGGGAAGGGAAGGAAGACCAGGTGTGAGTTCATAGGAAGTTCTGTGATCTCTTGCAAACAAGATCCACCAACATGCTGCAGGCAGCACTGATCGAATCCATTGGGTTACCAAAACAAACAAACAAGTTGAAGTTTGTAGGGATAATAAGAGGGGGGGGGTTGGGGAGTAGGATACATTGTTGCTGGGAGAGGCTGCATACACACCTTAAATACCAGAGGCAGAGGCAGGTGAATTCCATGTGAGTTCAAAGCCAACCAGGGCTACACAGTGAAACTGTCTCAAGAAATAAGAAAACAAAAAGATACAGTTTACATATTTGAAATTGTCAAGGAATAAATAAAAGATAACCTGGGGGCTTGGAGAGATTTCTCCGCAGTTAAGAGGAACACTCACTGCTCTTCAAAAAGACCTGGGTTCCATTCCGTTAAGGGGAACACTCAACTGATCTTCCAAAAGACTTGGGTTTGACTCCTAGCACCCTCAATACTAGCTGTTAACAACCATCTATATCTCTAGTTGCAGGGCATCTAATGCCCTCTTCTGGCCTCCACAGGCACCACACATGCAAGCAAGCAAGTGGTGGACATACATACAGGCAAAATACCTATATACATAATATAAAATTTTAAATGAAAAGAAAACACTAAAAATAAAAGATTCTCTATTTAAAAAAAAAAAGAAAGAAAGAAATCTTGTGTCAGGTCTGGTGACCTGCACCTGTAATCCAAGCTTCCCCTGACAAGTGAGGCTAGGATACTAACTTAGAGGCTAACCTGGGCAATACAAGGAGACCTGTCTCAAAACATAAAGGCTCAGCATGTAGATACAGGCCTGTGCACAAGTCTGACAAACTGAGGGCTAGATAGTGGCATTAGAGAACTGACTCAGAGTACTGCATACACACACACACACACACACACACACACACACACACACACACACACACTTAAAATTTTTAATTGAATTAATAGCACTTAATGGTCTTGTTTCTGTAAGATCAAGGTTTGGGTCCACATGATGGTTCACAACTACCTGTTACTCCAGTTCCAGGATACCTAAGGCCTTCTTCTGGCCTCCTCTGGCACTGCACATGTGGTTGGTACCCATGATACATACTCATGCAAACACACATACAGTAAAAATAAATCATCATTTGTGGAAGTATAGGCCTTTAATCCCTGCACTCAGGCTGAGGCAGGTGATGTCTCTGAATTGAAGGCCAACTAGTGCCAACACTTGCCTGTTTCAGAGAAGGCAAATACCACACACACAGGCAAACAAAACATAACCCACAAGCATATCCCTCCATAGGGCTTTTGATGCAGGGACAGTGTGAAACAGAAAGGGGCTGACCCTGGTTATGGCTATAGTGCTTGCAATCTTCCAGTCTTCTAACTTCCAAGACTTGCTGACTGAGACAAAACAAGTTCTTCATGTGAAAAGTGAGAAAGCCAGCTGCTGTTAATAGAATGATGAAGAAATCCCCAAATTCAGACCTGGAGTTCAGCCTTGATGTTCTGGATCTTCAAGGGCTGGGCAGGAGTCTGACAAGCTGTAACCATATCCTGTGACCTGCTTTGTGCTGACATCCCACCAATGACCAAGTTTCATGTCTGAGTTTACATATGAGTCTCACATAATGGCCACCTTGCCAGGCTCTCACCAGAGCCACATGTTAAACCACTGCCCAGATCCAACCCTGTATCTTGAGGCCACCATCTTACCCTAGAGTGCATTCATGTAGAAAGCCAGGTTTGGAAGTTGGATAAATGATGCAGGGCAGTGGTGTCAGACAGGCACCAGCACTGTGACAAGTTTGCAGTTGCAGAAACCCAGCCAACACAACACAAAGGTGCCCACAATGAGTAGAGCCATACAGACCACCTTGCCAGGCATGGTCGCACATGCTTGTTATCCTAGCACTTAAGAGGCTGAGGCAGAATTGCCATGAGATTGAGGCCAGCCTTAGCTGCATAGCAAGACCCTGTCTCAAAACAAAAAACAAGTAACTTTCCACTGCCAATGTTTCCTCAATACCTGATGCCACCCCAAAGATTATCATTACAACTCAGTTGCCAAAATCACTAAACCCTGCAGGCCTGGCAGTGGTCTCCTGAATAGGGTCATGACACCCCATGGGTTCAATAGTTCAGTGTAACAGCATGAGATAGTAGTTCCACCAGTGCCATGTCACAAGAGATAGGTGACAACAGACCTCAGGAACCATGACTTAATAGAACAGAAGTGAGAAGCAGTTATCTGGTCCAAGCCCACGTGGTACCCTTCCTATGTGAAGGCTTCATCCAAGAAATGACCAAGTAGAAAAGCTGTAGCAGCCAGCAAAACCTGTCATAGCACGGGGGCAGCCAGGTGCGTAAACAAGTCTAAAAAGCACAGACTAACAGCATACAGGTATCAGAGGCCACAGAATGGCAGTGTCATGGGCTCAAGAATAACAGTGCTGCACATACTACAGACCCAACACAATCCTGTTATACCTACCAGGTCCTCCAGCAGTCATAGTTAACAACACCAACCCAATTTAGCATTTCCATTTCTACAAGGTCCCTCACCCAGCCACCACCACCACGTGGCCTTTTTATACTGGGTCCCCACTGGAAAAAGCTAATTATGATCATGTGACTAGGGTTTTCCAGTAGTTCACTGCTACCCCAAACTAGTCTAAGGGGAGAACTAGTGAGATCCGCATGCTGAGCTTCATGTAGTCGGCTCCGTGGCCTTGAGGATGCTGCTGGCTCCAGCCACACCTTGGCCTCTAGTCTTTGTTTCTGGCTGGGGGTGGAGGTGGACATGCAGGTGCCCAAGGACAGGGAGGGTCAGATTCCTGAAGCCGGAGTTTTAGGCAGTTGTGAGCTGCCTAACATGTGGGTGTTGGGAATCAAACTCGGGTCCTCAGAAAGCCTGGCCGAGCAAGTACTTAACCACTGAGCCATCTCTCTCCAGCTCTGCTCCCAAATACCTGCTTCTTACCTTTGCTGCCCACCATCCTCTAAAGAGGCCCATTCTACTCTCAAGTAATCGGAGGTTACAGAGGGACAGTATGATCCAGACAGAAGCGAAGTTTCTTGTGTTTGTACAGGAGCTGGAGACTTGGCTCAGTGGTAAAGCAATTGACTACACAAACCCCTGGTACTGGAACAAAGTGTACAAGGGTACATGCAGAGACCTTGAGGCCAAGTATGCCTGCCGACCTATGGGTGAGTAGCCTTGGGCAAATGCCAAAAGCCATTGTCTGAGCCCAGAACCCCTCCAAAGTAGGAAATCAAGTATGATTGTCTCTGGTCCTCTGCTTATCCTCTTTTTGTTCCTAGTGTTTTCTCTTAAGGGATGAAGATGTTTTTAAACTGCAGAACCTAGAGAAGAAAGAAGTGAGAGTTCCCCTAGGGAGGGGGGGGTTTCCTTCCCTGCAAGTAGTCTCTAACCTGCTGTTTGGTTATCCCCAGCCCGATCCAGGGTTTGTATCTTCCTCCCTAGAACCAAGACAGGGTTTCTCTGTGTAACAGCCCTGGCTGTCCTGGACTCGCTCTATAGACCAGGCTAGCCTTGAATTTAGAGATCTGCCTGCCTTTGCCTCCTCTAAGTACTGGAATTAAGGCCAGGAACCAACACTGCCCAACTGGGTTTGCATCTTTTAACCCATGCATGGTACTCCTCTTTCTTTGGATGCCCTAAAATCTTAATGCCAATTACAGCCACTTCAACATGGAAGCCAGAACCAATGGGATGCTAGGTAGCAGGGAGCCTCCAGGGAATGATACTACAGAAGGTGGGGGGGGGGGCTTCATTATTATGATGGCTAACACTGTAAACTTGACCCAATCTAGAATCACCTGGGAGACTCGATATTAAGTGTGTGCAGTACCACCGGGCGTTGGTGGCACACGCCTTTAATCCCAGCACTGGGAGGCAGAGGCAGGTGGATCTCTGAGTTCCAGGACAGCCTCCAAAACAATACAGAGAAACCCTGTCTGGGAAAAAAAAAGTGTAGTACCATTTACCACTTAGGTGAGGGTCTGCTTCCTTATATCAGAGGCAATGAAACCAACTGCATCATGCCTTTTCTACCAAGACAACTTCACCCTCAAACTATGAGCCTCAATAAACCCTTTCTTCCTTAAGTTGCTTCTGGCAGACAGTTTGTCATAGCAACAATGAAAGTTCTACAATGACCCAGAGAAAATGAGCTGTGACCCTATCTCCCCTCAGATCAGAGAACTTCAGGATCTTTAATACAAACACACACATATACCAGATAGTGTGGAAGGGAGGGGAAGGGCCACAACATGTTGTGGATCAGTCACTAAGTCTGCTTATTTATTATTTATTTTTAAAATATATTTAAACAGCAGCAATCACTTCCAAAATGCAAAAAAATTACAATTTTTAGAATAAAATTATAATGTTTATAATGCAGGTCAGAAAGAATCAAAGGTACAACTCAGAAACACGCAGCACTGAAGGCGGCTGAAAAAGCCACGGCCCACTAATCTAGGGACCAAGTTGACATGAGGTCACAATTTGTGAGGTTCCCACCCCCAAATCATGCCCTCCAACTTCCCATTGGTGGAGCCAGTGTCCTCTGAGTGACAGAAGGAAAAGTGGCAAAGACATGGCCTTCTGAAGGGGATCCCCCAAACCAGTCCCTCCATCAGCCAGGGACCTGCTAATCGACCTCCTCCATGTTGCTGTACGTGGGGGCTGGGCGGTCCACAGGGGGGGCGAAGCGTTCAGGGGCTGTCCGCGTAGGGGCCACCTCGGGGGCCTGGCCAGGGCCTAGTCCCTGCAACAGAATACGAGGACAGGGGTTGGGGGTTGCCCAGCATACTGCCTGGCATCCCGGGGGTGCTGGCTCAGAGCCCCGGCACCCAAGGGAGGGCCCCTAGGCAGGCGCAGACAGCAGCGGCGTTTAGACAGAGAGACGAGATCGGGCCTGAATACTCACTTTATTAACACTTTAAATACAGGAAATAGTTGCAGCAGGGCCAAGCCCTAGGACAAGGGTCAGAGAAACAGGAGGAACAGACAACTGGATGGACATATACCCTAGGATACTCTGCCCCTGCAGAGGCTGCAGTCCCCACAGATCTCCCATCAGATACATACACTGAGGCCCAGAGCCCAGAGTTGTTCCCTACCACAAAGGTAGGCGTGGCCTGGTGAGCAGGCAGGTAGGCCAGCTCACAAGAGGCGCCTGCAGATGAGCTTATCTCCAGCGACTCTGAGACACCAGAGGATAGAATACGTTGAGCACAAGGGCCACCAAAGCCGCCACGGTACCCAGGACAAAGTATCGGAGACAGCCCTCGTCTGGTGTGGTAGGGCCACGTGGCGGGGGCCCCACCCAGTCTTGGGGCCCCCAAGGACCCAGAGGCCCAGGCCCCTCGGGCACCATCTCCTCCTCGGCCTCGAGCTCCTGCCAAATCCGGGAAGCCTATGGTATGTGGAAAGGGCCATCAGCACCCAGAGGATGGGGAGGCCCCAGTTTCCATGAGACCCCTAGCCAAGGCAGTCACATCAAGGTGACTGGGCCTAGGACCCCATGTTCCAGATCAAGTAGCAGGGAAGTAAGCAGGAACATTAAGTATGAGAATCCTGACAGCCTGTGACTTCCTCCAGACAGCTTTCAATCCACATTTAGCTTTTCACAGGCAAGGCAGTAGAGTTACCTGGTAAGATCTTAGTCCAGACCTCCCACAGAAGGGACCAGCTCACAGAGGATAAGTAGCCAACCCATGGCATTCTCCTCAGGATTAGCCATGTCCAGATCCTGATCACTGTGTGGTGTCTCTTGAGCCTGACAGAGAGGTCTCAAGGGAGTACAGGTGATAGAAAGGAGGTTGATGGTCTAGGAAGTGACCATGCTCATGGACCTATGGAACACTGTCAGCAAATGAGACAGAAGATCTGAAGGTTCAGTGGGGATGGCTGTTACCACAGAAAGTTTGACAGCCACTGGAGGTGACAGCCATCTCTGACAGGGATATGTATCTTGAGCACACACAACATGAAGGTGATCACAAAGTAGGGTCTCTAGGCTGGCACATGGAGAATGTGGGGGAGAGCTGGGAGAAGTCAGGTTTAGTCAGCTTAGAGTACTTACTGTGCCTGCTGAGGTTCAGGGCAGTTTTCTGACCTGTAATTTTGTGCACACTGGTGCCAGCATGTTTATGTATGTACACCTTTGACTGTGTCCCTAGGGTATCTTCCAGGATGCCCCTGGGTGAGGCCCGAATGTCAAGGAACCCCATCTCTAACTTCTGTAGGCTTGAAGGGCTTATAACTAGGATAAAGAAAGCCATATTCTCCAGCCCTGTCCCCAAACTAGCCTATAAGGCCTCCCCCAATGCCTCACCTGGCTGGCAGCAGCTTCAGCTGCAGGGTCTAGGTCTGGGTGGTGTTCAGAGTGACCTGCCCTGGGGGGTCTCTCCACAGGAGAGTTCCGCCGTCGGTAGAAGAGCACGTAAGCATAGCGTGTCACCACCTGGCTCTCGTCCACTGTTGTCACTGTGCTGTCATCAAACAGGCGCCAGCCTACGCAGGGTGGGAGAGTGTGAACACGGCCTGTACCACCACCCCACCACCTATCCTACTGACTGTGTGTGCCCTCACCCACGTCACTGCGCTGGCTACTGCGATCGCTGGGCAGGCGTGCACAGGCAGTATAGTGGCCACCAATCATGCCTCCATAATGGTTGATGACAGCATACAAGTCATAGCTAGGCAGCTGCTCCTCTTTCTGGCCAATACAGAACTTGCTCAAGTCCAGGTTCCTGTAGTCCCAGTCAGAGAAGGGTGAGGCAGTTAGTATGCCCCATGATCCCCATTCCCTGTCCACAGCCACCAGGGCTCACTCACTGCTCACCGAACAGGAAACTCCACCAAGTCATTGATCTTGTCGCGCCAAATGAAACTACGAAAGGAGAAGCGCTTTAGCTGCACAATGAGGACATTTGGTAGGCGCCATAGCAGCAGCTGTTTGGAGGCCTCGCGATGCTGTTTGCACTGTGGGCAGTACCTGGTAGGGGACAGAGAAGTCAGAACCACAAGTTTCCCTCCACCCCGCGCCACCACCTGCTTGCTGCCCCGTCCTCACCAGGCCTCCTCAGGCGCTAGCACTTCAGGTCGAGTAAAGAGGTTGAGGCACTGGTCCAGGGTAAAGTGGCCAGCACGGGCAGCCTCACCAGCAGAGCCTGGGTCTTCAGCACACTCCAGCTCCTTGGAGGCTACTAACACAAACTCCGGTAGACGCTCATTGTTCCGCCACACCAGAGCCAGGCTGCAATCGTCACCTAGCTCCAGTGGTGTTTCCCCTGCAGATGAGCAGACACAGGAGTCACACAGCTGTGCAGAGCAGCCAACCCAAGGTGCCCTACAACTTCCACCCACAGCATCAGACACCTTTGTCCTCAAGCCGCTGCTCTCGGTTTGATGCGTCAATTTTATAGATGAAAAACTGGGGCATGTGGGTATTCGTGGCTTCACTTGAGTGTTGGTACCCAGGCACAGCAGCTAAGACAAAGCATGATAATCAATGCTTATCTGTTCACTGTGCTCTAAACAACCTTCCCCAACTTTTTACTGCAGTACCCAAAGCATTTCAGCAGATCTTACCTTCAGGCCGGGACACCCTCTCAGTAGCAAGCAACGAACAACCTTCAATAGGCCCACTAGCCAGCATCTCAGAAGAAATTCCACTGGTGCTAGGTACAGGACCCCGATCAGCGGGTGCCCACACACGGGGAGCCCCTGTATCCCCCTCAGCCACAGGAGAAACCAACTGGAGCTCAGAAGGCTGAATGGGTTCTCTCTCACTATCTCCAGCCTCCAGGGAGTTGGTTGAAAGCAATGTGGTACAGCCAGGACTCTGTGATTCCAAGCCCATACGGCCAGCCTGGAAGGGTGGCTGGAATACACTCACCGAGTATCTGGCAGCAGACAAGGCAAATAAGAATTCTGACCTGCTGGGTCAACACTGAGCACCCATACTAGTCCTCTGAGCTCTTACCTGGCATAGCCTTCTAGGAGTTGGGCAAGACGGGAATAAGTGAGGCGTGAGGCAGGAACACTGACCAGGAAGGGGTAGCCAATGTTCTCAGGGCGGCAGAGGCCTTTGTGGTCAGGCCAATGGGTTTTCTGGCAGAACCTGGAGGGATGAAGAAGGTAAGACTAGGGCTTTACTCCTAAGTGCTGTAACTATATATTAGGGCTTTTCTGGAGCCCTGGGGGCTAAGTATGCCATCCCTGGCTCTCCCAAGGTCTGATAAAATGGACAAACGGGTGGAGGGCTTAAAATATGTGCCGCTGTGTGGAGAGGAGGGCACGATGGCAAGTGGCAGGTAGAGGAAGTGGGGGAGCATGGGGTTCCTCACTGGTTGCAGTAGCCCACACGGTAGCAACGGGTACAACGCCTCAGTTTTTCATCCTCTGACTGCTGCTTCCGCTGGCAGGCTGCACACTTGGAGATAGGGATGCTGGGTACCTGGGGGCGCTAGGGTGGGTCATCTGGCTCAGCAAAGCCAGCAGGAGTGACCAGCCCCCACCAGGCCCTGTGGGGTCAGGCTGGTCCACTCACCTGCTGCACCTCTAACACCACTACCCGCTCCTTAGCCAACTCTGGGGACAGCAGCTCAAAGCAGAGGAGCATGTCAGTTGGGGACACAGTGTCCAGTGAGTGGGAGGGCAAGAAAACACGGTGGAAACGGTTCTTAATTACCTAGTGATAAAGAACATAAAGATGCCTCGGGATAAGCCTTTCCCCTAGGCCAGGAAGGCCTCAGTCCTGCTTGCAAAGGAGTCTACTGGGATGGGAAGAACAGGACCTACGGCCTAAAGAGGAATATGCTTGTCCAGTGGCAGAGAGTACATTACAGTGCCTGAGCAAGAGTCAACTCCACTGACCCTCCATAATGAGGGCCTCTGCCTCTATGATAACTAGCAAGTCCCCGCTAAGACTACAAGGTGTTATCAGGGAAGGTTCACATTCAAAGAGCCTCTTCCACACTCACACTTCAGAGGAAATATGGGAACTGCTGAACTTTAAGGGAAGACTGGCATGCAGATCTGGGATGATTTCAGAGAAAACTCAACAGAGAAAGAATGGAGAAAGTAAACTGGGCAGTGGTGGCACATGCCTTTAATCCCAGCAGCACTCAGGAGGCTGAGGCAGGAGCATCTCTTGTGAGTCCAGGCCAGCTTGATCTACAGAGCAAGTTCCAGGACTGAGAAACCCAGTCAAGAAAAACAGAGAGAGAGAGAGAGGAGAGGCGAGAGGAGGGGAAGGGAAGGAAGGGGAGGGGAGGAGAACAGAAAAGGAGAGGAGGGGGGAAGAGGAGAGAGGGGGGAGAGAGAGGGAGGAGAGAGGAGAGAGAAAAGAGTAAGGGGAGAGAGTGGAGAGAGTGGAGGGAGAGGAGGGAGAGGAGAGAGAGAAGAGAGAAGAGAGAAGAGAGAGAGAGAGAGAGAGAGAGAGAGAGAGAGACAGAGAGAGAGAGAGAGAGAGAGAGAGAGACAGAGACAGAGAGAGAGAGAGAGAGAGAGAGAGAGAGAGAGAGAGAGAGAGAGAGAGAGAGAGAGAGAGAAAGAGAAAGAAAGAAGAGGGGGGCAAGATAGTCCTGGCAAGCACGAGCTCTGCCAAAGCCCCTTACCCAGAGGGAAGGGCAGATTCGATCCACACTTACACAGGGAATAAACCAATGGTGGCCGAGAACTCAGGGAACCTATGTTACACAGACCAATGCCTGGTTTCAATAATGTCTCATCAAATAAAAACACACAATCTAGGTTTCTGCAGAAGCATTTATATTCATGTACATGTGTTTAGATGCCACTAAGGATACATTGTCTGTCTGTCTGTGCTTCAATGCAAATGTGGAGCCGGAAAAACGGTCAGCAGTTAAGGCTGCTCTTTGAGATGGGGGGGGCAGTGTCCATTCCCAGCACACACTTGGCAGCTCACAACCATTCATAATTCCAGTTCCAAGACATCCAACACTCTGTCTCCTGGCCTCTAAGGGCACCAGGTACATAACATGGTACACATACACACATATACATAAGCAGCTAAAATACTCATAAAACAAAAGCACCTTATGTGGCCACACACGCAGAAACTTAGTAAAGAGACATACCTCAGCCAGTCGCAGGTTCTCAGGCTTCACATGGACACTCTGAGAGAGGGAATCCAAGACTTCACTGGCGCTGGAGTTCTCCTTGCTAACACTCACCAAAAACTTTGGCAACAAAGGTAAAGTCAGTGTGGGGGAATGAGGAGAGTCATGTTTTTCTACGAGAGCCCAGAGGGGAGAAGCTCGTTACTGACCTTGATGGGTTTGCTGTGGGGTTCCCGAGCAAAATAGAAGATGGGGAGAACCTTTTGCTTTTGTGGCAAAGGCACCGGTAGATAAAGGAACGGGTCAAAAGTGATGGAGACCTGTGGATGCGAAGGTGACACTAGGGTGACACCAACCATCAAGATGCTCATCCTGGAGAGCCTAATGCAGGGTTCTCACAGCAGCAAACCCCGCGTCTCACTCAGAGCACTAGACCTAATGCAGGGCTCTCACAGCAGCAAACCCCGCGTCTCACTCAGAGCACTAGACCTAATGCAGGGCTCTCACAGTAAGCAGCAAACCCCGAGTCTCACTCAGAGCACTAGACCTAATGCAGGGCTCCCACAGTCAGCCAGCAAACCCCGAGTCTCACTCAGAGCACTAGACCCCCAATGCCCCTGCTCTGGCACAGTTCCTTCTCTGCAGCTTAGCCACTGTCCCAATGTCCCTTCATCTGCATCCCGCATGCCTTTCCAGACTGAGCCACACCTTATTTCTCTTTGCAACACCACACAACTCCATCCAAATCCCCCCTCCTCTGACTTCATTCAGCCAGGACGCTTACTGACTTCTCTAGACCACAGACAACCTCAGGCCTCTCTGCCACCTTCCTTCCCAATTTTGCCCAGCACTCCCTGAAAATGCACAAACTTCAACTAAATCTGATCCAAACCAGCCCACCCAACTAGGGAGCGTCTCTCTGGGGGAGTCCACCGCACCTTGGCACACACTGGGCACACCAGCTTTGACTTGTACTGGCCCTGAAACAGGTCCACAATGAATGAGTCGTTCCTCATCTTGTGTCGCTGCCATGCTTCCTCAGCCACCACCTGAGAAAAAACGGTGAGAACTGAGGAGACCTAAGGTCTGAGACACACAAAACCCCATCCTACAAGCCTGCCTTGACTGACCTCGTCAGGACGTCCGTCGGAGTCCACAGTCTCAGTGTAGGGCTTGTTTTGGATCCGATTTAGGTCCTCATGTAGCCCATCCAACAAGAAAGCCATGAACTCTTGGGCATCGTGCTGTGCATAGCCTGTGAACTGGCTGGCCTTGCTTGCCACAATGGCCTGCACAGGGAGGCCAAAGTGTTAATGAGAAGCCTTAGTGTCCAATCACCAGGCCCCTGGATAGCTGAGTAAGAGTGGGAACAATCACAAATCACCTTTAGCTTGGAGGGCTGGAAGGCTTGATGAGTGCCTTTCCACAGGGCTCGGAGCAGCACAGCAAAGCCAATGGCCAGTCGCCCACCAGTCCCCAGTGGGTTGTTGTAGTTAATCTCAGCTTCAAAGGATCGGTCTACAACAGTCAAGCAAGGGTGTAAGAGGCAATGATGCCCCTCCTGCCTGTGCCCCAGCCTCCTGGCCCTGGTCCTCACCGTGGAAGAAGTCACGAAGTTCCCGAGTGTTGGACAGGGACTGAATGACACTATTCATGAAGCAGGTGTTCCCTAAATTGACAAGGCCAGTGAAGCCTGGCAAACACACCTTCTTCTCTTCCTCTTCCTCTTCCTCCACACTATCTCCACTCACCGGACTATGAGGCATTGGAGGCACCATACATGTGGGTTTGGGCTGTGGGAGCAAAGGAAACATCAGAGAGCAACCAACCCTAATGCTCTCCAGCCTCACTATTATTATTTTTTTTTTTTTTTTTTTTTTTTTGGTTTTTCCAGACAGGGTTTCTCCGTATTGTTTTGGAGCCTGTCCTGGAACTCACTTGGTAGACCAGGCTGGTCTCGAACTCACAGAGATCCACCTGCCTCTGCCTCCCGTGTGCTGGGATTAAAGGTGTGCGCCACCACCGCCCAGCCCAGCCTCACTATTATTATTACCTTTTTTTTTTTTTTGGTTTTTGAGACAAGGGTTTCTCTGTATAGCAGCCCTAGCTGTTCTGGAACTTGCTTTGTAGACCAGGCAGGCCTCAAACTCAGAGATCTGCGTGCATCTGCTTCCCAAGTGCTGGGATTAAAGGCGTGTGCCACCACCTGGCTTCCAGCCTCATTCTTGGCCCTTCCCTACCCAAGATTCTCACCGAGGCCAAGTGTGGTTCTGGCTTTGTAGCTACATGCTCCAAAGGGGTTCGGGCCACCACACCATCAAGCCCTGTGTCCTCAGATCGGGTCTTAGGCTTTTCCTTCTCCACAGCCCTGGCTTCCTCCTGGCCTGTCAGGGGGTGGGGGGCACCTCCTGGAGGGGTTGCATCCAAAGGAGTTGGACCTGTCGGCACGGCAACCTTTGCACCACCCACTGCACCTTAAAAAGGGGGAATGAGAGGGCTGGTGGTTAGCAGCATGTGTGGCAGGGGTTCTGATCGGCAAGGCTGGGGCAATGAAAGGAGCTCGTGTGCAGACCTCGTGTAGCTGGGGCCTCCAGTCCCCCCCAGCGCTGACTCTGCCGCTTCCGGAGGCAGATATCGATGCGAGAGGCCGTGAAACAGAACGTACACTGCTCTGGCTCAATAAGGTTCCTGTCAGGGAAAGCCGAGTTCAGAGATGGAAACTAAAGCAGGGACCAGGCTAGAACAACCAGAGAGATGGAAACCCAAGTGAGAGACTCAGTAACGGGGCCGGGCACCACCAACCTGAGCTTCACCTGCCAGCGGAAGATGGTATGGGGCCCACAGCCTGGATGCAGCCTCAAGAAATTTCCATCCCTGCAGAGGCAGAGCGGGGAAGGGGAAGAACAGAGGAAGCTTGAAACACATCCCTGTTTGAGGCACTGTCTGTCCCAGCCCCAGTCACACACCTGGTCTGGAAGATGAGCGTGAAGTCCTGCTCTCGGAAAAGTACGCGAGAGGTGTCCCTGCAGATCTCCTTCACATACACGTGCACCACCACTGAATCCGGTCCCTTCTCATAGGAGTCATTCTTGACAAATGCCAGGTTCACCATGGACTCTGGTTCTATGTTGAGACCATGGCTCAGTGCCACCAACCCAAGACAAATTCCAGCCTGTTACTATACTCCTCCCTACCCACCCATCAACCCTGCAACCCAACCTGGGGGTCTACCGGGCCAATCCCCATTTTACCATCCACCAAAGTTGCAGACTCTGCTCCTACTGCCATCTCCTCTTTGATGTGGTCATCTCTCTCACAGTCTCTGCTCTGGACCATGGCTGGGGAGATTGGGCCATTCCTGGAGGCCACTGTCTTCTCCCCTGTCAAATGGGCTAAATCCTTCTCTGAGCCCAGGAGACTGGTTTGAGGGTTCAGTGGTGATACATGGAGCTGCTCCTCAATCTCAACCTAACCACACACAAAGGGAGGGGACAGGAGAGGAAGGGAGGGGAAGGGAGGGGAGAGAAAAGGGCAAAATTTAGCCCTGGGTCTGGCAGGTGACACCCACTCTAATCCACATTCCTTCCCCAGTCTCCAAACACCCAAACAGGTGCCTAACTCTCACCTGAGTGGCCGAGTCAGAAGACAGAAAGGGTGGAGCATCACCTTGGGGACCAGGGCCATCCCTGGGCCCTTCCCCTTCTGGCCCTCTGCGGAGATGCACGGCCCTCTTGGCACTGGGCCCTGCCTGTGCTCCAGGGCCAGTCCCTGAGCCTACCTCACCACGGCCCTGGGCCCGCTTCTGGTTTCGGGCTTCCTGTTTAGCTCTGCGGGGCTCAGAGCCTGGTTCCAGGGCAATGGGAGACAGCTCTTGTCCATTCTCCTGGCACCGCAACCCTGGCACCAGCTCTTGGGTGCCTAGAGGTTTTTTCTGCCAAAGATACAACAGTTAGGCCCTGTTAAATACATTGGGTATCCCCAGCCCCCATACACTCAATGGGAGCTTACCAGGAGAGAGGGCCAGGCGAGCAGAGGCACCTTCTTGGGTAGTGTCAACTGTAGAAGACCACCCTTACGAGCCTGCACTTTGGTGCAAGAACTTTGTATTTCAGCAAAAAAGACACCACCCCATTGCTGACCACCTGGAAAAAGGAGTGTTAACAGTGATCTGAGGTAGGGATACTAGAGAACTCAAAGGTAATACTGCACTCTGGGCAGAAGAACACACCTGGAAGCCTCACCACACAGTCTGTGTCTGTGAAAGCAGCGTCTACTTCCTCCAGACGTAGGGGACCTGCTCCTACCCGCAGTTTAACAGTCACCTCATCTGCGGTCTGTTTCCAATCAAGCAACAATTCTATATGGAGAAGAGATCAGAAGAGTTGCTGCTAATGATGACAGACAGGTAAAAGAGCCAAACCTACTGCTCCACCTGAGAGTTGAATTCTCCCTTCCCTCAAGCAGCGCTCAAAAGCCCCATTCGTTTCTCACCCTCTTTGGGCTGCTCCTTTCGAGGTGTAGACGCTGGCAACAAGAGGAAAACAGACAATGAGGAGGCGTCGGATCCCAAGACCCCACCATCTGGATCTTAGCCAAGCTCCTTGTCTTTAAAGCTGAGGTATTTCTCTCAGCACCAACCCATAATAAAGGAGGCAGGACACAGACCTTTACACTGCATGTCCAGAGGCATGGGAAGAAGGGACCATGAGAACTCCGGAAATGCCACTCCTACCTCTCCTGGGATCTCCATCTTTGCTTTCCTGGTTTGCTCGATCCTTCTGTTTCTTCTTACTAGTGGCTTCCTCCAATCCTGGGGGCCCTCTCCTTGGGCCTGTAGTACTGGCCCCACCAGACATCTTGAGCCGCTTGGTAGCCAGCCAGAGTGCCCCAGGGTCGGCAACAGCGTCTGGGTCAGGGCTACGGCGCTTTCTTCCTGGCCCAGCTATCTTGGCAACTCTTTGTAGCCAAATTCTTCAGCAAGGAACCAACAGCCTAATGAAAATAGACCAGGAATCACTGCCAAAGCCAAACAATTTGTTCCCTGCCTACAACCAGGAATCAGAATCAGCAACTGAGGACACTCTTGGCCTTTTAAAGGTTAATATCTTGTCACCATCTGAGGCAGCCATGCCCACTCTGAGACTACCCTATGAGGAAATAAATAATTCAAGCAACAGCAACCGCTTCAGGCCACACCTCCTGAGTATCTACAAAAGACCCAGAATGCGCCGGGCGTTGGTGGCCCACGCCTTTAATCCCATCACTCAGGAGGCAGATCTCTGTGAGTTCGAGGCTAGCCTGGTCTCCACAGCAAGTTCCAAGACAGCCTCCAAAACAATACAGAGAAGCCCTGTCTCAAAAAACAAACCAAAAAAAAAAAAAAAAGATCCCGAATGCTGGGAGCTGCACTGAGGAAGCGCTAGGTCAAGGCAGTCACCGCCCGGGCCCAGGCTCACCCTCTGGACAGGAGCCACGGCTCCAACCCACAGGACTGGCACGCTGAGCAGAGCGTCCTTTCATTCACTCTCACTGGCTGCTTAGTCACCAGACAAGGAGAAGGTGAAGGAGGCAAGCAGGAGAGGCAGAGATCATCAAGCAGCTGTGGAGAGGCCAGACCCCAGCTGAAAACGGACCCTCCGCAGGTGCTGCACTGCCCAGAAACAGCCCTGGTATTCAGGTGACTAATCTGCTTCCTGCCGGCTCCCACTGCTGTCAGAAACGTGCTTCTGAAACTAACTGGTCTTTGTTTCCAACTAAAATGGGAGTTTCTCTCCACAGCTCCAAAGACCAGTGAACTCAAGTGTTGAGACATGGTGGTGGGCATCCAGCTTGACACTGAAACAGACATCACCCTATTTCCAGGTTCCTTCATTCATCAGCTTTGATCCACAGAAGCCTAATCAGTTTCCCATCTCTGTGTAGATTCTGGCTCTCTCCACACAAAATGAAGTTTTCGAAAGCAGACACTGAGGGGAGAGTGGAGACGGAACGGAATGTAGACCTAGGACCCCTGGCAGCCTCAAGCCCGGCTAGCACAGCCAGAAGAGATATGACCAGTCTGTGATCCCTTGGGGAAGATGGGGTGATAAAAATACCCTTGTCAGGCCAGAGAGATGAGCTGAATCTGGTAACAGCCTGCCCAGGCCTGAGGGCAGAACACCCTCCGTTTCCTCCTTACACCTAGGCCCTATTCACAAGTTCAGTCCCTCCCCCATGCTCCCAGGACGTCAGAGCGGGAGAGGGACTATCCAGAGATCCCAGATGGTCGGAGAGGCTGCGCAGAGTTACTGACCACAGACCAACGCCCCAAGAAGGCTGCTATCCGACTCCAACCTCCGAATCCCAGGCCTGCCACCACCTCCTCCAGGAAGCCACCCTCGCTCGCCGCTAGTCCTCTTAAAAACAGAGAAGCCGGCCACAGATGTAGCATAACGGCTCAGTCGGCATCGGTGGGCCCCTCACTCCGCGGGGCTCGAGATGTCGAGGCTGGCACGGCCCGTGACCTTGAGCAGGCCGCTGCAGGCCAACACCGCGGCCTTCCCACTGCGGCCAAACCAGCGACTTGCGGCCCGCACCACTCACCGAGCGAGACAGCCACCACCAGCCCTCTTCGGGCCCTGGCAACCCGCTCTCGATTCCGGTTCCGGCGTCGAGTCGGTTCCGGTTCCGGCGCGCCCCTCCCCCGTCCCGGCTCCGCCGCCGCCGCTTCAGCCGCTTGTTTTGTTTCGACTTCTAGATAAGACTATGGGAGGCGGAGCTGCGAGCTGATGACGCACTTCCGGCAAGGGTGGGTGCTGTAGTGAAGGGCAGTTCTGGGGAGGGCCGGAAAGGAAGAAGAGGGGTTCCGGTGCTTTGGCCTTTGCTAGAATTCTACTCAGGACCAGGTACCTAGGTCCTTCGCCCCTCCCATCAACGTCCAGACAACACAGCGGAAGGTCACACTGGTTTATTGAAAGCACTTGCTAGCCAAAAGCTCTTTAACGTGTGGACAGACATGAGTGTGGAACAGAGCTTGGGGACAAGGCTGGGCCCCGGGGAGGGGTCACTGGCAGGTGTTGTAGATCTGGACCTGCAGGTTGATGGCCTGAAGCACACTGCGCATCCGGGCTTCCAGCCCATCCAGCTGGGCCGCCTTGCCCTCCAGTTCACGTTCATTCTCTTCGTAGGTGCCCTCCAGTTCTAGAAGGGTCAAGAAATAGTTTAGGTCTCTCTCCGGCAATCCCACCTCCCTAGCTCCCCCCAGCACGGTCCTCACCCTGCAGCCGCTGCAGCTTGTCCTGAGCAGCCTGCAGCAGGCCCCGAGCCTCATCCCGCAGCTGCTCTGCCCTGGCTTGCGCGGCCAGCACACCTTCAGCCTTCCGTTCAGCCAGCGCCCTCACAGTTTGGTACTGGTCGCCTACTTGTTCCCGCAGCTGCTGTAGATGTAAAAGACAGGGTCAGTATGCTAGCACAGTGGAGTCCTAACCCTCAGGGTGGCTTTGCCTCAACTTACCTTTTCAGCCTCCCTGGCACGACTCTGAGCACTGCCTGCTGTCTCTTCAGCTGTAGACGCTGCCAGCCTATTTCCGGCCCGTTTCAGTTTCAGGGCCTCCAGGAGAGCATCCAATTGCTGAGTCCGCTCACTTGCAGAGTTCAGTGACTGCTCTGCACCTGCTACCCGCTCTTGCACCTGCCACAGAGGGGTCCAGGTTGAAACAGACCCACCTTTAGTCCCAGTGGTTCAGAGGGAGAGGAAGGTTGATCTCTGTGAGTTCTGGGCCGTCCAGGGCTATCATAGTGAGACCTGGTTCCAAACACAACAAAACATCCGGAGTACATGTCCCCCTGATGTCCTAGGGAGACCGTACCCGGTGCAGGGTCTGCTCTGTGTTCTCTGTGTCAGCCACTGCTCCTCGGATGGCTCCCTGAGCAGCACCCTGTGCCCTCTGAGCCTCCTCCAGTGCTGCCTGTACTGTCTCTGCCTTCTGTTTCTCACCCTCGGCACGGCTCCTGAGGAAAAGGGGAGATCAGGGTCTGCAGATATCAGGGCCAGGTTTCAGGAATGGGGGCCAGGGTTGGGGTCAGACCGTGCCCGCTGTGCGTCTTGTAGTAGCTGCTCAGCCCGACGCACATCGCCCATAGTATGTGCCAGGATTGTGTCCACATCCGCCAGGCTTCGGACACGGTCTGCAATCTGGCTTGCTAGGTGCTGGATCTGCTCAGGTGAGGCTGGGATGGAAAGCTCTAGTACCCGTGTGGCTACCATTTCAATACTGTCAGGGTCAGCTCCCTCCTCTGTGGAGACACAGGCAAGAGCTTAAGAACAGATTCCCCAGCATGAGCTTGGAAACATAAGCTTGATATGTGGGTTCTCAGAGTGCACATGCCATAGGAGTTTGCTGAAAGGGATAAGGATGTGAACAGAGAATAGGGACTGTACAATGGGCAGAGACCTAGGGACACTGACTGGACAAGGACTCAGGGGCAAGACATAGGGTCATAACTCATGCCCATTGCAGACCCTGAGCCTCAAGTACACACAGACACGAGGGAAGCCGCAGGGGAGACTCACGGCTGAGGAAGTCCTTCACATTCTGGATAAGTTCCCGAAGCTCCTGGTTGGCCTGCTCCACTTGGCCCCTAGAAGCATTAGCCTTGTCCAGGGCTGCCTGTGCCCGCTGCTGTGCCTCCTCTGCCTGCCGGCGAGTCTCAGACACTCGGCCGAGGATGCCACCACCTTCTACCAGTGCCCGCTGCAGCTCGGCCTGTGTGTGCCGAGCCCGGCCCAGTGCTAGATCTGCTGTGGCTGCTGCCCCACTGCAACCGAGGCCACCACAACGGGGTCGCCCATCCTCATCCCGGCATCCGGCACCCCCGCAAGGGCTGGTGGTGCAGGGTGCGTCCCCTGGCGCCCCACATACCTGCCAGGCACAAAACAAATCAGGGTTCCGTGGGAAGAATACCCACCCCTACCTACCCCCACTCCATACTTGCACCTCACCAGCTCGTTTATGCCTGTCAGGCTCAGGGCGTGGGTACGTGAAGAGAGCTGACCCAGCGCCTGCTGGTTTGCTAACTGTTTGCGGCTGAAGTTCTCTTTTTGGGCACCCATGAGCACTTCTGTCCGACGCCGGGTATCTGCTGAGTTGCTCACTGGGCTGGGTACTGCAAGGGTGGAGGTGTTGGCACGGCGCTCCGCTTCTGTAGACTGGCTGTGGGCATGTCGGATGCTGTCATAGGCACCTAAGTTGGGTCAGAGAGGTCAGTCAGCTGAAAATTCGCTCTGGTACACCTGCCTAGTTAACCAAAAACTCACCTAAGAAATTCGAATGTTTGAGGATATCCAGATGCTGGTCAAGCTGCCTCAGTGTGAGATTGAGCGCAAGCCCGTCTCTCTCCAGACCACTGATTGCATGGTTGGCATTGAAGTTCTCATCCTGTACATCTGTTAGCTCAGCCTCTAACTGAGTCAGGCGCTCAGTGGTCTTCCCAATTTCGTGGCTAAATCAATAGGGGACAGTTTAGAGAGGCTTCAGTCCAAGTCTTTTGGCCTTTGCTCCACCCCACCGTATTTATTTAGTCCCATCCATACCGCAGTCCTTCTGTGGCCTCTACAAGCTTCGCAGTAGAGGCAGCTGAGGCATTGCGGGCACCCACGATGGCCTGTACCATGCCCAGCTTCGCCTGCATGTCCAAAAAGCTGCTTTCAAAGGCACCCAGCACACCCGTTTGCTGTAACTCGTGCGCCCACTGCTCCAGGCGTCGTGTGCGAGCAGCCAGGTCCTGTACAACACGATCCCAGTCTCCAAAGCATGCATGGCAGGGGTGACAAGCAGGAAAAACACCCGAGAAGCCACGAGCACACTGGTCACAGCGCACACCAGACACGCCTGGACGGCAGCTACAATGGCCCGTGGAACGGTGACACTGAGGTTTGTCTATGCCTCGAGGATCGCAATCACAAGCTGCAGAAAAAGACGAACCATAGAATGAGGGCTGCCGTGACGCATACCAAGACAGTCTTTATCCACCGCGTCTCTCCGGGTTTCTCACCACGGCACTGCAGACCAGGGTCTCCCCAATGGAGCTCTTGGCACTCAGAACAAGTCCTCCCACCAAAGCCGACATGACAGTGGCACTGCCCTGTGAACTAGGACATAAACAGCAAGGCTCAGAGCCTCTAGCAAAAGTTAAGCCTGTGAGGCAGATGACGGGCTCCCTCTACCCACGATTCCATACCTCATTGCAGGTGGGGCCTCTAGCCCTGGTTGGGTGGCACGCACAAGGCTGGCAGCCACGGCCACTGGTGAAGTTCCAAAAGTTAGGGGCACAACGGTCACAACTAAGGCCTTGGACGTGGGGGAGGCATGGGCACTGCCCACTGATTGGGTCACAGTGGCACTGGTCAGTAGATGGGCACTGCTGGGGATTGGTGCCGAGAGGATTGCAGGTACAGCCTGGGCAAGTCAAGAGACACAAGAATCCAGGGAATCTGTCCCCAGCAGAACCCACCCCAACCATCTCTTCCCACAGCCAAACTTACGGTGACAGCTCTGTCGGGCCGCTTGCCCATGGAAGCCAGGCTTGCAGTGGCCACAGTGGGGCCCTTCTGTGTTGTGCAGACAGCGCAAGCATCGCCCCGTGTGGGAGTCACAGGCATCAGGGTCCGTGGGGTCAATGTTTCCGCTGCACTCACACAGTTGACACCGTCCACCTGGCTTTGATGGGTCTCCAAAGTGCCCGGGGGCACAAGCTTCACACCGAAGCCCTGTCCACAGTCAAGAGGAAAGAGACCATCCATGAGTGCTAAGCTTAGCCACCTCACCCTAATCCCGTACCTGTGCCCTACCCACTCACCGGTGTAACCAGCTCGGCAGTGGCACACAATTTGCTGGGAATATCCATCCCGGTGGCAAGAAGTAGCAAAGTGCCGCTGGCTCCCAGGACCTTCAGGGCAGGGACAAGGCCGGCACTGGCCTCCATACGGCAGCCTCGGGTCCCCATGAAAACCAGCGATGCACCTGCAGGGAAACGAGCGGGGGTTATCTTCAGGCCGCCTGCCCAGCCACCAGCCGCTCACAGCTGCTCTAGGCTCACCTTTCACAGTGCTCGCCCCCGGTGTAATCACGGCAGCCCAGGCAAGCGCCTGTGTGGGCATCACACTCGTCCGCACGCCCATTGCAGACACACGGCCGGCAGTTAGGGAATCCCCACTGGCCACGTTGACAGCGGTCACAGCGAAGACCAAAGGCACCAGTTCGGCAGGGACACTGTCCACTCGTCCCTTCACACAGGGCACTGAGTGCCCCATCAGGGCTACACTGGCAGGCTGGAGATAAGGTAGAGAAGTCAGGGTGGGGAGGTTGAGGAATCATAGGGAAGTACAGGGGACTCCAACCCAAGAGTATAGGATCCAAGGTGGAGTTGAAGAAGGAAGAGCGAAGCGAGGGGGAAGAGGGAATCTTGAAGTGGGAAAGGAAAGAGAATAGGGACGATTAAAAGACAGACAGATACCTTGACAGCCTACAGGGCCAAAGCCATAATAGCCAGTGGCACAGACATGGCAGCGGCGTCCAACCACTCCAGGTTTGCAAAGGCACTGGCCGCCATGAGGGTTGCACTCAGAGCTCAGTGAGCCTTGAGGGTTACACTGACACGCTGTGAGCGGGAGAGAAAGAGCAGATTAGGCTAGGTCCCCACCTCTGCCTGCCAAGTCATAACCAGAGTACTTACGCAAGGCACCGTTGTAGATCAGGGAGGACAGGCTGATGAGGAGGGGGGCGCAGGCCTCAGAGAGAGGGGTCTTGCTGGGCATCAGACCTTCCTCATGGCAACGGTAGCGTTCAAAAGTGGCACGGCGCTCCAAGGCGGCAGCATCACCCCCACTGAACATCTCTAGCACCAAGACATGGGGCTGCAGTACCAGCTGAAGAGATGTACAAGAGCGAACTCGCATCGGACTCCAGTGCTGCCACAGCGCCTACCTTTTCTGCCACAGAGCCTCCCAGGCACCACCATCACCATGATCTCCACCCCAAAGGCCCCGCCATCGCTGCTGATAGGAGCGGAAGATCGCTCACCGAGTCAATGAGTAGCCCAGACCCAGAGTAGGTTTCGGGATAGACACGTCCCCCCACTCGCGTCAGTTTCAGATTCAGTTTGTAGGAGATGCCAGGCTCAAGGCAGATGGGTCTGGGAAACACCAAAGACCTGGGAGTGGGGAGCAGAGCATAGGATGACACTCAGGGCCCATGCACCTATCATATGGTTATTTTTGTTATTGTTGTTTTGACTTTGTTGTTTTTGTTTTTTTTGAGACATGGTTTCTCTATGTAACAGTCCTGGCTGTCCTGGAACTCACTCTGTAGACCAGGCTGGCCTTGAACTCAACAGAGATCCTATCCTCAGCCATTAACACTGCCACTCATAGCAATCGAACCAATTGACCAAGGCAAAGACTACTGAGCCAGACTAGCCAACATGTACCAACATGTACCTGCTGAGTCCCTGACAGGAAATCTGAACAGAAGAGTCCTATAGATGTGGCTTTCTGGAATCATACAGCCACACAGACCAATGCCACCTAAAATACAGAGCCTGCAACCATGTATCTCTCTCTCTCTCTCTTTTTCTCTCTCTCTTTTTTTTTTTTTTTTTGGCTTAACCACCAATGCCTGGCTTAATTGGGTCTTTAAAAACAAAACAAAACAAGCCAGGCGGTGGTGGCACACGCCTTTAATCCCAGCACTCGGGAGGCAGAGGCAGGCAGATATCTGTGAGTTCGAGGCTGGGCAGGACCGACAGCCTTGAAAACAATACAGAGAAACGCTGTCTCGTAAAAACAAAAAAACAAACAACAAAGAAATTAACAAAAAACAAAAATCCAAAACCCAGGGCTGGAGAAGGGAGTTAAGAACACTTGCTGTTCTTTCAGAGAACCCAGACTTGGCTCCCAGCATTCACATTGGAAGGCTGAAACAGCCTGTAACTCTAGTTGCAAGGGATCCAACAATAACTTCTGTGGGCACCTGCACACATGAAGTGCAAGAACACACACACAGTGCACGCATGCTCATGTGCATACACATACAAATACTTATACGTATGCATGCATACATACATACATACGTAAAGATAACAAATGAGAAAAAAGAAAACCTGACAGATTATAATGTCAAGAGATACATGGGTGGGCGTTGGCGGCACACGCCTTTAATCCCAGCACTCGGGAGGCAGAGGCAGGCGGATCTCTGTGAGTTTGAGACCAGCCTGGTCTATAGAGCGAGTTCCAGGACAGCCTCCAAAATAATACAGAGAATCCACGTCTCAAAAAACAAAACAAAACCAAAAACAAATAAACAAAAAGATCTTGGATCTGAGCTGGGCACGCACACCTTTAATCCCAGCTCTTGAAGGCAGAGGCAGGCAGAGCTCTGTGAGTTCAAGGCCAGTCCGATCTATAGAATGAGTTCCAGAATAGCCAAAGTTACACAGAGAAACCCTGTCTCAAAAAAAAAAAAAAGACAGAAAGAAAAAGAAAAAGAAGGAGAGAGGCCCAGGATGGCCAACAGAGTAATGAAAAAGCTAATGATATAGGAAACAAATACTTGCAAAATGTTTTTTTGTTGTTGTTGTTTTGTTTTTTGTTTAACGAGACAGGGTTTCTCTGATTGTCGGTCCAGCCTGGCCTCGAACTCACAGAGATCCGCCTGCCTCTGCCTCCCAAGTGCTGGGATTAAAGGCGTGCGCCACCAATGCCCGGCAATACTTGCAAAATGTAACAAACCTTAACCAGTCACACCCTTTCTCTAATACCACTGCCTTGCAAACATCACTACCATAGGATGACTTCCGGTCAATTAATGCCTTGACCTCTGAAACTCACATTGAGAAAGCAGACCGTTTTATCTATGACTTTCCTGTGAGCATAGCCACGGACCTGGCAGGCAGCGCCCAGAAGGACGGATTTGAAAGAAGGAACAGGTAAGAAAGCAATGTGGTCTTTCGGGAGATTTGCATGGAAAATGGCTGCACCTGCAGCCTTGCCACTGTGCCCTCACCGGGTGTTTGGCTGGAGCATGCCGTGAGTTCGGTCATCCTTAGGCAGCACATGCCCACAGGGGCTGTGGGCAGACACGGGCCCTGGGCGATGCACAGTCAGTTCCAGCTCTGCCCATTGCTCAGGAACCTGGTGGAAGAGGAGCGTGGAGAGGATTCTTCCACATCCAGAATGTCTGCACGGGTCAGCTGTCACAGGGTCTAACCTGAGGCTCCAAGCGCAGTAGCAGGTCATAGTCCATGGCCCTTGGCAAAGAGGTCACCAGGAACTCCACTTCCTGACCTTCCCGAAGCCGTACAAAGCCCGCGCCAGTCCAGGATGGAGTCTCTCTGTTGGTAGCCAGACGCTCTACCACCTCAAGGGCCTGAGAGTCGACACGGTCACAGCAGGGATGAGGACTGAGGTGAAGTGCCACCTGTGCTGCCACAGCCAGCCCCAAACACAATTTCTCCCGCCAAGGCCCCCCTAAGACTGGACAGCATCCCAGTCCCTGCAAGGCACCCCTCCCCTCTAGCCACTCCACCCACATCTTGTGAGTGCTCCCACCTGCCCTCGGGCATCCTCAGCCTCCCAAGTTAAATGGTCTAGAAAAGGCCGGAAGTAGCCAGGCTGTACTTGTTCACAGCGCCGTCCAATCATGTGCTGGCGGCAGCGGCACTGGCCTGTGGCCTCATCACACCTGAGGGATGCTGTGGTTACTGAAGGGCCACCCCCTTTGCCTCCCCCCTCCCCCATCACACAGCACTCACTGAGGATCCAAGGCACCACCCACGTCGCAGTCACAGGGACGGCAACCAAGCAGGTCATGGCTCAGGCCCCAGTGGCCAGGCTGGGAAGAAGGGATTGATGGAGGCTCTCAGTGAATCCAACCACACTCCCAGCCAGTCCCCAGACCACTGCTCTATACCCTTGGCCGCCCAAACCAGAGGCTTCTCATTCAGAACTAGACCCTAAGTTCTCAGTCCCCACCCACTGGACTTCGCCCCCAGCCATGTGCTTTGAGGACAAGTCCTGGACCCTGGAGCCTCAGATCCCCCTGCCTCACCAGGCAGCGGTCACAGCCGTGTCCGGTCACCAGCCGCTTGCAGAAACAGGCTCCACTGTTGGAGTCACAAGGGGTGCCCCCAGGCACTGTGCCCCGTGAATTACACTGACAACCTGTAGTCAAAGAGGCCCATTAGCACTGTAGAAAGAAGTGCTCAGGTTCATCTGCTTCAGAAATAAGAGGCCAGGGGTTAAGGGTCAGCATAGGAGTTATGGCAGGAAGCACATACGCTGGCATCCCAGAGGGTTGCTGGCACTAAGTCCAAAGAAGCCATCGCGGCATTGCTGGCATCGAGCACCAACCACATGTTCTTTGCAGCGACACTGGCCCGAGACTAGCCCTAGCACAGGGTCATCATGGGAATCACAGCGACCACCATCTTGAGAGCCCATAGGGTCACAGTCACAGGCTGAGAACAAAGGAGAGTATAAATCATGCTAGCCCGATGGCCCAGCATCAGTCCTAAGCCTTCCCTGTTGCTGTTCTGGGTCCACCCCAAGCCCTTACCACACAAATTCTGGCTTCCTAGCTCCTGACTCAGTTTTCTCTCCCTCGCCCCCGGTCCCAGCCTTACGACGGCACACGGCTGGGTCCCGCAGGTCCTTGGTTGGGTCTCGGTAGAAGAAGGGGCGGCAGAGCTCACAGTGGCGCCCAGCTGTGTTGTGCTGACAACCGTCGCACACACCTCCACTCACATTCCCAGACGCCAGGTACACAGCCATGTCAAAGTGGCAGCTACGGGTATGCCCGTTGCACTCACACTCTGGGAAGAAAGCAAAGGCCAATTGAGAAGCCAGGCCCTTAGGGTAAGCGACGAGGGAAGGGGGTTAGTGTCATCACTTTAGTCGGAACCCTAGGCCAGAACTAGTAGGTGGCAGCTTCAGGACTTCAAGTCTTCAGAATCATATGGGACTAGTAGCCAGAGCAGACTATAGAGGAGGCCTGAGGGTCATCAGGGGTATCAAGGCCTGGACACCCTTTACCCACAGCCTAGGAATTTAGGGCTTGATCAACCCACATTTGGTTTGAACCAGGCCACAGCCAGGCTCTAGGGTTGTGTCTCACTCACTCCGACAGGCATGAGTATGGCCGTCCTCAGCAGGATGCCAGGGCAGGTCATGATAGAAATCCTGACACTGCTCACAGTTGAGACCACGAGTATTGTGTTTGCAGACACAGGCCCCATGTACCTGTGAAGACATTCAGGAAGGTTGGTAGCACTATCTAGCCATGCCCACACCTCCCCATAACCCCACTCCAGTCACTAGAGACCCTTACCATGCCCTCAGCATGGGCTGGTGCCCCCGGTGCAGGGGCGCACTGTGAGGCATGTCCATAGCAGAAGCAGTTGCCACGGACAACAAGCTCATAGAGGGCATAATAGTATTTTTCCCGGATCTCCCGCCGAGGGTCCAGCAAGTTGTCCCCCAGTGTGTGAAGCCGAGTCAAGTTCACTCGTAAGTTGGTGATCTTCAACAGGTCTAAGAAGGGAAAGAGGGTTTTGTCCAACTAGACGGGCAAGCTCTGGTAGCCTCATACCCACCCAGGGGTTGCAGCTGCCAAGGTCACCTTGGGAGCCCTCTTTTCTATTGCTACCAGAGCTAAACTGGGCTTGGCATCTGCCCTAGGAAGCACCCAAAATAGTTACTGAGGCCCCAAATAGTCCCTATCCATCCGGACACTGGGCCTGTGCCAGTCTCCAGGGGTAGAGTAGAGCACTCACTCTGAATCCGTGAGCTGTAGGGGTCTGGGATAGGGATGGCAGGATCCAGCACACGGTAGATGACCTGGCGTGGCAGGAAGCCCACAGAGGCATCGGACCTTGCTTCAGATACACCACAGACCCCATAGAGCCCTTCCTACCCTCCGCCCAGACCCCAGCCTTTACCTCGCCTTCAGTGGATGGTTCAATTTCTGAGTAGCGAGACTCGCAAACCACATCGTCCCAGTGCCGTGGTGGGGCCAGTGGGACTCCTGGGAAGTCAGCCCCGCAGTCATAGGAAAAATATCGGTACACGTGCCAGGTGCGGCCAAAGTCTGCAGAGCGCTCCACCAGCATGGCAGCAGGACGAAAGGTCTGGTTGGGGAGGGGGGGGACATGCCTGATCCGCAGGAACCGGGACCTCAGCCCAGCCCGGGCTGCTGAGAGCCCTGCTTAGTTATGATCTCTGCCAAGTAGCTCACAGACAAGTGGGGGTGACTGAAAACCAGGCAGTGATCAGACCAGGGGGGCAGCTGCCTCTAACTGGTAGGTTAGGATCTGACCTAGTCTAGGAATGCGGCACAGGAGATGTCAAAGGCTTGGAGCGTGCTCAGCAATGGAAACTATGCAAGAAATGACCACGTTTCATACGTAGTCAGAACACAGCACAGGAGCACATTCAGGGAAGCTGGGTTGTAGAGTTAGGGCTCTGTCCGGGGGCATTGGGGAGCAGAGCAGGGCATTTGGGGCAGGTTCACTGCTATGCAGGCACCTTGAAAGTCATAATGAGATGGGTGAAATGGAATTCAGCTTCCAGGTCCAGTTGGATGGTGACCCTTGGGATACCTACAGCAGGAAGCAGAGGTCAAGGTTTTGAGGTTACTGATATACAAGCCCTGATCACTCTAATGACCTACCCACGGACTCACCATTCTCCGATTGCCACCAAGCTGCCCGGCGTTGTGGTGCGAAGCTGGTGACTACATTCTGGATGCGGTGGCTGTTGGGGTTGTCTCGGGCAGAGAAGGGCTGCCGGGAGTCACACAGGAAACACTTCTTCTCATCCTGTATTGGATGGAGGTTAATACCAGTACCTCAGCCAGTGCCAACCCCACCCTGATCCAGGCTCACCCAGGCCCCCGCAGCACCTGCAGGTGACTGACGATACAGTAGGGCTGGGGGCTGTGCAAGCCGCAGGTGGACGAGGCAGTCAGTCTGTCCGCACGGCCCACCAACAGGTCACCAGTGGCTGGGTAGCAGCTTCCTCGAGAACAGCCAAGTACATCCAAGGAAGGGGACTGGGCCAGTGTGGCAGCCAGCACTGGGGGCAGTGGGTTAAGCAGTTCAGCAGTGACTCTAAGAGGCAGCCACATCCCTCGGGTCCCTGGGACAGACAGCCACCCCTGGACCTACCGTCACACCCCATAACCTTAGGCCTCACCAGGCCCCTCACCACTTAGAAGTAGGCCCAAGCGAAGTTCCCAAGGCAGAGGCTGTCCCTGCTGGCCCCTCCCTGGCTCTCCTGAGGCCCACTCCATCCTGAAGAGAAGGAAAATGGAGATAAGGAGAGATAAAGAGTCCAAAGAAGAAGCCCACTACCTTCCTTGGGGTTGATGCTGACCCTGACCTCGTAGGCACTGGGCTGCTTTCCCTCCAGGTCCTCAGTCTGTCCCAGGGTCTGTCCAGCAGTCACTCCTCCACAATCTGAGAGAGTCTGACGACTTTGGGTAAAGTTGGAAAGCAGGGAAGGAAGGAAAACATGGAGTGGATTTTGGACTGGATTATAACAGGATAGAGTCCCCAACCCCTACCACATCTCTGTGCTTTGCAAACAACCCTAATCCCACGAACCAGACATTGTCCACTTTACCCACAATTTTTTAAAGGTGAGACTTATTTAGAAGAGTAGACCAGGCGTTGGTGGCGCACGCCTTTAATCCCAGCACTCGGGAGGCAGAGGCAGGCGGATCTCTGTGAGTTCAAGTCCACCCTGGTCTACAGAGCTAGTGCCAGGATAGGCTCCAAAGCTCACAGAGAAACCTGTCTCGAAAAGCCAAAAAAGAAAGAAAGAAAGAAAGAAAAAGACAAGGGAGGAGTCCAAAGAGAATTGGAGTAGTCTACTCAAAGACAGAGAACTCGTGGGTGTGTATCTTCAATGTATCCGTAAAGTCCAGATTTGTACAGAGACCAGGGCAAGATGGAGTGGCAGGAAGGGGGCTTATGGAACTGGGGGAATGGAAAAGGTAAATAGGGGGTTTGTGATCTTTGAGACATGGAAGGCAGATCTGAGGAGCTTATGGCCTTTGTCTGTGGTGTCACTATGAAAACCACCGTCAAATTATCTGCAGACTCCCAGGGTTACCGCACCAGCAGGGAGATGAAGTAGATGCAAACTGAAATTCTCGTGGACCTGGGGGAAGGTTATGGCGACCCAAAGGACCGGTAGGACTGAGCTCTGGGCGACACTGGGTGGACCACACAGTGCTGAAACACAGCTCTGTGGAACTGGAACGTGGGTAG
Organism: Mesocricetus auratus; assembly: GCF_017639785.1. Taxonomy (NCBI): domain Eukaryota; kingdom Metazoa; phylum Chordata; class Mammalia; order Rodentia; family Cricetidae; genus Mesocricetus; species Mesocricetus auratus. The sequence continues at coordinate 46,552,538 of NW_024429267.1, read as the reverse complement.
TCACTACAGCAAATGAGTTGCAAGAAACATTGCCTGCTTCCGGATTAAAATGGGCAGCGGCTACTCAGCTACCCGGATATGGGATCTGGTGACAGACGCTGGACCCCAGCAGCTGTGAGTGAATACGAATCTTGTGGCTATTTATCCATTTCGGACTTTCCAGTCCTCTGGCAGCCCGGGAGCGTAGAGTTGGAATGCGTGCACCCACTAGGCGCTGCGCCCCACCCAGACCCCTGGGACTTCAGGCGGGAAGAGGGTGGGTCCAGGGTCTGTGAAGCTTGTTTTGAGTGCCACAGCTATGAACAGATTGCTAGAGATCAAGCAAAGATTACTAGAAGCTGCTGGCGCCTGTGGGAATGCTGAGTGTTCTTCAGAGAAAGCTCTCCGCTTCACAAAGGAGAATGGGGGCGGGACCATCAATCCGTTGGATTTTCTCTGTCACTTGAGTAGAGTCTGCAGTCACCTAGAGGGGTCCTGTGTGTTACCGAGGGAAGCTCTGGGATACTCAAGGTGAATTTTAGATCAGGCTGTCCCCTGTGCTTTGACTGGCTCTTGGGAACTCATTCCTCATGCCGGATTGCCTTACCCAGCCTGAATGCAGGGGGAGGTGCTCAGTCGTATGGCATCTTGGTATGCCATGCTTTGCTGAAGTCCATGGGAGGCCTGCTCCTTTCTGCTCCTTTCTGGGCAATTAAGGAGAGGGTGGCTGTGGGGGAAGGACAGAAGTGGGGAAGAGAGGAGGGAGGCTGTGGTCAGGATGTAAAATTAATTAATTAATAAAAAAGATCATGTAGCCAAAACAAAAACAAAAAGAATTTTAGGTAACTCGGCGTTAGAGGTGGTAGGGTGGGGTTAAGGCTTCAGAGGGTGTCAAGAGGGTTACTCGATAGCTCTATTGCAAGGTTAGAGGGCCAATGGGGGACATCCTAGAGTCACATTTAGGGCAGAGGGTACAAGATGAGATTTCTTGGTTATAGTACAACCCAGGTGGTTTCAGAGTCCTTTTTTTTTTTTTTTTTTTTCAAAACAGGGTTTCTCTGAGTAACAGCCTTGGCTATCTTAGAACTCACTTTGTAGACCAGGCTGGCCTTGAACTCACAGAGATCCTTCTGCCTCTGTGTCCCAAGTGCTGGGATTAAAGGCATGCTCCACCACACCTGGCTCTTCTTATGTTTCTGATTTTTAAGTATCTAAATGTTTTGTCTGTATGCATGCCTGTGAACCACTTCCAGGTTTGGCGCCCAAAGATGCCAGAAAAGGGCATCAGGTCCCCTGGAACTGGAGTTAACAGGTGTCTGTGAACTACCATGTGGGTGCTGGGAGTAGAACTCAAGTCCTCTGGAGGAGCAGCCAGTACACTTAACTGTTAACTTCTCCCGCTGTGCCACGTTCCTTTTTAGCTGATGTCCATAGATGGCAGTCAGCTGCTGGCACGGCTGTGGAGAATATGCTCTTAAAGTGTCGCTGCTTTGGGGCCTGCAGATGGGCTGCCTTCTCCAGGACCTGGTCACCCTGTGCCAGGCAATAAGCCAGCTCTGGAGATCAAGCCATCTGAGCCCGAGATGTGACTTCTGACCCTGACCCAAATCTCCATTACATCTGTGACCCCAGCCTTAAACTTAAGTGAGCCCTGACTCCAAACTTTACTGCAGCTCACATCTCCATAGAAGTCTGACTCTGACAATGGCCCATATGTCTTTGTTCCAGCCTGTCCCACTAAAGCCCATTACATCACTCGAGGTGGCTCCAGCTACTCTCTGCCTTTCGCCACAGTTCCTGACCCTCAGCTTCTGCCTGTACCAGCTCTTATACAACATGGCTATCAGGCTGCCTTTGCCCTTCTGCGGCTCTACCAAACTTGCTTGGCCATCTGGAACTTGTAGAGCAATGTTGAGCATCATATCCTTTCCAGACTCTAGTTACCTACGTAAATCACTGCTCAAGGTTGCTGGGAGGCAGTAAGTTTAGAACTGGACCCCTGTGCGTTAGCCCCATATAGCTCAGCCCCATCCTGAACCCTACTTCTGCTGTTCCAGAAAGGTTCTTAAGAACCCAATACACCATTTCACCTTGCCTGGGTTTCTAGCTATGCCCATGGCTCATATTGCCTGCTCTGATGTTAAATTTAGGTGAGATCCTCAGCTCCATTGGACACATGCTCTACAACAAGGTCATATCAACTAGTAGCTTAATACTCCGGTCACCTGGAGCAAAAGAGTTGGGGTTGTAGAGAAGTCACATCAAAGTAGCAACTAGGTTCAGTATTCATCTCATGGGTAATTAGCACATGGTGGAAGAGCCCAGGAGAGAATGGGGATAATAGTAGGGTTTTTGTTTTGTTGTTTGGTTTTTCCAGACAGTGTTTCTCTTTGTAGCCCTGGCTGTCCTGGAACTTGCTCTGTAGACCAGGCTGTCCTTGAACTCAGAAATCCACCTGCCTCTGCCTACTGAGTTCTGGAATTAAAGGCATTCTCCACCACAACCTGGCAAGTACTTTTTTTAGGGGGTGTGTGTGAGTGTGTGTGTGTGTGTGTGTGTGTGTGTAGGTATGTAATGTGTTGTGCAGGTGCCTGTAGAGTTCAGATGATATAGTGTTGGATCCTCTGGAACTGGATTTACAGGCAATTTTGAGCTGCCAAATGTGGGTGCTGGGAAGTGAACTCTGGTCCTCTGCAAGGGCAGCATGCACTCTTAACCCCACAGTAGCCTTTGACTAGATAAAAGAGCGTGGAGATGGAGAAGTGGGGTATGTGCCCCAACATAAGGAAGAGGCAAAGCCTGCACAAGCCCAGTTCCACACTTGCAATGTCCTGGAGAAGAGTGTAGGGATCACAGACCTACACAAGAGCCTTGACAGATAAGTGCTTGGGGTGTACTTGGTTGTTTTCCATGCTTTGGCTTTTTTGTTCTTTAGGCTCTTTTGGGGGCTACCAGCCAGCTCCCAAGTAAATCACACATGGAGTCTTATTCTTAATTATGAATGCCCAACCTTAGCTTGACTTGTTGCTAGCCAGCTTTACTTAATTTATCCTGACTACTTTTTGCTCTGGTCTTTTCTCGTGTGTGTGTGTGTGTGTGTGTGTGTGTGTGTGTGTGTGTGTGTGTGTGTGTGTGTGTGTGTAGTTTTTCCAGACAGGGTTTCTCTGTGTAACAGCCCTGGCTGTCCTAGAACTCACTTTGCAGACCAGGCTGACCTTGAACTCACAGAGATCCACCTGCCTCTGCCTCCCAAGTGCTAGGGTTAAAGGTGTCACCATCACCACCATCACCCGGCACTTCTTTTTTTTTTTTTTTTTGGTTTTTTTGAGACAGGGTTTCCCTGTGTCTTTGGAGGCTGTCCTCGAACTAGCTCTTGTGCCACCTGGCACTTCTGTATATCTTACTTTCACTCTTACTCTGTGGCTAGCCCTATCTTTCTCTCTCTCTCTCTCTCTCTCTCTCTCTCTCTCTCTCTCTCTCTCGTTGATTTTTGATTTTCTGAGACAGGGTTTCTCTGTATTGTTTTGGAGGCTTTCCTGGAACTCACTCTGTAGACCAGGCTGGCCTTGAACTCACAGAGATCCACCTGCCTCTGCCTCCCAAGTGCTGGGATTAAAGGCGTGCGCCACCATGGCCCGGCTTCTTTCTCCTTTTTGCCCCAGATTTCTCCTTCTATTATTTATCCTCTTTGCCTGCCAGACCCATCTATCTTTTCTCCTGACTTGCTATTGGCAGTTCAGCGCTTTATTAGATCATCAGGTGTTTTAGACAGACGAAGAATCACAGCTTCACAGAGTTAAATGCAACATAAACAAATGTAACGCACCTTAAAATAATATTCCTTTACACTGTGTGAATATATGTGGCTGTGAATGGTTTAATAAACGAGCTGATTTGGCCTATAGCAAGGCAGAATAAGGCTAGGTGGGAGAGCCAAACTGAAAACACAGAGAAAGAAGGGTGGAGTCAGAGAGAGGCAAGCCAGTCGCCAGAGGAGCAAGATGAACTAGAGAACAGGTAAGGCCATGAAGCCACATGGCAAGATATAGGTTAATAGAAATGGGTTCATTTAAGTTGTAAGAATTAGAAAATAATAAGCCTAAGCTATCAGCTGAGCATTTATAAGTAATACTAAGCCTCTGAGTGATAATTTGAGAATGACTGTGGGATTGGAAAACTCCGCTTACAGATAATGTAACGTAACTTTGTCCTAACCTTTCACAGATCATTCCTGCCTCTAACAATTACTCAGAGGTATGATCTAATAAAGAACAAGGGCCAGCCACAGCGTAAGAATGAAAGTAAGATACACAGAAGGGCCGGGTGGCCCGGGCGCTGGTAACACGTGCCTTTAACAAGAACCAGTTGTTAGAGCCAGGCTGGGTACCAAAGTCTTGTAGTCTCCAAACTCAGGGTACAAGGAGGAGCACCATGAGGTCAAGGCAGCCCGAACTACATAGTAAGACACTAACTAAAAGAAAAATAATTAGGAACTGTGCAGAAACCTGGCAAACTCATTGTTAAAACAGTATGTGCCCCGAAAGCAATCATGGTAGGTTACACCATGAAAACTGCTGCAGGTTTCAAATCAGTCTCCTTAACTGCCAATTTCTTTTTTCTCTTTGATTTTTCAGACAAAATCTCCTGTTTCTGGGGCTAACCTTGAACTCACCCTCCTGCTGCTTCTTGAGTAACAGGCGTGTGCCACCATATCTGAATAATGTATCCATTCCTGATACTGCTCCAAATTCATGACTGCTGTGTCCAGGTTACAGGACACAACCTGTGGGAGGCAATCAGAGTTTCCTGTGCAGGAGATAGGGCTCACGGGTAAGGAGGTGTTTTAGGATTTCTATTGCTGTGAGGAAACACCATGACGGAGATGCAAGTTGGAAAGAAAAGGGTTTATTTGCCTTAAACTTACAGGAACTCCAACAGGGCAGGATCTTGGATTCAGGAACTGATATAGAGGCCATGGTTGGGTCCTGCCTGCTTACTGGCTTCTTTCCCATCGCTTGCTCAGCCTGCTTTCTTTTCTTTTTTTTTTTTTTTTTTTTTGTGTGTTTCAAGACAGGGTTTCTCTGTATTGTATTGGAGGCTGTCCGGGAACTCGCTCTGTAGACCAGGCTGGCCTCGAACTCACATAGATCTGCCTGTCTCTGCCTCCCGAGTGCTGGGATTAAAGGCGTGCGCCACCAACGCCCGACTCAGCCTGCTTTCTTATAGAACCCAGGACCACTAGCCCAGGGATGGCCCCACCCACTGTAGGCTGCCCACCCCATTGATCACTAATTGAGAAAATGCCTTACAGCTGGATCTCGTGGAGGCATTTCCTCAATGGAGTCTCCTGCCTCTCTGTTGACTCTAGCTTGTGTCAAGCTGACACCCAAAACTAGCCAAGACAGGAGCATGGAAACATGGGCCACCAAGTCCCTGGCTCTGTATTACTGCAAACAAGATGGACAACATACTGAAGAATGTATTTTTGTACCTAGGTGGATACATCTATTGACCAATTTCTTTTCAATTCCCACAGAGCTGACCCTGTGAGCTGACCAGTTCCTCTTAGGCCTGCACCAGGGTGCTATTTAGTCTTCTGAGTGTTCTACATCCTGGACTCTGAGCATGGTCTCCCTCAAAAACTGAGCCTGGATCTCAGTATCTGTGGGGGATGGAATAGGTAGATAGAGGGGTACTTAGTGCTCCTTGTCTGTGGTAAGTTCAATTTACCTGGACACTCAAATACATATAGTACACAGCCTATGTTTCTTCCTCCTGTCATAGCCTAACCAATTTTTCCTTTACTGTTGCCCACACATGTGCCTACCTGGCCTCACCTCCACTATTATGGCCCTCTTAAGCCAAGCCAAGCTGTTGACCTGGTCTAATACCCAGCATAATACTTTGAGGTACTCTGTTCATGGCACACAGTGTCCAGGACAATACAGTCAGAACCTGCCTACAGGGAGAGTCAGCATTAGCCCGGCTAGAGATAGCCTCTGTTCTGTGACTACTAGACTCCAAACTCAAGCAGGCCATCTTGTGACCTTGTGTATCTGGACTCTGAAAAGCTGACTAGAAATTCCAAATTTCTCCCGTTTCCAGATCCCTTGCCTGAATCCCTGTCTACCTCACAGGTTGCTGCATAGCCCCCCAGAGACAGGAGACTGCCCGTTAGTCCCTGCACCTGACGCGGTGCCTTCTGTAGGACATGCGAATATCAAAGTCATAGATCTCCTTGCACGGGTGGTCACATCCTAGGCTGCAGCTGCAGGAGAACCAGGCATTGGTCTCAGGAAGTAAAGCAGGCAGGGCAGGATTTGCGGTGTAGAAGGGAACTACTGTAGCCACCTACTCTGGAGATGTCCTTTCTGCTGTGGTACCCACGTGATACAGCTAGTAAAGATGCATCCTTGGGACTGGAGAGAGGGCTCAGTGGTTCAGAGCACTGACTGTTTTCCAGAGAACCTGGGTTCAATTTCCAGCACCATCATGGTGGCTAACAATAGTCTGTAACTCCAGTTCCAATGGACTCTCATACTCTCTGTGTACACAGACATTCATACATGCAAATTATCCATATACACATACGAAATAAATAAATAAATAAGCATCAACTTCAAGGCCAGATGAACTAGACATCTCTTTCAAAACACAACAACAAAATAACTTTTTTTTTGATTTTTCAAGACAGGGCTTCTTTGTGTAGCCCTGGCTCTCCTGGAACTCCACTCTGTAGACCAGGCTGGCCTTGAACTCACAGAGATCCACCTACCTCTGCCGCCTAAGTGCTTGGATTAAAACAGTGTGCCACCACCCAGCTCACCCCTTAATGATGACTTCTACCCCGATCTCACTAAGGTCTAAATATGCTTAAGACTTCATCCCATTCCGTCACTGACCATGTACTTCCTAGAAACACTTGCTTCCAGGGATCTGCATGTACCAGCTCTCCATCCTAACTCTCCTCTTATGCCTCTTCAGGTTGTTCTCAACCCCACCTACCCACCCTATCATGCTCACTGCTTGCTATGACCCATTCATAAGACTGTCCGAACAATAATGCATAATACATATGACATATGACTGGGCAAATGCATCCTCAGACAAAAAACTCACAACTGTTTGTAGCCACATACACTAGTACTCTCGATAACATGGCCACTAATAGCAGGTATAAGCCACATACCATCATCATAGGTAGGCATGTGTTCCCACAAAACTGGTTAATGTCACATGCTCTATATGACAGAGGCTCGCATACTACATGACACATTGGTTGCAAAGTGTCTTGAGCATTGCAACTGCCAAATTTGGAGCCCTAGGTTTCCCCAAGATTTCAAAAGAGAGAGGAAAAATAAGTAAACCTAAGGGTGTGAGTATGGCAGGGGGACTGCTTGCTGGTTCGATTGCAGAAACAAGTTTTGGTTTCAGTCTGATACCACATAGGGACAGTGTCCAGGGGTCACAGTGCAATGTAAAGAGAAGAAAGACTCACAGTATCTATGCAGGGGAGACCACAACCAGCTGAGGTTTCCTCATTCCCTCCGTGTGTGCTCACATCGCCAGCCTCCAGGGCACAGGTCCCGCCACCAAGCGAGGTTTGCAGGACGTAGAGCTAGGGTACAAATAATGCTGGCAGCACCCACTTGATGGGATCACAGCCTGCAGGGTCTTGAAAATCAACATCGCTATTGCACTGGTGGGGACAGCATGGACTCTTCCTGGGGTCTTCTCATGACTAAGTGTACCCAAGGTAGCAGGAGGAGTAGAGCTGGACAGGATTGACATCTATGTGTGTTGTCCTAGGTACCTTGTATCTTTAGGACCTGTTTATTCTACCTACACACACAGTCAGAAAGTGTCAGTCTGGCTGGGAGCGGAGAAGACTCAGTAGCATGTGTACTACTCCCTCTATTTGGACCTCCTTTCCCACAGCAGGCACTCTGTAAAGATAGATGTCTAGGGCCTACAAAATGGCTCAGCCAGCAAAGGCACCTCCTGGGTGAGCCTAGCTAGTGATCTGAGGGCAATTCTTGGAACTCATACACAGACAGGAAAGAACCAACTGACTGACCCCACACACATGCTGTAGCATGCTCCCTCTCACAATAAATGAGAACTTTAAAATGAAAAATGAAAAGAGCAGCCAGGCATGGTAGTGCGTGTCTTTAATCCCAGCACTCTGGAAACAGAGTAATTTCCAGTACAACCAGAGCTATGTAGAGAGACAATCTCAAAATAAACAAACAAACAAATAATGAGGGCTGGAGAGTAGGCAGCAGTTAAGAGCACATTTTGCTCCTGTAGAAGACCCAGGTTTGATTCTAGTACCCACATGGTGGGTCATGAGCGTCTTTAACTCCAATATGCCATCTTCTGACCTCAGTGGACAGCAGACCTAGACATAAGGCACATATAAACATGCAGTTAAAACACTCCTACACATAAAATAATCAAATGTTAGGGAGTTATATTTTTTGAGACAGGGTTTCTCTGGCTGTCCTGAACTCACTCTGTAGACCAGGCTAGCCTCTGAACTCACAGAGATCCACCTGCCTCTGCTTCCTAAGTGCTGGATTAAAAGGATGTACCATCACCACCAGGCAAAATAATTTTTAAATTAAAAAAAATGTGTCTAGTATACAGATAGGATGGGAAAAGATTTGTAATGCAGCCTTGATGAAACTGGAATTGCCAACAAAATGACCAGATCTGTGGGTTTGCCATTGTATGTCTCATCTCTATACCCAGGTACCAGAAAGCACAAAATGTACCCATTCATGCTATCTGTATGACAAGAACTCCTACAACAGGGCCCAGAGTCAAGGTACCCAAGCCAGAGGAAGGGCTGCCACTGCTGGTCTAAGCCCAGGATGGGGTCTCCATAGTAGCTACACAAGCATCTAAAGACAAGAGCATATGGATGGGGTCTCTGCAGTAACTACACCAAAGGCAGGAGTATATTAAATTGTCTGGAAGCGCTCACCTTTCACAGTGCTGACCCATAGTGGCCCCCTCCACCATGATTGGAGACACTTGCAAGTAGGAGTCACAGCACAGGGGGCTCCACAAGCTAGGGAAGCAACAACCACAGTGCATCCAGCCCAGTCTTGCCTACATATGCACTGCCCCCTCACAGAGTTATAAATAGCACAAGTGGGTAGCATCCTCAGGATGACAGTGTTTGATAGTTTCCTGCTGAAAGACTACATTTCCCAGCGTTCTTACAGACTACAGAAGTCATTCCCAGGAGGGGCCACACCCATCTTCCTTTGTAGGCTTTGTCCATCTAGCTACATGACAAAATGTTCATTCCCTCGCCATGAAGTTCAGACCAAGCCTTTCTATTGTTAATCCTATTGACTGAGAATAAGACCACTATCACAATTTCGAGCCATTGAAGCAAACGTCATTAAATATTGGCCAGGACAATGGACACTGGCAAGGTCCATACCTGAATTCCCAGAAATGGCTGCAAATTATGTTGGGTGCTTATAAAGGTAAAACCCACAAGGCTAAGCCCTTCTGCCTTTGTCCAATTAGAGGCAAGCATACATCCCAACATGCTTCCCGCCTGTGTGTGCCTCCCACCTACATGTGATCAAGCACATTCTGTGCAGTTGGGGCAACCAACCTTATTTATAGAAGTCAAAACACTGTTACCTTCCTAGCATTCCAGGAAGTGGCTTTTAAATAATCAAAGTGTTCTGTGTGACAGACACTCCAGGCAGGGAACCAAGACCAGAACGAAGCATAGATACCACCAAAGTCCAACTTGATGAACCAATGAGTTTTATTGGGGTTACTTACAGGTGCAGACATGACCCAAAGACAACTGTATCACCAAAGCCTATCTATCCCAGCATGGGTGATAGTTCTTCACGGCTGGAACCCTGGCACACAATGCATGGCCTTTGGGGTGCACAGCAGGTTGGAGAATCAGTTATCAGTTAGTCTGAGCCTCTTCCAGGCAGCTTTGCTGTCTCTGCTACCTCTAGGTGGCTTGGCAGATGTTTCTTCCAGACAGCCTTTTTGAGCCTATCTGATCAGCTTACCTTGTCTGGGAGTGTCTAAGTAGGCTTCACTATTTACATGTGTTTCAGGAGGGCAGGGCCTAGTGAATCCTGTCAATTTCAAGGACTTCCTGAATTCCTGAACTTAATGAGCTTCCCGGCAGAATGGATTGTTTCACTCCCCCCTAGAATAACTTGTATCTTTTTTATGGTTTTGAGACAGGGTTCCAGGATGTAACAGCTCTGGCTGTCTTGGAACTCACTTTGTAGACCAGGCTGGCCTCAAACTCAGTGATCTACTTGTCTCTGCTGAGTATCTTGCACTGCAGAGTATCTTGTATCTTAAGGAGCCTCCCTGAAGAATGGAATGTTTTGCCTCCCTTTAGATACTAAAGTTTAGAACATCCAGTGTCTTAAGGAGCTTCCCTACAAAATGGATGATTTTATCTCAGTGAAAATTGCTACAGAGTACAATGGTACCCTGAGCAGAGTAACAGGGCAATTAAATCATTCTGATAAAGGAGATGATTGGCTCTCAACCGCACACCTACTGGCCCTGAAAACAACCACTGCAGATGCTAGTTCAAAGAGCATCATTTCAGGCACAAGGGGATTGATCAATGGTTTGGCGACAGTGGGGGCAGAATCCAATCTCAGCCACGGTGTTGGGGTAGGCCTTTCTTCATTGTTTCCACAAAGCCTGCCGGGAACTCCTGCAAATAAAGTGTGGCCCAGCAGCTAAGACTCCAGCTCAGGTGCCACCTTTATCAGTGAAGGAGCATAATTTAGCAGGAGGGTAGAGAGCAGCGGGTGGGATCAGTAAGCCCACCCTCCTCATATGGGCTCTGAGTTCACTCATGCCCCCTTTCCTCATAGCTCCTGAATCTTTACTTCCTCTCTCTCCAAAGGTCCAAGTTTATTCCCAACAATGCCAACTCTCACTCACAAGCATTTAAGCAGCCTCCTTCCAGACAGTCCACTTTCCTGCTTGAATCTTTTCTATGGTTCATGTCACCTGTGGGTAAAGCCCTTCTCCTGGTTTTGTAACCTCTGGCCCCTGCCCTATTCTCACTTTTTGCCCTTTCCATGTACTATTCTTCCTACATTCTCCCCTGGTAGGTGTCAACCCTCTTGGTGCAGGTCTAGACCTGTGCTCTTCTGCATGGCTGACAGCCTTGCTGCATAAATCCTGTCCTGCCACAATTTGTTTCCACCAGATTTAGGGTAGAGCACCAAGAACTTCACAGAATCCAGAAAGATGGTGATCTGCACAGGCTGCTGTATTCCCTCTATTCTCCAAACCATCAATGTCTTGGGTGGCTTGTTCCTGGTTCAAAGAAAGGTAGAAGAATCATTGTCCCGCTTGGTGTGTGAACACGCAGGTAAGGTTATCATGATCACTTGATCCCAAGGACACCTCCCTCCGTAACCTCACCCCATTCTCTTATGGTTTTTCTTTTCTAAGACAAGAGTCTTGTATAGCACAGGCTGGTCTCACGCCTGAGATTCTCTTGCTTGAGACACTCTGGTTCTGGCATTACATAATGCACCAATACACATGACCTGGGGTGTCTCCTTCTTCCCTTTGCTTGATCTTGAGCGTGCGTGCGTGCGTGTGTGTGCGCGCGCGTGTGTTTGTGATACATGCTTCTTGCCTTGCAGGTGCATATGAAGGCCAAAGGTTGATGATGTCTTCCTCAATTGCTTCTCCATTATTTTTTAAAGATTTATATATTTTAGCCAGGTGGTGGTGGCACACACCTTTAATCCCAGCACTTGGGAGGCAGAGGTAGGTGGATCTCTGTGAGTTGAGACCAGCCTGGTCTACAGAGGGAGTTCTAGGACAGCTGGGGCTACGCAAAGAAACCCTGTCTTGAAAACCCCCCAAAATATATATGTATAAATTTTGCCTGCATGTATATATATATGGCTGTATACCATACCCATGCAGTGCCCTTAGAGGCCAGAAGAGGGCAAAATCCGGTTAAGCTGGAGTCACAGGTGGTTGTAAGCTACTCTATGAATGCTGGGAACCTGACCCTAGTCCTTTGCAACAGCAACAAGTGCTCTTAACAACTGAGCCATCTCTCTAGTTCCGAACCGTTTGTTTTTTAAAAAACTTTATTTTACACCTGACAGTGGTACATGCCTTTAATCCCAGCACTTGGCAGGAAGATGTCTGAGTTCAAGGTTAGCCTGGTCTACAGAGTGAGTTCCAGTACAGCCAGGGTTACAGAGAGAAACCCAGGTGGCTGAGACAGGTGATCTCTAGGTGGTCAGGACTAGCCTGGTCTACATAGCAAGTGCCAGGTCCCTCAAAGCTACATAGTGAGACCCTGTTTCTAAGAGAGAGACGGAGACAGAGAACCTTTTTTTTCCCTCAATAGTCTCTCTACATAGCTCTGACTATCCTGGAACTGACCAAGTAGTCCAGGCTGGCCTTGAACTCAAAAAGATCAACCAGCCTATGTTGCCCACGTGTTGGTATTACAGATGTGTGCCACCACATGTATGTAGCAAGACAGAGATTGAGGTAACTAGTTTTTTTTTTTTTTGGTTTTTCGAGACAGGGTTTCTCTGTATTGTCTTGGAAGCTGTCCTGGAACTCGCTTTGTAGACCAGGCTGGCCTCGAACTCACAGAGATCCACCTGCCTCTGCCTCCCGAGTGCTGGGATTAAAGGTGTGCGCCACCAACTAGTTTTTAAAGTTTGTGTGAACACAGGTGTCCATGGAGAGCAGAAGAGGGAATCAGATTCCCTGGAGCAAGAGTTGCAGATGGCGGAGAGGCACCTGACGTCAGTGCTGAGACCACTCGGTCCTCTGTTGGTGAGAACTGTACGTGGTCCTAACCACTGAACCACCTCTCTGGCCTCCATCTGATTTTTTGAAATATGGTCTTTCACTGAATCTAGGTTTTGTCATTTAACTGGCTGGATCTGCCTGACCAGTGCTGGTGTTCAGGCACCTGCCTGTCTTTTACTGCAGCTCTAGGGAGCCAAACTTACGTTCTTACACTTGTGCAGAGAAGCACTTTACCTACTAAGCCATCCATCTTTCAGCCCTGCCTGGCTTCGTCTATTAATATTGTTATTGTTGTTGTAAAGACAAAAAATTTCTTATCCATTTATTTCTATGTGTATAGGTGTTTTACCTGCATGCATGTCTACCTAGTATCCAATGAAACCAGACAAGGGCACCAGGTCCCCTGGAGTTACAGACAGCTGTGAGCTGCCAGGTAGGTCCTGGGTCTTATGGAAGAGCAATCAGTGCTCTTAACCTCTGAGCCATCTCTCCGGGCCAGCCACTAAGTTTTTATTTAAGGGATTTCACACAATTCCTTTCTTATCAACATTCAAGATTCTCAAGACAGCATTTTCCCAAAGAGCCAATACTTTATCCAGTTGTGCCTTAAAATGAAAAAAAAAAAAAAATGTGTGTGTGTGTGTCTGCCTATAACCATGGAAGAGGGTATGGGATTCCTTGGAGCTAGATACAAGTGTTTTTGAACTGCTTTTTTGTTGGAACAAAACTTGGATTCTCTGCAAGAGCAATGAAGTCCTCTTAACCATTAAGCCACCTCTCCAGTTCCCTGGCTTGGTCTGGTGGCATACGCCTTTATTCCCAACAGGTAGAACACTGAGTTCAAGGCCAGCCTGATCTACAAAGGGAGTTCCAGGACAGAGCCAGGGGAAAGAGAGAGAGAGAGAGAGAGCGCGAGAGAGAGACAGAGACAGAGACACAGAGAGATGTGTGTGTGTGTCCTCACTAGGTAGATGATGCTGACCTCATAACTCATATTCAAACTCCCAAGTGCAGGGATTGCGGGTTCCCTACCTCCTAGCCACTACCTTCCAGTCTGGCTACCAGTGGACTACAGATGGGCGCAGCAGCTGCTTCCGCTCAGGACCCAGCCTCTTCTCCAAAGCAGAAGGTACCAAAAATGTACACAGGCCACGTTAGGGGACACAGTGAGGCTGGACCCGAGTAAGATGGAGCATGTAGCATCCAGTCAGAAAAAACACTGCTGAGGAACAGCCTTCCTGGATCCACCAGTCAGTTACCACAGAGAAAAGTCTTTGGACAGTAAGGGCAGGCTTTGTGGTTCAGATTCCAAGCCTGGCCTCTTGGGAAAACTGAGGCTAGTCACTTTCAGCAGAGTAGCAGTACCTCAAGCCTTTTCAGCCTGTTCCCACCCCTAGACAAGCCCAAGCAGAGCCTTAAAGCTCGGCCCCTAGAGACCAGTATCACAAAGGCTTCTTTCCCTGGCCTAAAAACCTGCTAGCTGCAGGATTTCCCAGAGTGCCTCACAATCCTGAATGGGGCCCATCTGGCTCAAAACTGGGCCACTCAAGGTGAGGTGCCCTACTTCATAGTGGCTCTGCCCCGCCCCTCAGGATCTCTCTCACACATCTACAGAAGCCTACACCTGAATTTCCCCACATCTCTCCAGAAGCCTGGGAGATCTGCCCTTCCATAATATTTCCCTATCATTCAAATTGATGACCTACTTCAAGCAACCAGGTCATTCTCTCCAAGCCTGTTCCTAGGACTACATCTGGCAGGTGGCAGGCTCCTGCCAGCAGCCTACAGACGCCAAAATCAATCAGTAAATAAGACCTTGGAAGGTGCGCAGGGAGACTGAAGGTGCAAAGGTATAAAACATGATAGATGGAACATTGGATGTACAACTTGAAGAACAGGTCACGAGAACACCCTTCCCGCTACCCACCCCACCCCCAAATCCTCAGCTTCTGAAAACATGGGGACCACAGGGGCCCTGGGGGTACCCCGAGTCTGGAAAGCTGCAGAGTCCACCAGCATAGCACTGTGATGCTGGTCACACGGACAGCACAACTGTTTTCCCAAGCACTGCTTCCAGACGACTCAGGATGCTGAGCGTGGAGTCAAGAAGGTAGCAATGGCTGGAGCCACACGACTGGAGAGAGGTTCACACGGAGGATCTGCTGGGCCCACTGCCGAACCTCGTCATCGGAGGACTTCCTGTCCACCTTTATAGTCTGGGCCTTTCGAGGTTTTGCTCCAGGCCCCAGCCGTGCCTTAGGAGACTGGAGCACAAGCCGTGCTCTCTTCTTAGGAGGAAGGCCCTTGAGCTCCTCAGTCTTCTTCCTCTTCCTCCCCACAGCCTCAGAGCCCCTTCTCAGGCTTGTTTTTCCAGCTCTGCTCTGAACACGTCCTTCTGGCCTTGCCTTGCGCTTGGTCTGAGCTGCTTTGGCCTTGGTCTTGACCACCTTGGCTTTAGCCTTGTCCCTTACTACAGTGGCCTTAGCCTTGGCCTTGGCTCCCGCTGCCCTGGGTTTGGCCGGCTTGGCCTTTGTTGTCTTGGCCCTGACCCTTACCGTCTTGTTCTGGGTTCGAGCTAGACTGGCGTGGGCATGAGCAGCTTTGGTCAGCGTTCGAGATGCCTTGGCCCGGGCTGTTTTGGTGCCCATGGCAGAGCATCCTTTCACGGGTAGGCCACTGCTCCAGGGCCCAGAGCCTCGTCCATCAGCCCCAGGGCCTTTCCTGCTCACGCATTTGAGGCCCTTGCTTGTGATTTTCCTGGATGCTTTGGGCTGTGGATTCCCCAAACCTTTTCTCAGTTTCAGGGAAGAGTTTGCAAGTGACAGCTGCAGTGACTGTGCCCTGTGCTTAGAAGCCAAGCAAGGAGTCTTGAGTGGGACGAGTGCTTCAAGGACCACAGAGAGATGCATGGCAGGGTAGACACCTGGGTAGAGGTGGGAAGGGAAGCCTACTGTTGTACCACTGGTGTGGCTGCCATTTGATTGCTTCAGGGAGCTCAGCAGCAGGTTAGTGCGAGCATGCTTGGCGAGGGCTGGTGTGGACCCCTTAGCCAGCCTGCCAGACAGTGGCACCGGGAGCAGTGTGGCCTGGCTTGCAGGGAGCGACACAGCAGTTTGGGGAGCCCTGGATGGAAGTGATGTGGCAGACGGGTTGGTGGTGCGAGCTTGAAGCTTTGTCTGGCTAGGGGGGTTGGCTGTGCATGAACTATAACCATAGACATCACCACTTCGCAGAATGGTCGGCTGGAAGCCATCATCTCGCAGGCCCTGCAGGAAAGCCACAAGCTGGGCCTCTGTGGCACTGAGATCCTGGCTCATAGGATTAAACACAAGCAGTGCCTCTTCCAGCGCTTTCTTCCCTGCTGTGGAGATGCGTGACCAGGAGTGTACAGCTTTCTCCTCCACATGGTGCACGACCATGCTCATGGCATTAGGCACTGCAGCTATGCCTGGGTAGCCACAGACCAGCACTGGGCACCTTCAAAGCAAAAAGAAAAGAGTTGATAAGGATGGTACCAAGGTTTGGAGCTAGAACAGGCTGGAAGTCAAGCAAGGCTCCCACTCTATGATCAAAGGGCCTGCTGGAATAAATCACTTCCTAGGGTCTCTCGGCCCTCGACCATGTTGGTGTTTCTTTAGGATACATGCTCAGCAGCACCTCAGAGCTATCCACCTACTGCTGGGCTTCTGGGAAGACTGAGATCTAGCTCATCTTAATTCAGTGGTATTTTTCTCTCCTTTCTTTTAGACAAGGTGTCATATAGGCTAGCCTGGCCTTGAACCCTGACCCCTCTGCCACTAGCTTTCAAGGGCTGGGATCACAGGCAACACTGCTACTACCATCTTTGGTGGTTTGGAACATGGGGCTCACTATGTAGCTCTGGTTGCCTGGAGCTTGCTATATAGTCCAAACTGGCCTCAAATCGGTAATCCTCCTGTTGGAGCCTACCAAGTGTTACGATTACAAATGTGCGTCTAGAGCTCAGCTAAATTTTACATTTTTCCTATTCTTTGAAATGGAGCTTGCTGTGTTGCCAGGCTGGTTGGTTGGTGAGAGTCATCCTCCCACTCAGGCCCCCAAGCAGCCAGAACCACATGCTTGTACTGCCATGCTTGAGGTTTTCTTTTGTTTTTATTTGTTTCTTCTGATGCCAAACATCTAGACTCAGTCCCACGAATACGGAAAAATGTCTCTCTCCTCAAAGAGCCCAGTCCAGAAGTCAAGACACAGCCACCACTAAGTTTCCTGGGAGTTTATGGTGTTACCCAGGTCAGCTTACTAACAGGTTAGGGAAGGACTCCCGGGAGCCGTAACTCTAGATGAGTGACAAAGAATGGAGCAAAAAGGGTAAAACCTACGAAGTGACTGTGAAGAGGGATCGAGGGACCTATGGGGGATGCTGAGTCAGCTGAAAAAAAGATGAAGGGCTTTGACATAGGCCCAAAGGCCCAGACGTACACGCCACGTCCACCCCCACATGTTCATCCAGCCGCCAGTGTTCCAGTGCAGGGTGGTTGATCTCCTGCTACCACTGACTCTGCTTTGAGGGTCTGTACACAGGCTACTCCAAAGCCCAATTCCTTGCTCTAGTCTTGGAGTTCGACCCCAATAAAAGAGCTAGACTCTTCAAAAAAAACAAAACAAACAAAAAACACCAAAAAAGCTGTTGAATAATGGTTGCAAGCATGTCTAAGGTAAGAGGGAGTCAGGCAGCTAGACCAAGGAGTCCAAGATTTGAAGACAATGGAAGGTAAGGTTCGGTCTAAGAAGGTAGGCCAAGCGGCCATTGAAGGTCTGAGCTGTCCTACTAGACTCTAAAGGGTATTGCACAGACGCCGTTGTCTGGGACCCCTCAAATTGCCCTAGGCTTCCTTACAGAAGTGATGACTGTCAATCATGAGTAACACTCAGCATGCCTGCAGTATTCGAGGGCTTCTGGAGGTAAACTCCCCAGCTGCAGGGGGCATTAAAAGACCAGCTGGGACGAGACTGATCCCTGGTGCTTTGCGGCCCGGCTGTGCTGCAGCTCAGCACAGCTCTAATGGAGCAGACACACAGGCTTCAGAGTCCCCAGAGAAAGTGCCCTGGGGCTCTTTGTTTGGAAACATTCTTGGATCCTCAGGTGTCTGAGGCACTTCCCCTCCCCCCAGAGGATGCTCTCCAAGTACAATCCCTGCACGTGACTTCAGTTCTTTTTATTTATTCATTGAAGGGGTAGGCTGTGAACTGTACAGCAGAGAGGGTCCCCCCAAAACCTCCAGTGCTAATATTGGGGGGCGGGGGCCTAGGTCAGGCTGAGCCCTCGGGAGGGTGCTCCTCGGCTTTCGCGCAGCTTCGTAAGCAGAGGCTGCAGCCAGGCACAGTTGCCTTCACACATTCCTTCGGGGCCAGCCAGCAGAGGAAGTTGAGGGCAGACCGGGGGTGGGTGCGGTACTAATCAGGCTGCCTGGGGTCGGGGACAGACCGGGGCCCTCAGGCTGGGAGACCGCGTCCCCGGGGCCCCAACGGCGACAGGGAGTCGGGATCAGGGCGGAGGCGAAATGTGTAAGGTGGACAGCCGTAGCCCGACAGGATCCGCACAGCCCCAGGGTGGGGTCTGGGTGGGGGTGGGGTGTCTCGGCCAAGCCCGGGGAGAATGAGGATCCGGGAGGGTCGACCACCCAGCCCCTTCGCCCTGCCGCCCTTGGCCGTTAGGCCCGCGACTCCAACCTACCGGCGCCGCCGCGGGGACCCAGGACGCACCTCTGCGCCGCCTCCGCCGCTCCAACATGGCCGCCTGCTGCGCGCCGGAAATGCACTGCGCTTCCGCTTCCGGGACCTGGCCCTCCTGGTGACCCTTGACCTCTAGCACTTCCCCCAAGTCTGGGGGTGGACCAGGTTGAGTACCAGGGAGGGCTCCCTGGAGGTGGTGGCCACAAACACAAGTCCAAACCTGTCTGATCCAGTATGGGAGTCTGCATCAGATAGATGGCAGAGTCACAGGAGCCAAGTTAGGATTGGACTGGGACCTTATTCAACATTTTTCTTGAATGGCCTGTAGTATAGGACATCAGGGTTATTCCTGTCAAGGTCTTGGGCCTGCTTCTCTCTCTGGCAACTGATCAGAAGGTCAAAAAGGAGTGTGCCTGTTAAGGAGTGTCTCCGAATGGTTCCCGGGTTTCACCACAAAAGTATCTCCTGTAAGGATAGAAGCCCTCCTGAGGGTGGGGCTGACCCCGCCCGGCATACTGCATGCAAGGCTGGTGTATACAAATGGGCACAAGTGATACACGAAGCTTGGGGATCTAGACGGCCAATCTAAGTCACAGCACATCGTGTGGGCCTGAATACACCTGCACACGCACGTGTGCACAGGTGTAACAGATCTGGCTCAGTCGCTGCACTCCAGGCACAGGGTCCCACTCTCAGAATCCCATGGCTAGGGAGATTGCAAACTCAGTCTTTCTACCCATGGCCTGTAGGCAACAGAGGGTGTTAGGGCCCATTCCTCATCTGAGACCTCAGAGAACAGTTCAGTGTGGTTCCCAGAACCTTTGGTTTTTTTATGGTGTCTCTCTGCACCGTCCTGGACTGCTGGTATCAAAGGCATGCGCCACCACTGCTCTTAACAAAGTGCCGGCTTGACAGCTGCTTCCGGTCCAGGTTGGGAGCCATCAGGGAAGCGCAGGTCCCATGGATGAAGTGGTGGAAGCATTTGGCCCTTTTATAGAACGCGAGTCAGAAGACAGCAATATTGCTACAGCTCTGCTCCTGAACCCTCACAGTGGTGCTACCTTTGGTTTCCGGGATAGATAGGAGTGGCTGGAATGCTTCATGTAGGGGCTGTAACGGAATTCCTTTATTTATTTTTGTTTGTTTTTTGAGACAGAGTCTCTGTGTGGCTTTGGAGGCTGTACTGAAATCAGCTCTTTTAGATCAGGCTGGTCTTGAACTCACAGAGATCCTCCTGCCTCTGCCTCCCGAGTGCTGGGATTAAAGGTGTGCGCCACCACTGCCCAGCGTAAATGGAGTTCTTAATTGGTCTAAGTAATAAAAACCCAGAATCATATGTAGAGGAAAATGCTGAGACAAGGAGCAAGCCATCCCTCCACTTTACCTGCTTAGTGTCTCAGTTCCTGTTTCTCCTGCTTATATCCCCTTTCCACCCAGCTATCTCACTTCCTGTTTGTCTGTACAGACTTCCAGACCTCTATGGTTAGCTGGTGGTAAGCTCCATTCTCTGACCTTCAAACAGGCTTTATTTGTGCAAGTAAGCTGTCACCACAGAGATCTACCGCCTCTGCCTCCCAAATGCCGAGATTAATGGCGTGCAACACCACTGCATGGCAACATTTTGTTTTTTAAACATTGTGTTTCCATTCTTGGTTACACCTTTCCACAGCACTGGTGTAGAGGTGGGAGGACAACTTTCAGAAACTGGTTCTATTGTGCGGTTCTCTGGAATCAAACTCAAGTTGTCAGGCTTGGCAGCAGGCACTTTTACCCTTTGAGTCAGCCACTAGCCCTCTCCACCATGCATATTGAGGCGAGGTCACAGGCTGAACCTGGAGCCCATCATTTTGCCTGGTCTGGGATTTGATACCTCTTGCACTCTGGGATTGCAGGCCGACTGCCATACCTACCTGGCTTGTATGTGAGTTCTAGAGAATGCCACTGCTTATAGGACCTGTGCTTCACCTGCTGAATCTCTACAGTCTCACACCTGGATTTGTTTTTTTGAGACAGGATTTCAGTGTAGCTCTGGCTGTCCTTGACCTATTGATGTAGACCAGGCAGGCCTTGAACTCAGAGATCTGACTACCTCTAACTCCCAAGTGCTGGGTTTAAAGACATGCACCACCACCGCCAGGCTCCACAATGGGATTTTTAGACCATAGGTTCTAGGGATCAAATTAGATCCTCATGTTTGTATAGCAATCACTATCAACTGTCCCAGCTCTGGAGTCCCAAGCCCCACCTTCGAGACAGTCTCACTAAATTATAGGACTAAGTCTTGAGCTACTCCCTGAGAAGCTGAGAAGGTTCTGCAAAAGATTCTAAGAGGCAACATAACCTGTCAGCAAGAATTTGAGGTCATAAAGGGTGAAACTTTGAAGAGCCTACAAAATCTCACCAACAGGATAATCCTAGTTTTATGGTTGTATGGCATGATGGTTAATCTTGATTGTCAATTTGACTGGATCTGGCTTTTGTTGTTTTTTAAATTTTAATTATGAGTATGTATGTGTGTATTATGTACATATACATACAGTGCCCATTGAGTCCAAAAAAGGGCATTGGATTCCCTGGACCTGGTGGTTGTGAATAGCCCAGTTCAGGTACTGGGAACCAAACTCAGGTCCTTTGCAAGAAGAGCAGGATGTACTCTTAACCACTAAGCCATCTGTCCATCCGTGTTTTTGTTCTTGTTTTTGAGACAAGAACTCATTATGCTGTCCTGGCTGGCCTAGAATTCACTGTAGACCAGGCTATCTTCAAATTCACAGAAATCTGCCTGCTTGTGCCTCTTAAGGGCTGGGATTGAAGGTGCACACCACCACTCTGGCCTTTGACTGGAAGTGAAACCAACTAAGAGAACAGTGCTGGACACACTTATGAAAAAACACATTCTAATTGTGGACAGCGCATTCTAGTAGCAGCCGATAAAGGAGGTTGAGAGTTGTGAGCCACCATGTGGGTGCTGGGAATTGAACTCAGGTCCTCTGGAAGAGCAGCCAGTGTGCTAAACCACTGAACCATCTCTCCAGCCCCCCAAAACCAATTGTTTCAAAAGCGATTTGGAGGAAGAAGTGGCAGTAGACTGACGTGGCAGATAACGCAGTGATGGAGTCTGAGGGGACAGATGGTTTCAGAATTTGGAGGGGGCAAGAAGAGATGACCTTGACTTAGTGCTGAGAGACATTTAAAAGCAGCCAGCTTGTAAATGGGTAACAGCCGGAAAGAAAATGGAAGGGGCTTAGGAAGAGGACACTGGTGAATATGAGGACATAGGGGTGACACTGTGAGTACCCTGTGGGGTAGATGCCAGTGTCCCGAGAGGGACCATCTGGAGAATGGGAGAAGTGGCATAGGACACAGAGGCCTTTTAGAGTCTTTGCAACTTGTGACAAGTCTTTGCACCAGCATTTGTGTGTGTGTGCCCTCCACCGCAAACCACCAGCTTCTGGAAGAGCTATAGGCTCTAGTTAGTCATGAGGAAGGGTTCACCCACATTCTGGGTGGCGAAGTCAGGCAGGCGAAGGCATTGATGCCCCCCAAACAGCTCTCTACATACAATTCATGGGATGGGAAGATGAGTTCCTTAGTTCCCCTTGCCCTTGTGAGCAGTAACAATGTGAGGTCCCTGCTCCTGATCAGCTCCCAGAATCCCCATCAGGACTCGGTCCCGGCCACCCCTAGTGTAACTGGTCTCATAGCACCTCCTCATTGGCTGCTTTTCTTGGTCTTCTTGCTGCTCCTCTGCTGTCGCTTCCTGGCTCCGCCTCCCACACTAACTACAGGCTCTTGTTGTCTCGAGATCTGCTTTGGGAAAATTATGATAAACACTCTACATGAAAGGGGTGTCCTCCCAGGCTTCTGAATGCTCATAAGACAGGCTGGGCCAAGGTTTGAGTCGGAAGTAGGTGTGTCTTTGTCACATCAATTTGCTACCAACATGACCACAGAATTGGCTAGAGGCAAGCTCTGTACCCTGAAGGACAATCACCAGGCCTCAGAGTAGCCCCAGGCAGGATTTACAAGATTAGGCAGAGAGACCGTGGCCTCTGGCTGGTTTAGCTCATGTGCTCAGACCTAACCAAGAATAACCTAGCTCTCTGTAAAGAAGGGCTGGATAGGTCCTAAGCTAGTACAGCAGTCTCCTCCAGCCCGCCTGCTAGTAGTCTCAGGATCTATTCTGCAGCTGGCTTTGTGTCATGGTTGTGTCCTGGTTGAGACAGCGCAGCTGAGCTTTCCAACCAGAGGCCCAGGCTACAGCCCTAGTGGCCTCCAGGGGGCGCCGCAGAAAAGCTGGTGTTGGGCACCTGCATGCTCAGTTGTGCTGGGCGGGCTCCGACCCCTTAAGGCCCCAGGTTCCACTGGCTAGCTCCTGCTGGATGCGCGCCGAGTGCATCTATTACAGAACCACACCCGCCTCCAATCTCATCGTACCGGTGTTGTGTTGATCGCCTCATTTCTGTCATCGCCCCAGGTAGAACCCTAAATCCTAGCCGGTCGGATGTCCATATGCCTGCCTGTTCATTTTGGGTGACGGTGGGTCGGTGTGCCCTACTCCGGCCGTGGCATGTGCAGAGTTAAGGCGGGAGGAGGTTTCCCCGAATCTGGGGAGGGGGGAGCGAGGGGCGGACCTGAACCAGCCCCGCCCCACGCCGAAGCGGTGCGGGGGCCCCATCAGAGCCCAGCTTCAGCCCTAGCCAGAGCCAGCGTCAGCGGAGGCGGAACAGTGGACCCCGTGTCCTGGAGACATCAGAGATCCAGGGGGTGAGTCCCGCGGGAGCCTGGCTCAGGGGCGGGGGCAAGTTTGGGGCATGAAGCTTAGAGCCTTTATTAAGCCCACTCGCCAGACCCGCCCCCCCTCCTTCGAGTTGGAAGTTTGGGGCCAGGAGGCCGTCCTGCCAAATCGCGGGACTGAGAGTGGAGACATCCCCAACGCAGACAGACAGACAGACAGACAGACACACACACACACAGAGAGAGAGAGAGAGAGAGAGAGAGAGAGAGAGAGAGAGAGAGAGAGAGAGAGAGAGAGAGAGAGAGAGAGAGAGAGAGAGAGAGAGAGAGAGAGAGCGCAAAAGGCAAAAGGGGAGGCTAAGGAATGTGACCTTAGGGGGGGCGGCTCAAGATCCGGATCCAGATGTTTATTCCTACATGAAAAGCCCTGGACTCAGGGACCTTCAAATCCTGTACTCACGAGATTGCCCACACCAGTCCCCTCATCCCTCCTCAGCAAGGAATCTGCTGGCATTGCCACACCCCTGAGGATGGACTTCAAAGGGAGTGCGGAACCCTGAGGTCTGTCCCCTTTGAATCCTTCACTCCCAAGACAGGCTGTTTGCTGCTATAAATGGTTATTCCACTCTGTAGAATGGGACACTCCTGTGTAGGGACTGCAGGCGAGGGGCCCTAATGGTTGTCTGAGGGACACTGCATACCAGTGTACAGGGGATTCGGGAAAACCAGGATAAGTCGTGTTGTCAAGGAGGTGCGCTGGGAGGGAGAGTTGGGTCTACACTGGGAGGGAGAGTTGGGTCTACACTGGGAGGGAGAGTTGGGTCTACACTGGGGGGAGAGTTGGGTCTACACTGGGGGGAGAGTTGGGTCTACACTGGGAGGGAGAGTTGGGTCTACACGGGGAGGGAGAGTTGGGTCTACACGGGGAGGGAGAGTTGGGTCTACACTGGGGGGAGAGTTGGGTCTACACTGGGAGAGTTGGGTCTACACGGGGAGGGAGAGTTGGGTCTACACTGGGGGGAGAGTTGGGTCTACACTGGGAGAGTTGGGTCTACACTGGGGGGAGAGTTGGGTCTAGTCACTTTACCTCTCCTTCCACTCAGCAAAGTTGCTAGTTGGGTGTGGGGAGAGTCCCTCATGCCCTGTGGGAAATAAGAAAGCTGTCTGGGTATCCGGAGTCTCTTCTTCTCCACTACAGAGGATCCTCACCTGTGGAGTCCTAGTGGGACGTGGCGGGTCCTTCCCCACCAGTGATTTGGGGCCCGGCCTGCCTTTAGCTAGGCATTATTCATCCGTTTCTTGACAGTGGCCCTCATTCTTTGTTCTCCATCTCTCCTCCAGGTGAAGGCGGGGTCCCTTGGCCTGGTCAGACATACGCTTACAGCCCTGGCAGAATCAAGATGAGGCCCTGAGGTGTCTCCCCAGTGAGGCCCGCGGCCTGAGCGAATGGCATGGCCTGCCGCCGGCAGTGAGCACCATGGCTGCAGGGGGTGGCCGGGCCTTTGCTTGGCAGGTGTTCCCCCCCATGCCCACCTGCCGGGTGTATGGCACAGTGGCACACCGAGATGGGCACCTGTTGGTGTTGGGGGGCTGTGGCCGGGCGGGGTTACCCCTGGACACTGCTGAGACACTGGACATGGCCTCACACACATGGCTAGCATTAGCACCCCTGCCCACGGCCCGGGCTGGTGCAGCTGCTGTGGTTCTGGGTAAGCAGGTGCTAGTGGTGGGCGGTGTGGATGAAGCCCAGAGCCCGGTAGCTGCTGTGGAGGCCTTCTTGGCTGATGAAGGCCGCTGGGAGCGTCGGGCTACCCTCCCTCAAGCAGCCATGGGGGTTGCGACTGTGGAGAGAGGTGAGTGGCTTATCAAGGAACGTCCCTCGGGTGCCCCTACAACCTTCGTTTTTTCTTCCCCTGACGGGATACATTATCTCACACGCTGGATAGGTATTACCTTGGTCACGGCTTTGCCTCCTGTCTCCTCCCTTACCTGGGCTTTCTGCAACTTGCTGTCAACGGTCTTTTCTGAGCTATGAGGTGGGGGTCAGAGCCCAGAAGGCCCCCAGAAAGATAGGAGACCCCCAGCCACTACCCAGTCCTATTCGTTGTTACTAAGAGACAGTGGTGGGTGTGGCCTAATGACTCTCATAGTTATAAATAGTCTGGAGTGGGGGAGGGGAGCAAGGCCTTGGCTCTGAGCCCAGCAAGTGCTTAAGTGCTTAGACCTCCCCCCCCCACCACACACACCAGGAATCCTGCTGTGGACAAAGGCCAAGCCGACCTGCAGATGGTTGCCATGGAAGCCCCTAGCTGCCGGTCAGTGTGCCCCTAGCTGACTCTGAGCGCCTAACAGAAGGCAAGAACCTCCTCTAGGGAGACAGCATGGCGCCGGGTGCTGGCAGGGCCCAGGCCCTGTCCTCCAGGCCCAGGCTCATCTCCCAGCTCCAGGCGTTCGCCTCTCAGACTGAGCAAATCTCCTTATCCCTCTACCACTGCCTTAACCTACCCCTCCCTCCCCCATCCTGGGAGCCCTCCCCCTACACACACACGCGCACACACACACACACACACACACACACACATACCCCTTGTGGCCTCCAGGTCTGACCACCAGTCCAGGCTAGCCTGCTTAAATGCCAGATTTGGTTGCCATAGCGTCTCCAGGGAGACCGCGCTGGATTATAATTAGATCGGCTGCCTCCTGCTCTTCACTTGGAGGGGCCAAAGCTGGAATCTCAGCTCTCCTAGCTCTCACTTAAGATGGGCAACAAAGTTTTTGACAAACACATGGGTCTCCATCTACCCCTGGGCCTGACCAAGGGAGCTGTCAGGGTGGGGTTCACCAGCCAGTCATGGTTGTGCCGTCTGAACTACTCTTTTCTGTGCAGATGGTATGGTGTATGCGCTGGGGGGAATGGGTCCTGACACGGCCCCCCCAGGCCCAGGTTCGGGTGTACGAGCCCCGCCGGGACTGCTGGCTTTCGTTACCCTCCATGCCCACACCCTGCTACGGGGCCTCCACCTTCCTGCACGGGAACAAGATCTATGTCCTGGGTAAGGGCCGAGGGATGTGGGAAAGGGGAAGAAAAGAGTCCATCCCTTGAAGGTTGTCTGGGTTAGGGATCATTCTTAGTCTGAGGTGTCAGGATTTGAGAAGTTTTGTTGGGGGTAATCCAGACCTATTCTAAGGCCTTCTTGGTGGCCCAACTGGGATTGGAAAATCAAATTCAAGCCTGAGGGTTTATGTGGTCTCGTGAGTAGTCAGGTGTGTACACAGCTGGGTGTAGTAACCAGGGATGGACAGTTCAGCCACCAGCTAAGGATGCCACCAAACCCTTTGGGCTCTGTCCCAGGTGCTTTAATTCTTCGACAGGAGGCCGCCAGGGCAAGCTCCCAGTGACTGCTTTTGAAGCTTTTGATCTGGAGACCCGTACATGGACCCGACACCCAAGCCTGCCCAGTCGCCGAGCCTTTGCTGGCTGTGCTATGGCGGAAGGCAGTGTCTTTAGCCTGGGTGGCCTGCAGCAGCCTGGGCCCCACAATTTCTACTCCCGCCCACACTTTGTCAATACCGTGGAGATGTTTGATCTGGAGCATGGTGAGCAATACCTCTTGTAGTCTGTGCTGCTCCCCTTGCGATGCAAGGGCAGCGTGTGTGTGTGTGTGTGTGTGTGTGTGTGTGTGTGTGTGTGTGTGTGTGTGCATGCCCTCGAGTCTGTTTATGTCTGTGTGTGTAAATCTTACATCTTCTCTCCCTCAGGTCTGTGTATGTCTGTGTGCACACATCTAACATCTTCTCTCCCTCAGGGTCCTGGACTAAGCTGCCTCGCAGCCTGCGGATGAGGGATAAGAGGGCTGACTTTGTGGTGGGCTCCCTTGGGGGCAACATTGTGGCCATTGGGGGCCTTGGTAAGTCTGTGGGGCTGAGGTAAAGAAGGCATACAGCAGAAAGGGCATCTTCCAGCAGGCCACTTTCTCTAGACTCCCCATGCGGTCAGAGCTCTGTGAGCGCTTGGTGCATCTGTAAATCAGGGCGCTTGGGATTGTCCTAGCTCTCAGGGTGTCCCCCAGCACCTGGCTGGGGGCTCTAATAGAAGCAGAATAGATGATCAAAGCATGACTGAATGAATGAATGAGTGAATGAAGATGAGCTGGGCAATGAATGAATGAGTGAATGAAGATGAGCTGGGCAATGAATGAATGAGTGAATGAAGATGAGCTGGGCAATGAATGAATGAGTGAAGATGAACTGGGCAATGAATGAATGAATGAATGAAGATGAGCTGGCAATGAATGAATGAATGAATGAAGATGAGCTGGGCAATGAATGAATGAATGAATGAAGATGAGCTGGGCAATGAAGAGCAAAGCCCTGGTGGCTTGTGCTGGGGTGATACTTACTGGGCCATTGGGGAAGGGAACAAGGATCTTCAGCCCCTTGTCACCCTTTGTCTCCTTCCTCCAGGGAACCAGCCATGCCCTCTGGCCTCCGTGGAGAGCTTCAGTCTTGCACGGCGACGCTGGGAGGCACTGCCTGCCATGCCTACAGCCCGATGCTCCTGCTCCAGTCTACAGGCTGGGCCTCGGCTGTTCGTTATTGGGGGTGTAGCCCAGGGCCCCAGTCAAGCTGTGGAGGCCCTGTGTCTGCGTGATGGGGTATGAGGGCCTGGTGAGGCCTTGTCTGCCAAAGCAGCTCAGCGTAGCAGCAGACTGGGCTCCTTTTTGCTGCTGAGGGTGCTCCCATGAGGGAGGCACAGGAGAGGGCACCTGAGTTACCGCCTTAGGGATGGGGGTTGGAGGAGCCTTTGTCTGTAGCACAGGACACACATGCTCACACCTATTTTACCACCGTCCACTCACAACCATAGCTAGCTCCACCCATGCCTAGCACTCACTAGGCCCTCTGTCAACTCTGAAGTGTGAAGAGGAGAGCGTTGGCCTCACAGGATAGGCCCAAGAGTTGACCAGGCCTTCTCCAGAGGCCATTCTGGAAAAGTCTGAGCTTCCAGCCTGCCCTGAGGGTCCCTGTGGACCCCAGGAGTCTTCTGAGACTGGAGGTCACAGAAGAAGCAGTGGAGAGAATATGGGGACTGCTGGAGGGAGGGCCAGAAGCCTGCTGACTTTGTGCCCTCCTTACTGATGGTTGTATGACGGGGGCAGGAAGTCCCACCTCTCTGTGCCTCAGCATCCTCATTTGTAAACGGGGATCTCTGAAACTTTCCCGCCCCACCTACCTCACAGGGCTGTTGGGAGGACCCAGGGAGTTTTGACGTGGAAATAAAAACACTGATGAGATCTTGTGTGTGGCTTGAGATGCAGGCTTTCATGTTGTTCTTTCTGCTCTGCCCTCCTTGGGAGGCCTCAGCTCTCCCAGGATGAAAGTCCACAGGAAGCCTTTTAAACCTCCTAACCATACCTAAAGCGACCTGAGTCACTAAAGTGACTCTGCCTAAGCCTCAGCTTTGTTTTGGTAACAAAAGGTTACCTGAGTGTCAGGGGACTTGGAAGGGTGAGCCAAAAAGACCTTCCAAAAACAATATAAATTCACAATGTTAAGATGACCTTTAGAGCCGGGCGTTGGTGGCGCACGCCTTTAATCCCAGCACTCGGGAGGCAGAGGCAGGCGGATCTCTGTGAGTTCAAGACCAGCCTGGTCTACAAAGTGAGTTCCAGGACAGCCTCCAAAGCTACAGAGAAACCCTGTCTCAAAAAAAACAAAAACAAAAAAGAAAAAAGAAAAAAAAGATGACCTTTAGGCCGGGCATTGTTGGAGCATACCTTTAATCCCAGGAGGCAGAGGCAGGAGGATCTCTGTGAGTTCAAGGCCAGCCTGGTCTTCAAAGTGAGTTCCAAGACAGTCTCCAAACCTGCAGAGAAACCCTGTCTTGGGAAAAAAACAAACAAACAAACACACAAAAGAGATGACCTTCAGATCCAAGTCACACAGTGTCTCCTCAAAGGTTCTGTACGACCACCAAGGGAGCAGTGCCTCAGTGGTGTGTTGGTTGGGGCAGTCGCCTTGTGGGAGGCGTCTCTCTCTCTCGGACATGACTGTGGTTGCACTGTCAAATCTGTCAAGGTACCTGGCTCCTGGAGGGAGCTGCCAGCCCTTGCCACTCCCTCCCTCAGCGCTGGCTGCTCTCTAGGAGGATCCCCAGGTTCTGTATCTATACTGGGTGCAAGAGGCCCCAGTTACTGCTCTTGGGACCCTATAATGCACCCATGGTCAAGGTGACCGTCCTGGACTCTGAGTCTGTGGCAGGCCCTGTCCTTTCTCACTTAGTGGCAGGGTTCCCTGGACAGCTTTTCCCCAGCCCAGTACACAAACATTGGACCAAAGGCCATGGGAGCCAGACCCAGAACCTAGTAATGAGCTGATTACAGGCCCCTGAGACATCTTGGACTGTCAGTACAAACAGGCTATGTCAGATTAATGTGTTTAATGTTTGGGACCAGTTTAAACACTCAGCAACTCCAGCGTGAAGGTAGTGCTGCAGCAGCTTGGGTCTTGGGATCCCGGGGAGGTCAGGCCGGATTTCAGTGACTGGCTCTTGGGGCCTTACCTTGGCGCTCCCACAATAGCCACCCCGGGATGGCTGGCAGAAGTTGTGCTGGTAGGTGGTGCTGATGTAGGGAGGCTGGACCTGCACAAAGTGGACAAGGCGCTGGGGGAGCCTGCTGAGTTCTGAGCCTGCCCGGAAATCGGTCTGATAGGAAGACACCAGAGGCGGCTGCTGGCTCAGTTCCAGTTCACAGGGTCCCCAGCGCAGGAAGGTGTGTCTCTTCCACAGGCGCTCCAGGTCTTTCCGTCTTCCAATTCCCTGCAGCAGGCAGTAGGGGCCCTCCTCAACGGTACGGGCCCTTGGCCCACAGTCTTGGCATTCAGGGATTGCTTGGGCCCCCAAGTAATTCCAGGATGGTGATGCTGGAATTGTGCCTGACCTCCCTAGCCTGTACCCTGCAGTCCCAGTAATATCATCCATTTTAGCAAGAAGTCCCTGAGTGGCCCCCTGGGATATTTGTACACTCTTGGGCAAACTAACAGAAAAAAAAAAAAAAAAAAAGGCAGAGTTGTCGTTGTCTGGGGCATGGGCTATTTAGCAGTGGAAAAGGTAGGGAAAATAGACTCTCCTCTGACTATTTAAGAAACCTTTGTGAGGTTTCAGAAGGATGGCCATGAAAGTCTAGGCTCACAAACAAAAAACATAAGAAACATTTGAGCCCTAAAGGTTTTATGTCTATGCTATACACTCCAGCCAGGGGCTCCTCCCCCTTCCTCCCCCTTCCTCTTTCCAGCACTCACTTTGTCGTAGGAAGTGCGATTGTCGTGCTTGGAGAAGAAGTGTTGTCTTACTGGCTCCTTGAAAGAGATGAGAAGGGAGGTAAGGGGGACAGGTACTTATCTGCTCCTGCAGATACTGCTCAGGGCACATAACTGGGGAAGCTGCAGGAACCGCTACTTCTAAATTGCTACAGTGCCAGCACCACCCTGAAAGGGGGGAGAGGAAGAAAGCAGTGCCTCACTCCCGTGTGTCTCTCATCCTGCCTCACAAGCTTGAGGCCACTGGGATGTCCGTCCCGATAGCCTGTCATCAGTGGAGGGCTTGAATCTGTGTTACCTAGGCTTCAGGCTTCCTGCCTCCTCCCACACTCCCTAACGGCACAGCTATGCTCTGAGCCCTAAATGACATCTGGAAATGAATATGTCTGTCTCCATTTGAGGGTATCTGCTGGATCCCCGGCTCAATAGTCAACTTGCCTTCTCCACATCTTCATGTCCAGGCTTGGCAGGCATCTCTAAACACATCACTGATGTATGAGTGCCCAGCATGTGTATAGCCGCATGCTAGAAGAGGGCATCATCTATTATAAATGGCTTTGAGCCCCCATGTGGGTGCTGGGACTTGAACTCAGGACCTCTGGAAGAGCAGTCAGTGCTCTTAAACACTGAGCCACTCTCCAGTCCCTGTTTGTTGATTTGAACACAGAGTTTTGTTACAGTAGCCCAAGCTGAATTGGAATTTAGTACACAGCCCAGGTTGAACCTGCTTTTAGATGCTGGAAGGCTGCACCTGGCTAATCCTGGTCAAAACTGCCATCATCTCTTGCCCGAAGTATTGCAAGAACTTTCCACCAATGCCCATGCTGTCGAGATACCCACTCCCAGTCTGTTGTCTTCTCAGTAGCCAGAAATTCCTTAATTACATAAACCAGGTCATATCTTGTTTGCCAAAAATCTGCAAAAAAAGCTTTTCATGTTTGTAACAATCAGAATCATAATAGTGGTTCATGAGAGCCACATGACACAGCTCCTTCCTTCAGTCACTTCTACATCATAGTCTCTCTCTTCAGACCAGGATTCCCTCCTTAGGCCTTATCTGGCCGGATCTGTCATGGATGGGGTGGTGGTATTAGCAACAGGCTCAGATAAAATGCAAAATTTTGGGTGTCTCAGTGGTAGAGTGCTAGCCCAACTTGTTTGAGACTCTGAATTTTTATCCCTAGAACCAGAAAAAGAAAGAAACAGGGGGAGGGGGACTTACTCCATCTTGAAAAACCAAACTAAACCAAATCAAACTAACTCCATCAAAGATTGATGATTCCGTTAAAATAAAGTGTGTGGTATGTCTTTAACACTCTTTCTACCCTTTTGGTACTTTTTGCCTTAGCTATTATGTATCTGGAAGTAATCTCCAAATAGCATGATACTCGATGAAGACAGGAAATTGGCCAGCATTTCTAATAAAGAAGGTGACACAATTGGCACTAAACTCCCAGGGCTCTTGCAACTGAGGGTTTAGTTCAGTGGTAGAGAGTGGGTTTTTCATGTTTAAGGCCCTGGGTTCAACACACACACACACACACACACACACACACACACACACACGCACACGCACACGCACACGCACACGCACACGCGCACACGCACACGCACACGCACACACGCAAGCACCAAAATCAACTAATAATCAACCAACCAAAATCCAAGGCTGTTTACAAGAGAAAAAAAAAAAAAGGAGAAACTCTTCAGAACCTAGAACAGGCAAAAGGTTTAGACTCCGTACCTAATCAAAGCCAAAAAGAGAAAGTGAGCCAGGTCTGAGCCACCTTGTAATCCCAGCATTTGGGCAGTAGGAGCAGGCAGTGGTGGCACACACCTTTAATCCCAAAACTTGTGGATCCCAAAAAGGTGATCTGAGTTCGAAACCAGCCTGGTCTATAGTGTGAGTTCCAGGACAGCTAGACACAGAGAAACCCTGTCTTGAAAAACCAAAACCAGCCAACCAACTAACCAACCAACTAAACAATCTAGACTTTATCAGACTTGAAATATTTCTGTTCTTGGGGCCTACAAAGACATCTCAGCAGTTAAGTGCCCTTACTGCCCTTGTAGAGGGTTTGTGTTCAGTAGTCACATCCATACCCTGTGGCTCACAACCACTTGTGATTCCAGGTCCAGGGATGAACACTTTTTGGCCTCTTCTAGAACCAGCACACACTTGGTCCACATAAAATAATGCAGGCACACATGTACACACATAAAAATAAATAAATCTTTTAAAAAACGGTGCCAGGCATGACTGCCGTGTTTCTAATCCAGCACTTAGGTTGAGGTGGGAGGTTTGTCTCCAGTTCACTGCCAGCCTGGGCTACTAAGGGAGACCCTGTCTCCCAAAAGATTTTTTTCCTTTGAAAATCTATAAGAAAAGGATGAAAAGCAAGCTACAGACAGGGGAAAAATATACTTGCAAACCACATATTCAACAAGGTCTAGAATCAGCTGGGTAGTGGTGGCACACACCATTATTCCCAGCACTCGGGAGGCAGAGACCGATGGATTTCTGTGAGTTGGAGACCAGGCTGGTCTACAAGGCTAGTTCCAGGACAGCCTCCAAAGCCACAGAGAAACCCTGTCTCAAAAAACCAAAACAAACAAACAAACAAGGACTAGAATTTAGACTAAATAATGATACCATTGCAATAGTAAGATATAAGAAATGGACAAATAACATAAAGATGTTTCACAAAAAGAATATTCAGATGAAAAATATCATGAAAAGATGCTTGACATCATTAAACACTGGAGAAATGCAGATCAAAATCACAATGAAATCTTATCACACATGTATCAGACTGGCTAAAACTAAAAATAGCGGCAATGCCAAGTGTTAGTGAAAAAGCAGGGAAATTGGATCATTCATGCCCTGCTAGTGGGAATGTAAAATGGCAAGGCTACGATGGAAAACAGCTTGACAGTTTCTTTTAAAAACTAAACATGCAACTACCATATGATCCAGCAACTGAGCTTCTGGGCATTTATCCCAGAGAGAAGAGAACTTATGTTCACTCAAGGATTTGCACGAATGTTCATAGCAGCTTTATTTATAAGAGCCAAAATTGGAATCAGCTCAGATACCCTTTAATAAAGCAAATGCTTAAACAATCCAATACATACAAGTCATAGAACGCTACTTGGTAATGAAAAGATATAGCTATTTATAGCCACAACTACTTGGATGACTCTCCAGGAAATTACACTGAGCCAGAAAAACCAACCTCCAAGGTTGCATACTGTATTATTACACTTACATGGCACTTTTTCCCTTTAAGTCATTGATTTGTTGAGACAGGATTTCACAGTGCAGCCCAGACTGCCTGGGCTCACTGTGTAGCTTAGGCTAGCAAGAAATTTGTAGCCATCCTCCTACCTCATCCTCCCAAGTGCTGGGATTATAGAGGTGGCCACAACGCAGGGCTAATTGTCTTTTCTTTTGAGACAAGGTCTCCCGGTGTAGGCCTGGCTGTCCTGGAATTCAAAGGTTTCCTGCCTTCTCCTTCTTAGTATCAGAATTGTAAGTGTTATCCGTCACACTTGGCCCAACATTTTCAAATGACAGAATTTTAGAAGTGAAGGCAGCTAGCTGAGTTGTGGTGGTGCATACCTTTAATCACAGCACTCAGGAGGCAGAGGCAGGCAGACCTCTGTGAGTTTAAGGTCAGCCTGGTCTACAGAGTGAGTTCTAGGACAGCCAAGGGTACACAGAGAAACCCTGTCTGGAAAAACAAAAAACAACAACAAAAAACCCAAATCAAAAGAAGTAAAGGCATTTTAGTAGGAACTGGGAAGGGAGGGAGGCACAGCAGGCAGGTGGGTATGCAGTAAAAGGCCAGCACCAAGGTTCTTGGTGATGCTGGTAAGAAAGTTAACTCTGCTACTGGCTATGTGAACCTGCACTGGATTACATCCTGTAGATCTTAGTACATATACACCAATACAAGCACAACTGTGTCCATTTATGAAATTAGTAAATTGCAATCATGTCAATTACAGCTTTGTAAAATGTTGTTGTTAAGAGAAAACTGACAAAAATGCAGAAGGGTTCTCTAGTATTTCTTCTAAGCATTTGTTAATATATAATCCTTTCAATGAAAAAAAAAAAGACCTGTAGGATGAAAGGTGTGAAGCCCATGTGTGAAGCAAGTAAATAAGTGTGACCAGGCACTGCTGTGCACTCTGTAATCCCAAAACAAAGGAGTGCAGGCAGTTGGACCAGAGGTTCGAGACTGAACTAGGAATTCAGCTCTGTTAGCAGTGTGTGCGCCCAGCATGCATGAGGTCCTGTGGCTTGCCTCCCAGGAACACAAGGTGGGATGATGGGAATACTTGTAAGCTTTGTGACGAGGTATGCTGTGATTGTTATAATAAAAAGATGAATGGCAAATAGCGAGGCAGGAGGTATAGGCAGGATTTTAGGGAAGAGAAAGGGAGAGGAGGAGGAGGAATCCAGGCAGCTGAGATGGTCCAGCTTCACAAACTATCCAGCCAAGACTTCTGGTAAGCTCTATACTTTCCCATCACACAGAGACTAAACAAAAAATAATACAACTAGCTCTTATAGAACGGGGCCATTATCTCAATTTTCTTAGGGTTCCCTGAGGATGCTGTTGTCCCCCACAGACAACAGGAAGCAGTCTCAAGAACATGACGCCCAAGTTCTCAAGAAGTGATGGGTGGTTTCTGGTCATATGGTGGGTTTGTCATCATTTAGGGGGGTTGACTACAAACTGTTATTGGCCATATCAGGAAAAAAGTTGAACAAAGGAGATTCTATTTAGGGATTTCTTTCTGAAGGGAGAAAGAGGAGATATAGTATAGAAATTATGTGATAAAAGAGTAGTTATTAAGCCTACCTTTAAAATAATAATTTATTTTTATTTGCATTCATGTTTTGCCTGCATGTATGTCTATGTGTGGGTGTTAAATCTTGGAGTTACAGACAGTTGTGAGTTGCCATATGGGTGCTGGGAATTGAGCCTGGGTCCTCTGCAAGAGCAGTCAGTGCCCTTAACTGAGCCTTCTCTCCAGGCCCCTTCAGTCCACTAGTATGAAATATTTTACATTGGTATGAATTTTTGGATATTGATACAAACTTAAGGCTATTTTTGTTATACTGTATATATATTTCTACTCCTGTTGAAGGTATTGTCTCTATGCAGCTCATTTAAAGATGTAATGTAAAGTTTTAGTCCTTGAAAACAATTTAGGATAATAAAGAAATACATGTTAGTAGTTAGTCATCTGTGGCAAACTTATAGTCAAGTTAGGTATGTTTTCAAGGTCAAACAGAGATATATTTTAGATAGTTTTCAAACACTTCAGAGAGCTACAGAGTATGGCATTTAAGGTGTTTAATAACATGAGGCTGTTCATGGCAGTGGGATGTGTCTGCTCCTGGCAGCACCACTCTACTTCAAAGAAGGATGATGGACACTGAAGAACCTCCTTGTGGAGCTTGCTTTCATTGTGGCAAGAAACTGCCCTTGCCTCCACTGCTGGCAGAATGCTGTCCCAACTGTACAAGCAGGATACAAAAGAAAGCAATTGCTGAACTTTTCAAGACAAGGTAGGACAGTCTTTCAAAATTCCTGCTTCTCAGAAAAGTCTGTCAGATATTCTAGGCTTGGGTGACTGTCCAGGCAGCCAGATGTCCCAGCCAGAGTGCTGGGATTAAAGGCGTGCACCACCAACCCCCAGTGTGAATGTAATTCTTACCTGATAATTGTTCTTTTTCTTTTTTTGGTTTTACGAGACAGGGTTTCTCTGTATTATTTTGGAGGCTGTCAGTCCAGCCTAGCCTAGAACACACAGACATCCGCCTGCCTCTGCCTCCCGAGTGCTGGGATTAAAGGCGTGCACCACCACCACCCGGCTGATAATTGTTCTTATTGTATATAGTTTTACTATGTTAGAGTTACAATCTTTCCTTTTTATTTAGACAGAAAGGAGGAAATGTTGTGGGATATTTATACACTGTGTGAAGATATATTGCTGTGATTGTTATAATAAAAAGCTGAATGAGATGTCTAGGCAGGAGGTATAAACAGCATTTCCAGGGAGAGAAAAGAGGAGGAGGAGGAATTTAGGCACAAGGGAGAGGCCAGGAGACACAGAGAGGAAACAAGAGGTGCAAGGTGGACACGATAGAATAGAACATTGATTAATACAAATGGGTTAATTTAAGTTATAAGAGCTAGTTAGGAACAAGGCTAATCATAGGCCTATCTTTTATACTTAATAAGAAGTCTCTGTGTCATTATTTAGGAGCTGGCTTGTCGGACAGAAAAAGTCCATTACAGAGGAAGTGATGGTACATTCCTATGATCTCAGCACTTGGGAGGTAGAGGCAAGATGGTTAGAAATTCAAGGCCATTTTCAGTTCCAAATGATTTAAGACCCTCTTTCCAAAACAACAAAGTTCAAGTTCACACACAGCTACACAGGGAGTTCAAAACCAGCCTGGGCCAGTCTCAAACAAACAAACAAATGGTTGTGGGGGAATAGATTATGTGAAGCTAGGTCAGTCCTCAAAGTGCTTGTTCTGCAAACATGAGGACCTATGTTAGATGTGGTGGTAAGGTGCACCACTGTAACATTAGGACTGGGGATGTGGAGACGGGAACATCCCTGGGGATTTGTTGGCCAGCCAGGTTAGCTGATGAGCAAACCACAAATCCCAGTGAAAGCCCTGTCTCAAGGTGGATATCTGCTCTGAGAAACAACACTCAAGGTTTTCCTCTGACCTCCATATACATTTGCACATATGCACACACACACACACACACACACACACACACACCACACACACACCACACACACACACACACCACACACACACCACACACACACACCACACACACACACACCACACACACACCACACACTCACACACCACACACACACACACCACACACACACACACACACCACACACACACACACCACACACACACCACACACACACCACACACACCACACACACACACACCACACACACACCACACACTCACACACCACACACACACACACACCACACACACACCACACACACACATACCACACACACCACACACACACACCACACACACACACCACACACACACACACCACACACACACACCACACACACCACACACACACACACACCACACACACACACACACACCACACATACACACACCACACACACACCACACACACACACCACACACACACACCACACACACACCACACACACACATACCACACACACACACACACACCACACACACACACACACACCACACACCACACACACACACCACACACACACACACACCACACACACACACACACCACACACACACACCACACACACACACCACACACACACACACATCACACACACCACACACACACACCACACACACACACACACCACACCACACACACACACACACACACACACACACACACACACACACACACACACACACACACACACACCACACATTAAAATCTGGACGCTCAGGACAAGTTCCAACTGACCTCCAGGTTTCTCCTA
This sequence comes from Mesocricetus auratus, assembly GCF_017639785.1. Classification (NCBI taxonomy): domain Eukaryota; kingdom Metazoa; phylum Chordata; class Mammalia; order Rodentia; family Cricetidae; genus Mesocricetus; species Mesocricetus auratus. The sequence goes on along the minus strand of NW_024429267.1, from coordinate 46,514,411 downwards.
TCTCTATTCTCACTGGTAGAGTCACACACAGCCTAGAAAACACTGACTGCTGTTGTTAGAGACAGCTCTGACTGGAAACTCATTATTCCTACAGTGGCAGGATAATCTATTGACTCCCACTGATTCCAGTTTTGCTCTCTCACAACTGTAGGAGCCTGGTGAGAAAGAGTTATTTCCTCTCCACCCAGGCAGTTCTGGGTATTCTTTCCCCTTCAGAAGTATCAAATGCATTTCTTGTCTCTCGAACCATTTAGGCTTCTCTCCTGTTGCGGTACCCATGGTATCTGGGCAGGTGGGACTCAAGATTTGATTCATGATTAAGAGGCCTTGGGGAGAAAGGTTCTGCTGGGAAGAGGCAGTGTTCCCGTGTGGGAGAGCTAAGTGTCCTGGGGAAGCTGGACAGTGTCAAGTCAGCGGGGTTCTGAGGGAGGAACCTCTGTGTCGGTTGGAGACAAGGGGTGTAACAGGAACACAGCACTGCAGCCAAAGGAGCTGCTCCATCCAAGTGTGACTCTTCTTGTCTGACTTTAGGGACAAACCGGACTGATATTACAGTTCCCAGGGGCCAGTCGGGTAGACTAGAATAAACCCATCTGGATTCAAAGGAAAATGAAAGAAAAAAAGAATTTCCCCCATACCTAGATGTCATAGATGAAAGTTTCATCTGCTCTAAGCTGGAGAAACGGGTTGCTCCATCTCAGGAAGGCTTTTAAACAAACAACCCTGTCTGTAATCAGCCAATGGGAGCAGAATGTGCACCTTCCCAAGGCAGTCCTATTAATTAAAATAGGCTTAGACTGAGGAAGAGCCTTGAGACTTGACATTTATTCAGCCAATACATACAGATCAAGATGTTTGGGGTATTTGATAATGCTAGACAATGCCTCAAGTCTTCAAATGGATCATCAGCCAAAACAAGTCTCCTAAATGTCTGTTCCTGAGGGATGGGCTTAACAAATCAAAAGGATGTTTGTTTGCTCTCTGGGATGAGAGCTGCCTGAAGGATATTGTAAAAGTCAAGCAGAAGGTTCTGGATTGCTTCTGCCTCTGTACCACTAGCTCTCAGTTTTCTCTTCTCTCTCTTTGGTTTAGGACAAGATGACCTTGGACTCATTATGTAGCAAGGCTGTCTTTGAACTCTTGACCTTCCTGACTTCACCTTCCAAGTAATGGGACAGCAGGTGTATGCCAGCACACCGGGCTTCATCAGTCTTTGAAAAGGAAGGAGGGCCGGGCGTCGGTGGCACACGCCTTTAATCCCAGCACTCGGGAGGCAGAGGCAGGCAGATCTCTGTGAGTTCGAGGCCAGCCTGGTCTACAGAGTGAGTTCCAGGACAGCCTCCAAAGCCACAGAGAAACCCTGTCTCAAAAAACCAAAAAAAAAAAGAAAAAAAGAAAAAAAAAAAGAAAAGGAGCCGGGCGTTGGTGGCGCACGCCTTTAATCCCAGCACTCGGGAGGCAGAGGCAGGCGGATCTCTGTGAGTTCGAGGCCAGCCTGGTCTACAAAGTGAGTTCCAGGACAGCCTCCAAAGCTACAGAGAAACCCTGTCTCGAAAAACAACAACAAAAAAAAAAAAAAAAAAAAAAAAAAAAAAGAAAAGGAAGGAGGGTGCTGATGGGCAATCTGAGCTGCATTTTGGGCCTGGTTTTGTAAGCATCGCCAATAAGCTCTTCCAACTGGAAATGCTAAGAATGCTAAGAAACGTGCAGCCTCTAAGACCCTGCTGTCAGCCTGAGAAAGCAGCTTCTGAAGAACCTAGATGGCAGGTCTGAGAGGCCCTGGCAAAAGGCTGGTGGAGAAGCTGTAGTGAGTGGAGTGTGTTTCTCTGGGCTTTCCTCCTCTCTGCCCTTGTTTAGGAGCAGATCGAGTACATACATCACTATGACCACGTCAGAGCCCTGGGAGGAGACAGAGGCATCTTTCTTATCCCCTTCTGCTCTCTGCTGACCATGCTTCTGTTCTCAGGAGCACCGATTCTTTCTGAGCTCCTCACTGCACACTATCTTTCTCTTCTGGATTCTAGCTGCCCCTGTCCCTTTGGGTTCTTCTGGGATAACAGTAAAGACCATTTGCCAGATTTTTGTTTGCTTGGTTTTGTGTTAAGGCAGGGTCTCACACACCCTAAGCTAGACTCAAACACACTATAAAGTTGTGGAAAACTTTGAATATATGATCTTTCCATGTGCTGGGATAGGAATGTGCCTTGTTTATTTAATACTCTGGATCAAATCCATGGCTTCATGCTGGATAGTCAGGCACTCTACCAACTGAGCTACACACCCAACCTGTGTGTTTGAGACAGAATCTTGCTACATAGCTAAGATTACAGACGTGTACAACCAAGCCCAAACACTTGGCTATGAAACAGTGACACAGCTGGATGCGATGGCTCATGGGTGTAATCAGAGAACTTGAAAAGGTGGAACAGGATGATTCTTGTGTCTTCAAGACCATCCTGAGATACATGATGAGTTAGGCCAGCCTGGGCTACAGAATAAGACCTTGTTTCAAATCTTATCCTCTAAACAAAATCTTGAGGCCTCCATAGCTGCTGCTTTTGTACACACACATACTCCTGAGTTTTCCTATTCTGACTGTCTTTTTCAATGCTGTGAGTCGGACTGGTGTACACATCCCCTTAACTATAGGTATGAAAATGGTGGAGGGCTGGACCTGCGTCCTCCTCCTATGCTCTTGGGTCTTGTTTCTTCTATTCTAAGCTACCTATGCTCCCATCCCAGTCCTCCCTAGTCAGGTACGTGGGCTGGTACCAGCCACCGCCTGCCCAACTAAAAGGAGATTTTCTACTCATGCCCAAGTCCTAGACTGGGTGACTAGTCATGGATTTTTGTGGCCTCAAAGAATGTGAAGCTAAGGGAAGTTCAGTAAAATTCAAGGTTTGCTTCCTCAGTTCTGAAGGCATATTCCCATTGCTACCCACCCTACCTTGGCTTAGAACCTTCTCCCATGCCAAAGGATTCATAAACAAAACTGCCCACTTTGGTACCTGCTCTTCCCTACCCTTTTGGTAGACATCTCATCTCAAGGACATGGTTCCAGACCTCCTGCTATCCCAGGGATAGGCTGTTCCCAGGTGCCTGTCTTGACAGTCTATCCCTGCAAGGACTGAGATGGTGCTTGGGATCTCACAGGAGGCAGGAATGGCCCTTCCCTCCCCACTGCCCTCAGGATGCTTTGTACCTCACATCTCTGCAGGAACACTGCTGGAGGAGGGGGCTTGGCTGCCAGGCGATACTCTGCAGCACTCTCGCTCTTGACTTGGCCTCGGTAGTGCCCGTAGAAGCCACTGTTGTGCTATAACAAGGAAGGTATGAATGATGGTAAAGCCCACTTAAGTCCTCATCCTGGGGCTTCTGAGAAATCAGCAGCTCCTCCTTAGCCTTTCTGACAGTAGACTTTGAAGAGGAACAACACTCCTGGTTTGGGGCCAGCACAGAGTTGTTCCCATCTTTTTTTTTTTTAGGTTAGAAACAATCTTGTTTCACATGTCAATCCCAGCTCCTCCCCCCATCTCTCATTGAGACAAGTGGCCTCAACATGTTGATCTATGCAGACTATGTGTGTATGGGAGGGAAAGGACATCATCTAGTCAGAACATACTTCTGTAGGTAAAGCTACTGTTGAGTGGGGTGCTGCTTGCTTTAGATCTGAGAGTAAGTCTCCTTTGTTTCTCTCCCCACTGATGGGGAAAGTCCTTCTGTGTATATGTTGTCTTATTGGTTTATTAAATAAAGCACTGTTGGCCAATAGGGAAGCAAGATAGGTGGGACTAGGAATCGAGGAGGATTCTAAAAATCAGAGGCACAGTCATTCACAATGTAGGCACCAGAGAAGTAAGAGGTCTGGACCTTTTCTCTGGTAAGAGAAGACCACATGGAAATACTCAAATTAGCAGTTATGGGTTAATAATTAAGTCAGAACTAGCTGATAAGAAACCAAGCAAACATAGCCAACAGCTTCATAATTAATATAGTGTTTTGTGTGTTATTTTGGGCCTGAGACAGCTCAGCTGCAGGACCCAGGCGGCTGTTGGGAAGAGTACACATTACACCCCATAATATTAATAGTGGGTCAAGAGTCTCTGAGAACGAAGAATCCAACAGATATTACTTTTGAACCTATTGGCAAGGTTGTGAACATTCATTTATCATACGTTCTGGTATTTTGGGGCAAAACTTAGTACATGGGGCACTTAAGCAAGGCATAAAATTTCCCAACAGATGCCGGGCGGTGATAGTGCACGCCTTTAATCCCAGCACTCGTGAGGCAGAGGCAGGAGGATCTCTGTGAGTTCTAGGCCAGCCTGGTCTTCAAAGAGGGTTCCAGGACAGTCTCCAAACCTACAGAGAAACCCTGTCTTGAAAACCAAAAAACAAACAAACAAACAAAGTTCCCAGCAGAGGATATAACCAATAGAGAATCCTCCAGATATAAGTCAGAGGAGGGTACTGGCAAAAAACCAGAAGTGAGTACTTGTCGGCCAGGCATGCTGGCTCACACCTGTAATCTAAGCAGTGGGCAGAGCTGAGGTGGAGGAGAATGTGAATTCAGGGCTATACTGAGTTACATAGAAAGTGCAGGGCCAGTCCAAGCTACAGTGGAAGACTGTCTAAAAAAGACAAAGAAAGAGAAGAGAAAGTAGGAGACACCATGTTGGAAATAGAATGGGTTTAGGGTAGTCAATAGGATGCAAAGGGGAAAGGGGAAGTAGGATGACCAAATACATTTATATGCATGTATTAGATGGCTGAAGAACAATACATCTGTTTGACTGGAGAGATGATTCAGCAATTAAGAACACTGATTGTTCTTCCAGAGGGCCTGAGCTTGATCCTCAACACCATGTGGCAGCTCACAACCATCTCTATTTCTAGTCCTAGGGAATCTGATGCCATCTTCTGGTCTCCTTTGGCACCAGGCACATACACATGCATGAAGAAAAAAACATCCATGCACATAAATCAACAGAAAGTACATTTTTAAACATTAAGTCTCTGTGGAAGGGCTGTTCTGTGCTGATATCATTAGGTGGACACTCTATGGCCCAGCCCTTTTGTATTGAGTCCCTTTGAAGAACAAAGTCCCCCATAATTATAACCCTAAGCAGAGAGGCCTGGTTTGAGGCTGGCCTCCAGCTATAATAGTGGCTTCCTTGACATCTCCTTCCTTTTCACTGAAGATTTGCACCTTAATTGTCTTCCTGTTCCTATACTATTTGTGGACACCCTCTCACTCTTTACTCACTTTAGTTTAACAATATTTGAGTTCAACAGCACTCCCTATGTTCCAGGCATGGGGGACGGGCCCAGGAAACAGATAAAAACAATGATATCCTGATGGTGTCAAATTAGAGAGCAGCTAGTCCTGAAGGTCTGATGGAGCTTGGGAGGACCAGTGAAGAGCTGATGCTAGGGGAGTAGGAGGCTCACTCGAGAGCAGGGGGCAGGGAGCAAGGCAACCTACAGGGGCATGGAGGTATGGGATGCAGATGCAGATGCGGGAGGATACCTCACTTCATCCTCATGACTCACAAAGACTCGTGCTGGCCAGAGGGTCAGGGTTAACTCTTACCCAGGAACCTATTAAAGCACGCTGCATCTTTCCACGAAGGGAGCCAAAAAGGCAGACTTTCCTCTTGTCTTTTTGATGCTACATCTGAGGAGAATCTCAGGAGGTGAGCTATTTGTTGCTTAGTAACAAAGGGAGGCTGTGACTGCACAATGCTGCTGCTGAGGCAGGACCCAACCTCTTGCCTGCTTGTTCTTGCTGCCCTGTATCTTCATGAGAGAACTCTAGTTCTTGTCATTGTGGGCCCAGGAAAGTCTTTATACAAACATGCAGTTCTCCATAGTAGAGTCTGATGAACTCACAGCCAGTGAAATATTAATGATCACTTTAGAAGCAAATACTGAGTCTTTAAAACTCTGTGACAAGCTGGGCGTTGGTGGTGCATGCCTTTAATGCCAGCACTCTGGAGGCAGAGGCAGGGGGAGGCAGGACAGCCTCCAAAGCCACAGAGAAACCCTGTCTGGAAAAACCAAAACAACAATTGAAAAAAAAAGAAAGAAAAAAACAAAAACAAAAAAACTCTGTGACAAGGCTGGGCAGAAGTAGCACATGCCTTTAATCCCAGCACTCAGGAGGCAAAGGCAGGTTATCTCTGAGTTCGAGGCCAGTCTGGTCTACAGAGTGAGTTTCAGGATAGCTGAGGCTGTTATACAGAGAAACCCTGTCTCAGAAAACCAAAACCAAAACAACAACAAAAACCCCTCCGTGGCAATACTGCTAAGGACACAAAGCATTTAGAAAGCATTCTATGAAGTCAGAAGAAATGTCAGAAGGTTGGTTGCTTTTAGGAAACATCGCTGCTTCACAATCAAACTCTGCCTACTTATGCCAGATTCTGTGTGATCAGAAATGCCAATTATTTGTCTTGTCTTGTTTTCTTTCTGCCTTCCTTCCTTCCTTCCTTCCTTCCTTCCTTCCTTCCTTCCTTCCTTCCTTCCTTCCTTTTCTCAGAACAGGGTTTCCCTGTGTAGCTTTGGAGTCTGTCTTGGAACTAGCTCTTGTAGGCCAGGCTGGTCTCGAACTCACAGAGATCTGCCTGCCTCTGCTTCCCGAGTGCTAGGAGTAAAGGTGTGCACCACCACTGTTGTCCAGCAATGCCAATTTTTACAGGTGAATGCCATAGGGCTAATGCGAGGGAGAAGATATTTGGTGTTATGGTCTAATACTGAGCAACTTTGGGCCAAATATGTACTATGCCGTGTATATGTATCAGAGACATGAGCAGTTCATCCTTTTCTTTTACCAGAAGAAGCTGGCTGTCCACCAATGTCCCAATGCAAACTCAACTATGAAGTTCATGGAAAATAAAAGCTAACTGAGGTAGGCTAGAAAGAGAAAAACAGACGATTTTATTTTATGTGTGTGCTTGTCTTCATGTGTGTATGTGAGCACCACATATGTGCAGTACCGGTAGACACCAGAACAAAGTGTTGAATTCTCCTGAAACGGGAGTAAGAAAGTTATGAGTTTCCATGTGGGTGATGGGAACTGAACCTAGGTCCTTTGAAAGAATGCTGCTCTTGCAGAGGACACAGGTTCAGCTCCCAGCACCCACATGAAGGCTCACAACCACCTTTAACCACTTTGTGGGCCTCTGGAGTCATGTGCTTCACAGACATGCAGTCAGATACTTCCACACAGAAAATAAAATATATAAAATATCAAAAAATTTTAGAAGCAGAAAGCAGTGCCAGGCGGTGGTGGCGCACGCCTTTAATCCTAGCACTTGGGAGGCAGAGGCAGGTGGATCTCTGTGAGTTCAAGGCCAGCCTGGTCTACAAGCTACAGCCTCCAAAGCCACAGAGAAACTGTCTCGAAAAGCCAAAAGAAATAAATAATTGTAAGAAAAAAGAGGAAGGGAGGAGAGAAGGTGGCAATGAATTCTGTGCTCAGTGTGTTGTAATTTAAAAACAGTGGCGTAAGAAAGACATCATGCCACAGAGTTCAAGCAGTGGGGTTTTTATTAGGGGAAAAGGATCAGGACAGGAGCAGCAGAGAGGAGAGGGGGGCAAACAGATGACAGAGAGAGGGAGAGAGAGAGCGAGGAGGATAGGTGGTAGGCAGAGCCCTTTGAAAAAGGATCATAGTGAATAGGCACAGGTGGTGCTTTCAGTTGCAGCAGCTGAGGGCGTATCCTGTCAGAGCCTCAAAGGTAGGCCAGTACAGATGCCTGAATGCTAACAGTGTATTTTCTCCTGTTTACACTGTTGAGGATGCCATCCCAGGGAGTACTGGCACCTGCAGTGTGCAGGGCTTCCCGCCTCAACTACCTAATCAAGACCAGGCCAGCCTGGGCTACCTAGTGAGATGCTACTCAAACAATGCCACATATTACTTGTGGGAAAACATGTGGGATAAAATTATAAAACACTCATAAGACTGATAATTAACAAGTTCAGGATAGAAGTAACTCGGAAAGAATGGTATTGGTGATGGAGTGGGATTTCAACTCTAATTTGTTTCCTTTTGAGATAGAGTCTCACATATGGCACTAACCTGGCTTTGTAGCTGAGGATGTGTAACCAAGCTATTTTTTTTAGGTCCACCAACCAGCTTCTAAATTACATGGAGACTTATTAGTTTTGGATGCTTGGCCTAAGCTTAGGCTCATTTCTAGCAAGCGTTTTTAAACTTAAGTTGGCCTGTTTCTCGTTATCTACCTTTTGCCTTGGGGCTTTTTATTTTCTTTCCTTCTGCGTATCTGACTTGCATTGCTTCTCTGTATCTGGCTGGCAGCTGCTGGGCTCCTGGCTCTGGGTATCTCCCTCATTCTTGCTCTTCTTTTGTTTCTTCTTGAGCCTAGATTTCTTCTCTTATTTACTCTCTCTGCTGCTAGTCCTGCCTGTCCTTTCTCCTGTCTAGCTACTGGTCATTCAGCATTTTTATTAGACTAAATCAGGTGCCTTAGGCAGGCAAGGTGAAACAGATGCAACACATCTTTACATAGTTAAACAAACGTCCTTACATCATTAAACAAATGTAGCATAAACAAATATTGCACAAATAATGTTCCACAACAAGGATGGCCTTAACTTTTGTCTTTGCCTCCCAGGTGCTGGAATTTTTGATGTGTGCATACCACTATGCTTCTGTTATGCTCCTACCATTTTATCATCCTCATTTGTGGGAATCAAACAAGCGCTCTTCTACTAAACAACCACAGCTCTTTTATTTTTATTTGTGACGTTACACTAAGTTACTCAGGCCTGGCTTGAATTATTTTGTGTCACATGGAAGTGCTTGTGATGCCTGAACCACCAGGTCAGCTTTTTAAATTTTTTAAAAATATTTTTTGGTTTTTAGGTTCTCTATCTATAGTCCAGATTTGGAACTCACAGCAAAATATTACTGCCTTAGTGTGTCCCAAGCCATGGGACTATAGTTGAATCATTAGGTCCAACTATTTTTTTTTTGAGACAGGGTTATTTCACTCTGTAGTTCAGATTTCCCAGAAACTGGCTACATAGCCCAAGTTGGTCTCCAGTTCCTGATCAACCTACCTCAGCTTCCCAGGTTCTAGGACATCAGGTCTCACCACACTTGGCTATGTTATTTTTTTTGCTGTACCCAATGAAGGAACTGTAGTCCCCAACTAGATTGTGGGTGTTTGCTTGTGTTTTGAGATGGGATCTTACTATGTGGTCCTGGATAAGCTAAAATCCATTATGTAGGCCAGGATGGCTTCAAACGTTCGTAAATCTTCCTACCTACTCTAGTGCTGCGATTTCAGGCATGTGCCCGTCCCTGACTTCCAACTGCTTGCTTTCTCCGAGACAGGGTCTCATGCATCCCAGTCTGGCCCCAAACTTGCTCTGTAGCCAAAAAGACATTAAATTTCTGGTTCTCTTGCATCCATCCAGAGTGTTGGGATTACAATCGGCTCCATTGTTTTGTCACTATAGATACATCTGTATTTTAAGAATTTTAAATAAATAGAACTACACAGTATGTGTGAGAGGGCCAGGGAGCCAGACCAGAGTCATGACAGGTTTCTAATAGCCCCTGTCAAGGACCAGACCTTAGTTTTAGTTTACTGGAGGTGGCTGGAGCTCAGCAAGAAGTTCTCAGGAAAGTCACTACTCAAGGGCAACCAATCAGCAGGTGCCCTGGAGCCTTCTGCTGGTTAAAGATAGCTTTCCTGCCCCTGCCCCTGGAAAGTCCCTAAACACTAGAGCCACCTACCAATCCTATCAACTTTTTGTGTAAACCCACCAATAAGGCCCCTAAAATTCCCCTAACACTGCTTAAAGGGAGAGTGCAACCTGGGTGGTGGTGGCACACACTTTTAATCCCAGCACTCGGGAGGCAGAGACAGGTGGATCTCTGAGTTCGAAGGCAGCCTGGTCTACAGAGCAAGTTCCAAGAAAGCCTCCAAAGCAATACAGAGAAACCCTGTCTCAACAAACAAACAAACAAAAAACCAAAAGTAAACCCAAGAGGCAGAGGCAGGCAGATTTCTGTAAGTTCGAAGCCAGACTGGTCTACAGAGTGAGTTCCAGGACAACCTTCAAAGCAATACAGAAAAACCCTGTCTCGAAAAACAAACAAAAGTAAACCCAAATAATAAAAATGAGGGAACGATTACAACAGTGCCTATAAACTTCAAAGTAATTATGGTAGTAAAAGTCAGACACAAAAGCACATTGGTAGGATCTGTAAGAAGTCTCATGAAGAAAGCCGGGCGTTGGTGACGCACGCCTTTAATCCCAGCACTTGGGAGGCAGAGGCAGGCAGATCTCTGTGAGTTCGAGGCCAGCCTGGTCTACAGAGCGAGTTCCAGGACAGCCTCCAAAACAATACAGAGAAACCCTGTCTCGAAAAACCAAAAAGAAAAAAGAAAAAAGAAAAAAAAGTCTCATGAAGAGACCAGCAGTCACTTATGCAATCAGCAAGATCATTTATTAATATTACCAATATGTTAGGGTCTAACCATATGACAAATTTGCAAATGGTGACCCCCCAAAGAAACACACGTTTTTTTTTGTTGTTGTTGTTGTTTTTTTTTTAGTTTTTTGAGAGGGTTTCTCTGTGTAGTCCTTGGCTGTCACGGAGATCGGCCTGCCTCTGCCTCCCGAGTGCTGGGATTAAAGACGCTTCCACTTTTCACCCCAGTTTAAAGCAGTCTTTCTGGGAAGCCAGGTGTTTGGGCGTGGTTTGTGCCTTATCCAGGCGCAGGCGGAAGCCCCACTGTTGGGGGCTCCTTCAGTATGGATGTGGCCCACATCTTCACTCTCACATCCCGCCACTCGAGTCCCTGCCACACCCTCATCTGTGGCCCCCTGGTCCGCCCTCACAGGTGGCCTTTGGCATCCCCGAGGTTCCAGGCCTCCATTTTTCAGGTGAGTGGTAGGGCGGAGCAGAGGACCCGGGAGAGAGTCTGTGCGGGGCCACCGGGCCTGAGGGCTCGGCCTCGCCGGGTCCCTGAGCTAGCTGCGGCCCAAGGCGCTTCGTGGGGCGAAGTTTAGCCGGATCGTGCCTGGCTGGAACCATGAGGACCATTAAAACCGGTGAAAGCCCTTGGCCTCGTGCGGCAGCGGGGCGGAGCCAAGGAGCGGCGTTCTCATTGGTGAACGCCCCGGGGGCGGGGCCTCACCTCGGCGTGGGGCGGGGGACTTCCCGCACGCCGTCTTCGAAGCCCGAAGGTGCGGGCACGTGTGGTGCGGCGCGTGCGGTGTGGCGGGCGCGTGCGGTGTGGGAGGTGCGGGCGCGTGCGGTGCGGGAGGTGCGGGCGCGTGTGGTGTGGGAGGTGCGGGCGGTGCGGGAGGTGCGGGCGGTGTGGGAGGTGCGGGCGCGTGCGGTGTGGGAGGTGCGGGCGCGTACGGTGTGGGAGGTGCGGGCGGTGCGGGAGGTGCGGGCGCGTGCGGTGTGGGAGGTGCGGGCGCGTGCGGTGTGGGAGGTGCGGGCGCGTGCGGTGTGGGAGGTGCGGGCGCGTGCGGGAGGTGCTGAGGGCTGCGGCGCGGGGACCTCGCGGGCAGAGTCTCTGGCAGCCTTTCTTCGTGCCCAGGACCACCGGAAGCCTGGCCTGAGGCTCTCCTCACAGACTGTCCCCTTCTCCTCCGGGCCGAGGCTTCCTGTGGGGGTTAATAGAAGAGTCAGTTTGGGAAGTGAGTGAATGGGGAATCAGAGGAGCCAGCTGGATTTTGTCTTTATTGTTAGGAACACATCGGGAAACAGTACTCTGTCTGGGAAACGCCCGGGAATGGTTGTCTAGGAGCTTGGAGGGCCGCTTAAAACACGGTTCCCTTATACTTACCAGGAGGGAGCCCTGTAAAGGTCAGAGGTCAACTTTCAAGAATTTGGGTCTCCCCTTCCACCAGGTGAGTCTCAGGGATCGAACTTGTGTTGCCATGGTTGGCAGCAAGCACCTTTACCCATTAAGCCATCACTTTAGCCCTTGGAGAGAGCTTCTTGACCAGACAATTCGATAGTTAACAATTCCTCCTGGCGATTCTGTGGGAAGGGACCAGAAGTCTGAGGAAGAGACTTGCTTTTTCTACATTAAAGGGGGGGGGAGGGGATGACATAGGGGACATAGGACATAGGGTGTGGAGGGAAGTGCTGGGTGGTTTCACTCATATTCACGGATCTGGGACAGAAGAATGGCAAATTCTAGAACAGCCTGAAATATATAGGGTCTATCCAGGTCTATCTCTTGTTAAGTAGTGGAACACTGTCTCCCCAATAAAGCTGGAAACCAGGCCGTTGTGGCGAAAGCCTTTAATTCCAGCACTTGGGAGGCAGAGCCAGGTGAAGTTCTAGGAAAACCAGGACTACACAGAGAAACCCTGTCTCAAGACAAAAAAGAAAAGAAAAGAAAAAAAAAACCCAACAACTCAGAGTTAAAAATGGGGTCAGAAGAGGAGTCCCTCTGACTCCCAGAGCCACCCTCTCTTGACACACTTTCATCTAGAGCCTTTCTTGTAGAAATAGTGGCCTTTCTCCTCTTACACTTTCTTTACTAAAGTTGGTTGATAATGGAGCAGGAACTGCACTTGAAAGTTTCAAATGTATGCATTTAAAGTGTCATTTACCTTGATGGATCAGGCATCTTGGAATGACTTGTCATTATTCTTGTCTGGTTGAATCATCGAGGAGGGAGCTTTGACTGATAGGATCTCTGTTCTTTAAAGTTAGAAGTTCATTTAGCTGACAGGAAACAAGTAAAAGCACAAAGGACAAGCTCAGGCTGAGGACATTAGGCCATTTGGTCCTTAGATATAGTAATGAAGACTATAATATGCCCTCCCCCCTTTTTGGAGACAGCCTCTGGATAAATAGTCCATGGTGGCCTTGAACCCTCTGTCCTCTGCCTCTGTTTCTCTAGTGCTGGAATTATGGGTGTGTGCCACTATGCTTGGCATTATCAAAGGTTTTTCAAAATACATTGTATTTATCTGTATGGATGTCTTGCTGGCATGTTTGTCTGTATGTCATATGCATACTGTGCCCAAGGAGGCCAGAAGAGGGTGTTGGGTCCTTTGGGACTAAAGTTATAGATGGTTGTAGGTGCTAGGAATCAAATCTGGGTCCTTTGGAAGAGCAGCCAGTACTCTTAACCAGTGAGCTATCTCTCCAGCCCGTGTGTGTGTGTGTGGGGGGGCTCCCCCAGTCACAGGGTAGCACTATGTAGCTCTGGCTAGCCTGGAATTCACTGTGTAGATAAGGCTGGCTTCAAATTTACAGAGCTCTACCAGACTCCCTATAAAGTTTAGGTTGGCCATTAAACTTGTCCTGATCTTCCTGCTTCCACCTCCTGAAGTTAAGATTACAGATGTGTAACCACCACATCTGGCTCATAGTGCAGTTTGATAGCAAAAAAGGCTAATTTTTGGGCACATTAAATAGTAGAATTTTTCACCAATTGGCTCAGAACAAAACTGCATAAATGTTCTTACATGTCGGTAGTATAGTTGGGAATGTTGTACTGTATTAATGTTCTGAATATTTCTCTGTTCTTTAATAGAAGTATAAAAATGAATTTTAATGTCTGGAATATCAAAGAGATGCTCAGTATTCCCTCAGGCTCTGGGTAAGTTTCCTGGTTATTTTCTTTGATGGTTAAGTCCTGTGGTTTTATTGATTTCCTAGAAAATATCATTCCTGTAGCTGGAATGGCTGTTGAATAGTGCTAGAGGTATCCATATCGCCTCTCCTTTTCTCCTCTGTTACTGCTATTCCTTTCCATGCTTGTCTTTTTCTGCCCACTCATTTTCTGCCCACTTTTTTTATTTCTCAAAAAAAAAGAAGCCTGCTGTTTATACAGAATAGAGAAAACTTATTTTTGTTTAATTCTATTGGAAAAGTGATGTCAGTTTAGGGGAGATAGGTGAGGGTAAAGGGTTTATCTGTCAAGCGTGAAGAATTGAGTTTGAATCCCCAAACCTGTGTAAAAAGCTAGACATGGTGACATGTGACTGATATCCATCCATGATGAGATGGGAGATAGAGACAGCTCTGGAAACTCACAGGTCAGCCAACGTGGCACAGTTCCAATGAGAGGCCTTGTCTCCAACAAAAGATGAAGGCACCTAAGGACAAGCACCAGTGTTGTCCTCTGATCTCCATACAGATGCCGTTCATGCATACATATACACCTGTACCCACACCAATATGCATTTAAACACCTACACGGACACACCCACAGGTAGTGTCAACACATTGTGTATATCAGCTTTGTATGCAACATTCAGTCTGGTTCTCACAGATACAAATCCCCAAATCAGTAGTGTTCAAATGTCTGTTTGTTAATGTGATATGATTTGTAGCTTCTGTGAAGAGCCACTCCAACTTCTGGCAAGACCCAGTGAGATACTGTGCATGCTGTATCTACTGTCCAATGAGGTTTTTGACTGGGTTTCCATCCAGCTACATAAATCTACCATTTCTAAATCGTGGAAAATGTCTGAAAAAGGATTTAAATTGTTTTTTGCATGCCTTCATCATTGAATAGTTTCTTTCCTTCCTAACACTTTGCCAAAGAAACTTGCCAATTTGATTAAAAAAGAAGAAAAGAAAAATCTAGGGGCTAGAGTGATGGCTCTGGTTAAGAGCACTTACTGCTCTTGCAGAGCACCTGGGTTCAGTTCCCAGCACCCACATTGGTGGTTTACAAACAATTGTAATTCCAGTTCCAAGGGATCTGATCCCTTAACTCCTTGGGCACTAAACACATGGTACATGGTATATATACATACATGCAGGCAAAATACTCATACACATAAAATTAAGTATTTTAAAATCTACTCTTTTTATTTCTCAAAAAAGCCTACTGTTTATACAGAGTAGGGAAAATTTATTTTTGTTTAATTCTACCGTTGCTATAAGATATAATCCTATACCAGGATGGGTTTTGGTGGCACATAACTTTTATCCCAGCACTTGGGAGGCAGAGATAGGTGGATCTCTGTGAGTTTGAGTCCAGTCTGGTCTACAGAGTGAGTTCCAGGACAGACTCCAAAGCAATACAGAGAAACCCTGTCTCGAAAAACAAAACAAAACAAAAAATTCACAAAAATGATACGTAATAAGAGTTCATTTTAAATAAAGTTCTACATTTTACATTTATTGTCTGTGTGTTGGGAGGAGGGTACAGTATGGTTTGAATTTTCATTTGATTATTCTCCAACTGTCATAATCAAAATGTGGGGCATTCATAATTTCCTTGTGGTTCTTTATAGGTCATAGAGGCAGTGTATAGAGGACTTAGAGGTCAAAACAAACATGCCCAGAGCTACATAATAGAGAGACCCTGTCTCAAAACAACAAAACAAGCATGCACACTCCAGAATATTCTGAAGTAGTAGCTATGAGTTATGATTTCATTTGTTCAGGATGAGTGTTTACTTAATGTTTTCTTGCTTCATTTCAGGATCACTAAGCCATCTAACTGGAATAGTAATCAGACTGATTGTTCTTCTCCCAGTGATTCCCAGTTCCTATTTGGATCTCAGTTTTGTCCGGAAAATTCAGAGAGTCTGTCTGCATCCTTGGATGTTGGTGTCTACTCAAGACATCCAAAACAAACACAACATAATTCTGTAGATGTGAGTCTTATTTCCAGCTAGTTAAATTTTCTGAGGCAGAATCTTTCTGTGTAGACCAGTCTAAGGTCCATCCTCCTGTCTCGACTTCTTGGTTCTTGGGGTTATGGGAATAAGCCACCACTTTAGCTCTGATTTCTAGAATTTCTCTGGACTTATTTTTTTTCTGAGACAGGGTTTCTCAGTAGCCATGATGCCCGTCTGAGAGCTCGTTTTATAGAGCAGGCTGGCCTCGAACTCACAGAGATCCACTTGCCTCTGCCTCCCTGAGTTCTGGGATTAAAGGCCTGCACCACCACCCCCTGGCAAAGACTTATTTATTTATTATGTATACAGTGTTTTTCCTGCATGTATGCCCGCAGGCCAGAAGAGGAACCAGATCTCATTATGGATGGCTGTGAGCCACCATGAGGTTGCCAGGAATTGAACTCAGGACCTCTGGAAGAGCAGCCAGTGCTCTCTGAGCAATCTCTCGAGTCCCTCTACACATATTTCATAGTTCTTATGGAGATAAACTAAAAAGAGAAGTTTTCTATTGTAATGTGAACATACTTTAGAATTATACTCTGAAGATTAGTGTGCTAAACGAATTAGTGCTTGGTTGATGACATTTTGTTTTATTTTGCTTTGTTTTTGAGTCAGGGTCTCACTATGTAGCCTTGGCTATCCTGGAACACCTTTTATAGACCAGTGCTCTTTTTTTTTTAAAGATTTATTTATTTATTATGAATACAACATCCAGCCTCCATGTGTGTCTGCACATACCAGAAGAGGGTGCCAGACCTCATTACAGATGGTTGTGAGCTACCATGTGGTTGCTGGGAATTGAACTCAGGACCTCTGGAAGAGCAGTCAGTGCTCTTATCCTCTGAGCCATCACTCCAGCCCATAGACCAGTGCTCTTAACTGCTGAGCCATCTGTCCAGTCCAAAACCCTGTCTTGAAATAACAAAAGCAAGCAAACAAAAAGGATGAATATAATCACAACTTTATATACATACATAAATATATATTAATCCTAAAAATAAAACTGAAACATACTTAATGATCATTCAGTATATCAAGCAAAACTTGTTGATCTTCCCTTCCTCCTCCCCTTCTCCATTCTCTAGTCCCCCCCTTATACCTTTCTGCACCCTTTACACTTTTCCTACTTTCTTGTCCCATTTCTTCTATTGCCTCCACTCCTACATTCTTTTTTCTTCGTTTCCCTTTTCTAGTTTCTTAGACTATACCCACACTCACATCCACACATACATATAGATAAGCATTAAAAACTAGGATCTGGCCTGGCATTGGTGACTCACGCCATTAATCCCAGAACTGAGGAGGCAGAGGCAGATGGATCACTGTGAGTTCAAAGCCAGCCTGGTCTGCAGAGCAAGTTCCAGGACAGCCAAGGCTGCACAAGTCCTGTCTCAGAAACAAAACAACAACAACAGTAACAAAACCCCCTGAGATCTGCATGTAAAAGAGCACTTAAGATATTTGATTTGTCTTTTTGAGTCTGGTATTTTGTTACTGCTATTTTGCCTTTTTTTTTTTTTGACAGTTTTACTCTGTAGCCCAGACTGGTCTAGAATGCATTGTGTGGCCCAGGCTAGCTTAAAACTCAACGCTGGGGAACTGGAGAGATGGCTCAGAGGTTAAGAACACTGGCTCCTCTTCCACAGGTCCTCAGTTCAGTTCCCAGCAACCACATGGTGGCTCACAACCATTTATAATGAGGTTTGGTGCCCTCTTTTGGTATGTAGGCATACATGCCAGAACATTGTATACATAATAAATAAATCTTAAAAACCTTAAAAAAAAACCTCAAGGCTGTCACACCTAGTCCATTGTGCACCATGAGAACAACACATATGGGTTCCAAAGACTTTAATAAGTCACCACATAAATAGGGTCACTTGGTCGCTGATGTATCATTGATGCAGAGCAAGGACTGGATGGAGAGACTTGTTTCTCCTGGCAGTGTTTATAAGCACAAGAAACACACACATTTGTTGCTAAGTTACAGTTCCAATTTTTACCAATCAGGAGTCAAAGATTAGGGACTTTCCTTGTGTGTTCCATCATTGTCAACCCAAAATTGAACCTTTTTAGTCCAACCAATTAGATTCATTTGTTCTTTCTGTTGTTATCAACAGCCATAATGTTTTAGAGAACTAAGGGGTATAACAGACCATTTCCATTGTTTAAGGAGGAGGTTGGTCAGCCATTGGAAAGTTCTCAGCTCCCCTAGGCCTAGGAACTTGAACTTTGTTCCACCTACATGGGAAATTGAATCTGAAGTAAAAATGGCAGTATCTAGACCAATGTGCTTTTGCCTGCTGTCTTCAAAGGTCATCCTTCTGCCTCTGCCTCCGGAGTGCTGGGATTCAAGACTTGTACCACCATGCCTTCTCTTTTTAACTTTCATTTTTGGTCTAGAATTACACTTAAATTTATATTTAGACGTGCCTATATCAAATAATGCAGTGAGTAAGCCAGCTCAGGGCTGTAGGTTAGTAAAGCACTAGCCGGGCAGTGTGGCACACACTTCTAATCCCAGCACTTGGGAGGCAGAAGCAGGAGGATCTCTGTGAGTTGGAGGCCAGCCTGTTCTACAGAGCTAGTTCTAGGACACCCAGGTACTACACAGTGAAACCCTGTCTCAATAAGCCAAAACTAGCACTGACTGCTCTTCCAGAGGATCCGGTTCACCTCCCAGCACCACATGGCAGCTTACAACTATCTGTAATTCCAGTTCCAGAGGACCCGACACACAAGGCAAAACACCAATGTACATAAAATAAAAATAAAATAAATTTAAAAAAAAGCAAGAACAAAAAATTTTTGTTAGTGATATAAAGGAATAAATAAATGCACTTCCTCAATGTTTAGAGCATGTTTTTTCCTAAGAAATGCAGGAAATGGGTCTTCATACTGCAGCTTGTGCTATAGGCCTTGTGAAAGTTATCGACAGGCATTAAATTCAACAGAAGCTGGGCTGGAGAGATGGCTCAGTGGTTAAGAACACTGACTGTTCTTCCAGAGGACCGGGGTTCAATTCCTAGCAACTACGTGGTGTCTCACAACCACCTTGAATGAGATCCGGTGCCCTCCGCTGGCATACAGACAGAGGATTGTATACATAATAAATAAATTAAATATTTTAAAAAATTCAACAGAAGCTAAAAATAGTGATTTGAGTTAAATATATTTATGTGAAACTTAAATACCACATTTCAGAGACAGAGTAGATGATTTTCTGTTGTTTCTTATAAATGTATTCAGTTGGTTTTGAACCATTTTAGCTGAAATTTTTTAAAGATTTATTTATTATATATACAGTGTTCTGGCATGTAGATGGTTGCGAACCACCATGTGGGCCCTGGGAATTGAACTCAGGACCTCTGGAAGAGCAGTCAGTGCTCTTAACCTCTGAGCCATGTCTCCAGCTGAAATTTTAATATTTTTGCACTAATGAGGCAGAAACTCTTATTAACTCTGAATGTCACTTTATTATAATTTCCTGGTAGATACAAATAATGGGAAAACTATGTGCTTTATTTTCAATCATATGCTTGGTACTTACATACCATTAAACCCTGCATTGTACAGAGAATAGTGTGTGGAATTTAATGTTGATTTTTTTCCATTTAACAGAATGAACCTAGTATTTTCACAAAATACCAGACAAAGCCCCAGTTGTTTGGAGGTGATACAAAGGATGAAGGTTTATTTTCTCTTCCTTTGCCAGTTGGAAAATCAAAAGGACTCTTGAAACAGTTTGAGGAGAAAAAACGAAGGGCAACAGACAAATGTGACAGGTACAAGCTCATGTTTTATCAAGGAAGCAAATTTACTATGAATAATCAAATAATTAACCTTCAGTATAATAGCATGTATTAGTCAGAGTTGTGCAAAGGAAACGGAATCAGTATTGCACACACCGGGTGGGGGGCAGGGGCGAATGACAGAAGGATATAATATGATTTATTAGGGAAGTCCCATAAATCTGACATATGCACGCTAGAGAACCAGGGAAGCCAATAATATAATTCAGTATGAATCAGAGGAGAGAGATGGCTCCTCATTAAGGTTTGAAGTTTGACTTAAGAGCTCCAGTGTTGGAGAGCAGAAGAAACTGGATGTCACAACCCATGAGGAGAATCTTCCCTTCTTTTGTCTCTGGTCAGGTCATCATTATTTTGGGTAATGTACCTGCACATTGATAAAGATTAACTTGGGTTTTTTGTTTTAAGGGTATCATGTAGCTTGCTCTTCATATCTTTGTCAGCAGTAGTGCTTACCTAGCATGACAAGACCCTAGGTTTATTCTCTGTCTCCACAAAATAAACAAATATTAAATGAAAAAGCAGGATAACTTTGGAAGCTGGATATGGTGGGTGCACCTGAAATCTCAGCTTTTAGGAGGCAGAAAGAAGCAGGAGGATCAGGAGTTCAAGGTCATCTTTGGCAGCATAGTGAGTTCTACTTGCAGGTCAGTTTGAACTATTGCAGACTATCTCAAAACAAAAACTGCAACGTACTTGCACTCCTTACATTACTTGTGTGTGTTTAGTTATATTTCTGTTGCTGTCTGTGATAAAAAAAAATACCCGACAAAAGCAGCCTAGAAAGGAGAGTTCATTTGGCTCACAATTTCAGGATATAGTGTAGAGAAGTCAAGAGAGCAGGAACTAAAGTAACTGACACAGCACATCTGCAGTCTGAGAGCAGACACAATGCATGCATGCGTGTCTTTTTGTACAGTCCAGGACCCACATCTAGAGAATGGTGTTGCTCACTTTTAGGCTGAGTCTTCCCATGTCAATGAATGTAATCAAGACAATCAACAAGGAATATATACCCACAGCTCACTTAATCTGGACAATTCTTATTGAGATTCCTTCCTCAGGTGACTCTGCATCATGTCAAGGTGACAATTAAAAATGACCATCAAAGTATGTGTGTGTGTGTCCCTGTCTGTGGAGACCAGAGGTGCACTTCAGATGTTTTCTTCAATCATTCTCCACCTTTTTTTTTTTTTTTTTTTGGTTTTACGAGACAGGGTTTCTCTGTATTGTTTTGGAGGCTGTCGGTCCACATTCTCTACCTTTTTGTTTTCCACTTAATTTTTTGTCTTAGTGAACTTTGACCTTGTGGATTCATCTTATACTAGCTAGTTAGCAAGTTCCATGGATCTTGTTACAGTCTCCCCAGCACTGGGATTTGAGATATGCATCACCATGCTTGGCTTTTATGTACATGCTGGGTCTCCAACCTCAGGTCCCTGTGCTTCCACAGCACATAATCTACCCACTGAGCTGTTTGCCCACCCTCCGTTTTTGAGGCAAGGTCTCTCACTAGGACCTGGAGCTCAGTAATTAGGCAAGGTTTGCTGGCTATTGAGACCCTGCAATTAAAAGAGTTTACCTAGCTTTTTACATGAGTGCTTGGGATAGAACTCAAGACCAGCTGGGCGTTGGTGGTGCACGCCTTTGATCCCAGCACTTGGGAGGCAGAGACAGGCGGATCTCTGTGAGTTTGAGGCCAGCCTCCAAAACAGAGAAACCCTGTCTCATAAAACCAAAAAAAACAAAAAACAACAAAAAAAAAAGAACTCAAGACCTTATGCTTACCTACTCATCTGCCTCCCTAATGCTTCAACTGTTGCCTTTTTTTTTAAATATTTTATTTATATATTGTGTATAGAGCCTTCTGCCTGCAGGCCAGCAGAGGGTACCAGATCTCATTCAAGGTGGTTGTGAGCCACCATGTGGTTGCCGGGAATTGAACTCAGGACCTCTGGAAGAACAGTCAGTGCTCTTAACCGCTGAGCCATCTCTCCAGCCCCCAACTGTTGCCTTTTAATTTTTTTCTAATATGTTTTTGTTTCTTTGAGGCAGGATCTCACTGTATAGCCCAAACTGGCTTCAAGCTTTTATTGATCCTCTGCCTTAGCCTCTCAAGT
Organism: Mesocricetus auratus; assembly: GCF_017639785.1. Classification (NCBI taxonomy): domain Eukaryota; kingdom Metazoa; phylum Chordata; class Mammalia; order Rodentia; family Cricetidae; genus Mesocricetus; species Mesocricetus auratus. The sequence continues at coordinate 46,492,822 of NW_024429267.1, read as the reverse complement.
ACTGGGGTTATAGGTATGAGCCACTAACGCCCAGCTAGTAATTTTTGCTTTCCTCAGTGTGACTTGTAGATTTGAATGTAGCTTTTTGTCTCTGGAAAATAAAAACTATATTTAAAATATGTAAAATTCAACTAATATATTGATTCTGGTTAAATTTCTACCTTCCAATCTTTTCAGATCATCTAGCATAGGATATTAGAGAACATTATTATTATTATGCTTTTGGTTTTTCAAGACAGGGTTTCTCTGTGTAGTCCTGGCTGTCCTGGAACTTGCTATGTAGACCAGACCGGCCTCAAACAAACAAAGTTCCACCTGCCTCTGCTTCCTGAGTGCTGGGATTAAAGGTGTGCTCTACCACCACCACCACCACTACCACCACCACCAGGCTAGATGAGTCTGTGGTACATGATTTTTGTCTTGTGTAATGCTGGTAATTAAACATAGGGTTTCTCATACATTAAGCAAGTGTTCTACCACTGAATGATACCCTCAATCCAATGTAATATATGAATTCTTTTGGGGAGGGTTGGGGGATTTGGTTGTTTTGTTGGGGGTGCGTTTCAAGACAGGGTTTTTCTGTATCTTTAGAGCCCATTCTGGAACTCGCTCTACCGACCAGGCTGGCCTTAACTCAGAGATCCACCTGCCTCTGCCTCGCAAGTACTGGAATTAAAAGATGTGTGCCACCACCCAGCATAATATATGAATTTTTAAGTCAAAGTTTAAGACTTATTTCTCACTTTTTCTGAGACAGGGTCTCACTATATAGACCAGGATGACTTGGAACTGCCAGATACTCAACTGCCTCTTCCACTCCTCCACTCTCCCAGTGTTGGGACTACAGGAATGAGTCACCATGCACAGCTGGGCATGAGCAACATTTTTCTTTTTTTTCCTTCTTTGAGACAGAGTTTCTCTGTTCAGCCTTGGCTATCACAGAACTAGCTCTGTAGACCAGACTGGCCTCAAAAAGAAAAGAAATATATTCTTCAGCTAAGACTAACAAGATTGTGCTTCCTGCTAGGCCTAAGAATGGTCTGAGTTCAGTCCCTAGTACCCACATGGCAGAAAGAGAGAACTGACAGTTGTCCTCCGAACTCCACACATGCAGATACACATACACAAATAAACAAGTAATAAGAAAAACAAATTTTAAAGCCAAACATGGTCATTTTTTCCCAATTCTCAGCATTTAGAAAGCTGAGGTAGGAACATTACCAGGAATTGCAGGCAAAACTGAACTAATGTGTAATCATCCTGTTTTAAAAACACTGAGGGAGTAGAGAGATGGCTCAGCAGTTAAAAACATTTGCTGCTCTTGTAGAGGACCCAGGTTCTCAGTACTCATGACAACTCGTAAGTGTAACTCCAGTTCCAAGGGATCCAGTGCTGTCTTCTGGCCTCCACAGGAGGTACATGGTACACTAAACACATACATGAAGACTAAATACTCATACACATAAAAATACAAATACATGGGAAAAAACCTGAGCATATATTGAATGGGTAAAGGAACCTGCCACAAAACCTGATGACTTGATTTTAATCCCTGGGGACCACATGATGGAAAGAAAGAACTCTCACAAGTTGTCCTCTGACCTTCACGTCCACAATGTATATAACACATTCATTCATTCTCTCTCTCTCTTAATGAATGTAATAAAAAAAGGTAGAAGACCAGTTGATGGCTCAGCAGATAAAAATACTTGGTGACAACCTGAGTTTAATCCCCAGAATGGCTGAAGGAGAACACTGGCCCCTCAAGTTTTTCTCTAGCCTCCACATGGGTGCTCCGCAGTTCTGTGTGCAGACACAAATGAAATAATGTAAATTTAAAATTTTAACACAAAGTTTGTAATAAAAAAACTATTTGTGTATATGCTTGGTTTTGTTTACTTGTTGTTTTAAGACACACTCTCACATGGTTGGCCAAGAATTTATGTAGACCAGGCTGCCTTGTACTCCTAGAAATCCACCTGCTTGTAAAATCAGGAAGAAGAGCTGAAGACATGGCTCAGCACTAGCTGCTCTTGCAGGGAACTCAGGCTGAGTTCCCAGCACCTGCATGCTGTTTCACAAACATCTTAACTCCAGTTCTAGAAGATCCAACAACCTCTGCTGATCTCCTTGGGCACCAGGCACGAATATGGTGCACAGAGACACACAGTGTGGACAAAACACCCCCATAAAATACATCAGAATAAAAATAGGAAAATAAAACAGCAGCAGGGTGGAAGGAAGAAAACTATGATTCACATTGGAATTAAGTTTGAGTTTTGACTGGACACTGAGGTTTTTCAGGTCTCCAACTCTAATCAGGCAATGTTTGATGCTGTCATAATCAGATGTTGCATGTTATTTCAATATGGCACAAAGATTTATTCTTACCTCCCTTTTTTTTAAAACTCTAGTGAGATGCTGTACAACTTTGTTTCTCAATTTCAAGAAGTCATTCACAAGGTAGGTAGAGCTAAGTTTCAGAGAATCAGAGCATTGTATATCTTGGGAATGGAACCCTTGTAGTGGCATCAGCAAGTGTAGAACAGCAGCATGTTTACCATTTTATAATTAGATGACTGTTCGCCAAGTCAGGGAAATTAGACAACAATTGCTGTTTCCTTTGTCTTTTTCTTCTTTAAAATTCATGTTTATTTCATGTGTTTGGGTGTTTTGCCTGCATGTATGTGTGTGTGCCACATGTGCAGTGCCCTTGGAGGCCAGAAGAAGGCATTGGATTCTCTACAATTGGAGTTATAGACAGTTGTGAGCCACCATGTGGGTGCTAGGACTCAAACCCTGGTCTTTGGAAGAGCAAAGAGCACTCACAATGGGAACCATCTCTCTAGTCCCCATGCGATTTATTTATTCATTTATGTTTTTTTGAGACAGGGTTTCTCTGTGGCTTTGGAGGCTGTCCTGGAACTCACTCTGTAGACCAGGCTGGCCTCGAACTCACAGAGATCCACCTGCCTCTGCCTCCCGAGTGCTGGGATTAAAGGTATGTGCCACCAACACCTGGCTGTGATTTCTTTCTTAATTTTGAGTTTCTTAGTTGCAGACATCTGTGGAAAAGTCTGAGGAAAATCTCAGTTCAAGAAACCAATCTATTTTGGATTATTTGGAAACTATAGCCAAGACATGTGAGTGTCCCACATTTATTTTTGTTTGGTTCTATTTTTAAAATTTTGTTATCAACAGAGGACACTAGTGAGCCATGAATATGAGCCTTCTGACCCTAGCCATGTTCCCAGGGTATGACTCCATACTAGTACTGTTTTAGATGAAACAGTAGGAGCATAAAGGTAGGCCTGGTTAATGAAGCCCATTGCTATGGGACAGCACTTTTATTTTTGTTTGTTTTTGTATTGTTTTGTATTGCAACAGGGTATCTCTCTGCATAGCCTTGGCTGATTTGGAATTTTCTACCAGGCTGGCCTGGAACTCAAAGAGATCTGCCTAACTCTGCTTCTCAAGTGTTGGAATTAAAGGTGTGTGCCACCACACCAACTTGTAAACCTCTGAGAAAAGTTTGTCTGTGTAGGCCTGGCTGGCCTACAACTGCTAAATGAGATATAAAGGTATATATTAGAGGACATCACTTAGGTATTTCAGACTTTAGGATGTAGATGGATTCCCCTAGAACTGGAGTTACAGACAGTTGTGAATCAACAGGATGTATAAGTGCTGGGAACTGAACCCAGGTACTTGGGAAGAGCAGCAGGAGTGTTCTTAACCACTTAGCCATCTTTGCAACCCATGACAACACTTTGATCCCAAGGTGGCTTTTGTGTAGTACTATTCCTCAGCGATCTTGCTGTCTCAGGGTAGCTAGTTCTGCCAGCCTTCTCATCTCATGCCTGAAATGAATCAGCAGCTTCCCTAGTCTCACATGGCTTGCCTGCTGTGCCGTCTGTAGACACACTCCCCCTTAGGAGTTAGAAATATTCCAGTCACCTGCTGTTCTTCTCACTGCTTTGGGTTCGGTGAGAGTTGTTTTGTAGTGAATCAGCCTTGGTCTCAGTATCAGTTATAGGTGGTTTGTAAAATCTCCTCCCCACCCATTAAGTGTTTTACATATAGAAGAGCACCTTATAAACAGTCAATACTTCTTCAGAATTTAGCGTCTTACATATAAATGAACATCCTTTTAAAGTCAGTACTTCTCTAGACTTTCCTTAAGAAAATTAGATGATTGTGCATCTGTTCTTGTTGCCATTCTGTTTATTTTTAATTTTGAACTAATTCAAATCAGCTTATCCACATGCCAAGGGATGAATTACTCATGGTTTACAAAAATCAATGCTTTTGTGTGGCTTACAAAATAATTCCCATCTGTCTGAAAAGAAGCACTGTACTGTTTATGTACTGATTTCCAACCTGGGCTACACACAGGACAACAGTCCATCTGCTTAGAAGTGTTAAAACTAGAACTGTTACCCTCACAAGAATTAGCAATGCTGAGAACAGAGGTAAATGAGGGAGGTGCCCTTGTATGTGATAAGGTAACTCAGTTATCAGTGCCCCAGTCAAGTACTCTTAGCTGACAGAAGAAGTGAAGAGTTGCTGGGAGGCAGAGGCAGACAGATCGCTGTGAGTTTAAGGACAGCCTGGTCTCCAGAGTGAGTTCCACCATGCCAGTTTGTCATGTGTTTATTATTTATTGTTTTTTCTTTCTTCGTCAGGCATTTCACACAAAGCATTTTATATAATCCTGAAAGGTATAGGTTCTTCTCTTTGTACTTACGGGGGTAAAAATTATTAGGAAAAAAATCTGTCTTTGTTTTGTATTTAGTTCAAGAGAATGCACAGGTTCATCGTGACCTGATGTTTGATGCAGTGCGAGACAAAGGCAATATGGAACAGGCCATCCTTGAGCTACGGAAGATATCTGAAGCCGTAAGTATAAATGCAAGCTCTTGCCTTGCTTTGCCTTGTTGCCCAGGCTTGTCTTGAGGTGCTGACAAAAGTGATCCTGCCCAGCCTTCTGAGTAGTTGAGACTACAGATACATGCCATGCCCACAGGTGCATTTGGCTTTGTCTCTAAGACAAAGAGAGACACTTAATGTGTGAGAAATTTTCATCCAAGACCAGAAACCAGGATGGTTCTGTTTTCAGTAAGTCAAGACATAGTCTACCCTCAGGGTTCCCTGGCACATGTGTACCCCAGCCCAGCTCACAGTGTAGCTATGTTTACTCTGTGAGGGACAAGCCTTTGTCCACTGGTTGGTTATCTTAGGCTTTTTTTTTTTTTGTATTTTGAGACGGTAGCCCAGGCTGTTTAGAAACCACTATGTAGCTGAAGCTAGCCTCAGGCTCAGGCTAATCCCCCTTTTAATTTGTATTTTAAAATTATTTTATTTTTATATGTAAGATTTTTGCCTACATATATGAGGTACCATGTTTGTGCCTGGTTCCCACAGAAGTCAGTAGAGGGCATCAGATCCCCTGGAACTAGAGTTATAGATGGTTGTGAGCCATCATGTGGGTGCTGGGAACTGAACCTGGGTCCTCTACAAGAGTACTCTTTTTTCTTCTTCTTCTTATCTTTTTACCCCTGAAACAGGATTTCTCTCCTCTGTAGCTTTGAAGGCTGTCCTGGATCTCGTTTTCTAGACTAGGCTGGATTCGAACTCACAGAGATCCACTTGCCTCCCGAGTGCTGGGATTAAAGGTGTGTACCCACCTGGCTACAAGAGTACTCTTCCCAAGTACTTTTAACCTCTGCTCTTAACCACTGAACCATCTTCCTATCCCCTGTTATGGTAGTCCTCCTGACTCAGCCATCTAAGTGCTGGGATTAGGTTGTGAGCTACCTTAACATACTCACATCTGTTGTCACATTCATTGTGACCATCACTCTCCTCTTTCTCACTGTCTTTCCTAGAGACAAGCTGAGCTTATGGAGATGAAATCCAGCCTGAAAAACCTTGATGTTCTAGTTACCCAGCAGAGTAAGAACTTCCAGCAGCTTTGTGAGAAGCTGGGCCAGCTCAATGTGCCTGGTGTCTTAGAAGAGCTGAAACAACTCCTCTCTGCACCTCGGGCAGTTGGGTGTCTGAAAGACAGTGCCTCTCAGACCTCACCAGCTCTGGCCCAGGGCCTCCATTTTACAAGGCAGGAAAAATGTACCTCTGAGACTCAGGTGTCTCCTGCAGGGAATCCAAGTAGGAGTTCCCAGAGGCCTAGAGGGTTTGATGTCTGGGATAAAGGGACAGAGACTGGTGTTTTTCAGAAGGTTGCATTGCTGACAGATGGGCCCCATAGAGGAAATGAGTATTTGGAGAACAAGACCATACAGACTTACAGCAAGAACGTGGTTATCACCCCCAGAAGCCTCAGTAACCACTGCTCTAGCCTCCCAAGCCAGAAGGCTGATGGTGACGAGGATCTAGTTTCCCACGAAGCCTCACAGCTGGACTTAAATAAGATTGAATCCAGAGTGAAGAATGTCTGCCCCCAAAATGAAGCCCAAAGCATGTGGTCAGCAACTGAACAGAAACGCAGGGCACCAGATAAGGGGAGGAAAGGCAGGAAAAAGCAACCTAGGAAATCACAGAGAGGCAGGCTTCTAGCTGGGAAGCAAGAACAAATCCCAAGGAAGGCCTGTGCTTTTGTCTCTAGGCATCATAGTCCCCAGACTTCAGCTTCTAGCCCACAAGGGCCCAACATCTGTTGGCGGGCTCCAAGAAGCACCACAAAGTCAGCCTGTCGTATTCTGGGAAGAACCGTAAGGACCAATAAGACAGCAAGTGTAACACCCGGGAGCATCCTACAGTCTACCCAGTGCTCCTCCCCAGTCTGTGAGAGCTTATCCAGCAGTTCCCAGGAGGATCAGCAGATAAATTGGTTCAGTGACCTTAGCCTTGGACACCCAGAACCTCCTTTGTCTAAGAAGGAAGGGAAGAATTTGCTCTGCGACCCAGATTTTGACAGCAGCGATGATAACTTCTAACCCTGCCAACAGTGATTTGGGCTGATGGTTCACTGATCTCAGTTAGAAAGACAAATTGCAGAACATTTGGATTTTGCAGTAGCATATAGTATCTGAAGCTGACTTATCCAGCCTCAGTATCTGAAGCTGACTTATCCAGCCTCAGAGTCAGAGGCCCTTGGTTGATGGTGGTCAGTGGGAAGTGGGTGAGAATCCAGTACTCTAGGCTACTCATGACAAGTGCATACAAGTAAGTACATCCTTAGTTAAGGGGGAGAAATGTGTGGAGACAGTGACAAGAGCTCAGTCAGCCTGTGTGAGGCATTAGGAAGGCAGCTATGAGTATTTGGTGAAAGGAAGGGACATCGATTTCCTTATGGAATACTATCTAGAATTGTCAGAACTCGTGTGACTGCGTAATTAGCTCTCAAAATAGTCCCTACACCTGACAGGTACCTTTCTGAGCCTCAGGATTTTATTTTATTTTTTTATCTAGCTATGTTGTCAGAGTTTTCTCATTTCCATGAGAAGACATATTACAGGGTTCACCATTAGAATTAGACAGGGGTTCATTATGTAACCTTGCCTGGCCTTGTATTTACATTCCTCCTGCCTCAGCCTCCAGAGTGCTGGAGTACTACAAGCATGTCTCAGTTCTCAGCTGTAAATCAGTCTACTTAAGAACATAGTGTTAGCCGGGCGTTGGTGGCGCACGCCTTTAATCCCAGCACTCGGGAGGCAGAGGCAGGCAGATCTCTGTGAGTTCGAGACCAGCCTGGACTACCAAGTGAGTTCTAGGACAGCCTCCAAAGCCACAGAGAAACCCTGTCTCGAAAAACCAAAAAAAAAAAAAAAAAAAAAAAAAAAAAAGAACATAGTGTTAACGGGGCAGTGTTGGCACAGATGTTTAATTGGGAGGCAGAGGCAGGTGGATCTCTGTGAGTTTGAGGCCAGCCTGGTCTACAGAGTGAGTTGCAGGACAGCTAGGGCTGTTATACAAAGAAACCCTGTCTTAAAAAATCAAAACAAACAAATAAAATTGGGCTGGAAAGATGGCTTACCAGTTAATAGCATATAATGTTGCTGAAGAGCAGAGTTCTGTGCCCAATACCTATAACAGGCAGCTCACAACTGCCTGACTCCCAACTCCAGGGCATCTGAAACCCTCTTCTGTCTCCCTTGGACACCTACACACATGTTGCTTACATGCAGAGAGACACACACATATACACATTACAAAGAATAACTATCTTGAGCTGTATCCCTATATACCTGGGGCTGTCCTAGAACTCAGATCTGCCTGTCTCTGCCCCTAGAGTGATGGGATTAAAAGTGTGCACCACCTTGCCTGACAAAATAAAACTTTTTTGTTGTAGTTTTTTCAAGACAGGGCTTCTTTAAGTAACAGCCCTGACTGCCTTGGAACTCACTTTGTCGACCAGGCTGACCTCAAACTCAGAGATCTGCCTGCCTTTGCCTCCCGAGTGCTGGGATTAATGACGTGGGCACCACTGCCTGCCCAAGCAAAAGGCTTCTTTTTTTTTTTTTCTATTTTGGTTTTTCGAGACAGGGTCTCTCTGTGGCTTTGGAGGCTGTCCTGGAACCAGCTCTTGTAGACCAGGCTGGTCTTGAACTCAGAGAGATCTGCCTGCCTCTGCCTCCCGAGTGTTGGCATTAAAGGCATGTGCCACCACTGTCCGGCTTTTATACTAGACTTTAGCATTCAATTTACGTCTTGTTGATTTTTGTTTGGAAGGCCCTGTGGCTCCTGATTACCTGGAATCCATTGTAAGGTCCAACCTGGGCTCAGACTCATAGCAATCCCCTTTCTTCAGCCTCCTAAATGCTGGGGTTATGGACATAAACCACCATGACTGACTTTGAAATGTTTTAATTTTTGCAACACATATGCACTTCTTTGTAATTAGTTTTTTTTTTTTTACGAGACAGGGTTTCTCTGTATTGTTTTGGAGGCTATCGGTCCAGCCCAGCCTCGAACTCACAGAGATCCGCCTGCCTCTGCCTCCCGAGTGCTGGGATTAAAGGCGTGCGCCACCAACGCCCGGCTTTTTTTGTTATTAAAAAAACACCAAAACTAAAAATGGGCAGGAAGGGGGCTCAGCAGTTAAAGCACTTGCCACACAAACGTGATATAAAATGCTGTATGGTTGAGTCAGCCTATTGGTAATTCTAGCCTTAGAAGGTGGAGACGGAATCCCCAGAACACACTGTCTAACAAAACTAGCCATATCTGTGAGTTCTGTTTTTTTTTTTTAAGAGACTCTGCCTGGTGATTGATTGAGGGTGACTCCCGACATCAACCTCGGACTTCCACATGCATGTGCCCACACACCACACCAACACATGCAAAGTGGAAAAAGAAAAAAACAACTAAACCTCTGGGTGTGGTAGGACATGCTTGTAATTTCAGTGGGTTGAGACAACAGGACCCTAGGTTCAAGGCCAGGCCAGGCCACGTAGTGATTCTTTGTCTCAAAAGAAAGAGTCTGGAGGAGAAGGGAAGGAAGGAACAGAAAAGGGATAATGAAGGAAGTTAATTAGGGAGAAACTTCATGGAATGAATGGTTTCCTAAAATTGCCCATTTCCAGGCCAGTCTCCAGCCACCAGAGACTAAACTGTTGAAAAAAGTGACTCAATTTCTTTTCAGGGGTGTGTTTCCCATAAAATCCTGTAGTTCTTAATTTTGGGTTTTTTTTTTTTTTTTTTGAGATAGGGTTTCTCTCTGTGGCTTTGGAGCCTATCCTGGCATTCACTCTGTAGACCAGGCTGGCTTTGAACTCACAGAGACCCACCTACCTCTGTCTCCTGAGTGCTGGGATTAAAGGCATGTGCCACCAATGCCCAACAAAGTTCTATAATTCTTTTTTTTTTGGGGGGGGGTTTCGAGACAGGGTTTCTCTGTATTGTTTTGGAGGCTGTCCTGGAACTCACTCTGTAGACCAGGCTGGCCTTGAACTCACAGAGATCCACCTGCCTCTGCCTCCTGAGTGCTGGGATTAAAGGCGTGTGCCACCAATGCCCGGCTAAATTCTGTAATTCTTGAATCTGCCTATGACACCATTGGCAGGGTGCCATACCAAGGGCATTCTGTAGCCTGGACCTCTCACATATATGGGCAATCACAGCCGTCTTCTCTTAGTTCAAGTCTAGATTCTGCCTCTGGCTGCGCTAGCCTCTTCTACCTGTGGACTATATAGACTGGCCGTTTACTCTCCCCTCTGCAGCCTCCATTGAAACCCCTGCTGGGCTTCACTGCTTGTACGCAGAAGTTATGAGAAGCAGCAGCCTCACTACCCAAAAGTGTGGCCCATCCAGTCCTTCCCAGACTGACTACAGTTGCTCACCAAGTCACTAGAAGGAAGCTTTGAGACCAAAGGACCTTATTTCTGTTGAACAATGTAGTATTTAGTGTTTTATTTTTATCTTTGTTGATGTTTATTGTTTTAATATTTCAATTCAAAGTTGTGATCCTGTGAATTTAAAGTTCTTTTTGATTAGTATCTATGACTGAGTCCTCCTTGAATCATCTAACTGTAAAATGCCAAAAATGAACCCTGTGTCGTTTGACTCTGCTGTTACAGATGCTCTAGTCTTCAGAAGTACTTCACTTTGTGTGATGATGTCAAAGTTCACTGTGATTCAGGGTTCCGTGAGCTGGGTGTTTTTATAGAATAAGTGGTAAATTCATCTCCTAAAAAGGCTAAGATAGTTAAAAATTACACCGCCTGTCTCTGGCAATCATCAGGAAAGGATATTCTGTTTCTTATTTTATTCCTATGGCTTTTTACTTTTTTTGTTCCTGCCAGACTTGGTGAGTATGACACAGTCTCAAGCACGTCCCTGGAACACACAACATTTTTGGCTCTTCAGATGCTCCTAGAGCTGTATGTAGCTACACAGGGGTGGATGTAGTGGGAGGACTAGGGGTGGGAGGATGGAGAGTCTGCTGAGTGCTCCTCCCTCTGTTACTCCAGAATGGAAATGAAGCTGACTACAGAACTTAATTGCCTGACAGTCCAGTATCAATTCACTTAGCACTGGCAAAATGGCCCTTTTACATTTGGGGGGTGGCAGGCAGGGAAAGTGTGTGTGTGTGTGTGTGTGTGTGTGTGTATGTATGTGTGTATCTGTGTGTATGTGAGTGTGTCTGTGTGTGTATGTGAGTGTATCTGTGTGTGTGTGTGTGTGTGTGTGTGTGTGTGTGTGTGTGTGTGTGTTCTCTGAGGACCATTCGTCTCCTTGCTCTGTTCTCACACTGATGTAACTGAGTTAGTGCTCCTGTTTCATTTGCCTTGATAGAGTTATAAACTCCAGAAGTAAGAACAACACACGCCTTGTCCTTGCTGTGTCCCCAGCACACAGGAAAGTGTCTCACTTCGTATGTACTTGGGCAGAAGCTGCATTTTTAGGCAAATAGCTTTTGAAAAACTTTGTCTTTAGCCAGGCAGTGGTGGCACAAGCCATTAATTCCAGCACTTGGGAGGCAGAGGCAAGGATCTAGTTTGAGATCAGTCTGGCCTACAGAGTGAGTTCCAGGACAGCCAGGGTTACACAGAGAAACCCTGTCTTAAAGAACCAATAATAATAATAGATAATAAAAAACACAACAAAATGCAAACCCTCCCATGAGCTCTGTCTTGAGTTTGAGCCTTCCAGGGACCCTTTTGCTGTCCCTCCTTCAGAAGCTCCAAAAGGCTCCTGCTCATGCCCTTGTCTCTCAGAGACAATTCCTAGTAGCTCTTCCTTCACCCAGTGTGCCCACTGCTCTCCCTGGATAGGTTTGTAATCTTTTTTTTTAAGCCAGTCATAGGCCAAAACAGACAGTCTAGGACAGAGAGTTCTTCCACACTAGGACTTGGGTCCATTGTTGAATACATTTCCTAAGTAAAATTTTGTTCCTTCTGTAAATACTTAGTTGGAACCTAAAATAGTAATGTTCTCCCACACCAAGAAGAAAAATTGCCAGAACCTTACATGCTCTGGGGATGCAATTCTCAATCAGGCAAATAGGGGAATGGCTTCTGAAGCCTCCCTACTTTCATGCACCTACCCCTCCCTCCCCCCCCAAATGGTACTTTCTCAGAGAAGTGCAGTGTAGGTCCTAGATGAGCCCTTTTCACAAATCTTCATCTGTCTTCCTTGAAAATTAACATCTTACAATTCCACCTCTGTCAGAGTGGCATTCATGTCCTACTGGCTTGTTCCTGGGTGCCTATGTGAGGGACACAGGCCCCCAAACTGCCCGTTTCTTTCCTGGAACTTTCTCTGAGGTTAAAAGAGGAAAGCCCAAGAGAAGACCAAGGAGTTAGGGACAGTAGGACAGAGGTCACTTCCCTGTTCCCGAGTTGGGGAACCCTGAGAGCCAGAGATGAGAAGACAGGTTTCAGGCGCCTGATGGAAGACCTCTCTGGCACAGGCACAAAGGCACTCTCATAGGAGTGCCCTGACACACCTAGGGGACATCAAGTGCACGGTCTTGAACTAGACCTGGGTAGCCAGGGGTAGCCATGCTTGGGATTGTGGAGAGCATGGTCACGCAGTTGGCCTGAGGACAGTGTCACAATTTCGAGCTCTGACAACAGCTGCTCTGCCCCTGCCTGGCCTGCCTTCCCTGGCTCTTTAGCCCTCTTTTTACAGCAGACTTCCTCCAGTCCTCCAGCCTTTTGTTCTGGGGACACCTGCAGACTAGCTCTTGCCTTGCTGTCTCAGAGGCCAGTCTGTTCTAACGCTTTGACTGTAGCATCTTGGTGGGATGCAGACTTAGAACCTGAAAATCCTAAGGGTGGATGGGCCCAGTTTCTCAGATACCTTATGCTGTGATTTGGATTTGCAGTTTGCAGCTAGCAGGCTCCACTGTTCCTATTTATTCTTGAATTTGCCTTGTTTCTATTTTGATTCTCCTAATCCAAATTGCAGTTTAGTGTTTCCACGGAAACAATTCAGTGATTGTTTGGTGTGCCAAGATGAACTGCGGGGGAGGGAGCTGAATGACGTCAAACGTCTTAAAGTTTCTCAGACATGACCAGGTCAACTGTCACACATCATGAATGCCTTTGGACCCTGAAAACCTTTAGTTTTACTAAATGCTACATTCTAAGCTCCTATATCCTCTCCAGCAAATTCCTGAAAAACAGCTCCTCCTCCTCCCCCCTGAGCAGATGACACAGGCTGTTAGGGGCATGTTAAGAGCCAGGGGATCTAAACAATTGAGCGAGTCTGTGTGTCCACCTGAGTAATCTGGGGCTGGCTTGTCAGAGACTTGGGGCTTGCCTGCTTTGCCAAACATCTGTTTCTACAGTGAAGAAATTCCCCATTTAGACATTTTCACATAAAGCCTTGGCTAAAACAAAACCAAAGTATGTCTACCTGTCTGGCCAGAGGGAACCTGAATCATCTCTCTTTCCTTCTCTATCTTCTCCTTGTATTGGGCCACATTCCCTTGGGCTAATCTCCACCATAAGCAAAAACAAAAACAAACCTGTCACTTCAAAGTGTTCCACAGTTAGGTTCTGTCCTCAGCCACTGCAGCCACCTCCCCTTTGAAGCTGGGAATGCTGGGAACTACCACAGACCATCCGGTGAATTCAGCTGGGACAACCAGCCTGGGGATGCAGTACCCTTAGGACAGTGGTCTTACAGGAGTCCTGGGGAGCCATGGAATCCATCCGTTCAGTTCTCACAAACTGACAGTGACAGACAGGCACCTAGTGAAAGATATCCATGATTCCTTGATGGAGATGGGGGTGTAGAACAAAAATCTCCTAGGGCTGTGAAAAGAAGCTTACTGAAAAGTGCTTGCCTAGTGTGTCTGAGTTTGGGGGTTGGTTTGCAGACACACTTTAATTTATTTTCTATTTATTTTCTTTTTTTTTTTTTTTGAGACAAGGTTTCTCTGTGTAGACCTGGCTGTCCTGGTACTCTATTTGTAGACCAGGGTAGCCTTAAACTCACAGAGACCTGCCTACCGAGTGCTGGGATTAAAGGCTTGTACTATCATTGCCCAGCAAGATAGAAAATATTTTAAACCACTGTAGTTCTCTTTGATGATTCCCTATAATTTTGTTGTTTAAGACAGGATTTCTCTTGTATAGACTCGGCTGTCCTGGAACTCACTCGGTAGACAAGGCTGGACAAATTTTTTTTTTTTTTTGGTTTTTCGAGACAGGGTTTCTCTGCGGCTTTGGAGGCTTTCCTGGAACTAGCTCTTGTAGACCAGGCTGGTCTCGAACTCACAGAGATCCGCCTGCCTCTGCCTCCCGAGTGCTGGGATTAAAGGCGTGCGCCACCAACGCTCTGCTTAAGGCTGGACAAATTTCTGTATATACATTTTTTTAAAAAAAGTTGGGAGTTGATTGCATTTAAAATTTTTTTTATTTATTTATAGTAATCTACCATATGGTTGCTGGGAATTGAACTAGAACCTCTGGAAGAGCAGCCAGTGCTCTTAATTGCTGAGCTAACTCTCCAGCCCCAGTTGACTGCATTTTTAAATGTTAAATTTTGGAGCCGGGCGTTGGTGGCGCATGCCTTTAATCCCAGCACTTGGGAGGCAGAGGCAGGCAGATCTCTGTGAGTTCGAGGCCAGCCTGGTCTACAGAGCGAGTTCCAGGACAGCCTCCAAAGCCACAGGGAAACCCTGTCTCGAAAAAACAAAAAACAAAACAAAACAAAAAAAAATGTTAAATTTTGGAATAACATTAGATTTACAGAAAACTTCAAATATAGTGAGCATATGTAAACTCTGCCCAACTTTCTCAGTGTTGACATATAACTGATATATTTATCAAAGCCAGGAAACTAATATCAATACATTAAACACCAGCCTTCATGTAGATTTCACTCATGTAAACATCCCATACGTGCTAGCATACAGTCCAGGATTCACATGTTTCTTAGTCCTGCTGGTGAAAGGTTTTGAATCCTAGTTTTATGACCTTCACAATCCTGAGATTCTGGTCAGGGATCCTAGAAAACCTGTCTAGGTTTGTCTAACCCTGCCTCATGGTTATAGACTGATATGAGGGCTGTGGGGTTTGCGAGCATATCACAGATGAAGCGCTTTTTTCAGATTGGCCTTCAACACACCACAGCAGTGGTTCTCAACCTTCCTAATCATGTGACCCTCACCATGAAATTGCTTTGTTGCTACTTCATAACTGTAATTTTGCTAATGTTATGAATTATGAAGTCTGTTTTCCAGTGATCTAAGGTGACCCCTATGAAAGGGGTGACCACAAAGGGTCAAACCTGCAAGTCACAGCCCACAGGTTGAGAACCCCTCACTGTCCTGTAGACAACCTCATGGGCCCCTCTGTACAGGGCAAGTACTCTCAATGACAGAGCCATCGCTCCAGCCCTCTTCATTGGTTGAGAAAGGGCCTCACTACAGAAACCACCACACCACACCGTCTTCTTGTGCTACCATCTACATGGCATTACTAGTGGTGGCGACTCTCATGATTTGTCAGGTCTGCAGCTTTCTCCACTCTCACTTTACAGGGGCTTTTTCCCTTTCCGTCTTTGGATAAGAGTAACTAAGTCTAGCTGGATGGTAGTGGCTCATGCTAAATTTAGTCCCAGCATTCAGGGGGCAGAGGCAGGCAGATCTCTGAAGTTCCAGGACAGCCAGGACCACACAGGAAAACAAAAAACAGAGTCAGAAGGAAAAAAAAAGGTAACCAATTCTAGTTCGTCCATAAGGGTTATGATGGGGAAAGAGGTAAAGGCAGGAATTACCTATACATCTGTGGAGTTTGCTGATGCACACCTTTGTGAGACAGATTGTTGAGTTAGAAGCCAGCCTGCTCTACATAGAGTTCTAGGACAGCCAGAGATATATTCTCTCTCTCTCTCTCTCTCTCTCTCTCTCTCTCTCTCTCTCTCTCTCTCTCTAAAATTAAGTTAGGCAATATGCTGGCTTGAGAAATATTTTATGAACATTAAACTCAAGTAGGCTGGCATCTCTCCATCTAGAACAACCTGAGCAGAGGCGGTACAAGGACACTGTGAGCTTTCCACCTCTGACCTCTAACCCACAGGCTGTGTTTACTGAATCTGCTCCCTCCTGTAAGGATTAAACAGCAGTTAGCCAAGAAGAGCCACTGGTTAGACTTGTCCTTTTCTCTTGCCTCCCTGGTGGAAACCAGTGAACACTCATCACAGAGTTCCATTAGACCAAAGTGGCTATGTGTGCTGACAGATTGCCAGATGATGGCTCGCAGCTGCTGAGAAGGGACATGCCGCCTCGGCTGACGCACCAGGCAAGTGCCACTGAGCCAGATCCCAAGACTAAAACAGCCATTGAAACAACTGAATGATACACTCGCAGTCATCCTGCCTGACACTGTGCTCGCTCTTTCTTCTTCTGTGCTGACCTCGGGACGGCAATGGCCTGGTCTCTCCTCTGTCTTGGCTCAGCATGTGGTGTGGTTCAGGTGCCATGGTGGATAGGTAAGCCTGTACTGACCCCCCTCAGCAGGGTCCACACTTCCGTGGAGGATACATGAGGTTCAGAAGGAGACAGCCTGGAGTCCTACCAGAAACTGATTCAAGCAGATCTGCATGGAGGCATCGCTCTGGGTGGGGGAGGGATAGGGAGTTAAGGGAGGTCTGAGCAAAGCATGGACACAGGAAACAGGGCCCTGTGTGCAGTGTCTGAAGAGAGCAGAGGACACAGGAAACAGGGCCCAAGCCAAGCCTGGCTCTGCTGAATCAAGCTTACCTGTGGTGGGCTAGTCTCAGGTGACAACCCCACTCTGGTTACAGTCCTCATACTTTCCAGGATCTGTATAAAAGAATTCAAGGACAGGGGCAAAACCTATCAAGGGTATTGCATATATTGAATACCAACCAAAAACACACTTTAAAAATTGTCAAGTCAAAAAACTCCAAACATTTCAGAATAACAGAATATTAAAGCCCAGGAATTCAACAGGAACAGGGTACTTCTGCCAACTCCTTATGAAGACTGCTTCTGATAACCATGTGGCTGCTGAAAAACAACTCTCCTACTCTATTTGGTATTTAAAAGAGGTCATCAAGTTGTAGTCTTCCTCCAAGTCCAGAACAGTCTCAACAATATTCTGATCATCAAAAGCCTGCTTGAGGCTACCAGGGTCAGCATCCAAAGCCTTCCGAGGGCTCTCATCCACAAGCAGGGCCCAGGCCTCCTCCTTCAGGGGTGAATCTTGGCAACGTCCACACACACGGTTCAATTCATTTTCAAATTCTAGTTTTCCAGCCAGTTCTTCAATAGTTCGGATACTTGTATGGTCTTAAAACAGCAACAAAAGGACATTCAGCTTTATAGTTTTACTTAGAAGTTTCTGAGAACATTTCAGGGATAAATTAAAAACCACCAAACTGATATAACTCGAGAAAGAACCTTTGTCTAGCTTGATAACTACTACCACAAGCTAGCAAGCAAATAGACACACAAACCACAAATGGATAAACATTCCACAGGCTGTGTAGAACTCAGCATTCCCACCCCAGTACACACAAGTGAGCACCATCCTAAGGTGCACCTGCTACCATCCTTTTACACCCCAGAATTCATCCAGCCCAATTCCCAAGAAAGGTGTAAATGGAATATACAGCTTGTTCCTGTTTCCATAGAACGCCCTGACCTGTGGGGGTGACAAGATGGTATGAAAAGCCAGGTCTTTAGGGTAATCAGGAAACTGATGCGTGCTGAGAGGTCCAAGAGAAAGACAGGCAGAAGTGGCCACGACTTCAGCTTATATCCTGGGGCTATTAGAGGACAGACCTCCCCGGGGTTCTTTCTAAACATGTCAACAGTTTCTGGCAATGCCTGAGGTTATGTATCCTTAACCAGGAGCACTGTGCAGTATGAGTCATTTAGAAATAGGACACACAGTTCAGACAGCATACAGATACAGAATGTATGCAGTCTAAATGTCTGACTGCTGGGTGTGGTGGTGCACACTTATCCTAGGACTCAGAATTCCGAGTCAAGCAGGAAGATTACAAATTCCAGATCAGCTGGCCTGCCCAGTCAGAGTCTGTTTGAAAGAGAAAAACTTAGCCACTTAGCCAGGCAATAGGGGTGACTCACATCTTTAATCCCAGCACTTGGGAGGCAGAGGCAAGCAGATCTCTCTGAGTTCGAGACCAACCTCGTCTACAAAGTACAAAGCTACACAAAGAAACCCTGTCTCGGGGCTGGAGAAATGGTTCAGAGGTTATGAGCACTGACTGCTGCTTTTTCAGAGGTCCTGAGTTCAATTCCCAGCAACCACATGGTGGCTTACAACCAATTCAATCTGGTTCCATCTTCTGGCAGAACACTGTATATGTAATAAATAAATAAATCTTTAAAAAAACGAGTACTTGCTGAGTTTCTTTAAGAAAAAAAAAAAAAAAAGAAACCCTGTCTCAAGTCCCCTCCATATACATACAAAAGAAAACTTCCTGGAAGATAGATTTTATTCTTTGTGACTGTCTCATTCTGTAGCCTTGGCTGGCCTCAAATTCATACAAATATATGTGCCTCTACCTTCCAAGAGCTGAAATTAAAGGCAGGTGCCACCTCACTTGGCTACAAGAAAGATTTCTTCCACTATTGTGTTTCCCAGCCTGGGTGGACTACTTATATCTCTTCCTCTTTAGGTCTGTATCCCATTTCCTTCAGCTCTGTGTTTAAGCACTAAGGTCTAGAGGCTGTTATCTGTTCCTCCGGGACCCCAGATCATTAGAGACACTTGGGTAATGATCTTATTGACCTGTGACCTCACTAGGTTACTGGTTTGCTGAAGAAAGGGCAAGTACTGATTATTCACTGTTCTGAAACTGAATTTACCAAATAAGATGTGTGGACTCATGGCCTGTGTGAAGGGCCATGGAAAGAAGGGTCCAGCTCTCTACTTACCAATCATATCTAGCAGATCCTTTGTGACCTCTTGGCTAGAACTGCTGAGCAGCATGTTTGAGTCAACTTTTAAGTCTCTTTCCATATCCTTCCTGCAGTCCCGATTGGGTGTGGGGAGGGGGAAGAAGATGGGGAATTAGATATTCTTTCAGGAAAATATTGGAAAACTTCAGACAATCCAAAACACAACTGGTTGTGTATATAGTGTTCTGCCTGCATGTTTGTCTACATGCCAAAAGGGTACCAGATCTCATTACAGATGGCCGTGAACCATCATGTGGTTTCTGGGAATTCAACTCAGGACCTCTGGAAGAGCAACCAGCAAGTTCTCTTAATCCCTGAGCCATCTCTCTAGACTCTGTTGTTTTAAGACAGTCTCACTATGTAGCCCTGGCTGGCCTGGAACATATTGTGTAAACTAGGGTGGCCTCAGATTCAGAAATCTTCCTGTTTCTGCCTCCTGAGTGCTTAGGATTCAAGACATACCATCATGACGAGCTTAGACTAACATTTACCTTTTATGATATAAGACTAACCAGAAAGTGAAGAAACCAATCAACATCATAATGACATATTCCACTGCAAGCTGCATTATTGTTTATGAAACCAACACATATATTTGCAGTTAAATGGCTTCTCAATTTCTTGACTTTGGGATAGGCAAGATGGCCGGCCACACATCTAAGTCATATCACATACTCACCCCTGCTCTAAGTCAAGATGCCTGGGAAGAGGTAGTTTGCAGCTACTTACTCTCTAAAGGAGATAGTCATGTTGTTTCCTTTTGTTTTTTGTTTTGCAAAACAGAATTTCTCTGTATAGCCTTGGCTGTCCTGGAACTCATTCTGTAGACCAGGCTGGCCTTGAACTCACAGAGACCTGGCTGCTTCTGCCTCCCGAGTGCTGGGAATAAAGGCGTGTGCCACCACCGTCCAAGTGAAACAAAGGTGAAGCCAGGAAGCAGGGTCCAGCCATGGACAAAGGAAGGAAAGGCTGGTGTCCTGGCTCTGAACACGGAAGCCGGTGTGGGTTATTCTTGTTTCTGCAGCATAGCATTGTCTTTTACATCAGATCACTCAGGACTGGTAATTTATGCCCGTAATCCCTGCACTTGGGATTTAGAAAAAGAGATCCAAGTTCTAAGTCACCCTCAGCTACACAGGAGTGGAAAGTCAGATGGTCTACACTAGATAGAGTGTCTTTGAAAAGACAAAAACATGCTGGCAGAATGACTCAGCAATGCAAATGTAAGTATGATGACTTGAGTTGGATCCCTGAACCCACAGTGGAAAGAATCAACTCCTGAAGGCTTTCCTTTGCCTACTCTCAAACCATATACACACTAATAAAAACTTAAAACTTGGAAAAAAATTGGCGGCTGGAGATGTTTTTTTTTTTTTTTTTTTTTTTTAAGTAAGACAGGTTTGCTGTGTGTATAGTCCTAGCCGGAACTCGATTTGTAGACCAGGCTGGCCTTGAACTCAGAGATCCAACCTGCCTCCCTCTCCAGTGCTGGGATCAAAGGCGCTGCAGCCGCCATGGCCCCGCTGAGATGTCTCATCGGCTAAGAGGACTAGCTGTACTTCCAGATATGCAGTACCTCGAACAGCTAACACTAGTCCAGGAGGTACAATGCCACAGCCTTCTGGTTTTTGCAGGCAGGCACTGCAGGGATACATGTGGTGCAGTCATGCTTGCCGGCAAAGCAGCCTCATATACAAAATACAAATTAGGAAAACCCTCAAAGTATAAGAAAAGCATTGCTAGCCGGGCGTTGGTGGCGCACGCCTTTAATCCCAGCACTCGGGAGGCAGAGGCAGGCGGATCTCTGTGTGTTTGAGGCCAGCCTGGTCTACTGAGCGAGTTCCAGGACAGCCTCCAAAACAATACAGAGAAACCCTGTCTTGAAAAACCAAAAAAAAAAAAAAAAAAAAAAAAAAAAAGCATTGCTAAGGCTTGACGCTCAGTGGTAGAATGTTTGCCCTAGAATGCATGAGGCCTTGGTTGGATCCTCAACACCATCCACAAATGTAACAGTAATTATTTACACTGACTACCCTTTGGGCACCATAGTTTCCATGACTGTTTGGATATCTAGAGCCTTCAACCACTCAACACAGACACACACAATAGATATAACTGTTGGGCCAGATTCTGAGAAACGTGTATCAATTTCCTGTAGATTCTTAGCACTCCCAAGAGAAGGCTCTTCAACTTTTTTAAGATACAATTTTCCCTAATTGATGCTATTATCAAATTAGAATCACCTTAAACTTTCTTTTCTCCAGTTTTCCCCATCTCCTGCAGCTCTCCAAAACTGTCTTTCACGTGCCAAAATGGAAGAGTGCATCAACACATTTTCCTTGCTGGTCAGAGGTTTTCTCTTGGGGTATAAAGGAAGGGGTTTTGCATTAACTGGGACATGGTGTGGCGTAAAGACAGGGTTCTCATTCTCAGGAGCACATGAGGTACCAGCGCAGGGGGCAGCCGAGGGGCAGGCTGCCAGTGGGTTTCTGCAGAGCAGCCTGTGCACCGGCATAGAGGCTAGCGACGGAGCGTCCAGCCTCTGAGGACCCGTGCACTCCTGGGAATGCCTGACTCCTTCAAAGGCTCGGTCTATGGCTGCAGTCAGCTCCTTTCTGCATCTTCGTAGTTTCTCAGACATTTTCCTGAAAGCGACCATGCCTTTTATTATGTAATAAACGGAAATGCACAGAACAACAAGATAATGATGCTGTACAAAAGGCTGAGACTCAACCCCGATTTCGAGTTTGATCTACGCTTACACCACATCATCCTTACTTTTCTTCGAGAGGGGATTATTGTCCGCCATTCTCAGAGGACCCAGATAGCAGGGAACGGCCTGAAACCCGCCTCACCTCCCAAAGAGCTTCCTTAGCTGATTACCGGCTAGGCCTTTCCCACCGCCCCCTACTGAGACCCAGCTGTTGTCTGGGGTCCCCAAACTAGGGCCAATCTAGGCCGGAAGGGGCCCCCGCTGTGTCCTCACCCAAACGTCGCCGCACAACGGTGCCCAACGGTCACTGCGCTCACGTGCCAAAACCAGCCACTCCCAACACCCGCCTGCGTACTAGGTTAAAGGTCGCGCAAGACTCACATGACCACAAGGGGCCACAAAGACCCAGAAAGGTGGCCTGTTAGTATGCATGAAATAAGGAGTACCGCAGCTAGGCGAGTAGTAACAGCAGGATAAAAGAGAGAATCCGGTGTGAAGGGATCTATTACTAAAAAAGTATTTTCTTTTTTTGGGGGGGGCGAGGTTGTTTCAGAGACAGGGTTTCTCTGTGGCTTTGGAGGCTGTCCTGGAACTCGATCGGTAGACCAGGCTGGCCTCAAACTCACAGAGATCCGCCTGCCTCTGCCTCCCGAGTGCTGGGATTAAAGGCATGCGCCACCAACGCCCGGCCCAAAAAAAGTATTTTCTTAAACCTCATTAACTAGAGTGTTTTGAAGACTTGACAAACACCCGTGGTGTTCTTCTGAAGCAAACATGGAGAAACAATGCCACATACCGCTCCCAGTTTTATGAATGGACTTATTTTTAAGGGAGAGGTAACGAAAGTCCCAAACAGAATCAGTCTGTTTATCAACGGCAGTGGAGTCAGAACTTCACGGTTCCGTGAGAAACTGAAAACAAGACCCCCCCAATAATGGGAAAAGAAAGAATAGAAATGTGTTCCAGTGGCTAATGTTTAGAAAACTATAAACCTATCTCAGTGAACAGCAAAGAACTCGAGGACAACATCAAGTTTACTGGAGGCTTGGTTTACTGTGGCCAGACTACTGGGGTAACCAGTATGGGCACCAGAACCCCACAGCCAGGAGTTCAGAGCAGCCCTGCGTGTCTTCCTGGCTGCACCACACTCAATTACACGGGTCCCTCTCCATTCTCTGGATCCATGAGACACACTGCACTGTGTAACAACTCTCACCCCACAGTCCAGCTCCACAGGTTTAAAATCTCACCACCCATTTGAAAGAAAAAAATAATTCAGTCTCTTAACATAACCCTTCTGAGAAAGCAGGGTCTTTTCTTTTTTTTAACTCTTCTCATAAAAGAAGGTAATTCCTCATCTGGTTTTTAGATTGGCACGAGCAGTCTTCAAGAGTGCCAAAGACATTCTCCTGGGGGTGGCGCTGGTGCTGTGGGATGGCCGGGTTGCTGAGTCAGCATCAGTTGGTGTCCATGCTGGAAGCCTCCTCATCCCCCAAGCCCTGCTGTGAGCTGCTCAGCCTCCTTCCTCCATCAGAAGAGTCGGGGAAACTGGAGAGCGAAGGTGCACTGTGACATTCATCATCCCGACGCTGATAAAATAACACGTAGGCAGCTTTCGTCTAAAACGAAAGGAGGGGGGAAATCCATTTACTGGTAACAAATTAGCCCACCCTCCCATCCTTGCCAGTCAGTGCTATTAAACTCATCATGGTAGCTCTGGCCTATAATCCCAGCAAGGGGAGGCAGAGCCTGAGACAGGAGGATTTTTTCCAAGTTCAAAGCCCGGCTGGGCTTCAGAGTGAAACTGTCTCAAAATAATCAATGTTAAACTGGACGTGGCGGCACCTGTAATTCAGAGGTATGCAGGAAGAAGTCAGCTCAATAAGTAGGCACTCTGCCATCTGGTTCTGCACATCCACACTTAGGAGCTGCCGTGGCTACGGGGAATGCAGGTTTACTGTGACACAGTACCAGAGTTTCTCCATCAGGAGAGATTTAGAATGAATGGCAGTCCACTCTACTCCACCCAGATAGTGAAGTAACCATCTGGCCTCAGAGGGCCTTTTTTTGGCTTTTATTTAAGTTAACAGGGAGGAGTGTGTATCTGGGCAGGATACTCACCACTATCTGATCCTCAGAAGCCAGAGACACATTGCTATCATCAAAGTAATACCATTTCCCATTCAGTTTGTTCTTCGCATACGCAGTGTCTGCCAAGTTACAAACAAAATGCTCTAATGGTCACTGGAAAGAATCTAGCTATTTTATCAGGTTAGCACTAATATAAACACATGCTCATACCCAAAAATATTAACACTAAAATTAAGAGTAATGTATAGTCAGTGTGAATCCACCCAGGAAGAAGACACGAGTACTGCCCCCAGTACAAGGCCAACCTGGCCAAGGCTAAGGCAGGGTTGCATAGTAAGACCATGTCTCAAACAGAAAAAACACCACCACCAAATTATATAACAACTAATATACATGTAAGTAACGATAATTTTGTTTATTTCTCTGTGTGGCCCTGGCTGTCCTGAAACTCACTCTGTAGACTAGGTTGGTCTCAATCTCCAATAGTCACCCACCTCTGCCTCTTCAGCACTGGGATTAAAGGTGTGACCACCACACTCAACTAATAGAAATCGATTATTTAGCCAGGCATTGGTAGCACACGCCTTTAATCCCAGCACTCGGGAGGCAGAGGCATAGGCAGGCGGATCTCTGTGAGTTCGAGACCAGCCTGGACTACCAATCGAGTTCCAGGATAGCCTCCAAAGTCACAGAGAAACCCTGTCTCGAAAAACCAAAAAAAAAAAAAAAAGAAATCTATTATTTAATTATGTGGAGGGTGGTGGGTATGCATGTGCCCATAGAGGCCACAAGGTGGTGCGAGGATCCCTAGAGCTGGAGTTGCAGGCAGCTGTGAACCACCTGATGCGGTGCTGGGAACTGAACTCGGGTCCTCTGGAAGAGCAGAGCTGTGCACTATTGAGTCATCTCTCTAGCTGCTCCAGTGTCTATTTCATAGCTATGATCAGTGCTGGAGACAGTGCAATGACAGACTTGCCTGAGATTTTCATCAGCAAAAGTGGCCTTGAGTATAAGCAGAGCTACAGAGGGACTCGGCAAAGGAGCCAATGCTTCTAAGACTAAAGCCCAGCAGGAGCAGATGGATGGGTCTTCAGCAGAGTGCTCTAGGGGACTGTGGTGGATCTGCACAGCTGGGAGCTGAACACGGAGCTGTACATCTCTCTTCTCTACAGCTAAGACTGCATCCGTGGTGGCCGAACTACTTATCTGGAATGTGCAAGGCTCTAAATTCCTTCCCCAACACTGGGGAAAGGCAATGCCCCCCTCAAAACTGGTACATCTAACACAAGAACACAGCTGGAAGGCGAGGCAGGAGGATTAGTGTTAAGTGTCCTGACACACAGGGCTACACATAAGATCTTGTCTAAACAACAAACACAAAAAACTTTTCATTAAAGTGAACCTAAATGTTATAGAAATTCTGGAAAATAGGGGAAAAGAAAAAAAATATATATTTTTTTTTGGCTGGGTTTGGTTGTGTATACCCATCATTTTAACAGGGCTACCTGGCAAATTATAAGCCAGCCTGGCCTACATAGTGAGATCCTGTCTCTACACCAAAATGAACGGATTTTGGCAGCTCTCCTTCGAGGGCTCTGTACCCTTGCATTTTCTCTGCTTATTGATTTCGCAGATCTGGGTACCACTTCTGAATGACACGGATTTCATGTAGCTATTTTCAGTTATGAGGGCCATTTCCCCAGGGTATTCTGAAACAGCTAAGAACTCTTTGCTTGGGTTGGAGAGATGACTCAGTGGTTAAGAGCACTCTGGCTGCTCTTTCAAATGACCTGGGTTCAATTCCCACCACCCCCATGGCAGCTCACAACTGTCTGTAACTCTGGTTCCAGGTGATCTAACACCTTCACACCAATGCACATGAAATAAAGGTAAATGAAAAAAAAATAAAGGTAAATGAATTATTTAAACCAAACCAAAACAAACAAACAAACAAAAAACCTTTCTGCTCAAGCCCTGACCAGCAGTATCAGCTGTGCTCCCAAACACTGTTACTAACACTACTGTTAGAAACAGGTGGCACAGGCCTTTAATCCCAGCACTCAGGAGGTAGAGGCAGGCGGATCTCTTTGAGGCCAGCCTGGTCTACAGAGTGAGTTCCAGGACTGTTACACAGAGAAACCCTGTCTCAAAAATACAAAAAAAGAACACAACAGGTTGAATGAGATGGCTGTGGTGACCCACACCTTTAATCCCAGCATTCGGGAAGCAGAGGCAGGCACATTTCTGAGTCTGAGGCCAGCCTGGTCTACAAAGCAAAGAAACCTTGGCTGGAAAAATAAAAATAAACAAAGAGGTGAATGTTTTCATGCATAAAGTTGTCATGTCATTGTCTTAGGAGATTCCCAGAGGTAAACCCAGCACGGTGGCTCATGCCTGTAAACCTCCATTTGAGAGGCTATGGTAGGAATGCCAGGAGTCCCAGATTACCCTGGGCTACATGAGAAGCTCCAGGCCAGTACGAGCTGATCAGTGGTATGGTCTTGCAGAAACAAATCAACTCACAAAGTTAGCACTACTGAATTAAAGAATATGACAACTTAGAAGGAAGGGGTGGGAGGGCAGAGGGAGACTATCAACAAGTCAGGAAGAGGCTGAGAGAACACCAGGTAGGGCATTTCCACACAGCAGAAGGAAGTAGATGCCAATACTTACAGTGCCCAACCCCCATGGCTCCATAGTGATTGGACACAGCAATGAGGTCATAAACATAAGGCCTTGCTGACCGGTCACAGACAAACTCGGACATGTTCAGAGCTCTGAGTAAAAACATAATAGCCCATGAATACATTAACCTTTGCAGCCCAGCAACCCACTTCATCCAACAGACCAGAGCACAGGGAAGCACTAAACTCTGTGAGAAGAGAAAGACCAGGGCAGAATGACTATTTGTTAGACCAGAAACTGGGGAGGTCCAAGTCATGGCGCTGCCACACCACGTGGGTTTCAGCAGGGGTAAGGAGATGCCAAAGAGGGCTTCAGCCCCTGAATGGAGGCCATTACTAAGAGAACTGCAACCAAGGCCACAATCATTTAAATGACAGAACAGGGCCTTGGGAAGCTTTACTGTATTTTGAAATTTTCTGTTATGATTATTATTTTTTTAAAGATTTATTTATTTATTATGTATACAATGTTCTGTCTGAATATATTCCTGCACACCAGAAGAGGGCACCAAATCTCATTACAAATGGTTGT
Source organism: Mesocricetus auratus (assembly GCF_017639785.1). Classification (NCBI taxonomy): domain Eukaryota; kingdom Metazoa; phylum Chordata; class Mammalia; order Rodentia; family Cricetidae; genus Mesocricetus; species Mesocricetus auratus. The sequence continues at coordinate 46,465,931 of NW_024429267.1, read as the reverse complement.
GAGCCACCATGTGGTTGCTGGGAACTGAACTCAGGACCTCTGGAAGAGCAGCCAATGTCTTAACCTCTGCGCCATCTCTCCAGCCTGTTATGATTATTATTGTGTATGTGTATGATCACAGGTATGGAGGTCTGAGGACACAGGAGCTGGTTCTCTCCTACCATGGACTCTAGGACTTAGCGATCAAATTGAGGTCATTAGGCTTGTGTGGCAAGTGCTTTTACTAGGTGAGCTGTCTCACTGGCCCACTTTTAATTTTTCAAAAATATAGAAAAGGTCAAAGAAAGGTCAGGCAGTGGTGGGCTTAATCCCAGCCAGCACTCAGGAGGCAGAGGCAGGTGGAGCTCTAAATTCAAGGCCATCCTGGTCTAAGAGGGAGTTTCAGGACAAAGAAACCCTGTTTCAAAAACAAAACAAACAAAAAAGGTGACAGAATTTTTAACTACCAGGACAGCCTTGAATTTGCACTCAATGATTCTCCTGCTTTAGCCAAGGATCACAAGCATGTACAACCACAGCCACCCGGTGACCAATTCCCTTAAGCAGGTGACTCTGGCCGCCACTGCTCTGTGACTGAGCAGCACTGGGTCTGTGCTGCCTGCCCTGGCTGAGGCCAGGTTTCCTGACACCAGGGATGGAGCAGCAAAGTCGGCACAGGCAGGAAGACCAGCAGTGACAGAGACAGCTTGCAGGACAGTTCTATCAGAGATATTTCCCACTACTGGGGGGAGGAAGGACTGCTCCTCAAGGCAACCTCCCAGATCCAAGTAATACACAACCTAACTCAAACAGCCTCTCGCCTGACCAGCACATGGGTCCCCAGGTGCAGCTGCAGACACCCACCTGACTGGGAACTCCACAACTGTGTCCAGTTTATCTCTCCAGTATCTGTTATAGGAGAAGCGTTTGAGATGAACCACCAGGATCTTGGGCAAAGACCATAGGTCAAACTTCTTTGTTGCTTGTTGGTGCTTCTTACAGGTGGGACAGTACCTGAGGAGAAAAGACGAAGGCAGCAGGAAGCCACCAGTACATATGTGGGGACACAGTTACTCTGTCACAAGAGCTACTTTCAGGACGGACTCAACCCTAGTTGGAAGATTTTATTTAATTTCATGTACATTGGTGTTTTGTCTGCATGAGCGTGTTGGATCTCCTGGAACTGCAGTTACAAACAGTTGTGAGCTGTCATGTGGGTCCTGGGAACTGAAGTTCTTGAGAAAAAGGCAAGAGCCTTTTTTAGTCCAGAAAACATAGTCCACACAAACAGAAATGTATTATAGGCCTGGCTATGCAATAGGTGTTCTGTGCATACAGATGGTTCCAAGAAACCTCAGCCCCTATGGTCCTTGGACTCCCCCCTGCTCAGAGCATGGGAGTGCGTACCAGGGGTCATGCTCTCCAAGGGTCTCCATGGTGGTGAAGAGCTCAATGCACTCTCTCAGGGCTACTGCAGTCTTCTTCTTCTTCTGAGGCTGTGACATGCTCACATGCTTCTCACAGGCCTGTAAGAAATAAGTGCTGAGGCACTCACCACGCAATGGTGGCGCAGTGGTGGAACACCTTTAATCCCAGCACTCAGGAGGCAGAGGCAGGAGGAAATCATTGAGTTCAAGGACAGCCAGAAGGACACAGAGAAAGTCTGTCTCAAGAAAAAGAAGAAGAAAACAGCCACAGGGGCTCTCTGCCTGGAACACACTATACTTTCTGGAGCCTTTGAATACAAAATGACAAAGTCTTGGGCACTTTTCATTTCATGTCCTAAGAAAAACTTGTTAAACTGTTGTCCAATCAGTGAGAGGACTGTTAATATATTTCCAGATCAGAAACCAGTGCAGAGCACTGACCACAAAACCCAAATGACCTACCTCAGATTCTTGCTGATCATAGTAAAGGCTTCGGGTCTCACTGTCCCAGTCAATGGCCAGTGTGGATCGAGCTGTGGAGGGGACCACAGTGTCACTCATTATTGAATGACCAGAAACAAGAGAGGCTCTCCAAGTGACCAGAGTGAGAAGGGCCAAACTTAGGCAGTTCTACACCTGCTCACCCATCACCAGCCATAGAGGAGAGCAATACTAGGCCTTGGGGCAGCCATTCTGAACCCCAACCTCCCAAACCTTTTGACAAAGACTTCCTTAGTGCTACAGATGAACTCCAGTACCCAGCCTTATGACAAGATGTACGCAGAGTCAAGCAGGAATAACGGGGAACAAACTTATCCTCTTGCCTGGACCATCAGAAAATCTGACACAACAGATAAAGTAACTGTTTTCTGGACAGACACCAGGCAAAACAAAGACCCTTGTAAGACAGAAAATAAAACAACCCCATACTATTCCAGCTCACTCCTGGCAAGCACTCCAGGGCACTGAATGCTGGAGAAAAACAGCAAGGGAGACTAAATTAAGGAAGCAAAGCCAAAATTAAGGACAGGGTGTGGTGGTCTACACTTGTCATCACAGCTTTAGAAAGCAGAAGCAGATCAGGAGCTCAAGAGTATCCTCAGCTACAGAGTGAGTTCAAGACCAGTTAGTGTGGCTACATAAGACCCTGTTCTCAGAGTACAAAAGGGACAGGCAGTGGTGCACACCTTTAGTTCCAGCACACTGGAGGCAGAGACAGGTGGATCTGAGTTCAAGGCCAGCCTGGTCTACAGAGTTCCAAGACAGGCACAGAGAAACATCATACACAGAGAAATCGTGTGTGTGTGGGGGGGAGACGGCATAAGACTACAATTTACTACTAGCCCTGACCTTTTATGTACATGCCTCTGAGTTCAATGTCTAGAACTAAATAACTGAAAAATGTAAAAAGTTGGAGGCTGGAGAGATGGCTTAACAGCTGAGAGCATTGTCTCCTCTCCCAGAAGACCCAGCACCCAATAGCAGCTCTTGATTATCTGAAATTCCAGTCCCAGGGAATCTGATTTGCTCTTCTGGCCTCTGCAGGCACACACATGGTGCTGACACACATATAGGTAAAAGACTTATTCACATAAAAAATAAAAAGCTGAAAGGGATAGGTCAGGTTAGGAAGCTGGCTCAGTGACTAAGATCATTTACTGCTCTTGTAGAACACTGGAGTTCATTCAGTTCCCACACCCAACTGGGAGGCTGATAACTTCTTGCAGCTCTAGTTCCTCTGCAGGCACTACACACATGTACATACACATACATGCAGGAAAACAGCCAAACACATGATAAACGTTTAAAATTAAAATGAAGGGAGGGAGGGAGGGAAAAAGGAAGGTGAAGGACTGATAGTTAACTAATAGTTTCTTCCTCCCTAATGAAAAGCGGTATGAAGACATCATGATAATGTCTACTTCCAAGGGATGCCTCTTCCTAATCAGATGCTGTCATGATTACAAAGCTCCATGTAACTGATATACAAATCTATAACTACCCTCAAGTTGCATCATATTTGATTAAGTATTTTTAAGGGGACAAAGAGAATAATGAACTAATTTTTATGAGTGACACAAGCCTACAGAAAAGCTCCTAATATGACTACAGGAAGTATCACTGAGCCGGAGGAACGTTGTTACAGAGCTTCTGAGGTCATCAAGGATTAAAGTGGAAGTGAGACACAGTGGTGTGTGCCTGAAATCTAAGGACTCATGAGGCAGAGACAGAGGATAAGCAGTTCAAAGCCAGCATGTAAGTCTGAGGCCTACAGAGACCTACAAGAGACTATCTCTTGGGGCTAGAGAGATGGCATCTGTTGCTCTTATAGAGGACCCAAGTTCAGGTCCTAGCATCCACTCAGTGGCTGATTCACAACTATAATTTTAGATGTAGGGGATCTAATGCCCTCTTCCAATCTCCATGGGCACCAGGCACACACATGGTGTACAGACATACATGTAGGTAAAACATCAATCATATACATAAAAATAATCAAGAGAGTGGTGGCACACTCCTTTAATTCCAGCACTTGGGAGGCAGAAGAAGGTGGATCTGTGAGTTTGAGGCCAGCCTGGTCTACAACTCGAGTTCCAGGACAGCCAGGACTACACAGAGAAACCTATCACAAAAAATAAACAAATTTGTTTTTAGAGAGTGAGAGAGTACTTGTCTCACACCCGCCACCCCCGCTACCAAAGGAGTAAGGGGAGACCTCTGAAGGACAAAGGGTGTGTGTCCTCAGTCACTCTCTAAGGACTCATTGTCTAGAACCACATAAAGACAGTTAATACCTGATGGAGTGCGTATCAGGTAATGTGACTTTCAAGTAGATCCCAGTGTCCCAAGTCTAGCTGAATGTCAGAGAAAGCACTTACAGTTGAGTTTGAGTAGTTTCCCGTCAGTTGCAAGAGAATTGATATCAGCAGTTCCATAGGAGTTTACGAGACTGAAGGTGAAAAGCCTCCTGGGTCCTGACCGGCCTTTCACCTTCTGGGTGGTCTCACTAAGGTCACCTCCCTGCTCGTCCTCTCCACTGCCTTCTGTTTCTGAAAGCTGCTCTTTGCCCTCCTCTTGATGATCCATTTCTTCTTCGTCATCTCCTGATGCACACGAAAAACAATCTGCATAAGTGCCACATTTCAAAGCTAACATTTTAGTTAGCTGGTTATGGTGATGTCTATCTATAACCCAGCACTCAGGAAGCTGAGGCAGGATAGTGAGTTCAAGGCTAGCCATAAACACACAGCAAGTTTGAGGCTGGCCTGGGCTATGAGAGACCCTGTTTCAAAACAACAAAACTAGCTGGGCGGTGGTGGTGCATGCCTTTAATCCCAGCACTCGGGAAGCTGAGGCAGGCGGATCTCTGTGAGTTTGAGACTGAGCCTGGTCTACTGAGCGAGTTCCAGGATAGGCTCCAAAACAATACAGAGAAACCCTGTCTTGAAAAAAAAACAAAACAAAAACAAAAACCCACAAATAAACAATAAAATACTTATTTAATACTTAAGTGTGTTATTATTTTCTTCCAATTTTGTTGTTTATGTTAAAGTGCATTTTTCCTTATACATCTCTATCGTATTAGGTATTTATTTAATGTGTGCTAGTAGTTCATGATGAGGAAGCAGAGACCCAGAGAATTTAAATGAGTCTTTTGGAAGTAATTCCTTTTGCCCTCATCATTAGGTTCACAGACAAACACACTAACATGAAACACTCAATAAAACAATTTTTCAAGACACAAAATGTAAAAGTCAGATTTAAAATCCTGCAATCCCAGGGCTTGGGAGAGAGGAGGAGGAGGACTGGGAACTAAACGCAAGCACAGGCTACACAGTGAGTTCTAGCCCAGTCTGGGTGACAGTGAGACAAAAAGAGGGTGGTCTAGACTGGTCAGCAGATACAGGCCTTTGCGGCATGAACTTGGTAATCTGAGTTTGTGCCTCAAAACCTGAGCAAGGGGCTGGAGAGATGGCTTGGCGGTTAAGAGCACTGACTGTTCTTCCAGAGAACCCTGGTTCAATTTCCGGCAACCACATGGTGGCTCACAACCACCTTGAATGAGATCTGGCGCCCTCTGCTGGCATGCAGGCAGACTGTATACACAATAAATAAAAACAAAACAAAACAAAACAACAAAAAACCTTTAAGAAAATTTAAAAAAACAAAGCCTGAACAATGGTGGATGGAACATCCATATGTGCCCGCACACTTACCATGCACACTTACCATGCACACTTACCACGCACACTTACCACGCACACATACCATGCACACTTACCATGCACACTTACCATGCACACTTACCACGCACACATACCACGCACACTTACCATGCACACTTACCATGCACACTTACCACGCACACATACCATGCACACTTACCATGCACACATAGGCACAAGAGTAAGGAATAAACTAAAGAGCTCGAGGGCATTTATGGGTTTACAGGAGGCATAAAGGCACATGATCACCTAAGCCTCCAAAAGAAGAACAGCAACTACACCGCAGGACAGGCATGCTCTGTGGTAAAGATGACTCATCAGCACCTGACCACAGGGATGCCGTGGGGCTTTGTAATGAACCCACTGTACTGTTTTTCCAACACTGACTTCCTTCTTTCCTAGAACCTAAAGCCAGTCACTGCCACAGCTTCCTAGGAAGACAGAAATGCCCAAGATAGCCAGCCTCAACATTCTGATTAGCTAGCCAGGACATCTGTCATCTTTGGGCACTAAGGGCTCACCAGCCATGCAGGGTGGTTTGCACAGGTATATGCTACGTAAGTTCCAACTAGGCTATGCTAACAATGAGAATTAAATTCTGATTCTGGAGGTCTGGGAGGTAGCACAGTGGACAGTGATTGTGTGAGGCTCTAGCCTTGATCCCTAGCACTACAAAACCAAATAATTTTTTTGTTTGTTTTTGTTTTTTAAGACAGGGTTTCCTTGTGTAGCCCTGATTGTCTTGGAACTCTCTCTGTAGATCAGGCTGGCCTGGAACTCACAGAGATCCACCTGCCTCTGCCTTCCAAGTGCTGGGATAAAAGGCTTACTAGTCACAACCATAGGACAACCTTAGCCTTGTTACCCAAACCCTCTAGGCTCAGTGTGTCTGAGATGAAGCCTAATGTGTATGAGCAGGGATCTAAGAGGAGTCTACAAAGTACAACGGTTAATGATGATGCCTGAGAGACCCTGCCCTCTACCAGCCCAACTCAAATTCTTCCAAGAAAAGGGAAACTGAGAACAATGTGGTCACCGCAGTCTCACAGCAGGAATGCTCACCTTCATAGCTGCCCCTGGAGCCATTGCAGGCCCCAGGCTCCAAGGGTGAGCTGAGAAACTCATCAGGCAAAGGCTGTTTAATATAGCGGCTTAAAAAAACAGAAGACTGTTAGTATTAACTTTTAACTCTTTCTCCACTATGCAGCTATGAAGCAGTACATAATTTACATATTCAGTTACTAACAAACATAATGTATGGCTCAAGAAATTAAGATGCACCTCAGAGGTCACATGTTAACTTCATAAATCCATAAAGATACCAAGAAATTAAGATGCACCTAAGAGATCACATGTTAACTTCATAAATCCATAAAGATACCAAGAAAGGCCAGTTTCAGGATTTCTGGGAATGTCATGTGCATTGTTTCATTTTATTGGAAACAAGGTTTCATACATGCCAGGATGGCCTCAAATTTGCTACATATTTAAGAATAACCTTGACTCCTTATCCACCTGCCTCCACACCTCAAGTGCTAAGCTTACAGCTTACAGGTGTGCACTGTACCCATGCCTGGTTTACGGAGTGGTGGAGAGTGAACCCAGGCTTTGTGCACGCCAGGCAAGCACTCTTCCAACTGAATGCCATCCAAGTACTTGATATGATTCTAGGAACCGGAGGTCCTTATATGCGCCGGATATTCCATCCCCCCTGACCCTCCCAGGGGCTGGCACAAGTCCATTTTCACAGGAGTGAGTACACGGGACCAACAGAGATACTGCAAAGCACGAGAGTTGTGGATGGACCCATTAATCTCAGAAAAAAACAAACTGCACTGTGGCACCAACCTGATACGATCACAAACAGCCCGATACAAAGACTCAAGGGTCAGCTTGTGCTTAGGGACAGAAACGAGAAGTGGCTGTCCATACAGCACGGCCCCAGAAGAGGTACTTGATGGCCTGGACTTCTTCTCTCTGAAGTAGACTGGAAGAGTGATACATTCCGAGCCGTCCATGGAAGTGTTGCAGACCTCATACCTACATGAGCCACAGAAGAGGGAACCTTTAGCAGTAGGGCCCCATCAGCAAAAGAGATATAAGCAGCAAGGCGGCGAGGACTGTGCTTATAAAGAACAAAGCACCTTTAGCAGAAGGGAGATGAGCCACTTCCACAGTGATTACAGATTGATCACTGTCAACCCATGTGAATCTACAAAGCCCAGACTCTGGACTAACGCCCAAAAGACTTAAACTGCAGGCTGGTCTCTGGAACTCATCCACTAACTTCCCCTTTTCTCACCAAAAAGTTGAACTTTTAAAAATTAATCAATTTCCAGTCTCTGTCATTCTCCCTCCTTTCATTTCCTAGGCAAGTTTCAAATTTACTATGTAACTGAGGAGGACCTTAAAACTTCTAATTCTTCCAACTCCACCCTCCGAGTGCTGGGATTACAAACATACCTGGTTTACTTGGTGATAAGGATCAAACCCAGTACTTTGTGTATACCAGGCAAACACTCTACCAACTGAGCTGTTTGTTTTTGAGAGGGTCTTGTTACGTTGCCCAGACTGTCCTAGACCTCCTATGTAGCCCGGGCTGGTCTTGAACTCACAGAAACGTTTCTGCCTGAATCTCCCAAATGTTGGGATTATAGAAATTACCACAGGCCAGTAGTAAAGTTCCCTTGAACAAGTGCTTGGCTGGAGCTGCCACAGAATTTAAGTCCATTGCAACCTCTGTACCCAGGAAGACGACACATACTGTTTCCCAAGAGTGTACAAAGGAGCACTTTGTATCGTCTTCATGGTGATAAGCAAGCTGAAGCTCAGAGATTTGCACAAGTTCTGAGATTGCCTCAACTGCCAACATCTACTCTTCTCTGAGATGGGAACTGTGGCCCTGACACCTGCTTCAGGATCAGAGACCACAGCAGAGCCCAAATCCCTCTACACCCCAGCCCTTTGTCTGATTTGGTCTCTGACACAGCTGTGACTTTGGGGGTGGGGGTGAGAAAGGGTTTCTCCGTATAGCCTTAGCTGTCCTGGAACTCACCAGGTAGACCAGGCTGGCCTCAAACCTAGAGATCCTGCTTGCTGGGATTAAAGGTGTGTGCTGACAGCACCTGGCATAGCTATGATTCTTACTGACCAAGGAGGCTCTGAGAGCAGAACCACTGAATTAGTTCTTTAAGAAACAAACTACTGACCAAAGCTATGTTTGTGCAAGGCTCTGTGGGACCAAAGGGTTCTTAGTACTGACAGATACTCAGTTTCCTGAACGTACATTTCCCTTGGCCAGGCACGAGGACAGATGCACGTGAACAATGATGTCAGACTGGGAACACAAACAATGCAAAGCCTCTACAGCGATCCTTCCAGTGATCTATCAGAAACTGCTAAGTACTTACACAAAAATGTCATCTCGAGGCATGATGTGGCTTAAACCTTCATCCATTTGGAAAATTTTGTGGAACCGGTGATTATATACATCTGTGACCACCATCTAAGAATCAAGAGTAAGTACATAAAAATGACAGGATGGCTCTCAGAGCTCCTACTCACTGACTAAAACCCAGAAACAAAGGGCGAAAGTGGCCCGTGTAGTGTTGCCTGCAGAGAACCACCATGTGAGTGGCCGGCCCCAAGGCTAAGGACCTGACAGCAGCACTGGCATGCTGGCAACATCTGCCCTCCAGTGGTAGGAATGGTGAGAAGCCAGTGCTGGTAGAGAAGGTCATTGTCTGGAACCCTAGTGGCTTCTCAGAGCTGCTCTCCACACCCCGCACAGCACACGATGGAAGCAGAGCCCTACTCTTGTCCCTCTGACAATGGGCAGCATCATTGAAATGGAGAAAAAATGGTGTTTCCCTGTGCTCGAAGGGATCATGATCAAGGTCAGGAGCCATGAGGAATCAAGACATATCAATGATCACATCTGTGCTGTCCAATAACAACCTTCCAAAAGTGGCTAAAAGTTGGAAAGTAAACTCCAAGGGGCCATAAAGTGACTTAGCCATGTTAAGGGTCACTGAAGACTTCTACTTACATTTTCTGCAGCAATGCCAGACAACTTAGCCAGTGCTTCACACAGGTCAGAAATGGCCCCCATCAGTGGCACAGTTACACGGTACTGCAAAGGAGAAACAGGCAAGGTGACAGGAGTACTCCAAGAGACAGGAAATGACCTGGGAGAAGCACACATCATGGGGACATGAGGACCCTTCTAGAGGCAGCCTATGTCCCAGATGAGTCAAGCAGATGGCTGACAGAGCCAAAGCTTTGATGTCAGCAAAGCTTCAACATTCAGGCAGCCACCTCTTTCCCTCCCAAACGTTTTTTTGATTTATACTTTACTTTTTGGATTAGGTCACTATTTCCCCCCATCCACCCCCCCAAGACAGGGTTTCTCTGGATTTGTAGACCAGATTGGCCTCGAACTCAGACATTCCCTTGCCTCTGCCTCCTGAGTGCTGGGATTAAAGACATGCGGCCCCCACCCCTTACTTCCTTTAAATAATTGTTCAAAGCACAGAAATTACCTTTGAGCCGGGCATTGGTGGCACATGCCTTTAATCCCAGCACTCATGAGGCAGAGGCAGGTGGATCTCTGTGAGTTCGAGACCAGCCTGGTCCACAGATTGAGTTCCAGGACAGCCTCCAAAGCAATACAGAGAGAAACCCTGTCTCAAATGCCCCGCTCCCCCCCAAAAAAGAAATTACCTTTGATACTATGTATTACCTTTCTTTCTTTTCCTTTTTGAGACAGAGCCTCACTGTGTACCCCTGGCTAGCCTGAAATTCATTATGCAGACCAAGATGGTTTCAATTTGACAGAGATCTTTTCTAACTGCCTCTGTTTCCCTTGAATGTCAGGAAGAAATGCGTATGCCATCACACCCAGCAGATATCGCCTTTGTTTAAAAGGGGGAGGGGGTGGGCAGTGAGGGCGCATACCTTTAATCCCAGCACTTGGGAGGCATAGGCAGGTGGATCTCTGTGAGTTTGAGGCCAGCCTGGTCTACAGAGTGAGTTCCAGAACAGGCTCCAAAGCTGCACAGAGAAACTCTGTCTTGAAAAAACAAAAACAAAACAACAATAACAAAAGAAAAACAAAGAAGAAATTTTCGAAAAGGTTCAGAAGACTAAGTAATAAATAACAGTTTGATCCACCAGCAAAAGCGAAGAGCCACTGACCTTATCTGATTGAAGGACAAACTTAAGGAAACTCTACTGCATGCTCCCAACATTCAAGGACCCTTTAGCAGGTAAACCAGGTTGTTACAATTGCACGAATGGAACACAATGAGAAAGTGACAGAAAAGTCCTAAGGACCTTTACAACAGGTCCTCAATAATGAATGAGAGACCTTACACAAAGATCTGACAGAGGTCAAGGGTGCACACACAGACTAAATCCAAGGGGACCCAGGCACAGTCAGTTAGGGGCTGGAGTTTTCCATGCAGGACTAAAAGCAGTCCTATCAGGGATAGAGTCTGCTCAGCAAGCAGTGAAGGAGGGTGAGTACTCTGTTACCTGGATAGGTCTGCACTGCGGGTCAGCAGGGACCAGAAAGACCTCCATAACTCGATCCTTCTTCAAAGGCAGTGGGAGGGTTAGATAGCAAAACGGGTCAAAAGTCACAGAAACTTTAGCACATTCTGGGCAAACCAAAGTAGACTTGAAAAGGCCATGGAAAGTATCCACAATCACAGAATCATTCCTCAGCCTGTGGTTTTCCCAGGCTTCCTTTGCTACCACCTGGATAAAAGAAGAAGGGTTAAGTAGGAAATTCTCAACATCTGTCCTCTGCACCCAGAATGCTTCATAACAAACACTGAGATGGACTAAAGGTAGACCATGAACTGAACTGTCAAAGTTTTTAGTGTACCAACCTCCCACCACAGACCAGCTCTATACCCACAACCATATTTACTAAGATGTCAACAGAGAACACTGTAATCACACATATCCATCTGGGGATAGGCCAAACCTTTTGTGTTTTCAATGATCTAAAGGCCTGTAGGAGAGATTTTGTTTTTGTTTTTCGAGACAGGGTGTCTCTGTAGCTTTGGAGCCTATCTTGGAACTACCTCTGTAGACCTCAAACTCACAGAGGCCCACCTGCCTCTGCCTCCCAAGTCCTGGGTTTAAAGGCATGGGCCACTACCTCCCAGCTCTAAAATGAGACTATTTTAATAATCAAGGAGAGAAGAGTCTGGTTTAGTACTCTGGAGACAAAAGACTCAAAATTTGCAGACCATACTTGGTTATAGTATAATGCCAGCCCAGGCTACATGAGATTCAGCACTTGGAGTGAGGTTGGAGGTTTTATCACCAGTACCACAGCACCACAAATAAACACCCTGGCTGAATTGGAAAGGGCAGCAACAATGCTGAGAGCGCACTGTCAACACTTTAAAGCTTTTAGAGCTCTTCAAGTTACTGGCTTGCCAATGCAATACTAAACTAGCTAACCTGAAGAAACCCACAAGGAAGTGCGTTAGGAGTAGCTCAGGGTTGGGGATGTAGCTCGGTGGTAGAGTGCCTGCCTAGTATTCAAAATGCCCTGGAGCACGGGGGAAAGAAAGGAAAAGGGGACTACAGTTGGCTCTTTTCTGACTAGGAATCATCACTGTCATGAGTAATACTGAGAGGCAACCAGGGCCCTTGCACTAACCCCAACACCTGAAGACTGTTCCCATGCTGCCAATAGAAGGAAGTCTCTTTGGAACACTGTGCAGACAGCTTCAATATCATACCGCATCTGGTCGCCCGTTGGCATCCTTTGGTTCCAGGTAGGGCTTCTTCTTTACTCGGTTCAGGTCTTCGTGCAATCCGTCTAGAATAAAGGCTAACAGCTCCTGAGAGTCTTGTTGTTGGTAGCCAGAAAACTGAGGGGCGAAACGTCCCACTTGGGTCTACAACAGAAGCAACTATGTCAGGAGGTATAATAAAGGATCAGTGGGGACTGGAGAGATGGCTCCGAGGTTAAGAGCACTGATTGCTCTTCCAAAGGTCCTGAGTTCAATTCCCAGCAACCACATGATGGCTCACAACCATCCATAATGAGATCTGGTGCCCTCTTCTGGCTTGTACAGATACATACAGACAGAACACTGTATACATAATAAATAAATCTTTAAAAAAAAGAGAGAGAGAATCAGTGGAGAAGGAAAACTAAGCAAGTCAAGTAGAGGGGCAGTGGACACAACCCTGCTCTACAGTCAACTGGAATGTAAGAAACCTCACCTGAGGCCAATGGACCCAGAAAGACATTTCAGATCAGAAAGTCTAGAAAAACACAGGCCTGACATGAGGCTGTTACCCTGACAGGGGTAGGGAAGGCACTCTCTGTTGACATTTCCAAGTCCTGATGATCCCTCACAATGTCCTTTTGTGGTTCAGTGTTAAATTGTAAAACTAAAGTGATTATCCATCAAATAGAGGAGTCACACACAGAACAGTCCTCACATCCCTAGCTCTGTCAGTACTGATCTTTCCAGCAACCCTTGAATCACGGTTCCCAGGCAGCAGCAGTACCACCTAGCACTTACCAAAAACAAACTCCAGGGATAGGCCCATAATCCTGTAATAAGCCTTCCCAGAGACTATGATGAAGCCTAAAATTGGACAAGCTCTATTCTACATGCGTTGTCTAATACTTTAGCCACTAATGGAGAGGTTATTCAAATGCAAGGAAGTTGGAAATAAAGAGGAGCTAGGATATAGCTCAACTGTACTCACTTAGCTTGAAAAAAGCCCTGGGTTAAATTCCTACCACCAATGAAAAACTGAGATTCTTTTTTAAAATTATTACTTTATGTGTATGGATGTTTTGCCTGTATATTTTTTTATGTGTGCTGTGTGCCTATGTGGTACCCATGGAGCCAGAAGGTGGCTTTGGATCCCCTGGAACTAGAGTTACAAAATGGTAGGTGCTAGGAATCAAATCTGGATCCTCTAAAAGAGTAATAAGTTCTCTTACCTGCTAAGCCATCTCTTCAGCCCCCCAAACTCAGATTCTTGGTCACACTAACCACATTAGAAGCGTTTAACAGACAGGGCTAAGGGCTACTACCAGACAGTGTAGGCACCAACTACGTCCATCAGCAAAGTGAGGAACAGTCCAAAATGCTGTTTGCAAATTATTCACACAGGAATGAACCAGTGTGCTGCCATCCAATTCTAGTGTTTTTATGATTTAGTATAGAAACAGTAATTTACTTGCATTTCTCAGGGATTAATATGACCAAGAAGATGAAAGACAGTTATTTGGGGCTGGAGAGATGGCTCAGTGGTTAGTAGAGCACTGCTGCTCTTCCAGAGGTCCTGGGTTCAATTCCCAGCACCCACATGGTGGCTCAGAGACATTTATAGTGGGATGTGATGGCCTCTTCTGGCATAAAGGTGTACGTGCAGACTGAGTGTGCATATACATAAAATAAATTAAGCTGAGAGGGAGAGAGGCAAAGGAAGAGAGTCTTCAATATTAACCAACTAATTGAGACTTCCTCACTGAGGGAAAAAAATCTGAAAAAGAACTGCCTTTCTGCTGGGCGTTGGTGGCGCATGCTTTTAATCCCAGCACTCCCCCAGCACTCAGGAGGCAGAGGCAGAGGACTCTCTGTGAGCTTGAGACCAGCCTGGTCTATAGAGTGAGTTCTGGGACAGGCTCCAAAATTACAAAGAGGCAGGCAGATCTCTTGAGTTCAAGACCAGCTTGGTCTACAAAGAGTTCCAGTACAGCCCAGGTTGGTACTCAGAGAAACCCTGTCTCAAACAAACAACCCCCCAGCACTGAGTGAGACAGGCCTAGTGGCACATATCTTTAAAGGCAACTGGATTAGGAGTTTGAGGATATCCCAGGGAGACCCTACCCTGTCTCAAAAAACTGAAAAAAATTCAAAACCAATACCACAGTTCTGAATGACAGAAAAGAAGGCTCCGATGACACAAACTTTGAGTCTTAGATTCCACTTTTTTGTTTGTTTTATCTGAGACAGGGTTTCTCTGTATAGCCCAGGCCATCCTGGAACTCACTCTGTAGACCAGGCTAGCCTCTACTCAAAGATCTGCCTGCCTCTGTCTGTCAAGTGATGGGATTAAAGGGGTGTGCCATGATGGTCTCTGTAAATTTGAGGCCAGCCTGGCCTGCAGAGCAAATTCCAGGACAGTCAAGGCTACACAAAGAAATCCTGTCTTGAAAAAAATAAAAACAAACAAACGAAAAAGAGACAAGGGAAGCCAGGCGTTGGTGGCGCACGCCTTTAATCCCAGCACTCGGGAGGCAGAGGCAGGCGGATCTCTGTGAGTTCGAGGCCAGCCTGGTCTACAGAGCGAGTTCCAGGACAGCCTTCAAAGCCACAGAGAAACCCTGTCTCGAAAAAAAACAAAAAAAACAAAAAAAACAAAACAAAAAAAAGGGACAAGGGAGTCAGGAGGTGGTGGCACATACCTTTAATCCCAGAACTGGGGAAACGGAGGCAGGTGGATTTCTGTGCGTTCAATCAAGGCCAGACTGAGCTACAAATTGAGTTCTAGGACAGCTAGGGCTGTTTTGTTACACAGAGAAATCCTGTCTCCAAAAGCCAAAAAAGAAAAAAGAAAAAAAAAGTGAGGAAATCTAACAAGCCAGCTCAGCAGATAAAGATGCTTGCCACCAGACCAGGCCATCTGAGTTTGATTCTCAGGATCTATGTGGTAGAAGAAACAATTCCTACAAGTTGTCCTCTAATCTCTACACTTATGCTATGGTACAAACATGTGTGCACACATAATGTAAAAACAATCTTTTCTTTTGAGGAAGAAAGGTAATGTATCTGAACCTACTTTGAACATTCGAGGTGCCACATGAGTGTCCCTTCCAGACCACATCTGCTTAATGAGCTCTGCATAGGCCTCTGCAATCTCTCCTTTCATCCCCAGAGGGTTGTCTCGGTTGATTTCGGCCTCATACTCATCTTTGAGGAAGTACTCAGTCAGCGGAGCAGTGTTGCTCAGGCACTGAAACAGAACAAAATCAAAGCTCACAACCCTGCCACACAGCACCAACAGAAAGACAGAAAGACAAACCAAGTTCTTCTAACACTCTTAGACCAGGTTAATTTCAAACTCTTGACAATCCACTGCCACAGCCTTCCAAGTGCTGCGTTTGCAGTATACAGAGCCATACCAGAATTCTGCATTTAGAACCCTCCTAGACGTTCTATTTGCTTTTTCCCATGTCTAACTTTAATCTCTACCCTTTCTTCATCATAAACCATTATCATGAAAAAACTATGATAGCTTTAAGTAAATTCCTAAATCTTTCCAGCAAATTATCAAAATTGAGAGTGCTCTTAGGAAACCATGAACTTTCAGTTAGCTTCAAAACTAAGGGCAATCTTTTTTTTTTTTCCCCTGAGAGAGGGTTTCTTTGTATTGTCCTCAAACTCATAGAGATTCACCTGCCTCTGCCTCCTAAGTGCTGGGATTAAAGGTGTGTGCCACCACTGCCTGGCAACTGAGGGCATTCTTTTTTTTTTTTTTTTTTTTTTGGTTTTTCGAGACAGGGTTTCTCTGTATTGTTTTGGAGCCTGTCCTGGAACTCGCTCTGTAGACCAGGCTGGCCTCGAACTCACAGAGACCCGCCTGCCTCTGCCTCAACCAACTAAGCAAACAACAGTGTTAGGACTACAAACACTGATGAAGTCATTCTGAACAAGCTAGGAGGAGGCATCCTGGCAGAGATTCTAAAAGGAGGTGAACTGAGGTGATCTAAGAGAAGGCCCACTCTTCACTTAACTAACTCTCACCCACGGTTTTACTCATCTGGCAACTCTCCCCTCTACCTGCAAAGCAGAGTTCATGAAGCAGGTGTTCCCCAGGTTTCCAAGTCCACAAAGGCCAGGCTGTATATGAGGCGATGGGGGCTCCTGGCAATTATACGAAGCAGAGAAGCCAGATCCACTGAAAAACACAATCCACATCAGCAATAAAAGCAAGTGCTGGACATATGCCCTTCAATGGCCTTTGGAGCTCTGCCTGGCTGTAGTCTCAGTATGTAACTACTCCCTCCCTGCTGTGGTCCTCCAGGCCTCCCCGCCTTTACTTGGCATGTCAGCAGGCATTAAGTACAGGGAGAAATGCTATTTGAATTTTCTTTTAGATTTCTGTGATTAATTTTATATCATTCTAGAAGGCTATTCAATGATCTCAGGAAAGAATATTTTTGGTACCAAGATCAAGATCAAGAGCTTCCAAGTGCCACCATTCACTGGGCCACCCTAGGCCTTGACTGTTCCCAGTGTCACTCTCTTCCACTCTGCCTGTGCTTTGGGGCATATGTTCCTAACACGCGTGGAGAAAGGAACACAGCTGCTAGGAGATGAAACAGGGTTCTGCCAGAACGGAGAACTGTCCCTTTTTAGCTGCCATTTGACCAGCCCACCCCTTCACAAATGTTGTGATCGCCCTACACCAGCCACCCTGCCCTCAAGATTATCATGGCTTAGACTGGAGAAAATCCCAGACAGCAAAAGGACAATACCGCAAGTCAGAGCTAGGAGGCATGCTCTACTACAGGCAGGAAATGGAGTGACAAACCACATGCAGCGCGTTCTCCCAGGGAGCTCTGATCCCACAAGCAGAAAAGCACTCCAGGGACTCCTGGGAAAGGACTTCAAGGGGAAAAAGCAAAGGAAGAGGTCCTGTTCTTACCCCCTGCTGACACCGGAACTGTGCATCCCAGAGGTGTTAGTGCTGTCACCATTTGCAATGAGAGAGGCAGACACTGAGGAATAGGGACTTGCAGATGGTTTTGGAGAGGTAGTAAAATTTCTGCTAGGTGCAGTGCTTGATCTGAGAGAGAAGCAAAAACACCACTGACTTTTTGCAAAGTACAGGCCCCACTCAATGCCTGAGGTTTCTTCTCAATAAGCAAAACATTCTCTTTTTTTTTGTTTGTTTGTTTTTGTTTTTCGAGACAGGGTTTCTCTGTGGCTTTGGAGGCTGTCCTGGAACTCACTCTGTAGACCAGGCTGGTCTCAAACTCAGAGATCTGCCTGCCTCTGCCTCCCAAGTGCTGAGATTAAAGGTGTGCGCCACCAACGCCCGGCAAGCAAAACATTCTTTTTTTTTTTTTAAACTGTTCTCTTTTATTTTTTTAAGATTTATGTATTTGTTACATATACAGTGTTCTGTCTACACGCCAGAAGAGGGCACCAGATTGAATTGCAGATGGTTGTGAGCCACCATGTGGTTGCTGGGAATTGAACTCAGGACCTCTGGAAGACCAGCCAGTGCTCTTAACCTCTGAGCCATCACTCCAGCCCCAAGCAAAACATTCTTAAGTGTGCTTCACGGCTCATACCTGGCTCCCCAGAACTAAGAAAGCTGAGGCAGGATTATGAGCTTAAGGCCAGTCTGTTCTACATAGAAAGAGGAAAATGGAAGGGAAATGCACTCTCCATTTTCAGTTACTATGACTACTAAACCCCTGTCTTCATACTACAGTGGAGTTATGACTGGAAATAAGAGAATTGCTGCAAGCTTTGGGCCGGGCTCAGTCAATAAGGTTGGAATGGGCAGCTCATGAAACTAGGTGGGAGGCAAGGACTAACATCTGAAGTTGATCTCTGACTTCCACATGTGTGCCTGCATTTACATACATGAAGACAGACACACATTCTCCCCCCCCACCCCCAAACAAGGGCCAGTGTGATAGGTCAGCAAGTTAAATCTGAACCATCCCAAATCCTACAACTTGATAATTCCTCCCTGAGTTTTGTCTATATTGTTTATAAATCAATGAGCACAAGTGTTTTTCTTATTGATCTCATTTCCTGACCTAACACACTGTCTACTTTATGGCTGTACCCTCATGGACAACAGTATCTGACACTGCACTAGAGATCAAGAAAAGGAATGTGGGCTGGGCAGTAGTGGGGTGCACGCCTTTGATCCCGGCACTCGGGAGGCAGAGGCAAGTGCATCTCTGTGAGTTTGAGACCAGCCTGGTCTACAGAGCGAGTTCCAGGACAGCCTCCAAAGCTACAGAAACCCTGTCTTGAAAAACTAAAAAACAAACAAACCCCCCCCCCAAAAAGGAACAGGAATGTGCCTCAGGAATACCATCCTATGCTCACTCTAGACCAACCACACCTTACTAAGAGACCCTAACCTTCATGGAATTTTAAGGGGGCACTGCTGTCCCAAAAGCCATCTATCTCCCTAAAGGAGAGTTCTTAGGCTTCAGAGTGTGGGAAGGATGGGGAGAGGCAAAACTAAAACAAGAGGTACAAATAGAGCAGCCTTCAAGCCAGGACAGCCAGCCAGCCTCTGCCCTGAGCTACCAACTGTACTTCTCAGGCTGCAAGCCAACCGTCTAGAGGGTTTTCCCT
Organism: Mesocricetus auratus; assembly: GCF_017639785.1. NCBI lineage: Eukaryota > Metazoa > Chordata > Mammalia > Rodentia > Cricetidae > Mesocricetus > Mesocricetus auratus. The sequence continues at coordinate 46,446,917 of NW_024429267.1, read as the reverse complement.
AGAGCAGTGCGCAACCCTCCTAATGCTGAAACCTCAAGACACAGTGCTGCCAGTTGTGGTGACCCCCAGCCTTAAAATTACTTTTGTTGCTATTTCATAACTGCACTTTTGCTACTGTTATGAATCATAATGTAAATATGTTTTCTGATGGCCTTAGGCGACCCCTATGAAAGGGTCATTTGACCCCAAAGGAGTTGACCCTCACAGAAGTTGAGTACTGCCCTAGATGTTCTCATCAGTGTAAGGCTTAGTTTGTGTTCTGTGGCACTTTTAGTTAAGAAGGGAGTTGTCTAATCTGAACTTTCCTGTTTGCTTCCCTACTGTTGCTGTCACAAATTTCTACAAACTCAGAGGCTTTCAAAACAACACAAATGTGTATTACCATTAAATTATTGAAGTTCAAGTGTAAAGAAGGAGCTGGAGAGATGGTTCAGCAGTTAAGAGAACTGGCTATTCTTCCAGAGGACCCAAGTTCAAGTCCCAGCACCCATATGTCAGCTCACAACTGTCTGTAACTCCAGTACCGGGGATCTGATACCTTCACACCAACACATAAAATAAAGTTAACGCCTTTAATCCCAGCACCAGGGAGGCACAGGCAGGCAGATCTCTGTGAGTTCGAGACCAGCCTGTTCTACAAAAGCTAGTTCCAGGACAGCCTCCAAAGTCACAGAGAAACCCTGTCTTGAAAAAACAAAAACAAAAAACAAAACCATTAAATAAATTAAAAAAAAAATGCTTGTTGCTTTTACAAAGGACCCAGGCTCTGTACCTCCAGTCCCAGAGACTCCAACGCCTCTTATAGCATCTCCAGGCATCAGGCACACACGATATACAAAGTAAAATGTCATACATATACAGTAATTAAGTTGTGAGTGGTAGTTCAGGTTTTAAACCCAGCACTTGGGAGGTAGAGGCAGTCGGATCACTGTGAGTTCAAGGCCAGCCTGGTCTACAAAGTCAGTTCCAGGACAGCCAAGGCTGTTACACAGATAAACCCTGTCTCAAAAATGAAAATAAATGAATGAATTAAAAAAAAAGTCAAGGTACAGGCTACCCCTTCGTAGAGACTTTCAGTTCTTGTAGAGCGGTTCACATCTTGGCTCAAAGCCAGGAAAGCTTCCCTCACATTCCACTGCCTTGCCTCTGCTCCTGACCTCACACCTAATGACTTTCCAGCCTCCCCTTCACTTACAGGGGCCCTTGTGACTACAATGGATCCACCTCAAGAGCCTCCCAACCTCGACATTAATTTAATCACACCTGCAAAACATATTCATAAGTTCCTGTGACAGGAGATGGGCATTTTATGGCAACAGGGTATCCTACTTTTTCAACTTTTTAATATAATGATTTATTTATTTGTTTACTTATTTTAATGAATATATGTCTGTGGGGTTGAAGATCCCTGGAACTGGAGTTATAGGCAGTGAACCCGGGTCCTCTAGAAAAGCAGTCAGTGCTCTTGACTTCTAAGCCATCTCTCCAGCCTGCTTTTTTCAATTTTTTTATTGCATATGCATCTGTGGTATATATGTGTGAGTGTGTCAGAAACGTGGATATGTGCACTCACACATGTAGAAGCTGAGGTTGATGTTAGGTGTCTGTTGAGGCAAGGGGCCTCACTGAACCCAGAGTTCACCATTTTGGCTAGTCTGGCCAGTCAGCTTGTTCCAAAGATTCAGTCTCCATCTCCTGTGCATAGGATTATGAGTAGGTAGGGTACCACACCTTCTAGGAATGCATGGCAAGCAAGTTACTTGCTGAGCCATCACCACAGTCACAGGCTTTTTGTTTGTTTTTGTAGACACAGTTTCCTACAGACCAGGCTAGCCTAGAATTCACCATGAACCAGAGGATGACCTTGACCCCCTCCTACCTCCACCAAATGTTCTCACAGGCTGGGATTACAGGCATGTGCCACCACACCTGGATCTACATTTGTCAACAGGTCAGGAAATTGTAATGTTATTTCCCTGAACATCTGAAAGAAGAGACTTCATTTCTTTCTGCAACCTTCCACAAGTCACAGGAATATCATCCTGAGGTAACTGTGCTTGGAATCCAAGATTAGTAGCTGAGCAGGCCAGAGAGCAGAGCTAAGTAGTGTGAGCAAGACATCACCTTTCAGTCATACAAGCCCTCATCCTAACCCTCCTCTTCCTATCTCAAAGCCTCTAAACTACAAGTAGGAAAGCAAAGGACCTTAACAAAAAACAAAGTCACTTTTGGCAAAGTAACTATCAACTCTGACCTTCTCTTCTCCTCTCCCGTCCTTGTTGAGAGGTATCTCTTACACTGTCAAACAAGCTGCTTACCAAATGCCAGTGCTTCAAAGACAATGCAATTTGGATGAGAAACTCATTTTTCCATCTCATTCAGAACCCCTCCCTCTTCCCCTTTCTGTGCATCTGTGAGCCAGAACATGGGAAAGGTTCACTTACTTTGACTGCAGGGTCTGCCTGGGCCATGTGCCATCTTCATTTTGGGGCTCAATTACTAGCACCTGAGTGAAAGGGGAAACTAAATGAGCATAGTACAACACACCCCACTTCTGACATGCTTATTGTCAGAGACTTCTTTACACACACCCTGGTCAGAGCCGCCTGTCTGGGCATGGCCTGGACCCTCCTACCTGACCCTGGTACAGCCCAGCATCCTGGATAGTGTTGTCTAGTTTGCTCAACTGCTCATAGGTGTTGCTCATGTATTTGTTCCAAAGCCGAGTTTCACGCTCTGCAGGGATGTTGAATAGCTTCCTCATCTCCTTCTCGATGGTTGCTAAGAACAGGCAAAAACATCACTCAGCGATGGAGAAAAATAAAGTTAAAGACAGACAAGGCAAACCAATCTTCACATTTCTTCCTTCTCAAATGTTAACAGAAAATCTGGAGCAAATATGTTCCCCAACCTTAACTTGTTTGAACTCCTAAGGCCCATCACCTTTCAGAGGCCCCCTTGTGAGAAGCAGCTCACTATGCTTCTCTGATAATGCAGGTTTCATTCAAGACATTACAGGAACATAGAACTCAGGTGTAGTGGCTTGCGCCTATAAACCCAGCACTCAGGAGACTGAGGTGGAAACCTCCAACAAGTTCAAAAGCTCCTAGAAAGTTTTAGGTCAACCCAAATTTTAGTATGAAAACCTATTCAAAAACAAAGCAAAACAAAAAAGAAGGAAAAAGAGAAAGGGTAGGAGAAAGGCAGGCAGGCAACATAGAAAGTTGGAAAACTAAAAGCTGGACAGTATAGTATACGTCTTTCATGCCAGTACTTTCATCTCCAGCAAAGACAGGAGAACCTCTGGGTTTGAGATCAGCTTGGTCTACAGAGGGAGTTCCTGAACAGCCAGGGCTACACAGAGAAATCGTGTCTCAAAAAACAAAACAATAAAAAGCTTGGTGGTGGTGGCACACGCCTTTCATCTCAGCACTCTGGAGGTAGGGGCTCAGATCTCTGTTTGAGGTCAGACTGATTTAAAGAGAGAATTGCAGGACAGCAAGGGCAACAGAAAGAAAACGTCTTGAAATCACTCCCCCCAAAAAGAAAAAAAGCTAGCTCTATAATTATTATTATTAGATATTCACACACAAAATGTGGCCTTCTGAGTTCATTTGGCCACCAATTTTAGAGGGAGTGGGGGAGGCCACAGGAGAGATTTGAGGAAGGGAACGCAGGAGGGGCTGGAGGAAGGAGAGGGAAGGGAAGAATGTAATTAAAAATTTAAGGAAAAAAAAAATGAGCTGTCAGCCAGGTATGGTGACATTGCCTATAATTTAGCAATTGAGACACTGGTGCAGAGTGGTCATGAGTTTGAGGCAATCTGGGCTATACAGCAAGACTTCATCTCAAAGAAAGTAGAGGCTAGCTAAAGTAGACTGTGGAAGTGGTTCAGCAGTAGAGTGAGGGCTTAGTGTTAGTAAAAGATGCTGAGACCGACGCCCAGCCCCTCCAAAACAAACAAACAAAGACCCAAAACACCTGCCACTTTATCCCGAGAACGTGGAAGGTTTTTTCATTAATTAATTTTTATGTGTATGGCTTATCTTTTTTTTTTTTTTTTTGCCTGCATGTATGTCTGTACATTCTATGTGTCTAGTACCATCAAGTAGCCAGAAGATGGTGTGGATTTGTGGAATTAGAGTTAAAAAGAGTTGTGGTGGTTTGAATGAGTATGGCCCCTATAGCTCTTATGTTTGAATTCTTGACACCCAGTTAGTGGAACTATTTGGAAAGGATTAGAAGGTGTGGCCTTGTTGGAGGTTTCAAAAGCCTATGCTAGGTCCAGTATTATGCTCTCTTGAGCTCATTCTGCCTTCAGATCAGAATGTAAAGCTCACCTAATATTCTAGCATTATGTTTGTCTGATTTCTGCCATTATGACCATGGATTAAGCCTCAAAAACTGTAAGTGAGCCCCAAATTAAATGCTTCCTTTCATAAGAGTCGCCTTGGTCACGGTGCCTCTTCACAGAACTAAACAGTAGCTGAGACACTTGTGAGCTGTCCTGTGGCTGCTGGACATTGAGTCTAGGTCCTCTGGAAGAGCATCACTGCCTATAATTGCCGAGCCATCTCTGCAGCCACTGTTTTCTTTGTGTGGTACATGTACTTGTTAGTGTGGGTGTATGCACAAGTGTGGGTATAGGTGTGTATATGTGTGGAGACCAGAGACAGTCTTTACCTAGCTTTCCATCTTTGACTTTTTGAAACAGGGTCTCCCTCTGAACCTAAAGGCCACTGACTTACCTCAGGCTGCTGACCAATGAGCTTCAGGGATCTACCTGCCTGCCTCAACCCCTCCAGTGCTGAGGTCAAAGGCACATACCACACCTGGTTTTTGTTTTCTTTTTTTTTTTCTGGGGGGATTCAAGACAGGGTTTCTCTGTGGCTTTGGAGCCTGTCCTGTAACTAGCTCTTGTAGATCATGCTGTTCTTGAACTCACAGAGATCTGCCTGCCTCTGCCTTGTGAGTGCTAGGATCAAAGGAGAGCGCCACCACAGCCCAGCTGCACTCCTGATTTTCTTAAGTATGTGCCAGGGAGATGAACTCAGGTACTTATGCCTACACAGCGGGCACTCACCTATAAAGTCATCTTTGTAGCCTTGGTTTATTTCTTTGAAACAGGGTTTCACAGGAGACCACACTGGCAAATCCTCATGTCTCTGCATTCCAAGTGCTAGGACTACAGGTGTTAGCGATACTCCCAGCTCAAGTAGTAGAGGCTGTTTATTTCTTGTATGTTTATTTTTATTGCAGGTTCTGAGATTGTATGAGGTCTTATATAAATAACTGTCACTGAGCTACCCCTCTAGATCCTGGCTGAGTTACTTTTTTAACTTCTCTGACTCTACATTCCTTCATCCTTTTTAGAGAAGACAAATGCTCTCAAATACACACACACAGTTTCTGAACACACAATCTAACACCCAGAGCTGAGTATAGTGCTGACCACTTGGGAGGCAGAGGCAGGAGAATCAGGAGCCAAGGCTAGACTGGCTCAGAAGAGTTGGGAGCAGCCTAGTGTACATGAGACCCTATCTAAAGGGCATGAAAATCAAATACGTAAAGAATCTGAAGTGCTTCTGGTGCCACATCACTGCAGCCTATCTTCCAATCATACAACATGCAGAGTCTGCCTTACACATGCTGTTGGACCATGCAGCATCAGACCAACACAGCGCCTAAAACAACACAGCTCAGACTCGGGACTACTGTATATAATGAAACGCAGTGTTTTTACTGTATACATACAGTTTTCTGTCCCTAAAAACGTAAGGGTTTGGGCTGGCGATGTGGCTCAGCTGAGAGAGTGGTTGCCCAGCACACATATACACTAAGCACAATCCCTAGAATCATGTAAACCAGGCGCTTAGGAAGTGGAGACAGGAGGATCACAAATACAAAGTTATCCATGGCTATATACTGACTTCAAGCCTGCTTGAGCTACTCTTCTGGCCATCTTGCTGGCCCAAGTCCCGTTCTATAGAACAGTTTCCAAGTGTAGTTAGTTCTTCACAATTCTCTCAGGAAAAGACTTCCAAGTCAGGACTGACGACCACAATTGAGTAACAAGTCTTGAGAGAGCACCCCAGCTTCCCTCCCATCAATTACAAGACCCTGTATTCTCTTGCCAAAAGCCCAGAACCCTGGCTAGTTTCTTACCAATGGTGTCTGCTTTGCTAAAATGGCAACTTAGCACATTGGTGGGGTCACTGTTCTCACAAAGCTTCAGCTCCAGCAAATACACCTCCACTTTGCAGTGCTTGACAAACAGGCCATGCTCCACAACCTGCAAACAAGAGGCAAGGGTGAATGAGCCGTGGTTGGGTACCTAGGCAAGCAGCCCTGGAAGCAACATGCCTCAGCAGCAGCAGAAGACTAAAACCACTCAAAAAAGTTTCCTTCACAGATTCTTTGATTTTGAGACAAGGTCTCACTATGTACCCTTGGCTGACTTGGAACTGACTATGTAGACCAGGATGACCTCAAACTCACAGAAATCTGTCTGCCTCGGCTTTCCAAGTGCTGGGATTAAAGGCGTTATGACCACCGGGAGTTGGTGGCTCACGCCTTTAATCCCAGCACTCAGGAGGCAGAGGCAGGCGGATCTCTGTGAGTTCGAGGCCAGGCTGGACTGACAGCCTCCAAAACAGAGAAACCCTGTCTCATAAAACCAAAAAAAAAAAAAAAAAAAAAAAAAAAAAAAAGGCGTTATGACCATGTCTGGTCTAAGGAATACAATCTTTAATTCATTTTTAGGAAGTATAGATTTAATTCATCAGTATATATCCCAGGAGTTACAATTGCCCCCCCTATAATGAAGAACCAAGTATACTTTCATGAAACCAGAGAGAGGTCAGTGTGGACACAACGTCAGTCTATAGGCAGGCCTCAGGTCAACTTTGAACAAAAACTCTTGCCATGGCCCTTGTAGGGTTTGTCAAAGCAAAGGGCTATAAAATATAGGTAAAACAGCCGGGCGTTGGTGGCACATGCCTTTAATCCCAGCACTTGGGAGGCAGAGGCAGGCGGGTCTCTGTGAGTTCGAGGCCAGCCTGGTCTACAGAGCGAGTTCCAGGACAGCCTCCAAAGCCACAGAGAAACCCTGTCTCGAAAAACCAATATATATATGTAAAACCTTAGAAGGGCTGGAGGCAACACAGGCGCACACCTTTAATCCCAGCACTGTGAAGGCAGAGGCAGACTGATCTCTTGAGTTCCCAGGCCAGCCTGGTCTACAAAGTGAGTTCTGGACAGCCAAGTTTGTAGCACAGAGAAACCCTGTCTTGGAAGAAACAAACAAAAACAAAAAAGAAAAGAAAAGCAAATAACTGAGAAAAAAGGTAGTGTTCTAATGAGTTCAGTCCACCAAAGGCACTACATCATGATTCTGTCTCAGCATGTGCCTGTCCTTGATCTGTTATAAACACATACTTCTAACTACTCAGCAGTACAGTCAACCTCATGAGCATAGGGGGAAATGGGATTAGAAAAACTGGTAGAGACCAGTCAGTGGTAGAGCATGTCTTTAACTCCCAGAACTACTAGACAGATAGATCTCTGTGATTTCAAGGGCAGCCTGGCCTATACTGAGAAACCCTGTCTTGAAAAAAACAAACAAAAAATAGCCAACCAAAACCAAAACCAAAGTTATTAGGTAAGCATGATGGTCACACATGTAATCTCAAACACAGGAGGTTGAAAGAAAAGGCTCAATTGTCACAGTTCAAGGCCTACCTGAGCCACAAGTGACTTAGTAAGACCCTGTGTCAAGGAAAAAAGTGAGTAGGAGATAAAGCTTAGCTCAGTGTTAGAATATGTGTTTAATGTATATGAAGCCCTAGGATCATTTCCAGTCCCAGAAGGGAAAGCAGCAAGACATCAGTTCATGTCCATAAGGCCCACCTGAAGTGTTCACAAAGTGCACTAAGCACTAATGGACGTCCTAAACTACCAGGCAGCTCTGGTACTTGGAGGCCAGTTAGTAACATCCTAAGTTACTCACAACCATTTTATTTCCTAGAGAGAACCATAAACAACCTAGAAATAGTTTCTCAGACCAGAATTCCAGCACTCAAGAGTTTGAAGCAGGTTCAATTCCCAGCAACCACATGGTGGCTCACAGCCATCTATAATTCAATCTGGTGCCCTCTTCCGGCATGTATGCAGAACACTATGTATGTAATAAATAAATAAAAAAATTTAAAAAAATTTAAAAAAAAGAGTTTGAAGCAGGGGATAACCAGCCCAAGGCCAGCCTGGACTACACTGAGATCCTGTCTCAGGAAACAAAAACAAGGTCTCAAGATATGGTGGTAGATTTTTAATCCTAGCACGTGGAATGAAGAGGCAGGAGGATCTCTGAGTTTGAGTACAGTCTGGTCTACAGAGCAAATTCCAGGACAGCAAGGACTACACAGAAAATCCATCTCAAACAAAGTATCAATACTTGCTTTCAATCACTTAACTACATTCATCTTCCCAGGAAATCAACAGAAGTAGTGCACCCAGGAAGGACTTAGACAGTGTGCAGACATAACAACTCAGGTACTCACTTTTCTGACAATGGGCTGCTGGCCTTCCACACAGCCATACCAATTTAGTAATTTATTCCAGGCTTCAGTTGGCACCAACACATAGTCCAGCTCATCAATTAAATGTTCCTTCAAGGTCTGACTTTCAGGATCTGAAAGGGAAATCAGCATATGCCTCATTTTTCTTTTTCCCAGAAAAAATAATTTTTTTGCCGGGCGTTGGTGGCGCACGCCTTTAATCCCAGCACTCGGGAGGCAGAGGCAGTGGATCTCTGTGAGTTCGAGGACAGCCTGGTCTACAGAGTAAGGCCAGGACAGCCTCCAAAACAATACAGAGAAACCCTGTCTTGAAAAACCAAAAAAAATTTTTTTTACAAGATTCTTAGTTATTTTTCATGAGAAAAGATTCAACAGGAACAAGCACAATATTCCAAAATTTTGTCACTGGACATAACCCAGAACAGACCTGACCACTCTTTATCCTTAGTCATGTTTTTGTTTTTGTTTTTAATTTTATGTGCTTTGGTGTTTGTGCCTGTATGTGTCTGTGTAAGGGTGTTGGATCTTGCAGTTACAGATTGTGAGCTGCCATGTGGGTGCTGGGAATATAAGCCAGATCCTCTGTAAGAGCAGTCAGTGCGTTAACCTCTAAGCCATTTCTCCAGCCCCCTAGTTATGTTTTCTGAGGCACTTATTTTCTTCTATAATTAGAAGAAGAGTAAGCTAGAGTCTGTGGTTCATTCATGTAATTCCAGCTACTCAAGAAGCTGAGGAAAAATAGTTTAAGCCATGAAATTCAAAGCCAGCTTGGGCAACATAGCCAGGTTCCATGTCAAAAACAATAGAGAGGGGCTGGAGAGATGGCTCAGTGGTTAAGAGCAGTGACTGCTCTTTCAGAGAACCCTGGTTCAATTTCCAGGACCCACATGGCAGCTCACAACTGTCTATAACTCTAAGATCTGATACTCTCACACAGACATGTTTTGTAGGCAAAAGACCAATGTATATAAAATAAGAATAAATAAATTTTAAAAATAGAAAAGGAAGGATTGTTCATTTTTTTTCTTTTCAAGTCTAATTTACTGAAGGTGGACATGGTAGTGTACCCCTTTAATCCCAGCACTCTGGAGGCAGAGGTAGGTAGATTTATTTGAGTTTGAGGGCAGCCTAGTCTACATAGGAGCTCCAGGACAGTCAAGGCTACATAGTGAGACTCTGCCTCAAGGAAGAAAAAAGTAATCTAAAATAAAGTGTATTAATATGATGTATATAATGTACAAATTTTATTTATGAACAATTGTATTTTTCACATAACATATTTTGGCCATATTTCCCCTTCCCCAACTACTCCAGATCCCCCTCCCAAACACTCCACTCTCATTCCTGTTGTTTCTGCTTTGAGAGAGGGTTCAATTTAGTCCAAAAATGACCTTTTTTGTTTGTTAAAAAAATTTTTTTTGGTTTTTCGAAACAGGGTTTCTTTTTTTTTTTTTCTTTTTCTTTTTTGGTTTTTCGAGACAGGGTTTCTCTGTGGCTTTGGAGCCCATCCTAGAACTCGCTCTGTAGACCAGGCTGGTCTCGAACTCACAGAGATCTGCCTGCCTCTGCCTCCCTAGTGCTGGGATTAAAGGTGTGCTCCACCACTGCCTGGCTTATTGTTGATTTTTTTTTCTTTTCGAAATTGAGAATGATGGGCTGGACCAATAGCCTCCAAAGCAATACAGAGAAACCCTGTCTCGAAAAACCAAAAAAAAAAAAAAAAAAAGAAATAGAGTGAACCCAAGATATCAAGCATGCAAGGCTGACAATCCGCTGTTACTAGAAATCGAGAATGAGCCCAGGGTGTCAAGCATGTAGAGCTGACAATCCGTTAATGTTCTACATCCCTATGTCCTCAGTTAATATGCCTAGGTTTTTTGTGTTGGGAGGATGTCTACATTTTATTTTATTATTACTGTGGAGGACAGGAGGGTTGCTTACTCCACAATGCATAGTCAGTGGAAAATTCTTGCCATCAATTCTTTCCTTCCACCTATATGTGGGTTTCTGGGATTGAACTCAGGTTGTCAGACTTACACAACAAGTGATAAACACTGGGTTATCTAATTGGTGTACTGTTGTGAAATGAGGTCTCCCAATGTAGCCCAGGCTGGCCTGAAATAAACATTATGCAGCCCAGACAGTCTGAGCTTACAGCAATTCTCCAGCCTTAAACTCCCAAGTTCTGGGATCAAAGGTGAGTACACCATGCCTAGAAGCATTCTTTTTTTTTTTTTAAAGATTTATTTATTTATTATGTATACAGTGTTCTGTCTGCATGTATCCCTGCAGCCCAGAAGAGGGCACCAGATCTTATTACAGATGGTTGTGAGCCACCATGTGGTTGCTGGGAATTGAACTCAGGACCTCTGGAAGAGCAGCCCGTGTTCTTAAGCTCTGAGCCATCTCTTCAGCCCCGCCTAGAAGCATTCTTAAGTTTACTTCTGGTCTACAGTTCTATGCATCAAACCCAAACCTTACATACTCTAGGAAACCACTTTGTCTCTGAGCAACATCTTCAGCCCTGGCTATTTGACTGCTTCTTTGTAGTGCCATGGTTCAAACCAAAGCAACATGCGTGTCAGTCCAAATACTCCAACACCTAAGCATTCTTGATATTTAACATTCCAAGTTAGAGTTCACATGGAAACTACTGTGTGCAATGGAGAGTAAATGTTAATTAACATGTTAAAGATTCCTTTTACATCCATCACAGAGATATCTGAAACATACTCAGGAAAAAATCCAAGACTCATCAGCTACCAGGCACAAATGTGCTAAGCCTGTCTATCAACACCCACTCTAAGGAGGGCAGCAGTCACTGTTCTCCTCAGACCAGTGAAGCCAGGAACGTACCCACAAAGGTGCAATTCAGCTGGCACCTGAGACAGGTGAATTTTTTTTTTAAAGGAAAAAAAACCACTCCAGGTAGCACACATTTGATCCCAGCATTCAGGAAATAGAGGCAGGTGAATCTCTGAGAGTTCCAGGCCAGCAGGGCTACCTAGAAAGATCTTGTCAAGAAGAAAATAAGAGAGGAAAAAGAAAACAGGAGCCAGGAGCAATGGCAGTATGCACTGTTCACGCTGGACTAGGGGAGGGGCCAGGAGGTCAGTGCTGCCAGGAAGACTGGCTACAGAAGGCGTTTGAGGCCAGCCCAGGCTATGTGAGACAGCCTTAATGAGAAGGATTGCTCTGGGGAAACACACCCTCTCCCTGCTCAACACACCTGTCAAGCAGTCTTTCGCATATCATGATGCTCACACCTATAACCCAGAGACCTGGGGACTGAAGCAGGGCTGCTCCAGTTCTGAAGCCAGCAGAGGCAGTGTAGAGACACTCTCAAACCCACCGCCGCCATCACTATCATGAAAACAATGGTGCACATCTGCAATCCTAGAACTCAGGAACAGGAAAGAAACTTTTAAGACTCACTTGGGGGTACAAAAGTAGTTTTGGGCCAGACCAGTCTACATAATCGCTATGTATCCAAGTTATATATCAAGACCCTGCCTTATAATAAGTAAATAGAGTTCTCTGTCTGAGCATTTGGGAGGTAGATTCAAGAAGTACATGAGTTCAAGTCATCTTTAGATACATTTGCTAGTTTGAGGCCAGACTGAACTACACAAGATATCACATCCTAAAACAAGGTACTGGGCAGTGGTGGCATATGCCTTTAATCTCAGTACCTAGAAGGCAGAGGTGGATATATCTCTGTGAGTTCAAGACCAGCCTGGTCTACAGATCGAGTTCCAGGACAGTCAAGAATGCACACAGAAAAACCCTGTCTCCAAAAATCCAAAGACAAAAAGCAAAAATCAAGACAAACAAAAACTCAACACAAACAAATAAACACACACACACAAAATAAGCATAAGAAAGAAAGAGAGGGAGGGAGGGAGGGGGCCTGGCAGTGGTGTTAATCCTAGCACTCGGGAGTAGAATCTCTGAGTTCTAGGACAGAGTGAATTTCAGGACAGCCAGGGCTACACAGAGAAACCCTGTCTTGAAAAGCAAAAAAGCAAAACAAAATAGGTCAGGTATGGTAGCGCAAAGAGCATGGCTTTGATCTCAGCACTGAGAAGGCAGAAGCAGGACCTCCTCTGTGAGTTAAAGGCCAACCTGGTCTACATAGTGAGACCATATCAAAAAATAAAAACAAAAAACAAAACAACAACAAAAAACCCATGGAACAGTCATCAAGATGGAACACACCTGTAATCTTAGAACTTCAGACAAAGAGGATCACAAGTTTGAAGTCAACCTCAGATCCATAATAAAGTCCCATCTTGAAAAACAAACAAAAAACAAAGGGCGGGTGAGACAGCTCAGCAGGTAATGACATGCCACCACGCCTGACAACCTGAGTTTGATCCCATAACCTACAGGTGGGAGGAAGCTGTTCTTAACTTCCACAGTGCATTATAATAAGCACACATCTGTCCTGCCTCTGTCTCTCCCTCTCCCCCTCTCCCCTTCTTTCTCCCTCCCTCCCTCCCTCCCTCCCTCCCTCCCTCCCTCCCTCCCTCCCTCTCTCTCTCTCTCACACACACACACACACACACACACACACACACACTCTCTCTCTCTCTCTTACACGTTTTAAAAACAGGTTAATATTAGGTATATGTATAAATTATCATAGCTCCCTAACAGCCTGCCTGCCTTCCTTCTCCAGATTCTGGACACAAGTGAGAAATCATCCGGAAAAGGTAACCATGCCACCTCATCAGTCACAGAAATAAACCATGCATCACTTTTGCTACAACACTACTCAGTGTGCTGGCCTTCCACCTTCTCTTCACACTATTTCCATGACACACACAGTACAGAGTCGCTGGATGACCTTTAATGTACCTACAATTGGTTCTACTTCACAAGTACCAAAAGTTTGTGGCTACAGCTTGACATAGTTGGTGGAACACACCTTTATTCCCAGTTCTCAGGAGACAGAGGCAGGCAGATCTCTGTGAATTCAAAACCAGCCTGGTCTACAGAGTGAGTTCCAGGACAGCAGGGGCCATGTAGAGAGAACCTGTCTCAAAACAAAACAAAAACCAACATCCAAATCGATTACTGATAGTACTTGCTTAGCATACTGAATTTGATCCAGAGTACTGAAAGAAAAAGGTGGGAAACATGGTTCCCAACTTTCAGATTGCAGGTACAATTTAAGATGATTTTTATTCTCTCACGTTTACATAAAAATCCAAAATCTAAAACAAACAAAATAATAATACTAATAATAATTAAGGAGCTAAAGAGATAGATAGTTCAGTTGTTAGGAGCACACACTGCTCTTGCAGAGGATCCAACTCCAATTCCAAGCACCATTGTCGGGAAGCTTACAACTACTGTAACTTCAGCTCCAGAGGATCCAAAACTCCCTTCTGGGGTCCTCAGGCACTGCACTCACATGCACAGATTCACTCAAGGTACACATGCATACACACAATTAAAAATAAAAACAAGTCAGCGGTGGTGGCACAGACCTTTAATCTCAGCACTCAGCAGAAGAGGAAGTCACCATCTCTGTGCCTTTAAAGCCAGCCTGGACTACAAAAAGCATTCCAGGAAAGCCAGGACTATTACACATAGAAACCCTGACTCAAAGACCAAAATTAAAAAAGATAAAGGCAAAGTGTTACCAAGTCGGCAGGCAAGATGTCTTCAGCTCTGTTTGTGTAAAAAGAACCAACTGCATAAAGGTGTCCTCTGGCCTGAACATACACTGTCTCTCACCTACACACACATATCATACATGTGTATACACATACACAATAAAGTAACAATGCTTAAAAAAGCTTAAATGGCCAGGCAGGTGGCGCACGCCTTTAATCCCAGCACTAGGGAGGCAGAGGCAGGTGGATCTCTGTGAGTTCAAGGCCAGCCTGGTCTACAGAATGAGTTCCAGGAGGACAAGCTTCAAAGCTACAGAGAAACCCTGTCTCAAAAAGAAAAAAAAAAATTAAATGTTACAAAGTTTGGCAGTCTGAGTAAGATCAGCCCTACAGGCTCATATGTTTAAATCTTTGGTTCCTGATGGCCTCTCTCTAGCTGGATGTAAAGTTCTCAGCTACTTCTCCAGAATCGCACCTGCCTGCCTGCTGCCGCACTCCCCACCTTGACGATCATGGGTTAGCCCTTTGAAACTAAGCTAGCCCCCAATTGAATGACTCTTTATAAACTGCCTTGGTCATAGTGTCTCTTCACAGCAACACAACAGTAAAATATAAAAGATGCTCTTAGCCTGGCGGTGGTGGCGCACGCCTTTGATCCCAGCACTCGGGAGGCAGAGGCAGGCGGATCTCTGTGAGTTCGAGGCCAGCCTGGTCTACAGAGCTAGTTCCAGGACAGCCTCCAAAGCCACAGAGAAACCCTGTCTCGAAAAACCAAAAAAAAAAAAAAAAAAAAAAAAAAAGCTCTTATTGTAGAAGCAGTTATTTAGGGAAAAGGACATTCTCCCTAATCATCTGCAAAGACTTTGACTACAGACGTGAGCAGAATTTCTCTCTCTTCACATTATGAGAGTTACATGTTCATGGTGTCCATGGTACAGAAACACACCACCTCAGACTACATCCTGTGGATACTGACCTGAAAAGAGTCCAGAGTTGTCAATAGGTCCAGGGAACAGATTATGTTCACCCACATTGTACATATCCCAGCTATCAAAGCCCACATACTTCTTCCACTGCTTGAACCACCGGCTGTCAATAAGATACCTAGAGAGAAACAATAGTATCATATAAAATTAGCAAAAAAAAAAAAAAAACCTGAAGTTTTAAGTTTCTGCAGTTCTCCTGACACCTACTCTCAAGTTTTTATGGTCTTTTCACTAAGGTAATCGGCAATTCCCACTAAAATCACACTTTTATTTTTAAACTTGAGACAGGGTTTGTCTGTATAGTCCTGACTGTTCTAGAACTTCCTCTGAAAATCAGGCTAGCCTGAATATCAGAGATCCACCTGTCTCAGCCCCCTAAATGCTGGGATTAAAGTTGTATGCCACTACACCCAGTGATTTGCATGACTGCAGGTGCCCATGGAGGCCAGAGGAGCCGGATATTCTTAGACAGCCGTGAGCCTCCCAACATGGGTGCTGGGATTCAAACTCCAGGCCCTTTGCAAGAATTCTTCATTGCTGAGCCATCTCTCCAGCCCATGAGCAATCATTTAATATAGACTCTTTCTAGAAGTAAAATTATGCTTAATAAGTTCTTAAGTGCATTCCCCACAACCACCTTTATTTATTTCTTTGATTATTTATTTTAGACAGAGCCTTACTATGTCACTCAGGCTGGTCCTGAAACTTGACAGCAGTACACCTCTCTAGTGCTAAGATTACAGGCATGGAGTTCCACACCAAGCTGAGAATTCTTAAATGTGTCATCCCTTGCAGAATAATTTCTAAAGTACCTCTATTTGGCTTTTCACTAGCTCAATATAACCACAGAACTAAACCTGGAAGGCACCCCTCAAAAAACACACACACAAAGCCGGGCGCTAGTGGCGCACGCCTTTAATCCGAAGCTCTGGGGAGGCAGAGGCAGGCCAATCTCTGTGAGTTCGAAACCAGCGACCCTCCAGTTTCTGCTCCTACAAAACAGTAAAGTATATGTCACCAGACCTGGCAACATCTTGGAACTTTCTATCTTCTATTTTGCTCCAGGATTCAAGCTCCGCTCCTCTCCCACTCCTAGATCTAGCTACTGCCACAGCTGTTCCTGACGTCTGACAATCTGGGTTCTCAGGCATTCATTCAGCTTCTGGCCTTGAATCTGTTCCGCGGTTTACAAGTTACAAAGTGTCCACTTCTGACCTTCTCTCAACCCCCTGAGCGCCATAAGCCACAAATTGCTACCCTGGTTTTAATAGTTCAGGAACCGAGGTCTGTACGGTGTGGACAAGGTCACCATCAAGTGCCCAAGTCTTCGGTGATTAAGTGCTCTCCCAGCTTCCCGCCTCCGCCGACCCGAGCACTCCCCTTTTACCGCATTCTACATGCCCTGTCCCCGCCGGCCCAAGACCCTTGGGAATACGAATGGGCCAAGACACACCCCAGTCTTGTCCGCGCTGTGCCCCAGCTGATCTCGGGGTTTCTTTCATCAGCGGCGGCTGTCAAGCCAACTCTTTCAAAGACTCCAGGCACCGCCCCCGGCCAGCCTCTACCTAAAGCTGGGGAAAGGGGCACGGCCTGAGGGCCAGCGACCCGGCCTGAGGCTCTGCGCGGTGGAAGGGCAGACCGGACGCTCACCACTGCGCCCCACGTTGGAGCGTGGTCCCCATCAAGGCTCCGAGCTCCGTCTTCTGGGTCTCCACATCCGGTCGCTCACGGCTGCCTCGGCCTTCCGCCATCTCGTCCGCCGCCCCGGCCCAGCCGGCCCGGACATCCGCCTAGCGCACGGCGTGCTATGGGCCGCGCCCACGCACGTAAGCACGCACGTGCGCGTGCTCGCCGCCGCCGTCAGCTTCCGCCTCTTCTCCCCGCCCCCACGCGCTGTGCCCTGGAGCAGGAGCGGACGGAAGAGGGCTGGGCACCCAGAGGCGGTGGCCACGTCCATCTGCGTTTGAGCGGCTTCTTCAGGAAGAACGCTCTCAGCCCCTGCGGTGTCGAAAGATCTGACGACTACAGGCACGTCCTAGACCCCTCAGGCACTCGCTCCATCCTAGCCTGCGAGCTTAGCCTGGTGATAAATCCGAGTGTGAGAAACTGCCGCTAGCTTTTCTTGTTTCCACTCGGTGCCATTGCGCTTTCAGCAAGACCGCCTAAATGCAAGCTTGAATTTACTGCCTTAGCAATCTGCAATGTCCGGTGTGCGATTGTCTCAAACAAGGGCCGGACATTGGGATCTGGACTGTACAGTGTGGTCCAGCCCTTAACAATAGTCTCAAATAAGGGGTGGCGAAATGGCTCCGTGGGTACTGTGCTTGCCATGCAAACGAGATGACTAGATTTGATTCCCCGAACCCATTTTAAGGTGGAAGAAGAGAATTGGCTCCTTTTTTGGGGGGGGGGGTTCGAGACAGGGTTTCTCTGTGGCTTTGGGGACTACCTCGCTTGGTAGTCCAGGCTGGTCTCGAACTCGCAGAGATCCGCCTGCCTCTGCCTCCCGAGTGCTGGGATTAAAGGCGTGTGCCACCAACGCCCGGCTGAGAATTGGCTGCTTAAATTGTCCTTTGTTCCCGACACAGGCACTGTGGCCTGATTTCACCGTACAGTCATACAATAGTGAAACTTGTTTGTTTGTTTGTTTGTTTGTTTGTTTGTTTGAGTCAGGGTCTCTTGTAGTTCTGGCTGCCCTAAAACTCACTATGTATACCAGGCTGGCCTCGAACTCAGATTAAAAGTGTAAACCACCACACCTGGCCAAAAACAAAAAGTTAACCTGTCCCCAGAACCCTGTCAGTCCTCCATGTCAAGAGGAGTAGCAACCACGGAAGACTGATAGCAGCCAAGGGAGGAATGAGGTCTAGCATTTTAATTTTTTCCTGGAACAAAGATTGCTTGTCTTGAAAACCATTCTCCAATGGCTTCCACACAAGAGGAAAAAGTAAGCTCCATCAAGGAGGAGGAAGGGAAGCTGGTGAGTCTTTGTTTATCAGGCAAATCCTGTTCTTGAACAATAAGGAAAATAAATTTTGGGGGGTGGGAGTTGGGTAGGGCTCAATAGTAGAACCATAGGCAAATATGTGCAGCCCTCAAAAGAAAAACAAACAAAACACACCCAATTCCCTTATCTTCCTACAATCTATTATAATACAGATCTTTTAAAATTAGATACATTTATTTTATGTGTATGTGCCCCATAAGTTTCTGTGCTCCACATGCATGCAGGTACCCTCCAAGGCCAGAGGGCATTGTGTCTACTAGAGTCTGGGACCTAGAACCTGAACTGTTGATAAGACCTTGTCTCAGAACAAGGGGTGGAAAGACAGCTC
Source organism: Mesocricetus auratus (assembly GCF_017639785.1). Taxonomy (NCBI): domain Eukaryota; kingdom Metazoa; phylum Chordata; class Mammalia; order Rodentia; family Cricetidae; genus Mesocricetus; species Mesocricetus auratus. Next base: position 46,428,396 of record NW_024429267.1, on the reverse strand, counting down.
AGGGTAAAAAGTACTTTTGCCCTTCCAGAGGATGCAAACTCCCAAGGCAGATATAACTGTCTGTAACTACAGTACCGGAGGATCTGATGTCCCCCTCTGGCCCCTGTGGGCACCTGCACACACACACACACACACACACACACACACACAAATAAAAAATAAATCTTAAAGAGAAACCCTGTCTCAAAAAACAAAAACAAATCTTAAAAAGAAAAGATGTAAAAGTAGCAAAACAAAAAAAGGTCTTTCATAAACCATTCCTGTGGATAGAAGTCATTAAAGGGTGCAAACCAAAAGCTGTAGGAATGCCAGACAATATAAAAAGACGCTTAAGTAGCATTTGAGTATGGTCCTGAAGAAACTGTTGGAAGGAAGCGTAGATATGAGAGAAATATGCATTTCAGGATCAAAGAGTGAGGATCAGGCCAAAGAGAGGAGTTCTGAAGATAAAGGAGTTTAAGGAGATGGAAATCCAGGAAGCCAGGAAGCCCGCCAGTGGGACCACAAGGCTTGCCTTAATGGCAAGCAAGAGCAAAGTGAAATGCCTGAGGGTGTTTGACAGCACAGAGATGCATCTAGGACTCAGATCCGCTAGTGTGGCTTTGGGAAAGAAAACTGATTAGTGTTGGGATGATAGAAGGGGAACTGTCCTGTGAAAGTGAGAATATTAACTGCTTTTATGCTGTTTTAGATAATTGACATTAATTTACTCTCTGTGGGATATGTGTCCTAGACTGATAGAAGAGAAGTTAGGAAAAGTTAAATGTGTACTTAAAACAGACTAGAAGCTAAGAATGCTACCCCGTTCCAGCCTATCATCCCACCTAGGGAAGTTGAGGCTGCAGCATCTCAAATTCCAGATGAGTGTGGCTGCATAGTAAGACCTTGAAAAGGGAAACAGGGAAGAGGAAGCCAAGGGCTTGAAAGACGGTGGCTCGTCTCTGCTTCCAAGTTTGGTGACTTGTGTTCCTTCTTGGGGATTCATAGCATAAGGAGAAGGCTGACTCCCAACTGACTTCAGAGAGTTGTTCTCTGACCTACACATACAAACGCACATAAAATTAACAAATGTAAATGTAAAGGGGACAGGCAAGGAGAAGCTTCCTAAGTAAAGGTGCTTTATCGAGCCTGATAGCCTGAGCTTCACCCCTGAAACCCGTATGGTGGAAGGAGAGAGCTGATTCCTGACCCCTGATATTCACACTTGTAATTCATAAATAAAATGCAACAAAAAAGGAAAGAAAAAGCCGGGCGTTGGTGGCGCACGCCTTTGATCCCAGCACTTGGGAGGCAGAGGCAGGCAGATCTCTGTGAGTTCGAGGCCAGCCTGGTGTACAGAGCGAGTTCCAAGACAGCCTCCAAAACAATACAGAGAAACCCTGTCTTGAAAAACCAAAAAAAAAAAAAAAAAAAAAAAAAAAAAGGAAAGAAAAAATAGACAATGTAGCCTGTAATCCCACTATTGAAGTAGAGACAGAGGATCAGGAGTTAAAGGTACACAGCAAGCTGGAGGCCAGTTTGGGTTACAGGGGATCCTGTCTCAATAAAATAAAAGTCTAAATGGACAGTCCACTATGTGATAATTCTGTACTGCATTTGGGAGACCAAACCTGGTAGTTGCTCCTATAAAAGTTCTTTGAAGGGGAGAGGTTGGAGGGGTAGCTCAGCAATTAAGAGCACCTGTTTTATAGGAGGACCTGGGTTTGATTCTCACTACCCATATGAAGGCTAATAATTGTGTTAGTATTTAAGCATCTCTGCTGGCCTGCCCTGGGGGTCCTGACAGGACACATCTTCAGCTGCAGCCACTAAGAGCACCACCTGTGCACATTTGTTATTAGGTTCCCTTAAAAGGTGGGCCTTGCTGGGCATTGGTAGTGCACACCTTTAATTCCAGCACTCAGGAGGCAGAGACTGGTGGATCTGAGTTTGAGACCAGCCTGGTCTACAAGAGCTAGTTCCAGGACAGCCTCCAAAGCCACAGAGAAACCCTGTCTCGAAAACACACACACACACACACACACACAAACCACACACACACACATACACACACATATACACACATACACACACATATACACACATACACACACACCACACACACACACACCACACACACACACACAAATGAGCCTTGCCCGCCTCCCATCTCTCTCCCTCTTCTCCCTCTCTCTTCATCTCCCTCTCTCTCCCCCTTCTCTTCCTCTCTCTCTCTCTCTCTTGTCCCTAGGGACTGGTCTCTGCCCCTCCACCCCTTTCTCTGTCCCAATTTCTGCCCCTTCTCTCTCCTCTTCCAATAAACCTCCTATGTGCCACCACTGCCCAGCCCTTCTCACTGTTTTTAGATAAATTATAACAAATTGTCCATAACTACAGTTCCAGGGGATCCAAAACCATTTTCTGACCTCCATAGACATGCTTATGCATTCAGGCAAAAAACACTTATCCACAGCCAGGCGACAGTGAGGCATACCTGTAATCCCAGCCTGGTCTACAAGAGCTAGTTCCAGGATAGGCTTTAAAGCCACACAGAGAAACCTTGTCTCGAAACAAACAAACAAAAAGCCAAAAACTCATCCACATGAATTAAAATAAATCTCACTCTTAAACATAAAAGTAAATCCTTTTTTTTTTTTTTTTTTTGGTTTTTCGAGACAGCAGGGTTTCTCTGTGGATTTGGAGGCTGTCCTGGAACTCGCTTTGGTAGTCCAGGCTGGTCTCGAACTTACAGAGATCCACCTGCCTCTGCCTCCCGAGTGCTGGGAAAAGTAAATCCTTTTAAAAATAAGAATAAAGTGCTTTGAGAATGTTTCAACTGGGACTGTGATACCCATACCCAATATTCAGGAAGCTACAAGGAAAGGATCAAAAGTTCAAGGCCAAACTTAACTACAGAGTGACTTCAAGACTGGCCTGAGCAATTTAATAAGATCCTGTCTCAAAAGCAGCTGAAGATTCCGTTCAGTCGTCCAGTGCCAAACAGGCCAAAAGTCCTGGATTCAATCCTCACTACCATACACATACACAAGTAAAATGAATCTGAATATGGTAAGCGAATGCCCACAATACCAGTTATTTGTGAGGCTAGGCAAGAGGATTGTCAGGAGTTCAAATCCATCCTGAGCTATATAGAAGGTTCCAGGTTGCCTGTGCTACAGAAGGAGACCCTGTCTCAAAGAACAAAACCAAAGAGAAGAAAAAGAGCCTGGGATGCAGCTGAGTGACCCAGCCCTCGCCTAGTGTGCAAAGTCCTGAGTTCCATCTCCAGTACCACAGAAGGAAAGACCTTGAAATGTTATGAATTGCAAAACATTACCATTAATCTTGTTATTTATAGAAAAAGAAAGTTGTTGCTGACAGTTCAGAACCTACATCAGAGGGTGGCGGCTGCCCTCTTCTTTTTTAGCGTTTTCTTCTATACCATTTATGGTAGTTTTAAGGAAGTGGGGCATGTACTCAGAACCAACAGAAAGCGGAAACCTCATTTTTACAAAAATTAAAAAATTAAAAAAATTGTTGTTTGGGGAACTACATTGGGATAGAAGGAAGTCACTTGATCAAAGATTAATTGCGCCAGAAGTATCTGGCCTTATTTGATCAGATTTGTGATTCTAACAGACAAACAAAAACAGCAGTTTTGCTAGAATTGTTGAAATGGAAGTTTTGAACCTAGTTAAGTAACCACAGGGCCCATTGGCTTCTCAGAAGGTCTATGACCTCATGCTGCAGCAAGTTCCCAGAGCAAACAGTGCCCTGCAGCCATGTGGGCCAGAGGTCAGGGTCCTCCAAGAGCTCAGTGCTATGCTCGTTTGATCTGCTGAATCAGGAGGGCTGGTGGGCACAGAGCAAGGCTAGAGGCAGTTACAGGGTGGAATGTGTGTGTGTGTGTGTGTGTGTGTGTGTGTGTGTGTGTTGAGGGGAGCTATTGGACTGCTTGGAAAAATACTGAAGTGGTAGTGGGCATTATTCTGAGTGTTTCTGAAGAAGACAGGGTTGGGAAGGATTTTCTTTGTCTGTGACTGCTGCCTGGTGTCTGAGGAAGAATGCTCCCACCCAGGATCAGTCATGTTAGGAGGTTAGAACCTCCCTGTCCTGGCAGCCCAAGGCTTTGACTAAGAGGGAAAACAGTGGGTGAGGGAGGGTGAGTCACTACCCAGCCTGAGGGAAGAGGTTGCAGTCTAGAAGGTCCTGGGCACCCATCCACAATGAGAGAGAAGGAGAGGGTATTCCAGCACACTGGTCTCGTAAGGGTAAAGAGAGAGTCAAGGGTATGGGAGGTCACTAAGAAGAGCAGACTTTCCAGTCAAGTAGCTTTGGAGGGCTGTGGAACACGTTAAAAACACATTTAAAACATTAGTACATGTTTAAAAATTCTCTTGGAAAGTCTCCTTTAATCCCAGAATTCAGGAAGCAGGAGCAGGCAGATCTGTGAATCTATATAATGAGTTCTATGCCAGCCAGGGATATATAATGAAACTATTTCCAAAAAAAGTATATGTATATATTTGTGTGTATCCCGGGAAATCCAGGCATGATGGTACATGCCCATAATCCCAGTATTTAGGAAACAGACAGGCAGGTCCGTCAGGAGTTCAAGGACAGACCTGGTCTACTAAAGAGACAAAAGCAAGCAGCAGCATGGGGTGCAGTGGCTTTCACCTGTAATCCTAGCACTTTGTGAATGTTAGGAGAATGTTATTACAGGCTAGCCAGGCATGGTGGCAGTCATAATCTTAGCACTCAGGAGACAGTCAGAATTGCTGGGAGTTGGGGGTCACCTTGGGCTACATAGTCTTATTTTTGTTTGTTTTTGGCTACATAGTTTTAAGAAGGCTGGGAATACGGCTCAGTGGCAAGAACTTTTTGTAGTATGTGTGAGGCCACAGGTTAATCCCTACCTAAATGCATGCACACATTTGTTTAGAATCAGGGGAGATGTGTTTTAGTTGGTTCAGTTGTAGGAAAGCCTTGAAAGCCGCCAGTTAGGCACACATGCCAGGATGGCAATAACCCTGGACCCACGCTATAGACTGCTTCACATCACCCACAAGTCTCTGGGTTCATGTTCCCAAACGCTGAACCTGGTTACTGCAGAGTCCCCAGGAACCTGGGATAAGAAACAGCTCCAGGTGTGCCTGGAGATAATGAAGGGGCGAGCCCAGAGCACCAGCTGGGCTTTAAGATATGTTCTACTCTAAGCCTAAATGTGCAGTTGCACCCCAGTGCTAGGTACTACATCTCCACACAAAAGTGTAAACCCCACATATTTTGTCAAAAAAAATCCTCCCCTCAAATAGTCTGGGCTTGTCTTAAATCTTCCTCCCCACTGGCATGCACCTTTCCATCTGACTCCATCAACACCCAGCAGAACTTAAAAGTAAGGGGTAGCAGTATGGAAAGATACAGTAAAGGAGAAGCTGGTAACAGTAAAGAAGGCAGTTGCAGCTGTGCAAAAAAGACTTATGTGGGTCTTAACACTTGGGCAAGGATCTAGACACTGAGTTAAATCCCCAAGGCCGTTCTAGAGTCCTAATGTAACCAGGGGCCCATGATCATTTCCAAACCCAGCAAAACTCAGAAAGGAGCTGACTCTTGGGGTTAGGGCGGTTGGCCCTCGCCTACTGCCTTCCTCTTTGTGGAGTGAGGACTGCTGTAACGGACCTGAGACCACCCTGAAGCATGTCCTGGTAGAGAGAGAAAGGAAAGGACAAAATGCATTCACAAGGGAAGTTTAGACTTCGTGACTAAGTTCCTTGTCCCTGACAATGAGGTTATCAAAAAGGTGACATTGACACAGGACACATAAACAGTCTTTTGACATTCAGCATTTTATTAGTGGTGAAAATCACCTTTGTTTAGGCAGCGGGGATGGACAAGACCAGCGCCCATCTGAGGGAATTCCCTGGAAATCAGGTGTTTCTCCATGCAAATTTAGAGAAAACGCCATCATGGAAGAACTTCCCCCGGAGTGCAGCCAGTGATCACCAAGCCCGGATGCCAGGAATGCCTTAGGAGCTGCTAGGCTGCTGGGCCAGCAGGGCTTCTATGTCAGGTTCGATGTCGATGGTGCGAAAGCGGCGGCTGTACCTGCGCACTGGAACACCGTCGGGGCCCACCAAGAACTTCTCAAAGTTCCAGGCAATGTCGTTGCGGCACACCGGAGACCAAATGATGTACTTGGGGTCGGTCATGAGCGCAGTCGGGTCGTCACTGGGCGCTGGCAAGGACTCCCGCAGGAAGGTAAAGAGCGGGTGAGCCTTCTCACCATTGACCTCGCACTTTTCGAACAATGTAAAGTTGGGTTCGAACCCCCCACCGGGTCGAATATACTTGAGGGAATTCAGAATCTCTTCGTTCTTGGCATTCTCCTAGAGACAAAGGCATTTATGGTCTAGGATTTCAGAAAACACAAACCTTCTAACAGCAAACCCGGAGTTTCCCATGAGTCACCAGGAAGTTGCCCTCCTTGCACAACCCCAGGACAGGCCTGAATTCCAACTGCTACCAGCACCAGAGGGAAAGTGAGCGGGTATCCCGCCTCTGGGAGCCCGGGACCCCTTCCGCCCCACCCTGCCCAGCACACCTGATGTCCGAACTGATTGCACGGGAAACCGAGCACCACCAAGCCACGGGGCCCGAGGCGTCTCTGCAGATCGTTCATCTCGGTGTAGTCCCGAGTCGTTGTGCCTCAGAGGGACGCCACATTCTCAATGAGCAGCACCTTGCCCCGCAGGGAGCCCAGGTTCACAGGCTCCCCGCCCGCGAGCGGGCGCGCGGAGAAGGCATACACGGTGGACTGCACCGCCGCGGAGAGCCTAGCTGCACACATAGTGCCGAAGCTGGTGAACTCGAAACAGAATCCACACACACTAGTACAATCAGAGCCCAGCACCTCCCTTTAACTGGTAGGCGGTGGGGTCACGTGTTATCCGCTTTTTTCCGGCCCCAAAGCCCGCTCTAAGTCCCAGGGTCCCGCCTTATCCGGCCTCTACCCTCCCCCAGCTAGGGACAGAACAGAGGGTGCGGCGGGTTGAAGTGCCTAAGTGCCTAGGGAGCGTTGGGCGCGTCTGGTCTAGCCCAGGCGATGTAGTACTAGTTTGGAGGCAACCACCTTGCCAGGAGCCGGGCTCCTCAAGCTGGCTGACTCCTCGACGGTTTCTTAATTAGTCTAGGGTCCCGCCTAGGAAGCTGGCCGCTGTCTACAACCGCTGAAGCAGCTCCCGCACAGCTCCCTCATATTGTGCAACTTTCCCCTCCCAGTCATAATGTTGTGTGGGGTTTTCTGTGTTTTTTTTTTCTGGTGTTGTTTTGGTTTTTCAAGACAGGGTTTCCCTATGTAGCTTTGGAGCCTGTCCTGGAACTGGCTTTGAAGACCAGGCTGGTCTCGAATTCAGAGATCCACCAGCCTCTGCCTCCCAAGTGCTGGGATCAAAAGTGTGCACCATCACGGCCCCGCTGTGTAGCTTTTAATAGTACTGAGAGATGGCTGTCAGAGTGAGTTCCTGTGGCAGTTTTAGTGAGGGTAAGGTGGAGGGCGGACAACAGAGGCATGGAGGGCCGAAGATTAGAAGGCAGCCGTTCTCAGGACAAGAGCACTCTACCATCCATGGTCCTATTTTTAGCTCCCCTCCCCGCGGAAATCCAGCTCCCCCACCCCTTTTTAGATTTGAATGTATACAGGATAGTCATTTCATGGTCGGGAGGAGCCACGATAGTCTAGATAAGCTCAGGAGTGGAAGGAACTGGAACCAAGCAAGCCGCGTCTTCCCATCTCCTGCCCCTAGCCCAGTTGAAAGCAAAACACACACCAGGATACAGGAAGTTTAGAAAACTGCCTTTATTCTATTAGTTGGAAAAATTAACTGGTACAGAAAAAAAGTTTAGTCAGCTGGAGAGAAGAGAAAACCTCCCTTGCCACCCTTAAGAACTGGTGGCTCCTCTGGGAGGCAACTTGGATACAGAGTGGATAAAGGAGCACTGTGACTTAGAGCCAGACCCTGCAGTCCAGGTGAGAAAGGCTATGCCACCTCCAAGGTGTAACTGCCTCAGGCGGGAGACCAAATTCCTACTTACTTAGTCCAGTCTGGAAAGGGGTACTGGGATGATATATAGGGCTGAATAGGGGAAATATGGCCATATTTTATCAGAAAAAGTGACAAAATGGGAATTTTAAAAATGAATTTTCCATCTGACTTTATTTCCAAATACACTTTCTTAAAAAGAAAAAAAAAACCAATACACTTTCTGCGGGAATAACAAATATCAGTATTAGGAAATCCAATTATACAAAAAATACTACATCTAGTCTGGGGTAGATATATTTATTTTTGGTAACATACATTAAGTGGCACTAATTACACAGTAACTATAAGGTAACTAACATGAGACCACAGAACTGTAACTCTGCCACAGCTGCGTGGACTTGGGCCTTTCTGGCTGAGCAAGTTTTCAAAACCCTGGATGCCTTCCCCAGAGCTCTGCCAATGTAATTTGTTAAGGAGCAAAGCTCTGAAATAGTGACTCACCAGAGTTCTGCAGCTGACAGATGAGAGGCAGGACATGTTAGTTATAAAGTAGTTACAGCCTAATTCACAAAAGTTACCCACTGTTTCTCTTTCTAGAAAGAAGCAAGAAGTTAAGAAGTTCTTTGACTTAGCGCCTGGTGTCAGGTGGAGTGCAGAGAGCTGTCAGAGCAGTGTCAGAAAGACCCTGGCTGGTCAGACAGGTTGGACATCATTAATAATCATGGTTGGCTTCTAAATACTGGTAGCAAGATGACTTCTGATTTGTAATCTTAGGTAAATTATAGATAAATGAAAAGGCCAGTAATCATACACTAAGATTAATAAACAGCACTTCAAAATTAACCGCATGAGGGCTGTGCTTGCACAAGGCTTCACAAAATGAGGCACCCAGATTTTTTCTTCCCACGTCTGGCTTGCAGAGCAGCTCTCGTGGCCATTTCAAAAACCTCTCTCACTCCATCTTTGGTCTTTGCTGAACACTCCATGTACCCAAAAGCGCCAATCCTGTTTGCCATATCTCTGCCTTCTTCAGGTTTTACCGGCTCCTAGTAGAGAGAGAAGAGAGCTTCAGCTTAGTCTTACTTACAGAGATACAGAGCATTTAAGACTGTTTTTCTAATTGTTTTGGTAATTCTCCTGCCTCAACCACCTAAATAGTGGGGACTATAGGTACATGGCACCACTCTTGGCTGAAAAGACTTAAATCAACCCAGCTTGAACAATTTATTTATTCTGTTTTTTTGAGATACAGTTTCTTTGTGTAGCCTGCTATCCTGGAACTAGCTCTGTACACTAGGTTGGCCTCAAACTCACAGAGATCCCAAGTGTGGGAATTAAAGGCGTGCACGATCACTGCCCAACTTTAGCTTGTTTCATAAAATTCTCAAAACTTACATGCATACCCTGAAACTAATGTCTATTAAAACCTGCTCTTTTACTGTAGGCAGAGAGAGGTCAGAAAAACTAGGAGATTGAGTAAGAAATTCAGAGCAAGACATAACCTTTTTTTGTAATACACTGGTGCTAGGCAAGCCACTGAACTGTACTCCCTGTCCAAGAATATTTATTGAGTACAGTACAAGAGAACAAGTTAGATAATAACAAGAGCACTTATTGACTCTATCTAGCTTTAGAGACTGAATACCTGCCAATGGCTAGAGTCTGGCCTTGACACTGTGGAAACTTGGGTTTCTTTGGGTTAAAGTTATTAAGACTCCTTGACCAGAGAAGCTCTGACATTAGAGCACCTGGCTCCTGAAGGTCAAGAGTTCTTACAATGGAATTTGAACCTTCTGCATGGACTAATAATAACTAGCTTTAGTTCCTTTGGCCACAGCAGAGGGAAAGGAGCTGTGTGTATCTGAAGCAATAACTTCTGCTGAGATGGTCCCTTCCTCAGATGGCACTCCTTAGGAACACATCTAACTCTTAAGAGACATCACATCTCAGGGAATAAGGAGCCTCAGGGAATCCTCTTGGTCAGGCCAATGAAGGCTGAACCTGAAGAGGACTTGTATGATCTATAATAGCATGGTTTGTGAGAGTTTCTTCTGGGTGACTACCAGAGGAAAGTCAGGTATAGTGGCACACACCTTAAGATCCTAGCACTCAGGAAGTAGGGGGTGAACAGATCTCTGTGAATTCCAGGCTGGTCAAAGCTACACAGTGAGTCTTGATTTAAAAAACAAACAAACAGGCAGGGAGTTGGTGGCACACAGCTTTAATCTCAGCACTTGGGAGGCAAGGGCAGGCCGATCTCTGTGAGTTTGAGGCCAACCTGGTCTACAGAGCAAGTTCCAGGACAGCCTTCAAAATAATACAGAGAAACCCTGTCTCCAAAAACCAAGAAAGAAACAAACAAAAAACCCAAAACTCCAGCTCCTCCCACCCCCACACCATACCTGCTTCATTTTGGCTAACTCCCGTCTTGTGTGCTCATCATTCCGAAGATCCTTCTTGTTCCCAACCAGGATAATGGGCACATTGGGACAGAAATGCTTGACTTCTGGAGTCCATTTTTCTGGGATGTTTTCTGAAGGGGAAAAAAAAGTACAGTATTTGAGAATAAACTCTAATTCCATTCTGAAGAACTCTTAAGAACCCTAGTTAAATTGTAAGGTCATTTCCTTTTCCACTGTTGTTTCAAAAGCACATTGGGGGCTGGCAAGATCACTTATCAGGTAAAGGGGCCCAAGTGGTAGAAGAGAACTGTTTCCTGCTTATTGTCTTCTGACCCTGAAATACACACACACACACACACACACACACTACTAAAAAAAACATTTGGGGGGACGGATGGACAACGGGACATTTGGGACACTATATAATGAAAATTAAAAATCCATTAATCTTAAAATCATAGAAAAAGACAAAATCAAGCCAGGTGTTGGTGGCACATGCCGTTAATCCCAGCACTCGAGATCAGCCTGGTCTACAAGAGCAAATTCCAGTACAGCCTCCAAAGCAATACAGAGAAACCCTATCTTGAAATACCCCCCCAAAGGCACAATCAGCTGGGAGGTGGCAGTGCGTATCTTTAATATCAGCACTCAGGTGGCAGAGGATCTCTGTGTTTGAAGCCAACTTGATCTACAGAGCTACACAGAAACCCTGTCTCAAAAAACTAAAAAGAGTGAAAAGGCGTTGCTGAGCTTCTTGGGAGTGGAAACCCAAATAAGACCTTTGGATTCTGCCCCACAGAAAAAAGCTG